>NC_140651.1:18913325-21509575 GCF_978046115.1 Saccoglossus kowalevskii
AGCTTACGGATTAGTATAGCCAACCTCGAGCAGGCGGCAGAAAGTTCATTGAAGAAATTGCGAACTGCATTAGACGTGAAGCAAAAAGTGTCTGATTCTTTGATGAATACTTTCGAAAGCCGATATATTCAGAAAAAATATAATAAAAATGGTCTAGTCCGCTAAATTATCTTTAATGAAGATACAGCTATTCTACGTTATCACCACAGCTGCACTGTCTATTGACACAACGATGCCGTGCTTTTTTGTATAACTGTTAATTGTACGTAAATTAAGACAATTTGTGTAGTTTTTTTATTTGTTCTGCAGATATCGGTAAAACATGGCGACTTTTGAAAGAGCGACTAATATTCTTCAAGCTGGTATTTTTTATAAATTTTATTCTTCATTCTTTTTGTCTTTTTTCTAGTTTAAAAAATGTGAGCTGGCTGGAGCCTTCATCCATTGTCTACTCCTTACACTCGATACCAGCCACACCCCTCGCTGATAGACAGTGTACATTTGATTACAGTTGCTGGACTCCCTGTGCTATTCAGTTTAGAACCTATGTTGTTGTGTTTTGGTTTCTAAACATCACCTTTTTTTTGATTGACATTCAACGAGATCGTTATCGTTGTCCCACGCAGACCCAAGTTTGAACTTTGATTATCACTCGTTAAAACTCATTCACTTTCACAGTGATCAATGTTGCGTTCGTTTTGCGTTAATTTAAAACCTGGAATAGCATAATTATAATCATGTGTGAGCGCGTTTGCGCGAGTGAAAGGAACAGGTGAAACTCGTAGTCGCAACCTGTTCTACTTATTTTTAACTCTACACCAGTTGAACAGAAATACGTTTGACCCATCTTTCACAGTCTCTTCATGTTGTTCTGATAGCGGACACTCCGTGGCCATCGCATATAAAGCGAGAATAATCAAGATGAAATTTCGCATAACTCAATGCAGTGCGCATCGTATGCGATTAATGAATATCAAAACGATGAAAGAAGTAAAGGATGCCACGTGATCCGTAAAATAGCTGATTCGTAGTTAATATTTGGTGGCCGGTATTCGTCACGCCTTCTACTGCTTCTACTGCATGCGCATTTACATTGATAACATCCAGGATACTCAAAGGAGTGAAGCATGAGTTAAGTGACATAATATCGATTATTCTCGAATGGTCACGGATTAAGGACACTCTTAGCTCTTCCTTTTTGCACGCTGCTTGTTCCTTGAACACGTGGTGTTTTCAGCTATTGTGCCATTCAGATTAAACACACCAATTTCAACTTGTATCATTGAGCAGAGGTCAAGCAAACATAGGTTAGGGTAATTCACGAATCAAGGAAGCGATGACGAATGTTGGTCCACAAATGATGAAATAAATATCTTATCTCTCCAACTTATATTAAATAACTAACGCATCTAAATTGTAACTTTATTCCTTCACACAGATTATTATTCGGATTAGTGTGTAGCATTTTTAATCGCTCATCGTAAATCCACGGATTCATTCAGTTGGACTGCGTGTTGGTCCGGAAGTGGAGTCTTCGAGTTTTGTCTTTCATAGTAACATATTACATGTGTACAGAGGCGACATGTCTACACAACCGGAAGTTCATTGCGTAGTATAGAAGCCACTAGTTTACTAGCGATCACTTCGATTTCGTCTTCTTTATACAATGTGCCATTGCGCAAGCAAAACTGGTGTATAACCCCCCTCCCCAACACAATTCACACAGTGAAAGAACTAACGCAATTGCGGACTTGTTAAAAATTAATTAAATTTCAGGTTTGCAATTTTATCAAATGTAAAAATCATAAATAGGAAAACGTGCAGATCAACGTTCATTTAAAGAGGATGCTCGTTAATAGACGCAATTAAGTACGGTGGTGAGAAAAGACATTGAATTTTAAAATGTGGTTTCAGAAATTGTTATTCAAAAACATAATGTTTGGGAAAACGTTTTTCATGTAATGGCTCGTGTCATGAAACTCTAACTGAGCATTCTCGATACTTAAACATTACTGCCGACCACGACTTGAACGCACCACTTTCTAATAGAAAAACACAGTCACGGGAATGTATGAATTTATGATTTGAAAATAAAAGCGAAAAAGGATATGGACTACAAAACTATCAAGTCGACTAGGAAAGATTTTTCAAAAGAAAATGACATTGGCCATTCCGTTCCTTGTGATAACAATTTCGTCGCCGATTCGTTGATTGGCAATTCGTGGTGTGTAATGACCATTCAAAAATTGAAAGTACAGGAGTGGTTGTATCGGCTGAATGTCATTTTCAACTCTGGCAAATGCTCGGGAGTGATGCGCAGTGGAATAATACATGAAAAAGAAATCGGTCTACTAATACACTTTTGTTGGCGGTGCATGCGCTGACAAGAAACTTAATTTGTTCCAGACCTCAGACCTTGAATATAAAACATGTCAAAACAGTGAGTGACACACTCACTTACATTTCATTGAACCTTAGTACGGTTACTGGCAGTTTTAATATGAACCAAAACCATCTGAAACCAGTAAGCTACTTCCACAACTGCGAATTTATTATTTGTCCTTGTCTACTCACAGAATATACGGAGTGTCCTAGAAGTGTCTTGTTTCATTTTGTTTCAGTTTGATTTGGTGTGCGATCGCTATTCCATTGGCGCGCTATCCTCATCTATGTTCCAGGTGGGAATGCTTGCTGGTGGAATAATTTTGGGTTTTCTATCTGACAGGTAATTATAGCTACAGCGACTAACAACACCTAGCTTAATATCACATTTGAGGGGATATTCGCGAAAAAATGAGAATTGAAGATATGGTACAAAACGGAGAAATCTTAATTTTTAAGAAGCCAAACATCCAATTGTTAACATATACGACTAACTCTATTATGTCATTTTAAATGTGGGAGAAATCTAATGATTTGATCTGATAACTAGGAAAATGTCAATATTCAACCGGAAGCATAACTGTATTTAAGCTAGCTTGCCTAGAACTAGACATGTATGCATATAAGTAAGATGACACGGCATCCCCTTGGCCAACAGCTTTCATTCAAATTCCACAACTATTGACTTAGGATATATGACGATATAACATTATTTTCTTTACTTATTGAGACTAGAACAATAATCACCAAAAGCTCGCTACGTCACAATAACAAACTCAATATGTTTTTGTTTATCATTGGTCGATGGATTATCCGTCAATATAAAAATGTAAGTATTTATTTTGACACTTATTGTTTCTTCGTCTTGCAGAATTGGTCGTAAACCATCAATGATGTTATCATTACTGTGTATGGCGGTAGGAGGCTCAGCATGCGCGTTTTCTCCAAATATTATCGTATATTCCATTTTTAGACTGATTGTTGGCAGTGGTGTGATGGGCATATGGCTCGCCGCCTTCGTGCTGCGTAAGAGCAAATATATTTACAGTGTAGATCGTGGTGTTAACTTATTTTTAAAGTAAGGTGGATGGTACAAATCTGCAAAATCACACACATAAACATATGATAATTGAAGCAATCAATCTAGTATTTTTTTTACCACCAGACTGAGTTTGTCTTAATCCTACAAAAACAATAGTTAAATTTTTGTAAAGTGTAAATTGTACACCTATCTCATAATGAAATCATCTAGTGAACTCATAACTATGCATCTTTTTGATGACTTTTAAATTTACAGTTACAGAACTTGTTGGTCCATCAAAAAGAGTGTTCACTGGAACTCTTGTCGCTTTTTTCATAAGCTTTGGATATATGATTTTAGCTGGATTAGCATACTTTATCAGATACTGGTGGATACTACAGTTATGTATATCAATACCAGTGGCTGTATTCTTATCATATTGGTGGTAATAATAGTGACATATACATATTGAAAATTCTGAATAGGATATACTATTTATTTATATTATTGCCTTCTAGCACAATATGCACGGCGAGTTTGTTATTGGATGCAGGGTTTGTTTGAACTGGCGGAACAATTATCGATCGTACGGGATAAATGAGTTTGTTTTATGAAATATTGTTAGTGGTAGGAGAATGAGTAAAGTACAGATTATTGCTTTCGTATCATTTTCTAACAGAGCATTCTGTATATGTTGATGGTCGGGTTCCCAAAATAAATTTCACATATTTCTTTACTCAGGATCCTACCAGAGTCTCCAAGATGGCTACTTTCAGTTGGCAAAAGGAAACAAGCAGAAAGAGTCATCAGAGACTGTGCTAAAGTTAACAAAGTCACAGTTCCCGATAGTGTGTTTGAATGTGTTGGCAATTCAAAGGAAGAGGTTAGTCTTTACTATTTATATTCAAATTGTCCAGTATGTGGCATGTAATCTAAAAAGCATAGATATGTTACATGTACTGCGAGGAATCCCAGCATAATTCAAGATGACAATACAAGTGACAATACTCCTATCTATAGCTATGGCTAAGTGGGAAAATTTTCATTTCCACCACGACCGCACCATCAGTGTAAGAAGCTCTCTTTCTTAAACTCAGAAACCTCAATATCTGAGAGTATCTAGCAATGCAACAGCTAATCAATCGTTGTTATGACTGTTAAATGACTAGTTTTACTCGAATACCTGTGTATCATGTCATGCAATAACTAATTGTCATTTACTGCAAGTATTTATTCTGAACAGAATAAAGAAGACACAGGAAACGTGTTTGATCTATTTCGCTTGCCAAATATGAGGAAGAAAACTCTCACCATCTGCTACACTTGGTAAGAAGAAATGTACACAACTTCTGTCACACTATTAAACCAAAGTTTACATTAATATAACTAGGTAATTTATCGAATGCTAAAGTATTCACTTCTGGATTATACATATGACGCGATATTTTTCGAATTGCACGAAATTGTTTTGCTAAATTACGAAACAATCTTGTCGACCACAGTTTTAAACATTAAATATTTTGCAAAAATGAGTGATCAAGCAGGTTACTACAAGCTGATCACATTGATAGGGAAGGTGGAAGTGAACAGGATGTTATCTCCGGATTTAAAGCAATCTGATATAAGCTCTTATGTTCTGCATAACATACATTTTATTTTTTTTAACTATCACGTTTGTGGTGTTCGAGATATCACTTGTAAATGTACCAACAGAAAACAAATATCAACGGGGTCAAAATCTTCCATCGATGTAGAACACTGCAGTGAAAAAAGGAAAAATCTGGTTTTGATATCATAGTTGCTCGTATAATAAATAATACATGAAATGTAGTTGATGAACTGGGACGCTTCATGATACGATTCGTTGTTGACTCAGTAATTGAGTTGAATATAATTACCGACATATACAATACACATATTAAGTAATAATAAATAAGTGCATTATATAATTGATTTCCAATACCAGGTTTAATTAAATGTTGATTATATCTTATTCTATCGAATTATCCTTAGCGAGAAGGTATTTTGTTAGAATTATGAACACATTTAATGAATGTTTTTTTCCGTATTTTAACAGGTTCACTGTAAGCATGGTGTACTATGGTATATCGTTAAACACCTCGAATCTTGCAGGCGACGACTATTTGAACGGTTTTCTATCGGGCGCAGTAGAAGTGCCAGCTTATATTCTAGCTATATTACTACCTGAAACAAGACTTGGGCGTCGTTGGTCTCATTCATTGATGTTTATACTTGGAGGATTGGCATGTATACTTACTCTCTTCGCACCTACATGTAAGTATAGATGTTACAAGCATTTAGTAGTGTTCACGCTACACGAAGATTTAAGCTAATTTGATATGTTTGCATATCGGATAGACCTAATTGCATTCATGCACGGGAGAAAACATTGGTAGGTACTGGCTAGGCTGTTAAGAATATACACAAATCTTCAGTCATTTTAACTATGAATACGCAGTACAGTAACCAAGAAGCCATACATGCTAGTTCTTCGGTTCTAAAACAATACCAAAACAAATTCAGAAAGTGCAGATTGCAGAATAATAGAAAATGCCACGTAGTCTCATCGTCTGTTTATATATTTTTCTCGAGAACAATGTCCGTAGATGTGCGCGCGTTGATTTTCATGTTGGAAATTGTATGCCGAAATGAATAACTATGAATGTAATAGTAAATTGCCCTAAAGAACATTGAATACAATGGTGTTTTGGGCGCTTAGTCCAAGCTAAGCGCGCGCGTTCACGCGCACTTCGTCAGCTCGTGTAAGGTTCTGGACCGGGTCCCCTTGGTGTTTCCATGGAGATAAAACAAATTTTAACCTTCACGGTGTTTCCTACCTTGCTAATCCCACGACATCTGGATCACGTTATGTTTATATTTGTTATATCGCGTGTTTGCACTGTTATTTAATCATAGATTTCTTAATGAATAAACATTGTTTTAGTTGACCGCGATAACTTTAACCAGTTTGCTATTACTTGAATGACGTATAATGCTGAATCAACAAATCAGATTCGTACTTATCGTATTTTCCAGGCACTGTGGAATGGATTAGTGTTGCTTTGGTGATGACTGGAAAATGTGCTGTTTCAGCTGCCTACGCCATAGTGTATGTCTTCTCTGCTGAAATATACCCAACCCCAGTCAGGTACAGCACATTGCGCATTAATTCATGATATTTGTAGAGATTAAATAAATGCGTAAATATAGCTAAAACTTGTGCATCTCCTTATATTCCCAGAACTACTGGACTGGCCCTATCCTCGCTTTGTGCCAGAGGGGGTGGAATTCTAGCGCCACAACTGTTATTGATCAGAGTATTTTGGGAGCCATTACCACTCATCATATTCGGAGCAACGTCCATTTTGGCTGGATTGCTTACATTATTGTTACCGGAAACACGTCATCAGAAACTCTCAGAGACGCTTCTGGATGGTGAAATGTTTGGAAAGTAAGTTTTATTACAGTAGATAAATGCTATTTGAATTATTAATAGCTCGTATTCATGTGGGTAACATTTTGAGCAGAGCACATTCTTAATTACCAACTACATGGTATTCATGTCACAATTATAGTGATATTTGGAGCAGATGTTGAAAAGCTTTATATAAATACATACCATGAAAATATCTCATACTGACAATCTGTCACCATATAAAGGTGCGTTTCACAGCAAGAACAACATTTGAACATGTCATCAGTCACTTCTGCTGCGTACTTTGACCGATTTCATTAAATCTTGGGATTGGCGTACTGAGCGACTGATGGACCTTCATTTCTTCAAGTGTTCTATCTGTTTCTAAACTCGTACACGAATCTCGTGAAGAGCTTGTGCACATTTTCGTCGTTCAGCTATCGCAAATCTGTTCAAGTATTCACGTCCTTTAATATCATTCCTACGGGGTGTTTGTCTGTTTTCATAACACTGTCTGCTTGCTGTTGCTATTAGTACCTTAAACATGTGTAAATTTGTGACCATTGCTTTATGTGAATATATTTCAAATATTGGACCTGATATGGTATGTAATTGCAACCTTTTATTACTAGTGATAACACCTTAACGGATCAAAACGACTACTAGACGTAGTCACCATTGTTGGTTACAGTGAGTGCAACTCGATAGGCACAGCGTGATTATTACAATAATGCAATTATGTTTACATTTTATTTTGAAAACTGTTGCCATACGTCAGCCAGGCACTGGGCAGGGTATCTGGGAAAAGTTAAAGCGTTGGTTTCGAAAACATTTACACATTTACCTTAGCTTGGTCATAAATACACTCTGGTTTCTACTATCCCCCTCCGACATAGTCACGTTGTATCACGATTTTGCAGAGTGGACACCGCAAGCGTGTGTTTTTTGAAAGGGCGCAAGGGTTATTTTCGTTCAACGTAATTGCAATATTTTTTGTTCGTACAACGTCAATTGAAAAAATAAATTCCGTAATTCTGTAATCATAGGCTAGACGTACAACGTAATCAATCAAATATGTTTTTCGTACACTGTGAAAATGTGTCATTTTCTGGGTACGTACAAAAATTTACATCAAAATAAAAAAATGTCGTAAAGAATAATACAGGGAAATTACATTCTCGAAACTGTAAAACGACTAGATGACACAATTCACTGCAAAATTCAATTTTCACTGTAAAAACGTCTTTTTTTCCTTGTAAATTGTAAAAATCCCTTTTTATTTCCCGTAAAACTGTACCAGCTACCCCCTTCTCCCTCCTCTTTTTTGAATGAGCTTCTGGAGCGGTGGTAATCGTTTAATAATATAACCACTAGTCTTGACATCCTCCGTTTTTACTGATCGGGGATGGGGTCGTTAGTGGAATTTACCAACAGGTGTGCGAGACACCAATGTTTCTATAAATTGTGTTTTTGTCTTGTGATCAGTTGAAATTATTAACTATGGGATTTCGTGTCAAATTAAATATATTATTACTATACTATGTGTCTCTGTGAATTTGTTGCAAGGGAAAACAATTCTTCATAATTTGTCTTAGAAGTAGATTTATACAGCTTTTTATAGAGTAATTCCGATTCTTCGATAACATCAAAGTAACACCCAATGAATATTAGCAACATCCTGGAATTTTTGTTTAATTTGTCTTGTTTTACAGAAAAACTCATTCATTTGGTAAACTGACTGCAGACTCAATCACGTGTCCAGTGGATGATATAATGATGGTTGAGATAGCTGACAAGGATACAAATGGGAAGAAAATGAAAAGTGACATCCAACTATTATAACATTGTATTATCACATGTGTATCTTTAGTAAACTGCACGTCAATACTTGTTTTCTCTGGGCTGAGAGTCTTGAAATAGTGGTAAAATAATGGCCGAGATTTATGTTTTCTTGATGATTTAGAATTGGAATTGATATGTTTCCTCTTGGAATACACCTCTTTAAACAGGTAACGTTCAATGCGATTTAAAACATGGAGCCGAAATTACGACTTCATGCACTTGGCGATCGATTAAACCTGCATTTTAGTAAATAAATAAACTGTTTTCGTCATACGACGTCACACTGTGGCACAGTCATTATATGAAATATCACTGTTTATACAGATTTTGTGCGCGATATGGTAAGTTTATTATACCTCCATGGTCAGTTTATACCTCTATAGGCTTTAAACCAGACTGTGTGTATAGTACATCTGATAGTTAAACTAATATATGTAATTTACTGATTTGAAATGAATACTAGATGCAACACATATTTATTAGTCATGTATTTTGAAATGCATTGCTGTCTCTTTCATTTTCAATTAGGTTGGGATGTATGTTTCACGTAATTTGAATTGTTCTATTAGAACCAAGACGGTCTTTTCTTTACAAATATTTTAATCTTTAAAACAGTAAATATCGTTACAATTAATATTTTGTTATTAACTATTATTTTAACATATACACGTATAGCACAATTTGAAACCCAAAAGTTCATTTTTTTTCACTGTGACAGTGGATAGTTTAGCGCTACGCGACGTTTTGGGTTTAAGTTTACTAATAATTATGCTGAGTTTTATGATTTAGTCATAGTACAGACTATTTATAAATAATTTTTTTTTCACGTCATTTATTCATATATGACTGTATATCAAATTCATGCACACCTACCTTTTTTCCTGGCACAGAGCATTAAGTATAAATAAATATGCATAAATAAACTCATTTGCATAATATAATTGATTATCGTGTGCATACATAAATCACTGGTTATTTATATTATTTGCAAATAATTAATTAGCAGAACGATATGTGGAAAAAGTGCATATTATTTACTGTGATGTTATTATATATGCATGAATCAGTAATAGACCTGTCTAGAAGGTTCACAAGGTTTCCATAATTTATATGATAACCATTGCACTGCGTGTTATTAATTATATTGCATTATACATGTTGAATATTATTTAATGATTCGAATTTGATCTTCGCATTGATATCACATGAGAGCATAACGCTCTAAAATTATTTAAAATCGTTAAATTAGGCTTCATTTACAAGTTCAAGAAAGTGTTATCATACCTAAGCCAATGAGGTTATATTTCAGTAGTGGTGGTTATTTTTTTGGATAGGAGGATAGCTCAAAATGTTAAAAAAATATTTCCATAAGTTCTAGTAGGGGTTGCTCTGATACAATCACGAACTCTTTAAATGTTGGTACAGATATGGATACAGTTGTCATGGAAACAACAATTGTGGGAATGATTTTACATGTATAAATCAAAAACTTATGGATCGATTTAAATATAATTTTAGGAGGGGTCGCTCTTGATATGGTTAAATCGGTTAGATTTTGGTAGAGATTCAGATACGATTGGGTTTTCTTCACATTTTCAGAGAAAGTTGCCTGTGACTCTAGAAACACTTTAGACTTCGAAAAACTACTTGATGTGTAGCTAAGCACTAGTCAACCGTCAGTGAAAAGAAAACAGCCTAATCAGTGGCCAAGAAAAAATGTAGTCTCTGACAAAAGAAATGTATTCAAAATGAATTCTGTATTAGTAGCACGATCGATGTTCGATAATAAATATATCATCTTTAATACATTTGGAGCAACATTAGTCACAATACACATTTAGTCACAATACACATTTATTAAATACAAAAATCAAAAATCCCATGACAATCACTGAAATGGTCTGAATGCTAAATCGAGTTACGTCTATAGTTCGTCCAGGAAAAGCTCTTGCATCCACGACGCAATTTTCAGCAATGATAAAATACAATTAGAGAGTGAAAGGTTTTGTATCTATAATTATTTGTTTTCATATATTACATAATGTATACATCCAGCTGTAATTATCAACTGAAATAGATATGACATCAATTTTATGTTAAACTGACAAAGCTAAAATAAAATGAGGGTTTGCTTAATTTTTAGACACACAATTCTCTATATTGGACACACTGTGATTTGCATAGCAATAACCAATTCATCTTATTACGAATTGCAGTCATAAAAAGCGATCTGATTTTGTTATTCCGGACGTCAGTAAACTGTACAATAAGTGCAGTTAAACAATCATACATACTGTGGACCCGGGGAAGTTGATACATAGCTGGGTAGGGCGGTGCCCCTGAGTAGTCAAAAGTGTGACCATTTTTATACCTGGATAGTGACAAAATGTATACCCATATTCATACCAAAGTACCATTTGTGTCACCACTGTTTATTCAAAATAAAAAAGTTACCTGTGGATCTGAGGCCCGGATCCGAGGTGAATATATTCGCTCATATACGGACCCATAAGCATACGAATTCGGGAAAATATTACCAATATTTATACCTATCTTGACCAGAAATAAGGCCATTACTTATACCTAAAATAACAAAACGAGGCCCATTTCAGGTCCCCATTAGGCAAGTTCTATGTATTGCCCCCCGGAACTATAGAACTAAGTTATCATTACTGATCAACATGTACAATTAATCGGCCTCACTTGCAGTGACATATGTTCACCAACGATGCCAGTTCCCATGATAACAGAAAACTAAAGGGAAGTGAATTTGTTTAAGATGAGCATGTATTATTAGAACTGTATTGAAAAGACGGTCTGAGCGTTTATTTCCGTTAAACGTGTCTCAACACAGTCAAGTATTTGAGAATAGCTGTTCACAAACGAGGCTTCTAATAATAATCTAGTTACCGTCCAGCTAGTTGTTTATACGTACACCAGTTTGTATAGAACAAAAACAAAAGCAATGTTGCAGTTCGATGATGTCCTCGAGTATCTGGGAGAGTTTGGACTGTATCAGAAACGTGTATACATTCTGTTGTGCTGTTGTAGCCATCTTACCAGCGTCCCACGCGTTCGCCCAAGTGTTCTTGGCCGCCGAAACTGACCATTGGTGCTATGTTCCGGAGTTGGATAAGTACGAAGACGAATGCAGTCTTAACAACACAGTAATATTCTGCCAAGATTTAGTAAAGAACCACAGTATACCATCGAAACGTGCTTCATATTTATAATTCCAGGATTTCATGGGTTTGCCTAAGTATTCCTAGCAGCTGAGACTGACCATTGGTGCTATGTTCCAGAGTTTGATAAATATGAAGACGAATACAGCTCACTAATGCTCTGCCAAGATATGATAAAGAACCACAATATTTCATCAATGGAAAGCTCTAATCAGTGTGGTAGTGGTTTGGTTTACAGTAATTGTGAACGCTATGAAAACATGTCATACACCAATTATACTATAAAATGTAATCATGGATGGAAATATGACCGATCGCAGTACAAATCATCGATATATCAGGAGGTAAGTGATCAATTTAGTTGACTGTAAATTGTCTGTTATCGTCTGTTTATCTTTATTTTGTTCAGATATGTTATTTATTAAATTTATACATTCTGTAATAGGTTAGCATATATCAAATTTGTGTATTTTTTAGCAAATTACAGTGAGGTTATGCCAGAATACTCTAGACAGACCAGACTATACGTAAATCTAAAATATAACATCATAATGTTTTCCAGAAAGTTCAGCAAGCAACTGTATAAATACCCTTTGTAACTCAGTCAGTATCAGTCGATAGAAAGCTGTAACTCTGTCAAGTGAAAGAGATATTCAGATTACGATAACTGTAATCAAGTTTGGATCAGATTTATAGCGAGAGACGTGTTGTTATTAGATAGACAGCGACAGGTTAAGTCTCATGGCGTTAGTGGATTATCCGGGAGAGAAACCTGATGTGTAATGTCATATGACACATCATTAGTACACATGTTCACTACAGAGGGGAAATAGAAGTCCTGACGAACAGGCATGGAAATGCAAGAAACACGAGTGGTTTGAGTCTACATGATCTTCATTCGAAGAACCGAAGACATTGTCGTTCCGGGAATAAATCCAAACATTTTGAATCATCTTCCTAAGTGCCAGAGCAAGGCCGACAATTCACAAGTTAAACGGACTATTATTCTATTTCAAGACAATCATGGTTCTAGTAGAAACTTGGAACATTTTCTAAAATTGTTATCTTGAATATCGTGGTGTTGGTTTTTGACGGCAAATACGTCGGTAAAAGTTATATACTAGTACTTGAATCGCAAAATGTAATTTGAATTGATTTACTGATTCATTGTTCCACTTTAGAATTTTCGCTTAGAAAATCTCGCTTCCATACATAACAATTAGTAGAACTTTACATTCAGCTGCACTTAATTATTTTAAACACTGCTTCATGCGATTATTATTCTCGGCAAAACTGAACTTGAAATATACACAAATTACCATATTTATATTTAGTAATGAATAGTTATTTCATTATACTGGCTACTGTGAAATAGCACAAAGAGCTTGGTCCCTAAACGTGCCAATCGATATATTTTGCTATTATACACTTTTCACACTTTGTAATAATAAATACTTTTCCGTACATATTTCTAGTGGAAACACTTCACAAAATGTGAATTTTGTAAGATCAGTTTTAAAAGTGTTGTGATAATAAGTGTACACCATACACTTTTCATAATTATGCAGATTATAAACACCTTAAGTGTTTTTAAAAGCGAGGACAAACTTATAAACACTGTTAAATGTATTACTCCAAAACGGCAAAAATATTTTATTTTAAAACGTGTGTCAAATTTTATGATAAATGGGTTTACAGTGCAGTATTCCCGCATTTGATGCACAAATTAACGAATAATTCCGATTTTGTAGTGACGAAAAATAAACAAATAATAAACTGTTAGCAGTAAACTATCAAGTTGGTAAACTTATTTCTGTTTTTATCACCTGGTCACTTTTTTTACAGTTTGATATGGTTTGTAATCGCTATTTTCTGGGTGCCTTATCATCCTCTATGTTCCAGCTGGGATTATTGGTTGGAGGAATAATTTTTGGTGCTCTATCTGATACGTGAGTTTCGCTGAAATGCTTAACAAATATTATCTCACACCACATGGATATTCACAAAATGCAATATAATAAATTAATATGAACATAGATAGTATATATTTATGTTGCAGTGTAACTCTATTCAGGATTTAGTATATATTCATAATAGTATTCTCGATGCATGGATTCCACATTATATAAGACAGAGCTATGTCGTACACATTAAAGACAATCATATGAATAAACAGCTTATCTTATTACATGAACACTGGTAACAAAAATAAATATATGTAATTGTTTATACAGATAAAGTTTGTCACGTATTTAGTAGGTATTGTTTGCTCACATGTTCAGAATTGGTCGTATGCCGTCATTGATGTTGGCAGTCAGGTGCATAAGTATCGCAGGTAGCGCATGCGCGTTTTCCCCTAATATCATCGCATATTCCATTTTAGACTGATTATTGGCAGTGGTGTAATTGGCGTGTGGGTTATCGCTTTCGTACTAGGTAAGATATACAATTTCTTTTTAAAGCCATTTACGTTTGTAGCAGATGAGATGTGCGGCGAAGGAACATTACATGTATAAGTTGGATGTAGAACCTGTTGTTGTCACATATTATATGTGCAATTCGCTGTCACATACGTAAACGGAGCTATGAGTCGAGTCCGTTGTTACATAAATAAGCCTAGCGATGAGCCAAATCTATTGTGACATTCATAAACCGAGCTATGAGTCGAATCCGTTGTTACATAAATAAGCCTAGTTAAATGTTGAATCTGTTGTTACACTCATAAACCTAGTTATTAGTCTCATCTGTTGTCACATGCATAAGCATAGCATAAGTATTACATAAATGCATGGTGTTTGTCTCGGGATGGACATTTGAATTGGAGCAGAGGTATTCATGCTTAATTTTTTTTATGAAGGTTTATGTTGATTTATATAGAGATATATTTACCTCCGAGATTTAGCGGGGAGATTCACAAATCAAATTTTTGAGAAAAAAATTGAAATTCAGAATTATATTAAGATTACTTCATAACGAAATGTATTTACCGGTTACACGTTAATATTTTTGCATATTTATTTGTCATGAATTATCACTGAAAGAAGCTGAATGAAGAACAATAACTCCATTTTCCTCCATAAAAACGAAAGAATTTCACAATGTTGAAAACGGAAGGTTTTTATCATATGTTATATCTATCATCGCGTGGATCATTACGAGTCGAATTCATTGAATGTATCTTGTGTTCTGTACAGAATAAAGAAGAGAAGGGAAACGTTCTTGATCTATTCCATTTGCCAAATATGAGGAAGAAAACATTCAACACATTTTATATGTGGTAGGACATATATTTTATTACAATTGTCGTTCATTAATGTAAACTTGAGCCACGCTACATTGCTTTTCTATCAGTGGACAGATGCGATAAATATGTATATGTTATCACACATTATGTTTTACCAGGTTTACCGTAGCCATGGTGTACGATGGTCTATCACTCAACACTTCAAATCTTGGAGGCAACGACTATTTGAACGCCTTTGTCTCAGGCGCAGTTGAAATGCCAGCCATTATTTTAGGTATACTTCTCCCTGAAACTAGACTAGGACGACGTTGGTCGCAGTCATTATCATTAATACTTGGGGGACTGGCATGTATACTTACTCTATTCACCCCGTCTTGTAAGTACATGTATATCTTGGATGTATGAATGATGTAAGTATACTGCTAATAGTTCAACTTTACATCATTCTGCGGATGCTGTTGTATGGAATTATCATCAATATAAACATTTTCATAAGCCAACAACACACTGTCAATATATACTACAACTGGCACACCAATAATGGGTCAGGAAATGGGAGCATATCTAAAATCTTCTTGCTGGTCATTTTAACATAAATCATCATACACATTGATACCCAAAACATCTGTTTGTTTCTAGCTTTTTAAAATTGCGCCTTTGACAACAATGGAAAACACGTAACATTTACTAGAGTGGAAAGAGGTGCACTGACAAATGAATAATTGCCATCTTTGCAAAATCTACAAATGGAGAAGATAAAAACTTTCAAATTTAGATATTATTTTTTCAGGTAAATTGGAATGGATTGGCATTGCCTAGGCGATGATCGGAAAATTCGCCATTACA
Source organism: Saccoglossus kowalevskii (assembly GCF_978046115.1). Classification (NCBI taxonomy): domain Eukaryota; kingdom Metazoa; phylum Hemichordata; class Enteropneusta; family Harrimaniidae; genus Saccoglossus; species Saccoglossus kowalevskii. Next base: position 18,929,279 of record NC_140651.1, read on the forward strand.
GCTGCTTTCAATATATTATACGTATTCTCAGGTGAAATCTACCCAACCCCTGTCAGGTACAGTTATTAAGTAATGTTTCAAATTTTCGAATTTGTGTATATTTACGGAAATGCGAATAATACTAATTTAATAATTTACGCACAATGCATGGCGCAAATTTCACCCGGAAATTCCGCAGTGGTCTCTAGCAATCGCGGATTTAGTCATGTTTACAAGGTTCGTAATTTGTGTAGTCACGTGGTAATTATGTATGTAATGACTGTCCAGTTTGGGCGAATTTTTACTTCTATACTTTTGAATCATGTACGCTGAATTACCGTTCTGAATGAGACAACACACAGAGAATTCTTTATTCGAAAACGTCATCAAACTCTTCTCGCTACCTTAGTACTAAAATAATAATAATTTACTTCAGAACCATCGGAATGGGTCTATCATCACTGTGTGGTAGAATAGGTGGGATTTTAGCACCATAGATGATATTAATCAAAGCATTGTGGGAACCATTACCACTCATCATATTTGGATCAACGTCTATTGTGGCTGGGTTATTAACATTATTGTTACCGGAAATACGTCATCAGAAACTTCCAGAGACGCTTCAGGATGGTGAAATGTTTGAGAAGTAAGTATTTAATATTATGCCATCATTTTAGACGCCCGTTCCGGTTGGGCAAGAGCGTGTTTATAATTATGTAAGTCCTGGTAAAATAACCTCATATCACGGTTGTTCGTGTTCAGAAGTAGACCCTAAACGTGAATAACACACAGCAGGAGTAAATCGTGCAGTAAAATGACTTTCATCGCAAACGATGACAAAAATGTGTGCCGTCTGATACTGATATTGATACTTTAAAGTCAATTTCCTAACTCAGAATTACATTTGAAATAAAGCTGGTTTAATACAGTGACAATAAACCACCGCCAAAATCGGGTACTCAATTTTGTACAATTCAATCCAGATACTTGTTTGTTTGTATATGTTTATATAATGTATATTGTGCAAAATCTTGCGATATGCCCGCCTTTGGTGGTGGTGTATTACCTCAGTATCAGTGACAATCTCTGAAAACTCATTTGTCCTTAAATGTAATGCATGGCAGCAAGATGCAGAAAACCGACGCCAATAACTCATTAACAAAATGTATTTTCCGTCCACAGAAAAGTATACTCGTTTAGTAAACTGACTGCAGACATAGTCACATTCCAGTGGATGATATAATGATGGTTAAGCTCATTATTTATGTGCATATTTAATTTCAATGCAATAAATTATATGTATGTAAATCACTGTTATTCATCACATGCATATGTTATCATATATTGTGTTTTTTCATTACTTTTGTCAGCACTGGTATAGCTGACGAGGAAAACCTGGAGATCGTTCATTGTCAATTGTTCGACTGCAAAGAAATGAATTATGAATTCGAATTGCGCCCCCTGTTTACCCCGCGGTGAAAAATAACACCGGCGACAGTTTATAACACCTTGTCAAAGTATATCGCGTGGTGTGAATCGATTACCGAAAAATATGTAGGGTAGAGTAGAGTGGACTGGAGAGGATGTGAGAGGAACGCATGCTAGTACTTGGTAAGCGTAATAGCGATATAATTCAATATTTACTATTCAGATCGCTAAGTACAAAGGGGTTGCTGCTGTATTTAAGTATAGCAAGTAGGAACAAAGACGTTGGACATGTTAGAACTTTATGTGTGTCGAGTAATCCTTTGTCATGATGTCGTTTGCCCTCTCTCTACATACGAGGCGATTACTTTTACAACATATCAAAACATATAATCGTTTATAAACCAGTGTGATTCTGTATGATTCTTTGCAAGTTGTCATGGCAACGTTAAGTTTTGCCCTCTTATAATGAATGGAGCGATGACAAATAACAGGCATCCGACGTGACAAACAAGGGTGTGATCTGTCGCTCATCATCTATAAAAGACAGTCATCGAGATTATAATAATTCGACTCTTTGAATTTCAGGTTCTTGATATCAAACGTTGTATTAAATTATTGTGGCTGCCTCCCTCTAGTGGCAGTTTTGAGTATTTCTAGATGTGAGGAGAGTCTCGCGAAACAGACAGTCAGAATAGCTTCACTTTTTTGGGGATGTGCCATTTCACATTAAAATAGTATTGTTTACTTTGTGTTGCGTATTGGATACTTTTACTCGTTACTAATTTGATCTTTGCATGTGACTCGCCCTTTTGTATCCATGCGCATTATTGTCGTTTGACGGATGCAGGACATGGAAGCTTTAACACAATTTTATGGAGATACTTATAATGATACTCATTTATTAGAACTAACGATGATGTCACAATAACATTTCTGGGTTCATAAATTTGGATTCCAACTTTTTTGGGGGTTTATAACACTTTTATAACAATCCATCTTTCTGCCCTTCACTGTATTCACAAATAACGTGTTTTTACACCAGTTAAAATGATTTTTACAATAACAATAATTAACGAGAATTAATAAGAATTTCTAAATGTTTTTTTAAGGATGAATACTACTTTCAATTATAGGCTGTTTGAAATATACACAACAAACAAATCCCCGTGACACAACTTGTCTTTCAAAGCAATGCTTAAAGCGGGAGGGTTGTCACCTGCGCACGCGCGGGAAATGAGTCCGAAGCGACGATAACAACACGCTCTAAACACGCAAAGGCTCATGGGTAGACGCTTGTTTGTAAAAAATTACACGTTATGGCCATCTGACGCATGCGCAGGTGACGACTCCCCCGCGTCAACTGCAGAGACGGATCCAGGTTCATAAACATTCCAATCGCGTTGAGTAAACAAAGTATTTCGATAGCTCGTGATGGACGGCATATCGGCTCTGAATAACACTCGCTCACTTGTGTGACCTGGGCTTGGGTTACGTAATCTCATTTCTATTTACCTAAACATAAGCATCGTCCGAATCGCACAGTTTCGCTAAAGCCGGCCATTCAAAACTGGCCCACGAACCTGTACGTGATCGTGTTAGAAAAAGCTGTATTTCACTGCAGCTAAATTGAGTTATTTTATTGGGCACGCAAAGGAGTTGGCGCCACCAATCGGAGTTAATATGTCATAAATGTGAAGATCGACGAGCTCATCACAGATTAAAACAATGGCGGCGTGTTGGCTTTGCGCTGATTCACAAAAAGAGAAAAAGCTAGCAACACGTTTATTTGATTCCGCCATTTTAATTTTACCATAGACCTTAGAAATAGGTCTATGATTTTACCAAGTAATGTGTAATTTCTTTCTTTAGTTTTGATTGGGTAATGCAAATGAGACTAAGTGAATCTTATAATAGGTTGAGGGTATACAGTAAATCGTGGTGAAATCTGCCAAGGGTAATGTTGAGACTTCGGCCGAATAAATGGTCTTTGGCTGGCAAAGATGGAACATAAGTTGAATTGAAAATTTGATCTTATTGAAGATAAAAAATTAAAGTTATAATGCATACATGGAGGTATATTCTACCTAAAGGGGCATATTAAATTCGGGAGAAAGTGAAGGAATCACTACTGATCATTAGTTCATTCGTAACAAAATACAGGTTATACCAATCAATTAAAAGTCGTTAATCAATTGAAAGGTATTGTTGTATATCATCAACATAGTATCATCAACTATATTAAATGATGGTGATTGTTACGCGGTTACGTTGTCGTCACACAGTTGTAGTCACGCGGTGGCCCAATCTCCTAGGCAGAATTCTATTTCTACGAATATATATCTCTGCCACCACGCGATCATATGATTGTCGTTGATTGGTCGATCTGGCACAGTGGCACTACTTTCAAAGACGCCAAACAAAACATGCAGGTGTTCGATTTTCGAACCCAACGAAAGAATACGCGTTGTTTGTAGATTCTAGCTGTTTTCAAAATGAGAGTCTAATTTTGTTACTTTCTGTAACACACAGGTGTAACAGTAGGACGATTTAGCGGTCAATACCCCTAAGTGCTTTCGCTTCTTCATTTTTCTTTGCCTGGCAATCGACAGGACGGTCAGTTTGATGAACCGATTAACACCTTAGTAACCATTATTCCGCGATGAAATTATTTTATTTTCTAAATTATAACTATTTCATCTTTGACAGTGCATTTACGGAAAAATCGTTATCGGCTATCGATAAAATGTTAAAACTTGTTGTTCAGTAGAAATAAATCAACACGAGATCCCTCTAATACGCAAATACACAAATGATACGCATAGTAAAAGTCTTGTGGTGTTTCACCACAAAATGGCGGTGTGTGGTGGCAGAGATACTTTCGGTGATCTAACCGTAAGGAACTCTGGGAAGGGGAATGGCGGTGGCCGTCAATCGGTGGTAGTCGCGCCGGGCATGTTCGATTTTTAGGTAAGCATATAATATATTTTACACACGTTATTTACGTCTTTGTGGTTCCCATATCGAACAGGAGGCGGAGAAATGACCAGCGCCCTTTAATTTTGTCTTATCACATATCTATCTGCCATTTCATGCGATCATAAAAAATAAGTAAGAATGATGCAATTGAAATAATTCTATATTTTCGTTTCGGGTTAAACCATAGATTCAAGATGGACGGTATACATTAATAAGTATATTAAAAAGAGAGACCTACAGCTAAGTTGTTGATGTCTCTTCTGTGCAACTATTATCCATTTCCGGTTGAAACGTCTTCATATAAACTTTTGCAGGCTATATTTTTTTTATTTACAAGCGAATGTGTGAGATTATTGTTTTACATCCACCATGAAAAGTAAAATTCAGTAATTCTCCTATTTGACACATTTGCTCATGCTATGATTTGCGTTCTATTCGTCATATATGACTGACCATGCATGGAGGCTGGTATTCTGCCTGTTTGCTGCCGCCAAAACCTTGCAAATGTATTCAGTTTGCCATTCTCCTTAGCTGTATTGTGGACATCAATTCGGCTTTGTTGTTGTGTTTGGGGCACCCATGCGCACCTATAAATATTTCGCTGCCTGTGTAGACCCTGGACGATGGTAAAATTATAAACGTCTTTGCACACATCAATCAACCGTACGAATCGTTTGTAATTATAGTGATTATTAAGCGATGCAAGTAATCGTTACGATCAAAGTAATCATTAAATTAACAGTGTTTTGTTCTGCGTACGAGGTCATAAGTCACTTTTGATACAGATTACACAGACTCAGATTGACTAAAGACAAAAACAATGCCCGAGATGACTGCACGTTTATAACATGTCAAGTTTAAGTTTTTTGATAAATTGTAAATTACGCGTCTTGATGTTATAAGACAGGCGTATAGAACAATATACAAATAAAGTAATTAAAAGAATAAAGTTTCTTTAGTCAGCGTTTATCACCTCCTTGACCGCCGCGCGATGTGACTACCGTACTGCCTTCGTTCATACTTTACGGTATTCTCTTAATAACCTCATAATAATACGACCAAATTAAAAAATATATATATATTTTACCTGACATGGTTTCACTGCCCCACTCATAACCTTGATCCTATTACTCCCTTGGTCACACATGACATGTAGCAGTGATTCATTGCACCGTGATTTATTTTTACAACTCCACAAAAAAATATGCAAAGCATGCAACGTACTTTACCTCTAAGCGACCCAAGACTGTACAGAACACACAGATAAAATGCTGCAGTTCGATGATGTCCTCGAGTATTTGGGAGAGTTTGGACTCTACCAGAAACGTGCATACTTTCTACTTTGCCTTGTTTACACACTACCGGCCTCTCATGCGTTTGCCCAAGTATTCTTAGCGGCTGAAACTGACCATTGGTGTTATATTCCGGAGCTGGAAAAATATGGAGAAGATTGCAATGTGAGCAACACAGTAATGTTTTGCCAAGATATGATGAAGAACCACAGTATCCCATCAATGGAAAGCTCTAGTCAGTGTGGTAGTGGTTTGGTTTACAGTAATTGTGAACGCTATGAAAACCTGTCATACTCCAATGATACTATGAAATGTAATCATGGATGGAGATACGACCGATCGCAGTACAAATCAACCGTATTTCAGGAGGTGAGAAATCTACGCTAATTCATCATGTTTATGCAAATACTAAGCCGAACAAACATATGCATAATACAAAACTAGTTGTCTATTGAATAAGTTTTAGTGAAGTTTTATTTAATTTACTCATGTTTACACATTTGATTTGCAGTGACGCCGCAAAATCTAGGGTTCCACTCAGATATAACGACACAGCACAGTAACTGCCATTTCCACTGCCACTGTCACTGTCGCTCATGAACTTAAAATCAGCTATACAAATTTGCAAGCACACTTTGCCAACAATTACATCTGGCATATAGCTCCAAACACTGTCACAACATAGTACCTTAACATGTGCTTGTTTTCTCTAGAGAAGACCAATAGTTCGAATCAAATTTGAACGAAATTCTGCTAAATGTAGTTTAGTTGTAGTATTTGTCAAAGAAGCAAGTCTACATCACATTTTAGGCTTTAGGCTTTATACAAAAATTACAGAAATTCAATTCTAGATTAAGTATCGCGGTTCACTTAGTGAAACCTAACACACAGAGACATGACAGACACATTCAGATAACTGGACAAAATTCAAAAAGCTTTGAATTTGTATGCTCCACCTAGAGTGATATTCAAAACTGATTTTGCAGGATAAACTACCCAAATGTAACCCTGTGGACAGTCATTTGTTACATAAGATATTGTTTGTTGGGGTTAAGGCATCCCAAGACGACAAAAATGTCGCGATTACAATAACGATAAAACAAATGAACTGCTGTAATTCCAATCGCTTGTATTTGTTAAATAAATATATAGTAAACAACATTTTATTAAGTGAATATTCTGACGTTACATTTCAGTTTGATTTGGTCTGCAATCGTTATTTCCTCGCTGCTTTATCATCCTCTATGTTCCAACTAGGATTATTGGTCGGAGGGGTAATTTTCGGTGCTTTATCTGACAAGTGAGTACAGTTATAATATTTAATACTGTTATACAATGTTTTAAGGGTTGAAACATTTTTAACACGCCTTTGAAATAATGATGATGTAGATGACATTTAAGATGTGTTGTGTTATATATACAATATACAACTCATGAAACAGATTTCATTGTTGGTTAAAATCACAACAATATTAAAACGAAAAAAATTTAATCCGAAATTATGTTAACTGATGCGTTCACCACACTTTGACGACGACGTATTTCTTTTTTTTCTACTTTTGTTGATATTTCTTGTTTAATGTTGATATGTGTAAATACATTCAGCCTGTAACGATTCACCGTACTCATTTTTCACACTCACAGAATTGGTCGTATGCCTTCAATGATGTTGGCAGTATTGTGCATGCTGGTTGCAGGTACTGCGTGTGCGTTTTCACCGAATATCATCGTATATTCAATCTGCAGACTAATTATTGGCTGTGGCGTGATTGGCGTGTGGCTTATTGCTTTCGTTTTAGGTAAGTTTGGATGAAACACGATTTAAGGCACTGTGCGGATGAAGGTACGCTCAAGTTTGATCAAATGTTATGTATGCTATGTCATGAACAGAAGAGAAGAACATATTTTGTAATTCTTTATTTGACTATTGAGGGCGCCTCATTCATACCTTCTGTTCATAATTATTCATGACCTGTTGTTATTCAGTTTCTAATTACTTTCTCAGTACTTTACTGACATCACTGTACACACTAGTAGCAGGCAATTTTCTTAGTTTTTACAACTTTACTTACGTTTTATCCATATTAATTTGGCTAGAAAGTTCTTGATCTATTTGCTTTTACTATACACCTAGAGTGTATTTATACATTGTGTCCCTTATAGTACAGCAACCCTGATATTTGTTTGTTTTTATCCATTTTAGTTTTTTGTTTGATAAAGGGGGTTTTACATCTCCCCGAAACGTTATGAAATAAACCATTGTTTGAAGTCAGAGACGTTTTGAGCTTGGTGTGTTATATACAACTACGTTTTATCATAGTCAAATACAATTCTTCATTGAGAAGTCTTCAACTGTAACCAATGTGCACAGTGATACTAAAATAAATACGATATTTACTATATGGGGGCAGCCATCTTGAATGACGCATAAAACGAAATAAGAGACAAGTTGTGAAACGCGTTTTTCAGATTCCTACGAATCAGGACAAAAATACCAATCTTTCACAAAAATACGGTCCGTTGGGGTTATATTAAGCCAACCGATAACAAAACTCGGCCCAATTCGTCGTTTTTGTGTGGAAAAAGCCCTTGCATATGAACACCTAATTACGCGAAGAACCTAGAACACTAAGCCGGGGTATTTGAAACCGAAATTGTCATCTAAGCGTTAGGCCGTCGCTGATTGGCTGCTGAGCTGGAATGCCAATTTTTAGTTTTAAATACCCCCAGGAAAGTGTTCTTGGTTCTTGTTCTTCGCGTAATTAGGTGTTTGTATGCAAGGGATTTTTCCACACAAAAACGACGAATTAGGCCGAATTTTGTTATCGGTTGGCTTAATATAACCCCAACGGACCGTATTTTTGTGAAAGACTGGTATTTTTGTCCTGATTTGTAGGAATCTGAAAAAAACGCGTTTCACAACTTGTCTTTTATTTAGTTTTATGCGTCATTCAACATGGCCCCCATATAGTAAATATCGTATTTATTTTATTATCACGTGTGCGCCAGCTGACTCTGCCAATGTGTATGCATTATTAAGTTCATTTCCTAACCTATTTGTAAGGGGAATATTCCTATTAAGTGTTGCAGTGGATACATAAGTGATTATCCCAGTGTTCATGTATAAGCGGAATACAAACAATCAATTATTCTTTACACAGCCACTGAATATGTTGGTCCATCTAAACGAGTGATTGCGGGAATGGTTGTGTCGTCTTTCACAAGTATTGGGTGTACGATTTTAGCAGTGTTCGCGTATTTCATCAGATATTGGTGGATACTACAGTTATGCATATCAATACCTACAGCTATTTTCTTATCATTTTGGTGGTAAGTATAGTGATGAGTGAGATGACGATATCACACGTGAGCCTGGTCGCTATATTAATTTTTGGTACCAGTATGTCACATTACAAAAGTACGTCACATAGCAATAACTATTATATATTATAGTCGGTGTACCAGTATATGTGTTTAAACATACATGTGGAATCGAACTCGTTATCCTACATGTAATGTTTGTCTCCATTATCAAATCGTAAATAAATGTAATGCTCTGTGCAGTGTATTCCATAATTAGTTTCCATGTCTAAGTATTTGTTCCTGATCTCATTGTTTTGTTTCCTTAGGTTAATACCAGAGTCTCCAAGATGGCTTCTTTCAGTTGGCAAATACAACAGAGCTAATAAGATCATCAAAGTATGTGCTGAAGTGAACAAAGTCACAGTTCCGGACAGTATGTATGAAGAGATGTCAAAAGATGTGGATGATCCCAAACCTGAGGTAGATAATTATATCCCTGTGACTTTGAACTCTTCAAATGCACATGTGCTGTAAGTGAATGGTGATAAATTCATGAGTCAACTCCCATGGGGACATCTCTCGATGCACTAGCTGAACTGTATTATCACATGTATGCAGTGACATATATCCTGTAAATGTACTGTTTTGTTCATATCATACCCCCTAAGCGACAAACAACTTGAAACGGTAACGTCTCGAACTAGTCACCTACTAAAATGCCAAAACATAGCTCGTTTAATGACTAGAAATAAATATTGAAAGTACCTTTAATCTGAATGTTTTCGCTATATATCCATAGTTTCTTAGTGTCATGCATCCATTAATACGCGTTTTTTAAAATGTATTTCGCCAACCTTATAGTAGCAACGCAAAGGATTCATTTTCTGCAATAAAATCACCGCTACTGCTTGCAGAATGACTGTTCATATGCATGCAATTTGCTGATAGAACTAGTTCATAATGTAGGTAAAAGTGTTGCCAAAGTGTCTCTGCAATTACATTAATGATTCCAAAATAATAGTTATTTATTTAATCACAGCCGTTTAATTGGACGCATCGTCTGTTAAAACAACGATGTTACTGTATGCAAATGCGTAGAACGGGTTAAGACATTTAAACGTGCGCACAAATAACGTCTCTAATGTTATTTTTTAAACGTGCGCACAAATAACGTCTCTAATGTTATTTTTTGCCGGCAAAGCAAATTGAAATGCATACATGTGATAAATAGGATATCAACATTTGCGAGTGTGTAAGATCGGAATTATTTTTTTCTTGTGAACATAGTTTTCATATGTTTATTTCATGTCTTTAGTTATTATTTGGTAATTATCACGTAAATAGCAGTATAATTTTATATCATATGCTATTGGTATCATTATGCAACAATCCATACCAAATGTGTTCACGTTATCAGTAATATTTCATATTCCATGTGGCATAACACTTGCTATATTCATGTAGAATAAAGAAGAAATGGGAAACGCCCTTGATCTATTCCGTTTACCAAATATGAGAAGAAAAACACTTAACATATTTTACAACTGGTAAGCAGCTAGAGATTCATATCCATCACAATAACTATATAGCACTCAGTATACAGTATATAGTCTGTCTCGTTCTAGATGTCGTGAAGCTTATGCGACGAGACTGATGATACCATCGACTTCAACCAAACAAAACACACTGTTACCGATTCAGAAACTTGACAATCTCAAGTTCAAATAGCCTCAATATATGGGCACTTTGGATGAAGACAATACGAAATGCAAATATACGAGCTATTTTCACAACAACTACATCGAATTATTTCATGGCATATGTATGAATCATGATACTTTTCAAATGTGACCTAAATTCACGCTTTTCACTTTTTCATCCTGTGCCACTATAACACACGATACATTAAAGTATATAGCAGTGGCTTCTACCTACTTTGTTATTAACAACGCTACGGACACACATGTCATGTTATCAAATCTTTATTATAGTCTCATTATTTTCATAATATTTTTTTTGAATCACAGTTTGGTTTGTCTCGTTTGTTTACAATGTAACAGGTTCACCGCAGCCATGGTGTACTATGGTCTATCACTCAACACTTCCAATCTTGGAGGCAACGACTATTTGAACGCTTTTCTAGCGGGCGCAGTTGAAGTGCCAGCTTATATTCTAGCTATATTTCTACCTGAAACAAGACTGGGACGTCGTTGGTCTCAGTCATCAACCTTGATACTCGGGGGAGTGGCATGTGTACTTACTCTATTCACACCATCTTGTAAGTATCGCTTTGAATGGAGCAAACCTGCAATTTGTTCTTACTGTGATTACATAGTACGTGAATGCACAGGGAAAGTTTAAAACACAAGCACACATTATATCACAACATTATATTATTTGTTTAATTTCAGATGTTAATTGCTGTGTCTAATACCAAATGTGTAATAAACTGCCATGAACAAGATGTAAATCAACAGGAACATGTTCGAAGCGTATATTCGGCGTATATGATGAACGTTCGATAATGTTCATTCCAAATTGCTACCTAGTACACTGCGACCAAAATAAAAAGATATTTTGAAGTTATATTTCTTTCGATATTATAATATAAATATATATATTTATTATATTTTTATTACACTGCGACAATTTATACAAAGTATACGTCTCAAAAACATATTGTGAAGTTATATTTATATTTATTAATTTTTCCAGGTAAATTAGAATGGATTGGCATAACGTTGGCGATGATTGGAAAATTCGCAATTACTGCTGCTTTTGGCATCATATATATATTCTCTGCTGAGATATACCCAACGCCTATCAGGTATAAACCATTTAATATTTGATTTGTATGTGTCCGCTTAATGAAACCAGGGTAACTATTATGATTTATCTCATTTTCAACGCAGAACCATCGGAATGGGTCTATCATCGCTGTGTGGCAGAATAGGTGGAATTCTAGCACCACAGATGATATTAATCAAAGCATTGTGGGAACCATTACCACTCATCATATTTGGATCAACGTCTATTGTGGCTGGGTTATTAACATTATTGTTACCGGAAACACGTCATCACAAACTTCCAGAGACGCTTCAGGATGGTGAAATGTTTGGAAAGTAAGTATCATTTTTAAATCTATAATTTGCTCGAATTGTAGATTTATTTGTTGATGTATTATTAACTCGGAACGTTGGCGCACATAACAATTGGTGTGTGCATTGTACATCGATGTACGCACATGTCAAGGTTATGGGGCAAATCGTGTCGGGGTACAGACTAATCAACTGTTTTGAAGCAGTGAAACAAACAAACAATACTTTGTCACCATATGTTATTGATTCCGAGAAAACTACACAGTCAGTTGTACATTAGCTGTTTTAGAATGTAGTATAGCCCACACTAATACACATAATTATTATACGGTATTGTTTTAGTGCAGTTCAGTGTCTCAAATAATCGTGTGTTTTTTTAAAGCGGGGAGTCGTCACCTGCGCATGCGTCAGAAGGCCATAGCGTGACATTGTTTACAAACAAACGTCTACCCATGAACCTTTGCGTTTTAGCGTGTGTTGTTATCGTCGCTTGGGACTCAATTCCCGCGCGTGCGCAGGTGACGACCCTCCCGCTTTAAATGGGCCGATGAATCTTAAATATCTATCTCCGGAATGTCTTTACATTGTGAAAACATATTTCCCTGTATCTTAAAACAATCGATGTTACTAATATTTCACCTTATCTGTCACAGGAACAAACAATCGTTCGGTAGACTGAATACAGACAGCACCGCAGACACCACGTGTGGTGTAATGATGAATACAATCGATAGCAATTTGAAAAGTGATGATACCGTGAATGAGAGGAAAATGAAAACCAGCCAATAATTCCAATAGTGCAATTACGTGTTATGTGTGCCATTTGATAATTTAAATATACAGCATGTTGTAAAATTGGTGGTTCGATATGTTCGATTCCACTGTCTACATATTTAAATGAATTCAAGATGAAACTAATCAGTCATAATGAGTTTTGATCTAAATTGTGTGAATTATGTGTTTTTTACATTCAAGGGCGGTGGTCGTCGCGCTGCGCAAAATTTGTGTTGATAAACATTGACTTTCCCACAATACAATGCGCCTTGCTAATGGAAATCACAAATATGAGGTTTGACCTGGGCGCGACTTGCACTAATTACCGCCTGTGTCTCCTTCGATACCTTCCAATTACCTAAAAATATCCCTCAAGGCTTGGTGACGTCTCAGCTTGTACTCGTTGATCTGCGTAACAGTCAAAGTCGCCATCTTTGTTTATATGAGACCCATATATCTCGCGCATGCGTGACGCGACGACTCGGACTACCGCCCTTTAACATCACCTTACCGTAAGAATTATAGTGAGTATTTTTGTAAAGCAAACGATGTAATTCCATAATTATCCACGTTGTCAATTATCATGCCAACTCGTATTTTACCTTTAGTTTTGAAAACTATCATTTAACGAACAGGCCTTGGTCTTCTTGATCAAGCTTTATTCATTATCAATATATTATAATTGTCATGACGATGTTTTCCAGACTAAGCTGTGTGTACACATCTTATGCCGTATGCTGTACGAGAAGAAATGTAATTAATAAAATACTTCATATGATAAGTTGAAACACAAGAACAGATGACAAATTACGGTCCCTTGCAACTATTATCTAAATATAGAAAACAGTGTAAACAATCGAAAAACACATATGGCTAAACACAATTGTTTCAGTATTCCGCTGAAACATGAAATCATGTTTCTCAAATAAATCAAAAGCATAATACTACTGGTAGTGTTGGGAAAGTTGATCCAGTCCATACTCATTGTAATTTATATCTGTAATTTCTCTCAAGTTAAGTTTTAATGAATTATAGAAATATATCGTATGTTGATAATGACAAAAAATATTAGTGAAATAGTCCGCGTTGCTTGGTAAAATCACCAATTCCATAGTAGATTTAGTGCAATTCGAGTGAGTTTGCTTTAATGTTATGTATTTCACGGATTAATTTTCTCAATAAATATTCGTGCATTACCATACTCTCTACAACTATTATGTCTCGTTGATTGCAACTCATCGTTTATCAGATTCATTAAACACATGGACTTCGTAGTGAGTTCATACGCATGATATTACTTTCCATGTACATGCTAATACTACCTCGCGACTATGAACTGTATATGTATATCATTCGCTATTATTAGGTCACTCGAGTAAATACATTTTATTGATTATGCTGGCGTAATTTTCGTAATAAACATTTTGTCACCTAAGATAGCCTGAGCTAATGTCATCACAATAAACTGATTGTTACGCGAAAAAACTAATGTGAGTAAACAGAAAAGAATTTCACTCCTGCATTATAAAAATTCATTCGTGTTTCTAATAATGACAAATATGTCATTGCATTGGTTAGTACGTATGACCTGCATTCATATTGGATTAGTGTAAAGGTCACACAAAGTTTGCGTGTCACGTGATATATAGTGCTTGTAAGCCAACTTTGATCTCTTCAACAATAACGCTCGGCGTGTTTGCGCTGGTCAAACTGAAATTAGTTGAAATCACGTTTGCATGTAATAGACCATAGCCTGTTTGATAAATGACGAAGACACGTTCGATATAATGAATATTCTCCAAAATGTTATTCCAATCTTGGAATCGACCAATATTGCATATATATATATATATATAATATATATATATATATATATATATATATATATATATATATATATATATATATATATATATATATATATATATATATATATATATATATATATGTATATATATATATTTAAGTTCTGTATAATTAATTTAATGAATACCGACTTTGTCACGTCCTCTGCAGTAAATCACTCCTCGTCTACCTACATCGCCAACTGAGTTCAGCATGAGGTGAAGGCATGCCAGTTGTTTTTAAATATTCATGTCATTCCATCGGAAGTGTCATCGCCGACATGAACTAGTAACTATAGAACTATAGTCATGACCCAAATAACTCAGTATCATTGCTTATATGGATGAACTGTAAATGAACCAGCACCATCAACACGTTTCGTATTGGACGATATATCAGTGTAGGACGGCAATACACATTAGACTAACGTATGTGTAGAGATAGTAACCGCACTCACTATTAATAGTAGTGTATGTGTTGTTATCACTTCTGGATGGTATTTTGTACTTTTAAATATTGATGCTCGTACGCATGCGTAAACCTGGGATCGACGGTGATGCACTTACGTGAACTGTGGGAGCCTCTATATAAATATAAAACAATAACAGATATTATGTACAGGATATGGAACGAGTACGAGGACACTAGTGAGATATAAACTTTGACGCGAGATAGAAAGACGAAACCGCCCAATTACATTTAACTGTGTGTGCGCATGCGTAGATGATTTTCATCTGTTTAATAACCGTCGTAACGTTCTCCAGCTCGCTCCTTAAAACATTACATCCACGAACGACTATGTAAACATATGAAAGGCATGGCTATTACACAAGATGGACTAAGTAAACAGCACATAAACTCACTCGGCAATGTTATTATAAAAGCTTAGTCGCGATTTAGTTGCTGATTGAATAATACTGCAGATAGCTTGGTCTGTTCAAAAAGTTGATCATTACTGGCTAAGAATCACTAACACCTGTTATCCGTACGAATGTCAATCAATGGTCTGAACAAGTGATCAGTCGACCGTAAGAGTGACTGCAAATGTTAAATGTACTGTCAGCGTATGTCTCGCCAATTCCCACTCAGAAGGAACTTGTGAGTTTTATTATCACGATAAATAACAGTGTTAAGGTTATTGGTAAGTTTTTTTATAACAGACAGCTGGAGTGTCATAAATATGTTTAGTAACCTTTGGACACAGGAATGATTGATCAATATGGAAGTCAAGTCGGTTTTATTACTTTATAACTTATGAGCAACGAGCGCACCATTAAGAAGTCTGCATTCGGTCAAAGGACATGTACTGAAATAAAAAAACAAACACAAAAACAAAAACAAACGCGAGTACTATCGGAATAAATATTGACATTTCTCAGTAAAATATGAAAGACGTGTGACATTAACGGCCTGGTGAGTTAAATTTATATATATACCACACTTTATTTACTACGACAATATTCCCATATGTTAAGTAGCAAACCCGGTCTGGTTAGTTATATATATGCAATAATTAAATTACTCTATTAATACCACGCATATGTCGAGCGGCCGACAACGCCTGTATGTATCCATGTTACAACCACGCTATAAACCTACGCTGACTGTAAGCGATCATTGCACGTCCGTTGGACATAGTTTGGACTATAATACCACCAAACATAATTCATCACAATCACGCTGTTAATGACAAAGCAAATATTAATTTTATTGCCGAACGTGTTTTCATAACAACAGTTAACATACCACAAACAACCCACACAGCGTGATGTTTTTTTCTCTTCTTGAAGAAGTTCTGTTTGCACAAATTGACAGCTAAAAAGATGCCAGCATGAAGATCGTGTTAGTAATAATAGTGTGTCGTCATCGACTGTATTAAGTTTTCATTTTAAAATTTAAAAGACCACTTACGGACACTGGCGCGTACTAGACTAGGCTTGAAGTGGGTGTTTACCCTTCCCGTATACAATGCCGACGTTGTATACTCTCAGATGCGGCGGCACGAAATTCTGAAGGGAGGGGGTCTGCTCACCATTTCTACTTAGGGGTCCGGGGCATGCTCTCCTTTAACAATTTTGATCTTCTGAAGCGCTATTTTCTGCATTTTGAGGGGCAAAGATTATCAGCCTGATTTCTAGGGGCGACGCCCGCTTCCAACGTGTTTTTTTTCGAGGGGTTGATTGACTATTTGACCGTGGACGAGGAATAAGCTATTATACGTGGGGGTGTCCCTTTCAAATGATGGTAAAAAATTTAGATATGTTAAAATTGGTGGGTTTCGAGTTGTCTTGTGGGGAACGCAACATAAATCCCGGTTACAAGATTTACCCACCACTATCACGTTCGTTTGAACATTATTTTTTTTTATTGTGGCAATAAATAAACAACACACACACACACTCTCCCGTAGACATAAAGGGGTCAAATACTTGATTGGTAGCTTATTATTGTACACACTCGCAAAGCTGCCTCATCTGTCGGGTCTTGCTAAACAAAAACCATGCTACAGTTTGACGATATCCTCGAGTATTTGGGAGAGTTTGGACTGTATCAGAAACGTGCATACATTCTGTTATGCTTTGTAGCCATCTTACCAGCGTCCCATGCGTTCGCCCAAGTGTTCTTGGCCGCCGAAACTGACCATTGGTGCTATGTTCCGGAGTTGGATAAGTACGAACACGAATGCAGTCTTAACAACACAGTAATGTTCTGCCAAGATTTAGTAAAGAACCACAGTATACCATCGGAGGACAGTTCCTATCAGTGCGACAATGGTTTGGTTTACAGTAATTGTGAACGCTATGAAAACAAGACATACACCAATGATACTATAGAATGTAATCATGGATGGAAATACGACCGATCACAGTACAAATCAACCGTATTTCAAGAGGTAAGTTCTCATGTGTAATAAATAGTCAGTTTACAACACAAAATAAACACATACTGCATCCCTAGCAAAACACTTACATATATCGACGTAAGTTATGACCCATCATAATGGCAAAGTTGAGGGCAAGATACGTTGTTTGTGTTTATGTTAAAATAGGCACAGACTGTGACAGTGAATGTGTATCATTGATGCCATTCTCCGATTGTGAGGTTAACGTGCTGAATACTTAAACATTAAATATTACATGTGAAAATTTACCAAAATACCTCAAATATCTCAAATATTTTTAATCATGATTGATCAATGGGCGTTCACCACCACGTGACTATGATTTCACTAGTAAAATATACTAGAGAGAGAAAAAAAGGTATTTCGTCTAAGAGCCCATGGTCAGAGCGGTATGTCACTTCAACTGCCAGCCTTTCCTGTATTTAGACTATTTTAAATGAAATAACGTGTACGATGGTTCCAGAAACGCACTGTTTTACACCTGTCTGCGAGTTGTTCGGATTTCCTAGTAAATCCAATTAATGAACAAAAATTAGCACACACTTCTATATGCACGCCACAAAATATGGCAGGCCAATCAAGTATATGTGTATGCTCATGAAATTTTGTGGACAATTTGTATCTACTTAAAACTATCAGTAAATGTTTCAAGCAGGGTTGTAAAACGTGTTCTTGCTTGCAACAACTCGTTACGTACGAATTCATGTAACTTTTTCTCTTAGTACGCGTATTTAATATATTAGCATACTTAAAATCACCCATTTAAACTGAACTAATCATAATATAATTTCACGTATTTATTTTGAAGCCCGTGAACGTTAACCATGAATATATTAATAGTTGGCATACGTATACCATAATTACATCCACTATATATGATATTGCAGTCACTGGACGTTTGACCGCTGTTTTGTGTGAAAAGTATTTCGGTGGTGACACAGTTTCATCCTGGTTTTGTTAACAATATGTCGTACCTGATTAAAATAATATCGATGCGGGCATTACGTTTAAATTAAAGTCAATCGTAAGTTTATGAGCATTCAGACTTGCACTGCGTTTTAGACATTCTTTAAACATTACTAAGCGTGCTATACTATAACAACCTATAAATTATCTGGAAGCTTAGATATAGGCAAATAAGTTAGTTCATATGCCGCATTGGTTACCCGCGGGAAGGGGAATTTCTATACTTAAGGTTTCGACCACCATTTTAAGATTTTCAGCAATTTCAGACAAAATGTTTAAGCTAAAATGCCATTTTTTGGGCAAAAGCACCTTCAACGCTGATGATCGTTTTGGCTCCAGTTTGTAACGCCCACCCCAAATCATGGTGAGTATCTCCGGGGTTTACCTAACGCTTACTTTGGCCATTGTTTTGTGTTTTACTACTTATTGACGTATTGAAGACAATATAATGTTAAGTCAGGTGAAAGACCTGTTAATTGCACAAGACCTTCGTATGTAGGTTTTATGACTGAGTCCATTTCTTTCCTTTACCTGGCTTGTCTTCTGTGTACGACTAGATAACTACAATATGCTACCGACAATACGCTGACAGTTTTGACAGACAGATTAAACTAAAGCCGCGTCGATAACAAAAATCGAAACGCATGTTTCTAGCTTCTGAATGAATGTGTCGGCAAACCCGCAATGTATAGACATTAGAGGTAAGCGAAGTAACATTTAGCAAATGTCTGAATCAAATTTCTTTTTTACCTCGTTGCTACTTTAAGCTAAACAGAGTAGAACTAATATTATTACGTCATTGCCATTACAACTGCGCGTTAGTTGATGATTGCCGTTCACTCTGCAATCATTTAAATCAGAGGGGTAGTCGCCTGCGCATGCGTGGAACTAAGTTCCAAGGTACGATAATAACGCTCTTATAAAAGGAAAGACACATAGTTACTGTTGTTTGTAAGCAGCGACATGTTATGGTCGTTTGCCGCCTGCGCAAGTGACGACTCCCCCGATTTGACAATACATTATGACTGTCAATAGCACCTGTTTATTTATCACGTGCACTAAAACATATGTCGATAAAAACACATATGAAGAGTATGGTGACCTTTCGCATACCCTATATTGTGTTTGGGTCGCGAAATGTTGAACGTTTTCCCATCCACTGAGCTGAGAAACGTGTAGGTCTCGCCGGTCGCTGTTAGGTTGTTGGATAACCAAAACAAGTCGTTTAGATTTAGGCACTTCGATAACTAAACAATTTATGTACCAGTAATTTGTTATGCAGCAATAATTTGTTTTCTAACAGGCTTTTGATTTCAAGTTGAGGGCGGTAACCCACGCATCAATCAATGTCAAATTCACACAAAACATGTCCAGTGCGCACAACCTTGAAAGGCAGCTTACTAATGTAAACTATTTATTAGCGATGTAAAAATTACAGCCCGTGTTCATAACAAGAAGCACTATAAGCTAACATTGAATGGGGAAATATTTCAGCTTTATCATACTAGCTCATATTCCCCGGCCTCGTAACGCTATGAGAAGTGCGCCCTCAAATCAGGGCAATAATTTCCCGTATCACCGTGACATCTGGTCCAGGGCGCCCAGCTTTCATCAATCAAAACAAAACGCGTCATGGTGTTTAAAGCACGGTAGTCGTCGCGCTGCGCATGTTTGACATTTGTGTTGATAAACATTGATTTTCCCACAATCCAATGCGCTTTTCAAATGGAAATCACAAGTATGAGGTTTGACCTGGACGCGACTTGCACTGATTACCGCCGGTGACTCCTTCGATACCTTCCAATCACATGAAAATTACCTAATTACAGCTTGGAAACGTGTCAGTTCGTACTCGTTGATCTGCGCAACAGTCAAAGTCGTCATCTTTGTTTATACGAGACCCATATATCTCGCACATGCGCAGCGCGACGACTACCGCGCTTTAAGGTCACGCTGTAGTAAAATTGTGATTACATCTATATAAGTTTATGATAAAACATTTATGGACCGGACACGGCTTGCAAGCTCGGGCGCCACACGACCTCGGGCCGCAAAAGCTGTATCCAGTCTATAAAGAATATTATCGCGGCACCGAAAACCCGGACTTTGCATATGATCATATTAGCGACCTCGATCCACTTTCCGAATTCGCAAAGAGTGGCTCATAATAATAATATTTATTAGAGGTAATATATCTCTGTGAAAAAAAGCTGAATATTTATGTACGTGTCAGGTTGTCATGACTCCGTGTTATGATGGATCAGTACAGGTCACTACGTCGACAATAACATGATTGTTATTTCAGTGTGTTGTACTGATACTGTATAGATAGTAGTGGGATTCAAAGTAAAATGCAATTCATGCATACATTACGTATTACTTGAACCTTAATGTTAGTGTCACCACTAAACAGGTGTACTTTGACCTGGTAGTTCACAACGAGTATGCGATATACATACTTTGAGTTTGTAGCTCGACGAAGACAGCGTCCCATACCTACTTTGACTTAATTGGCGTCAATTGAGGGCGCCCCAGAAAACGGACACCCTTTTGATGGCTACAAACTCGACGTTGTCAGGCTGTAAGTTATAGCGCGGTAGTCGTCGCTCTGCGCATGTGTGACATTTGTGTTGATAAACATTGATTTTCCCAGAATCCAATGCGCTCTTCTAATTGAAATCACAAGTATGATATTTGACCTGGGCGCGACTTGCACTAATTACCTCCGGTGACTCCTTCGATACCTTCCCTAAAAATACCAGACTAAAGCTTGATAACTCCTTAGTTTGTACTCGTTGATCTGCGCAACAGCCAAAGTCGCCATCCTTGTTTATATGAGACCCATATACATCGCGCATGCGTGGCGCGACGACTACCGCCTTTTAATATTATATAAAGTTTATACTTGAATTCTAGTATAGGACAGAATAACACGTGCGTATCAAAAGTGAGGTTTGTCTTGATAAATTTCCTTCAAAACATTGTAAGTACGTAGTCATATACAACAAGCAGGTAATTCTCAATATATATTTACATAATTTGTAATATCTCATTTTCGTTTTTACAGTTTGACCTGGTTTGTGATCGTTATTATTTAGGCGCACTGTCGTCTTCTATGTACATGGTTGGATTGATGGTTGGTGCCTTGGTCTTTGGAGCTCTGTCTGATAAGTGAGTATAATCCTTCCAACTAATATCGCTTTTGTATATATCGTTTTTCAGAATGGTAACTTGATTGGGTATACTTTTGCACATTCTCCTTGGTAACCAGTACTTTTTATTATCGTTGGAAAATTGTACATTAAGATAAGTACCGTTGAATCCCATAATCATTGTGGCATATTAAGCCAGCCAATAATATATCTCATTCTGTAGCAGAACAGCTGCTCAAATGTTAGTGTAATTACACCGTTCTGTAACTTACGATCATACTGAGTGTTTTTTAAGTGTATAACCATTGTACACGTTGTATTCATTTTTTCATTATTATTTATCACTTTCACCCAAATAATTATTTTACTTCTGTACATGCGTCCGTTTTTCCGGCCGAATGCTCGTACGTGTGTCCCAGAGAAGCCTAGACTGATCACGTTTAAACATCGCACACATTCTGTGATACATATGCACGTTTATTAGTTACATGACCCGGTTCGAAATGGTCAAATAGCGGACATTTTAGTACTGAGATTTTACCAAAATCAAGTGTACTGTGTTAGTCATTCCGAAATCTCCGACTTTATTTTGCAGATCGTAGTAAAATGAACAATAAACGGCCATCTTTTTAAATGAATATGGTTCAAAAAACCTTATGTCTGACATGTTTTTACCGATCATGTTTAAAACTCATACACGCATTATACATTTTTGTTTTTTTAAAATGGCGGTATGACCTGGCCGACCAGTTAAAACTTCAAAGATGCAAATATCATTTAGATAATTTTATGCCTTTGCCTAGCTGTTTTTCTCTTTATTGGTGCGCTACGATGCATTCATGACTGTGACCAATCTAAAACTAACTCACTTGAAACACCTCGTATAACATATAACATATATTAATTGTATTTTGATATTGAGTCAGTTGGTTGTGATTTATATCAAATTTGTCGATACTGAAATGGAGACAATGTTTATAAGGAAGAGGTCAATGTTATCTTCGAACATTAAATTCAACATAAAACGAACTTAATAATTTTGAATTGATTTTTACCAAACATTCTAACGATTCGAATATATTACTGTTTTAGGATGTTGCAATAATTGCCAATTGTATGATTGAATTGGGCTTTACCAGAGTCTATATGAGAAGACATTTAGATTCAATTTTTTTTGTAGAAATATTTCAACTATATTTATAAGTCAAACTTGTTATGTATTTAACATTGTTTAGTTTAGTTTAGTTTAGTTTAGTTTAGTTTAGTTTAGTTTAGTTTAGTCTAGTCTAGTCTAGTCTAGTCTAGTCTAGTCTAGTCTAGTCTAGTCTAGTCTAGTCTAGTCTAGTCTAGTCTAGTCTAGTCAGTTCAGTTCAGTTCAGTTCAGTTCAGTTCAGTTCAGTTCAGTTTAGTTTAGTTTAGTTTAGTTTAGTTTAGTTTAGTTTAGTTTAGTTTAGTTTAGTTTAGTTTAGTTTAGTTCTAAAGTACTAAAATGGTGGTAGACTTCAGAGTTGCTTTTGAGAGTTAAACATGGATAGGGAATATCCACCAACCACAGCAAATACTTGAATTTCTATTTTCTTTTTTTTCAGAATTGGTCGCTTACCGGCATTGAT
Source organism: Saccoglossus kowalevskii (assembly GCF_978046115.1). Classification (NCBI taxonomy): domain Eukaryota; kingdom Metazoa; phylum Hemichordata; class Enteropneusta; family Harrimaniidae; genus Saccoglossus; species Saccoglossus kowalevskii. Next base: position 18,952,607 of record NC_140651.1, read on the forward strand.
GTTAGCAGTTATGTGCATGGCCTTTGGAGGTACCGCATGTGCATTTTCCCCGAATATCGCCGTCTATTCTTTCTTCAGACTCATCGTTGGATGTGGAGGCATGGGCATGTTCCTCGTCAGCTTTGTTTTAGGTACGATCAACACAAAGCGTTATTTAATAACAAAATCTCGTAATCTACCTTACTTTATTATTCAATATTAAACATAAACCATTTACTGTGTACAGGTACGGAACTCGTTGGTCCATCAAAGAGAGTGTTCACTGGTATTGTGATTGAGTTTTTCTTCAGTTTTGGGTACATGCTTCTAGCTGGATTAGCGTATTTGATTAGATACTGGTGGAAACTGCAATTAACTTTAGCAGTGCCGGCATCTATATTTCTAACATTTTGGTGGTAAGTGATTTATTGTGAGTCACTTTGACATAACAGCACTAAAGCAGCACGTGCTTTGGTAAACTTCGCCGAGCTTCGCTGAAACACGATCATATATATATATATTCCTTTTGCAACGTGAATAACGTGATACTATAGCAATGTTTGAATGCAATCGCAATTCGTATTCACTATATGTACGTTTTATGTCCAGCATTGTGGTTCAGCTTTGTCAACATTTATTTTGCGTCGAGTACTTAAAGGGCGATGGTCACCGTGCTGCGCTTGAGAACCATAGCAAACATGAAGAGTAACGACGACCGCCGCCATTTAATGTATAGCAGATTGAACGTGCAGTAAATTCTGAAAATAGAGAGCGAGTCGGCATTATATGCATATAAGCTTATTCACACGAGAGTAGTCGTACTAGAATTGTTTATTCACAGGATTCTGCCAGAGTCTCCAAGATGGCTGCTTTCGGTTGGTAAAAACAAAAGAGCTGGAAAGATCATTAGAGACTGTGCTAAAGTAAATAAGGTCGACGTTCCGGACAGTGTGTATAAAGAAATATCCCAAGACACTGTAGAAACTACCAAACCCAAGGTATGTGTTGTATCACCATTCGATGTTTTGGGTTTATAGTTGGTCACTGTTAAACCATAATGAGATCCACGTTTTCCTGTTCTATATTGCATATACACATTTAAAGCATCTTTTTGTGTGTCTTGGTCTTTGCATATGTATAGTGCGTCTTAGACTAGCGGCGTGAATGAAACAACCTCGAGTCATACTATGACATTCAATTCTTATTCTAGGATGAGGAAGAAAAGGGAAATGCGCTAGATTTGTTTCGTATGCCAAATATGCGCAAAAAATCATTGAACATATTCTACAACTGGTGAGTATACCAGTGTTTGTATAGAGTAGATATAACAAGACAATTTCATATTCACCCACACAGCGTAGACGTAACACGAATACTACAAACTTATACACACACCATATACACAGTTCAATCTGATTAAAATCTGATGTAGTGTACGGGCTTTAATTATTTTGGCTATAAACTTATTTTAATTTTATTTTTTATTACTTTTGTTATTAATGCCCTTTTATTTTATTTTATTTTATTTTATTATTTTACTTTGATTTTGATTTTGTGATTTTTTTAATTCCGCCCTACCTACATCTGAGCCGATGCCTATGTAACGAGATTTCAACGAGACCCACTATCGACGATTTTAGTCAACGAATCACATACCTCCTTCTATAGCGCACATGATGAAGTCACCGGGCGGAGTTGGGTGGCAAACACACTCAAATAAAATGGCGGATTATACCGACGTTAATATTGTGGCTCGAATGGTTCGACTTTAGATCGTTATTTTGCATAGTTATTCTGGGAGTGACGATTTTGTTTCCGCCGTTTCGACCGAACACCAGTGTCTTTTTCCAGTCGCCTGCCCTGGAGACGGGTGATGTTTTGTTGAAGATCGGGCCAACATCGTCCACGGTATTGAAGCCGTAGCTGTAAATATTCATCAAATTGTATCATCATTTTGTACATTATACAATAACTCTTTATTAAAGTAATTGAGCTGATTTAGACTGGAATAAAATATTTTTTTATTGGAACACATGGCAATGGATCAGGAAATATTTTTTTGCTCCAATTTTCTGCGTCGATGCCGTGGGCCGGTGACCGTTATACAATTTAAAATCAGTTTGCATTGTTTACTATAGCTGTTTTACAGTGTTCTAATCATTACGATTTACTTATTTTTTTGCTTCCATTCTAGATAATTATGCTCAGTGATGTAAAAGTGAAGCGATGACTGAATGAACGAACCTTGGTTGGCGAAGATGTATCTGGAAGTGTACACATTTGTTGGAAGTGAAAAAAATATTCAATGTAATGACAAAAATTGTAAAATGCTGTGGAATTTCTTTTGCAAATAAAAATATACTAGCAATTTTCTATTAATGGTTTATTCAAGTGGGCACAATATAATGTACAGAAAGATTGCCCGTAGAGTATCGCTACACTGAAGAGTAAGCAACCGACAGCCTGTATAAAAGGGGGGCTGTGATTGGCTGTTACTTATGCGAGATTTGAACGGGACTTACATAGGCGTCGGATCAGATGTAGGTAGGGCAGAATTAAAAAAAAATCACAAAATCAAAATCAAAGTAAAATAATAAAATAAAACGGCATTAATAACAAAAGTAATAAAAAAATAAAATTAAAATAAGTTTATAGCCACAATAATTAAAGCCCGTACACTACATCAGATTTTAATCAGATTGATACACAGTTTTAATTCACTCGTTATTACGATAAAGTTTATTTGTACACTGTAATATTATTTCGTCTATTTTTTAGAATTTTGTTCGCAGTTTGTTTCAAAAAGGTAGGATTTATAAGACTAACGTTTTTTGTACCAATTCATATCATGCATGTGTAAGTCTGGCCTGGCACTTAGTTTATGTCCCATGATTAACATCGCATAGTCCTATTTGTGTCCCAATAAATGTACAAAATGATGTGAACAAAGTAGGTTTAAAGTACAAACAAATTGACATAGCGTTTGTGTTATAGTTGGTTACAAAAAAAAAAGAATAACAAATTTAACGGAATAAGTGGACCAGACGTATTCAAAATGTCATCAGCGTCATGTGAAATAGCATAATTGTGACACTACTTCAAGGGAATAGAATAAATTGTTCAATATACAATGGTCAATTGATATTATACTGAGAGCAGTTATAGGCGACGAGAAGATATGCCAGAATCTGCCTTACATTTTTCGGACTTTAAAGATACAGATATTGTGTATTCACTAATGCTTCTTGGGCGTCACCTTACTAGTATCACACGTGCCGTTTGTTGATTTTAATTTGCATTACACACTCGGATCACGTTTATCACATAAATTGATTTTTACTCACCCAGATTACAAGTACATACGATAAATGAATAACGTATTTTGCCGTCTCTGATTATGAAAGTTGTTTAATGTTTAATGTTGACAACCAACTAACCTTTTCTAAACCTCGCGTTCAGCACAAATAGCTTGATTGAATCTCCTTCGCACCACATGATCTGGTGCCAATAGGTCATTTCTACCTGTTTTCGAATTTATTGACATGACACATAGACATCATTATGTTGTTGGATATGTTAGACAAACTAATTTAATGTTACTTTTACCTAGAGATATAGTACGCATTCAATCACCCGTCACATAACTGTCATATTAAAAGAAATAATACTTATAAACTGTCTGTATCTATCACTTCAGCACAAATAGCTTGATTGAATCTCCTTCGCACCACATGATCCGGTGCCAGTAGGTCATTTCTACCTGTTTTCGAATTTATTGACATGACACATAGACATCATTATGTTGTTAGATATGTTAGACAAACTAATTTAATGTTACTTTTACCTAGAGATATAGTACGCATTCAATCACCCGTCACATAACTGTCATATTAAAAGAAATAATACTTATATACTGTCTGTATCTATCACTATCTTAAAAGGTTTACTATAAGTATGGTCTATTATGGTCTATCATTGAACACATCTAATCTAGGAGGAAACGATTACTTGAACGCATTCTTGTCGGGGGCAGTGGAGATACCAGCGTATATTCTAGCTCTATTTCTTCCCGAGACTCGCTTTGGACGTCGATGGTCTCTGTCATCAACATTGATATTAGGAGGGGTAGCCTGTGTACTTACGTTGTTCACACCAGCTTGTAAGTGTTTCTTGTACACTATGAACGAATTGCTAAGAGATCACAACATTGAAAAAGCTATAAGCGTTGTTTTTCAACACACAAACATAACAGTGATGGTTTTCGTTCGTGATTATCTATCTGTGATTGTAAAGTGAACAAGTCTGCTCTGACGTTGAAACAAATCCAATGCGATTGAACATCTACTTCGACACATTTGCGCAGAGAATATATGTGTATCTTTTTATTCACACCGAGAACAATGTAATTGTCTGTGTTCTACTTCAGGTGAACTGCAATGGATTGGAATCGCTCTTGCAATGACTGGGAAATTCGCTGTTTCAGCTGCATTCGCCATTGTCTATGTATTCTCAGCAGAAATCTACCCGACCCCTGTCAGGTATTTCCTGCCCTTTAATTTTCAATGTAATATTTTTTTTACAGATTTCGAAATTGCTAAGAAATAACATGCATTGTTTTTTTGTGTTTGATTTTCTAGAACAATTGGAATGGGATTTTCCTCAATGTGTGCCAGGGTGGGCGGTATTCTAGCACCACAGATGATATTGATTAAAACACTATGGGAACCATTACCAATCATCATATTTGGAGCAACGTCAATTTTAGCTGGATTGTTAACATTACTGTTACCTGAAACACGTAATCAGAAACTTCCAGAGACTCTTATGGAGGGAGAACGTTTTGGAAAGTAAGTGCATTTTATCAGGTTTATGTCCCGTTAGAAGTGACGCATAAACATACTACATTGCGTATCGATGTCACGAATTTACATGTAATTTGAAACAAATTTCAAATTTTGTCTGTTTTCCCTTCGGGCACACAGAAAGTGAGGAGATGCCACGCGAATATATATCGGCAATCATTAGTCTTTATCAGGAACATCTCCTAGAGATATGTTATTAATAATCAGTAAATGTTAACGTGACAATTTATTATGTAACTGATATTCATTGACCTCATTACACAGGAAATCAAAGTCACCCGACGATTCCAATTCGCAGAATGGGACGAACTTGCCAAAGTATGAACACAATGAGATGAAAGGCATAGATAACAGAGGGGCAGACGTAATTGAGAAAGGAACAAAGGATACTAACCGACTGTAACAATATATCTAAAATCTTTGCAAATTCTCAAATGTATTATTATTGTTTTTTAACGTCTTGTTGTGTATATGCTTTGTTGAATTGAATATTTTATCCTGATTTATAAAACAAAACACTAATTATAATAATTCACTGACGCAATGGCCGAGATCTCGTATAGAATGAGAGCCTCGAGACTTACTTTAGTTCCTTAACTAGCGTTAATTTCTCTTTCTATGACCGAGTACAATCAGTTACTATGGTTACACAGATCAGGGAAGATTAGTTTATTTTGCTACATCTAAAACATTGATAATCTCAAGGATTTTAACTAGTACAAACTAAATAGTAAAATAATACTAGCTCAATAATCTTTGCATAATTTCAATACAAACGTGTGTTCATAATACAGATTACTCGAGTATTTAAAACATCTGGATTGGTCAGTTTTACTATTATATGTGTATGCTCCTGCAAGTAATGTATTATCCGTAAAATTATGCTTTGACGAATATGTCTTTGGAACTATTAGACCTACTATATTTAGAATCTATACTAGTGATATCAATAACTAGCAGTAACTAGCTTATCCACAAAGTCCAGAACAATAAAACCATATTTGAGTCAATATAGATTCTCAATAGCCACCGAACAATTGCAATCAACAGTAGGGTTTATGTCGCCTAATGTTAAATCATTTTCGAATGTAGTCTAACTTTGGAGTTTTTGGTGGAATTCAAGCCATTCGTCTGTTTGACTTTGTTCGAAGTTGGTAGATAAGACGTATTTGAGTAGATATGCTCATCAGTATGTCTTTTTTTGCTGCGTTGAACGAATGTTTCTCATTTCTTGTGTCCCTAACACACACACATACCTTGTGACAATTTATATATATGTTATGAAATACACACAAAACCACCAATTTAATCAGATACGAAATGTACACATTTTTCGTTCTCATTTTGTATTAAACGCGTGTGAAATAAATGTTCCCGACAAGTCTTGAAAATATTTTATTTCAATCTGAATTTGAATGCAACTAATCTTTTCTTTAACCCAGGAAATAAAATGACGCAAATTATTATTGTAAATGCTTCGTACGTGTAACTTATTACCTGCACCAGTTCCAAGGAGCGCCCCCATAGGACAATTTATGGCTTACGTGTATGCAAGTATATGTATCTTGGTATATATCTTGGCAATAGAAGTCAACAGAAAGAAGAAGAAAATGTGTTTTCTATGTCACCCACAATGTCAAGAGTTAGGTTCACAGTATGCTTTTATGTATTTTTGTATTATACAATACCTAGTTTTTTTTAAAACTTGGCGTACATTATCACTGTGCATTTGCCAATATCTTTGGCTAAATGCCAACATTTTTTGAATGTTTATAATAAAATACCCTGAATTGGCAACATATCGAATTGAGTTATTGCATTTTATTTAAATCTTAAATAAAGTGCTAACAATCATGCTGCAAGAATGTACTTTTTTAAAAATTTTTTACATCTTGAATTAGCGAAATTACAGATAAGCTGAAATACCTAAAAACATTATAGTTAAAAATATCTGATTTACAGTAAATATGATTTTCTTTCTGATTTGAGTAATTCACCTTTTTGACCTTGAACGGATTTGATATTAAAAACATTTCACTAGCGTCGCCTTACGTTTACCGATCAATACGATCAAGTGATGTTATGAGGACCCATGGTAGACATTTCCATTTTCATAGACATTTTTTTTGTGGGTGAACGTTGTTGTGCAATTAGCCTGATATCTATTTCATTATTCGCACAATTATCATATATATATATATATACATATATATGTGCATACATTTGTATTGTATGAACTCATTTCAGACATAATTTCAAAAAGAGTTATACAAAGTGTTGTCAACACGTATACATTTAATATCAGTTCATAAGAGTATAAATTTTGTTGGTCTGTCGCCCTCTACAGCCCATTTTAGCCGTGTTTTAAGTTCACGTTTCATCTGCTCGTATTCATTAAGATCATTATGATCAAAAGTTTAATTATTTCAGAATTCTCAATTTAAGAAGGGGTAGTAGTTTGCGTTTGCCCTGTAAATTTAATTTAGAGAAAGGTACGAAATTATCTTGTATATAGGATTTGCAATATTCCCAAATTATCTCTGACCTTTGTGCAGCATAGTCATTTTTAATTTTACCAATAATTTCGATATTGACAGTTTATACAGTTATAAAGTTTTTATTTAGTTTCGAGACTGATACACCTCGAACTGTATTATAAGTTTAACAGACGTACACACATGTTACCGTGAATGGCCTGTTTAAAAGCCGTGAATTTGAGAAATATTTGAGGTAAGATTAGTAATTATTTTTAATGAAAAATTATTCCGAAAGTATCGCATTTTTGTATTTTGTTTTCGTGTGTTCCTGGCAAAACGGGCTTTGTCTATACACAAATATTAGATGATAGTTTCATGTAAATATTTGTCTCTGCTTGGTGGGATAACTGTATCGTGCACGGATAAATATCATCCAGATGATTATTTTTAATAAAAACACATGTGACATCTCTTAGTCTATTTATATCTTTCCATTTCCATACCATATTAGCATACATTTAATTTCGATTAGGTTTCTGTCAGCTTGTATATTTCCATAGCAGTAACATTTTCCAGAATTCAACTGTAGATGGTTTATTCAATAATACTTTATTTGGATGAAGTGATAATGTGATCATATTGAATATGTTCACTTTCAACACCATAACTAGAAATACTACAGAACGACAAAGGGTTATCTCGAACGTCTCTTCCCATAATTAGATTGGAATGATATTCGATTCTAAACAAATCACAATATTATTGACGTGATGAAAAGATGATTACAGTCTTATTTTTGTTGGAAGACGTAAATAAAGGAAATGTTAAATTTCCGGTGTATGCTGGTAGCATAAAATATTATCGAAACCTAGGAGTCTTTCATAATATATACTATAATTGCAGATTACACTATGTGAAGCCGCAAACAATTTATATTACACATAATTTGGGGTAAATTTTTATACTTTTAAAAGCAATTTGTGAGTCATGTCAATAAAGCCATGGAATATTTTTTAACAATCCGGACGTTTATTACACTATGCGCGAATTAGTGCGCATGTGCATGAGCTATATATTTTTTCAAAATGATCTTTATAATGATCAACTTATGAATATTTAGATTTAATTCGAAAATCATGTAAGCCAATGACCGGCATCGTGTTCCAAATAACTCAATAGACGTTGTATTGCATCATCGTCCGTTATGTGACCTCTGAGTTCAAACCTAACTTTTTGGTTTGTGCTTAAACTTGGTCAGTGTTTTGCCTTTGACCTCACAAGGACAAAGAACAGTAACTGAATGTTATTCATGAGTCGTCTTAGAGCGCTATTTGTATTAATTCTTGTTAGGTACTGTTCCGACAGATTATGCTTATTATAATTACGATGTATGTTACTAGCTAAATGTCATCATGTGAAGATTGGTAACTGTAAATTCACAATTGTACCATAGACACTTTTGTGAAATGGAAATGCAAACAAACCTATTTTGCCCACAGAGCATTTGCTAGATGAAAAAAAATAGTAACGCGATAACGTAAATATGTAATATAATAATTCTTTATTCTCATTCCAAATTGAACAAATTCATCCCATTTCATGCACTAGCAGATATATTCCGGATTAATGTTATAATAAAAACACATCTGTCAGCCAATACAGCCAATAATATTCGAGTTTAAACAAAATTAAATATTTTTGTCCTGATATTGCACGATACCAAGAAACTTAAAATAAGGGATGCAAATTTGATTTATGCACGTAAATATAATACTAATTTCATGATTACGCGAGAGCTTGTATGATCGCGATTACGGAAACGGGACAGATTATGACTGTATTCGAAAAGTTTGCGAATCAGCAAATGCAATACTGCGAAGATGACCCTGATGTTACATTTACTAATTAGCTCTTTCATAGAAACACCCATTTGTGTGACCTTTTGCCGTGTTATACAATGATCACCTATGAATTTGCGACGTTTTGACTTGCATCAAATATAAAGCCAATTGCCATACCCTTGCTAATCCTTGATGAAACGTCAAGACAAGTGTTTGTAACTGTAATTGTTGCAATGTTCTTCGCCTGCCAATATACCTGTTACCATGTTAATATCAACAAGTTTATTTGGTTATACAAGCGTCTTTGTAGTTTACTATGCAAATGAGATGATGTTATAATATTTAATTGTAAGCAAATCACAGTATCCGTGTCACGTTACCCGGGGTTATTGAAACCTTTACTGGCATTCCCTTAACATTACCTCACGGAAAGCAAATTAATGCTTGTGTATGCAGTATGTTGCTCTTCATTATCATAGGCTAGGAACTGATCCCAACAAACTATTTCTAATCACTCTGTGTGTTCGCAGACTGTGTGTAAACTTATACTATATATTATTATAGTACTTCATCAATTGTACGCAGTATTTTTGCAAATTTCCTTTATTTTTCAACTGTTTCAACTGTTTAATAGTTACATTGAATAAACTACATTACATACAAATTGCCAAATTTAATTATAATAATTTTATTAAAAATAAAAGTGTAGTATTTCCCCCAAAAATATAATGAAATTAGATGTAATGAAATTTTAATTAGTTAAATGTGGCATAAATTAAAAAGTATGCCCGAATGAACTTATTTTGACGACCTCCCGAACTTTAACAACGTCTTATTATTGTGCTGTATCGTTGTTACGCTTTTGCTGTCCACCTCAGACTTTTTTAAACTTGTTGCATATATGCTCTGGAAAAATTCCAGAAAGCAAACCACAGATGTATACAATCACATTTATTCCGTTTGCTTTAATTAGTATAATGTGTATCACATTGCATGGCTATATTAAGATTTAAATCCTGGTTACTAATAACAACGATTTAAATAAATCACGAAACATGTGGCAGTGTTCTCCACGATGGGTTTTAGCAGGGCGCTGCGCCCTGCATAGGTAGTCGTGCGCCCTGCATAGGTAGTCGTGCGCCCTGCATCGGACAACAAGCGCCCTGCATTCACATTTCCCGTCCTGATCAAATACATTGTATTGTTAGTTGAGTATTCAGTGTTCTCCACGAGGGGTTTAAGAGGGGCGAAGCGCCCCTCTTTAAGTTATTTGCGCCTCTCTTCAATTTGTAGCGCCCATCTATTTATCTTCAGCACCCTCCTTTGTTTTCGGTGTCAGGCTGTTTCACAGTCCTGGAAGATGTCCCGACGACGTTATTGAGAGACCTTTTATTAATTGACATGCGATAAAACAAAGAACTAAGAGACAGATAGTGGCATAGGTGACAACTAGGACAATGGATTTGATGTCTGGGGAAAAACTGACTGAATAAATAAACAAAAAACAATGAATGGATGAGTGAAGTGATTGTCACAAACATTGCGTTAATCATGCAATGGGATAGTCAAACCAAGTTTTCTCATCATTCCTGAATTAGCTTAGATACTTAAGAACAGGAGAACCAGCAACAATTAATTGGTCCAATTGCTTGTTACTTGCCTTTTATTGGCGAAAAGTAAATAGAATCATCAAATAAATCACCAAAACAAAACGTACAGTAAACACTGAAACAACATGGATGTCACGGTATCTGATTTGGCCTTTGCGTCTACCCATGAGTCTTTGCGTTATTAGCGTGTGTTGTTATCGTCGCTTTGGAGGCAATTCCCGCGCAGGCGCAGGTGACGACTCCCCTTTAACGTTTCAGGACATTATTGCTGAACATTCTTTCTAATCATTTTTTTAATTTAATTTATGTATTCCATTTTAGTCGGCTTTTACACTATGCAATAAACTGGTTCTACTTGGGTAACTCCCGAATTCGTATGTATAAAAATAGTTCCCCGATCTCGTTGAACCGATATCCATTAAACTTGCTAAAAGGGAGTATAACTGAAATTTCCATGCATGTTAATTCGGTTTTGAATCTGTGCATGTTAAGTATGTTTGTGGTCGCTATATGCCACGCATTGATCAATTTGTACATAGGTGAAACTAGTACATAATACAATACACATGTAGATAGATGCAATTTCTCAAAGTGTATTATGAAGCTTTTGTCAAACAAAACAAAATTGGATTCCATTCAATTATACATTAATTACCAATACTGAATTGTTTCGTCATAGCATAAGATACAACTATGAACCCTTTTCTAAGTTCACTTTATGAAATATAAAAAAATGTCGTACTACAAATTTCACTCACCTCGCGGTCGTTGCTGTCAGACTAAGCACATTCTCCATATGGACAACTTTTTACCATTTATACATAGTAAATCTGATATTTACAAGAGATATTAACAATACAAAATATAATTACATACATTCCAGGTTTTAACGTCGATACCTCAACTTAGTGGAAATATGAACGGAAATACTATTATTCTATTTAATTATTGGCGACATTGTCGTAGTGTAAAATAATATTTGTAATAAGCTTTAAGATCGTTATTGTTTTAATGGAACAATATGATATGTGGTATTGCCGACAACCCAGTAACAAATCTAGAAAATGGAAAAAATATGTTGAATTATCACATTCTCTCATTCAGAGCGCAAAATAGAACTAGGGGGGGTCGGATCCTAGAAAATCAAACTAAAACCCTTTGTGTCAGCAATTAAAATTATTAAGGGAGAGCATGCTCCCGGATCCCCTAGTAAGGTCGCGCCTTCGGCACACGATTGATGAGCAGATCTAGACCCTCCCAAATGCAAAGTTTCGTGCCGTCGCCTCTGATTATATTTCACCAGCTGCATACTGTAAAACGTTATAAATAATAAGGTTTATGTTAAATCAGCAACAAAGCAGCAATAACACTTCTTTTCATATTTTAGTCACGCCTAATCTGCACACGGAAATGACATGGAAATATTAATCGATGAGTGGTTATCTGACCAAACATAGACATGTGTTATAAAATCACTCCTGTACCTTGAATACAGATCACTTGATCGCAATTAGAAGACGCAGCAACATACTGTCCTTTCTGGTTAGTATTTTTTTTACTATACTGTAATTGTGTGTCAACTATATATTAATTGTCGGTAGTCAAATTTGTAACAGTTTCAAACGTGCCAAAAATACCGAACGTTCAAGAGTTAATGCAACGAAGTCGGGTAACGTTTCAAAAATGTCTAAATCGTTTCAAAATCAATATTTCTTTCATTTTATCTGGTAGTAAACACAACTTTCAAATGTATGAAAACATTATATCATGTAATATGTATCTACGAGTTGACTGAAATGTGTCATGCTGTTGCTAAGAGAAAACAAGCTAGAAAAAAAACACAAAATTGGTTTAAAAAAGTGACTATTTGTTCACTGTCATCATGCTCGGGGGATGGTGGGCGTTTCAGTAACGGTGGCTGGGTTGCTGGAGGGGTTGGTTGGATAGCATGGAGACTGCATCACACTATTGAATAGGGATATCATTGGTACGAGGCAGGCTGCGTTGTATTATTGTAAACATCGGAACGGTGGGTGGGATACTTGGACTTTGTTTACTCATAAACGGTGTTGTGAAAATACTGGGACGTTCACGGTTCGGTACTGCACAGGTTGTCTCAGCGGCGTGTAATTCCATGGTGTCGCGGGGACTGAGAGATGGCAACTATGCGCGGCGTAATCATGCTTCTATTACATTACTTTGACTGCTAGTTTGAGTGTGAATCACTGATCGAATCATTCTTTCCTTGACCGGGTCTGCCGTCTGAAGATGATGCTTTTGATTATAATGTTTATTTATTGTATAAAACTTATTACTAGTAGCGCTGATATTACCGGGAACTTTCCCTTAAAGTGCGATTCCATAATAGCGATGCGTTTTTATTAGCGGTGTACGAGACACAATACCAACACTGCCCGGCATGGTCAATTTGAATTGATATTACTGAAGAGCTGTATAATTAAAATGAGGTAGAAGCCTTATAATACTAATATTAATTTGTGATATATTGCATGAAAATGTTCATTGGTTATTACGTGCCATTGCGGGGCTATTGTCTCATGACACAATCAAATGGCATTCTGTGTGTGTTACAGTAACGTGCTCTGAAACTTGAGACAATTCTCCTAATATGTTTTGCTTATTTCTTATTCTGACGTGAATATGATAATATCTATAATTGTTGTCCAAAGATCAGATAAAATAATTACAATGAAATGTGGTAAACATATTTCTCTGTCCATATATAATATGCGCCCTCTATGTTGTAGGGCATGATATGTACTAGTATTTATTTTCACGCTTAATGTTATGTGGTTCTCGACTGGATTATATTTAGTTCATGTAATTTAATAATAGTTGGCGGGTTATTGTAACCTTACAAAATAATTATTGTCAACCTAGGTCAGGAGAGGGTGTGTCTTGGATAATTTGGATTGGAAACAAGACAATTGTTATAATCATGTCTACTGGAAATGTCCAATACTATATACTTGTTATAAACTCATTTACTGGTAATGTCCAATACTATATACCCCGACTACTGGACATGCCCAACACCATGTACTTGTTATAACCCTGTCTACTGCTAATTCCAAAAAAATATACACTTGTTACAACCCTTATACCGTACACTTGTTATAACCCTGTATATTAGAAATGCCCAATACTATACACTTGTTATAACCCAGTCTACTACTAATTTCAAAAACTAGTATCTTGTATCGATATTCAACTTTGTCTTACAGAATCGTTTGTCGACGAAATGGAAATTAATTTTCTCCCCATTATATTGGTACGTAATACTTTTATATACTATTATAGTTATCATACATAACAACAATAATGTCCAGCCAAATTACTTGTTATTAATTATTAGAATTAGAGGTTTTATGACGTCATAGTTGTACATTATTATACGATAATTCACTAATTTCTCAAAGTCTTGATACATATGTAGCTAACATTCTAAGAGCGCAAACCTTCGTCACTCATTAGTATTAATTATTTTGAAATAAACTTCTGATTTTTGAAATCTTTGTTTTGAATATATGATCCTCTCAACGAATCAGATAAAGACGGAAGAATTCATTGTACTGTTTTCAGTGCAACTGGATTCTGATCTCGTTTAAAACAAAATTGCCTGGTTTATGTCTAAAAAAAAAACTTAACACGCTTATTTTTGTGGCTAACAGACTTAAATCTCAAATATCCTGTGCGATTGGCACTTGTTTGCAAGCGCAGCCCTTGCTGAACATATCATGATAATTCGTCTCAAATGAGTTGGGGTAGCTGCAGTCCCGTCGTCATTAGTGCAACAGACAAATGAGCTTTAACGTTCTTTACTCACTAGGCACGATCTTTATGTCGACAAGCCACCGAGTAAATAACTACAAGTAAGTTAATATAGCGTGACATAGGACTATGGATTTCCTTTTCTGTTACATTATCAAATAAGTGTTACCGTGATTCATATATCATCTACTCTCACAACTTCAAACACCTACCATTGTCGATTATATAATGACGACAATATCAACAGATTTTTGACCATTTCGACAATTTTTTTTCGGTGAACTTCATTGAACAGGCTACCCAAGTTCAGTTGATTTGACTTTCGACATTTGTTCAGAGTAGTTGTTCGCCTCCATCAACAAATACAGAACAATTTTAGCCGTTTATATGCACCTGCCGTTCATTTGTGTAGGGAGTCTGCTACTTAATATGTCGCGAGGAGACTACTAACAGCGTGAAAGCCTTTCTACCATCCTTAACACAATTTCCCCATTAAACCCGACAGTCAAGAACATATCCAAAATTACTCAGAACTCAGAAGTTAATCGTAAATAAATCAAAACAAACTTAATCTTGCCTTACTTAGTGACGCAATGAGAAAAATATATCAAACTAAATTTTGATAGGAAACAGGGTTTTGCTAGAGAACTGGTCTACCATCCAAGCCATGTTCCTGTAGTGTGAATGTTAACCGACATAACAGGAATCTTGCTGCTTAAGTTGTTCATTGCTGTCGCTTAGTTTATTTCTTTTTATTCAGGTTCTATTGGCTCTAGCAATAAGTAGCCATGCTACAGTTGGACCCAGTGAGTATGATTATAAATATGTAATGCATATGTTACTGGGCACTCATTGCATATATCACCCATATTTGTATTATTTCATGTTTCATAATTGAAAGTGCCATAGTTATATTGACATATATGTTGAGCGAATGATTTCCTGAATAAATCACAGGAATTCATCATATGCACTTCAAATATCATTAGTATAGTCAATTTTAAGTTATTGCACATTTACTAAATGGCACAGTCAGGTTTAAATTACTTCTTGCTTGTGTAGGATTTTGCCCCAAATTGGACAAGACCACAAGGATCGGAGACACTTTAATTGCAACTCAGAATGAAAACAGGGCATGTGACTGTTACAAGGCATGTGAAGACATGGGGGCTGCATGTCAGATGTGGGACTTTAAAAAACAAGGACGTATCTGTAAAATGTACAGTGATATTAAAACCTTGACATTCAACGGTAAACATGCATCTGGTGTTAAGACTGACAGTAAGTATCTATTGGCACACATCACATTTCTTGAAATTCAAGAAATACTTTCAGTATTTTCTACTGGTTAGAAGTGGTCACCAATGACGTCATATGATTTTAATCTAAAAGTGACACTTCATGCTTATTATTGAAGGAGCGTAAACTTGACTTGAACCTGGACTCTTTTGCTCCTCTGAACCACAGAGGAGGCCACTCTACTGTCTGAGGTAAGAAGGCAATTTGTGAGGGAATGTAACAAGAGGCGTTTTAAAGAGCATCTGTATATACCATCTTCACTCTCTCTATTATAGCTTGTCCACGTCTTGACAGGAGTGATAGACCTGACGGTAATATGGGCATAGAGGACAACTTTGATGAGCCATGTGAATGCTATAATTTCTGTGTGGCTACAAATGGATGTCTTGCCTGGGCATGGAATAAGAAGACTATGGTGTGCACACTGAAAAACGTAGTGAATTCAGTAGTAAAACCAGACAACACTTACGTGTCTGGCGTCCTGTAATCATCTTTCATTTTTATCTAATGCAGATATGAATTTTAATAAAAACTACTACGATTCCAAAGTTGAATATATTGCATGTGGTGAAAGGCAAATAAATAAAAAAAAAACTGAGTAGCTGCTTCGTTTTTTACGTTGTCAGAGTAAATCCGGCACTACAGATGAACAGTTTAGCTTATTTTATCACCAGAATGAAAGTAATTTATCGCAATATTTACGTTGCAGTAGCTGTGTTAGTTGATAATGTTATATCATCAACTGGAGTTTATGCTGGGACAAAACGTGTGTACACGCTGCTGACTAAAAAGTGCAAATAGGCACTACTATCCAGTGTTAGTCAAATTACATATATAAGTTATCGATTCAGGAGTTTGAACATTAAACTGTCTGCTTTGTCATTGACCGACTTAATCACACCGTTATGTTTATGGATGCCGCATTCGAAAGATATCAACCGATCGAAATTCTCACAAAAACAAAACAACAACACTTATTTTCCACAAGAAACGCACACATCACACACTCCAATGTGGTCTGGCGTGTGGTCTGGAGACGACCATTATTTGTTTACTCAGCCGGAGAGGTAGTAAAGCTCCACCCCAGTACAAAATTCAACATCTTAACAACTATTATTCACATTTGCATTGTTGGTCTCACAGACAGGAAATGCCAGTGAATGATATAATGAACTTGTCGAGTGAACTCGTTATTCAACAGTCAAAATGATGTGCTCCAAATAACCACTCAAATAACTTTTTTATTGATTTTTCAAATTAATAAATCAATCAATCAATAATCATAAAGGACTGCAGAAAACTTCTATTAAGATCTCCGTAAAGTGTATTATACATAATTTTCGAACAGACGTTTAACATGAATTTAATTATAACTGTTTGAAATAATAGCAATTCTCGCAAAAAGGTGAATATCAAAATTAACAAATAGTGAGAGTGTAGTTTTAGACGTTCAACAATAAACTAAAATTAAAATAGCTTCAACATCGCCACCTAGCGTTTTGTGTTGCTAAAGGTGTCATCTACATTGTTTGATATATTAAATAGAATTTTTAGTATTCACCTAAAGAATACATAAATGAATTAACACTACGATAAAGACTTCCGTTTTCGACATTGTGGACTTCTTTTCATTTTTGGGAGGAATACAAACTGAAAAAATGATTTTGACATGATAATTCAGAAATTTATAGTAAAAATAATGACGAATGTATTTCCTATGCACCAATAACTAATTTTCATAATTACTGATTACACAAGAATATTAGAGAAAAATGAAAATTTGCTATATTCCCCATATTTTTGTTCTTTGTTTGTCTTGAATTATGACTGAAAGAAACTTAACAAAATTACAAACTTGGTAGTGTGTTCAACAACTCATGTATGAACAATAACTTTAACTTTAATAAAAATTATTTTACCTCGTAAAAAAAAATTTCACGATATCGTAAACGGAAATTCTTTCCCGCAGTGTTGATTAATTTATTTAACACGAATACTTTTTTTCGTATCATGCCTATATAATGAATCATTTTCGAATATATAAATATCATATATCATCTCCACAAACAATAATATTTAAAATTATACACATCATTATTGTTTCAGAACATGTGTTGAACCATTTTAATATAGTTCTAAAAAGTCGATAAACTATTCACTCCCCCATTGATACGTGGCGAAATGGTGGCCATTGTATATAAGATGTTGTTCAATTTCGATGTAGTGTGAAGTGAACTGGTATTTCAAAAGAAATGATTATTTTATGAAAAGTTCTAAAAACTAGAGCTGTTTTAGTTAAATATTTGTCTAATAAGAAAGCGAACGTACGTCGACCCCCCTTCTCGCGTATATATTTGACAAACCAGGTAATCCGAAACTATTGGGGTATGTCTATTCGTATGTAGCGATATTCTGCAAATCGGGTCCCGACGAAATTGGAAATGCCGTTTGATACATGTCATACTATATGTTGAAAAAAATAAACAGTGATAAAGTAATCGTCGTAATTAGGGAGTAGATTCGATTAAATATACAAATTTGTGTGCTGGATTGACACGGATTAAACTACATGTAATTTGGTCGCATGCGTACATTTTTACCGTTATAAATAATGATTGAATGTAGGTCACGAAAATGCAGTTTAAGAGTGATGATGTGACATGTATTGATAACAATACACACATCGCTATTTATTTCTCGGGCTATAAATAAAATGGCAGATGGCTGACAATAAAAGAAAACATGAATGAAAAATGCGTACTCCTATGACAAATTGGCAAAATCTAGAGTGTAATGCGGAGTAACGCATATACAGCTCAACAATATGAATTAATGGTCGAGACATACAGGGTTGATTTTAAATTAAATTTAAAAACGTGTACATTGTCAAATATATTGCGTACACAGCATAAAATTAATTAATATTCTGTATCTATGTTGAATGTTTGTGTGTGCCCAAATGTGGTGTTACTATGGCGACTGGGTAACGCAGGATATGGTTCAATCTAATTAAAATCCGATGTAGGTATGAGGCTTTAATTTTGTTTTATTACCTTTTTAGAATATTTTTTGTTGTTGCTTTTCTTGCTGTTTAACTCCAGTTGCCTCTAACTACACCTGACTCAATGCGTATAAAAATCTCGTGCAACGAGATCAGTTTTGTCGTCCAATCATAGTGTCTGACTTTGCGCATGCGCCAGACCCATCGCTTCTGGTTATTTCAAGATGGCTGCAACAATGTTAGAACTACTGCATGTGTAAAGAGCTGTGTTGGTTCATTAAGTTATTTGAACAATTCATTTTAAAAGTGCTCATTCTAACAACATTTCTATCTTATATTAGAGAATATTTTTTCCAAAATCAGGAAAAAGATTAAATTTGGAGTCCTAACTTGTACACGTTTACCTTCGAATGATAATTTCTGTGATCTTTGTTGTAGGGATTTTACCTGGTGTTACAGTCCTTGCACTGACCACAATAACCTCAAAGTCTATACAGTCCCAGTTGAAAGACAGCCTCATTACATTATTCCAGATTAAAAGACTATAAACATAGCCCAAATAGGAAACATTGGATTGTCTGTTTTAAAGACTCCTAGGGACAGTTCATCCATATTTTATTAGATGGTTGATGAGCTAAAGGAATAGAAAGATACTTTCACACGGACAATTATTTATAATTCATTAATTGACGCAACTGGAGCTCTTTATCATTATTTCAAAGAGGAGTTTTAGTTTTTTTTATATGCAAATGCACTAGAGTGAAACTGACAGTATTGTATAAGAATCGCATCCAAAGGAAATGGCCGAAGTGTGGGCTGAAGTGTCCAACTCAAATTTGATATTAATATTCTGCCACACAGTCGTTGGTATGGGCATATTTATCAAAACAACTCATTAACTCCATTTAAATCCCTCTTTCGATATTGAAAGTTATAATACAGGGGAGTTTGTAGAGATGGTGAACCATCTCAGTTTTATCATGTAAATTATATATATATATATATATATATATATATATATATATAATAAATGTAACAGTATGTAGGATGGTTAACTTATTTGAAGACTTTGCATCAAACGAAAACATCATTAACATAAAGAGCAATAAACCATATCACCTAAATACATGACATCTTGAAACGTGGCATATATTTAAAGGCATATTAAGCCATTAATTTATTTCCCAGCTGTTTTCATAAGCATAAAATGATCATTTGCTGGAAAACAAATACAGAACAAGGTTTATTTAAGTATCAATACATATTTAACTCTTAAAGAAAATATTTACTGAAAAGACTCTTATAAATATAAAAGTATTTGGCAGCTATTCACCAGTCATTCAGCGGGGATATGTGGCTACCTACTTAATTGTGATGGTACGGTTTAAATAGAACATAGCACAACTATTCCAAACATGCCTGTTGAGAATCTTGGTTAAATATCAAATTCATAGATACTAACAATATCTGGTGGATATTTTCTATCTCAAATTAATTACATACGTCAATCGTGATTGCTCACAAAAGATACTTAGGTTTTTGTAAAAGTGACTAAAACTCGCCTCAAACTAAGACATTTTGCATTACAAACACTGACTAAAAATAGATAGAATCAATTCTGATCAGACATGAACAAGAACAATGAAGTCATCAATATTTTATAAAAAAACAGAACTGGTATGAAAAGAATTATAGTATAGCATCATGTCTCAGAAAATACTAATTAGCATGTTAAATTAATCCATGTGCTGCATTAATCTCATAACATAAATTGTATGAAATTTGCAGTACAAGATTTGACAGCTGGGATAGCTGTTCTGTTAGTAATGCTCGCCAATAAATACAATTATAGGTGATTAACATAAATATTATGTAAATTTGCTGATATACGCAATACTATAGACATATATTACCGACACACGAATAGTTTGTTTCTAAAACTAAATTCACAAACGACACATTCATCTGTCCTGAAGGATAATTGTTTCTCGCGTGTCACGTTCATTCTGAAGTAACAACAACATGGAACACGATGAATTGATGGCGTTGTTGGCCCCGATTCTAAACATGCGTGTTGACGGTGACCAATCTGTCAACCGGGAGCAGTAGAAAAAACATCCATGCTTCATGAATTCTTAGTTTAGAAACAATCGACAAAAAGGAATTTCCAAGTAAAGATCGTGATTGAGATAAAACGACTTGAAGTTGATACCGGATAACCGACGCTGATCCAGATGCAAAAAAACAACATTACTGGCACATTCAATTCATCTACCACCAAACAGAAATGAAATACAATCAAGGCCAAACTGGTTAATGAATGCTACTTACTTGTTATTTTAGACAACGATCCATCATCGAAAAAACTGCGTTGTTAATAAGTTGTATGAGGTTCAGCGAAAAAGTAGCTGGCGTACGCCGCCACGTTTTGAGTCACGCTCAGGGGCGTTTGTAACCCGTAATCTGATTGGCTGGTCCCTAGACAAGAAGTGCATGAGATTTGTATACGCATTGAGTCATGTGTAGTTAGATGCGACTGGGACACGATTTTCTAAGAACTGATTAACGACAAGAAAACCAAAAAATCGACATATTCAAACTAAAATACAAATAAATATATAACGAGTAATAAAAAAGGGAGCCTCATACCTACATAAGATTTAATCCGATTACATATGGTTGTGTATAAAGTCAATATGTACAAAGTTTTCGTATTTTATGGTATCGTAACGCTAAATATTGTTTGCGTAGTTAAGAAGGGTAATGTCACGCGCATAATGTGAGTACCTTTGAGTGGCAACGAACTTTCTAACTACTAATTTGAACCTACGACCTTCTAAACACTTATTTACTCTCATAAATAACGATGGTCAAGTACCGTAACAATTGCACTCGTATTTTATTAGACCGGATATTGCCCTTTCATTTATTAGATGCTGAAAAGTATACTTTCTAGATATGCAAATATTTACTTTACCATATCGTTATTATGGCAAAATGTTTTATATTCAATGATTTGTCGGGTTGTTTTTTGAGTCGTATTATAGGAGATTGGTGGTTTGAGCCCGGGAAAATATACGAATGTAAATACAGACAATTTGGTTTATGAGTCGAGGTGTTGCAATCAGCTACTTGGCAGTCTAGATGGAGGTTTCAGGATCGCCATCACTGGAAAAGACCAGTAAGCATCAGACCTATTGAAATAGTGATACACAGTGACTAGTTTTGTATACGTAGAAAGTAAGGTGAAAAAAATAAATCTTTGAGTAAAAATGTTTGACATACCTAATTCTACTGCTTATTCCCAAACTCACTATTTGTTTTTGCGTCGACGCCGGGTGCTTCCACCGTGACTGGGTCGATACTATGCATCAAACCATATTGTTGAATGCAAAAATTGTTTCTACACCTAGTTCATCAAACATTCAAATGACTTTTAATTGTCTTGGAGTTCAAGTTTCAACTTTCAAGTCTATCAAATGTTCAAGTTTAAAAACTATAGTTCATAAAGTAAGTTCTGAAGGAGATTCAATGTAAGCTTCGTCAGACCAAGCAGAGAGCTTTCCCGCCTTGACCTACTTGTGTTCAAACTTGATAGACTGGTAACACCTGCACTGTGACTTAGGTGGACAAATTTGACAACAAAATCCCCTCCCGTCGTTGCCATGGCGACGGCCAACAAAAATATGGTCCACGTTTTCCAGCAGACCGACAATAAGGCTACCGAATTGTGCCTTTTAAATGCAGACACTGGCGAGATGTACCAGTAGTTCTTCGGGAATGACAATAATGGGTTTCTTCAATGGTGACAACAACGTTCAGAGAACATGAATTAAAAAAAAACGACTGATACTGTACTTATTACCAAGTTTTATATTCATCAATGTCAGTAAGGTTGATGTGTCCATGCAAATTATATCATCATTATGTTGTTCTATATTTGTAGCCCACGTGTATGGATGTTGTGAATAGTAGACCAGATGTTTAAATTTCCACTATCAATTATCCTGAACCCCGACGGACCATGTGTACAGATATGTCGTGGTCATTCAAACTGATATGGAAAATTCAGATTCAGATACGAAATATAATCATAATACGAGCACAGTGACATCAACCTCATAAACCGTGCATCGGCTGTTGTTGCACTAATATATTACTAAACTAACATATTTTAACCCACCATAGCTTTACTGGATAGACCCGTATAACGTACTCAGAACTCGGCATCATGGCTAAAATAATGGATCCCCGCAAACACAAGTAAATACATGACGTTTGGAGTCCTATACAAAAAAGGTAAAATTGATCATAGTGAACCAATTCTCTTGTTGCCACATGTATGGTAGAAACCATCGACGTCAACACGTGGGAGAAGTTATTTGTGAAAGAGAGAGGGGAGTGTTAATACGGCCTTAACCCAGGCCACATCTGTTTTATATGTGTGTCTTTTGACTTGTGGGTGGTGCGTTCGTATATACGTTGTCAATGAGGAAAAGCATTAACGTGCGTGTTGAGTTGATTTGATTAATGGAATATATGCTGTCCAATGTAGTCACCCATCTCCGAACTGTCCGTGGTTTAGTCTTGTTAAAGGTCAACTATTATTGGCAACGATTTTTGTACATGTACGTCCCAGTCTGTTGCTTGTGCAGGTACGGGAATCTGGATCACAGCAATACAGGTGAGGTGAGCAATACACATGTTTGTGCTTTTTAGTCTGTAGATTGTAAATTTGTTTCTACAGGTGAACTAGTACTACCATCGTCAGTCAAAGTGGGTTTGTTATTCATTGTTTGCGTTGAATTGGGATTCACCCTTTTACAATCAAACGTTTTCCAAATTAAAAATAATTTTGGTAGTTTAAACACGTAACCCAGGCTGCACATAGTTCTTTTTATATGTTTTAAAATGACGACGGGTAAGTGTTTTTAGGCCCCCTCAACCAGAGCTCTAATCATAACTCTGCCCTCCAGTACCACTTCGAAATAATTCTCCATTCCAATTAAATATACCCCTTTTTCGGTCACTTATAATTATTTGGAGGGTCATATTGAATTGCAGTTTGGGGCTGGAGTGTTGATTCAGGATTCAGGATTCAGGTTAAGGGCGAGAGAGCCTTAAAAAGCTCTTTCCATATTATTTACACTTGGCTGGTAATGAATAAAAGTCTATACTATGGAAGTATTCAGAAAAGTAGTCGAAATAAGTAAGCATGCTGTCCGTGTCTCCCAGTACATGTGAACAAACCCTTCGGCGCAACGAGTAGCTAATCACTGTGGGAATTATGACCCCTCGTAAATAAGTACTAGCTACTTAATGGGCTACTGAGTATCAGTAAAGCATATACAAACATACAGTGCTACATATTTTATCTCAACGATTGATAGAGGTCCTTATATGAACTTTTTATGAAGCTATGTGTGAGCGTACATTGTTTGTTACTCTCAGTCAGACAGATTTTTCCTAGTTTCCATATATATGTACAGAGTACATGTAACTCATACACGTTATTTGTATCGATATAATGATTAAATACTTCTGAGGCTGGGGGATGGCGGTCAGCGATGTTTCACCTTGCGAGGGGCATGTGACCCAAAAGTTCGAACCTGAGCCCATTATCGGCCATGACAATCATTCACCCGTATTAATCGCGTTGCACATGACATCTCGTTTACTTCATAACACTATTATAAACCATTTTACTGATATATTTTTTTACTGTTTCAAAAAAGGTTGTTTTAATTTGTCTAAACATGTGCGGTTGCCGCATAGTAATGTTTTTTTTCCACTGACACTGACATTCTGTTTAAATCATTCATATTTCATCGATTACTATTCCACAGACGCTGGTATCAAACGTCGTCCCAAATGTAATTGAAAACATGTTGAACATCGTTAGTGAGTTTTTGTGAAAAAAAACAGGTTAATCAATATGCATTTGGCTGACCTAGAAACCAGTTTGTGACATTCGGAACTTGTAAAAAACAGCCAGTGAGACAATCACAACTCGATGTTATACGTTTCGCCTTTTTCATTTTCCTACAACATTATTAAGACCAATACTTAAGGTAGAGATGCAATTTACTTGACAGGTATTTTAATTAGTTAATTAGGAAACCAAGAAGTCCTCCCTTGTCTACAAAACGATATATTTTCATAAAGCTTATTGTATGAATTTTAAAATGTTGTTGTTGTATTTTTTATGAACACTGTAGTTTGAATTATGCACACAAATGTGCTTTTTTGGTCAAAAGTGATTTAAAGCAAATTAGCTTCTAAACCATGCTTCTGTTTCCTGTCAAAATTTGTTTATGGGTACATCTGTTTACTATGAAGAAAGTGCCGTTTTGAAAATTGTCTACCAGTTGTAATTGTTGCAGGGCAGCAGCTCTTTCACGACTTCAAGTTTATGTATAAATTAACACCCAGGCTAGTTGTCTGTACGATTGTCGTAACACTGTTCAACCAAAAACAATGCCCCGACGGAGTTTTGAAGATAAACACATTGTCAATCATTTGTGGAAATTTCAAAACAAAAGGTCAAAGCGTCTATTAGCTATTTATTTTATAAGTTCTTGGATGTGCACTAAAAAAGAAGCTGAGATAATTGCTAGTTTGCATAACAATACACTCAGTAAAAAGTTTGCTAATGCTCATTAAAAAAATGGCTGTAACAGTTCAAAATTTAAATATATTATTGTTTTGTTAAAAATTAAATATAGTGTATAATATGGAGATCCCGTCATTCCTTTTTTTCACCATGTTTCTTTTTTATTATTTATGTACAGCCTTGCTAAATCTTGCTAAGCATTCAAAAGAGAGAATGTTTGCACCTGTTATCTACATTTTAAAATCGGTTTTTGAGTATGTTCCACTATTCACAATTCTACAAAATTTTAACAGTCCAGAGCCAAGACAAGATAATAAAAAGCAAAAAAAGTGCGTGTAATAATGTTTTTTTTTATATTTCTGACCACAATGTTTTTAATAACTCATTTGATCCAAGAAGGAAAATATTCATGTATTATTTCTAGTATTGTATTAACCCAGGCACTTTTGTCTACCGCCCCTGATTTTAAATTGGGGACTGTCCTATGTTCCGACATTTCTATGTTCCGATACCACTATGTTCCGACACCCCTATGTTCCGATACACAGTATACTTGTGTCAAACTTAATCTGACTAGCCGTGCGTGACCTTTTACTACCTTGATATAACCAGGATGTCCTGTGGGTTAATACTGGAAATACAACTGTAGTGTAGTCCGGCCATGATGCTCGAAAGTCCGTGAAGGCGGGATTTCAATCTATTTTTCAAAACCAGCACATACAAATTACGTACCATTTTGCACTACAATAATGAGGATTTCGTTATTTGGATTTCGACCGTCCTCTATGAATACCAAAAATAAGGCCAAAAAAAAAACTTATGTTGCCCTCATATCGGAAAATTGAAAACTAAGGGTATCGTAAATAGCCGAGGTATATGGGAAAAACGCGACGCGATATTTCATATTTTTCGGTCGGTCGCTGAGGGCAACAAAACATTTTTTTTTTGGCCTAATGGTCGCGTACGAGAAGTCCGAAAATTGAATGCGCTGTGCCATACCACGTCTATTCGCGTAATGGTGACGTGGAAGCGCGCGCAATAGTTTTCGTTGGTGGCGGCTCTGTTTTCTCCATTCACACCACATGCGTCAGTATTCAGTTGGTACATATATTTATTACATATATTATTATTAATTATTATTTTGCTAATAGCTAGTTACGTTCACATTATTCCCCAAATCTCTCAAAACAAAATGTATCACTGATCCAACACTTTTTCCCTATTGCCCTTGGTATATCTTGGCTCCGCGCTGAGGTGGGAGGAGTTGAGACTATTTCACAAAAAGGATGGCACAATGCATTGAAAATTTTGAGATTTTGAAACAACATTTTGGGTCGTTGTTTTATAGTTTAATATTACACTCAAAACGTTAAGAAATTAATTCCCGGAAATATAACCTCTATTTTTCACCTTCATTCACTTACACATGGCTATGACGGATTGTACAAACTGACTTGGAAATTAGTGATTTCAATCGAAATAACTGAACATTAGAATTGAAAGACTGATCTTGTAGTAAATATAAATAGGTCACAGTAATGTATGGTTGGTAGAGCGTTGCGGGAAATAAGAACAAGGCAATGCTAGAATGATGGCAACAAAACAATTTTACATACATGCATGTTTTTGAAAGAACGTCTGGACTCATCCATTTGACTGTCCGGGTTGCTGTGAAGGACGCTGACGCCCTCCACTGCTTGGCTGAATGGGTCCATGCTGCGAAATTATTATTATTATTATTCGATATTTCAAAAGAATAGTTGTCCAATCCCGGCTATTGCATAATGATCGAGAATAATCGATATCACATATTACATAACACAGCCTTTATATATTTGAGTGTTTTGATTCTTACCAACGCAAACATGATTAGTCCACGTTTATTTCTTTTTACTTTGGGAGAATGAATCAATAGCCGAGTACTGAATGTAAACTATCACGTGACACCATTTACGTTCAACAATACTACTGCGATAAGCGACCTTATACCATTACGGTACGTACCAGTGCCAGATTTGAAAGTGTGATTGTAAAGCGACATCCGAGAAATGCGAATGCATTTGTTTAGGAATGGATTATGTCCATTATGGGGCGGTATGGAGTGTGATTGAATTTTGTTTCACTTAGTATATTTTGGTTTGTAAGTGTCTATGTACATGTATACAAGTATAAGTTCGTTGTGGCTAATTCGTTTTTATGAATTTGAGTTTAAAATCTGTTTCCTCTAATATTCAGCCTACCATAGATTTTAAGTTGTTAAACTCTAACAGGGTCGGTCACAGGGGCGTTCTCCGAAGGACTAAATGTTATAATTTGCAATAATTATTTAAATCATGATGTTATTAATGTTTAGGTATTCCGATTTTCCGGCAATTTCAAGGCAACTTGTCCAGTTGTAAAGAAAAACACACACAATTGGACAGAACACGCCCAAAGTTAAAGCTGACCAATCAATGATTGTCCCAAGTTTTTCCCACGCCCCATTTTTGTTGTTGATACTCTTTACGTTCCGGCTTTTTACAAATGTCATATATCTTAGATAACTACAGCCAAATCTCCAGAATAAGAGAACGCAGAATGTGCTTGGAAGGAAAGACATAGAGGCGTATGCTAGTTAGTCAACCCTGTCATAAAACAAGGTCGCTAGAAATATTTTTATTTTTTCGTTTGCTTTTCAAAAAATAAATTGTACAACAAAAACACAAATTGTTTTGGAGTCGAATTTTAAAACTATATAAAATACTACTGGTCGCTTATGCTGTTCCCATGATCTATTTTTTGTTATTTTTTGACACAGGTAGTTTGAAGCATAGAAGTTAGACTTGCTTGCTGTCTGTTGCGATTCCGATGAAATTTTTTTGAAAAATAAATATAAATTGCGTAAACGAGGGGTGAACGCGAAAGTCATGTGACCGCGAAATTCTAACAGACTTGCCATATTTGCATATTTGTCATACGGTGGGTGGAGCAGCCGAGCCACGGATAATAACAATAAACCAGACATTGCACGTGCCTGTGTTTACTCGTCTCGCGCTATGTTACCACGTTGTTGACGCCAACAAAGTTGAGTAAAACAACCATCGTTTCTACGAGAACGCAAGTTTTCGGGATCTAAGTTTATCCAAGAAAGTGTATATGATTTCCGGGGTCTCAGTTGATATGTTAATTAGCCTGCCTTCTGATTGGTTGAAACATAAAAGACATGTCAATCATTACAAGCCATATTCTGGCAGGTAATGTTAGGGCGCTTACGCTGAAGGCTAATGAGCAACTATTCACAAACGATTTGAGTGGTGACCGGTAAATGTCACGTGTAAGAAAGATCAAAATCAAATGGCAATTTTATAAGGTTGCTTTCGTTTTGTTTCTATTAGTTTGCCGATGAGGGGGCAGTTACACCACTGATCGCCGTGAATGGCCCAATAATTCAAAGGTTCAAAGGATGTATTCTGTGATATGTAATATTAATTATTGTGAAAAATATGACATGACATGTTTGGTCACCCATGACCATCATAATACAATTTGTCACCCGCGTGGCGGCAATCGCTTGATCGGTTGCTGCGTCTAATTTTGAACATGTTCTGTACTTAAAACGGGACAATTTGCCTTAAATTGAAGATACTTAAAAACAAATCACATCATGATTTAATTAATTATCGCAAATTAGAATATTTATTTTCCCAGAGCACACACACTTGGCTGACTGCCGGGATGGATTTTATGATTTTGTAACGGATTCGTTTAGGATGAACGACTTTACATTAATGATAGGCAGAATATTGCTGTGAACACAGGCGTTGAGTTCGGGGATCGGGGAACATCGTCTCGCTTGGCTGATGTCACTTACACGTAGAGATACCAAACGAATACCCATTAGTTCATTACAGATAGTCCAGCTTTATTCACACAAACAGTCAGCTGAGGTAACTCTTCGCTGTAACGTTCTCTCGTTCTTCATCACACAAAGGTTTCGAACTCTCTCTATTAAAGGTCAAGTCACTAAGACGTGGCGGAGTAAACATGCGATCAGCCAATCACTGCTGTCGTTGACACGGTCACGTGATTACCAGGGATGTTTCTCACGGTTAAAACCCTGCAAAGTTGCCACAACTAAATACAATAAGTAAACAATTTATTCCTGTTATATATGTTTATATTCTCCACCCTAAACATGCATGTTGTTGATTCTAAATAACAGTCTAACAGCGTGGGACTTGAATGTGCGAACGTGAAATCGCTATCGTAACAATATTAGAGGAGAATATATTTCAAACCCAAATTCATAAAAACGAATCTAGCCACA
This sequence comes from Saccoglossus kowalevskii, assembly GCF_978046115.1. NCBI lineage: Eukaryota > Metazoa > Hemichordata > Enteropneusta > Harrimaniidae > Saccoglossus > Saccoglossus kowalevskii. Next base: position 18,982,387 of record NC_140651.1, read on the forward strand.
ATGGACCCAAATGGACTAGACACTTTATCACCAAAAAAATATAGTAAGCGGACCGAACTTCCATCCGACTCTATACCCCCTGGATAGTCCACTCTTTATTGAATGCTTTTACATCCCTCTGAATTTCCCTTCACAATTTCAAATCTGGCATTGATACCTCCCCGTAGACAATAAGTGTTTTAAAAGCCAGAATGTTAAACAGGTAAATGGTCGCGCGTTGCCGTATAAGTGTTTAACGCCATAACGCTCAATTGGATAACGGATGTCACGTAAAATGTAATATTGAGTACTCTTGGTTAACATATTCGTGGCCGCAAATTATCAAGCCTTAAATCGGCTGGCTGAAAACCTCCACGCAAAAAAAATATTGTTAACTTCTAAGACGGTTGGATCTCGCATAAATTACATTTTTGCGTATGAATCCATCGGCGCACTGGCATCGCTGATCGCCATGTTCGTGGATAATACTGATTGTTAAGGGACTTTACTGGCTTTTATGTGACAGCGCCCTAATTGTCATTGGTAACACATGATATAGCACCCTCGCAGCCCGAAGTGACAGGTTGGCATATCTTTTGTTTATTAATGTATGCATCTTGTCCCTGCATGCGTTTTCCAGGCTGTAGTTTTGATACCCACCATCCCACCTTGATTCTTTTACTGATTACAATACACTTAGTCGTATACGTACATACAGGGTACATCTTTCCTTTTCTTGCATTTGTAGTTCTACTATTTTTCATTATGGGTGTCTTCTTTCTAAGCCCATATGTTTCTGATTAAGGTAGAGATGCAGTTTACCTGACAGGTATTTTAATTAGTTAATTAGGAAACCAAGATGACCTCCCTTGTCCACAAAACTATATATTTTCGGAAAGCTTATTGCATGAATTTTAATATTTTGATGGAAATTGTAGTTAAATTATGCACAAAAATGTGCTTTTTTGTTCAAAAGTGATTTAAAAAAATAGCTTCTAAACCATGCTTCTGTTTCCTGTCAAAATTGGTTCATGGGTACATCTGTTTACTATGAAGAAAGTGCCGTCTTAAAAAACTGTCTACCAGTTGTAAATTTTGCAGGGCAGCAGCTCAAATTTCACTACTTCAAGTTTATGCATAATTTAACACCCAGGCTAGTTGTCTGTACGATTGTTGAAATACTGTTCAACCAAAAACAATGCCCCGACGGCGTTGTGAAGATAAACAGATTGTCAATCATTTGTGAACATTTCAAAACAAAAGGTCAAAACGTCTAGGAGCTATTTTTTTAATGTTCTGGGATGTGCACTAAAAGAAGCTGAGATAATTGCTAATTTGCATAACAATTCACCTAGTAAGAAGTTTGCTAATGCTCATAATTGAAATGGCTGTAACAGTTCCAAATTTAAATTAAATGCAGTGCATAATATGGAGATCCCGTCATTTCTTGTTTTTCACCATGTTTTTTTTATTATATATGTACAGCCTTGCTAAATTCTGCTAAGCATTTAAAAGAGAGAATGTTTGCACCTGTTATCTATATTTTAAGATCGTTTTTTGAGTATGTTCCACAATTCCCAATTCTACACAATTTTAACAGTCTATAGCCAAGACTGTTTGGATAATAAAAAGCAAAAACAAAAATTACACTCCCAAGTGCCCACGAACCTGCATCTCTACCTTAAAGGGACTGAGTTGTCCATTATGCCCAACATATATGTGTGTGTGTGTGTGTGTGTGTGTGTGTGTGTGTGTGTGTGTGTGTGTGTGTGTGTGTGTGTGTGTGTGTGTGTGTGTGTGTGTGTGTGTGTGTGTGTGTGTGTGTGTGTGGGTGTGTGTGTGTGTGTGTTTGGATTGCTATATGTTGCGAGGACAAAAATACAGATATATACCTACTTCCGAGGACATACACACCTTCCGAGGACCTTTTTCATAGTCCTCGGAAAACATAATTTATATTAATAGTTAATTCGATTATTAATATGTTTTGCGTAGCTTAGGTTTAGTATCGGGGGAAGGTATGGTTCACGTTATATTAATATTAATATAATTGTACCATACCTTACCCCGATACTAAACCTAAGCTTCGCAAACATTTCTATGTTCAGTCACCGGATATTCAACTCTTGTTTAATTAAACTTAATTAAAATGCAATTCTCCATTGTATTGCATTGTAATTGAGTTTAATTAAACTCCAATTAAAACGCAACCCTATATAGGAACGCGTTTTAATCGAGTTCATATCGCAACTATATTAAAATTTAATTCAACTATATTAAAAGTTAATCCAATGGAGTCCTCGGAACATATTGCAATACAAGTATGTGTGTGTGTGTGTGTGTGGGGGGGTGTGTGTGTGTGTGTTTTGGTAAGCCACTAAATATTGTTACAAATAACACATAGCCTTGATTGGTCACCTATAGGTCGCTAATCTGACGACAAACTTCAGTATTTATGACAGATAAAAGCTGGTTATTTTGCAATATTCAATTTAGGAGAAATACTTTCTGAAGTAGTAAACCGGCGAGATTGATATTTGTAGTGTTTAAAAAAACACGGTAAATGGTGTTTTGATATTCTCATCGCATGGATACGCGCGGCTATATATATATTGTCATGGCATTATAACTGGGAGAAATGGCGCATACTTACGTTGTTTTGTGTTTAGCTTAGTGTAGTTCAGCTGCTAGCCATTCCACGAGACTGTACCTTGGTTATCCTTTGTCTGCGAGTGAATTTGGTTCTGTAACATAAAGTTGCCTTAATTTAAGATATTACGGGTACATACAATTTCACGCTGATTGAATACTTGTGCTGGTGCTTTCCAAAGTTTTGTGAAATTATGTATTATTAATGACAGAGAGTAACACAGAAAGAAATACTCTACTTACAATGATTTACAATTCAAGCACGCTTTCCAGTGAACAATATCAGGCGCACGCTAATACACGATTATTTGGACCACCTTATACCAGATTATCAGTGTAGACGCCCATGGTGATAGGTCTGGTCAATATATAATTAGGTGGACAAATCAAGAAACTAAGTTGTTTGTTTTCGCTGACTGTATTCGAATCCCGTTTCATGTACACCTTATTCTGGCAATGCTAGTGCCATTTGTTTAATTAGATGATAAATGACAATCTGTTTTCTAATGAAATCACTGTTTTTATTATTTCAGTTTCATGTAACATCTAGGAGTATATAGTACGACATAGCAGTATGAAGAGGTTTGGGGGAGACACGCATAAATGTAGGAAGTTTGACGATATACTTGAATATCTTGGTGAATTTGGGACATATCAGAAACGATGTTACTATCTACTTTGCCTCATGGCCATCTTACCAGCGAGCAATGTATTCGCCCAAGTGTTTTTAGCCGCTGAGACAGACCATTGGTGCTATGTTCCAGAGTTGGATGAATATGAATGTAGTTTAAACAACTCGGTAATGTTTTGCCAAGATATGATGAAGAACCACAGTATACCGTTAGAAGAGAGCTCTTATCAGTGTGACAGTGATTTGGTTTACAGTAATTGTGAACGCTATGAAAACAAGACATACACCAATGATACTATGAAATGTAATCATGGATGGATATATGACCGATCACAGTACAAATCATCCATATTTCAGGAGGTGCGTCTATTATTGTTAGCTTTATAATAAAACAGATAGGTAGATGTACACATTCATATTTTTGTGTTGTAAAGGTTCTCCGGTTACTGATTCCACTGCTAACAGTGGAATTTAGAGGGCGTTGTCAAATATCAGTGACTATGGGACCCCCATAAAGTTAGCAAGAAAAATTATAGGTTTTACAAAACATTTACATAATAAATAATTAACCCTTTGTTTATTTCATGTAACTGTTTTTTCATTTTAAGTATTTTAATTATGAATCGTTATGCTGTTGACCAATTTTCATTTAAAAAAATTTTCGATGTAAACTATTTCCACCAATTTGCTATAAGATTTAGATTCTATGAGAACGGAGTTGTTATGATTTGGTTTTGTTTGTGAACTATTTATATTAAGTGAAATGTATTTTTATTGTAGTTTGATTTAGTGTGTGGTCGATACTACCTGGGAGCACTATCATCTTCTGCGTATATGGCTGGCTTGTTCATTGGGGCAGTTGGATTCGGGGCTCTTTCTGATAGGTTGGTTATTATTCAATATATTCATTTTGTGCGTTCTTAGTGAACAATCAAATAGTAGCACAATGCACCTATTAAATCCGATGCTCGATAGATCGTGCTACACATTGAACTGATAATATATCTGTACCATATCCATTACTTAAAACATTACAAAATAATGAAGTAAGCAAACCGTTTTTGGACGACATGACATTCGTGTCTGAAATACACTGCATTAGATGTAGTCTTGTATATTTCACATATATTTCAGGATTGGGCGTTTACCAACTTTGATGTTATCAGCATTGTGCATGGCGATTCCAGGAACAGCCTGTGCCTTCTCACCAAATATCCAAGCCTACTCCATATTAAGGGTATTTATAGGTGCTTCACACATGGGAATGTTCATGGTGTCCTTCGTTTTAGGTAAGATTATGCCAATTAAGTTGTGCTCAATACTCTTTAATTGTATGTCAAGCTTGGTTAGTATATAAACACCAATTTATTTCATTCTCAATATCTCAACACTGTAGCAACCAAACTCGTTGGACCCTCAAAGCGAGTGTTCGCCGGAGGTGTGATAGAATTTTACTTCAGTTTTGGATATATGCTATTAGCTTTTCTGGCATACTTTATCAGATACTGGTGGATACTGCAGTTGTGCTTGTCATTACCGGCCACAATTTTTTTATTGTACTGGTGGTAAGTTATATTCAAGTTTGATAGCAACTTAATTATTAATAATTATTATTTTAATGAAACGAACATTTCTACATTTTGTGCAATGAATGTTGAGAACTTTTTAGATCATTACAATATGGCTCACAACGATGACAATTGTATTTGATTAATGTGCATAATCATGATGGTCTATGTTAATTGCCAGACTTTTGCTGTGATTGATGATATAGAACTTGCGCCCTCAAATTGTACAAACTTACGTGCAATGTTTTCCAAACTTGTCACATTGCCATAAAAATGTATTCATGCATATAAGTGAGGTGAGGCGTCTTATTTCATGTAAATCATATGTAAAGTATAGCGATAAATAATCTGTGTGGATATTAAATAACTAAGTATGTTAATGGCATTGTACGTAACAACATGTTTTATCTTTTTCACTCTAAGGATTATTCCGGAGTCACCCAGATGGCTGATTTCAGTGGAAAAATACGAAAAGGCAGCGACAATCATTAGAAAGTGTGCTGAAGTGAATAAAGTTACTGTTCCTAGCAGCGTGTATGAAGAGTTGTCCGCGTATAATGGAGATTTAAAGGTACATTTACATCTATGTTATCGACTGGGCCAATGTATTTTAGATTTGCATGTGCATTGAAGGCAGCAAGAACATTGCTCTAAGTCGTTTGTTTATGTCATTCAAACAGTAAACATATTATTAATATACTGCTTTCTCCAGTCACCTATTTATTTCGTTTCGTTTATTTCTAATCGTGCTATTGTCACTAAGGATAAATTTTAACAGCTTTTGTGTGCAGATTAACATGTACATAAACTGTAGTTAGCATACACAAATGATCCATTGTATTTATACCTTTTACAGAACAGAGATGCTGGGAGTTTCCTTGACCTTATTCGACTGTCGAACATGAGAAAGAAATCTTTGAATCTCTTCTACAACTGGTAAGAAAAACACAACAAAAACAACTGGTTTTGTCAGTAAAGGCAACCATTGTAATCATTAAAAGTGTTCATGTCTTGTCATATAAACAGGTTTACTATGAGCTTAGTGTACTATGGGCTTTCACTTAATACATCCAACTATGGAGGCAATGACTACTTGAATGCTTTCTTGTCGGGAGCAGTGGAAATACCAGCTTATACACTAGCAATCTTTCTTCCTGAAACCCGCTTTGGACGTCGATGGTCTCAGTCATCAACATTGATATTAGCGGGAGTCGCATGTATACTTACGTTATTCGCACCAGTTTGTAAGTATAAATATATATATTAAATATATTTGTGTCCCAAGTTCATATCGATTCCGTTAAATATGCTATCAAAACGCATATTCGGCGTATAACCAAAACTGTGGTACGTCTTGTATAAATCCGTGAAATCACAATTCTTGCGTCTTTTCGTACGAAATATACATAATAAACTGCTTTTTGTTTTTAGGTGAAATGCAATGGATTGGTATCACCTTGGCGATGATTGGTAAATTTTCTGTTTCTGCCGCATTTGCCATTGTCTATATATTCTCTGCTGAAATCTACCCAACTCCTGTAAGGTAAGATGCAGTTAGTAATTGTAGTTATACGCAATCAACGCAGCATTTAGAATGTCTACTGGAAATATCAACAACATGTGATTGGAAGTAAAACTGCCTAATGAGCTGCTTAAAAACGTGACATCAGCCAATAGTTGAGAGCAAGGCCATGTTTCGACTGACACGTAGAAAGTTGGCTCTACACATTTTACTATTTTTCTACTTGATATTAAAATTGTTGGCATACATGTGCTCTATGGGGGGACTGTGAATGCCATATAGATCTATTCGCCATGTGAATGGAAGATTTAACATTTTCATGAGCTGTGTTTTTGGTGAGAAACATTTTCTGGTTTGTGTGTGAACAATAATGCTAATTAAGGCACCACACAAGCTAAGAGTGTGCTGTTATTTAACTTTATTGACTCTATTGTTATTCGAGGCTTACTCCAAAGTAAGTACACCTAATCTGAATAACAATGCACTCACTGGAAGAAGTCATTAATACAACCACTGGGCGAAGCATGGTGCACTAGTCTGTTACTATAGCAACCACGATGCTACTTTTCGTGTCAGGACCTACTAGAAAGCGGAACACTTCGGAATCTAGCGTGGAATGCGATCGTGCAGACTTATTTGACAAGATTAGATCTGATAACCCCAAGGGTTTCATTGCAGCCTTTTTGAACATAAATAGTTTTCGTCACAAGGTTATACATATCGGGGAAGCTCTCAAACGTTCCCCTGTAGACATTTTTAGAATCGCCGAGACCAAACTAGAAGACACTTTTCCTGATGCATAATTTGGAATACCGGGATATAGGCTATTACGGCGAGATCGAAATGATGGAGACGGTGGAGTATTAGTTTACATTAGATCAGATATTCCTAGTAGGCGCCTTGAACAGTATGAAAGTAAGCCCGCGATTGAAACCATTGCAATTGAAGAGCACCAAAATAGAAGCAGTAAGTGTTTATTTGTTATGGCGTATAGACCCCCTAAGATACCTAATAACATTTTTAACGAATATATGTCAGATTTGCTGGATCTAGCGCATCAACATTTCAACAATATATGTCTGATGGGCGATTTAACATGTTAAATTTGACATTTGACATATTAGTGCGGTCCAAAGGAGTACCATTATCGGACCTATGTGAATAATATGATCTTACACAACTAATTAAGAAGCCCACGAATTATACAATTCATGGACATTCGCTTATTGATGTAATCTTAATAAACAATCTATCACAATATGCCAAATCGGGTGTTATAAATAATGGAGTGAGCGACATGTGATTTTCGTGATAATGAACTTTCCTTCGCCAAGATTGCCAGCTAAAAGTATAACTTATCACAATTACAAGAATTTTGACATTGATGAATATGCTAAGGATGTCAATTATATTCCTTTGGCAGTCTGTCAGATTTTTAATGACTCCTCGGGCAATTTTTGAGCTCTACAATGTATGTTACAGGACGTGATTGAAGATCGTGCTCTTTCAAAGAAGTTGAAGGTAAGGGCTAAAGATGCCCCATTTATGAATAAGACCCAGAGGAGGGCGGTGAGAGTTATATACTCAACTGATGACAACTGGGAAGCGTACCGCCGCTAAAGAAATCTTACAACTTTAATACGTTAAGGACTATTTTAAAAATAAATGTAATGGGGAACCCAAAAATAGTGACTTTTGGAAAACCATCAAACCCTTTTTGACAGACAAGGGTAATACAGATAGTGGTTCTATAATGATTAAAACAAACAACAAAATTGAAACATATCCTTGCGATGTTTTAATGAATGACTTTTATGTTAATTGCGTCACAGATAGGTGGCCACATTGATCAACAGTACAATGAACATGACACTTCAAACATTAAATGTGTGAATATTTTAAAGATCACCCGAGTATCATTAATATAAAACGAAATTTGAACTCGCGTAACTTTTATTTTTGTCACACAACACCTGAGAGTGTGGAAGAAATAATAAATCATATGAATAGAAGGAAAGCCAAGGGTATGACAGTACCAAAAGACAACAGACTTGTTATAAAAAAGAAAATACAGACCAGTCAGTATTTTGCCATCTCTATCTAAGGTTATGGAAACTATTATTCATAAAGAGATGTCAGTTTTCCTGGATCATATCTGGGATTCTAAAATTGCAGCCTATAGTAGGGATATAGCTGTCAAAATGTCATCTTACTTCTTGTGAAAGACTGGAAGCTTGCTTTAGAAAACAAGCAACAAGTAGGGGCTATTCTTATGTCAAATGGTTCAAAGATAACATGATGGAAGCTAATATAAATAAATTTCAAGCAATTATATCAAATGACCAATCTGACAATACCATTTTTAGTATTGGGGATGTTGCTATTGAAACAGAAACTATTGTTAAATTGTTCGGGATCGATGTTGATCTTAATCATGTTAGTGTTATGTGTAAACGAGCAGGTGCCCAATTGAATGTTTTGCAAAGAATGTCGGGTTATTTAGATCAAGCCTCAAGACTATGTATATTTATAACTTACCTATTGCTCTTTAGTTTGGAATTGTTGTGGTAAAGTAAACATTTTTAAGAGTGGGCGTAATCGATACAGAGCTCTGAAATGTGTGTACAATGATTTTCAGTCCAGCTATCAAACATTATTGGAGCATGCTAGACTACAAATACTAGAGATGTCCAGGAATCGTGACATACTTGTTGAAGTTAATAAAAGTGTGAACAAACTCTCCACATCTTTCATGTGAGATTTAAACAAGAAGAAAAATGTAACGTGCAATTTAAGAAATTCTCATCAATTACAGTTAAAGCGACGAAGTGCTAAGATGTGGAACTCGCTTCGTAATCGAATGAAGGAGTGCAATGATTTGTATTCTTTTAAGCAAATGATGTCATTGTGGTCACCATCATTATAGGGTTACTTTAATTACTTAAACAAATAACTATTTGTGAAGTCTTACTGTTGTTTTTCTCTGTGTTTGATGTTTGTAACTTTTGCTTTTGTTTGATGTAATTTTTAGCAGTCAGTGATATTAGCCTTTGGCTAGGTATTTCAAACTGACTTTAAATAAACGAATTGAATTGAATTGAATAGAATACAATATAATGTTGCCTAAATAAGTACAATTACTATTTTAAAATTATCTTGGTGATATTTACAATTGTTTTTGATATATTGAAATGTTTTTAACATGGCGATCTTATGTCACTTACAGTATAACCCACAATCACAAGGGGAGATACATTTAGTTCGCAGTGAAAAATAATTCCATTTGATTTCCAGAAAAGGTAGTCAAATTGCATTTATAACATAAAAATATTACATATTAAAAAAGGCTGTTCTTATATTTGTGTTGACATATTAGTCACAGGAATCAAGTGTAGTTTAAAGTGTACTTTTTGATTATAATTACTTATAAATCCGGATTTCCCCCTTTAGTAAATATCAAAACTCATGGCGGGTTTTTGATTCAATTATAGTTCAGTGATTTAAATCAAAATATATGACTGGAGATAATTTCTCCACAGATGTTCTGCCTGATTTTGAGAGATATTTTACAGAACTTAATTTTTCGATTTCGATAAAATTTAAGAAATAAATCACAAAATTTGTTTTATTACTAGTATATGTATTCTTATTTTACATGCTTTACCTGACAATAAACATGGTGTATTGTTTTTTTATTTGATCCAATTTACCTAGATGGTTTATGCGTGGATTTTACAATTTTGTTTGATTTAAGTATGATCTTAATCCAGGCAGCTTCACATGACAGAACAAACCATCGATACCGTTTGAAGTAACATAACATTTTCAACATTCTGAATACTTCCCACTCATTAATTATAATCCGTCGAGATCTACATCATTGTTTGTGGTCGACAATGTTACTAAACAGTGAATGTAGACTACGTCATTTCTAATTTCGACATTAGTATTTTGAAAAAAAAAAGAATAATGTTTTATGTGTTTTGGACTACTTTTGGAAGATAATTGGTGTAAAGTTTCCCTCGAAATTAGCATTGAGTTAACACGGGCTGTACATGGCGTGTCTAGAAATATAAGCGGCACATTGATACAATTTGAAACCTCTCCACTAATATTAAAGACATAATGTGACATGCGGTGTTACACTGTTAAAGGCCTAATCTGTTAATTATAATTAATCATTAATGCCTTCCGATTTCGCGTACATAATTTTTTGAATTTGTTGCAGCTCATGTGATATTAACTGACATGAATATTAATTATTGATGAGATTCTTACTTGTTGATTTAAACTGATATCTGTTTCGTTTTCAATACAGTCAGCATTGAGATTAATTTTCCAATGTATTATATATCCTGGTTGTATATTTCTTCAAAATTTTAATTCAAAGTCATGTGAAAGTAAAATTTACAACTATTGCTAAATGTTAACTGAATTGTGTAGATGGCTCAATCATATCACTTGTTAGGTTAAATCACTTCGTACCAAAGTTTTAGTAAACAATATCACAATTTGTTCATTATTTTGCATTAGAATATATGTTAATTTGCTTTTAGTAATGTGTTTTAGTAATTGCAGTGTAATTATTATCGTTTTACACAGAACCATAGGAATGGGACTTTCCTCAATGTGTGCCCGTATTGGTGGTATTCTGGCACCACAGATGATATTAATCAAAACACTGTGGGAACCATTACCAATTATCATATTCGGTGCAACATCAATTTTAGCTGGTTTACTGACATTATTGTTACCGGAAACACGTCATCAGAAACTACCCGAAACGCTAGAAGAAGGTGAAATGTTTGGAAAGTGAGTCTTTATTTTTATTGTTCAAGTTATTTTACACGCATTGTTCAAGCTTTTGTTGTTATACTGGTCTGCGTGGTTGGCGTGGTCGACATGTTACTGATTTGTGCTAATTATTAAATTACTTTCAGAACATATGCAAAACTATCAGTTAATAATGTGGACAAGAAAGAAGCAATCATGATGCAGGCAACTATATAAAGATATCTGTGTTTTAACTGCTCTTACACTAGTAAGTCACAGTACACACCATGACCTTTTCAAGACCAAGCTTGGTGACCTTGCATCGAATACATCTCAATATGTCATTTTTTTAGCTTACAGTCTTCAATAACAAAATGATCAGCACGATTTTGAACAAACTTCTGATTCGACTTAAATCATTTTACTGAGCTACGTTCTGAGAATTTTTGATTACTTGTAGTGTCTGTACTTGAATATTATTGTGCAACCCTCTTATTTGAGAACTCAACAATTTCAGTATAATTTTTTTATGAATATTAATGTTATGAGAATTTTTATAGTAATGAGTATAAGATTTTAGCGACTAGAGATAAATAGGTCTGTAGATATATATCTTCATGCTTTTTATTTTGAATAACGTATAATTAGTATAATTGAAGCTTTCAACTGTTTCTTTATGGAAAAGTGTATGTAGACGATTTAAGCCTGTGGATAAATGACATACTGTAAATTTTAACATATGCACTGTAGTGGTTTTTAATAGTTTTTTATTAGTATGTGCACTTCAAATACTCCGTGATGCATATAAACATATATAGACATATAAATGCCCATAACATAATGGTTGTTGCGAGGGTGTCAGGTGACATAATTTATATGCATAATTCTAATAATATCTAGAGAAATTTCGCATCTGGTGCTGTACTTACTGCAGGTCTTGGACGAGAGATATGGTATATATATATCGAACATATAGGCTCGCACTTCAAGCAACCAGTGTATATGTAATATCGCATTTGTTGTTGCAGGGAGAAACAAATGTGGCCACAATAAAGGCAATGAACATGTTACCATATATGGTGTAATCATTAATGTGCATAGCTAACACTTCGAGAACTGTTGCTAATAGGAGCAAGAATCCAGTGTTATATGAGAAGCTTTGGTCAGGAGGCATGATTAATATATTATTTGCCTGTATGTAACTACAACATCTCATTAGATATGCCATTATTTATCATTTGTTAAAATCAGACGTAACAAAACAACAAACTTAATTTTGGCTTCATAAATTGTGGCATGATGTATATAGAATATAGTAGTCCATGTCTATCTATGCAGCTACATTTATTATTATTTATTTGGACAATATAACACGTACTAGGTTGAAAGCATAGGATAACAGATGTGAACAATATAGACAAATATCTTTTTAATTCATTTTCATAAAAAAAATGATTGAAAGGGCACTATCTGTCAATTATTTACAAAATATTGAAAACAATCCAATATGTTGCAAAATGATGTTCGCAATAAGCCTACATATACAGACTATTCTAACGACAGGGCTGTTAAAGGGGAGTCAGACCCTCACTCTTGTGTGCCCCAAGGTGAGACATTAAAAACCTCAAAAAGGTTCCCTATTGGAGTCTACACCTTTAGAAAAACCTGACAATAAAAAACATGTTGGTATTGCACAGTGATCATTGAATAGGGCGGCATAAATATACCAAATCTACCGAACCTGTACTTTATATGGTATACTATTACATTGTTATGTAATTTTGGTGAAAAATACAACTACCCAGGCAAGTCTATCCTAGCAAGAAGAACACTTTATATTTTGCCTGAATCTGCATAAGTACAAAGCCGTCACGGAATTTATACATAAGTGTACTAGGAAGAAAAGTTATCATGTAATAAACATCACAACCTTTCATAATCTCCGTCATAAGCGTAGTATTACTTTCGCATGCGATAAGTGTTTTATTACCAATACCAATATATATTTACTGTATTTGGAAAATCGTATATCTCAAGTCTCGTGTTGTCGATCAAGCTAATAACAAAGAAAAGACAATCGACCTAACCTAATGTACAATAAAAGACCACGCAGTACAATATAAAACTGATAAATCAAACAATCATCCCTGTCTGCTGTACATGCCTAATCTATATACATGTTTTACCCTTATTCTAAAACTAACATCTTATTATAACACTGGCTACTGGAAATGCCCAATGTCATACACCTGTTATAATCCTGTTTACTACTAATTCCAATTAACGATTATCTTGTTATAAACCTGTCTACTGAAAATTGCCAATACTATACACTTGTTATAATCCCGTCTACTGGAAATATATACCCAACTCTACACTTGTTATAACCCTGTCTACTGGAAATATATACCCAACTCTACACTTGTTATAACCCTGTCTACTGCAAATGTGCAATGCTATACACTTCTTATAACCCTCTCTACTGGAGATGCCCAATAATATATTCTTGTTGTAATCCTGTCTACTGGGAATATATACCTAACTCTACACTTGTTATAACCATGTCTACTGCAAATGTGCAATGCTATACACTTCTTATAACCCTCTCTACTGGAGATGCCCAATAATATATTCTTGTTGTAATCCTGTCTACTGGGAATATATACCTAACTCTACACTGGTTATAACCATGTTTACTGGAAATGCCCAATACTGTATACTATACATTTGTTATAACCCTGTCTACTGGAAATGAACAATACATACACTTGTAATAACTCAGTTTACTGGAAATGCCAATGACAATTGTTATAATCCTGTCTACAACTAATTTCAAAAAAATGTTATAATCCCGTCTGCCCAATACTTTACACTTGTTATAACCCTGTCTACAGGTATTAAAGTATTGCGGAAGCAATATGCTTTGTGACGGGAACGCAAGCGATAGTGCGCCATCAACACGTAGTGTGCTGTCACTCCTCGTTGTGGAAGATGTGACGTCACTTAAAATGTGATTGTTATTTCCTAGTGTGGTAAATTGTTGAAATAATACTCATCCGCCCACTATAAATAAAAAATAAATAATAAACTACTACGGTTCAAGACTTAAATAAATACAAGCGGTGAAAGACAAACAAATAACAAAAAAACTCAGTTGCTGCTTCTTTTTTGACTTTTTCAGAGTAAATTCAACACTACAGATGAACAGTTTAGCTTATTTTATTTTACCACCAGAATACAAATAATTTGATCATAATATTGACGTTGCAGTAGCTTTTTTCATTTAAACAATGTTATATTATCACCAGAAATTGCAAATAGGTACTTTGTATTTTATCTAGTGTTAGGTAAATTACATATACAAGTTCTTGATTCTGTACACATTAAATTGTATGTTTTCTAATTGACCTACTTATCCGCACCGCACCACATCGAATACATTCAAACTAGTATGGACAGTTTCAGATCCAGATACGGAATATAATCATAATATAAACCATTCATAGGTTGCTGTTGCACTGAATTATATACATTACTAAACTATAATATACTAACCCACCATAGCTTTACTGGGCAGACGCGCAGAACATGCTCTGAACTCAGCATCATGGATAAAATAGTGGATCCCCGCAAACGACTACAGTCTTGAGCACAAGTAAATGTGAAGTTGGGAGTTGTCTTATACTAAAGAAAGGTAAAATTGGTCAGAGTGAACCATTTCTCTTGTTGTCACGTGTGTGATAGGACCAGTCGACGTCATCACGTGGGTAGTTATTTGTGAAAGAGAGAGGGGAGTGTTAACACGGCCTTACCTCGGGCCACATCTGTTTTATATGTTTGTCTGTTGACATGTAGGTTGTGCGTTTGTATCGACGTTGTCAATGAGGAAACAATATTAATGCTTGCGTGTTGGATTTGATTTAATTAATGGAATAAATGCTGGCCAATGTAGTCACCCATCTGCCTGTGGTTTAGCCTTTGCAAAGGTCAACTACTATTAAAAAGATTATTGTCCACGTATGTCCCAATCTGTTTGTTGTGCAGGTACGGGAATCTGGTTACAGCAATACTGGTGAGAAATACTTATTTTTGTGCATTTTCTTCTATAGAATGTATATTTGACAACTCGTTTGCTCCATAACACTATTATAAACTATTTTACCGATATAATTTTTTTCTACTATTTCAAAAATGTCGTTTTGAATTTGTGTTTGTGGTTGTCGAACATAGTAATCTGTTTTTTTTTTCACTAACACGAAAATTTCGTTCAAATCGTTCATTATTCGTTACTATTACATACGCTGATATAATACGTCGTCCCAAATGTATTTGAACATGTGTTGAACATCATGAGTGAGTTTTTGTGAAAAAAACACAGGTTCTTAAATATGCGACTGACCTAGAAATCGGTTTGTGACATTCTGAACTTGTACAAAACAGCCATTGAGGCAATCACAACACAATGTTATAAGTGTCGCTTTTTTTCATTACAAATCCGATTAGAATTCGGTTTAAATCCTTCCTATTTTGAAATCAGTTGTTTGTACGAGATCACGTACTGGTATTGACAACTGCTTTATTTTTATAAAATATTAGAATAACCAAGTCTTAATCTGAGTGGAATATTGAATTAACATTTCCAATACCAACATTAACAATGTTGTTGAATAGAAAGCAAATATCTAAGGTGCACCCGTTTGAGTCCTTTGACCTTTCCAGCATGGTTTCGGCGACGAACCAAATCCCAACTGCGGGACGCTTCATCATGTATTCTGATCATTCTCTAATTTTGGCCAACCCTCGAGAAAAACGGCAGAGAATGCACGCAATAGAAGTAGGATGTTCTCAATATATCTGCAATAGAGGGTGTTTTTTTCTTCAATATATCTGCTCTAGGGGGTACTAAATTTACAGTGCGTCCGCAATAGGGGGTATGGTTTGCCAATGTGCTGCCAGCCCTAGGGGCCTATTATGTTTTTTTTAGCAAGAACGCACATGGTGTAATGTTTTTATATAGAATGACCTCCGAGGTTCCAATGACGGTATGCAAAAGGGCTTGGGTTAGTAAAATACTAGAATTAATAATACATGAACAACAAAAACATTGCGACACGCATAGCTGTGGTAAACTCTTTTCACTCGTATTGTTTTTTGCGCCCTGCTCAGACAATTTTTTCATTCAATGCTCGTAATATTGTTTATAGTATATTTTGTCGTTTATAGAGTACAGTACAAACCATCTAAAATTATTAAAAATAATTCACTAGTCTGGGTTCAATATGGAGTGTTTGCTGTAAAACCTAGTGACTCTAATAATCGCAGCTGTGCGGGCACTCTATATGATGCATCACTGTCACTAGATGGATAGCTGTCGTTCTTTGCACATTTAACTTTGATGGCAGGGTGGGGTGAAATAATCCTGCCGCCGATATCAAAATAACGATATACCGTTGCAGTACTGCAGCCAATGATTGCTAACAACCAAGCAACTCCCCGGGTGATTTTGAACAATATTTGTTCAAAAGTGTGATAATTTGAAAAATAGGCACGATCAAGCAATGTTTCCAATATGTACACGGACAATTTTGGGTATCACTGTATTTCAAACCATTTTTCAAAACTAGCACATACAGATTACGTACCATTTTGCGCTACAATAATGTGGATTTCGTTATTTGGTGTTCGAACGTCCTCTACGAATACCTTAAATAATGTTTGTCGCGTACAAGCAGTCTGAAAATGGAATGCGCTGTGTCATACCATGTCTATTTTATGGTGTGGTTGACTTTTCAGAGGTCAGAGTCTCAGATGTGCTGGTATTGTGAAAGCCCCTTGTTGTATATGTGAATGAAACGATGATTATTTGAAAATAGATTGAAATAGATATAAATAGATATAAATATAATCCATTCTCTCTAACTAGAGTGTGTTGTTTTTCTACTCGTTTGAAAAAAAAACACATATTAGAACGGATGAGTATGTCGCCGCAAGAGGGCGTGATCAACGACGATAACATAATTTTGATGATTAAAGGTTATATTATGTTGAGCATTTTCTACAGGGTATTTTAAATCATGTTTTGTAGGTGTGGAAAGGGAGTCTTTGAATGAGTAGATCATCTCTAATTATCACATTCTATATATTAAGAAAACCGCAACAGATCCAGTCTTTGAAATTCAACAATTTAAATTACAATGTGTATTTAACACAATGCAAAACCTCAAAGGTTAAATCTCACAGATCATTCTTGATTAGGTGCACAATATGAATGGGATTAACAATTATATATGCAGAGGCTGGGGGTAATATTGGAGTTTTCAAGTTTCGTTGTCTGTATTTCATGAAAATCTCAAGAATATTTTAAGACAATTTGGTACAAGTGTGCTTTTGGATACTCCTCAGATCTGATTAGGGTATATATCAAATATGTTAATTTCATAAATTAGCTAATTTGCATGTTTTTGGACCAAACTTAGTGGGGATATTAAATGGCCTGTTTTAACACAGATTGTTGTGGCTGCTAAATGTGACAAAATTTAATTCATTTGCATAGAAATAAAACAAAAAATACACTACTTTATTTAGTGAACACCTTTACATAAATCTAGTCACTGCACAAATACTAGTCTTACAATGATTGGTTTGGTTATTTTTTCCTGCCATCAATGTATTGTACAAAATTGGACTGGACTTAGTATGTAATATATACTTTCCATAAGAAATGCATAATTGAATTTCTATGACTGAATAAATGCAGGGTAATATTGAAATCTTAATTGAAAGTATAATTACCACGCCAACCAGCATCAATTGATCTGAACAAATGGGAAACCCTTTTATCTATAGTGCCACATAGGTAAAAATATTATCTGGACATATAGTCTACTCTTAATGCGGGAAATGAAAGCACATGACATGTACACAAGAAGTTAAATTAACATGTGGCCATGTTTTTGTTCACTGGTGCCCCCCCCCCCCATCTGGCGCGACCACAGGACTACTTATATGGGACAGTTTATCAAACATACGGACAAGTCCTACATTTAGGAGTACATATATTTATTTTACAGTGTTAGGGAATCAAATTATACATCAAGCATTGACGAGCAAGCTTGTGCCTCTCTCGAATTAACTTGTGTGTGGTCCTGTGGGAACATCTTCTGCTCAAACAGCAAAAAGACGCACAACGCGCGCATTGATTTACCGGGAAGTAATTGTGAGTATCGGTTGTCGTTGACTCAAAAGTGTTACGATACAGTAGCGAGAGATGTCAGCCTTTTAGAAATCACACATGAATTTACATCCAGCTAAAATGTATGCAGCAAGTAAGTAATAATACACAAAATCGCTGCACAATGCAAGAACTACTTTACGTGACCATAGTACATTTATCAATTACGTCCGCTACAATCATCGATAAACAAAAATACATTTTACCCACATTTTTTTGTTTCTCACTTTTATTTTTCAAGTCAGTAGATCATCAAGATCTGGATTATGTTGTCTTAAATATTAAAAAATTAAAAAATGTTATTAAACAATATTAATATTATATGTTATCCTTTGATACCCAACCTCTGAGGCTCTGAGCCTCTGACCTTTGAAAAGTCAACCACACCACACCATTTTATAGTACTTTAGCGGAATTTCTCTTTTATAGCGGATAACAGACGCGCACGCAATCGTGAAGTGGAAGCGCGCGCAATAGTCTTCGTTGGTGGCGGCTCTTTTAAATATTGATAACTTAAGGCTTTTTCTATTCACACCACAAGCGTTAGTATTAAGTTTGTGTGTATATTTATTACGTATATTATTATTAATTATTATTTTACTAATAGCTAGTTTCCCGTGGAACCAAAGGCATGTTACGTTCACATTATTCCACAAATCGTCCAAAACAAAATGTATCACTGATCCAAAATGTGTGCCTATTGCCCTTGGTATATCTTGGCTCCGCGCCGAGGTGGGAGGAGTTGAGACAATTTCACAAAGGATGGCACAATGCATTGACAATTTTGAGGTTTTGAAACAACATTTTGGGTCGTTGTTTTATAGTTTATTATTAGATTCAAAACGTTAAGAAATTAATTCCCGGAAATATAGCCTCTTTTTTCATCTTTCGCTTACACATGACTATGACGGATAGTACAAACTGACTTGGAAATTAGTGCTTTTAATCAAATAACTGAACATTAGAATTGAAAGACTGATCTTGTAGTAAATATAAATTGGTCACAGTAATGTATGGTTGGTAGAGCGTTGCGGGAAATAAGGCAATGTTAGAATAGTGCCGACAATATAATTATACATAATACATTTTTTGGTTGCTGTGAAGGATGCTGACCTGATAAAGAAAATATGGGTTTCGCCAACAAACTTGTGCGGCAGGATGGAAAACAATATAAATTACTCTTTTTTTCAGTTTTGAGCTGCATTTATTGTCAGACCTGATGGTTAATCCCTGATAGAATAAATATCACCGCGCGTATCTATACAATTGGAACATCAAACTGTCAAATGAGGTAAAGGGTGTCACGTGATACGTAATATCGAACATTTAAAGTCGTTAAAATGGAACAGGGTCGGTCACAGGGGGAATGCTCTGTAGGAGTAAATGTTTTAATTTGCAATAATTATTTAAATCATGATGTTATTAATTTTTAGATATCTCGATTTCCCGGCAATTTCAAGGCAAATTGTCCCGTTGTAAAGAAAAACACACACAATTGGACAGAACACGCCCAAAGTTAAAGCTGACCAATCAAGCGATTGTCGCCACGAGCCTGAGAGAAATCAACCCGTTACACAGGTGTATCACGCAAGTCTTATTTCAAAACTGACGGAGGTCGGGACTATAATTCACATACCGACACAATATTCACGTTTAGGATTTGGTGACGAGTGTGGGTAGTGTATTCGTATGCAAATTGTAATCAATTAAACATAAATCATATCGATACAAAACGTTAATTTAATATGAATACTGATAACTTATTATATAAGTTTGTTAAAAAAAAACGCGTTCACAATTCTTCGCTTTAAATTGTATCACCCCGTCGAATACTCAATGATTGTCCTAAGTTTTTCCCACGCCCAATTTCGTTGTTGTTACACTTTACGTTCCGGCTTTTTACAAATATCATATATGTGAGATAACTACAACAAAGTCGCCAGAATAAGAGAACGCAGAATGTGTTTGGAAGGGAAGGCATAAAGGCGTATGCTAGTTAGTCAACTCTGTCATAAAACAAGGTCGCTAGAAATATTTTTATTTTTTCGGTTGTTTTTCAAAAAAATTTACAACAAAATCACAAATTGTTTTGGAGTCGAGTTTGGAACCCAAATCTAGCCGATAATGTGAGGGCGCTTACACTGTTGGCAAGTCTGTTGGGATTTCGCGGTCACATGACTTTCGCGTTCACCCCTCGTTTACGCAATTTATATTAATTTTTCAAGAATTTTTCGTCGGAATCGCAACAGACTGCAAGCTGTTTACATAGAAGTGAGCAACCATTCAGAAAGATCAAAGATCTTAACAATTTCTAAGGATGTTTTCGTTTTGTTTCTATTAGTTTGCCGATGAGGGGGCAGTTACACCACTGATCCACTGATCGCCATGAATGGCCCAATAATTCAAAGGGTCAAAAGATGTATTCTGTGCTATGTAATATTAATTATTGTGACAAATATCACCTGCCATGTCCGTACAACGGGACAATTTGCCTTAAATTGAAGATACTTAAAAACAAATCACATCATGATTTAATTAATTATCGCAAATTAGAATATTTATTTTCCCAGAGCACACACACTTGGCTGACTTCCGGGATGGATTTTATGATTTTGTAACGGATTCGTTTAGGATGAACGACTTTACATTAATGATAGGCAGAATATTGCTGTGGACACAGGCGTTGAGTTCGGGGATCGGGGAACTTCGTCTCGCTTTGGTGATGTCACTTATTACACGTAGGGATACCAGATTCGCCAAATGAATATATATTAGTTCATTACAAATAGTCCAGCTTTATTCACACAAACAGTCAGCTGAGGTAACCCTTCGCTGTGCCGTTCTCATGTTCTCCCTCAAACAAAGGTTACAAACTCTCTCCATTAAAAGTCAAGTCACTAAGGCGTGGCGGGGTAAACATGCGATCAGCCAATCACTGCAGTGATTGGCACGGTCACGTGATTACCAGGGATGTGTCTCACGGTTAAAGCCACAACTAAATACTATAAGTAAACAATCTATTCATGTTATATATGTTTATAATCTCCACCCTAAACATGTAAGTTGTTGATTCTAAACATAAGTCTAACAGCGTGAGATTGGAATGTGCGAACATGAACTCGATATCGGAAAAATATTAGAGGAGAATATATTTCAAACCTAAATTTATGAAAACGAATCTAGCCACAATGGACCCAATGGACTAGACACTTTATCACAAAAAAAAATATAGTAAGCAGATCGAACTTCCATCACACTCTATCCCCCTGGATAGTCCACCCTTTCTCGAATGCATTTGCATCCCTCTGAATTTCCGTTCACAATTTAAAATCTGGCATCGGCGCAGTGTTTGTTAAAGGACATTACTGGCTTTTGTGTGTTAGCACCTTCATTGTCATTGGTAACATATAACACCCCCACAGTCCGAGGTGCAGGTTGACACATCTTTTGTATATTGATGTATGCATGTTGTCTGTGCATGCGTTTTCCAGGCTGTACTTTTGATACCCACCATCCCACCCTGAATCTCTTACTGATTGCAATACACTTTTCTTGCATTTGTAGTTTTTTCATTATGAGTGTCTTCTTTCTGAGCCCATAAGATTATGATTAAAGAGACTGAACTGTTCATTATGCCCAATATATGTGTGTGTGTGTTATGTTTTGGGAAGCCAATAATTATTGTTACAAATAACACATGGCCGTGATTGGACACCTATAGGTCGCTACTCTGTGAACATAATTATAGACGACAAAGTTATGACAGATAAAGGCTGGTTATTTTGCAATATTCAATTTAGGAGAGATACTTTCTGAAGTAGTAAACAGGCGATATTGATATTTGTAGTGTTTTAAAAAAACACTGGTTAAGGGTGTTATGCGATATTTGAACTTAATTATTTTCGATTCCGGATTGACCGCGATAGATTTACATATAATGGCTATCCAATATGAACCACAAATATTTGATATTACATATCACATGACACGCTTTTCTTCCTTTCGTTTGGATATTCTCATCGCATGGATACGCGCGCCTATATATATTTTGTCAGGGCATTATAATTGGGGGAAATAGTGCATACTTACGTTGCTTTGTTTTAGCTTAGTGTAGTTCGGCTGCTAGTCATTCCATGAGACTGTACCTTGGTAATCCTTAGTCTGCGAGTGAACATAGTTCCGCAACATAAAGTTGCCTTATTTGTAAGATGTTACGAGTACATACAATTTCTCGCTGATTGAGCACTTGTGCTGATGCTTTCCAACGTTTTTGTGAAATTATGTATTATTAAACACAGAAAGAAATAATCTACTTACAGTAGTCTACCATTCAAGCACGCGCTCCAGTGACGGATATCAGGCGTACGCTAATACATAATTATTTGGACCATCTTATAACAGATTATCAGTGTCGACGCCCACGGTGATAGGTCTGGTCAATATATAATTAGGTGGACAGTTCAAGAAACTAAGTTGATTGTCTTCGCTGACTGCATTCGAATTCTGTTTCATGTACACCTTATTCTGGCAATGCTAGTGCCATTTGTTCTATTATATGATAAATGACAATGTTTTTAGATGAAATCACTTTTTTTATTATTTCAGTTTCATGTAACATCTAGGAGTATATAGTACGACATATCAGTATGAAGAGGCTTGGGGGAGACACGCATAAATGTAGAAAGTTTGATAACATACTTGAATATCTTGGTGAATTTGGGACATATCAGAAACGATGTTACTATCTACTTTGCCTCATGGCCATCTTACCAGCGAGCCATGCATTCGCCCAAGTGTTTTTAGCCGCTGAGACAGATCATTGGTGCTATGTTCCAGAGTTGGATGAAGATGGTTGCAGTTTGAACAACTCGGTGATGTTTTGCCAAGATATGATGAAGAACCACAGTATACCATTAGAAGAGAGCTCTAATCAGTGTGACAGTGGTTTGGTTTACAGTAATTGTGAACGCTATGAAAACAAGACATACACCAATTATACTATAAAATGTAATCATGGATGGATATATGACCGATCACAGTACAAATCAACGGTTTTTCAAGAGGTACGTATAATAATAGCTTTAGAAAATAACACAGATAAGTAAATGTATACATTCCGATTTTCGTGTTGTAAAGGGTCTTCAGTTACTGATTCCACTGCTAACAGTGGAATTTAGAGGGTAATGTCAATTATCAGGTACATATATATTATTAAGATGAACGCGACTATTGGACGCCCCCATGAAGCAAGCAAGAACAAATCTAGGTTTTACAAAACATTTACATAATGAATAATTAACCGTTTGTTTATTTCATGTGACTGTTTTTTTATAAGTATTTTAATTATGAATCTTTATGTCTGTTGATCAATTTTCATTTTAAAATTTTCTCGATGTAAACTATTCGCACCAATTTTCCATATCCATTCTCAAGATTTAGATCTATGAGAACGCAGTTGTTATAATTTTGTTTTGTTTGTGAACTATTTATATTAGGTGAAATGTATTTTTATTGTAGTTTGATTTAGTGTGTGGTCGATATTACTTGGGAGCACTATCATCTTCTGCGTATATGGCTGGCTTGTTCATTGGAGCAGTAGGATTCGGGGCTCTTTCTGATAGGTTAGTTAATATTCAATAATATTCAACTTTGTGCTTACTTAGTGAACGACCAAATAGTAGCGCCATACACCTATTAAATCCGATGTTCGATAGATCTTTATGCACATTGAATTAACAATATATCTGTACCATATACATTATCTAAAACATTACAAAATAATGAAGTATGGAAAACATTTTAGGACGACATGACGTTCGTGTCTGAAATACACTGTATCAGATGTAGTCTCATATATTTCACAGGACGACATGACATTCTTGTATTTCACATATATTTCAGGATTGGGCGTTTACCTACTTTGATGTTATCTGCATTGTGCATGGCGATTCCAGGAACAGCCTGTGCATTTTCACCAAATATCCAAACCTACTCCATATTCAGGGTATTTGTAGGTGCTTCACACATGGGAATGTTCATGGTGTCCTTCGTTTTAGGTAAGATTATGCCAATTAAGTGGTGCTCAATGCTCTTTAATTGTATTATAAGCTTGGATAGTATATAAACACCAATTTATTTCATTCTCAATATGACACTTTAGCTACCGAACTTGTTGGACCCTCAAAGCGAGTGTTCGCCGGAGCTGTGATAGAATTTTACTTCAGTTTTGGATATATGCTATTAGCTTTTCTGGCGTACTTCATCAGATACTGGTGGATACTACAATTGTGCTTGTCAATACCGGCCACGATTTTCTTATTGTATTGGTGGTAAGTTATATTCAAGTTTAAAAGCAACTTTCAATTATAATAATTGTTATTTTAATAAAAAGAATATTTCTATTTGTTATCTATGTGTGTTAAGGACTTTTAAACCATCACAATATGGCTCACAACGATGACTATTGTATTCGGATAATATGCATAATCACGATGGTCAATGTCAATTGACAGACTTTTGCTGTGATTGATGATATGCATCAAATTGTACAAACGTACGTGCAATGTTTTCCATAACTTGTCACATTGCCACAGAAATTTATCCATGCATATAAGTGAGGTGAGGCGTCTTATTTCATGCAAATCATATGTAATGTATAGAGATATATACTCTGTGTTGATAATAAATAACTAAGTATGTTGATGACATTGCATGTATCTACATCTTTTATCTTTTTCACTCTAAGGATTATTCCGGAGTCACCAAGATGGCTGATTTCAGTAGAAAAATACGAAAAGGCAGCGACAATCATTAAAAAGTGTGCTGAAGTGAATAAAGTTACTGTTCCTAGCAGCGTGTATGAAGAGTTGTCCGCATATAATGGAGATTTAAAGGTACTTTTACATCTATGTTATCGACTGTGCCAATATATTTTAGATTTGCATGTGTATTGAAGGCAGCAAGAACATTGCTCTAGTCGTGTGTATATGTCATTCACACAGTAATTATATTATTAATATATTGCTTTCCCCAGGCACCTATTTATTTCGTTCATATATTTATATATATATTCTATTCGTGCGATTGTCACTAAGGATAAATTTTAACAGTTTTTGTGTGCAGATTTACATGTACATAAACTGTAGTTAACATACACACATGATTCATTGTATTTACACCTTTTACAGAACAGAGATGCTGGGAGTTTCCTTGATCTTATTCGACTGTCGAACATGAGAAAGAAATCTTTGAATCTCTTCTACAACTGGTAAGAAAAACACAACAAAAACAACAGGTTTTGTCAGTCAAGGCAACCAGTGTAATCTTTAAAAGTGTTCATGTCTTGTCATTGAAACAGGTTTACTATCAGCTTAGTGTACTATGGGCTTTCACTTAATACGTCCAATCTAGGTGGTAACGACTACTTGAATGCTTTCATGTCGGGAGCAGTGGAAATACCAGCTTATACACTAGCAATCTTTCTTCCTGAAACTCGTTTTGGACGACGATGGTCTCAGTCATCAACATTGATATTAGCGGGCGTCGCATGTATACTTACATTATTCGCACCAGTTTGTAAGTATAATTGTAATACTCTGTAACATTACATATATCTGTGTCCCAAATTCATATCGATTCCGTTATGCTATCAAAAATGACAGTTATATTCAGTAAAGTGTCAATAACACGACAAATATATTATGGCGTAGAAATCCGTGTAATCACAATTTTCCACACTTTAGGCGTACCCGTCTTTTCGTAAGAAATATACACAACAAAGTGGTTTTTGTTTTTAGGTGAAATGCAATGGATTGGTATCACTTTGGCGATGATTGGTAAATTTGCTGTTTCTGCCGCATTTGCCATTGTCTATATATTCTCTGCTGAAATCTACCCAACTCCTGTAAGGTAAGATGCAGTTAGTAATTGTAGTTTGACGCCATCAACGCATCATTTAGAGTGTCTACTGGAAATATCAACAACATGTTCCATGTGTTTGAAAGTGAAACTGTCTAATGAAACTGCTTAAAAACGTGACGTCAGCCAATAGAATACAATATAATGTTGCCTAAATATTCCACGTAAATATTACTATTTTAAAATTATCTTGGTGATATTTACAATTGTTTTTGATATATTGATATATGTTTTTAAACATGGCGATCTTATGTCACTTACAGTATAACCAGCAATCACAAGAAGAGATAAATTTAGCGCGTAGTGAAAAATAATATCCTGTGATTTCAAGAAAGATAGTCAAAGTTGCATTCATAACATTGAAATATTACCTATTAAAAATGCTCTGCTTATATTTGTGTTGACATATTAGTCGCGGGAATCAAGTGTAGTTTAAAGTGAAGTTCGCTTTTAGTAATGATCAAAACTCATGGTGAGTTTTTGATGCAAGTTTAGTTCAGTGATTTAAATCAAAATAAATGACTAGATATAATTTCTCTACACATGTTCTGCCTGATTTTGAGATATATTTTACGGAGCTTAATTTTCCGGTTTCGATAAAAATTAAGAAATGAATAACAAAATTCATATTTTACATGCTTTACCTGACAACAAACATGGTGTATTGTTTTGTTATTTGGTCCAATTTGTTTAGATGGTTTATGCGTGCATTTTACAATTTTTTTCGATTGATATATGATCTTAATCTCGGCAGCTTCACATGACTGAAGAAAACATGGATTCCGTTCGAAGTAACATCACATTTTTAACATTATGAATGCCTCCCACTCATTAATTATAATCCGTCTTATTTACATCATTGTTAGTAATTGACACAGTCACTAAACATTGAACATGGACAGAGCCATTTCCAATGAAGACAACAGTATTTTGAAAAAAAAATGAATAATGTTTTATGTGTCTTGCACAACTTTTGGTAGATAATTGGTGTCAAGTTTTCCTCGAAATTAGCATTGAGTTAACATGGGCTGTACATGGTGTGTCTAGAAAATATAAGCGGCACATTAATACAATTTGAAACCTCTCCACTAATATTAAAGACATAATGTAACATGTGGTGTTACACTGTTACTCTAAAAAAGGCCTAAGTAGTTAATCATAATTAATCATTAATGTCTACCGATTTCGTGTACATAATTTTTAGAATTTGTTGCAGTTCATGGTAAAATCTGTGAGAAACAGTGAATATGTGATATTAACTGACAGGAGTATTTGTAATAATTATTGATGAGATTCTCACTTGTTGATTTAAAATGATATCTGTTTCGTTTTCAATACATTCAGCATTAAGAATGTATCTCCAATGTATTATATATCCATGTTGTATATTTCTTCACAATTTCAATTTAAAGTCATGTGAAAGTAAAATTTAAAACTATTGCTAAATGTTAACTGAATTTTGGAGATGGCTCAATCATATCACTTGCTATGTTAAATCACTTCGTACCAAGTTTTAGTAACCAATATCACAATTTGTTCATTATTTTGCATTAGAATATATGTTAATGTGCAGCATTTGGAATATGTGTTTTAGTAATTGCAGTGTAATTATTGTCTTGTCTCGTTTGACTTTACCTACCCTTTTTTACACAGAACCATAGGAATGGGACTTTCCTCAATGTGTGCCCGTATTGGTGGTATTCTGGCACCACAGATGATATTAATCAAAACACTGTGGGAACCTTTACCAATTATCATATTCGGCGCAACGTCAATTTTAGCTGGATTAGTGACATTATTGTTGCCAGAAACACGTCATCAGAAACTACCCGAAACACTGGAAGAAGGTGAAATGTTTGGAAAGTGAGTCTTTATTTTTATTCTTCAAGTTATTTTGCATGCATTGTTCAAGCTTTTGTTGTTATACAGGTCGGCGTGGTACTGATTTGTGCTAATTATTTAATTACTTTCAGAACATATGCAAAACTATCAGTTAATAATGTGGACAAGAAAGAAGCAATCATGATGCAGGCAACTGTATAAAGATATCTGTGTTCTAACTGCTCTTACACTAGTACGGTACACGGCATGACTTTTCAAGACCAAGCAGGGTGCACCTTGCATCGAATACATCCCAATGTGTCATTTTTGTAGCTTACAGTCTTGAATGATAAAATAATTAGCACGATTTTGAAAAACAAATTCTGATTCGATTTAAATAATTTCACTGTGCTACGTTCTGTGAATTCTATGATTACTTGTAGTGTCTGTACTTGAATATTATTGTGGAACCCTCTTATTTGAGAACTCAACAATTTCAGTATAATTTTTCTATGAATATTAATGTTATGGGAATTTTTTATAGTAATGAGTATAAGATTTTATAATATATGACTAGTATAAGACTAGAGATAGATAGGTTTGTAGATATATATCTTTATGCTTTTTTATTTTGAATAACGTTTTGGCATATTTTGAAGAGAGCACACGAATGGTATACTTTATTTTATGTATCCTTCAAGATATACTCGGTAATTCGATATGCAAATGAGGAAAATAAAACCATCTGTTTATTTGATGTTTGTGTATTATTGAATAACACTCTGTATTTACATAATAATACCAATCAAGCAATTACTGTGATAAAGCAAATTATTTTTATCACAGCCCACACAAGAGAGAAGTGAAAACATACTATTTCGCATGTTCATATTTAGGACTAGTGTTTCTGGACTGAAATTTGCATTTTCTGCTCAATACATGGTCAATTATGTGTGGTTATAAAATGCGCATAAATGATGTGACGTATTTGTGTATCACCTTTTAAAATAAATCATTTCATTTTCACATGACGATTGTTATATGTTTAAATCGATGGTCACTGATGCAACTACTAAAGAACCAGCACGTACATGGCAATAAATAATATCCACATTAGTATAATTGAAGCTTTCAACTGTTTCTTTATGGAAAAGTGTTGAGTCACACGCCCCCGGATTTATATCACTGAAAGTATTTGTAGACGATTTAAGCCTGTGGATAAATGACATACTGTAAATTTTAACATATGCACTGTAGTGGTTTTTAATAGTTTTTTTATTAGTATGTGCACTTCAAATACTCCGTGATGCATATAAACATATATATATATATATAGACATATAAATGCCCATAACATAATGGTTGTTGCGAGGGTGTCAGGTGACATAATTTATATGCATAATTCTAATAATATCTAGAGAAATTTTGCTTCTGGTGCTGTACTTACTACATGTCTTGGACGAGCAACCAGTGCAACCAGTGTATACGTAATATCGTATTCGTTGTTGCAGGGAGAAACAAATGTGGCCACAATAAAGGCAATGAACATGTAATCATATATGGTGTAATCCTTAATGTACATATCTAACACTTCGAGAACTGTTGCTAATAGGAGCAAGAATCCAGTGTTATATGAGAAGCTTTGGCCAGGAGGCATGATTAATATATTATTTGCCTGTATGTAACTACGACATCTCATTATATATGCCATTATTTATCATTTGTTAAAATCAGACGTAACAAAACAACAAACTTAATTTTGGCTTCATAAATTGTGGCATGATGTACATAGAATATAGTAGTCAATGCCTTTCTATGCAACTACATTTATTATTCTTTATTTGGACAATATAACACGTACTAGGTTGAAAGCATAGGACAACAGATGTGAAAATAGAATAAAACGCCCTTAAAAACACGCCAAGTGTAGAGTTATCAGGCAACGTGTAATAGACAAATATCTTTTTAATTCATTTTCATAAAAAAAATGATTGAAAGGGCACTGTCTGTCAATTATTTACCAAATATTGAAAACAATCCAGTATGTTGCAAAATGATGTTCGCAATAAGCCTACATAATTATATAGACTATTCTAACGACAGGGCTGTTAAAGGGGAGTCAGACCCCCACTCTTGTGTGCCCCAAGGTGAGACATTAAAAACCTCAAAAAGGTTCCCTATTGGAGTCTACACCTTTAGAAAAACCTGACAATAAAAAACATGTTGGTATTGCACAGTGATCATTGAATAGGGCGTCATAAATATACCAAATCTACCGAACCTGTACATTATATGGTATACTATTACATTGTTATGTAATTTTGGTGAAAAATACAACTACCCAGGCAAGTCTATCCTAGCAAGAAGAACACTTTATATTTTGCCTGAATCTGCATAAGTACAAAGCCGTCACGGAATTTATACATAAGTGTACTAGGAAGAAAAGTTATCATGTAATAAACATCATAACCTTTCATAATCTCCTTCATAAGCGTAGTATTAATTTCGCATGCGATAAGTGTTTTATATATATTAACTGTATTTGGAAAATCGTACATCTCAGGTTTCGTGTTGTTGATCAAGCTAATAAGAAAGAAAAGACAATCGACGTAACCTAATGTACAATAAAAGACCACACAGTACAATATACAACTGATAAATTAAACAATCATCCCTGTCTGCTGTACATGCCTAATCTATATAAATGTTTTACCCTTATTCTAAAACTAATACCTTGTTATAACACTGGCTGCTGGAAATGCCCAATGCCATTCACCTGTTATAATCCTGTTTACTACTAATTCCAATTAACGATTATCTTGTTATAAACCTGTCTACTGAAAATGGCCAATACTATACACTTGTTATAATCCCGTCTACTGGAAATATATACCCAACTCTACACTTGTTATAACCCTGTCTACTGCAAATGTTCAATTCTATACACTTCTTATAACCCTCTCTACTGGAGATGCCTAATACTATATTCTTGTTATAATCCTGTCTACTGGGAATATATACCTAACTCTATTCTGGTTATAACCATGTATACTGGAAATGCCCAATAGTTTACTGGAAATGCCATAACAATTGTTATAACCGTGTCTGCCAAATACTTTACACTTTTTATAACCCTGTCTAAAGGTATTAAATTATTGCGGAAGCAATATGCTTTGTGTCGGGAACGTAAGCGATAGTGCACCATCAACGATGCTGAAGTGCGTAGTGTGCTGTCACTCCTCGTTGTGGAAGGTGTGACGTCACTCCTCAAGGTAGACACCACACAAATGTGATTGTTATTTCCTAGTGTGGTAAATTGTTGAAATAATACTCATTCCACCCACTATAAATAATAAATAATAATAAACTACTATGGTTCAAAACTTAAATAAATACAAGCGGTGAAAGACAAATAAATAACAAAAAACTCAGTTGCTGCTTCTTTTTTTACTTTTTCAGAGTAAATTCAACACTACAGGTGAACACTGTAGCTTACTTTATTTTACCACCAGAATACAAATAATGTTATCACAATATTGACGTTATATTATCACCAGAAATTGCAAATAGGTACTTTGTATTTTATCTAGTGTTAGGTAAATTACATATACAAGTTCTTGATTCTGTACACATTAAATTGTATGTTTTCTAATTCACCTACTTATCCGCACCGCACCACATCGAATACATTCAAACTAGTATGGACAGTTTCAGATCCAGATACGGAATATAATCATAATATAAACCATTCATAGGTTGCTGTTGCACTGAATCATATACATTACTAAACTATCATATATTAACCCATTGTACCTTTACTGGGCAGACGCGCATAACATGCTCAGAACTCAGCATCCTGGATAAAATAAAATCTCCGCAAACGACTACAGTCTTGAGCACAAGTAAATGTGACGTTGGGAGTTGTCTTATACTAAAAAAAGGTAAAATCGGTAGGAGTGAACCATTTATCTTGTTGTCACGTGTGTGGTAGGACCAGTCAACGTCAGCACGTGGGTAGGGGAGTGAGGGGAGTGTTAATACGGCCTTACCTCAGGCCACATCTGTTATATATGTTTGTTTGTTCACATGTGGGTGATGCGTTCGTATAGACGTTGTCAATGAGGAAAAATATTAATGCGTGCGTGTTGAGTTGATTTTATTAATGGAATATATGCTGGCCAATGTAGTCACCTATCTTTGAACTGTTCATGGTTTAGTCTTGTAAAAGGTCAACTATTATTAGCAAAGATTATTGTCCACGTATTCCCAATCTGTTGGTTGTGCAAGTACGGGAAGCTAGTTGCAGCAATTATACTGGTGAGCAATACATATTTTTGTTCATTTTCTTCTGTAATTTGACTCAACCGTCAAAGTGGGTTTGTTATTCAGTGTTTGCATTGGATTGGAATTCACCCTTTTACAATCGAACGTTTTCAAAATTTAAAATAATGTTGCTGGTTTAAATATGTTGCCCATAATGAACGCTGCTTTTTTTTGTCATAGTCCCGTTCCGTTTCTCATATTGTTCGTGACTTATGGTGAGCGTTAGCACATTCATTCCCAGTACGAGCTAACATTTATACCTACTTACAGCGACGGTTCCTGGAAGTCTGATTGAGGGTTTCTGAAAGAGTTATTGTGTGAACTTTTCATACAATCGACGGCATTCACAGGACATAGTTAGGGTATAGTTAAAAGTTGGGCGCTTGAACGGTTATATTTATTTTGTTATGATTGTGGATACTTTAATTCCTTAAAATGACGATGGGTAAGAGTTCCAAAAGACTTCTCTCCGATAGCCCTAATCCTCAATCTGCCCCTCTAGTATTCCTCCTTTATTTCAATTAAATAAACCCCCTTTGGGTCAGTTATAATTATTTGGAGGGCCATATAGATTGAGGTTGGAGTGTTGGAATTAGGATTCAAGTGATGTGAGGGACTTAAAGTACTCTTTCCATAATATTTACACTTGGCTGGTAATGAATACAAATCTGTACTATGGAAGTAGTAAGAAAAGTAGTCGGAATAAGTAAGCATGCTGTCCGTGTCTCCCAGTACATGTGAACAAACATTTCTATGCAGGCTATATATATATATATATATATATATATATACGTGCACACACATACATATATACACATACAAACAAAAAACAAAATCTCCAGAAATAAATAAGTAAAATAATAATAATAATAAAAAAAAAAATGAGAAAAAAAAAATGGAGCTGTTAATGCGCTACTCTGCACATCATATTATTAGTGGAACAATCGTGGACAAGTACAAATAAAGTTTAGCTGCAAATAATATTTGTATCATACATATGATAAAGCTAGTATTTAAATATACGTTGTTCAGTATATGTTGTTTTAGGGAACTTTTGAAAGTTATTCTATTAGTAATTTGTTTGATTGGCTCAGGGAGAGAATTCCAATGTTTTACGGCTGTATATTTTAAAGTATGTTGGGAAAGTGAAAGATTCATCCTGGGGACATAGTAGTTATTACCTGACGCAAGTCGTGTTGGATATAAATGAGGTAGATGGGAGAGATAGTCATTGATAGTATGGGCATAGCGGTTGCTTTTCAGATCATAAATGAACAGACATATCTTAAATTTACACAACTTGTGAATATCAAGTATGCCCAGTTTTTTAAATAGAGGGGCAGTATGTGCATTGTAAACAGCAAATGAGATAAGCCGTACAACTTTCTTTTGCAAAAGAAGGATAGGCTCTAATAGTGTATGATAGGCGTTTCCCCATACTTCTAAACAATAACTAATATGCGGGAGAATCAGGGAATTGTATAACAAAAGTAAAACTGATTTGGGCACATAATGTCTGATCTGGGAGATAATACCAACTTTGGGGGCAATTATTTTTTTTTACTTTTCAATGTGAGGTTTCCAGTTGAGGTGCTGGTCAATGGACACGCCAAGATAATTGATCGAACAAACGGCCTCTATCTCAAACCCATTTATATCCAAGCTGCCCTCAATGCCCAGGTGTTTATGAGGCGTTTTAATAGTCATGCATTTGTTTTTTTCTACATTGACTGTAAGTTTGTTGGCACTGCACCATTCACAGACTCTTTGAAAATTGTTGTTAGTATGTGCAAGTTTGATTGTGTTACTTTTAATATACTGAAAGAGGTTAGTATCGTCTGCAAATAGGCGAAAGTCAAAAGCATTAGTTGAGTTATTGATATCATTTATGTAAATTAGTAATTTTTTTGTTTTTCACAAACAAGAAAATTCCGTTTAAATCATCCATTATTCATCGGTTACTTTATCGCATACGCCGGTATCAAACGTCGTCCCAAATAAATTTAAACACGTTTTGAACATCGTGAGAGAGCTTTTGTGAAAAAAAACTGGCTCATGCATGTGACTGACCTAAAAAACAGTTTGTGACATTCTAAACTTGTACAAAACAGCAAGTGAGGCGATCACAACTCGATGCTGTAAATTTCGCTTTTTTCATTTTCCTGACCCTTATTAATATGACAAATCCGATTAGAATTCGATTCAAATCCTTTCTATTTTGAAATCAGCTGTTTGCACGAGATGACGTACTGGTATTACTATATTAGAATAATGAAGTCTTAATCTGAGTGGAACAAACATTAGCAATGTAGTTGAATAGAAATCGTAACCAATCGCGGTCATCACATAATGATCAAAATTACTCGATATTGAGTATCACATATGATACTCTTGAGCCCCTTTAGTGCACTGTAAAGCAAATATCGATACGCGTCCGTTTGCTCCTTCTCGAGATTGCAAATAATCAACGTTTATCTGTTATACGAACTTGAAGTCCATCGTTTATAAACGGTGTGCACTAAGGTCGGCTTATTTGTATTATATATATAATATATTCTAATCATTCTATTCTGCTCCTATTCTAAGTATGGCATATTTCATGTCCAGAATTAATCTTGGCTAACCCCCGGAGCTTTGCACTCTTGTTACGAAGGTATATCTCGGCTGCGAGCCGAGGTGAGGGAAGTTGACAGTAATTCACAAATGATGGCGCAAAGCATTGTAAAATTTCGAGATCAGTTGTGATTTTGAAACAACATTTTGGATAGGTTGTATTATAGTTTAACATTACACTTCCTCAAAACGATAAGAAATTATTTGCCGGAAATATACCCCTCTTAGTTTCACATTCCACTTACACATGGCTAAGACGGATAGTAAAAAATCTACTTGGAATTTAGTGGTTTCAATCAAAATAACTGAACATAAGAATTGGAAGACTGATTTACATATAATACATATAAATACGTCACAGTAATGTATGGTTGGTAGAGCGTTGCGGGATGTAAGGAAACGGGAATGTTGGAAATTTAATGGTTTCAACTGTCCGAGTTGCTGACCTCATGAAGAAAACATGAGTTTCGCCAATAAACTTGTGCGGCAAGATGCTAAACAATGTGTAATACTTTAGTTTTCATTTTTGAGCTTCATTTATTTTCAGAACTTATGATTAATCCCTGATGGAATAAATACCAGCGCGCGTATCTATACAATTGGAACATCAAACTGTCAAACGAGGTAAATGGTGATACGTAATATGAAAAATTCGCGGTTCATATTTGGTGGCCACTGCTTGGCTAAATTGGTCCATGCAGCGAAAATTATTCTTAACATTATTCGATATGTGTCAAAAGCCCCTGTGACCAACCCCGGCCATCGGATAATGGTCGACAATAATCGTTATCACATAGCACAGCTTTTACCCATTTGAGTGTTTGAGTGAGCGGGCGTGCTACGGAGAAATAACTGTTAAATAATGATGTTATTAATATTTAGCTAACGCGAATTCAAAGCAAAGTGTCCCGTTATAGGGAAAACACACTCAATTGGACAGAAGACGCCCAACATTAAACCTGACCAGTCGAGCGACTGTCGCCATGAGAGACCAATCGTTGTACAGGTGTCGTTGCATTACACTAGTCTTATTTCAAAACTGGTAGACGTCTGGACTATAATTCACATACCAAGACGATATTCGCATTTACAATTGGGCGATGAATGTGGGTAGTGTAATCGTATGCAAATCATAATCAATTCAACATGAATCATATCTATATAATACGTTGTTTTAATGTGAATACCGATAACTAACTTGAAGTGGTCAACATATAATTAGACACTTTAAGCAACTAAGTTGGTTATCTGCTGTTGAATGTAATCGAATTCTGTTTCATGTACAATGCTAGTGCCATTTGGTCAATTAGATGATAAATGACAATCTTATTTCTGATGAAATCGTTCTTTATTATTTCAGTTCTATGAGTACGACATATCAGTATGAAGAAATTTCGAGGAGACACGCATAAATGTAGAAAGTTTGATGACATACTTGGCGAATATCTGTGTGAATTTGGGACCTATCAGAAACGCTGTTACTATCTACTTTGCCTCATGGCCATCTTACCAGCGAGCCATGCATTCGCGCAAGTGTTCTTGGCCGCTGAGACTGAACATTGGTGCTATGTCCCAGAGTTGGATGAAAATGAATGCAGTTTGAAAAACTCAGTAATGTTTTGCCAAGATATGATGAAGAACCACAGTATACCATTAGAAGAGAGCTCTAATCAGTGTGACAGTGGTTTGGTTTACAGTAATTGTGAACGCTATAAAAACAAGACATACACCAATGATACTATAAAATGTAATCATGGATGGATATATGACCGATCACAGTACAAATCAACGGTTTTTCAGGAGGTACGTATAATAATAGCTTTAGATAATAACACAGATCAGTGGACATTCATTTTTTCGTGTTGTAAACGTTTTTCAGTCACTGATTCTACTGTTTACAGTTAACAGGGGTATAGTCAATTCTCAGTTAAATATTAATTTTTAAAATGAATGCGAGAGAAAATCTTCGTTTTACAAAACATTTGCTAATAAATCATCAACACTGTTTATTTAATGTGACTGTTTTTTTTTCAGAACAAAATTATACCAAACAAGTATTTTAATTGAATCTTTATATATGTTGACACATTTTAAATTCAAGAATTTCTCGATATAAATTATTTTTACGAATTAGCATTTCCATATTGTATGAAGTCATCCTCACCCACATTAACAACGAGAAACAGTGATTCATTGCATTATATTTTCTATTTCTCAAACGAACGTGAATGGCGCGATGAATGAGGTGAAATAAACGCCACTAGCGCGTTGTTTGTGTTACTTACAGATTACCATGGAATGAACTACGGGAAAGAAAACACAACGTGAGGGCTTGAGTTTGTCAAAAGCAGACAGAATGTAAAGTGTCGGTCTGAAAACATTGACAGTGGTTCTTAAGCCGATCCCTACAATTTTCCCTGTAGTTATGATATGTGCACTCGATGTACCTTTTATTCGACAACCTATTCCCACTGCTGTCATCGGGAGAAATCCACACGCTGCTGTGTGGTCGATCGGCATTCTCATTCCAATGTATAATCGCTTGGGATGAAATGCTTTGCGCATGTCATGAAAAAGAAATTTTTGAAGCTGACTGATATCGAGGGCGTGGACGTAGTATTCATCGTTTTTCTAAATAACGCAATTCTGAATAAATGAGCAAACGAGGTTCGCTGCCGCCGTGCTGGTTGGTAGTATTTGTTCTTTGCAACTCGTAGCGAAGATGATTATATTTTATTAACGTTATCCACGATCTAATTTGGTTCGAAGCGACACAACATGACGTTCACGTGCGAATTTCGTATTGCGTATGCGAATTGAGTACATTTTATCGTGTAATTGCTCGGCCAAGTTTTGCCGTGACAGTACGTTTCGGGCCGGTAGCTATTTTTCTATGGCTTTTTCAGTGGACTTGGTAGCGTGCCATGTATCATTTTTTTTATCTAGAATGGAAGCAAAAAATAAGTAAATCGTAATGATTAGAACACTGTAAACAGCTATAGTAAACAATACAAACTGATTTTAAATTGTATAACGGTCATCGGCTCACGGCACCAACGCAGAATATTGGAGCAACAAATATTTCCTGATCAATTGCGATGTGTTCCAAATAAAAAATATTTTATTGCAGTCCAAATCAGCTCAATTTCTGTAATTAAGTGTTATTGTGTAATGTACGAAATGTTGATACATTTTGATGAATATTTACAGCTACGGCTTCAATACCGTAGACGATTTTGGCCCGATCGTTAACAAAATAGCACCCATCTCCAGGGCAAGCGACTGGAATAAGATACCAGTGTTCGGTGGAACCGGTAGAAAAAATCGTCACTCCCGGAATAACAACGCAAAATAACGAGCTAAACTGGAACCAATATAAACATGAAAATAAAAGATGACTTTCGTTGCATTTGCAATAATAATCATACTGAAAAGCCATGTTTTCCCAAATCGTTTTCGTCGCTACCTTCGTTATAATCCACCATTTTATTTGAGTGTGTTTGCCACTTGACTCTGTCCGGTGACGTCATCAGGCGCGCTTTAGAATGAGGTCTGTGATTCGTTGACTAAAATCGCCGATAGTGGGTCTCGTTGAAATCACGTTACATAGGCAGAGGCTTAGATGTTTTTAGGACTGAATTAGAAAAAGATTACAAAATCAAAGTAAAATAATAAAATAAAAAGGCATTAATAACATAAGTAATAAAAAATAAGATAAAAATAAGTTTATAGCCAAAATAATTAAAGCCTGTACACTACAACAGACTTTAATCAGATTTGTTCGAGCCTAACCAAAATCAGTAGAAAAACAAAACAAAAAAACATGATCACTGGCAATGTTAGCAACACGTGAAAATAATCATCACGACTCTTAACAGATAAAATCCGTGAACGTATGTGTTTCGTTTCACTTTCACTTTCGCTTGTCGACCCCGGATTTTCCAAGCGGACAATCAAGACAATCAACATAAATATTACTTAAATATACGTGTAATCTCAGACACTTATTACAGTTCTCTTAGTTGTCTGAGTTAGAAAGTAATCTTGATTAAAAAATTGCAAGACAGAATGGAAAACAACCGATCGTTCGGATACCATGTTTTGCATTACAGTAGAACAAATACAACTGAGCTTATTACGTGCAGAGATTGTGAAACCCGTCCAGGCGATCCACGTCCCACAGCATAGCCAGACATGTATGTACATACAAGGAACAATTGACAGTTGCTGTCGTTGAATATTCAGTCAAATTAGAATACTAAGCTCCGCTCATCCTATGATACATAAATGTCGGCCTTTAAGCTGTAGATCCTCTGAGAACGCAGTTATGTTTTTTTGTGTGCGAACTATCTTATTAGGTGGAATATATTTTTTGTTGCAGTTTAATTTAGTGTGTAATCGCTATTACTTGGGAGCACTATCATCTTCTGCACATATGGCTGGCTTGTTCATTGGAGCAGTAGGATTCGGGGCTCTTTCTGATAGGTTAGAATATTCAATATTATTTTATTCACTTTGTGCGTTCTTAGTGAACGACCAAATAGTAGCACAGTACGCCTATTAAATTGAACACATTGTACTGATTTTGTATCTGTATCATATACATTACTTAAATCATTCCAAAATAATGAAGTATGCAAACCATTTCAGGACGATATGACATCTGTGTCTGAAATGCATTGTATCAGATGTAGTCTCGTATATTTCACATATATTTCAGGATTGGGCGTTTACCAACGTTGATGTTATCTGCATTGTGCATGGCGATTCCAGGAACAGCCTGTGCCTTCTCACCAAATATCCAAGCCTACTCCATATTCAGAGTATTTGTAGGTGCCTCACAGATGGGAATGTTCATGGTGTCCTTTGTTTTAGGTAAGATTATGCCAATTAAGTGGTGCGCAATACTCGTTAATTGTATGTCAAGCTTGGTTAGTATATAAACACCAATTTATTTCATTCCCAATATCTCGACAGCAACCGAACTTGTTGGACCCTCAAAACGAGTGTTCGCCGGAGCTGTGATAGAATTTTACTTTAGTTTTGGATATATGCTTTTAGCTTTTTTGGCATACTTCATCAGATACTGGTGGATATTGCAGTTGTGCTTGTCAATACCGGCCACGATTTTCTTATTGTACTGGTGGTAAGTTATATTCAAGTTTGAAAGCAACTTTCAATTATAATAAATATTATTTTGCTGAAAGGACACATTTCTATATTTACTGCAATGTATGTTAAGAACATTGCAATATGCTCGCAGCGATGACAATTTATTCGGTTAATGCACAGAATCATGATGGTCAATGCCAATTTCCAGACTTTTGCTGGCTGTGATCGATGATATAAAACTTCCTCAATTGGACAAATTCACATGTAATGTGTTTCGTAATGTGTCACATTGCCACAGAAATTTATCTATGCACATAACTGATGTTTCTTATTTCGTGCAAATCATAGGCAAAGTACAGGTATATACAACATGTGTGGATATAAAATACCTAGTATGTATACTGAGACAGAGGCATTGTATATAAATACATGTTTTATCCTTTACAATTGAAGGATAATTCCGGAATCACCAAGATGGCTGATTGCAGTGGAAAAATACGAAAAGGCAGCGGCAATCATCAGAAAATGGGCTGAAGTAAATAAAGTTACTGTACCTAACAGCGTGTATGAAGAGTTATCGGAATATAATGGATATTTAAAGGTACATTTAAATCTTTTTTATCGACTGGGCCAATGTATTTTAAATTTGTATGTGTTTTGAAGGCAGCAAGAACATTGCTGGAAGTTGCAATGACACTCAAATAGTAAACATATTATTAATGGACTGCTTTCCCCAGTGAGCTGTTTATTTCCTGTATGTCGTATATATATATATATATATATATATATATATATATATATATATATATATATATATATATATATATATATATATATATATATATATATATATATATTCGTGACTGTCACTAAGGGAAAATTTCAACAGTTTATGCCGATTTTCATATCATAAGCTGTAGTCACTATACACACATGATCCATTGTATTTATAACTTTTACAGAACAAAGATGCTTGCAGTTCCCTTGACATTATTCGACTGCCGAACATGCGAAAGAAATCTCTGAATCTCTTCTACAACTGGTAAGAAAAACACAACCAAGACCAGTGGTTTTGTCAGTCAATTTCAACCAGTGTGATCATTAACCGTGTTTATATGTTTTGTTATTCAAACAGGTTTACTATCAGCTTAGTGTACTATGGGCTTTCACTTAATACGTCCAATCTTGGTGGCAATGACTACTTGAATGCTTTCATGTCAGGAGCAGTGGAAATACCAGCTTATACGCTATCAATCTTTCTTCCTGAAACTCGCTTTGGACGTCGATGGTCTCAGTCGTCAACATTGATATTAGCGGGAGTCGCGTGTATACTTACGTTATTTGCACCGGTTTGTAAGTATAATTGTAATGCTCTGTAACATTAAATATATGCTTGCCCCTGTCTTTTCGTAAGAAATATACATAACAAACTAGTTTTTGTTTCTAGGTGAAATGCAATGGATTGGTATCACCTTGGCGATGATTGGTAAATTTGCTGTTTCTGCCGCATTTGCCATTGTCTATATATTCTCTGCTGAAATCTATCCGACTCCTGTAAGGTAAGATGCAGTTAGTAATTGTAGTTTTACGCCATCAACGCAGCATTTAGAGTGTTTACTGGAAATATCAACATGTTCCATGTAATTGAAAGTGAAACTGTCTCTATAATGAAACTGCTTAAAAACGCGATGTCAGCCAATGAAATGTTGCCTAAATATTTCAAATAAATAATACTATTTTACTATTATCTTGGTGATAATAGTTTTTGATATATTGATATATGTTTTTAACATGGCGATCTTATGTCACAGTTTAAGCCGCAATCAGAAGGAAAGATTCGTTTAGCGCGTAGTGAAAGATAATACCCTGTGATTTCCAGAACAGGAAGTCCAAGTTGAATTTATAAAATAACAATATAACATATTGAAAAGGTTCTGTACATATTTGTGTTGACATATTAGTTGCAGGAATCAAATGTAGTTTCAAGTGATTTGTATTTTTTGACTATAATTATATCTAAATTTAGTAATGAGCAAACACAAGATGGTTTTTGAATGCAAGTATAGTTCAGTGATTTAATTCAAAATTGATGACTGGAGACCAGTTTTCTACGAACGATCTGCCTGCTTTTCAGAGATATTTTACAGAACTTAATTTTTCGATTTCGATAAAATTTAAGAAATAAATCACAAAATTAGTTTCATTTTACGTGTTCTTATATTAAATGCTTTACCTGACAACATATATGATGTATTGATATGTTATTTGATGCAATTTGCTACATTTTCAAAGACGACATTAGTATTTTGAAAAAAAAATACTGAATATCTTTATGTGTTTCGCACATATATTAGGAGATCATTGGTGTAAAGTTTTCTTTGAAATTTGCATTGAGTTAACATGGGCTGTACATGGTATGTCAGGAATATATAGGCAGCACATTGATACAACTTTGAAACATCTCCACTAATATTAAATGGATAATGTAACACGAGGTGTTACAGAGTTATTCTAAAAAGGTCTAATTAGTTTGTTGTCTAATCATAATTAATCAGTAATGCTTACCGAATTCGCTTACATATTTTTGGAGTTTGATGCAGTTCATGGTATATACCTGAGTATATAATTATTGGTAGTGCCATGATACGTTTGACTAAATGTTTTTATTTTTGGAATTGTTAGAGACTTTACCTATCTTTTACACAGAACCATAGGAATGGGGCTTTCCTCAATGTGTGCCCGTATTGGAGGCATTATAGCACCACAGATGATATTAATCAAAACACTATGGGAACCATTACCAATTATTATATTCGGTGCAACATCAATTTTAGCTGGACTAGTAACATTATTGTTACCAGAAACACGTCATCAGAAACTACCTGAAACGCTAGAAGAAGGTGAAATGTTTGGAAAGTGAGTCTTTATTTTTTATTCGTGGAGGTATCAAGTTAATATTAAGCATTGTTGAAGCTTTTGTTTTTATACTGGTCTACGTGATTGGCGTGGTCGGCATGGTAATGATTTGTGCTAATTATTCAATTTCAGAACATATGTAAAACTATCAGTTAAGGATGTGGACAAGAATGAAGGAATCATGTTGCAGGCAACTGTATAAAGATATCTGTATGCTAGGAAACTGTTCCTATATATACTGGCAGGTCACGGTTCAAAATCCCAAAAGGGTGCACGTTGCATCTTACTGTAGTTTACAGTAATATTTATTAGCATGATGTTATAAAACAAATTCTGATTCTCATTTAATCTTTTCAATGAACTAATTAATACGTTCTGTGAATTCAACGATTACTCATATTGTTTTTACTCAAATAATATTATGAGGAAAATAAAACCGTCTGTTTCTTTGGTGTTTGTGTGTTATTTAATAACACTCCGTGTATACAATATAATATGATATATCATTCGATATACTTATCGTTATGTGTTATGTAACTGTGCACACATAGCATTATATTGCTATGTCACTCTGTACACAAACCATTGTGATGTTATATCACTCAGTACACATACTATTATCGTGCGTTATCCCTCTCTAAACATACCATTATGTTGACATATAACTCTCTTAACATACCATTATGGTGTTATTTCACACTGTACATGTACCAATATGGTGTTATATTACTCTGTAGACATAGTATTATGGTGTTATACCACTCTGTACACATAAAAGTATGGTGATAGATAACACTGTACATATACCATATGATATGTCACTATGTACACATAATATTATGATGATATATCACACTGCACACATACTAATATGTTGATATATCACTCTGTATACGTACTATTACGTTGATATATCACTTTGTACACATATCAATATGTTGATATATCACTATTTACACGTACTATTATGTTGATATATCACTTTGTACACATATCATTATGGTGACATATCGCACTGTACACATACTATATATATATGTATATACATATATGCACCTCCTATAAAACCGTGACAATACAATAAATGTTCACATTAGTAGAGGGGAAGCTTTCAATTTCTACTTCATGTAACAGTGTGGAGTAACACGCCCACTGATTTACATCAGTGAAAATATTTGTAGAAGTGTTAAGCCTGTGAATGAATGACATACTCTCAATAGTACATATGTACTATAATGTTTTTTAATAGTTTAATATTCGCACTTTGCATTTTATAGACAAATAAATGCCCATAACAATAATGGTCGTTGCGAGCGTGTTAGGTGACATAATTTATATGCATAATTTTAATAATATCTCGATAATATACCTAAGAAATAGTATGCATACATATCAACACGTACATTTTTTAGTATATTATCGATGAAAGTTGTTACCTAATTGGGTGGTTTTATTCATTCTATTAATTAGAGATGTTTATAATTTAATATCATGCTACCAAATGATTAAAATTATGGTTTTGAAATGTTATTTTAATGGTAAATTATTACAATAACAGTAGAAATGTATAACATGAATGGTTTGTATTACATCAATAGATGTTTATTGTACCCATAGTCGCAACACGCGTGTGACAGCAAATGATTTCGTATGATTCGAACGA
Organism: Saccoglossus kowalevskii; assembly: GCF_978046115.1. Lineage (NCBI taxonomy): Eukaryota > Metazoa > Hemichordata > Enteropneusta > Harrimaniidae > Saccoglossus > Saccoglossus kowalevskii. The sequence continues at coordinate 19,027,105 of NC_140651.1, forward strand.
AAAGCCAATTCTTTTGTAATTGTACATTCATACACAGATTTTCATTGCTGTTTCAAGAACTCGGAAGTGAAATTCAACTTGTCATAGTGTGATAAATTATTTTTATAATAAAATGCATTCTGTATAAATACATTAGCAATGTTATGCTTTATTGCAAAGATGGGATAGTGATCACTGAACTCAGCTAGTATACATTCAAACTTTGCTTTTAGAAACTTTGAAGATTACGCTGTCAATGAATGAATATTCAGTAAATCGATTGCATGTGTCAATTGGTTGGGCGAAGCCATAGCTGTTTAGCAGGTCAGCGTACTTAGCAGCGTTATGTGTACTAACATCATTATTGAAAACCCAATATTGTTTTTTTTTATTTATCAGGAAGACCATTTGTCATTATTTATAGGCCTGTTCGGCTTTCTGTATGAGGCACTGGCATATTTTTCAACAATATTATCAAAATATCAATTTATAATGAATGATCTCTCTCTAGTTAATAAAAGAAAACGACATTGAAAATTGTGTGTTAAAAGAATTTGTAAAACAATAAATTTTACACGTAATACCTGTGTAAATTAAAACCCAAACTTTGTACGGTCCTTATTATAGCTGATAAGACTAAATATCAGCTTTGGGGATGACCACAACCAAAGTTACAAAGTAAACATTGTTTATATACGTCAAAAATGATTTTATATGGAAAATCACAGGGAGCCATATTGAATTTTCATATTTCAAAATTATTGTTTATGAATACCATATCAGACAAAGGTTGCAATTTGTTTGTGACATCCCCAACGTTGGAATTAATTAGGTTGGGCAGCTTTACGATACACATGCAAAAGGCATCAATGCATGTCACACCCTCAACGTACTTGAATAGAAGTTTGTTAACGCACGACTGCTTGCTAAAGACAGCAATACCGTTCCGACACGTCTAGTGAAAACTAACGATACTCCGTTCGGGATACGTGCAGACACTGACATATATGCATGCTTATATTATTAACAACACAGATGATTTTGCGGAGAGTTGTATATACGACGTCATGAAACACTGCATCCATCAAATCCCAACTGTCACGCCATATACCAAGTGAATGAATAAAACGTTTTTTGAAAAGTTTCGACACTCTATATTTTTTTTTATTAAAAATGATATTTCCTATTAAACATGTCCAAATAATTACGGCGTAAACTATCCTCTACAGGGATGTTGAATGTTCTCCCACGTTGTATGGGTAAATAAGTGAGGGAGGAGTGTTAATGCTGCCTTACGCCAAGAGACAACTGTTTTATATGTTTGTCTGATGATAAGTGTACAGTGTGTTTGTATAGGCCGTTAATACCCGCGTGTTTTTTTTTAATTAGAGGAGTATAATGCTGACATATGTAGTAACCCAATACAGCCGGCACCCCCCAATTGTCCGTGGTTTAGTCTTGTAATTATTATGTATTACTTGTACACGTACGTCTCAATCGGTTATTTGTGCAGATATGGGAATATTGTTCTTATCAACATCGGTGAGCAAAACGTATTATTATTATTATTATTATTATTATTCAAGTTTTAGTCTTTATATTGTATATGTGAATCTGCAGGTGCATTAGTACCAACATCGGCTGCCAAAATTGGTTTGTTATTCAAAGGTTGGATGGGAATTCATCCTTCCACAATCGAACGCTTTTCAAATTTAAACTAATATTGCTAGTTTGATCACGTTTCCCAGTCTGTATGCTGTGTTTTGGTCTCAGTCTATTTCAAGTGTTTTTGGTTTGTAGTGAGCATTAGCAAAAGCATTCCTAGTACGAGCAGATATGTATGACCACTTACGAAGACAGCCCCTGAAAGTCTGATTGAGGGAGATTGAAAGAAGCTGAAAAGTTATTGTTGGAGTTCTCACATACGCTGGTATCAGGTCTGTTCTCAAACTATGTTATCGTGACTGTTGTAAAAAAAAGAAATGCCGAGCACCCCGAAGCACAAACACGCACTAAACATTAAATCTTCAAGAAATCGCGAGAGTATTTGGAACTATTATTATTATAAGAATTATATGACATATGTATAGTTTATATTACAGATTTATATGATAAGAATGGTAACATTCTGTCTTGGGTTCTATTGCTAATCACTTTTTAAAAATGCTTTGGGCTTGTGGATGCAATTCCGAAAACTTGGCATATTAAAGGTACATATGTTCAACTTGTTAGTTAGACCCACTCTCCCAGTAAGTGTTTCTAGTGTAAAATTATAATTATTAGCAAAATGTCTACGAGAATATTTACCCAAATACTAGTTACAAGGAAATGTTTCCCCCGAAAGAGGAGATATACTACCTATGTTAACTTTGTTTCCTACTATAACTTTGGACTGGAAAACATTGTATGCCCTTCTTTAGAATGTTACAATAGAAACCAAGTCACGTGCGTTTTATTGTAAACTTTTGAGAAATATATTCATTAATTATATTTTATTTAAAATGTCCCTAACTTATGCATCGTCTCCCCTGTGTACTTTTTGAAAAAAAAACGGATTAAACTCTACTACATTTATTTGTATACTTTCAATATTTAAAGTAGCTTTGAAGTAATAAAGTATTTCATAACTAGACAGTCTTCCAGAGAACATTAATGACTACTTGGGGGTGAACATTTTAGTACAATTAGAAATCAGGTTATATTGTTTGCTAAACGGGCTATATACACTGCTAGATATCAAGATACCCTTCCGACTTTCATAATATTAAAACAGTTAGTGTCCAATATTTCTACATTTTAAAAATACATTGCAACAAAATATTATGGAGCATCATATAAACAAATAGGTCGATTTTCCAGTTGAATAAGTAAAATTTTATATTCATTATAATGTTCTGAGGGTTTGTTAGTTGGGCGAGTATGACCTTAATCTGATAATTTGTCGTATTTGCGATTGTGTTGTATATTTTTGTATTTTTTTCTTGTTTTGTACATAAAATAATAATAATAAAAAACAAAATAACGATTACAATTTGACACGAGGTCACATAGGCAGCCGGTGTAAATCTATTTTGAAATCAGTTGTTTGCCAGAGATGATATGCTGGTATTAAATCATCTTTTAAACAAAAATAGAATAACCAAGCCCTAATATGAGTGGAATATTTGATCAACATTTCCAATACAACCATTATCATTGCAGCTGAAACGGCTTAATTTTGTCGATCTTTCAACATCTGGTGAAACGAACGTTCACGTGATTGGCGAACAATTAACTTCTCTTAAAGTTAAGGTATAACGAGAGAGGAAAAACGAGAGAAATTATTAATATTAAACATTATATTGTATACTTTCTATATCGTTGGTCAAACTTACCATGCGCGATGCTTTCGGTACGTAATTTCGGTTTATTTTCCTAAAAACGTACCAGGTCGAGTGACGGACTGAAAACAAAGTATTTAATTTACATACTGATTTGTTTATCTTCCATCTTACTAAGCCTCACATGAGTGTAGCGCCCTCGCCGGGCGAACGGCACCAGACCTCACCTTGTTGGGTTTGAAGCACCGCGGAGGGCGCAACTCACGCGACCTTGTCAGGCTACTAGCGTACGATATCCTGTGTAATCTGACCGTTATGCGATCGCACAATAGCACAACGGACTAAGAAATCTGATATTCTCAGGGGCGGACATCCGGGCATTTTCACCGCATGGCAACCATCTTGGTGAAAAACAAAGGCCGAAAACTTTCAGAAAACGGTACTTTGAGGTGGTTGCTGAGACTCCCCTGAACAGTGTAACAAGATTATCCCCGCGTGTGTAACGCATATAAATTTGATTGTTCAGGATTACTTCAAAGTTGAGTTCCTGTTGTTTTCTTGAATTTCACTGGCTCTTCGCTCGGCGTTCCGCGTTCCTTAGCAGCGCGCGCAGAGCTCATAGAAATACATGGTACAGTGGTGCGCGTCATAGCAACGTAGAACGTCTTGTGAGGTAGCTCCGCCCCCGAGGATAAGACAATTACGCATTTTACAAACAAACGCAAGCCATGAAATTCAAAATTAGTTGTCGTTTCCCTTGTTTAACGTACTATACTTAAACCAATATCTATAATAATTTTTTAACTTTATTTGTTTAAATCTAATAGTGGGAGATGAATACTCTGAGTGTTATGTATGAAAAAAAAAACAAGATAGAATTTGATTGACGCTAGGGGGGCAGGGCACTTAACTACTTCTACAAACACGACATTCTGAATTTTCGCGCCAACGTTGAAAAATTAAATAAAAAATGCCATGTAGTAGTAGTTAGGAGTAGCACTTTTTATTGAAGTAATGCCCATTTACTTGTTTTGATATCCAGTGTCCATACTGTGACGTTCATTTATCATATTGTACCGTACTGTATAGTCTACTAAATACTGGTGGCTACCCAATGGCGTGGGATTCCTTCTGAGCGTGTACAGGTAACATATAAACTCTCGCATTCACACTCAAATGCCACTCCAATTGCTTGTCAGTTCAAATACATGCAACTCAGTTGCCTATTTGACTAGGCGTTGAGTGTAGGTTTGAGATTTTATATTAATTTATTTGTCAGGATGTTGTGATAAACTCTAACATTTAAAAAAGATGTCATTTAGAATACGCCTCCAAAAGTTATTGAGAAACACATTTAAACTGTTCTTAAAGTCTAAGCCAATTAAGTTTTGTCCTCTAACAGTACCGGGCTTAGTATTATATATATATATATATAGCTTAATTGAAAATTGCCATTCCAATTGCTTGTTGGTCCAAGGCAAACGTAACAAATCTTGTCATATCAGAATCCATTGTCTAAAAAGAAAAACAAGAAAACTTTGTGAAATTAGCCAAGGAAAATTTACCTTCAACAAAACATTATAAATCACTAACCACTGACTGATGAATGAACAGTAAGAGTAGAAGTTGTCAAAACCACATAAATGTGCCACTATATGAGCTATTTAACTATAGGATATTGTACAAGAACTTGGCCAGCATAAATGTGTATTTGTGAATAGGTGCATGCATGTATTCTGATGTCGGATGGATAATTATAAGAACAAGTGATCATAATTAGCCAATGGATGTTGGTTTCTGGTCTATGTGACCGAATCCCACCTAAAATGTAACATCTCACAGACAGAATACACTATAGATAACCAAACTAGAACAATAAAACCGACCAGCGGAGAATAAACAAATCACTAATACGAAGAATAAAAAAACAGAACGTTTCGGGTTCAACCCGCCCCCAGCAAGTGGACACAAGACAGAAAAACACCTCACTATAAGACATAAAAACACAATAAGGAGCCAATCAAGGCAAATGAAATGAGGTGAATTGACAAAATGCCAGCTGGACTGAGTGTGCAAATTTTGAATATTAACGATTGCTCACACGAGAGGAACGAGAGGAACCCCCGCCATTAATATGTAAAATACCAAATAACAGTCATGTCAGAGACACAGTCCATGGGGGGAGGGGGTACAAAAATGCCACGGCATATGCGATCTTGTTGCCTTTGAAAGTACACAAATGTTCAACAAAACGATCACCCAATTGTCTTTTAGTCTCACCCAAATGCAGCATATAACCAAACTATATCTCTATATTCTTTGAAAAATATTAAAACAAAAATTAACAATACTTCTATGGTGTGCTCATGGTCCAATACACGTGAAAGGTTGTATTGTAATTTAAGATTGTATGCAGGCAAGACCTAGTTCAACGCTATTATTGTTCTAATATCAGGTGGTAGCATATAATATTTATCACACCTTCAAAGACTATTAATTTGTATGGAAATATCTGATATATAAATACATTGACTTAAGATGACTCTATATTGCACAATCGAAGATTTTAGAATGCATAGACTGATGAAAGTCTGGCCAATGTTAATTTTCATGACAAAACATAGAACTGAAGGCAACGTGGATGTCAAAATATCAGCATGATTGCAACGATCAATGCCCAGACTATGTGTTGTATGGGTTGAGTTGACATTTAGTGAGCTTTGGTCATTTAGCCATGCAGGTTATTGAATAATCCATTCATCTCATCAATAAAGTCTATAACTCCATAACTATTTACCAAATATCTTTACACTCTAACAAACACATACGAGTTGAAGCCTTTGCTGTCTTAAGGCGGTCGAGTTTAGAGAGATTGTCAATTTGCCTCACAAATCTAAATACCATGTTTCATTGCAATATGCAATATTCAGATAATCATGTTTCGAATTATTCAAAATAATTGTTGGTCGAACTAAGGCTATATGACTACGGTAGTGTGTACAATGTCGCTAAAGATCGACCACAGAACGGAAGAACAATAACATAACAGTAGAATTCGTAGTTGCACAGTTCTGATGAAATCACTCTTTAATATTTCAGTTTTATGTAACATCTTATGTTTTATGTATATAGTACGACATATCAGTATGAAGAGGTTTAGAGAAGAGACGCATAAATGTAGAAAGTTTGATGACATACTTGGTGAATATCTTGGTGAATTTGGAACATATCAGAAACGATGTTACTATCTCATTTGCTTAATGGTAATCTTACCAACGATCCATGCATTCGCACAAGTGTTCTTAGCCGCCGAGACAGACCATTGGTGCTATATTCAGATTTAGATGATGCTGAATGTAGTTTAAACAATTCGGTAATGATTTGCTGGAATATGATAAAGAACCACATTATACCCTTACAGGAGAGCTCTGAACAGTGTGAGAGTAGTTTGGTTTACAGTAACTGTGAACGCTATGAAAACAAGTCATACACAAACAATACCATAAAGTGTAATCACGGGTGGAGATATGACCGATCTCAGTAAAAATCAACGATATTTCAGGAGGTAAGTTTTATAGATTCGATTAATAGCTTAAGATTTATAAAATGATATATACATTCATTTGTTTGTGTTGTATAGGTTGTCCAGTTACAGATTCCTCTGTTAACAATAAATTTGGGAAAACGTTGTTTTTCGGTGTGAACTATTTATATCATACGAAATGTATTGCATTGCAGTTTGATTTAGTATGTGATCGCTATTACTTGGGAGCACTATCCTCATCTGCATACATGGCTGGCTTGTTCATTGGAGCAGTTGGATTCGGGGTTCTTTGTGACAAGTTAGTGAATTTTAAAAATATTTACTACGTACATTCTTAGTGAAGGACTAAATATTATCAAAATTCACCTATTAAATCCGGTACTCGATAGATCATTATACAAATTGAATCGATAATGTATCTGTACCACATACATTACTTAAAACTGTACAAAATAATGAAGTATGCAAACCATTTTAGAACTACATGACATTCTCAGCATATATTCCAGAATCGGGCGTTTACCCACTTTGTTGATGTCTGCGTTGTGCATGGCGATTCCAGGAACAGCCTGTGCCTTCTCATCAAATATCCAAGCCCACTCCATATTCATATATTTGTAGGTGCTTGGCACATGGGATTTGTGATGGTGGCCTTTGTTTTAGGTACGAAAATATCACTTAATACTTTAAAACAACTGATGTTTGATGTTTTAATTATATTCCAAAATTGATTAGTTTATAAACCCCAATTTATTTTATTCTCAATATCTCGACACTCTAGCAACCGAACTCGGTGAACCCTCAAAGCGAGTGTTCACCGGAGCTGTGATAGAATTTTATTTCAGTTTTGGATATATGCTATTAGCTTTGTTGGCGTACTTCATCAGATACTGGTGGATATTGCAGTTTTGCTTGTCATTACCGGCCATGATTTTCTTGTACTGGTGGTAAGTAATATTCAAGTTTGAAAGTAACGTTAAATTATAATAATTATTATTTTAATGAAAGGAACATTAATTTTCTGCATGTTAAGAGCTTTTAGGCCAATATTCCTCACAACGATGACAATTTTATTCGGTTTATGCGCAGCATCAGAATCATCAATACCAATTGCCAGAGTTTTTCTGTGATGTTAATATAGAACTTGCGCCTTCAAATTGAACAAAGTGGCGTACAATGTGCCATTTATTAAATTTATTTGTGCACATTGGTGAGGTGTCTTATTTCATGCAAATCATATGCAAAGTACAGGGATATTAAATAACTATGTATATTGATGGCATTGTATATAAATACATGTTTGATCTTTTATTAGGATTATTCCGGATTCACCAATATGGCTGATTTTCATTGAAAAAATACGGAAAGGGCAGCGGCAATCATTAGAAAGTGTGCTGAAGTGAATAAAGTTACTGTTCCCGACAGCGTATATGAAGAGTTAGAGGAATATAATGGTGATTTAAAGGTATGTTACATCTAAATTATCGACTAGGCCAACAGCCAGTTTGTATGTGTATTGAAGAAAGCCAGAACATTGCTGAAATTCATTCGTGTATATCATTCAAAGAGTAAAAATATTACTGTAAGACTGCTTTCAGCCGTCAGCTATTTACTTATAATTTGTGCGAATGTAACTTATATGTGAACAGTTTGTGTACATTTACATGTATAAAAACTGAAGCCGGCGTACACACACGATCAATTGTATTTATAACTATTACAGAAAGAAGAAGATGCTGGGAGTGTCCTTGACTTTATTCAACTGGTAAGAAAAACGTAACAAAAACACATGGTTTTGTCTGTCAACGGTAACCAGTGTGATTGTTAACCGTGTTCATGTCTTGTCATTCAAACAGGTTTACTCTCAGCTTAGTGTACTATGGGCTTTCACTAAATACGTCCAATCTAGGTGGTAACGACTACTTGAATGCTTTCCTGTCAGGAGCAGTGGAAATACCAGCTTATACGCTATCAATCTTTCTTCCTGAAACTCGCTTTGGACATCGATGGTCTCAGTCATCAACATTAATATTAGCGGGAGTCTCATGTATACAATGTTGGCACCAGTTTGTAAGTATAACCGAATTCATATCGATTCCGTTAAATATGCTATACAAATGCTCAGTTATACTCAGTTTAGTATCCAAAACAAGACAGTGGCAGTTATTCTGGCATATAACCAAAATTATAATATGTATTGGTCAAACATGTCATATAATTTCCAGGTGACTTTTCGTAAGAAAAAATATAGAACAGTTAAAATTCTTTTTTTTCAGGTAAGATGCAATGGATTGGTATTACCTTGGCAATGATTGGAAAATTTGCTGTTAGTGCCACATTTGTCATTGTCTTTATATTTTCTGCTGAAATCTACCCAACTCCTGTAAGGTGAGATGTAGTTAATAATATTATCTTGACGTCATCATCACGTGTACGTGTACATGCACACGAACTGCAACTGAAAATTAACAACAATAGGTTCCATGTGTTTGTGTGTACATGTCCATGTGAATGAAACTAGCACATGGCGATATGATGTCACTTACAGTATAACACGCCATCACAGGAGAAGATATATTTAGCGTGTATGCTTAGGCTCGGTTCGTGGGCTCACTCTGTACCCTGGAACTCTGTGAATTCCAGACAAGTGTTCAGTCTGGTTTATGCAATTGTGTTTTATGTAATACTAAAACAAACTTGGTTAAATGTTGTTTTGAAATTGCATGAAAGAATTAGCCAACCAGCAGCCGTTTTCATTTCATTTCAATGTAAAAGTTTTATTAAAATTTGCGTTAAATTAACATGGGAGGTGAAACAAGAATGTGTAAGTGGCACGACGATACAACCTTGAAACTTTTACACTAATAAGAAAGCAATTGTTCGTAATGAAATACGTGGTTTACACTGTTTACATCTCTACAGTGTTACTTACACTGACTAGTTACACAATTAGTTACAATTAATGTGTAATTACAGTCTAATCATTATTCCCTACCGAATTTGCATACAATTGCAGTTTATTATATAATAATTTGATCATTGTGCATTTGATTTTTTTGTTCAGAAAAAATATCGATTTATCAATATTAAGATCAAATTTAAAACTATTGCTTAATGTTAGCTCAGATGAGTAGATAAATAAAACATTCATATTACTCGCTTTGTTAATTACTCCGTAGTTTCAGTAAGCGATCTCACAATTTGTTAATTATTGTGCTTTAGCAAATATGTTCATTTAAAACGTGATTTTGAGTAGTTTCAGTACAATTATTGACATATCAATAACTAAATGCTTTTGATTTGTAGAACTTTGCATTTTTTTTACACAGAACAATAGGATTAGGGCTTTCGTCCATGTGTGGGGGGTATTCTAGCACCACGGTTGATATTGATTAAAACACTATGGCAACCATCACCAATTATCATATTTGGTTCAACATCAATTTTAGCTGGATTAGTGACATTATTGTTACCGGAAACACGTCATCAGAAACTACCTGAAACGCTAGAAGAAGGTGAAATGTTTGGAAAGTAAGTATTTATTCTTATTCGTGGAGGTATTAAGTTAATTTCGCGAGCAATTGTGGTGCTAAAATTATTCAACAAAACTTAGTAGTTGGAAATGAGACTGAACAAACAAAACTAATGAATAAAACGATACACTCAAATCATTTAATCTCCCCACAAATTAAAACGATTTACATTTAAATATTGTGGGTGTTCAAATGTTACGAACAGATGCTAATATATGTAGTTTACATGTGATAATTATTTAATTACTTTCAGAGCATATGCAAAACTATCCCTTAATGATGGAAAAAAGAATAAAGTAATCATGTTGCAGACAACTGTGTAAATATGTGTTACTAAGAAAGATGAACACAATGAATGTTCAAGGCCCAGATGCGGGAATGTCACAGAGAATACACAACAATAAGACTTTTCGGTAGCTCACTGTCATAGTAGATAAAACAATCAATAACTACTCTTGTTGCATAATTAGCATAATGTTATTATTATATCATTTCTGTCAATCATATGTGCAATTGTTTTTATTACTTATACTATTAAAATTGAATAACATTGCCCAAAACCTTGGGTATCATTTTCATATGAATAATTCTATTATTGGGTATTTTATAACTATATATTTTATAACTATATATTTTATAACTATTTCTTTAAAATAAATCTTCATAATTCTGTACACATACCATTATGGTGTTATATCACTCTATATAAATACCATTATGGGGATATATCACTCTGTACACATGCTATTATGGTGATAAATCACTTTGTACACATACCATTATTGTGCTATATAACTTTGTACACATATAATTATGTAGACTGGTAAAATCGGGACATCTTTGTTGTTTTACATCAAATATATAATTGTTAATTTAGCCCATTTAGGCGTGATCGCAAAAACTAGCATGACCGCGAAAGAAATCTCGACTGAACGCATCTGCAGGCGACTCCCTGCATTGGAGTGAAAACCGGTACGGAATCACTCCGGTGATTATGCTAATTAAAAGCTGTTGACTAGCACTGACAACGGATCAGAGTGCAGTTGTGTTCGTAATAACTTATCTATGTTAATGTACGTGACATTTCACTTTGACCCTTCATTTTGAAAGACTACTTATATCCATCCGACATTTAAATCGACATGTTTTTTCAGTAAACATGGATGAAAATATCGCCTTTACACTTATAAAGTTGAATGATCTATCTCTGCGATCAAATCCATAAAAGATTATGAATTTATTACTTAAGTAAGGAAGTGTTTGTTGCCATTCCGATGGGAAGCGGACAACCACTGTACGAAGTTGCCCCATACTGTTTAGATAAATGCAATCTGACGAAACTTACGGGCGACAATAGTTGTGATTATTTCTGCTTTGATAGCGATAATGAAAGAAAAGTCCGTAAGCTGCAATTTTGGGGTTTAATGTGTTTACTTTCACACAGCCATTCATGAATAATCAACAGCAGTCAAATGCCCTCAAATACGTCCAGTCGGGATTTCTTTCACGGTCACGTTAGTTTTCGCGATCACGCTAAAAAGACTTAAACAATTAATTATTTCTTTTTGTAAACAACAAAGAAGTCCCGACTTTGCCAGTCTAATCATTATGGTGCACATCTATCTGTACATTATCTGTACACATATCATTCTGTGCTATATCACTCTGTACACATACTATTATCGTGATATATCACTCTGTACACATATCATTATGGTGCTATATCACTCTGTACACATACTATTATCGTGATATATCAGTCTGTACACATATCATTCTGTGCTATATCACTCTGTACACATACTATTATCGTGATATATCACTCTGTACACATATCATTATGGTGCTATATCACTCTGTACGCATACCATTATGGTGCTACATCACTCTGTAAAATATTATTATGGTAATAAATCAATGTCTAAGCATACTATTATGGAGATATAATACACTTTACGCATAATATATTGGTGCTATAACATACTGCACATATTATTATGGTGATATATCACGCTGTACACATACCATTATACACATAATATTTTCGCGCTATATCACTTTGTACACATACCATTATGGTGCAATATCACTCTGTACACATACTATTTTCGCGCTATAACACTTTGTACACATATCATTATGGTGCTATATCACTCTGTACACATACCATTATGGTGCTATATCACTCTGTACACGTGTCATTATGATGCTATATCACTCTGTACACATACTATTATGGTGAAATATCACTCTGTACACTTATCATTATGGTGCTATATCACTCTGTACACATACTTTTATGGTGATATATCACTCTGTACACATACTATTATAGTGATGTATCAGTCAGCACACATACTATTTTCGTGCTATATCACTCTGTACACATATCATTATGGTGATATATCACTTTGTACACATACCATTATTGTGCTATATCACTCTGTACACGTGTCATTACGATGCTATATCACTCTGTACACATACTATTATGGTGCTATATCACTCTGTACAAATAGCATTATGATGCAATATCACTCTGTACACATACTATTTTCGCGCTATAACACTTTGTACACATATCATTATGGTGCTATATCACTCTGTACACATACCATTATGGTGCTATATCACTCTGTACACGTGTCATTATGATGCTATATCACTCTGTACACATACTATTATGGTGAAATATCACTCTGTACACTTATCATTATGGTGCTATATCACTCTGTACACATACTATTATGGTGCTATATCACTCTGTACAAATAGCATTATGATGCAATATCACTCTGTACACATACTATTTTCGCGCTATATCACTTTGTACACATATCATTATGGTGCTATATCACTCTGTACACATACCATTATGGTGCTATATCACTCTGTACACGTGTCATTATGATGCTATATCACTCTGTACACATACTATTATGGTGAAATATCACTCTGTACACTTATCATTATGGTGCTATATCACTCTGTACACATACTTTTTTGGTGATATATCACTCTGTACACATACTATTATAGTGATGTATCAGTCAGCACACATACTATTTTCGTGCTATATCACTCTGTACACATATCATTATGGTGAAATATCACTCTGTACACATACCATTATTGTGCTATATCACTCTGTGCACGTGTCATTATGATGTTATATCACTCTGTACACATACTATTATGGTGAAATATCACTCTGTACACTTATCATTATGGTGCTATATCACTCTGTACACATATTTTTATGGTGATATATCACTCTGTACCCACACTATTCTCGTGCTACATCACTTTGTATACATATAATTATGGTGCTATATCACTCTGTACACATACTATTATGGTGAAATATCACTTCGTACACATACCATTACGGTGCAATATCACTCTGTACACATACTATTTTCGCGCTATATCACTTTGCACACATATCATTATGGTGCTATATCACTCTGTACACATACCATTATGGTGCTATATCACTCTGTACACGTGTCATTATGATGCTATATCACTCTGTACACATACTATTATGGTGAAATATCACTCTGTACACTTATCATTATTGTGCTGTATCACTCTGTACACATACTTTTATGGTGATATATCACTCTGTACACATACCATTGTGGTGCTATATCACTCTGTACTCATACTATTATAATGATATATCAGTCTGCACACATACTATTTTCGTGCTATATCACTCTGTACACATATCATTATGGTGATATATCACTCTGTACACATACAATTATGGTGCTATATCACTCTACGCTTATACTATTACTGTGATATATCAGTCTGCACACATACTATTATCATGATATATCACTCTGTACACTTATACTATTATGTTAATATATAACTTTGTACACATACTAATATGGTGAAATATCAGTCTGTACACATACTATTATGGTGAAATATAACTTTGTACACATACCATTACGGTGCAATATCACTCTGTACACATACTATTTTTGCGCTATATCACTTTGTACACATATCATTATGGTGCTATATCACTATGTACACATACTATTACGATGCTATATCACTCTACACTTATGATTATGGCGCTATGTCACTCTACATATAATAATATGGTGATATATCAGTCTGTACACATACTAATATGGTAATATACATGTATCACTTTGTACACAGAGTATTATGGTGCTATATCACACTGTACACATACTATTCTGGTGATATATCACTCTGTAGACATACTATTATGATGATATATCACTCTGTACCCACACGATTTTAGTCCTACATTACTTTATATACATACCATTATGATGCTATATCAATCTGTACACTTATCATTGTGGTGCTATATCACTCTGTGCAGATACTATTATGGTGATACATCACTCTGTACACATACCATTATGATGTTATATCAGTCTCCACACATACTATTGTAGTGCTATATACACATACGTTTATGGTGATATATCACTCTGTACAAATAGCATTATGATGCAATATCACTCTGTACACATAATATTTTCGCGCTATAACACTTTGTACACATATCATTATGGTGCTCTATCACTCTGTACACATACCATTATGGTGCTATATCACTCTGTACACATATCATTATGGTGCTATATCACTCTGTACACATATCATTATGGTGATATATCACTCTGTACACATACCATTATTGTGCTATATCACTCTGTACACGTGTCATTATGATGCTATATCACTCTGTACACATACTATTATGGTGAAATATCACTCTGTACAGTTATCATTATGGTGCTATATCACTCTGTACACATACTTTTATGGTGATATATCACTCTGTACCCACACTATTCTCGTGCTACACCACTTTGTATACATATAATTATGGTGCTATATCACTCTGTACACATACTATTATGGTGAAATATCACTTCGTACACATACCATTACGGTGCAATATCACTCTGTACACATACTATTTTCGCGCTATATCACTTTGTACACATATCATTATGGTGCTATATCACTCTGTACACATACCATTATGGTGCTATATCACTCTGTACACGTGTCATTATGATGCTATATCACTCTGTACACATACTATTATGGTGAAATATCACTCTGTACACTTATCATTATTGTGCTATATCACTCTGCACACATACTTTTATGGTGATATATCACTCTGTACACATACCATTGTGGTGCTATATCACTCTGTACTCATACTATTATAGTGATATATCAGTCTGCACACATACTATTTTCGTGCTATATCACTCTGTACACATATCATTATGGTGATATATCACTCTGTACACATACAATTATGGTGCTATATCACTCTACGCTTATACTATCACTGTGATATATCAGTCTGCACACATACTATTATGATGATATATCACTCTGTACACTTATACTATTATGTTAATATATAACTTTGTACACATACTAATATGGTGAAATATCAGTCTGTACACATACTATTATGGTGAAATATAACTTTGTACACATACCATTACGGTGCAATATCACTCTGTACACATACTATTTTTGCGCTAAATCACTTTGTACACAATCATTATGGTGCTATATCACTATGTACACATACTATTACGATGCTATATCACTCTGTACACTTATGATTATGGCGCTATATCACTCTACATATACTGATATGGTGATATATCAGTCTGTACACATACTAATATGGTAATATACCACTTTGTACACAGAGTATTATGGTGCTATATCACACTGTACACATACTATTCTGGTGATATATCACTCTGTAGATATACTATTATGATGATATATCACTCTGTACCCACACGATTTTAGTCCTACATTACTTTATATACATACCATTATGATGCTATATCACTTTGTACACTTATCATTGTGGTGCTATATCACTCTGTGCAGATACTATTATGGTGATACATCACTCCGTACACATACTATTATGATGTTATATCAGTCTCCACACATACTATTGTAGTGCTATATCACTCTGTACACATACGTTTATGGTGATATATCACTCTGTACACATACGTTTATGGTGATATATCACTCTGTACACAAACCATTATGATGCTATATCACTCAGTACACATATTATTACGATGATATATCACTCTGTACACAAACCATTATAATGCTATATCACTCAGTACACATACTATTACGATGATATATCACTCTGTACACATATTATTATGGTGATATATCACTCTGTACACATAATATTACGGTGATATATCACTCTGTACACATACTATTATGGTGATATATCACTTTGTACACATACCATCATGGTGTTATATCACTCTGTACACATACTATTATGGTGATAAATAACTCTGTACACATACTATTGTGGTAATATGTCACTCTGTACACATACTATTATGGTGATATCTCACTCTGTACCCACACTATTCTCGTGCTAAATCACTTTGTATGCATATCATTATGGTGATATATCACTCTGTACACTTACTATTTTAGTGCTATATCACTTTTTACACATACTATTATGGTGATACATCACTCTGTACACATACCATTATGGTGCAATATCACTCTGTACATATACTATTATCGCGCTATATCACATTGTACACATATCATTATGGAGCTATATCACTATGTACACATACTATTACGATACTATATCACTCTGTAGACATACTATTATGGCGATATATCGCTCTGTACACATATTATTATAGTGCTATATCACTCTGTACACTTATCATTATGGTGCTATATCACTATGTACACATACTATTTTCGCGCTATATCACTTTTTACACATATCACTATGATGCTATATAAATCTGTACAGATACTATCATGGTGACAAATCACTGTGTACACATACTATTATGGTGATATATCAGTCTGTACACATACTATTATGGTAATATATCATTTTTTACACGTAGTATTATGGTGCTATATCACACTGTACACATACTATTACGCTGATATATCACTCTGTACACATACTATTATGGTGATATTTACTCTGTAAACATACTATTATGGTGGTATATCACTCTGTACACATATCATTATGGTGATATTTACTCTGTACACATACTAATATGGTGCTATATTACTCTGTACACATACTATTATGGTGATATATCACTTTGTACACATACCATTATGGTGTTATATCACTCTGTACACATACTATTATGGTGATATCTCACTCTGTACCCACACTATTCTCGTTCTAAATCACTTTGTATACATATCATTATGGTGCTATATCACTCTGTACACATATCATTATGGTGCAATATCACTCTGTACACATACTATTTTCGCGCTATATCACTTTGTGCACATATCATTATGGTGCTATATCACTATGTACACATACTATTACGATACTATATCACTTTGTACACATACTATTATGGTTATATATCGCTCTGTACACATACTATTATAGTGCTATATCACTCTGTATACTTATCATTATGGTGTTATATCACTCTGTACAGATACTATTATAGTGATATATCGTTTTGTACAGATATCATTATGGTGCTATATCACTATGTACACATACTATTTTCGCGCTATATCACTTTGCACACATATCATTATGATGCTATATAAATCTGTACAGATACTATCATGGTGACATATCACTGTGTACACATACTATTATGGTGATATATCAGTCTGTACACATACTATTATGGTAATATATCATTTTGTACACGTAGTATTATGGTGCTATATCACACTGTACACATACTATTTTGGTGATATATCACTCTATAGACATACTATTATGATTATATATCACTCTGTACTCACACTATTTTAGTCCTACATTACTTTATATACATACCATTATGGTGATATACCACTCTGTACACATTCTATTATGGTGCTATATCAATCTGTACACATATTATTATGGTGCTATATCACTCTGTACACATATTATTATGGTGAAATATCACTCTGTACACATACCATTATGGTGAATATCAATCTATACACATATTATTTTCGCGCTATATCACTTTGTACACATACCATTATGGTGCTATATCACTTTGTACACATATTATGGTGCTATATGTCACTCTTTACACATACGTTTATGGTGATATATCACTTTGTACACATATCAGTATAGTGCTATATCACTCTGTACACATACTATTTTGGTGATATATCACTCTGTACACTTACTATTTTAGTGCTATATCACTTCGTACACATACTTATATGGTGGTATATCACTCTGTACACATACTATTTTGTTGATATATCACACTATACATACTATTATGGTGATATGTCAGACTGCACACATACTGTTATGTTGATATATCACTATGTACACATAATATTATGGTAATATATCAATATGTACACATAATATTATAGTAATATATCAGTCTCCACACATGCTATTATTGTGATATATCACTCTGTACACATAATACTATGGTAATACCTCACTCTGTACTCATACTATTATAGTGATATATCAGTCTGTACGCATACTATTTTAGTAATATGTCACTCTGTACACATACTATTATGGTGATATATCACTCTGTACCCACACTATTCTCGTGCTACATCACTTTGTATACATATCATTATGGTGCTATATCTCTTTGTACACATATAATTATGATGCTATATCACTCTGTACACATACAATTCTTGTGATATATCACTCTGTACACTTACTATTTTAGTGCTATATCATTTTGTACACATACTTATATGGTGGTGTATCACTCTGTACACATACTATTTTGGTGATATATCACACTATACATACTATTATGGTGAAATATCTGTGTGTACACATACTGTTATGTTGATATATCGTTCTGTACTCATACTATTATAGTGATATATCGGTCTGTACACATACAATTTTAGTAATATATCAATCTGTACACACACTATTATGGTAATATATCAGTCAGTACACATATTATTATGGTGATATATCACTCTGTACACATACTACTATGGTGTTATGACACTCTGTACACATACTATTATGGTGATATATAACTCTGTACACATACTATTATGGTGATATATAACTCTGTACACATACTATTATGGTGAAATATCACTCTGTACACATGCTATTATGGTAATATATCACTTTGTATACATAGTATTATAGTGCTATATCACACTGTATACATGCTATTTTGGTGATATGTCATTCTGTACACATACTATTATGGTGATATATGACTCTGTACCAACACTATTCTCGTGCTAAATCACTTTGTATACATATCATTATGGTGCTATATCACTCTGTACACATATCATTATGGTGCTATATTACTTTGTACACATACTATTATTGTGATATATCACTCTGTACACTTACTATTTTAGTGCTATATCACTTCGTACACATACTTATATGGTGGTATATCACTCTGTACACTTAGTATTTTAGTGCTATATCACTTTGTAAACATATTTATATGGTGGTATATCACTCTGTACACATACTATTTTGGTGATATATCACACTGTACACATACTATTATGATGATATATCACTCTGTACCCACACTATTTTCGTGCTACATTACTTTGTATACGTACCATTATGGTGCCATATCACTCTGTACACTTATCATTGTGGTGCTCTATCACTCTGTACAGATATCATTATGGTGGTGTACCACTCTGTACACATACCATTATGGTGATATATCACTCTGTACACTTACTATTTTAGTGCTATATCACTCTGTACACATACTATTTTGGTGACATATCACGCTGTACACATACCATTATGGTAATATATCACTTTGTACACATATCATTATGATGTTTTAGTATTCTGTACACATTCTATTATGGTGATATATCACTCTGTACACACACTATTTAAGCAATAACCCCCGCCGAAGGCGGGTATACCATGAGATATTGTGCATTATCAAGTGGTATACCCAAATTCGGCGGGGGGTTATTGCTATTATGTTATACCAGTATATTGAAAATTCGACAAAACTATTAAAAAAGAGTTTACTTTCATCCAGTAAAAGATCATGATTATGGCCCTTGAACATGAATATTTTTAAGAACAGTATGCAGCTGTACGCTGAATGCATACAAACATTACATGCGCAACACAGTTCAAATTGAATAAAACTAATTTTTATTCCGCATGAAAAAGAAACGTATCCAGAGCCATAATCATGATCTTTTGGTAGATGAAAGTAAACTCTTTTTTACTAGCTTTATCGAATTGTTAATAGAGCAGCGTAAACACACAAATTAGCATAACAAATGATGACCTTTATGACCTTTTACTAACTGCGTCAACGCGATTTGAAATACAGGGTCGTGTACAGTTTGGGTCATTAAAACAACGGATTTTCAACGTTTTCATTCCGGTTTTTGTACACTTTGGACTGTAATTTGCCCATTGAAAGTACAGTTAAGAAATAAACCGGTTTTGTGACTCATCATACTACTTGTAACTGTGGATATTTGCGGTGTATCATGTACGGCGACCGGCACGGCGACCTCAGTTCCAACATCTGACCTGGATACCTTTGGTATAACCAAAGTTTTTTGACAGTATGACTGACAAGTTTTGTCGTTGTTCTGGGGTAAGTTTGGTGGTGTAAAATCAGATTGTCGCATCGTTTTTGTGACACGTACATGATATGCCTTGTCTCAACTCCGACCGAAAGAAAGACTTGCACGCCGTCGCTCAAATCTGCAGCTTTCGAAATTATCTTCATCATCTCATGTAATTTATTTACCAATAGTGAAGAATTACAATACCATATATCGTCGTCGAATCCTGCGTTGTTCCGTGTTCTTTGAAACAGATGGCAATTACCCGGGTGCAATTTCACCGCAATTTTGTCAGCTAGAATTCGAACGCCGCTGCGGGACACCGATGGTTATTGGTGGCATACTTGTCGGAGATTCATAATATATATTTGTATTCGTTTTCATATTGTTAATATTATTCTTATTACATGTCATTTCGCTATAGTTAATTCGTTTACCTTTCGTATGAAGGATTCCTCTGAGTAATTCTTGACCAATTAGAATCATTTAATTTCAGCCAATCATTTTACTCTGTATTGTATCTTTTTCTCCTGCGTACTTACATTTTGTATTTCCCGCTTACGTGTTTTCTCTCACGTTCGATACGCACCTATATAAAGGGCTAGTTTTGGAGTTTCGGGCTCCTTATTCATGTGTTACATGTTTCTATGCTAGTTTATCCAGCAATAAACCATACCGTGTTTTGCATCCACATTGACTGTTTATTCTGCCATCAAGTTCAACTGAAACGTATTATTATACCCCACAATACTTGTTTGCCTGTGACTCATAGTTTTTTGCATTTATTTGTCCTTCAATCCCTCCATCTTATCGAGTACTTAAATATCATGTTTTCTTTGTTGGAGGTTCGCAATCTATCTCAAAGTCACAACACGGAGAACACAAGGTTCTGGCGTTCGTTTAGGCACCTCAGGGTGTTGAAGACGATGGTTTAGGTTTGTGTGACGAACAACAATCACCCAGCGACCGACGCTCACAACTTGGATCCCACCATTAACAAAAAGCAATATTATGTTTGTATAACTTTTCAGATGTTTTTTACACATGCCATTATGGTGCTATATGACTCTGTACACATACTATTTTCTTGCTATATCACTTTGTAAACATATCATTATGGTGTTATATCACTCTGTGCACATACTATAAAGAGCTCTATATCACAATGTACACATACTATGTTGGTGATGTATCACTCTGTACACATACTATTATGGTAATATATCACTCTATACACGTACTATTATTTTGGTGATATATCACTCTGTACACTTACTATTTTCGTGCTATATCACTTCCTACGCATATAATTATGGTGCTATATCACTCTGTACACATACTAGTATGGTGCTTTATAATTATGTACACATATCATTATGATGTTATATCACTCTGTACACATTCTATTATGGTGATATATCACTCTGTACACACACTATTATGGTGGTATATCGCTTTGTACACATACCATTATGGTGCCATATCACTCTGTACACATACTATTATAGTGATATATCACTCTGTACACACACTATTATGGTGGTATATCGCTTTGTACACATATCATTATGGTGCCATATCACTCTGTACACATTCTATTATGGTGATATATCACTCTGTACACACACTATTAAGGTGGTATATCGCTTTGTACACATATCATTATGGTGATATATCAGTCTGTACTCATACTATTATAGTGATATATCAATCTGCACACATACTATTATGGTGATATATCAGCCTGTAGACATACTATTATGGTGACTGCACAGATACTATTATGGTGATATATCGCTCTGTACACATATCATTATGGTGAAATATCAGTCAGTGCACATACTATTATGGTGATATGTCAGTCTGCACACATACTATCATAGTGATATATCACTCTGTACACATACTATTGTCGTGTTATATGTGTGCACATACTATTACGGTGCTATATCACAATGTACACATACTATTATGGCGATATATCACTCTGTACACCTACTATTATGTTGATATGTCAGTCTGCAGACATAATATCATGGTGATATATCACTCTGTACACATACTATTATGGTGTTATATCACTCTGTGCACATACTATTATGGTGCTATAACACAATGTACACATGCTATCATGGTGATATATCACTCTGTACACATACTATTATGGTGCTATATCACAATGTACACATACTATCATGGTAATATATCACTCTGTACACATACTATCATGGTGATATATCACTGTGCACATACTATCATGGTGATATATCACTCTGTACACATACTATTATAGTGATATATCACTCTGTGCACATACTATTATGGTGCTATATCACAATGTACACATACTATCATGGTGATATATCACTGTGCACATACTATTATGGTGATATATCACTCTGTACACATACTATTATAGTGATAAATTTCTCTGTATACATACTATTATTGTGATATATCGCTCTGTGCACATACTATCATGGTGATATATCACTCTGTACACATGCTATTATGGTGATATATCACTCTGCACACATGCTATTATGTGGTATATCACTCTGTACACATACTATTATGGTGCTATATCACTCTGCACACATACTATTATGTGATTTATCGCTCTGTACACATATCATTATGGTGCTATATCTTTTTGTATACATATTATTATGGTATGTGTGCACGAATACTCTTTTAGTAACCGTGTTTCAGCAGTGTGATTCACTCAATTCATCGAGTATAACATTTTTGAAATGAATTGTGAAATCCTCAAACAAAGTTATTTGACCTTGACCACTCGCGAGATTGAAATGTCAGAGTGCAGTGAAGTGACTGGAATTACTTTCTTACGAACGTACCACACCTTCTTTTCACAAGTCACACAGTTTAGAGCGTTTTCGGTTAGCATCGGCGTGGAACGCTGAGAAATGCCCAACGTGGAACGCACCGCAGCGTTCCTGACTGCGACTAGACTGTCGACAGTCCCTCTGGCCTGTCTGTTATAGCCTGCAGGACTGGCCTTGCTATTAATTATGCATGCATCTCGATGACGTAGTAATAATTTGCATATGGGCGGAGTTAAACTATTATGCAAAGGTCAAATCGCTGGGTTTTTTTATGTCACGCATGACTTTGATCGTCTCGCCGAGTATAGATCGTTTTCTGCCAAGTATTATCCAGAACTACAACACGGTACGAGGTTTTACCCAGAATTCAACACGTTCTGTACCAACGCATATTGCTATGCGCAGAACTGAAATTCTGGCATCGTTCTGCGCAAAAACCGTTTTTAGCGCTTGAGTTGTTTCCGGGTTAGCCTTCCATGTGCTTATCGTGCGATTTATTGTACCAATATCACATTTTCTGGACGTATTCCTACACAATCATGCTAAGAGTATCCAAAAGAGTCAAGCAGGCAAGTTTAGCCGCAAAATTACGTGGGAAATTGGCTTCAACTGCTCACTCGATCGCCGATGTTGTCCGTCGGCACACAAGGTCGTTCGCTTTCTGATCTTTCTTCCGAGATTTTGACTCGAATATTTGGGTTTTTTTTTTTTTTTTAATGACAGTGATGACTATAGTTCACAGTTCGAGAAAGTTAAAACGATGTGCTCACTTCGAATGGTTTGTAGGCGATTTTATGCTATCGCGTCGAATGATTTGTTCGTTATGGGAATGACGGCAAGATCTATATTGCCAGCCGTGCTTTTCACAGATTTAAGCTGATGAAGGCGAGATCGCTCGTTGCCAATGAAATAGGGCAACTTTCCAATTTGATCATTCAAAAAGGGCCATCTCAAGTAAGACAAGTGGTGAGAAATTTGCTGGAAAATTTAAAGGGTCACGAATGGGATGATTCAAAGAAATATTTGGAAGTCTCTCTTGCAGTTCTATTTAGCACGAAAAGATCAGCAATTTCTAAGAAAGCCACTGGGAGTCGAGCCTACATCAGTAAAATCTTAAATCAGCACCAGGCAGTAGGTGAAAAGTTGTCTGGATTTGATGAGAGTGCCCTTTGGCAATTACGATTAAAGATAAAACATTTGCCAAATCAGTATTATCTGTATCATTTTTCAAGGAAGCCATTACATCAGATATTCTGCCTCCTTCTGTTAAATTGGCTTTATTAGCAGCACCATCTTCCCAGAAATTAGATCAGACTACAAATGACATTAAATTATGGAATGATTCTGAAGCAGAACACACATTTATCCATCTAGGGGGCGGTCTATCTGAATCTGACAATGATGGTTTAGAGAAATCTCTGAGAACACAAGAAAATGTTTCAAGAATTCTCAAATTACCGGTAACCACTTTGTGAAATAATTTGAAACGGTTCCACACTATGGTGTCAGAAACTGCCTCTCAAAATAAAAAGGGCTGGTTTGTTCATGATATTGAAGGCCTGGTTTGGAGAAGTGTCCTCAACATATTGACTGAAAACATATTGGATTATGACCTTGATGATGAAAATGAGAGACAGAAGTTAGAAATAGTTGTAGGTGAGGGTGGCCACACTTTCCAAGATTTCAAGGGAGTGTCCCAAAATTTCAAAGTATTTGCCATCAGTGGTGCTATACGTCTGATAAAATATAATGGTAATGAAGTATGGAGAAATCCAAATCCAGTCTTCTGATGCAAGCCGCATTCCATTTGCCATTATAAATGCCCCAGAGAGTGATGCACTGATAGAAGTTGATATTCTTCCTGTTCTGGCATGCACTGAAAAATGTGCCCAACATGGTATAAAGGGGATGAAATACTGTAGAAAACTGGAACGAGATGAAAAGTATAAAAGTTTGGTCTTGCAGAGAAAGAATACCAGTTTTTTCTGCAATTGATGTTTGGCTACAGTTCATAAATGTCACAATCCAAATCATGAATGGGATATGTCTATCACTCTTGCGGATATGAATTCATGGGCAGAAGAAAAAAGTAATGGTCAGAGTAATCATCCTCTTATAAAGTATGACCCCATAAATGAATACACTATGGATCACCTTCATGCTAAATTGAGAAACGTGGGTAAACTAATTGACAAGCTCTTCAACGAGGCTCAAAAGATCGACCAACAACTGGAATTTATACAAAAGTTTGCAAAGTTATCTGAAGATCAAAAACATGATGTGAAGCAATATGAAACAAAACTGGTCGACCAATTTGATACCAAGGTTGAAATTAATGAAGCAAATCATTCAGCAAAGTTACTTCAAGTTACTAAAAAGGATGATCTTAACAAACTTGATAAGAAACTTGAAGCAGCTTCACTAGCATTTGAAATTAAATACACTGAACACATTGAAGTGAATTTGTTGGATTCTGCTGAATCACATTTTGAAATTTTATTTGGCACACACAAGGAATACAAATGCACACTATGTGCATCACATCTCCATGTTGTATATAAAATCAAGCCAGGTATCACTCGTCACATGCAAACTGTCCATGGTAAGTTCAGCACAAAAGATCTGAAACAAAACACAAGATGCATTACTAATCTCAATATTTAATATCAAAAATCTGTCATAATAATAAATTATTATTTACACTTGGTAAAACTATTCCAAAGTCAGCCTAAATTGTCAAATTTGTAATGACACTATTTTCTATGAAGTCTTTGACTGTAAAAAATGGGGCATGTGGAGGGGGGGGCCTGGCACATTTTCTTTGAAAATCATTTGTTATTAAACTAATCTCAATATTTAATATAAAAAATCTGTCATAATAATAAATTATTATTTACACTTGGTAAAACTATTCTAAAGTCAGCCTAAATTGTCAAATTTGTAATGACACTATTTTCTAGGTATTAATTCTTCAACTTCAAACACATCAATGTGTGTCACGTTTACTGGAGAAATGGGGCAAGTGGAGGGGGCGTGGCACATTTTTTTTGAAAATCATTTGTTATTAACTATATTTAGTATATTCTCACTTTAATACTACATAATTTATTATGAATAATATGTCAGAAAATAATATTGAGAGAAACGAATGAAATGCATTGGTATCAAAAACAGATACATGGAAAATGTTCATTTTATCCCTATACCCATAGTATCTCAATAGTGTATATATTATCTCAATAGTGAATATATGGTATGCAAATTAATGACAAAATACATTATGACACTTTATTCACTACTCCTATGAGGGACATAACGTGTATATGGTCGATCTACATATCGTTGTAAAGCTCTCGAAATCCCCAACAAAATTACGTTTTTCATTTTCACGACCAGCATTTTTGCAACAAAAAAGGCGCCAACAATTGAAGAAATTGAACGTTAATTTCTAAAAATTGCTTTTTTTGTGTGTAAAACGTAAAAAAAAAGGACTTACCGAACGTAACTTTGTGAGCCGCCATGTTGACAATCCATAGGAGGCACTCTCGCGGTAATTCTAACATAACAGTGAGAGGAGTAGGCCAAAAACCACCAAAAATGCAGTAATTTCGCATAATCAATTATAGTCTATAACTATTTATTGAAATGGTTAAAACGATCCGGGTAAAAAACTTTAAATACATCAAAAAAATGAGAATTCCAGTATCAAGTTGGGAATGAGGCTGGTGGGTCAATTGAGGTCATAGAATGGTAATAGCGTGTATGCTAGTTTTTCTTTCAATTTGAAATTGCGCCCTCGTGCGGAGATAAAGTGTATATTGGATGGTACAAAACGCATTGAACTCTGGGATATCACATTTGCCGTGTACAAGTTGCGAACGCGAGTTATCTAATTTTAAACAAAGGAAGAGTGCGTTGGTGTCTCATGATGTACGACAACATTTCGCCCAGTAAAACTCCGACGAAAGTAGTGAGTAAATTGTGCATTTCCCCCCGATCCAAGGAGCTAATTTGTGTTCTATGCGGAAGAGAATTCTCTGGTAAAAAGGATGCAGAATGTCGGCGAAAGTTATTTACTATTGCGTCGTCTGGTGGCTCAATTTGTTTTACTTCCTGTTGACCTGGGACTGCGTGACTTGTGATTGGTTAGCATTTTTATGACATCACTCTGCCTGTCAATCATGATGGTACGCTACAGGAGAATTTCTCTACAGTGGCGAGTGGTGGCGCAGCAGGCTATAACAGTCTCTCGGGCCTTACGGCCCTCGCTTGAAATGCCTTCGGCATTTCGCAAACGGCTACGGCGTTTGATTAATATTAATATTAATAAAAAAAACACACACACGTAAGGCCAGAGGGACTGTCGACAGTCTAGACTGCGACGTTTCAGTGGCAGTTTTGCCGTAACTTTTGTTTTATATGAAGAAATCTTACTTTATCAGCTTTATATCCATTCTGACACGTTCACTGGCTATTTCGAGTGGCTATAATTTCTTCAAAACCTTGAAAACAACCATGAAAGCAACGGCGGCCGGCCCGGGGACAGCACCAGTGCATTTTGTTGTTGTTGTTTTTTTGCGGGAGAGCGGGTGTTAGAAGTGTATGGTAGATGTAACTTTGCATGGTGGATGTCAGTTCGATGTGATAAAAGAAATAACACATTGTCATTTGGACAATTTCCGAAGGCGAGGGCATCATCAATATTATGGGTCATTATCAACACCCCGAGGGCAGACAACAAATCCTGATATTGCCTTCACAGACATGTGGTTATTATTTAACTGTACATATACCATTATGGTGTTTTATTACTTCTGGACATGCACCACTATAATGCTATACCAATCTGTACACATATACCCATAGCGTTAATAGCCCCAAATATACCAGCTCGTAGTATTTGTTTATTGTAATGAGTTGTATGAGTATACATTTGTCATCGTAACATTATAAATTACAGCGTGCCGTAATTTTGCATTATTTCACTGGGTATTTTCATCGTATCATATTAGGTAATGCGAATTCCAAATATTGAACGACTATTTGCGCAAGCGCCTTCTAATAATAATAAAAAAAATACATGGCATCCCCCAGAATTCGACCGGAATCCTTACAAAGAAGTTCGCTCAATCTGTTTTAAACTTTTTTGTATTTTGTGCCCTAAATATGGCAGGATGAAACATAACAGTAATCACTGGAGAGCAGTATAGAGGGGAACGAAAACGGTATTAGCTAACAAGAGGAGATGCATAACAAAACAAGAATAACGTGCATTCTCTTTACTAGTGTTGATCAGGGTGTGGTTCTTCCTCTACAAAGTTAAGAGAAAGCCTAAAAAGTCTTATTCAATGTCTTTTTTTCATTATAATTGCATAACAGCGTTATAGATAGGATACCAATTAAGCTACGGGTGTGGCGCTTGGTATAAGTTATGTCATAGGTGAAATTATGCTGACTTATTCATGGGTCCCTGTGCAATACCTACATGTTTAATATTGTCATTTTTTTCTAAAGGTGTAGACACAAATAAAAAACTCCTGTTCATACTTGTCCAGCTTTGGCAAGTGGCCCCTTTGAGATATTTTATTTCTCACATTAGGGCACATAATAGCGAGACCCAGTCTGAATCCTGACGAATAATTGGGCATTGTAGTGGCAAATTGTCTTTGTTGCAGATGAACTTGTTTTTTGTTTCCGTAGTCAACAGGGTAATAATAAAAGTAATCTTGCACCATATCTCCGGTAGTGGTTCTGTAGTGCCGCCACGAGGTAGTTATGATAAAGCTGTAAACGACATGTGATGATGTTGAGAATCAAAGCTAGCACACAGTTACACCAGTCAAAACAAGGAATATACACGAGTATCCCATGGTTTCATTAATCAACACTAGGGGTAGACAGCTTATTCAAACTAGATGAAAACGAGTCTTTGCATGATGACGGTGTATTTTCGAGCGAGTCTCTGCTAACGCTGGCAACGACGATAAATATAGAACGCAGTCAGAAGCAGTATAGTTGTAGAAGACACGCTGCACACTCAGTCTAATATTCGTAACTTAGAGAAGGAGAGTGGTCCGGGTGGATTCCCTTGCACCGCAGTACACATCCGTAGCCAGAAACATAAATTAGAAGGCGCATCCAGTTCGAAACCAAAATCGGGAATGGCGAGTTTCCCCACTCGTTAACTGCAGTAGGCCGGAATTAACCAATAGAGTTATCTTTATTATACACATTCAGTAGATCACAACACATTAATTTGTATGGTAATACATAGTGCATTGTTTTAACGTTACTGGCCAACGTGTGATTAGTGGACGCGTGAAAATTGGTATAGTAATTGACAGTCTCACAGCTACGGCGAACGATGTCCTCCATAATAAATTACAAGCTCCCATGATGCAATATTATTTAATGGCTTACTGTGGTACCTACAAGATCGGACATCCATATTTTGTTAAACACATAAACGTTCAGATCGGGTTCCATCAAAGTCCGTTTCTCCAGTACTGACTAAAAGAAACATCTTGCCACTCTATATTTAACCAATATTTATCGCCACAAACAACATTGCCTATCTATCGCCATAAAACAAACATAAAACACCACCATCACGACAGGCAATATAAACATGATTTAATGTTTGACATTCGTGACACTCATTGGACTCAGCTACATCCAAATTTCAGTGGTCAATGTAAATCTACTGCAGGTGTTAATTGATTGGGTGAAACCATAGCTGTTCAGCAGGTCAGTATATTTAACAGTGATATGGGTAGTCAAACTGACACCAATCATGGAGCTAACAAATAATGACTCGAGTCTTATTAATATATGCGTGGAGCTAATAAATTCCGTAACTACCGCTACGCGCATGTTTACCGACCTTTGACGTCAACTGCGCAGAACAAAAATGATCGTTACACCTCAGGAAGGCGATGACGGCTGAAAAATCAGTGTCACGGCAGCCGGCAGAAGTCATCGACATGAAAGGCGCGTAAAAACAAAAGAATAATCAGCTTAAAACAAAAGACTCAAGTAGGATTAAAACCAGTTCAGTCTCTTTCTTTTTTTTTAGCTCTATGATATATGGAAAAAAACAAAGAAATCTGATGTATGTTAAACGCATTTGTAACACATTTATTAAGACCAAATATATGTTCAAGTGATTTTCCGTTACAAGAAACGCAAGAATCGTTACAAGAATCCAGACTGAACGCATCTGCGGGCATTAAACTTCTATTAATTATTCACGATGTCATTGATTATTCTTGATGGGTGTATGAAAGTAAACATGACCTTTTAAAGGTTTATTCGATTCGATCGCGGAAATGGATACTTCAACTTTCTAAGTGCAAAGGCGACAATTTCATCTATGTTTACTGAAAACAAGTCGATTTAAATGTCCAATGTATATAAGTAGTCTTTAAAAATCACTGGGACCTCAAAATTGAAAGGTCACATACTTTGTAATAAACTTTGTTTAACTCGGGGGGGGGGGGGTGGCACTAATACTGATTTAGTTGTAAAGAACAAATATTAACATAGAGGGCGTTATTTTGTTTTGAAATATTTAGACTGCATTTGGGGGGGGGGGGCAAGGGTTATTTTCGTTCAACGTAATTGCAATATTTTTTTGTTTGTACAACGTAAATAGAAAAAATAAATTCCGTAATTCTGTAATCACAGGCTAGACGTACAACGTAATCAATCAAATATTTTTTTCGTACACTGTAAAAATGTGTCATTTTTCTTGTACGTACAAAAATTCAAATCCAAATAAAAAAATCGTAAAGAATAATCCAGGGAAATTACATTTTAGAAACTGTAAAACGACTAGATGACACAATTCACTACAAAATTGAATGTCAAGACGTAAAAGGCCCTCTAACCGAATGAAGATCATTACGAGGGTAATATGCGCATGCGTCTCTTCACACGGCGCAGCAATGCTGGAGAATTTGAGCCGAAGAGCTCTTCGGACCATTCAATGTTCCATTTGTTAACACTGTAAACTGTAAAAACGTTTTTTTTTTCTTTGTAAATTGTGAAAAGCCCTTTTTATTTCCCGTAAAACCGTACCAGCTACCCCCCTTGCCTCCCCTCCATTTTGGCTACCGATCACATGATTTCTGTCCTTAACTATGTTTATTCATGGACCTTTTTGTGAATCGCTTTCTTCAGACTAATCTACACTAACTTCGCCATACAGGGCGGCGGTCGTTGCACCACGCATGCGCGAGATGTGGGTCCCATGAACAAAGATGGTGTCTTTAGTTGTTGCGCAGACCACCGTGTACACATTTTGGCTTTACCAAGCTTTAACTAGGTAATTTCTTTGGTGGAAGGTATCTAAGACTCATCGTTGGTAATTAGTTCACGTCACGACCAAGCCAAAACGTGTACTTCTGATTTACATTAGAAGAGCGCATTGCATTGGAAAAATCAATGTTTTGTCAACGGAAATGTCGCGACGACTACCGCCTTTTAAATTATTTAAGTAATAAAAAAATTAGTATCAGTATCATTACAAATATTTCGATCACATCATCGAATGCCAACGTTCACAAGCAACGTATCCAACGTACAGTACTCATTTCGCCCAACCTTTTTTTTCGCTCGCTTTTGCGACCGCTTGGTGAATTCCACCGGACAATTTCCGCTTTATTTTCGACCGCGCAAACCCGGAAATATCACCGCCGCTCGCTCGCTCGCATTTTAAAATTCGGACTAACAAAACATTTCTGAGGTTCACATTGTCGTATAATTGTCTTTCTGGTTTTCATAGATGTTGAATAGCGGACAAAAGTTCAAATACTTTTTGTTTTAACAATCTATAATTATATGCACGCAAACTGACCCTTTGACCTCGATTTGGCTGGGATTGAATATTTTATTTCAACAATATTCTGACGTGAAACACAAAATGCATTTCAACACATTTACGTTGTCTGGGTTTTCTTTCCTAATATTAAACCTCTTTGCGTATTTGTTAATTTTGCATATGTTTTTCATGACAGTATGTTTGTAGATATCTAGAAAAATCTCTTCTTTCATTAATAATTTCGATTGTTTGGAATGTCTGTCGACCGTGTCCCAATAATTTGTTTGGAATATCGATCCCCGTTGGGTTCTCCAGACTGAGTTTAGGACAGAGCTAGACTCGGAGTTGTTTCGGTGAAACAGCCGCCTTGAAGTTGATGCAACTTAAACTAGGTATTTCTTACCTTGAAATAAACAAAATAAAAATTCGAAGACCATTGGGGAATATATTAATAATCATTCTTAGCAATCGCTAGCTTTATTTTATTCGATTCCATAAAATTCACGAGTTTTTCAACATTTGCGAGCAAAAAAAAAAAAAAAAAAAAATGGGATTAAAATGCGGTCGGTTTCCGGTCGGAAAGTAAGCGATAAGCGGTCAATTAAAAAGCGGTAAATGCGGAAGGTTGGGCTAAATGAGTAATCATTCATTATTATTTTAAGTGAGTATTTATTTCTTCAAGTTGTCATCTTTAACCTTTATATTGTTTTATATTAACACTGGTGACGATGTTTTTTCTGTTTCGACGATTTACTGTTCAATATTTACTGTCACAGACTAGGGTGACGTTTTGAACTGGTGGTGTCATTGCATGTTGCGTTGTCTCGTTCTGTTTTCCGATTAAATGATACCTTTAGCGTTTGATATATTGACGAGGCCATAACGTAAATACATACACAGGCTCGGCTGACTTCAATATGGCCCCACCGTGAGAAAATGTTTGGTCACGTGATAGGATGGCGCCACCAGCGGCCGTTTATCTCGAAAGTGGGCTATTAAACATTGTTTAGCCAAGTTACAGCGGTTCAAATTTGGAAACAGAATGTTTGAAATCACATGGAGCTATATAGAATTTTAATCTTTAAAAAATATTGTTTATCAAGATCAGTATATCGGATAGTAAAGCCAGCCTGACATGCAGGCGTGAGTAGGCCCTCCCCGGACGAACGACATCAGATCTCACTTTGCTGGGTTTGGAGCTCCACGGAGAGCGCAACTCACGCGACCTTGTCAGGCTAACAGTAAAGCCTGCAACTTTTTTGCCATATCCCCCGCGTTCGTTCGAATTAATTATTTTGGGCAGACATCCCAATAGATACTCAATGCATGACCACACATTAGGATTTATTAATGCACGGAGACCTTTTAAAGCCGACAACAATACCGTCCCCATCCGTCTAGTAAAATTTAACGGCACTCCATTCGTGATGCATGCATGCACTGACATGCAGAAGAAACAACTGCATGGATGTATTTGTCACAACACAGAT
Source organism: Saccoglossus kowalevskii (assembly GCF_978046115.1). Classification (NCBI taxonomy): domain Eukaryota; kingdom Metazoa; phylum Hemichordata; class Enteropneusta; family Harrimaniidae; genus Saccoglossus; species Saccoglossus kowalevskii. Next base: position 19,061,273 of record NC_140651.1, read on the forward strand.
GCTTTTGTATTGAGCAGTTGCATACTAGATTACTGCGACATGATTAAACGCGACATTTGCGTGGACCATCAATTCCCACCTGTTAGACTCACCACATACTAAGTAGATGAAGGAAAAATGTAAATTTATTTAAAAGCAAATCACGGATCTTCTCTCCCAGAAAATCATAGAAACAAACGTGTCGACTAAAATGATAAATAAATTCATAAATAACGATCCATTGCCATTGCCAAGAATAAACGACAGCTTAAAACCTTAAAAAAGAAATTTATCCCCAGGTCTATCTTAGTTTATTTTGATTTCTCTGCATAATTTGTTGTTCATACCAACGCTTCAAGACTTGCAGTCGCATTTGTTTTATTTGATGACAATGTATTTTATCAGCGTAACGAGCGACGGGCGATCTAGTAAACCTGCATATTACTGCACGAGATCGAAAACCTGTATATTTTCGGCAATTTACAACTATAAATATCCTCGTATGATTATATGCCATTTTCTTAAAAACGAGGACAGAGGGGGAAAAGTAGCAGTCCCTTGTTAATAAACTCTTGCCATTTACTGTTATGTAACAGTGAGAATAAATAAACTATCCTTTTCACCTGTTTATAACCAGGCTTTTTGTATTTACGTATACACTGTCGCTGTCCTGCTACACGTGCGTACAATTCCTATTGAAAACACTATAATTGTAATTTGCCATTGTTCAATGTACTTTGCTACGGTAACCTTCTGAATAGGTACGATTGTTATGGATGATTCAATCTGAAAAAGTCCTTGAGATGACAATGCGTTTAAACTATGACCCATTCATGACAAAATGAATAGCTAACAGTTGGTACGTGTCCTGGGTGATTCGGTGTCGAACGAAATTGTCTGCTCGAGAGCAGGCACTGATCCTTCGATCGCACTTTTCAGACTGTGTTTTTGCCTTAGAGAATCGTAAAATAAACCCCATTCATATGATATTTGTGCCGACTGCGATAATCACTCCTACATTCACCGTAAGCGCACCGTTTAATCCCTATTGTTGATACAAGTATCACAGATATTGTTCTGTGATGAGGTTTACAACACGCAGCAGGGCAATGTAGTTGCCACCATATTTAAAAGCTTGAACTTTACCACGTGACTCAACTGGTTGTTAATTGTGCGTGAATCGTGGTCACGCGTGATCTCGCACCTTGCGGAACATGGCGTATTCTTTTAAGTATGTTTATGTTTATAAAAGTTTTCTTAGCACGGGCTAACGTTTTTGAGCTATGCGTGAATGCTAGTATTTTCTCTACTTTTTAAATACCATCTCTCTTTATTTGTTTCCAAAACAACATTGTATTCATATCCATGGTTGCTCAATGCTCGATGCTCAATAATGGAATACATTATTGCGAATGATCTGCAGCAATGACGTCATAAAATTCACTGGTATTGATAATGCTATAATATAATGAAAAATATTGCAGTTCACACAGACTTCAGTATAGATCAATGTACTGTACTACAATGTAGTAGTGACCTGGGACATTGCTGTAAACACATGCTAATTTCTATAACAGGATAGTTCTTTTGTAATTGATTGTTGATCTGGAACATCTAGTGAACGGAAAATTTCTGTGTTGTATGAATGGCCCGACGGTCTTTTGAATTAGTTAAAATTAGATACCTAGAAAACCCCGAACTCTGAACCTTCACTGTGAAACACCTTAATAGTCACTGTACGTTTACCAACCATAGTCAGAGGCTAGGGCGTTGACTGCCGTTTATTTCTGTGTTATACTGCTATACAGTGTCGGTATTTTCATCCGCCTGGGACGTACAATATCTGTAGAAGCGAGTGAACGCGTCGTTTGCAAAAGCCCAAGGGAAACCAAACCGTAAGTGACTTATCAATGAATATTTATTTGTTGTCATTAATCTCAAATTACCAAGTTTAAACTGCTTCTGTGCACACAGGTGCCTGGCCCGTATATTTAAAGCTACTGATTTATGACTTTCTACTACTACTAACTTTAACCGACACACACTTCTGAATACATATATTTTATGTATTAGACCACAGTTGACGTGTTATTTATAAGATGTTAAAAAAGTATACATTTTAAAAAAGCAAATATAATTGATCGTAATTATGAAATTATTACGTTTGTTCACAACTCTAAATGACACCATGACAGAGTATGTTATCATGTATGATTATTTTTAGTTCATAACTGATAATATTTTAATACAATTCTCCCCTAAGCTTTATTTATAGTAAAATAGTGTACAAGTGACCTGCGGTTTGAAAATCAGCACATGTATTTAAAGGTCCATTGATATATGTTGCACTTATTTATATATCCATTGCATATCGAACTTAACTAATTGCATTCCCCGAATAGACGTTCGCGACACGCGAAGCAAATATTTTGATGGTAGTTGTTGTATAAAAAAAACAAAAGGTGAAATCGCTCTATTGTAACGGAATGATAGAGAGAAACGAGTTCACGGTCTAGTGTGGCGTGTTGTGCTTGTATCGACACCGCCATTGCGGCCACGACTTCAATACGTGCGCGTTTGACCTAATTTAATTATAAATATATGCTATATAGTCAGCTAACGCAGCCGGCCACCCCCCAACTTTCTGTGGTTTAGTCTTGTCAGAGTTCAACTGTCATAAAAAAAAACATTCACTCCAACACGTGTATCTCAATTGTGCAGGTACGGAAATTTGGGTCATAGCAAAACCGGTGAGCATTACATACTATTTTTATACTTTGTTGTTACGTAGATTGCATACTTGACTTGGAAGATTACCTAGTACCACCATGTCTGTGTCAATAAGTTTGTTATTCATCGGTTGGGTGGGATTTCACCTTTCCAAAATCGACGAACACTTTCGCATTTGAATTACTTTGCTTATTTGACCATGTGCTCTAGCCTGCACGCCGCTTTCTGTGGCTTTTACAATTGCTTGCAGAAGGCGTTCGAAAATACGAGCAAGCAGCTATAGTCGCTTAACATAGACAGACATTATAATTGTGATTCTGAATTATTCTTGGGCCACAATTTCAGTACGGTGCGCCATGCCAATAACCAAGCACAATATGACTGTCAGAAAGAGTTGTATTTTGAAATTTCCATAGAATCAAAGACTTTTTATGATCGGTGGACCAAAGTTCAAATTCTACCTTAGGCTGAACATCAAAGGTTCGACCCCTACCCTGGGTGAGTGTGCCACAGACTCAATGGGAAGACCAATTCCACTGGCCGAGTTTCATTCACTAACGAATGCGACTTTGGGGGAACCTTGGTTAGGGTCCACAGGTGCTTGTGTTCGACCGAGCCTGGTTGACGCCAGGATAGCGCATTAAAAAAATGCCATTTGACAGAGAGATGGCCACACAGCCCTGCCATGTAGTCCCAAACATGAATATGACTTGTGTGGCAAAATGCACTATGTGTCAGCACTAGCACTTGCAATTTGCACATACAAAAAAAATGTCAGGAGAGACAACAGTGACACTCAATGTCCAGAACTGTCGCCTGGTACAACAAATATTTAAAAAAAAAGACTTTGCGGGGCACAGTTAAGGGTATAGGGGAAAGTGAGACGCTCACAATGATCACGTGGTGTGCTAACATGATGTGCACAGTAATTTACCTTGTTAAAATGACGACGTGACGTGAGAGACAGTTCTGGAATCTCAATCATGTTTATTAAACTTGGTTGTGGTGATAAATAAAAATCCTATACCACAGTAGTCGTCAGAAAAAATAACACGAAATTGAACTAAGTTCAATGAACCCAAACTGACGTGTGTTGAATAGTTGGCGAGGCGTTCAGTTTTAAGGTTACGTAATAGATGTGTCCCGCGTATGTTATTTGTGTCTTTTTGGCGTGTTAACAAGGAGCGAATCGCCGCGGAGATAAAAGCCTCTCGTAAATAAGTACCAGCTACTCAATGGGTCACCGAGTATCAATAGAATACATAGAATACTAAATATTTGATCACAACGATTAAATTGTGGACCTCATGGCGACCTTTTGAAGCAATGTCTGAGCGAGTGTATTCATGTTTGACTTCACACTGAATTGTGGAGTTGTCCTAGTTCCCATGTGTGTTTGCAGAGCACACCATTTAGCTCCAGTGAGTTCATGTATGTTAGTTATGTCGATGTATACGTAACCAGAAATAACGATTAAATCCGCGTATATACAACAAAAAATAACTTCAATCAGTTTGTGCAAGAAATTTGTTTTTGTTCGTTTGTTCGACAATGTGCTTTCGTCTACACGCTGGTTTCTGGTCTCATTGCGTTTTCTTGTAGTGAACTTTCAAACACGCTTTATATTAGTACGATTCAACAGTTACGACCACTTATCCAAAGGACGTCACTGTAATTCAGACTAGAGCATTACGGTGGTACTATGTGGGACCTACGAGCATGAGTGAGGACAGTTGCAGTGGGGTGCGCCTACTCAAACTCTTAAACAGAGACGGCGGCCCAGGTTTTGCATGGCCACGGTGGGTGAGATCCCTCACCATCCCTCGCGCCGAAGCCGCGAGTGTTTGCGACATAGGCGCGACCTCACCTGGGGGGGGGCAATATAGAGCATAGAATAACATGGAAAATTCTTGTTCGCGGTAGCCCGCTCCAGCAAACGATGCATTTTAAGTTTGAAGGAAAAATTTATGATAAATTTTAGACCTCATCACTCCACATTAAACAAAAGAAATGAACTATGACACTCCTGATGAGTGAGGTACTTTGTATTGAGCATATATATATATATATAAAAATGTACGAATTCTAATTTTTCTAATTTAATTTAAATCTAATTGTCAAAAATTAAAAGCACGCTGTATAAAATGTATTCACAGCATACTAGCTTAGATGATACTGTCCACATTTCATTACGTTTATTACAATCATTATATAAAAAAAATAATGTATTACCGTTTTATTAGATCAAGACAAATATAAATCACCTGTCATCATAATGGCATTTCGTATACTATTTTTTAAAATTACGTTGATTATACGTTGTTGGCCCAGACAGTGAAGTAAAGGTAAAACATGCGCTGGGAGTTTTTAACGAAGAAGTCATTTGAATTGATTCACAACGGGTTGGGCAATGTATGCGGATAACTTCTTTGCCTCCTACCCTAAGTGTAAAATCAAGGAAAAGACAAGGAAAGTAGGTATTGCTCACCGGGATGATAGACGACCTCGTAGTTTCGTTGTGATAAATCCATGGGCTTTGAAGTATTCCCAGTTGGGCCTGGCAATTGTTTATTTCCAACACACCAGCTCTGCAGGTTTATAGATTAAAGACAGTTAAAGCCCCGGACGACATTCCATGAAACACAGACTCGGGCCAAAACATCCACACTCCGACAAAGGCGCACTACAAGTAGCTTTTCAGTTACGAAAAGTGTGGACACAAAAACTCAGTAAACTGATGAACAAGAAAAACAACCACGTTTCTATAAATTTATGCACCGAATGAATAGCGATACATTTTGAATTGAATCCCTCTGGTCGAAATGGAGAGGTGATTAAGGAGGGGGTCTAATGTCTAAATTCTATTTTTATCGGGTTGAACGGAGTATTCAATGACGTATACAATGTTTAGTATTATTCATAAATATTATTATTATACATCTGTCACCGTAACGCCATAAGTTACAGCGTGCCGTGATTTTGTAGTATTTACGGGTTATTTTCATCCTACCATATTAGGAAACGCGAATTCCAATTATGGAATTATTACGCGCGTAAGCGTCCTCTAATAATACAAAAACAAACATGGTTGCCACCAGAGTTTGACCGGACTCCACACAAAGAAGTTCGCTGATTCTGTTCTAAATATTCTGAATTTCGGCATTCCCATGATGTATCCTTGGAAGGAGAAGATGTATAAATAATAAGTTTATTACGAGAATACCTCAAAGTATGCACTCAGACAGTATGCCGCGCATCTACCTCCGCTGTGCTTCGGTCGATACTCCAGCTGCACTGTCTTCGTGCATACTTTGAGGTATTCTCGTAAAAACCTTATAGTATTAATGTTTCTATGTACATCGCGTAGTTACGTGATGTCTCTAAAGACCAGAAAACAGAAGAACATGCGCAGTTCAGAATATTTTTTTTTCTTAAATATTTAAGCTTCATGTAGATTCTGGAAGTATAAAAGAAACTGCCAATATGACGAAGATTAGAGGAACCACGCATAAATGTAGGAAGTTTGACGATATACTTGTATATCTTGGTGAATTTGGAACATATCAGAAATGCTGTTACTATCTACTTTGTCTCATGGCCATCCTGCCAGCGTGCCATGCATTCGCACAAGTGTTCTTAGCCGCTGAGACAGATCATTGGTGCCATGTTCCGGAGTTTAATGAAGTTAAATGCAGTTTGAACAATTCAGTACCCTTTTGCCAAGATATGATGAAGAACCTTAGTATACCATTAGAAGAGAGCTCCGATCAGTGTGGTGGTGGTTTGGTTTACAGTAATTGTGAACGCTATGAAAACGTGACATACACCAATGATACTATAGAATGTAATCATGGATGGATATATGACCGATCACAGTACAAATCATCGATATTTCAGGAGGTACGTATAAAAGTAATAGATGATAACAGCATATATCAGATTGATATTATTCTTTAAACTTTAAATTATCCAATTTTTTTTTTACTGATTGTCCACGTCCATCCGCAATTCCGCAAAGTTCTCTGTTTTCTTAGGTGTGTGTGTTTATGCACTATTTATATGGGAAATGTATGGTTTATTGCAGTTTGATTTAGTGTGTGGTCGCTATTACTTAGGAGCACTATCTTCTTCAGCACACATGGCCGGTTTGTTTATTGGATCGGTAGGATTCGGTGGTCTTTCTGATAGGTCAGTGAATATTCAATATATTCAATACGTGCGTTCTTATTGAATAAGCAACTTCAAATTACTACTTCATCTATTTTACATTTTGAAATGACAATGCAATCGATTTATGATTACATTGTATCCATGACTTATGACGTAATCTCCATCCCCAACATATATTTCAGAATCGGGCGTTTACCAGCGTTGATGGTAACCGCATTGTGCATGACGATTTCGGGGACAGCCTGTGCCTTCTCACCAAATATCCAAGCCTATTCCATATTCAGGTTGTTCGTAGGTGCTTCGCAGATGGGAATGTTTATGGTGACCTTCGTTTTAGGTAAAAAAATGTTACTTGGCACTTTTAAATAACCTTATATCTTTTGTTCTTTTAATTATATTTTACAGTTGATTACTATATAATTAACAACTTATTTTATTTTCAATATCTTGACACTGTAGCAACCGAACTTGTTGGACCCTCAAAGCGAGTGTTCGCTGGAGCTGTAATAGAATTTTACTTCAGTTTTGGATATATGCTATTAGCATTTTTGGCTTACTTCATCAGATACTGGTGGATACTGCAGTTGTGTTTGTCATTACCGGCCTCGATTTTCTTAATATACTGGTGGTAAGTGAATTTTTTGAAGGAAACATGTCTGACAAAGTTGATAATTGGGTAAATGAAGGAATCTTTCAATATTTACTACAATGTATATTCGACGTTAGCAACCACTTAAATACGCTTAGAAAGATGATGCATTCAATTGAGATATTTTTCAAGATTGTCAAGCACAATTGTCGGCATTTTTCTGTGATTGATGATAAGGAATTACACATCGATGATTGTAATTTAACATACAACCTTATTGAGTACCCATTGTGAAATATATATATATCATATTGAGATATTACAATGAAATAGGAGTATAACTACATTTCACATCTCAACATTGTAAGGCTTATTCCGGAATCACCAAGATGGCTGATTTCAGTGGGAAAAACTGAAAAGGCAGCGGCAATCATTAGAGAGTGTGCTGAAGTTAATAGAGTTACTGTTCCGAACAGCGTGTATGAAGAGTTAAATGAGTATACCGGGGACCTAAAGGTACATTACATCGCAATTATATTACTGTCTTTTAACAGACAAACTGATATGTGCCTCACGTGGAACGACAATCAATCGATGGCATTTGAAAACACATATTACAAATGTGATAGTTGTACCAGCTTTATTCGCTGTATATGCAGTTACTTCTAGAAATGATTTGTTTTATAAACCATTTTAATAGTAAAGCTATTTTGTTATTAGCCTGCCATTTTTGACGATAGTTTGCAAACAAATATTGAGATGTGCGTATGTATGTGTACATGTAATTTCGATTGATACCACATATTTGTCCTCAAATGAGATTGACCATTATTATGCTTACATGTATTATTATATTCTGCATGTTTGTGACATCAACGTGGAATGCGCCCGCATCCAGTGGCGAAGCGGATTTGCTAAATTACGAATTAAATTTTTGTGTTTTGTGTTTGAATGTTCATATGTGTGGCTGCATTTTCGATTAACCAAAATTATCGCATTCAATGGTTGAATATATATTATTTGTGAGACTTTCAATGAAAGTAGCTTTATGCATGGCAAATTTACATGTACGTAACAGACAGAATACACACAACGAATTTGATTTCCACCTACAGCAAAATTCTGGAAGTTTTCTTGACCTTCTTCGCCTACCGAACATGAGAATGAAATCTCTGAATCTCTTCTACAACTGGTAAGAACAAAAAAAACATAAAAAAATAAGTGATTTTGTTAGTAAAAAGCAATCAGTGTGATCATTAACCATGGATATGTCTTTTCATTTGAACAGGTTTACTATCAGCTTAGTGTACTATGGGCTTTCACTTAATACGTCCAATCTCGGTGGCAACGACTACTTGAATGCTTTCCTGTCAGGAGCAGTGGAAATACCAGCTTATACGCTATCAATATTTCTTCCTGAAACTCGCTTTGGTCGTCGATGGTCCCAGTCATCAACATTGATATTAGCGGGAGTGGCATGTATACTTACGTTGTTAGCTCCAGTTTGTAAGTGTTTGTAAATCTTTCACACTAAATAATTCCGATGTTCGAATTCATATTATCGATCTTGTTCTCCGGTGAAAACAATACATATTCAACATCATAATATCCCGTATAGTGAAATGTCCTAAACATACTACGATTACCTGCACAATATCATCATCAAGTCAATGAGATATATCAGATCTATTTTGGTTTATATCCAAGAAACTGAATACCATATAGTCGTGCAAATATGTTTTCATCTTTTTTTCAGGCAAAATGCAATGGATTGGTATTACTTTGGCCATGATCGGGAAATTCTCTGTTTCCGCCGCGTTTGCCATTGTCTATATTTTTTCTGCTGAAATCTACCCAACTCCTGTAAGGTGAGATTATTAATGATAGCTTGAAGCTATTAGCAAAAGCATAAGAACTGGAAGTGCTGTTAGCATATATGACTGTTCAAAAACTTGTTTAGGCAATAACAGTTATGTATTGATAATGTGGCCTAAACATTTAAAATGAATATAATTATGAACAATGTTTGTAACATTTAGTGAGCATTTTATGGTTGAAAGATATTATTTAAACTCAAAGTATCTTGAGAATATTGAATTTGTTCATAACATTGCAAGTTTATGTTGCTTAGAGTATAACACACCATCACAGGAAATGATACATTAAAGGTGCTGGCTAATGCTATATCAGTGAGTTCACATAGTAGAATGTAGAGATTCTTGACACGTGACGTTCACATTCATTAATAATTATCTTAACACCAGTGTAATCATAGAGATATTGGTGTAAGTGACTTTCAAATCAGAATTGGCTTAACATAGACTATATTTGCCATGTCCACAATGTCCTTATTAAGCAGTACAGTCCTGCAACCTATTCACAGTACAACCATTGTTCATATTGGAATACGTGGTGCTACTAATACGTGTGTGGTATTCAACTAATTATAATCAATAGTGCATTCTAATAATATTTATCTCTATCAGAATTTGCTTATATATTTACATCTGAAACCTGCCTTAAAGGGGAGCAGATGTCTGGCACTCTGTACATACAATTTCAGATCTATGAATGCATTCTGTCGAGAAAAACAACGTGTATGTGCTGCGACATGCCCTAAATATCGGGTATAAAACGGGCTTTGAAGTAGACAAACATCCGCTTTGCCTGGCGTCATTTCGCCTCTAGAGGGCCAGTCGATGATGTCATCAGTGAACACTGATAATTGAACCCATTCATTCTAGTACGTCAATCCCATTGAAATGCTACTATGAAAGACCCTGTTAACTGAAAATTTAAAAGTTGAAACATGGCGAGGTGTTCTGCGTATGAATTCCATTACTATTCATGTTAAGTTTCTCGAAATCCAACATACAAATTACGTTGTTGGTTGCGAGAAATCGGCAAAAGAACTAACCTGTAAGTGAAGACACGTACAGCGTTCTAGCTATAGTAAACAGTGAGTGAATAAATATTGTACGAGTTAAAACTAAATTACGTCACTTGAACTACAATACTCATTTCGTCCAACTTCCCACTTTTTAATCGATCGCTTAATTTCCGAAGGCACGGTATTTTCTTTTTTTTCACCATGTTTCTTTATTATTATTTATGTACAGCTAAATCTTGCTAAGCATTCAAAAGAGAGAATGTTTGCACCTATTATGTATATTTTAAAATTGTCTTTTGAGTATGTTCCACTATTCACAATTCTACACAATTTTAACACTCTATAGCCAAGACTGTTTGGATAATAAAAAGCAAAAAAAAATTTCACTCCCATGTGCCCACAAACCTGCATCTCCACCTTAATATATGCTCTTGGTGCTAACCTGTAACATGTGTAGCCAGACATGAAATAACTGACCTATTTGATGGGAACTTCATCGATTTCATGCCATGTCATGTCATGGTTAATATTAACTAAATTGTGTAGATAACTCATAACACTACGTACTGAGTTTTTTAAGCAATCTCACAATTTGTTCATTATTTTTCATTGACATATATGTTAATTTGCAGCGTTTGAAATATGTTTTTGAGTAATTTCAGTTAAATTATTATTACGTCAATGTTAACTGAATGCTTTTGATTTTCAAAAAACGAGACTTAACTTCTCTTTTTACGCAGAACCATAGGATTGGGTCTCTCGTCCATGTGTGCTCGCATTGGTGGTATTCTAGCACCACAGATGATATTAATCAAAACACTATGGGAACCATTACCAATTATTATATTTGGCGCGACATCAATTTTGGCTGGATTAGTGACATTACTGTTACCGGAAACACGTAATCAGAAACTACCAGAGACGCTAGAGGAAGGCGAATTATTTGGAACGTGAGTATTTATTCATAGAGATATTAAGTTAATTCCACAATTTGTTATACTAGTCCGCGTGATTGGAAATAAGACTGGACAAACAAAACTATTAAATGAAGTGATATACCCATATCTTGTATAAAAACTCTTTCATGAATGAAATCGCTTCAGTAATGTAACACATATCTTACACTCAAATACTTTACACACTATACTTACATAACATTATTTCCAATTATGTATTGACTCTTTAGGGCATATGCAAAACTATCAGTTGATGATGGGGAAAAGAAAGATCAAACTGTGCTGGAGGCAACTGTGTAAGGATCTGTATGTACCATGCAAAACCATGCTGGAACCGTGGCGCATGCAGTGCCATCTCATTTCGATGGCTGACAGTACTAACGGGCAGAACAATCAACACACAATAGGGTAGAACAATCAGCACATAAATATTGTATGTTGGCTTTTATTGTCTTAACTTCGCGAAACCTTTCTCGGAGAGATCTCGAGGGGGAAGAATAGATTATAGACAATTATTTTCCAATCTATGAAATACTTATGTTACATCATATTATTAGTATTGTAAATAGCTAGGCGATAAATACATAAAATGTATTTGTTATAATATTATATTAATGGGTTATACTTGTATCAAGGACAAACCTAATTAGCAATCTCATGAAAACCCACTCTTTGACTTATTAATGAAAAATAATTCCCAAAATTGTTTTCATGGCAACAGTATCCTAATCTCTGTTGAAATCTAATTAATTCATATTAAGAGCTGAAAAATTGTATGAAAATGTATAAATTAATTTTTTGAGTTATGAATAAAGATTCATTCCCAAAATGGTTGTTTCCATGGTAGCCGTGTTTGTATCTGTACCAAAATGCGTTTGTGATTTATCAAGGGCAACTCTTAGTAATTTTATGAGAATTAGAATTATCTTGCCAACAAACAAACAAACCAAAGCTGAAAATAAGTACGTATAGATAACAAAATAAGGTTACAACCATTTAAATATCATGTATGGCTATTCTGTCACAACTAGGGCAATTAAGCAAATAAAATGCCGTTTATTTCTGGACATTCAACAAAAAAATTTGAAATTAATACACATTCGCTTGGGTTTCTTCCCTAAACAATGTATGTAATTTGTTATATATATCAAATGAATGTAAAATATACACAATGGTGTTTTTATATTGTGTAAAAAAAAACAAAAACAAAAACACCATGATGTTTTAAATGACAACATTTAAAAATAAAACACATTTGAATCCAACTTGTACTGGTTGATTTAGTATTTGAATTTTCACCAAAATATTTATATCCTACATTAGCAGCTACCACGATTTTACAATTTTGTCTGAATACATTACTGTTGTTAATGCTGTAGTGTTACCTTCACTATCTGTATAGTCGGGTCTGTAGCCCTTTGACCCAACGTATGGCTACACTGTGTGACGCGCTTTGGCGTGGATGGACTTCGGTTTTCGAACTTCCGTTGGGAGGATGCGTGATGACCGAGCCGAAGACGTGACGTGACGTGGCGTGACATGTAGCAGGGCGATTTTTGTGCCGTACGTGTAACACACATAGTGCATGTTTACTTTGATTTATTATACTATTTACCTCACGTATATTCGGTGTCATACCTGTTGACTGCTTTTGGAACTACTTGAGATTGACGCCCACTGTTTGGATTGATGAGAGATAATAGGGAAAATACATACCTTGTTCAGTTTTATATAGTTTCATATTCTGTACATGTGCATTATCATTTTGTTATTCAATCTGGAATGTGAATTTATGAAATATTTGATTGTAACACTTATTTGACAATTTAATTGTTATTATATCAAGTCTTGGGCAGGTAAATGGGTATGAATAGGTCACACGGCTATCATGGGAGTCATCTTGGATTTTACATGGTCAAATGTCACATAAAATCGCAACTTGTTTTTCTCATTCTGCATTCGGAAACAGTGCATATGAAGAGTATCGTATGTTATCTCTTCTCCTCGTATCGATACGGACTTTGCTGTGGTGTGTATAGTGCACGTTTTTATGAACCCGTGACAAATTGCGTTTCTATGTTGGTGAGTTGTGAAGTCCACGTTTGCTGGGAAAGGCGATATTGTCGGAGATAAGTAACCATAGGAAGCAGAATTGCATATACTAATTCATGATTTCACTATCCTCCATCCACCTGCCACTTACAGGTGCAAGTACATACCACGGGTAGCAAGCTCGAGGGACAAGTGGCCAGTGATAGTTAGCAAAGCTAATGGTCAACCGTGCGAGCTGGAAATACTGAAGGATGTACACGATGTTAAGTTAAAAGAGCGAACATAACCGTTGTTGGTACTAGAATTCAAAACCCATAATCTTGTGGTGACCCCTGAATTGTTTGTAAATTACAACCCGAGGATCCGAGCTTTAAATGAATGAGTGAATGAAGTTTATTTCACTATAAACATATATACATATAATAATATTCAAATAAACGTGATATATAAACAGATGAGTAAATAAGTTTATAATTTGAATTTTAGATATGTATATAAATTGTTTATAGTGAGGATCATGAAAATAGTTCCATAGAACTAGTCTAGTCCATTACCCTTATAAAAAATGAACAAAATAAATAATATTAAGTCATATACAGGTACATTTAAATAATTGAATAAATTTAAAATCTTAAATTAACAAATGATTGTCCAGATAAAACAGTGGCAGAATCGGTAGGGGCCAATCAAAACGATAATTACCAGTAGGTACCATTATATATGTCTTTGTTGGCAGTGGAGGTTCTAACTGACCAAGGTCGAAAATCGGTTGGCGATATAATGTAGGAGGTTAGCTGAGCTCTGCCCATTATACAGCTAAATGCCATGCCATACCACCCATAATAACTTGACCGTGTAAACGGCATCTTTAGGTCAATGTTCAAACGTTTGTGTAGGAAGCGGCGTATGAACTGGGACATTTAAAAATACTACTTTAGCAAGCCATGTGTTTTAAGTGGTTTAGATGAAAAACAGATTTGGGTCCGACAATTCATAAATTGGCAGACATGACGTGTTTGCTAAATTCGTGTTGAATAAGTCTGGGTTAAACGAGGAAAAAATCAACAGTTATTAAAATAACAAAAACAAATGTATGATGTTTAGAGCGGATTCCCGGGGTTGCAATTACACTCAGGTTCCCATGGCATTGCAATTACTAGGAGACGCAAATAACCAGCAAAGGTATGTTATTCAGTTTTATGAATTGTGCTCTATGGAAAACACAACTAACTGACACGTCAACTAGTGCATACAAATTACAATAGTTTCAACAACAGCAATATAAAGATTAAGGTGAAAATTAGACTGTCGACAGTTCTCGTGCCTAATAGAGTCGCTTATTTTTAAACGCCGTAGGCATTTTAACGAAATGCCAAAAGCATGTCAAGAGTGGGCCGGGGGGCCCCGAGAGACTGTTACAGCATGTAACGCCCTCATGCGGCATTACGTGGAAATTGCCCGGTGTCGAGACTTGTCAAATTACGTCATACACCGATCAACCAATCATGAGCGAAATGGGTCACCAATAAACAGGAAGTAGTAGTAGTTTAAATACCTGGCCAGATATAGGTGGTTATAAGTGTCCGGTTGTGTAGTGTAGTATTTAAGATGTGATTGAACAGTAGTAATGTAGGCGCAAATCAGCATGTGTTGAAATGGAGGCGGAGCGTATTAACCGCTAGCCAAGGTGTACCTTCTTTTAAATAGGGTCACCCAGAGTTCCACGAGTCAACTGACCCGGTTAGTGTCCCTGTTCAAGTGGTGTTGACTTCAAAATCCGGCAGTAGGTCTGCGGTTTATTTACTTGGAATTACACAGACCATGTTTCCAACGTCATCTTCTAGAATATTCTAATTAGTATGTGACATTAGGTTATATTTAGGGCCATGACACCCAATTCTCAATTCAAGCTAATATATAACACCTCCACCCTACAAGAAGAAAATCTTGTGAAAGTTTTCGTTTCAAAATAAAATTACATTATTCGAAGTAAAAAATTTAAAAACGTTAACATAACTTAACTACAGGCAATCCACATACCTAATCAGTAGCAAACTTTTCATGCAAAACCTTGTAACAAACTATCTGCAATCACATTATTTTTTCCACTAATATGTCTGATATAAAGTACAAACTCCACCTTACTAACATCTGGTTCTTATATTTCTTATGGATGAATGTACACGAATTATGGTTTATATGTACAGTAACAACCAAGATATATCTCAACGTACTGATATGCGTATATTAGAGAGGACGTTTCATTCTTAATAGTTGAGTAACTTCTCTGATGTTTGTCAAACTTCTTTTAGAAATAACAGACGGGATGGTCATTTCATAATAGATCTGATTGCAACAATACTTCCAAAGCCCCTATATCACTTGCTTCCACATTCAGCTTAAATTGCTTATCAAATCGTGAAGCCACATAAACTGGTGTGTTTAGAAAAATGGATTTAATATTCACAAAGGTCTCATCACATTCGTTGCTCTATTTAAACATTTGACATTCCCACGGAACAAATCAGTAAGGGGTGATACAACATCAGAAAAAAATATACGAAATTTGATATAGTATCCAGTCATTACAAAACAATCTTTTAATTCTGGCTTGGTTGTGTGAACCGGGAAACTGATCCTCTATGTTGTCTTCAATTGGTGTTCTTGACCTATTGCATGACAGAAGGTTACAATGGCTGTACCAAACTCACTCACATTTACATGATTGTGTAGTGCATTTATAATTGTGTATGGTGATTGTACCTTATGCAGTGTATTTATCATATTATGTAGTGCATTTACCATAATATGTTGTGCACATATCATGTTATGTGGTGCATTTACCTTGTTATGTTGTGCATTTACTATGTTATGTGGCGCATTTACCATATGTGGTGCATTTACCTTGTTAAGTAGTGCATTAACTTTGTTATGTAGTGCATTTACTATATTATATGGCGCATTTACAATGTTATGTAGTGCATTTACCATATTATGTGGTGCATTTACCTTGTTATGTAGTGTACTTACCTTGTTATTGTGTGTATTTACCATGTTATGTAGTGCATTTAACACGTTATATGGTGCATTTACTTTGTTATGTAGTGCATTTATCATATGTGGTTCATTCATTATATTTGGCGCGTTTATCTGTCGTATGTGGTCATTTACCTTATCATGCAGTGTCTTTATCATATTATATAGTGCATTTACTTTGTTATGTAGTGAATTTACATGATTATGTAGTGCAATTTTCTTGTTATGTGGTGCATTTATCATGTTATGTGTTGCATGTACCTTGTTATTTAGTGCATTTATCGTGTTATGTGCGTAGTGAATATTTGTAAGAAAAATAGGATGTCCGCGAAAACAGCAGCGTAACAGAATCTTGACACAATGGTATAGTTAACTTTACAGTAGTTGTGGAAAATTTAGCGTATGGAATGTTTAATGTATAAAATATTCACCAGTGTAATTCGTATGACGCCATTTCAAGTTTAGTTCAACGTGGATTAGTTTGTAAACTAACTAACATATCAAATAAATTGCGAAAACCAATTTAAATCACTTAATTATGAAGGAATCTCTACCTTAGTTGGTCTATTTGACATGTACAGACTTTGTGCGTCATTCTGTCACATTATATATACATACATTGTAGTTCCCTTCCAATTGTATCCAAACTGTGTAATGTACACAAGTAAAAATAATGTTTTCACTGTAATTTCAAATTATATAATCAGTTACAAGAACAGAAAAAAAAATTAAGATAGTAAATGTTTCAACAGATCTTATTTACGCTGAAAGATACTTTGCACGCTTAACAATTTACGCGGACAACAGAGTAGACGCAAAACAAACTACAGAATACCTGTACACAATCCTTACATACAAACGAAATACAAGAAATAAATATCAAAACAATTATCACATGACTCTTGGACATTTACCTTATGTACTTGCTGTCTACCCCTGACGCTTGAAATTTACCCAGTGATACTTATATTGCTTCGTTTACGAGTGTCAGCCTGATATGGTATGAATTTAAAACAATAAAATGCAATAAAGTGTCAGTAATCAATCGTAAGTAGGCAATGATTAAAATGTGAGAGAGAAAAAACAAGTCTCACAACACAAATCATGAAGATCTATTTTGGTTTGCCTAACAACAGCTATTAGTAGTTTTTACTACTCAATTATAAAAACAGAAAACAAATTATAAATTAAGTCGCCATTGGAAATATCTCATCCATAAAGTGATTCATTACTGGATATTACTGACCATGGGCATTCTAGACACCTTGCTGCTTGACAAACGAGATTCTGATCGAGGTAACCATGAATGGAGTGCAGATTGCATGATTTTTTCGCGTTGTATAAAAACAAATTCTTGCCGAATTTAGTGTAATTTCCAGAAACAACACGAATGGTCTTGGCGTTGCATGCAGTATATAAAAGTGCACTGTAAGTTCGTGTTTCATCAGGTGCATTATAGTCATGTAATTTTTATTGAAAATGTCTTTCTAATTGAACAAATACTGTAAACTTGTATAATGTCTCCCTTTAAGTAACAGGAAATGCATATGTATGGAATTTGTCACCACGCTCAGCAAATTTTAGCTATTGTATGTCTTTACAACTAACAGTAAAATATAGTACACTTGTCTTGAGGGCTTGTAGATGTTACGTCGCCCGGTAATACTGACTTAGAAACGTTACAAGACCCTGTGCGTATCTGGCGATAGTAAAGCTTCGAGTATGTTTCGCTCTTTTCGCGTGTCGGCGATAACCACAGGCTAGCTCTACTTGGGCTGAAAAGACGGTCTTTTTCGAGACCTACGTTCGCGACTGGAGTCCCACTTGTTGATGGCGATTCATGGTCAACAACCTTGCACCGTTCACGCAATCGAACGCGATCGTCTATCATTGATACCCCAAGCCTCATAAGTTCAGTCATCGTTCACGCCATATACTATTTGCCGATCTACTTTTTCAGCCTTGGAATTTTGCAGTACTGTACCTAATTACAGCTCACACAATATGGCATTCCACGCTTGTTTTTACAACGTGTGCTTCAAAAGATTGCTCAAAAGAAAGTGAGAAAATAGTATTACGGCGTCGGGAAATATTCATTGTCTTATTTCATTTTACGAGTAACAGCTTAACATTATGAATGCACCACATAACGAGATGAATGGACACCATAACACGGCGAACGCGCAAGACAACTTGACAAACGTACCACATGATAAGACAAAAGAACATCACAAAAACTGAAATCAGAGCGTAACATGTTGAATGCACCACATAATATGATAAATGCTCATGTAAACGCACCACATATGATAAATGCTCTACATAAAATATAAAGGCACAACATAATATGATAAATGCACTACACGACATGATGAATACACTACATAACCATGTAAATGCATCACATATAGTACGGCATATGCACCACACAACAAGGTGAATGCACTACATGATATAATAAATTAAATGCACTACATAACAGGGTGAATATACCACATAATATAATAAATGCACTACATAACAAGGTAAATGCACCACATAATATGTTACATGCACCACAGAATATGAAAAATGCACTACATAATATGTTAAATGCACCACAGAATATGATAAATGCACCACGTTGTATGTTAAATGCACCACATAGCATGAAAAATGCACAACGTGATATGATAAATGTATTACCTAACATAATATTTTATGACTTGACATAGCTGTGGCGTTTCATACATCATGGGTACTTTCCATGTAGCACGAGACGTGTTTATGCTCATTTGCATAAGTTCAAATGGGCTATGTTCAAATATGTTATGTTCAAATGTATTATGTTCAAGTTAAATATTGTATTTAACTTACTGTTTATTTTATAGCTTACTATGATGTATCAAACATTAATAAGCCAAATTATTTTGCCAAATATATGTGGCATACGTGTTTTTCACCATTCATATGTTACTTGAGAACTGAAAATTCTATAGTACTATGTCATGACTATGTGAGTAAAAAAAAGTGGCTTCCTTGAAATGGATGGCCCTTTAAAAAAACATTAAAGGTTGATGGTGCTGTTTTTGACAAAATGGAGGGTCATTGCTTACGGGTATTAAAAAGACAGTCATTTGACCTCGTTCAAGGCTCAGCAACTGAATTTCAGACACTCACTAATCCTGTAACATGTATCTATAAAAAGTACAGTATATGATAATATTTATTTTCAATCATTCAGAAGTAATGTGTAGTGGGATTTAATAAATGAGTGTTATAATTGCTATTTTTAATTTAATTCAATGAATCTTACAGAGGAATTGTAATTTGTGAGTGCGTGTTCATACGTTTTCAAAAGGTCTGACTTGTTTTCATGAATGATGGCTACTCACCAGCACCTAATAACGTCAGTTTATCCATCATACTCTCGGCATTTTAGATGCATTGTTATACATGAATACATTTGTCAAGAGGTCTATATATATTTGTATTAAATCCAAATAATTTATACAAAGTGAATGGGGATGCCAAACTGTAATTTGTATGACGTAAACATACATAGATCACACTTGTCGTGGGTTCTTTTCACGAGCCATAAAGGCATTGAAAATCATTAAGATAGTTATCGTGACAAGACGACGATGTTCGGATCTCAGGCCAATAGTAATTGGGCATCATAGAACCATGGAGAATTTTTAAATAAGGGAACGAACACGTCCATCATACACGCACAGCTCTAAATGACACCAAATTTGAATTAACTGCAATGTGCGTACGTACACTTTAATACAAAGGAATCTAACCAAAAGTTTGACAATAAATACACAACTAGAATATAGCTATAACTATAAATCAAAAACTGCAAATAGCTACACAAAATCGGCTAATTGAATATTACTGCATCACCTAAATATTTTAGACTGTTTCGATAAACGTAACCGCGGTCGAAAAGTATGCAGGTAAGGCAGGGGGGCTGAAACCTGGCTGTTTGTTTGTGTAATCTTGATGTACTTTACCGGACGTAATGATGTCGAACCGGAGCAACAAACGTGACGTCAAACTTTATACAGCTTGGTTTCCATGGGTGGCTCACATCACAAGAACGTTGTACAGTACCATGCCTGACACTAGAACGACCGGGGAATGAGTTCTCAATCAGAAGTTCAATGTTGACGTAATTTGTGGCATACCGTACTTCTGGTGGATCGTCAGACATGCAGCCCCGGGGCACGATTTCTTATTCAATTTATAGGGAAACTTATTTAAATTAAAATGTAAATCAAGATGACATCACTTTGTTTACACTGCTCATTTTTAATTGGTCGAAGCCAAAGAAATTGCAAGAAACTACAAATCACGTGGCATAGTTTATTGTCTTACAACTGAATACCCTCAAGGCAACAGGAATGTTATGCAAATTAACATAAATGCATAATCGAGTTTGTTGACCCGTCTAACCAAGTTCACCAAAGTTTATTATCCTCAACTTCATACAGAGTGCTGGAAACACCTCGGCCTAAGACGTTCAAGCTCATACTACAGCAGAATCGCATCTGATGCCACTCTGACTCTATTTGGTGACACGCCTCACACCAGGTATATTCTTTGTCATCCAATAAAGTTGCTCTCTTTGTGAAGAATGTAACAATTCGTGCATGCAATATATGTATTACAAATTTCTTTATTTCTCCAGCAAAAAAAAATATTCCCTTTCTGTATAAATTACGTATGTATTTAATAGCTTACGAGCCTAAAAAGGAGGGCGTAATACATGTAAATCAATTAAACTTTGGATTCCTGACAGCATTGATATACAAGATAGGATCTGTGAGATTTGGACGTTAGTGAAAATATATACGTTCTCACATATTTTAACTCCTATGTGAAACAGCCTGTAATATTCAAATTTGTACAACTATTTGTTAGCTTTGAATGAATCTATCATATTACTATTATATTATATAATTATTAATCTAATAATATCACGAGATATTATTATAATATTATTATATCGCACTAAAAATATTTATAAAAATATTTATAATGTTTGTATGGTTTATTACATAATGAATATAAAAAATTATTTTAACATTCAGAAGACTATATTGTCACTAAGATTAATCTGCTGTGAAAAGTGTTCATACTTTGTTAGTACCCCTTTTTGCAAGTAAAGTCATTCCTTGTATTACGTGTCAAATATTCTACCAAAAATTACACAAAGTTAAGGTACATGATAACTTAACATTCAAAAATATATAACAATTGAATGAACTGACAAATACTATTATATATGTCTTGACAATACTGTCCACGGGTATAATGTTTATAAGGCTTTGGATATAAGGCGTTGTAATTGATTATTTAGACCTTTTTGTGGGTATCATAACATATAATATCTGTAACATTGTGATGAATGTTGCAGCATTAGTATGTACCGATTGTTCTATTTGTTTGCCCTGAAGCTTCGAAATTATATGCTATATTTATGATGTACATTATCGTGCATGAATTGGGGACTCGACAGTCCTTGACGCTGTACCATGACCTACCTAGTAATTATTTAGCAATTTACCAAATAACTATTGTATTTACTAACTATCGTTGGTAAATACACAAATCTACAAGGTTGTCTGCAGCATAATCTCTTCATTATTTCCTCCGTTATTAATCGATAATTTTGCATATGTCCTTAAAAGAAATAAAAAGAGAGCGTTGTTAGGGAATTAGAACATTCTAAGTGCATGCATATTCACTGTATTAAATGTGAATAAAACATCACATTTAATAGTGTATGGTCTCATTTTTATATTATAAGTTTATTACGATAATACCTCAAAGTATGCACGAGAACAGTACAGCTAGGTATCGACCGACGCGCATAATATACATCTTTTCCTTCCAAGGATTCACCATGGCAATGCCGAAATTCGAAATGTTTAGAACAGAATCAGCGGATTTCTTTGTGTGGAGTCCGGTCAAACTCTGGTGGCAGCCATGTTTGTTTTTACTATTAGAGGACGCTTATGCGGTAATCATTTCATATTTGGATTTCACATTTCCTAATAGGATGAAAATACCTTGTAAAATACCGCAAAATTACGGCACGCTGTAACTTATGACGTTACGATGACATTAGTATAACAATAAATAGTAATAGTAGTAAATACTCACTTTCCAAACATTTCACCTTCGTTTAGCGTTTCAGGTAGTTTCTGGTGACGTGTTTCCGGTAACAACAATGTCACTAATCCAGCCAAAATTGATGTTGCACCAAATATAATAATTGGTAATGGTTCCCATAGTGTTTTAATTAATATCATCTGTGGTGCTAGAATACCACCAATACGGGAACACATGGAACAAAGTCCAACTCCAATGGTTCTGTGTTAAAACCATAGACAGTTGTTAAAGTCGTTGAGCGGAATAATTATTTAAAATGAATCTCGAACTGCCTGTTGAGTAATGTGCTTGTCTAATAGAGTTATGCAAATTGAAAACAAAACCCATAGCCCAGAGAGTGATTTGACTTAAAACAATAACCTTTGCTTTACCCGTTTCCCAGCAACAACAAAACAGCAAAGTGTAAACAAACATTCAAATTCCATTTTTCATTAACCACCATTATGTTCTGTGGTTTTGCAAACACCTAATAAATACTTTTAAATGAATAATATTCACAAATATATGTCATTGTATTTCTGCTATTCTGTGCAGCAAATGATTATTGTTTTGCTGAATTCTAATAAAAACATCTCACCTAACATTAGTCGGATAGATTTCAGCAGAAAATATATAGACGATTGCAAATGCGGCAGAGACACCAAATTTTCCGACCATTGCCAATGTTATGCCAATCCACAGCATGTTACCTGTCAAACATACAAATAACATACAGAATTTACATATTTATCACTAGTACAAATAGGGTAGCGCCCATACTAGAACTGGAATGAAACAGTATGTTATTTAGAAATAAATACCTCATTGATGTCACGTAAGTACCAAAATATTTAACATTTACTTTTTGATTTTTTGTATTTAAAATGAAGAAATATAAATTACTTATAATTCATTACTTAGATTTGTTGAATACAGGTGACTAATTTGTTTAGTCAGAGTAGCTGTTGGTATGTTACTTACAAACTGGCGTAATAAGAGTAAATATACATGACACTCCTGCTAATATTAATACCAATGCTAAAGACCATCGACGTCCAAACGGAGATTCAGGTAGAAAGATCGACAGTGTATATGCTGGTACTTCCACTGCTCCAGACACGAAAGCATTCAGGTAGTCATTGCCTCCTAGGTTGGATGTGTTAAGTGAAAGACCATAGTAAACTAAGCTGATAGTAAACCTGTTTGAAAAACAATGGTTAATATGATGAATATCCATGTCTATAACACTGTAAGCTTTTATTCATCAAAGAGAGGCAATCACCTGACAGAATCGAATTCCCATATATGTTTTATAGAACCTTACCAAATATAAAAGAGTTTTAAAGATTTCTTTCTCATATTTGGGAGGCGAAGGAGGTCAAGATAACTACCAGCATGTGTTTCCTGTAAGTATTAAACAAGATACATTATTTTTGTGACTATGTACTTTTGAAATCATATCATGTTGAAATATACATTATTATATACACTGCAAAACAGTACAAATATATACATCAGATTAGATGCAATTCATCACAAATAAATAATTATTCGAGTATTATTTGCACCAGGCCGTGGCGCCTAAATTTAGGAGCATTATATATACATATATTTATGAATGAGACTAATATAAAACGAGTCAAGGAGTTAAAACAACATGCTTAAACGTGGGACATACGAATCAGGAAGCTAATTTACATGTGATAGATGAAAGAAATGTTCTAATGTAGCATAATAAACAAAAAATACATTTATAGTGTAATTTATTATGATCCACCTACAATAGGTTCAAGTAGACTGACTCATCATTAATTGAGGAATTACTGGCACAATAAAGGGCCTGCTCGAAGGGGTGGCTGTGAGGAGCTCGCCTCAAATGCTCTGCTGGCTTGGACGGTTGATAGGAGTGCATGGCCAGGTCTAGAAATTAAGAAGGGTAAGTGAGAGCCGCAAATGCAATGCTGAAAAATAATTTGTAAGATAATTCCAGCAAATATTAGGTTGGGCAAAACAAAGTACATGACGTTACCCAAAAGGTGAAATTTGTCTCAATCAGTCATACTGATTTTGATATCAATAAATATATACAGCAGACTTCAGTAGCTGACATAAACATAGCAAACAAACGCCGAGCAAGCCCTGATTATGCAATTAATAGATTTATTAGATTAATGCCCAAAGACATCCAGCTGACAAGACGAATTTGCGGGGAACGTGCTTAAGTGCCGATGACACAATTAACTTGTTTTCAAAGGTAGTTAAGAATTAAATATAAAGAGTATTTGATGAGCTCTATAACCCTGCCAAACCTTTTGTTTTTGTTATTTCAATGATTCTTTATTTTGATTACAGTGCGATGTAGTTTGAACTAAAGTGTTTAGGTATATATGTATAACCTATCGTCATAGGTATATATGTAAGATTATTGCATACTCCAAGGCAAGTGGATTATAATAAATAGCAAATCATCTGAGTGTAGAACAATTACCTAAATAGTTAATTGCAGTGATAAAGTAGACCACTTGTAAGACAATAATATAGATGTAACATACCTTTACGTCCCCGGCCATTTCTGCCAACTCCTCATACACACAGGTAGGAACAGTAACTTTATTTACCTCTGCACATTTTCTAATGATCGCCACTGCCTTGTCATGTTTTCCCATGGAAATCAGCCATCTTGGTGATTCGGGAATGATCCTTTAGATGCATATAAGACATGTAGTTATACAAATTATTGGCGATATGCTCTGATATGCACACTACGTTTTGTGGGAAATGAAATACACATACGAGTGTAATTTGCTTTTGATTTTCCGCATATCTTTTCAATATATGTAAAATCCCGGTCTACACAATTAAACGAAGCAACAGTTTCACCTCCAATCGATCAGATTCAATCATATAAAACATCCAAGAATGACCTTGTTATATACAATAGGTCATGAGATTAGGCGTGGCCTGAACACTGGCTACTAAATTCACACCTGTCAAATTTAAATTATGTTATTGTTGATATAGTTTAATATAGTGTGGCGAAATGTTCTGTCTACTCAGTACTAGAGAAACGGACTTTTATGGACCACAATCCGAACGTTCATACGTGACCAAATGATGTGAATGTTCGATCTCATAGGTATCACAATAAGCCTACATTTCCCCCCATACTACGCCCGGTCGTGTTTGATCATACATGGATAAACATATTCCATTTATAGATTTACAGTGTTGACACTCCGAACTGGTTTCAGTTACTGGTACATTGCGTTCCCGGAAATAACGTTCGTAGCTAGTCTTTAATGATTTGCTGATTTTTGCCGTTGTGTTGTGGGTCTTGCCTTTACAAAACATCGATCACATAAAAATAGCAAGAACCTGTTATAAGTAATGATTATTTGGTACGATTTTAAACTTTTGTTGACAACAAATAACACGCTATGACACACTTACCACCAGTATAATAAATAAATCGTTGCCGGTAATGACAAGCACAACTGCAATATCCACCAGTATCTGATGAAATATGCCAGTAAAGCTAATAGCATATATCCGAATGCAAAATAATATTCCCTGACAGCACCAACAAACATTCGCTTTGAGGGTCCAACCAGTTCAGTTGCTATATTGAAGTAATGAAATTAATGCAGTTGAAATTGAAATTATTATTTATATTTATAATAATAGTGTAGATAAATAGTAAATTAAGAGATATATTTTACCTAAAACGAAGGAGACCATGAACATTCCCATGTGTGAAGCACCTACAAATACCCTGAATATGGAGTAGGCTTGGATATTTGGTGAGAATGCACAGGCTGTACCTGGAATCGCCATGCATAATGCAGATAGCATCAACGCTGGTAAACGTCCAATTCTACAAAAATATTGTCATGAAAAATAGTCATTTATACGTATACATTTATATACACATTTAATAAATATAACAATTGAAAATGTGCTATTTTTATTGTTTGAATAAAACTACCATTACACTATAAAACGCAAATGACTAAGTATAATTAGGGACGACCACCTATCCCATCACCTATGGTGCGAAAGCAATGATGGGAAAAATGACAAACTAATTAAAGGGTAAATGGGCAATTTAAGGGAAATTGCGACGGCCACTCGGAGCGGAGCTTCGTCACGGGACGTTCTACCTTGCTAGGGCGCGCACCACTGTCCCGTGCATTTCCATGGACTGTGTGTAAGCTGCTGTGAAACGCCTGTCAAAGAGCCGCAGCAAATAACTAAATTCGAAGAAACAGCACATTCGCGATGATGAAGTAATCTTGGGCAGCCAAATTTATATATGTCGCACATGGTGGGGTTAATATTTTCTCAGCAACTATCCTAAAGTAGCGTTTTCTGAGAGTTTTTAGTTTTTGTTTTAACCGTTATGGTTGCCAGGCTGTGTTAATGCCCGGATGTCCGCCCCCGAAAATACATTATTGGTCAACCATTACGGTATGTGCAAATAGGATCCCACCAAATATCTAACCATGTGCCTTGCATCTTCCGCAAACTGAAATAACAAGATTTGTTAAGATGATGATATGCATTTATTAAATATTCACTGACTTGTCAGAAAGAGCTCCAAATCCTACAGACCCAATGAATAATCCAGCCATATAAGCAGACGAGGATAGTGCTCCCAAGTAATATCGATCACACACTAAATCGAACTGCAACAAACAATAATTTATACTTGAATACAGTTTACACAGAACAAATATATAACATGGCGTTGATGAATGAATAAAGAATGAAGGTCTAAGACTACTTTTTGTAGCATATAAAGTCATTTCCAATTAAACGGTCAGATTAAATTAGAGCAGATGGCATTGAGCAAATAAAACATAACTATCTTAGTTCCCGAATATAAGTTGACATAACAAAGGTACATGTGCTTTAGTAGCATCTAGCCAGCTAGGCCAAGTGCATCAGTAGCATTACTATTCATGTCATGTTACATGATAATGATTGTATGTCCCACTCTATATACACTCGTGTACATATAACTTATTTTCAAGAACTATGTTTGGTCAGGTAGTCCAGTAATAATGTACCCACCGAATGTGACAATCAAATCTAGGGTTCACATAATTAATCCATGAGCAAGCACAGCCTGTACTTTATCTAGCTTTGTGCATAAAGCATTTTTGTCATTAGGCCAAGCATTATGTGATGGTCAAAATGATTATAAAACTGTATCACTCTGAAGTATATGCCACTAAGTATACAAATATAACTGGCATGTCATGTTTTTTGACAAGCTCTGGTCAAAACGACTGAATTTTGTGATATTTAGCCTTATTGTCGGTCAGTTGATGGTTTTTAAAAACCATAATCGGATAATTTTGTATTTTTCTATAAATAAATTTTATCAGAACCCTGTAAATATAACAGAAATGATTTCAGGGATTCGTTAGCTTGTTTGTTGTAACAAAATCAAAATGAGGTTTCCTAAATTCGACGCTATCATCTACCACCACTACTCTCCTACTACTACTGTCTTTTATTAAACACAATTATTCCATGCATATGTTTAAATATAATATTCATTCATACTTGAAAACAGCAGATGTATGCCCTGAGGATAAGGTTGGCTAACAAAATCAGTTTAAAAACAGAAATTTACCTCAACCAAATTTTAACGCCCGAATGATTTGAAGATATATTAATTATAAATACTAACGCAAAAATCAATATTTGTTTTGTTTCATAATTCACAATATGATCCTGAAACTCACCTCCTGAAAGACTGTTGACCTATATTGTGATCGGTCATATTTCCATCCATGATTACATTTCATAGTTTTCATAGAGTATGACAGGTTTTCATAGCGTTCACAATTACTGTACACCAAACCACTACCACACTGACTAGAGCTTTTCACAGATGGTATACTCTGGTTCTTTATAATATCTTGACAGAACGTAACTGAGTTGTTCAGATTGCATTCATCTTCATATTTCTCCAACTCCGGAACATAGCACCAGTGGTCAGTCTTAGCGGCTAAGAACACTTGGGCGAACGCATGGCACGCTGGTAAAATCGTCATAAAGCAGAGTAAAAAGAAACATCGTTTCTGATATGTCCCAAATTCACCAAGATATTCAAGTATATCATCAAACTTCCTACATTCATGCGCGTCTCCTTTCAACTTCTTCATGTTATTGGTTTGTAATATACTATACGAGTATGCAACTGAAATGTAAAGACACAATGGAAATATGTTGAGTGATTCATGTTTAAACAATGTTCATTTTACTAAATTCATAGATTCAAAAATCATTTTTTATAAGACGAAATATTAGCTAAAGGTTATTTGCAACGGAAACCTGAGGCAACCAGCATAAGTCTGAGTTGTCCCTCGGTAGCTGTGAAAAAAAATAAGTAATTGCATTATAAAAACTTCTTGATAATTTTTTTTATGCTTGACATGTGCAGTATGTGGGCAATTTTACAAAGTACCTGGTAGAAATGACACACTCCGAAATGTTGATTTCAAATCAGACGTCCTATCTCAGCGTAAGAACCATAACAATGATGTGCCTAAGTTTAACCTAATGAAGGACAGTCATATCAGTCAACCCTTTTTTTCTGCTAAAATTCCTAAATTGCCACTTTATAAAGAGGGGAAAGACATCGATGAGCATGTAAGTTGTTTTGGAGAGATTTCCTGAAATCACAGTTAAACATGTCATGATCATGATCTATACATACATACAATCACTCCAACTGCAATATAATGTAAATAATGGCGTTATATTAAATTGTATCATCTATTTAATGTAGCCCACCTTATTAACCTAAAATCAGGTGCTGCTGCAATAATTTTGTTAAGACATACTAACTTTAAGGATACTAACTTCACAGCGGTCTCAGCATGCTAGCGGTAAAAGCTGTACGTAACGACCAAGTAAACGACATCAGAATCAACATGGGCAAAAAACTGAAATAAGTATATCTATGATAATGAGAGTCAGGAGTTTGGCAGTTGGAAGCTCAAAGAATATTGGTGACCGGCTGACTAGTAATAAACAGAACAATAGTATATATTTACAGCGTAAACGTTACCTAGCAAGCGAGTCGACGTTTCCTATACTTTAAATACCTTTCTTCGTGTTCGTGATTACCTATATTCTTATGTCGTTTGAAACATATATTGCTTGGTGAATGTTTCATAAATGTCAAAGGCCATTTGTGGATATGATTCGTGAATTTTGAAAGCGTACATACTTTGCTAGTATAGTAGTGTTGTTTTTGTTACCAGTCTAAGAATCATTTAGTAATACCATAAATTAGGGAAATCCCTGGCACCTTGATACGTTGTTGAAAGAATGTAAACATAATACACATTACACAGTTTGAATGCAACAGTGGTCACTTGTGGAGGTTTTAGCCTTCCAATTGATGGATGAATTATTCACAGACAATGAAACCAACGCCACTCGCCGCAGACCAACCCCTCACTTCTGCGCAAAAAACATTTAATCATACGTATACGCGAGCGTTGATTCAAAAAATAATCCGATACCAGCATAAGTGTATTCGTTGAAATACAAAATATCTCATGGTAGATTGATGTGCCATGTGGGTAAATTAAAAAAACATATGTGTATTTACTATAGTTTTTTTAAAATTATAACCATTTCTCCGTTTTGTATACAAGAGATGTGGTAGGATAAACAAACGCTAACGATTCTTTCGTTCCCAGGTTTTGTATTCAAGTTCAGTGGCAGGCTAAAGGAAAAACAATATGCTATCTTTCAATTTTCGTCTTTTGCGGTGCATATCCAAATCTTAATTAGAAACGGGAATATGGCCAATCTAATCCATACATGTTTTAGTCTCACCCATAATATATATGTCACATCGTTGGTATTTTTTTCCACGTAAAACAGTACATGTGAGTCTAGGGCTGTAGTTATCAAAGCTATCATTCTACTCATTCCTGGAGAAGACTGAATATTATTACATATGTACTGCAGTTTATTTTGATTTGTCCCTGAAATCAAAATCGGTATTTTCACAACCCATATGCAAATGAGGCCTGAGAGCAAACAAAGTAGACCCTTCAGGAGTACAGTTTTTCGAAATAAACAATATTTAGAAGTACGATATTTTCCCCTTGGGGTACATGAATATACTTGCCGAGTGAAATTAAATTTCAACAACAGTAATGGTACTTTTAGGCAGTCGCTTATTTTGGCCCAAACTAATTTGCATATCAGCCATGCAATAATGTTTTCGGTATTTTCACGGTCGATATGCAAATGAACATGGTATTTTCATTGGCTACCGAACTATTTTTATCTTGTAAACACATTTTCGTCTGCTATTTTTATCCAGTTCAAATCGTTCAACAACATGTTTGGCATGTCAGGTGTACATCACATGGAATACTACGATTGGGAGAACTTAATGCATGTTGACCACCTGGAAACTGAGTTTTATAAACCTTGAAGGACTCTCAGAAGATCCACCAGCAGTAAAATCAGCGATCACTATGCAACCATCAGCATCGAGATACAGGTTTCTGTACCAGGTTTCTGCTGGCGATGTTGCGGCGTTACTCAGTTCCAAATAAAAATTACCAACGCCAAAAGAGCAACATTTTAACCGGTAATCAAAACTCGGTCAATCCACGACCAGCAAGCAACATCACACACGAAGTTGTTGCGTGCAGCTCAGCGATAACCGCTGTCGACGAAAGTCATCCCGTCAGTGGAGTACCGCAGTTGCACGGCATGTTTGCCAATGCACAATTCTGTGGCGGAACTTTTAACTTCAACATAAACTGTGTATCATAGTCGTCCAGTTCAAGTTCTGGTTCTGCCGTGGTCCCAACTAAACGTCATTTTAATTTCAAACAAACAGTGACACGCGTTCTCCGGGCGCGTTCTACACTGACACGCGCTGCTAGGGCGTAACACTTATATTGGAACATATTAATGGGCAATGGGGTTACCCGACCTAAATTCCATCCCGGTTTGCACGTTCTTTCTTTAATACGAAATAATCAAGTATGGAACATATGTAATAATAACAGAACCCCACACCCTCCCCGTGGCTTTCGTTGTGTATGGAAGTTATTTTCACTCGAGATGCGGTGTATTCTGCTGTACTCTCACTCGCTTCGCTCGTGAAAGTACGGATATTCAAGGTATCAATTTTGTGACACGACTATAAAAGTGAAAAAATAAATAAACATGATCATCTAGCTAAACCAACCAATATTAACTAAAAAACAACGTTTATATGCGTTATGCACATACAAGTGGAGCATGTATCGAATGACGTTTGAAATCGAGAAAACTGAAAATTAACGAAAAATCATTGTTTACAAAATGAGGCGTGTAACACGAGTTATACAACAACATATGTATCTGCACTTGTTCGACACAAGAATAAGTAAACGTGGCAGAACATGTGAGCAGTACTCGCAAAATTACAGTTTGAATCGACTCAATGCATGATACAAACTTATGAAACGAATTAATACAAACCTGGCAATGAATTTTTGGTATTATCTTGTGTCTTTGTGAATATCGGCTCTGGTCGTAGTTCAACAGTTGTTTGAGGAATGGTCGCTAGTCACATAAAGCCATAAATAAACTGTAGGTACGGTGTCAGTGGCTTATGAGTAAGCCTATTTCGTTTAACAGAAATAGACAAAACGTAAAAAAATTATAATGTCGGTACAACAATTCAACGCAAAAACACGAGGACAAACTCTCTAAATTGGAATAAACACATTTTTAATTACATTTTTTGAGGACATGAAGTACAAATGCTCTGTATTTACTGCAACAGAAAAACAGTGGTGCATTGGAAAAAGATGACCCCAGAGCCACAGTCTATTCATATTAAGCTGCGCAATTGAATATAGTGAATATTGATTGTGGCCTGTATTAGTTGAACCTGTTAAATTATTTCAATTCAACACATTGAATTAGTGTATAAGATACAAAAGACAAATACTCAAGGCAAAACAAGGAAAAAAGGTACATAATGGAAGTCAGAAAAAGAAAAGTTGTATTGTGCACAGTCAGATGTTGATTATGTGATACTACTAATCTAGATATTATTTCTACACGTATTTAGTGAGGTATTCTATTCCAACACAGTTGAGTCAAGCTGCTGATAAATCTACACAGTAACCGTATTCATGAGAATTACCAACACACACAAGGTAAATTAAACATTTCCTAAATGCTTTAAAGTGTTTTAAATTGCTTTAAAACAATTCCAACAGTACAGTATCAAAGAAAGCACACAAAACACCATTTACTCTGAGTGGCAAAAAAGAAGACAAGATAATCTGAGTGAACTGATGAGCCCATTCTATTAGTAAGGTAGTTGCAGTTGTTGCAAAACAAACTTTTGTCAGAATATGTGCCGATACTAGAACTTTATTAACACACTTAACCTAGTGTCATAGGACCGTGAATATATCCGATGATGCAGTAATACACCAAATTAGTCTTTGAATATGTTTTGAATATGCGTATTCAGGTTATCTCTGTTATAATTTATGGGAAGTGGGCTAACTAAGCACGGTATCTGTCCCGCAACGTACATCTTAAATGCCCATGAACCTATGTGTTTAAAAGAAGTGAGGAGTTTCCTGGGACTGATGAATACAGTACACAAAAACACAACAGTGGGATAAACCATTAAAAGTAGTACATTCAGAGAAGTTCAAGCTATCTGTGAATATCGAATGTTGTGTTCTACGTATGTAACCATACAATTCTACATTAGAATACATAAACATACTATCTCGACTCATTGTCATAAATTATAATTAGAGTAGTTTTAGTTATTTCATGAATTTAATATTTCATTAATGAAACTATTCACGAGTAAATTGTGGCTGATATGACAGCTTTGTAGTGTATTCATTATGTCATGTCGTGCGTTCATCACATTGTGGTGCATCCACCATGTACTGTATTCATAATGTTATGTTATTTTTTTCATTTACTTTTGAATAAATTATCAATTGTCTTCCACACTGCATGTACAATGAGCATGCTCGGTACTCAAGACCTAAACATGGCTCATTTCTGTTGTTCCAAACTTTGATGCTGAACAAGTACTTCCCTGTATTTGTATGTTAATTAACATTTATGGAACAACCATGGTAAACTAACTAACCTTCTGTGCATGTGCTGTATTGTAAGGCATCAAAAGTCATTTTATAACTACCCATCTGCGTTTGTGCTGCATTGCTAGGTTTCAAGAGTCATTCAAGCAACTAACCTTCTGTTTATGTGCTGTATTACAATGCATCAAATACCATTTAGGCAACTACCCATCAAATGACTACACAAATTGCGATTTCTTCAAATAACAGTGAAATAAGGATTCTGATGACATTCAGACAGTAAACAATATCAGTGATGTAATGCTATGCTCCAAATATCATTCAGGCGACCAGCCATCTGTGTATGTGCTCTATTGGCTGGCTTCTAGTGCATTAGACCAACTACCCATATGTGTATTTGCTGTACTGGCATGCTTCAAATTGCATTAGGAAGTCACCTATATGTGTACGAAATGGATGGCTTGGCTTCCAATGTGATTTAAGCAACTGACCATCTGTGTATGAGCTGCCATTCAGTCAACCATCTGCCTGTGCATGTAATGCATTGCTTAGCTTCCAGTGCAATCCAGTCAATCACCCATCTATGTATGTGATGTATTGTTAGGCTTCCAATGTCATTTAGGCAGCAGTCCCATGCTTTCTTGTGTTGTACTATTAAGCTTACAATGCCAATTGGGCGACTACTAGTATGTTTATGTGCTATATTATAATAAGTCATTCAAGTAGCTATATAGAAATTAAACCTATATGTTTGCTCGTGTTGTATTATGTTTTGATGTGATATATTAAATATATTACTAGACTACCACCTTATACAGTATGAACTTTGCAAAATTATGTTATCTACTATATCATGCGTTTTCTGCATTAAAGGATGTGACGTATAATTTATGTGAAGTGGACCCTGCATTATACAACACCACGTTTGTACGCACGTCATGTACTCAATGCGCGAGAATACTCGATCATGGGGCGATTTTTGGACAACTGGGAATGTGGGGGAATTGAGAATAGGGTTTCACACTTATCTAAACCCTAACGAGCGTAAAGCTCGAGGCGCGTAAAACAAGGGACTGTCGATCAAAGGAACAGGAAACAAATAAACGATATGAAGAAACTGCTTTTATTACACGTCACTGGAAAAGGTTACATGTACTCGCGCGCTAGAACAAGTATTCAGGCCTTTTATAGCCTTGGTAGGATCATCCACCGTAACAAATGTTAGCGGGCTTGGTGCTGATTGGTTCATAGTGCTATGAGCTATGATTGGCTAATAAGAGAATAGGATTTGAAATGGCGTCTGCTATCGCTATTTGTGCTTGTTCTCTTCGAGTTAAACATGTAATAAAGACGATTGAATTGAATAAACACAATAACAATATAAGAAAGCACTGAAACACAATTGAATAATATTGAATCAATAATACAAACAAATATCACAGTAATAATTAGGAAAATAATAGTGGATTATTCTCCCTCTCATCGACAGGGAATATGGAATCCTAGTTAACGTTTCAAGAATCGTGAATTTACCTCACAACTATTTCAACTTTACGGACGTGGAGCTCATTAGATTGAGCGTCTGTAGTTGTGGATATACCGTATCATGTACGTTGGGTAGAAGACTACCAAGTATAAGTTTACAGCCTCTGTCACAGACGACATCGTCTATATTGCTAAAATGTATTTAAATTTCAAATAACTTTCTAGAGTGCCCCAACAATAGACAGTCTGTAATAACTGGCCATAACCACCGCACATATATACCAGAAATGGTTTGGGGGATTTGCCAGCTTGTTTGTGGCAGCAAGATGAAAATTAGGTGTAAATATTGGTTTCATAAATTCGACGCTATCATCTACCACCAATACTGTCTTACTACTACTGTATTTTAAGTGCAATTATTCAATGAATATGTTTGAATATAATATTCATTCACACACTCGCCACTTTAAAACAGCTGATGTACTCCCTGAGGATAAGGTTGGCTTACAACCTCTGTTTAAAAACAGAAATTTATCTCAACCAAATTTTCACGCCCAAATGTAACGATTAACATTAAAATGAGAACTGATATTAATTATAAACACTGACGCTAACATCAATATTTGTACTACCACACTGGTTAGAGCTTTCCACTGATGGAATATTGTAGTTATTCATCATACCTTGACAGAACATAACTGTGTTGTTCAGATTACATCCATCTTCATATTTCTCTCACTCCGCAACATAGCACCAATGGTCAGTCTTAGCGGCTAAGAACACTTCGGTGAACGCATGGCACGCTGGTAAAATCGCCACAAAGCAGAGTAGAGATAACTATTGTTTCTGATTATTCCAAATGCACCAAGATATTCAAGTATATCGTCAAACTTCCTACATTTATGCGTGTCTCCTTTAAACTTCTTCATGTTATTGGTTCGTAATATACTCTAAGAGTATGCAACTGAAATGTTAGGACAAAATGTGTTGAGTGATTCATACTTAGACAATGATCATTTTACTAATTTCATACATTCATAAATCATTTGTGAGTTGCATATATGATACAAACTGATAATAAAAATTAATACAAACATTGCAATAAGTTTTTGGTATTTTTTGTATCTTTGTGAATATCGGTTCTGGTCGTAATGGGACAGTAGTTAGTTGAATGGTTGCTAGTCACACAAGTCCATAAATAGAACTATAGTATAGATGTTAGTGGCTTATTAATAAGCTTATTTCATTCTACAGAAATAGACAAAACATACAAATTTATAATATCAGTACAATAATTAAACACAACAAAAAGACAAGAAACGAGGACAAACACATTTTTAATGATATTTCTCGAGCGCATGAAGTACAAATGCTCTACCTTTGCAGAAACAGAAAAACAGTGGTGCATTGAAAATAGATGGCCTCAGGGCCACAGTCTATTTACATTGAGGTATATAGTGAATAATGATGGTGGCCTGAATTAGATAAACCTAGTAATTCAGTTCAATTAGACACATTGAAGTGGTGTATGTGTAAGATAAAAAAGACAAATACTCAAGGCAAAACGGAGAAAAATGGTACATAATGGAAATCAGAGAAGAAAAATGTATTTTTCACAGTCAGATGGTGATTATGTAATAAATATTATTTCAGACATTCATTTACTCTGAAGCTCCATGGCTACACGTATTCTTATTCCAACACAGTTGAGTCAAGCTGATGATAAATCTTCACAGTGGCCATATTCATGAGAATTACCAACACACACAAGGTAGATTAAACGTTTCCTAAATGCTTTAAATTGTTTGAGAAATTATAAGATTTATTACAGCTTTGTTTTCAACATAGTCGTAAAAGTAGCTATGATCTCCGTGTTGCGTAGAATAATGCATTTCGTTTATTCCTTGGTCGGCCCAGGGACAGTAGTGCTAGCAGTGTGTTTGTGTCATCCTACATTTGATGATCTTAGACAAAACATGATTTTTTTCACTCTATACATGTCTATCTATAAGTGATAATAGAATTGTTGCAGTGCTTTTATCATCAAACACGGATTTATGTTCGAAGTTTTATTTTCTGTACCGTAAACTTATGTATACGCCACAGCTACGCTAGAACAATGAAGTTATTTATAAGTCAAGTCTTTTTATATATTTGTTTTTTTCTCTTTGTGTGTTTATATTTATTGTGTTGTTGTTGTTGTTGTTGTTGTTTTTGTTTTTGTTTTTTTTTTAATTTAGGATGTACGAACTTTTCATTTTATATCCTGCAATAAAGATATAATAAATTAATACACAAGTACAGTATCAAAGAAAGCACACAAAACGTCATTTACTCTGAGTGGCAAACAAGAAGACAAGATAAAGAGTGAACTGATGAGCCCATTACATGGATAAGCTAGTTGCTAGTTATCTCTCACTTTAAGAATGAAAATGCCCACAAGTAAGTTCTGGCTAATGTAAATGGATATGACAGCTTTGTAGTATATTCATTATGTCGTGTCGTGCATTCGTTCTATTGTGTTGCATCCACCATGTGCTGTATTCTTAATGTTATGTTATTTTATTTTATTTGCTTTTGAATAAATTATCAATTGTTTCTCACAATGCGTGTACAGTGAGCATCCTTGGTGCTCAAGACCTAAATATGGCATGGTCTTTTTATTCCAAACTTTGAGGCTAAACAAGTATTCCCCGTATTGATATGTTAATTAACGTTCAATAACCATAGTAGACTAACTAACCTTCTGTGTTCGTGCTGTATTTTAAGTCATCCAATGCCATTTAACGAACTTCCTATCATCGTTTGTGCTGCATTGATAGGTTTCGAATGTCATTCTTGCAACTAACCGTCTGTTTATGTACTGTAATACAAGGCGTCAAGCAATTGTTATATTCAATTCAATTGCTTTGATAATACAATACAATAATACGCGTATACGCGTGTATGCTGATTAGAGGGGCTTGCCACGACATCAGTGAAGGTGCTCTATTATTAGGATTATGATGACATTCAAACAATATTCGTGATGTAATGCTATGCTTCAAATACCATTCCGGTAACCATCTACTTGTGTCTGTGTTGTATTGCTAAACATCCAATGCCAATCTTTCGACCATCTATCTGTGTATGTGCTGTACTGCCATACTTCTAATGTAAATCATCTATATGTGTACGAGATGAATTGCTTGGCTTCAAATGTCATGATTTGATGTGATATATTAAATATATTAACTGCATTATATAGAATGATCTTTGCAATATATTATGCTATCTACTATATATGTGACGTGACGTAAAATGTATGTGAAATGGCCACTGCATTATAGAAATTGACTAGATACATCGTTATTATATGAGTTTGCCTGGAATACTGGAATACTGGGACACAAATCACCTCGCAAAACATTTTACTGAGTTGGGTTCCATGCGAGGCAAACGAAAACATAATTAATCCATTAACCTATAGAACATTAGAGCTGAAACCTGCTTGGACACAATAAGTACACTGACTTTTGTCTGAAAAATATTGCTTAAATATATTTACATTTCAATTAACTTTCTAGAGTGCCTCAACAATGGACAGTCTGTATTAACTGATCATAGCCACCGCACATACATAGGCTTGTCTCATTGATTACTTTGGCGTTCTACATACGATGATGGGGGAAAGTGTGTTTAATCTCTTGTGAAAAACAGTGATTTCCTATTATGTTTCATGTAGGCATTGGCACCAAATTTTTGTTGGTATAGTACTACTAGACTACTTCCCCACATACATTTATTAATTTGACACTATGCGAAAATGATTACCATATTTTTAGTTGGTAGAGTTTACGAATAAAACGGTTAAGGATCAAGGTATGCGTACGCGTCACATGGTCAGTGTATACGTCG
Source organism: Saccoglossus kowalevskii (assembly GCF_978046115.1). Lineage (NCBI taxonomy): Eukaryota > Metazoa > Hemichordata > Enteropneusta > Harrimaniidae > Saccoglossus > Saccoglossus kowalevskii. The sequence goes on from NC_140651.1 coordinate 19,100,318, forward strand.
TCTAGTCATGTGAAAAAAGTAGCAGCAACATCGTGTTTCTTGGTTTTGACAGATCTCCGAGTCTGACACGGTCCACAATAGTACAAACTCTAGTTAGCTCTCGATCCGTCAAAAATAAAATAGTAATAAGATTAGATTCTCTTATCAGTGTTACTCTAAAATTGTCAAAACATCGCGGAATACAATGCAATGATTGCACCATACAATTAACTGATTACATAAAAATACCTTATAATTGGAGAGGAAGCTTTTTATGTTGAAATTGGATAGTTTTGGTGTATGAATTTATGTCATTTAAGAACGGTCTCACATTATTGCAGATTCTCAGAAAAAGTCATTTTGTCCGTTTTTTTGAGCGGGGATAGCTCATTTTATTTGCTGAACTTCAATAATGAACTTGTCTATATGTAAGTGCATCAACGAAAACACGCTACACAAACATTTTAGCGAAATATACGTCAGTTAAAACAAATAATGAAAAAAATTGCACTCAGTGGAATACACTTCATATTAATAAAGAATGCCTGCTTATTTTGTGTTAAAATAAAATGAAACGGAGAGGCTATATTTAGATGCCATGATGTGCATTGCAATTAAGTGTTTGGCAAAAAATCGTTGTATCACCATAGGCGAAGTTTTTCCTGCATATCGACTGACTGCGTAAATATGGCTAGTAAACCATATCCATTATTTTGTTAATGTGTTATTTTGTCAATTCGTTATTCTTCTGGCCAGCATTTACAGGAAACGCACAAAGCGTTTGGTTTTGTTGCTGTCACATGTTTAGATCGGTATTACAATAAACGTCAATACAGTTACCTTAAATTTATGTTTTTTATTATTATTTTATTTCGCAGTTTCATTATTTGGCTTTCCAACATTTGAAAATCAAAATGAACTGCATGTATTATATGTAAAACTACAATTCTATTCGTTCCAAAAATACAACAAAAACGGAAAAAACATGCAGTTACACCGTTTTTACTACAATCGAATGTGAATTGATACATCGAAAACCAAATATGAAGAAGTACATGATAACTTTAACATTCAAAAATACATAACAATTGAATAAAGTCACAAATACTATTATATATGTCTTGACAATACTGTTTATAAATTAAAATGGTTTTGAATATCACAAGCAAATTCGCATCAAATGTGGGTATTGGCGCTGAGCATTTTTTTGAGGTATCATATGTCACGTATGTATAAACCTGGTTATTTTCAATATACACATTATCATGCACTAGGTACTCAGGAACTATTGAGCAATGTATTAAAATAAACTTGGCAAATGCACAGATCTACACAGTTGTCTCCAGCATTTTCATTTTATTATTTCCTTCATCACTAATTGATAATTTTGCATATGCTCTAAAAGGATAAGAATAGGGCGTTGTTAGTGAGTTAGAGCAATCACATTCAATAGTGTATGGTTTCAATTTTATATTGAAAAACAATAGTATTGAATACTCACATTCCAAAAATTTCACCTTCTTCTAGCGTTTCAGGTAATTTCTGACGACGTGTTTCCGGTAACAATAATGTCACTAATTCAGCTGAAATTGATGTTGCTCCAAATATGACGATTGGTAATGGCTCCCATAGTGTTTTAATTAATATCATCTGTGGTGCTAAAACACCACCAATTCGGGAACACATGGAACAAAGTCCAACTCCTATGGTTCTGTGTTAAAATATAGACAAGCGAGCCTTAGACAGAAGATGAAAAACGACAACCAAACATGAATGGGACAATTATTTTTAAATGTTTCTCGAACTGGTTTAAGAATATGTTTTTGTTGTGCTTATCTATTAGAAAAAAGGCAAATTAACATTGTGAGGCAAAACAAGTTGGCCAATCATTGAGTGATTTGCCTCATGGAGGGAACATATCTAATAATACACTTGTGTGCAAACAAGCAAACCCCGACAACATCAGAATCCACAAGCAAAAATACAATTCCCGAAAAAAAATGAACAAACACAACACAGTACACAATCAACTCATAAAGAGAGACGTGAACGATCGTTTAAATGGAGCTCCTTAATGAACAGCCTAACTACCTAATATTTACAGATGCTTTTACTTAGCCTTTATCTTGGAACTCTAGCATCAGCTCTGTAACACTGTCTGAATAACAAAGGTTCACAGCGTGCCTGATGGTAAATGGAACAATCAACTCATTTGCGCACCAACGGAGCATTTCACCCAAATAAATGTAAATGTCAGAAGGGGCGTAAATCCAGTTTTATAGACTTTAAGTATACCATGGGACCAGATAAATATATTCTTCAACGTTGTAGCCATGAGAAAGGTATAGGGGTAATTTTGGACCAGAAATTGTCTTTTGAGATGCATATGAATGAGAAAATCAACAAAGCTAATCAAATACTAGGTGTTATTAGAAGAAATTATGAGTATTTTGATATTGATTCTTTTTGCATGCTTTACAAAGCTTTAGTTAGACCCTATATTGAATACGCTAATCAGGCGTGGTTCAACAAAGGGCTACAAGACCAAAGTTATCAAGTTATACTACAGAAATTAAAAATACCATAATTGGCCTTCAAAAGGCTACGGGGTGATATGATTGAAATGTGGAACAATCTTATCAAACATGTAAATACATTTATAAACACACTTGATAGACATTGGCAAGATCTACCACTGAAATTTAACTATGAAGCAAATTTAATACCAGCATATAGTACAGTGGTAATATATAACTCAGATCTGCCATTAGAGGCAGGTAGAATAATTACATTGCATTACATTGGTTATATCCAACTTTGACTCGGTCAAAATGATGATGTTAATGCCAATGAGGTGTTCGGTAACGGCGTGATATTCTTTATATTATGATTTGTTATGTTATGAATACAAGTTTTGTAATCTTTCAAAAAACAAACAAGAATAACATATAAATTGTATATTTATATTACACTACAATGCTTTAGAGGTACATGAAAACACTCATGAATTAAAATCATAAATTGCTTTGAACATATGAAAAGACTTAATGTGGGACTGTTTTCAGAACAACACATGTGAGTAGGAGAAGGGTTCACAGCCAACAAACAAACATTCAAATTCCATAAAATTTCAGACATATCTTTTTAATCACCATTATGTTCTATGGTTCTGCAAACTGCTAATAATTTGTTTTGACTGAATAATATTGTCTTATTCACAAATATAGGTCATTGTATTGCTGCTAACATCTCACCTAACATTAGTCGGATATATTTCAGTAGTAACTATATAGACGATTGCAAATGCTGCAGAGACACCACATTTCCCGACCATTGCCAATGTTATACCAATCCACAGCATGAAAATGATATACAGCGTTTGTATCTTTATCACCAATACAAATAGAAAATTACCCATATTCTAGAGAACTGGAATAAAATATATTTCTCATTGATGCTACGTAAATTACACATATATTTAAATCCTATTAGTAAGAAATGATCACAATCATTCATCATCGTCTATTGCTTTCTGATTATTTTGTATTTATTATTACTTCTATTTTAAAAGGGAATAGATTTATTGAGTATAGACGGATTTATTCAGCTATTCAAATGTTACTTACAAACTGGTGTAAACAGAGTAAGTATACGTGACACTCCTGCTAATATTAATACCAATGACAAAGACCATCGATGATTCGGGTAGAAAGATCGATAGTGTATATGCTGGTATCTCCACTGCTCCAGACATAAAAGCACTTAGGTAGTCATTGCCTCCAAGGTTGGATGTGTTAAGTGACAGACCATAGTAAACTAAGCTGATAGTAAACCTGTTTAAAAAGAATGGTTAATTGTGTGGTGAATATCCAGGTCTATAACACTGCCAGATGCTCTACTTCAAAGAAAACATTATTTTAGTTTAGAAGCTGTCATCTGACATAATCTGATTTAATTATTTGTGTTATTTGACCTTGACAAATATAAAAGAGTTTTAAAGATTTCTTTCTCATGTTTGGAAGTCGAAGGAGGTCAACTACCAGCATGTTTCTCCTGTAAGAAGTAAACAAGATAAATTATTTGTGCAAGTACTTTTGAAATCATATCATGTTGAAACATACTATATACACTGCAAAACAGTACAAATATACAAAACAGATAAGATGCCATTTATTACATATAACAATAATAAAATAACATGAATTATTCGAGAATTATATGAGACTAGGATATAACTAGTTAACCAGTTGAAGCATTTAAACGTGGAGCATACAATTCAGATATATTATGTGATAGATGGAAGAAATCTAAGGTGGCACAATATACAAAAATGGCATTTGTGGTGTAATTTATTATGATCAACCTACAATAGGTTCAAGTAGACACTCATTATTAATTGTTTGACAATTATCTTATTACCCTATTTCAGCGATATAGCAGATGACTTGTAAATCAATAATGTAGATGTAACATACCTTTAAGTCTCTGTTCATCTCGGCCAACTCTTCAAACACACAGGTAGGAACAGTAACTTTATTTACCTCTGCACATTTTCTAAAGATCGCCACTGCCTTTTCATCTCGGTGATTCGGGAATGATCCTTAACATGTAGATAAAACATTATTGGTGATATATGCTCTGGTATGCCCACTTCATGACAACTGAAACTACACATAGCAGTTTAAATTTCATATAATTTGCCCGAGACATTTATAATTACCAATGAATTTTAATACAATACATTCTTAGCCTGAACCTAATTGATACATTTGTTTACAGCAATTGACACCTTTGTTTTCAACAAATAACACTCTATGACAACACCACTTACCACCAGTATAATCAAATAAATCGTGGCCTGTAATGACAAGCACAACTGCAATATCCTCCAATATCTGACGTACGCCAGAAAAGCTAATAACATATATCCGAAGGCAAAATAATATTCCCTTACAGCACCAAATGGTGTAATTATAGTTATTAAATATTCACTGACTTGTCAGAAAGTGCTCCAAACCCTACAGACCCAATGAATAATCCAGCCATATAAGCAGAAGATGATAGTGCTCCCAAGTAATATCGATCACACACTAAATCGAACTGCAACAAACAAACAATAAATTATATTTGAATACAGTTCACACAGAAGAAATATATAATAGGGTGGTGATCATAGATATATTTGTGTTTAATGAATTGAGTGCCCAGATTACTTTTTGTAGCGTCTAATGTCTAACATTTCCATTTACAAAATTGGTCATTTCTCCCGGGGGGGGGGGGGGTACTCACATTGAAGTGCTATATGTATACGTGCCGCCAAAAGGGGTCCCAAATTCACCACTTCTGTCTGAAAAGGGGTATGTTGTTTTACCCAGGTCTGTCTGAAAAGGGTTATCCTTTTTTCATTATTTCTGTCTGAAAAGGTGTCCATATTTTCCAAAGACTGTCTCTAGAGCTTGAGTGATCCAACAATCAGGAGAATGAAGCTGATTTTTGACTCCCGTGTGCGAAGCACAAAAGGGAGTCTTTGCAGCTACCCCATCTGCATATCTGTATGTATGTATTTGCATACGAACGTGTTTGAGCTGTGCTCCTGAAAATCACCGTTTTACTCCTCTTTGCAAGTTAAGTAGTTACTTTCTTGGTTTCATGAGGCTTTATAAGTACTTTCTGTGCTTGATTTTTGTCTTATTTTGTTGCTTAGGCATAAATCTGCCGACTTTTCTTTGTTTTTTGTTTTTTTTTTGAGTTGTGTCGACTCGCCGGGCTGTCAAAACAAGATGGCCGCCGGCATGGCGAGTCAACGTGGGAAACATGGGATTAAGTGTGAATCCATTGATGGTGTCAAAATTGAGTCTTATGTCCAAGCAGTCGCTGGTGTTATTGTGCCCGAAAAAGTAGTCGCCGCCTCACGGGCAAATGGAAGTGTTCTTATTTTTGTTAACTCGTTAAATTCAGTTGAAACAGTCTGCGTAAATGGTCTCAGTAACGTTGGTGATTGTCAGATTTACGTTGAGCCACTTGTAAAACCGGCAACTAAAGTTGTTCTGTCTGGGGTTCCCCCTTTTATCTCTAATGAGGCACTGGAAAGTGAACTAAAACGCTATGGCCGGGTTGTCAGTGCTATACGGATGATCCCGTTGGGTTGTAGAAGCCCGGAATTGAAGCACGTCAAGTCTTTCCGGAGACAAGTATATGTTGTATATGTTGTGTGACATTGATAGACTGGGGGGGGGGAATTATAAACGTTATGCACGAGCAAAGGTATTATCGTGTTTACTTGTCAACGGATGAAATTACGTGTTACAAGTGTTTTAAAAAGGGCCATATACAGCGCAATTGTAGCGAGAATGCATTCACACCACCAACAAATATTAGTACAGCAAACAATGTACTTGAAAATAATGTCATGACGGGTACTGATCAGAGCGATCAAAACACAAACGACTCAACTAAAATGATAAGTCATCTTGATGATACTGTTTTACCACCTTTACGAGAAATTAATACTTCGTTTAAAAAACCTGATATGATAAACCTAAAATAAACGATAATATTAAACCGACGGCTACTATTGAACATGAAAAAAAGGATAATAATAAACATGAAACTGGCACGCGTACAGTGAATTCAAATGCTAATGAGACCGACCAAATTAACTTGACTCAAACTACACCTGCTCAAACACGGTTACGCATTCTCATAGCGCACCTGTCGCCCCTACTCAGGTTCAGTCTGATTTAATTGAAATTAATATTAATGGTGAGGAGATGGTACTAACCCCTCCCTCTACTTCCATGGCGAGGACGCAACTGAGTTTTGCCCTGACCTCATCCGCTCTTTAAACCATCTACGTAAGGGTACTTCAATGGCCAGTAGAGAACAAATCCGTATCCAGCGCATGACGGCTAAACTCGGTCAACACTACAAACGAGTTTAAAAAAAAAATGTCCGGCACTGCGGATCATGACTGCACTATTGATATCAATGTAAAACCTACTGACGCAATATTGAATACCAAGCGTGGACTTTCCACTAGACGTGGGAAGGCTAAAAATTGAGGTAAATAAACTGGTCTGTTTTCTATATGGTACAAATACATACATATATAAATGGCTCGTTATTTCTTCATTGCGAGTATTTACCGTATTCTTGGTTGTTTATTTTTTACTATCAATAATGGCTAACATATCAGCTGTTACTTGGAATGTGCATGGGTGCAGGGACTCTTTTAAGAGGTACCAACTCTTTAACTTTCTCAAAATAAACCATTTTAGTGATTTTTATTTCCTCCAAGAGACGCACACTGTTTCTACTGATGAATCTACTTGGCAAGTAGTTTGGAGAGCACCTCTCTTTTTCTCGCATGAAAATACTCACTCGTCCGGTGTCACGGGCAATTCTTGTTAATCCAAATAAAAATATTAATGTTCTGAATGTTGTATTCGGCCGGTTACTTCACGTTCACGCCAATGTCGACGGCTACCCTGTGCATCTGGTCAATGTTTATGCACCTACTAATGGGTTGGAGCGTTTAGAGTTTTTTTTAAAGTTTTTAAGCATTTTATGAATGGTCTCAATGATGATCCAGTAATTGCAGGTGGTGATTTAAACTGTACCACTAACCCCGAGGTTGACAGGGCGGGCACTACGGAACCGCACCCTGTGTCCGGCAAGTTTCTTTCCAACATGCTGATACGTTTCAAACTTGTCGACGCCTGGCGTCATTTTAATACACCGTTAAAGCAATATACTTGGGTGAGAAACGAGAGTAAATCTCGAATAGATACATTCTTTATCTCTAAGTCTCTTACTTCCAGAATCAAACATGCATCCATAAAACCGCATTTTGATTTCACAGATCACTGTATAGTTAAGTTATGTATCGCTTTCAAGCAGATTAATAATCGTAATCCTGTGTGGTGCTTTAATCTAAGTCTGTTGCACGACAAAGAATATTGTACAATAATACACGAATACTGGGTGTCGTGGCGTAAAGAGAGAACTCGCTTTACGTCCTTACAAATGTGGTGGGACGTCGGGAAACTCAAAATAAAGGAACTGACTAAACAGTATACTCCTAAACTTAGTAATAATTACAAACAAATGAAGCACACACTATCTGCAGACATCGCACTCATTGAACAGCAAAATATGAACAATAACAATCCAGCATTTAATAAATTGATTAAAGATAAAAAGACACTACTTGAAAATCTCGTTACAACAGAAACCAAAGGTGCGGCTATTAGATCTCGTCATAAATTTCTAAACGAGAGTGACGCACCAACTTGTTTTTTCTTTGATATTGAGAAAAATAGAGGTAGTCGAAAGGTCATTACCCAACTACAGCGACCTGATGGTACTATTACTGAGACTCCAAATGAGATTCGCCATCTTGCGCATAGTTTTTATTCTGATCTGTTCTCGCCAGATCCTGTCTCTGTTGAATGTCAAAACAAAATTCTGGAAGATCTTCCTCAATCAACTTGACGATGATTTGAGAGATGACTGTGACTCTCCTTTGTCTTTTGACGAGCTTTCTTTGGCCGTCAAGCAACTGTCTAGTGGTAGGTCCCCGGGTATCGATGGATTACCCGGTGAATTTTACAAACATTTTTGGCCAGTTCTTGGTAAGGATGTGTTTAATGTTTTCCAAGCCTCGATCGAGGATGGGCAACTTCCTTTGTCTTGTCGCCGTGCTGTCATCACTCTCCTACCAAAGAAGGGTGACAACACATCACTAAAAAATTGGCGACCTGTAAGTCTCTTATGTGCTGATTACAAAATACTTACTAAAGCACTCTCCATCAGATTGCGTTCAGTAATCGGTAATGTCGTACACACTGACCAATCATATTCTATTCCTGGTAGACGTATTTTTGACAATATTCACCTGGTTCGTGACGTCATAACATATTCAAATACTAATAATATACCACTTGGTATTGTTTCTCTCGACCAGGAAAAAGCGTTTGATAGGGTACACCATGGATATCTTCTTAAAACACTTGAAGCCTTTGGTTTTGGCGACCAATTTGTTAAATACATTGCGCTAATCTACACAGGTACACAAAGCCTTGTGCGGGTCGACAACAGTTTAACAAGTCCAGTTAATTTCTCACGTGGTATACGCCAAGGCTGTTCCCTTTCTGGGCAGTTATATTCAATAGCCATCGAGCCACTTCTTCATAAGATAAGAATTAAAAGTCAACTTCAAGGTGTTAATATACATGGTTCGGATAAAAATGTTAACCTCACTGCCTACGCTGACGATGTAAGCTTTTTCCTTACTCAAAATGGTGATTTTTCAAAACTACAGGAATGGCTAGATATTTACGAGGGTGCAAGCAACTCGCGCATAAACTATGCTAAATCTAAGGGATTATGGGCGGGCAGCTGGAAAACCCGAATTGACAACCCATTAAATATACAGTGGAACAATGAGGGACTTAAAGTCCTAGGTACATATCTTGGTAATAATGCGTCGTTCTTGGATAAAAACTGGGCAGACGTCACTGAAAAAGTTGAAGCCAAACCTGAATGGTGGAATAAGTATGCACCAGCTATGTCATACAGAGGGCGCACTTTGGTCGTCAATCAACTTGTTGCGTCTAAGTTTCTTCATAGACTTGTGTGTTTGAGTCCGTCTAGAGAGCAAATTGATTTGTTACAAAAGCTATTTTTAAACTTTGTTTGGCAGGGCCGTCATTGGGTCCCTGCGAACACTGTCTATCTACCGCCATGTGAGGGCGGGCAAGGGCTGATTCATTTACATACACGTATTGCGTCTTTTCGCTTACAATATTTACAACATTATTTATACAGCAATTCAAATCACCCGTGTTATGCTTTTACTGATTATTTTCTACAACTTCATAACCTTAACTATGACAAGCAACTATTTGTTATTCACACTCCCATACCATTAACTGATATCCCTGTATTTTATCAAGAGCTTCTGAAAATTTGGTCCACACTTACGACAGTGAGGAAAAGTAGGCCATCAACCATTGATGACGTGTGTAATGAACCTTTGTTTTTTAACCCACTTATAATACACCATGTTCGTAATACTCCACTAAACATGTTGCATTTCCATCAAGCCGGGCTTACTAAAATCAATCGGGAATCTGCTCGATAATAACCACAATTGGCTTCATGTTGACACGTTATATAGATTAGTGCCCATATATTCAAAACGCCTTCTTACTATGGCACTAGATGTAATAAAACGTGCGAAACCACTAGAGTGGCATGGTATAATAAATAAGTCCAGTCATATAAATAAAACTGAGTCACGTGACACTAATTACTCCTTAGAATTAGTGTACCGGGATGACGGGAATGATATCCTGCTGAACTATCCTCTCTATAAGATCGATAAGGGAGGAGAGCTGTATAAGTTTCTTGTACTTACCAATAAACTCTCTAAAGATAATGTTCTTTACGAAGCAGTTTGGTCGGATATTTTATCCTTGCCTGCTGATATTACGCCAAACTTTCGTGACTGCTATATTGCGCCAGTCACCAAAAAAGACGGCGATTTGCAATGCCGCCCTTTACATGGCGCTTATCCAACTGGTGGTTTTTACTTGAAATCTAAAATCAGAAATTCAGATGCGTGCGTTTTCTGTGATGATAAAGATGATTTGGTGCACGACACGTTTGTGCAACAACCAGGGAAATATCACACGGACTCCGTTTTCTGGAACATTTTATATGTTTAATAATGTACCGTTATTTCATGACTTTGTTTTTATATCGTCTATTTTTATATTGTATAATGCTTCAGAGTTTTAAATCATCGATCTTTTCATATTTTTAACTGTAGAATATTGTAGTTTATTGACTTCGAAAATCGCTGTTGCAAAGCTTTTGTCGCTCGTTGGATTGTATACTGTGAACCAATTCTAAGTACGAGACTGTAATTTGATTTTTTACTGAGAAATAAAATATAGAAATGTATGTATGTATGTATGTATTTATTTGCATACGGACGTGTTTGAGCTGAGCTCCTGCCGAATTGGTCGTTTTCGCCTTTTTGCAAGCCAAGTTTACCTCAATTTGTCAACAATTGTATATACAAGTACTCTGTGGTTCTACTGGTACGTTGCTTTTGGTTCTTGGGCATATTTTTGCCGTTCTTTTACTTGTTTTTACATCGTGGGTCTTTTCAGACCCGCGAGTACATCCATCCAATATGGCCGCCACCTCGGCGAGCCTTTCACGTGGCAATCCCTTTGCGGGTTTAACTCGTAAACATGGCCTGAAGTGTGAATCTGTTGCTGGTGTTGGCATTGAAGCGTATGTTCGCGCAATTTCTGATATGCTTGGGCCGAAACATGTTGTAGCGGCGTCACGGGTTAATGGCAGTGTGATCGTTTTTTTGGACTCATTGGAGGCAGTCGAGGAGGTCTGTGCTGCCGGGATAAGTTCAATTGGTGATTCTTTTATTTATGTTCAACCACTTGTGAAACCTGCGACCAAGGTTCCTCCCTTTATACCTAGTCATGTTTTACAGGACGAGTTAAAACGATACGGGCGTGTTGTGAGCACAGTTCGCTTAATACCATTGGGATGTAAAAATCCAGACTTGAAACATGTTAAGTCTTTTCGTAGACAAGTCTACATGTTGTGTGAAGATAAACTGGAAGGTGTCATTAATGTTGTGTACGAGGAGAGGTCATATCGTATTTATTTGTCTACAGATGAGATCACTTGCTATAAATGTCACAAACAAGGGCATGTTCAGCGTAACTGCCGTGAAAATATTGCACTCACATCACAAAATAACCAAAAGCTATCTACTGATGACTATGTCAATACAAACTCTGAAACTAATACACATAGCGCGGAAAACACGCTGTCACTAACTGATAAAAACAATGAAAATTAAATGCATGTTGATGAAACTGAGTCGCATGCACCGTCACCAGCTGATCTACGTAAAGATAACAATCTACCCACTACAAAAAATGATATAAATGACACTCAATTAAATGACAACGAGATATCTAACATGAATAGCGCGAAACGCAAACTTTCTAAAGATGAATCAAATACTGATCAAACCGCCATGTGTACTGACACTATAAATGCAAATGAACCTGGTCCAAATAACGTAAACAATGAAAACAATACACCCACACTGACATTGACTCTATTGCGATCAATGTTGATGACTCAAGTCAAAACACACCTGTTAACCCGATCAATTCTAATAGCATACCTATTTTAAATCATACTAATGAGGAGAAGGTACGAACCCTTCCCTCTTCTTTGGAGAGTTACACTTCGTTTACTCTCCCCGGGGACTCGCATGAATCAATGTCTTTTGATTTTGATGTTAATAAACCTTCTGAACCAGTCTATATGACGGGTGATAGAGATGATGCAGAGTCAGTGACGTCAGAAATGTCTGGGCTATCTCAGCTTTCACAAGACGAATCTTCAAAAGAATCAGAAAAACTCCTCTCTCACGAATCATTGATGACATTCCTGGAAGAATCATACAATTCAAGAAAATTGGTGGAGCAGGCTACCCTATTTTGTGCTGATTTCAGACTTTTAATTAAGTCACTGAACCACCTACGCAAACATATTGACGTTCCTAGTAAAGAAAAAATACGGATACAGAGACTGACATCAAGAGTTGCAAAGCACTACAAAGAAAATAAATTGAAATACTAGTAATTAAAGAACAAATGTGATTTTTTTGTGATATTCTGAGGCTTCTCTCTATAAAAAAGCTGACCAGAGTAATTGTGACGACACACGTGGAAAAGCCAGTGACGATATGATAAACAAGAGACGTGGTATTGTTACCCAACAGGTTACAAAAACGAAAAATAAATGAATTGTTGTATAATGAACCTCTGGTTGATATCTTGTCTCTATGTAATACTTGGTTGTTTTTTGCTCATTTCAATGGCGAATTTTTCCGCTGTTACATGGAATGTACACGGTTGTCGTGACTCCTTAAAGCGATATCAGCTCTTTGAACTTTTAAAAATGAATCATTTTAGTGATTTCCACTTTCTACAGGAAACACACACTATTGTTTCGGATGAACCTAAATGGCAGGTGGTTTGGAGGGCTCCAGTTCTATTTTCACATGGTTCTAAACATTCAGCAGGTGTTGCGATACTAATAAATCCACGTTCCAATATTGATGTTCTGAGTTCTCAGGACGTTGTTCCAGGGCGGTTGCTACATGCACATGTGAACGTTGATGGCGCCCCAGTTCATCTAATTAATGTATATACACCGACGGATGGAACGGAGCGATTAACTTTCTTTAAATTGCTGAAACAATTGCTTAATAGAATAAATCAAGATCCCGTCATTCTGGGCGGCGATTTCAATTGCACTATAAATCCAAATATTGACAGGCCTAACAGTGCTGAACCACACACACCATCTTCAAACTTTCTCTCAAATCTAACTGCGCGTTTCAAACTTATTGATGCTTGGCGCCATGTCAATGCGAACGCTCGAGAATACACTTGGATAAGAAATCAAAATAAATCACGTATTGATACTTTTTTCATATCTAAATCCCTCACACAACGAATTAAATACACGTCAATCGAGCCGCATTCCAACCTCTCTGATCACTGTATTGTCAAACTATGTCTGTCGTTCAAACGTGTCAATAACCGTAATCCTTCCTGGTGTTTCAACACCAGCTTACTTTATGACGAGGAGTACTGTCAAATACTATATGATTATTGGTTTCTATAGCGTAATGAACAGCCACGTTTCAACTCTTTGCAAATGTGGTGGGATGTTTGGAAGGCTAAAATTAAAGAACTTACTAAACAATATACAGCAAAACTTAGTAATAGTTACAAGCAAACTAAATACACACTCAGTAAAGAAATAGCACACCTTGAACAAAACTCACATAACACTCCATCAATGACTACAGAATTAAACGACAAAAAGGCGCTACTAGAAAACCTGGTTCAAACCGAAACTAAAGGGGCCGCAATCAGGCCCCGGCACAAAATCCTGAATGAGAACGATGCGCCAACAGCGTTCTTTTTTGACATTGAAAGACAGAAAGGTACCAGAAAGGTCATGACCTAGTTGCAGCGTACAGACGGCACTGTAACTGAAAATCAAGGCGAAATGCGACAACTGGCTAACAATTTGTATACTTCACTGTTTTCTCCTGACCCCGTTTCAATGGACTGCCGTAACAAAATACTCTCAGATCTTCCCAGACTCGATAATAATCTTAGAGACAATTGCGATGCGCCATTGTCATATGATGAACTCACAAGTGCAGTTAAACTGTTATCCAACGGTAAATCACCCGGCATTGATGGATTGCCGGGGGAGTTCTATAAACACTTCTGGACACTGATTGGACCAGATTTATATAATGTTTTTAAAGCCTCCATAGAGGACGGTATTCTGCCTTTGTCTTGTCGGCGGGCTATGATAACGCTCCTTCCAAAAAAAGCAAACAATTCTTTGTTGAAAAACTGGAGACCAGTAAGCCTTTTATGTGCTGACTACAAGGTTTTGACCAAAGCTATTTCACTCAGGTTAAAATGTGTACTGGGAAACATTATTCACACTGATCAAACGTACTGTGTTCCGGGTCGACAGATTTTTGATAACATTAACCTACTACGTGACGTCATAACATACTCAAATGAAAATAATATCTCACTCGGCATTGTCTCTCTTGACCAGGAGAAGGCGTTTGATCGTATTCATCACAATTATCTTTTTAGTACACTGCAGGCTTTTGGATTTGGGGATCAGTTCGTCAAATACATTCAGCTCATTTATTCCGATACACAAAGTCTCGTACGTATCAACAATAGCCTCACAAATCACATTCCCTTTTCACGTGGAATACGGCAAGGCTGCTCTCTATCAGGTCAACTTTATTCATTAGTCATAGAACCGTTACTTCATAAAGTCAGAATTCAGAGTCAAATTCAAGGTGTGAAAATACGTAACTCGTGTGGCAAAAGTGTTAATCTGACTGCCTATGCAGATGATGTGAGTTTCTTTCTCACAAAAAAATAGTGATTTTTACAAACTTGAATAGTGGCTGCACATCTACGAACGTGCTAGCAATTCCTGTGTTAATTACGGGTAATCGCAAGGTTTGTGGGTCGGAAAATGGAAAACAAGAACCGACAGACCAATGGGTATAACCTGGAACAATAACGGTTTGAAAATCATGGGCACTTTTCTTGGAAATAATCAGGTATTCTTAGATAAAAACTGGGAAAACTTAATCGACAAAATTGAATCAAAACTCGAATGGTGAACAAAATACGCCCATGCCATGTCTTATAGAGGGCGCGCTTTAGTTGTGAACCAATTAATAGCATCAAAACTATTACACCGACTTGTTTGTCTTTGTCGACCAAAGGAAAAAAAATGATCAACTTCAACAAATGTTTCTGAATTTCTTTTGGCAAGGTCGCCATTGGGTTACTGCCGAAACGGTTTACTTGCCCATATGTGATGGTGTTCAAGGTTTGATACACTTGCCTACACGTATTGTTACTTTCCGTATTCAGTTCATTCAAAGGTATTTGTATGCTAATTTGAAACACTCTAGTTTCTCATTCACGGAATATTTTCTCAGGCAGGTACATGGTTTGAATTATGATAAACAGCTATATATCACACGTCTTAACAAACCCACCGTTGGCCTTCCAGCATTTTATCATGACATTCTTAAGACCTGGTTCTCTCTTACAACATTAAGAAAGGACAAACCATCCACATTTGTGGAAGTGTGTGCAGAACCATTGTTTAATAACCCACTGGTCTTGCATCCAATTCAAAACACACCACTTAATTTGTTACATTTCCGTGAAGCTGGCATTACCAAAGTTGTTGACCTGATAGGTTACGGTACTAATAATTGGCTACAAGTTGATGATTTACATGAAATAGTACCCATATATTCCTTATATATATACCCTTGATGTGACACACCGAGCCATACCAACTCCTTGGAAACACATTATTAACAATCACAATACGAGTGAAATACAAATATCTGACAGAAACTACTCACTTGAGCTAATCTTTAATGATGAACTCAACGACATTCTTTTACATTGTCCGTTATACAAATTTGACAAAGGACGTATCTATAAATTTCTCATATCAACAAGAAAATTGTCAAAAGCAACTACACACAGTGATAATGTCTGGAGAGATGTTCTGTCTCTCAACCCTGTCGACAAACCGAACTTTACAGATTGCTACCTCCTTCCGACCACAAAAAAGGTCGATGACCTGCAGTGGCGTCTCTTGCGCGCTGCATATCCTACAGGTGGTTATTTATTGAAATCTCAAATACGTACGTCAGATGAATGTAACGAACACGATGATCTGGTGCACATCTTTGTTGAATGTCCGAGACTGGCTCCTCTTTTTGAAACATTCAATACAATAACTCACCAGCTACTCAACATGGACACCATTCCATTGTCATGGTATATTCTTGGTCCACCCAGAAAGAAAACCATCACACCAACTCACCGATTGTTGTGCTACCTGATCACATCTCTGAAATGTGCTATTCATGTAACCCGTTTTAATAAAATCAAGGGACTATCGCAAACAAACGTTCTACAGTGTATTAAAGCCCGTATACGTTTCAGACTCTCTAATGAGTTTAAGTACCATCTCGTCACGCACACAATGAGTACTTTCACAACACAATTGTGCATCAACGACGCTTTAGCGACTGTTAACGAAGATATACTGAGGTATCCAGAATATATGGACCTGACTTGACGTATCCAACTGCCATGCGCCTTTATGGACAAATGTGTTATGCACACAAGCTCGGACTGCATTGTCGACGCCACTCACCTATAATCGAACTTTGTATCGTCTCTACGCGACCATCGATATATATATATATTTGATTTTCGTAATGTAATATGAATGTTATTTACTTATTTGTTAATTATGATATGACAGTATCAATTTCTTTATTTTGTGCAATATTTCTTTCTTTAAGCTTCATATAAATATGTAAATTTGAAATGTAAATTGCTTTTAACTGCGTAATAAAAAACAGAAATGTATGTATGTATGTTTGTCACTTTTTTTGTTCCACCATTATTTCAAGAACCACTAATCAAATTTCGATGAAACTTGGTACATAGATGCTCTGGGATAATGCGCAGAGTTGATTAGGTTTTGGTAAAAATCCATGAATAATAATTACCTAATTTGCATAATAATTAGCTGATTTTTAGCTGTTCCATGACTGTTCCACTGATATCTGAAGAACCACTCATTGAATTGTGATGAAACTTGACACATGGATGCTCTGAACTAATTCGTAGATTTGAATAGTTTTTAGTAAAACTCCATGAATATTAATTAGCTAATTTGCATGATAATTAACTTATTTGAAGCTGTTCCATGTCTGTTCCACTGATATTTGAAGAACCACTCATTGGATTTTGATGAAACTTAGCACATAGATGCTCTGAACTAATGTGCAGATTTGATTAGTTTTGGGTAAAAATCTGTTCATATTAATTACCTAATTTGCATAATTAATAATTTTTCAGCTTTTCGATATTTCAAGTAGTAATGATAACATTTCAATGAAACCTGGTACATAGTTACTTGAGGACTGTGCAGAGACCTAATTAGTTTTGGGGTAAATATTTGAGCATATTAATCACCTTATTAGCATAATTAGTTAATTTTCAGCTTTTCACCTGATATCTCAAGTACTATTCATCACATTTCAATAAGACTTGTGACATAGATCTTCTAGGACTATGCAGAGACCTGATTAATTGTGGGGTAAATAATTGTGCATATTAATTACCTAATTTGCATTTTTGCTGTTCCATGGCTGGTACACTGATGTCTAAAGAACCAATCATTGGATTTTAATAACACTTTTAAAGAGTACTCATCATCACATTTCAATGAATCTAGGACTATACACCATATTAGTTTTTGGTAAATATTTATGCTTCTTAATATCATAATTAATATAATTAATTAATACTGGTATCTCGAGTACTGATCATCACATTTGAATAAAATTTGGTACATAAATGCTCTAGGACAATAGACAGCCTGATTAATTTTGGGTTAAACTCTGTTCATATTAATTCTCTAATTAGCATAATAATTAATAATGTTTTCAATGAAACTTAGTACATAGATATTACATTACGCAGATCTTATTACTTTTACATTGTGCAGACCTTGTTAGTTTTACACTTAAATCTGTTCATATTAGTTACTTTATTTGTATAAGCCTTTCCATCAATATCTCAAGTTCAAGTAATTTTGAATTCATTTTTAATGTGTCTCCAATACTATCAGCACACGGGAGTTCTTTCTAAGCTTTCTTTGATTTCTTTCTGTAACTTCATTTCGATCGTCAAAGTCTATCCCCGAGAGTCCATCTAGGTGAATAAACATAGCTGACCATCCCCGATTTCCCGGAATGAATAAACCTGAAAAGGGTCCTCTGATTCGCTGTTTACCATTTATGCTTACTGTCTGGAAAGGGGTGTCAAATATCCACAGTTTGTCTGAAAAGGGGTAGGCAATTTGAGTTTATTTCTGTCTGATAAGGGGTAGGGGTTTCAAACAACCAGCTACACACCCCTGTCAGTATTTTTTGCAAGTACAAACCCCCCGGGTCATTTCTACACAATATACGTAAATTAGTAGATGTAAATTAGAGCAGATGACATTGGAAAATAATATATATTTATCCTAGTTCCCGAATATAAGTTGAAATAGCAAGGGTGCATCATGCATGTGTCATTGAAAATGTAACTACGTCACGTACATGAGTATCATTAGCATTCATTTCACGTTACATTCATGATACATGATAGTGCTCGCTTGCCTTGCTACATTTAGTGCAATTGGAAACATGGGGCTTCGGTAAAAAATAAGCTGGGTTTCGATTTTAAATAGTTTTGCCTTCTATGTGTGCTATTTTGGTATACCAGCTGGGTCTGCATGGCTCATCAACAACACAACTTCCTTGTTTACTATTCTGGTTTTCTGGCAATCAAGAGTTCACATAGTTTATTCATGAGCAAGTAAGTCAGCCTCAAGTCATTGGGCCAGGAATTGGGTGATGGTCAGAATGATTCTTAAACTATATCACTTTCCAATCCTTCCATAACTCAGATTACTGACTTTTATATCTTTGAGATATCGACTGGAATTTTGATCTTCACATGACATATTATCGTGGTTGGCATTTAGCTTAATTGTCGATCAGTTGTTTCGAAAATACACTTATCAGAAAATGTTTTCCTATTTTGTGCCATAAATAAGTTTAAATCGTCATGCTCTAAACATGGCAGAAGCGGTTTCTGGAATTTGCCAGTTTGTTTACGATAGCAAGAACAAAATTAGAAGTATTTTAAAGTCATCGATATCATCTACCAGCAATAATTACTTATTGCCACTGTCGTTAATCAAACAATTACTCAATGTATGTGTTACTATATTATATGAACATACAAGCCATTTCTCAACAGCAGATTGCCCTCAATCAAATTGGATACAATTTGTAAAATATATGCACAGAGGATGAAGTCGGCCTACAACAGCTGTTTAAAAATGGCTTGTGTGTTCATACTTTGAAATTTGAAGATATATTAATTATAAACATTAACGCAAAAACACATATTTGTTTTGTTTCAACATACACAATATTGTGGTGATACTTACCTCCTGAATTACAGTTGACCTATATTGGGATCGATCGTATTTCCATCCATGATTACATTTCATAGTTTTGTTGGTGTATGACATGTTTTCATAGCGTTTACAATTACTGTACACCAAACCACTACCACACTGACTAGAGCTTTCCACTGAGGGAATACTGAGGTTCTTCATCATATCTTGGCAGAACATTAGTGAGTTGTTCAGATTGCATTGGTCTTCATATTTACCCAACTCTTACCCAGCTGCTAAGAACACTTGGGCGAATGCATGGCACGCTGGTAAGATAGTCATGAAGCAAAGTAGATAGAAACATCGCTTCTGATATGTCCCAAATTCACCAAGATATTCAAGTATATCGCCAAACTTCCTACATTTATGCTTGTCTTCTTTAAATTTCTTCATGTTAGTGGTTCGTAATATACTCTAAGAGTATGCAACTGAAATGTTAGAACAACATGTAAATATGTTGAGTGATTCATGCTTAACCATCTTCATTTTACTAATGTCATACATTCATAAATTATTAGGTATAAGTCGCCAATCACAAGCTACCTTAATAACAAAACAGGCCTACTGTATTGGTACAGCGATTTCTTCAAAACAAAGTTGACACTCGTCTGTACGATGGCATGGCAACCTGAGACAACTAGCATAAGTCTATGTTGTCATCCAACAAAACACCTCAATAGCAGTGGAAAAATTGAAAAAAATTGCCATTCAGAACTTCATGGGCAAGATGAATCCTTTGCCAAGCTGGTCATGTGTAGTATGTGGAATATTTTACCTAGTTGCTGCTAGAATGTTTAAACCAAACATGAAGAATATAATTTGCTGATCAGTTTTGCGAGAAGGCTGCACTAAAAGTTGTCACGGACGATATCGAGCACATAACTCTGTTTGCTGAGCTTGTTCACAAGTGAATTGATGCCTTCTCTAATACTGTATGTGTGTCAAAAGTCAACTCTTCTACTTCACAGTGTAAGGCCTTTTTATTTCTATATTTGAGGGACACCCACAAAACTCACACTGGACAGGGGGTTCTTTCACTGCTAGTATTATATGGTATTATATGGGGTACACAAAACAGTAGTACTGAAAATGAAATACACACAACCGAAAATATCCAGTTAAAGCTTCTGGCTTTAATACGTCACAAAATAATGATAAGAAACAAAACAAAGATTGTTACAATGAATAAATTCACTAAAATAGGGGATTGTTTAGGAAAGAGTACATCCGTGAATAATGAATGTGGATACCCTACAAAGGCCTCTACAATGGTAAAAGCATGTAAAAACGACCTTGTAAACGACTCCAGAATCAGCACAGGGAAAGAACTGAAAGCAATATATATCCATGAGCATTAGAGTCGGGAGTTTGGCAGTTGGAAGTTGAAAGCCAGGTACCTCGTGTCTGGTTGACTAGTAATAAAGTGGGCGAGTAATCATTTGAGGCGAGCCTGGTATATATCTACGTATACTATTGGTCAGACAACCGCTCATAATATGATTGCTGTTGACCAATTATTGCTTAACAAACATCGTCGAAATGCAACATCAAAGTTATTCTCCATCAATATGACATCACCAATATTTGTCTCAAAAGCTGTATTCAACCATGTTGCACGTAGGTGCTACACACACTAATATGGATAGTTTTCAAACGGTGACTTTTCCCATCTCATTGCAATGAAATATACAATTACATGTAATATATATATTGCATTCGATACATAATTTACAGTAACTTAGGGGCTAATAAATATTGGTTATGATGGTGAAAAAGGGTTTTATTGCTGACAGCTTCAATTTCGATATTGGTTTGCTTTGCACAATTTTACAACAAAAGTGATCTTTCTCACGGAGCTCTCAGGTAACTATATGAATTAGCCTTCAAATTTATGAATGAATCAATCACAGACGTTACAAACAAACCCTACAGACCACCTCATCCCTTCTGGGCAAAACCAATTACATGTATACAACAGCATTGCATATTTTAACACCGGCATAATACAGTTAAAATAGAAATTATCGCCAGCCAAATATAGTCACTTAGATTGCTGTGCCATATGTCGAGAGTTGACCAAAAATGTAATTGTATTTACTCCAGTTTATTAATTGTAACGAATATAAACGCAAATATATTGCTGGTCTAATATGTGATTGTATTTCGTGTCTAGCTTACTAAACGGGACCATCTAGCTAGATCACCCGATATAACAAATGTTAACTAAATAATTTAGCTGCGTTATACACATAGAGACACGCAAAGCCAACATTGATACAAATAATTACCATTCTAGAATATTAATGAGATTTTTAATTGAATTTGAAAAATTATGAATTAACGAAAATATCATTGTCAGAGGATAATGATGAGTATAACACAAGTTATACAAACTGTTAAATTTATTATTGATTCATATAGTGATTGTCTTCTACAGCCATACGTATAGCACATGTATGTTCAGTATTTTAGGCAAGAGAGTATTTAAATGTTGCAGAACATCGACCCAATATATGGAAATAAACTGGTGAAACAAATTAATACAAACCTGGTAATGCGTTTCTGGTAATTTATTGTGTCTTTGTGAATATCGGCAATGGTCGTAGTGCAAATGTTGCTAGTTGAAGGGACAAAGCTATAAATAAACTATAGTTAACGTTGTTATTATTTTTTTACAAAAATAGACTCAAACCATATTGCCTATACATTTAAACAATTAAACTATTTTTAGTTAAACCTCGGTCTGTTTAATTTAATTCAATTTAACATATCCAGTCCATAGACAAGATAGGGCAACACGAACATGGAAGCAAGTGTGGTAAAGAATTGCGGACATCGAATGGTTATTTCATAACACAGTTGAACACGATGAATGTAAGGTTGAATGTCAGCATCCTTTATTCTAGTTTTCTTGTTATATTACATCAAACCTTGCAAATAGAAGAGTGCATGGAATCATGGAAAGACACAGTGTGCATTGCCGTGTGATAACAGTCATACAGGTGATTGACTGGACATATTTGTTTACATCTCTGGAAGGAATTGGAATCTACCAGGTGTGCTTGTGATTTGCACAACAATGGATCTTTACAATCTACTGACGTGCCTACATGAGGGTCTGCATGCCATCATGAAACAGCTACTAGCTAGACCACATTCTGATTGGCTAGAGTAAGGACAGTTCATCATTTCAATTAAGTACTCTATGTGTAGCTGCTGCGAAATTGTGAGACAAGTGATACAGACTTCTATCATTGTCCTGTGAGAATTAATTCATAATTATTCCCTCATAGCTGTAGTATGCTACTAGCTACTTTCACCAATGTCATACACACAACAAAGGCTTTCTTGTAGCAAGATTGCCTTGCACGGTCTGCCAAACAATGCATTTAGTTGCAAATAATACATGATTCTAGTGAATGTGATAAAGAAATGAATTCTTTATTTATTAACTGCTTTACACGTTGTAATCATAATAGTTTTTCTACGTGTTGATAATTTCAATTTGATACAATTGTATAGCTTACTAAAAGGTGTATTAACATCATAAACAGGTTCATAAATTCATCAGTTGAATCAAACCACAATGCACTAAGTTAACAGATGGCATAATTGAAGTGCCCACTCACACATCACATTTCAGAGGAACATCAAAGAGAAGGACCACTGCTTTAAACGAGCTATCATGCTGCTGACAAGCTGATCGGCAGTATAAGTTATAAAATACCGAAGCTTACTAATATAACTACCAAAAATTGACGTATTGACGCGCACACATGCTGCCTATATATCATATTCATTTCTAATCAACTACTGTCTGAATGCAATCAAATCTGCCTCTCCTGCCTTGAGAAAGTATTTGTCACCATCCTTGTTACAACACTCATCTCTGAAAAACTCCATAATTGATTTTTTTTATTTCTGGTTTGCAGAAATTGGGAAAATCATGAACTTGAGTTAGCCATTCCAGCATGTAAACACCATCTTGCGATTTCTCATCAAAGCACTCTGTGACATTCACCAAATTATCTCTGTCGACGACTTCTAGCTCGATATCAGGAATTCGACTCTTTAGCATATTTTTCACGGTCTCTGAACCGACAAAATGAAAGTTTGGGCCAGAGTAGTATTCTCCAGTCTTCAGAAGAACTTTTTCGCATTCGCCTATGAAGAGAGGATACATGTTAGATGAGATGACAAAGAGGATCGCAGTCTTTTTCTCAGGTACTGTCAGTCGTGTGTCTTTGCCATAGCACTGCGAATTATATTTTGATAATACATGTGGATGATTAGCTGAAAATTACACATTCTATCATATTCTGACCAATGGAACGTGTTCACAACTTGAGACAACGAATATATTTTTTGTTATCATCCGACTTACAAACGATAGTTTAATTTAGAGAAAATTATTTATTACATTATTTACAAAATTATCTGATACACATTTATTTACAATGTACCTTTAATCAGTGGAACAGAGCAAATATTAGATCTGAATTTTTATTTTTTTAATTCGAAGATACAACCCATTAGCTAAAGTTACTAATAACAATGTAACTATTATCAATACTATTCCATAAACAATGAATTGAATCACGATATAATGATAATATTAATACAATCAAATACACACCTGCAATCATTCAAACATTCCTCCTTCGACCAGATTATCATTGTACAATTGAGCCAAGGTGCACTCTATATCATTGAAATGATAAGCTGATTGTGCAATAACAATCAAACCGAACTTCTCGTTCTTCTTTTTCCCTAAATATTCTTCAACAGTAGTTGCTTGAAAGTCAAACCGGACATTTTGCCATTTCTTCTCGTGATCTTTGGCCATTGTTATAAACTTTCCAAGTTCATCGGGAAGTGGGTCCACAGCTGTGTATTGTATCTTCGGATACTTCTCTAATAAGGTGTCTATGATAGACTTATCAACTTTACCTTCAATAACACAAATATTGATATACATTAAAGTAGTATTAGGGGTGTACTATATGGTTGTTTTATTAAGAGTCAGGATTGATCTCTGAAGAAGTGTGCATTTGTTCTATTTATAATGTAAGCATGGAGTAATCCCTATTTTTTATACATTTTGAACTGTTGCTATGGACATGCTCACGTGGAATCATTTTACTTAACTAGTACAAAAAATAACAACAGAAAAGTTATAAAAATATGTTCAAGACAGCAACCAACATTTGTACGACTGGGCAAATTCTTTGTTTTTAGCATGCGAGGAAAAACTTAATGATCAGCTTCGAAAGCTATTCCTTTGAGCAACATTGTGGGTGTGAGCATGGCTGGTGGGTTACGAAGACATGTATACCTTGACATGTAAACCTAAAACAAAAGTCATATCGGTTAGGAAGAATTGCGATTGTTTTTATTAT
Organism: Saccoglossus kowalevskii; assembly: GCF_978046115.1. Lineage (NCBI taxonomy): Eukaryota > Metazoa > Hemichordata > Enteropneusta > Harrimaniidae > Saccoglossus > Saccoglossus kowalevskii. The sequence goes on from NC_140651.1 coordinate 19,125,433, forward strand.
TTTTTCAAACCCGGCAACTATGGGGACAAGCCATTATTAGATTATGCGGCAATTGCAACCAGATTATAAGTAGAAACCATGCCCCACGTATAAACATCTCGAGATATATGCCGCTGACTAGCTAGTACGTAAATACTGGAGAGTTCAAGGTATAGGTTGGGGAATGAGAGATAACGAACATGACAAATAAATGTTTGCTAAATATGACATTGACATGTGGGACAACCTAAAGTAGGTCCATCATGCACTGTGTCGGTGTTTCTAAAGCACTTGGACAGACTGTACCTCAAATATATTTATTTTCCTCCCACTTTCCGTATCTAGTTATTATGTCGATGTAAGATCAATGATAACAATATTTCTTATCTCGTGATTTGTCGACTATCTTTGTTTTACTACGAAAATGCGGCAAAAAGAAACTGTTATCTTTTGTGTTTCTTATCAGATTCTAGTTAAACATGGGTAGAGTGGGGCTAATGTAATGCAAATTATTCACGTTGTTTATCAGTCATATTGGATTTTGATAAAACTGGAAGTGATTTATGTTATACTTTTGGGAGTTTAGGTAACCTAAAATTATTTATGATTAGACTTTAAGGTTGACCGTCAATAAAAACACTGTTTTAGAGATTTATTATGTTCTGAATGACTGATGAGTCCATAATCAAACACAGTTTTGGGTTTGAACAACATTGCTTAAGTACTATTATGTCAGTTCTCGTCACTCGAGGTCGCGATTAATGGGTAAAATGCGTGAGACTTACTGGTCTAGTGCAACGAATCAACCAATCATCGTTTATCAATTTAAATGCCTTGCAAGAACCAATAAACAAATTGTAATATTCATTTTCTCAGATGCGGCCTGTTTGAGGGCGTGCATCACCTTGGTCAAAAGTGAGACCAACATGTGATCTTTTGCTACAACTTAGCGGCTGTGTACCTGTGGGTTATTCTGTGTGTATTTGGATGTTCTAATCGTGATGTTTTTTTCAGTGATTTCTCTAGGTGAAATCCAAATAGAGTAGGTGTGCCTTGTTTATCTCAATTTTGCAAGAGTTTGAGCTGGCCAACATGTGCTTTTTTCATGTGATTGATTACTGGCATGTTGATTTCCCCATCGTAGAGCCATGTTTTCAAATTTGTTTATCATTCTCATATAGCAATCTCCTTATATGTTAACATTGTCGTCTATGGTGTTTCAATTAATGGTATGCGCCCTACTTGGAGCCCCTCGCCCATAACTCTATTCCTAAACTAAGTGCCTCAACCCAAATTTCAATTGTATATGCCCCTCTTCAGGATATGTTATTTAGAGGGACATAATACATTGTTTACGGTTCTGGTTAGGGATGGCAGCAGAGAGCTTAAGGAACTCATTTCGTAAAAGTGTAGTTACACGCAAATGCGAAATCAGTGTAATGTCATACTCACCATTTCCACATCCAAGTGTTATCACATTAAGTTCCTCTGACGGATCCAAGTCCAATCTAGCAAACGTCTTCGTAGCGTCGTTAGCCCATCGTTCATCATCCACGTTAAATCCATTCTTTTTAACTACATCATAAGTGACGTATTCGTGGACTGGGGAATAAAACAGTGATTTGATTTGCTTTGTAATTTCCATCTGTTTCACGAAAAAAAGTAAAAATTACTTATAGAGAATAAACCTTTAGTATAGATTGTACCCTACGGTGACAAAGCGCTTATATGGCGTACATTAATAGCACGAAAGTTATTTAAAGCGTTGATATAATTTTGATCTGTAGGCGCCCATCAAACACACGTACACCATTTTAACATCACAGAAGTGTTCCGTCACTATAGGGCTGGATATAAGGTGGCAGTATATGGTGTATGAAGTGGTAATCGTATTGTATGTCATTGAAGCCCAAATCTACACAAAACACTAAATGAAGTTATAGATGAATAAGTGAAGTTTAGCGAAATAAAGACGTGATATATAATAAAAATAATATAAAACAATAGAGAAATACTAAAGAAACAATTAATAGTTGGGATAAACAAATAAATTAAAAATTAACTTATAGCAGAGATTAAACTAGACTTAAAAAATTCTTTGAATCTGGTTTTAAATACTGAATAGACAATGACCAATTTTAATATTGTCACCGCCTTATACATTAACATACGTAAAAAACATCTCAGATAATCTTATTTACAGAAACATTACATATACATATCATATCAGTAACAAACCAATCCAAGATAACCATGGCATGTCTCTGATTAATACGTTCAAAACGTCACTGTCAATTAATTCACTCACTTTACGGCCATTTATCAACACCACCAGTCTGGGCCGTTGTCTGATGTCTTTCAAGTTTAACGAAGTGTCTCTAGTTGCGGTGAACAAGCTTTGCCTGTTGGTGATAGCCGTGTAAGTAGCGAACCTTGGCGGTAATTGCTTGGGTAACACTCCACGAATGACTAGACTTGGTAGTGCTTTGAGCATTATGGTATCTACAAAAACCAGTAACGTGCTGTTAATATGAGAAGTATTTGCCACATCAATAGTTTCAAGAAATATAACACAGATAAGCCATATATATGTACACAACCTCGACGGTCATTTAATGTCAGATCAAAGATTACATGGAACGTTCAATTTATATTCAATGCAATGAATCTACAGGAAAATAATTTTACATATCAGTTATAGCTAAAATAAATAAACATAATTCTAGTGATGGTAACACACGTGACTAGTGCGATCCTCGAAGTGCAATATGAATAAATCGGCTCCGTCGCAGTTGAGTGAGCCAATTCCAGTGAGTTATTATGTCATCCATCTTTCCAATAACTTCAAACATAGATAAAATCTGTATCCATAACAATAACAGCGTGACTAAATGTGCCCAGGAAACCCATCCACGGGTTAGGGTTAGATTAGGGTTTGCACATTGACAATATAAGTCCATCCACTAGACAAGGCAATGTGTGAATACAAATGTGAGTATGACTCACTATACTAGTACATGGCTTACTGGTCCAATTCAAATACAATTTTGCAAAGATATACATACCAATCATTTGAATTACATAGTTATTCAGTCATTGTACTTACAATCACAATAAAACTAATCGAGATGTTAGCAAGAAAGGATGAAATATTTTTTTTTAGGACATGGGTAATATATATCATAAATATCACCCAATGTTACACAATAACGAAAGTGATTCAATTAGATTAGTGTGTATACGTGGAACGTACGGGTTCTAATTGGTTTTCAAGATTTGAAGGACAGGCTTAGCTGATTGGAGTAATTGTTAATCCAGACGAATAGTATATTTCTGAAACTAATCATACATATTTAAATAATGACAGTAAAACATGTTTGCAGTAGTCATACCATAGTAACGCCATTTTTAATTGCATGCAACACAAATGCAATGATTTAGAATTAAGCAAAAATTGGGAGAATTATGATCATAACAATAGTTCCCTGCCATACCCAAAATACATAATATGTACTTAAAAATGTTATTGCTGCACGGATGTATATTTTGCCTTAAATTTGTTTAACTGTACTTCGTTGATTAGTTATTTTTTTGCTTCGAGATTTATTGATCTGATTTTTGAGCTCCCTAACTCTTACTGAGGATGTCTCCGTATATTTTAAAACATCAAGTGCATTTTATTTGTTGAAGATTAAGATCATCACCTCGTTGATTTATATTACACTGCGTCAATTTTATATCTGATAATTATAAGTTACATGACGTAATAGAGGAGTGTTGTGAGGCTAAGAACGAAGCAACGCAATGGTGTTCCGTGGTTTCACTTACTGTAAACAACTCATGACCACGTGCATTGCTGCATTATTATTGTATCACATATATCACAGAACTGCGGTTACACGTGACTGAGTGACCGCACAACAGCGCTTATCAAAGATGGATGTTATAGCAAACATTCTATATTGAGTCCAGATAAAGGGGTTTTGTTTTTAAATAACTTGATATGTTGTGTATCTTGTTTTTCTGGACGGCAAACATGCACAATAATCCGAATCATAGCAATGTGAACATAAACTATAGTAGGGGCATTGAATGAATAATTGCTGGTCACATGATATATCTGAAGAACACCTATTGGTCTGTTGGATACGTGTCATATCCGTCGTTTTAAAAAACGATGGCGGTCTTGTTCCCGCCAGAAGTAGGTATTGTAAAACTCGGAGTCTGAGGGCGCAAAATCAATACTAGTTCTAGTCAAAGCATGTTTCCACAGTAATACGTTTTTCATTTCTGACTGCAACCTTACTAAACCTTTATTCAGGTATTATACTCTCTAGTAAAGTAATAACCTAATCACTTAATCTCGCCGGTCATGTCACACGGATTTTCACACAGATTTTCAAGAATTCCTATGCCTTAGGGTTTCAAATTGAATGAATGAATGAATGACATTTTATTCCACCAACAAATTGAATACAACATTAAATGCAGAAATTGTACTAGTACTAAATATATAGAGTATTTTTCCTTCTATTTTGGTGGGGATTACAGATATCGTTTACCAAAACTATCCTGGTCTTTAACCCCTGTACACACAGTCACATGAAGGGAAAACATTAAAAATATTGAAGATATAGTGTTTTACCTTTTCCTTTAAATATGTGTCTGTTAGTGACGGTTTTAAATGCATCAGGCAATGAGTTCCAATGTTTTGCTGCAGAGTATTTTAGACTGTGTTGGTTGATTCATTTATGAGCACAAAACTCCGAGCTACAGGCTTGAAATTAATGGAACAATGGGTCCATATTGTTGTAAACATCATGTACAAAATAGTTATTAATGAGATAAAAGACAGAAAAACAGGTTTATAATTTGCAGAGTGAAAGAATGTCTAACATTCGTAGTTTTTGAGACAGAGGAGCAGCATGGGAATACGAGTCAGAGAAAGTACAAATTATCTTCTGTGAGATATATATTTGTTCAAGTTGAGTTTCATATGTATTACCCCTGATTTCTAGACAATAAGTAATGTCTGGAAGATTTAGGGAGTTGTATAAGAGAATAAGAATATGCATAGGTACAAAGTGACGTTGTTAATAGCAATTTGTCGTCGAATATTGTTTCCATGCCATGTTCTGGGTAATAGAGACGCCAAGGTAATTAGCGCCACATACGCCCTCTATCGGTAATTTGTTAATATCCAGGCTGCCCTCAGTAGTGGCCGATTGTTGTCGTGTTTCAATTATCATGTAATTTGTTTTTTCATAATTAATATTAAGATTGTTATCACTGCAAAATTCATGAACCCTTTGAAAGTCATTATCAATTTCTGGAAGATTGATTTTATTGCTTTGAATGAATTTAAATAGGTTAGTATCATATACAAATAGTAGAAAGTGAAAAGAACCACCACTACCACGAGCTACATGCGTGACATTCCCACTCACACATTATCTTATACTTAATAGCGACACTGCTTGTCCTACTACTAACTGTAAGAGTAGACTTAGGACCAAAAGTACAATGAGTGCCCTCGATAACGAATAAAATGGTCAGATTAGTATCGTGTCGCAAGACTATGATAGGCAGGTAATAAAATACCATAAAGTAGGAGCGCGTGAGAGCGAAATGTGAGCACATATTCGGTCTTCCTGTGGACTCACAAAGCACCTGTCATTCTCGATTCTTAAATCGTGAGGGCACCTCCTCGAAATTCACCATCCCATAAGTCATGAATTTTGTTAGTTCAAGCGCCCATCTCAACATAACAAAAGATAGTCGCAATACTGCGACCCTAGACCGGCTGCATGTGGTTACGAAGAGATTCATGTGAGTGTAATATTTTTTTGATGAAGGTAAATAGGGGTGTAATAGTTAATTGTGCCGAATTAATTACAATTTTCCTATAAATATGGAGGGACATTAGTCAATCACAATATCATATCTCATTACGAAAATAAATCCAAAGCACCCGATAAAAAATGTATTGCTGATTCAATGAAAATGACACCCCTCTCACTCAACAAAAGGTAATAATGGTATCACCTTTAACTGCTAAAAATTCGAATTACTACAGGGTAGGCAAAACAAATGTATAGTATGAAAGAAACATGTTTGAACATATTTAACTAACTCTTACTTTAACTTCGTACCTCCAATGTGATAAAACAATCACTATGGGCAATGTGTACATTAAGTTACTTGAAAACAAAATGTAGTAATCTCTGCCATTATGATATTTATCTTTCTCATCAGGTTCGCTAAATACAACAAAGTAGGGGCTTCTGATAGTGAACTGCGAACACATATTCACGCTTGCCGTGGACTTACAATGCACCTGTAATTATCGTTACTTAAATTGGGAGGTAAGTCCCATCTCATCATAACAAACGTATTCGCAAAATTGCTCGCGATCAGTGAATTTTGCAAGTCAGAGTCCTGGACTCATGCCAAGCCCATGCAAATTAAAGGCGGATTAAAAGAAAATGGTTTGTTCAGCGTTTTACAATTGAAAGCAGTTATGGCGGTGGATAAATTAAAAATATATTCGATAGATCACGCACCGAGTAACATCTTATTTCAGCAGCAAAGCATGTCGCTGTCTTTTATGACAAGAAGTGAATGCAATGACAAAGATGGTAAGCAGAAATCATTCGTTACTTACTAACTGATGAGAGAACAATGTTGCCAATACTGCGACCCTAGATCAACTGTCTGTGGTTACTGAACAGATTTAGACTGAACATAGTGCAACCATTATTTCATGAAGGTGACTAGGGGTGTACTAGATAATTGTCAACAGGTAAGTACACTATTCTTTCTGATAAGAAGGGACATCTGTGGACCACAATCGCATTTTTCTATTGCAAAAATAAAACCAATGCACTCAATGTGCATTGTTGATTCGCACCCACCCAATTTTTTTCTTGTGGTCATCTTGTGCCACATCCCTCGTATCAGTGTTAGTATCTTGTTTTTTTTTTCTTTATTTGTATTGTATTGTATTGTATTTATTTACACCAGAAAATGAAAATATACATAACACAATTAATTTTTCCTTTTTACCACTGCAATGGATTCTGGTGTGTGTGATGGAAATAGCTCATTTGAGCTAGTCGAGTCCTTGACACGGAATAAGAAATAATATTGTACTGACGTGAGGATTATCATAACATTATTATATACAACTATTTATATCGTGATATGGCGCAAAATTATAGTTCAATTACTAAATCTCAAAATTAAATAAATAAGTCGTTGACATTGCCGAGTGAATATGAACATTATTCTGTCGCATAATAAACAAATCACTAAATTTAATAAATCATTTTCCACAAAATAATCTAATCACTAAACTGCAAAATCAAACAAACAATCAGTCAGTCGATCAAACAAATATCACAAGGTAGTCATATATATGTATATGTGATTCTTATTGATTTGTCACAGTTCTGTTTTCATGGATGTATTTAAATTATGAGGGAGAAAATTAAAAAAATATCTATATATATATTGTAAAGGAAAGCTGCAAGGTGAAAAAAGATGTACTTCTGAGAACAGACAAAATTTAACGAAAGCAATGTAAATGAGGTCGATAAGTTGAAACTTAATGGGAACATGCAAATCTGTCAACCTCTTTTCTCATGGAGACTCCTGGAAATAGTTTTTGGTCAAACCGGTATGGAAGGGCCGTAATCTGAAGTTTGTGATCGGCATGCCCCACTTAGAATTAAAACTTTCAAAATAAAACAGAATAGTAAACCTTGGATAACTAATACTATCAAGAAATCTATATTCCGGAAACACAAATTATATGGAATAGTAATGTCCAGTGGGCATGAATCAAGTGCAGTTTCTAAGTTTAACTCTTACAGAAATGTTCTAACCAATGTATAGAGGAAGGCAAAAAGTAATTATTATTTTAATTTATTTACTACTGATCAGTATAATACAAACAAAACATAGAATGTGATGAATGACCTACTGGGAAAGAAACAGGGATCCGACAAGCTACCCGACCGTTTGAATGTTAATGATAAAAGCAAGAAATATGTTCTAACTGACCCTGTTGATGTGGTACAGGGTTTCAATAAGTTTTTTCGTGAATATTGGTGAAAACCTAGCAAATGCCATCTCCAGAGCTAACACCGATTTCCATGACTACCTTGGTCATCAATTGCCAAATTCATTTTTCTTTCAACCAGTGACTAAATAGAAATAAAAAATACTCTTCTCCGATTAAACAGCAAGGAAGCTAGTGGGTGGGATAACTTATCATCAAGATTTTGTATTGATGCTGCGGATATTATTTTAGCCCATATTATTAATTGATCGTTTACGCCCGGCATTTTCCTTCTTTACTAAAGGTTGCCAAACTTATGCCCATTTTCAAAAAGGCGGAAAATCAGTTAGACAATTATAGGCCAGTCTCAATTTTACCTCTGTTTAGCAAAGTTATTGAAAGTATTGTCAATAAACAATTCCTTGCATATTTAGAAAAGTATGATATCCTGTTCAAGCATCAGTATGGTTTCAGAAAGAATCATAGTACCAAGCAGTCATTGATCAACCTTGTTAATTATTTATTGTGTCAAATTGATCTGGGTAATCCAACACTTGGTTTGTTCATTGATTTTAGCAAAGCTTTCGACACAATTGACCATGACATTTTGCTATCCAAGCTATATAACTATGGGTTTATGGGTACAAATCAAAATTAGATTAAAACTACTTAAATGGCGATTCACAATATGTGTATTCCGAGGGAACTCAACGAAAGCTTATATTTGCCACGGGGTCCCACAAGGGTCAGTCCTGGGTTCCACACTCTTTCTAATTTATATAAATGACCTACCTAACCCTTCAATCTTGTTCATACTTATTCAGGAACAGGTGATATTGATCTTACTCATTAGAACTAAATAAGGTGCAATTATGGTGAAATAGTAAAAAAACAAATTTCATTATTTTCAGGGACAAAAAGGAAACAACTTAGAGTGTCTGGTTCTGTTAGTATCCAAGGAACGGAAATAAATGTGGTAGATGATGTAACAATCGTGGGGGTAGTTTTAGATAGACACCTTACTTGGCCTAATCACATTAGTAAAATTGATAAACAGATTCGAATGAAATGTGGTTTCTTAAAAAGACTCCGTCATATATTACCCCTTAATGTTACGATCAAATACGATCAATACCAAATATATCGAAATTTAGAAAACTTTTAAAATTACTTTTATTGCATGAAAATAATTGAAGTTATTTATCCATTATTTATTTAATTATTTATTTATTTATTCATTCATTCCTTCAATCAATCATTCACTTACTACCTTAAATACTGCAAGTCCCACTTCAGGATGAATAAACGTATTATTATTATTATTATTAATTTACACATTCACTATCCCTTTAACTCAAAATTAGAATAAAGTTAAGCTTGCTAGGCTAATTGCACATATCCTGGCAGAGGAAGGGTGCAGGAAGAAGTTTCAGCAGGAAATGCCCACCAAACATGAAACCAAAAATCATACATAACTGGTTAAGGAATTTATAAGTCACTACTTTTTAATTCAGGCTTGTCACGAGTACTCAGAGTTTAAACATTATAGGTGTTAAATACTCGAGTAGGATGGTCTCATAAATCACAGTTTAATACATCTTCACGATCACTCAATGCTGATGTGACTCCAATCTCACACGCAAAGGATAGTCAAATTGTTGTTCAACACAGTACCCGCCATTGCTGTAAACAAAAGGATTACATTAAAGTGGTATGCATCCAATGTAGCCCATATTATACACTAAAAGCGCTGCTACCAACAACTTTGTTAAAACATAGATAATGGGTGAAATAATGAGTGTGGATACCCTACAAGGGCCTCTACATGCCAATGGTAAAAGCATGTAAAAACGACCATGTAAACGGCCCGAGAATCAACATGGGGAAGGAAACTGAAACCAATATGTATCCATGAGGATTAGAGTCGGGAGTTTGGCAGTTGGAAGTTGGAAGCCAGGTACCTTGGTGTCTGGTTGACTGGTAATAAAGCGGGAGAGCCTAGTATCTTTATAGTGTAAGAGTATCTAACAAGCGGGCCAAGGTTCCATATACTCTAAGTACTTTTAATGAGTCACTAGCGTTGAAAATGCTCACTATAGTGTATGTTCATTAACATAATAATATCGGTCGGACATACGCCCATAATATGATTGCTGTTGACGAATTACTGCTTAACAAACATCGTCGAAATGCAACATCAAAGTGATTCTCCATCAATATGACATCACCCATAAAGCTGTATTTAACCTTCGCAAGTGCGAGCTACACACATTGATGAGAATCACAGGGGCAGAAGTCATTATGTACATCTCTGTACATGTATTGTTTTATTTGCTTTGTCAATGTTTTTTTATCTCATGAACATCTCTGGTTATCAGTTAAGTCTGATTGGGATAGACACCATGTGTTTGTACTAAAGCAAATAAACCAATGCAAGTACAGAGATGTTATATAATGCCTGCTTCCCCCTGTGATATGGATAGTTTGCAAACAACGACTTTTTCTATCTCATTGCAGTGAAATATACAATTACATGTAATATATATATTGTATTCGAACCATGATTTACCGTAGTAAAAATTCAAGCAACAATACCCAACTATAAGCCAAACAATCAATGCCAAAGGCAATATTTACAAATCTGAGAACACACAGGGGAGACACAAACAAAACCAAAAACACACAGTCAAATCGGTGAGAGAGATACATGGACCCCATGGCACAAGCCAAGATAACTTAGAGGCCAATAAACATTGGTTATTACGGTGAAAACGGGTTTTATTGACGACAGCAATTGGTTTGCTTTACACAGTTTTACAACAGAAATTATCTTCCTCACGGAGCTGTCAGGCAACTATATTGATTAGCCTTCAGATTGATGCATAAATTAATTACATACATTACAAACAACCCCCACAGACCACCGCATCCCATTTGCGCAAAACCAATTTCATGTATACACCAGTATTAACTATTTTTACACCATCATATACAGTTAATTATTCAGTAAAATAAAAAATATCGCCAGCTAAATATAGTCACCTAGATTGATGTCTCATGTGTTGAAAGTTGACCGACAAAGTTAAGTATATTTACTCTAGTTTTTTAATTGTTACGATTATGAACGCAAACAAATTGCTGGTCTAATATGTGATTTTAACTCGTGCCTAGCTTACTAAACGTGACCATCTAGCTAGATCACCCGATATAAAAAATGTTAACTAAATAATTTAGCTGCCTCATACACATACAAACAAGAAAAGCCAACATTGATACAAATAATTACCATTCTAGAATATTAATAAGCGTTTTAAATCTAATTAATATGAAATTTATAAATTGAAAATATAATTGAAAATAATATGAAAATATAATTGTCAGATGTTAACAGGATAATGATGAGTATAGCACGAGTTATACAAACTGCTAAATTTATTATTGATTCATACAGTGATTGTTGTTTCACAGTCATAAATATAACACATGTATGTTCAGTATTTTGGAACGAAAGTAATTAAATGTTGCAGAACATAGATCCAATATATGTATATAAACTGATGAAACAGATTAATACAAACCTGGTAATGAGTTTCTGGTAATTTCTTGTATTTTTTTTGAATATCGGTAATGATCGTAGTGCAAACGTGACCAGTTGAAGGGACAAAGCTATAAATAAACTATAGTTGTTATCATTTTTTACAGAAATAGACACAAAACATATTGGCCATACATTAATTAAACTATTTATTTGTTAAATTTTTAACTGATTTTAATTGAGTGAACTCAACATACCTAGTCCATAGACAGGATAGAAGTCACATTTTAATTTTATACGGCTTTTAAATAGATAGCTTCAAGAGCAACACGAAAATCGAAGTAAGTATGGTAAACCATTACAGACATTGAACAGTTGAACACGATGTATGTAAAGGTGAATGTTTTTTTGTTATATTACCTCAAACCTTGAAATAAGAAGAATGCATGGAATCATGTGAAGAAACGGTGTGCATTGCCTTGTGATAACTGTCATCAAGGTGATTGACGGGTCATACTTGTTTACAACTCTGGAAAGACAATTGGAATCTACCAGGTGTGCCTATGATTTACACAACAATAAATGTTTACGATCTACTGACTTGCCTACATGTCTGCATGTCATTATGAAACAGCTACTAGCAAGACATTCTGATTGGCTCCTGTGGAAACCCAGGTGGTGTACCTGAAACTGGGCCATTTATGCTCTATGAATGAGCTAGAGTAAGGACAGTTGGCGGTTCATCAATCAAATTAATTATTCTATATGTGTTGCTACTACGAAATTGTTAGACAAGTGGTACAGGCTTCTATCATCGTTCTGTGAGACTTGTATAAATTGCTCTGCGATACCCTGCTATTATCCCACAAGACGTGGTGTTAGCTTACTGTTATCCCAGTTTAGGGTGCAAAAATATACCATTCCACAAAACGATTCTGCAGTTAGGTATGTCACTTGTAAAAAAATGCGTAGAGTGATTCTCAAAATACGTATTTACTCACAAGCGTTTATCAAGTTACATTATCGACATATATATCATAACTGATTGCGTTAAACTAAAATTCACCAGTGATCAACATCGTTATTCATGAAATTAATTAACAATTCAAGTACGAATTTTGTAAATATTCTGTTAAATGTAGGGTGTAACGTTTCACTGTAATACATATTTTTCTCCCTTTGTAGAAACAAGAACAAACATTGGATAACTTCATCTGCAGACAAGTTTGCCAAATTATCCAATCACGTTTCCTAGAGCCAGCACATTTGTTTGGGTTACGGTACTTTGGATAATGAAACAGAGATTAAAGAACCAATACATTCTCCACGACGTTTACATATGATAGATATTGAGAACATTGCATTTATCTAGAGTTCATACGCAGGGACTCTACGTGATATGCCTGTGTGTTATTTCCGAGATTTATCATTACCTTCACATCAAAATGGATTCTCAATTATCTGGAATCATACAGCACGTTATAGAATGAACAGTTACGATTTTTAATCGAATTTGACTTACCTATATTGTATTTCGTGGCGTTAAAAAATACTTAACCACGTTATAAATTTATAATCCATGTAACTATTTCATCAATTTTACGTCTTTTATTTAAAAAACTTCGTTTGTATGCGGTAAAGCTGTACATTTATTAACATATGTATGTGCATGTGTGTGCACCCTCTACCGTTCAAATATAAAATTCATGTCGGGCGTGACGTCTTGATTAATTCGTGACTTCGTCATTACTTGCACGATTGAAAAATATATTAAATTTATGATAATTTATGATAAGTTATTCACGACACCGTCATTACTCGTACGATTGAATATGCTAATGTATGTTAATTTATTCACACGAACCTATTGTGACTACTTCTAGTTAGTATTTTCCGTCCAACCTTTTCGACTTTTTAAAACCAGTCTAATCATTCAACTTTTTTCCATTTTAATCAGCCAACTTTTACTACTTTTCAGACAATTATGCCAACTTTTCATCCAATCTATTTGACATATCAGCCAACTTCATAGTTTAGACTTTTCGCATTTTAAAACTTTCAAGTAAACTTTTTCGAATTTTCATACAACGTTTAGGACTATTAACCAACTTTAACTATATTCCAGCCAACATACTAGACTTTCCGCTAATATTTTTTCAGTCAACTCTTTGTACTTCTCAGCCAAATTGTTTGAAATTTCATCCAACATTTACGATTTTCCAACCAATATGCCATTCTACAAATCTTCATGACATTCCAACCCAACTTATTCGACTTTCCACACAAATTGTTTTCATTTCAAGCAACTTCCTTCCTATAGGCAAGGACTTGACCACACCAACAGTCACATTCCCAGTGTTCAAATCAGACCGCAACTCAACCTCATACAAGGGAACATATTCCACCTCCAATACCCTGAACCAGTACACTGGCTTCTGTAGTAACATCATCTTAACGTACTACACCAGGCAGCATCAATGACTGAGTACTAGTACTGCACTAGTATCTCTGTATATATCTACAGGCTTACTATCACCAACATTACTACCAAGGGATACCTCACCCTTTAACACAAAGTTTTTATACATTTACATCAAGAATTCTACATCCTTTTCTAGGCATGGCTGAACTCCTTACTACTTTCCCAACAGAATATCTAAGACTAGCTTATGTCACTGGCTTTCTTCCCAGCCTCTCATAATTAAACTTGAAATACTCAGTCCTCACATGCCCTGGCTTCATACAATAGTGACAAATAGGTCTTCCCCATGCTATCTTTTTCTCAGCTGTCTTAGATGTTACAGACTGACTTTTAGTACTACCTTTTGGGTTAATTCATAATCATCAGCCACAGCAGCTGCCTTTCTAATATCTTTCGCTTGATTCTCATCAAGGTGGGTTTTAATATCTAGGTGAATGCTATCTCTGAATTCCTCCAACACCACTATTTCCCTCAAACTACTAAAGTCTTTGTCTGCCGGGGGTGGGGGGCTATACCATCTCCTTCGCCATAGCAAACTCAACAAATGTCTGCCCACTGGTACGCTGCAAATGCCTAAATCTCTGTCTATAAGCTTCGGGCACAATTCATAGGCTGACTGAACTGCAGATTCCACGCACTCGTAATTCGAATACTGCTCCTCATCAAGGGTAGAACATACTTTGCTTGCTTTTACCGTGAACACTACATGCACCAACAATGTCCAATAACGTTCAGACCACGCAAGTCGTTTGGCTATTTCCTCAAATGACAAAATATAGGTATCCTGCTCTGGAAACCTCGGTACCAATTGAATTTCCCGAGCCATATCGAATTCCTGAACTTTACCACCACCATAGCTTAATCCAAAGTCAAACCCTATAGAACCATTCCTGTGAAAATCCTGCAGTCACATTTTTTTCCAACTCAAAGTTTCTTTCCATTTCTCTTTTTTGTTCTTGTCTATCTAATCTCTCTCTCTTTCCCATGCTATCTTAGCTAGAGCTGCCCGGCGGTCAAAGGACATTGCTTCTTCTTCTTTTCTTCCTCTTCCTCCTCCCCAACGAACCGCAGATGTTCACTTAATACTCGCATAATTGCATATCTGTCAATGTGTCACCAATACCCATGGCCTTTAACTCATCCTTACGCAATGCCTCCAAGTCTTTAACACATAAACCTGCAGATTTCAGAAAATATTCGGTGTTAAAGTACCCACTAGAAGTCATGATTGAAGATGGGTTAGATACAATGTATTATTCTTGTTATGTAAAGACAATCTCAAATGCACTAACGACCTAGACAACTGTCAGAAAGCATCAACACAATACCCAGATTATATGCAAGTGGACAACCATTAAATATATTTAATATTAAGCAAATTATCAGTATACATTGTTTAACCTCTTACATATCTACAATAGCACGAACTAATACATATCTATGGTACATAATCAAATTGAATTCAATACAATGTATTAGTACAGCAACCAAACGCAATTCAAGAATTAATATAAAAGAATGCAGATTAACAGAATGTAATAAAATTCGTGTCGTATCCTGGCATGCTCGCCAATTTTTCGTAAACTAATAAGACAATAAGCATGAACCATTAACATAAGTAATATAAATTACACACCAGTCGGCAATATACATTACAATAATAACAATTACAATAGCCAAGCTCGGAATTGCCTACCCTACCTAGGTGCAAAACTCGTACTGTGTAGTTTCAGTGAGAGTGCAGTCATTCACAGTAACATCGACAACAAAATCAGTTTTACAGCTACAGTGGCAATAAATAATACACGGGTTCTAAAGAAGAAATGAGTTCTTTATTGGTGAACAACTTTACACTTTGTAATCATGATATTTTTTCCACGTGTTGATAGTTATAATTTGATACAATTATAAAGCTCACTAGAAGGTGTATTACCATCACTGAAAAGTTCATAAATTCATCAGATAAAACCTTCGTGCACTCACACTTTAGAGGAACATCAATAATAAGGGCCACTGTCTAAAGTATCAAGCTGCTGACAGGCTGATCGACGAAATAGATTCTAAAATACAGAAGCTCACAACTAATATATCTAACAAAAATATAAATACCATTCATGAACACATACGTATCATACCTTTTTCAAATCATTAACTACCGCTTGAATGCAATCAAATTTGCCACTCCTGCCCTGAAAATATATCTGTCGCCATCTTTATTACAACACTCATCTCTAATACACTCCATAAATGCTTTCTTTATTTCTGTTGTGCGGGAATTGGTAAAATCAAGAACTTGAGATAGCCATTCCAGTATGTAAGCACCATCTTCCGATTCCTCATCAAAGCACTCTGTGACTTTGACCAAACTTCTAGGTTGATATCAGGAATTCGACGCTTCAGCATATTTTTAATGGTCTCTGAACCGACAAAATGCATCTTTGGATGAGAGCAGTACTCTCCAGTCTTCATAAAAAGCTTTTTCCATTCAGATTACATGTGAGATTGGATAACAAAGACGATCGCAGTATCTTACTCAGCTACTGTCCATCGTGTACTGTTGCCATAGCACTGTGAATTATATTTCAATAATACATGTTGATGATTTGCTGAAAATTAAACTTCCTGTCGCATTGTTTTAAAATATTGATAAAGTTTAACTTACAGTACGATAGTTTAGATAAAATACAAAATTGTGTATGAAAAGATTTTTCATTAATAACAAAATGATCTAAATACTGTTCAACAGTATTTGCTTGAAAGTCAAACTTGACATTTCGCCATTTCTTCTCATGATCCTTGGCCATTTTTCCAAGTTCATCGGAAAGTGGGTCCACAGCTGTGTATCATATCTTCGGATACTTTTCTAAGGTGTCTATGATGGGTTTTTCAGCTTTACCTTGAATAACACAAATATTGGTATATTGGTGTGCATTTAGTTTATTTATAGTGTTAATTATGAAATAAACGCTAATTTTGTTATATTTGTTGTAATATTGGACATGTCCATGTGGAAGCACCTTCAATAAAAGTAAAAAAAAAGTGTAGATAAACTAATAAAAATTAACAGGAACAAAAGGTTTACAACGAAATATGTTCAAGACAAAAAAATCCTACCATAAACAATAGTTTCAGACAATAGTGCAACGTTAACCGAAATTTAACTGCAACAGAAAAACAAATTTATTACCCAAACCCCATTATTTCATGTGCAACCAACACATGACTGAACAAATCCTTGTTGTTTAAGCATGTTGGGAAAAAACGTAATCACCAGCTTCAAAAACAGAGCATTGTTATGGGTAGGTTATGAGGTCATGTGAAGCTCCACGAGGACATGTTACCTAAAACATGATTCATATCGGTTACGTAGAATGGAGATTGTTTTCATGCATTGTTAAACTCGGCAACTATGGGGACAGACTATTATTATATTATGTATGTGATAATTGAAATCAGATTATAAAAATCCCCAGAGATATGCCACTGATTAGCCATTTCAAAATAACTGCGTTCAATGCATAGATGGTGAATAAATGACAAATAATTGTTTTTGAAGCATGACATACCTCGCTCTCAGATAGTTAGTGACAACCTAGGGGCAACCTACACTTGGTTCACCTTGCACTGTCCTTGTGTTTCTGAAATATATATATTCATTTTATCAATTTTAAATATGTTAATATGTATATGTTAAATATGCATTGACATTGTATTCATTGTATTCAATATATGGTGTGTCTTTGGAGTTAAAATCAACAGAAAATACTAAATGAAGTAATGGAAGAATAAGTGAAAAAAATGAGAAATAAAGAAGAGATATCAAAGAATATATAGAAAATAAGAGATAAATAACTACAGGAACAAATAATGTTAGATAAATGAATAAAATAATAAAAAAAATAAAAATGTTAAACAATGGCAGAGTTTTAACTAAACCTCAAAACCTTTGAATCTGGTGTCAAATTGTAGATACTGAAAAGATAAAAAATAAAATATTAAAATTAATTCATTAAATATATTACAAGCAGTGAACATCAAGTGATGCTTTAATTAATGAAGATATACAGTTCACTTACCTGAAAACATATTGGGTCAGGACTGGTACCCATGGGGGGGTCAGTCTAGCCGCATTTGAAATTCTTTAAAAAATGATTTCTCAGGTAGTGATTCAGATCTAGTGTTGAAATTCAAATAAAATATTAAAATTAATTCACTAAAATATTACAAGCAGTGAACATCAAGTGATGCTTTAATTAATGAAGGTATACAGTTCACTCACCTGAAAACATATTGGGACAGGACTTATAACTTGTACCCATAGTTCTTGTAGTCTAGGCGTGGTTGAATAGCTGTGCGATAAATGATTTTGAGGCAGTGATTCAGATCTAGTGTTGAAATTAAAATAACAAATTAAAATTAATTCATTAAAATATATTACAAGCAGTGAACATCAAGTGATGCTTTAATTAATGAAGGTATACATTTCACTTACCTGAAAACATATTGGGACAGGACTTATAACTTGTACCCATAGGGGGGGGGGTCTGTCTAGCCACAGTTGAAATCCTTTAAAATATTATTTCTCAGGTAGTGATTCAGATCTAGTGTTGAAATTAAAATAAAATAGTAAAAGTAATTCATTACAAATTATAATATTACAAGCAGTGAACATCAAGTGATGCTTTAATTAATGAAGGTATACAGTTCACTTACCTGAAAACATATTGGGATGGAACTTATAACTTGTACCCATAGTTCTTGTAGTCTAGGCGCAGTTGTATAACTGTGCGATAAATGATTTCTGAGGCAGTGATTAAGATCTAGTGTTGAAATTAAAATAAAATATTAAAAATAATTCATTAAAATATTACAAGCAGTGAACATCAAGTGATGCTTTAATTAATGAAGGTAAACAGTTCATTTACCTGAAAACATATTGGGACAGGACTTATAACATGTACCCATAGTTCTTGTAGTCTAGGCACAGTTGTATAGCTGTGCGATAAATGATTGCTGAGGCAGTGATTTAGATTTAGTGTTGAAATTAAAATAAAATATTAAAATTCATTCATTGAAATATTACAAGCAGTGAACATCAAGTGATGCTTTAATTAATGAAGGTATACAGTTCACTTACCTAAAAAAGTATTGGGACAGGACTTATAACTTCAACCCATAGGGGGGTCAGTCTAGCCGCAATTGAAATCCTTTAAAATATGATTTCTCAGGTAGTGATTCAGCTATAGTGTTGAAATTAAAATAAAATATTAAGATTTATTCATTAAAATATTACAAGCAGTGAATACCAAGTGATGCTTTAATTAATGAAGGTATATAGTTCACTTACCTGAAAACAAATTGGCACAGGACTTATAGCTTGTACCAATAGTTTTTGAAGTCTAGGCGCAGTTGTATAGCTGTGCGATAAATGATTTCTGAGGCAGTGATTTAGATCTAGAGTTCAAATTAAAATAAAATATTAAAATTAATTCATTAAAATATATTACAATCAGTAAACATCAAGTGATGCTTTAATTAATAAAGGTATACAGTTCTCTTTATGGAAACATATTGGGACAGGACTTATAACATGTACCCATAGGGGGATTCAGTCTAGCCGTAGTTGAAATCCTTTAGAATATGATTTCTCAGGTAGTGATTCAGATCTAGTGTTGAAATTAAAATAAAATATTAAAATTAATTCATTAAAGTATATTACAAGCAGTGAACATCAAGTGATGCTTTAATTAATTTAGGTATACAGTTCACTTACCTGAAAACATATTGGGACAGGACTTACAACTTGTACCTAGAGGGGGGTGTCAGTCTAGCCGTAGTTGAAATCCTTTAAAATATGATTTCTCAGGTAGTGATTCAGCTCTAGTGTTGAAATTAAAATAAAATATTAAAATTCATTCATTAAAATATTACAAGCAGTGAACATCAAGTGATGCTTTAATTAATGAAGGTATACAGTTCACTTACCTGAAAACATTCGGACAGGACTTATAACTTGTACCCAAAGTTCTTGTAGTCTAGGTGCAGTTGTATTGCTGTGCGATAAATGATTTCTGAGGCAGTGATTCAGATCTAGTGTTGAAATTAAAATAAAATATTAAAATTAATTCATTAAAGTATATTACAAGCAGTGAACATCAAGTGATGCTTTAATTAATAAAGGTATACAGTTCACTTACCTGAATACATATAGGGACAGGACTTAAAGCTTGTACCCGTAGGGGGGGGGGGGGTCAGTCTAGCCATGGTTGAAATCTTTTAAAATATGATTTCTCAGGTAGTGATTCAGATCTAGTGTTGAAATTCAAATAAAATATTAAAATTAATTCATTACAAATTCTAATATTACAAGCAGTGTACATCAAGTGATGCTCAATTAATGAAGGTATACAGTTCACTTACCTGAAAACATATTGGGACAGGACTTATAACTTGTACCCATAGTGCTTGTAGTCTAGGTGCAGTTGTATAGCTGTGCGATAAATGATTTCTGAGGCAGTGATTCAGATCTAGTGTTGAAATTAAAATAAAATATTAAAATTAATTCATTAAAATATATTACAAGCAGTGAACATCAAGTGATGCTTTAATTAATTAAGGTATACAGTTCACTTAACTGAAAACATATTGGGAAAGGACTTATAACATGTACCCATAGGGGATTCAGTCTAGCCGCAGTTGAAATCCTTTAAAATATTATTTCTCAGGTAGTGATTCAGATCTAGTGTTGAAATTAAAATAAAATAGTAAAAGTAATTCATTACAAATTATAATATTACAAGCAGTGAACATCAAGTGATGCTTTAATTAATGAAGGTATACAGTTCACTTTATGAAAACATATTGGGACAGGACTTATAACATGTACCCATAGGGGATTCAGTCTAGCCACAGTTGAAATCCTTTAAAATATGATTTCTCAGGTAGTGATTCAGCTATAGTGTTGAAATTAACATAAACTATTAAAATTAATTCATTAAAATATTACAAGCAGTGAACATCATGTGATGCTTTAATTAATGAAGGTATACAGTTCACTTACCTGAAAACATATTGGGATGGATCTTATAACTTGCACCCATAGTTATTGTAGTCTAGGCGCAGTTGTATAGCTGAGCGATGAATGATTTCTGAGCCAGTGATTCAGATCTAGTGTTGAAATTAAAATAAAATATTAAAAATAATTCATTAACATATTACAAGCAGTGAACATCAAGTGATGCTTTAATTAATGAAGGTATACAGTTCACTTACCTGAAAACATATTGGGACAGGACTTATAATTTGTACCCATAGTTCTTGTAGTCTAGGTGCAGTTGTATAGCTGTGCGATAAATGATTTCTGAGGCAGTAATTCAGATCTAGTGTTGAAATTAAAATAAAATATTTAAATTAATTCATTAAAATAAATTACAAGCAGTGAACATCAAGTGATGCTTTAATTAATGAAGGTATACAGTTTACTTACCTGAAAACATATTGGGACAGGACTTATAACTTGTACCCGTAGGGGGGGGGGTCAGTCTAGCCATAGTTGAAATCTTTTAAAATATGATTTCTCAGGTAGTGATTCAGATCTAGTGTTGATATTAAAATGAAATAATACAATTAATTCATTAAAATATTACAAGCAGTGAACATCAAGTGATGCTTTAATTAATTAAGGTATGCAGTTCACTCACCTGAAAACATATTGGGACAGGACTTATAACTTGTACCCATAGTTCTTGAAGTCTAGGTGCAGTTGTATAGCTGTGCGATAAATTATTTCTGAGGCAGTGATTCAGATCTAGTGTTGAAATTAAATTAAAATATTAAAATTAATTGATTAAAATATATTACAAGTCTAGGCGCAGTTGTATATCTGTGCGATAAATGATGTCTGAGGCAGTGATTTAGATCTAAAGATCAAATTAAAATAAAATATTAAAATTAATTCATTAAAATATATTACAAGCAGTAAACATCAAGTGTACTTTAATAAATGAAGGTATACAGTTAACTCACCTGAAAACATATTGGGACAGGACTTATAACTTGCACCCATAGGGGGGGGGGGTCAGTCTAGCCGTAGTTGAAATCTTTTAAAACATGATTTCTCAGGTAGTGATTCAGATCTAGTGTTGATATTAAAATAAAATAATAAAATTAATTCATTAAAATATTACAAGCAGTTAACATCAAGTGTACTTTAATAAATGAAGGTATACAGTTAACTCACCTGAAAACATATTGGGACAGGACTTATAACTTGTACCCATAGTTCTTGAAGTCTAGGTGCAGTTGTATAGCTGTGCGATAAATGATTTCTGAGGCAGTGATTCAGACCTAGTGTTGAAATTAAAATAAAATATTAAAATGAATTCATTAAAATATATTACAAGCAGTGAACATCAAGTGATGCTTTAATTAATAAAGGTATACACTTCACTTACCTGAAGACATATTGGGACAGGACTTATAGCTTGTACCCATAGGGGGGTCAGTCTAGCTGCAGTTGAAATCCTTTAAAATATGATTTCTCAGGTAGTGATTCAGATCTAGTGTTGAAATTAAAATAAAATATTAAAATTAATTCATTACAAATTCTAACATTACAAGCAGTGTACATCAAGTGATGCTTTAATTAATGAAGGTATACAGTTCACTTACCTGAAAACATATTGGGACAGGACTTATAATTTGTACCCATAGTTCGTGTAGTCTAGGTGCATTTGTATAGCTGTGCGATAAATGATTTCTGAGGCAGTGATTCAGATCTAGTGTTGAAATTAAAATAAAATATTTAAATTAATTCATTAAAATATATTACAAGCAGTGAACATCAACTGATGCTTTAATTAATGAAGGTATACAGTTCACTTACCTGAAAACATATTGTGACATGACTTATAGCTTATTCCCATAGTTCTTGAAGTCTAGGCGCAGTTGTATAGCTGTGCGATAAATGATTTCTAAGGCAGTGATTTAGATCTAGAGTTCAAATTAAAATAAAATATTAAAATTAATTCATTAAAATATATTACAAGCAGTAAACATCAAGTGATACTTTAATTAATGAAGGTATACAGTTAAATTACCTGAAAACATATTGGGAGAGAACTTATAACTTGTACCCATAGGGGGTCAGTCTAGCCGCAATTGAAATCCTTTAAAATATGATTTTTCAGGAAGTGATTCAGCTATAGTGTTGAAATAAAAATAAAATATTAAAATTCATTCATTAAAATATATTACAAGCAGTGAACATCAAGTGATGCTTTAATTAATAAAGGTATACAGTTCACTTACCTGAAGACATATTGGGACAGGACTTATAGATTGTACCCATAGGGGGGTCAGTCTAGCCGCAGTTGAAATCCTTTAAAATATGATTTCTCAGGTAGTGATTCAGATCCAGTGTTGAAAATAAATTAAATATTAACATTATTTCATTAAAATATTACAAGCAGTGAACATCAATTGATGCTTTAATTAATTTAGGTATACAGTTCACTTACCTGAAAACATATTGGGACAGGACTTATAACTTGTACCTATAGGGGTGGGTCAGTCTAGCCGTAGTTGAAATCCTTTAAAATATGATTTCTCAGGTAGTGATTCAGCTCTAGTGTTGAAATTAAAATAAAATATTAAAATTCATTCATTAAACTATTACAAGCAGTGAACATCAAGTGATGCTTTAATTAATGAAGGTATACAGTTCACTTACCTGAAAACATATTGGGATGGAACTTATAACTTGTACCCATAGTTCTTGTAGTCTAGGTACAGTTGTATGGCTGTGTGATAAATAATTTCTGAGGCAGTGATTCAGATCTAGTGTTGAAATTAAAATAACATATTAAAATTAATTCATTAAAATATATTACAAGCAGTGAACATCAAGTGATGCTTTAATTAAGAAAGGTATACTGTTCACTTACCTGAAGACATATTGGGACAGGACTTAAAGCTTGTACCAGTAGGGGGGGGGGGTCAGTCTAGCCGTTGTTGAAATCTTTTAAAATATGATTTCTCAGGTAGTGATTCAGATCTAGTGTTGATATTAAAATAAAATAATAAAATTAATTCATTAAAACATTACCAGCAGTGAACATCGAGTGATGCTTTAATTAATGACAGTATACAGTTCACTCACCTGAAAACATATTGGGACAGGACTTATAACTTGTACCCATAGTTCTTGAAGTCTAGGTGCAGTTGTATAGCTGTGCGATAAATTATTTCTGAGGCAGTGATTCAGATCTAGTGTTGAAATTAAATTAAAATATTAAAATTAATTGATTAAAATATATTACAAGTCTAGGCGCAGTTGTATATCTGTGCGATAAATGATGTCTGAGGCAGTGATTTAGATCTAAAGATCAAATTAAAATAAAATATTAAAATTAATTCATTAAAATATATTACAAGCAGTAAACATCAAGTGTACTTTAATAAATGAAGGTATACAGTTAACTCACCTGAAAACATATTGGGACAGGACTTATAACTTGCACCCATAGGGGGGGGGGTCAGTCTAGCCGTAGTTGAAATCTTTTAAAACATGATTTCTCAGGTAGTGATTCAGATCTAGTGTTGATATTAAAATAAAATAATAAAATTAATTCATTAAAATATTACAAGCAGTTAACATCAAGTGTACTTTAATAAATGAAGGTATACAGTTAACTCACCTGAAAACATATTGGGACAGGACTTACAACTTGTACCCATAGTTCTTGCAGTCTAGGTGCAGTTGTATAGCTGTGCGATAAATGATTTCTGAGGCAGTGATTTAGACCTAGTGTTGAAATTAAAATAAAATATTAAAATGAATTCATTAAAATATATTACAAGCAGTGAACATCAAGTGATGCTTTAATTAATAAAGGTATACACTTCACTTACCTGAAGACATATTGGGACAGGACTTATAGCTTGTACCCATAGGGGGGTCAGTCTAGCTGCAGTTGAAATCCTTTAAAATATGATTTCTCAGGTAGTGATTCAGATCTAGTGTTGAAATTAAAATAAAATATTAAAATTAATTCATTACAAATTCTAACATTACAAGCAGTGTACATCAAGTGATGCTTTAATTAATGAAGGTATACAGTTCACTTACCTGAAAACATATTGGGACAGGACTTATAATTTGTACCCATAGTTCGTGTAGTCTAGGTGCATTTGTATAGCTGTGCGATAAATGATTTCTGAGGCAGTGATTCAGGTCTAGTGTTGAAATTAAAATAAAATATTTAAATTAATTCATTAAAATATAGTACAAGCAGTGAACATCAACTGATGCTTTAATTAATGAAGGTATACAGTTCACTTACCTGAAAACATATTGTGACATGACTTATAGCTTATTCCCATAGTTCTTGAAGTCTAGGCGCAGTTGTATAGCTGTGCGATAAATGATTTCTAAGGCAGTGATTTAGATCTAGAGTTCAAATTAAAATAAAATATTAAAATTAATTCATTAAAATATATTACAAGCAGTAAACATCAAGTGATACTTTAATTAATGAAGGTATACAGTTAAATTACCTGAAAACATATTGGGAGAGAACTTATAACTTGTACCCATAGGGGGTCAGTCTAGCCGCAATTGAAATCCTTTAAAATATGATTTTTCAGGAAGTGATTCAGCTATAGTGTTGAAATAAAAATAAAATATTAAAATTCATTCATTAAAATATATTACAAGCAGTGAACATCAAGTGATGCTTTAATTAATAAAGGTATACAGTTCACTTACCTGAAGACATATTGGGACAGGACTTATAGATTGTACCCATAGGGGGGTCAGTCTAGCCGCAGTTGAAATCCTTTAAAATATGATTTCTCAGGTAGTGATTCAGATCCAGTGTTGAAAATAAATTAAATATTAACATTATTTCATTAAAATATTACAAGCAGTGAACATCAATTGATGCTTTAATTAATTTAGGTATACAGTTCACTTACCTGAAAACATATTGGGACAGGACTTATAACTTGTACCTATAGGGGTGGGTCAGTCTAGCCGTAGTTGAAATCCTTTAAAATATGATTTCTCAGGTAGTGATTCAGCTCTAGTGTTGAAATTAAAATAAAATATTAAAATTCATTCATTAAACTATTACAAGCAGTGAACATCAAGTGATGCTTTAATTAATGAAGGTATACAGTTCACTTACCTGAAAACATATTGGGATGGAACTTATAACTTGTACTCATAGTTCTTGTAGTCTAGGTACAGTTGTATAGCTGTGTGATAAATAATTTCTGAGGCAGTGATTCAGATCTAGTGTTGAAATTAAAATAACATATTAAAATTAATTCATTAAAATATATTACAAGCAGTGAACATCAAGTGATGCTTTAATTAAGAAAGGTATACTGTTCACTTACCTGAAGACATATTGGGACAGGACTTAAAGCTTGTACCAGTAGGGGGGGGGTCAGTCTAGCCGTTGTTGAAATCTTTTAAAATATGATTTCTCAGGTAGTGATTCAGATCTAGTGTTGATATTAAAATAAAATAATAAAATTAATTCATTAAAACATTACCAGCAGTGAACATCGAGTGATGCTTTAATTAATGACAGTATACAGTTCACTCACCTGAAAACATATTGGGACAGGACTTATAACTTGTACCCATAGTTCTTGAAGTCTAGGTGCAGTTGTATAGCTGTGCGATAAATTATTTCTGAGGCAGTGATTCAGATCTAGTGTTGAAATTAAATTAAAATATTAAAATTAATTGATTAAAATATATTACAAGTCTAGGCGCAGTTGTATATCTGTGCGATAAATGATGTCTGAGGCAGTGATTTAGATCTAAAGATCAAATTAAAATAAAATATTAAAATTAATTCATTAAAATATATTACAAGCAGTAAACATCAAGTGTACTTTAATAAATGAAGGTATACAGTTAACTCACCTGAAAACATATTGGGACAGGACTTATAACTTGCACCCATAGGGGGGGGGGGTCAGTCTAGCCGTAGTTGAAATCTTTTAAAACATGATTTCTCAGGTAGTGATTCAGATCTAGTGTTGATATTAAAATAAAATAATAAAATTAATTCATTAAAATATTACAAGCAGTTAACATCAAGTGTACTTTAATAAATGAAGGTATACAGTTAACTCACCTGAAAACATATTGGGACAGGACTTATAACTTGCACCCATAGGGGGGGGGGGGTCAGTCTAGCCGTAGTTGAAATCTTTTAAAACATGATTTCTCAGGTAGTGATTCAGACCTAGTGTTGAAATTAAAATAAAATATTAAAATGAATTCATTAAAATATATTACAAGCAGTGAACATCAAGTGATGCTTTAATTAATAAAGGTATACACTTCACTTACCTGAAGACATATTGGGACAGGACTTATAGCTTGTACCCATAGGGGGGTCAGTCTAGCTGCAGTTGAAATCCTTTAAAATATGATTTCTCAGGTAGTGATTCAGATCTAGTGTTGAAATTAAAATAAAATATTAAAATTAATTCATTACAAATTCTAACATTACAAGCAGTGTACATCAAGTGATGCTTTAATTAATGAAGGTATACAGTTCACTTACCTGAAAACATATTGGGACAGGACTTATAATTTGTACCCATAGTTCGTGTAGTCTAGGTGCATTTGTATAGCTGTGCGATAAATGATTTCTGAGGCAGTGATTCAGATCTAGTGTTGAAATTAAAATAAAATATTTAAATTAATTCATTAAAATATATTACAAGCAGTGAACATCAACTGATGCTTTAATTAATGAAGGTATACAGTTCACTTACCTGAAAACATATTGTGACATGACTTATAGCTTATTCCCATAGTTCTTGAAGTCTAGGCGCAGTTGTATAGCTGTGCGATAAATGATTTCTAAGGCAGTGATTTAGATCTAGAGTTCAAATTAAAATAAAATATTAAAATTAATTCATTAAAATATATTACAAGCAGTAAACATCAAGTGATACTTTAATTAATGAAGGTATACAGTTAAATTACCTGAAAACATATTGGGAGAGAACTTATAACTTGTACCCATAGGGGGTCAGTCTAGCCGCAATTGAAATCCTTTAAAATATGATTTTTCAGGAAGTGATTCAGCTATAGTGTTGAAATAAAAATAAAATATTAAAATTCATTCATTAAAATATATTACAAGCAGTGAACATCAAGTGATGCTTTAATTAATAAAGGTATACAGTTCACTTACCTGAAGACATATTGGGACAGGACTTATAGATTGTACCCATAGGGGGGTCAGTCTAGCCGCAGTTGAAATCCTTTAAAATATGATTTCTCAGGTAGTGATTCAGATCCAGTGTTGAAAATAAATTAAATATTAACATTATTTCATTAAAATATTACAAGCAGTGAACATCAATTGATGCTTTAATTAATTTAGGTATACAGTTCACTTACCTGAAAACATATTGGGACAGGACTTATAACTTGTACCTATAGGGGTGGGTCAGTCTAGCCGTAGTTGAAATCCTTTAAAATATGATTTCTCAGGTAGTGATTCAGCTCTAGTGTTGAAATTAAAATAAAATATTAAAATTCATTCATTAAACTATTACAAGCAGTGAACATCAAGTGATGCTTTAATTAATGAAGGTATACAGTTCACTTACCTGAAAACATATTGGGATGGAACTTATAACTTGTACCCATAGTTCTTGTAGTCTAGGTACAGTTGTATAGCTGTGTGATAAATAATTTCTGAGGCAGTGATTCAGATCTAGTGTTGAAATTAAAATAACATATTAAAATTAATTCATTAAAATATATTACAAGCAGTGAACATCAAGTGATGCTTTAATTAAGAAAGGTATACTGTTCACTTACCTGAAGACATATTGGGACAGGACTTAAAGCTTGTACCAGTAGGGGGGGGGTCAGTCTAGCCGTTGTTGAAATCTTTTAAAATATGATTTCTCAGGTAGTGATTCAGATCTAGTGTTGATATTAAAATAAAATAATAAAATTAATTCATTAAAACATTACCAGCAGTGAACATCGAGTGATGCTTTAATTAATGACAGTATACAGTTCACTCACCTGAAAACATATTGGGACAGAACTTATAACTTGTACCCATAGGGGGTCAGTCTAGCCGCAATTGAATTCCTTTAAAATATGATTTTTCAGGTAGTGATTCAGCTCTAGTGTTGAA
Source organism: Saccoglossus kowalevskii (assembly GCF_978046115.1). Lineage (NCBI taxonomy): Eukaryota > Metazoa > Hemichordata > Enteropneusta > Harrimaniidae > Saccoglossus > Saccoglossus kowalevskii. The sequence goes on from NC_140651.1 coordinate 19,154,682, forward strand.
ATTAAAATAAAATATTAAAATTCATTCATTAAACTATTACAAGCAGTGAACATCAAGTGATGCTTTAATTAATGAAGGTATACAGTTCACTTACCTGAAAACATATTCGGATGGAACTTATAACTTGTACCCATAGTTCTTGCAGTCTAGGTGCAGTTGTATAGCTGTGTGATAAATGATTTCTGAGGCAGTGATTCAGATCTAGTGTTGAAATTAAAATAAAATATTAAAATTAATTCATTAAAATATATTACAAGCAGTGAACATCAAGTGATGCTTTAATTAAGAAAGGTATACTGTTCACTTACCTGAAGACATATTGGGACAGGACTTAAAGCTTGTACCAGTAGGGGGGGGGGTCAGTCTAGCCGTTGTTGAAATCTTTTAAAATATGATTTCTCAGGTAGTGATTCAGATCTAGTGTTGATATTAAAATAAAATAATAAAATTAATTCATTAAAACATTACCAGCAGTGAACATCAAGTGATGCTTTAATTAATGACAGTATACAGTTCACTCACCTGAAAACATATTGGGACAGAACTTATAATTTGTACCCATAGTTCTTGTAGTCTAGGTGCATTTGTATAGCTGTGCGATAAATGATTTCTGAGGCAGTAATTCAGATCTAGTGTTGAAATTAAAATAAAATATTTAAATTAATTCATTAAAATATATTACAAGCAGTGAACATCAACTGATGCTTTAATTAATGAAGGTATACAGTTCACTTACCTAAAAACATATTGGGACATGACTTATAGCTTATTCCCATAGTTCTTGAAGTCTAGGCGCAGTTGTATAGCTGTGCGATAAATGATTTCTAAGGCAGTGATTTAGATCTAGAGTTCAAATTAAAATAAAATATTAAAATTAATTCATTAAAATATATTACAAGCAGTAAACATCAAGTGATGCTTTAATTAATGAAGGTATACAGTTAACTTACCTGAAAACATATTGGGAGAGAACTTATAACTTGTACCCATAGGGGGTCAGTCTAGCCGCAGTTGAAATCCTTTAAAATATGATTTCTCAGGTAGTGATTCAGATCCAGTGTTGAAAATAAATTAAATATTAACATTAATTCATTAAAATATTACAAGCAGTGAACATCAATTGATGCTTTAATTAATTTAGGTATACAGTTCACTTACCTGAAAACATATTGGGACAGAACTTATAACTTGTACCTATAGGGGTGGGTCAGTCTAGCCGTAGTTGAAATCCTTTAAAATATGATTTCTCAGGTAGTGATTCAGCTCTAGTGTTGAAATTAAAATAAAATATTAAAATTCATTCATTAAACTATTACAAGCAGTGAACATCAAGTGATGCTTTAATTAATGAAGGTATACAGTTCACTTACCTGAAAACATATTGGGATGGAACTTATAACTTGTACCCATAGTTCTTGTAGTCTAGGTGCAGTTGTATAGCTGTGTGATAAATGATTTCTGAGGCAGTGATTCAGATCTAGTGTTGAAATTAAAATAAAATATTAAAATTAATTCATTAAAATATATTACAAGCAGTGAACATCAAGTGATGCGTTAATTAAGAAAGGTATACTGTTCACTTACCTGAAGACATATTGGGACAGGACTTAAAGCTTGTACCAGTAGGGGGGGGGGGGGTCAGTCTAGCCGTTGTTGAAATCTTTTAAAATATGATTTCTCAGGTAGTGATTCAGATCTAGTGTTGATATTAAAATAAAATAATAAAATTAATTCATTAAAACATTACCAGCAGTGAACATCAAGTGATGCTTTAATTAATGACAGTATACAGTTCACTCACCTGAAAACATATTGGGACAGAACTTATAACTTGTACCCATAAGGGGTCAGTCTAGCCGCAATTGAATTCCTTTAAAATATGATTTTCCAGGTAGTGATTCAGCTCTAGTGTTGAAATTAAAATAAAATATTAAAATTCATTCATTAAACTATTACAAGCAGTGAACATCAAGTGATGCTTTAATTAATGAAGGTATACAGTTCACTTACCTGAAAACATATTGGGATGGAACTTATAACTTGTACCCATAGTTCTTGCAGTCTAGGTGCAGTTGTATAGCTGTGTGATAAATGATTTCTGAGGCAGTGATTCAGATCTAGTGTTGAAATTAAAATAAAATATTAAAATTAATTCATTAAAATATATTACAAGCAGTGAACGTCAAGTGATGCTTTAATTAAGAAAGGTATACTGTTCACTTACCTGAAGACATATTGGGACAGACTTAACGCTTGTACCCATATGGGGGAGGGGGGTCAGTCTAGCCGTAGTTGAAATCTTTTAAAATATGATTGCTCAGGTAGTGATTCAGATCTAGTGTTGATATTAAAATAAAATAATAAAATTAATTCATTAAAATATTACAAGCAGTGAACATCAAGTGATGCTTTAATTAATGATAGTATACAGTTCACTCACCTGAAAACATATTGGGACAGGACTTATAACTTGTACCCATAGTTCTTGAAGTCTAGGCGCAGTTGTATAGCTGTGCGATAAATGATTTCTGAGGCAGTGATTTAGATCTAGTGTTGAAATTGAAATAAAATATTAAAATTCATTCATTAAAATATTACAAGCAGTGAAAATCAAGTGATGCTTTAATTAATGAAGGTATACAGTTCACTTACCTGAAAACATATTGGGACAGGACTTATAACATGTACCCATAGGGGGGTCAGTCTAGCTGCAGATGAAATACTTTAAAGTATGATTTCTCACTTAGTGATTCATATTTAGTGTTGGAATAAAAATAAAATATTGAAATTAATTCATTTTATTACAAGCAGTGAACACCAAGTGATGCTTTAATTAATGAAAGTATACAGTTCACTCACCTGAAAATATATTGGAACAGGACTTATAACTTGTATCAACAGGGCTTGTAATCTAGGCGCAGCTGACTTTCTGCGATATATGACTTCTCAGGCAGTGAATCACATCAAGTTTTGAAATTAAAATAAAATATCAAAATTAATTCATTACATCTGTTCTATTTTTATAGAAGAATCTTCCCAAATAAAAGAAATTCAAATATTTAAAAACATAAGAGGTAGTCACTAAACCATGTACTTTCAAACTCAAGCAAGAGAAGAGACATGTTGGTGAACTAGCCTTGCACTGTGAGTATTTTATTGTTTGAAGTCTGTAAAATACTAGTTTTTTTTCACAAATAAAAAAATTAAAAAAAAAGAACTGCAGACCTCACTTCTTTATATCTTGGAGTGGGCCAGCCAAGTTCCCACATACAAAAATACACATAATATTTCTATTTAATTTATTTTACAATATTTTCACTGAATTCTTTACAATAAATTTACCATTTACAAATTGATGTGTTGGACACTATATAATCTTAATATTTTACAATCCATATCCTTATATTTGAATCTGTTTCAAGACATTTGAAAAAATTATTTTGGAAGCATAACAATCCAACTACTAGATTTGGTGTCACAGTTATTGCCAGCAATAATTAATAAAGCTTGTTCAGAATACCATTTATTCCCCACATCATATTCAGTGGCTAGTTCCCAGGATCTATAACAGTAATCATTTTGATGCCATGCTTTTAGAATCGCCGCCATATCGAATTTTGATTAGAACCATACCATTTGAAGCTGTAGGGTGTATAAAAAATGACTCAACAATAATCACATCTTCCACCCACCACAAAAAATTGTAGCCATAATTGAACAACCAAGAAAGCAACAAATATCAGGCTGCATCCTGAAAACAACGAGATAGCACATTACAACTAGTCCTAACAAACATGAAATCCCCCACCCCTCCAAATACACCCTACAGCATTAATGTTTCCTATTCTCATCAAAATTTTGACCAACCAATCATTCTAAATATTGTTGAGCGAGGGCGCTATTTACTAATGAGTGGAATCTTTTAAAAGAATTAAACAAATATATATATATATATATGTTCTAGTTCTTGAAGCTATTGATGCGGCATACAATTCCCATATTAACATCACATTACTGGGTTTTGTAGGCACCTTGATAAATCGTGCGCTTCATGTGGGCACATGGTTAACTTGCCAGCGATGAGCGCAGATTGCAATCCACTTAATGACCTTCGTGTCAGCAATTAACGCCACAGAAGCACCTTATCACTAGGGGGCGCGATTTATAAACAGGTAAAACTGGCCTATTCAAGTGAGTAGTGTACCACTACATTGTCACAAAATACACTTTCCCGACCTTACAATTAAGTGTTGTCACAAAGCATTTAACAGACGTAATAGACTGAAATCCAGGCATTCAGTGTATACTAAAAATGGCCCGGTTAATTGCTGTGTAATTGCTGCTGTGCTGTGATTTGCTATAAATACTCCGAACTTGTCAATGATTTTCAGATACAAACTAATTTGTCATAACTTCTCATTCAAATTAATTTGTAGATGATGATATGAGTTTAGTAGGACTCCGTATAGTGAAATTACAAATTCAATGAAATCCCGCAAAAGTACAGTACAAATTGAAAAATAAGTGAAAATATAATATCATAAATAACATAACTAGTCATAGTATGTGTATTTTTGTATACGAAAGACTTGGCTAGCTTATTCAAAAATATAATAATTCATTTTCCCATTTTTTCTGGGAAAATCATTTGTTTTAAAAACTGCATATAAAAAATACTCAGACTGTTCACTGAAGGAATCAGAGGATGATCGTACCTGGAAATAGTCAATAATCACTTATCATCAAATAAATTATATCCAAATCTCTCCTAAAATATTGATTTATGTTTGAAGGACAATCCAAATATATCTATGGCAACAATATCTATATTCCAATCAGCATCTTACCGTTTGGTACACCGTTTTTGATTTTTTAATATTTGATCAACATCCCCTCATATTTACCAATATTTCATGCACAACCTCTCCTGAAAATTTCATAAAATCCGTCCATGATTTCTTAAGTTATAAATAAAATCTAAATTTTTAAATTGGTGTTTACATGGCCATAAGAGCGACACTCCTGAAAACTCCTGAAATGTATGTTTTCATTAATTAGTCCTCGCATCAAAAACAAACTCTCCTGACCATTTTATGAAAATCGCCAATCACTTGTTGAGTTACAAATGAAAACTCATTTCCGAAATTGTCGTTTTTATGGTAGCCAAACATGCATTTTGCCAAACAGTATACGAATGTGTGATAAATATGTTATTCGCTGATCAACACAGACTGACGATCTGCTCCCATAAAGTGTTTTATTAACAGGAACACATACATGTATGTTTAACGTGGTGGTCTGGTGAGTACATGACAGTTTGTTAAACTAATTTTTTACTAACATTAAAAATAATGTACTAATGAACAGCTATCATGTTGAGTTACCGAAGTTGAGAGAGAAGTCATTTCTTAAATTGAAATGTGCATCGCACATGTCAATGCCTTTTCATCATTATATTGACTCAGTTTATGGATAATTTAGCAAAATAGTACAACTTTGTAATCTCGTTTTTGAGTAAATTTTCAGATACTGATCAATATTTAGCAATGTACCTTCAAAACATTTCAGATAAGCAGTTGGATCAATAGATTTCTCACCTAACCTTGTTACAGTCAGCAACTTGTTCTAATACGTGACACATGTTGCCATGTGCATTTGGATGGTTCTTTATCTTGATTAACCATTTGTTCAAGTGGTTATAACTTTAAGACTCATATTCTATTTTACAATATCTGATTTCCATTAACCTACGCTCTTCTTAGAGTAGTAACAAAGTATACTACTAAGAATAGTGCTTCTAGCTCTGTGGTGTACAGAGAATCGAGCTACGTGTACCGTTTTCTTCGCTTCACATATAATAATGTATTGAATTTTTATTTTAATACCAGGGCGATGTATTTCCACATATTAATCTTTTTCCGAATGGAACTTTGTACAATGTATGTGCTTCTCAGTAATGCAGTGTGTAACACAGTTTAGTTTTAAACTCAATGTTATTATATTTTGATTTATCGACTTCTAAGTAATTGTACATATATATATTTTATTTTAGTTGTACTCGGATAAAGAGGAAATGTATTTTGTCCCGTTAGGTATCGTAATTATGTACTATATATTTTCGGAACAACGATGTTCTATACATACAAATGAGTTCACATTATAACGGTGTTATGAGAACAACGGAAAATATTATTTACGTAATGCATATTATTGCGTCATATGAAATAATATTGCTTTCTCTTTTACATTTGTCGTACACTTGATGATATGTCAGTGGTTCACGGTAGTCAGTTCTCGTGTTTGTTAACTGTCATCTAAGTCTATCTGGACCTAGCAGCATTTACTTTGCTTTGTTAGGCATTGAACATTCTGCTGTTCTGACACTCCTATTTTTGTTGAATGTTATGGTTTCATTATCCTACATACATGAGTATCCCAAAGATACGTATTTTTGTATTATTTTTGTACATTCGATGCAAATTATACAAATGTTCTGCATTCACAATCCTGGTCTATATATTATAAATAAAAAAGGCTTTTGTCCTGTTTAATCTAGGGTTGTTTGTAAATATTGTAAAACTGCTACACACGCGATTTTAGGGGCCATCATTATCACTAATATCTTTGTTCAAACAAACATTGTATTGTGACACCAGGATATTGTGGATGTAACATATGGGGACATATGTGATCAGTTTAGTTGAACACATAATCTTACTAATGAGTATCATACATACTTTTTTGACTGATCTGAGTGCTTACAATGAAGAACTTATTTTTGTGTTTAGTAAAGGTTTGTTGATGACAATGTTTTGAATATCATTTTTGTATGTTATATTAAGTTAACGCAAGTATTTAACTAAGAGTGTTGACAAATGTCTATATCCATACATTGCAGTAAACCTTTATATTAAATCGATAAACAACAATTTGAGGTGTGTTTGAGGTGAGTAGAGATAAACACTACTTTATCATATGTACTTTTTATTCTGATGTTGTCATCGACCGCTATATTCTTAGATTATATTTCTTTCAGTGGCAGATGTATTAAGTGATGTTCAGTGGTTGATTAAATTAAAAGCTACATATAGATTATAGTGACATATGATATGACGTATCATATTGCAGAGATGTTCACTGAATTTATAGCGTCATCTAGCACTTATAAATATATTACAATGAACTCATTTAGAGTTTGGCAAATTTTTTGTATTTGAGAAAAAAGAACTCGACTGAATGTGACACAATAATATAAAATAATGAGTGTATGGGTAGAGAAAAATGCGATTATTGTCAAATATATATGTATATAGATTCAACAGTGACTGATGACAATATAGGCATGGAGTAAATGTAATATCAAGCTTTTATCAATGCAATATGATACTACATAGCTTAAAGCAATACAATCTTTGTGATTCAATCTTTCTACTTTAGTTGTTATACATCTGTCACTGAAAACAATATTCTGCTAAAGTCAGTAAATCACCATATATGCTGTTTGAAAATCGTTGAGGTAAATGCCCTTCCCAGTCCATCATTTTTAAATAGTTCTATAATGAAGAAACAATGATATAAAAACATTCGTTTAATGCAGTGCAATGACAAGTAAGTTAGTGTTAAACATTTGCACAATTGTTGATGCACAAATACATGTCATAGTGGTACATAAAATACAAATTGGAGTTCTAATTATCAGATCCACAAATTTATAAGGCGAAAACCTGAAAGGCAAGGCCTCTATTTTTATTGATTTGCTCCTCCTCCTCCTCCTTCTCCTCCTCCTCCTTCTCCTCCTCCTCCTATTCCATCAGTTCCTCCTGCCCCATAGATTTATTTTATTAACTCATTTGAGAAATGGCTGAAGCCAAAACCTGCAACTTTGTATTTCATTCAAGACAAATAGGAATTTGTGCAAACAACTTTCCAAATAGCAATCAGCGTTTGCATTTGAAGACAATTTATACATGTACTGTGCACATGCAAAATTAGCATGTTGACGAAGTTGGTTAAAGGGTCCAATTATAGTGCATTGTGGGTATTGTCATAATTGCAGCTACGATTCTGATGCTAAGTAGATAGACACTTGTCTGACCCACACAAATTTGTCTACAGTATCCTTAATAGTCAAAGCCTGAGCCTGCCATATTGGGCGTGGATTTTTTAAACTTAAACGGCGTCTCGCCACTTACCCGCTCCAGTAAGCATAACAACTGTTTTGATCTGCCACGTGGTTTTGCCGCCATTTTGAATATTTGGTGAGAATGGCTAAAATGAAGGCATTTATTTTGACTTGAAATTTGGCATTCACCATCCATATCTGGAGCCTTCTCATGTTTAGCTGAAATAATTTAAAAATCTCATATTATTCCAATGGTATACCTTAAAAATCGGTAGATTAAATCATCGATTATACAATAATATTTTATGTCCTATCACTATTTTTTTCAAATAACACTCTAATACTTTGAATGGTTACTGGATTTCTCTACATCTAAGACGATCAAACATATTATAAACTGGGAAAAAAAGTTTTAACGTTTGAAACTCACTCAACCTTGTATAAATATGCAACTATGACATCATGATGACATCAACACTCCATGAAGTGAGGAAATCGTATTTTCACATAGTTCATCTTATAACCTCTATATAAACATGCTACACACATAATGCAAGTCGACATAGTGTTAGTGTATCTCAATTCGTTTCCTTTAGATAAAACAAATGATCTTGAATTGACATGATATTATGAATGGTATGTAAGGTTTTGAATACAATATGAAATTTATTAAACTCATATAGTAATTGTCATTTTTTCCGTGTAAAAGTTTTCAAATAAATCAAAATTACCACACTCGTTTAATAAATCGGACATTGTAGTGTTACTCATGAGATATCGTTTATTAGTATATATATCCTGTCATATAGGGCTTTAATTCGTCCATGTAGTAGTTGACACAAGCTTTCTTAGCCATGGCTGATAGTGCCGATGAATTCGTGAAATCACATTTCAGTACGAAGCTGTGAAAGTGTCATGTCTCACCACCTTCACTAAATCCAGGACAAGACAAATTACAAATGCTGGAAATGTTGTCATGGCAACCATAAAGAAAAGCAGCAACTAGTAAATTTCTCCATTTTTGTAGAGCTGTTGTTGGAATTGTAGATTATTTGAACAAGGTGGACACACTGCAATACTACGATAATACATATTACGCAGCAGTGACCATTTATTTGGGAATTTCCATTTCACCAATTTAAATAAATATACCCAGAGAACACCAAATTCTATAGATAGTGTTGATGGCTCAATCAAAATTGTAAGAAAGTGTTGACCGATACAATTCACCTGTCAAAAATTTAGGTAACATTCAACAGGGTTTAATAGTGTGTTATACAATTCATTCTGATCGTTCATATGATAGTAATTAATAGTGTAGTATTAATAACTATGCAACACTATTACAGGTAATATGAAGACACTTATATTGATCAGTCTTGTGTCATCTTACTCGAATGCCTATGGATTACAATTTAATCAAGGTGCCGTTGTATTATCAGTATCTTATCTTGTCACATATGTGTTTGAAATAACAATATCATGCTAACCTGTTACATAATTCGTTTAATAACGATAGCAGTTTTTAAATATTCTACACAAAGTCACATTCTTCATTATTAAAAGTACGCCATTTAAACGTCATTCTTTTCATACCAGTGCTACTAATACTAGATATTATGTTGATGATGTAATTTTAGATAATGGTTGCATCGTAAGTCCATGGGAGAGAATTGAATGCGAAACACAGTCATCAACCAAAGAGGCATGTATAGATGTGAATTGTTGCTGGGATGACTACCGGCGCACTTGCCACCAAAAATATAAAACAGGTAATCATGCTGTGTTTACAATCGCTGATTTATGCATATGGACAATTTGTTTTGAAGTGTAATTTATGTAGTAATTAATAACCACTTATATAGGCTATATATACTGGCTATTATCAAATGCAACTTGAACACATCGTTATATTCACATATGTATAAGAATGAGTGTTATTTAAATTTGGTATATTCTGCTGGGCAGCACTAGCAACATTTATGATTACCTGGTGAAGCATTAGTTAGTTAACATGCATTCCACGCTTATGTTCAGCCTTCGCTGTCAGTCTTACTTTGTCTACCAGTTTTAACTTGTGTGACTTGTGTCGTTTCAGCATTGTATAATTTTGCTATAAATATTGACATCCATCACTGCAGAATGAGAAATTGTTGGGCTCTGAATGACGGACGTATACCAAGTGAAAATTCCTATGAGTACCTTGCTGCTATATTTGAGCCGGGTACCTACATGTCCCCGACTGAGTACTCGAGCAGAGCCAACAGCAATAACTTTAGTTCAGTGAGCTGCATGTATCAACAATCAACACATGGTTATGTACCAGTTGCCGAAACCTTCCAGATAGCATTTAGAAGAAAAATTCTAATTAACAACGTAAGAATGATGATAAAGAAAGAACACAGTAAGTGAACAGAGGTTCCAAATTACTTTCCCAATTGATTTTACATGGGCGAATATATAACCAATCTATCCATACATTGTAGTTATTCATAAAAGTTTTTTATCATGTATGTTTGGCATTACATGAATACACAAATCTATGGAACCCAATTAATTATCCATCACCACCAGAAGTCGCTAGTCCACGTGCAGATGTCACACTCTGAATTGCCTCAGTTTCTAACACTACTGTGTTTACAGAAAAAGGTGCTATGTAACTTACTCAAGTTGTAATGCTAGAGGGCGCTATACCACAAAAAGGTCCACCTGATACGTATATTATACAAGGGTATAAAACCTAATAAAGGACCACATGTATAGGAAATATATAATAGTGCTACTTTACTAACACCTGTACGCCACTTAAGCACAATGTTAATACAAATAGTTACACAGCTATTCCTGGAGTACGCATTAACTTGTAGTCATGAACTCAACCTGTTGAGTTACCGAGGTGGCTAACATGTACAGTCAATGTATATGAAAGCAAAGCAGCAGAGCACAAAACAACCCATACCACGGATGGTACATCAAGCGATACAAATTAACTACCAAATGTGCAGAATGTTACCAATGCAACAAAGTTACAGGTCACATATTACAACAACTTCCAACTACACATTAGCAAGAATGCCGGGAGTACTCCTTTTTTGCGAAAATATCCTATGTCGCAACCAGTTATTTTTATTATTGTTTGAAGCAAAAGGTGAGGCGCGCTTGAATGTCAGTTTATTATATTACATGTTTGAAAAAAAGAAAAGATACGTAAACAATGTGAAATGTTATTATGTACAGCTACTTTCTAGGTAGTAGTTAATAGTAAATCTTTGGTGAATATTGAATATAATTATAGAATTAAGAAAATAGAACAAAATACGCGAATCGTCCAGATAAATGGAATTTCACATATCTTACGTTTTTAGGTGAAGTTGACTTGTCAGTAGTCAGGGATGCAAACTTGTACAAAATGTAGTAGGGGTAACTATTTAGGTTAGGCACGTTTCGTATGGGAACCGCTTATTGTAGACGTCGATCTGATGTTAATATAGCAACTATTAATCGAAATTACTAGAATATATTTGAAGTGAAAACATGTTTTGTATAGCTAATTCCGAAGCCAATAAGCCCGAATTGCACATCGGGTATTAGACTTTTGGATCACGACGTGATTTGCTTACAGTCAAATTTAGGACGACGCAGAGAATATAATAGATTATCAAATATTGTTTGACAGTGCATACAATTGATTGATACGACTTAGTATGATTTAAATGCATGGTCCGAAATTGAGTGAAATTGTTGAGACCTATAATGTTAACCATTATAAGCTCTGGGATGTGATCAAGATGACAAACCTGTTGAAATTATTTTATTTTACTTTTCAGCTAGATTTGTTTTCATGTTGTCACGCGATAATAAATGTTAATTAAGCGTTGTAAATATTTCGTGGTTACTGTTTGACACGCCATCAATCGGCAGACTAAACATGTCAACGGGACTAAATAAGATACATTAAAAAAACTCATTATGTTAAAGGTAAAAGATATATGTATTCTCTATTCACAATGCCGCAATTTGTCACAAATTGCCCAGCACAGAATGGTTTTAGTTTATACTTACTTGTCGATAACTTGATTAACGTTCTATTCGATCTAACTTAATTACCAGGGTAATTGTGTTGCCAATTGTCTTTTTGTTTTCAGTAAAACACTTTGCATACATTGCTGCCAATGAGAAGAGTAATGATGAACGGACATTGACTTGCGGAAGTCAGCAGACAGTCAGTTTAGATGGACCTACGTTCGGCATTGAAGAAATTGAGGGCCATTTCGTGTGGATATATTACTTTTGTGGTCTTGTATATGATGATATATTTTCTAAACACATCAGTTTAATCAGTCGTACACCATTTGTTTATGGCGTATCTATTTATGAAGTTGAAGTATATACAACCTATGGTGAGTAAATAAATTTAGAGAGAGTTTGTGACTAGGCATGTGCTGGCCGGCCAGCTGGTCGGTTTGTCAGTCACGTCGGTCATTTCAGTTAGTCATTGATTGAGCCAATCATTTATGTATGATTATTAGGCATCATACCCACTAACTAAAATTTAACATAGCAGCATATGTCAGTTCTTCTTTAATTATGAGTACTTTTAATGCCACATATTGAGCTAAATGTGCTAACTCCTTTCAAAACACATATTATCACTTCTTCCTTACCTTTCCCGTCCATATTAAATTTGTATTGGCGTAGTCTTTGTTTTGTACTCGTCAGTGATATTATCTCTAGTTTTGAATATATTAGTGCACTTTAATACAACATGTGTGAGTTCGATAAAACACAACTGTCATACTATTTTTTTCTCAGAATGCTTGTGTGTCATAGATGAGTGTTTTTTCAAAGAAGATCAGAGCGATTATCGGGGCATCATATCCGTTGACGCATACAACATAAATTGTAGCACTTGGCTTGATGAATTTGACAAGTCGACATTTTTCTACAATTTGCGCAGTGACGAAGTTGCTATATCAAAACTACAAGGTCTGTTCGATAAGAATTACTGCCGCAATCCGAAAGAAATCAAGTCGGTAGGATTTGTGTATTGTAATAGAGGACGACATGACGCAACACGGTGTTCTATCAGTGAAGCAGGGTCTGCATGCTGTAAGTGACATTCATTACTTCGGTTATGTGTATAATTCAGTGTCTATCAACAAAGAAATATGCTGTTTTTATTTGAACCATTTACGTGCATTTACTAAAAATTATATTGACTGAATAAAGTGGCCGAATTCTTATTTGCAAGCCGAAAAAGCATTAATCGTACTCTGATGGGAATTTAAACTCCGGATAAAAAGTTTTGTATTCACGAAAAATGTCAGTGGGTTTTAAAAACAGTGGGTTTTATGTATCTAGTTTTAGTAAGTAGGGTTTAAGTTGCATCATGGTTATGCCTTTTTATTCAAGAAGGGCTGATTAGCAAGTTTCATTTGTTGGCTTATGGCGCAGAAAGGTTTGACATATTCCTTTGAGTAAGAGTTATTGATTCGATGATTTGAATAGTCTCGACCAGAAATGACGTTGTGTAATATTTTGCAATGAGAGTATATTTTCAAGCTTTACAGCAACGACAGCAAGTCCTTAGAGTTGACATTAACATTCTTTCGTGATATAGAAAACTTGGCTTCAGGATCTTAGAACGTGGTTTAATTTAATGTTACAGTTGCTCCTTGCAACTGATGACATGGTCCAAAGTCATACAACGCTTTAAAGTGCGACTGAATATGTAGTGCCCCACTCAACGCTTTAATCATAGAAATTTCAGTGTCACCGGCCACTCGTTGCAATATATCACCTAATCAGCTCATTAAGTGTTTATTCCACAGCTTGCCTGATCAGAAGAAATTTGTTTCGAGCCCGTGGTTTTGCCATTAAGATAAACAAATATTTCCTTTAAGGAGAAAGTTGGCTTCTGAAGCACGTTCATCTTGAAAGTATCGGTTCCCAGACAAATATGGCACGGTTAGAACAATAGCGATGGCTCAAAGAGTTGTATAACTATATTCATATGGAAATTTGTGCTTACAAATCTTTCTAGGGGATTTGGATTATAAAACGATCTAAATCCAATGTTATACCTATAAACGTTCCATTGTTTTTAGTGCCAACCCCCTTTGTTAAGTACAATAACAAATATTTCGTTGGTGTCTGTGAGCTCTTGTGTGATTGGTCAATGCATGGACAGCTCTTCCAATTATGTGTTTTACTCCCTATCAATTTGGGCCATGTTTAACTCCGGGGTTACGTCCAAACGCCACTCTCTTGACTGGAAATCTGTGTTGAAAAAATAATCCTTTGTTGTTGTGTGTTTTTTAACATCACTTCACCTATTAACAATTCACCCCTAGACGTGATAATTTCATTTCAATAGTAAAAATCCGTTCTCAAAAATCCAAATAATCACAACCTAACCGAAATCCATTTTCTATTCTTACCCACAAGCCACAGTCAGACCATTCACCAAAACGAGTGGTCTGGGATATACTAGTACTCTGACCCATGCTGAGGACTTCCTGTTTGTAATGCTATATGATAAATCAGACTAACTATCACGTGAAAACAAATGAAATCATTCTAAAATAATGTACTTATACATGACATTTGCAATAATAATCGACGAGCAGGTCCGGGTTGTAACGTTCGGTTGACGAAATAGATGACGCAACAGTACTGATTGTACCTACATGAATGCTAATCATTTTCACATGCTGTCGTACATTATCTAACTCCGAAAGTGAAGTTTTATATCTTCAACAAAACGTAGCCGTTAAAACTTGCAAAACGAGTCTGTTTCGACCGATCACCGCTTAAGGTAGCGAGACTATTATTTGTGTTGAAAATTACGATTTTCACATTTATTTATTAATTGATGAAATGCACTATAAACTTTCATGTGATAAAGTCAACATAACATAGAATGTCATGTAAGTTGGTTAAAATGTAGATTTTCTGAAGGGAAGCAAGGCAGCCTCAGTAGTGTTTTCCAAAATCAACAACACAGGTTTAATCTGTGTGCCTATAAGTTTCAAAGATAAACTCAAGACAAAGAAATGTTAGGATGTGTTATCAGTAGCTATCTGACACACAATTAGTGTTTCCAAACATTTGAGTGGTTTGTCTCCGTCCCTATTTGTTTCACAGATTAGTCATTTGCATATGAATGTGTCAGACACAAGGTCACACAGCCACTGAAAAAAATTATTGATTTTGGTGTTTTCATATGCCGAATTTATCCAATTATAGCTATCCCATTCCTTTATTTTTTTTTGGTTTCCAATAGCCTTACACATTTGGATGTCCCTACACATGTTAAAACAGACCTTGATGGGAAAACAAATTGATTGTGCCGATAAACAAGCTTGAAAATCTTTGCTGTTACTTCATGGACGTTTTCTAGGAGTTTATGTTTTTTTAAATACAAGGTCTTTAACAAAAAATAACGTATACTTATTATCGTCGGATTAACACCAAATTTTCACAGCTTTAAGGTGGCAGTAAGAGGAACTTGAATGTGTCCAGACAAACTATTTCATCGATTATTTACCAACGATCTGTGGTTTGAGTTGGGGGCAATGCGACTAAAACAGTAATTGAAATTCAGCACACTATGTTTTAAAACGCGTTGCTTGAATAAAACTGACCAGACACATTCAATTTACCAGACTATTGAACAACTAGGAAAAGTTAAAAAAAATACTTCTTATCGCCAGTATAAATGCGTAATTATTTTTTTTACAGAAAAAGTAAATTTTCACCTTTGATTGAGTAATTCGTCGTAGAATGCAGATACGGGCATGCAAAATACACTTGTGAAAAGCTTGAAGTCTGGCAATTCTAAAAATATATACTTTCCTGGGTCTATTTGTAGTCATTTAGTCACAATTAGAAGATGAAAACAAGTATGCAAATAATAGTCCCGCTACCTTAAGCAGCATACATTTTTTTTGGCTCATTTAAAAAATACGAATGGTGTCAATATTCAAAACTGCATTTTTTTCTGTCTCTGACGTGCTTCAGAATGATAGATCTTGGCCGATCGTATTTTTACAAATGACCTGAATGTACAGCACTAATTTCACCCAACCCCCTGCTCGCTTCTGATTTTCGATCATTTTTTTCACTTGCTTTTGCAGCCGCTTGTTGAATAATTTCCGCTTCATTTTTCGACCGCACGAACCCAGAAATATCGGCCGTCTGCTCGCTCGCATTTTAAATACATGGCGGTGGCATCTTTTTTTTTTTTTTTGGAAAACACTTCAATATGTTCCTGGTTTCTCTGCTCTTTGCCTTAAGGAGTTAGCATTGCCTGTATCACGTAAATGTCTCGATAATCATATTGTTGAAACGAGGTAGCAGCCCTGGATTCAAAAGAAACACAGTCCCGCTCTATCAGCTTGTTGTGGAACGTTCACATAACAACAGGTCATAGTTCAAGTTGCGTTCGCGAACGATACAAGGTATGATGGATTGGAAGTGGCGTTCAAAATTAAATAATAATTAATACTCGTTGAATCCTCAAACTTTAGCACTAAAATAACCATTTCGACAACTCATGTGCCAGTGATCAGTGTTTGGACAAGCGGCCAGTGTTTTTAATAAGCGAGTGAGAAAAGAAAGGGATAACAATATGGTCGTTTTCCGGTCGGAAATCTAGCGATATGCGGTTGATTAAAATGCGATAAAAGCGAGAGATTGGGCGAAATGGGTACTGATGCCCATTTATAGCTTGACATGCGTCACCAAATGAGAACATGGTAGGAGTTGGTAGTACTAGTATACGCGGGGAGGGAGTCCAGAGAGGGAACAGTCAGCATCCCTTTTACGGAATCTCGACGGTTTTGTTTCGTTCTCACATGTAATATTACGTTTTGAGTTCAAAAAAGATGACTAAATCAACTAAACAGCATGCGTTCAGAGACATACCTGTGCAGAAGTTGATTTGCCAGTACTTAATCCATTTTTAACACCTAGGCTACCCTATTTACATTGGCTGTTTATTTCATGGATTTGGCACTTGAGGTGGCTGATAGCCGTGTCAAAAACGTGCGCAAAATGACCATTTGGCGCACGTTTTCGACACGGATTAAAACCAGTTGTAAGCATATATTTTCATATGTTAACATTAACGTCTTTCATATTGATAGCGTCAGTTTTATAGCGCATATAAGCAAGTGTTATGCTTACCCTCATTCCAAAGCAATCAACTAATACAATTATCGACCAAATATAACATTATCAGTAGTGTCCGTACATTGCACCATACATCACTACACATACCAGTGGCTCGTCTAATGCTCGTCATGTTTGTTCAATTAAGTTTAAGTTAATATAATTGTGATTTATCGAAACTCGTATCCTTCTCGTGTTTTCCTTGGCAATACGTTGAGGAAATCACAGTCACAGTCGTTTTAGTTCTTCAAACAAAGTATTTAATCACACTTGTGGTTAGCTAAATGTATTACAATTTTGGTTGATGGTTTATTATATTTGTAGGTCACACACTTGCTGATGAATTCCCTTTCGCATTCATGTACGTGTGTACAAATGCATCGAAATTCCGTATCTCGTTATCGCGAGCTAGTATCTAATAATGCGAGTTATAATACCATTAAAACCGTGGTAATATCTAGTAACGAGATATTTTTGGGCTCTGTTAAGCCTCTATGGTATAACACATTTTTTATATACGATTCCCTGCTCTGAAATGGATTAGTGATTGCAAAATTATAGCAAATCTTTAGTGTTCGACGTTATCCACTCACACAACATTGTTTCATGGACATTATGTTAATTATTCAATTGCAGACTACCCTAAATTAGATGTATGTGCCGAAAACCCCTGCTTCAATGGTGGAACATGTGTACCTGTTTTTGACAGATATACATGTGTTTGTCCAATAGGATATACTGGGTTCAGATGTGGAACTGGTGAGTATTGTTGTCATGATATCAATATACATCATACATTGAAGTGAGTCATCAGGCCAGCGACCCCAAATAAACAAATACATTAAAGTAAAGACGTTATGCACAGTAACATAAATACAATATTTTTTAAGTCGTTTCTCAATTTCAGTGATTGATTGAAACAAAAATGCAGCAAGTCCTTAAACATTTTGTATTTGAAGGGATAGGGCTGTAATGATAATTTGGAATATACAGGTGTCTGAACAAATAGAAAATGGGGGAAAACAAACTGATATTTATCTTCAATTTTAAGTTGTAGTAAGAGCACAATCTTTCAACTTGTTCCAAGTCAAGCATCCTGCCAAGACAACATTATCCAATGCAATGATATAGTAATTAATAAAAAACTTATCTAGAAACATTTTGAAATTACGGCAAGTGTCTAGTTTAGCAAGAGTTGCAATGCCACAGTACCGTCTACAATAGGGCACCATAATCCGTTTGAGAACAATTCGACAATTGTCTCTATATACCGGTTTCTTATTGTTCCATTCATCGCGAAGAAGTGTACCATACTGCAGACGTTTGATATTTTTAGCCAAGATGTGCTCCATTCGCCCAATTAATCAATCAATATTACCAATCAACATAATGTATATTTTTTTAGTATAGCCACTTATACAATATAATGAAATCATAACCTGATTTCATACTACTATTGCACTAGAATGTACAACTAAGTACCATACTTTTGCTATGTTTATTCAGTCATCGCATTCACGGTGCAAAGAAGCATATTTTAAGAAGAGGCAGAAAGAATATGCAATAGGCTTGGTGCGACATTGTCGACGTTTCAGGATGTGAGAGTAACACAGATGGTATCAGTCCATAGTATGGACTATTGTTGGACCAACGGTAGAACTTTAAGAAGAACACTGACCAACAGGGAACACCTCTTAGACAATGAACAGAATCCAGGCTACCCATGGGGGTTTATCACTGGGAAACGATCTGATATGTTAAAGGCATTGTGCACATTCTGTACACCAATAACAGGTTTGATGTTATTCCTATTTGCCGCAGTTTTGATAGCCCTGATTAATCTGTGTTGCACTATGTAAGTTAGCTACTAGAATATGCAGGAAGTTAGATCAGTTCACTGGATTCTTGATATTCACGAACGCCGTTTAAATACACTCTTATTTCAGAACACTGTTATCAATATCAATTCTGATATTATCGTGCAAATGCAATGCGTTTCAGTACACAGTACGCGCGTACATGTTTGGGAACTCCGCATACTCTGGTTCTGCTTTCAAAATGGCCGCGCTAAGGGTGCTGTAAAGTTCGATTTTCGCAGTATTTCACCCATACAATAAATGTAATGTAAGTCGATCGATCGTTTGTACCGATATTGTGATTGAGTTGTTGCAATCGGGACGAAATAGAATTTCGAAAATCGTATTATTTCGAACAATTTCGATATCATGGTGAAAAAGCTTTTCTACCCTGTGTTATTTTATGAGTGACTCGGCGGATGTACCTTCGACTGTATACCTACAGTATACCTACCATACTTATGGTAATTTTCAGTATCCAAGAAACGTACCGAGCGTCTGAGTATTGAACGGCATTTTCCAGTCTATCAAAAATTTATCATAGAGGTGGCAAATGCTATTACTTAAATGCTTTTCAAAATATTTTGTTATGATCATAAAACAAAAACTTATTAAATTATTATAATTAGTTCGAAACAACTATTATGAATTACTTATAGTACTGTACCGGCAGCAAAATGATTTATATTGCCGCAAAAACTACATTTCTTTGTTTGTAACGTAGTGTAACGTCGGTCAGTCGGAAAGTCTACAATTTCAGAAACCATCCAATATTATTCAGCTCTATTTTTATTGGTGCATGGTGCTACATTAGTGTTTCCATGCTACCGATTATATGAACTCGTAATCACGGCAGTGTTGTGTACGCATCCGACTTTCTTACTTGAATTTATCCTTTTATGTGTATTTTAAATGTTTAAGTAATTGTGCTTCTAATAAGTTGAATATCTTCATCTGTCTGAATACCCGCGTAGAGCTATATAACAAGCGCAGCAAAGCAGATATTCATCTGTTACATTGCCATGACATTACAATTTCAGACACTGAAAATGAAATATTTCCGCTTGGGGTTCTTGATGGAAGAAAAGGCAAAGAATGTGCAAGCAGTAGTAAGGCATCATGGGTATATATAGTTTAATTGTGTTTAACAATAATAGGTGTTACATACATGTATCAAATTTAGAAATGAACGAAATTATTTTTGTACTATTTTAAATTAAGCATTGTCTTTTGTAAAACCATGCAATGACTTTTTGACTACATACATAATCATAATATGTTCATCCCTAACATAAATGATAGATGATTACTATTACTTGACACGTTTTTCCTAAATCATAATGCGCAATATAATGCCAGAATCGGAACTGTACTACACTGAATTCGACCCAAGAGCCAATGAAATCCTAATGTATTCTGTGAAGCGGAGTGGCATATCGGCTCCTAATGAATGCGATGACCATCCTTGGTTTCGTGTTTCATTTGGCCTCGTACAGAAGTATCTGGTGTTAGCATGTCCCCGTTCAACTGGAAAAGCATCTACAACATGGCTTATGCATATAAAGTTACAAAGTATACTACTAAGAATAGTGCTTCTAGCTCTGTGGTGTACAGAGAATCGAGCTACGTGTACCGTTTTCTCCGCTTCACATATAATAATGTATTGAATTTTTATTTTAATACCAGGGCGATGTATTTCCACATATTAATCTTTTTCCGAATGGAACTTTGTACAATGTATGTGCTTCTCAGTAATGCAGTGTGTAACACAGTTTAGTTTTAAACTCAATGTTATTATATGTTGATTTATCGACTTCTAAGTAATTGTACATATAGATATTTTATTTTAGTTGTACTCGGATAAAGAGGAAATGTATTTTGTCCCGTTAGGTATCGTAATTATGTACTATATATTTTCGGAACAACGATGTTCTATACATACAAATGAGTTCACATTATAACGGTGTTATGAGAACAACGGAAAATATTATTTACGTAATGCATATTATTGCGTCATATGAAATAATATTGCTTTCTCTTTTACATTTGTCGCACACTTGATGATATGTCAGTGGTTCACGGTAGTCAGTTCTCGTGTTTGTTAACTGTCATCTAAGTCTATCTGGACCTAGCAGCATTTACTTTGCTTTGTTAGGCATTGAACATTCTGCTGTTCTGACACTCCTATTTTTGTTGAATGTTATGGTTTCATTATCCTACATACATGAGTATCCCAAAGATACGTATTTTTGTATTATTTTTGTACATTCGATGCAAATTATACAAATGTTCTGCATTCACAATCCTGGTCTATATATTATAAATAAAAAAGGCTTTTGTCCTGTTTAATCTAGGGTTGTTTGTAAATATTGTAAAACTGCTACACACGCGATTTTAGGGGCCATCATTATCACTAATATCTTTGTTCAAACAAACATTGTATTGTGACACCAGGATATTGTGGATGTAACATATGGGGACATATGTGATCAGTTTAGTTGAACACATAATCTTACTAATGAGTATCATACATACTTTTTTGACTGATCTGAGTGCTTACAATGAAGAACTTATTTTTGTGTTTAGTAAAGGTTTGTTGATGACAATGTTTTGAATATCATTTTTGTATGTTATATTAAGTTAACGCAAGTATTTAACTAAGAGTGTTGACAAATGTCTAAATCCATACATTGCAGTAAACCAGTAAACCAGAGATGTTCACTGAATTTATAGCGTCATCTAGCACTTATAAATATATTACAATGAACTCATTTAGAGTTTGGCAAATTTTTTGTATTTGAGAAAAAAGAACTCGACTGAATGTGACACAATAATATAAAATAATGAGTGTATGGGTAGAGAAAAATGCGATTATTGTCAAATATATATGTATATAGATTCAACAGTGACTGATGACAATATAGGCATGGAGTAAATGTAATATCAAGCTTTTATCAATGCAATATGATACTACATAGCTTAAAGCAATACAATCTTTGTGATTCAATCTTTCTACTTTAGTTGTTATACATCTGTCACTGAAAACAATATTCTGCTAAAGTCAGTAAATCACCATATATGCTGTTTGAAAATCGTTGAGGTAAATGCCCTTCCCAGTCCATCATTTTTAAATAGTTCTATAATGAAGAAACAATGATATAAAAACATTCGTTTAATGCAGTGCAATGACAAGTAAGTTAGTGTTAAACATTTGCACAATTGTTGATGCACAAATACATGTCATAGTGGTACATAAAATACAAATTGGAGTTCTAATTATCAGATCCACAAATTTATAAGGCGAAAACCTGAAAGGCAAGGCCTCTATTTTTATTGATTTGCTCCTCCTCCTTCTCCTCCTCCTCC
The DNA here is from genome assembly GCF_978046115.1 of Saccoglossus kowalevskii. Taxonomy (NCBI): domain Eukaryota; kingdom Metazoa; phylum Hemichordata; class Enteropneusta; family Harrimaniidae; genus Saccoglossus; species Saccoglossus kowalevskii. The sequence goes on from NC_140651.1 coordinate 19,177,200, forward strand.
TCCTTCTCCTCCTCCTCCTTCTCCTCCTCCTCCTATTCCATCAGTTCCTCCTGCCCCGTAGATTTATTTTATTAACTCATTTGAGAAATGGCTGAAGCCAAAACCTGCAACTTTGTATTTCATTCAAGACAAATAGGAATTTGTGCAAACAACTTTCCAAATAGCAATCAGCATTTGCATTTGAAGACAATTTATACATGTACTGTGCACATGCAAAATTAGCATGTTGACGAAGTTGGTTAAAGGGTCCAATTATAGTGCATTGTGGGTATTGTCATAATTGCAGCTACGATTCTGATGCTAAGTAGATAGACACTTGTCTGACCCACACAAATTTGTCTACAGTATCCTTAATAGTCAAAGCCTGAGCCTGCCATATTGGGCGTGGATTTTTTAAACTTAAACGGCGTCTCGCCACTTACCCGCTCCAGTAAGCATAACAACTGTTTTGATCTGCCACGTGGTTTTGCCGCCATTTTGAATATTTGGTGAGAATGGCTAAAATGAAGGCATTTATTTTGACTTGAAATTTGGCATTCACCATCCATATCTGGAGCCTTCTCATGTTTAGCTGAAATAATTTAAAAATCTCATATTATTCCAATGGTATACCTTAAAAATCGGTAGATTAAATCATCGATTATACAATAATATTTTATGTCCTATCACTATTTTTTTCAAATAACACTCTAATACTTTGAATGGTTACTGGATTTCTCTACATCTAAGACGATCAAACATATTATAAACTGGGAAAAAAAGTTTTAACGTTTGAAACTCACTCAACCTTGTATAAATATGCAACTATGACATCATGATGACATCAACACTCCATGAAGTGAGGAAATCGTATTTTCACATAGTTCATCTTAAAACCTCTATATAAACATGCTACACACAAAATGCAAGTCGACATAGTGTTAGTGTATCTCAATTCGTTTCCTTTAGATAAAACAAATGATCTTGAATTGACATGATATTATGAATGGTATGTAAGGTTTTGAATACAATATGAAATTTATTAAACTCATATAGTAATTGTCATTTTTTCCGTGTAAAAGTTTTCAAATAAATCAAAATTACCACACTCGTTTAATAAATCGGACATTGTAGTGTTACTCATGAGATATCGTTTATTAGTATATATATCCTGTCATATAGGGCTTTAATTCGTCCATGTAGTAGTTGACACAAGCTTTCTTAGCCATGGCTGATAGTGCCGATGAATTCGTGAAATCACATTTCAGTACGAAGCTGTGAAAGTGTCATGTCTCACCACCTTCACTAAATCCAGGACAAGACAAATTACAAATGCTGGAAATGTTGTCATGGCAACCATAAAGAAAAGCAGCAACTAGTAAATTTCTCCATTTTTGTAGAGCTGTTGTTGGAATTGTAGATTATTTGAACAAGGTGGACACACTGCAATACTACGATAATACATATTACGCAGCAGTGACCATTTATTTGGGAATTTCCATTTCACCAATTTAAATAAATATACCCAGAGAACACCAAATTCTATAGATAGTGTTGATGGCTCAATCAAAATTGTAAGAAAGTGTTGACCGATACAATTCACCTGTCAAAAATTTAGGTAACATTCAACAGGGTTTAATAGTGTGTTATACAATTCATTCTGATCGTTCATATGATAGTAATTAATAGTGTAGTATTAATAACTATGCGACACTATTACAGGTAATATGAAGACACTTATATTGATCAGTCTTGTGTCATCTTACTCGAATGCCTATGGATTACAATTTAATCAAGGTGCCGTTGTATTATCAGTATCTTATCTTGTCACATATGTGTTTGAAATAACAATATCATGCTAACCTGTTACATAATTCGTTTAATAACGATAGCAGTTTTTAAATATTCTACACAAAGTCACATTCTTCATTATTAAAAGTACGCCATTTAAACGTCATTCTTTTCATACCAGTGCTACTAATACTAGATATTATGTTGATGATGTAATTTTAGATAATGGTTGCATCGTAAGTCCATGGGAGAGAATTGAATGCGAAACACAGTCATCAACCAAAGAGGCATGTATAGATGTGAATTGTTGCTGGGATGACTACCGGCGCACTTGCCACCAAAAATATAAAACAGGTAATCATGCTGTGTTTACAATCGCTGATTTATGCATATGGACAATTTGTTTTGAAGTGTAATTTATGTAGTAATTAATAACCACTTATATAGGCTATATATACTGGCTATTATCAAATGCAACTTGAACACATCGTTATATTCACATATGTATAAGAAGGAGTGTTATTTAAATTTGGTATATTCTGCTGGGCAGCACTAGCAACATTTATGATTACCTGGTGAAGCATTAGTTAGTTAACATGCATTCCACGCTTATGTTCAGCCTTCGCTGTCAGTCTTACTTTGTCTACCAGTTTTAACTTGTGTGACTTGTGTCGTTTCAGCATTGTATAATTTTGCTATAAATATTGACATCCATCACTGCAGAATGAGAAATTGTTGGGCTCTGAATGACGGACGTATACCAAGTGAAAATTCCTATGAGTACCTTGCTGCTATATTTGAGCCGGGTACCTACATGTCCCCGACTGAGTACTCGAGCAGAGCCAACAGCAATAACTTTAGTTCAGTGAGCTGCATGTATCAACAATCAACACATGGTTATGTACCAGTTGCCGAAACCTTCCAGATAGCATTTAGAAGAAAAATTCTAATTAACAACGTAAGAATGATGATAAAGAAAGAACACAGTAAGTGAACAGAGGTTCCAAATTACTTTCCCAATTGATTTTACATGGGCGAATATATAACCAATCTATCCATACATTGTAGTTATTCATAAAAGTTTTTTATCATGTATGTTTGGCATTACATGAATACAAAAATCAATGGAACCCAATTAATTATCCATCACCACCAGAAGTCGCTAGTCCACGTGCAGATGTCACACACTGCATTGCCTCAGTTTCTAACACTACTGTGTTTACAGAAAAAAGTGCTATGTAACTTACTCAAGTTGTAATGCTAGAGGGCGCTATACCACAAAAAGGTCCACCTGATACGTATATTATACAAGGGTATAAAACCTAATAAAGGACCACATGTATAGGAAATATATAATAGTGCTACTTTACTAACACCTGTACGCCACTTAAGCACAATGTTAATACAAATAGTTACACAGCTATTCCTGGAGTACGCATTAACTTGTAGTCATGAACTCAACCTGTTGAGTTACCGAGGTGGCTAACATGTACAGTCAATGTATATGAAAGCAAAGCAGCAGAGCACAAAACAACCCATACCACGGATGGTACATCAAGCGATACAAATTAACTACCAAATGTGCAGAATTTTACCAATGCAACAAAGTTACAGGTCACATATTACAACAACTTCCAACTACACATTAGCAAGAATGCCGGGAGTACTCCTTTTTTGCGAAAATATCCTATGTCGCAACCAGTTATTTTTATTATTGTTTGAAGCAAAAAGTGAGGCGCGCTTGAATTTCAGTTTATTATATTACATGTTTGAAAAAAAGAAAAGATACGTAAACAATGTGAAATGTTATTATGAACAGCTACTTTCTAGGTAGTAGTTAATAGTAAATCTTTGGTGAATATTGAATATAATTATAGAATTAAGAAAATAGAACAAAATACGCGAATCGTCCAGATAAATGGAATTTCACATATCTTACGTTTTTAGGTGAAGTTGACTTGTCAGTAGTCAGGGATGCAAACTTGTACAAAATGTAGTAGGGGTAACTATTTAGGTTAGGCACGTTTCGTATGGGAACCGCTTATTGTAGACGTCGATCTGATGTTAATATAGCAACTATTAATCGAAATTACTAGAATATATTTGAAGTGAAAACATGTTTTGTATAGCTAATTCCGAAGCCAATAAGCCCGAATTGCACATTGGGTATTAGACTTTTGGATCACGACGTGATTTGCTTACAGTCAAATTTAGGACGACGCAGAGAATATAATAGATTATCAAATATTGTTTGACAGTGCATACAATTGATTGATACGACTTAGTATAATTTAAATGCATGGTCCGAAATTGAGTGAAATTGTTGAGACCTATAATGTTAACCATTATAAGCTCTGGGATGTGATCAAGATGACAAACCTGTTGAAATTATTTTATTTTACTTTTCAGCTAGATTTGTTTTCATGTTGTCACGCGATAATAAATGTTAATTAAGCGTTGTAAATATTTCGTGGTTACTGTTTGACACGCCATCAATCGGCAGACTAAACATGTCAACGGGACTAAATAAGATACATTAAAAAAACTCATTATGTTAAAGGTAAAAGATATATGTATTCTCTATTCACAATGCCGCAATTTGTCACAAATTGCCCAGCACAGAATGGTTTTAGTTTATACTTACTTGTCGATAACTTGATTAACGTTCTATTCGAACTAACTTAATTACCAGGGTAATTGTGTTGCCAATTGTCTTTTTGTTTTCAGTAAAACACTTTGCATACATTGCTGCCAATGAGAAGAGTAATGATGAACGGACATTGACTTGCGGAAGTCAGCAGACAGTCAGTTTAGATGGACCTACGTTCGGCATTGAAGAAATTGAGGGCCATTTCGTGTGGATATATTACTTTTGTGGTCTTGTATATGATGATATATTTTCTAAACACATCAGTTTAATCAGTCGTACACCATTTGTTTATGGCGTATCTATTTATGAAGTTGAAGTATATACAACCTATGGTGAGTAAATAAATTTAGAGAGAGTTTGTGACTAGGCATGTGCTGGCCGGCCAGCTGGTCGGTTTGTCAGTCACGTCGGTCATTTCAGTTAGTCATTGGTTGAGCCAATCATTTATGTATGATTATTAGGCATCATACCCACTAACTAAAATTTAACATAGCAGCATATGTCAGTTCTTCTTTAATTATGAGTACTTTTAATGCCACATATTGAGCTAAATGTGCTAACTCCTTTCAAAACACATATTATCACTTATTCCTTACCTTTCCCGTCCATATTAAATTTGTATTGGCGTAGTCTTTGTTTTGTACTCGTCAGTGATATTATCTCTAGTTTTGAATATATTAGTGCACTTTAATACAACATGTGTGAGTTCGATAAAACACAACTGTCATACTATTTTTTTCTCAGAATGCTTGTGTGTCATAGATGAGTGTTTTTTCAAAGAAGATCGGAGCGATTATCGGGGCATCATATCCGTTGACGCATACAACATAAATTGTAGCACTTGGCTTGATGAATTTGACAAGTCGGCATTTTTCTACAATTTGCGCAGTGACGAAGTTGCTATATCAAAACTACAAGGTCTGTTCGATAAGAATTACTGCCGCAATCCGAAAGAAATCAAGTCGGTAGGATTTGTGTATTGTAATAGAGGACGACATGACGCAACACGGTGTTCTATCAGTGAAGCAGGGTCTGCATGCTGTAAGTGACATTCATTACTTCGGTTATGTGTATAATTCAGTGTCTATCAACAAAGAAATATGCTGTTTTTATTTGAACCATTTACGTGCATTTACTAAAAATTATATTGACTGAATAAAGTGGCCGAATTCTTATTTGCAAGCCGAAAAAGCATTAATCGTACTCTGATGGGAATTTAAACTCCGGATAAAAAGTTTTGTATTCACGAAAAATGTCAATGGGTTTTAAAAACAGTGGGTTTTATGTATCTAGTTTTAGTAAGTAGGGTTTAAGTTGCATCATGGTTATGCCTTTTTATTCAAGAAGGGCTGATTAGCAAGTTTCATTTGTTGGCTTATGGCGCAGAAAGGTTTGACATATTCCTTTGAGTAAGAGTTATTGATTCGATGATTTGAATAGTCTCGACCAGAAATGACGTTGTGTAATATTTTGCAATGAGAGTATATTTTCAAGCTTTACAGCAACGACAGCAAGTCCTTAGAGTTGACATTAACATTCTTTCGTGATATAGAAAACTTGGCTTCAGGATCTTAGAACGTGGTTTAATTTAATGTTACAGTTGCTCCTTGCAACTGATGACATGGTCCAAAGTCATACAACGCTTTAAAGTGCGACTGAATATGTAGTGCCCCACTCAACGCTTTAATCATAGAAATTTCAGTGTCACCGGCCACTCGTTGCAATATATCACCTAATCAGCTCATTAAGTGTTTATTCCACAGCTTGCCTAATCAGAAGAAATTTGTTTCGAGCCCGTGGTTTTGCCATTAAGATAAACAAATATTTCCTTTAAGGAGAAAGTTGGCTTCTGAAGCACGTTCATCTTGAAAGTATCGGTTCTCAGACAAATATGGCACGGTTAGAACAATAGCGATGGCTCAAAGAGTTGTATAACTATATTCATATGGAAATTTGTGCTTACAAATCTTTCTAGGGGATTTGGATTATAAAACGATCTAAATCCAACGTTATACCTATAAACGTTCCATTGTTTTTAGTGCCAACCCCCTTTGTTAAGTACAATAACAAATATTTCGTTGGTGTCTGTGAGCTCTTGTGTGATTGGTCAATGCATGGACAGCTCTTCCAATTATGTGTTTTACTCCCTATCAATTTGGGCCATGTTTAACTCCGGGGTTACGTCCAAACGCCACTCTCTTGACTGGAAATCTGTGTTGAAAAAATAATCCTTTGTTGTTGTGTGTTTTTTAACATCACTTCACCTATTAACAATTCACCCCTAGACGTGATAATTTCATTTCAATAGTAAAAATCCGTTCTCAAAAATCCAAATAATCACAACCTAACCGAAATCCATTTTCTATTCTTACCCACAAGCCACAGTCAGACCATTCACCAAAACGAGTGGTCTGGGATATACTAGTACTCTGACCCATGCTGAGGACTTCCTGTTTGTAATGCTATATGATAAATCAGACTAACTATCACGTGAAAACAAATGAAATCATTCTAAAATAATGTACTTATACATGACATTTGCAATAATAATCGACGAGCAGGTCCGGGTTGTAACGTTCGGTTGACGAAATAGATGACGCAACAGTACTGATTGTACCTACATGAATGCTAATCATTTTCACATGCTGTCGTACATTATCTAACTCCGAAAGTGAAGTTTTATATCTTCAACAGAACGTAGCCGTTAAAACTTGCAAAACGAGTCTGTTTCGACCGATCACCGCTTAAGGTAGCGAGACTATTATTTGTGTTGAAAATTACGATTTTCACATTTATTTATTAATTGATGAAATGCACTATAAACTTTCATGTGATAAAGTCAACATAACATAGAATGTCATGTAAGTTGGTTAAAATGTAGATTTTCTGAAGGGAAGCAAGGCAGCCTCAGTAGTGTTTTCCAAAATCAACAACACAGGTTTAATCTGTGTGCCTATAAGTTTCAAAGATAAACTCAAGACAAAGAAATGTTAGGATGTGTTATCAGTAGCTATCTGACACACAATTAGTGTTTCCAAACATTTGAGTGGTTTGTCTCCGCCCCTATTTGTTTCACAGATTAGTCATTTGCATATGAATGTGTCAGACACAAGGTCACACAGCCACTGAAAAAAATTATTGATTTTGGTGTTTTCATATGCCGAATTTATCCAATTATAGCTATCCCATTCCTTTATTTTTTTGGTTTCCAATAGCCTTACACATTTGGATGTCCCTACACATGTTAAAACAGACCTTGATGGGAAAACAAATTGATTGTGCCGATAAACAAGCTTGAAAATCTTTGCTGTTACTTCATGGACGTTTTCTAGGAGTTTATGTTTTTTTAAATACAAGGTCTTTAACAAAAAATAACGTATACTTATTATCGTCGGATTAACACCAAATTTTCACAGCTTTAAGGTGGCAGTAAGAGGAACTTGAATGTGTCCAGACAAACTATTTCATCGATTATTTACCAACGAGCTGTGGTTTGAGTTGGGGGCAATGCGACTAAAACAGTAATTGAAATTCAGCACACTATGTTTTAAAACGCGTTGCTTGAATAAAACTGACCAGACACATTCAATTTACCAGACTATTGAACAACTAGGAAAAGTTAAAAAAAATACTTCTTATCGCCAGTATAAATGCGTAATTATTTTTTTTACAGAAAAAGTAATTTTTCACCTTTGATTGAGTAATTCGTCGTAGAATGCAGATACGGGCATGCAAAATACACTTGTGAAAAGCTTGAAGTCTGGCAATTCTAAAAATATATACTTTCCTGGGTCTATTTGTAGTCATTTAGTCACAATTAGAAGATGAAAACAAGTATGCAAATAATAGTCCCGCTACCTTAAGCAGCATACATTTTTTTTGGCTCATTTAAAAAATACGAACGGTGTCAATATTCAAAACTGCATTTTTTTCTGTCTCTGACGTGCTTCAGAATGATAGATCTTGGCCGATCGTATTTTTACAAATGACCTGAATGTACAGCACTAATTTCACCCAACCCCCTGCTCGCTTCTGATTTTCGATATTTTTTTTCACTTGCTTTTGCAGCCGCTTGATGAATAATTTCCGCTTCATTTTTCGACCGCACGAACCCAGAAATATCGGCCGTCTGCTCGCTCGCATTTTAAATACATGGCGGTGGCATATTTTTTTTTTTTGGAAAACACTTCAATATGTTCCTGGTTTCTCTGCTCTTTGCCTTAAGGAGTTAGCAGTGCCTGTATCACGTAAATGTCTCGATAATCATATTGTTGAAACGAGGTAGCAGCCCTGGATTCAAAAGAAACACAGTCCCGCTCTATCAGCTTGTTGTGGAACGTTCACATAACAACAGGTCATAGTTCAAGTTGCGTTCGCGAACGATACAAGGTATGATGGATTGGAAGTGGCGTTCAAAATTAAATAATAATTAATACTCGTTGAATCCTCAAACTTTAGCACTAAAATAACCATTTCGACAACTCATGTGCCAGTGATCAGTGTTTGGACAAGCGGCCAGTGTTTTTAATAAGCGAGTGAGAAAAGAAAGGGATAACAATATGGTCGTTTTCCGGTCGGAAATCTAGCGATATGCGGTTGATTAAAATGCGATAAAAGCGAGAGATTGGGCGAAATGGGTACTGATGCCCATTTATAGCTTGACATGCGTCACCAAATGAGAACATGGTAGGAGTTGGTAGTACTAGTATACGCGGGGAGGGAGTCCAGAGACGGAACAGTCAGCATCCCTTTTACGGAATCTCGACGGTTTTGTTTCGTTCTCACATGTAATATTACGTTTTGAGTTCAAAAAAGATGACTAAATCAACTAAACAGCATGCGTTCAGAGACATACCTGTGCAGAAGTTGATTTGCCAGTACTTAATCCATTTTTAACACCTAGGCTACCCTATTTACATTGGCTGTTTATTTCATGGATTTGGCACTTGAGGTGGCTGATAGCCGTGTCAAAAACGTGCGCAAAATGACCATTTGGCGCACGTTTTCGACACGGATTAAAACCAGTTGTAAGCATATATTTTCATATGTTAACATTAACGTCTTTCATATTGATAGCGTCAGTTTTATAGCGCATATAAGCAAGTTTTATGCTTACCCTCATTCCAAAGCAATCAACTAATACAATTATCGACCAAATATAACATTATCAGTAGTGTCCGTACATTGCACCGTACATCACTACACATACCAGTGGCTCGTCTAATGCTCGTCATGTTTGTTCAATTAAGTTTAAGTTAATATAATTGTGATTTATCGAAACTCGTATCCTTCTCGTGTTTTCCTTGGCAATACGTTGAGGAAATCACAGTCACAGTCGTTTTAGTTCTTCAAACAAAGTATTTAATCACACTTGTGGTTAGCTAAATGTATTACAATTTTGGTTGCTGGTTTATTATATTTGTAGGTCACACACTTGCTTATGAATTCCCTTTCGCATTCATGTACGTGTGTACAAATGCATCGAATTCCGTATCTCGTTATCGCGAGCTAGTATCTAATAATGCGAGTTATAATACCATTAAAACCGTGGTAATATCTAGTAACGAGATATTTTTGGGCTCTGTTAAGCCTCTATGGTATAACACATTTTTTATATACGATTCCCTGCTCTGAAATGGATTAGTGATTGCAAAATTATAGCAAATCTTTAGTGTTCGACGTTATCCACTCACACAACATTGTTTCATGGACATTATGTTAATTATTCAATTGCAGACTACCGTAAATTAGATGTATGTGCCGAAAACCCCTGCTTCAATGGTGGAACATGTGTACCTGTTTTTGACAGATATACATGTGTTTGTCCAATAGGATATACTGGGTTCAGATGTGGAACTGGTGAGTATTGTTGTCATGATATCAATATACATCATACATTGAAGTGAGTCATCAGGCCAGCGACCCCAAATAAACAAATACATTAAAGTAAAGACGTTATGCACAGTAACATAAATACAATATTTTTTAAGTCGTTTCTCAATTTCAGTGATTGATTGAAACAAAAATGCAGCAAGTCCTTAAACATTTTGTATTTGAAGGGATAGGGCTGTAATGATAATTTGGAATATACAGGTGTCTTGAACAAATAGAAAATGGGGGAAAACAAACTGATATTTATCTTCAATTTTAAGTTGTAGTAAGAACACAATCTTTCAACTTGTTCCAAGTTAAGCATCCTGCCAAGACAACATTATCCAATGCAATGATATAGTAATTAATAAAAAACTTATCTAGAAACATTTTGAAATTACGGCAAGTGTCTAGTTTAGCAAGAGTTGCAATGCCACAGTACCGTCTACAATAGGGCACCATAATCCGTTTGAGAACAATTCGACAATTGTCTCTATATACCGGTTTCTTATTGTTCCATTCATCGCGAAGAAGTGTACCATACTGCAGACGTTTGATATTTTTAGCCAAGATGTGCTCCATTCGCCCAATTAATCAATCAATATTACCAATCAACATAATGTATATCTTTTTAGTATAGCCACTTATACAATATAATGAAATCATAACCTGATTTCATACTACTATTGCACTAGAATGTACAACTAAGTACCATACTTTTGCTATGTTTATTCAGTCATCGCATTCACGGTGCAAAGAAGCATATTTTAAGAAGAGGCAGAAAGTATATGCAATAGGCTTGGTGCGACATTGTCGACGTTTCAGGATGTGAGAGTAACACAGATGGTATCAGTCCATAGTATGGAATATTGTTGGACCAACGGTAGAACTTTAAGAAGAACACTGACCAACAGGGAACACCTCTTAGACAATGAACAGAATCCAGGCTACCCATGGAGGTTTATCACTGGGAAACGATCTGATATGTTAAAGGCATTGTGCACATTCTGTACACCAATAACAGGTTTGATGTTATTCCTATTTGCCGCAGTTTTGATAGCCCTGATTAATCTGTGTTGCACTATGTAAGTTAGCTACTAGAATATGCAGGAAGTTAGATCAGTTCACTGGATTCTTGATATTCACGAACGCCGTTTAAATACACTCTTATTTCAGAACACTGTTATCAATATCAATTCTGATATTATCGTGCAAATGCAATGCGTTTCAGTACACAGTACGCGCGTACATGTTTGGGAACTCCGCATACTCTGGTTCTGCTTTCAAAATGGCCGCGCTAAGGGTGCTGTAAAGTTCGATTTTCGCAGTATTTCACCCATACAATAAATGTAATGTAAGTCGATCGATCGTTTGTACCGATATTGTGATTGAGTTGTTGCAATCGGGACGAAATAGAATTTCGAAAATCGTATTATTTCGAACAATTTCGATATCATGGTGAAAAAGCTTTTCTACCCTGTGTTATTTTATGAGTGACTCGGCGGATGTACCTTCGACTGTATACCTACAGTATACCTACCATACTTATGGTAATTTTCAGTATCCAAGAAACGTACCGAGCGTCTGAGTATTGAACGGCATTTTCCAGTCTATCAAAAATTTTTCATAGAGGTGACAAATGCTATTACTTAAATGCTTTTCAAAATATTTTGTTATGATCATAAAACAAAAACTTATTAAATTATTATAATTAGTTCGAAACAACTATTATGAATTACTTATAGTACTGTACCGGCAGCAAAATGATTTATATTGCCGCAAAAACTACATTTCTTTGTTTGTAACGTAGTGTAACGTCGGTCAGTCGGAAAGTCTACAATTTCAGAAACCATCCAATATTATTCAGCTCTATTTTTATTGGTGCATGGTGCTACATTAGTGTTTCCATGCTACCGATTATATGAACTCGTAATCACGGCAGTGTTGTGTACGCGTCCGACTTTCTTACTTGAATTTATCCTTTTATGTGTATTTTAAATGTTTAAGTAATTGTGCTTCTAATAAGTTGAATATCTTCATCTGTCGGAATACCCGCGTAGAGCTATATAACAAGCGCAGCAAAGCAGATATTCATCTGTTACATTGCCATGACATTACAATTTCAGACACTGAAAATGAAATATTTCCGCTTGGGGTTCTTGATGGAAGAAAAGGCAAAGAATGTGCAAGCAGTAGTAAGGCATCATGGGTATATATAGTTTAATTGTGTTTAACAATAATAAGTGTTACATACATGTATCAAATTTAGAAATGAACGAAATTATTTTTGTATTAGGCATATGATAATGTTTCATCTAGACTACTATTTTAAATTAAGCATTGTCTTTTGTAAAACCATGCAATGACTTTTTGACTACATACATAATCATAATATGTTCATCCCTAACATAAATGATAGATGATTACTATTACTTGACACGTTTTTCCTAGATCATAATGCGCAATATAATGCCAGAATCGGAACTGTACTACACTGAATTCGACCCAAGAGCCAATGAAATCCTAATGTATTCTGTGAAGCGGAGTGGCATATGGGCTCCTAATGAATGCGATGACCATCCTTGGTTTCGTGTTTCATTTGGCCCCGTACAGAAGTATCTGGTGTTAGCATGTCCCCGTTCAACTGGAAAAGCATCTACAACATGGCTTATGCATATAAAGTTACCTGACAACGGAGTCTCTCACCATGTACAAGGTAAACGATGATAGAGGAAACTATCAGGTAAATATAGAACAACCCCATTGTTATACATCGAATTACCAAACTTAGATTAACTCTCATAAAATACGTCCACACTAATCGTTTTTATTGTATCATATTAATGTAGTTATTCTACAATGCGAATACAATGGTAGGAACATCGTTCAATCCAATCGACCCCATATTGAGTACGACTGACATTATTGTATATTTACAACATTTGTCAATATCAACCGTAATATACGAGGCAACTTTGGGTTGTATTTTGGAAATATATGGACCTATAGAATTGCGAACTGGTAGGCATGCTAAAGAAATACTTTTATTATTATTAATATTTTATTATTATTTTTCATTATTGAAAACGATAGAAAAGCAATAGTCAATTGGGATAAATATTACCATGTTACAAACTGAAAAACCTGATTTAATTTCAATGTTTTAATTTCATCTGTCACCGATATTGAATTGATAGAACTAGCAAATGTAATTTTTCATTATATGACTGAGAGGATAACACTTGTTATTTTCTAAAGATCTGATTAACTAAAACTGAATACGAACCAAATAACATTGTGATATCCAGCTGCTTGTGGAATAAGATACAGATAATGCAAGGTGTCACTGTAAACCCTTATTGAACTCACATTGCCCGCGGTGATTCGGAGCTACGCCTACAAAGACGATGGCTACATATTACGCAGCACGCGAAAGTGTGCATTTGAGGGGCAGTAAGCATTTGAAGAATGAAGCTGACGAAGGTGTGATGAATATTGTGTTACATCATGTACGAAAGAAACTTGTTGTTTTCAGACCTATAACCTTCTCGTAATGTAAAAATCTACACACCATTGAATATTTTTTTTTTGTATCTAATTATAACGCGATATATACTTATTATTGTTCTCAGAATCATTAACAGATATATTCGACAAGAGATCAGGATTCAAAATTGATTATACGCTATCTATCCCTGGTAACCTAACACAAATATACCGTGCAGTCACTTTTGAAGAATGCAAGACACTTTGTTTAAATTCTGAGATGACGTGTCGGTTTATATCGTTTTCGGAAGAGGATAATATTTGTCATTTTGGTAATATATTACACTGGATGAGCGAACATGACACTGCACTGATGCGAGCATTACCGTGGGATTATTATCTACGTATTACAGCTGGTTAGTTGAATTTTCAAAAGAAAATCATGTACTTTATGAACTTATTTCACTCCAGACTTGATCACAGATATAAATAAATTGCTTTCAGTGGCGTTGTATTCAGTTTTATATTTCAAAAAATATATGTTCATACCCTTCATGAAGTAGCCATACATATATTAAATTGCATTAATAATTATTTATATATCACGTGATTTATTTATAATTTATTTACTGTATTCATAATTATTGATTTACCACTTAACACTTAATATAACAACGAACGCTAGCAATTAATTTTTCCATTTACGCAATGTCCAATCGATTGACAGCGCGCCTAACAAATCAATGAGAGCGTGGTGAATTTGAAATGAGCAATGAGAAAAAAAAACATAGTGTTATAATTTATGGCTAACATTTCGGGTGTCAATTTAAAAGCAGCTAGCCCAAAATTCCAGTATTGTTGTTAAGAATGTAAATTTATATTAAGTAGTGATGTTGTAAAGCAGGCGTAGTCCTGGCTGCGGAGTGATCAGTATCAAACGATGGTGGTAATTAGAGAATTATTTGTGATATGGAGAATTATGTAGATCTTCCTTACTATTAAAATTAAATTGAAGCAGCCAGTGTATTGGTAGGTAACACCACGGAACTTCGGAAAGTCGATCCTCAGTCCCGTGGTGTTATCTGTAGCGAACTGTTGACTGCATTTGAATATATTTTAAATATCTATCAGATTTATTACTTGAATAACTTTTCCGATGTGAACTTAAATTCTATCATCCTGTCGTTAGGGAATTCGGGAATAATTTCCCATTTACTTATAGTCAATATTTTAATTGTGTCATGTGTACAACATATACGTCTGCACTTTATGTATTGAGACCGAGTTTTGACAAGGTCTACTTGTAAACACTGTGTCGGTTTGTGCCAAATACAAATTTCATTAACAATAATAAAAACCTTGCTATATATATTTGAATTGAAAGTCGTTATTTAATAAAAAAGTTTAATGGGACTTGTCAATACCTTGCCTTTGTTTAATTTTTAATTGTAATTTAATTATATATTTCCATACACAAACATATTAGGTGTTGTGTTATATGTTATGTAAGTTCAATATTCTGAGTTTAGAACCACAGTTACTCTTATGTTCTAATAGTTCTCTTTGTTTATTTGGTAGACATGTTGGAGTGCACCAATGTCAGCAGGACTTGTCCACAAAGGCTACAATGCCAGGATAAAAAAGGAATGTTTTCAACAATAGACCACCCAATACCATACTTAGGAACAAGTCATTGTTCGTGGCATGTAACAACATCGCCCACTGCTTACATTGAACTAACCTTCCAGAAGTTCGATGTCAGTGTAAAAAATGGGGCCTGTAATTTCGATTACGTAACGATTCATGTTGGTCATTCCATTGATGGTGTCCTCATAGGCCGATTTTGCAACTCTAACCCTCCACCTGACATAATTCGATCTGATTTCAACGATTTGTATATCAGTTTTATTTCTGACCATGAAAATGACGACAGCGTTGGATTTTTAGCAACCTATCAATCCGTGAATCTTTCATTTGTTAAAACAGAAAATGGTAATTATACAGTAATGTTCATGGAGAATTTTTATTATGGAATGATTCAAGATGCAAATAGCACTGATATACCCAATTATTTGGCGTCGATTTGTATTATTTTGTACACATTAAACTTTACTAATTGAATTGTCTATTTCACGATTTATAACTGCGTAGGTGTTTTTTCTATATAACTTGGATTATATAATAACATCGCAATTTTATTGGCATCAACTAGACATTTCCTGTTCACATGATTTGTTTGGATACGAAGACTCTTGTTATCGACTATTTGAAATGCTATTCAATGTGACATGGGCGGAAAGTTCGCAAATTTGTAAAGACATCAATGCATCATTAGTAAGTGTCATGTCGCAAAAAGAATCATGGGCAATTCATCAAATGTCTTTAAATCCGTTGTCGTGGACTTATATAGGTAAGCATTACTTCCTCGTTAACAAGTTTTGGTTATTACAAAAGAAACACAGTAATGTAATAACATTATATTATTTTCATTGTATTTACAGGTTTACCAGATTCTGGTGGTGAAGGAAAATATATGTGGACAGATGAAAGTGTTTTGTCATACACAGATTGGGATATGGATAGGTATGAGCATTAACAAAAACATTTATATTGAAATTGACTTCAGATAACAAGTAATCTTCAAGTCGAATAACGTTTACTTTACTCTGGTAAATATGACTAAATTGTTTGATTGACTGTTGGCTGGTTGGACAGTTGGTTATCACTTTGATAATTGATAATTTGAATGCTAAACACGTACCGTATTATTAGTATGGATCACTGTATAATACACAAGCATATTTGTTGTTCTTTATTAGATTGCAACCTAATGGAAGAATGTATGAAAACTGTGTTGCTATGTACATTACAAACTTACATTCATCTGATCACTGGCACGATATACAATGCGACATTCCAAAAACAAACACATTTATATGTGAACAGAATTCACTTACTCATGATAGGACTGGTAAGAGAGAAAAATTTGAAGCACCTTGTTGATGAAATATTCAATTTGAGATGTAGTAGACGAAGTACAATTTCAACTAAATATTTGTATAGATGATTTAATTTAGAATATCAAAATGTGTTTTTAATGAACGACCATACACTACACATAAACAAATTATGTTAGTTGCGTACTTCATGTGATAAACATAACAATACATCATTGAAATCGTTGTCCTACTAATTATCATTCACATGCAAATGAACAATCATTCCAGGAGAATTAATTATACTAAAAAGGATCTATTCAGTATTAGGAACAGTAACATCTGTACTATTGTGCACAAATGCTCCCTCTCAGTCTGGAAAAGGATCAGATCATTAGGTATTCAGTCAAAGTCATCAACCCACAGAGGGAAAAGAGCTGGTACTCGTAAGCTGAATTCTCACCCACAACATACAATTACAAGGAATCAGCATTTCCAGCTTGGTTGTTGGAATGTACATTCAATTCGGAATAAGGCTACACTAATTTATGACTATATTGTAGAACATAATATTGATGCACTTGCAATCACAGAGTCATGGCTGAAAGCCAGTGGCGATGAACCAATCATTAATGAAGTTACACCAGCTGGATACACTTACCGTCATTTTCCGCGTGTGAAATCAACTGGTGGAGGGATTGTATTTATATTTAAGTCTAGTATTACAGTCACCACCTGGAAGCCACTATATAATGTTACTACCTTTGAAGCTGTTGAAGTCACTCTGCGTTACCATGGAATTACTTTTAAAGTCATTATTGTGTATCGTCCACCTCCCAACACAAAGAACAAATTCACTGTCTCTAAATTCCTCAATGAATTTGGAGATCTTCTTGAACCTTCATCTACATACACTGGCAATTTTTCTATTATTGGGGATTTCAATTTTCTCTGGGCAAATGTATCACCGGATCCTAATACTCGCAAATTTCAAGAATTACTGGACTCGTAAAATTTAAAGCAGTGGGTGAACACTCCAACACACACTCATGGTCACACACTTGATCTGGTCTTCACAAATCCTGACCTGATCCTCAATGTCACTGTTGACACTGTTTATATTTCAGATCATTTTCCAATCTATATACAAGTCTTACTACCTAAACCTCCATTAGTTCAAAAGGAAATTATATATCGTCGCATTGCAGATATTGTTGCAGAAGATTTTGAATGTGACATTAAGGATGCTCTAATCCCCAGCCAACCTTCACAGATGTGAACCTGGCTGTTTCTCATTACAACTCGTGCCTAAGGAAACTACTAAATAAACATGCACCGCAACGTAAACAACTTATCACTGTGCGCCCTAATGGAGATTGGTATACAACGGACATAATGGTAGCTAAGAAAACACGCAGATTTCATGAAAGGAAGTGGCGCACTACGAAACTGGAAATTCACAAGCAAATTTACCGTACCCATTGTAGTAAAGTTCACAAGCTCATTCAGAATGCTAAATCTAAGTACTATTCAGATATAATTCAAGAGAACGCTCACAATCAAAAAGCACTATTTCAGTTATCATCTAATCTAACCACTGATAAAACATCACCACTGCCAACTCATTCTTCACTCAATCAACTCACAGAATCATTTAGTGAATTTTTCACAAACAAAATCACCAATATTCGGCATGGTTTGGATTTAGACGGACAGGGTGATAATAATCGAGTCATTTATACTTCAAATGCTACATGTACATCTGAAGAACTTTCAAGTTTCCAGCCTACTACTACACAGGAACTCAAGAAAATCATTAAGGAATCACCATCTAAATCATGTTGCCTCGACCCAATTCCCACATATTTATTCAAGAAAGGTCAATCACAGATCATACCCTGGGTCATGTATCTCATCAACCTATCTTTCCAACAAGGACTCGTACCAGCTAATCGGAAGTCTGCAGTTGTCATACCACTGCTTAATAAGAAAACACTTGATCAGCAAATACTCAATAATTACCGACCTATCTCTAACCTACCTTTCCTTTCAAAAGTTCTGGAAAAAGTCGTCGCCAGGAGACTGAATGACTACCTCGCCAGGAACTCTCTTCTGTAACCTCTCCTGTCTGCATACAGGAAATTTCACAGCACTGAGACAGCACTCATCAAAGTACACAATGACATATCAATGTGTATTGATGCAGGACAATATGTTATCCTTGTCCTCCTAGACCTGTCTGCTGCCTTTGACACGATCGACCGTGACATCCTTCTTGCACGGCTAGCAGATATGGGCATATGTGATCTCGCCTGGCAATGGCTAGCTTCATATCTCACGAACAGACATCAGTCAATTGTCATTAATGGTCATTCATCTAAAGAAACAACGCTTCATTATGGAGTTCCCCAAGGATCAGTACTCGGTCCCCTGTTATTCTCAATTAACATCTCATCACTTGGTCAAATTATTCGTCACCACAATCTTCATTTTCACCAATACTCTGATGACAATCAACTTTACCTTTCTTTCAATAAAGATAACATTTCAGCTGCCACATCCCAAATTGAAAATTGCCTATCTGACATCAAGGCTTGGATGGTTAACAACAAACTACAGCTAAATGATGGTAAAACAGAGATATTGCTAATCCGTTCAAAATTTGACCTATCTCCAAACCCCTTGCATGGTATCAACATTGGATCAACACTCGTTAAACCGGTTAAACTAGCTCGCAACATTGGTGTCATCTTCGATGATTCACTTCAGTTCAGTAAACACATCATCAGTACATGCCAGAGCATATACATGCATATCAGACGCATAGGACTCATTCGCCAACATCTATCTGAGCATACCTGTCTTAAACTCATTCACTCTATTATAACCGCTAAACTGGATTACGGCAATGCCTTACTCTATGGCTTACCAAAATCACAGATACACCTGCTTCAGAGGGCTCAAAACTGTGCTGCCCGTCTAATTACACGTACCAAAAAATTTGATCATATCACTCCTGTTCTTCGTAAATTACATTGGCTGCCAGTTCACTATAAATTTTACTACTCACGTACAAGTCACTACATGGATTGACACCATCCTACATATCGGACCTTATTCACAGAAATCAAAACCAGAGAACCCTTCGCTCAAGTAAGAAACATATACTTGCCATACCTAGAACTCATCTCAAGAATTATGGTGACCGGTCATTTGCCCATTCCTCGCCATCTTTATGGAATGAATTACCAAATGACATCTGTTCTGCACCAAATGTTAACATCTTCAAAACCAAACTCAAATCTTACCTTTTTCAGCAAGCCTATCTGTGAAACTAAGCGTCATTGAGCATCACTGCGATGGATACTAAGCGCTATATAAACTTGTATTTATTATACGTCTGCAATCCTTATACATGCTGAATTATTCTCATTGATGATTTGTTGATGTCAGGCTCAGAACAAATATATAAACTAGTTCGCATACTGATAGATAAATACTGATAAATTATTCTGAAATAATTGATTTGCCATGAAACCAAATTATTCTGAAGAAAAAACAATACATCACTGTTATTCGAAAACGTAACGCAAATACTTTAACCTCAAAAATAATTTTCGTAAGCGTTACCTAATGTACGTAGTACTACATATATTCTTGTCAAATGGATTTATTCGCTCGTTGATAGTGTATGAAGTATCTTTTTTTACAGAATACAGTCACTCAGTTGAATTTCTCACAAGGCGACAAGGTGAGCTAGATAAATACTATTATACCTCATAGCCTTAACAATCAATCAGATTGGCGGTCGATATATTCAAGTTTTGACTCCTCAGCGGTCAAAAACGCAATATTCTGCTTCTGCAATCGATCAAAGGAATGCTGAATCACCGTTGGGTTTTGTCGGCGTTTCGACTCAAAAGTGCTTTTCGGATCGATTTGCATTATATATATATATTCACTATCATGTCACTAACTAGACTAGATAATTGTAACTTCAAATGTTATGTATACTACTTAGCGCAAATTAGCAAATAAAAATGGAATATTGGCATAGTTTTAACCTTAATTTATAAAATTAAAAAGGGAATTTGGCAAATGTTACATGTTCTGAACAGCTGCATCAATGTATCAGTGGGGAATCTATTCATCGTATTAATATATGTGATCGAAATAATGACTGTTCCGATGGTAGCGATGAAATACAATGTAGAAATATGCAAATGGTTCCAAATGATATTGCATATCTTACAGGTAATTACAGGTTTATTGTGAATTAATTCATGTATCTTAACATGTGTTACGTATTTATGTTTTGTTAAACAATTTCAGACTGTTATGAACAACCTGTGTTTACCATAAATATACGTTTACTTCCTGACCTCCACAAATGCAAAGGATTCACGTGTGATTACGGGACATGTATATCTTACTCAAAATACTGCAATTTTTATAGAGATTGTCCTGATTCGACAGATGAGTTATTTTGCGGTAAGTGTAGTTTGGTAATTATAGTTCAAGCAAATAATCAGTGTTTTTTTAAACGTGAAGTCACAACTCTCACCACATGTATAAGCTTGGAGGGTATAGTGTTGATTTTAAAATAACAAGCAAGTTTATGTCAACTGTAATCTGTGTTGTAGATATGACTTGGTGTGGCGATGACACAGATACATTTCTTTCTGAAAATCGACAATGCATACAGAAGAACAAAGAAAATGACATGGTGGAAGACTGTTTGGATGGCAGTGATGAAAATCGTGGTACTATGACAGGTAAAACAAACAAACATAAACAATAAATAAATAAATAAATAAATAAATAAATAAATAAATAAATAAATAAATAAATAAATAAATAAATAAATAAATAAATAAATAAATAAATACATTTTCTCACTCATGTTAATGATCTTGCAATGGAATCTTATGTTTGGATGACAGTTGTTTACCATTAACTGTGCAATGTGATGGTATAACAGACTGTGTGTATTGTGAGAAGAGTACAGCGCCAGACGAATCCTACTGCAGTAAGTACTTCAGAAAAGAGTTGCATATATTTGTTTGTCAGAAATGATAATGTTAAAATCAGTAAATTACATTTGATGGTGTAATGTGACATATTTTAACGTTTACGTGATGTGTTATGACGTGAAGTTATCTACGCTGTGATGTAATGTAATGGAACGGAATTTCCTATGATATGACATTATCTGATGTGATATGATTGGATAATATGTGAAGTTACGTGGTGTAACATGATGTCATGTGATAACGTGCTGTAGCGTGATGTATTGTGACACCATGAGACGCGAGGTAGCGTGTGTAATTGGCGTGATGTGAAATAAGGAAAGGGGGCATAATGTTGATTTGATGTAATATATCTTCTATGTGAAGTATTGTAATTCTACATGATGTGGTGTAACGTGGACTTATGTGATAAAAAGTTGGCACAATGTAAAGTGATGTGTTCCGATGTAATGTTCATGTACGCAAGAGTTCATTCATTGTTCCAAGCGCATTGAAATACAATATTTTTAGATTATGGTTCAGGTATCCAGTGCTCCGATCATCAATTGAGATGTAGAAATGATGTGTGTGTTGACTCCGTGCAACAATGTGTATATGACGTAGACAACAGTGGCTTTTTAATTGGTTGCCGTGATGCAACTCATCTTCAACATTGTGGTGAGTTATGCATGCCGAATATGCTATGCATGGTAACATTATATTATATATTTCCATCGCTTACATGTGATTGATAGAACATGTTGATGAATAATTTAAATGAGCAGTACGTGTATTTTTTTGCAGAGGATTTCATGTGTTTATTTGGTACTTACAAATGTCCTAACAGTTACTGTATTCCACTACATAGAGTATGTGATGGAGTGAGTGACTGTACTGGTCGGCAAGATGAGATTTATTGTGGTCAGTGTAATTCATGCTATTATATCTACATCTGCGATTTGTTTCTATTAGGCTAAACTAAGGACGCATAACTTTAATTTTATGGACATATTAAAATTCTCATGACTTAGTATACATATATAGGTGTTAGATCATCAATTCATATGAATTGTACTGTTTGATCATTCTAGATAATTACACTTGTCCAAGCGGTTGGTATAAATGCCAGGATGAGGTGGTATGTGTCTCTCCTTTATATATGTGCGATGGTATAAAACAGTGCCCAAGAGGAGATGATGAACTGTTTTGTGGTACATGTGACTGCATGTTTTTCGTGTCATTGGAAGCTTTCAGAATAATTTCCATTAGATAGTAATATTTGCAAAAGAAATATCAACTACTTTTTCAGAATATCATCATCGAAGCGAATTTAATGACATTTTCTCGTTTAGTCACATATCATGTTCCCTAATACAACTTCGAATGTGAATTGTTGTCCCGGATTGTGTTTACATTGTATGATTCTATTTTATCAATAAGCCAATTGAGGTTAATGAATTAAAAATGTCATTTTATTTCAAGGAATGCAAGTAATTCAACGACCGTGAATGAAATGGTTGATGCCACGTTCAGTCGTTTATTCTACATCGCTGAATTGTACGTATATGTATCATCATCGACGCCGATCATTATTGATAATGGATTGGACAGTCTGTCAATACTACTATCACGTTAATGTTAACATTGTGTATAATTTATTCATGTTAAGTTATGCTAATAATATATTTCTTAAACCAACAGGGATATATCTTCAAATCGTATTCGAAAATTGTATGACGGAACGTTCAGCGATATGATTAACCTCCTAAAACTGTAAGTCATTTGTGATATTGATTGATGAATATTTAAGCGAAGGGACATGGGACCATATTAATACTGACTGTGAAACAAATGCAAATGAATAATTACAACCATCAGTAAACAGTGTTTTCCATTGTTACACATTTAAGTGTGTAAATTTCTGCTAATTATTAATATTGATTGTTGCAAATGTCATTGACAGTGTTCTGACAATTGTTAGATAGTAAAGCTACCATTAATTGTCACAAATGCAAGTGAAAAGTAATATTGATTGCTGCATTTGTCAATAACATTGTAATAGCTGCTGTCTTCAGCATCAATAATTATATAAATATATGTATTAATCTCACAAAGATACTGCACTATGGCTAAAAATTTACATACAAAAAGTAAACATTGATTTTGCCTAGGGCTGATCATATTTATTGATTACGACAATTATCAATGAATCTTGTAATTTGTTGTTACATATATATATATATATATATATATATATATATATATATATATATATATATATATATAGTAATAATTGGTACCATAAATACGGTGTACGTGCGGTTAGCATGCATTAAAAACAGCTTTCTCGTGTTTGTGATTCGTTACAGTCACCTTCATCATAACATTATAACCGTATTGACAAACAATGTCTTCAGAGGACTGAACAAATTGCGATTTCTGTAAGTAAAACTATTACACAGTGAAATATGTTAGCGTCAAGCAATTGTTATATTCAATTCAATTTTTGAGACTACACATGCAAATTTAATAATGTCTTACTCTGATTAGAAGTCGTTGCCATGTCAGTGTTGGCGCTCTACTATTATAATTCTAAGGTCATTCAGGCAACTAACCGTCTGTTTATGTACTGTATTACAAGGCATCCAATGCTATTCAGGCAATCATCCATCTGTGTATGTACTGTATTACAAGGCAAAAATGCCATTCAGGCAATCACACACCTGTGTATGTGCTGTATTGCAAGGCCTACATTGCCATTCAGGCAATCACACATATGTGTATGAGCTGTATTGCTACGCGCCCAATGCTATTCAGGCAATCATCCATCTGTGTATTTGCTGTATTACTAGACGTTCAATGTCATTCAAGCAATCACACATTTGTGTATGTGCTGTATTGCAAGGCATCCAATGCCATTCAGGGTCCACCCATCTGTGTATGTTATGTATTGTTACACGCCCAATGCTATTCAGGCAATCACCCATCTGTGTATAATGTATTGGTAATCGTTCAGTGCCATTCAGGCGACCACTCATATGTGTTTGTGATGTATTGCCAGGCTTCCAATGTCTTTTAAGCAGCACTCATATGCATTTTTTTGTGTTGTACTATTATGCTTCCAATTTCTAATTATGTAACGATTATAAACGTTATTTTAGTTACATATATTATTAATATTATCCATCTCATTATTCAGAGACATCCGTTGGAATCAAATAATTCATGTCACGTATGATGTATTCATCGAACTACCAGTGTTACAAATACTGTAAGTACATGGTGATGTATTCATGACACAAATTGTGCACACTAAAAACTTTATCTTGCTTTCATTATAAATACAAATCAGCTTCTATAAATGTTTACACACACAGACATACAGATCATGTGAACTCCTCACTAGGTGATGTAATATATCTATTATATTATGTGATCTCCCCAGTATAGTACGCGATCTTTGTATGTTATGATGTCATAGATTGAACATATTAGTACACCTCGGTACTATATAATATAATCTTTGCATTATATTGTGTAATGCAACATCTAAATTATATGACGTGACGTATAAATTATATGAAGTGGTCACTGCATTATATAAAGCGATTGGGTACAACACTATTATATGAGCATGTTAGTATTTCCCACAAAGCAACGCTCCACACGCGCTGTACTCGGTGCGCATGAACATTTGCTCTGGGCGATGTTTAGTTATGGATACCATATCATACAGCCTGACATTGTCCAACAGAAAGAACCCCTAATCAGGAGTATTCACGTCCGCCACGAAATTATTAGTATTTGGTTCGATTCTCTAATCAGTATTATCGAGTACAGCGTCTGTGTACAAAGCTGAATTGTTGGAAATACGATCTCAATCTCAAGCTCTAAGCTCTTTTAATAATGTTGTAACCGCGTGTATTGGCTTTATATACTGCGAAAACTGTGTATAATTGACATGTCATATTAAATAACGGGGGGATGACATTATATAGTGGGCAGACTACAGAAAATAATGCATTGTGTACAATCATTATGTATAATCTCCAGTCCACTAGGCTGATCATTGGAACCATCCTGGACGATAGGCAGGGCATTTGCTCGCTTACCACGGCCACCAGTGTTCAACATACCGACTGCATGCCTCGGTCTTGCACCTACAGAAATGGTGCCATATTAGATGGAGGTTAGTGAATCTACCTCAACCCTCTGTTCCACAGGCGAACTACTCATGTTCATCTAAATGACTTTCATCTAAATGTCACAGAATACATCAAATATGCAGCTCGCACAATTGTACAATAAGAGTACGGACCTCTAGCCCAGCTTCAGAAACTCGTTACCTAGTATACTAGTCAACTGTGAGAGACGTCGACGTACAAAATCGTTTTGAAGAACAACCCAAGAACACCCTTCGCACAAAAACTGTCAGCAGTAGGTAGTTCTAGTTTTTACCTGTCTATGGAGGTCATGTTCCATCTCCTCCGGAGATATGAAAAACGTTTGCAACCTCCCAGCATGTTGTGAATATGGTAGTTGTGTGTGGAATAAAGATGCACATTGGTGTGACAGTTATCGGAGATTCAAGAGAGGGTTGGTGATATTCCACCTGAATCCCACTAGCGGCTGTTAATAATTTGCCATCTTGCCTAAATTTAACATTACAACACATAATGTTTTTATAATAATTAATTGCGTAAAGGAAGTTCTCATTTGCACTAAAATATCTAGCAAATTTTGTGCAGGGAATTATTCAAATTTCATAGAGTGCTGTGAATCAGAATTTAGTAGTGAAATAAACAAGAATAGTCAGACTGAAAACTGTTCATCACTAATCGAATATGAGTTTGTTAACACTAGATATCAACGTGGTTGTAGCTAGGTAACTAGCATGGAGTACTTGTACATTTCACACAGCTTAAAGCAGAACTACAGCGCACTAAGGGACAACCAGTAGAAGCAAACGAATAAGAATATACTTACATGTAATTAAAAACTTGGTTTAGGAAACAAAATAAAGAATTCGAGTACATGGGGGCAAAGAACGGCACAAAATAAGAAAAAGATACACAGTAGAATTGTATTCCGGCTTCGATGTGTAGATTTGCGATCATTCTCGCATTGAAAACTGAGTGGTGGTCGTCGCATCGCGTCATAGCAACGTTCACAACGCGGGTAAATCACTACCGACGCCCATTAACCACACTGAGATTATTTAACACTATTACAATTTCGTTAGTAGGAGAGGGGAGTGTTCTGAATTTTTGCATCAATGTTGAGCTGAGTAGTGTCGTGTGTAGTATATTTGCACGTCAGTTAACGTTGTTAGGTGATGGCGTTACCAATTGTGAGTCATTTGTTTTATGTCGTTTAAATGATAAATTTACCATTGTGACCTTCGTTCATTTATCTTTTGTTAGGTATGTTATTTATATTTTACATAATCACAAATAACGACAAATCAGATATCAATAGACATTATTATTACCTCCATAAAAGAGGTTTTGTTTTTGTTGGTGTTTGTTGTCTGTCTGCCCTTATAACCCAAATGTACCGAACAAATATTTGGAAAGATATCAGTAGAGGTTGTGCTTCACACAGAAAAAGGTGAAAGTTATGGCCTATTTATGAGATTCTCACAAGTTATTGCCTCATAAAAAAATAGAGACCAGGTAGGTGTTGGGGAGATTAATTTTGGGAATGACTCTTCATTGATGACTCGATAACTATGGCGATGATATGTTCAAATAGGGCTACTTTGATAATAGGATCAGTACAACTAGTGTATGCTGTTGTTGATCTACTTTACACCATTGACATAATAAACTCTTTGTTGTTACTCAATGTGTTCGTTTTTGGGAAATATTATGAAAGGTTATATTTAAGATATGTTTTGGTCAGGAAATATTTTAATGCAATAAGTTGGACGTATAATTAGTATCTGATTTTCTTTTGCTTTATTTCATCGTTAGATATGGCGACACGTATTCGTTATGCTGCATTGCGGGACGTGACAATGACGAGTTGATTGAGTGCTTACCAAGAAAAACACAATTGTCATCATGCGACTCTTTACTAAGAAATTATTGTTTTAAGAATAAGAATATTTAAGAGATATAGAGTAGCAGAGAAGTCCAGGCCGTCTTTGATACTCGTCAACGAATTCAGTCACTAGTCGATATCACGGTATTCGTCACAAAAAGAAGTATTTTTCTATCAAAGACGGCCTGGACTTCTCTGCTACTCTAGATCTCGCGCGCTATAATAAATACGACGCATGCGTTCTCCCGCGCAGCTGTATTGCGCATGCGTTAGGGGAACAAATCTCGGCAAAATAAAATTTCTCGGCACGACTAAAAAAAACTTCTCATGATCAGTGTGACTGCGCGTGCGCCGTCAACAGCGTGCTAGCATATCTTTTTCGGCATGGCTGAAAAATAAAATCTCGGCAATTGGTCAGAATGAATACGTTTATATACGGTCAAGAAAACCAGCTCGAAATTTGTTTGAAAATAAACTCGGCTCGGCCGATACGGAATAGTAAAATCTCGGCATACAAAAATAAAATCTCGTCACAATTACATTAGTGAAATAATATTCTCGGCGATGGATCTTTCTCCGAAAAAGAAATTCCGGCTTTTATTTTCTGCTACCGGGAACAAATTATTTTTTATCGGATGTTGAAAAAAACGAATTTTTCACGACAAATGGTGACTGCCGTTAGTTTTGCCTTATATGTGTCCTTTCAATTGAATAAAAATATTTATCGGGGGTCCCCTACGGCTTTCCATAAAAATGTCATCAGCGACTAGTGAGAGTAGCTGCTTTTACCAATGTATGCATGGTTTTCATATATAACTATGCACTACAGAAATTATAAATATAAACCAAATTCCCAGACGGCTTGAAACGCTCATTTATGTATATTCATTTATGCTAAATGTGTTAACAACACTTAAATCTATAATAAGTTCAACAACTTAATTTACTTAAATGTTTATATTTATTTATTTAGTAATACACTTTTAATAGAACTAATCAAATGGAACATTATTTACAGAACTAATAATAACACTGTAATTCTTTATAAACAAAAAAGGTAGAATAAGACAGTAAAATAGTATGTATGTATATGATATATGCACAGATATGATATGTATATCCACAAAGTAAAATATTTTTCATCATTTAATATGGTGTCCATATGAGATTTCCGCTGCAAAAAACAAAAAAAATGCGGAAGAATTTTCTCAGTGGTTGGTCCAATTTACCCCCAACGAATCGTTTGCCTACGAACATTTGCTATTTTTTACTGATTTGTAGCAAACTGAAAAACCCGTTTCGCAACTTGTCTTTTTATTTAGTGTCACGTCAAGATGGCTGCCCATCTAGAAAATATCAGTAAATTAATTGCATTTATTATACTGTCCCTTGTATGCTAGCTGACTGTGCTGGTATCCAAATTCTTCATTCATGCAGAACACACTTGGAATAAGTCATAATTATTGAGGTCACTCGTTCAGCTAATAGTTTATTCAATTATATTTATTTAACATCAAGTTAGTAGAAATAAACATCTATTATTCTATGTTTTTGTCATATTACCTCAAACACTGCAAATAGAAGTGTACATGGAATCATGGAAAGAAGTGGTGTAAATTGCCATGTGACGACTGTCATAAAGGTGATTGCCAGGTCATGCGTGTTTACAACTCTGGAAGGAACAATTGGAATCTACCAGGTGTGCTTGTGATTTACATAACAAATGATGTTTATGATCTACTGACTTGGCTACATGAGACAGCTGCTACAATACCACATTCTGATTGGTTCATGTGGAAACCGAAGTAGTGTACCTGATTCTCCGCCATTTATGTCTATAAATTGGATAGCCTGAGAACAGTTGTGGTCCATCATTTCAACTGAGTACCCAGTGTGCTGCTGCTGTGATATTGTGAGATAAGTGATACAGGCTTCAGTCAACATTTTGTGAGACTTGTATGAACTGCTCTGTGATCTCCTGCTATCAGCGGTGCCGTCCAGAATAACAGCGTTCCTCTGCAAGCAAGACTTCTGTATTTCTTCGTCCTTGTGTTGCAGAAGCCATTGACTGTCATAAATTTCCACATCCTGGAACTGTGAGATATCGCCAATTCACACTGCCCTGGGAAATCCTCTATTTTAGTGAATTTATTCATTGTATGATTCTGTGCCTTCTAAGTCAGGATACTTGATATTTTGATGTATGTGTATTTCATTTCCAGTACTATTGTCTTGTCCACCCCATTCTAGCAGACAAAGAACCCCTTGTCCAGTGTGAGTTCCACTATCAATAGCAATAAGGTATATACCACAAAATTAAACGTCTGTGCCATCTGTGCAATGCTGTTGTCATATTGAACCACAAGCTCAATACATAATACTGATTTTGTCAAATTCTTTTTTGTGATAGCATTCTCATATCTGACAAATATTCAGTGTTGTTATAATTTGCCAGTCTGTTGGTTATGTGTATTTAAATAGGGTATATATTTTACTGTGTAATTTGTAATCTTCACATCAATTTGATATGATATTTCTACTTTTATGATGTACACAAGTTATAAAATAGTCATATAATGTCTGTATGCTTTTGTTTTGCTCAATACACGACAAGCTTTTAATTAACACATTGTCTGCATTACTTGGAAGGGAAAAAAGCGTGTTCATTTATACCAGATCCGAGTACCACTTCAAGGTCAGTCAATGTTGGTCATATTGATTATTGACGCCATTTTATTCACAAATATCGCATCATTTAGCATTTCTAATGTGACCAATAATTTTAGTATCTTGATGATTTATCATTTGATGCAGCAATTATGAATGTATCATAAAAGATACATCACTATGCTGCATATATGCGTTGTAGTATTTGCAATGGCAAGGATGTAGTCGTGCTTATAACATATCTGCTGCTCTAACCAAATTGATATTTACATCAAGTATTACTATTACTAAAATTCTCAAACATTTGCTATAAAGTTACAGAATTGGTCTGGTCGTAAATGATGGGTAGAAAGTCAAATTAGGTGCTTGCAAAGTCGAAAAGGTTGGCTTGAATGCAATACATGTTTAGAAAGGCGAACATGTTCGACGAAAAGTTGAACAGAATAAGTGTAAATTCGTAATGAAAACTGAAAGACTAACAAACGAAAGTTTGATTTAGCGATTGAACGATTGTTGGTTACGTGACGAGCTAGATGATTTTAAAATTGTTGTCATAGTACTTGAATTCTTATTTGTCTGATTTGATATTTAAATTTGGAACTTCAATTAACCTGGAAAAATGGAAAGTCGAAAATATGCATTTAAGATTCATGAAGAGTACAAGAAGAGTCAAAATATGTTACTACAATGTTACAATATAGTAATTAATCCATTTTAGCATTTTTTTTCATTTGGCCAACTTGAATATGAGATTCAAACAACTGCCGGTTGCACCTACATTGCAAACATTGGTCCATCAAGGCATACAGAATGTATGGTACGTCCACATGGTAATCATGATATCAAAATAATAATGTTGGGCGATACTCTGTG
Source organism: Saccoglossus kowalevskii (assembly GCF_978046115.1). NCBI lineage: Eukaryota > Metazoa > Hemichordata > Enteropneusta > Harrimaniidae > Saccoglossus > Saccoglossus kowalevskii. The sequence continues at coordinate 19,208,507 of NC_140651.1, forward strand.
TCAACACCTTGATCCATAACTCCCTTTCCCTCATAATGTGTACGGTTTGAAGTAAATCTGTGCATACACGATGAAGATTCACTCCCCAAAAAGGAATTTGTTTGTATGAATTGTTCCCACTTAATTCTTCTTGTATTAGATCACGAAAGGAATGCACAGGCATATGTATTCTAAGATGTGTGTGGTGCTCTGAAAGCAACAATCAATACTGTAACATCTTGGGTATTATGAGGTTTACCAAATAAGGTTTTCAAATACGCATCAAACGCAATTTTTTTATATTTCATTCCTAACTAACTCTGAAAACAAAGATATTGAAATATACTAATTGCATAACCAATCTCTGGGGTTGTTTGTGATGTTTATTGCAACTACTGTAAACATAAATAAAGTCAGGTAAAAGATGCTGGTAGGTATATTGACGTCCTTGGACTCCCAAACATAAGAAAAATATCTTTTAATATTTGGTAAAGTCAAATGACACAGACATTTGAATCACATTATGTCAGTTGACTGCTTTCTTTTAAGTAGAAAAGCTATACCTGGATACTCATCATAATGTAATAATTAATCATTGTTTTCAAAACGGATTTACTATCACCTTATTTCACTATGGTCTTTCATTTAACACATCCAACCTTGGAGGCAATGACTACCTAACTGATTTCGTGTTTGGAGCAGTGGAGATACCAGCATGCACACTATCAATCTCTACCCGAATCTCCTTTTTGACGCCGATGGTCCCTGTCATTGGTATTAATATTAGCGGGAATGTATACCTACTATGTTTGCGCCAGTTTTTAAGTAACATTCCAAATACTACTCACACTAAATAAATCCATCGCCTATACTCAATTCTATTCTCTTTTAAGATATAAGTAATGATAGCATTTTCCTAGTCAATTTATATTTCTTCATTTTAAATACAAAAATCAAAAAGTAATATATGAATAATGAATGATTGTCATACATTTTAAATAGTTTTGTATGTCATGTTACATCAACAAGATATGTATTTAAAGAAAACATACTGTTTTATTTCAGTTGTAAAGAGTGATACAGATAGAAAGGCTGTATGTCATTTTTTTCCCATGTTTTACAGGTAAAATGTCATTAGCAATGGTCGGAAAATGTGATGTCCCTTCCGCATTTGCAATCGTCTATATATGTTCTACTGAACTCTACCCGACTAAGACTAAGTGAGATGTATCTATTGGATCTCAGCAAAACCCATATTCTTTTGTGTCTAGAACCCATTTACAAAATGAAATACACCTGTATTTGGCTGAAAAGAGGACCACAACCGGGTTACCGCAACATATCCAATTAATTGAATAAACAATAAAGTTTTCCTGAAATTCTTAACTCTTGATCAAAAGTAGCAAATTAAGTTTGTTGAACAAATGACAAAGTTAACGTCACTGAGTGTGGGGCCAAATCATGCCAGCAGACACACCTTGTGTCAGCCCCACACCAAAACTATGTAGACAAATAAATTATTTGCAAAAATTAGTATTATTTAAACAATTTACCACACTAAGAAATACCACTTACATTTCTGTGGTGTCTGCCTTGAAGAGGAGTGACGTCACACTTTGCGCTATCACTAGCGTTCTTGACACAGCACAGAATAGCAATACACATGCAACAGTAATACAACACACATCAATTGCAGATTGCATATTGTAATGATATATCTGTGAATAAGACAATATTGTTCAGTCAAAAGAATTTATTAGCAGTTTTGCAGAAATGTCTGTATTCACGAGATTGTATGGAACTTGCGTGTTTGTTTATACTTTGGTGTTGTGTGTACCCCCTCCTAGCCACATGTAAAGTTCTGTATCCAGTAATACGTTAAGTCTTTTCATATTTTCAAAGCAGTTTATTATTCATGAGTAATATTTATTCATTGTAATACATATATGCAATTTATACGGTATTCCCACATGTTTCTTCCTTGTCTGTTTGTTTATTTTTTGAAAGATTAAACAACTTATATTCATAACAAATACATCATATTATAAGAAACTTTTCGCCGGCAACTAGCACATCATTGACCGAGTCAAAGGTGGATATAAATACTACCATCTCATTGGTACACGACGCAGGTGAGCTTATTGTTCCATTTACCTTCACGTCTACAAGGTGCTATCAGGCACGGATTGGCCACAGAGATGATTCTAAAGTTTCATGATAAAGACTAAGTAAATGCATCTCTGAAGATTGAGCAGTTAGGCTGTTTATAAGGAAGTTCCATGTAAACGCCATTTTATGTATTTCTTCATGAATTGACTGTGTATTGTGTTGTGTCTATCCCCTTTGTTTTCCGGGATTTATTTTTGCTTGTGGATTCTGATTATCTTGGATTTTGGTTATCGACGTAGTGTATTGGCATTCCAATTTTTGAATGAAAAAAGCGTTTTGGAGGCAACTTCAACTGTAATTGGTCTCTGTGTTTTAGTTGCTTGATTGAAGTATGCTTGCAAATTATTTAACTAATTATTTCAGAAGCGAAACAATATTTAGTAGCTGTGATTTCTCCTTGTGTTCTTGAAAAAACAGTCAAACTGAGGTGATTGTTTTGAGTCAAATCCCTCAATGATTGGGCAATTGGTTTTGCAATATACATAACTTTATTAGATAAGCACATTCATTACCTACTGAAACATCAATTCGTGAATCAATTAAAAAGAATTATTTCGCTTATGCTTAGTTGTGTTTTGTAAACTACGAACACCAATTCACATGTTTTCACGATTAACGAACGGCTTTCATAAATTAACAGCTGTGTAAGGCTTACCTATATTAATCAAAACACTGTGCGAACCATTACCAATTATTATATTCGGTGCCACATGAATTTTAGATAGATTGGTGACCTTGGTACCGGAAACGAGTCGTCTGAAACTAATTGAAACGCTAGAAGAAATATTTGGAAAGTGGATATTTATTACTATTATTTATATTATTAATAATAAAGAGATCATGCTGGAGACAACTTTGTAGATCTGTGTATTTACCAAGAATGGCTTAATACAATAGTTAGTGGGTAAATTGCTAAATAGTTACTGGTTAGATAGTGGTACAGCGTCAAGGACTGCCGAGTCCCAAATTTACACATACCATGATAATGTGCATCATGAAAATAAAACCTGGTTTTGATAGCTTGAAGAGCAAACAAATAGAACGATTAGAACATGCTAATGTTAAAGATAGATGTTTTGATACCCACCTATTGGCAATCGCAATTAATAAATTACGCATATTTGATGGTTGTTAAGGACTAAATAAATTGTCATCTATATACCTCATATTCGTGGACAGTATTGTCAAAATAGTATTTGTCAATAGTATTTTTGAATGTTATGTTATCATGTAGCTCGTCATTATTGTATTATGTATTACCTCACTTTTTGTAATTTGTGGTAGAATTTTTGTTATGTAAAACGAGGAAGTACAAAGGGTAATGTTAAAATAATTATTTATATTCATTATGTAATATCGACTATTTAGTACGATATAATAATATCTCGTGATACAAATCACAGTAATATGATTGATTCACTCAAACATCTTGGCATTTGCAATTGTGATTAGTGGATATACACCATTGTTCTCGAATTGTTAGAAGCTGTAAAAATTCGAATATTGAACTTAAATATTTTCCGCAAGGTCCAAATCTCACAGATTATATCATGTATAACCAATAAATCTAAAACACCGTGAATACGATGATGGCTTCGTTTATAACAAACTACGTTCATAGGTGTTTGATGAACGGCTATCATTTATGCAAATAAGTCTGAACTTTTGAAACGTATTGAATACGCATTAACAAATAACAGTTCCTGTGTAACTTTCATTGAATTCAATTCCCAAATAGCAATTACAAGACTCATTTAATAAATATGGTGGTATATTATATATGGTGGAGAAGAAATAAGATCCTATGATGTACCTTTTGAAAATATGAAATTCGGCACTCTGAACCTTGAATGAGGTCATTCGACTGCGTTTCGTAATACCCAACATCAAGGATCCCTCTATTTGTCTTTTCATTCATTTCAGCAAAGACATGCAAAAGTACTTCAGTATTGCCTTAAACAAACCTTCATCAGATACGCTTATTGATTTTATCACCAAAAGTATACCTACACTGCAAATTACGATATGGATCGCCCCAATACAAATACATCTTACAGTTGATATTCAAAACATGTTTTTGCATTGCTATAGTGCTTTACAGCTCTAATTATAAATACATACCATATTTTATTTATTTTATAATCATATTCTAATGATTAAGCACACAAAATTCAGTTCATGTGTGCTTCAAATAGGGCAAATACTTCCAACGTCTTAATCAAATTACGTATTACCAACTTACCGCGTTAAGGTCCCATTATACATATAAAAGTTATAAATATATGTAGTTTAATATTTTATTGAATAAATGATAACTGCTATTATAATTTCACTTATGTTACAACACATACAAGCCCGAACAAATTACGTACAAACTTTGGATATACATACATCTTTGGATACACGTGCATGTGTATCAATATTCAAGATGGTCAAGATTGATATTTCAGTGGGAAACATTCATCAAAATTAAGAATAACTGCTATTCTGGAGTTAGAGTGTGGTTGTACATAGATAACTGTCTTTCAAAACTTGGTACATGATTTAGATCTTTATGCACGTCAAAGGGTTTGACGCCGGTTAGAATTGTCCTGCAATTCGAATGCCGCGAAATGAAAATGATACCCTGACTACCTTACGGACGTACCATACACCCAATATGCCTGGATGGATCAATGCTTGCAATGTAGTTGCAACTGTAAGTTCTTTGAAAGTCATATCAAGTTAGTAACATGAATGAATCAATTACAATATTGTAACATTGTAATCAAATATGCTGTATTTCTTTGTACTCTTGACAAATTTAAATGAACATTTTCGACGTTCCAATTTGTATAGGTTAATTGAAGTTACAACTTTCAATATCAGATCAGACAACCAAATAAGTGACAATTCAAGTACTTTGACAGCAATTTTTAAAAGCACCTAGTTCGTGACGTTCCAACCAATCGTTGCTAAAGCAAACTATTGTTTTTACTATTATCTGTACTAATATATTCTTGTCGTACGAAAAGAAACATGCCGTAATATGCAGCACATCGTAGTAATACAATTGTTTACACAAAGTGACATATTCGTATTTGATTTTAATCGAAAAAAAACCCATTATACTATAAAGTCTCACTGTATTAAACTTAATTAGTAATCAAAATAATACATCATTCAGTCTCATAACCATATATCATCTTTATTGATAGGCCAACATGTTCATATCTATGTATTATGGTGCCAAAAATCTCCATGGATGTCAATCCATGTTTTATACTGGAATGATGACTTATAAACATTTTACCAAAAATAAACGGTTATCGATATTGAACTCAACTGCAAAGTAGGAATCTACATCCAAGCACAAATATCATTGTAGCACAAACCATCTAGCTGATAACTGAGTTGTAAATTAGAGTCTAGAGAATTTCCCTTTACGTATTTATTACGGAGATATGAATATCTTGATATTCGTAATCTACGACTACATTACTGGTCACACACATGAACAAATACAAGGATTTTCTCTTCATCTCTGAATATTTTGTACAAAATACATTTTCAATTATTTATTAATTTAAACTGATTTTGCTGTTATGCTGTAACATTACTCATATAATTCTACATTTTCTGCCTATAAAAACAAGTGTAAATTTGTGGTACAAAGGCTTGTGTACTGTATCTAAACACTGACCAACACAAAACTGATTAAGAATCAGAGACAATACAACCTCTGAAAATAGCTTAACTGGGAATTTTACTGAAATCATAAGACACACACATCTGTTATAATTGTGTTGCTTAGCTGATTCACATTACCTTACATGGAAAAAACATTTACCATGCTTGATTCCAAATTTGATCTAAATGGGTACCATAAACAAAATGAGTCAAACACATCAAATTTTCCAAACTTTATAAAATAATATATTCATAATTTTGGAGTCAAATTGTACATCATCATCATACTAGAAATATTGAACACATTTGAAATGCTATATGATGGAATATGTACGAATAAAATAGCGAAAATAAACAATATGACCAATATTGATTGATCTTGAGGTGGTACCCGGATTTGGCATAGATGAGCCCTATTTCTTTCCCTTCATGGGAATTGTGCAGACAATACGTTAATTTAAAGCCTGTCATGTATTGAGCAAAACAGAATTGCTGACATACACTGTCATTGTATGAATGTTTTATAATCAAGCTTGTCTACATCATGAAAGTAGAAATATCATATCAAATTGATATGAAAACTACAACTTACCCTATTTGGATATAATAACAACATACCCGAATTACATAACATGAATCACAACCCATTAATCCAACACACAGTCGACAGACTGGCAGACTTATAACAATACTGATTATTTATCAGATGTTAAAATGGATTCACACAAAATAAGTATTATATAATGAGCTTGTGGTTCAATATGATATCAGCATTGCACAGATGGTACAGATGTTCACTTTTCTGGTGCATACCTCAGGTTTAATACTTATTTATTTAATTCTTACTGGGTATTGTCCACATGAATGAAGAAATTTAAATAAAGTATTATATGATCATGTAACGTCGTGATTGAAGCACATGCCTAATTCCAAACGAACTATTGCAGACACAAATTTACTACTAACTTGATGTTGGCACTTAAATAAATAGCAGCACAGTCAACGGGCGTACATGTGACAATAAAATAAAAACAATTTACTGATATTTTCTTGATGGAATATCTTGAATATGACGTGTTACTAAATAAAGTTGAGAAACGGGTTGAGAAATGGGGAAAATATCAAACATTCCGAGGAAAACGATTTATTGTGGTAACATTAAGCCAACCAATGAGAAAATCCTTCCGCATTCGTTGTTTTTGTGTCGGGAACTATTGCATACAATCGCCATATTAAACGATGAAGGTGGACCTTTCCCGTGATATTCGAAACACAAAAAAATCTTACATTGTGCATATATATATATATATATTATCTGTGCATATATCAGTAACATTACTATTTTACTGTCCTATTAATTTTTACAGTGTTACTATTGTTTCGTTTTATTAGTTATATAAAATAATGTTATTATCATCTATCTGTCCTGTTGAACAAGGTCTATAAATAAATAAATAAATAAATAAATAAATAAATAAATAAATAAATAAATAAATAAATAAATAAATAAATAAATAAATAAATAAATAAATAAATAAATAAATAAATAAATAAATAAATAAAAAGAAAGAAATACTTTGAAATAAATAATTTAAGTAAATTCAAATGAATAAATTGAAAGTTGTTGAACTTAATATTATCGATTTAAGCAGTGTTAACATTTCAGCTAATACACATAAATGTGGTGTTGTATTTGTAATTTCTGTAGTATATATTTATACATGAAAAGCATGCATACATTGGTGAAACAAGCACTGGCTCTAGTCGCTTATGACATCATCATCAATATCACCAGTTTTTGATTCCACGTAAACTCGAGTCTTCATTTTTACATATTCAGAAACATGATGAATTATTTTGTTCCTATCATCTTCGCAATTGATAGCTTTGTGTTTCGCTATGCCGTCAAATAGTATGGTTGCTCTAAATAATAGATGCTGAATACAAAACAAAAAAATAGATAAGAGTATATTATATTGTATCCTAAATTGTTGTACTCAATACTCTAGAAACATTGGAGTGTTAAATAAGATTCTTGTCCATTCTACCAGGATGACCAAAATTTTTGGTAAGTAAAGATTTTATTTACTTTAATTGATCTAGCCATCGAAATGAAATTCCGCTCACTAGTGTTCATTCAAATATATAATTTGAGTGTGAATCGACTAAGATTTATAACCCGTACAATAAAAACGTCGGCTTAACATTTGATTGATAGCATAAATCGATTTCTTGACTGAATATTGAGTAATAAATCATTGGATAATTATACTGAAGTATACATGCCAATATTTCAAATGTACGGAATGAAATAACTGCGCCCGCATTGACTCCACTAATTGTATCACTAGATTGCATTCTTATTATGTATCGAAAAGCATATTCACTGGAGAAATATTCAGAAGTCGCTCTTTTTGGAAATATTATTGTACATTTAGAATACACTAGTGAAAAACAATCTGTCTACAAAATTATGGTTATTTCAGGAATTAAATGTGCAATTTCGGGGATTATGCTATTCAGACTTGTGACTTTGTTTCGAAAATAGACGTTAAGTTAGCGATACTAGTAAATCATTTAAATAGTTCGTATTGCCCATTCTACAAATATATTGGGATAGAAAACGCCATCATCGTATGGTATTTTCTCAGAAACATAATAATGAAAATAATGCGCAAAATGGCAATTTGATAAAAAAAAATTACTTACTCCGTATTTCTCTTCAATATAAATGTTGTTTTCATTAACCAAATCAGAAACACACAGCTTAGCTTCACAAAGAGAGATCAGAGCAGTCTCAACATCATTTGTTATATTGTTCTTGTCCGCAGTGGTTACTACATTCCAGTGCTTATATCTGACCATCATATCTTTTGCTATAGCTTTATTATTTACAAACACCGCTGACCAACATATACGGCTGGTATTTATGATGCGTTTAAAATCATCTTTTATGTTTTTACCTGTAATAACGAATGAGAACAACGCTGACTTCCGCAATTTTGCATACCACAATTAAACGTAACTAACTTTATCTACATATTTACGCTCCTACCTATTCTCGTAATTCTTTGTTTTTCGTCAATCTTGGATTTAATTGCACTGATATTAATGAGCGTGTATGTTCCGGATATATATGTATACATCATTGGATTGGTTACAGCGGTGATTGGCAAAACGAGCACAATCACGTAAGGATATATATTTCCAGGTATTGTAATCTCGGTAATGCCAACAAGATTGGTGCAGATAAATGGAATCCATCGTCCCATGACGAAGAACACAATCACCAGAATTCGCACTGACATTGTAAAAGTAGTCTTGTCTTTAGCATTTAATGATTGGTCAGAGGTATGTTTCGTTTTGAACACAACAATGTAGCATATCATAATAACGATGACAAAGACGCAGTTGGGCAGAATGAAAAATGCTGTAGTGTATTCCCATCCAGACGGGCGTTCCTCGTGGAAATAAGATGGCAAACATACATCTGTTTCACCGTAATAGTTAGTTCCGAAATAAGTAATGGGGAACGCTGGTATAGTGGCTAAGATTATAATCAAAGAGACACCAAATATCACCAAATATCTGGCAGATGTTTTATGCAATCGTATATCTCTGAACGGTAGTGCAATCACAAGGCAGCGATCGATAGTCATTAATGTAACAATGTACAACGATGACTGACTTGCAACAGTTTCTATGATGCCAATCAATGTACATACGATACTTTGACGCCAGTTATCACCATGCAGCACAAATTCATTGCCAAAATGAGCATCAGCTCCAGCAATAATTAATATGTAAACTCCATTTATGAAGTCGAATATAGTCAGTATAATGAGGAGACGAGACTCAACCGAATTCACTTTACTACGAGACAAGTTATCATATCTCCATTTAATTATAGATGAGTTCATAAATACGGCTGCCAATCCAAACAACCATGCACATATTCTTAAAAAGTAATTTCTTAGTAAAGAGTCGCATGATGACAATTGTGTTTTTCTTGGTAAGCACTCAGTCAACTCGTCATTGTCACGTCCCGCAATGCAGCATAACGAATACGTGTCGCCATATCTGTACGTGGAAATCGAAAAAAAACAAATTAGATACTAATAATACTTCCACCTTATTGCATTAAAATATTTCTTGACCAAAACAAAATTTTAAATATAATTTTTCATATTTTTTTTTATCAAAAACACAAATTGAGTAACAAAGAGTTTTATTATGCCAATGGTGAAAAGTAGATAAACAACAGTATATACTGATCCTATTATCAAAGTAACCCTATTTGAAGATTTCATTAAAAAATCACCATGGTTATTGAGTTAGTAATGAAGAGTCATTCCCAAATGTAATCTTGATCTCTCCAACATCTACCCGATCTCTTTATTGTGAGAATCTCATAAATTGACCATAAGTTTTACCTTTAAACTTAAAACTAAAACAGACAAACAATCAAACTCCAGCAAAAACAAAACTTCATTGGTGGAGGTAACAATAATGTTTCTATCGATATCTGATTTGTAGTTATTCATGATTATGTAAAATGTAAATAACATACTTAACAAAAGATAAATGCACGAAGGTCACAATGGTAAATTAATAATTTAAACGACGTAAAACAAATGACTGACAACACTCGTTAACGACATCACCTCATAACTGATAAGTACAGTACACGTTTTTTAAAGAATGCTATTATACTTTATTTGCGATCTGTTAGAGTCAGTTAGAGTATCATGCATCTAGCTATTTCCACAGTTCAATAAAACAAGAATATGTTTAGGACCAGACATGAAATGCAATTTTGTAGTAAGAACAATTCTCGTTTACTATTTTACAATCTATAGTCAATTGTTCATTATTTGAATTATCTTGGGTATAACTCAATGTATAGGCACCCAATTGCGAACTAATAAGGTCTAAAGAAACTGAATCGATCAATTTGGGCGCAGATTGACTGTCAACACTGCGCATTTTATCGCGATATCCACTGATTTAGTTCAGACTGAGTCGAGTCAGATTAACGTTTCCATCAATTTTTAAACCACACTACACGTCATTATTAAACACCTCTCGCCAGCTCCATGGACATCTATATAAATGGGGTTGAATATCTTGCTCAGAATTGTGAACGGAAGCGAGATAACTGGGGTGTTATCTTTAGTGGTCAAATAAAGGGGAAGTCATTGGCAGTTCATGACAAGCTAGTTGTAGATGCTCGGAATGCTAAAAGAATACAGGGAGATTAGGTAGGGATATCACATTAAATTTCATCAGGCGCGTCCTACAAAATTTGAGACTACAAGCGAATTTTTAGTTCAACTCGAGCATTACTTGACAGTAAATTAACTTGTCATGTGTTGTGCATACTGTAGAGTTAATTTGTTCTTGTACGAACAGTAACAAAGAGCATGTAGCCCTGAAATGTTTTTGAGAGAACATCAGTGTCAAGACTTGAGCAAAATTGCAAAATTTGCAGACCTCCGGGATGAGGTACACTACTATATCAAAAGTCGTGGTAAATCTACAGCCAACCCCAATAGCTGTAATGTGCATCACTACTACACACACAACTAGCATAATCTCAACATGATTGGAGCTTGTACACGTTTTTCATATGTTCAGAGGCGATGGAACTTGACCTCCATTAACAAGTGGAAAACTAGAAATACCCACTGCTGAGGGCAGTTCTAGTGCACAGACGGTTTTTGTGCTAAGGAACACAGAGTGTTCTAAAGTTGTTCTTCAAAACGATTTCGTACGTCCTTTGTACTTCCCTCGAATGGTAGACATCATAATTGTACTAGCTGTTGTTGAATGGAAATGAGTTCCTGAAGCTGGGCTAAAAATTTAATTTTGATGTACTTTGAGACTTTTAGATGAGTGCAAGTGTCCAAATACAAATTCCCTGAGGGGGCCGGTCAAGCGGCCCAAATAGTATCCAACTCTAGGACGGTTTTTCTGAGCGCATTCTCAATGTACAATGAACATGAGTAGTTTCCCTGTAGAACAGAGGAGATTCCCTAACCTCCGTAGGTGCAAGTCCTAGCCATGCAGTCGGCATGTTGGACACTGGTGGCCGTGGTATCCTAACAGGTGACCTACCTACCATGCAAGATGGTGTCAATGATCAGCCTAGTGGGCTGGAAATTGTATATAATGCTGAGACGAGAACTCAGTCTCATGCTTGAAACGGTTATTTAGGTATGACACCGATAAAACAGGTGGCGACTGGTAAGTCGAGTATAACTAGTGTTCGCATTAAAAAGGGTCTACTATACTGAAGATTTCGATCTCCTAACACCGATTTAGGCCGTTTTGTTAGGTGGTAGTTACTTCTGCATTTTGGTCTGATCTTATGAAGTTCGGCCTTGACTCAAACTCGGAAAACCATTTAGGGATACCAAAAACCCTTGAGAAAATATTTTCCCAATTCTACTCGCCAGCAATGCACAATGCCATTACACAAAATTGACAGTCACGTGGGGACTGCTAGTGGGCTGCATCCAAAAGTTGAGTTGGCAAGGTTCCCCTCAGTGATTGATATTCCATTCAAACGAGTTGCCATGGACTTGGTGGAGCAAATCAAACCGATCACTACCTATGGGTACATTACATACTTACAGTGATTGATCATGTAACCTGTTACCCCAATGCTATTCCTGGTGGTGGAGAGAAGCTTTAACATGCCAATCTGTAAACGAAGTATAACCTATACACATGCACTTCATATGTGGCACCAGGCACACCTATATGTGTGTCTACTGGCTTTAATGAAATTTCAATCCATCTACTGACTTTTGCCTAGAAGGTTCAGAACACCTGAATACTGACTTGTAGAATGAGTTCCCTTGTATGGAAAAATAAATCATTCACGATGTATTCCCTCTGCAACATATAATGCTGTGATAAAGGTAGATTAACAATGAATGTGAATATTAGATTGAGACCGACAATCTATATGAAAACTGGTGAATTTGCTAATATTCGAATTATACAATGGGCTACATGTCTTCAATCATTTTTCCATTGAGTAGTGAAGTATACAGAATATTATATATAACTGCCCGAATATGGGCGTTTGTGCCCGAGCGGGGGTGATCATTTGCCCGACGTTAGGAAACGTTGCGCCGGATACATGGTTGCTGGTTGCTGCATGGATCTCATTCCTGCTCTATCATATTCAATATACTGCGGCCTGGTGAAAAGCATGCTAGAATGAATAGTCTAATGTAGATCATATTGTAACAGATATAATTTTAATCTATAAATGAGACTGCATCGTTACAATCGTTTCCCCTAGTTACTCAACATTTTTGTTAAGTGATTTGTCAAACTACACGACCGCAACCTATTCCCATCCCATTTGCATTTCTCTTTTAAACGTAGATATCATGGTGTCGTTATTTCACAATCTCTGCATGAAAATAATGATATCTCATAGTTGATGATAACGACTGAAAACAAGTGTTCCCACGTCCTGTTTTTTATTATCACAGTACAGAACGGTAGTTTCATTATTGAATTCAACGATGTAATCAACTTGAGCAAACATTTGGGGTTTCAACGTCATTAGCATCAAGATCAATGTCTACGTAGACAACTTCGTCCAATAGTGTTTTACGTTGATTACTCCGAAAATTCTATAATCCGATATGCCAAGCGCATATGTAATCAATAAGAAAAGCCAATGTAAGTGATCATCAATGATCATTTATTACAGTCTGTCCATTTTTGGGGCATTCTGAAGATGTAGTTGAAATGTAAATATATTTTACGCATATTTTTCAGAGCCAAATCTGTATACTGAATGTGTCCAAGCAGCGTTGCATTTTCAGCTCTATTATTTTATAGGTAAATGTTTCTTTTGATTTTCTTTCGAAACCAATTCAGTGCAGAAGTTTTTGAATGATTTGCAGTACTTGTTTCCCAATATCTTAGGCGCCGAACATTGACGACATCGTCTCTGTCAGAAAGAGAGTCTGTAAATCCGTACTTGTACGTCCTCTTTCGAATGTAAATAATATGGTATCCACAACTAAAAATAGCCCGATCAAGTATTCAGGCGCACTGAGTACAGCGCGTGGGTAGCGTTGCATTGTGGATAATACAAACCCATGCTCATATATTAATATTATATTTAATCGCCTCATATAATGCAGTGCCCACTTCATATAATGTATACATCACGTCATATAATGTGGATGTTGCAATATACAATATAATGCATATTATATAATATGGAGGTCTCACATAATACAATAGATACGTAACATTACATAATGAGGACACCACATGAAGTGTATGTCTGTGTGTGTAAATTTTTATGGAATCTTATTTGTATTATACAGGAGACAAGATAAAGTTGTGACTGTGCACTATTTTAGTCGTGAATACATCCTCATGTACTTACAATATTTGTAATACTGGTAGTTCGATGAACACATCATAGGTGATATCAATTAATTGATTCCAACGAATGTCACTGAATAATAAGATTGGTAATATTGGTAATATATAAGTATTATTGAAAACTGAAATAACGTTTATAACAATAAAAGTTACATTTAAAAATGAGATATACACAATTTTTTCAAAATAATTAGAAAAAAAAGCATACGAGTGCTTCCTAAATGACATTGGAAGCCTGACAATACAGCAAATACACAGGTGGGTGGTCGCCTGAATTGCACTGGACGTCTAACAAATCAGCTGATACACAAATGGGTAGTCGCCTGAATAGCATTTGACGCCTATACAGGTGGTCGGTTTTCCAAATGACATTGGAAGCCCAGAAATACTTCATACATACAGGTGGATGGACGCCTGAATTACATTGCTCGCCTTGTAATGCAGCTCATACACAAATGGGTGGTTGTCCAAATAACAGAGGAAGCCTAGCAATACAGCTCATACACACGTGGGTGGTCGCCAGAATTGCATTGGACGCCTTGCAATACAGCACATACACAGATGGATGGTTCTCAAAAAGACATTGGAAGCCTGGTATTACAACACATAGACAGGTGTGTGGTTGTTCGATTGATATTGGCAACCCAGGAATACTGCACATACACAGGTGGGTGGTTGTCCAAATGACATTGGAAGCACAGCCATATTGCACATACACAGATGGGTGGTTCTCAAAATGACATTGGAAGCCTAGCCATTCTGCACATACACAGGTGGGTGGTTCTCAAAATGACATTGGAAGCCTAGCCATACTGCAAATACATAGGTGGGTGGTTATCCACATTACATTGGAAGCCTAGCCTTACTGCACATACGCAGGTGGGTGGTTCTCCAAATGACATTGGAAGCATAGCCATACTGCACATACACAGGTGGGTGGTTCCCCAAATGACATTGGAAGCCTAGCCATAATGCACATACACAGGTGGGTGGTTCTCCAAATGACACTGAAAGCCTAGCCGTATTGCACATACACATATGGGTGGTTCTCAAATGACATTGGAAGCCTAGCCATACTGCACATAGACAGGTGGGTGGTTCTCCAAATGACATTGGAAGCCTAGTCATACTGCACATACACAGGTGGGTGGTTCTCAAAATGACATTGGAAGCTTAGCCATTGCACATACACAGGTGGGTGGTTCTCAAACTGACATTGGAAGCCTAGCCATACTGCACATACACAGGTGGGTGGTTCTCCAGATGACATTGGAAGCCTAGCCATATTGCACACACACAGATCGGTGGTTCTCCAAATGACATTGGAAGCCTAGCCATACTGCACATACATAAGTTGGTCGTTCTTCAAATGACATTGGAAGCCAAGCCATACTGCACATACACAGGTGAGTGGTTCTCCAAATGACATTGGAAGACCAGCACTACAGCACATACACAGGTAGGTGGTTCTCCAAGTGACATTGGAAGACCAGCAATACAGCACATACACAGGTGGGTCGTGCTGCAAATGACATTGGAAGCCAAGCAATATTTCACATATACACGTGGGTGGTTCTCAAAATGACATTGGAAGCCTAGCCATTCTGCACATACACAGGTGGGTGGTTCTCAAAATGACATTGGAAGCCTAGCCATACTGCAAATACACAGGCGGGTGGTTATCCACATTACATTGGAAGCCTAGCCATACTGCACATACGCAGGTGGGTGTTCTCCAAATGACATTGGAAGCATAGCCATACTGCACATACACAGGTGGGTGGTTCTCCAAATGACATTGGAAGTCTGGCCATACAGCACATACACAGGTGGGTGGTTCTCAAATGACATTGGAAGCCTGGCCATACAGCACATACACAGGTGAGTGGTTGTCCAAATGACATTGGAAGCCTAGCAATACATCACATACACAGGTGGGTGGTTCTCCAAATGACATTGGAAGCCTAAACATACTGCACATATACAGGTGAGTGGTTGTCCAAATGACATTGGAAGCCTAGCCATACTGCACATACACAGATGGGTGGTTCTCAAAATTACATTGGTATCCTAGCCCAACTGCACATATACAGGTGGGTGGTTCTCAAAATGACATTGGAAGCCTAGCCATACTGCACATACACAGGTGGGTGGTTCTCCAAATGACATTGGAAGCCTAGCCATATTGCACGTACACAGATGGGTGTTTCTCAAATGAAATTGCAAGCCTAGCCATAATGCACATACACAGGTGGGTGGTTCTCCAAATGACATTGGAAGTCTAGCCATACTGCACATACACAGGTGGGTGGTTCTCCAAATGACACTGAAAGACTAGCCGTATTGCACGTACACAGATGGGTGGTTCTCAAATGACATTGGAAGCCTAGCCATACTGCACGTACACAGGTGGGTGGTTCTCAAAATGACATTGGAAGCCTAGCCATTGCACATACACAGGTGGGTGGTTCTCAAACTGACATTGGAAGCCTAGCCATACTGCACATACACAGGTGGGTGGTTCTCCAAATGACATTCAAAGCCTAGCCATATTGCACATACACAGATGGGTGGTTCTCAAATAGACATTGAAGCCTAGCCATTCTGCACATACACAGGTGGGTGGTTCTCCAAATGACATTGGAAGCCTAGCCATATTGCACGTACACAGATGGGTGTTTCTCAAATGAAATTGGAAGCCTAGCCATATTGCACATACACAGGTGGGTGGTTCTCCAGATGACATTGGAAGCCTAGCCATATTGCACATACACAGATCGGTGGTTCTCCAAATGACATTGGAAGCCTAGCCATACTGCACATACATAAGTTGGTCGTTCTCCAAATGACATTGGAAGCCAAGCAATATTTCACATATACACGTGGGTGGTTCTCAAAATGACATTGGAAGCCTAGCCATTCTGCACATACACAGGTGGGTGGTTATCCACATTACATTGGAAGCCTAGCCATACTGCACATACGCAGGTGGGTGGTTCTCCAAATGACATTGGAAGCATAGCCATACTGCACATACACAGGTGGGTGGTTATACAAATGACATTGCAAGCCTAGCCATACTGCACATACACAGGTGGGTGGTTCTCCAAATGACATTGGAAGTCTGGCCATACAGCACATACACAGGTGGGTGGTTCTCAAATGACATTGGAAGCCTGGCCATACAGCACATACACAGGTGAGTGGTTGTCCAAATGACATTGGAAGCCTAGCAATACATCACATACACAGGTGGGTGGTTCTCCAAATGACATTGGAAGCCTAAACATACTGCACATATACAGGTGAGTGGTTGTCCAAATGACATTGGAAGCCTAGCCATACTGCACATACACAGATGGGTGGTTCTCAAAATTACATTGGTAGCCTAGCCCAACTGCACATATACAGGTGGGTGGTTCTCAAAATGACATTGGAAGCCTAGCCATACTGCACATACACAGGTGGGTGGTTCTCCAAATGACATTGGAAACCTAGCCATATTGCACGTACACAGATGGGTGTTTCTCAAATGAAATTGGAAGCCTAGCCATAATGCACATACACAGGTGGGTGGTTCTCCAAATGACATTGGAAGCCTAGCCATACTGCACATACACAGGTGGGTGGTTCTCCAAATGACACTGAAAGACTAGCCGTATTGCACATACACAGATGGGTGGTTCTCAAATGACATTGGAAGCCTAGCCATACTGCACGTACACAGGTGGGTGGTACTCAAAATGACATTGGAAGCCTAGCCATTGCACATACACAGGTGGGTGGTTCTCAAACTGACATTGGAAGCCTAGCCATACTGCACATACACAGGTGGGTGGTTCTCCAAATGACATTGGAAGCCTAGCCATATTGCACATACACAGATGGGTGTTTCTCAAAATGACATTGGAAGCCTAGCCATTCTGCACATACACAGGTGGGTGGTTCTCAAAATGACATTGGAAGCCTAGCCATACTGCAAATACACAGGTGGGTGGTTATCCACATTACATTGGAAGCCTAGCCATACTGCACATACGCAGGTGGGTGTTTCTCCAAATGACATTGGAAGCATAGCCATACTGCACATACACAGGTGGATGTTTCTCCAAATGACATTGGAAGCCTAGCCATACTGCACATACACAGGTGGGTGGTTCTCAAATGACATTGGAAGCCTAGCCATACTGCACATACACAGGTGGGTGGTTCTCAAAATGACATTGGAAGCTTAGCCATTGCACATACACAGGTGGGTGGTTCTCAAACTGACATTGGAAGCCTATCCATACTGCACATACACAGGTGGGTGGTTCTCCAAATGACATTGGAAGCCTAGCCATACTGCACATACACAGGTGGGTGGTTCTCCAAATGACATTGGAAGCTTAGCCATACTGCACATACATAGGTTGGTCGTTCTCCAAATGACATTGGAAGCCGAGCCATACTGCACATACACATGTGAGTGGTTCTCCAAATGACATTGGAAGACAAGCACTACAGCACATACACAGGTAGGTGGTTCTCCAAGTGACATTGGAAGACCAGCAATACAGCACATGCACAGGTGGGTCGTTCTGCAAATGACATTGGAAGCCAAGCAATATTTCACATATACACGTGGGTGGTTCTCAAAATGACATTGGAAGCCTAGCCATTCTGCACATACACAGGTGGGTGGTTCTCAAAATGACATTGGAAGCCTAGCCATACTGCAAATACACAGGTGGGTGGTTATCCACATTACATTGGAAGCCTAGCCATACTGCACATACGCAGGTGGGTGGTTCTCCAAATGACATTGGAAGCATAGCCATACTGCACATACACAGGTGGGTGGTTGTACAAATGACATTGCAAGCCTAGCCCTACTGCACATACACAGGTGGGTGGTTCTCCAAATGACATTGGAAGTCTGGCCATACAGCACATACACAGGTGGGTGGTTCTCAAATGACATTGGAAGCCTAGCCATACAGCACATACACAGGTGAGTGGTTCTCCAAATCACATTGGAGGCCTAGCAATACATCACATACACAGGTGGGTGGTTGTCCAAATGACATTGGAAGCCTAGCCATACTGCATATACACAAGTGGATGGTTGTCCAAATTAAATTGCAACATTTGCCAAACTGCACATACATAGATGGGTGGTTCTTCACATTACATTGGAAGCCTAGCCATACTGCACATACACAGGTGGGTGGTTCTCCAAATGACATTGGAAGCCAAGCCACACTGCACATACACAGGGGAGTGATTCTCCAAATGACATTGGAAGACCAGCAATACAGCACATACACAGGTGAGTGGTTCTCCAAATTACATTGGAAGCCTAGCCATACTGCACATACACATGTGGATGGTTGTCCAAATGACACTGGAAACCTAAACATACTGCATATATACAGGTGGATGGTTCTCAAAATGACATTGGAAGCCTTGCAATCAGCACAGGAACAGGTGAGTGGTTGTCCAAATGACATTGGAAGCCTAGCAATACATCACATACACAGGTGGGTGGTTCTCCAAATGACATTGGAAGCCTAAACATACTGCACATATACAGATGAATGGTTGTCCAAATGACATTGGAAGCCTAGCCATACTGCACATACACAGATGGGTGGTTCTCAAAATTACATTGGTAGCCTAGCCCTACTGCACATATACAGGTGGGTGGTTCTCAAAATGACATAGGAAGCCTAGCCATACTGCACATACACAGGTGGGTGGTTCTCCAAATGACATTGGAAGCCTAGCCATATTGCACGTACACAGATGGGTATTTCTCAAATGAAATTGGAAGCCTAGCCATAATGCACATAAAACAGGTGGGTGGTTCTCCAAATGATATTGGAAGCCTAGCCATACTGCAAATACACAGGTGGGTGGTTATCCACATTACATTGGAAGCCTAGCCATACTGCACATACGCAGGTGGGTGGTTCTCCAAAAGACATTGGAAGCATAGCCATACTGCACATACACAGGTGGGTGGTTCTCCAAATGACATTGGAAGCCAAGCCATACTGCACATACACAGGTGGGTGGTTCTCCAAATGACACTGAAAGCCTAGCCGTATTGCACATATACAGATGGGTGGTTCTCAAATGACATTGGAAGCCTAGCCATACTGCACATACACAGGTGGGTGGTTCTCCAAATGACATTGGAAGCCTAGTCATACTGCACATACACAGGTGGGTGGTTCTCAAAATGACATTGGAAGCTTAGCCATTGCACATACACAGGTGGGTGGTTCTCAAACTGACATTGGAAGCCTAGCCATACTGCACATACACAGGTGGGTGGTTCTCCAAATGACATTGGAAGCCTAGCCATACTGCACATACATAGGTAGGTCGTTCTCCAAATGACATTGGAAGCCAAGCCATACTGCACATACACAGGTGAGTGGTTCTCCAAGTGACATTGAAGACCAGCAATACAGCACATACACAGGTGGGTCGTTCTGCAAATGACATTGGAAGCCAAGCAATATTTCACATATGCACGTGGGTGGTTGACCAAATGACATTGGAAGCCTGGCCATAATGCACATATACAGATGGGTGGTTGTCCAAATTACATTGGGAGCCTAGCCATACAGCATATACACAAGTGGATGGTTGTCCAAACTATATTGGAAGCTTTGCCATAGTGCACATAACCAGATGGGTGGTTCTTCACATTACATTGGAAGCCTAGCCATACTGCACATACACAGTGTATGGTTCTCCAAATGACATTGGAAGCCTGGCCATACTGCACATACACAGGTGGGTGGTTCTCCACATTACATTGGAAGCCTAGCCATACTGCACATACACAGGTGAGTGGTTCTCCAAATGACATTGGAAGACCAGCAATGCAGCACATACACAGGTGGGTGGTTCTCGAAATGACATTGGAAGCCTGCCATACTGCACATAGTCAGGTGAGTGGTTATTCAAATGACATTGGAAGTCCAGCAATACAGCACATAAATAGGTGGGTGGTTCTCCAAGTGACATTGGAAGACCACCAATACAGCACATACACAGGTGGGTGGTTGTCCAAATGATATTGGAACCCTAGCAATACAGCACATACACAAGTAAGTGGTTCTCCAAATGACATTGGAAGCCTAGCCATACTGCACATACATAGGTAGGTCGTTCTCCAAATGACATTGGAAGCCAAGCCATACTGCACATACACAGGTGAGTGGTTCTCCAAATGACATTGGAAGACCAGCTCTACAGCACATACACAGGTAGGTGGTTCTCCAAGTGACATTGAAGACCAGCAATACAGCACATACACAGGTGGGTCGTTCTGCAAATGACATTGGAAGCCAAGCAATATTTCACATATGCACGTGGGTGGTTCTCAAAATGACATTGGAAGCCTAGCCATTCAGCACATACACATGTGGGTGGTTCTCAAAATGACATTGGAAGCCTAGCCATACTGCAAATACACAGGTGGGTGGTTATCCACATTACATTGGAAGCCTAGCCATACTGCACATACGCAGGTGGGTGGTTCTCCAAATGACATTGGAAGCATAGCCGTACTGCACATACACAGGTGGGTGGTTGTACAAATGACATTGCAAGCCTACCCATACTGCACATACACAGGTCGGTGGTTCTCCAAATGACATTGGAAGTCTGGCCATACAGCACATACACAGGTGGGTGGTTCTCAAATGACATTGGAAGCCTGGCCATACAGCACATACACAGGTGGGTGGTTCTCCAAATCACATTGGACGCCTAGCAATACATCACATCCACATGTGGGTGGTTGTCCAAATGACATTGGAAGCCTAGCCATACAGCGTATACACAAGTGGATGGTTGTCCAAATTAAATTGCAATCTTTGCCATACTGCATATACATAGATGGGTGGTTCTTCACATTACATTGGAAGCCTAGCCATACTGCACATACACAGGTGCGTGGTTCTCCAAATGACGTTGGAAGCCCTGCCATACTGCACAAACACAGGGGAGTGATTCTCCAAATGACATTGGAAGACCAGCAATACAGCACATACACAGGTGAGTGGTTCTCCAAATGACATTGGAAGCCTAGCCATACTGCACATACACACGTGGGTCGTTCTCCAAATGACATTGGAAGCCTGGCCATACTGCACATACACAGGTGGGTCGTTCTCCAAATGACATTGGAAGCCTAGCCATACTGCACATAGACAGGTGAGTGGTTCTCTAAATGATATTGGAAGACCAGCAATACAGTACATACACAGGTGGGTCTTTCTCCAAATGACATTGGAAGCCTAGCAATATTTCACATATACACGTGGGTGGTTGTCAAAATGACATTGAAAGACCAGCAATACAGCACATACACAGGTGGCTGGTTGTCCAAATGACATTGGAAGCCTAGCAATACAGCACATACACAGGTGGGTGGTTGTCCAAATGACATTGGAAGCCTAGCCATATACTGCACATACACAGATGGGTGGTTGTCCAAATGACATTGGAAGCCTAGCCATACAGCATATACACAAGTGGGTGGTTGTCCAAAATACATTGAGAGCTTAGAAATACATCAAATACACAGGTGAGTGGTTGTCCAAATGACATTGGAAGCCTAGCCATATTGCACATACACAGGTGGGTGGTTGTCCAAATGACATTGCAAGCCTAGCCATACTGCACATACACAGGTGGGTGGTTCTCCAAATGACATTGGAAGCCTAGCCATACTGCACATACACAGATGGGTGGTTCACAAATGACATTGGAAGCCTAGCCATACAGCAGATACACAGGTGGGTGGTTCTAAAAATGACATTGGAAGCCTAGCAATACATCACATACAGAGGTGAGTGGTTGTCCAAATGACATTGGAAGCCAAGCAATACATCACATACACAGGTGAGTGGTTGACCAAATGACATTGGAAGCCTGGCCATAATGCACATATACAGATGGGTGGTTGTCCAAATTACATTGGGAGCCTAGCCATACAGCATATACACAAGTGGATGGTTGTCCAAACTACATTGGAAGCTTTGCCATACTGCACATAACCAGATGGGTGGTTCTTCACATTACATTGGAAGCCTAGCCATACTGCACATACACAGTGTATGGTTCTCCAAATGACATTGGAAGCCTGGCCATACTGCACATACACAGGTGGGTGGTTCTCCACATTACATTGGAAGCCTAGCCATACTGCACATACACAGGTGAGTGGTTCTCCAAATAACATTGGAAAACCAGCAATGCAGCACATACACAGGTGGGTGGTTCTCGAAATGACATTGGAAGCCTGCCATACTGCACATAGTCAGGTGAGTGGTTATTCAAATGACATTGGAAGTCCAGCAATACAGCACATAAATAGGTGGGTGGTTCTCCAAGTGACATTGGAAGACCACCAATACAGCACATACACAGGTGGGTGGTTGTCCAAATGATATTGGAAGCCTAGCAATACAGCACATACACAAGTGAGTGGTTCTCCAAATGACATTGGAAGCCTAGCCATATACTGCACATACACAGATGGGTGGTTGTCCAAATGACATGGGGAGCCTAGCAATACATCACATACACAGGTGGGTGGTTGTCCAAATGACATTGGAAACCTAAACATACTGCACATATACAGGTGGGTGGTTGTCCAAATGACATTGGAAGACCAGTAATACAGGACATACACAGGTGGGTGGATGTCCAAATGACATTGGAAGCATAGCCATACTGCACACACACAGGTGGGTGTTTCTCCAAATGACATTGGAAGCCTAGCCATACTGCACATACACAGGTGGGTGGTTCTCCAAATGACATTGGAAGCCTAGTCATACTGCACATACACAGGTGGGTGGTTTTCAAAATGACATTGGAAGCTTAGCCATTGCACATACACAGGTGGGTGGTTTTCAAAATGACATTGGAAGCTTAGCCATTGCACATACACAGGTGGGTGGTTCTCAAACTGACATTGGAAGCCTAGCCATACTGCACATACACAGGTGGGTGGTTCTCCAAATGACATTGGAAGCCTAGCCATATTGCACATACACAGATGGGTGGTTGTCCAAATGACATTGGGAGCCTAGCCATACAGCATATACACAAGTGGATGGTTGTCCAAACTACATTGGAAGCTTTGCCATAGTGCACATAACCAGATGGGTGGTTCTTCACATTACATTGGAAGCCTAGCCATACTGCACATACACAGTGTATGGTTCTCCAAATGACATTGGAAGCCTGGCCATACTGCACATACACAGGTGGGTGGTTCTCCACATTACATTGGAAGCCTAGCCATACTGCACATACACAGGTGAGTGGTTCTCCAAATGACATTGGAAGACCAGCAATGCAGCACATACACAGGTGGGTGGTTCTCGAAATGACATTGGAAGCCTGCCATACTGCACATAGTCAGGTGAGTGGTTATTCAAATGACATTGGAAGTCCAGCAATACAGCACATAAATAGGTGGGTGGTTCTCCAAGTGACATTGGAAGACCACCAATACAGCACATACACAGGTGGGTGGTTGTCCAAATGATATTGGAAGCCTAGCAATACAGCACATACACAAGTAAGTGGTTCTCCAAATGACATTGGAAGCCTAGCCATACTGCACATACATAGGTAGGTCGTTCTCCAAATGACATTGGAAGCCAAGCCATACTGCACATACACAGGTGAGTGGTTCTCCAAATGACATTGGAAGACCAGCTCTACAGCACATACACAGGTAGGTGGTTCTCCAAGTGACATTGAAGACCAGCAATACAGCACATACACAGGTGGGTCGTTCTGCAAATGACATTGGAAGCCAAGCAATATTTCACATATGCACGTGGGTGGTTCTCAAAATGACATTGGAAGCCTAGCCATTCAGCACATACACATGTGGGTGGTTCTCAAAATGACATTGGAAGCCTAGCCATACTGCAAATACACAGGTGGGTGGTTATCCACATTACATTGGAAGCCTAGCCATACTGCACATACGCAGGTGGGTGGTTCTCCAAATGACATTGGAAGCATAGCCGTACTGCACATACACAGGTGGGTGGTTGTACAAATGACATTGCAAGCCTACCCATACTGCACATACACAGGTCGGTGGTTCTCCAAATGACATTGGAAGTCTGGCCATACAGCACATACACAGGTGGGTGGTTCTCAAATGACATTGGAAGCCTGGCCATACAGCACATACACAGGTGGGTGGTTCTCCAAATCACATTGGACGCCTAGCAATACATCACATCCACAGGTGGGTGGTTGTCCAAATGACATTGGAAGCCTAGCCATACAGCGTATACACAAGTGGATGGTTGTCCAAATTAAATTGCAATCTTTGCCATACTGCATATACATAGATGGGTGGTTCTTCACATTACATTGGAAGCCTAGCCATACTGCACATACACAGGTGCGTGGTTCTCCAAATGACGTTGGAAGCCCTGCCATACTGCACAAACACAGGGGAGTGATTCTCCAAATGACATTGGAAGACCAGCAATACAGCACATACACAGGTGAGTGGTTCTCCAAATGACATTGGAAGCCTAGCCATACTGCACATACACACGTGGGTCGTTCTCCAAATGACATTGGAAGCCTGGCCATACTGCACATACACAGGTGGGTCGTTCTCCAAATGACATTGGAAGCCTAGCCATACTGCACATAGACAGGTGAGTGGTTCTCTAAATGATATTGGAAGACCAGCAATACAGTACATACACAGGTGGGTCTTTCTCCAAATGACATTGGAAGCCTAGCAATATTTCACATATACACGTGGGTGGTTGTCAAAATGACATTGAAAGACCAGCAATACAGCACATACACAGGTGGCTGGTTGTCCAAATGACATTGGAAGCCTAGCAATACAGCACATACACAGGTGGGTGGTTGTCCAAATGACATTGGAAGCCTAGCCATATACTGCACATACACAGATTGGTGGTTGTCCAAATGACATTGGAAGCCTAGCCATACAGCATATACACAAGTGGGTGGTTGTCCAAAATACATTGAGAGCTTAGAAATACATCAAATACACAGGTGAGTGGTTGTCCAAATGACATTGGAAGCCTAGCCATATTGCACATACACAGGTGGGTGGTTGTCCAAATGACATTGCAAGCCTAGCCATACTGCACATACACAGGTGGGTGGTTCTCCAAATGACATTGGAAGCCTAGCCATACTGCACATACACAGATGGGTGGTTCACAAATGACATTGGAAGCCTAGCCATACAGCAGATACACAGGTGGGTGGTTCTAAAAATGACATTGGAAGCCTAGCAATACATCACATACACAGGTGAGTGGTTGTCCAAATGACATTGGAAGCCAAGCAATACATCACATACACAGGTGAGTGGTTGACCAAATGACATTGGAAGCCTGGCCATAATGCACATATACAGATGGGTGGTTGTCCAAATTACATTGGGAGCCTAGCCATACAGCATATACACAAGTGGATCGTTGTCCAAACTACATTGGAAGCTTTGCCATACTGCACATAACCAGATGGGTGGTTCTTCACATTACATTGGAAGCCTAGCCATACTGCACATACACAGTGTATGGTTCTCCAAATGACATTGGAAGCCTGGCCATACTGCACATACACAGGTGGGTGGTTCTCCACATTACATTGGAAGCCTAGCCATACTGCACATACACAGGTGAGTGGTTCTCCAAATGACATTGGAAGACCAGCAATGCAGCACATACACAGGTGGGTGGTTCTCGAAATGACATTGGAAGCCTGCCATACTGCACATAGTCAGGTGAGTGGTTATTCAAATGACATTGGAAGTCCAGCAATACAGCACATAAATAGGTGGGTGGTTCTCCAAGTGACATTGGAAGACCACCAATACAGCACATACACAGGTGGGTGGTTGTCCAAATGATATTGGAAGTCTAGCAATACAGCACTTACACAAGTGAGTGGTTCTCCAAATGACATTGGAAGCCTAGACATATACTGCACATACACAGATGGGTGGTTGTCCAAATGACATGGGGAGCCTAGCAATACATCACATACACAGGTGTGTGGTTGTCCAAATGACATTGGAAACCTAAACATACTGCACATATACAGGTGGGTGGTTGTCCAAATGACATTGGAAGACCAGTAATACAGGACATACACAGGTGGGTGGATGTCCAAATGACATTGGAAGCATAGCCATACTGCACATACACAGGTGGGTGTTTCTCCAAATGACATTGGAAGCCTAGCCATACTGCACATACACAGGTGGGTGGTTCTCCAAATGACACTGAAAGCCTAGCCGTATTGCACATACACAGATGGGTGGTTCTCAAATGACATTGGAAGCCTAGCCATACTGCACATACACAGGTGGGTGGTTCTCCAAATGACATTGGAAGCCTAGTCATACTGCACATACACAGGTGGGTGGTTTTCAAAATGACATTGGAAGCTTAGCCATTGCACATACACAGGTGGGTGGTTCTCAAACTGACATTGGAAGCCTAGCCATACTGCACATACACAGGTGGGTGGTTCTCCAAATGACATTGGAAGCCTAGCCATATTGCACATACACAGATCGGTGGTTCTCCAAATGACATTGGAAGCCTAGCCATACTGCACATACATAGGTTGGTCGTTCTCCAAATGACATTGGAAGCCAAGCCATACTGCACATACACATGTGAGTGGTTCTCCAAATGACATTGGAAGACCAGCACTACAGCACATACACAGGTAGGTGGTTCTCCAAGTGACATTGGAAGACCAGCAATACAGCACATACACAGGTGGGTCGTTCTGCAAATGACATTGGAAGCCAAGCAATATTTCACATATACTCGTAGGTGGTTCTCAAAATGACATTGGAAGCCTAGCCATTCTGCACATACACAGGTGGGTGGTTCTCAAAATGACATTGGAAGCCTAGCCATACTGCAAATACACAGGTGGGTGGTTATCCACATTACATTGGAAGCCTAGCCATACTGCACATACGCAGGTGGGTGGTTCTCCAAATGACATTGGAAGCAGAGCCATACTGCACATACACAGGTGGGTGGTTGTACAAATGACATTGCAAGCCTAGCCCTACTGCACATACACAGGTGGGTGGTTCT
Organism: Saccoglossus kowalevskii; assembly: GCF_978046115.1. Lineage (NCBI taxonomy): Eukaryota > Metazoa > Hemichordata > Enteropneusta > Harrimaniidae > Saccoglossus > Saccoglossus kowalevskii. The sequence continues at coordinate 19,236,904 of NC_140651.1, forward strand.
CCAAATGACATTGGAAGCCTGGCCATACAGCACATACACAGGTGGGTGGTTCTCAAATGACATTGGAAGCCTGGCCATACAGCACATACACAGGTGGGTGGTTCTCCAAATCACATTGGAGGCCTAGCAATACATCACATACACAGGTGGGTGGTAGTCCAAATGACATTGGAAGCCTAGCCATACTGCATATACACAAGTGGATGGTTGTCCAAATTAAATTGCAATCTTTGCCAAACTGCACATACATAGATGGGTGGTTCTTCACATTACATTGGAAGCCTAGCCATACTGCACATACACAGGTGGGTGGTTCTCCAAATGACATTGGAAGCCTAGCCACACTGCACATACACAGGGGAGTGATTCTCCAAATGACATTGGAAGACCAGCAATACAGCACATACACAGGTGAGTGGTTCTCCAAATGACATTGGAAGCCTAGCCATACTGCACATACACATGTGGGTCGTTCTCCAAATGACATTGGAAGCCTAGCCATACTGCACATAGACAGGTGAGTGGTTCTCCAAATGACATTGGAAGCCTAGCAATATTTCACATATACACGTGGGTGGTTGTCAAAATGACATTGAAAGACCAGCAATACAGCACATACACAGGTGGCTGGTTGTCCAAATGACATTGGAAGCCTAGCAATACAGCACATACACAGGTGGGTGGATGTCCAAATGACATTGGAAGCCTAGCCATATACTGCACATACACAGATGGGTGGTTGTCCAAATGACATTGGAAGCCTAGCCATACAGCATATACACAAGTGGGTGGTTGTCCAAAATACATTGAGAGCTTAGAAATACATCAAATACACAGGTGAGTGGTTGTCCAAATGACATTGGAAGCCTAGCCATACTGCACATACACAGGTGAGTGGCTCTCCAAATGACATTGGAAGCCTAGCCATACTGCACATACACAGGTGGGTGGTTCACAAATGACATTGGAAGCCTAGCCATACTGCACATACACAGATGGGTGGTTCACAAATGACATTGGAAGCCTAGCCATATTGCACATACACAGGTGGGTGGTTGTCCAAATGACATTGCAAGCCTAGCCATACTGCACATACACAGGTGAGTGGCTCTCCAAATGACATTGGAAGCCTAGCCATACTGCACATACACAGATGGGTGGTTCACAAATGACATTGGAAGCCTAGCCATACAGCAGATACACAGGTGGGTGGTTCTAAAAATGACATTGGAAGCCTAGCAATACATCACATACACAGGTGAGTGGTTGTCCAAATGACATTGGAAGCCAAGCAATACATCACATACACAGGTGAGTGGTTGACCAAATGACATTGGAAGCCTGGCCATAATGCACATATACAGATGGGTGGTTGTCCAAATTACATTGGGAGCCTAGCCATACTGCACATACACAGGTGGGTGGTTCTCCAAATGACATTGGAAGCCTAGCCACACTGCACATACACAGGGGAGTGATTCTCCAAATGACATTGGAAGACCAGCAATACAGCACATACACAGGTGAGTGTTTCTCCAAATTACATTGGAAGCCTAGCCATACTGCACATACACATGTGGGTGGTTGTCCAAATGACACTGGAAACCTAAACATACTGCATATATACAGGTGGGTGGTTCTCAAAATGACATTGGAAGCCTTGCAATCAGCACAGGAACAGGTGAGTGGTTGTCCAAATGACATTGGAAGCCTAGCAATACATCACATACACAGGTGGGTGGTTCTCCAAATGACATTGGAAGCCTAAACATACTGCACATATACAGATGAATGGTTGTCCAAATGACATTGGAAGCCTAGCCATACTGCACATACACAGATGGGTGGTTCTCAAAATTACATTGGTAGCCTAGCCCTACTGCACATATACAGGTGGGTGGTTCTCCAAATGACATTGGAAGCATAGCCATACTGCACATACACAGGTGGGTGGTTGTACAAATGACATTGCAAGCCTAGCCCTACTGCACATACACAGGTGGGTGGTTCTCCAAATGACATTGGAAGTCTGGCCATACAGCACATACACAGGTGGGTGGTTCTCAAATGACATTGGAAGCCTGGCCATACAGCACATACACAGGTGGGTGGTTCTCCAAATCACATTGGAGGCCTAGCAATACATCACATACACAGGTGGGTGGTTGTCCAAATGACATTGGAAGCCTAGCCATACTGCATATACACAAGTGGATGGTTGTCCAAATTAAATTGCAATCTTTGCCAAACTGCACATACATAGATGGGTGGTTCTTCACATTACATTGGAAGCCTAGCCATACTGCACATACACAGGTGGGTGGTTCTCCAAATGACAATGGAAGCCTAGCCACACTGCACATACACAGGGGAGTGATTCTCCAAATGACATTGGAAGACCAGCAATACAGCACATACACAGGTGAGTGGTTCTCCAAATTACATTGGAAGCCTAGCCATACTGCACATACACATGTGGGTGGTTGTCCAAATGACACTGGAAACCTAAACATACTGCATATATACAGGTGGGTGGTTCTCAAAATGACATTGGAAGCCTTGCAATCAGCACAGGAACAGGTGAGTGGTTGTCCAAATGACATTGGAAGCCTAGCAATACATCACATACACAGGTGGGTGGTTCTCCAAATGACATTGGAAGCCTAAACATACTGCACATATACAGATGAATGGTTGTCCAAATGACATTGGAAGCCTAGCCATACTGCACATACCCAGATGGGTGGTTCTCAAAATTACATTGGAGCCTAGCCCTACTGCACATATACAGGTGGGTGGTTCTCAAAATGACATAGGAAGCCTAGCCATACTGCACATACACAGGTGGGTGGTTCTCCAAATGACATTGGAAGCCTAGCCATATTGCACGTACACAGATGGGTATTTCTCAAATGAAATTGGAAGCCTAGCCATAATGCACATAAAACAGGTGGGTGGTTCTCCAAATGATATTGGAAGCCTAGCCATACTGCACATACACAGGTGGGTGGTTCTCCAAATGACACTGAAAGCCTAGCCGTATTAAACATACACAGATGGGTGGTTCTCAAATGACATTGGAAGCCTAGCCATACTGCACGTACACAGGTGGGTGGTTATCCAAATGACATTGGAAGCCTAGCCATACTGCATATACACAGGTGGGTGGTTCTCAAAATGACATTGGAAGCCTAGCCATTGCACATACACAGGTGGATGGTTCTCAAACTGACATTGGAAGCCTAGCCATACTGCACATACACAGGTGGGTGGTTCTCCAAATGACATTGGAAGCCTAGCCATATTGCACATACACAGATGGGTGGTTCTCAAAATGACATTGGAAGCCTAGCCATTCTGCACATACACAGGGGGTGGTTCTCAAAATGACATTGGAAGCCTAGCCATACTGCAAATACACAGGTGGGTGGTTATCCACATTACATTGGAAGCCTAGCCATACTGCACATACGCAGGTGGATGGTTCTCCAAAAGACATTGGAAGCATAGCCATACTGCACATACACAGGTGGGTGGTTCTCCAAATGACATTGGAAGCCAAGCCATACTGCACATACACAGGTGGGTGGTTCTCCAAATGACACTGAAAGCCTAGCCGTATTGCACATATACAGATGGGTGGTTCTCAAATGACATTGGAAGCCTAGCCATACTGCACATACACAGGTGGGTGGTTCTCCAAATGACATTGGAAGCCTAGTCATACTGCACATACACAGGTGGGCGGTTCTCAAAATGACATTGGAAGCTTAGCCATTGCACATACACAGGTGGGTGGTTCTCAAACTGACATTGGAAGCCTAGCCATACTGCACATACACAGGTGGGTGGTTCTCCAAATGACATTGGAAGCCTAGCCATATTGCACATACACAGATCGGTGGTTCTCCAAATGACATTGGAAGCCTAGCTATACTGCACATACATAGGTAGGTCGTTCTCCAAATGACATTGGAAGCCAAGCCATACTGCACATACACAGGTGAGTGGTTCTCCAAATGACATTGGAAGACCAGCTCTACAGCACATACACAGGTAGGTGGTTCTCCAAGTGACATTGAAGACCAGCAATACAGCACATACACAGGTGGGTCGTTCTGCAAATGACATTGGAAGCCAAGCAATATTTCACATATGCACGTGGGTGGTTCTCAAAATGACATTGGAAGCCTAGCCATTCAGCACATACACAGGTGGGTGGTTCTCCAAGTGACATTGAAGACCAGCAATACAGCACATACACAGGTGGGTCGTTCTGCAAATGACATTGGAAGCCAAGCAATATTTCACATATGCACGTGGGTGGTTCTCAAAATGACATTGGAAGCTTAGCCATTCAGCACATACACAGGTGGATGGTTCTCAAAATGACATTGGAAGCCTAGCCATACTGCAAATACACAGGTGGGTGGTTATCCACATTACATTGGAAGCCTAGCCATACTGCACATACGCAGGAGGGTGGTTCTCCAAATGACATTGGAAGCATATCCATACTGCACATACACAGGTGGGTGGTTGTACAAATGACATTGCAAGCCTACCCATACTGCACATACACAGGTCGGTGGTTCTCCAAATGACATTGGAAGTCTGGCCATACAGCACATACACAGGTGGGTGGTTCTCAAATGACATTGGAAGCCTGGCCATACAGCACATACACAGGTGGGTGGTTCTCCAAATCACATAGGACGCCTAGCAATACATCACATCCACAGGTGGGTGGTTCTCCAAATCACATTGGAAGCCTAGCCATACAGCGTATACACAAGTGGATGGTTGTCCAAATTAAATTGCAATCTATGCCATACTGCATATACATAGATGGGTGGTTCTTCACATTACATTGGAAGCCTAGCCATACTGCACATACACAGGTGGGTGGTTCTCCAAATGACATTGGAAGCCTAGCCACACTGCACATACACAGGGGAGTGATTATCCAAATGACATTGGAAGACCAGCAATACAGCACATACACAGGTGAGTGGTTCTCCAAATTACATTGGAAGCCTAGCCATACTGCACATACACATGTGGGTGGTTGTCCAAATGACACTGGAAACCTAAACATACTGCATATATACAGGTGGGTGGTTCTGAAAATGACATTGGAAGCCTTGCAATTAGCACAGGAACAGGTGAGTGGTTGTCCAAATGACATTGGAAGCCTAGCAATACATCACATACACAGGTGGGTGGTTCTCCAAATGACATTGGAAGCCTAAACATACTGCACATATACAGATGAATGGTTGTCCAAATGACATTGGAAGCCTAGCCATACTGCACATACACAGATGGGTGGTTCTCAAAATTACATTGGTAGCCTAGCCCTACTGCACATATACAGGTGGGTGGTTCTCAAAATGACATAGGAAGCCTAGCCATACTGCACATACACAGGTGGGTGGTTCTCCAAATGACATTGGAAGCCTAGCCATATTGCACGTACACAGATGGGTATTTCTCAAATGAAATTGGAAGCCTAGCCATAATGCACATAAAACAGGTGGGTGGTTCTCCAAATGATATTGGAAGCCTAGCCATACAGCACATACACAGGCGGGTGGTTCTCCAAATGACACTGAAAGCCTAGCCGTATTGCACATACACAGATGGGTGGTTCTCAAATGACATTGGAAGCCTAGCCATACTGCACGTACACAGGTGGGTGGTTCTCCAAATGACATTGGAAGCCTAGCCATACTGCACATACACAGGTGGGTGGTTCTCAAAATGACATTGGAAGCCTAGCCATTGCACATACACAGGTGGGTGATTCTCAAACTGACATTGGAAGCCTAGCCATACTGCACATACACAGGTGGGTGGTTCTCCAAATGACATTGGAAGCCTAGCCATACAGCGTATACACAAGTGGATGGTTGTCCAAATTAAATTGCAATCTTTGCCATACTGCATATACATAGATGGGTGGTTCTTCACATTACATTGGAAGCCTAGCCATACTGCACATACACAGGTGGGTGGTTCTCCAAATGACATTGGAAGCCAAGCCACACTGCACATACACAGGGGAGTGATTCTCCAAATGACATTGGAAGACCAGCAATACAGCACATACACAGGTGAGTGGTTCTCCAAATTACATTGGAAGCCTAGCCATACTGCACATACACATGTGGGTGGTTGTCCAAATGACACTGGAAACCTAAACATACTGCATATATACAGGTGGGTGGTTCTCAAAATGACATTGGAAGCCTTGCAATCAGCACAGGAACAGGTGAGTGGTTGTCCAAATGACATTGGAAGCCTAGCAATACATCACATACACAGGTGGGTGGTTCTCCAAATGACATTGGAAGCCTAAACATACTGCACATATACAGATGAATGGTTGTCCAAATGACATTGGAAGCCTAGCCATACTGCGCATACACAGATGGGTGGTTCTCAAAATTACATTGGTAGCCTAGCCCTACTGCACATATACAGGTGGGTGGTTCTCAAAATGACATAGGAAGCCTAGCCATACTGCATATACACAGGTGGGTGGTTCTCCAAATGACATTGGAAGCCTAGCCATATTGCACGTACACAGATGGGTATTTCTCAAATGAAATTGGAAGCCTAGCCATAATGCACATAAAAAAGGTGGGTGGTTCTCCAAATGATATTGGAAGCCTAGCCATACTGCACATACACAGGTGGGTGGTTCTCCAAATGACACTGAAAGCCTAGCCGTATTGCACATACACAGATGGGTGGTTCTCAAATGACATTGGAAGCCTAGCCATACTGCACGTTCACAGGTGGGTGGTTCTCCAAATGACATTGGAAGCCTAGCCATACTGCACATACACAGGTGGGTGGGTCTCAAAATGACATTGGAAGCCTAGCCATTGCACATACACAGGTGGGTGATTCTCAAACTGACATTGGAAGCCTAGCCATACTGCACATACACAGGTGGGTGGTTCTCCAAATGACATTGGAAGCCTAGCCATATTGCACATACACAGATGGGTGGTTCTCAAAATGACATTGGAAGCCTAGCCATTCTGCACATACACAGGTGGGTGGTTCTCAAAATGACATTGGAAGCCTAGCCATACTGCAAATACACAGGTGGGTGGTTATCCACATTACATTGGAAGCCAAGCCATACTGCACATACACAGGTGGGTGGTTCTCCAAATGACACTGAAAGCCTAGCCGTATTGCACATATACAGATGGGTGGTTCTCAAATGACATTGGAAGCCTAGCCATACTGCACATACACAGGTGGGTGGTTCTCCAAATGACATTGGAAGCCTAGTCATACTGCACATACACAGGTGGGTGGTTCTCAAAATGACATTGGAAGCTTAGCAATTGCACATACACAGGTGGGTGGTTCTCAAACTGACATTGGAAGCCTAGCCATACTGCACATACACAGGTGGGTGGTTCTCCAAATGACATTGGAAGCCTAGCCATACAGCGTATACACAAGTGGATGGTTGTCCAAATGATATTGGAAGACCAGCTCTACAGCACATACACAGGTAGGTGGTTCTCCAAGTGACATTGAAGACAAGCAATACAGCACATACACAGGTGGGTCGTTCTGCAAATGACATTGGAAGCCAAGCAATATTTCACATATGCACGTGGGTGGTTCTCAAAATGACATTGGAAGCCTAGCCATTCAGCACATACACAGGTGGGTGGTTCTCAAAATGACATTGGAAGCCTAGCCATACTGCAAATACACAGGTGGGTGGTTATCCACATTACATTGGAAGCCTAGCCATACTGCACATACGCAGGTGGGTGGTTCTCCAAATGACATTGGAAGCATAGCCATACTGCACATACACAGGTGGGTGGTTGTACAAATGACATTGCAAGCCTACCCATACTGCACATACACAGGTCGGTGGTTCTCCAAATGACATTGGAAGTCTGGCCATTCAGCACATACACAGGTGGGTGGTTCTCAAATGACATTGGAAGCCTGGCCATACAGCACATACACAGGTGGGTGGTTCTCCAAATCACATTGGACGCCTAGCAATACATCACATCCACAGGTGGGTGGTTGTCCAAATGACATTGGAAGCCTAGCCATACAGCGTATACACAAGTGGATGGTTGTCCAAATTAAATTGCAATCTTTGCCATACTGCATATACATAGATGGGTGGTTCTTCACATTACATTGGAAGCCTAGCCATATTGCACATACACAGGAGGGTGGTTGTCCAAATGACATTGCAAGCCTTGCCATGCTGCACATACACAGGTGGGTGGTTCTCCAAATGACATTGGAAGCCTAGCCATACTGCACATACACAGGTGGGTGGTTCACAAATGACATTGGAAGCCTAGCCATACAGCAGATACACAGGTGGGTGGTTGTCCAAATAAAATTGCAATCTTTGCCATACTGCATATACATAGATGGGTGGTTCTTCACATTACATTGGAAGCCTAGCCATACTGCACATACACAGGTGGGTGGTTCTCCAAATGACGTTGGAAGCCTAGCCATACTGCACATACACAGGGGAGTGATTCTCCAAATGACATTGGAAGACCAGCAATACAGCACATACACAGGTGAGTGGTTCTCCAAATGACATTGGAAGCCTAGCCATACTGCACATACAAATGTGGGTCGTTCTCCAAATGACATTGGAAGCCTAGCCATACTGCACATACACAGGTGGGTCGTTCTCCAAATGACATTGGAAGCCTAGCCATACTGCACATAGACAGGTGAGTGGTTCTCTAAATTATATTGAAAGACCAGCAATACAGTACATACACAGGTGGGTCTTTCTCCAAATGACATTGGAAGCCTAGCAATATTTCACATATACACGTGGGTGGTTGTCAAAATGACATTGAAAGACCAGCAATACAGCACATACACAGGTGGCTGGTTGTCCAAATGACATTGGAAGCCTAGCAATACAGCACATACACAGGTGGGTGGTTGTACAAATGACATTGCAAGCCTAGCCCTACTGCACATACACAGGTGGGTGGTTCTCCAAATGACATTGGAAGTCTGGCCATACAGCACATACACAGGTGGGTGGTTCTCAAATGACATTGGAAGCCTGGCCATACAGCACATACACAGGTGGGTGGTTCTCCAAATCACATTGGAGGCCTAGCAATACATCACATACACAGGTGGGTGGTTGTCCAAATGACATTGGAAGCCTAGCCATACTGCATATACACAAGTGGATGGTTGTCCAAATTAAATTGCAATCTTTGCCAAACTGCACATACATAGATGGGTGGTTCTTCACATTACATTGGAAGCCTAGCCATACTGCACATACACAGGTGGGTGGTTCTCCAAATGACAATGGAAGCCTAGCCACACTGCACATACACAGGGGAGTGATTCTCCAAATGACATTGGAAGACCAGCAATACAGCACATACACAGGTGAGTGGTTCTCCAAATTACATTGGAAGCCTAGCCATACTGCACATACACATGTGGGTGGTTGTCCAAATGACACTGGAAACCTAAACATACTGCATATATACAGGTGGGTGGTTCTCAAAATGACATTGGAAGCCTTGCAATCAGCACAGGAACAGGTGAGTGGTTGTCCAAATGACATTGGAAGCCTAGCAATACATCACATACACAGGTGGGTGGTTCTCCAAATGACATTGGAAGCCTAAACATACTGCACATATACAGATGAATGGTTGTCCAAATGACATTGGAAGCCTAGCCATACTGCACATACCCAGATGGGTGGTTCTCAAAATTACATTGGAGCCTAGCCCTACTGCACATATACAGGTGGGTGGTTCTCAAAATGACATAGGAAGCCTAGCCATACTGCACATACACAGGTGGGTGGTTCTCCAAATGACATTGGAAGCCTAGCCATATTGCACGTACACAGATGGGTATTTCTCAAATGAAATTGGAAGCCTAGCCATAATGCACATAAAACAGGTGGGTGGTTCTCCAAATGATATTGGAAGCCTAGCCATACTGCACATACACAGGTGGGTGGTTCTCCAAATGACACTGAAAGCCTAGCCGTATTAAACATACACAGATGGGTGGTTCTCAAATGACATTGGAAGCCTAGCCATACTGCACGTACACAGGTGGGTGGTTATCCAAATGACATTGGAAGCCTAGCCATACTGCATATACACAGGTGGGTGGTTCTCAAAATGACATTGGAAGCCTAGCCATTGCACATACACAGGTGGATGGTTCTCAAACTGACATTGGAAGCCTAGCCATACTGCACATACACAGGTGGGTGGTTCTCCAAATGACATTGGAAGCCTAGCCATATTGCACATACACAGATGGGTGGTTCTCAAAATGACATTGGAAGCCTAGCCATTCTGCACATACACAGGGGGTGGTTCTCAAAATGACATTGGAAGCCTAGCCATACTGCAAATACACAGGTGGGTGGTTATCCACATTACATTGGAAGCCTAGCCATACTGCACATACGCAGGTGGATGGTTCTCCAAAAGACATTGGAAGCATAGCCATACTGCACATACACAGGTGGGTGGTTCTCCAAATGACATTGGAAGCCAAGCCATACTGCACATACACAGGTGGGTGGTTCTCCAAATGACACTGAAAGCCTAGCCGTATTGCACATATACAGATGGGTGGTTCTCAAATGACATTGGAAGCCTAGCCATACTGCACATACACAGGTGGGTGGTTCTCCAAATGACATTGGAAGCCTAGTCATACTGCACATACACAGGTGGGCGGTTCTCAAAATGACATTGGAAGCTTAGCCATTGCACATACACAGGTGGGTGGTTCTCAAACTGACATTGGAAGCCTAGCCATACTGCACATACACAGGTGGGTGGTTCTCCAAATGACATTGGAAGCCTAGCCATATTGCACATACACAGATCGGTGGTTCTCCAAATGACATTGGAAGCCTAGCTATACTGCACATACATAGGTAGGTCGTTCTCCAAATGACATTGGAAGCCAAGCCATACTGCACATACACAGGTGAGTGGTTCTCCAAATGACATTGGAAGACCAGCTCTACAGCACATACACAGGTAGGTGGTTCTCCAAGTGACATTGAAGACCAGCAATACAGCACATACACAGGTGGGTCGTTCTGCAAATGACATTGGAAGCCAAGCAATATTTCACATATGCACGTGGGTGGTTCTCAAAATGACATTGGAAGCCTAGCCATTCAGCACATACACAGGTGGGTGGTTCTCCAAGTGACATTGAAGACCAGCAATACAGCACATACACAGGTGGGTCGTTCTGCAAATGACATTGGAAGCCAAGCAATATTTCACATATGCACGTGGGTGGTTCTCAAAATGACATTGGAAGCTTAGCCATTCAGCACATACACAGGTGGATGGTTCTCAAAATGACATTGGAAGCCTAGCCATACTGCAAATACACAGGTGGGTGGTTATCCACATTACATTGGAAGCCTAGCCATACTGCACATACGCAGGAGGGTGGTTCTCCAAATGACATTGGAAGCATATCCATACTGCACATACACAGGTGGGTGGTTGTACAAATGACATTGCAAGCCTACCCATACTGCACATACACAGGTCGGTGGTTCTCCAAATGACATTGGAAGTCTGGCCATACAGCACATACACAGGTGGGTGGTTCTCAAATGACATTGGAAGCCTGGCCATACAGCACATACACAGGTGGGTGGTTCTCCAAATCACATAGGACGCCTAGCAATACATCACATCCACAGGTGGGTGGTTCTCCAAATCACATTGGAAGCCTAGCCATACAGCGTATACACAAGTGGATGGTTGTCCAAATTAAATTGCAATCTATGCCATACTGCATATACATAGATGGGTGGTTCTTCACATTACATTGGAAGCCTAGCCATACTGCACATACACAGGTGGGTGGTTCTCCAAATGACATTGGAAGCCTAGCCACACTGCACATACACAGGGGAGTGATTATCCAAATGACATTGGAAGACCAGCAATACAGCACATACACAGGTGAGTGGTTCTCCAAATTACATTGGAAGCCTAGCCATACTGCACATACACATGTGGGTGGTTGTCCAAATGACACTGGAAACCTAAACATACTGCATATATACAGGTGGGTGGTTCTGAAAATGACATTGGAAGCCTTGCAATTAGCACAGGAACAGGTGAGTGGTTGTCCAAATGACATTGGAAGCCTAGCAATACATCACATACACAGGTGGGTGGTTCTCCAAATGACATTGGAAGCCTAAACATACTGCACATATACAGATGAATGGTTGTCCAAATGACATTGGAAGCCTAGCCATACTGCACATACACAGATGGGTGGTTCTCAAAATTACATTGGTAGCCTAGCCCTACTGCACATATACAGGTGGGTGGTTCTCAAAATGACATAGGAAGCCTAGCCATACTGCACATACACAGGTGGGTGGTTCTCCAAATGACATTGGAAGCCTAGCCATATTGCACGTACACAGATGGGTATTTCTCAAATGAAATTGGAAGCCTAGCCATAATGCACATAAAACAGGTGGGTGGTTCTCCAAATGATATTGGAAGCCTAGCCATACAGCACATACACAGGCGGGTGGTTCTCCAAATGACACTGAAAGCCTAGCCGTATTGCACATACACAGATGGGTGGTTCTCAAATGACATTGGAAGCCTAGCCATACTGCACGTACACAGGTGGGTGGTTCTCCAAATGACATTGGAAGCCTAGCCATACTGCACATACACAGGTGGGTGGTTCTCAAAATGACATTGGAAGCCTAGCCATTGCACATACACAGGTGGGTGATTCTCAAACTGACATTGGAAGCCTAGCCATACTGCACATACACAGGTGGGTGGTTCTCCAAATGACATTGGAAGCCTAGCCATACAGCGTATACACAAGTGGATGGTTGTCCAAATTAAATTGCAATCTTTGCCATACTGCATATACATAGATGGGTGGTTCTTCACATTACATTGGAAGCCTAGCCATACTGCACATACACAGGTGGGTGGTTCTCCAAATGACATTGGAAGCCAAGCCACACTGCACATACACAGGGGAGTGATTCTCCAAATGACATTGGAAGACCAGCAATACAGCACATACACAGGTGAGTGGTTCTCCAAATTACATTGGAAGCCTAGCCATACTGCACATACACATGTGGGTGGTTGTCCAAATGACACTGGAAACCTAAACATACTGCATATATACAGGTGGGTGGTTCTCAAAATGACATTGGAAGCCTTGCAATCAGCACAGGAACAGGTGAGTGGTTGTCCAAATGACATTGGAAGCCTAGCAATACATCACATACACAGGTGGGTGGTTCTCCAAATGACATTGGAAGCCTAAACATACTGCACATATACAGATGAATGGTTGTCCAAATGACATTGGAAGCCTAGCCATACTGCGCATACACAGATGGGTGGTTCTCAAAATTACATTGGTAGCCTAGCCCTACTGCACATATACAGGTGGGTGGTTCTCAAAATGACATAGGAAGCCTAGCCATACTGCATATACACAGGTGGGTGGTTCTCCAAATGACATTGGAAGCCTAGCCATATTGCACGTACACAGATGGGTATTTCTCAAATGAAATTGGAAGCCTAGCCATAATGCACATAAAAAAGGTGGGTGGTTCTCCAAATGATATTGGAAGCCTAGCCATACTGCACATACACAGGTGGGTGGTTCTCCAAATGACACTGAAAGCCTAGCCGTATTGCACATACACAGATGGGTGGTTCTCAAATGACATTGGAAGCCTAGCCATACTGCACGTTCACAGGTGGGTGGTTCTCCAAATGACATTGGAAGCCTAGCCATACTGCACATACACAGGTGGGTGGGTCTCAAAATGACATTGGAAGCCTAGCCATTGCACATACACAGGTGGGTGATTCTCAAACTGACATTGGAAGCCTAGCCATACTGCACATACACAGGTGGGTGGTTCTCCAAATGACATTGGAAGCCTAGCCATATTGCACATACACAGATGGGTGGTTCTCAAAATGACATTGGAAGCCTAGCCATTCTGCACATACACAGGTGGGTGGTTCTCAAAATGACATTGGAAGCCTAGCCATACTGCAAATACACAGGTGGGTGGTTATCCACATTACATTGGAAGCCAAGCCATACTGCACATACACAGGTGGGTGGTTCTCCAAATGACACTGAAAGCCTAGCCGTATTGCACATATACAGATGGGTGGTTCTCAAATGACATTGGAAGCCTAGCCATACTGCACATACACAGGTGGGTGGTTCTCCAAATGACATTGGAAGCCTAGTCATACTGCACATACACAGGTGGGTGGTTCTCAAAATGACATTGGAAGCTTAGCAATTGCACATACACAGGTGGGTGGTTCTCAAACTGACATTGGAAGCCTAGCCATACTGCACATACACAGGTGGGTGGTTCTCCAAATGACATTGGAAGCCTAGCCATACAGCGTATACACAAGTGGATGGTTGTCCAAATGATATTGGAAGACCAGCTCTACAGCACATACACAGGTAGGTGGTTCTCCAAGTGACATTGAAGACAAGCAATACAGCACATACACAGGTGGGTCGTTCTGCAAATGACATTGGAAGCCAAGCAATATTTCACATATGCACGTGGGTGGTTCTCAAAATGACATTGGAAGCCTAGCCATTCAGCACATACACAGGTGGGTGGTTCTCAAAATGACATTGGAAGCCTAGCCATACTGCAAATACACAGGTGGGTGGTTATCCACATTACATTGGAAGCCTAGCCATACTGCACATACGCAGGTGGGTGGTTCTCCAAATGACATTGGAAGCATAGCCATACTGCACATACACAGGTGGGTGGTTGTACAAATGACATTGCAAGCCTACCCATACTGCACATACACAGGTCGGTGGTTCTCCAAATGACATTGGAAGTCTGGCCATTCAGCACATACACAGGTGGGTGGTTCTCAAATGACATTGGAAGCCTGGCCATACAGCACATACACAGGTGGGTGGTTCTCCAAATCACATTGGACGCCTAGCAATACATCACATCCACAGGTGGGTGGTTGTCCAAATGACATTGGAAGCCTAGCCATACAGCGTATACACAAGTGGATGGTTGTCCAAATTAAATTGCAATCTTTGCCATACTGCATATACATAGATGGGTGGTTCTTCACATTACATTGGAAGCCTAGCCATATTGCACATACACAGGAGGGTGGTTGTCCAAATGACATTGCAAGCCTTGCCATGCTGCACATACACAGGTGGGTGGTTCTCCAAATGACATTGGAAGCCTAGCCATACTGCACATACACAGGTGGGTGGTTCACAAATGACATTGGAAGCCTAGCCATACAGCAGATACACAGGTGGGTGGTTGTCCAAATAAAATTGCAATCTTTGCCATACTGCATATACATAGATGGGTGGTTCTTCACATTACATTGGAAGCCTAGCCATACTGCACATACACAGGTGGGTGGTTCTCCAAATGACGTTGGAAGCCTAGCCATACTGCACATACACAGGGGAGTGATTCTCCAAATGACATTGGAAGACCAGCAATACAGCACATACACAGGTGAGTGGTTCTCCAAATGACATTGGAAGCCTAGCCATACTGCACATACAAATGTGGGTCGTTCTCCAAATGACATTGGAAGCCTAGCCATACTGCACATACACAGGTGGGTCGTTCTCCAAATGACATTGGAAGCCTAGCCATACTGCACATAGACAGGTGAGTGGTTCTCTAAATTATATTGAAAGACCAGCAATACAGTACATACACAGGTGGGTCTTTCTCCAAATGACATTGGAAGCCTAGCAATATTTCACATATACACGTGGGTGGTTGTCAAAATGACATTGAAAGACCAGCAATACAGCACATACACAGGTGGCTGGTTGTCCAAATGACATTGGAAGCCTAGCAATACAGCACATACACAGGTGGGTGGTTGTCCAAATGACATTGGAAGCCTAGCCATATACTGCACATACACAGATGGGTGGTTGTCCAAATGACAGTGGAAGCCTAGCCATACAGCATATACACAGGTGGGTGGTTGTCCAAAATACATTGAGAGCTTAGAAATACATCAAATACACAGGTGAGTGGTTGTCCAAATGACATTGGAAGCCTAAACATACTGCACATACACAGGTGGGTGGTTCTCCAAATGACATTGGAAGCCTAGCCATATTGCACATACACAGGTGGGTGGTTGTCCAAATGACATTGCAAGCCTTGCCATACTGCACATACACAGGTGGGTGGTTCTCCAAATGACATTGGAAGCCTAGCCATAGTGCACATACACAGGTGGGTGGTTCACAAATGACATTGGAAGCCTAGCCATACAGCAGATACACAGGTGGGTGGTTCTAAAAATGACATTGGAAGCCTAGCAATACATCACATACACAGGTGAGTGGTTGTCCAAATGACATTGGAAGCCAAGCAATACATCACATACACAGGTGAGTGGTTGACCAAATGACATTGGAAGCCTGGCCATAATGCACATATACAGATGGGTGGTTGTCCAAATTACATTGGGAGCCTAGCCATACAGCATATACACAAGTGGATGGTTGTCCAAACTACATTGGAAGCTTTGCCATACTGCACATGACCAGATGGGTGGTTCTTCACATTACATTGGAAGCCTAGCCATACTGCACATACACAGTGGGTGGTTCTCCAAATGACATTGGAAGCCTGGCCATACTGCACATACACAGGTGGGTGGTTCTCCACATTACATTGGAAGCCTAGCCATACTGCACATACACAGGTGAGTGGTTCTCCAAATGACATTGGAAGACCAGCAATACAGCACATACACAGGTGGGTGGTTCTCGAAATGACATTGGAAGCCTGCCATACTGCACATACACAGGTGGGTCGTTCTCCAAATGCCATTGGCAGCCTAGCCATACTGCACATAGTCAGGTGAGTGGTTCTTCAAATGACATTGGAAGTCCAGCAATACAGCACACAAATAGGTGGGTGGTTCTCCAAGTGACATTGGAAGACCACCAATACAGCACATACACAGGTGGGTGGTTGTCCAAATGATATTGGAAGCCTAGCAATACTGCACATACACAAGTGAGTGGTTCTCCAAATGACATTGGAAGCCTAGCCATATACTGCACATACACAGATGGGTGGTTGTCCAAATGACATGGGGAGCCTAGCAATACATCACATACACAGGTGGGTGGTTGTCCAAATGACATTGGAAACCTAAACATACTGCACATATACAGGTGGGTGGTTGTCCAAATGACATTGGAAGACCAGTAATACAGGACATACACAGGTGGGTGGATGTCCAAATGACACTGGAAGCCTAGCCATACAGCATATACACAGGTGGGTGGTTGGCCAAATGACATTGAAAGCCTAGCCATACTGCACATAGTCAGGTGAGTGGTTCTTCAAATGACATTGGAAGTCCAGCAAAACAGCACATACATAGGTGGGTGATTCTCCAAGTGACATTGGAAGACCACCAATACGGCACATACACAGGTGGGTGGTTTTCCAAATGATATTGGAAGCCTAGCAATACAGCACATACACAAGTGAGTGTTTCTCCAAATGACATTGGAAGCCTAGCCATATACTGCACATACACAGATGGGTGGTTGTCGAAATGACATGGGGGGGGCCTAGCAATACATCACATACACAGGTGGGTTGTTGTCCAAATGACATTGGAAACCTAAACGTACTGCACATATACAGGTAGGTGGTTGTCCAGATGACATTGGAAGACCAGTAATACAGGACATACACAGGTGGGTGGTTGTCCAAATGACATTGGAAGCCTAGCCATACAGCAGATACACAGGTGGGTGGTTGTAAAAATGACATTGGAAGCCTAGCAATACATCACATACACAGGTGAGTGGTTGACCAAATGACATTGGAAGCCTGGCCATAATGCACATATACAGATGGGTGGTTGTCCAAATTACATTGGGAGCCTAGCCATACAGCATATACACAAGTGGATGGTTGTCCAAACTACATTGGAAGCTTTGCCATACTGCACATAACCAGATGGGTGGTTCTTCACATTACATTGGAAGCCTAGCCATACTGCACCTACACAGTGGGTGGTTCTCCAAATGACATTGGAAGCCTGGCCATACTGCACATACACAGGTGGGTGGTTCTCCACATTACATTGGAAGCCTAGCCATACTGCACATACACAGATGAGTGGTTCTCCAAATGACATTGGAAGACCAGCAATACAGCACATACACAGGTGGGTGGTTCTCGAAATGACATTGGAAGCCTGCCATACTACACATACACAGGTGGGTCGTTCTCCAAATGCCATTGGAAGCCTAGCCATACAGCACATAGTCAGGTGAGTGGTTCTTCAAATGACATTGGAAGTCCAGCAATACAGCACATAAATAGATGGGTGGTTCTCCAAGTGACATTGGAAGACCACCAATACAGCACATACACAGGTGGGTGGTTGTCCAAATGATATTGGAAGCCTAGCAATACAGCACATACACAAGTGAGTGGTTCTCCAAATGACATTGGAAGCCTAGCCATATACTGCACATACACAGATGGGTGGTTGTCCAAATGACATGGGGAGCCTAGCAATACATCACATACACAGGTGGGTGGTTGTCCAAATGACATTGGAAACCTAAACATACTGCACATATACAGGTGGGTGGTTGTCCAAATGACATTGGAAGACCAGTAATACAGGACATACACAGGTGGGTGGATGTCCAAATGACATTGGAAGCCAAGCAATACATCACATACACAGGTGAGTGGTTGACCAAATGACATTGGAAGCCTGGCCATAATGCACATATACAGATGGGTGGTTGTCCAAATTACATTGGGAGCCTAGCCATACAGCATATACACAAGTGGATGGTTGTCCAAACTACATTGGAAGCTTTGCCATACTGCACATAACCAGATGGGTGGTTCTTCACATTACATTGGAAGCCTAGCCATACTGCACATACACAGTGGGTGGTTCTCCAAATGACATTGGAAGCCTGGCCATACTGCAAATACACAGGTGGGTGGTTCTCCACATTACATTGGAAGCCTAGCCATACTGCACATACACAGGTGAGTGGTTCTCCAAATGACATTGGAAGACCAGCAATACAGCACATACACAGGTGGGTGGTTCTCGAAATGACATTGGAAGCCTGCCATACTGCACATACACAGGTGGGTCGTTCTCCAAATGCCATTGGAAGCCTAGCCATACTGCACATAGTCAGGTGAGTGGTTCTTCAAATGACATTGGAAGTCCAGCAATACAGCACATAAATAGATGGATGGTTCTCCAAGTGACATTGGAAGACCACCAATACAGCACATACACAGGTGGGTGGTTGTCCAAATGATATTGGAAGCCTAGCAATACTGCACATACACAAGTGAGTGGTTCTCCAAATGGCATTGGAAGCCTAGCCATATACTGCACATACACAGATGGGTGGTTGTCCAAATGACATGGGGAGCCTAGCAATACATCACATACACAGGTGGGTGGTTGTCCAAATGACATTGGAAACCTAAACATACTGCACATATACAGGTGGGTGGTTGTCCAAATGACATTGGAAGACCAGTAATACAGGACATACACAGGTGGGTGGATGTCCAAATGACACTGGAAGCCTAGCCATACAGCATATACACAGGTGGGTGGTTGGCCAAATGACATTGAAAGCCTAGCCATACTGCACATAGTCAGGTGAGTGGTTCTTCAAATGACATTGGAAGTCCAGCAAAACAGCACATACATAGGTGGGTGATTCTCCAAGTGACATTGGAAGACCACCAATACGGCACATACACAGGTGGGTGGTTTTCCAAATGATATTGGAAGCCTAGCAATACAGCACATACACAAGTGAGTGTTTCTCCAAATGACATTGGAAGCCTAGCCATATACTGCACATACACAGATGGGTTGTTGTCGAAATCACATGGGGGGGGGGCTAGCAATACATCACATACACAGGTGGGTTGTTGTCCAAATGACATTGGAAACCTAAACGTACTGCACATATACAGGTAGGTGGTTGTCCAGATGACATTGGAAGACCAGTAATACAGGACATACACAGGTGGGTGGTTGTCCAAATGACATTGGAAGCCTAGCCATACAGTATATACACAGGTGGGTGGGTGGTCAAATGACATTGAAAGCCTAGCCATACTGCACGTACACAGGTGAGTGGTTCTCCAAATGACATTGGAAGCCTAGCAATACAGCACAGGCACAGGTGAGTGGATGTCCAAATGACATTGGAAGCCTAGCAATACATCACATACACAGGTGGGTGGTTCTCCAAATGACATTGGAAGCCTAAACATACTGCACATATACAGGTGAGTGGTTGTCCAAATGACATTGGAAGCCTAGCCATATTGCACATACACAGATGGGTGGTTCTCAAGATGACATTGGAAGCCTAGCCATTCTGCACATACACAGGTGGGTGGTTCTCCACATTACATTGGAAGCCTAGCCATACTGCACATACACAGGTGAGTGGTTCTCCAAATGACATTGGAAGACCAGCAATACAGCACATACACAGGTGGGTGGTTCTCGAAATGACATTGGAAGCCTGCCATACTGCACATACACAGGTGGGTCGTTCTCCAAATGCCATTGGAAGCCTAGCCATACTGCACATAATCAGGTGAGTGGTTCTTCAAATGACATTGGAAGTCCAGCAATACAGCACATAAATAGATGGGTGGTTCTCCAAGTGACATTGGAAGACCACCAATACAGCACATACACAGGTGGGTGGTTGTCCAAATGATATTGGAAGCCTAGCAATACTGCACATACACAAGTGAGTGGTTCTCCAAATGACATTGGAAGCCTAGCCATATACTGCACATACACAGATGGGTGGTTGTCCAAATGACATAGGGAGCCTAGCAATACATCACATACACAGGTGGGTGGTTGTCCAAATGACATTGGAAACCTAAACATACTGCACATATACAGGTGGGTGGTTGTCCGAATGACATTGGAAGACCAGTAATACAGGACATACACAGGTGGGTGGATGTCCAAATGACACTGGAAGCCTAGCCATACAGCATATACACAGGTGGGTGGTTGGCCAAATGACATTGAAAGCCTAGCCATACTGCACATAGTCAGGTGAGTGGTTCTTCAAATGACATTGGAAGTCCAGCAAAACAGCACATACATAGGTGGGTGGTTCTCCAAGTGACATTGGAAGACCACCAATACGGCACATACACAGGTGGGTGGTTTTCCAAATGATATTGGAAGCCTAGCAATACAGCACATACACAAGGGAGTGTTTCTCCAAATGACATTGGAAGCCTAGCCATATACTGCACATACACAGATGGGTGGTTGTCGAAATGACATGGGGGGGGGGCCTAGCAATACATCACATACACAGGTGGGTTGTTGTCCAAATGACATTGGAAACCTAAACGTACTGCACATATACAGGTAGGTGGTTGTCCAGATGACATTGTAAGACCAGTAATACAGGACATACACAGGTGGGTGGTTGTCCAAATGACATTGGAAGCCTAGCCATACAGTATATACACAGGTGGGTGGTTGGTCAAATGACATTGAAAGCCTAGCCATACTGCACATACACAGGTGAGTGGTTCTCCAAATGACATTGGAAGCCTAGCAATACAGCACAGGCACAGGTGAGTGGATGTCCAAATGACATTGGAAGCCTAGCAATACATCACATACACAGGTGGGTGGTTCTCCAAATGACATTGGAAGCCTAAACATACTGCACATATACAGGTGAGTGGTTGTCCAAATGACATTGGAAGCCTAACCATACTGCACATATAAATGTGGGTGGTTGTCAAATTGACATTGGAAGACCAGTAATACAGCGCATACACAGGTGGGTTGTAGTCCAAATGACATTGGAAGCCTAGCCATACAGCATATACACAGGTGGGTGGTTGGTCAAATGACATTGACAGCCTAGCAATACAGCACATACACAGGTGGGTGGTTCTCCAAATGACATTGGAAGCCTAACCACACTGCACATATAAATGTGGGTGGTTGTCAAATTGACATTGGAAGACCAGTAATACAGCGCATACACAGGTGGGTGGTAGTCCAAATGACATTGGAAGCCTAGCCAAACAGCATATACACAGGTGGGTGGTTGGTCAAATGACATTGAAAGCCTAGCCATACTGCACATACTCAGGTGAGTGGTTCTCCAAATGACATTGGAAGCCTAGCAATACAGCACAGGCACAGGTGAGTGGATGTCCAAATGACATTGGAAGCCTAGCAATACATCACATACACAGGTGGGTGGTTCTCCAAATGACATTGGAAGCCTAAACATACTGCACATATACAGGTGAGTGGTTGTCCAAATGACATTGGAAGCCTAGCCATATTGCACATACACAGATGGGTGGTTCTCAAGATGACATTGGAAGCCTAGCCATTCTGCACATACACAGGTGGGTGGTTCTCAAAATGACATTGGAAGCCTAGCCATACAGCGCATACACAGGTGAGTGGTTCTCCAAATGACATTGGAAGCCTAGCAATACAGCACATACTCAGGTGAGTGGTTGACCAAATGACATTGGAAGCATGGCCATACTGTACATACACAGGTGGATGGTTCTCCAAATAACATTGGAAGCATAGCCATACTGCACATACACAGATGGGTGGTTCTCAAATGACATTGGAAGCCTAGCCATACTGCACATCCACAGGTGGGTGGTTCTCCAAATGACATTGGTAGACCAGCAATACAGCACATATGCAGGTGGGTGATTCTCCAAATGACATTGGAAGCCTAGCCACACTGCACATACACAGGTGGGTCGTTCTCCAAATGACAATGGACGCCTAGCAATACAGCACATACACAGGTGGTTGGTTCTCCAAATTACATTGGAAGCCTAGGCATACTGCACATATACAGGTGGGTGGTTGTCCAAATGACATTGGAAGACCAGTAATACAGGACATACACAGGTGGGTGGATGTCCAAATGACATTGGAAGCCAAGCAATACATCACATACACAGGTGAGTGGTTGACCAAATGACATTGGAAGCCTGGCCATAATGCACATATACAGATGGGTGGTTGTCCAAATTACATTGGGAGCCTAGCCATACAGCATATACACAAGTGGATGGTTGTCCAAACTACATTGGAAGCTTTGCCATACTGCACATAACCAGATGGGTGGTTCTTCACATTACATTGGAAGCCTAGCCATACTGCACATACACAGTGGGTGGTTCTCCAAATGACATTGGAAGCCTGGCCATACTGCAAATACACAGGTGGGTGGTTCTCCACATTACATTGGAAGCCTAGCCATACTGCACATACACAGGTGAGTGGTTCTCCAAATGACATTGGAAGACCAGCAATACAGCACATACACAGGTGGGTGGTTCTCGAAATGACATTGGAAGCCTGCCATACTGCACATACACAGGTGGGTCGTTCTCCAAATGCCATTGGAAGCCTAGCCATACTGCACATAGTCAGGTGAGTGGTTCTTCAAATGACATTGGAAGTCCAGCAATACAGCACATAAATAGATGGATGGTTCTCCAAGTGACATTGGAAGACCACCAATACAGCACATACACAGGTGGGTGGTTGTCCAAATGATATTGGAAGCCTAGCAATACTGCACATACACAAGTGAGTGGTTCTCCAAATGACATTGGAAGCCTAGCCATATACTGCACATACACAGATGGGTGGTTGTCCAAATGACATGGGGAGCCTAGCAATACATCACATACACAGGTGGGTGGTTGTCCAAATGACATTGGAAACCTAAACATACTGCACATATACAGGTGGGTGGTTGTCCAAATGACATTGGAAGACCAGTAATACAGGACATACACAGGTGGGTGGATGTCCAAATGACACTGGAAGCCTAGCCATACAGCATATACACAGGTGGGTGGTTGGCCAAATGACATTGAAAGCCTAGCCATACTGCACATAGTCAGGTGAGTGGTTCTTCAAATGACATTGGAAGTCCAGCAAAACAGCACATACATAGGTGGGTGATTCTCCAAGTGACATTGGAAGACCACCAATACGGCACATACACAGGTGGGTGGTTTTCCAAATGATATTGGAAGCCTAGCAATACAGCACATACACAAGTGAGTGTTTCTCCAAATGACATTGGAAGCCTAGCCATATACTGCACATACACAGATGGGTTGTTGTCGAAATCACATGGGGGGGGGGCTAGCAATACATCACATACACAGGTGGGTTGTTGTCCAAATGACATTGGAAACCTAAACGTACTGCACATATACAGGTAGGTGGTTGTCCAGATGACATTGGAAGACCAGTAATACAGGACATACACAGGTGGGTGGTTGTCCAAATGACATTGGAAGCCTAGCCATACAGTATATACACAGGTGGGTGGGTGGTCAAATGACATTGAAAGCCTAGCCATACTGCACGTACACAGGTGAGTGGTTCTCCAAATGACATTGGAAGCCTAGCAATACAGCACAGGCACAGGTGAGTGGATGTCCAAATGACATTGGAAGCCTAGCAATACATCACATACACAGGTGGGTGGTTCTCCAAATGACATTGGAAGCCTAAACATACTGCACATATACAGGTGAGTGGTTGTCCAAATGACATTGGAAGCCTAGCCATATTGCACATACACAGATGGGTGGTTCTCAAGATGACATTGGAAGCCTAGCCATTCTGCACATACACAGGTGGGTGGTTCTCCACATTACATTGGAAGCCTAGCCATACTGCACATACACAGGTGAGTGGTTCTCCAAATGACATTGGAAGACCAGCAATACAGCACATACACAGGTGGGTGGTTCTCGAAATGACATTGGAAGCCTGCCATACTGCACATACACAGGTGGGTCGTTCTCCAAATGCCATTGGAAGCCTAGCCATACTGCACATAATCAGGTGAGTGGTTCTTCAAATGACATTGGAAGTCCAGCAATACAGCACATAAATAGATGGGTGGTTCTCCAAGTGACATTGGAAGACCACCAATACAGCACATACACAGGTGGGTGGTTGTCCAAATGATATTGGAAGCCTAGCAATACTGCACATACACAAGTGAGTGGTTCTCCAAATGACATTGGAAGCCTAGCCATATACTGCACATACACAGATGGGTGGTTGTCCAAATGACATAGGGAGCCTAGCAATACATCACATACACAGGTGGGTGGTTGTCCAAATGACATTGGAAACCTAAACATACTGCACATATACAGGTGGGTGGTTGTCCGAATGACATTGGAAGACCAGTAATACAGGACATACACAGGTGGGTGGATGTCCAAATGACACTGGAAGCCTAGCCATACAGCATATACACAGGTGGGTGGTTGGCCAAATGACATTGAAAGCCTAGCCATACTGCACATAGTCAGGTGAGTGGTTCTTCAAATGACATTGGAAGTCCAGCAAAACAGCACATACATAGGTGGGTGGTTCTCCAAGTGACATTGGAAGACCACCAATACGGCACATACACAGGTGGGTGGTTTTCCAAATGATATTGGAAGCCTAGCAATACAGCACATACACAAGGGAGTGTTTCTCCAAATGACATTGGAAGCCTAGCCATATACTGCACATACACAGATGGGTGGTTGTCGAAATGACATGGGGGGGGGGCCTAGCAATACATCACATACACAGGTGGGTTGTTGTCCAAATGACATTGGAAACCTAAACGTACTGCACATATACAGGTAGGTGGTTGTCCAGATGACATTGTAAGACCAGTAATACAGGACATACACAGGTGGGTGGTTGTCCAAATGACATTGGAAGCCTAGCCATACAGTATATACACAGGTGGGTGGTTGGTCAAATGACATTGAAAGCCTAGCCATACTGCACATACACAGGTGAGTGGTTCTCCAAATGACATTGGAAGCCTAGCAATACAGCACAGGCACAGGTGAGTGGATGTCCAAATGACATTGGAAGCCTAGCAATACATCACATACACAGGTGGGTGGTTCTCCAAATGACATTGGAAGCCTAAACATACTGCACATATACAGGTGAGTGGTTGTCCAAATGACATTGGAAGCCTAACCATACTGCACATATAAATGTGGGTGGTTGTCAAATTGACATTGGAAGACCAGTAATACAGCGCATACACAGGTGGGTTGTAGTCCAAATGACATTGGAAGCCTAGCCATACAGCATATACACAGGTGGGTGGTTGGTCAAATGACATTGACAGCCTAG
Source organism: Saccoglossus kowalevskii (assembly GCF_978046115.1). Lineage (NCBI taxonomy): Eukaryota > Metazoa > Hemichordata > Enteropneusta > Harrimaniidae > Saccoglossus > Saccoglossus kowalevskii. The sequence continues at coordinate 19,263,291 of NC_140651.1, forward strand.
CAATACAGCACATACACAGGTGGGTGGTTCTCCAAATGACATTGGAAGCCTAACCACACTGCACATATAAATGTGGGTGGTTGTCAAATTGACATTGGAAGACCAGTAATACAGCGCATACACAGGTGGGTGGTAGTCCAAATGACATTGGAAGCCTAGCCATACAGCATATACACAGGTGGGTGGTTGGTCAAATGACATTGAAAGCCTAGCCATACTGCACATACTCAGGTGAGTGGTTCTCCAAATGACATTGGAAGCCTAGCAATACAGCACAGGCACAGGTGAGTGGATGTCCAAATGACATTGGAAGCCTAGCAATACATCACATACACAGGTGGGTGGTTCTCCAAATGACATTGGAAGCCTAAACATACTGCACATATACAGGTGAGTGGTTGTCCAAATGACATTGGAAGCCTAGCCATATTGCACATACACAGATGGGTGGTTCTCAAGATGACATTGGAAGCCTAGCCATTCTGCACATACACAGGTGGGTGGTTCTCAAAATGACATTGGAAGCCTAGCCATACAGCGCATACACAGGTGAGTGGTTCTCCAAATGACATTGGAAGCCTAGCAATACAGCACATACTCAGGTGAGTGGTTGACCAAATGACATTGGAAGCATGGCCATACTGTACATACACAGGTGGATGGTTCTCCAAATAACATTGGAAGCATAGCCATACTGCACATACACAGATGGGTGGTTCTCAAATGACATTGGAAGCCTAGCCATACTGCACATCCACAGGTGGGTGGTTCTCCAAATGACATTGGTAGACCAGCAATACAGCACATATGCAGGTGGGTGATTCTCCAAATGACATTGGAAGCCTAGCCACACTGCACATACACAGGTGGGTCGTTCTCCAAATGACAATGGACGCCTAGCAATACAGCACATACACAGGTGGTTGGTTCTCCAAATTACATTGGAAGCCTAGGCATACTGCACATATACAGGTGGGTGGTTGTCCAAATGACATTGGAAAACCAGCAATACAGCACATACACAGGCAAATGACATTGGAAGCCTATCCATACTGCACATACACGGGTGGGTCGTTCTCCAAATGACATTGGAAGCCTAGCTATACATCACATACACAGGTGAGTGGTTGACAATATGACATTGAAAGCCTAGCCATACTGCACATATACAGGTGGGTGATTGTCCAAATGACATTGGAAGACCAGAAATACAGCACATACACAGGTGGGTGGTTCTCCAAAGGAAATTGGAAGCCTAGTCATACTGCACATATACAGGTGGGTGGTTGTCCAAATGACATTGGAAGACCAGAAATACAGCACATACACAGGTGGGTGGTTCTCCAAAGGACATTGGAAGCCTAGCCATACAGCACATACACAGGTGGGTGGTTCTCCAAATGACATTGGAAGCCTAGCAATACAGCACATACACAGGTGAGTGGCTATCCAAATGACATTGGAAGCCTAGCCATATACTGCACATACACAGATGGGTGGTTGTCCAAATGACATTGGAAGCCTAGCCATATACTGCACATACACAGATGGGTGGTTGTCCAAATGACATTGGAAGCCTTGCAATACAGCACATACACAGGTGGGTGGTTGTACAAATGACATTGGAAGTCTAGCCATACTGCACATACACAGAAGGGTGGTTGTCCAAATGACATTGGAAGCCTAGCCATACTGCATATACACAGGTAGGTGGTTGTCCAAATGGCATTGGAAGCCTAGCCATACTGCATATACACAGGTAGGTGGTTGTCCAAATGACATTGGAAGCCATGCAATACTGCACATACACAGGCTGGTGGTTGTCCAAATGACATTGGAAGCCATGCAATACTGCACATACACAGGTGGGTGGTTGTCCAAATGACATTGGAAGCCTAGCCATACAGTATATACACAGGTAGGTGTTTGTCCAAATGACATTGGAAGCCATGCAATACTGCACATACACAGATGGGTGGTTCTTCACACTACATTGGAGGCCTCGCCATATACTGCACATACACAGATGGGTGGTTGTCCAAATGACATTGGAAGCCTAGCAATACAGCACATACACAGGTGGGTGGTTCTCCAAATGACATTGGAAGCCTAACCATACTGCACATATAAATGTGGGTGGTTGTCAAATTGACATTGGAAGACCAGTAATACAGCGCATACACAGGTGGGTGGTAGTCCAAATGACATTGGAAGCCTAGCCATACAGCATATACACAGGTGGGTGGTTGTCCAAATGACATTGGAAGCCTAACAGTACAGCTCATACACAAACGACTCGTTGTTCGAATGACATTTGAAGCCAAGCAATACAGCACATACACTAATGTGTGGTCGCCTCAATTTCATTGGGCGCCCAACAATACAGCTCATACACAAATTGGTGATCGTCTGAATAGTATTGTACGCATAACAATACATCTCATACACAGAGGTGGGTGGTTGTCCAAATGACATTGGAAGCCTAACAGTACAGCTCATACACAAACGACTTGTCGTCCGAATGACATTTGAAGGCAAGCAATACAGCACATACACTAATGTGTGGTCGCCTCCATATCATTGGACGCCCAACAATACAGGTCATACACAAATTGGTGGTCGTCTGAATAGCATTGTACGCCTAACAGTACATCTCATACACAGATGGGTGGTTGACCAAATGGCATTGGAAGCGCAGGAATGCAGCATATACACAGAAGGTTAGTTGACTGATGAGTGGTTCCCTGAATGACATTGAAAAAACTAGCAATATAGCTCATACACAGTGGGGTGGTTGCCTGAATAGCATTGGATGCCTTGTAATACAGCACATACACAGACGGTTAGTTGCCTGATCGACATTGGACTTCTAATAATAGTGCACCTACACTGATGGCATGGCAACCACTTCTAATCAGAGTAAGCAATTATTAAATGCATTCATATAGTTCTTGTAGTCTCAAAGAAATTGAATGGAATAAAATTGCTTGACACTAACATATTTAAGTATAAAATTTATACTTACAGAAATCGCAATTTGTTTAGTCCTTTAAAGACATTGTTTGTTAATACGTTTATAATGTTATGATGAAGGTGACTGTAACGAAACGCATCAACAAATAGCTTGTTAAATGCATGCCAACCGCTTGTACATGGTATTTATTATACCAATTATAACTATATATATATACACATATTTATATATTTATTGATACTGAAGACGCCAGCTATTACAAGTTGACAGATACAACAATCAATATTACTTTTCACTTGAATTTATGACAATTAATGGTAGCTTTACTACCTAATAATTGTCAGAACAAAACACGTTATTCATTGATATAATTAACAAACACTGTTACTAGTCAATGACAGTTGCAACAATTAACAGCAACAATTAACAGAAATTGACACACTCAAATGTGTAACAATGGGAATCAATATCACAAATGACTTACAGTTTTAAAAGGTTAATCATATCGCTGAAAGTGCCGTCATACAACTTTCGAATACGATTTGAAGATATATCCCTGTTGATTTAAGAAATATATTATGATCACGAACAGCATAAATTAAACGCAATTTTAACATTAACGTGATAGTAGCATTGACAGACTGTCCAATCCATTATCAATAATAATTGACGTCGATGATGATGCATATACGTACAATTCAGCGATGTAGAATAAACGACTGAACTTGACATCAACTGTTTCATTCACGGTCGTTGAATTACTTGCATTCCTTTAAATAAAACGAAATTTTCAATCTATTAAACTTAATTGGCTTGGTAAAATTGAATCACATAATGTAAAAACATAATTCAGAACAATAATTCACGTTCGAAATTGTATTAGGGATGATGTTATATGACTAAATGAGAAAATTTCACTCGCTAGTCTACGATTCGCTCACAGTTATATTAACACTTACAAAAATCTTGTATTTCCATCAAAAACTGTAAATGTCGTCAATGAAGCATTAAAGCAGTCCACTTCGTAGCCTTTGCAGTAGCATCCAACCGGGCAGTAGAAATCTGCAATAAATAGTTCGTATTGCCTATAATATATTGACCTAGACCTAGCCACGTTACACACACGTGCTTTGCAGTATTGTGTATGAATGCATATTTTATGAATATTAGAAGCTAACAACAAAACATTATTTGATCTCAATATCCACCAAAAACAATGTTACTTGTTCTACTGTGATACTTTCATCAAAATCAAAATTTGTCTAGGAAAATGACATGTGTTGAAGTAACAGTATTAAAAATTCACAAAACACGTCGTGGTGGGTGCAATTACATTAAATCCGCTTTGATCATGGTATTCCAGATAGGTAATTGACATTTTGTTTGGAAAAACGAAAATATTGTGAAAGCTTCCAATGATACAAACAATATAGAGTCACAAGTACCACAAAACAGTTCATCATCTCCACTTGGGCACTGTCTTATACCATCACATATATATAAAGGAGAGACGCATACCACATCGCCTTGGCATTTAAACGAACCGCTCGGACAAGTGTAACTATCTAGAATGAACAAACAGTATAATCCCTATGAATTGATGATCTGACACTAAGTCATGTGAATTCAAATACGCCTATACGTATAATTAAAGTTATGCGTCATTAGTTTAGCCTGTCAGATTTGTGTAAAATTTGTCGACAAAATGTATTTAATTTTAGTACTATCCACATACAATGATGTAGATATGAATTACACTGACCACAATAAATCTCATCTTGCCGACCAGTACAGTCACTCACTCCATCACAAATTCTATGTAGTGGAATACAGTAACTGTTAGGACATTTGTAAGTATCAAATAAACACGTAAAATCCTCTGCAAAAAAATACACGTACTGCTCATTTGAATTATTCATCAACATGTTCCATCAATCACATGTAAGCGATGAAAATATATAATACAATGTTACCATGCATTGCATATTCGGCATGCATAACTCACCACAATGTTGAAGATGAGTTGCATCACGGCAACCAATTAAATAGCCACTGTCGTCTAAGTCATATACACATTGTTGCACGGAGTCAACACACACATCATTTCTACACCTTAATTGATGATTGGAGCATTGGATACTTGAACTATAATCTAAAAATAATTCCAATGCGCTTTGAATGAACTCGTGTGTACATGTACATCTATTTACATCGCATGACATCACAGGACATTGCGTTGCCTTTCTATCACATCTTCACGCATCAGTTCACACCACAAGGCATCGTATTATATCACATCACATCACGACAATCCAAACGCTACGTCTCATCATGTGATACATCACGCTACATGTTGCATCACGTCATATTACATCATATCACATTATGTCATGTCATATCACAGATCACTCTGCTCCATTACATTACTTCACATCATAACACATCACATAAACGTTATATTACGTTACATGGTGGTGATCAAATGTTATTTACTGGATTTTACATTATCATTTAGGACTAGTAAAAATATGCTATTTTATATGAAGTTCTTACTACAGTAGGCTTCGTCTGGCGCAGTACTCTTCTCACAATACACACAGTCTGTGATACCATCACACTGTACAGATAATGGTAAACAACTGTCATCCAAACATAATATTCCATTGCAAGATCCTTAACATGAGTGAGAAGATTGATTGATTGATTGATTGTTTGTTTGTTAGATTCATTTTATTTATTAATTTATTTATTTATTTATTTATTTATTTATTTATTTATTTATTTATTTATTTATTTATTTATTTATTTATTGGTTTATTTATTTATTTATTGGTTTATTGGTTTTATTTGTTTGTTTTACCTGTCATAGTACCACGATTTTCATCACTGCCATCCAAACAGTCTTTCACCATGTCATTTTCTTTGTTCTTCTGTATACATTGTCGGTTTTCACAAAGAAATGTTTCTGTGTCACCGCCACACCAAGTCATATCTACAGATAAAATTTTACATAAACTTGCTTGTTATTAAGTTGAGGGTTGTTAATTCACGTCAAAATACTCATTAATCATTTTAAAGAACACTCATTATTTGATTGAACTTTAATTCCCCAAACTACATTTACCGCAAGATAACTCATCTGTCGAATCAGGACAATCTCTATAAAAATTGCAGTATTTTGAGTAAGATATACATGTCCCATCATCACACGTGAATCCTTTGCATTTGAGAAAGTCTGAAAGTAAAATTATATTTATGGTATATTTATGATTGTTTGAAACAATCTTGAAATTGTTTAACAAAAAATAAACACGTAACATTCATTCACAATACATCTATGTAATTACCTGTAAGATTTGCAATATCATTTGGAACTATTTGCATATTTCTACATTGTATTTCATCACTGCCATCGGAACAGTCATTATTTCGATCACATATATTAGTACGATAAATGCATTCCCCACTGATACATTGATGCAGCTGCCCAGGACATGGAACATTTGCCGAATTACCTTTTTATTTATATAAAATAAGGTTAATACAATACCAAGATTCCATTTAGTTTTTGTTAATTTGCGCTAAATAGTATACATAACATATGAAGATACAATTATATAGTCTAGTCAGTGACATGATAGTATATATACATCATAATACAAATGTTGGCGATCCGAAGGATACTTTTGAGTCGAAACTGATGCCACAATTGTTCTCTCATTGCCAGAAATGGACAATATAATCTGGTCAAGACAACAGATGATTCATAGACATTAAAGGTCTATTGTTTATCCTAATGAGAGTCTATTGTTATGATAAGTAGTGCACAGCTTGGAAACAATAGTAAGTGAGGTAATCTTTTGTTTCCTTTGTTCAGTGTCCACATGTATTAGTTAGCTGGTCATATGAAGCCATGTAATAAATGGTTGTGGTTGCCAGAGGAAGATATACCTTTTGGTACACTCTTAAGATGGTATTGAAGTCACCCGTTATATACTTAATACAACAATTTGAGGACAGACTAATATTGTGAATATCATTGTTGTTGTCAACGGCGATTGGTATGCAAATTACGTTTGTCTGAAGCATTACAAGAAAAAAGTCGAGACTGTGGTGGAACAATACACAACTCATGGACAAACATCGTGATGAAACCCCTCCTTTATAAAAAGAAAAAACGGCCATACAATATGTTGATCTTGTGGTCTGACCTTTAGCACCAAAATCAGTATGGCGATAGTGCTTCGCATTCGAAAAATGGTTTCACATGGAATAACGGACATAATCTGCGATATGCAGAAAAAAGACGCAGAGAAGACAAGCGCCGAATTAGAGACATTGGCTGTCGTGATGGGAATTAAATATTTTGACCCATATTTGAGGCACGCAAAGTTCAAAGTGATATCGGACCACTCGAGTTTGAAGTATATATTCAGTTTAGTAAGACCCAAGGGCAGCATCTGGAGGTGGGTTATTGCATTACAACAATATGATTTTGAAGTCGTACATAGACCAGGTAAACTTCACCAGAAGGCGTCTCTATAAGGAGCCCGAAAACCCACAGAAGTAGAGGAAGATGATGATTTAATTGGAATAGTAGTGAACAATGAAAGGCTGGTAGACGTACATTGTGAGGGTGATACGGTCGATGAAATGCGTGACGATACAGCTGACTGGTGTAATGTTAGTAGTATGCAGCAGGTCGATCCTGACATAAATCAGATTATAAATTACTTGACAAACGAGACTCTGTCGCCGGAACCGCGTAAAGCACGAATATTGACATATACTAGGAATGAATATTTTATGGAAAACGGAAAATTATACCATCTTTAATTCCCCAAGGGTCGATTTAGCAAGGACCATAATTGCGTAAAACAGTTGGTCATTCCATATAAAAGAAATCACGTCTTAGAACAATTTCACGATGAAGTGACGGCAGGGCATTTTGGGTTTGCGAAGACCTATGCTTCAATCAGGCAACGTTATTATTGGCCCAGAATGGCATCCGAAATTCAAAGTTGGGTGTCTACTTATATGGACTGCGCTATGAGAACATCCCCTAAACTACATGCGAAAGCCCCTCTAATTGCATTGAAAATAGACGCGCCTTGGCATAGAGTCGGTGTTGATTTCGTTGGGTTGGTTGAGGCCTTCGCTACTCAAGATATGTCAGATTGCATGACTGCTAGAATTCTGTTTGACAAAATTATATGTAGATACACTGCTCCGCGATATCACTTATCAGATAGGGGTCAAAATTTGTCTGAAGTAATTAAGGGAACCTGTCGAATGTTTGGTATTAGGAAAGCAAATAATATCCCTTATTATCCACAATGCAACGTGAATACGGAGCGTTTCAATCAGACGTTGATTCAAATATTGAGTATGTTTTGTGACTCTAGACAGGAAGACTGGGACGTATTTATACCGGCTGCATTATTTGCGTATAGAGTAGCCAGACAAGAGACGATTCAGGAAACACGATTGTATTTGACGTACAGGAGACAGGCGACGTTGCCCATAGATAAAGTGTTGCTAGAACCCGACGAAGATAATAAAATACCCCGGTACTACGCAGAACTACTAAGAGAGAAATTAAAGGTCGCCCATGAAACTGCTTTAAACTGCATTGAAACTAATCAAGAAAAAATAAAATATTATTTTGACCGAAAAGCAAAAGAAAATGCTTTTCAGGTTGGTGATATTGTTTATATATTTAAGCCTAAAGCGACTTCAGGATGGAGAAGAAATTGGAACATTTGTGGCACGGGCCATATCGCGCATTTGAAAAAGTGTCTCCCGTGTAAGTGACGAAAAAATATTTAAAAATATCGTGCACGTAAACAGGTTGAAACATGGAGCCATACGCGATGAACGAAATGACGAAGTTGAGGTCGGAGAAGCTCCTGAATTTGAAAATGTGAGTGCCGATGGAGAAGATGTAGAAATTCAGTTTGAACCCCAATCCGCTCAAGCGGGAAATTCCGGAGAAGGGGAAATTATTCCTAGTTTAGATGACGCTCCTGAAAAAGAAAATAAATCTGTAGGGCCCGGAGACACAGAGACAAATAGTGAGGATAGCGAATATTTTGGAATAGAAAAGATTATTAAGGGACGACTAAGAAATGATAGGAAAGACTACCTTATTAAATGGACAGGTTACTTGGCTGATCAAAATTCGTGGGAATGTTATGAAAATTTAAACGAGCAAGCGAAATTGTTTTTGAAGAAAAACCCGGTCTCCCTATCAGGTTCAAGAAAGGCCAATAAGAGAAGGCGGAAGAAATTGATACATAGCTTAGAAGTATTTTAAAGAGATTAGGTGTAATGAGGCAAGACGTTATTTAGACCCTGGGACGCACGACATTCATGACTAATACTAATATTTGACAAGTTCATCCTCATTTGGTGTTGTTGTTTCTCAATTTGCATAAAGTGAATCAGTGATAAAACCCGTGATTTAATTATGAAAAAGGGGAGTGCTGAGTAATTGTGCTACTCTCGCATTCTAACTGCATACGAGTTGAGTGCTGGAGTCTCAAACTTGCTTGGACGCTGGACAATTATGTTGTGGACATTTTGGCGAGAACACAGTAGACTTTATAGGTGGGTACTTGACTTTGCTTCCAATCACGCGATTTGAGAAATAACTGCAAACTATCATTATCATATATCACATCCCTTTCTTTTCATTTCATTACTAATTTTATAGTGCGTCTCCCGATAAATTGATGTTCAAGATGAAAATAGCATTGATGTTTATTAGTGTATTACTGGTCGTATTACGAGAGATTATGTCCTTCAACTCAATTATGGGGTATTGTTCGAATGTGTAGCCAATATCGACAACAGTCTAACTTACTGGCATCATACGTTCGCGATTCCTTATTTAGATATTCCTACTATGAGGTAGAACGAGTCACTGTGTTCAAACATAACAGTTCACCTGATTCCGAAGTTTTGCGAGGAATATGGTGAGATGTTAAAGTTGGTCGAGCAACAGAATAAATTCTATATGGCTCATATTTCGAGGGATGAGAGAGCGATTCGAGTGTTATTCCCAGAGATAGAGACCCACAATTCAGATGACGATCGGCAGAAAAAAGGATTGTTAGACTTTGTGGGGGAAGTGTCAAAATCTTTATTTGGGACAGCCACGTCAAACGATATAAACATATTAAAACGGCATGTAGCGGCGCTAGAAAGCTCCACCCAAATTATAACAAACCAAATTGTAGCATATGAAAGAGATTTAAATTCGTATGTTTTCACAGTAAATAAGAGAATAGATAATGCTGGGGTTAAAGTGGGGTTAAAGAAAACCATGAAGTGATTTATTCGATCGTGTAAGAAAGAAGCTTTCTCATAGCCTGTCATGATCAGGTTCGTACGGCGTGCTGGGGGTGGTCAGATCAGTGATTGGAACAATGTCAACTATGTCAACTATGGAATTTTATTTTAGCCACTGTTGGCGCCCACGAGTATAAACTAACTGTTTGGATGTAGAAGTAATTTCCCAATATAGGGAGCAATTAATCAATATGTTATGACATGTTAAATACTTCGTGTGATTGGCTACATGAGTAAAATGTGTGGAGGCCACGCCTCAAGATCTTGAACTTCCATGTAAGGTGCGATGGTTTTGGAAAGGCAAATAAAATGGTCTCAAGGCAGTTCCCACGTGGCGCCGAGACGAGAAGTTGACACACATTCTAGATCTGTGTGTGTCTTTGTTCGGTGAAGGGTTGGTGAATGTAACGAATCCTGGTACCTGGCATGAGGTTTAATAACATGATAATTAAGCCATCATAATTACCTCCTGGTAACAAGTATTCACATCGAACAAAAATCGGCCCAAGTAATACAAAATACCTTGTTGAGCTAAAAATGCTCAGGAATTACAGGTGATCCTTCGAGAAAACGACGACAAACCCCTAAGGTAAATCAGCATTTTTTAGATTGACGATATCTGCGCAAGCGAAGAAGCAGAATATTGCGTCTTTGACCGCTGGGAAGTCAATACCCAAATATATCGGCCGCAAAATGAGCAGATCTGATTGACTATTAAGGCTATGAGGTATAATAATATATTATATCGCTCACCTTGTGGCACTGAGTGATTGTATGCTGTAAAAAAAAAAATTCTTATTATTCACAAACGTAGACGTCAACGTGGACGAGCGAATAAATCCATTCGACAAAATCATACAAATTTGCACTAGGTTACACTTACGATAATTAATTTTAGGTTATGAGATTTGCGTTAATTTCAACATTGTTTTTTTGATTTGAACACTTTTTCAATAACAGTGCTTGTCTGCTTTCGGTTATACTTCAGAATTATTTGGTTTCATGGTAATCAATTTAATTTTCCATATTCCAGAATGTTTGTAAAATTAAAGCGATATGACTTATGGTTTTCTGTTCTAGGAAATTGTAATTATCTGCCATATCATTTACTGTACTCTTAAACATTGGCCATATAAGATTTCAGAATCAGTTAAAAATAAATATAACAATAGTATTATAATATAACTATAAATATAATATTCATCTATCCGTATGCAAACTAGTTTATATATTTGTTCCAAATCTGACATCAAAATAATCACCAAATCAGCATGTACAACAATTTTAGACGTGTAGTTATGTTATGCAAAATGTTTCCGGTCTTTTTGTTACTCGTGTTTTGTTCTTCGTTTTTGAAGATGAAAAGTTGTGACATACCTTTTAATTTGCTCAGTGTACTCATTCAAATCATGAATACAAGATTTATTTACCACATGCAGTACGCAACTAACATAATTTGTTTGTGTGATTATAGTCATTGATATAACATTTATAGTTTGATATTCTAAACTAAATCATCTATACAAATATGTAGTTAAAATTGTACTTTTCAGAAACGTCTATTACATCTTAAATTGAATATTTCAAATTCCCCACTCTCACCACTCCTATCACGAGTAAGTGAACTCTGTTCACATATAAATCTGTTTGTTTTTGGAATGTCGCATTGTATATCGTGCCAGTGATCTGATGAATGTAAATTTGTAAGATACATAGCAACACAGTTTTCATACATTCCTCCATTAGGTTGCAATCTAATAAAGAACAAAAAATATGCTTGTGTGTTATACAGTGATTCATAGTAAAGAACGATAGTGACGCTTTTCGCATTCAAATTATCAATTATCAAAGTGTCAACCAACTGTCCAACCAACCAAAAGATACATAATAAATAAATAAATAATAAATAATTTAGTAGAATGTCTTGTTTACCAGTGTAAAGTAAACGTTATTCTACTTGATTATTACTTGTTATCTGAAGTCAATTTCAGTATAAACGTATTTGTTATGATGATGCTCATACCTATCCATATTCCAATCTGTGTATGACAAAGCACTTTCATCTGTCCACATATATTTTCCTTCACCACCAGAATCTGATAAACCTGTAAATACAATGAAAATAGAACAACGAATTTATATTAATATATTGTATTACATTACTGTGTTTCTTTTGTAATTACCAAAACTTGTTAACGAGGAAGTAATGCTTACCTATATATGTCCACGACAACTGATTTAAAGACATTTGATGAATTGCCCATGATTCTTTTTGCGACATGACACTTACTAATGATGCATTGTTGTCTTTACAAATTTGCGAACTTTCCGCCCATGTCACATTGAATAGCATTTCAAATAGTCGATAACAAGAACCTTCGTATCCAAACCAATCATGTGAACAGGAAATGTCTAGTTGATGCCAATAAAATTGCGATGTTATTATAAATCAAAGTTAAATTAGTAAAGATTATATGTGCGAAGTAATACAAATCGCCGCCAAATATTTGCGTATTTCACTGCTCTTCGCATCTTGAGCCATTCCATAATAACAATTCGTCATGTAAATTACCGGTACTGTATAATTACCATTTTCTGTTTTGACAACTGAAACATTCACAGATTGATAGGTTGCTAAAAATCCAACGCTGTCGTCATTTTCATGGTCAGAAATAAAACTGATGTAAAAATCGTTGAAATCAGATCGAATTATGCCAGGTGGAGGGTTAGAATTGCAGAATCGACCTATGAGGACACCATCAATGGAATGACCAACATGGATCGTTACGTAATCAAAATTACAGGTCCCATTTTTTCTACTGACATCGAACTTCTGGAAGGTTAGTTCAATGTAAGCAGTGGACGATGTAGTTACATGCCACGAACAATGACTTGTTCCCAAGTATGGTATTGGGTGGTCTATCGTTGAAAACATTCCCATTTTATTCTGGCATTGTAGTCTCTGTGGACAAGTCCTGCTGACATTCGTGCACTCCAACATGTCTAACAAATAAACAAGGAGAACTATTAGAACAATCGTGATTCACGCATAAATGTTATGTTACGTATAGGTAGCTTACATAAGAGTAATTGTGGTTCTAAACTCAGAATATTGAACTTACATAACATATAACACAACACCTAATACGTCTGTGTATGGAAATCTATAATTACAATGCAATTAAAAATTAAACAAAGGCAAGGTATTGAAAAGTCCCATTAAACTTTTTTTTAAATAATAACTTTCAATTCAAATATATATAGCAAGGTTATTAACATGACTGTTAATTTTTATTTGCATTAAACCAACACAGCCTCCAAATGAGCATTAAAATATAAACCCTCTCATAAGTTGCAGACTTATAAACATGACCAAATATAAAATATAAAATAATCGACTATAAGTAAATGGGAGATTATTCCACTATTCCTTAACAATAGAATGGAAGAATGAATTTGTAAGATCACATTATTTAGTAAATAAATCTGACAGATTGACATTCTCTGAACAATATTTAAAATATATATAAATTATGAGCACTATGCAGTCAACAGTTCGACACACTTCATTTGAGCAGCAGTCATGCTAAAGTGTATAATTGAATTTAACTATTATTACTTAAATTCGACTAACCAGCTGTGATACGTAGATAATAATCCCACGGTAATGCTCGCATCAGTGCAGTGTCGTGTTCGCTCATCCAGTGTAATATATTACCAAAATGACAAATATTATCCTCTTCCGCAAAAGATATATACCGACACGTCATCTCAGAATTTAAACAAAGTGTCTTGCATTCTTTAAGAGTGATTGCACGGTATACTTGTATTAAGTTGCCAGGTATAGAGAGAGTATAATCAATTTTGAATCCTGATCTCTTGTCGAATATATCTGTTAATGATTCTAAAGGAGAACAGCAACAAGTATATATCGCGTTATAATTCGATATAAAAAATGTTCTTATTCAATTGTGTTATGATTGTTACAGCAAGGGAAGGTTATAGATTTGAAAACATTAGGTTACGTTTGTATTTTTACGTGATGTAAAAATATATTCGGCCTCATTCTTAAAATGCTTTCTATCGCTCAAAATATTCATATAATAAAATTACATTTGATAGTTCTATTAATTCAATATCGGTGAAAGCTGAAATGAAACGTGGAAATTAAACCATGTTTTTCATTTTGCAACATGGTAATATTTATTCCATTTCACAATTGCCTATTCGTTGTCCATCGTTTTGAATATACTAATAAAAGTATTTAGCATGCCTACCAGTTCGTAATTCTATAGGTCCATATATTTCCAAAAGACAACCCAAAGCTGCCTCGTTTGGTACTGATATTGACAAATGTTGTAAATATAGAAACATGTCAGTCATACTCAATGCTGGGTCGATTGGATTGAACGATGTTCCGTAAATTGTATTCGCATTGTAGAATAACTAGATTAAGAGATAACAATAAAAGCGATCAGTGTGGACAAGTGTTATTGTAGAGTTAATCTAAATTTGATTATTCGATATATATCAATAGGATTGTCATTTCTAAAATGATTACCTGATCATTTTCTCTGTCATCGTTCACCTTGTATATGGTGAGAGACTCCGATGTCAGGTAACCAACTTTATAGGCATAAGCTATGGTGTAGATATTTTCCCAGTTGAACGGAGTCATGCTAACACCAGTTACTTTCTGTACGAAGCCAAATGAAACACGAAACCAAGGATGGTCGTCGTATTCCTTCGGATCCCATATGCCACTCCGGCTTACATAAAACATTGGGTATTCATTTTTTGTTGCTGGGTCGATTGCAGCGTAGTATATTTCCGAATTTATCACTACCTTCTGCATTTCGGTCTAGGGAAAAACGTGAAATCTTTTTTGTTAGGAATAAACATATTATAATCATGTATTCAGTGAATTAGTTAATGCAAGGTTTTCAAGTCAAGATAAAACATTATTTTACGTATAATAAATAGTTGATCTCGTTTATTCCTAAATTTGACATATGTATGTACTAACATATGTAACACCTTGTGTTAAACATAATGAAACTCTATTTACCCACAATTTCTTGCTACTGGATGTACATTCTATGCCTCTTCTTCCATCAAGTACTCCAAGAGGAAACATTGCGTTGCCAGTGTCTGAAAATATAATGTCTTGGTAATGTAACAATTGAATACACGCTTTGCCGCGCTTGGTCCCAGCGAAAACTGATTATCGGAAACAACAATAAATCACTACATAGAAGGCTGTCAAGTTTTGATGCACACTATATCTGCTGAAATATACTAATCCTTCAAAATCCATAGCAAAGTCAAGAGTAATAAAAGCAGCCAGCTTGTGGTATTGCAATGAAGTCAATTCTCACACTATATCCAGCCATTCTACAGCAAAACAATTATCTCTGAAACACTCAGATAATCAGAAGGGAAACTATTTGAATAGCCGGATGTCCCACGTATTCGCCATTCCTATTCATTCCGCACGATGAAAATTAAAGTACACAAGAATGAACACTGAAACATTGAGGGCACAATAGAACATAATCCAAAGAGTTATCGGATGGTGAACAGTTCTCACTTTCTGCATATTCCAGTAACTCACTCACATAGTTCAACATAGACTAATCAGGGCGTTCAAAACTGCAGCAAATAGGAAGAAAACATCAAACCTATTAATGGTGTACAGAATGTGCACGACGCCTTTAACATATCTGATCGTTTCCCAGTGATAAATCCCCATGGGTAGCCTGCATCTTGTTGATAGTCTAAAATGTTATCCCTGTTGGCCAGTGTTCTTCTTAACGTTCTACCTTTGGTCCAACAATATTCCATACTATGGACTGATAACATCTGTGTTACTCTCACATCCTCAAACATCGACAATGTCGCACCAAGCCTATTGCATATCCTCTCTGTCTCTTCGTAAAACAAGCTTATCTGCACTGTGAATGCGATGACTGAATAAACATAGCAAAATTATAGTACTTAGTTGCGTATTTTAGTACAAAGTTAATATAAAATCAGGTTAGGATTGTATTATATTGTCTAAGTGGCTATTTTAAGAAATATACAACATGTTATACAATGTTGATTGATTAGGTGGGCGACTGAAGCACACCTAAGCTAATAATATTAAAAATCTGCAGTATGTCGAATTTTCCTCAAAAAGACTAACACAGCACTGGTGCCGTATTTTGTACGATACTATGGCATTGCATATCTTGATAAACTAGACACATGCCGTAATTTCAAAATGTTTTTAGATATTTTTTTTAACTACTAAACTATTGAAAATTGTTATCCCGTCTACTCTGTTCAAGTCATTTTCATAGCATTGATATTTACAGGAAGCTTAACTTAAGTTGAAAGATTTTGCCCTCATTGGAACTTAAAACTGAAGACAAATATCAGTGTTTTTCCCCATATTTTATTCGTATAGACACATGTATATTCAAAATTATCATTGCAACCCTATCATTTCAAAAGCAAAAAGTTCAATAAATCACTGAAAATGGGAAATGACATAATGATGTAACTGTACATAATTTCTTTACTTTAATATATTTGTTTATTTGAGGCCGCTGGCCTTGTGCTACAGATAAATAATGACCTTTTCATTGGGATATATTTTAACTGATGACTCACTTCGATGATGTATATTTAAATCATGAGAATATTACAAACAACACTCACCAGTCCCACATCTGAACCCAGTATATCCTATTGGGCAAACACATGTATATCTGTCAAAAACAGGTACACATGTTCCACCATTAAAACATGGGTTTTCGGCACATAAATCTAATTTAGGGTAGTCTGCAATTAGATAATTAACATAATGTTCATGAAACAATGCTGTGTAAATGGATACCGTAGAGCACTAACAATTTGCTAAATATTAAAATACAAACAACTACACAATCTAGCAAATTTTACAATCACTAATTCATTTTAGAGCAGAGAATCGTATATTAAATGTGTTATACTATGAAGGCTTAACAGAGCCCAGAAAAATCTCGTAACGAGGAATTTCGATGCATCCATGTGTACCCACGTACACGAATGCAATAATTGACCACAATAACATGCCAAGTCACACAAAAAAAACATTCATTGGTATGTGTGTCACCGATAAATATAATAAATTCTCAAGCACATGTACTACAATACACAATTGTAATACATTTAGCTAACCGCAAGTGTGATAAAATGCTTTGTTCGACCTGCCAACCTATAATTAGCTAAATATTAACTAGTGGGGAATTTATCATAAAACCGAATATCATGAAAAACAAACTCTGGCAAGTTTCGCTGTTATCGGCCGTGAAATCAGCAATATACTACGTTCACTCCACCCAGTCTTCCAGTGATTGTGACTTCTCCAACATATTGCCAAGAAAAACACGGGAAGGATAGGAGTTTCGATAATTCACAATTGTATTAACTTAATTGAACAAACATGATGAGCATTATACGAACCAATGGTATGTGTTGCGATGTACGGTACAACGTACGGACACGGTATGTTACTACTGATAACGTTATATTTGGTCGATAATTGTATTAGTTCATCGCAATGGAAAGAGGGTAAGCGTAAAACTACTTGCTTATGTGAGCTATAAAACTGAAGCTATCATTATGAAAGACGTTGATAGTAATATATAATTATACAACTCGTTGGGTCATCGTTAAAAGGAAATAGTTGTTGGATTTACTTCACGAACGAATTTTCATGTCAACACTAGGGGAATTGCTGTCGTTGCTGTCAAGCCTGAAAATATGCTCGCATTGCAATATATTACAACTCCTAATCAAAAGAATATGTTAAATCGTTCTGTATCATAAGCAACAAATAAAACTTGTTAAACAGCCTTTCTTGAATAAAAAGTATGCAACTTAAACCATACTTATTAGAACTATACACATGCGACCCACTGTTTTCTAGAACTCGAAAATTGTTGTAAGGATTTTTTGGCGAATTCAAAACTTTGCTGTCCATCCAGAGTTTGAATCTACATCAGTGTACGACCAATGATTTCAGGGCTTGCCAATAAGTATTCAACCATTTACTTTAGCCAATGAAAGCTACTTTGAATGGGTGTAAAATTTAGAAATTGCACGTAAATTTTTCAGGTAAAAACAGCAATATCTGTTGACTACACACTGAGTTATACACATAACCAAAGTAATGAATGTCACTTACAGCATGCAGACCCTGCTTCACTGATATGGCATTGTAATGCGTCATCTCGTCCTCTATTACAGTACACATATTCTACTGACAGGATTTCTTTCGGATTGCGGCAGTAATTCTTATCGAACAGACCTTGTAGTTTTGATATAGCAACTAAGTGACTGGGCATAGTGTAGAAATATGCCGACTTGTCAAATTCATCTAGCCAAGTGCTACAAGTTCTGTTGTATCCGTCAACAGATCTGATGCCCCGATAATCGCTTTGATCTTCCTTGAAATAACACTCATCTATTCCACCTGACACACAAGCATTTTGGAAAAAAAATAGTATGATAATGATACTATATATTTCACACACACACACACACACACACACACACACACACACACACACACCCACACACACACACACACACACACACACACACACACACACACACACACACACACACACACACACACACACACACGCACACACACACATACACACACACACACGCACACACACACCTCTTATTCGCTAGATTGAGATAAATCTATTCACTCACCATAGGTTGTATATACTTCAACTTCATAAATAGATATGCCATAACAAAGTGGCGTACCATTGACTAAACTGATGTGTTTAGAAAATATATCATCATATAAAATAAAACAAAAGTAATATAACCACACGAAAAGTCCATCAATTTCTTCAATACTGAAGGTAGGTTCATCTAATCGGTCTGTCTGCTGTCTTCCACATGTTAATTTTCTTCCATCATTATTCTTCTCATTGGCAGCAATGTATACAAACTTGAAGTGTTTTACTGAAAACAAAAAGACGATTGGCAAAACAATTACCCTAGTAATTAGGTTAGATCAAATAGAACATTAACCAAGTTACCAACAAGTTACTTTGTACTGAAAGCATTCTGTGCTGGACAATTCGTGACCAATTACGGCATTGTATATGAATGGAGAATACATAAAACATAAGACATTTTTTCCCTTTAAAATGTGTTTTTTGAATGTCTCTTATTCAGTTACGTTGATATGTTTAGTCAGCCGATTGATGGCGTGTCAAACATTGACACGAAATATTAACAACGATTAATGAATATTTCGTATCACGTGACAACATTTACACATTAAATCATTCTAAAGTTTAAAGTGCCTGTGCAATGCCCACCCACACGTTTCCCATTTTAGATATGTGCCCCACTGAAATGGGCAGTTATTGATTTATTTTGCTGAAAATGATTACTCGTATCCAAGTAAATTTGAGATATTTCTCGTGCTGTAGCCACGCCCACCTGTCCTGAAACGGTCGACTGTTTCCGGATTTCAGACCCTCGCCGAAAGTGCGCCACCAAATGCTAAAATATGAGAGGAAGCCATACCCCTGGGCCGTACTTTTATATCACTGTGGCATTCAACATACTTTCAAACGATATACATTTTTTGATCGGCGTTTCTTTTCTTTTTTTATATATTTTATTTTATTTTTGAGAGAGAGAGTTTTTAGAAGTTGTTTTCACAACAAACATTTATGATGGTTAAACGTTGTGTTGTGGGCGATTGCAGTAGAGTGACTGTGGTTGCAGTAATGCGTATAGTCTTAGTGTAAGTATTTACACGTTTCCTATCGATCCGAAGGTGCGAAATCGGTTGATGAAAGCCGTGAAAATAACGAGAAAAGGTTGGGGTGGACTTCCTCCTTAGAAGGGAGAGCGACGTCGGGTAAGTGTTTCAAATGATTTGACTTTTTTGGCGATCCAGATTATCGCTTTATAGAGACCACCCGTGTTATGTAAAAGGTAGCAGTAATTTTGATAATGACACGAAAACGAAGCATCGGCCAAACAGGACATTACGCAGCCCTCAGGCTGTTTTCATTTTCGCAGGCTAAAAGTGTCTGATGAATTGTTTGGTGATTAGTGTTGAATGTCGAATTCACACCTTTGTTGCCTTTAATTGCAGCTTGATCTGCGTAATAATTTATTGAATAAGAATCCAGGCTTGGGCTATCAATGTGTTTCCAATAAGTACTTTTTTAATATGATGCCATAATTATGAAAATCACGCTAAATCCACTCTGAATTTGTCTGTATGTGAGTCGCTCTCAATTATTTTTGTTATCCAATTCAACGCCGCCATTCACGCACTTGTCCCCGTCATGACCCGACGCGTTCACCCATTACAACAAATTTATTTCCACGCGGCTGTCATTTATTTAGTAACTGTGATTTGTCGTTTTTTTAATTATTTCTCTATTTTATTGATCACTATAATTTAATGTTTACAGTAGAATGTCAAAATATGTTCTCTTTTGATTTTAATTTTGAATGTGTTTTTTTACTCAGACGATCGATGAAATAAAACAGTGTAGTGACGTGCCTAGCAACCTGCTAAATAACAAGACGATTCAGGCGTCAAATTCGATTTCATCCAGTGCCGGAGTCCAGTGACAGTGTACAAACGTGCGCCGGTGACGGTGACGACCACGGTAACCAGCTACACCAGACCGGACATATTTCGCATCTGACTCAACCCCATGCAACAAACTTCCTCGACGAACAAGTACATAAGTGGCAATTTATTTCGCCTTATTTACACGTATCGGCAATGAAAGCTACAGAGCAACTTCCCCTTGTGACGTCACAAGGGGAATTTCTGTATGCAAATGAGAAGCTAATGAGGAGCCTCGTTTTAAAATACACAAAAATAATGTTGCTGTAGACTGAGTTTAAAACGCATTTTTTCACTTAAAAAAATAATTTATGCTTAGAAACATAAAAATTAATAATATTTATGTATCAATGGATAATTTTAGGCGTGAATAGCAGCCATTTCACACGCACTTTAACAAACATATACGACATTCAGGGTGATATTTATTTAATGAGTGGTTAAATATACTGATGAGAATTACAGAGAAAAAAGAAATATTTAAAAAAACACCAATAGTTGATAGAACAATATAAAGTGTTGTTTGTCCGTTTATAGGTGGCTGGTGAGGCCAATCTGCGCGTGGAAGAGTCTCTGGCCGTGCGGACAGGGAATGGTGGCTGCTGCTACAGGGTCGTTGGCTCTGTTCTTCATGACCTGTCTGTGATCTTCAGAAGCAGCAATCCTGTTGGCCTCACATACTTTAGCTCCCTTGCGATTGCCATGTTTTTCTGTCTTGGGCCAACTGCTCCCATGTGCCGTGACTGATGTCAAAAACCTTCAGTGTGGCTTTTAGTGTGTCCCTGAAATGCTTCTTCTGGCCACCTTGGGAGTGTTTTCCTTGCTGTAGCTCACAAAACAGAAGTCTCTTTGGTAAGGCCAAAGTTGTTTCTGACGTCAAAGAACACGTCAATGCTGTGTTGCATAACAGCCTCAGTGGGAGCGTTGAGTGCGCAATCGTCAGCAAATAGTGCCAGACGAAACCTTGGTTTTTGCTCGTAGCCTCCTGAGGTTGAACACTGAACCATCAGTCCAGTAATTGATGTCCACATCAGCGTTCCTGAAGGTATCTGTCAGCATGCCTGAGAACATGAGGCTGAGAAAGTTGGAGCAAGGATGCAGCCTTGTTTTAATCTGGTGGAAACGGGGAATGGATTAGAGGTCATTCCATTTTCCTGGACTCTTGTCAGCATGCCATCGAGTAGATGATTTTTCAAAGACCCTCTCTACAGTGTCTAAGGCCTTGGTCAGATCGACATAGGTGGTGTAAAGGTCAGCATTTTGCTCCTGGCACTTCTCCTGTAGTTGTCTAGAAGCAAACACCATGTCTATAATCCTACGTTCTTTCCGGAGGCCACACGGGCTTTCAGGAAGGAGGCCTTGCTCAAGGTGTGTGATGAGGCCATGATCTAGCCTGCAATGGTCCACAGCGAGATTCCATGATGATTGTCGCATGCTTGGTGGTTTCCTTTACGTTTGTAGAGGTGAATGATGGCGGCATCTTTTTGGTCCTGTGGCACTGTCTCATGCTGCCAGAAAAGCTGAAACAGCTGGTGAAGTTTCTCAGCCAGAGCCACATCACCCTCCGTGTAGACTTCAAATAGAATCGAGTCCAAACCAGGTGCTTTGCCACTGGAAAGTAGGCGGACTGCTTTCTATTTTTCCTTCAAAATGGGAGAGGCGTCCAAGGTCTCTTCAACACAGGATGCTGTCGAAGTGTACCACTTCAAAACCTTCTTCTTGGTGGTAAGTGTTGTCCCGTCAGCACTGAGAATGGGGGACAGTGATCTTGAGGTAGTAGGGCCATCAACTTCCTTCAAGATGTCATATAAATTCTTCATGTCGTTCCTGTCTGCAAAGTCCTCGATCTCATCTGCTTTGCAGCTCAACCAGGAATCCTGCATCTGACGCTGTTTAACTTGAATGGTGCTTCGTGCATTCCTCAGAGTGTCTTTCTTTGATGCTAATTTTGGGTCATTGACATGAACGAAGCCTTTCTTCTAGCAGCTGTTGGATCTTTGTGCAGTTCTCATCAAACCAGTATTTATGCTTCCTTGAAGTTGGTCCAATGTTATACACCGTCTCATGGACTGCGACCCATGCTGTCTCAATATACTTGCCTTCAAGCACAGTCTAAACATTGCTCAAAGGTGTCCGAACAGGACTCTTGCTGATATTCTTGCTTTCACGCCATGTGGCCATCTCTTTAGCTGGGCGTGGAGATTTAGTTTGGAGACAATGAGGTGGTTCTCTGTCCAGCACTCTGTTCCACACATGGTCTTCGTGACTCGTACATCTTGCCTATCCCTCTTCCTTATGATGATGTAGTCGATGAGATGCCAGTGCTGTGAGCAGAGATGAATCCATGACGTCCTGTTGTGGGAAGGGAGGTTGAAGACAATGTTGGTGATCAGAAGGCCATGCTCTGTGCAGGTTTGGAGGATTAGCAGACCATTGCTGTTGCAGTTACTGACTCCATGCTTCACAATCACTGCTTCCCAGGAGACGTTGTCACGGCCACCTCTTGCATTGAAATCACCAAGAATGATGACAGTGTTCAAGTCTTTATGAAACTTTTGGGTTGGTCGTGGTGGGGATCATTCACACCTTTTGTGTATATCCTGTATCTCTTTCGCAACATTCACCCACTCCTGAAGTGGGCGGCTCAGACGCTCAGATGGCTGCCGAAATCCAATGTTGTTCTGGTTCGGTGAATAGCGACCTTATGGTCTAAGCCACCTAAGTGCAGGCTTGTGGCTACAACTGCCAGTGTACCCACACATGTTGCTTCATCGCGTGTCTGTCGACACAGGGGTGAAGGGATGAGATGATGAATGATAGATGACTTGCGCAGTGGGACTTTGTTTAAAATGAAGAAGAGTTGCACACCGTCTACCTCACTCTGTCATCCAAGACCATCAAAATCCAGTGGCAAAACAATTTGAGATGGACAGACAGGAACGGATGCAGTGGATGACCAAGATGTCCTCATCTGCCTCATCTTGTTCTAAGCACTCCACATTGCCTTGCTGATGCTGCCTTCTTCTCCGTTGAACCAATCTAGTCCAGCCTTTGTATGCATGGGTAGGCAAGCCCAAACTCGCCAAGGGTCTCAGACCCAACGGCTACCCAAACTTTAACAATAAAAAGTAATACAGCCATAACACCATGGAATAAAACATATAGCTGAAAAATAAGTAAAATAATTTGCGTAGTTTTTCTATCATCTCAAACTCATCCCAGAGCTTATAATGACTAACAGTATAGGTCTCAACAATTTCACTCAATTTCAGTCCATGTATATAAATTATACCAAGTCGTATCCAGCAATACTTTATTGTATGCACTGTTCAATACAGCCATAACACCATGAAATAAAACATATAGCTGAAAAATACGTAAATTAATTTGCGTAGTTTTTCTATCATCTCAAACTCATCCCAGAGCTTATAATGACTAACAGTATAGGTCTCAACAATTTCACTCAATTTCAGTCCATGTATATAAATTATACCAAGTCGTATCCAGCAATACTTTATTGTATGCACTGTTCAATACAGCCATAACACCATGAAATAAAACATATAGCTGAAAAATACGTAAATTAATTTGCGTAGTTTTTCTATCATCTCAAACTCATCCCAGAGCTTATAATGACTAACAGTATAGGTCTCAACAATTTCACTCAATTTCAGTCCATGTATATAAATTATACCAAGTCGTATCCAGCAATACTTTATTGTATGCACTGTTCAATACAGCCATAACACCATGAAATAAAACATATAGCTGAAAAATACGTAAATTAATTTGCGTAGTTTTTCTATCATCTCAAACTCATCCCAGAGCTTATAATGGCTAACAGTATAGGTCTCAACAATTTCACTCAATTCCAGTCCATGTATATAAATTATACCAAGTCGTATCCAGCAATACTTTATTGTATACACTGTCCAATAATATTTGATAATCTATTATATTATCTCTACCAAAAATGTAATTTTTCCACTTTAAATATATTCCAGCAATTTCGATTAATGGTTGCTATTTTAATACAATGTCGACTTCTACAATAAGCCGCTCCCTTAAACACGAAACATGCTGACTTAATAATTACCTCGATTTACATTTTTTTACAAGTTTTCATCTCTTACCCAGTGGACCCTAAAAACAAGTCAACTTCGCCTAAAACCGTAAGATATCTAAGATTCCATTTACCTAGTCGTTTTACGTGTTTTGTTCTATTTTCTTAAGTCTTACATTTTATTCATGTCTGGTTAATATATTGAAATATCACCAAAGATTACTATTAACAGCTACAATTTTCCTTATAATATTCCTAAATGTAGCTGTACATAATAACATTTTAAATTACTTAAGTGTCTTTTCTTGTTTTTAAACATGTAATATAATAAACTATATGAAAATCAAGCACGCCTCAGTTTATTGCTTCAAACAATGATAAACAGGTTGCCTGTTAAATATTTGTATTAACCTTGTGCTCAAGAGGCGTATAGGCCTTAGTTGAGTAGCACTATTATATATTTCCTAAACATGTCGTCCGTTATTAGGTTTTTATACCCTTTCATATTATATCAGGTTGACCTTATTGTGGTATAGCGCCCTCTAGCATTATAACTTGAGTAAGTTACATAGCATCATTTAGTGTAAACATAGTAGTGTTAGAAAACTGAAGCAGTGCAGAGTGTGACATTTGCACGTGGACTAATGCCTTCTGGTGGTGATGGATAATTAAATAATAACACATATTTGTGAGATGTGAAGAATAAGGTTCGGAGCTGCAGGGAAGTCTGTGCAGAAAGATTCCTGCTGAACCAAAGACTTGGGCACCCTTAGAAAGCTGGATGTTTCAACAGCCTATGAAGCTAATGTTCATGGATTTATGTACATATACTTAATAAGAAATGTCTATGAATAACTGACGTATGTTAGTGACAACCGATTGGCGTAATGAATGGATGGATTTGTGATATATTCGCCCATGTAAAATCAATCGGGAAAGCAATTTGAAATAGCAATTCACTTACTGTGTTCTTTCTTTATCATCACTCTTACGTTGTTAATTAGAATTTTTCTTCTAAATGCTATCTGGAAAGCATCGAGACCTGGTGTAATCGCTGGATTTTGATACATACAGTTCACTGAACTAAAGTTATTGTTGTTGGCTCTGCTAGAGTACTCAGTCGGGGACATGTAGGTACCGTGATCAAACATAGCTGCAAGATACTCATAAGAGTTTTCCCGTGGTATACGTCCGTCATTCAGAGCCCAACAATTTCTCATTCTGCAGTGAATGATGTCACTATTTATAGCTACATTATACAATGCTGAAACGACACAAGTTAAAACTGGTGGGCCAAGTGAGACTGGCGGCGAGTGTTAAACAAAATTGTAGAATGCATTTCAACTACCTAATGCTTCACAGGTAACCATGGATGTTGCTAGTGATCCCAAGCGGAATATACCAAGTGTAAATATCACTCCTTCTCATACCTATTCAATTATAATGACGTCTTTTTATAATAGCAAGTAAATATAGCATATATAAAACATAAACTACATCTGCTGAGTAGTACATATTGTGCATATGTATAAATCAGCGATTGAAAAAAAACACATCTAGGTTACCTGTTTTATATTTTTGGTGGCAAGTGTGCCGGTAGTCATCCCAGCAACAATTCACATCTATACATGCCTCTTTGGTTGATGACTGTGTTTCGCATTCAATTCTCTCCCATGGACTTACGATGCAACCATTATCTAAAATTACATCGTCAACATAATATCCACTGGTAGTATTAGTAGTACTGACTAGAAATGAATGTCGCTCAAAATGGCGAACTTTTAATAATGAAAGATTACTAATATGGTTAGCATGATATCGTCATTTCAAAACAATATGTGACAAGATACGATACTGATAATGTATAATACAACCTCACCTTGATTAAATTGTAATCCATAGGCGTTCGAGTAACATGACACAAAAAGACTTATAAAAATAAGCGTCTTCATATTACCTGTAACATTGTTGCATTATACTACATTATTATTACTATCATATCAACGATCAGAATAAATTTTATATTTCAAGCAGAAACATGATGCTACTTCCCATTTTACAATTTGACAGGTAAATTGTATCTGTCTATCAATGTTATCTGTTGAATTTGGTGTTCTCTCGGTATATTTATTTAAATTGGTAAAATTGAAATTCCTAAATGAATGGTCCCTGCTGCGTAATATGTATTATTATACATCTGTCACCGTAACGCCGTAAATTACAGCGTGCCGGGGTATTTTCATCCTACCAAATTAGGAAATGCGAATTCCAAATATGGAGCGATTAAGCGTGTGAGCGTCCTCTACACAAAGAAGGTTATTCTGTTCTATTTTTGGGGGATTTCGGCATTCCCATGATGTGTCATTAGGAGGAAAAGATGTATAATAATAAGGTTATTACGAGGATACCGCAAAGTATGCACTCAAACAGTACGCCATCGCACCGACCTACCGGTATCCTCGTAATAACATCATATTATTGTAATATTGCAGCGTGTCCACATTGTTGAAATAATCTACCATTCCAAAAACAGCTCTACAGAAATTGAGATATGTACTGGTTGTTGCTTTGCTTTATGTTTGCCATGACAACATTTCCAATATTGGTAATCTGTCTAATCCTGGATTTAGTGAAGGTGATGTGACATAACTCATACAAAACCCTGTACTAACAAGTGATGTCACGAATTGCAGCGGCACTATCAGCCATGGCAAAGAAAGCCCTAGTATGGCAGGAGCTATATATGGAATATCTCATGAGTAACACTAAGAAGTCAGATTTATTAAACGAGTGTAGTAATTTTTATTTATACGAAGACTTTGGCATGGAACAAATGAAATTTACGGTAGTTATTTTCTTTTGACCGAGGATTACGTGTCATTTTGTGTATTTAATTATTTTTATATTTTTGTTATTTACTGCACTGTATGCTATATTTTATTCACTGTACATTTGGATGCCATGTGGTGAATAACGTCACCCTGAGTTATCAGTGATAGTTCTTATCTGAGATTAAAACCAGTGTGATTCAAACAACTGTACAGTACAGATGTACGATTTGGTGATCCGTCATTTTCTTGATATTGAAAAATGTTTCACTGAGTGAAACAGCGAGTGTTTATTTATTTCACACGTGTTCTTTTTACGGTTTAATTTCAGTGCCATTATAGTGTAAATATTGCGTAAACTGTTTACTGCACCATTAACTTCACTATAGCCAGAACAACCAAGATTTCAGTATAGATTTAAATAAGTTTGACTATACTTATTCATTTACTTTACATAGTTCCATGTTGGGAGACTTTGTTGGTTTCAGTAGAACAATTGTTAGTGTACTGTCTACTGCAGCATAAAATATGCTATATGTGTAGTACTACATCACTGAAAATGTATTTACTTTATTTTATTTTATCAATGTATATGTATTTATTATTTTGTTTGTGTAACATTTCAGTTAATCGTCATTCTGCATTCTTTATGTATGGAATGAAGGGTCTCAATCAGAACACGAGCTGTTGTTCAATTAGTGTGGAAGGACGCATTGGCAAGAGAATGACTTCAATCAATACATGGTGGCAAGTATATTCACGGTGTCAGCCATTAATTAGGCGACTTAGTAAACCCGTAGAACTTGGAATTTTCTCGTGTACTACACGGTTATATAATCTAATGATTTTTTGGTTATGCCACTGGTTTAATATGCGATTTTTAAATAATTCCAGCTAAACTTGACAAGGCTCAAGATATGAAAGGTGTATGCTAAATTTTAGGTCAAATGTCGACCATTTTAGCTATTTCCACCAAATATCCAAGATGGCGTTTTTATGTTCACAGATTTTATGCTGACTTAAAAGGATTAATTGGGGAGAAGCAACATGGCAAATTTTAAATCATTGAGAGAAATGCTACATCTTTATAAAAACTATTTCCTTTTTAGTAAAAATCCAACTTTGCAGCCAAACGTGACAATTCATTAAAAAAATCATTATATAAATTCTAAAACTAAAATGTTTTTTTTGTCTTTTTTGCAAAAAAAAATACTGGTGGCTAAGGTCACATGACTGCTAAAGATTGTAGGAGCAAATAATATGCAGTTTAAGGTTAAGAAATGTAAACCCACGATGCCAGGCATAGTGTTTGACTTATAAAGATGATTAGGCAAATTTCTGTGGGTCAGACAAGTATATATCGTAGCTACAATTAAAACAATACCCACAATGGGCGTCATGAGCCTCAATTTTGCTTGTGCATAGTATATGAAAATTGAAGAAAAAAAACATAATAAGCTGATTGCTAATTTAAAAGTTGTTTGCACAAACTCCCAGACAAGATCCGAATACAATGTAGCTTCAGCCATTTCATAAAACGAGTTAACAAAGGAGGAGGTGGAGATGGAGCAGCAAATCAATAGTAATAGAGACGTAGTCCTTCCGGTTTTGGTCTTACAAATCTGATAATTAGAACTCTAAGCTGTATTGCATGTACCACTATCACATGCATTAGTGCATCACAACTTGTGTAGCTGTGTAAATGTTGCACATATTTAATAAAACAAGCATTCTTCCTCTTTGGAACTTGTTTTTTGTTGTATTAAACGAATATTTTTATTACATATAAAACTATTTACAGATTAGCGACTGGGAAAGACGCTAACTCTTTGAAAGTAATATTATAATTCCGGCCTTGACGCTTTAAATACCTCAACTCGTAAGTAGTATGTTGTTTTCAGTGACTGGTGTGTAACAACTAATGTTAAAAGATTGAATCACAAAGATTGTATTGATTTATGCTATGTAGTATCATATTTCATTGATAAAAGCTTTATATTTACTCCACATCTATATTGTCATCTGTCACGTCACTGTGGAATATATAAACATAAATATTTGTCAATAATTGCATTTTTCTCTACCCATACACTCAAGGTTTATTTTATATTAATGTCAAATTCAGTCAAGTTTTTTTTTCCCATATACAATACAATTGCCAAACTCTAAATGAGTTCATTGTAATTTAAAAGTGCTAAATGACGCTATAAATTCAGTGAACGTCACAGCAATATGATACTTCAATTCATATGACACTGTAATCTATATGTAGCTTTTAATTTAAACAACCACTGAGCATCACTTATACATCTGCCATTGAAAGGATGTAATCTAGCAATATAACAGTCGGTGACAACATATAAAGAATAAAAGGAACTTGTCATGCGTAGTCAATAAGCATAAAGATATAGTATTACTAAACAGATCGGCGATAGTTGTTCCCTAATGTGCGTTCATATAACGGACACTACTAAGTAGACAAATGTAAAAGAAGAAAAACATAATACATAAAAAAAGGGGTATTAAATACCAGTTGCGGCCATTATTGAGAAAAAAATGCCAATCAGAAAACAACTACAGCAACATAGTAAACATTCTTCGGATATCATTATATGTATGTTATTGGGGAGACTTGCGATGTGTTTGCACGTCCTAGTTACGGAGGGGGGGTACGAGTATACTTCAACTGTAACAGTACTGTTGTTGCGTGGAACAGGGTAGACCCTGGTGTACAAATGGAATTCTCCAACAAACTCTTCAATATGCAAAAAGTTGGCGGCAAAGGTACAGTTTTTGAAACTGTGAAACCCCGGTGTGTTTTCTTTCAAGTCTGCTACCCTGGTTGATCTCGAAAAACCTGAATGTAAGCCCTGGCTTTCTACAGATTGTGCGTCTTGAATTTTTTTCGTCATCTGAGTCTACGGACCATGCCGACCCACTACTCTACTTCCAATGGTTGTCGGAACATGTGGTTACAGCAGTCATCTGGTGCTAATTACATCACGGTAATTAGTGGGTTACGTTATGTCGCGTTTCTTCAATAACGGAAGCCACAATTCTACCAAACCCGAGTGACTTAATGACACTAGAAATAAATATCGTACATACTGAAATGAACTAAACGGGTGTAAATGAAGTAATATGATATGAACTGCCCTTTTAATAATTTTACACAGTGAAGCCATACTTAGCTTACCAATATTCAATGTTCAATATGCTAACCGTCAGAGTTAGGCTGTAGTTCAGATAAATATACCCCACAGGTGCCAACAAAATTAATCACCTGGAGGTGGTCAGCAGCCCCGCCTTTTTTACCAAGAGAAAATTACAAAAGTTTGTAGTTATGGGAAATGGGTGGTGTGTAGTAAGTTTACTTATCTTGAGGGTTGGAGAATGTATGTATTTACTAGTTCTAATTAAATTCTAATCTAATTAACGTAGTGTTGACTAAAAACTAAACACATATATACACTTTAACTGAGAGTAACTCTGGTCAGCTTGGGGAAAAAGCCAATTTCAAGGATAACTACCAAGGGCACTCCCACAAAAAGGTCATTTCAGTCAATTTAAAACTAAGTGAAACTCAACTGAGAATATTTCAAACCTGAAGTCTACTTCTCCGAATGGAAAGCGCGCCTAATATGTTTTCGTTCACCCATGCTATGTTTAGGACGGCCATCCGCAGACCCACAGGACAGCGATCAGAGGATCCAGGGGATCAAACCATCAGCCGTATGCATATCAACATTTCTGCTTACAACTCTTTCAGGG
Source organism: Saccoglossus kowalevskii (assembly GCF_978046115.1). Classification (NCBI taxonomy): domain Eukaryota; kingdom Metazoa; phylum Hemichordata; class Enteropneusta; family Harrimaniidae; genus Saccoglossus; species Saccoglossus kowalevskii. The sequence continues at coordinate 19,294,937 of NC_140651.1, forward strand.
AGGATTTAGATGATAAAACGATCTGGAACCTACATTAAGCCGATAAACTTTCCATTGTGTTTAGTGAAAACTCGATGGATTATTTACGGTATTACATGTTATTATTGTGTGCCGCTGTGTCCAACAAAGTACACTAAATGAACCAAAAGCATGCATTATAGACAATTAGAATTTGATTTGCCAGTACTTAATCCATTTTAACTCCTTGGCTACTCTATTGACATTGGCTGTTTGTTTATCCAATTCATTTATCTCTTGATCCCCACTACCCATAATCTATGAGAGTGAGAGGATAATGGGTGTTGCATTAAATCCTTTTTTTTTCAATTATTGCCAAGAAATCGGCACAATCCAATAATAACTTCACAAAGTGCAGCAGTCAGAAGAAAAAAAAGAGGACTGCCATCTTGCTCCGCCTTATCCACGAGACTGAAACTGTGTCAAATGTTCCAGCATCGCTAATCTAGGGGGCGGTGCTAAGTCATTTGCTTTTCTGAATTAATTTGAACAATAACACTATCTGTGGCTTAATCCACACTATCTCTTTTATGTTGGTTTAAGCCCCTTTCACAATTGGTGCCAAACAGACTACAACGGCTTGCGAATCGAAATTTTTCCCGTTGTACGACTCGTTGTAGCTGTTGTACCACTTATTGTACGATCCAGATGCGACAAAATGGTCGCATCTCGGTCGGGAAAAAAAACCGTGCTGCTCCGATATTTTGAGCGACTGATGCGATGAAAAATAATTGCACGACAGGCAGTACGAGTGTTGTGCGACTTTGCACGCACTCGTAAGACCCCGAACGAATGTTGCACGAGTATTTTCATGTCGTACGATGATGCGTCCTGTCGTACGAGTCCGTTGTACCACCCTAAGACTATTGGAAGACCTGTCTTGCCCCCTTTGCAACGTTGTACGATTTTTTTTCACCCCCAATATAAACTCGAGAACTCTTGAGCTTTCATCCCAAATGTATGGACCATCCATACTGTAAACATGGCTGATGCTCGACCAATAGCTCCTGGGAGGCTCTTGCATTTGCTAAGTCTGAGAAGGCAAATCCAAAACGTTCAAGACAGACATGTCATATCGACGGCCTTACTCATCCGTAGACGTCAAAGACATGCAAGGCAAAGAAGAAGGTGGTGGGTCAATCCCTGGATTGAGAGACGTGTGCTGTTTGGACAGTATGATAATCTGATGCCGATGCTTGTATTTTGGTTGTGTCTTGTTCACTGAAACAGCGTCTCATCAGGCATCAGCGGTTGTAATGAAGAAAGTCGCATCGCGTGTCGTATAGGCCAACACCTCGCGCGACAGGTGGTGCGGTGTGTCGCACAATGGGTCGTAGCCTTGTACGATCGGTTGTAGTAGTCGTACAACGGGTCGCTAGGTCGCGCGACATATGACGCTACAAAACGCACATGTCGTGCGACTTGGTCGCATCATCGTTCAACCGTTGCAGCCGTTGTACGACTGTTGCACCCGGAAACATGAAAATAATCGCACGATTACGTCTCACGACTGTTGTATCCTGGTGCAGTGGTCGTTCACCTCTCGTACGATTTTATATATTGCTTGCGACTCAAAGAAAACACTTCTACAACAGGACGGAAAAAATATTTTCGAAAAAAAAAAATTATCGCACGAGTGAGGCGCCAATTGTGAAAGGGGCTTAAGTCTGACCTCCATTTCAGGGGTTTCTGGCTGCATACATAGAATGATGTATCATGTCTTGCTGACAAATATTTATGGTAGAATAAAGAATGTAACAAACACGTTTTAATGGTTTTGGCATCCATATGAACAAAATAAAACGAGACATAACCACATGAATAGTTTTCCAGCATTTCAATAGGTTGTACGTCGTATTTTAAAAACAGCTACGTCCTGCCAATATCACAGAAAAAAAAACAATCTTTACAAGTCGAATAAAAAGCCACACAAGAAATGTTGGTAGGCAGGTGAAATCACACAACAAACAAAGAACGTACATGTATCCAGCCTATCAAAGAAAAGCTATTATGAACTCGTTTCTGATTTTGTATAATGCTTCATTGCCAACCCAACGATCCAATATAAGTACATCGCCATTAACAGAATGACAAGATTTTTTCAAAATTAATGTATCATCCCGATCCACGAGCACCATTCGCTAAATAACAGCTGATGTGACGACATTGGTAACAATGGATTGTTCTTTGCGTTGGAATAAAACCAGCTCAAAAAATTCGTGTATTCTATTCATTTTAGACTGACTGGTAAGTTGCATGTACAATGATAAGATCTAGCCTAAATGTCATACAAATCAAAATTTACAAAATTCTTCTTTCTTTCGATCGTTGCATCTACACTAGCTTCAATTACAAGATATTATCACGACACAAACAATAGCTTATCTGCTGCTACTGGTTGCTGTTTAGTGATTTAATATAAAGGTTATTAGAAATATACGACAAGGTGTGGATTTTTGTCAGGGTATGACATTTGTCAATACTACAATTTAAATGCATCCGGCAAGTGAAAATAACACACACAAACGATATCCCAAACATTGTCATCAACAAACTTTCTAAGCAATAAAACAAATGAGTACTTCATAGTACGCAGTCAAAGCGGGTGGAAATAAATAAATGAGTATATGTTCAACAAGACTTGGTACATATGGCCCCATATGTTACACCAAACATAAAATCGTCTATGTATCAGTTTTACAATATTTAAAAACAAACCTAGATTAAACATGGCAAAAGTGCATCCTATTAGATTTCTTTGCTTTTATTTATGTTACATGGCCCACGATTGTGAAAGCAGTTCATTTGTATAATTTGCAGTGAATACACATAAATTAATACATGTGTATCACGTGATTAAATCTAATGGTTTCGGATGTATGTAAGATATGAAACTATAACATTCAAATAAAGCATTCAACTACAACAGTGTCACAACAGCAGAAGTGTAACACCCGCGTAACAAGTTAGAATGTGAACTCAAATTTTTATGAGCAATACGACAAGTTACGTTTTTAGATCTTCACCCGATGCACGATGTACCTTCAACAAACTGCTGCTCTATTCGTAAATGTATGCTAGGCGATGTACAATTTCTCAGAAATCGATAATTCACTCTTTGCATTGTGTTATCGAATTAGAATAACATTGAGTTGAAAACTAAAGTGTGTTACATGCTGCATTACCGAGAAACACATACATTGTACAAATATTCCATTCAAAAAAATATGAATATGTGGAAATACATCGCCCTGATAATACAACAAAATTCAATACTTACATTATTATATGTGAAGATGAGAAAACGGTGCACGTAGCTCACGTACACCACGGAGCTAGAAGTAATATTCTAAGTACTATACTTTGTAACTACTCAGAGAAAGGCATGTCGGTTAATGGAAATCAGATCTTGTGAAATAGAATATATGCCTTAAAGGTGTAACTACTTAAACATAAGGTCAATCAAGATACGGAATCATCCAAGTTTCCATGGTAACGCATGTGTCACGTATTTATTAGTTTATCTGTTCATACATGTATAAAATTCCAAATTATTGTTACGCTGATTATTGCATATATATTCAACCAAATGAGGCTGTGACATCGGAGGTTGCGAATCCTATAACAGTAAATGTAACACTGTTGATTCCTTGTCGACTGGTACGATTTTTTTAAAATGGCCATGCCTTACAAATAAATCAATTTGATTCTAATGAATATTCTTAATATAGGCTCCGTCAGTCAGAAAAACTAGACACAGTGAAATTGTGTAGAATTTGTCACGTAGTGTTAGTGGTAATGTTATTATGAAGTCAGATTTCAAATGTATGTTAAGAGACAGAGTGCATAACCCAATGCTCACGCCAAGATTTTAGAACATTGAAGCAATGATATATATAATAGGATGATATATAATATATAATACATATAAATATGGATCTGTAATGTGATTGAAGCCATCTATGGTTGCGATCAGTTTCTTCATTTCTGCTCTGTTTTGACGCAGAGAACGCTAATACGTAAGTCGTCGTTACTGGTCTTCTGTTTGGTGTTCAAAGAAGTCTATTGATAGCCGTCTGATGTATAATGCAACATCAAATTAGTCCTATGACATGTTACTAAAAGCCACTCACTGCGAGGCTCACACTTTGATATTGTTGGCGGGATAGCCACTGTGTGGTTGTGGGTACTGATCTGTGCCATTGTTTGCAAACAATTGTGGTTTCTGAGATTGTATAGGCAAATTGATTTCTGATCTTTCTTCACTTTTGTATGGTCAAAATGCTTCCACCTCCTGCCTGGTGAGATACACAATCTGTTCTATATCTGTTCTAATATTCAAAAGAATCTTCTCAAATTCTAGAAATTCTAGTATTTGAAAAATAACATGATTTAGTCACTAAACCGAAACATGTTGGTGAACTAGCTTTGCATTGTGGGTATTTCTTTGTATGCAGTTTTAAAAACATTAGATTTTTCCCAGGAAAAAATGAAAAAAAGGAAACTGCAGACCTCACATCATTATATTTTTGATAGGCTAGCCAAGTCTTATACAAAAATACACATACTATGACTATTTATTTTATTTTATAAAATTATATTGCACTTATTTTAATTTGCTGTATAATTTGTACTGTATTTCATTTGATTTCATAGGATTTTTCCTTTCACTATACACAGGCATACTCTAAAAGTGATACATAGTAATTTGAAACACTCAAACACAGATGTAATTAATTCATAAATTCACTATTCACCACATTGATGCATCAAGTAAGGGGTAGAGCAGTTGCAATAGTTGAGAGAGATGGGGAGGTAGAGAAGGAGTACATGGAAGATTTGACAGTCACCTGAGCCGTTGTTACAATACACTTGAACAAATTCTGCTTCTGGCAAATGAAAATAAACAGATGACCACAAATTTCATTAATATACACCATCTAAAAAATCCCTTGCTATTACTTTAAAAGACTCGCCCTAACAAAGATTGTGAGTGTCAATAATACCTGCCTGTTACTATATACAAATTACTTGCTATTTATATCAAAACCAGGTTTGTAGACACTATTTCATCTTTACAATCCATATCCTTATTTTTTAATCTGCTTCAAGACGCTTTAAAATTTTGTTTTAGAAGCACAACAATACAACGACTTTGGTGGCACAGTTTGCTCGCAATGCAAATTCAGCATACCTTTTAATCTGAAATCATATTCAATGACAATAGTTACCATGATCTTCAACAGTAATAAATACACAGAAAGCATTTTGATGTCGTGTTTTCAGGAGATGTCGTCAATGCGAATTTTGATTAGGACCATACCGTTTCAAGCTACAAGGTAAACTAATGACCAAACAACCAATCAACGCATCTTTCACCCACCACAAAAATTGTATCAATAATTGAACAACCAAGAAAGCAACAAACCTCAGGATGTATCCCGAAGACATCAAAACAGCATCTTACAACCACCTTCAGCGTCATTGTTTTCCATACTCATTTTAATGTATGTACAACAAGCTTGGCCAATAGCTGCACGCGACTCTGGTTTTTGACAAACCACTCAATGATCTTTTAAATAAATTAAACAGATCTAATATTACAAGCAGTGAACATCAAGTGATATCTTAAAGTAATAATACGATTGACGCACCTTAGATGTGTGTGATTTGTATCTTGGACTCACGGGGCTATGTGTCTAGTCTATTAAAACGAATTTCCTGAAACATTATATTAAGCCCCATAATATATCAGAGTGATACAAGTCATACCAAACTACATAATATTACATCTTTTCTACTTATGCAAATTTAAAGAACCTTCCCAAATAAAAAATCCTAATATTTGAAACAAACAAAAGAGTAAGTCACTGAACCGATTACCGACATGTTGGAATATCATTTACAACATTCAGTGGAAGCAACAAATTAAATTTCGACTTCGCAATTACACAGCAATTAATCCGGGTCATCTTAGTATACTCGGAATGACTGTTTCCCAGTCTATGAAGTCTATAATAGCCAGTTTTACCTGTCTTATAATTCGCCCTCCTAGTGATAAGGCGCTTATTTTTGTAAATATAATATAATATAACGTAATATAATATATTATAATACAACATAATACATAAATTACATATCTTTCTTTTCTGAATATAAAGGAACTTACAAACATGTTGGCAATATGGCAATGCATGACTTCATTACGTCAAATAAAGGAGTAGCATACAAAATACAGTAACAAAGGTTGTGATCTCGCGTACGGGAAGTTATTTGGTACATTATTTAATTTTATGTTATTTTATTTTAATAAATACAAATATAATACTTTATGGCTCGTTGTTTGCCGGTGCCACCACCGCGGCCGCAAGGCAATGCCCGGCGCGAGGATATGGCTGAACACAAACATGGGCGATTTCAATTCCCCCTTCTCCCTATGACGTCGCTCCCTATGTCCCTCACGTGTGTAGTCAGCCACACCCCCGAGCCCGATACCACCTCAGTAACTGCGACAATGGCACCGGGAAAACAGCCTGACCCAAACAATAAAATAACAATATAATGAAATTGATTTTGAAATATATACAATGCATTCTTATACACTTTTTTTTTTAATTTAGAACACAAATACTCCAAAATAACCCCACCCATGTGTGCACTCTAAAAGCAGCTGTTCCACAATTGAATACCAAAAACGTTTTACTATGTTATAATAAAAAAATGGTTACAATTGTCTGCTTCACCACAGTAAACACACGTTGCTGTACTAGAAATTTTCCACTTTCGCAAGCTATGGGAATGTGGAATCTCGTTGTACTTGCATGACATGTGTTTTACCTTTATAGTTTGTACTAAATATCCCATGTTTCTTTCAGATTACAGGAGCATGAAATTTCTCTGCGTATATTTTCACAAAACGCCAATAAAAATCATTACTATTTAATTTTTTTTTTTTTTTTTTTTGTTGCTTGCATTTTTATCTGTTTTCATAATGTCATACCATTGCAAGGCAATTGCACTTCTTAATTCACTGTATTTTGTAATCCATTCTTTTTTATTTGCAAATTTATTTAATAGGGAATCCACTTGTATATATGTATTTATGTACCCCCACAGTTTCAATGTTTCCATGTTTGAAAGCTTTGTTCTTAAATATAAATTTTTCTCATTTAATTCATCCCAACTATTCAATATTCCCCGATAAAATTCTGGTAGAGTTTGTGTTATGTAATTCAGACCCGCCCTGTCTAAATTGTATTTGAAAACCAGATTACAGCCCCCAAAGTCATGGAAATAGCACTCAGCGATAGTAGCTCACGTTTTGTTTCTCCCTTTACTAAACGCATCTATCCAGGAGCAACGTAATGCCTTTATCACTGCCTCAACATCCACCATTTTTTAGTCCCCCGTTTTCAAATATTTGCCTTTTTTCTTTTCCTCTTTTTCCAACCCACTAGAATTCATAACAAAAATGTTGAACTATCATTGATGCAGTATATGTAGTTAATGGCATAATGAAACTTGTTAGCACTATAATTTCCCCAAAGACTGACAAGAAAGTTTCAGTTCATTTCAGTTCAACAGCTGTTATTGGCCATGACATGAAACAAAAGTCCGTCCTGTTTTTCACCCATCCAGTTTTAAACCTTCTGTTTTTCTTAGTTGAGTCTAAGTCCCGGATATTTTCCATATTCATCAATTATTTTCAGTACTCGAGCTAAATCTTCATTATTACTTATGTATATTTGGGTGTCATCTGCAAACTGGCTAATCTTAATAGCGCGCTCCTTCTTGCCAACTTAATTTTATGATTTGTGAAAGGACAGCAACAGCAACTAAAAATAATAATGATAAAAATGGACAGCCTTGCCGAATTCCTATTTTATATCAAAATGTTTTGAGACCCAACCGTTATTACTACTACTGCTCTTGCGGTTATAATTTGTCTTTATCCAACATACAAAGGAATCTCTCAATCCAAATTCTTCTAATACAGTCAGCATAAAATTATGTTCTTCGGAGTCAAAGGCTTTGTAGAAGTCTAGAAACAGAATAGCGCCCTCTATCTTTCTCTTTTGTGTAAACCATATTACGTCATCTATTACGTCATCTATTATGTGTGGCTTTACTAAGCCTGTCTGCTAAAACGCATGGCAGTATTTATAGTCATGGTGCAATAATGAGATCGGTCTAAAATTTTGCAAATCTGTTCTTGGCCCTTTTTTGTAAATTATTGTTATGAGTGCAGTGCATTGTGATTCCGCCAGACATCCTTTCTTAAATCCTTCATTAAGTGCATTAACTAATATATTTTTCATATTCTCCCAAAATACTTTATGCCATCCAGTCCAGGGGTTTTATTTATTTTCATATTCCACACTACCCTATGGCATTGCTCCACAGTAACGAGGCCTTCGCACTCCTTTGATTCATTAAAATTCAGTTTTGCTTTTTATTTTAATCTTACTGAGATAATTTTGTATTTTTGGCCTGAGCTGCTTATGTGGCGTTAATTGGTGACACGAAAGCCACTGGTTGGGCCGCATCTGCGCTAATTGCTGGCAAGTTAACCATGTGCACACATCAAGTGCATGATTTATAAACATGGACATTTATGGCTCTTGAAATTTTAACTAAAAACCGTTTATGGAATACGAATATTTGTCTAAATGTTAGACGTGACCTGGCAATTGGTAATATGCTCCAAATAATTTGCCGTTCACTTAATATATGACATTGACCATGCCTGATATTGACCATGAACAAGTAAATTACCTATGGCTGTGTGTGATTCCATTATTAATATACGGTATAGCTTTCAATGCTTTAGCAGAAAGCAATAGACGAATTTCGAGTTACATGGTTGCTTAGTCCAAAATGAGAGTGCGTGAATACTCATCATTTGTATTGATCATTTGAATAATCATTTGTGTATGTGATGTTGTTTCACGATACGATTCTGAATTGCTGACTGGCTCAGAAGTACCATGACCGATTTGTTTCTAAGTTGGAATACAGACAAAACATAATTTTATGTGCATATGCATGACGATTGTTTGTTTCGTTTTGATGACCTTCGACCGCCTTGTGGCAATTTGTTATTCCATAAGATATCTTGGTTGAGTGGGCCAATAAAATCCAAACTTAGAATAACTCATGATGGGTTGGTGGTCATCATTTGGGTTTTTCTTCTATCTGTTTCTTGGAGATATCATTGGGAACAAGAGCCCCACAAGACTTGAGTTTTGCACTCTACCGAATTTAGTTCTAATCTCTCCCGCCATCGCGTCAACTGAATACCATGGTTACATAGGTCATGTAACCATGGCAGTAGGCTCGATGAAGGGTGATGACAGAGTCAAACAATTCTCGCGGTTCTCCCGCTCTTAACGGAATATTGACAGTGCACGCTATTTTGTCTGTCAAACTAAACTAGTAATATGCATGTGATAAAGCACACAAAAACAGTGGTACCAATATCATCACCTTTTATTATCAGTTTGAAGTTAAATGTGCCCTTTATAAACATATATGTTTTCTGTTAGCTGAAGCATTACAAGTAACATAGATTCAACGCTTGTCGAACTTTTCAAAAGCAAACCAAAACAAAGAACCCAAAGAAATAAAACCGTGATAAATTATATGGTAGCATGATCATAAATACACATGGTGTAGTCCTCTTCTTCATAAGAAAGACAGTGCTAGTCACATCTGAAACAAAAACAAAACAAAAATATTTGAATTGCTATCAGATTTGTTTTCATCTTTTCATTGTAATAAAACAATAATACTCCACTGGCATATGTGTACTACTGTGTAAACATATTCAATTTATCAGCTTCACAAACTTCTAGTGAACATAATATTTAAGTATGTCAAATATTGTGGCAAATATTATGTATACTTAATAAATGAATATATTTGCAAGTAACACTCAAGTAATAATTGCTATAATTTAATGTCTTTGTTTATAGTTTATATACATACTATACTAATATTTGAAAAATAATAGCTTTGCATCTGTTGTAACTGTGCCTATGAAACAACATATAACACTATTTTCATTGATAATTGGTCAACCAACTTACTTTTTCCAATCTACTTTCCAGCTTTCTCCGAACTCAGTAGCGTTATGTACTACAACACCATCAGGTTTTTGGAAGTCATTACGAGTGTCATCATCTGCATTACCCAGTAGACCACACAGATGACCACGGTAGTCAGATCCAGTGAAAGATACTCTTAAGCTGTGCTTCTTCAATGTCCAATACAGAGTGAATGTGGTATCTTTAGAGGTGAAGATTATTGTGATTGTTTTATCGTCTTCGTGAACGTCTATTGATCTTGCTCCAGTTAGAGATCCTTCAGTTTTTCCCTGAGATATAAATATATTTTATTTTGTACAGTAATCAAAATATTTTTAAAGCTTCCAAAAATTGAAGTTGCACCCCACTATGTATGATCTGTAGAAAAACTATCACTGAGTATTGTAAGCGTCATAAAAAATTGTGTATAATTTGTAATAACTCGTGAATTTCAGACGTCCCTAAAACAAAGTAAAGTGGTTTGAATAAATACAACAATGAAACGTGACTATCATGTACTAGTTTATGAGCAAACTACTTACTGTGATGACGTTCAATCCATTAATGATAGCAAAGTCATCTCCAACAGTTACATTAACAGAAACAGTTCGCGTTCTGAAGTGTTCAAACGTACTGTCTTCCCTTAGCTCAAACTTAGCTGTTACTTCAAATGCGGGATTTGGAAAGCAGTCTTTAAACAGAGTATGCCAGCATATGCCTTGGAAACTGTATTGACGACCGTCGAATGATGTCATATGTGGATCACCTGATACACCTGTGGCTGTGGGTCAATTGTATTCAATGCAAATAACATCTCGAAACAGAAAAAGGTAATTCTTCAAACACGTGACAATATAGTGTAACGCTTATACAACATGCAACTCCATATGTGATATCGAATGTATAATTTGATATGTAGTTACAATAATATTTTGATCACCAGAAATTGGCATTCGATATCGTAACAGGTTACCAGAGAAAGTCAAATAATATGGGTCACATGATAATTTTGCGGGTTGTTCCAATACAATCTTAGAAAGGCGTACGAGATTTACATTCTTAAATGGGTACTTCTAATTAGAAAGAAGTGTAAATGTCATGTTGAATGTCATAGAATAGACCTTCGACGCAAATAACAGCCACAATTTGGTTGAGAACGACAGCACTACACGGCTGGTTTTGTTACAAGTACAATGGTTTTAAATAGAGCAATAAAACAGCAGATATTATCACAGGAATGAATGAAATACAATGGTCACGACATGTCTTGTAGCTCCCTCGCTCAATCGCAACACGATCTCCATGGCTATTTGTGTATATCATATAGCGGTGAAACTGCAAACATGTAGTGGAAATAACTTCCACGTTTTTAGTGTCAAACATTAACGGTAAAATTGAATAAAAATAATAAACTTACCGGGCCCCTGGCAGAGAACGCCAGCATCAGTATCTGAACAAGGTCCATCTTTCCACGTAAAATCATGTTGTCTGTAAGTGGATTAGGATTAGCGTGTTATTAACTGATGATGACTGAATAGTGATTCAGTCGAGTGGCAGGACTCCTAACTTATTACTGTATGAATCATGGCAGGAGGGCAAATTTGCCTAAAATATTGCTAGGTATTAACCCAAAACACCCAATCAATTATTAATCAATAATAAGACCATTTCGTGTGTTGGTTCCTAACCAGATAAAAGTAACATGATTCATGTAATTTAGACTGCTATTCACCAATATAGTCCAGTGCATATAAACAGAGACAAGAATACCCATCTGTAAATCTCACACATACAATCACCTGAGAATGTTCGGTAACAACACAAATATGACCATTAAACGTCAGCATCATACGTTTACTTACATTGCAATATTGGGTGGTAGATTTTCTTGAAGAAAACTGTCAATTCATTCGTTTCATTATGTAACTATACGGTTTGTCAATTAGCTGGCAACATTGCTGATTTGGTGTCCCATCCATTATTGCGATGACGGTAAATTAATATGTCATTCATATTCGATGAAATTGAATTTACTTACAGATATCCACATTAGAAATAATCCCTTGGGTAGCCTGCTCCCCAGTTTTCGTAAGTGATGGGGCCACTAGTCCCACACTCCCAAATTCCGGCTAACTCATAATCGGTGAGATCAACCCAAACTGTTTAGAAATAATCACATACAAAAAAACGTGATCAATGAAAAAAGCGTGAAAATATGACAATATATACCATATCATATACTATATTTTGTCGTTATAATCTAAACAAATCCATCAAATATACAGAATAGGTGTGAAAAGATATTTGTAACGTACGTATGTAAGTCACTGCTGCAGCAATTAAATACGCTTCTACTGCATCCTGCTCTGCCTGCGAGCAAACCGTAGCAACCTGTTTGTTTCTTGCCGCACAAACTGCTGTCGCCTCTTCCCTGGTCATTACAAAGTCGAATATAGCTTCATACTCAACTTGGAATAAATATCGATGTGTATATTAGTCAAAGTTATATCATATGTTAATGTTATTTAGTGAAAATTGATGAAATCCCGCTATAGTGAACGGCGTAACCATACCCTGATATCACATTTCATTGAGAATACCTTATGATCGACTTTTCGAAAAGATGAAAAATACTGGGCAAGTTTTTTACTGTTCGTATTGTCAGTTCATGAACCTGAAACCCTGCTCAATCACAGATGTTGAGTTCTAACTGAGACAAGAGAGATATGACACCTGAGAATTAACTTAGCTATTTGTTGAAGGTGGTACAAATTCATCTACGTGTGCGGAAGGATAGCAGTATAGCAGTTGACTGCAGTCAATGTAGTAAATAGCGGCAATACAAAACAGACAACTGAGTGGCAAAGTTAATATCTAGTAAATACTATTACTACTTACCTGCTCGCTTCTCAATCGATCTCTGTGAAATAGAAATAAAACAGTAATAATTCCAAGTGGTAACATGAATTTGTGTTCAAAAATGTTACAGGAAATGAAAACCATGTAGAATAGGTGTTTCATTTCCTAACTTTTACATGTACGTCTCGAACGTCGGTACGTCGGCTGTTTCATGGCGTTACTAGCCTGGTAGTACGAGGTTTCCGTGGCTCGGACGTCGGATTTCCCTTAGCTTTACGAGACGGACAATGCGAGATATATGGTAAGAGTGAATATTGCATACGAGACCTGAAATCTAGACGAAAATGTTCATTGAAAACTAACCTCCGTTAAAGCTGCTACAGTAAAACTGGCAACAGTGAGTATTATCAGTAAGCGCAACATTCTTCTTATCGTCGAGGGACGTCGTTGTGGTAGTATGATATTCAATGCACGTCAACTCAATATATATAACACTGTTTCCTGCCACATCTGGCCACATACACCAGCTGAATGCATTTCTATTGGTGTACTCTTGGCGTAAGGCATTCCGTCATCCTTATTTATAAATTTCGCAATTCAAACTGTATGTGGCATGATTACATTTATTTTACATTCAGTTTCCATTCATTTTCCATTAATTAATGAGATCTCGTTATCGTTAATAACATAAAATGTCAAATAATTCGAGTAAATACATTTCATTTAACTCTTGGTGCTGATTCAGTACACTGTTCCAGCCTATTAATTGCAGAGAACGAGAGAAGATGTCTCTGAAACAAATTCCTATATCTTAATTGTGTTTTCACAACACAAACTATACATATTTGAAACAGAAAGGAATGTTAAATATAAATTCATATCACTATTTTGTCGCCATTTTATCTATTGTACTGTAGATATAAAATTAGTTGAGGGCGGTATGGCAATTGTATTGAGCGCCACGTAGCATTTTTTTAAAAAACAGCCCATTTTACGTGATTTGAGTTTGTGCGACAATCTGCGTTCAGTGAAGAGTGCTATTTCTGTCACACGGTATTGTGGTGCATCTAAGACTGATGTAATCAAGGAAAAGTTTTTATCTTCGACGTCAATAATCTTTAACTTCTTTTAATTATTTGGTTTATGTTTATCAGATCTACACGCAAACAGCACAATCGTAGACCTAGTTCTTACATATTATTATACATCTGTCACTGCAATACCATAAGTTATAGCGTGCCGTAATTGTGCGGTATTGCACTGGGTATTTTCATCCTACCATATTAGGAAACGCGATTTCAAATAAGGAACGATTACGCGCGTAAGCGTGCTCTAATAATAAAAACAAACATGGCTGCCCCAAGGGTTTGACCGGAACCCACACAATACAGTTCACTAAATCTGTTCTAAACACTTTGGATTTCGGCATTCCCATGATGTATTCCTGGGAGGAAAATGTGTATAATAATATTCCACTTCGCGTTGGTCGATACTCGCGTTTTTCGTGCATACTTCGCAGTATCCTCGTAACAACCTCATAATATAATGATTTTTTTGGAAATGTAGTGCCTCGCCCGAAGCTACTATTGCCGATTTATGTCTAACCTTATACATAACAGAATAATTGGCGCTTATGTGGAGTTGTCAACTCGGACGCCCCAACGATCACTCTATATATGAATCAGAACATCATGAAACACACATATCACCAGCACCAGCATAAAGCACCGTCCAGTGTCATTTAGACTGTGGTGAGTCTACCTAACGCCAATCTAACGTGCTTCTAATAAAGCAAATGCAGCATTCAAAAATATAACTGCAAGCAATGATCAAGGCTATGGTTTAACAATTATAAATATTTAATGACCATATATGATGACTTGATATTTTGGGTAATATATATGTTACCTTGTCAGACAACATTCATATCACATTGTCAGATGCCTTCAATATAGAACTAGTTGCATGTCCCTATCTGTAGCAGTGCTTAGTGCATTACATTTCTGCATATTAAGAGGGGGGCGTGAAAGTACTAGCAGCTTATTAATTGGATTTTAACCCTGGGGTGATCAGATCTGTGGATTATCCAAAGGACCTACGTACCTAGTTTCATTACAAATTTTAATTTATGCAAATTAGTAAGCAGAAAGTTTAAGCTGAACATATATATGGTTTATCCCTAAGAATCTATGTGACCATTTAAATAAATCGGGTGGGTGGTTGAGATAAGTTGAATATTGGTTAATTATTATGCACATCGGATCATTAATATACACATATTTCAACCCAAAACTAATCAGATCTGCGCATTGTCCAAATATGCTGAAATGTACATGAGAAACAAGTGAAAATGCTTAAAATCGGCTAATTAATATACAAGTTAGGTAATTAATATACCCGTATTTCAACCAAAAACAAATCACGTCTGAGCATTATCCCAGAGTACCAGTATCAATGTACAAAGTTTCAATGTACAAAGTTTCAGTGGAACACACACAGAGACTTGTATTACTATATGTTCCGAGGACTCTTAATATAGTAGAATTAACTTTTAATATCCGTGTGTTATTTTTGGATTACAACACGACTCTATATAAGGTTGCAATTTAAATCAAGTTTAATTAAATAAAAATGCAACAAAATAGAATACATCATACATCCTGTAACTTAACATAGAAATGATTGCAAAGCTTAGGGTTCGTAAAGGGGTAGGTATGGTACAGTTATATTATACAGTTATAATCATGCGATGGTATCATTACTTTTAATGAAGCTAAAATACAACTACACAAAGACAGGCCATTATTTCTTTAATTCTGAAGATAGAGAAAGTTATATACAAACCTGGAGGCTCATCTCCCTGGTGAACCTGGCATATATACGATTTCAGCAAAATGTATTGCTTTTCGCGTGGAAAAGTTCTACCAGGCCTTATTTATTAGAAAAAAATGAAGTGGCGGTAAAACAACTTTTATTTTATTTTCATATTATTAGGTCATTGTTAATGTCCAAGTTCATATATACTTTCAATTTCATAGGTGTATCTTATTCCACATTACTGCAAATTAACTTTTTAAATTCCTGTGGAATAGTATTGATATGATTTCACAAATAACAGCAGTGGGTAATATTAAAGACGGAGGACTGGGCATGCCGGATTGTAATTATATAATTGATAAGTTGTCATTCAATTTGCCACTTTTTTACGAAAGCGAGTTGACGGTTTGGCCAGTTGTCAAACAAAATACATCAATTAAAGATTATACAAATTTTGCTAGTGAAATAATCTGGAATAACCGATATATTAACATTAACTACAGAATGTTATACATTGTCAATTTACAGCCCACATTTGGATAATTGGGGTCAATTTCTAATCTTAACTGCATGCCAGAATACTACCAGTTGATTTGGGGTGATGCTGGTTTCAGCAAAATTGAGAACAACATTTGTCTATTTACTATGCAATGTATATACTACGCTAGGCATGTTTGAACGATTCCAACTTTTGTGAATTTAATAAATGTAACAAAGACACGCAATATCAACATGATGGAGGCCAGGATATGAAATATCTACATGATAGTGCCCAATATATTAAATTTAACTTGATGGAGGCCAAGACATGATATATCATCATGATGGTGGTCAAGATATGCAATATCGACATGATGGAGGCCAGGACATTAAATATCAACAAGATGGAGGCCACGAAATGCAATGTCAACATGGTGGAGGTAAGGACATGAAATATCAATATGATGGAGATCAAGACATGCACTATCAACATGATGGAGGACAAGATATGAAACACTAATATGATGGGGGCCTAAATATGACATTTAATTTTATGGAGTCCAAGATATGAAATTTCAATTCGATGAAGGCCAATACATGCAATATCAGCATCATAAAAACCAAGACATGTAATATCAACATATATTGGTGGCCAAGACATGCAATATAAACATCATGGAAACCAAGACCTAAAACATCTACATGATGGTGGCCAAGTAAGGACATGAAATATCAACATGATGGAGGTCAAGACGTGCAATATCAACATGATGGAGGCCAAGACATGAAAATATCTACATGATGGTGGCCATGATATGAAATTTAACATGATGGAAGCCAAGACATGAAATATAAACGTCAATGAGGCCAAGACATGAAATATCAACATGATAGTGGCCAAAATATGAAATTTAATTTTATGGAGTCCAAGATATGAAATTCCAATTCGATAGAGGCCAAGACATGCAATATCAACATGATGGAGGCCAATAAATGGAATACCAATATAATGGAGGCCAAGACATGAAATCTCACACATCCATCGGATAGGTAAGGACATGAAATATCAACATAATGAAAGCCAAGACATGAAATATCAACTTGATGGAAGCCACGAAATGAAATATCAACATGATTGAGGCCAATAAATGGAATACCAATATAATGGAGGCCAAGACATGCAATATCAACATGATGGAGGCCTAGATCGGCACTATCAACTTAATTCAATCCAAAACATGAAATATCAACATGATGGAAGCCACAAACAGTAATATCAACATGATGGAGGCCAAAACATGACATATCAACAAAATGGTGGCCAAGACAAGAAATATCAACATGATGGAATCCAAGACATGAAATATCTACATGGTGGCCTCGATATGAAATTTAACTTGATGGAGGCCAAGATATGATATATCAATTCGATGGAGGCCAAGACATGCAATATCAACATAATGGAGGCCAATAAATGAAATACCAACATAATGGAGGCCAATACATCAAATGTTACACATGCATGGTAGAGGTAAGGACATGCAATATCAACATGAAGGAGGCCAAAACATGAAATATCAACAAGATGGTGTCCAATACCTAAATATCAACATGATGGAGGTCAAAACATGAAATATCAAAAAGATGGAGGCCAAGAAATGAAATAGCAACATTATGGAAGCCATGACATGCAATAACATCATGATTGAGGCCAATACATGAAATATCAACATCAAGGAGGCCAAGATATGAAATACCAATATCATGGAGGCCAAGTCATGCAATATCAAATCATGAAAACCAAGACATTGACTATCAACATATTGGTGGCAAATACATGCAATATCAACATGATGGAGGTGAAGGTATGAACTACCAATATGATGGAAGCCAAGATATGCAATATCAACATGATGGAGACTAAGACATGAATATCGATATCATAGAGGCCCAGATATACAATATCAACATCATGGAAACCAAGACATGAAATATCAACATGATGGAGGTGAAGATATGAAATACCAATATGATGGAAGCCAGGACATGAAATATCAACATCATGGAAACCAAGACCTGAAATATATACATGATGGTGGCCAAGATATTAAATTTAAGATATGAAATACCGATATGATGGAGGACAAGACATGCAATATCAACATGATGGAGGACAAGACATGAAATACCAATATGATGGAGGCGAAGACATGCAATATCAACATGATGGAGGCCAAGATGTGAAATAATAATATGATGGAGGCCAATACATGCAATATGAACATGATGGAAACCAAGACAAGAAATTTCAACATCAAGGGGCAAAGACATGCAGTATCAACATGATGGAGTCCATGACATGAAATATCAACAAGATGGAGGCAAAGAAATGAAATGTAAAATGGTGGAGGTAAGGACATAAACAATAAACATGATGTAATATGCCATGCAACATGCTGGTAGATTGGAAGAGTCATTTCAGATGTTTCGCTTTGTCACATGAACAGTATTCTTGTTGTTGTCATTCATAGGGAAATAATTACCAACGTTTCCAGTGTTGAAAGGTATAATAGTATATCTATGGCGAAATATGTGCATGCATATGTAATAGGTAATATTGTAAAGATTGGTAAGCAGTCATTTGTATGCTCCAAATATCGTAATCACACTTTTCGGTCCTATTAGGAACTTCTCATTTGCAGAAAAAAAATCTTTCAAAAGTATACAATGACAAATCTATCTCATTATGCACAGGTTTGTTTGTGATGCTTCCCAATAAAAGTGCTTTTGGCGTAAAATCCTGAATCAGATGTGTATTCTCTGCACATATTGGCGGCCAAATCTTGCAATATCAACATGATGGCGGTGAAGATATGAAATACAAATATGATGGAAGCCAAGACATACAATATCAACGTGATGGAAACCAAGACATATAATATCTACATGATGGTGGCCAAGATATGAAATTTAACTTGATGGAGGCCAAGATATGACATACCAATTCGATGGAGGCCAAGACATGCAATATCAACATGATGGAGGCCAATAAATAAAATACCAACATAATGGAGGCCAAGACATCAAATGTTACACATGCATGGTAGAGGTAAGGACATGCAATATCAACATGAAGGAGGCCAAAACATGAAATATCAAAAAGATGGAGGCCAAGAAATGAAATAGCAACATTATGGAAGCCATGACAAGAAATATCAACATCAAGGGGCCCAGACATGCAGTATCAACATGATGGAGTCCATGACATGAAATATCAACAAGATGGAGGCCAAGAAATGAAATGTAAAATGGTGGAGGTAAGGAGTTTCACGTCATAACAAATGATGATCCATATGCTGTCACCCTTTCAGACATAAAATCGTGTAACATTACTATGTATATGTTTTGTTCAAATTACACGACACAACACAACAAGAACAAAGTTCCTAATCCGGGGTTTGCTGATTAGCATCACCAATGAAAATTTTATATTTTGTTCAACTAAATTGAATTTCTTTATTATGAAAAAGTGTAATTTAATTAGAACTAATGAAAATGAATCTATTCTTAAATATACCTTGTACAGCAATTGGCAGTGCTACTGTTGTATATTATACGACCTTCTGGTATTTATTTCAACATAATTATAATGTTACAACAGATAACGTGTCACACAGGAAAGGGTAAAATCATAAACAAATATCAGTGGTTATTCAAATCAGAAAACAGCATGTATATAGCGCCCTAATTTGATATATCTTATCATTTGAAACTGTTCGACCATCATACTATCATATCATATTACTTACAACAAGCGAAGCATCATTAATTCAGTAATACGATTAGAATGTGTGCTGTGCGGGCATTGTTGGAATGTCACGATATAACAAACGGTGGGGTGATCCATATGCTGTCACCCAGTCACATATATGTGCGACATGTATACATGTTTTGTGCAAATGACACGACACAACACAACAACAAAAAAGAGCTATGCATATACTGACTTAATCTGGAGTTTGCCAATTAGCATCACCACTGATATATTTTCTATTTTGACTGATTCAACTAAATGCAATTTAATTAGATCTAATGAAAATTAATTTATTCTGAAAACACCTGGCAATGACAATTGGCAATGCTACCGGTGTCAATTATCTGACCTTTTGGTAAGGTTTATTTCCCAATTATTATATGTTGTGAATTTGGGGTAACGTATCGCAGAGGAAATGGTGAAATCATAAACAAATATCAGTGGTTATTCAAATTAAAAAACAGAAAGGATTATCATGTATATTCTTTGTTATATTATGATAGGCTAACAAAGCAGACGCAGCACACATACTAATCAGTGTTACTAAAATAGTAACAATCCCCTGGAGTTATTGTGTTTTTGGTAGGGCGTAGATTCATGTGGAACTGAAAATAATATTACTGTCAGTCGCTTTATTATTACTGTGTGAATTACAACTATTCATATTTTAGATATATTATATTAATTATAGATTCTCTCATGTTGCTGTGTATTACATTGTGAAATAAACGGGGTTAGTTACACTCGTTTAACACTCCAACTAAAGTATCTGGTTGTAGTCCTTCGTATACAACATGTCTGTTACCCATACATGCGCAACACGCCATGCACACTAATAAGTAATATTGTTGCAAATTTAGGTACTTATACAAAACATAACTTCTTACAATCGTTTCCTTTTATCTAAATCATCATACTTACACGTTCTGCCTGTACATTCTCAATGGTAGTAGCTGTGTTGTTTTGGATGTAAACACTGTTTGCTATGGTGATGTACCAGGCGTGCCCGTAGTATAACCCCTCACCTGATAGTTATGGTGAAGTTTCTGTTTACGTCAGATGGTTGGCGTAGTTCCCTACATTTCGGGTGAGGATGCCGTCCAAAGCTTTGTTTGTGTGTGTGTCATTTTTAACATCTAGTGGTGACGCTATACTGCATTTCTTTCAAAGGCTTATTTTATACTACTTGCTGGCTGTTTCAATTTTCCATTGTGATTGGTGGTGTTTTCTGTATTCACTCCTGTGGGAGAGCATGAGTTTTTTGGGAGATCCACCTCCTATTAATCCGATTTAAGTGACGATGTAATGGCATCTAACAATTTCTTGATTTCACTATGCATCTCAATTTTTATACTGATTACGGTACATACGGGAAACTGAATATGGAACATATAATTACTTGCTTCCCATATTACCTTGCACTCTTCGGTAGTGTTCAAACACCAGGGGCGTAGTAAAACAACAATGTATATGACACTTTATTTATGACGTCACAAACGTTCTCCATTTTATCTGCCTGTATATCATCTATGTCAAATATAGCAAGATTAACTGATAGATACCTAATTGATTTAACGAACTGAATACAGTATAAATACAACATGTTCGATTAATTCAACATAAATACACAATTTTTAAAACGCAACACATAGATAGATAAATTATATGATGCGTTGTGATGTGATTAGTCAAAACGAAATCACTTGTGGATACACCAACACAAAGCCAAGACATAAAATATCAACAAGATGGAAGCCAAGACATGAACTATCAACATGATGGTGGCTAAGATGAAAAATTTAATACGTAATGAAATACCAATATGATTGAGGCCCAGATATGCAATATCAACATTATGAAAGCGAAGATACGAAATATCAACCAGATGGAGGCCAAGAAATTAAGTATCAAAATGCTGGAGGTAAGGACAAGAAATATAAACATTATGGGGCCAAAACATGTAATATCAACATAATGGAGAACAAGACATGAAATATCAACATGATGAAGGCCAAGACATGAAATAAATACATTATGGCGGCCAATATATGAAATTTAACTTGATGGAGGCGAAGATATGTCATACCAATATGATGGAGGCCAATAAATGAAATATCAATATGATGGAGGCCAAGACATGCTATAAGAATATGATGGAAGCCAAGATATTAAATACAAAAATGATGGAGGCCAAACATGCACTATCACATGATGGAAGCCAAGACATGATATATCAACATGATAGAAACCAAAACATGAAATATAAACATGATGGAGACCAAGACATAACATTTAACCTGATGGAGGCCAAGATATTAAATAGCAATATGATGGAGACCAAGACATGCAATATCAACATAACTGAAGCCAAGACATGACATATCAACATAATGGAAGCCAAGACATGATATATCAACATGATAGAGGCCAAGACATGAAATACCAATATGATAGAGCTCACTATATAAAATATCTACATGATGGTGACCAAGACATGAAATATCTACATGATGGAAGCCAAGACATGAGATTTAACTTGATGGAAGCCAAGATATGAAATTCCAACATGGTGGAGGCTAAGACATGAATATCAACACCATGGAAGCCAAGACATAAAATATCATCATGATGGTTACCAAGATATGCAATGTCAACATGAAGGAGGCCGGGACATTAAATATCATCATGATGGTGGCCAAGATATGCAATATCAACATGAAGGAGGACAAGACATTATATATAAATATGATAGAGGTCAAGATATGAAATACCAATTTGATGGAGGCTAAGTAATGAAATATCAATATGACTGAGGCCAAGACATGCGATATCAACATGATGGAGATCAAGACATGCAATATCAACATGATGGAGGCTAAGACATGAATATCAACACCATGGAAGCCAAGACATGAAATATCATCATGATGGTGATCAAGATATGCAATATGAACATGAAGGAGGCCAGGACTTTAAATATCATCAAGATGGAGACCAAGACATGGTATATCAACATGATAGAAGCCACGACATGAAATACCAATATGATGGGGCCCACGATATAAAATATCTATATGATGGTGGCCAAGACATGAAATATCATCATGATGGTGGCCAAGATATGCAATATCAATATGAAGGAGGACAAGACATTATATATAAATATGATGGCGGTCAAGATATGAAATACCAATTTGATGGAGGCTAAGTAATGAAATATCAATATGATTGAGGCCAAGACATGCGATATCAACATGATGGAGATCAAGACATGCAATATCTACATTATGGTGGCCAAGATATGAAATTCAACTTGATGAAGACCAACATGTGAAATACAAATATAATGGAGGCCAAGACATGCAATATCAACATGATGGAGACTAAGATATAAAATACCAATTTGATGGAGGCCAAGGCATGCAGTATCAACATGATGGAGGCTAAGACATGAAATATCATCATGATAGTGGCCAAGATATGCAATATCAAGAAGATGGAGGCCAAAAAATGAAAGCTCAACATGGTGGAGGTTAGGACATGAAATATCAACATGATGGACTTCACGACATGCATTATCAATATGATGGAGGTCAAGACATGCAATATAAACATCGTGGAGACCAAGACATGCAATATCTACATTATGGTGGCCAAGATATAAAATACCAATTTGATGGGGGCCAAGACATGCAATATCAACGTGATGAAGGCCAAGACATGAAATATCAACATGATGGTGGCCATGATATGAAATTTTAACTTGATGGAAGCTGCGACATGAAATGTCTACATGATGGAGGCCAAGACATGAAATATCAACGTGATGCAGACCAAGAAATGAAATACCAATATGATGGAGGCTAAGACATGAAATGTCACATATGCATGGTAATATCAACGTGATGCAGACCAAGACATGAAATATCTACAGCATGGTGGCCAAGGCATGAAATATCAACGTGACGGACGCCACAACATACGATATCAACATGATGGAGGCCAAAACATGAAATATCAACAAGATGGAGTCTAAGACACAAACATCAATATGGAAGTCAGGACACGAAATATCAAAATGATGGAGGCCAAGAAATTAAATGACAACATTGTTGAGGTAACGACATGAAATTTCAATATTATAGAGGCCATGACATGCAATATCATCATGCTGGAGGCAAAGACATGAATATCAACATCATAGAGGCCTAGATATGCAATATCAACATCATGAACCCAAGACATGAAATTTCTACATTATGGAAGCCAACAAATGATATATCAACATGATGGAAGTCAAGAAATGAAACATCAAAAAAAGGAGGCCAAGAAATGAAATGACAACATTGTGGAGGTAATGATAAGAAATGCCAACATTATGGAGGTCATGACATGCAATATCAACATCAAGGAGGCCAAGATATGAAATACCAATATGATGGAGTACAAGACATGAAATATCAAGAAATGGCCAAGAAATGAAGTATCAACGTGATGGAGATCAAGAAATGCAATATCTACATTATGGTGGCCAAGATATGAAATTTAACTTGATGAAGGCCAACATGTGAAATACTAATATGACGGAGGCCAAGACATGCAATATCAACATGATGGAGACCAATATATGAAATACCAATTTGATGGAGGACAAGACATGCAATATCAAAATGATGGAGGCTAAGTCATGAATATCAACACCATGGAAGCCAAGATATAAAATATCATCATGATAGTGGCTAAGATATGCAATATCAAGAAGATGGAGGCCAAAAAAATGAAATCTCAACATGGTGGAGTTCAATACATACATTATCAACATGATGGAGGTCAAGACATGCAATATAAACATCGTCGAGACCAATACATGCAATATCAACGTGATGAAGGCCAAGACATGAAATATCAACATGATGGTGGCAATGATATGCAATTTTAACTTGATGGAAGCGGCGACGTGAAATGTCTACATGATGGAGGCCAAGACATGAAATTTCAAAATGATGGAGGCCAAGACATGAAATATCTACATGATGGTGGCGAAGATGACAAATTCAACGTGATGAAGGCCAACACGTGAAATATCAACATGATGGTGGCCATGATATGAAATTTAACATGATGGAAGCCAAGACATGAACTGTCTACATGATGGAGGCCAAGACATGATATATCATCATGATAGAGGCCAAGATATGAAATATCAAGATGATGGTGGCCAAAATATATTAAATTTAAGTTGATTGAGGCCAAGATATAAATTACCAATATTATGGAGGCCAAGTGATGAAATACCAATATGATGGAGTCCAAGACATGCAATATTTATATGATAGAGACTAAGACATGAATATCATCATAATGGTGGCCAAGATATGAAATATCATCATGATGGTGGCCAAGATATGCAATATCAACATGAAGGAGGCTTGGACATTAAATATCAACAAGACATGCAATAAGAACATGATGGAGGCCAAGATATGGAATACCGATATAATGGAGGCCAAGATATAAAATATGAACATGATGGAGGCCAAGATATGAAATGCCAATAAGATGGAAGAGTTGGAAGTGTCAGTTCAGATGTTCAGATAAAAAAACACTGACATGAATTTTATCTACCATCTGGTAAAAACTACTTGCATATTATTTCTCAGTTATCACAGCCAGTGTAGCTATATAAATTTACTGAAATGTTGATTATATGTGCAATACCAAGGTAACACATCATCTTACTAAGTAAATGTTCCTACAGTTTGTTTTCCTCCACAAGCCTGCCTCAGTAACGCTGATTAGAATGTGTGCTGTGACGACCTTGTTTGAATATCACGATATAACGAATGACGGGGTCATGCATATGTTGTCAACCTTTCAGACCTAAAATCGTGTAAGACTACACACCAACAAAAAATGATCTCAATCTGCAGTTTGCCGATTAGCATCACCAATGATACATTTTATATTTTGTTTAATTCAACTAAATTGAATGAAAATAATGAAAATTAATCTATTCTTAAATGTATCTATTATTCGACCTTCTGGTATTTATTTCAAAATAATTATAATGTTACAACAGATAACGTGTCACACAGGAAAGGGTAAACTCATAAACAAATATCAGTGGTTATTTTTTAGAAAACAAGATGTGTATAGCGCCCTAATTTGATATTTTATCATTTGAAACTGTTCGACGACCATAATATCATACGATATTACTAACAACGAGCGAAGCATCATTAATTCAGTAATACTGATTAGAATGTGTGCTATGCGGGCATTGTTGGAATGTCACGATATAACAAATGGGAGGTGATCCATAAGCTGTCACCCAGTCCTATATGTGCGACATGTATACATGTTTTGTGCAAATGACACGACACAACACAACAACAAAAAAGAGCTATGCATATACTGACTCAATCTGGAGTTTGCCAATTAGCATAACCAATGATATATTTTCCATTTTGTTTGATTCAACTAAATGCAATTCAATTAGATCTAAAGAAAATGAATTTATTCTTAAAAAACACCTGGCACTGACAATTCACAATGCTACCGGTGTCAATTATCTGACCTTTTGGTAAGGTTTATTTCCCAATTATTGTATGTTTCAACAGATATTTTGTGAATTTGGTGTAACGTATCACAGAGGAAATGGTGAAATCATAAACAAATATCAGTGGTTATTTAAATTAAAAAAACAGAAAGGAATATCATGTGTATTCTTTGTTATATTATAATATTCTAACTAAGCAGACGCAACACACATACTAATCAGTGTTACTAAAATAGTAAATAATATTGTTGGTCCTAATTGGGGTAAATTTAGGTACTGATACAAAGTGCACATAGTGTAACCTCTGACCTTATAGTTTCTGTTCACGTCACGTGGTTAGCGTAGTTCCCCACATTTCGGGTGATGGCGCCGTACAAAGCTTTGGTTGTGTGTGTCATTTTTAACATCTAGTAGTGACGCTATACTGCATTTACTTCAAAGGCTTAAGTTAGACTACTTGCTGGCTGTTTTCTTTTTCCATTGTGATTGGTGGTGTTTTTTATATTCACTCCTGTAGGAGATCATGAGTTTTCTGGGGTCTCCACCTTCTACTAATCCGTGTTGTACGGATGTAACAATTGTATATTGGGTTTGCTCCTGTATACAACATCACTGATCTAAGACGTTGCAGGTATGTGAAGTTGGGCTGTAGTGGGAAGTGACTCAACTTTTAGTATTGGTTACTATGTATGGGCTAACCAATTGGGCTGTAGTAGAATAGTGTCTATCTTTAGTACGGGTCACAAGATGTGGGCAACTCGTGATCAGTTGGACTGTATTATTGCAGGTTGTATCTTTAGTACAGTCACTAAGTATGGGCCAATATAGTTGGGCTGTAGTGGGAGAGTGTCTACCTTTAGTAGGGGTCACAAGTTGTGGGCAACTCGTGATCAGTTGGACTGTATTGGGGCTGGTTGTATCTTTATTACAGTCACTAAGTATGGGCTAATCTTGTTGGGCTGTAGTGGAAGAGTGTCGACCTTTAGTAGCGGTCACAAGGTTTGGGCAACTCGTGATCAGTTGGACTGTATTGGGGAGGTTGTATCTGTTTTACAGTCACTAAGTATGTGCCAATCCAGTTGGGCTGTAGTGGGAGAGTGTCTACCTTTAGTAGGGGCCACAATGTGTCGGCAATTCGTGATCAGTTGGACTATAGTGGAGGAGTGTCTACCTTTAGTACGGGTCACAAGGTGTGGGCAACTCGTGATCAGTTGGAATGTATTGTGGGAGGTTGTATTTTTAGCACAGCCCCTAAGCATGGGCCAATTTAGTTGGGCTGTAGTGGGAGAGTGTCTACCTTTAGTAGGGATTACAAGGTGTGGGCAACTCGTGATCAGTTGGACTGTATTGTGGGAGGCTGTATCTTGAGCACAGCCACTAAGCATGGGCCAATCCAGTTGGACTGTAGTAGAGGAGTGTCTATCTTTAGTACGGCCTACAGATGTGGGCAACTCGTGATCAGTTGGACTGTATTGTTGCAGCTTGTATCTTTAGTACAATAATTAAGTATGGGCCAAACCAGTTGGGCTGCAGTGGGAAAGTGTCTACTTTTAGTAGGAGGCACAAGGTGTGGGCAACTCGTGGTCAGTTGGACTGTATTGGGGAGGTTGTATGTTTAGCACAGCCACTAAGTATGGGCCAATCTAGTTAGGCTGTAGTGGGAGAGTGTCAACCTTTAGAAGGGGTCTCAAGGTGTGGGCAACTCGTGATCAGTTGGACTGTTTTGGGGGAGGTTGTATCTTTAGCACAGCTACTAAGTATGGGCCAAACCAGTTGGGCTGTATTTGGTGAGTGTCTACTTTAAGTAGGGGTCACAAGGTGTCGGCAACTCGCGATCAGTTGGACTGTATTGGGGAGGTTGTAACTGTATTACAGTCACTATGTATGTGCTTGAAACAATACCACCGCATCATTTTTTCAAGCATGGCTTGAAAAGCCTGTGTAAGCTTACACAACAATACATCCCAAGCTAGGAGACCGCCATATTTTGATACACACTTTATCTGTCAAAATGTACCAGCCCAATAAGACCCATGACAAGTTATAAAAGCAGTTAACTTTTGATATTGCAATGGAGTCAACCCTCACATTATATCTAGCCATTATACAGCAAACCAAGTATTTCCGAAACACATATTGATAATCAAATGGGAAACTATTTCAATTTTTGATTTCACTGTGCATTTCAATTTTTATACAGACTACAGTACATACGGGAAACTGAATATGGAACCTAACTTGCTTCCCATAATACCTTGCACTCTTTGGTGGTGTTCAAACACCAGGGGCGTAGTAGTACAACAATGTATAGAACACTTTATTTATGACGTCACAAACGTTCTGCATTTTATCTGCCTGCATATCATCAATGTCAAATATAGCAAGATTAACTGAAAGATACATAATTGATTTGACGAACTGAAAATAGAATAAATACAACAAGTTCAATTAAATCAACATAACTACACAATTTTTAAAACGCAACACATAGATAAATATCAACCAGATGGAGGCCAAGACATGAACTATCAACATGATGGTGCCCAAGATGAGAAATGTAACAAGTAATGAAATACCAATATGATTGAAGGCCAGACATGCAATATCAACATCATGGAAGCCAAGAAATGAAATATCAACCAGATGGAGGCCAAGAAATTAAATGTCAAAATGGTGGAGGTAAAGATAAGAAATATCAACATGATGGAACCAAGACATGAAATATCAACATTAGAAAAGCCATTAAATGAGATATCAACATGTTGGAGGCCAAACAATGAAATATCCACAAGATGGAGTCTAAGACACAAATATCAACATGATGGAGTCCAAACAATGAAATATCCACAAGATGGAGCCTGAGACACAAATATCAACATGATGGAAGTCAAAACAAGAAATATAATAAAGATGGAGGCCAAGAAATGAAATGACAACATGATGTTTGGACATGCAATCTCAACATTATGGGGGACATGACATGCAATATCATCATGCTGAATGGAGTATCATCATCTGTCCAAGATCGTCCTTTATGGTGAACTGTCCAGAGATTCAGAGACTCTTTGAAAAAATCCCCGTCATTCTGTCACATTGATCACCGTCTGTGGTCAGTCCTTGCTGCTGACCGAGGTACTTGGTGACACACCATTCACCAGTCAGTCTCCTCCTTTGAGAACAACAACAGAGCTGGCCTTGGAGGGAGTGCAGAAGGAAGGAGAATTGCTGTGGCTATGTGTGCCTGTCACGCATTGGCCATGTTAGTCACCAGCAAGCCTGTGACAGGCAAGGCAAGAGATATTTACTGCAATGCCAACAGACAGGTTACAAAATACAGATTTTACTTGTTATATATAAGTAGTATACAATTCAATTGTTGTTGTTTTTTTCCAAGCGAACATAGAAGATTTTATACTTTTTAGGCTAGTTGTGTGAAGATGTTTCAAAGCAGCTTTGCATGTCATGATTTTATGCTAAAAAAATCAGTCAGGTTCTAGCATACATTTTGTGGAAGTGGGGGTGAACTTTAAATGATTCAGCAGTTGGTGGAATGAATGAGGACTTGTGTCAGCCATGGACACTCACTATTGACTCATATCACAACTTCAGTTGTATAAGTCAATTATTGAACTAAGTTTGTTGATGACAATGAAATGATGAAACCGCCAAAATAGTTCGATGCCATTATTATTTGGGGCTTCATTTGGAAACTTCAATGTTTAGTCGTCATTTGAATATTCTTTAGATTGTTCATATGATAATTATTCAGTTATATAATTTGTCTTTATTTCCTATATACTTTGTTGTTACTACACATTCATTATGTTGTCATTGTTTCGTTATAGTGTTTTTAAATATTGTGTTTGGATCGCTAATGCGAAATGCTATGATTCTTGTGTAGGTTGTTTGGGTTCACTTGACTTTCGCTGCTGTTAAAACTGGACACTTATTCATTTGCTGGCAACAACCATATATACCTTATAATTAGGGAAATATATTTGTTAACGTTAAAGATATCGTCACCAAACTCAAATGTAATGGTCATTAGAATTTTAATGTCTTGGGGCTGGTGGTAATTGTAGTTGTTTATGTCAATAGTGAGCGCAAAAACGTCGAAGGACAGCCGATCTCGTATCTTAATTTTCTGGGGTGAGCAAACACTGATTGTAATGGATACTGTAATGGTATCTCAAGTTAATCTGAGCTCCTCGTTTGTCAATGGTGGTCTAAATTGAATGACAATGCAAGCTAGTCGGCTGATTGTAAATCTGCCGGAGGACGCAAATAATCATTTTACTTGCCGTTGCCATGAAAACAGTAAGATGGGTATTGTTTTCAATGTTTTCCATCTAGCCAGAGTACAAAGGTAGACGTGGCACTGCTTTCATTGGACGGACCAAGATGTCTTTGATTGAAGAGCGACTTGCACAGAGTCCATTATTAACAACGCTATTTCAACTAATTTGAATGTACATAACGATTCGGGTTAGCACTGAACTTGCGTCTTATAATATTGGTTTTTGATTGGAAAAACAAAATGGCAGCTTTTGGCACACAAATCAAATTTGGCCACACACTCAAGCAAGGTAAATGATATTTGTACTCCAGGAATTGGAGTAGAATAATGCGTACATATGGCGCGAAGGTGGACAAGAAACAGGTTGGTCTTATTTTATTTCAATTTGTTTCCACCTAACTAGTTCAAAGCAGGTCAGAGCTGTTGCCTGTCAAGTGTGAGCGTTTGAGCCCATTGTTTTTTTTGTTTTCAAAAGTTTGATCAAGAACTACAGGCAAAGTAAAATTGTGTTCATTTGGTCAACAATTAAGAAACAATTAACAAATTATAATGTTGCTCCAACATTGAGGTGGGAATACTTCTGACATTTAAAAAGTTTTTTTTAATACAGTGGACGATTTTAGAAATCATTCTACAGACAATTTTAAAAATTAAATTCCAATATTGTAACTACTGTGCTGTGTAATAGTACTTGTTGTATAAACGCAATCGGCTAAACTTAATGACATTCTTAGATTTTCTAAGGAATACCTTTATTGCTCTGTCTAGATACTGTATTAATGAACGGCTGGAATTATTAAGGGGTTTCTCCTTTATATTTCAAAACAATCCCAGATGCTTGATTTTACATCACATTTTCGAGGAGCCTTGTTACGTTTGAGTTTATTTTATGTATTTATTATTTGTGTAATTTGTAGTTGGGGTTTTATTGAAACGTCATATTGTCCTCGGTCGCTTTATGTTGTGTTCTTTTGTCAATTTATCCCTATTTTGCATATTTATTTGTACTATATATATAAGTCGGCTATAAAAGCCTTTTGTTTTACGGTGACGTGAGGAAGGATGGCAATTAGACGGTAAACTGATAGCACTATAATTTTTACCAGTATCATTGACTGGTTTATCAGTTTATTAGGAAATGGGTTTTTTTCTTGAACATTGTTAGCTGTCCGGTCTGGTTTGTGTTTTCGTTCCGGCGACGTGTTGGAGAAAGCTGCAAGAAGTCCACGTGTGAGCTGAAACTTGGTAAGCTTCGACGGTGATGAAAGAATGAAGATTGACACCACCTGGGAGTCGTGACAAAAGTTCGAAGACGACAGAGTGACAGGCCAGCACAGAACGAACTCTTTGATTTGATAAGTATTGTTAATTTTGACTGTTTGTTCTTTTTTCCGTTGTTAAACGGAAGTCTATATTGGTTGTATGTTACTGCTAGCATTTTTGTTTGAGGTGTGGTGTAGCACACAAAGTTATGTGACATTTGAATAGGGCATTGAAAATGTACTACCGTTCTATCTTGCACACTGCTTGCGTTCGGGCGTTTTATTTGTGATACGAGTCGAGTACTAGCGTCTGAACGTAACAAGCCTTCTTTTGAAATTAACCTCGAATCAAATATTCAACCTGTTAGGCTAGGAATAGATACAATCTTTCGTGTGGGCATGTTATTATGTGTGTGAATAATCTACGGAGAGTTTACAGGTGATACACCTTTAATATGTCGTAGCTTTACAATTAAATTGATTAGCCAGTTCAATTTATTAGAATCAAACTTTGCTTGCCAGTGAATGAAATCCAACAAAACCTAAAATGTGTTCGTCGTTTGGTTATTAGCGCGCGGCTGTTCTTACTACTGGTTATGGCGCCATATGTGTATGTTTATTTATTTGCCTTAGTGGTACACGACGCAACAGTTCTTGAAGCAACATGTACTTAATATGATATGTTTTACACGTATAGAATTTATTCCACCGAGTGGCCATAGTTTAATTCATCATTTTGCTTGGAAAATCTGCGTATGAAACGTGAATTCACCGTAGTGCATGTTATATTTTGAATAAAAGCAGACTGACACAAGTTTTATTAATGTAAATAATGTTGGTTTTACAATAGGTGAACATTTTCTAATAGGGTTCAATAACTTCAATAATTTGCTGTTTCCTTGCAAAAGATATCCAATGTGAATTTGATATATTAACTAGAGTGATGGGAATTACATAATTTCACCAGTTATTTTCACATCTAAGTGGAGGCTTCTGGTCGGATTATGTTGTAACTTCACGAACTCAAGCAGCGTCAACTTACACAAATGTTTTCATTATCAGTCTCCGTGGTCACAATGTTCACGCTCAAGGTTTCACACATACTTTTTGTGTTGCCTTCTGAGAAAAACAAATGCGTTTGATTTTTTAACCGGGAAAATTGAGTGAACGATTCTTCGGGCTATATGCATTTTCGACGATATTAGAGCCATTTGATAATTAAGATATTGTCCATCTTATGATCTATTTTTATTAAGCAACGTATTTTGAAAACATAGTCAGACGCCATCAAACTGAATTGAAAATTGGAAATGCTTAAAATACGAAGATTTGACTTTTAATGACCTTTAGGTTTTGATGATAATTCTGTCATTAAAATCAGATGCATTTATTGGACAAACATGATTTTTCAAGCACAGCTATTTTCCATGATAAATGTATTGACTAGTAATAAACTACTAAATGCACGTTAACATTTATTGCTAGTTTGTGGGTGTGTATCGATTTTCAAACTGCAGTAGTGATTATCTCAAGTAAGAAGGAATATAGATATGTTTTATGAATTTGTTCCAAAAAATTCAATTTGACGTCAAATTGTAAACAAAATGATTGTGACATAAATCAAGCATATTTTCAATAGGTACCGTTCATTATTTATTATTAGTTGGTGTGTATCGATTTGGATATGGTCCTTTCAACTTGTAAAGAATGTTAGTCACAAAATCATATTTTTGACAGCAAATTGCATTCAAAATGTCTAAAGTAGTATCTATATAATACAGGTAATATTGATTATTTATTACTAGTTCGTTTATTGTATCGATGTGCAGTTGTGATCATCTCAAGTCGGAAGGAATGTTAGTGTTTTAAGGATCTGATGGGTCTGTAAAATACCATGTTGTGAGCTACCTCGGCTGACTACACAGCACTGCCACACATACTTTTATATTGTACTTTTTGTTTTTAAAATCTAGGTTTCAAAAAAGTTATATCAAGAGCAGCATATGACTTCAACACTGTGTCGTAAAGCGCTATTATCTGGCAAGCTAATCAATAATATAAGCGACAATTTTGAAAATATTAATAAAGTAATTTGTTATGATCACTATTCACAGCGTGAAGCACTGCAAGCGCGTTCCTGATGTCTGACAATAATTTATGGCTAACTTATACATTGCCTATATATATATATATATATAATTTTTTTTTTAAATTCCGCATATGTTACCCCGCAAGATGTAGCTTTTTTTCTAAATTTTAAACAATAAGTCTGAGAGTTCAGGGGTACCAATGAAAGTGCAGCTTTTTAATGAAAATCACAGCTTTGACACCGTGCAACATAGCTTGGTAAGGAAAAGCTTAGCTGCAGGAATGAAATCCACTAGTTTTGACATCGAGAACTCAAGCTTTGAACATATTTTGATGTTGAGGGCGTTCACAACATGGCTGCCTCGAAAAGCAGCGTTAGCGACGGTAAGTATTTTACTCGTTTTCTCAACAAAATCACCAAGTTATGCTGTGTAATATGCCGCAATCAGTGAAGTTCAGGTTCAATTTCATTTCTAGAAAGTTTCAGCCACCATTTTACGAAACTTGCAGAGAAATCTCAATTCCAATTTTCGAAGCGAACGGGCTAGCAGGACGTCCTATTCTTATACATGTACTTGGATTTTATGACATAAATAGCGCATAAATGAAAGGAAGAGAAGCTAAATATTCATCTCATATGATGCTAACTTTTAAATTTTCGTGAGCTTTTACAAACTCTCGAAAACAGACATTGTCAACACTAGCCACCACGTCTTTACACTGTCATAACATCCATACACATTGAAGAAAGAAGCAATACGATTGGCTGTTGGTAAATTGATTCTAAACTGTGAGGGCATTGTCACATACACATATTCTTAATGAAATACTTCAAGGTGATAGAGGAGTGCTTCGCCGGAACATTCACCTTGAAAATTCAAGATGCATAAGAACATGCGATGTCTAGTGGTTCACTGGCGTCTCTTGCGAAGATAGCAGACGTGTGGCATATATGCCCACTAAGTGGACGAAAATTATACTTTGGCGAATCATCAAAGGATCACCCATTCCGCGTGATTTTAAACATGAAAATATACATACATTAACTCATTGTTGACAAAATACAAATGATGTTCACTAAAATTGCACAATACAATAATTTAGTGCAGACCGATCGTATGAATGGTCTGGCCAGGGGACTGTGGATAAATTTTAAAGATAAGTCTCCGGATGCTGCCGCCCGTTCTCCATTCATTTACCGATTCGACTGATTGACTGATTCTGGGCCCCCAACAACGGCATACATCAGTCGAGGCTTGGAGAGTAAATGTCGCCTTGATGGAACGCGTTGATATCCACTGCCGATATTTCCTTAAATAAAAATCAGTGAATTTTTTCGCAAGTAGTACAATAGCACGATAAAGTTGTGAGTGGCGGTAATCCTCACCATCAGGCCCTGGTACAGTAAAACTGTGACTTAGATTGAAACAGCAGACTGCAGGCGATGCGAAGGACGGTGGATCTAAACCGAGTTCAATGTTATGCAAATAAGTGTTGTTAGGCCGACAAACGCAACTTTAGACAATTCTATTTCGTTTTTTTTTATATAGTTTTAGTCTACAGAAGACGTATAATAATAAGGCCATACACAAAATACAGAAAGTTACGTCATCGTGCATCGCACATATAAGATACTGTCTCAATACCTTCTGACTTTCAAAAAAAACGAAATGACAACTTGCATTGCTTTCTTTTTTTACTTTACTAACGTGATTGAAATGTAATAGAGTATATTCTATATAACACCTACATATATAGCTCGCCATAATAAACAAATATTCCCGTTTTGTGAAATATTTAGTATATTTAAGCGGGGAGTCGTCACCTGCGCATGCGTCAGATGGCCAAAGCGTGTGATTGTTTACCAACAAGCGTTTACCCGCGAGCCTTTGCGTTTTAGCATCTGTTATCGTCGCTTGGGACTCAATTCGCGCGCGTGCGCAGGCGACGACCTTCCTGCTTTAATAGTTTGTAACGCATATTTTGTATGGCGTGTGGTTTATAATCTAGAAGTACATGAAATGAAAGTTAGAGTGGTTCAGTTGGCCAAAAACCTTCATATGCTGCTCTGGATATCATTGGTCACTACGCATTTGCAAAAAAAAAAACCCTACTGCTGTTATCAGATTTTCCTCATTTATATAGACGTCTTTTCTAAAAAAAATGAATAAAACAAAAAAAATATGGTACAATTTTCTCTATTGGCCTTCAATCATGTACTTCAATTGCATGTTTCCTATTTTGAGCGTGTCATTTTTCCGCAATGTTTGGTGCACATGATTTTGTGAGATAACAGTTTGGGCGATGTGTGTTCACATTTACAAGCACAAGGCGAAAGACCTGACAAAAATTCAATATTTGAAGCAACATCTTCTGCAATATTTGGAGAATGAATCTTCGGGCCACTTTTTCATGACATGGAACAGATGAACTTCTTTCTTGTCTAATGTTATGACCACTCTTTTTTTGTCTATCTCAGCTCTTCTGATTACGACTCAATACATCGACATTATTCGTCAAAAAAATAAACTGGTAACCGTTATCATGGCTACCTCTTTAAGACCGCCTGAGTACCGTGTTGATTCTATTAAGGTGGGTTGTAAATTGTTGTCGACTGTACTATCAGATTGAATGACTGTGTAGTAACAGAGAACACAGCCCCCTGGTACATACCTTATGAACCTTCCGTTATCACTGTATAATATTTAAATAACATGCCATGGCTAGCATCAATAATTTTCACCTTCCACAAAATAAGCAGTATACCCGTGTTTGATTGTGTGTGGCAAAAGTAACATAGGGAAAAAAATCACTAGTGAAAGGTTTGTTAATATGGAACAAGGATGAGTATGACATGTGTCGTGTTTATTATTTGATCACTTGAGTTTTTATAGGAATTCATACTGGGATCACACAACAATTAATGTATATCTTTATTTATGGCGGCCTGTTTTTAGAGATTATATCTTGTATCTGTTTATAAGAAAGCTAAAAATTCAAACAATTATCAAAATTATACAGTCATGCTTGAGCATGATTTAAGGTGTTTCGTGATTACAAAGTACTTGAATAAATGAATGAATGTTGCCGGAAGTTGTTCCCAACACAGTACCTAATTTGCATAACAATTTCACCAACAATCACGGAATTGGCTGAATACTTAAAAATGTCCTTCTTTAGCAACATTACAGGGCAGATGGTATTGTGGGGTACAGTCCAAAATAACTCTTCCATGTCATGTGGTGTTACCAAAAATATTCACTGGCTGTTTCAATTTATTGTAATTTAAAGTAGTAATAGGTGAACTTAATATGTGATCAGTGTCATACATAGAGTAGATTGGTAAGCCAGATTGTCTTGTTCATTATGTACAAATGACCAATTAAAAATAACTTGCACCTACTCAACAATATGTATATTTCTATTATAAAATTATGCTTGTAAATACGTTTGTTGTATGACTTTTCTGTCTGATCACGTGAACAGGCATTGTAGGGTAAGCCAGAAACATTATAAACTATGGAGAAACTGTTAACTGTAACAATTGTAATGGATTTGTATTACTAAAAAGGAATTTAAAGACAAAAGTTTGAAAATGAAAATGGGTCTTAAAATGTCCGTAATTATGCCTATTTATTGAGTTTTATTACTGGTATTCTTTAACTCTTAAATGTAACACAACTTTTATTGCTGCTATTTCAGACAATATTTTTGCCGAAACCTGTTCTCATACGAAAGGAAATTTTGGATCCATGGCATCAAGATGTAATAAGTATTAAACTGACTCGTTTTAATGATTTCTTTGTAATATAATAATATATATATATATATCATTAGGGCGTGGGCTGTTCTGGCATACTATCTGTTTGATTGCATTGTTCGAAGTCAAAACTAAAGACAAGTATCTAATACGTGTGAGTCATTTGCCATTATGATGATATTGGTAAAACAAAAAACATCGGCAAGTGTAAATGTTCTGTCAGTACATTAGATGCTCAGGCACAGGTCTAAAGACATGTGCCAAATATGGACGTCTACTCAAATTACATGCTGTTCTCAGTATTTGTTAAGCTTTTTACGTCGAGGTTTGTATGATATGTAATATATATTTCTTCCGCAGTATCGATATTAAGGATATAACATATGGTAATTCATTGAATTTATATTATTATTATATGAAGCCTTTAAACACTAATATAATGACGCCAAACAAAATTAATTATGTTGGACTAACACGATTAAACAACTTCATCACAACTTCACAACGTTGTGAAGTATGAAAAAGATTCAATACAAACATTATAGAATCTGAATACAATACTTCTGTAAATTGTTCACCTCTTGAGATGGATATCAAGCAAACATAAAATATACTTGTTCGATTTCATTTTTCCGCTTTGAAATATATTAAATTTAAACAAAGTATTGCTGTCATACTGATCCATCTTTTGAAAACATTATAACGCGTGGTTCAATCCATCAATTCTATACTTTTTATTTAACCTTTCGATATATATAAATAACATACAATGTAATAATATGGAATGACAAATTGGCTTGTTAATTTTTTCATTTACTGACATAGTGTATGCTCGCTTTAATGATGAATACAAATGATATTATTGGAAATAACTGAAACACATTGATGAACGGTATCATATCTCAGCAACTGACACACAAAACACATTGCGTTCCTCTTTCATATTTGTTCCGCCAGTCCGAGTATAACCGAGTAATTGCGTAGATTATATTTTAAATATTGTTAATATTGACTTATATGACTTATTTTAAAATTCCAGAATGTATACACATTAATGCATTGTGCTGCAGAAAAAGGAGATACAAGTTTTGTGAAAGACGTGTTAGAAGCATGTGATCTAATCATTTCAGCTACGGGAAAAGGTTTATTTGTAAGTGCAAAATTTGATTGTATAAGACCTTAATATTTTACTTTTCACGCACTATATATACATGTAACACAGTGTACTAAGTGTTTATGGTATTGTTTGGGAGTATATATTGAGTAAATAATTTTATATGCGTTTATTTTCACAAAAAAACAACGCTATTTTAGTCAAATAATGCGAGATCACAAACCAAGACAAATTATAACATCACATTGAGTAAACATTTCGATAACATTTATACAGTATCAGACTAAAACTGAGCACAACTGCCCAAGGATCTATCAAAAATAGACAATAGCAAGCAAGGGTGCTAACAATCAGCAACATTAAGACGACAGTGATTTTACAATAAACACACTGTATTTATAACTGTATATAACCACATTGACGACCATTGTATGTATCTAGTAACATTCGATACATACATATATATCAACTGCATTACATCTTCATCACAGAATGTCTCGAAGTGAAATCACACTAGTTTATACAATTTAACTGTCACAAAAACAGGACTCTGGCTTCATGCATCAAAGTATAACGGCAAGAAGTCCATACATGCAAGTTGTGCAGCACAATGGAGATGCGTTGACTAATAACAATGATGAAATTGTAAGTAAGAATATGTATAATTTACTACTGATAATATAGTTTTTTGCTCCCAAACCAACTCGTTTTGTTAATGTGTGTGTCATTCAAGTTTACTCACTTTGAGGAAAAGCACTGCTACCATTTAATTACCCAATTCATATTATTATTATTTAAGGGCCATGTAACATCGAGACGTATAAAACGTGCGCTGGAGAGTGGGAATGTTCAATGGATATTTGCAGATGAACTGGATGACATATGGCACACAACAGAGGTGAGAAATGTGACTGGTCGTTTTTCGTAATACCATATTTATTCACATATTTACAGTAATCAGTAAGAAACAACACCTGTCAACCAACTAATTTATTGTATTATATGTAATTTAATGTTTACAAATATATATGTATAGCCAGTAGAGTTGCTCACATGTGAAACTCTCACCCCCACTACATAAGTTGTTCTTCTCCCATAGGAAAAGAAACAAGCAGCTCACATCCACCATGTCGTTGGAGAGAATACGAATGGCGAATACAAGATCTTAGATATATTTGGAAAGAATGTAGAATCTGACTTGTCGTCTTTATATGCAAGCGAATGCAAAGTATCCGTTATGATAACAGGTTCATGCCTTTGTACAACTACCAAATATTCTAAGTTGTTCAGTTTATTTAGTAGGTGCAAAATTCACAATTTATTAGTTCACAATTTGTCATTCTATCAATATCCAAGATTGAAAGTTTATAACGGCATATTGTTATCCAGTGTGTCAATGATCAGTGCTAAGAGTACGTTATCTTGGCTTACCCCATCTGTTAAACACATCGGTTTTGTGTATGTCGACATCCCAGCACCATGGTATATTCGTTTACCTGGCAGGATAGATACACTGAAAATAAGTCACTGTAGATTTGACAGAAATGTGAAGGGCAATGATCAGAAATTTATTCATATCACTGCAAATGCTGTTAATAGATTGTATCTTGATAACAACCGCTTACAATCACTTCAAATGGATATAGGTTGTCTATCTGGGTTAAAAGTGTTTGATGTCAGCAATAATAATATCACACGAATACCTCAGTCATTAAGCAGAAACACATTTATAATTTCTGGCAAGCCTGTTGCAAACATTCCAAAAGATGTTATCAAAAACGGGATGGAAAGTGTTCTAGCGTACTTGTCTGTGTTTGATGACAGCAGAAATACAGTGGAAAATAACAAAGTAAAGATGGTTCTAGTTGGTCACGAAGGTGTTGGCAAAACTACATTAACAAAAACACTAGGTGGATTGGTTGGTAAGGTTTTGAAAACACATGGCATTGATATAAGTAATATCAAAGAAAATGATATCCAAATTTGTATTTTGCTGGTGATGTAGACTTTCTTGAGTCACACTGTTTGTTTCTTACAGACGACACACTATTTTTGGTCGTCTTTGATCTCAGTAAATGTGGGTTAAGTCCCACATCTTCATCGGTTAGTCAGTTAGGCCGACTTTTTCTCTGGCTTCAAAACATTCATCTGCATGCGCCTTATGCACGTACATTGATTGTTGGAACACACGCTGATATGGGCATGTTGAACAATGTTATTCTTCAAAACCTTTGGCAACAGGTATTCAAGAGTATACATGAAACACGTAGTGCTCATCTTGCCTTTTACAAACATTCTGAGAGAGCTGATTGTATAATGTCAGCCACAAGTAGCATCCAGAAGGAGATTACATGATGGTAGAGCTGGGTTTGTAGAAGTTGATAACCAGACTCCTCAAAATACGGACACATCTTTGCCAACAGATGACAATATGTGTTCTACTGTTTACCCTCATATACTTGGATACTATGAAGTAAGCAATAATGGGATTTTACCTAAACTAGGGCTCGGCTGGAAAAATAAAAGCGTCCATCACCTGAAAATGGCAATTTGCAAACTAGCTAGGCAGATGACAGCAGATATAATGCCCAATATTCCGGAGACATGGCATTTTGTCAGAGAATTATTGAAACAGCGAAAGGGAATACCTGGTGCACTTCTGTCTTGAAATATTCATATTTCATGAGAGTTTCTCATAACTTAGGTGTTACCTCTGAGGATTCACTCTCACATTTAATGAGCTTCCTAGCTAGTCAGGTTGATATTGTATATGTGAAGCCACCCCACGTGTCTAATGATGATAGAATAGTTGTGACAGATGTGAAATGGTTAGCAGACGTTCTAAAGGAGGTAATATTTATGGTGAACAGCAGGCCTAGGGTAGATACACTTGACATTTTGAGACATGAAGATGTAGAAGAAGCATTAAAAGGCACAAGTCGGGATTTTCATGACCCACTGGTAACCCTTTTAACAGAGATGGGCATCTGTTTTCAGTTTCAATGGTTAAACCAACCAAGGAAGCTAGTGTTTCCAAGGAGCTTGCCAATTGGACAACCACCTGTAGATGAGTGGAACACCTATCCCACAGAAGGGAAGAAGCAGTGTTGTATCTTGTATCAGTATGTTTTCTTGCCCCTGTATTGTTCTGTGATATTGTGGTTAAGGTGCATGCTCTCACAAAGTTCATTGACGAGTCTTTATTTTACTGCAACAATTTTCTTTATCGCAGGTCAGGTGTTGATACACCATGTAACATGTGTCGTGCTAGTAGACAGGAAGAGTCAGTTCAGTTGTGTCGTTTTGTGCTATTGTATCATATAAATAGCATTCTTGTAGTTGTCAGGGGTCCGCACTCATGCTGTATCATTGATGAGATTGATAGGGAAATAATGACCACTGTTTCCAGTGCTAAACTGTATAATGGTATTTCTATGACGAAATCAGAGGCTTGCCCAATATGTGCATGTACTTGTACCATTGACACAGGTACTGTTAAGTGTGGTGAGCAAGCATTTGTATTCTCCAAATATCTTTTGCGGAACAAACTTTCCAAAGCAGCATCCAATAAAGGATATATCTAATGTCCTCAGTGACAGAGTATGTCCAGGCTTATTTGTGATGCTTCCTATTAAAAGTGCTTTTGACGTCAAATCTAGAATCTCAGATGGGTATTCTTTGCACTTACTGTGCGAGTTTCCTGGAAATCCACGCTTCTTACATTCACCAGGATATAGTTTATTTTGTGAATGAATTTCTTGACAAGTATGTTGCTTATCTTGTTGAAATACTAGAATTTCTTGGAAAGATAGAATCACTTGTGTCTCTTGTTCCTGTAGTAGGTCCAACAATTGGCCCCTCCTTTAAAGTAGCAGGGACAGCAGGAGACATTCTTGGGTGGTTCAATGACATATTTGCTAATAAATATCCTTCAATCAAAGGATCTGCACATCATTCATGCACAACTATGAAAGAATTAAAAGAGCATCGCAATGCTCCACAGCGAATTGAGTTCGCCCGTTTTCTAAGGAAATCAGATGAGAAAGATCGTTTTGGAGATTTATACCCTGTGCCATATAGTGGAGAAACACTGTGGTGCCGTGAAGAGCATCATGGAATCCTAGCAGAACGTCGACTATGAGAAAATATAGTCCTGATTTGGATCTGTGTTATCCCGACTTTGACCTTTTCATCTACATCCAGTGAAGTCGACTATATAATATTTTTATTTCAACGTCATATTGATCTCTTATTGGAAGATGTTTGAAATTGAAGTTGATAATTGAATCGTTTTTTTGTGAAATGTAAAATATCAGTTCCAAAGCAAATATTTCGAAGAGCTATTGTGTCAAAAACGTCTGCTTAAATCACTTTCTGTGTGTGTTGCTTTAGCACGCAATATTGTTATTAAATTATACCTGTGTTAATTCGTATTAAAGCGGGGGAGTCGTCACCACACATGCGCCAAATGGCCATAGCGTGTCATTGTTTACAAACAAGTGTCTACCCGTGAG
This sequence comes from Saccoglossus kowalevskii, assembly GCF_978046115.1. Taxonomy (NCBI): domain Eukaryota; kingdom Metazoa; phylum Hemichordata; class Enteropneusta; family Harrimaniidae; genus Saccoglossus; species Saccoglossus kowalevskii. The sequence goes on from NC_140651.1 coordinate 19,338,604, forward strand.
CCTTTGCATTTTTAGCCTGTGTTATCCTCGCTTGGAACTTAATTCCCGCGCGTGCGCAGGTGACGACCCTCCCGCTTTAATTCAGATCACGGTAATGACACAAAATTGATGGTTACACTAGATTTATTGTCACTGCTTGAGGTAGCTCATTTAATATCTGATCAGTGACACAGTGACTAATTATTGTTCATTTAAATAAAACCATGTTAAATGTACATTTCCTGTAACTTGCGCATGCGCATACAGTGGCGAAGCGTATATGGTGTAAATGAGTTTGCACAAAGACCATTCAAATTAATGATATAGTGTTTACGTCATCTCAGAAATGCCTCATCGCTAGAAGGCGTGATTTGTATTGGGGTGGTGTATGTTTTATACATACATACATTAATATTTTATGTTATTTTACCTCGTATTTGTTTTCATGCACAGATCAGCAAGTAAAAATAGTAATCTTCAATTATTTTGTTATGACTTTTTTTTTCAAAATTTAACTTCCGTTATATGTAGGAGACGTTCATCACTCATGCTTTGACGGCTTCGAATCGTTATTAGATTATCATTTTAATTTGTATGTGCTTTTTTTGATCTTCATTTTGCAATGCGCTAGTGCATGTGTGACGTAAATTAATTTTAACGTGTCGCTATTTTTGTTCATCTATATTCGTCCGCCAATCTCGTGTTTAGGACAAACACCAAACAATAGTTGTCGATGTGAATATTATTATCCGACACTACATAATCACAATATCACAAACTATGTGTTGTCGTTAGAGGGCGCTGTGTATGTCAAACATAACAAAAATCGCCGACCAGCGTTGTCGCCATTTTCCATTGAACAGAATTGTCGATATAGAACTATATTATGTACATTTCATTACAAATATATTATATGAATCTTAACATTTAATAATATTCAATATTTATTTTTTGGCTGCCAATGTAGAAATATATTTGATTGTATAGAGAATAAATGATACGTTGTTTACTTTCATCAATTGTTGTAACTTTCTCTGTTGCATAGATTGTGCACGTGGGTCAGGATTACATCTATATATTCTAGTATAATTTCAGCCTTTTTCTCCTAGCAAAATATGTCACATGCTAATTACTTTATATTAAATGAAATATAATTTTTGTTTATGTTATCTTTTGCATATTTTGCACAAAATTAGAGAGAATATTACTGGGTCATCAGGGACAAAACATTATTTCTTGGGTGCATAGGTCACATATTTGATACGGATTGTTTTGAATTACTGAGTGACGTATCACGTCTCTCTAGTAAATGAAGGCCCTTTAAAAGGGCGCTGAACTGTAGATTTTAGGGTTTATTTCACGATCTTAATGTAATTTTGATCAAGTCTAAACCAAATTCGAACTTCCCTACCAGCCTACTGCCTTTTTGTAACGATTTTAAAAGACGCACAAAGCAAACATTTGCCTCGTTTTCTATGGAGAGCCGCTGCTGCGGGTCCATTGTTTCAGTGACGTTGTTCATGAACTACCCTGATTGGTCAACGCTATGTTTTCACTGTATTGCTTGCCAAACTCGTAGTGTTATCGATGAACTATGGCAGATTCAAGCGACTATGCTTATGACAGCTCTAGTGAAACTGAACTTGCTGTGGGTAGTGTCTCTGCTGTAAAATCTTGCCGGTTCGAGCCGAAATACCGGCCTGGAGAGGAAAGAGTAGCGATGACACGGACACGGACAGCTCGGGTGGTGCTTTTTTCTGTGATCATCTATCAGTAAAAGGTGATGTATTTGGCAGTAATAAATGAATAACATATTTGACGTAATTTTACTTGAATATATATTGCGTCAGGGATATGACCTTGAATTGAAAGCAAACCTCAAAGTCAATGCATATATATACAGGGTTACCATTGACTTCACATGTATCATCTCACAAAACTTTTTGCGAAGGTGATATTGAATAAACATTTGTAAATGACTCCATAGCAAAGGAATAACCGGCAATGTCAGCGTCGGTTTTTTCAACACAGCCGAAATCTCGACAATAAATAAACGGTTTTCAATTTCTTTAAATAGTGTAAACTACTTTATTTTAGCTGCTAAATTTTCGCTACAAAGACATTTTTCCCTGAATTTTGATGCGTTGAATGTATTTTCAATGGATTTTATTTTCACTGATTTATGTCTCCATCAGAAAATAACACAAATGAATTTCAATTGAAAATAATGTAATTTACAATAGTTTTAATAATTTTTATAACAAGTTAGTGCCTTGTTAATATAATTAATAATATGTGCCTTGATAGTAAATAATAGGGTAAAATGGATTTTAGAAGCAAACAGAAATAACCGTTCAAGGAATAATAAAAATGATAGCGTGCTTGCACATCGTTTTTCCTGTACGCACAATATGATCATTTCATCATGTGATGTGATTACGGTAACTGACATAGAACACCTACAATGTTTTATCATGACTTACTTCAATCTGTTAGCATGTGCAGGAAGGTTGCCATAGACACAAATGATCGGGACAATATACATACTTTGAATTGTTATAAAACATAATTTTATTTGGGTTATTTGAGATACAAAAGATATGTACATGTGATCCCGGGGTACAAAACTCATACTCCCATTCGTCGGATAGCGCATTTGAACTGCTCATTGTGCAACTACTCAATGCCAGATCAGTACATGTATCAACAGATGAACGTATTACTGGTGTATGCGTTTATTGTCATATTCACATAGTTAATTTTCCATGGTCAGTGATCGCACATAACTCTGTCATGCACAAAACAAATATCCATTGAACAATTTGTAAAATCAGGAATAGTACAACGCTCTTCAAACTTATTAATGGTAAACATGCATTGGCAGAAGAGAGTAGATTCAAACTACGCCCTCTGCGGTCAAAAAACGAAAACTTTGGAACAGTGTATAGATTGAACAGGACATTGGAGTACCTGCTATCGTCGAGTTTAAACAGCAAACATTGAATTCAAAAATACACACTCGGAGAAAAGAAAAATGGATGAAATAATGGATGAAAATCACGATTGGAAAATTTGGCAGTGTGATTCGGCAATTTTAAACCCGTGATTATCCTATGATTATGTGTGACTGTCTTCCAAGAAACTGTTTTGTTTCCCGGGTGTTGGAATATGGCTATTAATGGAAGTAATGAATCAATTCACAATGAGCTTGAACGCGTTACTGAATGTAGCAAAGCACTACACTTTGTTTTCAAAACAAAAGAAAAACATGATTCAACTTGAATATATCTGTGTCGAAAGTTAAAGCCGAACAGTTGTCACGCAGCACGAAGACTAGGCCGCTTTAAATTCTGTAATTAAAAGATAAATCAACAGAATCGAATTTTCAGAGATAAATTTTTCGAAAGAAAGAAAGAAACAAAACAAACAAATACACAAAAGTTGTGCCTTTTAAAGGCAGCCGTTGAAAGATAAAAGAAATGTAATTCGGACAAGAAAATAAACAGTGTTTTAGAACTCTTGGCAACGGAATTAACAGCAGACAGAAAACCCGCATTGCATGCAAGGGATATAGAGTTGGAATTTGAAAAAATGAGTTTCATAGGTGGAGAGCGCCTGCATCTGGAACGGCAGTGATTGGAAGTTGATTGAATTTTGCTTTCACATTTAACAATTGGCAGTAAAATCATCATTTCTGAAATATATATCGCATTCTTAAAAAAATTAAAAATATTTTGTTTCTTTCTCTAAATATAATTAAATCATACATTTTAAAATTTGTTCTCTAAGCGTTACGTTCCTAAAACAGACACGCCTATGTACATTCACAAAAACAAATTACACATACGACTTACTAGAATTTGTTATTGTTGACACTAGGTAGCGCTATACCGAGTGGATTCAATTAATCAGATGATCAGAGTACCATCTTTTCATCCCGGCCACGTAATCTGTTTTTTACCATCGAACGAAAACTAACTCCTACTTTCTCTTTCTCTTAATTTGGTTTCAGCTTTAATAATTTGTTATGGTCACTATTCAGAGCGTGAAGCACTGCAAGCGCGTTCCTGGTGTCTGACAATAATTTATGGCTAATTTCATACATTGCCTATATATCTTCTTTTTTTGCGGTTTCCCGTGATATTGAGGATTCCTTCCAAATATGTCACCCGCAAGGTGTAGTTTTTTTTTTGTTTTTTTTTAATTTGAAACAATAATTCTGATAATTGCTATCAAACCATAATACTCATATCTTTTTTGAAGAACGATTTTTTTCTCTTGTGATCAATGAATGATAATACAACAATTGCAAACTCGCGGGCAATAAATAGACCCGCAATGACCTTTACAAAAATGTTCCCAACACCGTGACTTAATCACTTTGCACACACATGTTGATTTCCGCATGCGTGAAGCATGCTGGGAACAAAACACCCTTTACAACACTATTATTAAAGGGAATTCCCCCGGAAACCGGATATCATGCAAGGAATTGTTCTGGTTCACGATCCGGCTTTTTATGTAAGTAATTGACCCATGTTTTGATTTTGATTTATTCATGATATTATTCGATTCATAAGTGTTCCCTCGAACAAAGTTAACGTGGTCTATTTTCAGCTGATGGTTAGTGTTTGGTGTACTCGTCCGACTAAGAGCCCACCCCTACTTTTGTCGATTAATTTTTTGGGCTTCATATTCGACTAATAGTGCACCCGCTTCCGAAACTTCTCAAATGAAACCACCGAGTCGTGGAACCCAGTCCTTGAATATAGTTTTACACTTTTTTAAAAAACTGGGAATCACCATTTCGTTTTAAATATTCACGCCCATCATTCGTCAGAATCGGTGACAACAAATCGTATTCATGCATCGGCAATTTACTTCCGCATTGCGTTGTAAAAAATGCCACCGTCAATATTCGGAAATTCACGAGAAATTTCGCCAGTAAAACACAACATTCTCTTTAAACAATTGTGAAGAAAAAGAATCTCGCCATATTTTCGTCGAATTCGGTTCCAAATTCCCGGAAAATAACGTCAGCACAACGTAGCATTATGATGCGTTAATAACAAGAGGGCGTTTTAGTAGGTCAATTAGCGCCAACCACGGTGACGAAGTAACAGTGTGCCAACACATTCGTCCCACAAGTCGATTCGTCCCATTTCACGTTCGTCCTTTTTTTTTAGCTCCGCTGTCGACTTTGTCGAGCGGAGCTTATCATATGAGTGATTGTCCGTCGTCGCCTGTGTCAATGTTTTACTTGTTTGACCTTTTCTTGAAAAGTACAAGTCTGAGTGCTTTGATACTTTGTGTATATGTACCTTGGGTAGACCTCTCTCAGATTTGTTCATTTCATGATTTCTTCAATTCTCTAATTTTGATGAATATTTTTGTCATTTTTGGTAAAAAGTGATATTTTCGACTTCTTGTTACAAACCGCAAGTCCAATTGCTTTTATATTACATGTATAAGTATTACATGTAGACCTCTTTCAGATTTGTTAATTTCTAATTTTGATGATTATTTTTGTCATTTAATTGGTGAAAAGTAATATTTTCGACTTGCTTTTATACATATATAGGTACTACGTGTGGACTTATTTCAGATTTGTCCCCTTGCTTTATATATATATATTATTCATTTTCTAATGATATCTTCAGTTCTTTAATTGTAATGTGCATTGCTAACAGCGGAGCTATCTCAGCCGACAGGCTGCTTGTTTTAATTTTCGGTCAGCTTTACGATCTTGGGTGTTCAGCCAAAACCATTTTTGCGGAGACGATCGACCTTGTGTTTACGCAGTGACAACACGAATGAAGGCCTCCAAGATGGCGACGTATCCCATTATACCTTACTAAATCCTCTGATGATTTAGTTGTGTTATAAAGTTATTACTGTCATGGGAACAATGACGTCAGTGAAAGACCTCTATATAGTTACTGACACGCTTCCTATATACAAGTAGCATAAAATATGACTACTGTGGCAACCGAGTTAGCTAACATCATGGTATTTAAGGATTTTAAAAATGAAAACAGATTTTGAAAACAAAAATGAATTTTAATCAAAGAAAGCTTAGAAAGAACTCCCGTGTGCTGAAGGAAGAGGGATCATGATGTAATATTCGGGAATATTTGAAAATGGTAAACAAATTATGAATACTCTATTAAATAAGGAGCCACCAGTAGTCATCTACACACATAGACATCATATACCTACAATAAGCCTACTTAAAAATATGCATAAAAAGTCTACACAAAATTGAAACATTAAAAAGAAAACTGAAATAATTCATAAAACATTGACGAAAATGAAATGCAACGAAAATAGTGAACAAATAAATGCCCAAAATAAACTTATAGGGCATCAGTCGGCGAAATGGGGGCTTGTTTTGCAAATTTAATTAGCACTGAGAGCCTCGTTTTGAAACAGCGGGGATTTCCAACATGGCGACATGAGAAGGTTTTCTTCATGTCAACAAATAGGAAATGCCGTTTTTCATGCCCTTTATGGCATTCCCGATAAAAGAATATGCCATGAATGATACAACTATAAGTAGTTTTACAGGAAAACGACCCAATATGCAATAATAATGTGTATTAACTAAAACAACTCGCACGTCGCACTAATTGTAATTTTCTGCATGTTTTTCAACAAAGCTAGGTGGTATACTTGTCTAAAAAATACATTTTATGACCTAGAGCCGGGGTCAACTACGTGAATATTTTTATCAAGGTCATATTTAACTCTTGTGAAAATTTAAACTCCCAAGCTTCTTGCAGCTTCAAACGGCACAGTGTTAAACACCATGTGATGGGTAACAGGTGACTTGTGAGAGGACAGCTTGCCAAGCTATCATTCGTGATGTGCTCAGATCAATTTATTGCAACCGGGTTTTGCAGTGATTTCAGTGCTGGGAATTTACCCAATATACAGAGATACAGAGACCCCAACCCCACCCACCCACCCACCCACCCCACCCCTACCATTTTATGCATCATATGCCATTCTTTAATATAAATATAGCGGTTTTTATCCACCTCACCCTAATTGTGTGTGAGATAAGCTTCACTTAATTTGCCATAATTAAATTTTACAGATTATTTTATAAATTTCTTACTATTATTTTTGATAAGCAACCTACCTATTTTGTTTTTAAAAAAGTAAGAACATTTAATAAAATAAAATCTGTAAAATCTACTAATAAAGTAATCACATTGAATAAAGACAGACGAATGAACTTTTTTAATAACAGTTAACACAACATTACATATATTTTCAATCATACCATTTAGTCCATTTCAATATCACACTCATCGTCATCATCACTAAACAAGTCCTCTTGTATACTCTCATCTACTTCTTCCACATTTTCTTCATCTAACTCGTACTCTTTCTCGATTTCTTCAATTTCAATATCCACAGTGTCATCATTTTCTTCATCAATAATTTCATGATTGTCATCTTCTTCATCTAAAGATTTTTCTTTATCAATATTCATGCAGTTTAAGCAACTACATCCCGGGCCACAGAATTGATTTCTTTTTCTACATTTACAGACCTTATTTATACAACCAGACTGTTTACACTTGCAACCTCTGGTGTAGAAAACAACACGATCCTCAACATTTTGTATATTTTTTGGGGTATCCCAAGTTGGTGTAATCATGCCATTTTCAACTGTGTAACCAGAATTATCATAAAGAGGAAGGACCAGGTGATGTTTATGTGCCTGTGCCCATAATTCAGAAATAAAACATGAACGATACCAATGTAATTGCAAAGCCATATTATTTGGTATAATATCCTCTTCCATTTGCGTTCTGACTTGAATGGTATCGTGAATTTGTTTTAACCACAATATGTGTATTTCTTTCGGTGTAGAAGTTGCGTTATTAATTTTAATAGTTTTGTACAAATCATATGGACTGGTAAATTCTGCAGAGAACTGACTATAATGCTTTTGATAATAAACCGTACCAATAAGACGATAAAATGAAAGCAAGCCATTGTCTCTCATTAACCATCGTATTTGCAAGTGTACCAGAAATGCAGCTTTACCAAATCCAACAAAATAGGAAATAAAATCACAACCACTGGTAATATATAGAGTTTGAAAAACTCCAGCTCTCAAATTTATGTCTATTTGTGCTAAATCTGGATCATTTAGAAATGACTTATGTAATTTATTCAGATTTAAAAATGATTGGTCACCACATCGCACACTTAACTGGACAAATATTTGTGTATCAGGCAGTTCATTAATATATGGGAGACCTATATGATATACATCAGTGTCCGGAGAATATATGAGAATATTTTTTTTCGAGACACCATTACATGTTGCCATAACATTGTATCAGTCTCCTCGTGGTTACCATGGTAACATGGATTTTCCTCGGGGTCTTCAGAGGAGTTAACAGAAAATACCTTTCCTTTTAATGCACCATCTAGTCCACCCACTATAACAAATTCTTGTCCTACTGTGAGGAATGGTTTGATTAAAGTAGGCAGTTGTTTTGATAAGAAATTCACCAATACTCTCTTATTGACCCTCTCTGCCAAAAAAGACATCCATTTTTCTTTTGGAGTTGGAGACTCAAGGCTCAGGTTTTGATATATTCTGCATTTTAATTTTTGCTTTGACATATCTCTCTGTCCACGCTCTATATCTTTGGGACTCGGAATATCACAATTGATGGCATGTGGATCATCAAACAAAACATGAACTGTACCCTTACGAAAATTTGGCAGTATCCAACGATTTATCAGATGCATACAATAATCTTTAAATGTTGCATGGTTAATTCTCATTGGTGCACCTTGGATTAAAAACATTCCTTCAAGAAGCACCAAATCTGGTATCCAAGTTGAAGGTAATGTGTGTCCAATGATATTATTTTCCTCATATCTTTTTTTGTATACTTTGGTAGCATTATATTTAGTATCTTGGTGATGCATGGTGTCGTCTGCTTCACATATTGCCCGGGGAAGTGCAATAAACTGATAGAATTCCTTAATTGGCTCCCCTGTTTTAATTGAATTTGCCATTTGACGTCTCGGGCAAGCGTTTAACAGTTTCCTGTCAGCATCATTAGATCTAGTTTTTCTTTTGGTGATGGTTTTGGCAGAAAATGTATTTAATCTCCTTTTTCTAACGGGAGCATTAGTACTAGGTTTATTCAAAAGACGTGCATGTACATAATCATAGTATGCACGCTGACCCTCTCCATAGTATGTATGCATATCTTCATATGTAGAACCTGTAGCCACATTTTCTGAGAAAAGTTTGAACAAGCCCCTATTATTCTCTGTTATTAGAAATGCACCATCCTGAACAACTTTTTCTAAATACTTTTGGAAAAGTTGTTCTTCGTTTTGTTTGACACACTTTTGGAAATCATTAGATTTTTTGGAACCTGGCACTGTTGCTGTGTTTAATGGAGGTAAAATCTCCCTTTGCAAGTTTTTTTGACATGAAGCTCTGTAAGGCAGATACACAGCCACTGTGTCTAAAAATTCAGGAGATGGTTTATGAACTGTTGTTTTTACATGCAGGTTAATCAGTGTTTCATGGGCTTCATCAAGAGCAATTTCTCTCCATGTAAATCCAGTTAAGCTCACAGTAAATCCACCATCCTTAAGATGTGATAAAACACTCTTTGGCATTAAAAGTAAATCTAGTAAATGTCTAGGTATTAATCTCAAGTAGGTTGGCCGGTCATATGCATGATATAGAGGGGCTAGTGATTTTAATGCTGACATTCTTAAATCCCAGTCTGAGCTACTGAAAGCCAAATATAATGATACATAAGCTAATCCATCCCTGTAGACAAAATTAGACCAAAATCTATAAGTATCATCAGATTTACACCTCAGCTCAACATGTGCATAGAAATCACCAGGGAGTTCAGAAATTTCATTTTCAATTTCTTCTTTTAAATCTTTAATTTTTTTCAAGTCATTACTGTCTGTGTTGTCTAGTTTGTGTAATGCTTTCTTTGTTTTTCAAGACCTCATTCAGCATTTCTGTTATAGAGAGTGATGCAGTCTCACTGTTCTCAATAGTTGTCAAGTATTCACTTATTTGGTACCTATAAAAGGCTTCCCAAACTTGCATTAAAAAACGATGAGATCTTTTAAAATTCTGACACTGAATAAGAGATTGCAATAAACCATCCTCCTTATGTGTAACTTTAGCAATGTCCTTAAGGCCAGCCTCGAAATATATTTTAAAAAGAACAGGCTGAGTATTTGTTAGTATGTGCCAATCCCCTGGGAAAGGCAGAAGCCAGTTGAGCTCATCACTGTATTCATATTTTAATTTTGTAAGATAGTCAAACGTTTTACCATCTCCCACAACGATAAGATATTTCAGTCTTTTACCAATCTGAAATGTTTCATGAAGTTTTTCTACAACATGCTTTACTGTGGCTAAATTGTCACAAGGTTCATTCAGAACACCAAGGTAAATTACTCTGGACAACTCAGTAAAAGCATGTGTGGACTGTGAAAGATGGCTTTTGAGATTCGGCAAGATAATATCTGATTTAAATTTTTGCAAAACATGTTTCTGTAGACAGTACAAAAATGCATCCTTTTTCATTTTGTTTATACACTTTTCTTCATCACTGTTTATTTTAAAATCATCAACTGCAATATTTCCAAACTCTTGATATCTACCAGACACAGAAATTTCAGGAAGAAAAGATGCATTACTAGACTCCTCTGCCCTAGCAGACTGGACATCATTGCTTGTAACTTTTCTTTTCTTGGGTTTAGATGGTCCACTATCAGTTAAATCAATATTACTAGCCAACATAAACAAGTGGTCACTAAGTAACTCACTCGGTGTCATATTTAGTATATTTAGGCCTAATATGTGTGCATTTACCACAAACCAAGGTTGAAAAACATTATGTTTAGTGATATCTATCAAATTACAATCATCATTGTACCTCTCTTCTGATACTAACACATCATATACACCATATGCATGTCTTGTCAAATAGACAGGCTATACAGAATTCAGATTAGAACCAAAAGTACATAATATATCATTATCTTCCCCAAACACATGTACAGGACATTTCAGTGTAAATGAAAGACAAGCTATTTCAGCATAATCTCCAGGAGTAGTTCCCTCCTTTATACCCTCTGCTCGTCACTCAAAATCAAAATGTTGCTGGGTTAACAACAAAAGTTGTTTATTTTCAGGAATAACCTTTTCTAAATACATAAATGTAATTGTAGAGCTTATCAGAAAGAAATTGATTGGCAATGTATTGTCTTATGGCAGTGACCGTGTTATTTTACAGGTGGCCCACTTCATCAAGTACTGGTAAATCATCCACACCCCTATCAGCTTTTCTGAGAGTTACACATGATGCCACAGCAATACACCTGAATAGCGAGTCTACATCAGAATGGGTGCACAACTTTATCAATTCTGATATGGAATGTGGACGTGTACTTCCACGGATAAAGTCATGATAATTATTTTGCACCTTAATGGGCTTAGGCTCAACAGCCTGATAGAATGTGGCATGGAAACCCCTGTTTTTGTATGCAGCAGACACATCAGCATACGGTTGGCCAATATCAATATTGTCAACACTGGCAAGAACAAAACTATCCTGACTGTATACAATTATTTTTCCACTCGATTTTATAGTTGAAAAATTTATGTGTTTATGATAAGCTGCATCTTAATACAAGTATTTGTTTTATTTGTGTTTACTGTAAGTGGTGTACTGGATTCAATCCTTCTACTGTACAACTTAGTTGCTACATGTACTTCACAGAAGTAATTATTTGCCTCTTGTAACAGTAAAGGCTCCCCAGTAGTTCGTTTGTCACCAACATATAAACACATTTTGACCAATAATATATCCTCAAGATTGCCCGGGAGCAAAATGATTAAGTTTTCCCTGAACTGATTGTATCAACTCAGCTAATTCAGAATCACTTGAGTGACAACTCTTTCGATTAATTTTTTTGACTATTTGATAAAGATTCATGTAACAAGTATGCATAATGGACTACTTTCATGCAACTGTAATCCTGGATAATCACCATGTTCACTGAAATATTCCTTCAGTAACTGTGGGGAAAGGGGATGTTTTATTTCACTGACAGGTAATCTCTTTCCACAGTCTGGTAAACAACACCGTTGGTAACCCCTTTCATACCAAGATGAATAATGAACACTACACATAGAAACTTCATCTGGAATTGTATCTACTTCTAATCTCACATGTAAATTAAACCTGGCCAAAAATCTGTGCTTGTCATCAATTTTAGACATGCGAGTTGATTTTTCATTACTAACAAAGCACCTTTTTTGGACCTGCTCAGAAAATGTTTTTCCTGATGATGCATGTTGCTTCTTATATTCTCTTTCAATGAAATGTCTGCATGTATTACAGACACATGCTTCTGATAAGATGTTCATATCTTTTTTGAGCCATTCTTTGTAGTCATCAGGTTTATTTACAACATGGTACCACCTTGGTGTGGACAATGTGCCACATCGAGTACAAGGCCCACATTCATTTTTATCTGGATGTGCTTGCTGACTTAATGGTAAAACACCACCAAAACCACTGATATGAACATAAACATGAATTTTCTTAGTCTTTGAAGAAAAAGACATATGACCATACAAAGGCCTACCCATATAAAACAAACTGAATCACCAATTGGTAATCCAAATGCCTCAGCAATTTCTGATTTCAACCACTCACTTTTAGGAGTCTCAAGTTTAAACAAATATTCATGACAATCAAGATGAACAACAACTGTAATACCTCTAGATATGCTCTCTATTTGTTGTATGTTAGCAATCTTTGCTTCAATTCTTTGAAGTCTTGTGTTCAAATCAATTAAAAGAAGGGAAGTTTGAAAACCACTCAAACTGCCATGCAGTTGGCAGAGACGTTTTTTAATCATATTTTGCTCTTTTATTATACTTGTGCTTTTGATCATTGGCATGCCTTGGCTATGGACCAAGTGAAATTTCAATGCCCTCTTCACACATTTGAGTTTTTCAGCAACCACCTGGAAATTTTTTTCTAGCGTGGTACATTTGTTCCTCCCCTGACAATATTTTTTGATAAATATTTGGTAACGCTATTTAGCAAACTTCACAAGAGTGGTAACGTGATATTTATGTGGTCTGTACTTAGTAAAAGGTGGCTTACTAAGTTTTTGAAGTCTTGTCCTAATCAAATCATCAATGTGATGTTTGATGTGCAGTGGTGCCATTTGCTTTCTAAGCCCTTCCGCACAAATTCTATCCACTTTAAACAGACAGTCATTACTGAGTCCAGATAGGCAAAACGATCTGTGTACATACCTTGCCCATTTAGATACAGTGATACAAGACATAATTATTCTTTAATATATTTACTGAATTCAGAATAAACCAATAAATGAATGAAATCACCAGGCCTAAAATAAAAGAGAAATAGCAGAAATTAGAGAGTTGACAAATAAAAAAAAATAAAAATTCGAGAGAACACATTTTGCATATAAAATCATCATAATTATTACAACATACATTATTTTAGGAAGTAGATATACCCTTTTCACAGATATTTTCCAAAAATAAATTTCAAAAATGAGAATGAAATAATCATGAAATTAGTATTTCATGCGCCATAAATGATTGTCTTTGAACAGTCAGTTATTTTACTATGCTATGATCCAAATGCTAAATCAAAACACTATTTATTGTGAATAACAGTCAATACACATAATATTTATTTATTAATTCATTCAACTATAACAAATACCATGTAGCAAGCAGTTTTATATATGGCCCTGAGCTGCAGTAAATAACTGTAGTAGAAACTATATACTACACACACAACACCAAAACTTATAGATCCAATAACAAACACATGGTGGCGGCCATATTGGAAATACGATATTGACCTCAGAACACACACGTAATTCGATCGTCTCAAAAATACATTGAAACTATGTTGATTACTATAAAATCATATCACATGCATCAAATAAATGCCAAATGTTTCAAAAAATTCCACAAATGGAAATGTCAAGCTTCAAAAATATCATGGCGCAGTGTTAAACTTGTCTGTTTTACAAGTACTAGCATTCGTTTTCTCAAAAATAAAAAAATACAGGACTAGTCGCTAAAATACTACTGGAAACAACTAATAATTAGCGGCAGAGCTCCAGAAGGAGTACCTACACTTTATGCAATTTTTTTTAAATTATGCTAATTTATTCTTGACGTAGCAGTTTCTGTGCTCATGAATATTCATTAATTTGTGGGTCAATACATTTTAAAAGGGGCGATATATTATTTCTGGGGGAAGAGTTAGAAAGGGGGATCAGTAATCATTAGGGGGTCAATACAAAAGAAGGGACCCATTTGGAGAGCAGCCATGCTCCTCGTGTCTGTTGTTGCACGTGACCTACAGCTGTCAACTGTGTTCGTTCTTCATAGACTTCGACTGGCTTCCATGTGAGGTAGTATTCTTGTGTTCTTTTTTTCTGACTTGAGTTTTTGAATTCGCTGTTTATGTTTTTAACGTCTTTCATGTCTTTTGTAGGAGTGTCCAATCCATGATTCGAACTTGCGATCTTTGAGATCTTTGGGTAGTCATGCAAATTGAATAATTTGTTGTCATATTTAGCTTTATTGCCAAATAGTGTTTGCGAGAAAAAGATGGGCAGGCAAGGGAATTGAACCCGGCTCCTCCTGATCACTATGTAGAGAACTGACCCACAAGACCACGATGGATTGACTGGTTGTGTTTTCATTTGAGAAGAGTATATAGTGTGTATATATATAGAAATACAACATATTTCTATTATTTTGTGTTTTTACTTGTGTAAACTATAAACATGGCATAACCCGTTAGTGTACATTTTGTCAATTGGGTGTTTGCCATTTGCGTTGCCCATACCTGACCCGACTCTAACCCTAATGCCAAGACACGTTCCTGTTAATAATTTCGTTGCCCATACCTGACCCGACCCTAAACCTAATGCCAAGACACGCTCCTGTTTATATTTGTTCAATAATGATACTCTGTTGTGCACTGTCTGCGGGTAAGTTGCATTGATGTCAACTGATTAAACAAGTCGCGTTTAAGTAATTTCCACTATTAACAAGTGGTTAAATTGTGACAATAAATGTGTGGACAAATATTTGAGATTAATTTTGGTGTAGACAACTCGTTTAATTATTTTACACCTTTACAAGTTGTTAAATTGAGAGAATAAATTTATCAACAAATATTTAATACTTAGTGTGGTGTAAACAACTCACGTTTGATTAATTCCCACAATTACAGGCTGTTAAATTAAAAGAATAAATGTGTGGACAAATATTTTATACTTATTTTGGTGTAGACGGCTCTCGTTTGATTAATTCCCACAATTACAGGCTGTTAAATTAAAAGAATAAATGTGTGGACAAATATTTTATACTTATTTGGTGTAGACAGCTCTCGTTTGATTAATTCCCACAATTACAGGCTGTTAAATTAAAAGAATAAATGTGTGGACAAATATTTTATACTTATTTTGGTGTAGACAGCTCTCGTTTGATTAATTCCCACAATTACAGGCTGTTAAATTAAAAGAATAAATGTGTGGACAAATATTTTATACTTATTTTGGTGTAGACAGCTCTCGTTTGATCAATTCCCACAATTACAAGTTGTTAAATTGAGAGAATAAATGTGCGGACAAATATTTTAGACTTATTTTGGTGTAGACAGCTCTCGTTTAATTATTTTACACCATTACAAGTTGTTAAATTGAGAGAATAAATGTGCGGACAAATATTTTAGACTTATTTTGGTGTAGACAGCTCTCGTTTAATTATTTTACACCATTACAAGTTGTTAAATTGAGAGAATAAATGTGCGGACAAATATTTTAGACTTATTTTGGTGTAGACAGCTCTCGTTTAATTATTTTACACCATTACAAGTTGTTAAATTGAGAGAATGAATGTGCGGACAAATATTTAATACTTATTTTGGTGTAGACAGCTCTCGTTTAATTATTTTACACCATTACAAGTTGTTAAATTGAGAGAATAAGTGTGTGGACAAATATTTAATACTTATTTTGGTGTAGACAGCTCTTGTTTGATTAATTCCCACAATTACAAGTTGTTAAATTGAGAGAATAAATGTGCGGACAAATATTTTAGACTTATTTTGGTGTAGACAGCTCTCGTTTAATTATTTTACACCATTACAAGTTGTTAAATTGAGAGAATAAATGTATGGACAAGTAATTGAAACTTATTTTGGTGTAGACAACTCTCATTTGATTAATTCCAACAATTACAAGTTCTTAAATTGACAGAATGAATGTATGGACAAATATTGACCATTATATTTGTGAGTAAATACCTGTTGTTTAATTAATTTCCACCTCTACAAGGTTGAGAGAATAAATGTGTCAACAAATATTTGATACTTATTTAGGTGTAAGAACTCGTGTTTGACCAACTTCCACCATTGCAAGTTGTTAAAATAATGAAATAAATATACTGGTATCATTGGATATTTGATTTAATTGTGAAACTTTCTAACAAAATGTTAACTGCTGGCTTCGAACCCTCAATCAACAATTCCGCAGACACAGTATAAATTCAACAACACCACAGAAGATATTCGTCTGTTGCCTGAATTGTTTTCGTAATATAGGGAACGCCATCGACACTTTAACAAAACTTACCTTGACTTGGGTCTTGTTTATCTCTTGTCACAATCTGGAAACTGTTGAACAAATTGCGCGTCGTCCAGTTTAAGACGTTAGTTATTTTATTATTTATTCATTCAGTTTTGTATGGTGGAGTTTTGTGAGGTTTATTATTTTTTTGCGACGTTCTTTGTTTACTTGTTTACGGTTTGAGAGATTTCAGTTTATTTGATTTACGTTTTTACGGTAGCTCTGAGCGGGACTCGAACCCACTGTCTTTTCAAGCTAATTTTGTTTTATTTTGATGGCACGCTGGCGTACCACGCCACGACGTTGGTCGTTAAGTGGTGTTCATTTTTCTAACTACTCCAGTGTTCCGATGAGTTGAACGGAAAAGCCAAAACGATTGCTGGTTTCTGATTGCTTCGGTTCTGGTGAGTGTGTATCTAGTGTGATTCGAACCCATGTCGTTTGTATTGGGCGTTTTTTTATTTCCCATGTTAGCTACGCCGTAATATGCAACCACTTCCCCGTTTTATTGTGATTTTGAGTGTTTAATGATGTCTTCCTCACCCGTCACGCCATGACCCAGTTTCAACCACACAGCCATTTTGCAACACAGTTCGTGACCCTCGGCGTCACCCGACTGATTATATGAGCGTTCTGTTCAACTGTTAAGCTAGGATTTATTACCGTTATTATCATTATATTGTCACGTGATTTGTTTTACCTTATGTGTAATGTCTTAAGTATCTTTATTGTAATTTGTATATACCAATTCGTATATACCAAGGAAACGACCCCGATTGAAGGTCATGTATTTTATGACGTCGCCAATTCGTGTGTAGGTACTGCTTCTAGATCTGTGCCTAATTAGCCTTATATGAAATAAAATGTCAATACAAATAGAAGAAACTAACCTTAAAGCTGCAGAAACAATGATTTCTGTCGAACCTGGAAAAGCTCCAACGGTCTATAGTGAAGTTGAGGGCGCTGTCCAAATTTGAAGTAAAATCTCATTTGAATATTATAATTAGCCCAGTAAACACTGGACTGTATTAATAAGGAAGACATCACAATCTTTAGAGTCCCTTTGATTGGTTCGTATATTCTGAAAATCGACATGGTAAAATTACAACCATCGTACAGCTCAGTACCATAACAAATAATAATTTACGGCAGACTTCTCGGTACATAAAATACAAAGTAATCCCCAACGCGTCTCACTTGTTACTGCGTATAAATTGACACTATCTGGGGCACATCGCACGCGATGAGTACGTTACCAACCAAAAATACACACAGGGCATTTTAAGTGGCTCGAAACAAAACCTATTCGCTAATTTTCGTTTCGAAAACATCTACGACGGCTTAAAACTCTGCACCCGTCCCGCATGTTTTTTTTACCAGGCAGGAGACGCCGGTCAGCGTGGCGTTGCCACAGTAGTTTCCACTGTGCATCCAGTAGCATTGACACGCAGATCGCCGCAATCCAACCGATGAATAGCACCACCTGTGTTGACACAATGATCCAGTAGTTAATGCCGACATCACAGTCTATACATTCCACATGAAACAAGGTATTCAGCTTAACCATATTTTCTTTTTTTTTCCATGGCTTAACTTAATATAAACAGTAACTCGAGCAATAAATGTGCCTTCCGATTTGAGTGATATCGTGCCGTGTAATATTCAATGAAAAAGATAGTGAAACACGAGGCCCAAGCTGGGGGCCCACATAAGGTGTTGCAATAGTGTAAATATAACAAAGCCAGACACCGATTGTTTCCTTTGCTAGGTAAAATCAATGTACAGAATACTCGGATGAAACAACTAAAGTAAACTAGGATATATTAGAGCCAGTGAATTCGTAATTTCCGACGAAAAGGGCCGGGAAAAAATACCCCTCATAACAAATCACCGGCGATCGTAACAAATCACCGTGTTGAGGGGGGCGGTGAACAAATGAGACACCGATTATCAAATTGTTTTGGTAATCATCGCATGTCGATTCATTTCATTTGTACAGGGTACTCTGACACAAAAATAAGGTAAACCAGCCTACTCAGTGCTAATGATTGTGTGATTTCCCACACGAAGAACGTTCTCAGAAATAATCCGACATGCTGATCAGCACACCAACAATCGGCACCAAAATTGATCACAGCTGTCACGGTAAATTCAGTATGTTTTACGAGTTTTTTTCTCTCCAAATCCCAACATATAGTTACACATGTAGGCGAATTTTGTCAGCTCTGTGTAAACAGAATGTGCCCCATTTTACGTACAAGAAGCCCTTACACAACGCAGTAGTCATCAACACACAATAACATCCCATACCTACTAATCGACTTGATAGCTTCGTAATTTGGGGAGGGTGGGGGTGAAAGTGCACCATGCAAGTTTCCAAATGTGTAAAGAAAAATAAAGGAAAGAAGTACAACACAATGTTGGTAAGCGATACAAAGGAAATATCTCCTTACGGCAGCGACTTGATACAACTACATTGATGCTGGTGGATTTATCACCGTATTATTGAATGCGAGAACAAATATGGTTCATACAGTAGCTTTTTCCGAGTAGCTTGATCAGTAACACCAACTATTAGACGGTCTCTAATCAGAGAATCATGTAGATTGCCAAAATTGCAATTTGAGGCAATTTTCAACACTGCTGCATAGAAATGGTCGAAATTCTCATCAGGTTTCTGGACACGCATATTAAATAGATAACGTTCATAAGTCTCATTTGTCTGACCGACGCACAATACACGCATTTTGTCCATAACGATTTTGATATCTTGTTTGTCACCTTCACTGTCAAAACTGGGCGAGTTGAATGCTTGAAGTGCCGACTTAGAGAAACATGCGAGTAGAGTGGCAGTACGTAGTTTCTTGTCTTTCTCGAGAAGACCTGAAGATATTTCATAGTTTGTCCATGCCCGGTCCAAAAATTCCCAGTCAGCAGCGCGACTTCTATCATCAGAGAGGTCCAACTTGTCGGGAAACGGAACATGAGAGCAAGATGCAAGATTTTTTTTCGTGATCCACTAGAGGTAGCGAGCGTATGGAGTACTGTAGTGTTACTTCAAATATTCATCCCACTTCTGACACCATGTCATGTTAGGATGGCTGAAACACGAGTCAATACTAGACAGAAAACTAGACGACCAATATTTATTACAAATCGGGCACTATATTACAAGTAACCAAACTGAGCATGCTCAAAGCAATGCCTTATGGGAAAACTATAGGGCTTACACCACACTTTGTACGCCCTCTGGTGTTTGGATCTTGGAACACTACGTTTACCTAAAGCCAACCTTGGCGTTTATCAACTTGAAAAATCTGTGTATGACGGCCGATGCATACCTGTCCCATTGCCTGTCAGCCACCCCTCTATTGTGAATGGGGATGACTACCCGCAATGGCGGACATCAGTTGCAGTGTTTGCATCGGCAAGAAAACCCTAAAACTAAAATGCGATCATATGGTAGATTTTATGCATTTTACCAGATGTACATTTCGAATCGAAACCCCCAGTAGGCCTACTGTGTAACATCGGTAAATCGGGCGAAAAGGAAAACGGGCGAACCGGTAATTGGGCGAACCGGTAATTGGGCGAACTGGTAATCAGGCGAAGGAGTTCGGGCGAAGTGGATTTCGGGCAAAGTGACTGTACCCCATTCTATCAGGATTCACAAGTACAATGAATTTACACAACATTTTACCATGAAATCGAACCTACCAACCATTTTCATATCTTCAACACTGCCATGGTTTTGGCGAGGATGAATCTCACATTCATTATTTTCTTGACTGGGCTCACACAGGTTTCAATTTTCTGTGGCTTGAATGTACATGTAATTGTACACCACACGTGAATGTAAACTAGCTTGCACAGTAATTCGTTTCACAGTCATTGAGGTTATACATTTGTTCAATTACTTATTTATTTATTTACTTATACGATAATAAAAAATCGTACATGTAATTTCTTAGACCTTTTCATAATGTAAACTGATACATGTCATCTCCAGAGCGTTTGCTTTGTTTTTGTACAACACACTGGAAATAACAAAATGGCTGACACCATCATAAGTTGCTGGTCATAAAAAATAGAATACACGTGCGCAACATTATGCAAATTAGTCCACTCACCGATTCCTATAATAAAAATAATAAAAATACATAAAAAATGCTAAATTTTAATTAAAATGTAAAATAAAACAATGAATTGCAGCAGCCAATCATTAGTAACATTCTTACCAAGTTATATAAAAATCGTTTTAATGCTTCTTGAGATATAACTGTAATAGCTTAAAATTCACACATTATTATGCAGATGAGCTCATTAATATGCATGGATGTCAACCAAAAACAAATCAAATCTGTGCATTGCCCCAGACAATCTATATACCAAGTTTCATTGAAATCCGAACGTTGGTTCTTGAGATATCGATGGAACAGACAGACACACACACACACACACACACATACTTGTATTGCAATATAATCCGAGGACTCCATTGGATTAACTTTTAATATAGTTGAATTAACTTTTAATATAGTTGCGATATGAACTCGATTAAAACGCGTTCCTATATAGGGTTGCGTTTTAATTGGAGTTTAATTAAACTCAATTACAATGCAATACAATGGAGAATTGCATTTTAATTAAGTTTAATTAAACAAGAGTTGAATATCCCGTGACTGAACATAGAAATGTTTGCGAAGCATAGGTTTAGTATCGGGGTAAGGTATGGTATAATTATATTAATATTAATATAACGTGAACCATACCTTCCCCCGATACTAAACCTAAGCTACGCAAAACGTATTAATAATCGAATTAACTATTAATATAAATTATGTTTTCCGAGGACTATGAAAAAGGTCCTCGGAAGGTGTGTATGTCCTCGGAAGTAGCTATATATCTGTATTTTTGTCCTCGCAACATATAGCAATCCAAGTACACACACACACACACACACACAGACAGACAGACAGACACATTAACTGCAAAGACTCCCTTTTTGTGCTTGGCACACGGGAGTCAAAAATGAAAACTGATTTTAAAAGAATTGGTCTTAAAAATCGATTTCAGAACCGAAAATGGTTATTAAAAAATGATAATTTAGTTTGCACATACCGCGTTTTTTCATTAAATTGTATTGTAAATTACCTAACTTGCATATTTTTCTTCTTTTAAAAGATTGAACATTGCATGCCAGAATAAGTAATGAAATTATTACCATACTTTAATTAGGTAATTTTTTTTTAAATACTTTCACTGATTCGTAAGAAATGAAATATGAGAATGGGCCATTCCAGTTTATATCTGCACCCCCTGTTGATGAGCTTGTGTTTTTTTCATACAGGGTATAATTTCCATGGGTGTACAAGTCATACAAAGTTTTATTTCCAAATCACCATTCACCATACAGTGATGGAAATCCAAAACTATAGTTCCTACTTATGGTGTTGATGAGTTCTTTTGTGCCACCATACAGAGTAGGATTTCCAAATATAACTCTCATCATATGCTAATTTACCAAGTTAAAAATTTTATATTTGACAATGGAAATCCAAACTAGTCCTGATTCACGGTGTTGATGAGCTCATTCGTGCCACCATCTTTATCTAATTTCTAGTAATAACTGTTTCATACTGGCCCAATTTATTTACCATATACAGTCAGAATTCCAAGTTTTTTTATTCATACTGTTGGAAATCCAACCTCATCAACCGGTATGTGGCGAGATAAACTAGGCCATATTTTATTTAGTAGCCATAACTGCCTGGATTTCCAGGAATTTTTTTTCCATACTCGTCTGGATTTCCAGATTCTGTTTCTCCATATACAGTTGGAATTCCGGGGTATTTTCCCCATCATACAGTGCTGGAAATCCGACCTCATCAACAGGGGGGTTGCAGATATAAACTGCAATGGCCCAATACCAACAAAATCTACGGCTTTAAGCGAAACTCCTTTGACATTTAGGTATTACAAGAGAAATAATCTAGTTACTGAATAAGAATGACAGTATGTTACTGACTAATAATTATTAAATCTACATTACTGTTGTATGCTCCCTACACTTCAAATAAATATTGTAATTTGTCACAGTGTAAGGCCCTCCTATTACTATTGAGAGGGGCACCCACATAACTCACACTGGACAGAGGGGTTCTTTCACTGCTAGTATGGGGTAGACAAGACAATAGCACTGGAAATAAAATATACATGCACCAAAATATCATGTTAAAGCTATTGGCTTTAATACCTCTCAAAATAAATACAAGAAACAAAGCACGGAAAAATACAATGAATAACTTAACTAAAATAGGAGATTGCCCAAAAAAGTGTGCATTTGTGATAACTCAGTTCCAGAATGTTGAAATTGATGACAGTCAATGACTTCTGCAACACAACAACGAGGAATACAGGAGTCTTGCTTGCAGAGGAACGCTGTTATTCTGGAGGCCGGGCATCGCTGATAGCAAGAGATTGCAGAGCAATTCATACAAGTCTCACAGAACGATGATTGAAGATTGTATCACTTGTCTCACAATATCGCAGCAGCAACACACAGGGTAGTCAGTTGAAATGCTGGGCCCTTACTGTCCTCAGTCTAGCCTATTTATGGGCATAAATGGCCCAGATTCAGGGTTTCCACATGAGCCAATCAGAATGTGGTCTTGCTAGCAGCTGTCTCACATAGGCAACTCAGTAGATCATAAACATTCTTTGTTATGTAAATCACAAGCACACATGGTAGTTTCCAATTGTCCTTCCAGAGTTATAAACAAAAATGACCTGTCAATCACCTTCATGGCAGTTATCAAATGACAATGCACACCGTTCTGTAGTACGCTACAAACAACTAATTACATTAGATTGCTATTTTATAACTTCCTACACTTCCAAATAAATTGTGTAATTAGTATAGTACCTCAAAAATACAGCACAGGAAATACAATACAAATAAACTCCTATGACGTTAAGATATGGTCAACAAGAATATTCTAGTTGTAGTATGTTACAAACTACACCATAGGAAATACAATACCCTCAATAAATCCCTAATACCCTCAATAAATCCCTATGGCATTAAGCTATTTGAACAGGAATATTCCAGTTGTAGTTTGTTAAAAACTACCAATTATACTATATCATACTGTATTATTATATTCCTTCCGGCACTTTAAATAGCGTAATTATTATACTACATCTATATACAGCTCAGGAAATACAATACTCCCAATAAAACCTATGGTGTTAAAGCTATTTCAAGAAGAATATTCTAGTTGTAGTACGTTGTACAAACTAATAATTGTATTAATAATACATCTTCCGACGCCTCAAATAAATAATGTAATTATGATTCTACAGCCACTTAGGAAATACAATATTCCCAATAAACCCCTATGGCGTTAAACAAAACCAAGTCTGGGTCAAGTATGTTATTAACCAATCAGAATGCTTTGTTGTACCAACACAATTCTTTGGAAATTCCCAAATACTTTCTGGTAACGCAATGCAGAAGTGAATTGTGGATGTCGAAGTACGATCTGTTGGAATTGATTTGTGGCAAATAAACAGCATGGTTTTTATTTCAAAATATTATTTAACTAGCAATTTTTGATAGGTAAACTGAATATGACATGAAATATTTACCGCATTTTACTTTTATTAACAGCTCATTGTCAAAGCGTAGTTTATGTGCAGTTACCATGGTCTACGCATTGACAACATATTCATGGCAATATCCATGCATGAGTCATATAAAAACAAATTACCAGTATTTGTTAAGCAATGATCAAAGTTTTCAATTAGCTGCATTTTGAAGGCGTGGGTGCTTTGCCAAATGTGACCACGAATATAAAAATTGTCATGCTGTCCAGTATCTAAATTGAAATATATGAACTCAATTTTATTTGTCCAGGCTCATGTATAGAGATACGAAACACGAAACAAATCATTATGGACATGTATCTCAACAAGTATAAAATTTGTATCAAATTTGAATTAAAACTGACAAATCTTGTCCAAGATACCACATTTTCAAAAAAACAAGATGGAATCCAGTTGGCCATTTTTTATCTAATTGAAAACAAAAATTGGTATGGACATGTTATCTACAATGTATGTATGTATGTATGTATGTATGTATGTATGTATGTATGTATGTATGTATCAAATTTGAACAAAAACTGACAAAGCATATATAAAATACCACATTTTCAAAAAACAAAATGGCTGCCAGTGGGCCATCTTTGACCAATTGTCATAGACGTGTATCCTAACATGTACAATGTATGAACCAAATTTGAAGAATAATGCATGGAACATCTGCAAACAGGTGAATTAATATGTACTCTATGTGGGTACCACTCATCATAAAGTGATTTCCCTTAATCTAGTATTGTACTGAAAACTTCCATTGACCCATGTCTATAATCTAAGAGTACACAAGTGCAGCCAAACTATGTCTCATACAAGTATACATGCTCAAGAAACTGAGTAATTAAATCAGAATAAACCTTGTACCTTTAACAATTTGACTTCTTTGTTAATTCATGTCTTTGGATATTGCCTAGACTGTCGACAGTCCTTGGGCCTAAAATGGTTTACTAGACATTCAAACGCGAAGAGGGACTTTAGTCCCGAGAGACTGTCCCTGTTTCTAGTTGATAAGAATAATTCATAGTTCATAGTTGACGTCACGAAATAAATTATATTAACATAATGCATGCAAATTTATTCTAAATGACCTTCTGAATGCGCTGGTTGTTCATGTTATGAACACAATGATACAGTCACTCCAACCAAAATAGCAAAGAAACTATTAAATCGCCTAAAACCAAGGAAACAACGTGCATTGTTTGTGGCAGTCAAATAGAAAATATAGAAAACCGGAAGAGACTGTTTCGAGATCAACAGAAATACGACATGCAAATAAATCGAATTTGTTGTGGCAGAGACGAACGCTCTACATCTTGTCAGTTCGTATGCGTGCAGAAAATGTGGAATGAGAGCGTCGACTCTGCATAAAAACATGGATGAGTTCAGGAAGAATGTTTAACAAACTTCGCGCAAGTCATGATCGATCATAGTAGCCAGCAACCCTGAACCTTTTCACAATTGGCCACGATAAAATGAGCGACTATTCATTTGCATATGAAAGTACCCGGATCTGGTAAGAAATCTTACCAGTAAATTGCAGCACCGGAGAGTCGGTCGTGCTTAACAGCACTCCATACATCCTGTCCCGGCACTCACAATTTATTCACGCCTATTACGTTTACACACAATATTTATTAATAATAACAGATTAATATTAGGTACGACCGACTGTCGACAGTCTAGATATTACCAGGACCTGGGATTTATTTTAGTATCACCACTATAATTCATATCAAAATGTAGCCCTGAACCCCCCTACAGTTTCCACTGAGATTCATAATGGTACAACCCATTTATCCTGACAAATGAAGCTATATTTAGACATGTTTCAATGTGCCTGGCCAAGATTTATAAACAGTAACTGCAAAGTGTTTTCACTGATCTTCAACTTTGTGATCCAGTATTTCAGGGATGGCTCTTTATAATGGAATGCAATTTTTACAGTTTGAAGATAATATATATAACAACATTTCTGACCATTTTTTCAAACAAAAATCAAAGAAAACTTTATTTATTATGAACAGATTTGAGTGTAAAACCAATAAGGTCTGTGCAATGTAACAGACCATCTATGTACCAAGTTTCATTGGAAATTATGAATTATTAATTCATATTATTTTTTAACCCCAAACTAATCAGGTTTGTACATTGTCCTAGAGCATCTATGTAAAAGTTTCATTTAAATGTAATAAATAGTACTTTGAATATATGTGTGAAAGTTTAAAATTGGTTAATTATGCAAATCAGGGGATTAATATGCACAATTATTCACCCCAAAACTTGCCATGTCTCTGCATAGTTCTAGAAGATATATGTACCAAGTTTCATTGAAATATGATGACTAGTACTTGAGATATCAGTGGAAAAACTGAAAATTAACTAATCATGCAAATTAGGTGATTAATATGCACTGATTTTTATCCAAAACTAATCAAATCTGAAAACTAATTATGCAAATTAGGTACATAATTTGTACTGATATTACTATAAATATTATTAGGTCTGTGCAGTGTCCTATGACATCTATATATAAAGTTTCAAAGAAATATGATCAGTATCAGTAGAAAAGCTGAAAATTTACTAATCATTATGCAAATTATGTAAATTAATATGCACGGATTTTTACCCAATACTAATCAAATCTGCGCATTAGTTCAGAGCATCTATGTACCAAGTTTCATCCAAGTGAAATAAGTGAGTAATGGTTCTTTAGATATCGGTGGCACGTTCATGGTACAACTAAAAATTAGCTTATTATCATGCAAATTAGGTAATTAATATGCCTATATTTTTACTAAAACCTAATCAAATCTGCACATTGGCCCAGAGCATCTATGCACCAAGTTTTATCAAAAATCGATGTATGGTTCTTGAGATTTCAGTGGAATAGACGGACACACACACATACACACATACATACATATAGACTGCAAAGACTACCATTGTGTGCTTAACATACGGGAGTAAACCAGACTGCAGATGCAGGTCATGACATCACTGAAAACCCTAGCATTACCATCTAACCTAATTATTTATTCTGAGCATGCTCAGTTGTTCTCTCAGTGTTGTTGGGAGAGGTAATTTTGGATATCTCTGTTATTGATTTATTTAGAATCGAATACATTAGGTAAAAACTAGTGAATCAGGAATCAATAAATTCATTAATCTGAATCTGAATCTAACCAAATCAATTTATTCTGAGCATGCTCTGTTGTAAAACTTGTGAATATGGAATCAATAAATTTATAAATCTGAATCTAACCGATTCAATTAATTCTGAGCATTCCTTGTTGTTCTGTCAATGTTGCTGGAAGAGGTAATTTTTGATGAAAATTGTGAAAAAGACCTACTTAGGTTTTTCAGATCTGGAAATAAAATGTTGTGCATAGTCAAAATATTATTGCTCATCAACCTGCAAAGTTTAATTGATATCTGATGCAGAATTTCTGAGAAAATGTTGGAGATGGAAAATGGAAAATGTCAAAACTCGTTTTGAACGGGGATTAATCAAGTTTATTAAATCCTGAATAAAATAGCTGTCTTGTTTGTTTATCTTACAAATGTCTCTTTTTCAATACAGACAGCTAACAAAAGAGAAATAAAACGCATATACAATTAAAGAAAATTATTCATCCAGATTTTTCTAAAATCTATACAAATGAAAATGATTCCTGTACAGGAATGCACATTTTACAGTGACACTGTGATCGAGTAAAACAAATGAGGTAATCACAATGCTACTTTAGAATTTTCCTACCTTGTGTCCTATTCAATGTTTTGGCACATTTTTTGCATCAACAAGTTGCTCATTTTAAACACCGAACAATTGCACATTTGTGTATACCAATATGTAATTGGCCACAGCAAGAGTCGAAAACCCATGACTTTTCACAGTAAATTTATTCATAGTGGATGACATCAATGCCTGACCGAGAGCGAGAGAAAGACAAACAGATAGACATAGCCAGAATAGAAGCTCCAGTTTTGTGCTTTCAGAAATTTTTGAATCAAAAATTATACTTGACATGCACATGTAAATTATGTATTGTATTTGTGTTGAAGTCTGAGAGTAACCCCCCCCCCCCCAAGGTACTTTCATAGCAGATTTAAAAGAATTATGATCAAAATTATTTATTTAATCAAGCTCACTAAGTTTTCAGAGGATGATAAAATAAATTTACAGGCAAGGCAAAATGACAGTTAGTAATAAATCAAGAGTAAATGTAATTCTAATGTATTAGTGAATTGTACATTACAATTGAAAAGAATCAAACTCCTAACACTATATTTTGATAAAAATCTAGGATTGAAATTGTGGAAAATATGGTTCTGGATTTTAGGGGGTTGTCTCTACTGCCTGAGAATGGTATTGTATTGCTGTAATTTTCAGGTACTCAAATGTTTCTTTGAGGAATCTGAGAAGTTAGTATACATGTACATTTAACTATTCTATAGTAAATATAGATGTAGAGCAAACAGATATTTCAAATTAAATCACTTACTTTTGGCTTGATATGTATTGTTGTCAAGCCATGTCATACCCTTTCTATCAGCTTGTTTACTGACATCACATCTATGCCATGGTTTTATGTTCTATCATTTTGTTCAACCTAAATATAAATATAATGATATAGCATCAGAAAACTTACTATACTGTATAATATTCAAAAAAAACAAGAAACAAGTCATGCATTGTCCTAATTATTTAAAATTTCTTGCTTAAATTTTGTTTGCCGTACCATGTATAGAAAATGAAATGCAACAGTTATGTCTTAGATATGTCTGAAATCAAGTTTATCGGAAATAAAACGGCCACCAGTCAGGTGTCTTGGGCTGAATTTGTAATTCAGAGTATTGAGTAGAAATTGTTGATAATGAATAAGCTGACAATCTGACAATACATGCCATAGATCTGGTTCCTTGTATACTGTCATAATGTCTCATTTTAGTGCATTATTTGAATCAAAATAGTCAGCAGTAAGCCATCTTTTATCAGATAACACAATACTTGCAAGTACATGTGTATGCTATGATACATGTATAAATTACTCTCCCTATTTTTATATTGAAGCAATGTGAAATGGTAATACTTTATTTTAGCTAGTTATTTTCTTCTTTCTTTTTATGAAGTTCACTTATATAAACAAATAATTCAATCCCTTCAATAAAAAAGTGAACATGTTAAAGTACTTAATTGTTATATGTCACAAATTTAGAAAAATACTGTAAAATACTTAATTTTTGCTTGAAATTATATTTTGCTATTTTTGCTGAAGGAATGATTCAGTGAAAATAAAATTCAACAAATCTACTTTTTTTCTTATATTTTACATTCAACTCTTCAAAAATCAGTGAAAATAAAATCCACACAAAACACCCAAAACGTGTTTGGATGATTTGGAATGATTGGTATTGTTGGTGTTTCATATACAAAAAATAGTAATGAGTCATATACATGTAAAGGCAACAGACAGTATGAAAAATACCAGTAAATAGTAGCTTACGTCACCACGATGCAAAAATGATTTAAATATATAGGTAAGCTGCAACTCTGCAAAACACAATTCAAACCTTACCGTTCCTTGTGATTGAGGATGTCTGCTTTTAACTTCTAATCATCCTTATATTCAAAATGCTAGCTAATATGGGGACATACCCTTTAAACTCATATCCTTGATCACAATGTAGTATCCTAGAAAGCCCATATGGACACCATGGTAGCATCTACTATTGTGAGTTATGTTGTTGCACAAGGCACACAAGGAAACAAATCTTTACTAGTGAAACATTTACAAAAAATTCCATGTACAATTTTTGTATACAAAAGTGTTCCAAATATGTGATACTTCTTGTATACAAAAAAATTGTATACTTTTGCACACAAAAAGTAAACATTTTGTCTAATGAATGTTGGTAAGGGATTGTTCTTGAGATATCAGTGGAACAGACGGGCACACATACACACACACACACACACACACACACACACACACACACACACACACCCAGAAAGACAGGCTAACTGCAAAGACTCCCATTGTGTACACAATTCATGTATGCCAGGTACCAACTACTTACAAACTTTAGGAACACATGCAACTTGCAGTGTACACAGGCAGCTCCCCTTTCATGGATAGGGTCATTCCATTTTTTGTTCTACACCCCCCCTCCCCACGGATGGTTTAAATCCAAGGGGTCATATTTCTACAAAAAAGTATGGATCGTTTAATTCCAAGGTGTCATATTTTTGATATATTTATTTTTTTACATACATATCCATATACGTCAAATCAGTAAAGTTTCCAGGGGGTGTATTAGTTAAAAAAAATCAGACACCTGAATAATTGATTTGAATCCATAGCGTGTCAAAACCTTAACAGGGCACCTTCCAGTTAAGCCTAATCTCACAACAAATTTACTTTCTGGATTAAAATAACAATGGATAACAAAAGATAGATTAACATTGTAAAAAACATAAACAATAGTGTCCCATGATTCTTTGGTGCAATCCATGGGATTGAGCGGATCCCCTTTAATATCCATCCGTAGAGGGGGGTGAACAAAAACTGGAATAACCCATAGTAGCTGCAGTCATAGGGGGCAAATCGAGCGAAAAACGTTATAATATTCATCAGGAAATACGAAAATCAAGTAGAGCTTCAGTTAGATCGTTGATTTCTTTGGAGTTTGTGGCCAAAAAGTTCAAATTGTCCCCATCCAAGATGGCAGCTCATAACCGCGAAAGATCTTGTAAAATGTATGTATGAAGCTTGAACCAGGGCAAAGTATTGCGATTTGGGAATACGAATTTAATTTTAGATTTCTAAACGTTGCTTACCTTATTTCAAAATGACACGAAATTCAACCTCTATTACCCAACCACATTTAACTACGGTAAAATGTCAACACGAATGTACTTACCGATCCACATAAGAACCATCGTCCGCCTGCACGGTGTTATTCCGTTTGGATATTCCTCCGCGGAGTGCTTCGCCGGAACATTCACCTTGAAAATTCAAGATGCATAAGAACATGCGATGTCTAGTGGTTCACTGGCGTCTCTTGCGAAGAGAGCAGACGGGCGGCATATATCCCACCTAAGTGAATGAAAATTATGCTTCGGCGAATCATCAAAGCATCACCCATTCCGCACAATTTTAAACATGATAATTTACATACATTAATTCATTGTTGACAAAATACAAATTATACAACCGATTATATTCACCAAAATTGCACAATACAATAATTTAGTGCAGACCGATCGTGTGAATGGGCTGGGCAGGGGACTGTGGATTCAATTTTAAAGATCAGTCGCCGGATACTGCTCGTTCTCCATTCATTGACTGATTCTGGGCCCTGAACAACGACAACAACGGC
Organism: Saccoglossus kowalevskii; assembly: GCF_978046115.1. Taxonomy (NCBI): domain Eukaryota; kingdom Metazoa; phylum Hemichordata; class Enteropneusta; family Harrimaniidae; genus Saccoglossus; species Saccoglossus kowalevskii. The sequence continues at coordinate 19,370,347 of NC_140651.1, forward strand.
ATAACATCAGTCGAGGCATGGAGAGTGAATGCCGCCTTGATGGAACGCGTTGATATCCACTGCCGATATTTCCTCATATATAAATCAGTGAATTTTTTCGCAAGTAGTAGAACAGCACGATAAAGCTGTGAGTGGCGGTTATCCTGACCATCATGCCCCGGTACAGTAAAAATGTGACTGAGATTGAAACAGCAGACGGCATGCGGTGGATCCAAACCGGAGTTTAATGTTATGCAAATAAGTGTTTTTAGGCCTAACAATGCAACTTTAGACAACTCTGTTTCGTTTTCGTATAATAATAGGGCAATACACAACATACAGAAAGTTACGTCATTGTCCACAGTATGCTAGATATTGTCTCGGACAACACCTTCTGACTTTCAAAAAAAAATGACAACTTGCATTGCTTTCTTTTTCTGCACTTACCTTTTCTCGCGTGATTGAAATTTAATATAGTATATTCTATATAACACCTACATCTATAGCTCATCATAATAAACAAATATTCACGTTTTGTGAAATATTTAGTATATTAATGAGGGGAGTCGTCACCTGCGCATGCGTCAGATGGCCATAGCGTGTGATTGTTTACAAACAAGCGTCTACCCACGAGCCTTTGCGTTTTAGCATCTATTGTCGTCGTTTGGGACTCAATTTCCGCGCGTGCGCAGGTGACGACCTTCCCGCTTTAATAGTTTGTAACGCATATTTTGTATGGCGTGTGGTTTATAATCTAGAAGTACATGAAATGAAAGTTAGAGTGGTTCAGTTGGCCAAAAACCTTCATATGCTGCTCTGGATATCATTGGTCACTACGCATTTGCAAAAAAAAAAACCCTACTGCTGTTATCAGATTTTCCTCATTTATATAGACGTCTTTTCTAAAAAAAATGAATAAAACAAAAAAAATATGGTACAATTTTCTCTATTGGCCTTCAATCATGTACTTCAATTGCATGTTTCCTATTTTGAGCGTGTCATTTTTCCGCAATGTTTGGTGCACATGATTTTGTGAGATAACAGTTTGGGCGATGTGTGTTCACATTTACAAGCACAAGGCGAAAGAGCTGACAAAAATTCAATATTTGAAGCAACATCTTCTGCAATATTTGGAGAATGAATCTTCGGGTCACTTTTTCATGACATGGAACAGATGAACTTCTTTCTTGTCTAATGTTATGACCACTCTTTTTTTGTCTATCTCAGCTCTTCTGATTACGACTCAATACATCGACATTATTCGTCAAAAAAATAAACTGGTAACCGTTATCATGGCTACCTCTTTAAGACCGCCTGAGTACCGTGTTGATTCTATTAAGGTGGGTTGTAAATTGTTGTCGACTGTACTATCAGATTGAATGACTGTGTAGTAACAGAGAACACAGCCCCCTGGTACATACCTTATGAACCTTCCGTTATCACTGTATAATATTTAAATAACATGCCATGGCTAGCATCAATAATTTTCACCTTCCACAAAATAAGCAGTATACCCGTGTTTGATTGTGTGTGGCAAAAGTAACATAGGGAAAAAAATCACTAGTGAAAGGTTTGTTAATATGGAACAAGGATGAGTATGACATGTGTCGTGTTTATTATTTGATCACTTGAGTTTTTATAGGAATTCATACTGGGATCACACAACAATTAATGTATATCTTTATTTATGGCGGCCTGTTTTTAGAGATTATATCTTGTATCTGTTTATAAGAAAGCTAAAAATTCAAACAATTATCAAAATTATACAGTCATGCTTGAGCATGATTTAAGGTGTTTCGTGATTACAAAGTACTTGAATAAATGAATGAATGTTGCCGGAAGTTGTTCCCAACACAGTACCTAATTTGCATAACAATTTCACCAACAATCACGGAATTGGCTGAATACTTAAAAATGTCCTTCTTTAGCAACATTACAGGGCAGATGGTATTGTGGGGTACAGTCCAAAATAACTCTTCCATGTCATGTGGTGTTACCAAAAATATTCACTGGCTGTTTCAATTTATTGTAATTTAAAGTAGTAATAGGTGAACTTAATATGTGATCAGTGTCATACATAGAGTAGATTGGTAAGCCAGATTGTCTTGTTCATTATGTACAAATGACCAATTAAAAATAACTTGCACCTACTCAACAATATGTATATTTCTATTATAAAATTATGCTTGTAAATACGTTTGTTGTATGACTTTTCTGTCTGATCACGTGAACAGGCATTGTAGGGTAAGCCAGAAACATTATAAACTATGGAGAAACTGTTAACTGTAACAATTGTAATGGATTTGTATTACTAAAAAGGAATTTAAAGACAAAAGTTTGAAAATGAAAATGGGTCTTAAAATGTCCGTAATTATGCCTATTTATTGAGTTTTATTACTGGTATTCTTTAACTCTTAAATGTAACACAACTTTTATTGCTGCTATTTCAGACAATATTTTTGCCGAAACCTGTTCTCATACGAAAGGAAATTTTGGATCCATGGCATCAAGATGTAATAAGTATTAAACTGACTCGTTTTAATGATTTCTTTGTAATATAATAATATATATATATATATCATTAGGGCGTGGGCTGTTCTGGCATACTATCTGTTTGATTGCATTGTTCGAAGTCAAAACTAAAGACAAGTATCTAATACGTGTGAGTCATTTGCCATTATGATGATATTGGTAAAACAAAAAACATCGGCAAGTGTAAATGTTCTGTCAGTACATTAGATGCTCAGGCACAGGTCTAAAGACATGTGCCAAATATGGACGTCTACTCAAATTACATGCTGTTCTCAGTATTTGTTAAGCTTTTTACGTCGAGGTTTGTATGATATGTAATATATATTTCTTCCGCAGTATCGATATTAAGGATATAACATATGGTAATTCATTGAATTTATATTATTATTATATGAAGCCTTTAAACACTAATATAATGACGCCAAACAAAATTAATTATGTTGGACTAACACGATTAAACAACTTCATCACAACTTCACAACGTTGTGAAGTATGAAAAAGATTCAATACAAACATTATAGAATCTGAATACAATACTTCTGTAAATTGTTCACCTCTTGAGATGGATATCAAGCAAACATAAAATATACTTGTTCGATTTCATTTTTCCGCTTTGAAATATATTAAATTTAAACAAAGTATTGCTGTCATACTGATCCATCTTTTGAAAACATTATAACGCGTGGTTCAATCCATCAATTCTATACTTTTTATTTAACCTTTCGATATATATAAATAACATACAATGTAATAATATGGAATGACAAATTGGCTTGTTAATTTTTTCATTTACTGACATAGTGTATGCTCGCTTTAATGATGAATACAAATGATATTATTGGAAATAACTGAAACACATTGATGAACGGTATCATATCTCAGCAACTGACACACAAAACACATTGCGTTCCTCTTTCATATTTGTTCCGCCAGTCCGAGTATAACCGAGTAATTGCGTAGATTATATTTTAAATATTGTTAATATTGACTTATATGACTTATTTTAAAATTCCAGAATGTATACACATTAATGCATTGTGCTGCAGAAAAAGGAGATACAAGTTTTGTGAAAGACGTGTTAGAAGCATGTGATCTAATCATTTCAGCTACGGGAAAAGGTTTATTTGTAAGTGCAAAATTTGATTGTATAAGACCTTAATATTTTACTTTTCACGCACTATATATACATGTAACACAGTGTACTAAGTGTTTATGGTATTGTTTGGGAGTATATATTGAGTAAATAATTTTATATGCGTTTATTTTCACAAAAAAACAACGCTATTTTAGTCAAATAATGCGAGATCACAAACCAAGACAAATTATAACATCACATTGAGTAAACATTTCGATAACATTTATACAGTATCAGACTAAAACTGAGCACAACTGCCCAAGGATCTATCAAAAATAGACAATAGCAAGCAAGGGTGCTAACAATCAGCAACATTAAGACGACAGTGATTTTACAATAAACACACTGTATTTATAACTGTATATAACCACATTGACGACCATTGTATGTATCTAGTAACATTCGATACATACATATATATCAACTGCATTACATCTTCATCACAGAATGTCTCGAAGTGAAATCACACTAGTTTATACAATTTAACTGTCACAAAAACAGGACTCTGGCTTCATGCATCAAAGTATAACGGCAAGAAGTCCATACATGCAAGTTGTGCAGCACAATGGAGATGCGTTGACTAATAACAATGATGAAATTGTAAGTAAGAATATGTATAATTTACTACTGATAATATAGTTTTTTGCTCCCAAACCAACTCGTTTTGTTAATGTGTGTGTCATTCAAGTTTACTCACTTTGAGGAAAAGCACTGCTACCATTTAATTACCCAATTCATATTATTATTATTTAAGGGCCATGTAACATCGAGACGTATAAAACGTGCGCTGGAGAGTGGGAATGTTCAATGGATATTTGCAGATGAACTGGATGACATATGGCACACAACAGAGGTGAGAAATGTGACTGGTCGTTTTTCGTAATACCATATTTATTCACATATTTACAGTAATCAGTAAGAAACAACACCTGTCAACCAACTAATTTATTGTATTATATGTAATTTAATGTTTACAAATATATATGTATAGCCAGTAGAGTTGCTCACATGTGAAACTCTCACCCCCACTACATAAGTTGTTCTTCTCCCATAGGAAAAGAAACAAGCAGCTCACATCCACCATGTCGTTGGAGAGAATACGAATGGCGAATACAAGATCTTAGATATATTTGGAAAGAATGTAGAATCTGACTTGTCGTCTTTATATGCAAGCGAATGCAAAGTATCCGTTATGATAACAGGTTCATGCCTTTGTACAACTACCAAATATTCTAAGTTGTTCAGTTTATTTAGTAGGTGCAAAATTCACAATTTATTAGTTCACAATTTGTCATTCTATCAATATCCAAGATTGAAAGTTTATAACGGCATATTGTTATCCAGTGTGTCAATGATCAGTGCTAAGAGTACGTTATCTTGGCTTACCCCATCTGTTAAACACATCGGTTTTGTGTATGTCGACATCCCAGCACCATGGTATATTCGTTTACCTGGCAGGATAGATACACTGAAAATAAGTCACTGTAGATTTGACAGAAATGTGAAGGGCAATGATCAGAAATTTATTCATATCACTGCAAATGCTGTTAATAGATTGTATCTTGATAACAACCGCTTACAATCACTTCAAATGGATATAGGTTGTCTATCTGGGTTAAAAGTGTTTGATGTCAGCAATAATAATATCACACGAATACCTCAGTCATTAAGCAGAAACACATTTATAATTTCTGGCAAGCCTGTTGCAAACATTCCAAAAGATGTTATCAAAAACGGGATGGAAAGTGTTCTAGCGTACTTGTCTGTGTTTGATGACAGCAGAAATACAGTGGAAAATAACAAAGTAAAGATGGTTCTAGTTGGTCACGAAGGTGTTGGCAAAACTACATTAACAAAAACACTAGGTGGATTGGTTGGTAAGGTTTTGAAAACACATGGCATTGATATAAGTAATATCAAAGAAAATGATATCCAAATTTGTATTTTGCTGGTGATGTAGACTTTCTTGAGTCACACTGTTTGTTTCTTACAGACGACACACTATTTTTGGTCGTCTTTGATCTCAGTAAATGTGGGTTAAGTCCCACATCTTCATCGGTTAGTCAGTTAGGCCGACTTTTTCTCTGGCTTCAAAACATTCATCTGCATGCGCCTTATGCACGTACATTGATTGTTGGAACACACGCTGATATGGGCATGTTGAACAATGTTATTCTTCAAAACCTTTGGCAACAGGTATTCAAGAGTATACATGAAACACGTAGTGCTCATCTTGCCTTTTACAAACATTCTGAGAGAGCTGATTGTATAATGTCAGCCACAAGTAGCATCCAGAAGGAGATTACATGATGGTAGAGCTGGGTTTGTAGAAGTTGATAACCAGACTCCTCAAAATACGGACACATCTTTGCCAACAGATGACAATATGTGTTCTACTGTTTACCCTCATATACTTGGATACTATGAAGTAAGCAATAATGGGATTTTACCTAAACTAGGGCTCGGCTGGAAAAATAAAAGCGTCCATCACCTGAAAATGGCAATTTGCAAACTAGCTAGGCAGATGACAGCAGATATAATGCCCAATATTCCGGAGACATGGCATTTTGTCAGAGAATTATTGAAACAGCGAAAGGGAATACCTGGTGCACTTCTGTCTTGAAATATTCATATTTCATGAGAGTTTCTCATAACTTAGGTGTTACCTCTGAGGATTCACTCTCACATTTAATGAGCTTCCTAGCTAGTCAGGTTGATATTGTATATGTGAAGCCACCCCACGTGTCTAATGATGATAGAATAGTTGTGACAGATGTGAAATGGTTAGCAGACGTTCTAAAGGAGGTAATATTTATGGTGAACAGCAGGCCTAGGGTAGATACACTTGACATTTTGAGACATGAAGATGTAGAAGAAGCATTAAAAGGCACAAGTCGGGATTTTCATGACCCACTGGTAACCCTTTTAACAGAGATGGGCATCTGTTTTCAGTTTCAATGGTTAAACCAACCAAGGAAGCTAGTGTTTCCAAGGAGCTTGCCAATTGGACAACCACCTGTAGATGAGTGGAACACCTATCCCACAGAAGGGAAGAAGCAGTGTTGTATCTTGTATCAGTATGTTTTCTTGCCCCTGTATTGTTCTGTGATATTGTGGTTAAGGTGCATGCTCTCACAAAGTTCATTGACGAGTCTTTATTTTACTGCAACAATTTTCTTTATCGCAGGTCAGGTGTTGATACACCATGTAACATGTGTCGTGCTAGTAGACAGGAAGAGTCAGTTCAGTTGTGTCGTTTTGTGCTATTGTATCATATAAATAGCATTCTTGTAGTTGTCAGGGGTCCGCACTCATGCTGTATCATTGATGAGATTGATAGGGAAATAATGACCACTGTTTCCAGTGCTAAACTGTATAATGGTATTTCTATGACGAAATCAGAGGCTTGCCCAATATGTGCATGTACTTGTACCATTGACACAGGTACTGTTAAGTGTGGTGAGCAAGCATTTGTATTCTCCAAATATCTTTTGCGGAACAAACTTTCCAAAGCAGCATCCAATAAAGGATATATCTAATGTCCTCAGTGACAGAGTATGTCCAGGCTTATTTGTGATGCTTCCTATTAAAAGTGCTTTTGACGTCAAATCTAGAATCTCAGATGGGTATTCTTTGCACTTACTGTGCGAGTTTCCTGGAAATCCACGCTTCTTACATTCACCAGGATATAGTTTATTTTGTGAATGAATTTCTTGACAAGTATGTTGCTTATCTTGTTGAAATACTAGAATTTCTTGGAAAGATAGAATCACTTGTGTCTCTTGTTCCTGTAGTAGGTCCAACAATTGGCCCCTCCTTTAAAGTAGCAGGGACAGCAGGAGACATTCTTGGGTGGTTCAATGACATATTTGCTAATAAATATCCTTCAATCAAAGGATCTGCACATCATTCATGCACAACTATGAAAGAATTAAAAGAGCATCGCAATGCTCCACAGCGAATTGAGTTCGCCCGTTTTCTAAGGAAATCAGATGAGAAAGATCGTTTTGGAGATTTATACCCTGTGCCATATAGTGGAGAAACACTGTGGTGCCGTGAAGAGCATCATGGAATCCTAGCAGAACGTCGACTATGAGAAAATATAGTCCTGATTTGGATCTGTGTTATCCCGACTTTGACCTTTTCATCTACATCCAGTGAAGTCGACTATATAATATTTTTATTTCAACGTCATATTGATCTCTTATTGGAAGATGTTTGAAATTGAAGTTGATAATTGAATCGTTTTTTTGTGAAATGTAAAATATCAGTTCCAAAGCAAATATTTCGAAGAGCTATTGTGTCAAAAACGTCTGCTTAAATCACTTTCTGTGTGTGTTGCTTTAGCACGCAATATTGTTATTAAATTATACCTGTGTTAATTCGTATTAAAGCGGGGGAGTCGTCACCACACATGCGCCAAATGGCCATAGCGTGTCATTGTTTACAAACAAGTGTCTACCCGTGAGCCTTTGCATTTTTAGCCTGTGTTATCCTCGCTTGGAACTTAATTCCCGCGCGTGCGCAGGTGACGACCCTCCCGCTTTAATTCAGATCACGGTAATGACACAAAATTGATGGTTACACTAGATTTATTGTCACTGCTTGAGGTAGCTCATTTAATATCTGATCAGTGACACAGTGACTAATTATTGTTCATTTAAATAAAACCATGTTAAATGTACATTTCCTGTAACTTGCGCATGCGCATACAGTGGCGAAGCGTATATGGTGTAAATGAGTTTGCACAAAGACCATTCAAATTAATGATATAGTGTTTACGTCATCTCAGAAATGCCTCATCGCTAGAAGGCGTGATTTGTATTGGGGTGGTGTATGTTTTATACATACATACATTAATATTTTATGTTATTTTACCTCGTATTTGTTTTCATGCACAGATCAGCAAGTAAAAATAGTAATCTTCAATTATTTTGTTATGACTTTTTTTTTCAAAATTTAACTTCCGTTATATGTAGGAGACGTTCATCACTCATGCTTTGACGGCTTCGAATCGTTATTAGATTATCATTTTAATTTGTATGTGCTTTTTTTGATCTTCATTTTGCAATGCGCTAGTGCATGTGTGACGTAAATTAATTTTAACGTGTCGCTATTTTTGTTCATCTATATTCGTCCGCCAATCTCGTGTTTAGGACAAACACCAAACAATAGTTGTCGATGTGAATATTATTATCCGACACTACATAATCACAATATCACAAACTATGTGTTGTCGTTAGAGGGCGCTGTGTATGTCAAACATAACAAAAATCGCCGACCAGCGTTGTCGCCATTTTCCATTGAACAGAATTGTCGATATAGAACTATATTATGTACATTTCATTACAAATATATTATATGAATCTTAACATTTAATAATATTCAATATTTATTTTTTGGCTGCCAATGTAGAAATATATTTGATTGTATAGAGAATAAATGATACGTTGTTTACTTTCATCAATTGTTGTAACTTTCTCTGTTGCATAGATTGTGCACGTGGGTCAGGATTACATCTATATATTCTAGTATAATTTCAGCCTTTTTCTCCTAGCAAAATATGTCACATGCTAATTACTTTATATTAAATGAAATATAATTTTTGTTTATGTTATCTTTTGCATATTTTGCACAAAATTAGAGAGAATATTACTGGGTCATCAGGGACAAAACATTATTTCTTGGGTGCATAGGTCACATATTTGATACGGATTGTTTTGAATTACTGAGTGACGTATCACGTCTCTCTAGTAAATGAAGGCCCTTTAAAAGGGCGCTGAACTGTAGATTTTAGGGTTTATTTCACGATCTTAATGTAATTTTGATCAAGTCTAAACCAAATTCGAACTTCCCTACCAGCCTACTGCCTTTTTGTAACGATTTTAAAAGACGCACAAAGCAAACATTTGCCTCGTTTTCTATGGAGAGCCGCTGCTGCGGGTCCATTGTTTCAGTGACGTTGTTCATGAACTACCCTGATTGGTCAACGCTATGTTTTCACTGTATTGCTTGCCAAACTCGTAGTGTTATCGATGAACTATGGCAGATTCAAGCGACTATGCTTATGACAGCTCTAGTGAAACTGAACTTGCTGTGGGTAGTGTCTCTGCTGTAAAATCTTGCCGGTTCGAGCCGAAATACCGGCCTGGAGAGGAAAGAGTAGCGATGACACGGACACGGACAGCTCGGGTGGTGCTTTTTTCTGTGATCATCTATCAGTAAAAGGTGATGTATTTGGCAGTAATAAATGAATAACATATTTGACGTAATTTTACTTGAATATATATTGCGTCAGGGATATGACCTTGAATTGAAAGCAAACCTCAAAGTCAATGCATATATATACAGGGTTACCATTGACTTCACATGTATCATCTCACAAAACTTTTTGCGAAGGTGATATTGAATAAACATTTGTAAATGACTCCATAGCAAAGGAATAACCGGCAATGTCAGCGTCGGTTTTTTCAACACAGCCGAAATCTCGACAATAAATAAACGGTTTTCAATTTCTTTAAATAGTGTAAACTACTTTATTTTAGCTGCTAAATTTTCGCTACAAAGACATTTTTCCCTGAATTTTGATGCGTTGAATGTATTTTCAATGGATTTTATTTTCACTGATTTATGTCTCCATCAGAAAATAACACAAATGAATTTCAATTGAAAATAATGTAATTTACAATAGTTTTAATAATTTTTATAACAAGTTAGTGCCTTGTTAATATAATTAATAATATGTGCCTTGATAGTAAATAATAGGGTAAAATGGATTTTAGAAGCAAACAGAAATAACCGTTCAAGGAATAATAAAAATGATAGCGTGCTTGCACATCGTTTTTCCTGTACGCACAATATGATCATTTCATCATGTGATGTGATTACGGTAACTGACATAGAACACCTACAATGTTTTATCATGACTTACTTCAATCTGTTAGCATGTGCAGGAAGGTTGCCATAGACACAAATGATCGGGACAATATACATACTTTGAATTGTTATAAAACATAATTTTATTTGGGTTATTTGAGATACAAAAGATATGTACATGTGATCCCGGGGTACAAAACTCATACTCCCATTCGTCGGATAGCGCATTTGAACTGCTCATTGTGCAACTACTCAATGCCAGATCAGTACATGTATCAACAGATGAACGTATTACTGGTGTATGCGTTTATTGTCATATTCACATAGTTAATTTTCCATGGTCAGTGATCGCACATAACTCTGTCATGCACAAAACAAATATCCATTGAACAATTTGTAAAATCAGGAATAGTACAACGCTCTTCAAACTTATTAATGGTAAACATGCATTGGCAGAAGAGAGTAGATTCAAACTACGCCCTCTGCGGTCAAAAAACGAAAACTTTGGAACAGTGTATAGATTGAACAGGACATTGGAGTACCTGCTATCGTCGAGTTTAAACAGCAAACATTGAATTCAAAAATACACACTCGGAGAAAAGAAAAATGGATGAAATAATGGATGAAAATCACGATTGGAAAATTTGGCAGTGTGATTCGGCAATTTTAAACCCGTGATTATCCTATGATTATGTGTGACTGTCTTCCAAGAAACTGTTTTGTTTCCCGGGTGTTGGAATATGGCTATTAATGGAAGTAATGAATCAATTCACAATGAGCTTGAACGCGTTACTGAATGTAGCAAAGCACTACACTTTGTTTTCAAAACAAAAGAAAAACATGATTCAACTTGAATATATCTGTGTCGAAAGTTAAAGCCGAACAGTTGTCACGCAGCACGAAGACTAGGCCGCTTTAAATTCTGTAATTAAAAGATAAATCAACAGAATCGAATTTTCAGAGATAAATTTTTCGAAAGAAAGAAAGAAACAAAACAAACAAATACACAAAAGTTGTGCCTTTTAAAGGCAGCCGTTGAAAGATAAAAGAAATGTAATTCGGACAAGAAAATAAACAGTGTTTTAGAACTCTTGGCAACGGAATTAACAGCAGACAGAAAACCCGCATTGCATGCAAGGGATATAGAGTTGGAATTTGAAAAAATGAGTTTCATAGGTGGAGAGCGCCTGCATCTGGAACGGCAGTGATTGGAAGTTGATTGAATTTTGCTTTCACATTTAACAATTGGCAGTAAAATCATCATTTCTGAAATATATATCGCATTCTTAAAAAAATTAAAAATATTTTGTTTCTTTCTCTAAATATAATTAAATCATACATTTTAAAATTTGTTCTCTAAGCGTTACGTTCCTAAAACAGACACGCCTATGTACATTCACAAAAACAAATTACACATACGACTTACTAGAATTTGTTATTGTTGACACTAGGTAGCGCTATACCGAGTGGATTCAATTAATCAGATGATCAGAGTACCATCTTTTCATCCCGGCCACGTAATCTGTTTTTTACCATCGAACGAAAACTAACTCCTACTTTCTCTTTCTCTTAATTTGGTTTCAGCTTTAATAATTTGTTATGGTCACTATTCAGAGCGTGAAGCACTGCAAGCGCGTTCCTGGTGTCTGACAATAATTTATGGCTAATTTCATACATTGCCTATATATCTTCTTTTTTTGCGGTTTCCCGTGATATTGAGGATTCCTTCCAAATATGTCACCCGCAAGGTGTAGTTTTTTTTTTGTTTTTTTTTAATTTGAAACAATAATTCTGATAATTGCTATCAAACCATAATACTCATATCTTTTTTGAAGAACGATTTTTTTCTCTTGTGATCAATGAATGATAATACAACAATTGCAAACTCGCGGGCAATAAATAGACCCGCAATGACCTTTACAAAAATGTTCCCAACACCGTGACTTAATCACTTTGCACACACATGTTGATTTCCGCATGCGTGAAGCATGCTGGGAACAAAACACCCTTTACAACACTATTATTAAAGGGAATTCCCCCGGAAACCGGATATCATGCAAGGAATTGTTCTGGTTCACGATCCGGCTTTTTATGTAAGTAATTGACCCATGTTTTGATTTTGATTTATTCATGATATTATTCGATTCATAAGTGTTCCCTCGAACAAAGTTAACGTGGTCTATTTTCAGCTGATGGTTAGTGTTTGGTGTACTCGTCCGACTAAGAGCCCACCCCTACTTTTGTCGATTAATTTTTTGGGCTTCATATTCGACTAATAGTGCACCCGCTTCCGAAACTTCTCAAATGAAACCACCGAGTCGTGGAACCCAGTCCTTGAATATAGTTTTACACTTTTTTAAAAAACTGGGAATCACCATTTCGTTTTAAATATTCACGCCCATCATTCGTCAGAATCGGTGACAACAAATCGTATTCATGCATCGGCAATTTACTTCCGCATTGCGTTGTAAAAAATGCCACCGTCAATATTCGGAAATTCACGAGAAATTTCGCCAGTAAAACACAACATTCTCTTTAAACAATTGTGAAGAAAAAGAATCTCGCCATATTTTCGTCGAATTCGGTTCCAAATTCCCGGAAAATAACGTCAGCACAACGTAGCATTATGATGCGTTAATAACAAGAGGGCGTTTTAGTAGGTCAATTAGCGCCAACCACGGTGACGAAGTAACAGTGTGCCAACACATTCGTCCCACAAGTCGATTCGTCCCATTTCACGTTCGTCCTTTTTTTTTAGCTCCGCTGTCGACTTTGTCGAGCGGAGCTTATCATATGAGTGATTGTCCGTCGTCGCCTGTGTCAATGTTTTACTTGTTTGACCTTTTCTTGAAAAGTACAAGTCTGAGTGCTTTGATACTTTGTGTATATGTACCTTGGGTAGACCTCTCTCAGATTTGTTCATTTCATGATTTCTTCAATTCTCTAATTTTGATGAATATTTTTGTCATTTTTGGTAAAAAGTGATATTTTCGACTTCTTGTTACAAACCGCAAGTCCAATTGCTTTTATATTACATGTATAAGTATTACATGTAGACCTCTTTCAGATTTGTTAATTTCTAATTTTGATGATTATTTTTGTCATTTAATTGGTGAAAAGTAATATTTTCGACTTGCTTTTATACATATATAGGTACTACGTGTGGACTTATTTCAGATTTGTCCCCTTGCTTTATATATATATATTATTCATTTTCTAATGATATCTTCAGTTCTTTAATTGTAATGTGCATTGCTAACAGCGGAGCTATCTCAGCCGACAGGCTGCTTGTTTTAATTTTCGGTCAGCTTTACGATCTTGGGTGTTCAGCCAAAACCATTTTTGCGGAGACGATCGACCTTGTGTTTACGCAGTGACAACACGAATGAAGGCCTCCAAGATGGCGACGTATCCCATTATACCTTACTAAATCCTCTGATGATTTAGTTGTGTTATAAAGTTATTACTGTCATGGGAACAATGACGTCAGTGAAAGACCTCTATATAGTTACTGACACGCTTCCTATATACAAGTAGCATAAAATATGACTACTGTGGCAACCGAGTTAGCTAACATCATGGTATTTAAGGATTTTAAAAATGAAAACAGATTTTGAAAACAAAAATGAATTTTAATCAAAGAAAGCTTAGAAAGAACTCCCGTGTGCTGAAGGAAGAGGGATCATGATGTAATATTCGGGAATATTTGAAAATGGTAAACAAATTATGAATACTCTATTAAATAAGGAGCCACCAGTAGTCATCTACACACATAGACATCATATACCTACAATAAGCCTACTTAAAAATATGCATAAAAAGTCTACACAAAATTGAAACATTAAAAAGAAAACTGAAATAATTCATAAAACATTGACGAAAATGAAATGCAACGAAAATAGTGAACAAATAAATGCCCAAAATAAACTTATAGGGCATCAGTCGGCGAAATGGGGGCTTGTTTTGCAAATTTAATTAGCACTGAGAGCCTCGTTTTGAAACAGCGGGGATTTCCAACATGGCGACATGAGAAGGTTTTCTTCATGTCAACAAATAGGAAATGCCGTTTTTCATGCCCTTTATGGCATTCCCGATAAAAGAATATGCCATGAATGATACAACTATAAGTAGTTTTACAGGAAAACGACCCAATATGCAATAATAATGTGTATTAACTAAAACAACTCGCACGTCGCACTAATTGTAATTTTCTGCATGTTTTTCAACAAAGCTAGGTGGTATACTTGTCTAAAAAATACATTTTATGACCTAGAGCCGGGGTCAACTACGTGAATATTTTTATCAAGGTCATATTTAACTCTTGTGAAAATTTAAACTCCCAAGCTTCTTGCAGCTTCAAACGGCACAGTGTTAAACACCATGTGATGGGTAACAGGTGACTTGTGAGAGGACAGCTTGCCAAGCTATCATTCGTGATGTGCTCAGATCAATTTATTGCAACCGGGTTTTGCAGTGATTTCAGTGCTGGGAATTTACCCAATATACAGAGATACAGAGACCCCAACCCCACCCACCCACCCACCCACCCCACCCCTACCATTTTATGCATCATATGCCATTCTTTAATATAAATATAGCGGTTTTTATCCACCTCACCCTAATTGTGTGTGAGATAAGCTTCACTTAATTTGCCATAATTAAATTTTACAGATTATTTTATAAATTTCTTACTATTATTTTTGATAAGCAACCTACCTATTTTGTTTTTAAAAAAGTAAGAACATTTAATAAAATAAAATCTGTAAAATCTACTAATAAAGTAATCACATTGAATAAAGACAGACGAATGAACTTTTTTAATAACAGTTAACACAACATTACATATATTTTCAATCATACCATTTAGTCCATTTCAATATCACACTCATCGTCATCATCACTAAACAAGTCCTCTTGTATACTCTCATCTACTTCTTCCACATTTTCTTCATCTAACTCGTACTCTTTCTCGATTTCTTCAATTTCAATATCCACAGTGTCATCATTTTCTTCATCAATAATTTCATGATTGTCATCTTCTTCATCTAAAGATTTTTCTTTATCAATATTCATGCAGTTTAAGCAACTACATCCCGGGCCACAGAATTGATTTCTTTTTCTACATTTACAGACCTTATTTATACAACCAGACTGTTTACACTTGCAACCTCTGGTGTAGAAAACAACACGATCCTCAACATTTTGTATATTTTTTGGGGTATCCCAAGTTGGTGTAATCATGCCATTTTCAACTGTGTAACCAGAATTATCATAAAGAGGAAGGACCAGGTGATGTTTATGTGCCTGTGCCCATAATTCAGAAATAAAACATGAACGATACCAATGTAATTGCAAAGCCATATTATTTGGTATAATATCCTCTTCCATTTGCGTTCTGACTTGAATGGTATCGTGAATTTGTTTTAACCACAATATGTGTATTTCTTTCGGTGTAGAAGTTGCGTTATTAATTTTAATAGTTTTGTACAAATCATATGGACTGGTAAATTCTGCAGAGAACTGACTATAATGCTTTTGATAATAAACCGTACCAATAAGACGATAAAATGAAAGCAAGCCATTGTCTCTCATTAACCATCGTATTTGCAAGTGTACCAGAAATGCAGCTTTACCAAATCCAACAAAATAGGAAATAAAATCACAACCACTGGTAATATATAGAGTTTGAAAAACTCCAGCTCTCAAATTTATGTCTATTTGTGCTAAATCTGGATCATTTAGAAATGACTTATGTAATTTATTCAGATTTAAAAATGATTGGTCACCACATCGCACACTTAACTGGACAAATATTTGTGTATCAGGCAGTTCATTAATATATGGGAGACCTATATGATATACATCAGTGTCCGGAGAATATATGAGAATATTTTTTTTCGAGACACCATTACATGTTGCCATAACATTGTATCAGTCTCCTCGTGGTTACCATGGTAACATGGATTTTCCTCGGGGTCTTCAGAGGAGTTAACAGAAAATACCTTTCCTTTTAATGCACCATCTAGTCCACCCACTATAACAAATTCTTGTCCTACTGTGAGGAATGGTTTGATTAAAGTAGGCAGTTGTTTTGATAAGAAATTCACCAATACTCTCTTATTGACCCTCTCTGCCAAAAAAGACATCCATTTTTCTTTTGGAGTTGGAGACTCAAGGCTCAGGTTTTGATATATTCTGCATTTTAATTTTTGCTTTGACATATCTCTCTGTCCACGCTCTATATCTTTGGGACTCGGAATATCACAATTGATGGCATGTGGATCATCAAACAAAACATGAACTGTACCCTTACGAAAATTTGGCAGTATCCAACGATTTATCAGATGCATACAATAATCTTTAAATGTTGCATGGTTAATTCTCATTGGTGCACCTTGGATTAAAAACATTCCTTCAAGAAGCACCAAATCTGGTATCCAAGTTGAAGGTAATGTGTGTCCAATGATATTATTTTCCTCATATCTTTTTTTGTATACTTTGGTAGCATTATATTTAGTATCTTGGTGATGCATGGTGTCGTCTGCTTCACATATTGCCCGGGGAAGTGCAATAAACTGATAGAATTCCTTAATTGGCTCCCCTGTTTTAATTGAATTTGCCATTTGACGTCTCGGGCAAGCGTTTAACAGTTTCCTGTCAGCATCATTAGATCTAGTTTTTCTTTTGGTGATGGTTTTGGCAGAAAATGTATTTAATCTCCTTTTTCTAACGGGAGCATTAGTACTAGGTTTATTCAAAAGACGTGCATGTACATAATCATAGTATGCACGCTGACCCTCTCCATAGTATGTATGCATATCTTCATATGTAGAACCTGTAGCCACATTTTCTGAGAAAAGTTTGAACAAGCCCCTATTATTCTCTGTTATTAGAAATGCACCATCCTGAACAACTTTTTCTAAATACTTTTGGAAAAGTTGTTCTTCGTTTTGTTTGACACACTTTTGGAAATCATTAGATTTTTTGGAACCTGGCACTGTTGCTGTGTTTAATGGAGGTAAAATCTCCCTTTGCAAGTTTTTTTGACATGAAGCTCTGTAAGGCAGATACACAGCCACTGTGTCTAAAAATTCAGGAGATGGTTTATGAACTGTTGTTTTTACATGCAGGTTAATCAGTGTTTCATGGGCTTCATCAAGAGCAATTTCTCTCCATGTAAATCCAGTTAAGCTCACAGTAAATCCACCATCCTTAAGATGTGATAAAACACTCTTTGGCATTAAAAGTAAATCTAGTAAATGTCTAGGTATTAATCTCAAGTAGGTTGGCCGGTCATATGCATGATATAGAGGGGCTAGTGATTTTAATGCTGACATTCTTAAATCCCAGTCTGAGCTACTGAAAGCCAAATATAATGATACATAAGCTAATCCATCCCTGTAGACAAAATTAGACCAAAATCTATAAGTATCATCAGATTTACACCTCAGCTCAACATGTGCATAGAAATCACCAGGGAGTTCAGAAATTTCATTTTCAATTTCTTCTTTTAAATCTTTAATTTTTTTCAAGTCATTACTGTCTGTGTTGTCTAGTTTGTGTAATGCTTTCTTTGTTTTTCAAGACCTCATTCAGCATTTCTGTTATAGAGAGTGATGCAGTCTCACTGTTCTCAATAGTTGTCAAGTATTCACTTATTTGGTACCTATAAAAGGCTTCCCAAACTTGCATTAAAAAACGATGAGATCTTTTAAAATTCTGACACTGAATAAGAGATTGCAATAAACCATCCTCCTTATGTGTAACTTTAGCAATGTCCTTAAGGCCAGCCTCGAAATATATTTTAAAAAGAACAGGCTGAGTATTTGTTAGTATGTGCCAATCCCCTGGGAAAGGCAGAAGCCAGTTGAGCTCATCACTGTATTCATATTTTAATTTTGTAAGATAGTCAAACGTTTTACCATCTCCCACAACGATAAGATATTTCAGTCTTTTACCAATCTGAAATGTTTCATGAAGTTTTTCTACAACATGCTTTACTGTGGCTAAATTGTCACAAGGTTCATTCAGAACACCAAGGTAAATTACTCTGGACAACTCAGTAAAAGCATGTGTGGACTGTGAAAGATGGCTTTTGAGATTCGGCAAGATAATATCTGATTTAAATTTTTGCAAAACATGTTTCTGTAGACAGTACAAAAATGCATCCTTTTTCATTTTGTTTATACACTTTTCTTCATCACTGTTTATTTTAAAATCATCAACTGCAATATTTCCAAACTCTTGATATCTACCAGACACAGAAATTTCAGGAAGAAAAGATGCATTACTAGACTCCTCTGCCCTAGCAGACTGGACATCATTGCTTGTAACTTTTCTTTTCTTGGGTTTAGATGGTCCACTATCAGTTAAATCAATATTACTAGCCAACATAAACAAGTGGTCACTAAGTAACTCACTCGGTGTCATATTTAGTATATTTAGGCCTAATATGTGTGCATTTACCACAAACCAAGGTTGAAAAACATTATGTTTAGTGATATCTATCAAATTACAATCATCATTGTACCTCTCTTCTGATACTAACACATCATATACACCATATGCATGTCTTGTCAAATAGACAGGCTATACAGAATTCAGATTAGAACCAAAAGTACATAATATATCATTATCTTCCCCAAACACATGTACAGGACATTTCAGTGTAAATGAAAGACAAGCTATTTCAGCATAATCTCCAGGAGTAGTTCCCTCCTTTATACCCTCTGCTCGTCACTCAAAATCAAAATGTTGCTGGGTTAACAACAAAAGTTGTTTATTTTCAGGAATAACCTTTTCTAAATACATAAATGTAATTGTAGAGCTTATCAGAAAGAAATTGATTGGCAATGTATTGTCTTATGGCAGTGACCGTGTTATTTTACAGGTGGCCCACTTCATCAAGTACTGGTAAATCATCCACACCCCTATCAGCTTTTCTGAGAGTTACACATGATGCCACAGCAATACACCTGAATAGCGAGTCTACATCAGAATGGGTGCACAACTTTATCAATTCTGATATGGAATGTGGACGTGTACTTCCACGGATAAAGTCATGATAATTATTTTGCACCTTAATGGGCTTAGGCTCAACAGCCTGATAGAATGTGGCATGGAAACCCCTGTTTTTGTATGCAGCAGACACATCAGCATACGGTTGGCCAATATCAATATTGTCAACACTGGCAAGAACAAAACTATCCTGACTGTATACAATTATTTTTCCACTCGATTTTATAGTTGAAAAATTTATGTGTTTATGATAAGCTGCATCTTAATACAAGTATTTGTTTTATTTGTGTTTACTGTAAGTGGTGTACTGGATTCAATCCTTCTACTGTACAACTTAGTTGCTACATGTACTTCACAGAAGTAATTATTTGCCTCTTGTAACAGTAAAGGCTCCCCAGTAGTTCGTTTGTCACCAACATATAAACACATTTTGACCAATAATATATCCTCAAGATTGCCCGGGAGCAAAATGATTAAGTTTTCCCTGAACTGATTGTATCAACTCAGCTAATTCAGAATCACTTGAGTGACAACTCTTTCGATTAATTTTTTTGACTATTTGATAAAGATTCATGTAACAAGTATGCATAATGGACTACTTTCATGCAACTGTAATCCTGGATAATCACCATGTTCACTGAAATATTCCTTCAGTAACTGTGGGGAAAGGGGATGTTTTATTTCACTGACAGGTAATCTCTTTCCACAGTCTGGTAAACAACACCGTTGGTAACCCCTTTCATACCAAGATGAATAATGAACACTACACATAGAAACTTCATCTGGAATTGTATCTACTTCTAATCTCACATGTAAATTAAACCTGGCCAAAAATCTGTGCTTGTCATCAATTTTAGACATGCGAGTTGATTTTTCATTACTAACAAAGCACCTTTTTTGGACCTGCTCAGAAAATGTTTTTCCTGATGATGCATGTTGCTTCTTATATTCTCTTTCAATGAAATGTCTGCATGTATTACAGACACATGCTTCTGATAAGATGTTCATATCTTTTTTGAGCCATTCTTTGTAGTCATCAGGTTTATTTACAACATGGTACCACCTTGGTGTGGACAATGTGCCACATCGAGTACAAGGCCCACATTCATTTTTATCTGGATGTGCTTGCTGACTTAATGGTAAAACACCACCAAAACCACTGATATGAACATAAACATGAATTTTCTTAGTCTTTGAAGAAAAAGACATATGACCATACAAAGGCCTACCCATATAAAACAAACTGAATCACCAATTGGTAATCCAAATGCCTCAGCAATTTCTGATTTCAACCACTCACTTTTAGGAGTCTCAAGTTTAAACAAATATTCATGACAATCAAGATGAACAACAACTGTAATACCTCTAGATATGCTCTCTATTTGTTGTATGTTAGCAATCTTTGCTTCAATTCTTTGAAGTCTTGTGTTCAAATCAATTAAAAGAAGGGAAGTTTGAAAACCACTCAAACTGCCATGCAGTTGGCAGAGACGTTTTTTAATCATATTTTGCTCTTTTATTATACTTGTGCTTTTGATCATTGGCATGCCTTGGCTATGGACCAAGTGAAATTTCAATGCCCTCTTCACACATTTGAGTTTTTCAGCAACCACCTGGAAATTTTTTTCTAGCGTGGTACATTTGTTCCTCCCCTGACAATATTTTTTGATAAATATTTGGTAACGCTATTTAGCAAACTTCACAAGAGTGGTAACGTGATATTTATGTGGTCTGTACTTAGTAAAAGGTGGCTTACTAAGTTTTTGAAGTCTTGTCCTAATCAAATCATCAATGTGATGTTTGATGTGCAGTGGTGCCATTTGCTTTCTAAGCCCTTCCGCACAAATTCTATCCACTTTAAACAGACAGTCATTACTGAGTCCAGATAGGCAAAACGATCTGTGTACATACCTTGCCCATTTAGATACAGTGATACAAGACATAATTATTCTTTAATATATTTACTGAATTCAGAATAAACCAATAAATGAATGAAATCACCAGGCCTAAAATAAAAGAGAAATAGCAGAAATTAGAGAGTTGACAAATAAAAAAAAATAAAAATTCGAGAGAACACATTTTGCATATAAAATCATCATAATTATTACAACATACATTATTTTAGGAAGTAGATATACCCTTTTCACAGATATTTTCCAAAAATAAATTTCAAAAATGAGAATGAAATAATCATGAAATTAGTATTTCATGCGCCATAAATGATTGTCTTTGAACAGTCAGTTATTTTACTATGCTATGATCCAAATGCTAAATCAAAACACTATTTATTGTGAATAACAGTCAATACACATAATATTTATTTATTAATTCATTCAACTATAACAAATACCATGTAGCAAGCAGTTTTATATATGGCCCTGAGCTGCAGTAAATAACTGTAGTAGAAACTATATACTACACACACAACACCAAAACTTATAGATCCAATAACAAACACATGGTGGCGGCCATATTGGAAATACGATATTGACCTCAGAACACACACGTAATTCGATCGTCTCAAAAATACATTGAAACTATGTTGATTACTATAAAATCATATCACATGCATCAAATAAATGCCAAATGTTTCAAAAAATTCCACAAATGGAAATGTCAAGCTTCAAAAATATCATGGCGCAGTGTTAAACTTGTCTGTTTTACAAGTACTAGCATTCGTTTTCTCAAAAATAAAAAAATACAGGACTAGTCGCTAAAATACTACTGGAAACAACTAATAATTAGCGGCAGAGCTCCAGAAGGAGTACCTACACTTTATGCAATTTTTTTTAAATTATGCTAATTTATTCTTGACGTAGCAGTTTCTGTGCTCATGAATATTCATTAATTTGTGGGTCAATACATTTTAAAAGGGGCGATATATTATTTCTGGGGGAAGAGTTAGAAAGGGGGATCAGTAATCATTAGGGGGTCAATACAAAAGAAGGGACCCATTTGGAGAGCAGCCATGCTCCTCGTGTCTGTTGTTGCACGTGACCTACAGCTGTCAACTGTGTTCGTTCTTCATAGACTTCGACTGGCTTCCATGTGAGGTAGTATTCTTGTGTTCTTTTTTTCTGACTTGAGTTTTTGAATTCGCTGTTTATGTTTTTAACGTCTTTCATGTCTTTTGTAGGAGTGTCCAATCCATGATTCGAACTTGCGATCTTTGAGATCTTTGGGTAGTCATGCAAATTGAATAATTTGTTGTCATATTTAGCTTTATTGCCAAATAGTGTTTGCGAGAAAAAGATGGGCAGGCAAGGGAATTGAACCCGGCTCCTCCTGATCACTATGTAGAGAACTGACCCACAAGACCACGATGGATTGACTGGTTGTGTTTTCATTTGAGAAGAGTATATAGTGTGTATATATATAGAAATACAACATATTTCTATTATTTTGTGTTTTTACTTGTGTAAACTATAAACATGGCATAACCCGTTAGTGTACATTTTGTCAATTGGGTGTTTGCCATTTGCGTTGCCCATACCTGACCCGACTCTAACCCTAATGCCAAGACACGTTCCTGTTAATAATTTCGTTGCCCATACCTGACCCGACCCTAAACCTAATGCCAAGACACGCTCCTGTTTATATTTGTTCAATAATGATACTCTGTTGTGCACTGTCTGCGGGTAAGTTGCATTGATGTCAACTGATTAAACAAGTCGCGTTTAAGTAATTTCCACTATTAACAAGTGGTTAAATTGTGACAATAAATGTGTGGACAAATATTTGAGATTAATTTTGGTGTAGACAACTCGTTTAATTATTTTACACCTTTACAAGTTGTTAAATTGAGAGAATAAATTTATCAACAAATATTTAATACTTAGTGTGGTGTAAACAACTCACGTTTGATTAATTCCCACAATTACAGGCTGTTAAATTAAAAGAATAAATGTGTGGACAAATATTTTATACTTATTTTGGTGTAGACGGCTCTCGTTTGATTAATTCCCACAATTACAGGCTGTTAAATTAAAAGAATAAATGTGTGGACAAATATTTTATACTTATTTGGTGTAGACAGCTCTCGTTTGATTAATTCCCACAATTACAGGCTGTTAAATTAAAAGAATAAATGTGTGGACAAATATTTTATACTTATTTTGGTGTAGACAGCTCTCGTTTGATTAATTCCCACAATTACAGGCTGTTAAATTAAAAGAATAAATGTGTGGACAAATATTTTATACTTATTTTGGTGTAGACAGCTCTCGTTTGATCAATTCCCACAATTACAAGTTGTTAAATTGAGAGAATAAATGTGCGGACAAATATTTTAGACTTATTTTGGTGTAGACAGCTCTCGTTTAATTATTTTACACCATTACAAGTTGTTAAATTGAGAGAATAAATGTGCGGACAAATATTTTAGACTTATTTTGGTGTAGACAGCTCTCGTTTAATTATTTTACACCATTACAAGTTGTTAAATTGAGAGAATAAATGTGCGGACAAATATTTTAGACTTATTTTGGTGTAGACAGCTCTCGTTTAATTATTTTACACCATTACAAGTTGTTAAATTGAGAGAATGAATGTGCGGACAAATATTTAATACTTATTTTGGTGTAGACAGCTCTCGTTTAATTATTTTACACCATTACAAGTTGTTAAATTGAGAGAATAAGTGTGTGGACAAATATTTAATACTTATTTTGGTGTAGACAGCTCTTGTTTGATTAATTCCCACAATTACAAGTTGTTAAATTGAGAGAATAAATGTGCGGACAAATATTTTAGACTTATTTTGGTGTAGACAGCTCTCGTTTAATTATTTTACACCATTACAAGTTGTTAAATTGAGAGAATAAATGTATGGACAAGTAATTGAAACTTATTTTGGTGTAGACAACTCTCATTTGATTAATTCCAACAATTACAAGTTCTTAAATTGACAGAATGAATGTATGGACAAATATTGACCATTATATTTGTGAGTAAATACCTGTTGTTTAATTAATTTCCACCTCTACAAGGTTGAGAGAATAAATGTGTCAACAAATATTTGATACTTATTTAGGTGTAAGAACTCGTGTTTGACCAACTTCCACCATTGCAAGTTGTTAAAATAATGAAATAAATATACTGGTATCATTGGATATTTGATTTAATTGTGAAACTTTCTAACAAAATGTTAACTGCTGGCTTCGAACCCTCAATCAACAATTCCGCAGACACAGTATAAATTCAACAACACCACAGAAGATATTCGTCTGTTGCCTGAATTGTTTTCGTAATATAGGGAACGCCATCGACACTTTAACAAAACTTACCTTGACTTGGGTCTTGTTTATCTCTTGTCACAATCTGGAAACTGTTGAACAAATTGCGCGTCGTCCAGTTTAAGACGTTAGTTATTTTATTATTTATTCATTCAGTTTTGTATGGTGGAGTTTTGTGAGGTTTATTATTTTTTTGCGACGTTCTTTGTTTACTTGTTTACGGTTTGAGAGATTTCAGTTTATTTGATTTACGTTTTTACGGTAGCTCTGAGCGGGACTCGAACCCACTGTCTTTTCAAGCTAATTTTGTTTTATTTTGATGGCACGCTGGCGTACCACGCCACGACGTTGGTCGTTAAGTGGTGTTCATTTTTCTAACTACTCCAGTGTTCCGATGAGTTGAACGGAAAAGCCAAAACGATTGCTGGTTTCTGATTGCTTCGGTTCTGGTGAGTGTGTATCTAGTGTGATTCGAACCCATGTCGTTTGTATTGGGCGTTTTTTTATTTCCCATGTTAGCTACGCCGTAATATGCAACCACTTCCCCGTTTTATTGTGATTTTGAGTGTTTAATGATGTCTTCCTCACCCGTCACGCCATGACCCAGTTTCAACCACACAGCCATTTTGCAACACAGTTCGTGACCCTCGGCGTCACCCGACTGATTATATGAGCGTTCTGTTCAACTGTTAAGCTAGGATTTATTACCGTTATTATCATTATATTGTCACGTGATTTGTTTTACCTTATGTGTAATGTCTTAAGTATCTTTATTGTAATTTGTATATACCAATTCGTATATACCAAGGAAACGACCCCGATTGAAGGTCATGTATTTTATGACGTCGCCAATTCGTGTGTAGGTACTGCTTCTAGATCTGTGCCTAATTAGCCTTATATGAAATAAAATGTCAATACAAATAGAAGAAACTAACCTTAAAGCTGCAGAAACAATGATTTCTGTCGAACCTGGAAAAGCTCCAACGGTCTATAGTGAAGTTGAGGGCGCTGTCCAAATTTGAAGTAAAATCTCATTTGAATATTATAATTAGCCCAGTAAACACTGGACTGTATTAATAAGGAAGACATCACAATCTTTAGAGTCCCTTTGATTGGTTCGTATATTCTGAAAATCGACATGGTAAAATTACAACCATCGTACAGCTCAGTACCATAACAAATAATAATTTACGGCAGACTTCTCGGTACATAAAATACAAAGTAATCCCCAACGCGTCTCACTTGTTACTGCGTATAAATTGACACTATCTGGGGCACATCGCACGCGATGAGTACGTTACCAACCAAAAATACACACAGGGCATTTTAAGTGGCTCGAAACAAAACCTATTCGCTAATTTTCGTTTCGAAAACATCTACGACGGCTTAAAACTCTGCACCCGTCCCGCATGTTTTTTTTACCAGGCAGGAGACGCCGGTCAGCGTGGCGTTGCCACAGTAGTTTCCACTGTGCATCCAGTAGCATTGACACGCAGATCGCCGCAATCCAACCGATGAATAGCACCACCTGTGTTGACACAATGATCCAGTAGTTAATGCCGACATCACAGTCTATACATTCCACATGAAACAAGGTATTCAGCTTAACCATATTTTCTTTTTTTTTCCATGGCTTAACTTAATATAAACAGTAACTCGAGCAATAAATGTGCCTTCCGATTTGAGTGATATCGTGCCGTGTAATATTCAATGAAAAAGATAGTGAAACACGAGGCCCAAGCTGGGGGCCCACATAAGGTGTTGCAATAGTGTAAATATAACAAAGCCAGACACCGATTGTTTCCTTTGCTAGGTAAAATCAATGTACAGAATACTCGGATGAAACAACTAAAGTAAACTAGGATATATTAGAGCCAGTGAATTCGTAATTTCCGACGAAAAGGGCCGGGAAAAAATACCCCTCATAACAAATCACCGGCGATCGTAACAAATCACCGTGTTGAGGGGGGCGGTGAACAAATGAGACACCGATTATCAAATTGTTTTGGTAATCATCGCATGTCGATTCATTTCATTTGTACAGGGTACTCTGACACAAAAATAAGGTAAACCAGCCTACTCAGTGCTAATGATTGTGTGATTTCCCACACGAAGAACGTTCTCAGAAATAATCCGACATGCTGATCAGCACACCAACAATCGGCACCAAAATTGATCACAGCTGTCACGGTAAATTCAGTATGTTTTACGAGTTTTTTTCTCTCCAAATCCCAACATATAGTTACACATGTAGGCGAATTTTGTCAGCTCTGTGTAAACAGAATGTGCCCCATTTTACGTACAAGAAGCCCTTACACAACGCAGTAGTCATCAACACACAATAACATCCCATACCTACTAATCGACTTGATAGCTTCGTAATTTGGGGAGGGTGGGGGTGAAAGTGCACCATGCAAGTTTCCAAATGTGTAAAGAAAAATAAAGGAAAGAAGTACAACACAATGTTGGTAAGCGATACAAAGGAAATATCTCCTTACGGCAGCGACTTGATACAACTACATTGATGCTGGTGGATTTATCACCGTATTATTGAATGCGAGAACAAATATGGTTCATACAGTAGCTTTTTCCGAGTAGCTTGATCAGTAACACCAACTATTAGACGGTCTCTAATCAGAGAATCATGTAGATTGCCAAAATTGCAATTTGAGGCAATTTTCAACACTGCTGCATAGAAATGGTCGAAATTCTCATCAGGTTTCTGGACACGCATATTAAATAGATAACGTTCATAAGTCTCATTTGTCTGACCGACGCACAATACACGCATTTTGTCCATAACGATTTTGATATCTTGTTTGTCACCTTCACTGTCAAAACTGGGCGAGTTGAATGCTTGAAGTGCCGACTTAGAGAAACATGCGAGTAGAGTGGCAGTACGTAGTTTCTTGTCTTTCTCGAGAAGACCTGAAGATATTTCATAGTTTGTCCATGCCCGGTCCAAAAATTCCCAGTCAGCAGCGCGACTTCTATCATCAGAGAGGTCCAACTTGTCGGGAAACGGAACATGAGAGCAAGATGCAAGATTTTTTTTCGTGATCCACTAGAGGTAGCGAGCGTATGGAGTACTGTAGTGTTACTTCAAATATTCATCCCACTTCTGACACCATGTCATGTTAGGATGGCTGAAACACGAGTCAATACTAGACAGAAAACTAGACGACCAATATTTATTACAAATCGGGCACTATATTACAAGTAACCAAACTGAGCATGCTCAAAGCAATGCCTTATGGGAAAACTATAGGGCTTACACCACACTTTGTACGCCCTCTGGTGTTTGGATCTTGGAACACTACGTTTACCTAAAGCCAACCTTGGCGTTTATCAACTTGAAAAATCTGTGTATGACGGCCGATGCATACCTGTCCCATTGCCTGTCAGCCACCCCTCTATTGTGAATGGGGATGACTACCCGCAATGGCGGACATCAGTTGCAGTGTTTGCATCGGCAAGAAAACCCTAAAACTAAAATGCGATCATATGGTAGATTTTATGCATTTTACCAGATGTACATTTCGAATCGAAACCCCCAGTAGGCCTACTGTGTAACATCGGTAAATCGGGCGAAAAGGAAAACGGGCGAACCGGTAATTGGGCGAACCGGTAATTGGGCGAACTGGTAATCAGGCGAAGGAGTTCGGGCGAAGTGGATTTCGGGCAAAGTGACTGTACCCCATTCTATCAGGATTCACAAGTACAATGAATTTACACAACATTTTACCATGAAATCGAACCTACCAACCATTTTCATATCTTCAACACTGCCATGGTTTTGGCGAGGATGAATCTCACATTCATTATTTTCTTGACTGGGCTCACACAGGTTTCAATTTTCTGTGGCTTGAATGTACATGTAATTGTACACCACACGTGAATGTAAACTAGCTTGCACAGTAATTCGTTTCACAGTCATTGAGGTTATACATTTGTTCAATTACTTATTTATTTATTTACTTATACGATAATAAAAAATCGTACATGTAATTTCTTAGACCTTTTCATAATGTAAACTGATACATGTCATCTCCAGAGCGTTTGCTTTGTTTTTGTACAACACACTGGAAATAACAAAATGGCTGACACCATCATAAGTTGCTGGTCATAAAAAATAGAATACACGTGCGCAACATTATGCAAATTAGTCCACTCACCGATTCCTATAATAAAAATAATAAAAATACATAAAAAATGCTAAATTTTAATTAAAATGTAAAATAAAACAATGAATTGCAGCAGCCAATCATTAGTAACATTCTTACCAAGTTATATAAAAATCGTTTTAATGCTTCTTGAGATATAACTGTAATAGCTTAAAATTCACACATTATTATGCAGATGAGCTCATTAATATGCATGGATGTCAACCAAAAACAAATCAAATCTGTGCATTGCCCCAGACAATCTATATACCAAGTTTCATTGAAATCCGAACGTTGGTTCTTGAGATATCGATGGAACAGACAGACACACACACACACACACACACATACTTGTATTGCAATATAATCCGAGGACTCCATTGGATTAACTTTTAATATAGTTGAATTAACTTTTAATATAGTTGCGATATGAACTCGATTAAAACGCGTTCCTATATAGGGTTGCGTTTTAATTGGAGTTTAATTAAACTCAATTACAATGCAATACAATGGAGAATTGCATTTTAATTAAGTTTAATTAAACAAGAGTTGAATATCCCGTGACTGAACATAGAAATGTTTGCGAAGCATAGGTTTAGTATCGGGGTAAGGTATGGTATAATTATATTAATATTAATATAACGTGAACCATACCTTCCCCCGATACTAAACCTAAGCTACGCAAAACGTATTAATAATCGAATTAACTATTAATATAAATTATGTTTTCCGAGGACTATGAAAAAGGTCCTCGGAAGGTGTGTATGTCCTCGGAAGTAGCTATATATCTGTATTTTTGTCCTCGCAACATATAGCAATCCAAGTACACACACACACACACACACACAGACAGACAGACAGACACATTAACTGCAAAGACTCCCTTTTTGTGCTTGGCACACGGGAGTCAAAAATGAAAACTGATTTTAAAAGAATTGGTCTTAAAAATCGATTTCAGAACCGAAAATGGTTATTAAAAAATGATAATTTAGTTTGCACATACCGCGTTTTTTCATTAAATTGTATTGTAAATTACCTAACTTGCATATTTTTCTTCTTTTAAAAGATTGAACATTGCATGCCAGAATAAGTAATGAAATTATTACCATACTTTAATTAGGTAATTTTTTTTTAAATACTTTCACTGATTCGTAAGAAATGAAATATGAGAATGGGCCATTCCAGTTTATATCTGCACCCCCTGTTGATGAGCTTGTGTTTTTTTCATACAGGGTATAATTTCCATGGGTGTACAAGTCATACAAAGTTTTATTTCCAAATCACCATTCACCATACAGTGATGGAAATCCAAAACTATAGTTCCTACTTATGGTGTTGATGAGTTCTTTTGTGCCACCATACAGAGTAGGATTTCCAAATATAACTCTCATCATATGCTAATTTACCAAGTTAAAAATTTTATATTTGACAATGGAAATCCAAACTAGTCCTGATTCACGGTGTTGATGAGCTCATTCGTGCCACCATCTTTATCTAATTTCTAGTAATAACTGTTTCATACTGGCCCAATTTATTTACCATATACAGTCAGAATTCCAAGTTTTTTTATTCATACTGTTGGAAATCCAACCTCATCAACCGGTATGTGGCGAGATAAACTAGGCCATATTTTATTTAGTAGCCATAACTGCCTGGATTTCCAGGAATTTTTTTTCCATACTCGTCTGGATTTCCAGATTCTGTTTCTCCATATACAGTTGGAATTCCGGGGTATTTTCCCCATCATACAGTGCTGGAAATCCGACCTCATCAACAGGGGGGTTGCAGATATAAACTGCAATGGCCCAATACCAACAAAATCTACGGCTTTAAGCGAAACTCCTTTGACATTTAGGTATTACAAGAGAAATAATCTAGTTACTGAATAAGAATGACAGTATGTTACTGACTAATAATTATTAAATCTACATTACTGTTGTATGCTCCCTACACTTCAAATAAATATTGTAATTTGTCACAGTGTAAGGCCCTCCTATTACTATTGAGAGGGGCACCCACATAACTCACACTGGACAGAGGGGTTCTTTCACTGCTAGTATGGGGTAGACAAGACAATAGCACTGGAAATAAAATATACATGCACCAAAATATCATGTTAAAGCTATTGGCTTTAATACCTCTCAAAATAAATACAAGAAACAAAGCACGGAAAAATACAATGAATAACTTAACTAAAATAGGAGATTGCCCAAAAAAGTGTGCATTTGTGATAACTCAGTTCCAGAATGTTGAAATTGATGACAGTCAATGACTTCTGCAACACAACAACGAGGAATACAGGAGTCTTGCTTGCAGAGGAACGCTGTTATTCTGGAGGCCGGGCATCGCTGATAGCAAGAGATTGCAGAGCAATTCATACAAGTCTCACAGAACGATGATTGAAGATTGTATCACTTGTCTCACAATATCGCAGCAGCAACACACAGGGTAGTCAGTTGAAATGCTGGGCCCTTACTGTCCTCAGTCTAGCCTATTTATGGGCATAAATGGCCCAGATTCAGGGTTTCCACATGAGCCAATCAGAATGTGGTCTTGCTAGCAGCTGTCTCACATAGGCAACTCAGTAGATCATAAACATTCTTTGTTATGTAAATCACAAGCACACATGGTAGTTTCCAATTGTCCTTCCAGAGTTATAAACAAAAATGACCTGTCAATCACCTTCATGGCAGTTATCAAATGACAATGCACACCGTTCTGTAGTACGCTACAAACAACTAATTACATTAGATTGCTATTTTATAACTTCCTACACTTCCAAATAAATTGTGTAATTAGTATAGTACCTCAAAAATACAGCACAGGAAATACAATACAAATAAACTCCTATGACGTTAAGATATGGTCAACAAGAATATTCTAGTTGTAGTATGTTACAAACTACACCATAGGAAATACAATACCCTCAATAAATCCCTAATACCCTCAATAAATCCCTATGGCATTAAGCTATTTGAACAGGAATATTCCAGTTGTAGTTTGTTAAAAACTACCAATTATACTATATCATACTGTATTATTATATTCCTTCCGGCACTTTAAATAGCGTAATTATTATACTACATCTATATACAGCTCAGGAAATACAATACTCCCAATAAAACCTATGGTGTTAAAGCTATTTCAAGAAGAATATTCTAGTTGTAGTACGTTGTACAAACTAATAATTGTATTAATAATACATCTTCCGACGCCTCAAATAAATAATGTAATTATGATTCTACAGCCACTTAGGAAATACAATATTCCCAATAAACCCCTATGGCGTTAAACAAAACCAAGTCTGGGTCAAGTATGTTATTAACCAATCAGAATGCTTTGTTGTACCAACACAATTCTTTGGAAATTCCCAAATACTTTCTGGTAACGCAATGCAGAAGTGAATTGTGGATGTCGAAGTACGATCTGTTGGAATTGATTTGTGGCAAATAAACAGCATGGTTTTTATTTCAAAATATTATTTAACTAGCAATTTTTGATAGGTAAACTGAATATGACATGAAATATTTACCGCATTTTACTTTTATTAACAGCTCATTGTCAAAGCGTAGTTTATGTGCAGTTACCATGGTCTACGCATTGACAACATATTCATGGCAATATCCATGCATGAGTCATATAAAAACAAATTACCAGTATTTGTTAAGCAATGATCAAAGTTTTCAATTAGCTGCATTTTGAAGGCGTGGGTGCTTTGCCAAATGTGACCACGAATATAAAAATTGTCATGCTGTCCAGTATCTAAATTGAAATATATGAACTCAATTTTATTTGTCCAGGCTCATGTATAGAGATACGAAACACGAAACAAATCATTATGGACATGTATCTCAACAAGTATAAAATTTGTATCAAATTTGAATTAAAACTGACAAATCTTGTCCAAGATACCACATTTTCAAAAAAACAAGATGGAATCCAGTTGGCCATTTTTTATCTAATTGAAAACAAAAATTGGTATGGACATGTTATCTACAATGTATGTATGTATGTATGTATGTATGTATGTATGTATGTATGTATGTATGTATGTATCAAATTTGAACAAAAACTGACAAAGCATATATAAAATACCACATTTTCAAAAAACAAAATGGCTGCCAGTGGGCCATCTTTGACCAATTGTCATAGACGTGTATCCTAACATGTACAATGTATGAACCAAATTTGAAGAATAATGCATGGAACATCTGCAAACAGGTGAATTAATATGTACTCTATGTGGGTACCACTCATCATAAAGTGATTTCCCTTAATCTAGTATTGTACTGAAAACTTCCATTGACCCATGTCTATAATCTAAGAGTACACAAGTGCAGCCAAACTATGTCTCATACAAGTATACATGCTCAAGAAACTGAGTAATTAAATCAGAATAAACCTTGTACCTTTAACAATTTGACTTCTTTGTTAATTCATGTCTTTGGATATTGCCTAGACTGTCGACAGTCCTTGGGCCTAAAATGGTTTACTAGACATTCAAACGCGAAGAGGGACTTTAGTCCCGAGAGACTGTCCCTGTTTCTAGTTGATAAGAATAATTCATAGTTCATAGTTGACGTCACGAAATAAATTATATTAACATAATGCATGCAAATTTATTCTAAATGACCTTCTGAATGCGCTGGTTGTTCATGTTATGAACACAATGATACAGTCACTCCAACCAAAATAGCAAAGAAACTATTAAATCGCCTAAAACCAAGGAAACAACGTGCATTGTTTGTGGCAGTCAAATAGAAAATATAGAAAACCGGAAGAGACTGTTTCGAGATCAACAGAAATACGACATGCAAATAAATCGAATTTGTTGTGGCAGAGACGAACGCTCTACATCTTGTCAGTTCGTATGCGTGCAGAAAATGTGGAATGAGAGCGTCGACTCTGCATAAAAACATGGATGAGTTCAGGAAGAATGTTTAACAAACTTCGCGCAAGTCATGATCGATCATAGTAGCCAGCAACCCTGAACCTTTTCACAATTGGCCACGATAAAATGAGCGACTATTCATTTGCATATGAAAGTACCCGGATCTGGTAAGAAATCTTACCAGTAAATTGCAGCACCGGAGAGTCGGTCGTGCTTAACAGCACTCCATACATCCTGTCCCGGCACTCACAATTTATTCACGCCTATTACGTTTACACACAATATTTATTAATAATAACAGATTAATATTAGGTACGACCGACTGTCGACAGTCTAGATATTACCAGGACCTGGGATTTATTTTAGTATCACCACTATAATTCATATCAAAATGTAGCCCTGAACCCCCCTACAGTTTCCACTGAGATTCATAATGGTACAACCCATTTATCCTGACAAATGAAGCTATATTTAGACATGTTTCAATGTGCCTGGCCAAGATTTATAAACAGTAACTGCAAAGTGTTTTCACTGATCTTCAACTTTGTGATCCGGTATTTCAGGGATGGCTCTTTATAATGGAATGCAATTTTTACAGTTTGAAGATAATATATATAACAACATTTCTGACCATTTTTTCAAACAAAAATCAAAGAAAACTTTATTTATTATGAACAGATTTGAGTGTAAAACCAATAAGGTCTGTGCAATGTAACAGACCATCTATGTACCAAGTTTCATTGGAAATTATGAATTATTAATTCATATTATTTTTTAACCCCAAACTAATCAGGTTTGTACATTGTCCTAGAGCATCTATGTAAAAGTTTCATTTAAATGTAATAAATAGTACTTTGAATATATGTGTGAAAGTTTAAAATTGGTTAATTATGCAAATCAGGGGATTAATATGCACAATTATTCACCCCAAAACTTGCCATGTCTCTGCATAGTTCTAGAAGATATATGTACCAAGTTTCATTGAAATATGATGACTAGTACTTGAGATATCAGTGGAAAAACTGAAAATTAACTAATCATGCAAATTAGGTGATTAATATGCACTGATTTTTATCCAAAACTAATCAAATCTGAAAACTAATTATGCAAATTAGGTACATAATTTGTACTGATATTACTATAAATATTATTAGGTCTGTGCAGTGTCCTATGACATCTATATATAAAGTTTCAAAGAAATATGATCAGTATCAGTAGAAAAGCTGAAAATTTACTAATCATTATGCAAATTATGTAAATTAATATGCACGGATTTTTACCCAATACTAATCAAATCTGCGCATTAGTTCAGAGCATCTATGTACCAAGTTTCATCCAAGTGAAATAAGTGAGTAATGGTTCTTTAGATATCGGTGGCACGTTCATGGTACAACTAAAAATTAGCTTATTATCATGCAAATTAGGTAATTAATATGCCTATATTTTTACTAAAACCTAATCAAATCTGCACATTGGCCCAGAGCATCTATGCACCAAGTTTTATCAAAAATCGATGTATGGTTCTTGAGATTTCAGTGGAATAGACGGACACACACACATACACACATACATACATATAGACTGCAAAGACTACCATTGTGTGCTTAACATACGGGAGTAAACCAGACTGCAGATGCAGGTCATGACATCACTGAAAACCCTAGCATTACCATCTAACCTAATTATTTATTCTGAGCATGCTCAGTTGTTCTCTCAGTGTTGTTGGGAGAGGTAATTTTGGATATCTCTGTTATTGATTTATTTAGAATCGAATACATTAGGTAAAAACTAGTGAATCAGGAATCAATAAATTCATTAATCTGAATCTGAATCTAACCAAATCAATTTATTCTGAGCATGCTCTGTTGTAAAACTTGTGAATATGGAATCAATAAATTTATAAATCTGAATCTAACCGATTCAATTAATTCTGAGCATTCCTTGTTGTTCTGTCAATGTTGCTGGAAGAGGTAATTTTTGATGAAAATTGTGAAAAAGACCTACTTAGGTTTTTCAGATCTGGAAATAAAATGTTGTGCATAGTCAAAATATTATTGCTCATCAACCTGCAAAGTTTAATTGATATCTGATGCAGAATTTCTGAGAAAATGTTGGAGATGGAAAATGGAAAATGTCAAAACTCGTTTTGAACGGGGATTAATCAAGTTTATTAAATCCTGAATAAAATAGCTGTCTTGTTTGTTTATCTTACAAATGTCTCTTTTTCAATACAGACAGCTAACAAAAGAGAAATAAAACGCATATACAATTAAAGAAAATTATTCATCCAGATTTTTCTAAAATCTATACAAATGAAAATGATTCCTGTACAGGAATGCACATTTTACAGTGACACTGTGATCGAGTAAAACAAATGAGGTAATCACAATGCTACTTTAGAATTTTCCTACCTTGTGTCCTATTCAATGTTTTGGCACATTTTTTGCATCAACAAGTTGCTCATTTTAAACACCGAACAATTGCACATTTGTGTATACCAATATGTAATTGGCCACAGCAAGAGTCGAAAACCCATGACTTTTCACAGTAAATTTATTCATAGTGGATGACATCAATGCCTGACCGAGAGCGAGAGAAAGACAAACAGATAGACATAGCCAGAATAGAAGCTCCAGTTTTGTGCTTTCAGAAATTTTTGAATCAAAAATTATACTTGACATGCACATGTAAATTATGTATTGTATTTGTGTTGAAGTCTGAGAGTAACCCCCCCCCCCCCAAGGTACTTTCATAGCAGATTTAAAAGAATTATGATCAAAATTATTTATTTAATCAAGCTCACTAAGTTTTCAGAGGATGATAAAATAAATTTACAGGCAAGGCAAAATGACAGTTAGTAATAAATCAAGAGTAAATGTAATTCTAATGTATTAGTGAATTGTACATTACAATTGAAAAGAATCAAACTCCTAACACTATATTTTGATAAAAATCTAGGATTGAAATTGTGGAAAATATGGTTCTGGATTTTAGGGGGTTGTCTCTACTGCCTGAGAATGGTATTGTATTGCTGTAATTTTCAGGTACTCAAATGTTTCTTTGAGGAATCTGAGAAGTTAGTATACATGTACATTTAACTATTCTATAGTAAATATAGATGTAGAGCAAACAGATATTTCAAATTAAATCACTTACTTTTGGCTTGATATGTATTGTTGTCAAGCCATGTCATACCCTTTCTATCAGCTTGTTTACTGACATCACATCTATGCCATGGTTTTATGTTCTATCATTTTGTTCAACCTAAATATAAATATAATGATATAGCATCAGAAAACTTACTATACTGTATAATATTCAAAAAAAACAAGAAACAAGTCATGCATTGTCCTAATTATTTAAAATTTCTTGCTTAAATTTTGTTTGCCGTACCATGTATAGAAAATGAAATGCAACAGTTATGTCTTAGATATGTCTGAAATCAAGTTTATCGGAAATAAAACGGCCACCAGTCAGGTGTCTTGGGCTGAATTTGTAATTCAGAGTATTGAGTAGAAATTGTTGATAATGAATAAGCTGACAATCTGACAATACATGCCATAGATCTGGTTCCTTGTATACTGTCATAATGTCTCATTTTAGTGCATTATTTGAATCAAAATAGTCAGCAGTAAGCCATCTTTTATCAGATAACACAATACTTGCAAGTACATGTGTATGCTATGATACATGTATAAATTACTCTCCCTATTTTTATATTGAAGCAATGTGAAATGGTAATACTTTATTTTAGCTAGTTATTTTCTTCTTTCTTTTTATGAAGTTCACTTATATAAACAAATAATTCAATCCCTTCAATAAAAAAGTGAACATGTTAAAGTACTTAATTGTTATATGTCACAAATTTAGAAAAATACTGTAAAATACTTAATTTTTGCTTGAAATTATATTTTGCTATTTTTGCTGAAGGAATGATTCAGTGAAAATAAAATTCAACAAATCTACTTTTTTTCTTATATTTTACATTCAACTCTTCAAAAATCAGTGAAAATAAAATCCACACAAAACACCCAAAACGTGTTTGGATGATTTGGAATGATTGGTATTGTTGGTGTTTCATATACAAAAAATAGTAATGAGTCATATACATGTAAAGGCAACAGACAGTATGAAAAATACCAGTAAATAGTAGCTTACGTCACCACGATGCAAAAATGATTTAAATATATAGGTAAGCTGCAACTCTGCAAAACACAATTCAAACCTTACCGTTCCTTGTGATTGAGGATGTCTGCTTTTAACTTCTAATCATCCTTATATTCAAAATGCTAGCTAATATGGGGACATACCCTTTAAACTCATATCCTTGATCACAATGTAGTATCCTAGAAAGCCCATATGGACACCATGGTAGCATCTACTATTGTGAGTTATGTTGTTGCACAAGGCACACAAGGAAACAAATCTTTACTAGTGAAACATTTACAAAAAATTCCATGTACAATTTTTGTATACAAAAGTGTTCCAAATATGTGATACTTCTTGTATACAAAAAAATTGTATACTTTTGCACACAAAAAGTAAACATTTTGTCTAATGAATGTTGGTAAGGGATTGTTCTTGAGATATCAGTGGAACAGACGGGCACACATACACACACACACACACACACACACACACACACACACACACACACCCAGAAAGACAGGCTAACTGCAAAGACTCCCATTGTGTACACAATTCATGTATGCCAGGTACCAACTACTTACAAACTTTAGGAACACATGCAACTTGCAGTGTACACAGGCAGCTCCCCTTTCATGGATAGGGTCATTCCATTTTTTGTTCTACACCCCCCCTCCCCACGGATGGTTTAAATCCAAGGGGTCATATTTCTACAAAAAAGTATGGATCGTTTAATTCCAAGGTGTCATATTTTTGATATATTTATTTTTTTACATACATATCCATATACGTCAAATCAGTAAAGTTTCCAGGGGGTGTATTAGTTAAAAAAAATCAGACACCTGAATAATTGATTTGAATCCATAGCGTGTCAAAACCTTAACAGGGCACCTTCCAGTTAAGCCTAATCTCACAACAAATTTACTTTCTGGATTAAAATAACAATGGATAACAAAAGATAGATTAACATTGTAAAAAACATAAACAATAGTGTCCCATGATTCTTTGGTGCAATCCATGGGATTGAGCGGATCCCCTTTAATATCCATCCGTAGAGGGGGGTGAACAAAAACTGGAATAACCCATAGTAGCTGCAGTCATAGGGGGCAAATCGAGCGAAAAACGTTATAATATTCATCAGGAAATACGAAAATCAAGTAGAGCTTCAGTTAGATCGTTGATTTCTTTGGAGTTTGTGGCCAAAAAGTTCAAATTGTCCCCATCCAAGATGGCAGCTCATAACCGCGAAAGATCTTGTAAAATGTATGTATGAAGCTTGAACCAGGGCAAAGTATTGCGATTTGGGAATACGAATTTAATTT
The DNA here is from genome assembly GCF_978046115.1 of Saccoglossus kowalevskii. Taxonomy (NCBI): domain Eukaryota; kingdom Metazoa; phylum Hemichordata; class Enteropneusta; family Harrimaniidae; genus Saccoglossus; species Saccoglossus kowalevskii. The sequence goes on from NC_140651.1 coordinate 19,409,643, forward strand.
TAGATTTCTAAACGTTGCTTACCTTATTTCAAAATGACACGAAATTCAACCTCTATTACCCAACCACATTTAACTACGGTAAAATGTCAACACGAATGTACTTACCGATCCACATAAGAACCATCGTCCGCCTGCACGGTGTTATTCCGTTTGGATATTCCTCCGCGGAGTGCTTCGCCGGAACATTCACCTTGAAAATTCAAGATGCATAAGAACATGCGATGTCTAGTGGTTCACTGGCGTCTCTTGCGAAGAGAGCAGACGGGCGGCATATATCCCACCTAAGTGAATGAAAATTATGCTTCGGCGAATCATCAAAGCATCACCCATTCCGCACAATTTTAAACATGATAATTTACATACATTAATTCATTGTTGACAAAATACAAATTATACAACCGATTATATTCACCAAAATTGCACAATACAATAATTTAGTGCAGACCGATCGTGTGAATGGGCTGGGCAGGGGACTGTGGATTCAATTTTAAAGATCAGTCGCCGGATACTGCTCGTTCTCCATTCATTGACTGATTCTGGGCCCTGAACAACGACAACAACGGCATAACATCAGTCGAGGCATGGAGAGTGAATGCCGCCTTGATGGAACGCGTTGATATCCACTGCCGATATTTCCTCATATATAAATCAGTGAATTTTTTCGCAAGTAGTAGAACAGCACGATAAAGCTGTGAGTGGCGGTTATCCTGACCATCATGCCCCGGTACAGTAAAAATGTGACTGAGATTGAAACAGCAGACGGCATGCGGTGGATCCAAACCGGAGTTTAATGTTATGCAAATAAGTGTTTTTAGGCCTAACAATGCAACTTTAGACAACTCTGTTTCGTTTTCGTATAATAATAGGGCAATACACAACATACAGAAAGTTACGTCATTGTCCACAGTATGCTAGATATTGTCTCGGACAACACCTTCTGACTTTCAAAAAAAAATGACAACTTGCATTGCTTTCTTTTTCTGCACTTACCTTTTCTCGCGTGATTGAAATTTAATATAGTATATTCTATATAACACCTACATCTATAGCTCATCATAATAAACAAATATTCACGTTTTGTGAAATATTTAGTATATTAATGAGGGGAGTCGTCACCTGCGCATGCGTCAGATGGCCATAGCGTGTGATTGTTTACAAACAAGCGTCTACCCACGAGCCTTTGCGTTTTAGCATCTATTGTCGTCGTTTGGGACTCAATTTCCGCGCGTGCGCAGGTGACGACCTTCCCGCTTTAATAGTTTGTAACGCATATTTTGTATGGCGTGTGGTTTATAATCTAGAAGTACATGAAATGAAAGTTAGAGTGGTTCAGTTGGCCAAAAACCTTCATATGCTGCTCTGGATATCATTGGTCACTACGCATTTGCAAAAAAAAAAAACCCTACTGCTGTTATCAGATTTTCCTCATTTATATAGACGTCTTTTCTAAAAAAAATGAATAAAACAAAAAAAATATGGTACAATTTTCTCTATTGGCCTTCAATCATGTACTTCAATTGCATGTTTCCTATTTTGAGCGTGTCATTTTTCCGCAATGTTTGGTGCACATGATTTTGTGAGATAACAGTTTGGGCGATGTGTGTTCACATTTACAAGCACAAGGCGAAAGAGCTGACAAAAATTCAATATTTGAAGCAACATCTTCTGCAATATTTGGAGAATGAATCTTCGGGTCACTTTTTCATGACATGGAACAGATGAACTTCTTTCTTGTCTAATGTTATGACCACTCTTTTTTTGTCTATCTCAGCTCTTCTGATTACGACTCAATACATCGACATTATTCGTCAAAAAAATAAACTGGTAACCGTTATCATGGCTACCTCTTTAAGACCGCCTGAGTACCGTGTTGATTCTATTAAGGTGGGTTGTAAATTGTTGTCGACTGTACTATCAGATTGAATGACTGTGTAGTAACAGAGAACACAGCCCCCTGGTACATACCTTATGAACTTTCCGTTATCACTGTATAATATTTAAATAACATGCCATGGCTAGTATCAATAATTTTCACCTTCCACAAAATAAGCAGTATACCCCGTGTTTGATTGTGTGTAGCAAAAGTAACATAGGGAAAAAAATCACTAGTGAAAGGTTTGTTAATATGGAACAAGGATGAGTATGACATGTGTCGTGTTTATTATTTGATCACTTGAGTTTTTATAGGAATTCATACTGGGCTCACACAACAATTAATGTATATCTTTATTTATGGCGGCCTGTTTTTAGAGATTATATCTTGTATCTGTTTATATGAAAGCTAAAAATTCAAACAATTATCAAAATTATACAGTCATGCTTAAACATGATTTACGGTATTTTGTGATTACAAAGTACTTGAATAAATGATCAATATTGTGTTTTAAATATAAAAAAAAACTCTTCACTTCAAGAATTCTCACGTGGTAATGAGATATGCAGTGTTGGCCAACACAGTAGCTAATTTGCATTTTATTTTAATTTAAAGTAGTAATAGGTGAACTTAATATGTGATCAGTGTCATACATAGAGTAGATTGGTAAGCCAGATTGTCTTGTTCATTATGTACAAATGATTAATTAAAAATAACTTACTCAACAATGCGTATATTTCTATTATAAAATTATGTTTGTAAATAAGTTTGTTGTATGAATTTCCTGTTTGAACAAGCATTGTACGGTAAGCTAGAAACCTTATAAACTGTGGAAAAACTGTTAACTGTAACATTTGTAATGGATTTTTATTACTAAATTACTAAAAGGAACTTAAAGACAAAAAATTCAAAATGAAGATGGATTGTAAAATGTCCGTAATTATGCCTATTTATTGAGTTTTATTACTGGTATTCTTTAACTCTTAAATGTAACACAACTTTTATTGCTGCTATTTCAGACAATATTTTTGCCGAAACCTGTTCTCATACGAAAGGAAATTTTGTTTCCATGGCATCAAGTTGTAGTAAGTAGTTTTATTTCATTGTAATATAATAATATATACCATTAGGATGTGGGGTGTTCTGGCATACTATCTTTTTGATTGCATTGTTAAAAGTCAAAAATAGTGACAACTGTGTGTATCCAGTATCTAACACGTGTGAGTCATTTGCCATTATGATGATATTGGTAAAACAAAAAAACATCGTGGAAGTGAAAATTTTCTGTCAGTACATTAGATGGTCAGGCACAGGTCTGAAGACATAGACGTATATAGACGTCTACTCAAATTACATGGTGAACTCCGTATTTGTTAAGCTTATTACGCCGAGTTTTGTATGATATGTAATATATAGTTTCTTCCGCAGTATCGATATTCAGGATATAGTCATGAATCACTGTTATTTTCGCACATATTCAAGAAGTGGATTGATATAGGCCACAAACATATGGTAATTCATTGAATATATATTATTATTTGAAGCCTTTAAACACTAATATAATGACGCCAAACAAGATTAATTCTGTTGGACTAACAAGATTAAACAACTTCATCACAACTTCACAACGTTGTAAAGTATGACAAAGATTCAAGACAAACATTATAGAATCTGAATACAATACTTCTGTAAATTGTTCACCTCTTGAGATGGATATGCTGTTACACAAGAATCAAGAAAACATAAAATATACTCATTTTTTTCTGCTTTGAAATATCCTATTAATATTGAATTTAAACAAAGCATTGCTGTCATAGTGACCCATCTTTTGAAAACATTATATAGCGTGGTTCAATCCATCAATTCTATACTTTTTATTTAATCTTTCGATATATATAAATAACATACAATATGATAATATGGAATGGCTAATTGGCTTGTTTATTTTTCTTTTCAATGACGTGCTATTTATCCTTTTCTAGTATTTCAGCAGCAACGTCTTCCGCGTTCATTTACTGTTACGATTATGTATACATATAGACCAGTGCATGCTCGCTTTAATGATGAATACACATGATATTATTGGAAATAACTGAAACACATTGATGAACGGTATCATATCTCAGCAACTGACACACACACAGTGTGCTCATCTTTCATATGTGTTCCGCCATTCCGAGAATAACCGAGTAATTGCGTAGATTATATTTTAAATATTGTTAATATTGACTTATATGACTTATTTTAAAATTCCAGAATGTATACACATTAATACATTGTGCTGCAGAAAAAGGAGATATAAGTTTTGTGAAAGACATGTTAGAAGCATGTGATCTAATCATTTCAGCTACGGGAAGTGGTTTATTTGTAAGTACAAAATTTAATTGTATAAGACCTTAATATTTTACTTTTCACGCACTATATATACATGTAACATAGTGTACTAAGTGTTTATGGTATTATTTGGGAGTATATATTGAGTAAATAATTTTATATGCGTTTATTTTCACAAAAAACAACGCTATTTTAGTCAAATAATGCGAGATCACAAACCAAGACAAATTATAACATCACATTGAGTAAACATTTCAATAACATTTATACAGTATCCGACTAAAACTGAGCACACCTGCCCAAGTATCTATCAAAAATAGACAATATCAAGCAAGGGTGCTAACAATCAGCAAAATTAAGACGACAGTGATTTTACATTAAACACACTGTATTTATAACTGCATATAACCACATTGACGACCATTGTATGTATCTAGTAACATTCGATACATACATATATATCAACTGCATTACATCATCATCACAGAATGTCTCGAAGTGAAATCACACTAGTTTATACAATTTAACTGTCACAAAAACAGGACTCTGGCTTCATGCATCAAAGTATAACGGCAAGAAGTCCATACATGCAAGTTGTGAAGCACATTGGAGATGCGTTGACTAATAACAATGATGAAATTGTAAGTAAGAATATGTATAATTTACTACTGATAATATAGTTTTTTGCTCCCAAACCAACTCGTTTTGTTCATATGTGTGTCATTCAAGTTTACTCAATTTGAGGAAAAGCACTGCTGCCATTTAATTACCCAATTCATATTATTATTATTTAAGGGCCATGTAACATCGAGACGTATAAAACGTGCGCTGGAGAGTGGGGATGTTCAATGGATATTTGCAGATGAACTGGATGACATATGGCATATAACAGAGGTGGGAAATGTGACTGGTCGTTTTTCATAATACCATATTTATTCACATATTTACAGTAATCAGTAAGAAACAACACCTGTCAAACAACTAATTTATTGTATTATATGTAATTTAATGTTCACAAATATATATGTATAAGCCAGTAGAGTTGCTCACATGTGAAACTCTCACCCCCACTACTTAAGTTGTTCTTCTCCCATAGGAAAAGAAACAAGCAGCTCACATCCACCATGTCGTTGGCGAGAATGCGAATGGCGAATACAAGATCTTAGATATATTTGGACAGAATGTAGAATCTGACTTGTCGTCTTTATATGCAAGCGAATGCAAAGTATCCGTTATGATAACAGGTTCATGCCTTTGTACAAATACCAAATATTCTAAGTTGTTCAGTTTATTTAGTAGGTGCAAAATTCACAATTTATTAGTTCACAATTTGTCATTCTATCAATATCCACGATTGAAAGTTGATAACGGCTTATTGTTATCCAGTGTGTCAATGATCAGTGCTCAGAGTGCGTTATCTTGGCTTACCCCATCTGTTAAACACATCGGTTTTGTGTATGTCGACATCCCAGCACCATGGTATATTCGTTTACCTGGCAGGATAGATACACTGAAAATAAGTCACTGTAGATTTGACAGAAATGTGAAGGGCAATGATCAGAAATTTATTCATATCACTGCAAATGCTGTTAATAGATTGTATCTTGATAACAACTGCTTACAATCACTTCAAATGGATATAGGTTGTCTATCTGGGTTAAAAGTGTTTGATGTCAGCAATAATAATATCACGCGAATACCTCAGTCATTAAGCAGAAACACATACACAGAATTTATAATTTCTGGCAATCCTGTTGCAAACATTCCAAAAGATGTTATCGAAAACGGGATGGAAAGTGTTCTAGCGTACTTGTCTGTGTTTGATGACAGCAGAAATACAGTGGAAAATAACAAAGTAAAGATGGTTCTGGTTGGTCACGAAGGTGTTGGCAAGACTACATTAACAAAAACACTAGGTGGATTGGTTGGTAAGGTTTTGAAAACACATGGCATTGATATAAGTAATATCAAAGAAAATGATATCCAGATTTGTATGTTTGATTTTGCTGGTGATGTAGACTTTCTTGAGTCACACTGTTTGTTTCTTACAGACGACACTCTATTTTTGGTCGTCTTTGATCTCAGTAAATGTGGGTTAAGTCCCACATCTTCATCGGTTAGTCAGTTAGGCCGACTTTTTCTCTGGCTTCAAAACATTCATCTGCATGCGCCTTATGCACGTACATTGATTGTTGGAACACACGCTGATATGGGCATGTTGAACAATGTTATTCTTCAAAACCTTTGGCAACAGGTATTCAAGAGTATACATGAAACATGTAGTGCTCATCTGGCGTTTTACAAGCATTCTGAGAGAGCTGATTGTATAATATGTCAGCCACAAGTAGCATCCAGAAGGAGAGTACATGATGGTAGAGCTGGGTTTGTAGAAGTTGATGACCAGACTCCTCAAAATACGGACACATCTTTGCCAACAGATGACAATGTGTGTTCTATTGTTTACCCTCATATTCTTGGATACTATGAAGTAAGCAATAAGGGGATTTTACCTAAACTAGGGCTCGGCTGGAAAAATAAAAGCATCCATCAACTGAAAATGGCAATTTGCAAACTAGCTAGGCAGATGACAGCAGATATAATGCCCAATATTCCGGAGACATGGCATTCTGTCAGAGAATTATTGAAACAGCGAAAGGGAATACCTGGTGCACTTCCTGTCTTGAAATATTCATATTTCAGGAGAGTTTCTCATAACTTAGGTGTTACCTCTGAGGATTCTCTCTCACATTTAATGAGCTTCCTAGCTAGTCAGGGTGATATTGTATATGTGAAACCACCCCACGTGTCTAATGATGATAGAATAGTTGTGACAGATGTGAAGTGGTTAGCAGACGTTCTAAAGGAGGTAATATTTATGGTGAACAGCAGGCCTAGGGTAGATACACTTGGCATTTTGAGACATGAAGATGTAGAAGAAGCATTAAAAGGCATAAGTCGGGATTTTCATGACCCACTGGTAACCCTTTTAACAGAGATGGGCATCTGTTTTCAGTTTCAATGGTTAAATCAACCAAGGAAGCTAGTGTTTCCAAGGAGCTTGCCAATTGGACAACCACCTGTTGATGAGTGGAGCACCTATCCCACAGAAGGAGAGAAGCAGTGTTGTCTCTTGTATCAGTATGTTTTCTTGCCCCCTGTATTGTTCTGTGATATTGTGGTTAAGGTGCATACTCTCACAAAGTTCATTGACGAGCCTTTATTTTACTGCAACAATTTTCTTTATCGCAGGTCAGGTGTTGATACACCATGTAACATGTGTCGTGCTAGTAGACTGGAAGAGTCAGTTCAGTTGTGTCGTTTTGAGCTATTGTATCATATAAATAGCATTCTTGTTGTTGTCAGGGGTCCGCACTCCTGCTGTGTCATTGATGAGATTGATAGGGAAATAATGACCAACGTTTCCAGTGCTAAACTGTATAATGGTATTTCTATGACGAAATCAAAGGCTTGCCCAATATGTGCATGTACTTGTACCATTGACCCAGGTACTGTTGTCAAGTGTGGTGAGCAAGCATTTGTATGCTCCAAATATCGGAGTCACACTTTTCAGTCCTATGAGCAACTTCTCTTTTGCGGGAAAAACTTTCCAAAGCAGCATCCAATAAATGATATATCTAATGTACTCAGTGACAGAGTATGTCCAGGCTTGTTTGTGATGCTTCCTATTAAAAGTGCTTCTGACGTCAAATCTAGAATCTCAGATGGGTATTCTTTGCACTTACTGTGCGAGTTTCCTGGAAATCCACACTTCTTACATTCACCAGGATATAGAGTTTATTTTTTGAATGAATTTCTTGACAAGTATGTTGCTTATCTTGTTGAAATACTTAAATTTCTTGGAAAGACAGAATCACTTGTGTCTCTTGTACCTGTAGTGGGTCCAGAAATTGGCACCGTCTGTAAAGTAGCAGGAAAAGCAGGCGACATTCTTGGGTGGTTCATGGACACATTTGCTAATAAATATCCTTCAATCAAACGACTTGCAAATTATCATACATGTACAACTTTGAAAGAATTAAAAGAGCATCGCAATGCTCCACTGCGAATTGAGTTGGCCCATTTTCTGAGAAAATCAGATGAGAAAGGTCGTTTTGGAGATTTATACCCTGTGCCATATAGTGGAGAAACACTGTGGTGCTGTGAAGAGCATCATGGAATCCTAGCAGAACGTCGACAATGAGAAAATATAGTCCTGATTTGGATCTGTGTTATCACGACTTTAACCTATTCATCTAGTCCAGTGAAGTCTGACCATATATAATATTTTTATTTTAACGTCATATTGATCTCTTACTAGAAGATGATTGAAATTGAAGTTGATAATTGAGTCATTTTTTGTGAAATGTAAAATGAAGTTCCAAATCAAACATTTGGGAGAGCTATTGTGTCAAAAACGTGTGTTGCTTTGTCACGCAATATGCCTTTCAATTTAGTCGATTTGTCGTGATATATTATCACCATATACATTTGTAGCTCCAAATAATTTGAATGAATCAGCCATTCCCACGATCGATCAATTTTGCGATTGCAGCGAGTGACTGTAAAAATATATGGCTTCTTAAAGATACGTAACATTATATCTGTATTAATTCGTATTAAAGCGGGGAGTCGTCACCTACACATGCGCCAAATTGCCATAATGTGTCAATGTTTACAAACAAGCGTCTACCCATGAGCCTTTGCGTTTAGCATGTGTTGTTATCGTCGCTTGGGACTTAATTCCCGCGCGTGCGCAGGTGGCGACCCTCCCGCTTTATTTCAGATTACGGTGCTAGTGTTGTACATCTTGTAATTTGACACAAAATTGATGGTTACACTAGATTTATTGTCACTGATTGAGGTAGCTTATTTAATGTCTGATCAGTGACACATTATTGTTCATTTAAGTAAAACCATGTTAAATGTACATTTCCTATAATTTGCGCATGCGCATACACTGACGAAGCGCTTATATGGCGTAAATGAGTTTGCACAAAGTCCATTAAAATTAATGATATAGTGTTCACATCATTTCAGAAATACCCCATTGCTAGAAGGCGTGATTTGTATTTAGGTGGTGTATTTTTATACATACAATAATAGTTATTTACCACGTATGTGTTTTCATGCACAGATCAGCAAGCAAAAATAGTAATCTGCAATTATTTATTTATGATTTTTTTTTTCAAAATTTAACTTCCGTTATATGTAGGAGACGTTCAACATAATGCTTTGACGGATTCGAATCGTTACTAGATTATCATATTTTAATTTCTATGTGCTATTTTTTAATCTTCATTTTGCAATGCGCTATTCAATAGGCCTTGAACTCTGGCAACGAATTGCATGTGTGACGTACATTTATTAACTTTAACGTGTCGCTATTTTTGTTTTTCTATATTCGTCATGTTTAGGACAAACACCAAACAATAGTTGTCGATGTGAATATTATTATCGAACACTACATAATCACAATATCACAAACTATGTGTTGTCGTTAGAGGGCGCTGTGTATGTCAAACATAACAAAAATCGCCGACCAGCGTTGTCGCCATTTTCCATTGAACAGAATTGTCGATATAGAACTATATTATGTAAATTTCATTACCAATATATTATATGAATCTTAACATTTAATAACATTCAATATTTATTTTTTGGCTGCCAATGTTGAAATATATTTGATTGTATAGAGAGTAAATGATATGTTGTTGTTTGCTTTCATGAATTGTTGTAACTTTCTCTGTTGCATAGATTGTGCACGTGGGCCAGGGTTACATCTATATATTCTAGTATAATGTCAGCCTTTTTCTCCTAGCAAAATATGTCACATGCTACTTACTGTATATTAAATGAAATTTAATTTTTGTTTATGTTATATCTTTTGCATATTTTGCACAAAATTAGAGAGTATTATTGGATCATCAGAGACGAAACATTATTATTTCTGGGGTGCATAGGTCACATATTTGATACGGATTAAAGTTTTGGATTACTGAGTAACGTATCACGTGTCTCTAGTAAATGATGGCCCTTTAAAAGGGCACTGAACTGTAGATTTTAGGGTTTATTTCACGATCTTAATGTAATTTTAATCAAGTCTGAATAAAAATTCGAATTTCCCTACCAGCCTACTGCCTTTTTATAACGATTTTAAAAGACATGCAAAGCAGACGACATTTGCCTCGTTTCCTATTGAGAGCTGCTGCTGGGTGTCCATTGTTTCAGAGACGTTGTTTATGAACTACCCTGATTGGTCAACGCTATGTTTTCACTGTATTGCTTGCCAAACTCGTAGTGTTATCGATGAACTATGGCAGATTCAAGCGACTATGCTTATGACAGCTCTAGTGAAACTGAACTTGCTGTGGGTAGTGTCTCTGCTGTAAAACCTTACCAGTTCGAGCCGAAATACCGGCCTGGAGAGGAAAGAGAGTAGCGATGACACGGACACGGACAGCTCGGGTGGTGCTTTTTTCTGTGATCACCTATCAGTAAAAGGTGATGTATTTGGCAGTAATAAATGAATAGCATATTCACCAAATAAGCAAGCCACTGAAGAGTTTTTGTCGTTGGAGGGCGCTATGTTTGAGTTTCTCAGTATTCACACAGTAATTATGACAATTTCTATAATTATATGTACACGTCATCACAAATGTGATAGGGTCTGCAAGCTATTTGTATTTGTTCATGGTTCGAGTTTGCTTCAGACAGTAATGTATACTCTAATAGTACTTTGAATAAAATGGAATCATAAAACATCAAATAACAATAATAACAAGACTGATCGACAGACAGTTGCTCGATCTGAAATGAGAATTCAGTGTACAACAATACTAACTATCTACACTATTTAACGTACATTTACATGAATAGATATTGCGTTAGGGATATGACCTTGAAAGCAAACCTCAAAGTCAATGCATATATATACAGGGTTACCATTGACTTCAAATGTATCATCTCACAAAACTTTTTGCGAAGGTGATATTGAATAAACATTTGTAATTGTCTCCATAGCAAAGGAATAACCGGCAATGGGCCATTCCAGTTTATATCTGCACCCCCCCCCCTGTTGATGAGTTTGTGTGTTTAGTTCATACAGGGTATAATTTCCATGGGTGTATAAGTCATACAAAGTTGTATTTCCAAATCACCATTCACCATACAGTAATGGAAATCCAAAACTATAGTTCCTACTTATGGTGTTGATGAGTTCCTTTGTGCCACCATACAGAGTAGGATTTCCAAATATAACTCATCATATGCTAATTTACCAAGTTCAAAATTTTATATTTGATAATGGAAATCCAAACTAGTCCTGATTCACGGTGTTGATGAGCTCATTCGTGCTACCATACAGAGCAGGATTTCCAAATATAACTCTCGTCATATGATGCAAATTTTCCAAGTTCAAACTCCAACTGCGGTAAAGGGGAGGGACATCATATTAGTCACAGAATTAGTATTTTAAAACAAGCGGCCTGTCAGCTGAGATAGCTCTGCTGTTAGCAATACACATTTCAATTGAAGAACTGAAGATACATGTATCATTAGAAAATGAACAATATGTATAGTATCAAAGCAATCGGACTTGCTCTTTTCAACAAGAAGACGAAAATATCAGGTTTTACAAAAAATGACAAAAATATTCACCAACATTAGAGAATTGAAGGTATCATCATGAAATGAACAAATCTGAGAAAGGTCCACATATAGTACCTATATATGTAATATCAGAGAAATCGAGCTTGCGAATTTTAACAAGAAGTCGAAAATACCACTTTTTACCAAAAATGACAAAAATATTCACCAAAATTAGAGAATTAAAGATATCATCATGAAATGAATAATCTAAGAGAGGTCTACCCAAGGTCTACATATACATGTTCACCAAGTATCAATGCATTCAGGCTTGTAGTTTTCAAGAAAACACGAACGACACTGATGGACAATCACTCATATGATAAGCTCCGCTCGACAAAGTCGACAGCGAAGCTAAAAACGATGCTCACATCACCCACAAATTAAAACGTGTGTGTGCGGGGGACTGTCAGATTGTCTGTAAGTTAGGCAAGCTTGACAGGGCCAGGGGTACATCACCAGTGGCGGATCTAAGGGGGTTCTTGGGGTCCGGGGACCCCCCCCCCCCCATTGAAAAATCTATTCAATTTGTTTTTATAATATAAAAAAGTCATTAACTTAGCCTGGGATTTTAAAGTTTGGAACCCCCCCCCCCCCCATAAAATAATCCTGTATCCGCCCCTGATCACATAACGTTACACAAATACAATATACAATGTACAGGGTTGCCATTCAAAATATTCCATAAATTTGTGATTGTTGAACCTAATAAACAATGACTGCTGAAACATTTGTAATCACACTGTCCTCATGTTTAAAAATAGTCCTCGCAGATAGGCAAAATTAAACATCAGTTACGACTCAAACTTTAATTTCAATATGACTGGGAGTCAAACATATATTAATCGTAATATTTTCGCACATTCAATTTTGTTGAAAACAGTTTTTTTGTTTGAGAGCATGTTTTATCAATCAAAACAACCTTTAATGAATGTATTCAAAAGAAATATTTAATAAATTCTTTCATATTCACAGCAAAGATACTTGGGGTGGTCTTTGTTAGATTTTGTCAAAATATGCAAATCTGGATTTTTAGTGAATATTTTTGGGAAAAAATGTTATTTTTGACATCTAGTCCAAACCTGCAAGTCCAATTGCTTTCATATTTGCAGCAAATATACTTGAAGTAGTCTTCTGTCAGATTTATTAAAAAATAGAGATAGCTTCACCAAATGAACAACTTTGAGAGAACTTTGTACATGTGTCTACATTTTTTGTACATGTCTGACTTTTTGGAGAAGAAGTCGAAAAGATGAATTTTACAAACAAATTCACTAAAAATAGAGTTTTGCATACAATGTCATTTTGACACAAATTTTACTTTGATTAAGAATCAGCCCAAGTACCTTTGGTGCAAATATGAAAGCTTTTGGTCAAGCGGTTCTGGAAAAGATGATGAACAGTAAAGTTGGATGCGGATGATCAGTCATACCATGAGCTCTGCTAAGTCATCTTCGATGACAATAGAGCTAAAAATTGTCTACAGGACTATCAAAATCGGAAAGGAAATCAAACGGGCGGTTCACCGCGTTCATCTGCGGCCACTACCCAAGTTTCAAATAAACGTACCGGTACTTTCTTATTTTGGATCGTATATTTATTTATTTTTTTAAATTAAAAAAAAAAAATTGTTTTAAATAAAAAATCATGCAGTTTCCCCATCGAAATCAAAGCCAAAAGATGGCACTACATCAGTAAATCTCTAACGTGTTGCATTCACCATGAAGTCGCTGAACTGTCATTAACATATTTAAATGAGCTATGGTAATTTGAACACATTGGCACCATCCATTCAGGTCACTCATGTGCTTTGAATAACATTGTGGAAATCGTATCGCAATTACTACTGAGTAATAATCAACAATTGCAACACTTAATAAGTAAGGTATTCACTTGTGAAATTCATGACCGGATTGCGTACCATGATTATTTGCTACTAAGCAATGCATTCATGTTTTTTTAGCTCCGCTGTCGACTTTGTCGAGCGAAGCTTATCATATGAGTGATTGTCCGTCATTGTCCGTCGTCCGTGTCAATGTTTTACTTTTTCGACTTCTTCTTGAAAACTACAAGCCTGAATGCTTTGATACTTGGTGTATATGTACCTTGGGTAGACCTCTCTTAGATTTGTTCATTTCATGATGATATCTTCAATTCTCTAATTTTTGTGAATATTTTTGTCATTTTTGGTAAAAAAAGATATTTTCGACTTCTTGTTAAAAACCGCAAGTCCAATTGCTTTGATATTACATATATAGGTACTACATGTGGACCTCTCTCAGATTTGTTCATTTTGTAATGATATCTTTAATTCTCTAATTTTGGTGAATGTTTTTGTCATTTTTGGTAAAAAAAGATATTTTCGACTTCTTGTTAAAAACCGCAAGTCCAATTGCTTTGATATTACATATATAGGTACTACATGTGGACCTCTCTCAGATTTGTTCATTTTGTAATGATATCTTTAATTCTCTAATTTTGGTGAATGTTTTTGTCATTTTTGGTAAAAAGTGATATTTTCAACTTCTTGTTAAAACCCGCAAGTCCAATTCCTTTGATATTACATATATAGGTACTACATGTGGACCACTCTCAGATTTGTTCATTTTGTAATGATATCTTTAATTCTCTAATTTTGGTGAATATTTTTGTCATTTTTGGTAAAAAGTGATATTTTTTTCTTGTTAAAAACCACAATCATTTATGGTGAAAAATGATAGTTTTGAATTCTTGTTGAAAACAGCAAGTCCCATTGCATTGATACTATCCATATTGTTCATTTTCTAATGATACATGTATCTTCCGTTCTTTAATTGAAATGTGCATCGCTAACAGCAGAGCTATCTCAGCAGAGAGGCTGCTTGTTTATTCAATACTTTACCAACAAAATTAAAAAAATTAATGTATATTATAATAAATATACTGAGTATTTTTTTTTATAATGTGAAGTTTTTTTGATTGACTGTAATTTTTCAAAATTTCATGACGCCTATTTTAAAACCTAATTAAGGCCTTTCACTCCCGTGACGTCTTAATTAGAGTGCGCCTATTTAAAAGATTATACAGTATCTTGCTTTTCGTCAGCCACGAATGTAACACTAAAGGAACTTTATCGATGAAGCCGACCAGCCCGTGCATTTTTATCAACACACAGTGACATGCAAATCGAGAAAATTTTTGTCCTTACAACTGAACAAATTTTGTGGAATAAATCATCATTGTAGTGATTGGTTTGCTGTTTGACTATATCTCGCGGCCTGACAAACAAAGATTTGTATATTACTAGAAATGCATCATTTGTTGTATATTTGTATTCCTATCATTACAGGGAACAGTAAAAAGTTTGCATATACACCAGTAAGAGCACATTTTAGAAGCAAGGGAACAATTTACCAGTCATTTTGGAAATTTTTCGGGGGATATGTTTATTCCGTGGGGTATGTTTATTTGGGTTTGAAGATTTGTCCGTGGGGTATGTTTATTTGGGACTCGAGAGTGTAGATGCGCGTGGAAAAGGTGAGGCGCAGTGTTGTATATATGCCACTCTGTGTGTACGTGCAAATTTGACTAGCACGTGGCATTCTAATCATAACCTGCGCGCAAACCAGAAGTTCGCTGAGTTGGAACAAAAGAAATGTACGCGCAAATATCAGACTTGTGGGCATGTGGGCTTGCATGTGGCTATCTAATTATAAATGCCAATGAAATATGGAAGTATTAAATATGTTGAGAATACAGCGAAAATCATTGCAAGATGTTGCACTAGTCTTCACTCCATATTGATTAACATGCACCACCCATTTGGTTAAAGATCCTTTTTGATACAATATTATACATAAGCTTTGGTAAGCTTCCAATTATTATTTCAGTCAATCACGAAATACAACACAGTGGTTCGCTTTACTCATTCTTAATTGTGGAGATGAATGAATTTCAGCTGTACGTAAAATGTATGTGTATCAAATATGATACACATCCACTCGTTTGATTTGACAGTGTTTCATGCCTGTCATTCGCAGAAACATTTATCACCGCGCCACTTTTTTGCCTTGCAGTATTAACAGTACTAGTTAAGTGGCCTGTGAATTATTTACAACAGATTTGTTTCAGGCTTGTTGGCGAAACAAGACTTGTTAAAATAAACAACTTCGGTCCTATAGCTACCGGGCTGGTATAGCGCGAACAAGCATGTAGGGAACGCTGGCGCAAAATGCTTGTAGTTGCAAACGCTGAGAACTTCAAAACACCGGACGCGGTATGCCTTTGGTGTGAGGTCGTTTGAGACGGCGTAGTTGGACTATTCCATTGCTTTTATGGGTATACGAAACATTGCTTTAACACTGAGAATGGATATTATAAAAGCAACAGTAATTGGCAGTTTGTTGATATTTGATGTTGTATTAGTAATATCATTAAGGTCTATGATAATATTAGTTTGCGAGTGTCAGGTACTCAGTTTCCCGTTTAATGGCATGTCCCATTGCCAGTCAATTTTTCCTTGGAATATTTTACTTTTAGTTTCACCTCTATACCATCGCGATGTACCCTCCGATATCATGTTTTGCAACAACGACATTTTGAATGCATAACAAAATACAGTTAATTTGAAAATTTTATAATAAGGCTAGCTGACGTCGGCCGCTGCCCTTGCTGGGACGTAACCAAACCAGCCTGGGACGGAAGTGTTGCACAATGCCTGGACGATTCCATTATATTTTAGATGTCTTCCTTAAAAATAAATGAGTTTATTATTTTTATAAAACGTTCAAAATAAAATTAATTTATTAAAATGTGGAGTATATGCGTACATGAAATAATAAAGTGTACGATAACAATGAATAAAACATTGTTTGATAGACTCGGCGAATAGAGGAATGTATATTTATCGCAACAACAATAGTATTCTACGACTTCCACGATATCGAATATAAAAACTTTTCAACAATGCAAACAGAATATGGCTGAAATAAAATAATCATCAAATCTATGTCAAAAGGTCAAGTTGCGTGAATACAATTTTAACGAAGGACGCGCTCCCTGGACGCGCTGGTAAGGGAAGTGACGCCTGAAAACTGAATGTTCTTTGCGAACTATCACTGGGAGAACGCAACATCAGTGCATTGGGCAAATGAATCAACAGCCATCTCTGCATGTTTTCGGTGTGATTATGGAAGAGATTGTTTACTTATTTATTTTTTTTACGATGCAGGCAGCTATTTTGCACCTTTTTGCGATTTTTCCCAGATTTTCGGTGTTGGCAAATACGTTGACAACTCCGAAAAGTTCGACTGCCCATACTTATTTATACGGACGCAACTTAGAATAAAGAATAAACCAATGTGTTGGGGCAAATAAGTCATGTGTATACTCTTGATTCATTCCTTTCAAAGAGTCTGACTTGTACCTTTCAGTTTTTCTCAACTTTTATTGGCACCCATGAACTGGAATAGTTCACATTCAAATTTAAAACTCAACTCAACATCTAGCTATTACACCGAACATTACAACACTTGTATACATTTTATTATAATATTTTATATCTTCTTATGTTATTGGTATTAAATGCGTCCATGTTTAAGTTTGCGTAATTGTTACGAATGCAACGCATTGTCAAGTCAGTAATATATCAATATTCACAGAGCCAATACGTTGAGTTTGCGTAATTATTATGAAAGCAATTATAATGTTGAACTATTCAGAGCCGGTACAATATTGTAAACAAATTTGCCTAAGTAGAAAAGCAGAGCACTAAGTAAACGATTTTGAAATATTCAAAGCCAGTACAGAGTTGCGTAATTACAGTGCCGTGAGATATAATAACAATTTCACTAGATCGACGCGCGGAGCACGAAAGAAAAAGGTTGCTAAGGTAACGCGCCAGTTCAGCGCGTGACTTCAGTTGGAGGTCAAACTTCGGCCAACACACACTTGATGTCAGCATCGCCTGAAGCAAGTTTTGCAAAGACGTACTTGAAGTTCATTTGCGCTCCAAAATGATGTCGCATCATATTTTGTAATCCATGATACACCCCGTTTCGACTTTGCCCTTTCGAATTTATACTTTACGTGATTATGGTCAACGCGAAACATTAATCTTTGTAAACATTTTCTTAGACTATGCATGATGTATATTCACATAATCATGCGATCATATTTTATATTATGTTGATTTCTATGTCTTTCTGGATCCTTTGTGCTTTCATTTCATTTTCGCGTACATTTCCTTTGTTCTAACTTGTATTTTATTGCCACACGCAAGTCTGGTTTGCGCGAAGATTATGATTAGAATGCCACGCGAAAGTCTGATTTGCGCGTACGCGCTGAGTGGCATATATAAAACTGCGCCTCACCTTTTCCACGCGCAACTAACATACATGACGACTGTGGTCAACTGGCATCATGGAATCTATGCATACATTTGCATAAAATGTGATCACCATTCGTTTGATTTCCTACTCTCCCCTAAAGCTGAATAAATAAAACATGGTATGTAAAAAGTGTTATTTTGGCCAGTGAGCACACAAGAAAATTCTTATTATATGTGCAGTGGTATAATATTCTAAATATTTGAGCAACCTGTCTTACAACATGCAGTGGTTTTGCTAAGGTAGGGAAACATAAGTAACAATTTGGAGGAAACACGTAAAATATTCATATC
Source organism: Saccoglossus kowalevskii (assembly GCF_978046115.1). Taxonomy (NCBI): domain Eukaryota; kingdom Metazoa; phylum Hemichordata; class Enteropneusta; family Harrimaniidae; genus Saccoglossus; species Saccoglossus kowalevskii. The sequence goes on from NC_140651.1 coordinate 19,428,152, forward strand.
CTATCTTTACATCTATTTCGGGGGGCAGGTGAAATGGCAATACCTGGTTACTGCCCTGGTTACTGCATATACCGTACTAGTATTGAAGTCATGAAATTGTTTACTTCCTTAGTCTTTGTGATGTTATAATGATTTCAGAGTGTCTACAATGTCAATAAAATGTTTAAAAGTCTTAGTATGAAGACTATAACATTATATGACATTAGTAACATCACAAACGAAGCAATATAACAATGATATTAATATTATATGCACAGACTATTTCATATACCACTCTTAAAATAAAAGGCGGTGTATATTATTATCCATGCCTGCCACAAATTAAGTGTGTTAACTAGTTACAAATATTTCATCAAATACAATGTAGTATCATTTATGTGTTTTATAACAGTCTTAATTAAACACAGTTACGATAACCATGGAGTATTTGATGTGTGGCTACCCTGTGGCTCCTGCAGGAGATAGTTTGCAATTTATTTCATGATACATGTAACACATTGGTGGATTAAAAAATATACCTGTCAGACAGATTCAGTCATCTTTTCCTTAATCTTTTTCCTAAGTTTAAACTTAAAAACAGATTCCCATTTGATGTAGTGGCAGCTAAACTTGAGTTCAAAGATATAGCTTAAATACTGCCATAGCTTGCCTTTTTGCCATGATACAATGTTGGAAATCTAACCTCATCAACTGCTATGTAAAGATAATTATTAGACCCATTCTGTTGAGTGGCCATCTAATTTCAGTAATACATATTTCATACTGGCCAAATTGTGTTACCATACACAATCAGAATTCCAAGTTTTTTTAGTCATACAGTGTTGGAAATCCAACCTCATCAACCGGTATGTGGCGAGATAAACTAGGCCACATTTAATTTAGTAGCCATAACTGCCTGGATTTCCAGGAAAAAATTTTCCATACACGTCTGGATTTCCAGATTCTGTTTCTCTATATACAGTTGGAATTCCGGGGTATTTTCCCCATCATACAGTGCTGGAAATCCGACCTCATCAACAGGGGGGGTGCAGATATAAACTGGAATGGCCCAATGTCAGCGTCGGTTTTTTCAACACAACCGAAATCTCGACAATAAATAAACGGTTTTCAATTTCTTTAAATAGTGTAAACTACTTTATTTTAGCTGCTAAATTTTCGCTACAAAGACATTTTTCCCTGAATTTTGATGCGTTGAATGTATTTTCAATGGATTTTATTTTCACTGATTTATGTCTCCATCAGAAAATAACACAAATGAATTTCAATTGAAAATAATGTAATTTACAATAGTTTTAATAATTGTTATAACAAGTTAGAGCCTTGTTAATATAATTAATAATATGTGCCTTGATAGTAAATAATAGGGTAAAAATGGATTTTAGAAGCAAACAGAAATAACCGTTCAAGGAATAATAAAAATGATAGCGTGCTTGCACATCGTTTTTCCTGTACGCACAATATGATCATTTCATCGTGTGATGTGATTACGGTAACTGACATAGAACACCTACAATGTTTTATCATGACTTACTTCAATATGTTAGCATGTGCAGGAAGGTTGCCATAGACACAAATGATCGGGACAATATACATACTTTGAATTGTTATAAAACATAATTTTATTTGGATTATTTGAGATACAAAAGATATGTACATGTGATCCTGGGGTACAAAACTCATACTCCCATACGTCGGATAGCGCATTTGAACTGCGCATCGTGCAACTACTCAATGCCAGATCAGTACATGTATCAACAGATGAACGTATTACTGGTGTATGCGTTTATTGTCATATTCACATAGTTAATTTTCCATGGTCAGTGATCGCACATAACTCTGTCATACACAAACCAATTATCCATTGAACAATTTGTAAAATCAGGAATAGTACAACGCTTATCAAACTTATTAATGGTAAACATGCATTGGCAGAGGAGAGTAGATTCAAACTACGCCCTCTGCGGTCAAAAAACGAAAACTTTGGAACAGTGTAGATTGAACAGGACATTGGAGTACCTGCTATCGTCGAATTTAAACAGCAAACATTGAATTCAAAAATACACACTCGGAGAAAAGAAAAATGGATGAAATAATGGATGAAAATCACGATTGGAAAATTTGGCAGTAGAAACTGAACAAAAACACATTTGGCAGTGTGATTCGGCAATTTTAAACACGTGATTATCCTATGATTATGTGTGACTGTCTTCCAAGAAACTGTTTTGTTTCCTGGGTGTTGAAATCTGGCTATTAATGGAAGTAATGAATCAATTCACAATGAGCTTGAACGCGTTACTGAATGTAGCAAACAACTACACTTTGTTTTCAAAACAAAAGAAAAACATGATCCAATATATCTGTGTCGAAAGTTAAAGCCGAACAGTTGTCACGCAGCACGAAGACTAGGCCGCTTTAAATTCTGTAATTAAAAGATAAATCAACAGAATCGAATTTTCAGAGATAAACTTTTCGAAAGAAAGAAAGAAACAAAACAAACAAATACACAAAAGTTGTGCCTTTTAAAGGCAGTCGTTGAAAGATAAAAGAAATGTAATTCGGACAAGAATATAAACAGTGTTTTAGAACTCTTGGCAACGGAATTAACAGCAGACAGAAAACCCGCATTGCATGCAAGGGATATAGAGTTGGAATTTGAAAAATGAGTTTCATAGGTGGAGAGCGCCTGCATCTGGAACGGCAGTGATTGGAAGTTGATTGAATTCTGCTTTCACATTTAACAATTGGCAGTCAAATCATCATATATATATATATATCGCATCGGTAAAATTTTAAAATATTTTGTTTCTTTCTCTAAATATAATTAAATCATACATTTGTTCTCTAAGCGTTACGTTCCTAAAACACAGACACGCCTATGTACATTCACAAAAACAAATTACACATTCGACTTAGTAGAATTTGTTTTTGTTGACACTAGGTGGCGCTATACCGAGTGGATTCAATTAATCAGATGATCAGAGTACCATCTTTTCATCGCAGCCACGTAATCTGTATTCTACCATCGAGCAAAAACTAACGCCACTTTCTCGCGACATGTATTTAGCCCAAATAGCAAAGAATACGTTAACTCAGTTATTTCCATGTCCCGGATTTGGAAACCTTTCAAACATAATCAAAAAATTGTGTGAGCACGGATCTCAGGGAATATATGCACCCCCCCCCACTCCGGTGCAGCTAAATAATAGGGGGATTTAATAGTCCAATACAGCGCAACAAAAACCAAATATTGGCGAGAAATATGCACCTCCGTCGGAAATTATACAATTGTTCACAACTTCATGATTTGTATGTCGCTCTTGTAATGTGGAAATTCTAGTAACGTGATTTGGGAAATGCGACAACGAAAAAGGTCAGGTCATTCATTGAGTATTCTGTGAGAGATACGCCATAACATATGGCGAGTGGTTACCAGCCGTCAATGGAGCCGCCGACTGAGAAGAGTGGATTTGGGGTGCACTTGGACTTGTAATGATAGGTGGACTAGCCAGGTACACTGGAGGCACTGAGGAATAGGCATATCTCGGGACGTAGGCGAAGAGAGGCGTCAGGCTTGCGGATGGTGTGACACTGGTTCCCGAAACGGTACCCGTTGCCGTCGGGGAGATGCAGGCGCTACCGAGCTGTGGTGGCGGGATTCCCGGGATCCGGCCAATTATGTGCTCGCGCTGTTGATGACTACTCATGGATGATGTATAAACGGGTCCGGTATCGATTCTCAGCTCACCGTAGCTGGTCGCCGGAAGAGTTCTAGTATTGGGCGCCCCGCGCACGATGGACGGAGTGTGGTGGTGATCTGGAGACGGGAAACATCGGCTATGTGTCATTTCCGGTGCTGATGTCATCACGGGGGCATCCATACGGGAGGAAAATATATCAGCGTGTTCCATGATCGCGTTGAATTCGAAGGATGTCTGAACTTTCTTCAGATGGTTGGAAAGCCGCACCACCAGTGGGTGATCCGGCGGGAGGTGTTCTTCCTCGATGAGGTAGCGTATCGCCTCTTCGGCGCACTCCTTGAATCCACTCATCATGACGTCAGTCGGGGAGAGTTGATGCGGAGACGAAACCTTTACCTTGTGCGAGCTCGGATAGCCTGCATTGCTATCGTCTGTGTGGAAGAAAATACATAGAACGAATAAATAAATAAATAAATAAATAAATAAATAAATAAATAAATAAATAAATAAATAAATAAATAAATAAATAAATAAATAAATAAATAAATAAATAAATAAATAAATAAATAAATAAATAAATAAATAAATAAATAAATAAATAAATAAATAAATAAATACAATCCCCAAATAACGAATAAGATGATGATCGGAGGTTCTGACATATAGGAGAAAATAGTAACACTGCAGAAAACTCACAAAGAACATGAGACAGATCGAGAAATCCAAGTGAACTTTCACCCCTGTTAGCGGTTATCAGTTAAGTCCCTATCATCGTAAAGCGCTTGTTCGATATGGTTCTCAAATACAACGGGTGAGATATATTTCTTTTTGTGTGTGTGATATTAGAACTTCTAATTAAACCAATCACTAAAACAATTTTTGAGGAGAAGCGTCATGAGCGCAAGTCTGTTTTGATAATTGTTTTTTGATCGAGGTTTTCGTCTCAGTATTACTTGCATGTGAACAAAACGACAGCTTCACGCACCGATAGGCTAGGAACAACAACTCACGGCGCGTTAATTGAATTTTGAATGGGCAGGTAATAATCGATGGGCACTTTCCCAGGCACTAATTTAAATTAAAGTCAAATGTTTCATTCGGGATTCAACTGAGAATAAAGAATATTATAGTTAACACCTTAAGTTTATGTGAAAGCAAAACCAACAGGGAGGTTATTTTTATCACCGAGTTGGTGAATTGCGCCCTCTTGTTCCTATTTGGTATTTGAAGGTAGCGTGTTGATGGACTACTCCCCCATACACGCACCAACTCAGAGAATGGCATAAAAAGAGACAATTCGAGAAGGTTTACTTATCCGGTCGCGGGGTGATATCGAACATCGGGCAGTGGATCTACAGGTGGTTTTGTGGTAATTTCCTGTATCTATGTGTTTATATTACTCCGCAGTTCCAAGTATGTTCTTTGAAGTTGTGTGACGTCAACAAAAAAATAAAACGGATGTAAACTAAATTCAAATAGAATGATTTTCAGTAAAGCCCAAAACACAGTAACGATGAATGTAAGTCAACTCGTACATGCACATGCAACAAATAAATCGATACCATCGGTGCGGCGAAACGCGTCGATACTGGGGTTTAGGGGGCATATCACGTGCTGAACATTGATACATCACGTGCACAGACAAACTAAGAAACACTGCGTACCACCACACTTTCTGTGATTCCATACACAGTACGTGATCCTTTGTGAATAGACCCTGGCAAGTTGGAACATGTCTCGCAGGCTTTCTATTGTATTCAACGAAAGAATCACTTCCGAAGTTTCAAAACAGGCCGCAAAAGAAAAGAGGTGCATTAACGGTACCATCACGTCGTAAAGTGGTACTTTGTCAGTGAGGTCGAGGGGCGAAGGGGTAAATCACCAAATTACTGTCTTTGACATGTAAAGTTTAAAATCAGGGTAAAGTTCGATATGTTTAAAATGTGTTTCGTTCGGCCTCCTTCGTCTTGGTTAATTATCTATTTAGTGAAGGTAGCCAAACTGTGTGAGTGGCTCTAATACGAAAATGAAACAGTGACATTGCTAGAGGTCACATCGTTCTTGATAGGAACGCTTATACTAGCCCTAGGTAAGGCATATTAAAACAGTCTAGTTCCACAGTTTTTTTAGTAAACGAATTTCTGAAACACTAATTATACCCATAAACAATCCCACGAAAACACGCACGCGCGCGCGAAAGCATTATATATATATGTATATTACATTCACATAATTATTGATAGTTCGCGTGGGCTTTCCGTAAACGTGCGCAGTATAAGTTCCGCCGTCTGTTAAATTATGACTGTTTTCTGACAGTAACCACGTCATATATGTTGTGAGACTGTCATTGTCAATGGCACTTTAGACGGATATCAAACCACGCCTGGTTAGACGTTGTACATGACGATCAGAGCATTCTGTCGGCGTGAGAACGTTTTTTTTGTCTTCGTTCGTGTTCGACATTTGACTGTTTGAATGAGAAAAATGTCAACAGCACGGATGTCGATTAATTTCTGCTTGGGTTGGTATTTTAATCAGTTATTGTTTCGTGGCTTCCCTGGCGGTTTTTTATATAGATCAGTCACGAACGCTGGGATTTCGAAAAGACCGCGCGCGTGCACATAACAAGGTATCTGTTTCGCTGCCTCCTCAGTGCCCTGGCGTGATTTTCCGCGATGCCAAAAGTTAAAATAAAAATTGTGACTCTTTTGGGACGGTGGTTTGATTAGATATATGGATGCGACGTGGCTGTCAAGGTCTTTTTTGGTTTCAATCTACTCTCATCACCGTGTTGTCATGGATACGTTTCTTTTCTTCAAGATTGACCAGTCTACCCCTAAGTTATTAGTGGTTTCAATTTACAGCCACTTGGGCCCCGACCGACATATCAGACAAGCAGAGGCGCATAAGTTGAACTTTAAACCGAAAGCACCTATCGTCACATGATATTGCTACTATACAAGGTTTAATCCCTAGTCGTATACTTCCTGTCAACATCCATCGATCCCATTGAACAGCTTTATGCAAATTTGCCCGGGCTTGTTCGAACACGAATCCGAGTTGCGTTAAAAAGGAAACGTTGCTTCCGAAATATATATAAAGAGTACGGAGTATAATATGAATGAGGTACTGCACTTTACATTTCGTTAGAACATTTATTATTCGGCTCGGCATTTTTTTCATATTTAGTTAAATGAATGGAACTGACATCGTTTCAATTTCTCTAATTTGTGCTAATGATGATGTTCTGGTCTGATATTATTCCATTATTAACCTGTTTCAAGTAGAGCGGGCTACATTTGTTTCGGCAATCCAATAATTATATAATCAGAAATGTATCCTACCGTTTTCTTTTTCACTGTGGTTTCCACTGCTACATTCAAAGTCCAAAGATGGCTGGAACGACTTAAGATACTCGATAGTCATCTGGAGTAAATCAACTTTGTCATTTTTCATACCCTGGTGAAGGTGGATAAAATTACGTTACTCAATATGTCAACTTAGGAAAGTCACAGTTCACCCACTGGAAGGTCCGCTTCTGCGTACAACCAAGGATGCAGTAGCGTGTGCGTTGCCTGTATATTGCGAGGTTAGATTAGACTACACATGTCAGCACAACTCGGCATATTGGAAAACAGGCGTTCTCAATTGTGTGTCTTTCATTCAGAGAAAGAGACAGGGGAACTATCAAATACATTTTTCTTCCCATGGTCGTAAACGCAGAAGGCTTTATATACAGTGCGTTTTATGATCGGTGGGTAATAGCAGATTACGTGACATCCGGCGCTCAGTCGTTAAAGTTCTACGCGCAATAGGTGGGTTGATAATTTTGAATCCGCGAACACATCATTGTATCACCAGTCTTAATACCCGTCTGCGGATGATATTATTTTAGTAAATGTGTACGGTTGCGATAATATTTGCAATCGCAAAGAAGTAGGCAATTGCTTAAGTCCCCAACAAAAAACCGTGGCAAAGGCATTCTCATGGTGACACTAATTAAATGAAATTAGCAAGCGTAATATCAGTCTGGCTGAAGAGGTTTCTACAAATGACTGGCTTTGAATTGAACATAAGAAGCGATTACCCTGATTGTTCGTATCGTTTGACTTGACACTAAAAAGCGTTCCGCTCTCCATTGCGGCACGGAGTACACAGCCTTGGTAAATACTAGTACCGGTTGTAAAACTGCCATCATGCCTTGCAAATAGAAATCGTTGAAAATGTTATCTTCCGGGATTGTTTTCATTAAACGTGATTTTAGGTCTAGTTTCGATGAAACGTACCAGATTTTGACTTGACAGGAAAAACACGCTCTTCGTTGTTGGCAACTCGTTGCTCTAGTTGCACATCATAAAGACTTTGAAGACGAGAATAGGATTAAGGCTTCAAATTTGTTTTTGTACTATTAGTTGCATTAGCCGCATTTTGCATGGTCCTTGGTTGTATACTCTGTGGCTTCTGACCAGTGGCCGGTTTTCATCGTCTAACAATCGTAGCATTCGTGACAACAATGCCGATGGTCCACATCGACTTAAAAACACCCCTTTCACCCAAGTTCACGGTGAGCAAATATCAATGCGTAGCGAGGTAGCCACTATTCACTCGTCTTGTTAGCGTCACTGTAAATACATGCATCCCAGCTTCGCTTTTGAAGCGTCGATCAATCACTTCATCTATTGTATAGAATTTTACAACATTGTGCCCTTTTGAAAGTTTTTTTTTATTATTCTGGGGAGGGAAAACCGCGCAAATTCGGCATGGACTTTTCATATGCGATGATTTTACTACCGGACATTCATGGTTTAATAACTGCCAATAATGATTGAGTCGGGTATTTTGGGGGTGGGTGGAAATTGAACCACTTTGCCGTTATATATTTGACAGTGATACACTGTACGAAGGCAAGGTACACTGAGCGTCGCTTTTTGTGTTCGAACAATGCTGTATGCCAACGGGCCTAGTATGAGAAGCTATGATAATCGTCCTCCTCAGCACCTAAATATGCATCTAGTGCGATGAACCGAAGCGTGTTTTAAAATGGTAATCACCTTCTAAAATGAAAAAAAAGTCACGTAATATTCAGCGTGCGGCATCCCGCGTTTGCATCATTTTTCAGGGACGTCCTTTTGAAGTTCTTGTTATAACGCCGAGTCAGTGCACGCCGACCGTTCTCCGTCGATACACGACTGATCTGCATACATGCCCACCTTTAGGCAAATGTGTGACAAGGACAATCAAATATTTGCTGTGTTTCATCTTTGCTTGACATGCATGCCCTGCCCTTAGGACGGAGGGGTACCTCACTCATCAAACAGTTCCCAATGCATGAAGTGAAGGTGTTAACATTGTTTCACAAATAATTCAATGACCAGCCGCCATGGTTCAAGCGAAAGTTGCTAAACAATATTTGCAATGTTGTCGAGTTTCGACCCGATATGTGCGCATGGCTACAAATCGATGTGTCTGACTCATGATTTGGTGCTGTTTATCGAAAGCAAAGTTTATAACAATCGTTGGGTATATTGATTTCCACATTCCCCATGGATAGGGTGAGTGCTCTGTGTTGATGAGAGGTTACGGTAGGAAATGTACATCGGATACGCTACGAGTTATCCGTCCACGAGTTCGCGCATTGAATTTAACATTTGCAGTAAACATTATATTCAAGTCAAACGACCCGTGTTCTAGCAAAACAACCACAACACGTTCCTTTGTGAGCACGGGCCACCTTTTCTAGAAAACTAACGAGTAAACGTTCCAACTCCGCGCTTAAAAACAATCCAATCATTGTGCGTAACGACACTGTAAAAGCTTGAATCATCGCTGGTGTGGTTCCTGAGCGGAACTCGGGCTGGTTAATGGCATACTCAGCAACACACGCAAGCGTGTGCCTTAATGGAAGACTCGTGACCTGTGAAAGACTAACAGCGTATAGTGTAGGGTTGTATATAAAAACACCGACACTCACTTGCGACTTGCGGGCAGCTGGTATGATCGCCCTTAACTCGTCCAGGCTTCGATTGATCCGGTCTCGCCTCCTCTTCTCGATGACTTTGTGGGGGGTGGCATGCTCCTAGAATATAAACCGAAGGCATGATTGGGAAATGTTTTATGGGAGAGGGATTCGATCATGTAGAGTAAACTTAAACCGAGTTACTTTAAAACTGAATACCGATGTAACACGTATATGAGTGTTCAGTCCTGAACAGCACGGCTACTGAAGAGGAAATGATATACAAAGCATATGCATGGGATGTTACGGTATTTCTAGACAGTTAAAGAAGCTTCCTTTTTTCCTTGAACAAATCACGATCGCATCAAATATACTCACCCCTTTTCGTTTCCTGGTTATTTTTATTCGCATAGGCTGTATGTCGCTATGTGTGCTTTAATAGAGAAAATTAAACAAAGATTTAAAAGACATTCAATATTTGATTATAGTATGGGAAACACATTACATTTAACTAATCAAGACATTTATATATCCGACATAAACCCTCACGAAAGTTTAACAAATGCAGTGGTTCCACATAGATCAAGCAACGTTTACATTGAGTGATTCTGCTGTTTGTTTAACAGCAGTGTAGCGGCGCAGAATACTACTCCACGTACGGTAATCCTACCTGGTGTCGTCTGAACTATCGCTGTTCTCTGACTCGTTCCCCGTCGCGCAGCCATTGTACTTTGGTTCCATCTAACTTGATTAATGTCCGGAATAGTACCAGATAATGTTGAAACTAAGTGAGAACGGCTCCTTATACCCCGGCCGTAATGGAATTCACTTGTCATATAAAGGGTACGAGTATGAATGTGCCCCTACGGTTTTTCTGGAGTGCATTGAATCCCGGACAACACACGCTGTCATGGGACGTTTACTCAAAACGACAGCTGACCAATGGGAACGTGTCTTGCAACCAACATGGCACTGCGTCAACCAATAACAAGGATTGATAAGAGAAGTCAGCACGTGCTGAAGTCGATCCACCTACTCCCTGTCACGTGCATTGTAACACTATACAAATATCGCTATACCAACCCCTGGATTGAAACTCCCGTCTATAAAAAGCCCCTCTAGTCTGCGATTCATTGGCACATGTGTGTTTTATGTATATAATCATATATATATATATATAATTTATCCCTACATCTTTGCAAAACCATTACATTTCGCGACAATGAAATGCTATCAATAAAGTGCGCGTTACTGGGGAAGCATAACAAAGGGAAACTACTAATTGTCGAGATAAACAATGCACTTCGGGAAAACAATTCTATTGACACCCGGGGACGTTTTTTCATTGGATAGGGCGCCCTGTTAGGAACCAAACCGAGTTGAAAACTGCATATGGGTGTCAAACAATGCCGTCTGAATACCCTCTATTAATTAAACCGCTTTTGTTTCAAAGTTTGCTAGCGTCTTTAACTGGGCATTCACACGTGAGTTGGACAAAACCGTGGGAAAATCTAAGCTTTAAACAGCTTTTATGTTTTACCGACATGCCCTTCACGGACATACGGCCAGTCCACAGTCTGCCAGACTACACCGGCACGGTTACAGAGCACGCCGTGTTTGCAGTGGCCAGCGCCTTCCATCTGTCGCTGACAAGGAGGCAACTTAGCATTTGAAAAGTTCGTACTACACGTAAGTGGATGCCTGGAAACGTCTAGCGTTTCAAATCGGCGCAATGTTATCGGTGATAACTGAGATGGAATGCGGCTGTGAGCGCGAGTTTGGAATCGAAGAAAAATATAATTGGCGGATTTAAAACGTGGTCATATTCGTCACGCTTCGGCAATGATATTGAGTTTAACAATTTATATGGAGGTAGTTTATATCAATAAAATAAATCATACGACCGTTAGGACAGTTGGTACTAGTATGTGCCGTGCTATGTGTCTCCATGACAGCCACTTGGTCACCGCATGCAGGTAAACTAGACCTCCATGGTTACCATTAGTGAACGCTGCCGCTAAGGGTTCAAACTAAGCTGGTTGCTATACCACTGCTCACATTGAAAAGCCAATGCCCAACAAACTCAATCAAACGACTCGGAAACCTCTTTGGCGACGCCGTACATTTCTCGGTGTAATTGTTGACATAGAGCTACCTGGTTTGTAGGTATAATGTCCAGTTATTATAAGCGATGTGTACCACGCCTTTATTTCCAACGTGCTATTGAATGCTCAAATATACTAATATTTTGTGGCGTAACAGGTATAGGTGGCTTCTCGCAAAATTTCGCCATAAACTGACTAAATCGAGCAACTTTAAATAGGTTTGGTCGAATATATAAATTATCTGTCATCTTATTTATTTATTGATTGATTATTACGGGTAAATGTTTGCGTAACCGGGTATTTTTTGAGAAACGGGGTTTTAAAATTTAAAAGAAAATAGTCAAAACTGTTTTTTAGGCTATGATGAAACCACTCGAAATATTGCTCGGTGACGCGTGATAAATATTATTATTATACATCTGTCACCGTAACGCCACAAGTTATAGCGTGCCGTAATTTTGCGGCATTTTACGGGGTATTTTCATCCTACCATATTAGGAAATGCGAATTCCAAATATGGAATGATTACGCGCGTAAGCGTCCTTTAATAATAAAACAAACATGGCTGCCACTAGAGTTTGACCGGACTCCACACAAAAAAGTTCGCTGATTCTGTTCTAAACATTTTGGATTTCGGCATTCCCATGGTGTATCATTGGAAGAAAAAGATGCACGTCGCCGAGCATGGAACTCCGCTGCGCGTCAGTCGTTACTCCAGCTGTACTGTCTTCGTGCAAACTTCGAGGTAATTTCGTAATAACCTCATATTATTTATTTATACAAATCTGAATATTTAAAAATAATCTCAGAAAAGTGACTGCCACGAATTTCCATAGTGATAGCAGTTTTATATTATTATGCAATGGGAGGTTCACAACTAACTAACTATAAATAAACAAATAAGTAAATAAATAAATAAATAAATAAATAAATAAATAAATAAATAAATAAATAAATAAATAATCAATCAATCAATCAATCAATCAATAATCAATCAATAATCAATCAATCAATCGTACAGAGAATCATAGTTCCTTTAATTAGTTGGTTACTCTCATTTTAATGCTTACCCGCAAAGTCTCATCTTCTGAAAATTTGAAAATCTTAGGTTACTTAAGGTTCATACATCGCATATAATACTTGTTTGCTAGCACAGACATACTAAAAGGTATAAATTAAACTTGAGTTCAAGTTGCGAGTAATCAACGCTTAATGTTTTATTATTTCAAGTTTCAAAAACATACTTCTCATTTCACAGACCGAACAGTGGATTACTGGGAAATAATACCTTAAGGTTAGGTTATTAACTTGAATTATACGAGGTCTTAATGTTAGAGGGGGGGGGGGTAATTTAGATGATGGATAAAACGCAATATATTTGGTTTTTATATTTCACGATACATATATCGTGATAATATCTGAGAACGGGCAGTATCTTCACTTGATTTACTAGAATGTTTTCCATGCCTGCCACTGTGTCGCGTATGGTAAACTTTTATTTTTTTAAATATTTATACAGACGTATATATATATGAAATAATGACCTACATGTAGGTTAATCGGCAAGGTACCACAAAGCTCGGGTCAAGGTGAAATTTGCATTAGTCTAGTCCATGTTCTGAGCGGAAAATAAGATGTCAATGGGGGGATGTCAAAATGTTATTCTCATATGCTTGGCGACAATGTATAATTTTACATTTTTATAATTATTTCAATTATTTAGTCGGCGTGTTTTTGTTTTTTTTCGATCCTCATCAGCACATTACACGCACAGCTGACCAGGTCCGTGTTTTTGTGAACTCGACGGTGGAGATCAATTTCCTGTCAAATTGTATTATATAGATCGCGACCGTGGAATCCGCTAGTGAGAGGCTGGCGACGACTGAATTAAAGTTGCCGACTGATACGATCAAAACCAAATAAGAATGTTGAAATGCACCCGGCCTCTCAGGCTCGCGGTACTTTCCAGGCCTCACGTTGGTAACCATTGTGTGTGACTGTTACCCGGACACAATACAGAAGTGACAGGTTCATTATAAAGCCCCGTTAATTGCGTCTATTTTGTAATTTGTGGATGTCGGTGTTTATACCAAAGAGCTCCATGTTTAAACCATGTGTATTTTGCCGGGATGTCATTTTGTTGTCGCTGTCGCAAAGACTCTAGTGTATCATAAACCGTTAATTTCGTCAACAGCCCGAACAGGTGACAATAAAACAAGTGTGTCATCAACGCATAAGTAGCAGTAGTTTTGTTCACCGTGCACTTCCGCCCCACAGACCTATTGAGAGACCACTCTCTCCACCATAGCTCCAAGGCCGTCCTGTTTTGAAATGTATTGCAAAACACGCACGGGGGACAATTGCACGTTAAATCCGTCCGTGGGAATGTGGAGTTCATGTCTGGGTTTCGTCCGCGGTATGCGACACCGTTTTACGTCGCGGAGGTTACGTACTGTCGGCAGGTCGTTGCAATGAAACACATGTTTGTTAAACTCTAGACAGTCTGTGACGCATTCATGACAAAAATAGTACGTACACCGTGTTCAGCGCTGTTCGCAGGCTTGTATGCGTTATTTACATGTGTGTTTCACGGTGCCATGGCAACGGCCATTGCTATGACCAGTCAGTCGATCAAAGAAATGCAATTTGGCCCCGCCTAGTGACAATGATGACATAACACTGTGATGACCACAAGATTTTGGACACGGAGCATAGTTTTCTAATCAGGTCAGACGGAATAACAGTGAAAGCCCGAAGCCTAAAAAACTTGATCAAATGTGACTTTTTTTTTTCTTATTATGTTTTTATTTTGATAATTTTCAAGCGGAAATAAACCCGATAAAAACTATTTCACCGCTAACACTAAAAAAAACATTAGAAGGAGGGAGAATTCTGGCGTAAGAATTTCTACATTAATAATTGTATAAGCGACATGAATTCAAGAATTGTCATCATTGGAATTTAGAAAATTACAAACAAATGTTAATTGACATTTTGGCGGGAAAACGACACAAAGGTTAAATCTTGCATTGCAAACTTAATACGATGTGGCATTCCACATGGGAGTTTATGAGGGCACGTCTGTACATCGACTGGAGATGTAATGAATGGATGTCCTTGCTCGCCATTTTGCTTTGTCTGCTTTAAGAATGCCATCGAATTCCGGGTTTCAAACTCTTTCATGTAGTAGCAATGAACACAGAATGTGTGAAGACAACAATATATATAACGGCCACCGAGAAAAAAAACAGCCATTACCAGAGAAAAAAAACAACAGAAAAGTTGCATAACCGTGACGTTGCAAGCTAAAATATATTGCAGGATAACGAGACCGAGAAAAGTAGGCCTGGGCTCTGATACTCCATTAACTTCTGCTTAACACAATTTGGCGAAAATGAAAACATTATGTCGCATGTTTTACTCAGACACGAACAGGCTTCGACGGGGGATTGGCGTACTTAAAGCGCGCGGATCATTGTAATTATATTACCCCGAATCATTGTATCGATGACGGAAAAATTATATGTTCTTATACACACTTTAGTTGATGACTCACGGCAATACACTGTTTTTGGTGCGCGCAATAATGAACTACAAAATAATGCATATGCTTGCTGAATTACTGATGCGTACTACGCATGTGCAGTGCATTATTTCCGAAAATAAATTTGGTGTTGTGAAATCAACGATTTAGTTTTATAATAAATCATAACCTAGTATACATATAACTGCATATTAGGCACAGATACTGAAACAAATTAATTATATTCCAATTATATCACTATATACCACTGATTGAACACAAGCTGACGCATGAACATGCGCGCGCACAGGTTAACATTGCTACGCGCAGATAATGTATGCCACGGCCATGCATGCGGATCATAGTACAAGATTAGTGGGGACAAACTTCAAATCTTCAAGTCCAGCTTTGATATTGAAAGAATCGGATTTTCCAGGATGTATTTCCCCTGGTTCTTTATTCGTTCCGCTCCCTCGTTTGGCGGAGAATCATTTTTTTATTTTTTTGTTAGGCGAAGCGTTAGTTAGCTAAGATTAGCGCTGGTTTTAAAATCAGTGAAAGTCTAAGACGAATCGTCGACAGCCCAGTAGCGCTATTGTGCATTATAGGGGGAGCCCGGGTGGAAGCCAATACATCTCGTATCCAGACGATCTGCCATTGTATATGTGATTATCGTGAGTTGGATAAATGGCTGTCTTTATCCATAGATGTCATAGTACCGCCGAGCTATATAATAAATTAGTATATGCGCTGTCCCGGGCCACTTTAGCCAAGGCAATGACATCGGCACCCAACCGTTCATCTGATTAGCTGATTGACAATGTAACCAGGAAGCTCTGTAGAAAACGCTACAAATCACTTCTGAAGGAATGCTTTTCAGAAAGAAAAACCGCACAACTAGTGTTTGGACAAAATAGCAAATTAGAAGGATTAAACGACCCAATCCCATAGCTTCTTCTTAGTTATTTTACCCATAGCAGAAAAATAAAAGATCATGTGCAAAAGAAATTATGTTTAAACAGACTAAAGTGCGGATTAGGAACCGCTTTGTTGCCGAAGAATAACCCCCCCCCCCATACCCAATTACTGTATTAGGCAACACGGCCTTTGCAAATTGATCATTCGTGATTTTAGTGCTAGGGAATTTGCATATTTCGCGAGGTTGATTAATTTAGGACAATTTATTATAGCGGCAAATTATCGGCAGAAATCTATACTCAATCAATTAACATGATTGGAAATCGTTGTCGTGTATGTTAAAATGCGATCCCGTCCTGTATTTTCTTCGTTTGATCACGTAATACGTTTTGCAGCGTAACATACGGGTTTTTCATGCCATGCATGCGCCATCAATTCTAATTATTTACTTAGCGTGGGTGGGGGAATTGTGGGTAATTATTGAATAGCCCTCAAAACTGAGATGGTGTCATTTCCCGCCCATTCAAACGAATCAGTACAGTCTTAAACAGTGAGCGATTATGTCCCCAAGGCAACCAGCACCTCACACGTGCCCGCTGCTTTCCTACTGGTATCATGTCAACCAAGGTATCCTATAAATCAACGAAAATCATTAATAAAAATGTCAGACAAAATAAATTATCGGTAGGAGAGGAATGCTTTTGAAAAATGGTGGCCGCGTCCCGGTCACGTAAAATAAAAAATGTTACTTCTGGTTCCACAATTCAATTGTCCAAGATGGTTTCCGACTGGACAAAAATATAGCTGGACTGCTCAGTATTTGACGGTACCTTATTCTGAACATTTTAACCAATATAAAGTACACTATATGTATTAGGTTATGTTATAGTACTACTGTAGTAGCTAAACACACTACATTATAACTCAGTGAGTATTCAAACTAAGACCCAGTGAATATTTCTGTTTCTATCGTGGAGCCTGAGTATGAAATAGAAAGTAAAAATTGTGTGGATTGTTGTCAAATAACTGAGCTAATTGGTGGTACAACATGTATATCGTTTCACGTTTATTGAGAATGGTGATAATCAACCAAATATTAGCATTGCGGCTTATACGAAAACAATTCGTGGTCCTATGCTTAAAGATGCCCGACAGTCCCTCTGGTCTAGTGGAGTTTTTTTTTTTTACCTGAAACGTTTCAATCAACCGAAATTTCGGAAACTTATATCACACTGGCATATCACCGTGCTATAATACCCACGTAGAAACTTACCTCTTACTAACTAACTAACTAACTAACTAACTAACTAACTTGCGATTAAGCAAGCGAAGCCCCCTAAGTTCAGACCGTTCCGCTCGCCTGATCGACGAGAAAGACGAAACACAGAATTGATGGCAGCACATCTCTGAACCATGAACGATAGTGGGAATTATTATAACGACGGTTCCACGAAAGTGAACTGTAATATTGTGTCGCATAGTAGAGATATTCATTAGTCAAGGTCCTGAATACAAACACAAAATTTCGACCTAGATTTCAGCCAGTTCAAATTCGAGACAAGGGAAATAGAGGGCGCTGTGTATTTTCCTATTGAACTTGGGCCGGATGTACATCATTTTTAGAGTGTTTCTTGGAAATAAGCGTTTTAAGCTTTTATTCAAGAACACATGCATGAAATATTATGTAGAGATTTTGAAACAAATATTCATTTCCATATGTACTAAAAGAGGGCTCCAACTTAGGATTCGATTTTGCGAACGAAATGATGATCTGGAGTCGTATATAGTCGGTGACGTTCGGTCACGCTGCCGAAAAATCCGAACGATGCCGACACTTGTATTATATCACGTTCCTTGGTTGACCTGCACTTAAAGTGTCAGTCACACCAACACATTGTGACAGAAAAAATAATTCGAAGTCCCTGTAAAATCAGGTAAGGTGGGGCCAAAAAGATAATTGATTGACATACAGGAAGAATGTCCGCGAGCGATCAGGTGTTTGCTGAATGGACATTTCCCGCCAAGAAATACCAAACTATGATTATGTAGTCAGTGTTTACGGAAAGGGCGGAGTTAACTTTAAAATAAACAATAAACAAAACAGACGATAATAAGTACCTACAGCCTGAGAATCTTTCAAAGCAGACAATGACATGTACCTACACTATATCTTTAAAGTAGACTATTGCATGTACTTACAGTATCTCTCAAAGCAGACGGTGACGCGTACATTCAAACGAAGCTACTAACAAGTAGTCTGTCATTATTAGGTGTTCACACCATTGAACAGATGAGCATTCTGTTTTTGTTTTTTGTTTTGTTTCAGTCCGGAAATATCAGTCACGCTAGGGTGAAACGTTTGGAAACGCCCCCACCTTCTTTCGCAGCGAGTGGAACAGAACTAATGAAATGTACTCTCCCACCACCAAAGATGTGCCATTGGAGACATGTGTGGCGACATGACAGCAAGAATATTATCATCCAAGCTGTATGGAATCAAAACCCTAAAAGTCGCTGAGAGCACGCGTAATCAAAGGTGCCCGAACGGGTGTATATTATATATGAGACGGGAAGGTTATTGATGGTTTTCAGTAGTCGTACAGAGGACTTCGATCTCTTCTTCTGAAAGGTTGACCAGCATTCACTCGATGCAAATTATTTGACTCATTCACTTGTCTTTGAAGAAGATTGTATTTACAGGTTGTTACGATACATCGTTCATTGAAGGCAGTTCTTAGTAAGTGGGTCACGGCTGCATGTTATCGTTCGTTGACACGATATGATATGCCAAGATAACCAGAACGTTCCTCTACAACGTCCGACACAGTGTCTAGAGGTCGATGTATTATCATCTGATGGACATTCTATTCTGTACAGCGTTCGGACACAGTATATGACCTATCGTATCCCCACTACATAGTCTATTCTGTACAGCGTTCGGACACAGTATATGACCTATCATAACCCCACATAGTCTATTCTGTACAGCGTAGTCGGACTCAGTCCAGGACCTATCATAACCCCCACATAGTCTATTCTGTACAGCGTTCGGACACAGTCCAGGACCTATCTTAACCACACATAGTTTAGTCTCAGGAAGAAGATATGTAGACTACGAGAGAATGTTGCAGATCTCAGAAAAGCACATTATTTGCACTTTTTATGCACTTTTTGGTTTATCCTTTTTACTTTTAACCATAATAATTATCAGGGATTACGATTACCTACTACATGTATTTATATATTATTTGTAAATTGACAATGGATAGACCATCAAACACAATATATATAAACCGCGCCAGGTCGCTACCTGACATGCACCTACAACACAAACCGTTGGGCGATCCATTTATCAACAGTTTGGCACGATGCAGACATTCATCTCTATGTCTCACATCATAATGGTCTCGCCATGGACAACGCTAAGCATTTTTTTTTTTACAATCGACACTGATCTAAAAAGTGGAATGTCACATCAAGGGTGTCATAGCTTATCTTTTATTCTCTCCCCAGACAGCTATTGTATTGAGTTGTTTATAATATCAATGGAAATATTCGCATAACGGGGTTAAGTGTCGTAATTCGAAAACCCGATCGATTTGCTAATCTGGGAACATAAAAAACATATTGCATAAACCATTACATATCTGAGTCTCGTATTGTTTATAATAACCCACTGTTTTGGGAAATGTCCACCTTTGGGGATGTGAGTGTATGTGTGCGGGTGTGTGTGCCCAACAATTAGGTGTCATGATAGTGATATGGGGTCAAATTCCACGTGACCCGCGTGGGCGAATAATGGTATTCCGTTGTAATTCAGATAATGCCGTTCGCCACGAGACACTTTGTTCTTCCACAGTTGTTTACTAGCTTAAGGAGCCGGAGATCATACGCCGTGGTTGTTGTGATTCACGACATTGATGGTGTTTATGTTTACATGGTTGACATGTAAATGGGTATACTGGATAGATTCAGGGTAAATAGGCAAGTCCCGGTAAGTGTCCCGAGTACCCATAGGTATCCAGGGTAGATAAGGGTCTGCGCCTCACGTCAGACTGGCAACGCATGATGAATGATTACGGTGATATGGAATATGTAATATATAGTACATCGTGAAGCGTTCGTCGTTCATAATACCGCATGGCAAATCTCACATATCCATTGTTCCAATGAAACAAGTTTATTTTTACCATGTGATTTAGAATATACGTACCGGTATCGGAATACTACGGTTTCATAGTAAAGATATCAACTTTTAAACTACTAGTTAACACCCGCAAATTGCACTAATAAAGTTAAGTAAAAACAGCCCGGTATTCAGCGCAAATACATATAGGCTTTTCTAAATGAAATATTATAATATGCTAGTTGCATATATAATACACCAGTTACGAGTACTCGGGTGTACAACTAAAAGCGACATTGACCGGATATCGGGCATCACCAAGAGGCTTCATTTAGGCGTTCGCTAAAGGTAATTTTCTCCCTCTGATTGGCACAGCCACAATTAAATTAACACGTCGTGCAATGAAACGCCGTTGTTTCCCATTAGAGGGAAAGCAGTTTGTAACTGCTGCGCCTCTGATGCCCGTGGAGGGCAGTGTTGCGACTCTAGGAGGAAAATATATATTTGAACACGCAGTGAAAGTAGATGATATACAATTTTGTCCCGTTGTAAATGAATTGCCTTAATAAGAATGAACCAAGTAAATTTTGGTTGATAACAACTGTGGCCATTTTGTCGCAGTCGTCATTCAAGTTAATTTAGTTAAATCGCTCCAGGTATCAGATCAATATAGCAGCAAATATAACGAAAATAGCAAATATCTGCTAGGATAAACAAATATAATATAGAAAGAAGTAGGGTAATAATAACAATTATTGTAAATAACTAGACGTTTATGGCAATGTTTGGTACTACGTTATACCCGGGGGTACTTTAAGTTCCACTTTGTAACCGACACTAAACCAAGATCCATTGGGAATCAACGGAAAACATATTAGGGGGGAATCAAATAGACAATTGTGTCCCAAACGGCACGGTTCAAATAAGGGTCTAGAATCTCTGCAACCTACTACAACCGAGCCAGTTAGTGTTTGGTTGGATCTGTACTTGGGCATCGTCAGAAAGAATGTGGGACTTTACGCGTTAAGTTGTGATATTCTGCTTGGCTTCAGAGACCGGGCACTTTCAGAGAAGCATGCGTAGACGACAAACTATTTTTAATATAGTTTACTATAGTGATAATATAGTTCTAAGCTGTGAACGTATTCTTTTTGGATTCCCCCCAAAATGTAAACTATCAAACCATCTTATTTTAATAGGTAAATATGTTTTATATACATGCCGTTTTACAAATGTAACGCCTTCTCTTGATTATTTTATAAAGATTGTCAAAGAAAAGAAAGGTATTGATAAAAATTTCTTGAACGAAACAAAGTAGGTTTTAAATAGGGGTGCGTTGGCACCGTTGTTGGAATGATCATCCCCTGTACTAAACTATTTTTGTAATGTTTTTTTATGTCGTGTATGTGACGTTATTACGTGTGACATATCATATATGTGAA
Organism: Saccoglossus kowalevskii; assembly: GCF_978046115.1. Lineage (NCBI taxonomy): Eukaryota > Metazoa > Hemichordata > Enteropneusta > Harrimaniidae > Saccoglossus > Saccoglossus kowalevskii. Next base: position 19,449,920 of record NC_140651.1, read on the forward strand.
CAATTTAGATGTTTTTTTTTTTTTTTATCTATAACGTGAGAAATATTGATGTGAATTTTTGTCGTGCATATTTACTCATGTATATAATTATAATAATGGAAATTAGAATGTTACAAATAAACAAAAAAGTAAAGATATTGCCAAAAACGTTAAAATCGTTATTTTGGTAGTTAAAATAGAATGACACTTTTTTGATACTTTTGTTTTGGTCAACAGGTTATATGTCTTCCGTATAACCTACTCACATCGGTACATTGTATAAAAATATACGAAAAATTAAACATTTGGTAGAAAAACACAGAAATGATTATTTTTAGTTCTGTTACCATGACAACTATTTTTATATGCATGTTCGTCACTGGTACATGCATGCTACCGTGTCCTAAACTTTTGAAGTTATAGATGAAATCATTTTTTTCAATTTCTCAGTGGATATGATGTCGTACTTTACCCATAATCCTTTGCTGAAGAATCAAGATGGTGGATCACATTAACTGATGAAATGTTGATTACTTAGTATCTAGTGGATGAAAAGTGATATAGAAACTGTCAATTGCTTGTTCTTACATTTGCCGGGCTCTTTCATCTTGGGGCGTTGTGTTGTTAGCCTTGACTTTTGCTTTTAACGAAATCGAAAATGTATAGTTTTGACACGATTCCATATCAATTCAGCAAAGACAATACCCACTGATCCTTGGTGATAGCCGGGTAATGGTAATCACGTAGTTTATTTATTGTAGTATCGCGCAAGCTGGTAACACTGCAATGCAGGAGAGAAAAAAGGTCACGTGCTCAAGAGTAAGCTCGTGACTTCCCTACGTCGGATAAATCATAATCTGATTAACGCCACATGTGAAACCGCAAAATTTGACAACATTTCATATCGCGCGTAGATTACGTTGTCTTGTTGTGTTGTGTTCTCGTTTTTGTTGCTACGGCCACTGTTACAAGCGATGTTAAGTCTTTGTTTGTCGTCACGACACCAGCCTATAGACTGAGAAAAATAAGTTTCTTATTTTTAAAATGTTTTCGGATAAATACAATCCAGCAGAGTATGCAAAGTTAGCTCAAATCTAAATAAATTAATGAACTATGAGTAATACATATAAATAATTATAATTCACGCATATCATTTTCGTGCACAGAATTAAACGTCCCCTCACTGTCACACACGACAGCGAATACCCAGAAATATTCAGCTGCTGTATTTCGCAAAAAAAAATTTTGTGAAACAAGTAAGACAAATGCGATTATATCGCCTCGACAGCCTAGATTTGCAGAGGTCACACTTATCACTCTTTGCAGCTGTCAGGTGTTCGACAGTTATTATTATTTATGTGATCTCGTGCTCCGCCTACGTCACAAATTACTGTTAAAGCCAAGTTACAACAACTATCACGTATTGAAAGGTTAAATATTCCTAAGGCATGATATGGATTTTCTCATCATGATATAGATTTGTTAGCGGATTGTCACCATGTTTAATTTCGACGAATACGCACATATCGTCATACTAAACGCCGTGTCGTGTTCGATACGGGTTCCATACGGCGCACATATTTGACCCATATTGTATCTCAAGATAAACACGTGACACTCCCATGATTCTTGCACACGGTAACCAAGGGATAACAGTTTGTTACGGGTTGGTCACCAAGTTACTTGGAAGGTACCCAAATTAAAGCGAGTATTTTGTATTGACTATTCACTATATATATCACTATATATATTGTATAGTTTACTCTGGATTATGAAGTTTCACAAACTCGCAAGCTTATTCGCTCAAAATTAGTTGAACGTAGTAATAGACCACCCAAATGCGCATGCGTGCACTGTGAATTGTACAACCTCGTTCAAAATGAATAATAATCAATTATTTTTCTATCATCAATAAACCATTTCAAACGTATGGAGATTGTTTATTCGCACGAGAACGACGGGACCATTTCTGAAAATCTAAATTCTATATATATATATGTTCAAAACCAAACTGGTGTCTTAATCCACCAAATCGGGATTTTGATCATTAGGCCTAAGCATATAAGCAAACGTTAATACATCGTATACAAAAGAACCGAAAAGTTATTAAGATATGTTATGACATGTACTGTACGAGGAATAGTTTTATCAACACAATTTTAAAACAAGTTATATTTTTATTGTAACTGGTATAACACCAGCGAGATTCACACACGACATGTTATGCACGATAACATGAGTAAATCTTAGAATGGAATCCTTTCTAATCTTCACTTCATGAACCGACATTTTAAGCCGTACATTCGTACGTAAACACTATTTTATTCAGGACCAAGTCCGCATTTAAGAGCACCGTGACTGCATGGGCACGGCATAATAATATATATGTTTTACCGTGACACTGGATTGTACACTAATAAGACTGAGTGATTGATAGCCACAGTTGAAGTACTTCAAAGTCATAAATTTTTGTCACGTGACGGTAAAAGTTGGTTACTAAGCAATCTTTAGTGTTTTGGGTCCTGTTAGTAGACCTCGAGTGTACTTTTCTTGACGCACACACCCATCTTAACCCTCAGTGTCGCGCTACTTGAAAATCTTCGATCATACTCTTCAATCCCCTGCGTCGCTACTGTTGATTTTTTGTTTCCATTATAAATTTCCCTGGGTTTTTCGGTGTGTCCGGGGTTGTTTTTCTCCGGAAATACCATTGAAATGCAGCACTGTTTCTTTTCTGACCGTTTTTCTTTTGCTTTAAAAACCGTATTACTACGTGTAGTTGCTAACTGTAAGATACTAGCTCGTATGAGTGCCTCAATCTCTTGAAATGAAATCCTAGGAAATTTGCTCTCCGTTTTTTTCTTTTCATAACTTACAGGTAATGTTTATTCGAAAAAAATTAAATTAAATTTAAAAAAAAAACGGAGACAGAAACAACCTTAACAAGTTAATGTTGCCCGACATATCCATGTATGGAATACGTACACTCGGCTACTATGTATGTTTGTATGTCCAATTACTTCGTTACAAGATAGATAAACGTGTTCAACAACCTAAAAAATGCACAAAAACTGCATAGTATTTGAACTTGGGCGCGCTACGTTCAATGACTGACGTGTGAGTCTACAATCCCATTGTTTGCATGGGTTTATAAGCGACAACTAAATCTGGATAGTACACAGTACGCGATAACACACAGTTATGAATATTGCCGTTGGTTGATCACTGCCAACTAGAGCAACAAACTATTGGGAATGGCACCAAACCTTGATGAATATAAGTCATTATCTACAATAATCTGAACCGGGGAGAGGGTCGTGTCAGTATCAATATCTGGTTCTCTATTCCCGTTCATTATTCAGTTTTTTCCCCGGGTTTACGATGGCTGCAATTCGGACAAACTGCGCTGTACATCTTATTTCATCTGTATGTAATTTGCGAGGTTATGTGTCAACACAGAATTGCTGCGCGTCTTACGCATATTTGCGTTCCCATGCAGTGCACTATATATATATATAAAGTAGCGCTGGATTACTAAATGATACTTCGGTAACGTGTGACTGTGCTGTCGCCGTGATACTGCGTAGAACATACAAGTCTTTGTTGCATGGCGTTGATGTCTTAGTCTGCTTCGCCACTGTGTTGCTAGACGCGAAAAAAATACCATTTCGTAAACCTTGATAATATGCCTTACCTGCAGTTGATCGGGTTCCAGATTTTGCTTGTTTGTGTAGTCGCCATCGTCGTCGTCGTCGTCAAGGGTGCCTTCCCTCGCGTCGTCAAGTAACTGTTGCAAAACTTATTAAGAACTTCCACACGAGATTGTGTGTCGTCGGTATAGTACATTGTACAGTCCACAAAAGACATGTTGTTAAATTCTCTTTTCAAAAAAATCGACTTCAGAGACTAGAAGTCTTGTCAGGTAATAAGGATGTAACTTCAGGGAAGGTATAGTTCCCCTTGCGTCGCGCAGACTACATAGAACCCTTAATGGGACAAATTTACTATCAACTCTTCACAGGTGCGACCGATCAGAACCACGTAAGCCGATGAACATTCGCAAGTTGCAGCACCATGAAATACCTCGTGTAAAATGCGAAGTGTATGCACGCCCTCTATAACAAATTCTTCGCGAATACTTGACATTATATTTATTGTGTAACTCGATCATTTTGAGCATTGTGCGCTCGAAAAATAAAGCCTGCCATACTATTTTTTTTGTTATTTTCCACAGACCTGTGGTGACTGGTGTTGCTATCGTATGATGATGGATGAAGATTAAACTTTGGCCCTTATTACTACATGATGTATGTTTGTTTGTGGTGTCTTTACACCTCACGTGCTCCGTGACGGAAACATCATTGTTATCGCACGTTGGGTAACCCACTGACGTAAAAGCCACTTACGTTCATCCCAGACAACGGCAACCTACGCACATACTTCTATGGTATCAACGTCATGCTTTTCGAAAGGAAGGTGGCTAAACTCAGAGCTGGATTTTTAATGCGTTCTACTCTCCGACTGAATAAATGATTAAAAGATCCGCTAAACAAAATGGGATAGATGTTTTATAATAAGGACAACTTACGAGACGTTCCGATGGGTACAATTTATATTGACTGCAATATTTTGCTCGTAGAATTTAGCTAACCCAAAGTTTGCTCACAACATTTCAATATACTCACCTTTTATGCAACCCTCTATTTCATTGCTGGGATTAAAATTTTTCCCATATCGGAAACATGCCTCTATACGTGTGTGTGTGATTCGTTCACGATGCAAGTTTATTTTATCTTTTTGTTCTTAGAACCCAGATAAAATAATCATGATCACCGAACTACTTATCGGAAAAACAATTGGTCATCATTTCAATGGAAATGGCGATTTTTGAGCAAATCGCCATTGCTTTCTTTGTTTAAAAAAGCCTATATTTATATCTTATAATGTTGCCCAGTAACCGTTAGTGCAAACACATCATACGTGAATATAAGTTGGTTGTCACAACTTATTAGAACGTTCTGAATATTTATAGATACATTAGAGGAAACAATGCTATGTATGCCCCATAGCGAATCGGCAGTGGACGCCACGTGACATATAGTACTCGCCGTACAACTGTGACAGCGGGGCATGTAGTTTTGAAAGCCGATGGCAGAATGTACCATCTTGGAACATGTTTGGCGTTTAATAGTGAAGGCTTTGGAGTACTAGTGTCGCGTAAAGAAGGAGTGTTGTCACCTGCGCACGTGCGGGAATTGAGTCCCAAGCGACGATAACAACACACGCTAAAACGCAAAGGCTCATGGGTAGACGATAGTTTGTAAACAATGACAAGCTATGGCCATCCGGCGCGTGCGCATGTGACGACTGCGCCGTTTTAATTTGATGACCCCGCACACTGTGAATTGCGCTGTTTTAGTTATTTCATTTGTAGGATATTGACGAAATGCGACAGCAATAAGCTGCGCTTCACTCTATTTTCCGTATTTCCGAATCACAAAAGTACTGAAGCAAAATAAGAAACATATTATTTTGATAACAGCATACAGATGGGTGAAAATGTATTGATGTATTGATCAGCCAAGTATACGTTTTTGGCTGTATTTTGGTTTGAATACGCGAAGTATACATTCTAACATTTTATCGCATGTATGTTTATTTAAGGTCATTATGAATCGGTACTACGTATACGTGACTTAAAGCATACAGATATTGACAAAAAGAAAACCCCAGTTGTTGCCATTTAAATAAAACATCCTCTGGTATTAAAATGAAATATTGAAATTCGCTTTTTGACTCAGATACCGATTCACAGAAGAACCCAGTGGGTCCTGGAAGACACCCGTCTCTACAAGAACTTGAACATGACGTGAAATATAGATGTTGTAGGTCTCTATACCGTACCGTATTCTTTCAAACACGTGTATGGCCAGTTCCCCGCGGGTCCATTGTATATCTTACCTGATTATGTAAATGACGTTGTTATAGATGAGGGGGAGACTTGAAATTTCAACGCAATACAAGTTGTGATACTATTATTATTCAGAGATCAATTCATTTTAAATAGGTTACATAATAGACCGAACATACGCCCATAATGATTTACCGGGTACGTGCAACTACATGTGTTTATAATTTTGATATTTAATTACATTATGGCAGTTTAAATTAAGATTGGATTGCGGAATTTATTATGCACTTATCGGGGGGAGTTGTATACATCAGTTAAAATGGATCTAACTAGCCTAACACTCAATGCCATTCAAACACACATCATTTTCAGAAAATAAATACAGAATTTAAAACATACAAAAATGTTTGGGTGCTCTCCCGCCCTACGAGCATGTTAATCGAAGTCGTAAATTTCAATATCAAGTCAAGTTGCTTGCTATTCCAGGCTCATCAAAAGACAACATTGTCAATTGCAAACACGGCTGAAATGAGGGCGCACTACAGTTGACAGGGCCCTTTCACGTTTCAACCCAGTGTTTCTACAAAATATTACACGGTTGGTTAATGAGAGAAAGCAAAAACAAAAACTTATTGGTCATTTCCGAGTTATTTATGAATATTCAAATCGTAGTTAAATACAGACCTCGTAGGAGTATGTTCGTAGTGTAGCGTCAAAAATACTTTGGTGGCGAGAATGGATATAATTGTTCCCGACGAAAGAGGGCGCGAGATACAAAGAGAATCATGCAACCACTGAAATTTGTTAAACAATGTTATGCAGTGTTTCGTTCTAGGCGGGGCAAGCCTAACCATTGTAAGTTATTCTCAATATTCGGTTATTTTTTTTGACTTTATATAATAATACACAGATACACTCGCCCTTATCACACAAACACAAAAATCCACTTTGTATATTGCTGGACGAATATATGTGATGTTTCAACGACAATATTATGTAAATCGTTAATGTTGCATCAAAGGAATGATGGGGGTATTGTTTGCATAAATGTTATTTTTGGAGGGTATTATATACCTTGAATCATGCCATGAAAGTCCAAATGTACGCTGTATAAATGCAATATGTGACGAATCGGTTGTACATTTAAACTTTGGCGTCTGACGTGCAATGTTTTAATTTATTTGCCTTAGTATGGAAATTATTTTAAAAATATTCTGTTGCATTGGTTCATTGGACCTTTCTCACTTTAAACGGTTCACAAGTAGACATATATATATATATATATATATATATATATATATATATATATATATATATATATATATATATATATATATATAATTTGTTGTCTTATGTTTAGAGTCAAATATAATATACTATTCTATATACCACATACAATGAAATAAGTCCAAGTGAGTAGGACCATTCCATATACATGATATATAGTAAACCATATTTCTTAATTGCTGTTCTAAGAAACTACTCAAAATAGCTATACTGTTCGCCTCAAAAAATCCTTTTTAGGTAGCATATAGATAGACATGCGTGTGAGAAATCACTACACTTAAAGAATAGTACATGTTTGTGAGGGCAATATTACGAAATGTTGCCTGCCCAGGGTATGGTGGTCTTGACCATAATGTTGATGATGATGAGTCGTATTTATTAAGTATTTTACTTTATTTATACGAGTCAATTTCCGGCTGTTATCCGCCTGCCTTTCTGACAGTGTCGTTTTGTTGATAGGATTATTCGAACTTTAATTAACAGTTAACAAAACATCGAGTTACGGGCAACATATATTTTTTGCTTTGTTTAACGTTTTATGTTGCTCGGAACTAGAGTTTTAGTAAACTGTGAATTAAAATTCAAGTTACTAAATTTGAACGTTGAACAAAACAACTCGAATATCTGTTATCTGTCAATTAAACATAGAGTTATGTGGGCTTGCTTTCTAAAGTTCGGGGTAGTCATTTGTGTAACTCGATGTTCGTAAATCGGTGTACATGACTCGAACAGTTCAGCATCCAGATTCCAACAAGGCGTGCATATTTTTGAAATTATGGTTGGACACTCGCCTACTCCGTGAGACACTCAGTGAACTCGTGCATATCGGTAGCGCCCTCAATGTTTTCGTCACATGGCTGTGGTTTCTAGTTTAGTCACCTGCGTCTGAAAACTCATTGCATGGGCATTTTCTTGTTCAATTCTAGCATATTATTGGCGAATCGCATTTTCATTTACTTCTTTCGTAACGTTCCTGTGAAAATACATAAAATTGTTTCCTACACATATTATTGCGGGCGCTATATAATCTCTAAAAAAAATGTGATAATTCAAAACAGACACACATGGTCGCTTGGTACCACACGACTACTTTGCATTAATACATGACCACTTTGCATGGTCACTTCGTTTTACGTAATTTCGTACACGACTACTTCGCATGGCATGCCCATTTGCATGGTCGCTTCGTTTTAAATACTTTCTACCACACGACCACATCGCATTACATGGTCATTTTGCATGGTAACTTCGTTTCAATAACATTCCACTAATGTTTTTGTTTTCTGGCAAGGTGTTTAATATCATCATGACTTAACGGCCACTGTGTCTGTCCGTCAGCGACTAAGATTGTTGATTTGTTTTCAAAGGTACACGTAACTATTGCTCTCATGTGTTATTATTGAATTAAATACGTTGTCATTTTATTCTCAATATTCTGTGACTGCGTAATTGCGCAATTGGTGGTTCGCGGAGGATCACGGTTCGTGTGGTGTGGAATTCAATTACGTGTGACAGTTAAATGTACAAAAAATAATCTTAAACACGTTGTGATGATTTTGTGTTCAAATGTCCCTATATTTGTATCCGTATTATGACCCCATTATTTGAAGTTTCTATGCACAAAATAGTATTCGAAATGCAAATGCGCTACGAAGTAACTGGGACGAAATGCACATATTGTACGAAGTGACATGAGACGACATGCACGTGCTACGAAGTGACCTAGTGGGAAATTCGCACGTGCTACGAAGTGTCCTGAGTCGAAATGCACATGTGCTACAAAGTGTCCTGAGTCGAAATGCACATGTGCTACGAAATGACCTGAGTCGAAATGCACATGTTCTACAAAATGTCCTAAGTCGAAATGCACGTGTGCTACGAAGTGACCTTGGACGAAATGCACATGTGGTACAAAGTGACCAGGGACGAAACGAATGAACATGTGGTACAAAGTGACCAGGGACGAAATGCACATGTGGTACAACGTGTCACGTGACGAAATGCACATGTTGTACGAAGTGACCTACGACTGTAAACCCAATCTTAACAGAGTCCGTCGTTAAGTTCATTCACATATTTGTCTACCCGGCGATGTTCACACGTCAAATGTCTCAGATTATAATATTAAACTAGTAATTCTGACGCCAGTTTCCAGGGTATATCGGTATTTTCGTAAAATTAGAGACAAAGAGCTTTAATACATGCAGATGTAGGAAGATTAACCTCTTGTCTGATATATTTCCATGACCACTGCGTGATAACCAAACCTTCAAATCTCCCACGTGTCAGTGACCATCGTGATATCTGCATACAACAAAGTATAGTCGTCATGGAGACTGTGAAACAATCGAGAGACTGTATTTATATTTGTAAGGTTGTAGTGTGAAATGATAGTGTAGAACGACATCATGTGTACTTATGAACTATAGAGGGCGCTAATGCATCACAAGGATATGTGATGATACACAACATCAACGTTGAATGAAACGAGTATATATGTATATCTTGAAAGCAACAATTTCAAACGATGCATTAGATATTACTGTCAAATATTGTTTATGAATAAATTCTCAGCATTGCAATATGATAACTGGATGACAATTGTTCAAAATTATGAATCCAGCATTTAACAACCAGTTTTCTTATGCTAATTGATGTACTCCTGCTAGTAGGCTTGTAGTGCTGCCCTCATACGGTTTTGTTGTTGTAATATGGGAGTGGCAGCGGCACGAGGGGTGTTGCAGAGGGGGCTATTTTCCCCTCGAAAAAAATGTTTGGGGCGTCGCCCTTTCAAAATCAGCAAAATTTGCCCATCAACTTGAAAATGCGTGAAATAGCGTTTCAAAGGGTCTAGTTTTCAAAATTGTTAAGGGGGGCATGCCCGCGGACCCCCTAGTAAAATCGCGCCTTCGGTGCAAGGTTGGTGGTGGGCAGATCTCGCCCCCCATGCAAAATTTCGTACCGCCGCCTCTGTATGGCGAAACGACCCCCCCCCTCGTGCCGCCGTGTAGTGATACCCATGTTGTCGGTTCAACTTCAACCCTTTCTATGATATTCAGATCAAGTACATTCTGTAACTTTGTTTTCTGATTTCTTGCGTACATGGACTGGTATTCATCTAATACGGTTGTACGATGGGTTTGATTGACTTGTTTTCATGAAGCCGACATTGGCTCACCCTTCAGCTCACCAATACTGTGGAATTGTAACTGTATTTGCTATGCCAGTAGTCAGTCGAAAAGAGCTACATTAACTATGTTGAGTTTACTTGTTGAGAAATGTACACAGGGCTAGAATCGTGCCTATAAATTGTAGTGGTTCTTTTGAACAGCATGCGTAGATACAATTTTATTTCCTGTTTACTGTTGAGTTCAGGTTTCCAAGGTAAACAAGGCTGTTTGATGTACCAGAGTGCATATATGTGGTATATTGTGGTATATATATAAGTGGTATATTGCTCACACGTGCAGTGATCAAATGCGTTTTGTCACCGTACTATGACTTAACAATGAACGCATATTCTTCCTCAGATCTACCTACTGTAAAACATGTCTTTTTCGCGAGCATGTCTTTTTAGCGAATTTAGCGAGAGAACCGTGACTAATTCGCTAATTTAAGATGTTAATGACTTCATTATAAATTCAAAATGGCGGCCATACAACGTCTTTTCTCTACACACACACTTTGTAAACAACACAGGAATCGTAATAAGTAAGAAAGCGCTGCCTTATTACACTTGACAGTTTTGTTTTTGTTTTTATGGAGGTGATAACTGCGCATTTGTTTGGGCAGGCGACGGACAAGTAATGTGAAAACAGGAAATCAACAAAGACAAGAGAGATTCGCTAAATCAACATTTCGCTATTACGTCATTTTACCACAATTCGCTAAAATAGTATGTCGCTTTTTCAACATGTTTTACAGTACTTCCTGTTGAACAGCATTGACTTTGACCTTATTGGCAGTCCCGTTAAACGTTTTCGATTTTTACAGTACTTTCCGGAGTGATCATTTTTCTTACAAATATTGCCGGTTTACACTATGTATGACACTTGTTTTAATGCGGATATTCTCCACAACAGAAAATGTTCTTTTTTCATGTTTATCCTGTTGCGTTTGACGTTCATGCGAGCATGGTTTACGGAATGTTATTGCCTTGATATACGGTTACTAAAATCTGTTGTAGTAAAACAGTAGCTGGCCCATACCCAGTGCTTGGCATTCAGAAACTTCTAATGATCGAGCTAAATTGAGCAGCTGTTGCAGTGTTTGTTCGTCACGCAGAACACGGCGTCTCAAATGAGCAGACAGACAGTCAATAATAATTTGCGATTTAATTACCTAATTGTTGTCATGGAATTCAAAATGTTCAACAAGTGTTTGTAATCTTGTTTAGAACAAGTCAGCGGTTTCCTTTTTTGTATGGTTGATCTGATCAAACGCAATATTACTAGAAGCACTATGTGTGTGATTTATCATGACCCCAGGGAGCCAGCGCCAGTGTCAATCAGTATGTCAAACACATCAATCACTTCTTCCCAAGCATATTTCTATGGCACAGAATGACTTTGATATACGAGATTCTAGCACAAGTACATATGAACAATAGAGGGCGCTAGAGTAGATTGATAAAACCGTAACAGCGTCGATTATGAATGGTTTGATTTGTAGGTGTCCGACAATAACAATATTTTGAAAGGATTTACTACAATGTTAATGACGAACACTGCTACACACAGGAAATGGTATTGGCACGTGTTTGATCACGAACCTAAAGAAAAAACGATGGTTTATTTGGTCGAATTGTTGAGGGCGTTTTTGAGCGCGTCATTCCTTGTCAGCGAATGTCATTTAGTAATCACATGTGTTTACTTAAATACAATCACACGTCACGTCCGGCTCGCTGGCGCCATTAAAAAAAAATTGCTCCCCATCATGCTCTCAGACAGTGAGCTGTGTATTTACAAAAACGAAAATTGAAGAAAAAAAAGGTTTCTTTAGCATTACAATTTTACCATTGAATCTGATACGATCACACTGGCAAAATTGGTGTTTAACGTATATTTCCATTTGGCTTTCACTGAAAATCCGATACCACAATAAGAATGAGTTATTATAGTATCGATCACATTTAAACAGGGGGATGAGTTCCAACATGTACGCATTCTTTTGTTTCGTGGACACGTGGTGACATATGTGCAGCACCCAAAATAAACATCATCTATTACCTTGCGCGATTCAGTTAATCCTTCAAAGGCTCCTCGAACATGTTTGTCTCTTGTGTGGTCATATACTGGCAAATGTGGCAAAGTGCGACTTCATTTTGTATTTCAAAATTATTATATTTAAATTAATTTGTCACTATGTTTGGTATGACTTGGTTTGTCATTTTAGTTAACTTGGTATGATTTACAGTAATATAAATAAAAGCAAATAGGCGCCGAAATATCGATGCGAGCAAGGGAGTGACGGGACTTGTTTTTTTTTAACCCCGCGTCTGTTAACTGTTCACCTGATCTATGTAGCCATGGTATTTTGAACAGTGAACGCAATAACAGAAGATAACGGACACAAGTCTCGTGGCTCTCGCGGTCTCAACGAGATTTCGGCGGCCATTTGCCGTCTTAAGTTTATCATGCAAAGAAAGTAGGTTGCCATGGTTCGGGAGTTTGTAAAATTGTTTTTACGATCATGGTATAACAAACTATGAGACATGCAGTCTATCTATGGAATATTGTACAGGAAATATTTGAAAAATGTCGTATCAATTCCGGTTTAACAAAAAGGAACGTATATTTACATTTACAATTAGGATTAATATATACAGTATGAGAATATTTTTCTATGAGAATGTTACTCTTGATATTGTTGTTAGATGCAACACCTTGCACCTTGCAATTGAATTACTCCGTCGTAAATTTAAAATGTTTTTTTCCAGCACACAAAATGAGTATTAGTTTGATAAAAACTGGAAACTTGTAATCATTAATACGCATGCGCGACTATTGATACGTACCAAAACAACTCATACGCGTATTCGAAATGTTGGTCATTGAACAGATACTAAATTGTGTGCTGCGAACAACATGTTTCGTTTCATTCCACGTGACAGCTCCTCGTCCAATCAGCGTGGCGTTTTTGAACATGAGAGATGGCAGCATGTTTTATTTCATAGTAAATCGTAATCATGATGTATCAGATAATATTACAAATTACATGTTTTCATCCATATTGCATCGTTAATACCGCAGTGGGGAATTGAGGCTTGGCAATCATTCTTTGTTGCGTACAAATCACATGGCGTCTGCTCCAGTCTAAAACATATCGTACCCTGCACGTGACGCAATTCCGGCATGAGTCCTACTATTAGAAGTACAGTGATATATTGCATGTCACATTTCCTTAAATTTCCAATAAGCCCGTTACCGACAGCTAGCAGTAATTTAGGAAATAAAAATTATGAGATTAAAATCTGATGACGTCATTCGTTGACGAGTTTATATTTTATTTAAAGGACACTGCATCAGTCGACCGGAATGAGCTACCACCAAGTGGCGGGAGATACTGGCCCACGAGATTAATTAGAACATGTAAGGAAGAAACGTCGGTTTTATAGCACACAAGTGAGGTTGTTGTTTGTCAGTGTTCGAGTTTGAACGTTAAGCCTCGTATTGACTTCGAATATCTTGACAAGCCGCTATGACCGATAACCCAATTGTGCAACAAGGTTGCCTCTCGAGTATATATTTAGATTAAGCGGCTGTTAAAGCAGCGTAATAGCAATATGTTTTAATGATGTTTAAAAGAAACACAACACAATATAAGGTAAATTATATGTATTCGGTATTAGTTCGTCCACGATATGTTGAGAAGCACACCGTGACCCACACACTCGCCACGGTGGGTGGCAGGCCAAATTCCTATTGTCGCCTTATAAATAGTATATACCACCACATGTGTAAATTATATATATATATATATATATATATATATATATATCCATGTGTGTGTATAGCCGTAACATACAGGGACGTAAAGACATGTTATTCTACGCTGTGAAATTCACACATATTTCCTAAAAGAAAATATATGTCTAGGATACAAATGCAACATTTGTTCGCTGTTTCCGTTATTAAATATACATGTATACTTCCATGTTAATAAAACATCTTATAGGCAATGTTGTCACAGTAGATCGCAAACTAGTGCTGGTCAGTGAGAGACATTAATTGCAGATACTCGAATGCAAGCAAAAAAAGTATACATATGACGTCACGGTGCGACAGTCTATACAACTGTTCAAGTTAAGAATATTAGAATAATGTTGTTAAACAATGTACATGTGTAGTTGTATTTACTTTATTATATTTAAATCAGAACGAGGATACAGTACAAATTAATATATTACCTACTCGACCATGGTTCCTTCTTGTGGTTCATTCCATTTGCCGTCATGGTAACGATGATTTCACAGGAGACGATGGACGAATGGTATAGCAGGTGATGATGTTGGTAACAACATACTGCATCGACGCTTGTCAACAAAACAGGTCAGTTCAATAAACTTTAGCATTATGTGCACATCGAAACGAGTCTGCTAACTATATAGGCACATCGTTTAGTATCACAGCTTATCTCGAAAAAAGTTAATAAGTAATGCTTGAAAATTGGCAGTGTATATCATTTGGCAGTGTATATTATAATTAGTGATCGTGCTCCCTAAGAGCATTAAACACACCCTTTTTTATCGATAGTTCTAATAATGCACCTATTTAACCCATTTTTATATATAAATGCGACATTGGGGGCCTTGTTACGGTTCGCAGGTACTTGTGTTCGGCGGGGCCAATTCATACTGTCCGAGTCAGCATGATGGTTACACAGCCCTGTCCTAAACACGAAATGACGGTTGCGCTTCGCACATGAAGAAACTCGAGAAAGACAAAAAATGGCATTCAATGTTGGAACTGTCGCCTGGCACAACGAAGCTTTCAAAAATATTAACCCGTTCCTTGTTTGTATCTATGATACATATCAGTAAACGTCCACTCACTCAATCAGGGACGGGCAGCTTCAACTTGTGTAAATTGAATACAAATTGTGACCCCTAAATTGAGGTATGTTGGCAGCACATCATAATGTTAAATTGCGAAGAGCGGAAGATACGGACACGATCTGCGCAACTAATTATTATTTCGATGTAGGAAGTAAGCCATAAACCCATGCGTGGATGATCTTGTAAAATCGTCTCACCGGTGTTCGCCTAACAACGTTACGATGTGGGACTATCAACTACCTGGTCTCACACATGACGTCATTTCCGAATCTTTGTTGGTGCACAGGGAGGAAGTCTGTTATTATTTACAAATCATCCCAAATGATACGGATATTCACCACCCAGTTATTTAGCACACAGGGGTATGAGCAGTATCTGACACAGCGCTGATAACGATTATTCTGTCTGACGCAGAACTTTCCCGTTTTATCTTGTCCGGAAAGTTCGTTAGTGTGTGTGATCGTCATGATATCGCCACATAATAACGAAGCACTGTATCGTATATAGATATACACAATTATGAAACTTTATAAAGAAAAGAATACACAACACGTATTTTTAAAGTGTAGAATGATTTAAGCACACACAATTGTGTCATTGTTGTCGACACATTCATGTGATATAGTTGTGGGCGGCCAATTTTAGGCAAAATCAAGCTCTGTAAAACCCACGCCTATCACGGGATGTAATGTGAAGTGAGCTTCAGTCGAAAAGAATAGAAATGTGTCTCTCCTATCGCCACGCAAACTGTTGGGTTTGACGATTAGTTCAGGTATTTAAGTGTGGCCGGTGTGTTTGTACGTCCAAATCGTAACTATGGCGTAAGTGGCCATGGTCATGGTGTGAGAAATAGTACGCCCAGAACTTAGTTTGTGAAGTGTGGATCATTGCCATCGTACAACCTGTTCTCGATGTGTACATACTCATACGTAGATTGTTAACGAGGGTGGTCGGCACATCGTGTACCGCATGGGTATCATATGACGAATACAGGTGCGTATGAGGAGCACCGCACATTAAATACTGTAAATGGCAATATTTAAGTTTCCTTACAGAATCTGTCAGTGTGTACCTAGAAAATATCAAACCGCCACGTCTGCAATCGCCGTGATTACATTGTGAGTTAACGCATGCAGAATGTAGGTTAAGTTGTATTGATTAGTAGAAATCAGACCAATAATTGAACGCTCAGTAAACTCAGTAAGTTATCCCTATTCATTTGTTATATGCAACATACCATAATTCAGCAATTATAACAATACTAATATTCATATTCAGATTTGTGAAGATTTTTATTTGTTTGATTGTATTAAAGGGGACAGCGTGCTTAGAGAAAACAATGGCTTGATAGGTACTCAAAATGATAAGAAATAATTTGGCTCGCGTTTGGTGACAGCAGATAAAATAATAATCGATAATTCACGCGAAATTTACGAGGCGAATGTGATGACTTCGACTTGCAGACTGCAATTGTCGGGATACTGCTGCACACTTAGGTATATCGTGTCGTATGATGTCTGGCGGGGAACTCTGGGAAAGAGATGAAGACAAAGGCATCGCAGCGTCGGGGATAACGTCGTTGTTGCCAAGGCGACAGATCAGCTGTCGCGGTTCTGTCAGCATATGTTGGGAGAGAACGATGTGTTTGCTACTTTAGAAAGCCGAATCCAACGCGCAGCCTACTTGCGCATGGTCTGACATTAGGCCCTGATGAGTTTATACTGACTGTAATTAACCCACACACAATGTTCAATGTCTGGATCCACGCCCATATCAGACGATTCGCCGAGTGAGCACTGACTGCCACGACATCTCGTGTACGAAATTTGAGTATTTACCAAATACTCATTTATCGTGCAGCTAACGGTCCTTGAAACTGATAAGATAATTTCAGCGGTTGCTAGCTAAGAACGTGGAGAAGTGTATCGCCACGGTGCTGGTGGAAACCACGAACAGATATCATATTTATTACAGTATATGTGCCATCCAGTAAAGGAACGTACACACATCACACTTTCAAGCACGTTTTTTTCATTCTTTTCCTTTATTAACATAACATTTTTTACTGCCAAGAACTGGTATTATATTTGATTATAACATATCAACTTTAGTAACCCACGAGGTTCTAAATTCGAAAGAATGTTCTGGTCGTCATCGGTGGGTTGTCAAGCGATTATCAATGGGTGGCGCGACCTTGGTAATTGCGCATGCTCACAAGTAATACCCATTTGCGTGGGCGAGTTGTTTATGTTCATCAGCCGGACCATTCCAGCGTCATTCAGCACAGCTACAGCCTCGAGTATAGTCACAAAAAGTGATGCATTTGGTGGTCATTCTCTTCAAAACTGAGATGGAGGCTATCAAAGCCCATTCCAGGAGAATCGATATGGTAGTATATCCCCAATTTCTTATCAGTTGAACAGTAGAATCCAGGAAAAATCTCTTCAAACTCGAAGGTAAACACCCTTATTCAATTACATTTTCTTCCTCCATATTGGATTTTCTAGTGCGTCACAGCTTAAAAGGAAGGGAAATTTTGGAGCGCCGCTGTCTCGGTGGCCATTTATTTTTCACATTTTCTGTGTGTTTAGGTTTTATTATTCCTTCGTTAAAATCAGCTCATGTTCATTGTCTTGTCTGATATGTTCACTTTGTACATACATTTTTACGTTCAGTCATTGAGTTCACAAATTGTAGCAGTTCGGTTTAAACAAAGAAAATATTTTTTTCTTTTGTATTCATTATATTAGAATATCGCAGCTGTCCGATAAAAGCTGAGTAGTCGATTTTTGACAGATTTTTCTGAACTAGCTGAGTGATTTTTAAAATAAAATTTCCGAAAAAAACAACAACATGGCCGAGTCAGCTGATTTCATGTCAGCTGTGGTCATTGTTCTGTGAGTGTTTACGAGTTGAAAACAAAACCATGTCGGTTGAAATGCTGTATATCGCCACACATTGGATATGTTTGTAGAGAATGAGTATTTTATTTAATATGTCATGATATTTGATTAATTCTGAAACTATTTATATCGCCATTTTCTGTTTTCGTATATTTAAATAAATGCTCGGCGCTTGCTTCAGCTCGTATGAGCTCCGTGACCCTGACCCTTTTATTATTATTTCCACAGCCTCGTTTGTGAGTGGCACTGTCTCGGTGAATACACGATTGCATCACCCAGTAAAAAAAAAATTGTTGGAATGCGTTATAGATTGTTACCGGACAAACTAATTGTTTGTTTTGTTCGTGTTCCAAATCTAAAATAAACTTTACTATCTTGTAAATGAGCTGTCGACTCATAAACAACATATGACGAATTGATTTATTTGCCAAACCATTCAACAACATCTGACATCACGTGACGATTAATAATTAACTCCATTTGCGGGAGTCAACTCGTTTCGTAAACAGAGACCAAGAAAATACTAGAATTCTCGCGTAACTGCATAACTTGCATAAATTACTGGAAAATACTTTTTTCCTAATTGACACTATAGCTACGCCGTATTTGCTCGTACCTACACTAGCGGGCAGACTATTTTGTCTATGATCGCCGCTAAATGTTTATATATTATACATTCACCCTTAGACAATGCATTTTGAAAGCGGAAGTGAAAACACCTGTTTTACTGGGTATGAGCATTGGGAATAAGCGTGTGGCCGCCTGGTTGTTATTTGAAATTACCGATGAGACGGGTTGGGCCTTTTGAAAAACTGACCTCAAAATCGAGACTGTCCTCCTCCAGTGATTTGCCGCTGTACCTCACACTCATTACATTAAATTATGCTGCTTCAGCTCTGCCATAATATATATATATATATATAGGTTAATAAACTGTTACAGGTACAATAAAACAATGGCAAGTATAATAATCTGTCCGTCACCTACCAGTATAGTGTTTTCAAAACGAGGTAGTTTGATGACCCCCCCCCCCCCGCCAACTGAGAATGAGTTGACTAATGCGCATGCGTATTATCATTTGTTCACCAAAGCCGGTCGGCAACTTAAGGATAGCCTTCTGTTTTTTTATGCGCCCAGGGCTTGGGTAAATTGTAATAAAATTTGTTTCGAACAATAAATTGCTTCATAATTATGTCCTTGGAATAATTTTAATGACCTAAGCTTGGTCCATTAGAAGCTCTGAGTGGCGCAATGACAGAAAAAAAAAAACTGCGCAAAACATTTCCCCCTGCATTTAGTTTTGTGCTATTTTTTTTTTTGCGATATTTTTTTTATTTACTTATTTGTGAAATATTTTTTTCATAAGGTTTGATTTCAAAAGGGTTTTCAGATGTTTTTTATTTTTCCTTGTGAATTTCATTTTCTTCAACTCTGCCATCGCCCTAGAGTTTCTAATGGTTAACCCATTAATAACCGTAATTGGATCGATGCGCCGTTGTTCGTTGTTTTAGTTTTCGTTCGTTTCTTTCCCATTTTGCGCATTGAGAAAAAGTAGATAGGGTTGGCTAGTTACGCCAAATCAAAAACAAGCGGTGTATTTTAATTGGGCGATGGAGCATGTGTCGATTGCAACTGGATTGGTAAAACAACATGTTTAATTACATCTCATTGGTTTATTTTAGTTTATTGCAAAAATCATCATAGACAATTTGCTCAAAGAACAAGTACAATTTCACTTATACTACATACAATGCTAAAAGAAAATTTAGCCAAATTTAGCTTTTCGTGACAAACTAAACAAAACGAGGTAATTTGTTCAATTTTCTCCGATTGCTTGAACCCATGGCAGTGAGAGGTGTATTTGTTGTATGAGAGTTAGTGAAAATTCCTATTTCAATACGGTTATAGTAAGAACCTCGTATATACTCGTATATCTTCGATCAACGGGAACATTTCCATTTCCCTTTCATTTACGCAGATAGTGAGAAAAACAACATATTCCTAATAGCACAGCTCTAAGTGCGACCACGTTAATAGAAGACACATGCTTTTTCGTTTCAAGAAACGACTTAAAATTGTAATATAAAATATTCGTCGTCTGCGACTTTCATTCTCAGCGCTCGACGGACGTCACGCCCATCGTTCATTGGTAGTACCGGTAGTTGGTAAAACGATCATATTATCAGGATAACTACAGTTGACAGAGTTTGAGAAATGAATGACGGGTAATATAGAAGAGAGAGAGGGGGTTTATTTTTGAAGTATACACAAAAGAATAAAGTTTGGGTCAGTGTGGGTTTCAGGGCGTAGTGTATTATGTGTTGTGCTGTCACCTTCAACTGTTTGGGTCACGAGGCCTACTCCAACTGTTTGGGTCCGGGTGGTGCTCACATAGGAAAGGTATACGTGATTTGCTGTCTAAATAGGTTACCCCCCCCGATTCTTCAGATATGGAACCGGTTACATTCGGCCTTCGCAAAGCACTCATTTTCACAATAGCTATAACAAAATGTTAAATATTTTCGACCGAAACGCTCTAAGCTGTAGACAGATTGCTTTCATGACATATATCGGAGATCTATTCTTCAACAACCAATCAGCTGTCATTCTCGCTTCTGTCAATCACCTCAGTATTTGCGTGTCTGTCCTCTGCCCCCTTCCCTGTTCTGCTCAACAATGCGAGGTCGTTGAGTGTAATACAAGAATTGAGCCATGCCTCAAACGACTATGCATAGACAACGCTGAAATATTGTCCGGATATCAATTAGTATCTAGACAAACGTAATTGCACACCCACCCTACGCATATCTGGTAACTATGGCAATTGAAACATTGGATGAATTTTTGAATGGCACTCCTTAATATGTAGGCCGCATTACGATATGTTTGATAGCTGTGGAGGTCAAAGTTGAATTATAAATATATCACGAATATCGTAAATCGAGAATATGTTGCTACGCACGTACGAATAAAAATAGAAAACCAACATGGCTGGTGGCAGAAAAATGTATTACCGACATACGTATAAGAAGACCGCGGGCGGATTAAGTGCATATACGTAGAAACGACCTAACGTCACGGTATAGATTCCTACAAAGCATGTTATCAAAGACAATTTGTATACCTCGCGTTGAAATACTTGCACCGTTTTAATTCAAAACCAATATTACTTATAATGTACATTGACGCGTTCACCAGAGATGTCATATTCATTTACAAATATCCGATAAAGTTAACAAAGTACACAGTTTGGCTAACCCTAGGTCCACTTTCATCTGATTAAACTGTGGGCGAGACACCGGCGGATCGAAGTGTTAGTATTATTTCTTGTTAAATCTGCAACTCGTATTTCTATCTCTCCGATCTCCTACACTGTGACTTTTCGATATGGTTGCTCACAAGTTATACAAGTTGTTTGGTTTTTCGAAAGCATTCTATTATTTCGTATCTTTCAGGGATTTTTTTTTTCAATTTCTCTATTTTTGTGAGAAAGTTTAGTAGTTTCTTCGAATATTCAATATGCACGCGTCAAAACGTCCTAAAAAATAGAAATTGTATTCGATACCCTCTTACATTTCTTTGTATATTTTTCTGTTAGTTTTTTCAAACATGATAAAATTTACTATTTTGCGGCCCGAGGTAGTGCGGCACCTAAGTACCCAGAATTATAAAGGTTTTATCATAGATACATTTTAGGTGTAATTAAAATTACCACGGCTTGCCCTCAAACACGCGACGTAATTTAAAAGACACATTTTGTTTTGATTGAAGAAAACCGGACGTGCTTGGGCCGGGCTTAATATGGGACATTATTGCCCTGATACGACACCGGGTAATACAAGGTATACGAAAACATATTTTCATTTTTTTTAATTCTGTAACTGAATACGGCTATCAATAAAACACTGGAAACCATGGAAACATGATTGAAATTAGACGAAGTATAATATACAGAAATAAAACCGCACCTAGACAGATTCAGTTTGTGCATGAATGTACACGCATTTTCTAGTGAATTTAAAATAGCTTAATGATGATAGAACGTATAATTTGCATACCGTTTTCTAACCTGCTCAACCCTAGAAAATAATAGTCTGTATGGACTGGTTAATTTCAGTTATTCGGACTCAGTGTGGTATTATTTTGAGTAATATTCAATTTAAAATGTCCAACATATTTTGACATTTTGTGAATATTCCTCAGGCTGTCCTGTGTAATAGTGTTGTCAGTTAACTTGAGCAAATAAGGTAAAAAATCATATTTCCCAGTTGTTCCTATTTAGCAATGATTATTATGCCAGTCATGTGGACTATTCACCATACCCCCTTGTCCGATTGCGAAACCCCACTTAGAAATGATCAGCGATCCTGAACGCTCTCCCATCATCAAATGTTTATCTGGTGGCTGGCATTCATTCCTTCCCTTTTGTGCTGCTCATGGACAATGACTGGGAGGGTCTCCTATTGACTAAAATAGACTGACAGTAAAAAAAGGCTGCAGTTATTGACCATGTTCTACGCAGCAATTAACAACCTCTTTTTGTTGTTGTTTGTTTCTCCATAAAATAATAAACGTTGAATTGCACACTTAAAGACAACAACTACAGGATGATAGGTAAAATAATCCTATGTGGTCAAACTGTATTGCTTTTTGAATCAGTAATATTTGGCAAGCGTAGATTGAGTTAATGTGTTTATAGCATAGTGCCGCTTGGTTTTTCAGAATTCGCTTACCTGTCCAAAGGTTTATTTACACCCCCAGCCACGGACGCTACCATTTGAATGGCACTACAGCCAATACGGGCCGATACCGGACAGATACCGTGCACTATTTTAAGTCCAAATCCGATCTATTTTTTTAAATCTCTGCTTTTCTGCTTCCATCCACAGTTTACTGCACAGGAGCTCTTTGCGAGAGGAGACACATACACACATTGCACATTTCGTTACTGGTTATTTCTGACAAGATGATACGCAAAGCACTATCAAGTATAGCAGCACTGAGGGCATGTTCTGGACTGTCACGGGCGAGGTTCGTCGCTCCAACTGTCGTCGCTGGCGGGCGATGGCAATCCACTTCACCCACCGACTTATCACTGAATCCACGGGACAGTAGACACAGGCCCAAATTGGTGGAGTTGAAAAATGGGCGCAAGGTGAGTAGATGGATTGAATAACGAAATTGAATTTGTCAAACTCCAATGGAATATAGCGATATGTGAAATGAAAAATGTTGTATTGCCAGTGATAACAGACGGCGTAGGCGGAGTCGGATTAGTTGTTTATAATGGTGTTTTGGTCGATTCAAAGTTCAATGAATACGCGAAACTATAGTATATATTGTATTGAACTATACCTTGAACACAATGTGAACACACGTCCTGGACAATACATGTATTTTTTCACCAAACTGTTAAATGCATTTACTCTTTGATATTTTCAATGCAAACCATTCCATTTTATTCCCGGGGTTGCAGGTACCCCTCCCTCAACGTGTCTACATTCTATTAATATTCAACACACATATTGCAAACACTATTTTCTTTTTCAAGTCCGTGCTGATTTACGACAAGCTTAAGGCTTAAGGATTAAATTACAGATTAGAGATTGAAAAATAGAAACACGTTCTAGCGCTTGAATAATATATAAATTACACTACCTATTTTTAAACACTGAAAACTATCACGATATTATTGTAATCGGTAGGACAGTTGAGCAACAGATCTCCTGATATAATATATGTGACCTCTTTTGCAATCTGATCCCATTGCAAGTACTTCCCGTTTTCTGGGAACATCGCAATTGAAGTGTCGAGAATATTTGTACGATTATGTGTATTTTCTTGCGACTGTATTTGTTTGTATAAGCTCCTTTCTATCCAGTCTTTAATTCTACCATGCTTGCTTTATGTAAAAAGTTGAGAAGGGAGGTAGAATGAGAAGCTGTACGTCACATGGAAATTCATAATCGTTTTTTAGCTCCGCTGTCGACTTTGTCGAGCGGAGCTTATCATATGAGTGATTGTCCGTCGTCGTCCGTCGTCGTCGTCGTCCGTCGTCGTCGTCCGTCGTCCGTGTCAATGTTTTACTTTTTCGACTTCTTCTTGAAAACTACAAGCCTAAATGCTTTGATACTTGGTGTATATGTACCTTGGGTAGACCTCTCTTAGGTTTGTTCATTTCATGTTGATATCTTTAATTCTCTAATTTTGGTGAATATTTTTGTCATTTTTGGTAAAAACTGATATTTTCGACTTCTTGTTAAAAACCGCAAGTGCAATTGCTTTGATATTACATATATAGGTACTACATGTGGACCTCTCTCAGATTTGTTCATTTTGTAATGATATCTTTAATTCTCTAATTTTGGTGAATATATTTGTCATTTTTGGTAAAAACTGATATTTTCGACTTCTTGTTAAAAACCACAAGTGCAATTGCTTTGATATTACATATATAGGTACTACATGTGGACCTCTCTCAGATTTGTTCATTTTGTAATGATATCTTTAATTCTCTAATTTTGGTGAATATTTTTGTCATTTTTGGTAAAAACTGATATTTTCGACTTCTTGTAAAAAACCGCAAGTGCAAATGCTTTGATATTACATATATAGGTACTACATGTGGACCTCTCTCAGATTTGTTCATTTTGTAATGATATCTTTAATTCTCTATTTTTGGTGAATATTTTTGTCATTTTTTGGTGAAAAGTGATATTTTCGACTTCTTGTTAAAAACCGCAAGTCCAATTGCTTTGATACTACATATATAGGTACTACATGTGGACCTCTCTCAGATTTGTTTATTTCGTGATGATATCTTCAATTCTCTAATTTTGGTGAATATTTTTGTCATTTTTGGTAAAAAGTGATATTTTTTACTTCTTGTTAAAAACCGCAAGTCCGATTGCTTTGATATTACATATATAGGTACTACATGTGGACCTCTCTCAGATTTGTTCATTTTGTGATGATATCTTCAATTCTCTAATTTTGGTGAATATTTTTGTCATTTTTGGTAAAAAGTGATATTTTCGACTTCTTGTTGAAAACTGTAAGTCCGATTGCTTTGATATTACATATATAGGTACTACATGTGGACCTCTCTTAGATTTGTTCGTTTTGTGATGATGTCTTCAATTCTCTAATTAATTTATTTTGGTGAATATTTTTGTAATTTTTGGTAAAAAGTGATATTTTCGACTTCTTGTTAAAAACTGTAAGTCCGATTGCTTTGATACTATTCATATTGTTCATTTTCTAATGATGTCTTCAGTTCTTTAATTGAAATGTGCATTGCTAACAGCGGAGCTATCTCAGCCGATAGGCTGCTTGTTTTTTATTTTTGAAATAAATAACTCTATATTTTGTTCTGAATTGCCGATTATCAGACTGTTGTTATTACATCACAGTGCTATGAACATCACAGTGTAAAACAATCACGTGGGTTCAATGGAGATTTCCATGTCATCATTGGTTTGTGTGTGTTTATATGTATGTGTGCTTGTGTGCGCATGTGTGCGGTAGTAATTTACTGTGGGGAGGGACCCTAGCCACAACAGGAGGAAATATACACACCAGGGGTTGCTTTTTGCTCTTGAGAAATGATTGTTTGATGGTGTTTTTATTTTCCTTTTTTTTGGAATTAAGATTATTCTATACCTCAACAACAAGATCTATTTAGAATCCATTCGTTTAATGAATTACTACGCCAATCTCATTATATTTAGGCAAAACATAGTCTTCAAAAAGAACACACGTTCTCTGAATAAGCATACGCAATAAACATATACTCGTACGTGTCGTATTTTACTGGAAGGCTAATTGTATTAAACCAACAAAATGTGAGATGCGCACAAAAACGTTTGGAAACCGTATAGTATTGTAATGCAACTGTCAATTACGAAACTGCAAACGTGTTGCGTTGTCTCAAATGGAGACCTAAACTCTTACAATGACAGAATGTAATATGTGTTTTCCTTTACAGAGCAGTATTGTGCATGCGTATTCGTAGTCCTAGAAGAAATTCCGATCCAAAATTTAGACAATGTATGGTTTGAACTGACCCATTGCGTTGCTCTGCCAACTTAGCATTGTTTTTCCACGCAGTAAGGATTGATAATATATTTGTATTTATCATTTCATTTTGAGAGAACCTACCTACATGCATCTGATTTCCGGTCAACAATTCTAGAGACAGACATAAAATTTGACACAGAACAAAAAAGAACGACTAACATATAAATTGCACATCAGCAATGCGTTTATCTCAGTGTCCAAACATGCTAATCTAGACATTTACATCTAAATATTAGACAATCCCTTATTAGCGGGGACAGTCTATTATTCTTTATGCTTTAAATTTCAGGTCAGCGTATTTCCGACCAATCGAGTCAGATGACATCTTTGTGTGTTTGTGGCGATGATGGCTCCCAGTTATTGTTCATATCTGAAATGTTATTCTCTGATGCTGTGTCGCATATCGTGCATGCGCGCGCGCGTGAAGAGAAATCCCATATCGCATGAATTATTGCCAGCTTGATAAATGAATGAATTGATTTCTCGTTTTCATATAGAGTTGCATTGCGTGTACGTGTGTGCGCCCGTGTATGCTTGTTAGCGTGTCTGTGGTGTGTGTATATATGTGTGCGCGCGTCTGCGTATGCATGCATGTGTGGAGATTTCAAGCCATTTTAATTTACAATACACTTTTGACTGGATATCCCTTTCGAGTCGATACACCATTGCTGCTCTTTGGAAGAAATAACACATCAATTGAACTACGCATATCGTGCATGCGCGCGCGCGTGAAGAGAAATCCCATATCGCATGAATTATTGCCAGCTTGATAAATGAATGAATTGATTTCTCGTTTTCATATAGAGTTGCATTGCGTGTACGTGTGTGCGCCCGTGTATGCTTGTTAGCGTGTCTGTGGTGTGTGTATATATGTGTGCGCGCGTCTGCGTATGCATGCATGTGTGGAGATTTCAAGCCATTTTAATTTACAATACACTTTTGACTGGATATCCCTTTCGAGTCGATACACCATTGCTGCTCTTTGGAGGAAATAACACATCAATTGAACTACGCAGATAGTTTGGTGGATCATTTGAATTAAGAAATTATACATTATGATGACATACGACACCAACGAGCAACACAAGCTATACCAACGAACATCACAAACAGGAATGGTGTGTCAGCGGTATGCAAGTTTATTGGTGTGGTCAGATAACCCTATTAATACAGTTCTCTTTGTCTGCATAATAGAAATATTATTCACCCGCAAGTTGATATTCTACAATGCCTTTACCTCTCTGTGGAGAAAGCGAGAAAGACAAAGCCGTGCATCAGGATAATTTTGAGTATATCGCAAACTAAAGGCTCGTTCTTTCTGTTCTGATTGGCAGTTCCAGCTAATAACGTCATGCCAACCTGTCGTTACACAAAGCAAAAACGGTGTTTCGCGGGGGGTCTCGAATATTTTTTTATTTTCAACTTATCAGAGAAAGCTTCCTAAAGCCAGATGAAATTGTCTGTAGCGACAAAACCACTGTAGATATTAGTTGGAACTGCCACTAATCTTCTGTGTGAACGAACAATGGGGAATGAGAAGAGATGGAAACCTACAGCTCATGTGAAGTTTTATATGTCGTCTAAAGTTGAGGAGGGACTTTTCTCGCACATACATTGTTCTGCAAGGGTGTTTGGGTGGGATTAGATTCATGTGGGAGACGACGAGGGCTTAATTCTTCGCAAGAGGCATTTTCGAATATTCATTGGACCACTAGCTTCCTGTTATAGTTGCCTATGCATATAATTTTACCTATTCCCACAGATGCAGACTATGGCAGTTTTAATTTATCTCTTAGCTAAATAAATCGTCTTTTCCACTAAACAGGTGAAATCAACCTTCTCTGAAGCTGAGATGGAGACGAGGGTTAGTAAATTGCGACATCACATGGAGGAGAACGGATTACTGGCTTGTCTATTCACTTCATATCACAATATCAATTACTTTAGTGATTTCCTCTACTGCTCCTTTGGACGACCTTATGGACTGGTGGTTACAGAGGACAAGAGCATCAGCATTTCAGCCAACATTGATGGTGGTCAACCATGGCGCCGTACCTATGGCGACAACGTCTCCTACACTGACTGGCATAAAGACAACTTCTACCATGCTGTAGAGAATATCCTTGCACCTTACAAGGGAGCGATTGGCATAGAGTTTGACCATGTTGCTCTGGAGAACTTCAAGAAACTGGAGAGAGCTCTTCCTGTCCGCCCTCTGGTTGATGTCAGTGCACACACCATGAAAATGAGAATGATAAAATCTCCGGAAGAGCAGTTTGTGATCCGACATGGTGCTCGTATTGCTGACATTGGTGGATGGGCATGTGTGAATGCTATCCAGGAAGGAGTGGGGGAACACGAAGTAGCTCTTGCTGGAACTGATGCTATGGTACGGGAGATCGCAAAGACATTCCCACATGCTGAATTAAGAGACAGTAAGTATGATTATAGGTACACTTCTAATGAAACCACGTGCTTTAGCTTCTATCTTCTTTGAGCAACGATTTGTAGAAGTATGTGCGTGAGATTTTATTTTTTGTATTTTTTGGGTCAATGATAAACCTACGCATTTTCTCTGTGTTGAATATGATTGATATTACTTTATACTAAACACATGTATCTACTAATCAGAGATTCTCGATGATTTCAGAAATATCTACTGTTTCTCTTTTAACAGCCTGGGTATGGTTTCAGTCTGGTCTCAACACTGATGGTGCACACAATCCAGTCACATCAAGACGCTTAATGAAAGGAGACATACTGAGTGCCAATTGCTTCCCGATGATTTCTGGGTAAGTACAATCATTAGCTGATTAAACTGAAAATGGACTGTAATCAACACACCATTTGTTAGTTTGTCTTTTATTGCTTGACCACTATGAATATGCTGTGATTCAGTGTATACATCTAATTGTACATTTAGCAGATTTATACTAATTCTTCAAACACACTATTGCATTTGCAGATACTATACAGCACTTGAGAGAACCATGTTCCTTGATCACGTTACTTCTGACAGACACCTTGAACTGTGGGAGATCAACTGTAAGGTACATCGCAAAGGTCTAGATCTGATCAAGCCAGGTGCCAAATGCAATGAGATTGCTCAAGAGCTGAATGAAATCTACCGTGAGAATGACCTGCTGAAGTATCGAACCTTCGGTTATGGCCACTCGTTTGGAACTCTATGCCACTATTATGGTCGAGAAGCTGGTAAGCAGGATATATCTATCATCCCATAGGATAATACGGCCTGATATTTGACTAATAATATAACTGTAATCAATCAAACAAATAATCCATTTTAACCTGCATTCTTACTTTAATTTCATTTTCCAGGGTTGGAACTGAGAGAGGATGTCAACACTGTTCTGGAACCTGGAATGGTTGTTTCAATGGAACCTATGATCATGATTCCTGATGGCATTCCTGGTGCTGGTGGATACCGAGAACATGACATCTTGATTGTCAATGAAGACGGTGCTGAAAATATCACGAAGTTTCCATTCGGACCTGAAAAACTAATAATCGAGGACGGTTGGCGATACTAGGATGCCTTATCAACTCCAGAAACATGAAGATGCGCCTTCACATACTAGGGAAAAAAGATGATGTCTGTCAGCGACAAACATAACCAACGCTTAATACTATTATTCCTAGAATAATAAAGATATGAAAAAAAAACGACCAAAAATGTTATAATACAAAATATTTTTAATATCCAAAAACCGCGAGTTTTACCAGTAACAATTTGTGTATGAATCTGAAAGTAATCGGTATAACGGTACACAATGAACTTGTGAATTATTTGAACAAGTCAACAAGCCATATACCAATATGCTGTAATGCAGAAATACGTGCTATGATTGTTAGCATTATGAAGCTACAAATACTATTTTAAGTGAAGTCACTTGAACAATTTGGTAACTTGCCGATATTCTAACCAGAGGACAATGTTAGAATAACTATATTTGTGCATCACGACTGAACTCTTGTGAGACGGATGCTCAATGGAGATCTGATGCGGTGGGCGCTCCATAACGCGTTGGACTAGCGAATCTGCATAGCACTATGTGTACACGTGAATTGGACAAAACATATTGTCGGACAATACTTCACGTTGCATTTACAGATATGCTTCACAAAGCCTTCTTTAGGCAAAATATGTTTCGAAGTTTGGTCATGTTCTTTTTTATTTAGTTACTAATTATTAGAAGCGTTGGAAATGTTTTGTTAAACATATACAATAATTAGCTGCTGTTCATACAATATATTTGCTGATGTAAAGCACGAGCTTTAAAGTAGGCAAGCTTATTTAAATACATTTCTGTGATCAGTGTCTTCACCAGTTAACGGGAGATAAAAATCATCGCATGTACGTCAAAGTTCGCGGCATTTATTCCACTTCAGGTAACTGATATATATTAAATTTCTTAAAAAATATCTACTAATTCAAGCATATAATTCTAAAATCAGATACTAGTAATACATAAACATGGTGTTGTGGCTAACATTAAATATTATTTTGTTAAATTTTACCACTCTGGTATTTTTTGCTTTTAGTTTTAGCATATTTTATTTGTATCGCAATTAATTCTTTTCAACAAACGGCAAGAACGTCCAACCGCGACGAGGCGACACAAGTCGATGATCAGGGTTAAATAAATAATATAACAAACTAGTATCTTATTTTTGTCTGTCTACATTCCTATGTATATCATAGAACTTGGATTCTCATTCTCTACTCTTACGAACTAAAATTCAAACAAAAATATGTGGCATCAATGGAAAATGAATATCGTAATTTCCTTAAAGATGTTTGAGGTATTCGATGTGACCAATAGCATACATCAAACCTTTTTTTACACATTCGTTTCAGCAATTCAGAATGAGGTAATTTAGACAAATTTATTTTCTGAAATATATATTTAATTCTAATGTATATCATCTGCATTTGTATCAAAGTTTGATGTTATTGTCATAGTAATGTGTTTTACCTAGCTTTTCATGAGATGAGGCAATTTTGTTCTGTATTGGCCTCAGCTTATCCACATCTCGTACGTGATCGCTACCAACAAATCACAATTACTATTGCAGCAAACTGCTCCACCAATCATCTATTCAAAACGTTTCTCTGTAACGAAGATGGTTAATGTGCCCCTTAAAAAATAATCTTGAAACAAAGGAGGATCTGCACAATTTCAGAGAGCAGCTGATTTAAAAGTAACCATGTGGTATATAATGTGGAAGCCATAGAATAGAAATATAAAACAGCAATTTACATGAGCCTAAATTTTATTGCAATGTTTTACGGATATTTACTGCAATGTTTGTAGTTTCCCATTAGGTGTGTATGCAATACATGCGTATATGTTTGCATGCGATACTGTTTATTTCACATTTATCTCATATGATACATATTATATTGTTGTATTGCAAATTAGATATTAATGTTAGTGATCGTAATAAAATAATAAACTCGTATTTCGAATGATTTATGTATGCGTGTACATTTATGGCTGTTCAACATATTGATATGCTGTGATCTTCTAATAATATCATACCATTATATGACAATCATTTGGTCTCACCAGTGTAGATAAGCTACACCTTAAAACCCTGTATGTAACTGACCATGTTCGCTTTTGAATGATTTGTTAGCGAAGACAAAGGCTGCATTTTGATTTGGGCCGTAATATTTTAATGTGAAGGGTAAAATGTATTGCCTGGAAAGGGGCGTGAAGGATAATCTTTATCGTGGTTCCCACATACAGCAATTTGTTTCACGATCTGATTCAAGATGGCCGAATGGAAGCCATTTTTGTACTGAAAAATCATCAAAATCAAGCATTTCTCGGTTGTTTACAGGTGGATTATGTTCAAACTTGTTATATACATTAGACATCACGGGACCTTGGTGCAAATCATTTTGTTTTTCAGATAAGATTCAAAATAGCCGACTGGCAGCCATTTTGTTTTAACAAATGTGATTCTAGTGCTGTCTCTGACTTGTTTGACTGATTATATTCACATTTTAAATATTCATCATACTTCATGTCAGATATATACAGATATATTGGTTTGACAATTCTATTCAAAATGACCGAATTGTGGCAAATTTTGTGCAAAAAAGTCATCAAATATCATGTATTTCTGGCATTTATGGGTGAATTTCGTTCAAACTTGGTACATACATTAACATTACAGGTTCCTGATGCACGTGATTATATTTTTCAGACCGGATTCAAAATGGCTGACTGGCGGCCATTTTGTTTTAATGAATGGGCTTCTAGAGCCATATCTCTGACATGCTTTGACTGATTATGTTCAAATTGTATATAATCATTTTACACAGTGTTATAGATATATACATGTATTCAAAATGGTTGATTTTGATTTAATTAATGCTGTTCCAGAGCAATATTTCTCAATAAGTACTCGATTGATGATCAGATACAAATGTCAATCATTTTAATGTTAAACAATCATCGTAATCATATTCCTGGCATGGTTATACCGGTAATATGAGCAGTAAATTTATTGAGGAAAAATGTTGTAACAAAACTCAATAGTGACTGGACGAATTGAACAATGATTGTATCAATACAAAAATTATAATCATATAATATGTAGCTCCGCTGTCAACTTGAGCTTATCATATGAGTGATTGTCCATTGCTGTCCGTTGTTGCTGTCTGTCAGCGTCTGGCATCTAATCATTTTTTTTGACATCTTCTTAAAAACTACAAGTCTAGGTGCTTTGATACTTGGTGTATATGTACCTTTCGTGATGATATCTTTAATTCTGTAATTTTGGTGAATATTTTTGTCATTTTTGGTTAAAAGTAATATTTTCGACTTCTTTTTAAAAGTCAGATTGTATATATACTTCGACTTGTCAAGTCTGATTGATGTGATATTATACCTAATTTCATTCAGGTGGACCCACCCATCTTTAATTGAAATGTGCATTGAGAACAGTTATAATTCATATAATGTTTTACAGGTTTCTGTTTTATATAGGAATAATTGGGAATTATTTTCTCTTTTACAATATCCGGATGGTCATTTTTGTGCAGAAATAATACAAATATGCATTACAATGTTGATGATTGCATTCCTATCAATGATATTCTAAAGAAAGAAACAATTCAAATATGGCCAACATGCAGTTACAGTGGTTCTCAAATTGTTCACCTAAAAGTCAACATCTATTATTTTCATAAAGTAACTTAATTTTGTTAAAATATGTGAATGGTAGTCTTTTTGGCAACACTATATTCAAACATATGCAGTCATAGTTCAATCATCATCACCATTGTTGTGTGGGACTGTCAGCGTCTGGCATCTGCATATTTTTTTCGACATCTTCTTAAAAAGTTGTGCATTGTTTCCCGCAACATAGCGAACAAACATCTATTTCTTGTCAGCTATGTAATGTTATTGCTGAATATGGCTTTGACTGGACAGAACAACAAGTTTTTTTAGCTCCGCTGTCGACTTTGTCGAGCGGAGCTTATCATATGAGTGATTGTCCGTCGTCGTCCGTCGTCGTCGTCGTCCGTCGTCGTCCGTGTCAATGTTTTACTTTTTCGACTTCTTCTTGAAAACTACAAGCCTGAATGCTTTGATACTTGGTGTATATGTACCTTGGGTAGACCTCTCTCAGATTTGTTCATTTCATGATGATATCTTCAATTCTCTAATTTTGGAGAATATTTTTGTCATTTTTAGTAAAAAGTGATATTTTCGACTTCTTGTTGAAAACCGCAAGTGCAATTGCTTTGATATTACATATATAGGTACTACATGTGGACCTCTCTCAGATTTGTTCATTTTGTAATGATATCTTTAATTCTCTAATTTTGGTGAATATTTTTGTCATATTTGGTAAAAAGTGATATTTTCGACTTCTTGTTGAAAACCGCAAGTCCAATTGCTTTGATATTACATATATAAGTACTACATGTCGACCTCTCTCAGATTTGTTCATTTTGTAATGATATCTTCAATTCTCTAATTTTGGTGAATATTTTTGTAATTTTTGGTAAAAAGTGATATTTTCGACTTCTTGTTGAAAACCGCAAGTCCAATTGCTTTGATATTACATATATAGGTACTACATGTGGACCTCTCTCAGATTTATTCATTTTGTAATGATATCTTCAATTCTCTAATTTTGGAGAATATTTTTGTCATTTTTAGTAAAAAGTGATATTTTCGACTTCTTGTTGAAAACCGCAAGTCCAATTGCTTTGATATTACATATATAGGTACTACATGTGGACCTCTCTCAGATTTGTTCATTTCATAATGATAGCTTTAATTCTCTAATTTTGATGAATATTTTTGTAATTTTTGGTAAAAAGTGATATTTTCGACTTCTTGTTGAAAACCGCAAGTCCAATTGCTTTGATATATTATACATATAGGTACTACATGTGTACCTCTCTCAGATTTGTTCATTTTTTGGTGTTTTGTATGGAATTTAGTTGAATGTAAAATACAGGAAACATTTTATTTTCACTACATATCGTTCCTTCAGCGAAAATGAGTTGCAAGTGGAAATAAAGTATTTTACAGTATTATGAAAATTCTGAATTCAAAGTTTGTTTTGTTGAAATGAAAAGTAAATACATTATGCTCTATGCTTTGCATGCAACCAGTGACACATTAAGTCAGTTGTACATTACAATGCCACATTGGTTGGTTTGTGTGATGAAAATCATGCCTATACCAACATAACTTGTGTGTTATGTGAACATTGCTGAGTGGTATTATTACCATTAGCATGTTTCCATGCAGCATACCTAAGGTTTGTAGCTGGGGACAAACGTTTATTGTCATCCATATTGGGACATCATTTTTTAGCTCCGCTGTCGACTTTGTCGAGCGGAGCTTATCATATGAGTGATTGTCCGTCGTCCGTGTCAATGTTTTACATTTTCGACTTCTTCTTGAAAACTACAAGTCTGAATGCTTTGATACTTGGTGTATATGTACCTTGGGTAGACCTCTCTCAGATTTGTTCATTTCAAGATCATATGTTCAATTCTCTAATTTTGGTGAATATTTTTGTCATTTTTGGTAAAAAGTGATATTTTCAACTTCTTGTTGAAAACCGCAAGTCCAATTGCTTTGATATTACATATATAGGTACTACATGTGGACCACTCTCGAATTTGTTCATTTCATAATGATATCTTTAATTTTCTAATTTTGGTGAATATTTTTGTCATTTTTGGTAAAAAGTGATATTTTCGACTTCTTGTTAAAAACGACAAGTCCAATTGCTTTGATATATTATACATATAGGTACTACATGTGGACCTCTCTCAGATTTGTTCATTTTTTGGTGTTTTGTATGGAATTTAGTTGAATGTAAAATACAGGAAACATTTTATTTTCACTACATATCGTTCCTTCAGCGAAAATGAGTTGCAAGTGGAAATAAAGTATTTTACAGTATTATGAAAATTCTGAATTCAAAGTTTGTTTTGTTGAAATGAAAAGTAAATACATTATGCTCTATGCTTTGCATGCAACCAGTGACACATTAAGTCAGTTGTACATTACAATGCCACATTGGTTGGTTTGTGTGATGAAAACCATGCCTATACCAACATAACTTGTGTGTTATGTGAACATTGCTGAGTGGTATTATTACCATTAGCATGTTTCCATGCAGCATATCTAAGGTTTGTAGCTGGGGACAAACGTTTATTGTCATCCATATTGGGACATCATTTTTTAGCTCCGCTGTCGACTTTGTCGAGCGGAGCTTTTCATATGAGTGATTGTCCGTCGTCCGTGTCAATGTTTTACATTTTCGACTTCTTCTTGAAAACTACAAGTCTGAATGCTTTGATACTTGGTGTATATGTACCTTGGGTAGACCTCTCTCCGATTTGTTCATTTCATGATCATATCTTCAATTCTCTAATTTTGGTGAATATTTTTGTCATTTTTGGTAAAAAGTGATATTTTCAACTTCTTGATAGAAACCGCAAGTCCAATTGCTTTGATATTACATATATAGGTACTACATGTGGACCACTCTCAAATTTGTTCATTTCATAATGATATCTTTAATTTTCTAATTTTGGTGAATATTTTTGTCATTTTTGGTAAAAAGTGATATTTTCAACTTCTTGTTAGAAACCGCAAGTCCAATTGCTTTGATATTACATATATAGGTACTACATGTGGACCACTCTCGAATTTGTTCATTTCATAATGATATCTTTAATTTTCTAATTTTGGTGAATATTTTTGTCATTTTTGGTAAAAAGTGATATTTTCTTCTTGTTAAAAACCACAATCATTTATGGTCAAAAATGATATTTTTGAATTCTTGTTGAAAACAGCAAGTCCCATTGCATTGATACTATGCATATTGTTCATTTTCTAATGATATCTTTTGTTCTTTAATCGAAATGTGCATTGCTAACAGCGGAGCTATCTCAGCCGAGAGGCTGCTTGTTGATTCTCTCTACCCATGTTTTGTCCATGTGACAACAACCAGGTAGGCATCTGCATGAGACGACGCACACGAACACTCAGAGGATGGTATCTCTCTGACCTGGATTTTGCGGATGATGTAGCCTTGCTCGAATGCAAGTCCGCAAGTGGCAACAGATCACTCCATAACATGGGGAACATCTGGCGGAGAGGTTGGCCTGACCGTCTCATGCCCCAAAACCAAAGGTATGGGAATTGGAAGTGTAGAGCCAGTGATCACACTGGAGCATACTCCTGTCGAGGCTATGGACAGTGTTAGGTACCTGGGTTCTTATGCCACAATGACCAATAAACTGGACACAGAGATCCAGGTGAGGAAGGGTAGAGCATCAGCAGCCTTTGCACAGATGAGTAAAGTGTGGAGAAGTAAAACCAGCCTGAAGGCTAAACTTCACATATACAATGCTGTGATAATCACCACACTACTGTACGGAGCAGAGATGTGGGCTACCACCCTCACGGAAGAACACAAGCTGGATACCTTTAGTAATCAGTGCCTCAGAAGGATCCTGGGAGTACGATGGTTCCATCGAGTACGGAATTCAGCCATCAGGGAGAGAACTCAACAGCCACCAGTCTCGCTATGGTTGCGGAAAAGGCGACTCCGATGGTTCGGTCATGTATGTCGTATGGGGCCAGAGAGACTACCTTGGGCCTTGATAGATTGGAATCCAGAGGATGTAGGTGGCTGGCGGAAGAGAGGAAGGCACCCGACAATATGGAAGGAGGCAGTTGAGAGGGATGCGAGGTCAGCTGAAGTTATGTGTACCTGTGTAGAACATGTGTCTAAATATTTAACCAGAGCACCTGACAATTTCGGTAACACCTCACCACCCAGTGGCTAGGCAATCACTCTAAGCTAAGCACCTTCATGTCTATCACACGTTTCGGGGCACTCTTTATTTTGGGTTCAATCCAGTAGCACGTATCCAACTTAAAACAACGCTTCTAAAAGCAAAATTACCACACCTCGTATAAACATGAATATCCATGATGATAGTTACATAGTATGAATACTTATATCAAGATGATTCATCTCTGGTGCATGCACCAAAGCCCTCGAGATGGAATCGTGACTCAGTGTGTGCCTGTTGCCGCATCTGACTTTTAAATGAGACTTTTAAATGTCATGGAGACTGACCTCTAGTTACTTGCCATTTTCTGTATTTGTATAGATGTCGTATGACATTAAATTAAAACTACTTGTTCATAATCACACACTTATAATTGATGACGCTGAATAGTGAAGTATTTACAAAGTACATATGTAACTCCTCCCCCCAAAAACAAAACGGGTCTTGAGATATCTTTGCAACTATTGTCAAAATTTGGCAAATTAGGCAATTATTATGTACGTAATTGTAACCATTAACTACTAAGGTATGTGGATTACCCCTTGAAAAAAATGGTCTATTTGTATATTTATATTTATAGTTTTATTTATAGTACAGCTAAAAATATATAGCAATTAGGTAATTAGTATGCACATATTTCAACCCTAAAGTAACTAAATCCTGTGTGTGGCTTACCTCACATTTGTGACAAGTTTCGTTGTTATTTGTTGAGTGGTGCTTGAGTTATCAGATGAAACATTGCCAGTAGCAAAGTTGAAAAACTGCTTTAAAAATAATATTTCATAAATATCAAGCCAGTTATTGAAGCCATTATGTTATATATGATTACTTTTAAAGGTATGGTTGACGAGCCCATTATAGAGACCTTGTCGAGTATCAATAGAAACTGCACAAATAACATTCCATCTGCGAAGAAAACTTTTGCTCAAAATCGAATATACCGGTGACCCCTATATGTCATAGGCTCAATGGGGCCAACTGAATCCACTGCTACTTGTTGAAAAGATTGTTCAATCAGGGGAACACTTCCTAATGGTACCTTAGTGACTCTACTTTTGTGAATTGTTCTCTGACACACGTCACACGATTGATAGTAACGCGTTACGTCTCCATACACTCCTGGCCAAAAGAAATTAGTCATAATCTTATCGTGGGTCTTCTTTGATCCCAAGTGGCCACCAAGAATAGACTCGTGAGCTATTTTGAGGACTAGCTTACGATAGTCTTGGGGTACCACAACTTAAAGCGCTTTGTCACCATAGGGTGCAATCTCTACTAAAGGACATTCTCTATAACTAATTTTTACTTTGATGTGTGAAACAGATGGAAATTACAAATTAAATAAAATCAATGATCTATTCCCCAGTCCACGAATACGTCACTTATGATGTAGTTAAAAAGAATGTATTTAACATGAATGGTGAACGATGGTGCAACGACGCTAAGATGGCGTTAGCTAGATTAGTCTTGGATCCATAAGAGGAACTGAATGTGATAACACTTGGATGTGGAAATGGTGAGTATGACATTACACTGATTTCGCATTTGGGCGTAACTACACTTTTAAGAAATGATTTCCTTAAGCTCTCTACTGTCATCCCTAACCTGAACCGTAAACAATGTATTATGTCCCTCTAAATAACATATCCTGAAGAGGGGCATATACAATTGAAATTTGGGAGAGGCACTTAGTTTAGGAATAGAGTTATGGGAGAGGGGCTCCAACTAGAGCGAATACCATTAATTGAAACCCAATAGACGACAATGTTAACATATGAGGCGATTTCTATATGAAAATGACAAACACATTTGAAAACATGGCTCAAAAAAGGGAAAACAACATGTCAGTAATCAATCGCATGAAAAAAGCACATGTTGGCCAGCTCAAACTCAAAATTGAGATAAACAAGGCACATCTACTCTATTGGGATTACACCTAGAGAAATCACTGAAAAACACCACGATTAGAACATCAAAATACACACAGAATAATCCCACAGGTACACCCACAGCCGCTGGATTGTAAACAAAAGATCACATTTTGGTCTCACCTTTGACCAAGGTGATGCACGCCCTCAAACCGGGCGCACCTGAGAATAAGAATATTAAAATCTGTTTCTTGGTTCTTGCAAGGCATTTAAATTGATGAACGATGATTGGTTGATTCGTGGCATTAGACCAGTACGTCCAACGCATTTTACCCATTAATCGCGACCTCTAGTCACAAGAACTGACATACTAGTACTTACGCCATGTTGTTCAAACCCAAAACTGTGTTTGGTTATGGACTCATTAGTCATTCAGAACATAACAAATCTTTAAAACAGTTTTTTTTATTGACGGTCAAGCATAAAGTCTAATCATAAATAATTTCAGGTTACCTAGACTCTCAAAAGTATAAAATAAATCACTTCCAGTTTTATCAAAATCGAATATGACTGATAAACGAGGCGAATAATTTGGGTTAGCTTTTCAAATTTGGTATGACACAGAGTAGTATTCCCTGAATATAAGTGATATGCCTGTTCTGTTAATCCACCGCCATTCGAATACAAATTTCTGAAGTAGATTTCACATTAGCCACATGTTTCAATGGAATCTGATAAGAAACTCAAAAGATAACACATTTCTTTTTGCCACATTTTTAGTAGTAAAACAAAGATAGTCGACAAATCACGAGATTAGAATTATTGCTATTATTGATCTTACATCGACATAATAACTAGATACGGAAAGTGGGAGGAAATTAAATATATTTGAGGTACAGTCTGTTCAAGTGCTTTAGAAACACCGATCCATTGCATGATAGACCTATTTTAGGTTGTCCCACATGTCAATGTCATATTTAGCAAACATGTATATGCATGTTCGTTATCTCTCATTCTCCAACCTATACCTTGAACTCTTCAGTATTCTCGTACTGGCTAGTCAGCGGCATATATCTCGAGATGTTTATACGTGGAGCATGGTTTCTACTTATATACCGGTTGCAATTGCCGCATATATAATATAATAATGGCTTGTCCCACAGAAAGATCGTTAGTGTATATGCTGGCATCTCAACTGCTCCAAACACGAAAGCATTTAGGTAGTCATTGCCTCCAAGGTTGGATGTGTTAAGTGACAGACCATAGTAAACTAAGCTGATAGTAAACCCGTTTGGAAAACATTGGTTAATTATTACATTATGATGAGTATCCAGGTGTAGCTTTGTTTCTTTGTTTCTACTTAAAAGAAAGCAGTTATCTGACATAATTTGATTCAAATGATTGTGTCATTTGATATTACCAAATATTACAAAATATTTTTCTTATGCTTGGGAGTCGAAGGACATCAAGATAACTACAACATCTTTTCACGACTTTATTTATGTTAACAGTGGTTGACATAATTATCACAATCACCCTCAGAGATTGGTTATGCAATAGGTGTATTACAATATATTTGTTTTCAGAGTTAGTTAGGAATGACATATAAAGAATTTGATGCGTATTTGAAAATCTCATTTGGTAAACCTCATTGTTACAGTATGTTTTCACCTTTGCACATTTTCTAATGATCGTCACTGTCTTTTCATATTTTCAATTTCATATTTTCAGCCATCCCGGTGATTAAGGTAGAGATGTACATAATACAGAGTTATACACATTTTTGGTGATATGCTCCAGTATGCTCAATAATTTTTATGGCAACTAAAACTACACATATGAGTTTAATTTGCATATGCATATGCATATATTTATATATACTTCTTAACAACTGATATTCATGATT
Organism: Saccoglossus kowalevskii; assembly: GCF_978046115.1. NCBI lineage: Eukaryota > Metazoa > Hemichordata > Enteropneusta > Harrimaniidae > Saccoglossus > Saccoglossus kowalevskii. The sequence goes on from NC_140651.1 coordinate 19,491,283, forward strand.
TAGCAAAACATAAATATTTTTTTCAGTTATGTTTGCTTCTAATAGAGCAGATACTTTCAACGCCGTAGTCATATTACGTATTACCAAGTTCACTATTATCAACATTTTTGCACTTTTCACATGGATGTGCCATGACACCTGTAAAAGTTGTATGATTTAAATTATCTGTCATTAAATATTTTTAGCGAATAGAATCAAAACTAATGTTATATTTTCACATATGTTACATCACAGACAAACCCGAACAAATTACGTTCAAACTTCACACATACATCTTTGTATAAATGTGCAAATATATCAAGATTCAAGATGGTCAAGATGGTCATTTCAGTGGGAAACATTCATACAAACTAAGAATTTCGGCTATTTTGTAATTAGAGTGCGGTTGTACATATACAACTGTCTTTCAAAACATGGTACATGCAATAGACCATTATACACGTCTTTTTCCAGATGTATTTCCACATGGTATAGAGTTATTACGTGTTCTTTTGGACATTTTGAACTTACCATTTTCAAACTTCGCACATACATTCCACCGCTTTAGACACATACATACCTAATGGTATTTTGATGTTCATTGTCTAGTATAATAGATCGAACTAAAAATGAGCGAATTGAATGAATGTTGCTTTCAGAGTCTCTCACCTCACACATCTTAGAATACATATACCTGCCCATTCCTTTCGTGATAAGAAAAGATAACAATTCATAAAAAAATAACATATTCCTGTTGAGGAAGTGTATCTTGTATGGACAGATTTACTTCAAACCGTACACATTATTGAGGAGAGCCATGGATATTGACATCGAGTACCAACTAAGATTATTATTTTGATAATGATATCATGATTACCATGTGGACGTACAATACACCATGTATGCCTGGAAGGACCAATGTTTGCAATGTAGGTGCAACGTACCGGCAGTTGTTTGAAATTCATATTCAAGTTGGTCAAATGAAAAAATAAATGCTAACATAAATTAATTACACTATTGTAACATTGTAGTAAAATATTTTGACTTTTCTTGTATTCTTCACGAATGTTAAATGACTACTTTCGATGTTCAATTTTTGCAGGTTAATTGAAATTTCAAATATTAATATCTGATCAGACAATTTTAACAACAATTTTATAATCAGCTAGCTCGTTACGTATCAACCAATCGTTGCAAAAACAAACTTTTGTTCAGTTTTCATTTCGAATTTCCACTTATATCCTGTTCAACTTTTCGTTTAACATGTTTGCCTTTCCAAACATGTATTGCATTCAAGCCAACCTTTTCGACTTTGCAAGCAACGATTTTGACTTCCCACCCATCTTTTACGACCAGACCAATTTTGTATCTTTATAGAAAATGTCTGAGAATGTTAGTAATAGTAATACTTGATGTAAATATCAATTCGGTTAGATATGTTATAAGAACGACTACACCCTTGCCATTGCAAATACTACAACGCATATATACATCATAGTATCTGTACTTTTATATATTCTTGGTATACAAAAAGAAACATGCCATACTATGCAGCTCACTGTACAAATAAAATTGTGTACACAAAGTGATATACAATACAGATGCATAACACGTTAGTATGATTGGGTGAAAAACTGATATATTCGTATTTGATTTTATTTACAAAAAACTGTTATACTTCTTACTATAAAAACCTCACTGTTTAAAACTTTTTTATTGATCAAAATAATAAATCATTTAATCCCATACCTCATCTTTATTATGGTAAATCGTCATGTTTATATCTATGTATTACAATAATCGTGGAACTCTATGGATGTCGATCCGTTCTATATACAAATAGTTGCCTTATAAACATGTTTCCCAAAAAGAATTGTGACCAACACTGAACTGAAATTCAGAAATCTAGATCGATGTGCAAACATTGTAGCACAAACCAACTCGCAATTATAGTCTATGGAATTTCCCTTTACGTATTATGACTGGAATATGAGATATCTTGATATTCGTAATCCACGACTACATTACTTGTCACAATCATGAAAAATAATTTCTCTGTATATCTGACTATTGTGTACAAAATACAATTATTTTCAATTATTTATTAATTTGTAGTAGCGACTTACAAACTGTTATGCTGCTTTGCTGTCACATTACACGTCTTGCTTAGCTGATACTGGAAATTACATTTACCATGGTTGACTTCAAATTTGATCTAAATGATACTAAAACATAATGTGTCAAACGCATCAAAATTGTAAAATTTTATAAAATGGTACATTCATAATTGTTGCATGAAATGATAAACCATCATGTTACTAAAATTATTGGTCACATTAGAAATGCTATATGATGGGATATTTGTGAATAAAATAGCGTCGACAATTAATATGACCAACATTGACTGACCTTGAGGTGGTACTTGGATGTGGTATAAATGAACTCGCACAATGAACAGACAATGGGTTAATTAAAAGCTTGTCGTGTATTGAGCAAAACAAAAGCATACAGACATCATATGAATATTTTATAGCTTGTCTACCTCATGAAAGTAGAAATATCATATCAAATTGACATGAAGATTACAAATTACACAGTAAACTATATACCCTATTTAAATATAAAACATCATACCCGAATTACATAACAGTAAAATTGAAACACATAGCCAGCAGACTGGAAAATATTAACAATACTTATTATTTGTCAGATATGAGAATGCTATCACAAAAAAATAATCTGACAAAATCAGTATTATGTATTGAACTTTTGGTTCAATATGACAACAGCATTGCACAGATGGCACAGTCGTTTACTTTTGTGCTATATTAATCAGGTTTCAAATTTAATGCGTACTGTGTATATCCACATGAATAGAGAATTTTAGATACAAGATTACATGATCATGTGACCTTTTCACAGTATAAGGCCTGCTTATTGCTATTGAGAGTGGCACCCACAGAACTCATACTGGACAAGGGATTCTTTGACTGCTAGAATGGGATAGACAAGACAATAGTACTGAAAATGAAATACACATACATCAAAATATCAAGTTAAAGCTCTTGGTTTAGAAGGCACAGAATCATACAATGAATAAATTCATTGCCTAGGAAAGTATGAATTGGTGATATATCACAGTTCCAGGATGTGGAAATCGATGACAGTGGTTTCTGCAACACAAGGACGAAGATATACAGAAGTCTTGCTTACATAGGAACACTGTTATTCTGGAGGGCACCACTGATACAAGTCTCACAGAATGATGACTGAAGCCTGTATCACCTGTATCACTTATCTCACAATGTCACAACAGCAGTAAACTGGGTACTCAGTTGAAATGATGGACCATAACTGTTCTCAGACTAGCTATTTGGCCCAGACTAGCAGCTGTCTCACGTAGGCAGTAGATCGTAAACATCCTTGTTATGTAAAACATAAACACACCTAATAGACTCCAATTGTCCTTCAGGAGTTGTAAACATCCATTGTTATGTAAATCACAAGCACACCTGGTAGATTCCAATTGTCTTTATAGAGTTGTAAACAAGTATGACCTAGCAATCACCTTTATGACAGTCGTCACATGTCAATTTACACCATTTCTTTCTATGATTTCATGTACACTTCTATTTGCAGAGTATGAAGAAACATTGGATAAAGGATGCTTATTTCTACTAACGTGACGTTGGCACTTAAATAAATGGATATCAGCACAGTCAGCTGGCATGCAAAGGACAATATAATAAATGTAATGTCTAATAAATGTCTATGATATATGGGCAGCCATCTTGACGTGACACTAAATAAAGAAATGGGTTTTTCTGTTTCCTACAAATCAGAAAAAAATAGCAAATATTTGTAGGCAAACGATTCTTTGGGGTAACTCGGACCAACCACTGACAACATTCTAGCGCATTTTTTGTTTTTTGCTGCGGAAATCTCATATGGACATATATTAAATTTGGCATGTTGCTAAAGGCCCATTAGTTATCTCATTAGGCATCTCATTTGCATATTTTTTTACTAATCCGCTATCCTTTAATAACTTTGAAAGAGCTACTGGCATAGTATTTATTTCAAAATTTTAGAGAACATTTTTCATATTGATTTTTTACTCTACAATGAATTATATGAAAGGGGGGGTCCCTAGTATGATGAAATGCTTGTTAAGAATTGAAAATTCATTCTAGGAACAAATAGTCATCAACAATAATAGTGGTGATGAATGGGGCGGTGTGGGATGTCTGTGACCTCATTAATATGCATAACTTTATTATCTCAAGCACTATTCTACATATAAACTTAAAACCAACACTATAATGAAGGCATTTGGCAACAGCTATTACAACTATATCGGATGACCATATATGGTCAAGTGGCCTCATTAATATGCTCAATTTTTATATATCATGCACTGTTGCAGATAAGGACATAAACCAGTGTAAAGGGAAGGGACAAGTAATATGACTAAAATACCAGCTGACTATATATAATCATGTGACTTCATTAATATGCATAACTAACATATTTTAGGCACTGTTGTAATTGCAACCAGCACTATACTGAAGGCATTAGACAAGAGATATGATAAATATATTGGATGACTATATATGGTAACCTGACCTCATTAATTTGCATAACTTTCATATCTCAAGCACTGTTCTGGTTATAAACCTACTACCAGCAATATAATGAAGACATTGCACAACAGATATGACAAATATATCGAATGGCCATATATGGTCATGTGACCTCATTAATATGCTTAACTTTAACAATTCATGTACTGTTGTAGATGGGGACATGCAATCAGTACTTTAGTCAAGGGAGGCGACATGTAATCTAACTATTTATGGTTGTGTGACCTCAACTATCACATCTCGAGCACTGTTGCAGATATAAACTTGCAATCAACACTATAATAAAGGCATTGGACAACATAATTGATAAATATATTCGATTACCATATATGGTCATGTGACAACATTAATATGAATAACAGTAGTATTCCAAGCACTGTTGTAGATTGGGACATGCAGCAGTGCTATAGTGAAGAGAATAGACATGTGAGCTGACTGAAATATGAGACCTCTTTAATAAGCATAACTGTCATATCTCAAGCACTTGCTGATAGTGACATGCAACCAGTGCTATTAGTGTATAATATGCCTTTGACCATTAGGCTCTTGTATTTATAATTTCTGTAGTGCATAGTTATATATGAAAACCATGCATACATTGGTAAAAGCAGCTAATGTCACTAGTTGCCGATGACATTTTCATCAATATAACCATTTTTTTTTATTTCACGTAAAATCGAGTCTTCATTTTAACATATTCAGAAACATGATGAATTATTTTTTTCCTATCGTCTTTGCAATTGATAGTTTGGTTTTCGCTATACCATTTAATATTATGATTACTCTAAATAATAGATGCTGAAAACAAAAACACAAACAAATATATAAGTAGATTATCTATATATTGTATCCTAAATTGTTGTACTCAATACTCACTGGAATGTTAATTAAAACTCTTGTACTAAAAGGCTGTTTCAACTCGTCGTTATAGTAAAAACGTTTTTTTTTTTTTTTTTTTTTTACATTTAATTGATAATATGTTTTAAACGCATATTCATTAGGGAATATTCAGAAGTCAGTCTTATAGGAGATACCTTAGTAGATATGGCATACATTAATGAAATCTATAATTCTATAGAATTATTAATATTTCAGGAATTAAAAGTGTAAGTTCGAGTATTAAGCTATTCAGTTAGCGATACCAGTAAATAATTTAATTAGTTAGTGTCCGGAGATAAACAATGCTATGATTGTATGAAATTTTCTCGGAAACACAATAATGAAAATAATGCGCACAATAGCAATTTGATGAAAACAAAAACTCACTTACTCCGTATTTCTCCTCAATATAAATGTTGTTTTCATTAACCAAATCAGAAACACACAGCTTAACTTCACGAAAAGAGATCAGAGAAGTTTTAACATCATTTATTATATTCTTCTTGTCCGCAATGGTTATTACATTCCAGTGCTTATATCTAACCATCATATTCTTTGCTATAGCTTTATTATTTACAAATGCCGCTGACCAATATATACGGCTAGTATTTATGATGCGCTTAAAATCATCTTTTATGTATTTATCTATAATACAGAATGAGAACAACCCTTACTTCCGCAATTTTGCATACCACAATTAAACGAAACTAAATTTATATACATATTTACGGACTTACCTATTCTCATAAGTCTTTGTTTTTCGTCAATCTTGGTTTTAATTGCACTGATATTAATAAACGTGTATGTTCCGGATATATATGTATATATTATTGGATTGGTTACAGCAGTGATTGGCAAAATGAACACAACTAGGTAAGGTATATATTTCCAGGTAATGTAACCTCGGTAATGCCAAGAAGATTGGTGCAGATAAAGGGAATCCATCGTCCCATGATGAAGAACACAATCACCAGAATTCGCACTGACATTGTAAAAGTAGTCTTGTATTTAGTATTTAATGATCGGCCAGAGGTATGTTTCGTTTTGAACACAACAATGTAGCATATCATAATAACGATGACAAAGATTCAGTTGGGCAGAATGAAAAATGCCGTAGTGTATTCCCATCCAGACGGGCGTTCCTCGTGAAAATAAGGTGGCAAACATACATCCGTTTCACCGTAATAGTTAGTTCCGAAATAAGTAATGGGGAACGTTGGTATCGCGGCTAAGATTATAATCAAAAATACACCAAATATCATCAAATATCTGGCAGATGTGTTATGTAATCGTATATCTCTGAACGGTAGTGCAATCACAAGGCAACGATCGATAGTCATTAATGTGACAATGTACAACGATGACAGACTTGCAACAGTTTCTATGATGCCAATCAATGTACATACGATACTTTGACGCCAGTTATCACCATGCAGCACAAATTCCTCGCCAAAATGAGCATCAGCTCCAGCGACAATTAATATGTAAACTCCATTTATGAAGTCGAATATCGTCAGTATAATGAGGAGACGAGACTCCACCGAATTCACTTTACTACGAGACATGCTATCATATCTCCATTTGATTATAGATGAGTTCATGAATACGGTTGCCAATCCAAACAACCATGCACATATTCTTAAAAAGTAATTTCTTAGTAAAGAGTCGCATGATGACAATTGTGTTTTTTTTGGTAAGCACTCAATCAACTCGTCATTGTCACGTCCCGCAATGCAGCATAACGAATACGTGTCGCCATATCTAACGATGAAATAAAACAAAACCAAATTACATACTAATAATACGTCCACTTTATTGCATTAAAATATTTCCTGACCAAAATATATCTTAAATATAACATTTCACACTCTTTACATTGAGTAAAAACAAAGAGTTTATTATGCCAATGGTGTAAAGTAGATCAACAACAGCATATACTGATCCTATTATCAAAGTAGCCTTATTTGAACATATCCTCGCCATAGTTATAGAGTTATCAATGTAGAGTCATCCTCAAATTGATTTCCCCAACACCTACCCCGTCTTATATGGATATCTGATTTGTCGTTATTTATGATTTTATTTATGACATAAAACAAATGACTGACAATTGGTAACGACATTACCTAACAACAGACGTGCACACATACTATACACGACACTACTCAGCTCAGCATTGATGCAAAAGTTCAGAACACTCCCCTCTTCTACTAACGAAATTGTTATAGTGTTTAATAATTTCAATGTGGTTAAAGGGCGTCGGTGGTGATTTAACCGCGTTGTGAACGTTGCTCTGACGCGACGCGAAGACCACCACTCAGTGTTTAATGCGACAATGGACAAGAATGATCGCAAATCTACTCACCAGAGGGGAATACAGTTCTACTGTGTATCATTGTTTTTATTTTGTGCCGTTCTTTGCCCTTGTGTACGCGAATTCTCTATTTTGTTTCCTTAACCAAATTTTTAATTACATGTAAGTATATTTTTATTCGTTTGCCTCTACTGTTTATCCCATTGTGCGCTGTAGGTCTGCTTTAAGCTGTGTGAAAAGTACAAGTACTCCATGCTAGTTACCTAGATACAATCACGTTGAGAACTAGTAATATCAAACTCATATTCGATTTGTGATAAACAGCTTTCAGTCTGACTATTTTTATTTATTTCACTACTCAATTTTATTTCACAGTACTCTATGGAATTTGAATAATTTCCTGCACAATATTTGCTACATATTTATGTTAATATGGCAAAAAATGTCTTGAAGTCGATGTCTACACAAACAAATTACGCAATTAATTAGTATAAAAACATTATCTGTTGTAATGTTTTATTTAGACAATATAGCAAATTTTCAACAGCCGATATTGGGATTCAGGTAGAATATCACCCACCCTCTCTTGAATCTCCGATAGCTGTCACATAAATGTGCATCTTTACCCCACACACAATTACCATATTCTCAACATGCTGGGAGGTTGCACACGTTTTAAATATGTTCAGAGGTGATGGAACATGACCTCCATAAACAGGTAAAAACTAGAACTACGTAGTGCTGACAGTTTTTGTGATAAGTAACACAGGATGTTCTGAAGTTGTTCCTCAAAACGATTTCGTACGTTGACGTGCCTCACAGTTGACTGGTATACCAAATGATGTTGAATGGAAACGAGTTCCTTAAGCTGGGCTGGAGGTCCGTACTCATATTGTACAAGCCACATCATTGATGTATTTTGTGATATTTAGATGAAAGTTCTACTGACACAAATACCTCTAGGGGGAAGTCAGGTGGCCCAAATAGTGTCCAACCCTAAGACGGTTTCTATAGACGCATATTATATAGTACCAAGGTTTATTAATATATTTAATATATGACATCATCATCATCGCGTACAATACTGGGGAGATCATATACACTACATCACTTAGTGAGGACATCAGTGAAGTGTATGTCTGTGTGTATGTATGTAAACATTTATAGAAGCGTATTTGTATTTATAATGAAGACAAGATAAAGTATTTAGTCTGAACTATTCTTGTCAAGAATACATGTCCATGTACTTACAGTATTTGTAACACTGGTAGTTCGATGAATGCATCATACGTGACATGAATTAATTGATTCGAACGGATGTCTCTGAGTTATGAGAAGGAAAATATAAATAATATATGTAACTAAAATAACTTTGATAACATAATTGTTACATTTAAAAAATGAGTTATACACTAAATTTATCAAAACAATTAGAAATTAGAAGCATATTAGTACAACACAAAAAAACATATGAGTGCCGCTTAAATGACATTGGAAGCCTGGCATTATAGAACAAACACATGCAAGTGGCACTGAATGGCTCTGAACGCTTACCAATACAGATGGGTGATTGCCTGAATAGCATTGGGCGCGTAACAATACATCACATACACACATGGGTGGACTCTGAATGGCATTGGATGCCATGCAATACGGACATACATCGATTGGTGAATCCCATAATTGCATTGCATGCATCACAATACAGCACATACACATATGGGAGATTGCTTGAATGGCATTGGTCGCCTAGTAATACAATAAATACACAGATGGGTGACTGCCTGAAAAGCATTGGGCGCGTAACAATAGAGCTCATACACAGATGTGTCATTGCCTGAATGGCATTGGATGCCTTGCGATAGAGCATATACACAGATGGGTGGACCCCTGAATGACATTGGAAGCCTCGCATACATCACATATACAGATGGGTGTCTGCCTGAATAGCATTGGGCACCTAACAGTACAGCACATACACAAATGGGATGTTGTCCAAATGACGTTCGATGTCTAGCAATACAGCAAATACGCAGAAGGGTGATCGTCTGAATGGCATCGGATGCCTTGCAATACTACGCATACACAGATGTGCGATTGACTGAATGGCATTGGGTGCCTTCTAATACAGCACATAAACAGGCGGTTAGTTGCCTGAATGACCTTAGAATTTAATAATAGAGCGCCAACACTGACATGGAAACCACTTATAATCAGAGTGAGACTTTATTAAATTTGCATGTGTTGTTTCAAAATTGAAATGAACATAACAATTGCTTGACGCTAACATATTTCACTGTGTAATAGTTTTACTTACAGAAATCGTAATTTGTTTAGTCCTTTGAAGACATTATTTGTCAATACGGTTATACTGTTATGACGAAGGTGACTGTAACGAATCACAAACAAGAGAAAGCTGTTTTAATGCATGCTAACCGCACGTACATCGTATGTATGGTACCAATTATTACTATATATAAAAATATACATTTGTAACAACAAATTACAAGATTCATTGATAATTGTCGTAATTCCAGGCACAATCAATGTTTATTTTTTGTATGTAATTTTTTAGCCAGAGTGCAGTATATTTGTGAGATTAATACATATATTTAGATATTTATTGACACTGAAGACAACAGCTACTACAAGTTATTGACAAATGCAGTAATCAATATTACTTTTCACTTGCATTTGTGACAATTAATAGTAGCTTTACTATCTAACAATTGTCAGAACAAAACATGTTAATCATTGATATAGATAACAAACATTGTTACTAGTCAATGACATTTGCAGCAATCAATAGTAATACATAGCAGGCATTGACACACTTAAATGTGTAACAATGGAAAACACTGTTTACTGATAGTTGTAATTATTCATTTGCATTTGTTATTATTAATATAGTCCCGTGTCCCTTCACTTAAATATTCATCTATCAATATCACAAATGACTTACAGTTTTAAGAGGTTAATCATATCGCTGAACGTGCCGTCATACAATTTTAGAATACGATTTGAAGATATATCCCTGTTGGTTTAAGAAATATATTATTATAATAAATTAACATGACTAAATTAATGATAGTAGCGTTGACAGACTGTCCAATGCAACAATAATCGACGTCGATGATGACGAGATACGTACAATTCAGCAATGTAGAATAAACGACTGAACGTGACATCAACTATTTCATTCACGGCCGTTGAATTACTTGCATTCCTTTAAATAAAATGACATTTTTAATTCATTAAACTCAATTGGCTTATTGTTAAAATAGAATCATACAATATAAATACAATCCGGGACAATAATTCACGTTCGTAGTTGTATTGGGAAGTATGTTATGTGACTAAATGAAAAAGTGTCAGACGCCAGTATACAATTTGCTCAAATGTATATATATACACTTACAAAAATCTTGTATTTCCATCAAATACCGTAAAAGTCGACAATGAAGCATTAAAGCAGTCCACTTCGTAGCTCTTGCAAGTGCATCCAATTGGGCAGTAGAATTCTGCAATAAATAGTTCGTTAGTTAGGTCTGACGCATGGGAGCTTGCACTTTGTAGAGACATGTTGTGCAATTGTGTATGAATGCATATTTTATGAATATTAGAAGCTGACAACAAAACAGTCACTTGATCTCAATAGCCACCAAAAATGTTATTTGTTGTACTGTAACGCTTGCATCAAAATCAAAATTTGTCTAGAAAAATAACGTTTGTTGAAGCTGTGGTTGTGGTTGTGTTGATACTTGTTTGGCTTATAATACAACTGTCACACGTGCCACAAAACAGTTCATCATCTCCTCTTGGGCACTGTTTTATACCATCGCATATATATAATGGAGAGACGCATACCATCTCATCTTGGCATTTAAACGAACCGCTCGGACAAGTGTAATTATCTAGAATGAACAATCAGTACAATCCAAATGAATTAATGATCTAACATCTATATACCTATATGTATACTAAGTCATGAGAATTTTAATATGTCCATAAAATAAAATTTTTGCGTCATTAGTTTAGCCTTTTAGATACAAATCGCAGATGTAGATATAATAGCATGAATTACACTGACCACAATAAATCTCATCTTGCCGTCCAGTACAGTCAGTCACTCCATCACATACTCTATGTAGTGGAATACAGTAACTGTTAGGACATTTGTAAGTATCAAATAAACACATGAAATCTCCTGCAAAAAAGAAAATATATGTACTGCTCATTGAAATTGCTCATCAACATGTTCTATCAATCACATGTAAGCGATGGAAATATATAATATGTTAACATGCATAGCATAACTCACCACAATGTTGAAGATGAGTTGCATCCCGGCAACCAATTAAAAAGCCACTGTCGTCTACGTCATATACACATTGTTGCATGGAGTCAACACACACATCATTTCTACATCTCAATTGATCATCGGAACATTGGATACCTGAACCATAATCTAAAAATATTTTATTTCATCGCGCTTGGAATAATGAATGAATTCATGCGTACATGAACATCACATAAGAGGACTTTACACTTTACATTGTGCCAACGTTTTATCACATCGCATAAGTCCACGTTACATCACATCATGTAGAGTTACAATACTTCACATAGAATCATACTACATCACATCAACGTTATGCCCCATTTCTTTATTTCACATCACGCCAATTATACACGCTACCTCGCGTCTCATGACGTCTCACGCAACAGCACGTTATCACATGACATCATGTTACACCACGAAACTTCACATATTATCCAATCATATCACATCAGATAATGTCATATCATAGGAAATTCCGTCCATTACATCAAATCACAGCGTAGATAACTTAACGTCCTAACACGTAAACGTTAAATTACGTCAAATTACACCGTCAAATGTAATTCACTGAATTTAACATTATCATTTCTGGCAAACAAATATATGCTACACTTTTCTGAAGATCTTACTGCAGTAGGCTTCGTCTGGCGCTGTATTCTTCTCACAATATACACAGTCTGTTATACCATCACATTGTACAGTTAATGGTAGACAACTGTCATCCAAACATAATATTCCATTGCAATATCCTTAACATAAGTGAGAAAATTTATTTATTTATTTATTTATTTATTTATTTATTTATTTATTTATTGTTTCTTTTTGTTTGTTTGTTTTACCTGACAAAGTACCTTCATTTTCATCACTGCCATCCAAACAGTCTTCCACCATGTCATTTTCTTTGTTCTTCTGTATGCATTGTCGATTTTCACAAAGAAATGTATCTGTGTCATCGCCACACCAAGTCATATCTACAACACAGATTACATTTGACATAAACTTGCTTGTTATTTTGAAATCAACACCCTCCAAGCTTATATGTGTGGTGAGAGTTGTGACTTCACGTAAAATACTCATTTAAATATTTAAAAAAACACTGATTATTTGATTGAACTATAATTACTAAAATACACTTACCGCAAAATAACTCATCTGTCGAATCAGGACAATCTCTATAAAAATTGCAGTATTTTGAGTAAGATATACATGTCCCGTCATCACAAGTGAATCCTTTGCATTTGTGGAGGTCTGGAAGAAAACGTATATTTATGGTAAACACAGGTTGTTTATAACAGTCTGAAATTGTTAACATAACATAAATACGTAACACATGTTAAGTACATAAATTCATTCACAATAAACCTGTAATTACCTGTAGGATATGCAATATCATTTGGAACCATTTGCATATTTCTACATTGTATTTCGTCGCTACCATCGGACCAGTCATTATTTCGATCACATATATTAATACGATGAATGCATTCCCCACTGATACATTGATGCAGCTGCCCAGGACATTGAACATTTGCCAAATTACCTTTTCAATTATATAAATTAAGGTTAAAACGATGCCAAGATTCCATTTATATTTGTTAATTTGTGCCAAGTAGTATATAGTCGAGTCAAATCATGGTTTGACCCATCACAAATTGCAACAGAAATACTTTCTTCAGAATACATTCCGGGGAGGTGCCTAGATTGACATACTAAAAGTCTAGGAAAATCTAAGCTTCTGAAATATACCTAATTTGCATATATTCAAAATGGCCGTTTGGTGCATTTTTACAACATGGGAAATATAACTATTAGGACATATCTTTAATTCTAGATGATATTTTTTAGATATTCAAGTTGCTGCGATATGATTTGGTGTGTGTGAATGTATGTGATTGTGAAACATTTGATTGAATAACAATAAATCCAATATGCAATGCAACCTCGGGCGGCCCCTCGGAGTCTGTTCCTTGTAATGACTCCGTGAGCCACACTGTGGGGTGAGGGGGAATCATCGAGCCTAGTGACCCGATGTTCACCCAACCCAACCACCACCCCACCCTTGATCAACCCTGAAACAGTCACTCTCGGTAGGACTGTCACTTAAGGGATCCAGAGTCCTACATTTGGTATTGCTTTGGATCCCAACGAGTGCTGGACGTAGGCAGGATCGCACAGACAGTGTTGATGGGCGGACCTTGCTACCCTGCAGGATAGAGGCCTAAGTCCTTAGGATAGGTCAATTTTATGCTCAACCTTTACCACTGGACCAAGTGCTACCCGATCAAGCGGTGTTTGAGACCGGAGCCAGCAGAGTCGGGGGTCAAATCTTGTGCCCGATCGGTTCCTCCTCCGAACCCCGATTATGCATTATTAGGCCAAACATTATACTCAAAATACTCTTTTACACCCTAAATAATATTGTAATTATTCCAGTACTTCCATATGTATAAATGTACCATAATAAATGCTAGCAAACCCCAATGGCGTTAATTTTAGCCCTTATGGCGTTACACATCTTATTTGTATACCACGATTCATTTTTGGTTTGGTGGGATGGGCGCAAGTGGTTGCTGCATTTATGGAATATTTTAACTTGTTAGTTGAAAACAATCTATGCACTGAGAGCAGAGAGGCGGCTCTCAACCTTCGAGCTGTGGCCAGCCCACTGGAACGGATTGTTTTGCACGGCCAGCACTATGAAGTCTCAATGGTGGAAAGCAACAGTCTCCTAGACATGCAGACACAGCCATTGGTGGTACACCACACGGCTATGCAGGATATGCTGCAGTGTCATCAGTGACGCAGGCTGGACCTCCCCACCTTCTTCTTTTTTTGGAAGAAGCTGTCTCAGTGCTTCGGGATGCCACTGACCAGTTGGTACACGTTAGACCCGCAAGCCAGTTTGGCTTCTGTCAAGGGCAAATGGTAAGGACTCCAAGCTGAGAAAACGTAACGACCAAAGTCGGCACCCACTGGCCAGAAGTAGCCAGGAGGCAAGTGTACCAGCTCTTCTGGGGGAGGGAAGAGTGGTGACCCCCCCCCCCCAGAAGAAGGATCAGGTAGTGCTCCTCTTCCTCTGGGGTCACCTACCCAGCTCACAGGTTAGATGCTTCCGGTTGCGGAAGGATGGGCATATGTTCGGTGGGAGACAGATTTGGGACCTCTACATTTGGGACTTCTACAGGCCTTGTGGGGTCTCACCTCGGCAGAGGAAAGATCACGCTGACAGGAGGTAGTTAGTTTGCTTACAAAGGGCGCTATACACAGGATACGGACCCCATTCTGGACTTAAGCAAACTAAATCAGTTTTAGCTCCCTGGAAACGCCGAGCACCATATTATTCTCCGTGCTCTATTTCTACTGGTTAGCCTCACTAGATTTGAGCGATACTTACCGATACATCCAGTGAGTCAGCGACTCCCTTGATTCGCCCAGTTGGGCCAAGTAGTCAACGTGGGGTGCTCCCCTTCAGGTTTTGCATGATTCCATACATATTCACTGGAGTGTAGAAATAGGTGGTGCTAGTGCTGCGCTGGTACACAACACATCGAAACACATCAATGTGTACGTAGATGGCGGGTTGCTAAACAACACAATAAGGGGTGGTTAGTCAAACAGTAAGGCTAACACCAGATCTTCTAGACCAGCTGTGCTGTCCCACCATCAGCCAACACAACAGTTGGTGTTCCTGGCCAGGGAGTTCGACATGGATGTGGGTTTTGTATGGTTGCCGCAGGCACGTTGCCTAAACGACCTAGCCGAATGCCGAGTCAGTGTTCCCTCGTGTCCCTTCAAGAACTAATGCAGATGATGTCAGTGATTCACAGGGTAGTTACCCCAGGCCGCGTTACACAGCTGCCCATACAGCGCACTTTTGTTGCAACACTGGGCTCTCTTACGAGAACTGGAGAGGCGAGTAACAGTCTCAGACCAAGCGAGGGATGCCTTGCTTTGGTATTCGTCAATTGCGGATGCGGATGCCTCCCTCACATGATGGGGAGCACACCTATTGGACGAACAAGCCCATTGAAAAATATGGCCCTTGCGTTAGATTCAGAACTGCCATATCAACTGGCTCGAACTGAAAAAAGTGCACTTAGCACTACTTCACTTTTTACCCATAGTTTGAGACCACAGAGTCTTGCTTTGCATTTAAATGATACTATTTTGCACAACACAGCGGTGGTCTCTTATAGCTACAAGGAGGGGGACTAGATCACCATCGTTGTCAGTCTTAGCAGAGCAAATTTTTCTTTGGTACCTGGAATACAATGTGGAACTAGCCGCACACCACCTTGTAGAGGGCAAGAGCAGTCTAGTGAATACCCTCTCATGCCGGCTCTGTCTCCAGAACACAGAGTGGCGGATACCCCAATGGGTAACCTCCAGACTGTTTCGGCAAGGTTAGACCTATTCACAACATCCCGGAATGCCAAGCTCCCGACATGCACAACACTCTGTACGTACATTGCCAACTCCAGGAGCCTGGGCCATGGACACTTTGTCGACCCCCGTGGACCCACATCGACGTGTATGCTTTTCCTTTCTTCTGGCTATTCACCTGGTACTGGGGAAACTTCGACAGGAGCGCATCTGCACTTTGTCTGGGTGGCGCGCAACAGGCCAAGCAAGGTCTGGTTTCCACTACTGTTGCAAAATGTTAGTCAAAACACCAGGGGTGCTTCTGGACTTCCAGACAGCGTTCTCTCTTTGAGCCCAACAGTGTACCACTTACATGCATCAAGGCTCTCAGTTGACTCACTCAGATTTTTCAGAGTGGGCTGCCAACGTCATGACCAGGGCGAAGAGGGATCCCACCAACACAGCCTACGCCTCAAAATGATGTATGTACACTGATTGGTGTAGTGGGAGGGAAATCCATGCCATCCCTTTGTTGGCCAGACAGCTGACATTTCTTTCATCGAAATGGACTTGTCCTTTCAGCAATTGTTGGCTATAGGTCAGTCTTGTCACCAACCATTCAGATTCTCTGGGGACGAGGCTAGCCGGTTGTCCTACCATTATGAGACTGTTTACTGTTTAATCAGAGGTCTAGACCCCGAACGAGGGTACCAACCAATTGGAACTTATTCGTTATGTTGGCCGCTCCAAGCAGACTGCCTTTTGAGCCTCTCCAATCAGCACCACTCAAAATGTTCACGTGGAAAACAGTCTTCCTACTTATCCTCGCCTCAGGCAAGCGTCAGGCTGAACTAGGGACCCTGTCCTTCTCGGGAGGGTGTGTCGCCATTATGGACAATCAAGTCGTGATAAAGACACGAATCGGGTTTCTCGCCAGGAAGCAAATCCCAGGACACAATCCACAACCGATTGTCATTCCTGTGACTGACAAGAAGGCAGCACCTAAAGTTTTCTTGAGGATAGTGAGATGCAACTGCTCCACAGACTGTCTCAGTTTCAGATGTACCTGCAGAAAGCAGAACCTTGAATGTTCTGCAGTTTGTGGTCAATGTCGAGAATCTGAATGCACAAATGTAGTTTAGATATCTAATGAAGATAGTGATGACGAATATATCGACTGCCAATCTGAAAGATTGTTAAGGCTATGAGGTATAATAGTATTTATCTAGCTCACCTGTCGCGTTGTGAGAAATTCAACTGAGTGACTGTATTCTGTAAAAAAGTATTTCATACACTGTCAACGAGCGAATAAATCCATTTGACAAGAATATATGTAGTAATACGTACACTAGGTATCTTTTACGAAAATTATATTTTGAGGTTACAGTATTTGCGTCGCTTTTTCGAATAACAGTGATGTATTGTTTTTTCTTAAGAATAATCTGGTTCCATGGCAATCAAATATTTCAGATTCATTTTTCAGTATTTATCTATCAGTATGCAATCTTGTTTATATATTTGCTCTGAGCCTGACATCAAAATAATCATCAATGTGAATAATTCAGCATGTATAAAGATTGTAGACGTATAGTTATGTTTACCACATGAAGTACGCAACTAACATAATTTGTCTGTGTGTAGTGTATGTTCGTTCATAAAATACACAGTTTGATATTCTATATTAAATAATCTATACAAATATTTAGTTTAAATTGTACTACATCTCAAATTTAATGTTTCATCAGCAAGGTGCTTCGAATTTTCCTCTCTTACCAGTCTTATCATGAGTAAGTGAACTCTGTTCACATATAAATGTGTTTGTTTTTGGAATGTCGCATTCTATATCGTGCCAGTGATCTGATGAATGTAAATTTGTAAGATACATAGCAACACAGTTTTCATACATTCCTCCATTAGGTTGCAATCTAATAAAGAACAACAAATATGCGTGTGTGTTATACAGTGATACATACTAAAGAGCGATACTGACGCTTTTAGCATTCAAATTATCAATTATCAAAGCGATAACCAACTTTCCAACCAACCATGAAATAAATAAGTCAATCAAATAGCCAAATAATTTAGTAAAATGTCTTGTTTACCAGTGTATATTAAACGTTGTTCGACTTGATTATTACTTGTTATCCGAAGTCAATTTCAGTGTAAATGTATTTGTTAATGCTCATACCTTTCCATATCCCAATCTGTGTATGACAAAACACTTTCATCTGTCCACATATATTTTCCTTCACCATCAGAATCTGATAACCCTGCAAATACAATGAAAATAGAAAATGCATCTATATTAATATATTTTATTACATTACTGTGTTTCTTTTGTAATTACCAAGACTTGTTAACGAGGAAGTAAAACTTACCTATATAAGTCCACGACAGCGGATTTAAAGACATTTGATGAATTGCCCATGATTCTTTTTGCGACATGACACTTACTAATGATGCATTGTTGTCTTTACAAATTTGCGAACTTTCCGCCCATGTCACATTGAATAGCATTTCAAATAGTCGATAGCAAGAATCTTCGTATCCAAACCAATCATGTGGACAGGGAATGTCTAATTTGTGCGAATAAAATTACAATGTTATTATATAATCAAAGTTAAATAGGAAAACATACGCAGTCATAAATCGTTAATAAAGTTTAATGTGTGCAAAATAATATACATCGACGACAAATAATAGCGTATATCAGTGCTCTCCGCATCTTGAGTCATTCCATAATAAAATTGCCTATGAAAATTACTGTATAATTACCATTTTCTGTTTTTACATCTGAAAAATTCACGGATTGATAGGTTGCTAAAAATCCAACGCTGTCGTCATTTTCCTCGTCAGAAATAAAACTGACATACAAATCGTTGAAATCAGATCGAATTATGGCAGGTGGAGGGTAAGAATTGCAGAATCGACCTATGAAGACACCGTCAATGGAATGACAATATGAATCATTACGTAATCAAAATTACAGGCCCCATTTTTTCTACTAACATCGAACTCCTGGAAGGTTAGTTCAATGTAAGCAATGAACGATGTTTTTACATGCCATGAACAATGACTTGTTCCTAAGTACGGTATTGGGTGGTCTATTGTTGAAAACATTCCCATTTTATTCCGGCATTGTAGCCTCTGTGGACAAGTCCTGCTGACATTGGTGCAATCCAACATGTCTAACAAATAAACAAAGAGAACTATTAGAACACCCGTGTGTAGGTAGCTTACATAAGAGTAACTTAACTTAGAATATTGAATTTACATAACATATACAACAACACCTAATACGTTTGTGTATGGAAATCTATAATTAAATTACAATTACAAATTAAACAAAGGCAAGGTAAGTTACTTAGGTAATAAATCTGACAGATTGACAATCTCTAACAAAAATATATACAAATGCAGTCAACAGTTCGCTACAGATAAAACCACGGGGCTAAGGATCGACTGTCCGAAGTCCAGTGATGTTACCTACCAATACTCTGGCTGCTTTAATTTAATTTCAATAGTAAGGAAGATCTACACAATTCTCCATACCACAAATAATTCTTTAATTACCACCATCGTTTGGTACTTATCACTCAGCAGACGGGATCGTGCCTGCTTTACAACTTCACTACTTAGTATAAATTTACATTCTGAATAACAATACTGAAACTTTTGGGCTAGCTGCTTTTAAATTGGCATCCGAATTTATAGCCAGAAATTATAACACTATTGTTTTTTCTATGGACTGGACTTTGCGTAAATGAAAAAAAATAATTGCCAGCATTCGTTGTTATATTAAGTGTTTTGGTATATCAATAATTATGAATGCAGTAAATAAATGATATATAAATCACGTGATATATAAATAATTATTTATGCAGTTTAATATATGTATGGCAACTTGACAAAAGGTATTAACATAATTTTTTTGAAATATAAAACTGAATAAAACGTCACTGAAAGCAATTTATTTATATCTGTGATCAAGTCTGGAGTGAAATAAATTTGACTAACCAGCTGTAATTCGTAGATAATAATCCCACGGCAATGCTCGCATCAGTGCAGTGTCATGTTCGCTCATCCAGTGTAATATATTACCAAAATGACAAATATTATCCTCTTCCGCAAACGATATAAACCGACACGTCATCTCAGAATTTAAACACAGTGTCTTGCATTCTTGAAGAGTGACTGCACGGTATACTTGTGTTAGGTTACCAGGGATAGAGAGCGTATAATCAATTTGGAATCCTGATCTCTTGTCGAATATATCTGTTAATGATTCTGAAGGAGAACAATAATAAGTATATATCGCGTTATAATTAGATATAACAAAATGCTTAATCAATGGTGAGATGATTTTTACAACACAAGAAGGTTATAGGTTTGAAAACAAGTTTTGTTTCGTACATGTTGTAACACAATATTCGTCAAATCTTCGTCAACAAGCTCAGCTTCATTTTTCAAATGCTTACTACCCCTCAAATACACACTTTCGCGTGCTACGAAATATGTAGCCGTCGCTTTTGTATGCGTAGCTCAGAATCACCGCGGACAATGTGAGTTCAATAAAAATTTACAGTGACACCTTGCATTATCTGTATCTTAATCCACAAATAGCTGGATATCACAACGTTATTTGGTTCGTACTCAGTTTTAGTTAATCAGATCTTTAGAAAATATCAAGTCATAACAAGGTTTATTCTCTCAGTCATTACATTTGCTAGTTCTATTAATTCAATATCGGTGGCATATGAAATTAAAACATTGAAATTAAACCAGGTTTTTCAGTTTCTAACATGGTAATATTTATCCTAATTGACAATTGCTTGTCTATCGTTTTCAATATAGTAATAAAAGTATTTTTTAACATGCTTACCATTTCGTAATTCTATTGGTCCATATATTTCCAAAATACATCCCAAAGCTGCCTCGTATATTATGGGTGACATTGACAAATGTTGTAAATATACTATAATGTCAGTTATACTCAATATGGGGTCGATTGGATTGAATGATGTTCCTAACATTGTATTCGCATTGTAGAATAACTATATTAAGAGAATACAATAAAAAAAGGATTAGTGTGGACACATTTTATGAGAGTTAATCTAAGTTTGATAATTCGATGTATAAAAACGGGGTTGTCATTCCTATATTTACCTGATCGTTTCCTCTATCATCGTTTACCTTGTACATGGTGGGAGACCCAGGTAACAGGTAACCAACTTTGTAGGCATAAGCCATGGTGTAGTTGTTTTCCCATTTGAACGGGGACATGCTAACACCAGATACTTTCTGCACAAGGCCAAATGAAACACGAAACCAAGGATGATCATCGTATTCATTAGGAGCCCATAAGCCACTCCGTTTCACAGAATACATTAGGGTTTCATTGGCTCTTGGGTCGATTTCAATGTAGTACAGTTCCGATTCTGGCATTATATTGCGCATTATGATCTAGAAAAAACGTGTCTAGTAATAAGGATCATCTATCATTCATATTAGGGATGAACATATTATGATTATGTATGTAGTCAGTCAGTCATTACAGGGTTTTAAAAAAGACAATGTTTAATTTAAAATAGTAGTCTAGTCTATCTTAAGTATAATAAAAAATGATTTCCTTTATTTCTAAATTTGATACATGTGTGTAACACCTATTATTGTTAAACACAATTAAATTATATATACCCATAATGTCTTACTACTGCTTGAACATTCTTTGTCTCTTCTTCCATCAAGTACCCCAAGCGGAAATATTTCGTTTTCAGTGTCTGAAATTGTAATGTCATGGCAATGTATCAGTTGAATACTTGATTTGCCGCGCTTGTTATGTAGCTTTACAGGTATTCCGACAGCTGAATATATTCAACTTATCAGAAGCACACTTACTTAAACCCTCTATATTGCAATAAGCATAAACATTTGGGAAGAATGAAAAATACACATAAAATGATATATTCAAGTAAGAAAGTCGAACGCGTCTACAACACTGATTACGAGTTCATATAATCGGCAACATAGAAACACTAATGTAGCACCAATAAAAATAGAGCTGAATATTGTTTGATGGTTTCTGAAATGTTATACTTTCCGACTGATCGACGTTTCATTACTTTAAAAACAAAGATCTGTAGTGTTGGCGGCAATATAACTCATTTTGTACAGTAATATAAGTATTTCATGATAGTTGTTTCGAATTAATTATAATAATTTGAAAAGTTTTTGTTTTATAATCATAACAAACGAATATTTTAAAAGCATTTAAGAAATAACATTTGTCACCTCTATGATAATTTTTTGATAGACAGGAAGATGCCGTTCAATACTCTTGCACTCGGTACGTTTCTTGGATATTGAAAACGACCATAAGTATGGTAGGTATATTTAGTCAGTCGAAGGTACATTCGCCGAGCTACTCATAAAATAACACAGGGTAGAAAAGCTTTTTCACCATGACATCGAAATTGTTCGAAATAACACGATTTTCGAAATTCTATTTCGTCACGATTCCCCACAACTCAATCATGATATCGGTAGAAACGATCGATCGACCTATATTACATTTACTGGAGCTAAGTTCGGTGAAGTTCTGTGAAAATCAAACTTTAATTTACAGCACCCTTAGCGCGGCCATTTTGAAAATAGAGACCCGAGTATGCGCAGTTCCCAAACATGTACGCGCGTACTGTGTACTGAAACACATTGCATTCATTTATCAAGAATCCAGAGAGTTACGGGCGGTTAACTGATCTAACTTCCTGCATAATCCAGTAGCTAACTTACATAGTGCAGCACAGATTAATCAGAACGATTAAATAAGAATAACATCAAACCTGTAATTAGTGTACAGAATGTGCACAATGCCTTTAACATATCTGATCGTTTCCCAGTGATAAACCCCCATGGGTAGCCTGCATTTTGTTGATAGTCTAAGAGGTTTTCCCTGCTGGTCAGTGTCATTCTTAACGTTCTACTTTTGGTCCAACAATATTCCATACTGTGGACTGATACCATCTGTGTTACTCTCACATCCTGAAACTTCGACAATGTCGCATCAAGGCTATTGCATATTATTTCTGCCTCTTCGTAAAACATGCTTCTTTGCACCGTGAATGCGATGACTGAATAAACATAGCAAAAGTATGATACTTAGTTGTATATTCTAGTGCAATAGTAGTATGAAATCATCTTAGGATTTTATTATATAGTATAGTTGCTATTCTAAAAAAAATATACATCATGGTTTACAATATTGGTTGATTTATTGGGCGAATCGAGCACATCTGGGCTAATAATATTAAACGTCTGCAGTATGGTACACTTCTTCACAATGAATGAAACAATGGAACAAACAGCAACTGGTATATGGAGACAATTGTCGAATTGTTTTTGAACAGATTAAGGTGCCCTATTGTAGCCGGCACTGTAGCATAGTAACTCTTGATAAACACTTGCAGTTATTTTTAAATGTTTCTAGATAAGTTGTTATTAATTACTATATCGTTGCATTAAACGAATGTTGTCTTGGCATTGATATCAACAGGAAGCTTAACTTGGAACAAGTTGAAATATTGTGCTCTCACTACAACTTAAAATTGAAGATAAATATCATTTTGTTTTTCCCTTTACATTCCAAATTATCATTACAGCCATATCCCTTCAAATAATAGACTTGCTGCATTTTTGTTTCAATCAATTACTGAAATTGAGAAACGACTTAAAAATATATTTATCTTAATGTGCACAATGTATTTGTTTATTTGGGGTCGCTGCCCCGGTGACTCACTTCAATGTATGGTGTATATTGGTATCATGTCAACAACACTCACCAGTCCCACATCTGAACCCAGTATATCCTATTGGGCAAACACATGTATATCTGTCAAAAACAGGTACACATGTTCCACCGTTAAAACAAGGATTTTCGGCACATACATCTAACTTAGGATAGTCTGCAATTGAATAATTAACATAATGTCCATGAAACAATGCTGTGTAAATGGATACCGTGGAAGACTAAATATTTGCTATAAGTTTGCAATCACTAATCTGTTTCAGAGCAGAGAATCATATATGAAATGTGTGATACTATAGAGGATTAACAGATATTACCACGGTTTTAATGGTATTATAACTCACATTATTAGATACTAGCTAGCGATAACGAGATACGGAATTTCGATGCATTTGTACACCCCTACACAAATGCAAAAGGACGTTCATCTGTGTGATCTAGTGTGATCTAGATTATTAGCTCAAACTATTTATTAGTGGGGAGTTCATCATTGTTATTATACAGTTGCGTTATCAATACAGATGAAATTGTCATGTTTGTGAAACTGGAAATTCTCGAAAAAAAAAAGTTTTGATGTTATCGGCCATGAAAACAGCATTATTATACATCATTCTCAACAGAAATGCACTCCACGCAGTCTCTAAGTGACAGTGATTTCTCAAGAACATATTGCCAAGGAAAACACGAGGAGAAAACGAGTTTCGAAACATCACAATTTTATTAAGTTAAACTTAATTGAAACAAACATGACGGGCATTAGACGAGCCACTGGTATGTGTAGTGATGTACAGTGCAATGTCTGGACACTACTGATGACGTTATATTTGGTCGATAATTGTATTAGTTGATTGCTGTGGAATGAGGGTAAGCATAAGTACTTGCTTATGTGGGCGATAAAACTGAAGCTATCAATATAAAAGACGTTGATGTTAATATAGTTACACAACTCTTTGAGCCATCGCTATTGTTCTAGCCGTGCCTCATATGTCCTGTAACGGATACTATCAGGATGAACGTGTTTCTCCTTAAAAGAATCATGTGTTTATCTTAATGGAAAAACCTCGGGCTGGAACCAAATATCGAATCAATAACTCTCACTCAAAGGAATATGTCAAACCTTTCGGTGCCATAAGCAAACAAATAAATCTTACTAATCATCCCTTTTTGAATAAAAAGGCATAACCTTGATGCAACTTAAACCCTACTTACTAAAACTAGATACATGAGACCCACTGCTTTTTTTCGACCTTGAAACTGGTTTGAAGGAATTTTATGCGAATACAAAACTTTTCATCCGGAGTTTACATTTCCATCAGAGTACGACCAATACTTTGACGGCTGGCAAATAACGATTCGGCCACTTTCTTAAGTCGATGAGAGCACCTTTGAATGGATATAATTTTTAGTAAATGCACGTAAATGGTTGAAATAAAAACAGCATATTTACACATTGAATTATACACATAATCAAAGTAATGAATGTCACTTACAGCATGAAGAACCTGCTTCACTGATAAGACACCGTGTTGCATCATCTCGTCCTCTATTACAATACACAAATCCTACTGACTTGATTTCTTCCGGATTGCGGCAGTAATTCTTATCGAACAGACCTTGTAGTTTTGATATAGCAACAAATTTACTGTCCAAATTGTAGAAAAATGCCGACTTGTCAAATTCATCAAGCCAAATGCTACAATTTCTGTTGTATGCGTCAACGGATATGATGCCCCGATAATCGCTTTGATCTTCTTTGAAAAAACACTCGTCTATGCCACCTAACACACAAGCATTTTGAGAACAAAATAGTATGACAGTTGTGTTTTATCGAGCTCACACATACTGTAATAAAGTACACTATTCAAAACTAGATATAATATCATTATAATAAATTATCAATATAATATCAAGTACAAAACAATACCAATTTAATATGGACGGAAAAGGTATGAAAGAAGTGATAATAATTGTTTTGAAAAGAGTTAGCACATTAGCACATGCGGCATCAAAAGTAGTCATAATTGAAGAAGAACTGACATATGCTGATATGTTACAAAATGTTAGTTAGTGGGTATGATGCATAATCATGCATAACTGACTGGCTAACTCAATAAATGAGATGACCGACGTGACTGACAAACCGACCAGCTGGCCGGTCGGCACATACTTAGTCACAAACTCTCACTCTCACACGCACTCACTCACCTACTCACTCATTCCATATATTCTGTAAAATCAGTCATTGCCTCTCATTCGCTAGATTGAGATACATTTATTTACTCACCATAGGTTGTATATACGTCAACTTCATAAATAGATACGCCATAAAAAAATGGCGTACGACTGATTAAACTGATGTGTTTAGAAAATATATCATCATATAAAAAAACACAAAAGTAATATATCCACACTAAATGGCCCTCAATTTCTTCAATGCCGAAGGTAGGTTCATCTAAACTGACTGTCTCCTGACGTCCGCAAGCCAATGTCCTACTATCATTACCCTTCTCATTGGCAGCAATGTATGCAAACTTGAAGTGTTTTACTGAAACAAAAGGGAGATTGGCAACACAATTGCTCTAGTAATTAAGTTAGTTCGAATAGAACGTTAACCAAGTTATCAACAAGTAATTATATACTAAAAGCATTCTGTGCTGGACAATTCGTGACCAATTGCGGCATTGTATATGAATAGAGAATACATATATGTGTTCCCTTTAACATAATAAGTTTTTTTAATGTATCGTATTTAGTCCCGTTGACATGTTTAGTCTTCCGACAGTGACCACGAAATAATAACAATGATTAATAAATATTCGGCCATTATAATGTTTAACAATCATATTTGTTTGATGAGTGGCTAAGTTTTTGGAGACAGCTTAAACAATCACAAACAAAAACATTGATAGAGCAATTAAAATAAATACAGCTCTATCACCATGAAAACAAATCTAGCTGAAAAGTAAGTGAAATAATTTGCACAGGTTTGTCATCTCAATCACATCCCATAGCTTATAATAGTTAACAGTATAGGTCCTTACAATTTCACTCAATTTCAGACCATGCATTTAAATTATACTAAGTCGTATCAATCAATTGTATGCACTGCCTAATCATATTTGATAATCTATTATATTCTCTGCATCGTCTTAATTTTGAGTGTAAGCAAATCACGTCATGATCCAAATGTCTAGTACCCGGTGTGCAGTTCGGGCTTATTGGCTTCGCAATTAGCTATACAAAACATTCAATAACTTTAAATATATTCCAGCAGTTACAACTAATAGTTGCTATATTAACATCATATCAACGTCTGCAATAAGCGGTTCCCATACGAAACGTGCCTAACATAAATAGTTACCCGTACTACATTTACTACAAGTTTGCATCCCTGACTCAGTGGAACTTACTGACAAGTCAACTGCACCTAAAAACGTGAAATTCCAGTTATGTAGTCGGCTCGCGCGTTTTGTTTTATTTTCTAAATTCTTACCTTCTATTCATGTCTGGTTATTATATTGAATATTCACCAAAGATTACGGTTTACCACTACCTAAAAAAGTAGCTGTCCATACTAAAATTTCACATTATCTACTTGTCTTTTCTTGTTTTCAAACATGTAATATAATAAACTAAAAATCAAGCGCGCCTTACTTATTTTCTCCAATCAATAATTAACTGGTTGCAACATAGGATATTTTCGATTTCATATACATTGTTTGCACTAGATAGCCACCTCGGTAACTCAACAGATTGAGTTTATGACTACAAGTTAGCTGTGTAACTATTTGTATTAACCTTGTTCTTAAGTGGCGTACAGTTGTTAGTAAAGTAGCACTATTATATATTCCCTAGACATGTGGTCCTTTATTCGGTTTTATACCCGTGTATAATATATCTGATTGACTTCTTTTTGCTATAGCGCCCTCTAGCATTATAACTTGAATAAGTTACATAGCACCTTTTGGTGTAAACATAGTAGTGTTAGAAAACTGAAGCAGTGCAGAGTGTGGCATCTGCACGTGGACTAGCGACTTCTGGTGGTGATGGATAATTAAATAATAACAGATGTTTGTTAGGGCGAGATGTGATGAATAAAGTTACATAGATGTGTGTATTTATGTTATGCCACACATACATACTAAGAAACTTTCATGTATAACTGCAATGAATAGATAGATTGGTGATATGTTCACCCATGTAAAACCACTTGGGAAAGTAATTTGGAACATCTATTCACTTACTGTGTTCTTTCTTTATCATCATTCTTACGTTGTTTATTAGAATTTTTCTTCTAAATGCTATCTGGAAGGTTTCGGTACCTGGTACATAACCATGTATTAATTGTGGATACATGCAGCTCACTGAACTAAAGTTATTGCTGTTGTCTCTGCTCGAGTACTCAGTCGGGGACATATATTTACCCTGCTCAAATATAGCAGCAAGGTACTCATAAGAATTATCTCTAGGTATACGTCCGTCATTCAGAGCCCAACAATTTCTCATTCTGCAGTGATGGATTTCAATATTTATAGCAACATTATACAATGCTGAAATGACACAAGTCACACAAGTTAAAACTGGTAGACAAAGTAAGACTGGCAGCGAATGTTGCGTAGAATGCATGTTAACTAACGAATGCTTCACCAGGTAATCATAAATGTTGCTAGTGCTCCCCAGCAGAATATACCAAATTTAAATAACACTCCTTCTTATACATATTTGAATATAACGATATGTTCAAGCTGCATTTGAGATTAGCCAGTATATATACCTTATATAAGTGGTAAATAATGATTGACTTAGTAATTACTACAGTATAGAACACTTTCAAAACATTGAAAAACGATTGAAAATAGAGTATCATTACCTGTTTTATTTTTTGGGTGGCAAGTGTGCCGGTAGTCATCCCAGCAACAATTCACATCTATACATGCCTCTTTGGTTGCTGACTATGTTTCGCATTCAATTCTCTCCCATGGACTTACGATGCAACATTTATCTAAAATTACATCATCAACATAATATCTAGTATTAGTAGCACTGGTATGAAAAGAATGGTGTTCAAATGGCGTACTTTTAATAATGAAGAACTTGTATAATGGTATTTTAAAACCGCTATCTTTATTAAACAAATTATGTTACAGGTTAGCCTGATATTGTTATTTCAAACAAATATGTGACAAGATAAGATACTGATAATACAACGGCACCTTGATTAAATTGTAATTCATATGCATTCGAGAAAGCTGACACAAGACTGATCAATATAAGTGTCTTCATATTACCTGTAATATTGTTGCATAGTTATTATTACTACACTATTAATTACTATAACACGAATGATCAGAATGAATTGTATAGCAAACTATTAAATCCTGTTGGATGTTACCTAAAATTTTGACAGATGAATTGTATCGGTCAACAATTTCTCACAATTTTGATTGGGCCATCAACAAATGTTATCTGTAGAATTCGGCGTTCTCTGTTATATTTATTTAAATTGGTAAAATGGAAATTCCTAAATGAATGGTCACTGCTGCGTAATATGTATTATCGTAGTATTGCAGTATGTCCACCTTGTTCAAATAATCTACAATTCCAACAACAGCTCTACAACAATTTACTGGTTGCTGCTTTTCTTTATGGTTGCCATGACAACATTTGTAGTCTTAGATTTAGTGATGAGACATGACACTTTCACAGCTCTTTACTGAAATATGATGTCAGCCATGGCTAAGAAAGCTTGTGCCAACTACTACATGGCCGAATTAAAGCGATATATATATACTAATAGGGAATATCTCATAAATAACACTGCAATGGCCGATTTATTAAACGAGTGTGGTAATTTTGATTTATTTGAAGACTTTGACAGGGAAAGCATGACAATTACTATATGAGTTTCATATTGTATTCAAAACATCACATACCATTTATAATATCATGTCAATCCAAGATCATTTGCCTAAATGAAACGAATTAAGATACAATAACACTTTGTTGACTTGCATTTTTGTGTGTAGCATGTTTATAGAGAGGTTATGAGATGAACTATGTAACAATACGAGTGTTGATGTCATATTTGCAGATTTATACAAGGTTAAACGTGTTTTTCTTTGTCCAATTTGAACACTTCGAATCATATATTCATAAGTAACACACATGGTTGGTACATTTCTACATACGTGATTAATGTTACTAACAAAGTGTAGATATTGTTTTTATAGTGAGTTTCAAACTTTAAAACTTTTTTTGAGCACCGAGAAGTTTGTCTTAGGTAGTAATATGTTTGGTTGTCTTAGATGTAGATAAATCCAGTATCCAGTTTCAGGTATGCCATTGGAATAATATGAGATTTTTAAATTATTTCAGCTAAACATGAGAAGGCTCCAGATATAGATGGTGGATGCTAAATTTAAAGTCAAAATAAATGTCTTAATTTTTGCCATTCTCACAAAATATCCAAAATGGCGACAAAAGCACGCGACAGGTCAAAACAGTTGTTCTGCTTACCAAAGGAGGTGGACGCTGTTTAAGTTTAAAAAATTCAAGCCCAATATGGCAGGCTCAGGCTTTGACTATTAAGGAGACTGGTGGCAAATTTGTGTGGGTCAGTATCTATCCACTTAGTACACTAATGTTTCATGTGCATAGTACATAAGATAATGTCTACAAACGCTGATTGCTATTTTGAAAGATGTTTGCACAGATTCATATTAGTCTAGCATGAAATACAAAATTGCAGGTTTTGGGTTCAGCTATTTCTCAATGAGTTAACAAAATGAAGCTATGTGGCAGGAGGAACTGAAGGAGGGAGAAGATGGGGAGGAGGAGGAGAAGGAGGAGGAGAAGAAGAAAAAGGAGAAGAAAAAGGAGGAGGAGCAGCAAATCAATAGTGGCCTTCCTTTCAGGTTGTTGGTCTTATAAATCTGAGGATCTGATAATTGTAACTCCAATTTGTATTTTATGTACCACTATGTCATGTATCTATGCATCACAAATTGTGCAGATGTTTGACACTAACTTACTTGTCATTGCATTTCATTAAACAAATATTTTTATATCATTATTTCTTCATTATAGAACTGGGAACCTCAACAATTGTCAAACAGCATACACGGTGATTTACTGACTTTAGCAGTATATTTTTTTCACTGACAGATGTATAACGACTAAAGTTGAAAGATTAAATCACAAAGATTGTATTGCTTTATACTATGTAGTATCATATTGCATTGATAAAAGCGGGATATTATATTTACTTCATATCTATATTGTCATCAGTCACTGTTGAATCTATATACATATATATTTGACTATAATCGCATTTTCCTATACTCATAAACTGATTATTTTATATTATTCTCAAATTCAGTTGAGTTTTTTTTTCTCAGATACAGTGAAATTGTCAAACTCTAAATGAGTTTATTGTAATTGCGCTAGTTGTGCTAGATTACACCATAAACTCCGTGAACGTCAATGCAGCATGGTACTATATCATATGACACTGTAATCTATATGTAACTTTTAATCTAAACAACCATTGAACATCACTTATACATCTGCCACTGAAACCCTACAAACAACCCTAGATTAAACATGACACAGACATTTTTATTGATATTATATGGCCCAGGATTGTGTATGCAAAACATTTGTATAATTTGCAGTGAATGTACAAAAATAATAAAAAAATACTTAACTAAATTGCATGATTTGGGATACTGTATGTAGAATAATGAAACCATAACATTCAACTAAATTAGGAGTGTCAGCAGAATGTTCAATGCTTAACAAAGCAGCGTAAGTGCTGCTAGGTCCATGATAAGTAGATCACTGTTAACAAACACGAGAACTGACTACTGTAAACCACTGACATATCATCAAGTGTGCAACAAATGCAGAAAGCAATATTATTTCATATGACACAATAATATGCATTACGTAAATAATATTTTACGTTGTTCTCATAACAACGTTATAATGTGAACTCATCTATCACCAGCAAGATGACATGTTACGTTTTTAGATGCACCATGTAAAACATTATGCATCGTTGTGCTGAAATATATAGTACATAAATACAATACCTAGATACACAAAATACATTTCCTCTGCCACACGATTCTTTGTCCAAATACAATTAAGATAAAATATCTATATGTACAATTTTTCAGTAGTCGATAAATCGAAATATAATAACATTTAGTTGAAAACTAAACTGTGTTACACACTACATTACTGAGAAGCACATACATTGTACAAAGAAGTTCCATTGGGATAAAGATTAATATGTGGAAATACATCGCACTGGTATTAAAATAAAATTCAATACTTACATTATTATATGTGAAGATGAGAAAACGGTACACGTAGCTCGAGTTTGTGCACACCACAGAGCTAGAAGCAATATTCTAAGTAGTATACTTTTTTACTACTCAAAAAAGGGCGTAGGTTAATGGAAATCAGATATTGTGAAATAGAATATATGTCTTAAAGTTATAACCACTTAAATATATGATTAACTAAGATAAAGAACCACCTAAATGCTCATGGCAACACATGTGCCACGTATTAGTAAAGTTGCTGACTGTAACAAGGTTAGTTGGAATATCTATTGATCCAACTGCTTGTCTAAAATATTTTGAAGGTACATTGCTAAATATCGACCAGTATCTGATGAAACTATGAAGTTGTACTATTTTGATAAATTATCCATAAACTGAGTCAATATAATGATGAAAAGGCATTGACATGTGGGATGCACATTTCAATTTAAAAAATGACTTCCCTCTCAACGCCCCGGCTGATCTGCACTGGCTCGGAAGATGAAGTCTGATTGGCTAAAAAAACAAAAAAACTTGTGGCGTTGAATGCACGTTCATTGTCAGTATTGTTATGCAAATTCAAACTAGCTAATCATTTACAACCTTCCGAGCCAGTGCAGATTAGCCCCAACGGTAACTTAACATTATAGCTGTTCATTAGTACATTTTGAATGTTAGTACAAAATATTAACTGTCAGGTATTCACCAGACCACCACGTTAAACATACATGTATGCATTCTGTTAATAAAACAAATTATGGGCAAGCTTATAGGAGCAGATAGTCAGTCTGTGTTGATCAGCGAATAACATATTTATCACACATTCGCAAAAATATATCTACCGCTGCCAGGGACGTTACGTTTTCGGGAGTGTTGGCTTGTGGATGGGTGCCCAATGAATTGCACGTACATGGGTGCGATTACCATGAAAAACCGAAATGATACAGGACAAGCCAAATATTAAGATTCGGTTACCATGAAAACGACAATTTCGGAAATGACTTTTCATTCGTAACTCAACAAGTGATTGGCGGTTTTCATAAAATTATCAGGAGAGTTTGCCTTTGATGCAAGGACTAATTAATGAAAACATAAATTTCAGGAGTGTTCAGGAGTGCCGCTCTTATGGCAATGGACACACTAATTTCAAAATTTAGATTTAATTTATAACTCATGAAATCCTGGTCGGATTTTATGAAATTTTCAGAAGAGGTTGTGCATGAAATATTGGTAATATGAGGGGAGTTTGATTAAATATTAAAGAATCAAAAACGGTGTACCAAACGGTAAGATGCTGATGGGAATATAGGTATTGTTGCCATAGATATATTTGGGTTGTCCTTCAAACATAAATCAATATTTTATGAGAGATTTGGATATAATTTATTTGATGATAAATTTGTGATTATTGACACGAATGTCATTGAGTGGATCGCAATCTGCGCTAATCACTGGCAAGTTAACCATGTGCCCACATGAAGCGCACAATTTATGAACATGGACATTATTGACTCTCGAAATTTTAACTAAAATCGTATATGGTACACGGATATTTGTCTAAATGATTAGACGTGATCCACAAATGGTAATATTGTTGTGAAATCTAGCGTTGTGTTGCGTTATAAACTGTAACTTATATAGCTGATAAAACTTGTACAGAGAGATACCAGATTCGGCCCAAAGGATTTTACAGTAGTTCGTTACAGATAGTCCAATTTTATTCATCCAAACGGTCAGCTGAAGGAACGCCTCGTTGTCCACTTCTCTCGTTCTCCTTTTAAAAAAGTGTTACAAACTCTATCCTAAAAATCTCTAAGGCGTGACAGAGTAAACATGCGATCAGCAAATCACTGCAGATGTTGGCATGATCACGTGATTACAAGTGATGTGTCTCACGGTTAATGCTTTGCAAAATTTGCCACCACTAAATTGCTTCAGAAACACCAGGACAATGCAAGATAGAAGTTTAGGTTGTTAATAACTATCTGAGAGCAAGAAATGTCATGCTGCAAAACATTTATTTGTCATTCATTCACCCTCTATGTCTTGAACGCAGTTATTTTGAAATGGCTAGTCAGCGGCATATCACGTGTGATTTGTATGGTATGGCTACTATGATATGACTCGTGTTTCAGGTAACATGTCCTCGTGGAGGTTCACATGACCTCATAACCTACCAACCATGGTCACACCCAGAACAATGTTCTGTTTTGGAAGCTGGTAATTCAGTTTTTCCCAACATGTTTAAACAACAACAAGGATTTGTTCAGTTGTTGGTTGCATATGAACTAATGGGGTTTGGGTAAAAACATTTTTCTGTTGCAGTTTCGGTAAATGTTATACTATTGTCTGAAACTATTGTTTATGGAAGGGATTTGTTTTTTAAGTTAAACTTTATCAATATTTTAAAACCATGCGACAGAAAGTTTAATTTTCAGCAAATCATCAACATGTACTATTGAAATATAATTTGCAGTGCTATGGCAACAGCAAACGATGGACAGTACCTCTGTTAAAGATTGTGATCGTATTTGTCATCTTTCTTCTTAGGTGAATGGGAAAGGCTTTTTATGAAGACTGGAGAGTACTGCTCTGATCCAAAGATGCATTTTGTCGGTTCAGAGGCCGTTAAAAATATGCTGAAGCGTCGAATTCCTGATATCAAACTGATAACAAAGAGAGTTTGGTCAATGTCACAGAGTGCTATGATGATAAATCGGAAGATGGTGCTTACCTACTGGAATGGCTATCTCAATGTCGTGATTTTACCAACTCCTGCACACCAGAAATGAATAAAGCATTTATGGAGTATATCAGAGATGAGTATTGTAATAAGGATGGTGACAGGGGTATATTTTCAGGGCAGGAGAGGCAGATTTGATTGCATTCAAGCAATAGTTAAAGAGTTGAAAAAAATAATACGTATGTGTTCATGAATAGTATTTAAGTTTTTGTTAGTTATATTAGTTGTGAGCTTCTTTATTTTTGAATCTATACCGCCGATCAGCTTGTCAGCAGCATGATACTTTTAACAGTGGCCCTTATTATCGATGTCTCTCTAAAGTGTGATGTGTGAGTGGGCACGAGTGCACGAAGAAAAAACGTGGAAAAACTATTATGATTACAACGTGTAAAGTTGTTCACCAATAAATACCAGTGTATTATTAGCACTGAAGCTGTGGAACTGATTTTGTGTCGATTTTACTGTGAATGACTGTACTCTCATTTGAACTACACAGTACGAGTTTTTCACCTAGGTAGGGTAGGCAATTCTGAGCTTGGCTATTATCATTGTTATTATTGTAATGCATATTGCCGACTGTTGTGTATTTTTTCATTACATCTTGTTAATAATGTGCATTCTAGTATATTAATGCTTGATTTGCGTTTGATGGCTGTACTAATAAATTGTATTGTATGGAATTCAATTTGATTATGTACCACGGATATGTATTAGTTCGTGGTATTGTAAACAACGTATACTGACAATTTGCTTAATATTGAGTATATTTAAAGGTTGTACACTGTGTTATATTGCATATAATCTGGGTATTGTTTTTTGATAGTTGGCTAGGCTGTTAGTACATTTGAGATTGTCTTTACATAACAAAAATATTGTAAAATATTGTATCTAAGATTTTCTGAAATCTGCCAGTTTATGTGTTAAAGACTTGGAGGCATTGCGTAAAGGTGAGTTAAAGGCCCTGGGCATTGGTCACACATTGACAGGTATGCGATTATGAGAGTATTATTAAGCGAACATTTGCGGTTCGATGGGGAGGAGGGAGAGGAGAAAAAAGATGAAGAAGCAATGTCCCTTGACCGCCAGGCAGCTCTAGCTAAGATAGCATGGAGAGAGAAAGATTAGATAGACAAGAAAGAAAGAGAAAAGGAAAACAAATGTGACTAGAGAAGGATTTTCACGGGAGTAATTCTATAGGATTAGACATTGGATTAAGGTGTGGTGGTGGTGGTAAAGATCAGGAATTTGATATGGCTCGCGAAATTCAATTGCTACCGAGGTTTCAAGAGCAGTACGTTAATACCTATATTTTGTCATTTGAGGAACGTTATTGGACATTGTTGTTGCATAGAGTGTCCTACCCTTGATGAGGAGCAGTATTCGAATTATGAGTGCGTGAAATCTGCAGTTCGGTCAGCCTATGAATTGTGCCCGAAGCTTATAGACAGAGATTTAGGCATTTGCAGAGTACCAGTGGGCAGGCATTTGTTGAGTTTGCTATGAAGCAAGAGATGGTTTAGAACCCCTCCCCTCTGTGGCTGATGATCATGAATTAACCCAAATGTAGTACTAAAAGTCAGTTCGTAACATCTAAGACAGATGAGAAAAAAGATAGCACAGGGAAAGATTTATTTGTCACTATTGTATGAAGCCAGGGCATGTGAGGACTGAGTGTTTTAAGTTTAAGAATGAGAGGCAGGGGAGAAAGCCAGTAGAATTTGTTAGATATTCTGTTAGGAAAGTAGTAAGGAATTCAGCAATGCTTAGAAAGGGATGTAGAATTCTTGATGTAAATGTATAAAGACTTTGGGTCGAAGGGTGAGGTATGCCTTGGTAGTAATGTTTGTGATAGTAAGCCTGTAGTTATATACAGAGATACTAGTGCAGCTCAGTCATTGATGTTGCCTGGTGTAGTACGTTTAGATGCTGTTAGTACAGAAGCCAGTGTGCTGGTTCAGGGTATTGGAGGTGGAGTCTGTTCTCTTGTATAAGGTTGAGTTGCGGTCTGTTTTGATCATTTGAAATGTGACTGTTGGTGTGGTCAAGTCTTTACCTATAGGAAAGAAGTTGCTTGAAATGAACACAATTTGTGTGAAAAGTCGAATAAGCTTAGTTGGAATGTCATGAAGATTTGTAGAATGGCATATTGGTTGGAAAATAGCAAATTGTAATGTGGCTCAAAGGTGTGGTGTTAAAATGCCAGCATGATGCAAACATGACAATGTTGGATGAAATTTTAAACTGAAAAACAAATTAGCGGAAAGTCTAGAATGTTGACTGGAATATAGTTAAATTTCATTAATTGTCCAAAAGGTTGTATAAAAATTCGAAAATGTTGACTTGAAACTTTTTAAATGCGGAATTTCTAAAATATGAAATTGGCTGATATGTCAAATCGATTGGGTGAAAAGTTGGCATAATAAACATTGAGAAAGTTGGTTAGAAATTTGAAACAGTTTCGAAGAAAGTTAGAAATAAGTGGCTGAACAATATTGACCGACATTTGAGTGAAATGTCAATAAAAAAAATGCATGAATATTGTTTGAAAATTCACAAAACTTAGAGGGTTCAAAAAACCTGTATTTAGTAAATTTAGGTGATAAATCGTGCAAAGTTGCTGGATGACCGTAAAATGTGGGTGAAAATCCTAAAAAATACTTAAAACGTTTAACAATAGTGAATAGTCAGAAAGGTTGGTTGGTAAGTCATAATATTTGATTTTTACCATTGAAATGAATAAATGCAAGATTTAATTATTTTATTGATAAAACACTAACTTTGGATATTATATTAGTAAGGTCCATTATTAAAATATACCAAAATACATTGCAATATATGTATATTATGGTCAATGCAATGTTTGTTTTTATTCTCCATTATCATTATAAATGTGTTATTTTTGTCAAATTTGTGACATCATTCATTTTCTTTCCGGCTTCCTCGTAGCATTTCTTTCTTTTAAGCCAATAGTCATTTGCCAATGGTCATCTGGACAGAATTCATGTTTCATGACAGTCAGGAAATAAATGTAGTTATGTCAAATCATGCTTGGTCTTCGAAAAAATCATTTGATTACCCCATATGATTTTATTTCATTCTGTCTGCAGTATGGGGTAAAGTGACATAACACTGTTTCAAATGCTCAATAATTCCTGTCTGCTACAGTGTATAACAAATGCAGGGGCAGCTTGGAATAGAATTTGATCATTGACACTATCTGTAGATCAGTTCCAATATCTATATCAGTGTATGCATGAACCACTGGCATTAAGCTAATCTACTTAGTCTGATGCTTTTATTGAATCTCCCTTGCTGCTCCCTACACTAGTAACAGATACATCTCGACCCATACTCAGAGAGCCAGATGGTGGTGTTATGTTGGGGTCAAGCAAAGTAATGTAGGAAAATTCTGCCAGTTGATGGGGAACCTCCAAGCACCTAATTGGAACAGTGCAGGGCGCAGGTGAAGCTCTTTCCCACCCCGTTGCACCAGAGCAACAGCACGTCATCCATCTGACTTAACATGAGTATGCCCCTTGATTTGGCATGTTAGTCACATAAGTAGAGCCACTGTATATGATTAGAACCTTCTTTTCTTTCTGTGCCTCATTCTGAACACCCTTTAGTGTACCAAATGAATGTGATGTTTCATTTTCTGTGAGGGTCTTCTCCCCAACATTTCCAACAAATTGGCTTCTGGTCAGAGCTTGTACATGCAGATATGCAATGAAGTGATGCTAGGTAACCCCTTGATGTATACATTGTCGTATTGCCAGTGCATCATCTTGAGTTTCTCTGTCAGAATTAGCTGGTCAAGTGGGTTCCGGTGCATGATCGGGTGTACCTCTCATTATTTTCACAATAGGAGAGTGATAACAAACAAACCTCTCGACCAACAACTTTGACCGTAAATCCGCAACTTAATCAACAAGCACTTCCAGACCGGGGTTAGAGGAGCTGTGCTGCAGTGTATTCAAAACGATGTACTTTCATGACCCCAATTAACAGTACAGTAATTGTTTGTTTGGACACATTAGTTTCGCGGTATTCGCTCGTATCGTACCTGCACTTGCGAGCATACTATTTTGTCTGCAGTCGCTAAATGTTTATGAATAATACATCAACACATAAAGACAATGCGTTTTGCAAGCGGAAGTGAAGGCACCTGTTTCGCTTGATCTGACATTTTGAATTTGGATGTGGCAGGCTGGTATCGGGAAGTTCAGACGAGAAGGGGTGTGTATCGCATCTATTATATATATTATGGACCATCTCAAAAACTGACCGAGACTGTGCTCCTCTATTGTATCGCCTCAGCACTCATTCGTTTCATTGTCATCCTTGAGTTCTGACATAATTAACTATATATATATATATATATATATATATATATATATATATATATATATATATATATATATATATATATCAGTAATTTTAATGAAAAAAAAGTACATTTATCTTAGTAATAGTGACACCTGTTGTTTAGTGTGATGAACCCCCACGGTTGGGTACAGGAGCATAGAAGTTTTTAATTAAAATTGTTTTCCATAAGAAAAATGAAACCATCATACATGGCCTTATAAACAGCCTTTTACTTCATAGTGGGGTGGGTGGAGTAAAGCTGTGATTATTTTTATTACTTTCTGACCATCTAGTTTGCCATTTACCATGTCCATATAAACTAAAGCTCCAGCCAATATCAGATTTGACTACTTGTTTCAAGCTATGGCACTTGGAAATGAGTGTTGTGACATGTGGCAAATGTCCAACTGTCTTGGTTAATAAGATTGGCTATATTTCAACTAGAAACAGGTAAACCAGTATACCTGTATGTACGAAGCCAGTGAATGTTATTCAAGCCAAAGAAACTGCATCTATTTATATAAATACACATGGACAGAGAATATTTTCTTGGAGCACTAAATGTGACAATTGCCCTACTGTCTGTGATAAATATACCACACCAGCTACATAGTGCCCGACGAGGAGTTGGGTAGGTAGTGAAGAAAAACATTGACTGAAGCCTGGCAGAGGACTGAATTGTTGTCAACAGCAACAAACATACTGGGAAAGTCAAAGACAGTGAAAAAACAAACAAAAAAAAAACACACAGGCATATAAATACTAACTTTCTAGGATCTTTATTGACTCCAAGTAATCCAGAGTAGAACGAGATGAATCAACGCTATACTCCGCCATCTTTATTTTAATATTAGATGCAACCATTATTCTGTAGGGGACAACGGGTCATAACTTGAGGGGAGTTAACACCCATGATTTTTAAAATGCCTTGATCAATAAGAGTCTAAGTTACAGGGAACATTATTTTCATTTTTCTGTGGACCAATAAATGAATTTGACAGGAAAATAGAAAAACTCTACCACAACAGCAATTAGAACAGCTTGCTGCATTATAAGTATCACTTCCCTGTCAAATTAGTGGTTCATGCTTATTTGAATCTGAACATAACAGGCCAATTCTATCACACCTTGCTAGGCTTGAACTTCCATCCAATCAGAGCATTCCAAATGAACATGTTTCTCCACAATACTAGAGGGCGCTCTGACCAAAA
The DNA here is from genome assembly GCF_978046115.1 of Saccoglossus kowalevskii. Lineage (NCBI taxonomy): Eukaryota > Metazoa > Hemichordata > Enteropneusta > Harrimaniidae > Saccoglossus > Saccoglossus kowalevskii. The sequence continues at coordinate 19,532,255 of NC_140651.1, forward strand.
AATTGCCATGATCTAAATCAAAAGAACTGATATATATATATATATATATATATATATATATATATATATATATATATATATATTGCTTGAGAGTTGAGATTACAAGGAATTCAGGTCGCATTTTTTCTGGATGTATTTTCCCTTATTTTTTTATATATTTTGTTTTGCTTTTTCGCCGAATCTTCGGTGTGCATGTGCATGTAATTTGTATTAACGTAGTCGTTCCATGGTTATGTATTGACTGGACTTGTTTATTCTAAATTATGGACAACTATACTAAATTGACATAAGACATGGTGATGGTATGCTGCCTAGACTGAAGTTGGTTATATTTGTGTCGTGAAGCGAATAATTCTCTAAATAAACAGTCCATGGCCGGTAGTTGTTCTATTTTCCATTGTGTAATAAAAATAATCGGCTTTTTGGTATTCAGTACCTCAAAGTATTTTTTTGTTCGAATATTATAAAATTGACTATCAGATCATTTTATGCACAAATATATTCACGTGATTTTTCCATTAAATAAAACGCAAAATCCGTTTTGGGAAAAAATGTACACGCATTTTGTATTGAACTTAAAATAGCTCAATGACAATATAAATTATTATTTGCACACCGTTTTCTAACCTGCTCAACCCTGGAAAATAATAGTCGAACCTGCATGGACTGGTTAATCACAGTTACTTGGATTCGGTGTGATATTATTTTGAATAGTATTGAATTGTCCGGTATACGAGTCGTATTTATTCTTGTTGTCACACGCAACGTAATATTACCGTAATTAGTATAGTACAGGTGTGATGGTTCAAATACCAAAATGGCAACAGTAACAGAAAGACTTCCCTGGCAGCGATGATAAAATACGAATACGGAGCCAACAGATGAGGTTTCAACTGGTACTGGTATTATTATACTCTGCAAACATCAAGTACAATAACGCGGTAAAACTCCACTACTCCAATAACTAGATACTTAAACTCCAATACAATTCAACAAGATCTCCGATCTGAACTCAGTGCTGAACAACTCCCCTATATATACCCACACTGTCTATAAATAGACCATTACATCAGCATACATAATGAGTCTGGAACTTACTACCAATTTCTAGAATGTTCCATTACCTTCTATTGCCTCCTACAGTGTTTTATTACCTATTCAACCAGTTTCTAAACAAAATCTAGAATATTTCACCCAGACACAGTACGGTTCTAGAACATTCTCATTGACACGGAAGTGGTACACAAGTCAAGACAACACTTGTGTTGTCAGGTCACCTGTGGGCAGGACCATACCCTTTCATTTTGGAGAGATTTTCAACAACCTAAATTCATGTACATTCTTTCAAGGTTTGGACATGTGTTTAGTTGTATTAATAATAACACCAGAACTGAAACCGTATCAACAATAAACCAATGCACACCGTCATTCCCCTACACCTAATAATGGTATGCTCTATTTTGTGTGGTTGTTTAGTAATTCCTAGCACTTTTGTATTCAGGTTCTCAGTATCAGTGAGTATTTTTTCTGTTGTATTTTACTACTTTTTATGAACAACAAAGATATGCTTTGAATGTAAATCTAATGTTCATAGATACCATCATCGAAGATTATGTGATGTACTGCATCTAGTTCGACATACATATGCCCACAACGTGATAAGATTGGGCGAATTTTACATTTAGACCGACAAAGACTAACAGATAAAACCTTCTAATGGCAATAAACATGACATTAAAACAATTTGCTTTCATTTTCGTGCACATTCGATTCAAGTTAGACTTCCGCTGATGTGTACATGCGTATGGTAATGTCGTGAATTTACTGCCATGACAGGATTAATCCATGTAAGGATTAGTTCACCGCCTACGATCGAATGTAAATATTGCCTAAACGTATATTGCTGTGGCTCCTATGCTAATTCAAAGGTTACATTCAAAGGTGTATTATTTACTAATTTAGAACATTAAATTACATGTGTAGTTTACTTTCACATCGCCATATTTGTCATGTCACTATCATGGGTGGGTCTCTCCTCTGGGTTTCTCCACACGTGTCAGGGGGGAATCTCGTCTGGTCTCTCTATCGCGTCCCCTTGAGGTACGGGATCGGGAATGTCACTTAAGCTTTACAGTCAAATAGACGCACACAACAAAACACGTTTCAACTCTCGTCTTAGTCTGTCAGTCGAGCACTCTATAAGACACAGCGCCCTGGGGAAAAGTCCCCAAGACTATCGCAAGGCTGACCCAAGACTCGCCCAAGACTGCGTCAAGACTCGCCCCAAGTCTCTCCTCATGTACTCACCAAGACCAACTAAAACAACTTTATTCACTTTCAAAACCTTAACCAATTACAAAGAAGTAAAAAGACTCTAGGGCGTAACCTTCACGTCGTATCTTTTGATTAATCGTTCACTACATTAGTAACTGCGAATACCAGCTGTCAGAAATAGTAGTCCGAATAGCGACTGTTATATCGTAATTAGTTCCAAATCACTGAACCAAGTTCCGTCCAGAACCTCGCATGGGCCTAAACGATGACAGACATAACACAGCCATTCGCTAGTAGTCAGCTAATTATGTCGATCAACAGATACGTGCAAACAATTTCATCATATCACCATAACCCCCACCATCAGGGATATGGACAAACATTACTAAATGTTTGAAGATGTGTTTTTGTGTGAAATTTGTGACAGATAACAGACAGATCGAAGAAATGTTTGTAATACACTTCTGTGGCTGATATCCATTGACGACTGATTATCCCTGCTTAGTTAACACATGGAAGCTATTCACTGGGCGGAGGTGCACGACATATCAGTACAACTCATTAACTGCTAGAATCATTTCTAAAATATAAATACAAATATTTAAATGAAGTATTTAGTGTTCAGACTGTGGTCAACATTTTTCTAGATAACGCGTGAGAGATGACTAGATCGAGAATACATCACATCATCTAGTTTTATACCTCTTCGCTCACATCCCTGGGTTACTGAGCGGCAGGTGTAGCATGTATGGACCTGAATTCAAGCGTCGCGTATCTTTATTGATGGAAACGTCTGTGGCGATTAGATGGCCTCCTCCGTCTTCAATGTGTCAACACAATAATGAAACAAATATTCGTAACAATTGATGTCAATTTATTTTCTTGTACAAGTTTAATTTAGTTTTCAAAACATTATATATTAAATCCACAGACATTACATATATTTATAGCCTGTTAAGACGAAAAGCATGCGAGACAAATGTATATTTTAATTTGAAGGCAGCATTCTGTCTATTTTTTCAAGTAGCCTCCCGAGGTGGTGAATTTGATGGTGAAGGTGGGGCCTATTCTGTACTTATACAAAGACCCTGGAAGCTATCAAATTCATTAACTATATATTTATGTTATACCATGCATTACTACTACCTATCAGCAGCTGTGACGCACAGTTATGTACTAACAGACAATATATTCGTTTCGAGTTTTATCAAGTTCCAACAACATGTTAAGGAAGTATCAACATATTCCCATCAAATTCCCACACTAATGCACACCCACATATATGATCAAATTTGCAGGTAAAAATGCTAGAAGATATCAAATCACTGATTCATTACCCTATCTACTATCACGTAGCATATACCACAGTTAAGAGAAATGGGTTTAACGTGGATGGTGAGCAATGGACCAACGACGCTAAGAAGATATTCTCTCGATTAGATTTAGATCCAACACCAATCTGATTAAAATCTGATGTAGTGTATGGGCTTTAATTATTGTGGCTATAAACTTATTTTAATTTTATTTTTTATTACTTTTGTTATTAATGCCCTTTCATTTTATTATTTTACTTTGATTTTGATTTTGTGATTTTTTTTTAATTCTGCCCTACCTACATCTGATCCGACGCCTATGTAAGTCCCGTTCAAATCTCGCATAAGTAACAGCCAATCACAGCCCCCCTTTTATACAGGCTGTCGGTTGCTTACTTTTCAGTGTAGCGATACTCTACGGGCAATCTTTCTGTACATTATATTTTGCTCACTTGAATAAACCATTAATAGAAAATTGCTAGTATATTTTTATTTGCAAAAGAAATTCCACAGCATTTTACAATTTTTGTCATTACATTGAATATTTTTTTCACTTCCAACAAATGTGTACACTTCCAGATACATCTTCGCCAACCAAGGTTCGTTCATTCAGTCATCGCTTCAATTTTACATCAAACACTGAGCATAATTATCTAGAATGGAAGCAAAAAAATAAGTAAATCGTAATGATTAGAACACTGTAAACATCTATAGTAAACAATGCAAACTGATTTTAAATTGTATAACGGTCACCGGCCCACGGCATCGACGCACTGGCAGAAAATTGTAGCAAAAAAATATTTCCTGATCAATTGCGATGTGTTCCAATAAAAAATATTTTATTCCAGTTCAAATCAGCTCAATCACTTTAATAAAGAGTTATTGTATAATGTACAAAATGATGATACAATTTGATGAATATTTACAGCTACGGTTTCAATACCGTAGACGATGTTGGCCCGATCTTCAACAAAACATCACCCGTCTCCAGGGCAGGCGACAGGTAAAAGACACTGGTGTTCGGTCGAAACGGCAGAAACAAAATCGTCACTCCCAGAATAACTATGCAAAATAACGATCTAAAGTCGAACCATTCGAGCCACAATATTAACATAAAAATGACTTTCGTTGCATTTGACAATGATAAACTTACCAAAAAGCCGTGTTATTCTCGGTCGCTAACGTCGGTATAATCCGCCATTTTATTTGAGTGTGTCCGCCCGGTGACGTCATCATGTGCGCTATAGAAGGAGGTATGTGATTCGTTGACTAAAATCGTCGATAGTGGGTCTCGTTGAAATCTCGTTACATAGGCATCGGCTCAGATGTAGGTAGGGCGGAATTAAAAAAATCACAAAATCAAAATCAAAGTAAAATAATAAAATAAAATAAAATAAAATAAAATAAAATAAAATAAAATAAAATAAAATAAAATAAAATAAAATAAAATAAAATAAAATAAAATAAAATTAGTAACAAAAGTAATAAAAAATAAAATTAAAATAAGTTTATAGCCAAAATAATTAAGGCCCGTACACTACATCAGATTTTAATCAGATTGATCCAACACAAGAACTGAATGTGATAACAGTTGGATGTGGAAATGGTGAGCATTAAGTTATAATTCAGTTGTTGTTGTTGTTGTCTAACTACATGACTTGTCGTGTCTACATCTGTTGCAATTAAATACTGTGTACATGGCAATTTAAACAGAATAAAGAACGTCATATCTGAAATTGATAATTTAGATTCGCATATTTCCGCGATCGCATGCACAGTCAAATGTGGCGAGCTATAATTCTGATTTGTAGGTTTCTTGTATTTTGCATGTTATCAATTGCAATGTTGCATGGTAATTGCTACCAGTACGCCTTGCTGCATCGGGGTCAATATGTAAGAAGTTTCAAGAAAACTATCTTTGAAATTAGTTTCAGCCACCAAGCCGATTAAGTGTTTTTTGTGTGGTATCGGAAATTTCATGCATACAAACTGGATGGTTATCTTATTGCGTTTTTCTTTCTCAGTATTCATTTTGCTAAATACATTGGTTAAACATGGAGTCAATATATAATCCCACAAACATGCATTTAATTATTACCCGCAAAAAAACACAATGGCTGATGATTATTCCAGAAACAATTATTGTTATTTATCGGCCATATTTTCTAAATGATACAAAATGTTATCAAACAAAACTTCGGAAAAAATATTTTGAAAACTAATATGTTGTAATCATGTTTTGAATGCTTTGGCACCTGTCAATAAAAATGGTTTGCTAAAATCTGACACAAATCATATATTAAATTGTATATAAGGCCATTAGAGAAGGTGATAATTATTTGTTTCTAAGAAAATTGTTGTTATGTGTCATTGTTATGTATAAAAGCATATCCAAACGTCACGATAATATCTCATTTTGTTATTTAATTGGGCGAGATCCTGTGATTTCGGGTCTGAAAGCAGGATAGTTTAAACCATGTTATTTCATACATGCCATCCTACGTCATCCATATACAACAACTGGTTCATAAGCAAACCAGTATGAATAATACTATGCAATTGGGAAATGGAACAATTCATCCTGAAAGGCGTTTGGTTAAAAGGTCATTTGACACATTTACTTATATTATTAGTATTATTAAAGCATTATGCAAATCAACTGCCAAATGCGTATTGCAATCTTATAATAAACTCCAGGAAAATAGCCCTTGTTGAAGAGCAGAAGCATGGTTTAATTATACCGAGTAAATATGCACATTTGTGAACTTTCTTTACAACAACAATGTTATATACCCGCCGCTTGCTGCTTCCTGGTGTATTTAATTGGGAATATTATTATCATTGTTTCTTTTTTTTAATTATTATTGAAGGTAAGGTTGATGAGCCCATTATAAACACCTTGTTGAACAAGTATTCAAAAATACGGTACATAGCCATAGATCCATTTAAGGATGAACTTGCAAAGTTTGAAAAAATTGCCAAAGATAATGAGAAGAAATGGCAAAATGTCAAGTTTGACTTCCAGGCAACTACTATTGAAGAATATTTAGAAAAAGAGAAGAATACCATGTTTGGTTTGATCGTTGTTTCACATTCAGCTTATCATTTCAATGATATAGAGGGCACATTGGCTCAACTGTACAATGACAAGCTAATCAAAGGAGGAATATTTTTCACCAAGATGGTTTCAGGTATGTGCCATGGTCATTACCATTAACCACGTATGCTCATGGAATCCATTGCATCGTTCATTAATTTATTCTAAACAGTCCTTGTACATTCACATTGTTTTATTGGAATTTACAAACTCACCATACATAGACTAACCATGTTGAATGTTAAAAGCTACCCTCATTCCGCTTGAACTTGCAAGAAAGATATACATTTTCTAATTGTACTGTCAATGTCTGGTGACACATCTTGAATTGCATATGGGCACAGAATAAATCGTATATTGAAACCCTTTTCTGTAGTGTGTATATTGAGGGATTATTTGTAATATTATTGTGTTTCTCAAATTCTGGTTGTATAAGTCGGACTCCCGTTTTGCCGAACAATCTGAAGTGCTTCATGACATTGTTTTTGAATTAATATATGATAATAATCGAATCAAAGAAAACAGCTGTATAAGGTACAAAATCGTCTTCTGCCTTAGGTGCATGGGAAAAAATACTTCAGAAGGTCGGAGAGTACTATTATGACCCAAAGCTTCATTTCTTGGGTTCAGAGACCCTGACTGATATACTGAGGAGTCAAATTCCTGATATTAAACTAGAAATCGTCAGAAAAGACAACTTGTTGAATGTTACAGAGTGTTTTGATGAGAAATCCGAGGAAGGTGGTTTGATTTTGGACGGCCTAACCCAAGTTTACAATTTTCGTAATTTCTGCAAACCAGGAATCAAGAAGACTTTGATGGAGTATTTCGAAAATGAGTTATGTAACAAGGAAGGTGACACATTTCTTTTCAATGCAGGAGAGGAGTATCTGATCGCATTCAGACCATAAATGGTCGGGAATAAATCAACATGTAAATGATAAATATGTAATTCGTTTCTCTTTTTTAATACTCCATAATTGTACTTTGCGGCATACATAAGTGCATGTCGCTACAATGACATAAATCTCTTTTCTTTTCTTTTTGCAAAGACCGTTGTACATCTAAATACATTTCTATAACGTAGAATTGGAATTATTCTTGTTAATAAACACCCTAACCACGGATATTGGTATGGTATGGTATTCTAGCAAATTCTGTGCTTTTTTAACAATGTATTTGGCAGATTACAATTTAATCACAACCACAACTTGAACGAATTCCTTAAGAAATAACGTTTGTTCAGTTGTCATATAGTATCAATTTATAACGTACTTCGACCATGATACATAACCATGCAGTGTCATATGTAATTATTAAAAAAACAAAAAAGGTGTAATTGCACAGCATTGGATATGGCAATAGTGTAAATATTGATATACATTAGCATTTGATTGGTCAAGCAAACGATGAAAAGTAGAATTATCCCTGTGAGGCACCTGCTCAATTAGTACCACATACTTTTCATGAGTTATTTTGTCACTGTCCTACTAGTTTCCTTGGCTCTGTAGCACTAGCTACCGGTTATAGAGGAGATTCTTTTGACTGTTGGAACAAATGTGATTCTGACTAGCCACTATTACCAATGTATAGTTTATACAAACTTGCAGTAAATGCAGAGGCAAGAAGAGATGATCAAATTGGTTTTGCCAAGTACACTGTATACACTTATACACTGTAATTTGATCAGAGTTGCATATGTTATTTTATTTTAGTACTTGATGATTTAGAAATAATGCATGTCTGTGTTTTCAAATTAGAGATTTGTCCTTTTGTGATGAGCATATACAACTTGTCTGCTCATCCTGTGAAGAATAACAGAATAACAACCATTCAAAGCTAAACCAACGTCTAATCTGCACTGTAAGACCTGTCATCCTGCCCTGAAACTGAATAAGGGTCCTTCGTCTCTACAAGGGTAGTTCATTATGAACCACCTGGGTATGAATTTCCTTTGTGACTTTGCGGTTATTCCGAGTTTACTTACTTACATCCTTGTCCAGCACTATGTTCTCTATTTCTCCACTCTTATTTCGTACATTCTAAATATTCCATCGCATCTCTCTCTTTCTGGTATTCAAAATGACAGGCACATACACGAATATAAACATGAACTCGCAAGACAGCAATTTTGCCTCACTGCTTACTGCTTTGTAATACATGCTTACAAATTTGCTATAAGTAGCAGGTTTAATTGTTCTCTATTTCCATCAGATCTATTGTTCTCTAGAATTCCCATCTATGAATCACTTATCAACATCTAGTTATTGGCAATATTGTTTGCAGCTTGCTCTTCTCGATGTATATCATTTCTACGGTGTCAGTGGGGTTCACTATTGATTCTTACTATTGTAACTCACCCAGACATTGGTGTTTCTGTCACAAAAACCTGGTTGTTCTACATTTATGTTAGACTCTTCTTCTTCGTGCTCTCACTATTCTGATTGTTTTCAACTTTCTCATTCTTCTCATCGCCCTCGAGCTCCTTCCTTGTCCCAGAAGTCACTAGTCTCCGTTTTGTAAACTAGATTCTTCTCTTATTCTGTTTCTCTGGTATGAAGATCATCGCCCAAACTATGTATCGCCAAGCTCGTACCAATCGATGTCAATAAAATATAATTGTGTCATCATTAACACTGGTGTTGTTTTCAGTGATCAGGGAACTTCGTCTCGCTTGACTGATATCACTCACACTCAGATTTACCAGATTCGACCCAAATGAATACAAATAGTCAAGCTTTATTTTTTCCAATCAATCAGCCGAGGTAATCATTCGTTGTACCGTTCTCTGTCCCCCTTTTACAACAATTTACAAACTCTCTATATTAAAAGTGAAATCTCTGAGGCATGGCAGAGTAACCATGCGACCAGCCAATCGCTGCAGTCGTTGGCACAATCACGTGGTTACCAGGGATGTGTCTCACGGTTAAAGCCTTGCAAAGTTGCCACTAAAAAATACAATACATGTAGGTAAACATGGTAAACATCTATTAATAAAATTGCTGTAATATATGTTCATAATTTCCACCCCAAACATGCAAGTTGTCAATTCTAAACAATAGTCTAACGACGTGTGAACCGAACGTGAAGTGGCTATCATAACTTTTTCTTTTCTTATTCTGTTTCTCTTATAGCTTAGTTTATCTTCACGGAGTATATATCCCTATTTACCAATACATCATGCTGGTGTAGTAGCATAGTATAGTAGCCTAGTACCTGTAACACATCAAACATGTATATCTATCTATATTAGTGAGAAGACAAATTTGAAATGACTTATTTTCACAAATGTTGGGTCTATTAATTTACAAAATCGTAACTGGATTTATCTTTTTTTAGATCATGGTGCATAATATAAATAGTAATTTATTGGAATGAATAAATTGATTGGAATAGAATAAACAAGTATTATCACATTATTTGTTCAATGCTGAAGATTTTAATTTGCAGCTTTTAATTTGAGCACTTAGCAGGCATTTGAAATATGAAATGTATGAATTCACGTTTTATGTCCTTAAAGGTCCAATTCTATCACTCTGAGCATTGTTTATTTAAGGCGTGTCTATGCTAATGAGCATTATTATCTAATTGCACAGCGCATTGTTGAAGTAGCTCTTCGTAGTTTTTTACAAGCAAGTCACGCTAATCCCCCAAGGCATAAGTGTTAATAGCAGTCATGTCTGCTTGCACAGAGCAACAAATTAATAGTAACTGTGGATACATGGGTAATCCCTAACGACAAATCTAATATCAGAGCTAATGAGATACGATTTCGCTGATTTAACTAGTAAATACACAGTACTTTGTTCACAATAAACAATAACTTTGTTCACGGTAAACAATAAAACAATACTATTTACTGCACGACATTCTTACATACACTCTCCGGCCAAAATGGTATAACATCATCACCAATTTACTGACTGGCAACATGAACGCCACTATTTATGCGCGACAATAAAGTGAACTCAGAATATATTAGAATGTAGAATATATTACCTGAACTTTTTCTGTTATAGCTATGTTGTCCTATTTTAGTAAAACTGCGTTATCCCACTAATAACTACTGTGTGTACATCTACGCACTGTGCGTATCGCTATGTTAGGTTTAATATCAACTCACACAATGCATACTTAATAAATACTGCAATACATAGATGTAAATATATATATATATACTATAAAAACGTTTATGTCGCTTTAGATACTGCTCAGTCATGTTTTGACAATTGACAAACCTAGCTCAAAATTAGCATTAAGGTGATGAATAATACAATATATATATATGAATTAAAAAAAAAATTATGCTTATTTAGGGCATATTATCCATTTCTGAGACTTTTAGGTTTGGCAATGAAAGCAATATGGCAGTCACTAAAACGATAATGGAAGCTGCCAAAAGCCAGTGAAACTGTGGAGACTTGTTTTAGGTTGGTAATTTCGCCTTTCTTTTAGTCTTTTCATTCAACATCACATTTCCAGGAATCAGACAGTAATTGAACGAAGACAATTCTGATATGAACAACATCATTGTCCGTTATTTTGTACCTTAGTGTTGATAAATGAATGCAATCATCGAGATTGATTCATGAGGTATAAAGGTACATGCTTAGGTACTCGTAAATATAAGTTCATGCGAAGACAAAGAACGATAGATTGCTTAGGAAGGTGGGGGCTTAGTCAAGCACCCACTCTAAAAAGTGGCAAAATAAGATAATAATTTTCGTTCACCATGTGCCAGATTGAGGGGAATAGTATGTCACTTGAGATGGAATTGAAAATGCGAAATGTGGAGCATCGTCACTGACTTTTACAATGACGAGACAGAAATGATCACAAAAACTGTGTATGTTTGTAGATGTGGCAACGGTTAAGACAAGGTATTATGTGAAATTCTTGATGTGCAAAGAAATTTCCGTCATAATTTTCGCACGCAGCACATTTGTCCTGCAACACCGTATTTTAACCTGATAGGTAAAGTTTGTTATTAACCAGAATTAATCAGAATGCAGTGTTGTACCAAAGCAAATTATCCGTGATTCCCCGATATTCGGATAACACGATGCAGAAGTGATATATCGATGTCAAAGTACAACCTGTTGATTTTGGCATCGAAAGCAATATATCTACTCAAATAATGTAATTGACTTTTTTTTAAATGTAAACTGAATATGGAATGTACCAACTCTAACAGTGTTAACAGGTCATTGACAAAGTGCATCGTATCGTACAAATTACCGTTATTCGGAAAAATCAAAATACTTAGAGATTATGACTAGTCAGTCAAATGTTGAGCATTTTTGAAGGGATGGGCGATAAGCCGAATATGAACTCAAAACTAGAAAAGCCCCTAAAGTCGGCGGTAGGCGCTTAGATGATCATATGCGCTAATTCGAATGAGCACAGTATAGCGTATAAGCGCTGATTTACTATGTCTCTATTTATTTGCTGAGTCCAGTTCAGTATCAGGGGGAAGTCTTCTCCTCTAGGGGTCTCCACACGTGTCAGGGAGGAATCTCGTCTCGTCTCTATATCTCGTCCCCTTGAGGTGCGGGATCGGGAAAGTCACTTATACTTTACAGTCAAATAAGACACACACAGCGAAATACGTTTCAACTCTCGTCTTAGTCGGACAGTCGAGTACTCTATAAGACACAGCGCCCTGGGGAAAAGTCCTCATGACTATCGCAAGGCTGTCCCAAGACTCGCCCAAGACTGTGCTTAGACTCGCCCCAAGACTCTCCAGGACTGGACTGCCGTGGAGTACTCGCCAAGACCAACTAAAACAACTTTATTCATTTTCAAAATCTTAACCAATTACAAAACAGTATTAAGACTCTAAGGCGTGGCCTTCACACGTTCAACTAATCACACTAAGTACTGGAAACGTCATATCTTTTGATTAATCGTTCAGTACATTAATAATTACGAATACTAACTCTCAGAAATAGTAGTCCGAATAGCGACGGTTATCTCGTAATTAGTTCCAAATCACTGAGTCAAGTTCCGTCCAGGACCTCGCCTGCCTAAACGATGACAGACATAACACAGCAATTCGCTCGTAATCAGCTAATTAAGTCGATTAACAGATACGCAAAAACAAATTCATCATATCAGTTACATTCAGTTGCTAACCATTCTATGGAATTGTAAAAAATCTACTAAATAGTAGACAAGCTAGTTATATCAATATGGCATTAGTTCCGTGTCCTGCTGTGGAACCAGTAATTCCATGCATAACTTTAAAGTTTAATTGATTACAAAATGGGTAATTTAATATTTTTAAAGATACACATAAACTTAACATTGCAAATATTTCACAGGAGTTATGTGAATTACCGTTCAAGAGTAATATTTAACAAAGTAAGAACACCCAAACACATCTTTCATGGCAAGTCTCATATGCACAATTACTGTGTCCAATATATTCATCCACCTTGTTGCATGCTGGCCCTCCCAAAATTTCATAAAAATCAGTACTTCCTCGACCTTTTGGTAGTTCCACTAGACAAAATAGAATACATTTACCTCTACTCCAAAATACGTAATCTGGCTCCACGGCAATCTGGTGAGCTCATTTAGCAACATTTATACAACATTCAGTGTTAGTGTGGTACGCTCCATGGCTAGTCGGTAAGGCAGATTCAAACAATAGAATTACATCTGAGTAACAAGCAAAGCCATGATATGTAAAATCACTTTCGAATTATGGCCACCTGTCTTTCTGTTTATTCATTGCTAAATGGTCTTGAAGACGAAATATATTCATATTCATTCATCCATTCATTTCATATTTTAGGTATTGAATAAATATAATTTCGAAATATGTATCTAATTGTTTGAATCCAAGTGTATAGTGTAAAATAACTAATTGCCATTTTAATAAATTTGACATTGATTTAACAACTATTAATTTAGCCGAGTGCCAATAATCTCATTGTGAGAACACACATTAAATTAGCGATATCTTGAATTAGCGAAATGACGCATGAGATGAAAACAACACCCCTTAGCTAACATCCCTTTCTTCAGTATGCATTGAATAGTGCCGTATTTCATCCACCTCACTATTGAATTGTGTTACCAATATCGCATTTTAATATCCCATTTATATATTCTTTGAATAGTGCAATATTTCACCAATCTCTTTCACTGGTAAATTGTGTGGCGTATATCACATTATTTGACCTATATAAATATGGCAGTGATTACTACATGTTATTGTAGCATGTATGCATTCCCCCATAGTTAGTGTATGTATCATATGGGAGATATGAAATTAATGTATTGAACTTTCTCAACATTAACCACAGTGGACATTTTACCTTGTACGCCATGACATGTCAAAGGTAAGAAATATATTACCAGTGAAAAGGTTAGTTAAATTTGGTTAAACATATTTCTCTCTTATTATACCTCATGTGATTTGCCTAACCTGTAATATTTAATTTTTTGAGCAGTGAAAGGTTATACCATTATTCCCTTTTGTTGAGAGAGAGGGGTGTCATCTTCATTGAATCAGCAATACACAATGTTATCGCGTGATTTGGTGTTATTTTCGCAATGGAAAAATTCGATTGTGGTCGACTGGTGTCCATCCTTATCAACAAGAAAACTGTACTTACCTTTTGACTATTACACACCTATTCCCCTTCATGAAATAATGGTTGCACTCTGTTCAGCCTAAATCTACTCAGTAACCAAAGACAGTTGATATAGGTTCGCAGTATTAGCAACATTGTACTCTCATCAGTTAGTAAGTATCGAATGATTTCTTCTTAGCATCTTTGTCGTTGTATTTGCTTTTTGTCGTAAACTTCATATAATATGCTTTGCAGCTGAACTTGTTATACGGTGTTTGATCTACCAAGAATCGTTTAATTTGTCCACCGGCAAAACTACTTTTCATTGTAAAATATGCATGGTTCTGGTATAATTCCTGAAATGTGATTTGCAACATTCACTGATCGCGAGCAATATTGCTAATAATGATATTGCATCGATGAAAACAACTCATGACTCACGGGATGCTGAATTTTGAGTTGCGCTCTCGATTTAATTAATTATCGAGAATTACACGTGCTTTGTAAGTCCACGGCAAACGTGAATATGTGTTCGCAGTTCAATCGCAGAAGTCTCTTCAATGTGGTATTTAATCATTTGCCATTTAGCCAACGTGATTCGAACGATAAAGATCATAATGGCAGAGATTACTATTTTTCAAGTTGCATTATGTGAAGATTGTCCGTGAATTTATATACCACATCGGAGGTCTAAATATATTAAAATTTTGAACTTACTCAACTTTAACCATAGTAGACAAAACTGACACTTATTATACAGCTTTACATGATATATACTAGTATCACAAGTGAAAAGGTTAGTTAAATGTGATCAAACATGTTTACATTTTTATCGCGTGCTTTGGAGTTATTTTTGTAATGGAAAAATGCGATTATGTTCGACCTAAATATATTTTTAATTTGTCTACCGTCATAACTGCTTCTATTTTAAAATGCTGAACTAACCTTTTTTATTTAATCGCCTTTAAATTTACATGGCTTTGGCATAATTCCTAGAATGTGATCTGCATCATTCACTAATCGCGGGCAATATTGCGAATAATTTCATTAGATTGAGACTGGTGCATCCACGAACACAACTCATGACTCACTCAATTACACGTGCTTTGTAAGTCAACGGCAAACGGGACTATGTGAACGCAGTTCAATCGTAGAAACCCTTTCATTGCTGTATTTAATCACATGAAATGCCTCTCCCACTAAAATTGTGAAAGCTCCCATTTGTTTTTACTTTTTTGACTATTTGCCTTTCATATTTTTTTTCATTTAATTATTCATTTCACTGAACTATTTGTTATGTTTAGAAGTATTGAATAAATATAATTTCGTAATATGTATCGCATTATTTCACCTCTAGTGTTTATCGTAAACTAGCTAAATGTCATTTGAATGAATTCGACTTTGCATAAACAACTGTTAAATTTCACCCAAGTTACAATAGTTGACTAAGTGTAGTGTATATATGCTTTATAAAGTGTCATATTACCTCAATCTCTATCATTTGCCTACCCTGTAAAATTGTATATTTTGCGCAGTGAAAGATGGTGCGTTAATTTCTCTTTGTTGAGTGAGAGGGGTGTCATTTTCATCTAATCAGCAATACGCATTGTTATCGCGCGATATGGCGACATTGCCGTAACAAAAATGCGATTGTAGACGACCTTATCAACAAAAAAATTGTACTTAACTTGGCACAATTGACTATTATACCCCTACTCACCTTCATGACATAATGGTTGTACCCACCTGAATCTGTTCAGTAAGCAAACACAGTTACACAGTAAGTGAGTATCGAATGATTTCTGCTTAGCATCTTTGTCATTGTATTCGCTCTTTGTCATAAACGTCATTGATATGCTTTGCAGCTGAACATGTTACTCAGTTCTTGATATACTGAAAATCTTTTCATTTGTTCTTCGTCATAACTGCTTTCAATTGTAGAATGCTGAACAATCCATTTTTATTTAATCCCCTTTAAATTTGCATGGTTTTGGCATAATTCCTGGAATGCGATTTGCAAAATTCACTGATCGCGAGCAATATCGCGAATATTTTTGTTACAGTGAGATGACAGTTTGGACTAACACATCTCATGACTCCTCCTTCGATTTCAGTACGGAGAGTTACAGGTGCTTTGTCAGCTCATGGCCAGCGCAAATGTATGTTCGCAGTTTCGCTCTCAGTCGTCCCTAGTTTCAGGGCTTGCCTCCAGATTATTGTCATGTTTTGTTTTGAATTTCACCATTGTTTTCTGGAATGAGGATATATCTCAATATCTGTTTGGTGACACGCAGGTACAGTCAACGGAGCTGTTCGTGAAAAAATGTGTTCGCAAGGGATTTTTAGCTGGCAGGCAAAATAAAACATCAGTAGGAGAGCATTAAAATAGGGTTTCTCATAGGTGAATTCCAGTAGGAAAAGATTTTATTCAGAGGGCAGGCAAGTTCCATTTTTAGATTGAGCGGGTAAGGGCAAAAGGCAGAATTTTCCGCTGGCATCAACAACCAAATTGCCAAAGTGGAGGAATGTTTAGACTGGCCAATGGGGAGTAGTCCAAAAACGTTTCCGTTTAATTGATAAATAAATACCTCCCTGCATTTTACCCCAAATTGGATCGGGTAGGTGTACTGAATAGGTTGAGAGTACACTATATTAGGTATGTATGGCGTTTGTTCGGAGGTACACATTTATTTACTAATAAAACGGAATGACACTGAATCCGTGACATCTCTGGTGGCTAAGTGTGACATCCCTTCTGGCACTTCGTGCACGCTGTTGGGATCACCCATAGCGCCGACGAGCCCCTGTGATCCGGATTAGGTTAGTAAAATACCCCAATTTCAAGCACACGTGAATTCTTTCTAAGCTTTTTTCGATTTGTTATTGTCTCCCACAATGCATTGTACATGCATTGTATGTTCATAAGTGCAAACTTTGAGCTTGGGTACAACTCTCTTAATAAAGAGTGTTGCCGGTGAAATGGGTCATGGCATTTTGTTATTTCATTGAAAATATAGGTTTTATATTACCATTAAATTCGTCTGTGTTAAATTTAATTCACATGGTTTCAGGGATTGGAGCTGGTGACCAATCGAGACTTTAACTTCTTCTCTCGGAAATGATAGTGAGAAGGTAGTAGAAACTGTTAGGAGGGAAGAATTAAGACAGTATGAACTGGGTGGGAGAGAGTTGATACAACTGGGCGTCCAGAGGGCAGGCAAACAAAAATCGCCCCAACTTAATAAATGATCCTTTATTTGTGACCGCGAACCCATATATAAACATATCTATTATTATCAGGGATTGATTTTGTATGCAACTCAGATACCGGTGATTTGATTGTATCACGGATATTTGCACGTAACTCTGAAGTATCCGTGAAACTATGAGTTCGGTGATAGCGATAACAATTCCATTATCTTCGGAACACAATTCAATGTTGCTCGACTGTCGGTCAGATGATAAATTAACTGAAAATGTCAAATCAAATCAAAAATGTTCACATCCTAACAGTTTCATGTCAAATCAACAGCTATGTGCTGTGACATGGAACAACGACTTACCATCTGCACATGCGTGGAGTGTGCATTCAAACGTTTCTGTCCCAAGCGTACATCTATATGAAAAGTATTTTTGCAGGAGTTAATATATTTCTCATCATCCATTACATTTATCGACGTTAATGTTCATTCTTTGAATTCAATTTCTATTCGCGCTTTTATCACTTTAGAAATCAATTTTACGTCGTATTATGGAAATACATTGTTAAATGCGCATATACATACTAGTAAACATTTTAAAAACGCTGTCACGGATTTGAAATCCATTTTAATTTCTGCCATTATTTTATTTGTTAATTTATTCCGTTATTTATCTAATCTAATAATTGTTCATCTATTTAATTATTCATTGTTTATTACCTATTATTTTTACGTATCGCTTCTTTTATTTATTTATTTATTTATTTATTTATTTATTTATTTATTTATTTATTTATTTATTTATTTATTTATTTATTTATTTATTTATTTATGTATTTATTTATTTATTTATAATTTTTGTGTTTTGTGTAGATTTTAGATATATGCCATACAATACCACATCACACACCATATATCGCCACCATATTACCATTTCATTGCATTTTTCTCATCTAATATACCATTCTTATAAATCGCGCCCTCTAGTGACGGAACATTTCTGTGACGTCAAAATGACGTATATGTGACCCATTTACGTCAAAGAAGCGAGTTGTCACTGGAGGGCGTGATTTATAGAAAACATGTGTTCTTTACGCCATCACCGCCATCTTTTGCTCTGTTTGTTTGTTTGTTATTACTTAAATCATGGTTCACCGCCAGAGGGCGCAACACCAGAGCAGAGCAAAACACCCTCACAAACAAAACAAATATACTCGTACACAACAGTGTCTTGGGTCCAGTAGGGGGTAGTTTATTTCTACAAACTATGTGTTCACCCTAAATCTAAAAGCAGGTAAATGATAAGTCAAACCAGAACTAAAGACTATATCCCAAAAGACCCAAGACATCGGTATGCGTAGTTAGGTAGGTTGTAGTTGACACAAACTGGGCCATGGTCTTTAAGCGAAGTGGGAGGTGCAGATATTTCCTAAATGAGTCACTCTGCCAATCTCCTAAAAGCTTAATCATTTCTGTAGGGATGCCACAATGCAGTCCCCAAGATGCCCCTCCTCTACGAAAGCTATAAGAGGAATAATCAGCTACATTACAAACCAGCAGTTGTAAAAGTGACACAAGGCGCTTAGAAAATGCTGGGTAAAGGAGTGAGCGGGAGGGTGAGACGACAAAGGCAGGGCCCTCATGTGGGGAGGGGGTACACAGGAATGCAGAAATAACTGCAGATACTGGACATAATGGATGATCATGCAGGATGGGGAGTGGCAAGAGCAACTCTCGTTGTCTGGTCTGGATAGTCTTTGACCACCTAACCACAATGCCTAGCCCCCATGGGAATGCAAGAAAATCCCCACGGGAAAGGTGCTTGTCAGAAGAAAAACCCTGCAACGATGGTGGTAGGACATTGGATTTCCGCAGCAGCCCGAAAAACATAACCAGACAAACTGCCCAAAAAACCTTGTCTTGCTTGTCTGAGAGATCAAGCTGGGAGTGAATGTCCAAGAGCAGGGCTGGGGTAATTGGCAATTTACGTTGCATTGCAGTGCCTTTTACCCTTGCCACACCCTTGAGCAGTGTTGAAAGGGTGAAGTTACCAGAGAGTGGGTTAGGAAATCCACACTCAGAGTGCAGGATGCGAATGAAGTTCAAATATTGGTGAATAGAATTCACATTGAGACGGCGCGCCAAATGGGAAACATACCGACAAAGCACCACAGAATCAACTGGTACTGGGTTGTAGTTGAATTTCAAACAGAATTCCAGAAAGGCCTTACGATGGACGGCATAAGTGCTTTTAGTGGTTGAAGCGAAGGTATGACCCCTATAAAACGCTGTCTCAAGGTCTAACTGTTCCTCTAGTTTACATGATTCTTGATCTGGGGAGAGAGCACAGAGACAGCTGTGTGAGACATGTGCCTGGGGAACGAGTTTATGAAATCCCAAGCTGGGCAGTAGGGGGCGATAAGGGAATGAAGGCGGTGGACCTGGCCTGGCTGGTGAAGTCTTGAAATTGCATCAGGGATGTCGTTATGGATGCCTGGGACATGGAATGCCTTGATATGAAAGTTATAGTACACCGAGTACCAGAACAGCTCACTAAGGGCCTCCATGACCAATTTATTATGGGACGTACCATGATTAATGTTGGCCATGGCGACCATGCTATCCATGTGCACAGTAGAATCTCTCCAGTATGGGCCCCACCTTCTAGCCGCAAGAATCACTGAGAGAAACTCCTTATGATTAATATGGAGTGGGGTAGCTGTTGGCCAATCCTGGTGCCAGATAGTAAACTGCCAATCCCCCCTGTGAAAAATGCCTGAAGCTTGATTAGAGGCATCCATATGGACATCAGTAATGGGGCGGGGATCGATGAACTTAGTAGCACCATTGAACAGGGGAAGACATTCTAACCACCATTGGATGTCGCGATGGAAGTCCGAAGACAAAAGCAGCTTGTGTGATGGGCAGCGTAATTTGTGAAGCTGGTTGAGGATGCGTCGGAGGTAAGTTCTACCTCCTTTTATCACTCTGCATGCTCAAGCAAGTTTACCTGCAAGGGTCTCCAGCTGGCGGCGGCTTGCACGTTTCTTTGCAGAATAAGATCTGACGAGATCTTGCAGTTCATTAAGCTTTTTCGGGGGCAGGCGCACAGTGAGCATATTTGTATCAATTTCAATCCCAAGAAAAGTCATGCGTTGAGATGGGCCTTCGGCTTTACTCCAAGCAATGCAAAAACCAAGTTGCCTAAGCAATCTAATAAGGGAATTGAGGGCTTCCATGCAGGTTTTATAGTCTAGTGCAATGATGAGGAAGTCATCTAAATATACCACCATTGCATCGTAACCGTGGCGGGCCATCATCCGTCAGACACTTTGGGTCAGGCGGTGAAAAATACTCGGTGCCAGCTTGGCACCAAACGGGAGACGAGTATCATAGAGATAGGTGGGGTGATCCTCTCCAGTAAAAGTCCACTCAAGTCCTGTTGCCTGATAGTTTGATGGATGAATTTTCACTGAGCGGTATGCAGATTTGAGATCGACTTTCGCAAGGTAATCCCCTTTAGTAATAAGGTTAGTAGCATCATCAATCGTTTGGTATTGGAAGGTCTCATGTGAGGCATAATCATTGACAGCACCCCCACTTGGTTGGCTACAATCATGAATCAGACGAATGTCTGTAGAATTTGGTTTGGGGATGGCACCCAGGGCGCTGGCAATGGTGGGTTGTTGTGGAGTAATAACATAATGACCCTCACTAATTTCCGGTAAAAGCTGCTTTTCAACCTGGTTTTTTGCTGACCCAGTGGCTGAATTGTTATTCTTGGTATAAGCTGGCTTATAATTAATGCTTGCATTGGTAATGTAAAAGCCCTCTCTAATCCCTGTCATTAAAAATTCAGCATCAGGGTCATTCTTCAGCTCATTTTATCCAAACCGGATAATTGAGGGAATAAGTGGCTGCTGCTAAAGAGGGTTTGGCAATGGGCTGCGATTCCAGAGTTAGTTTTTTGAAGACTGAGATGAGACATGAGCTGATTTTGGATGGGCCCTGTGACATGATGGTTCAAGGCACACATGTGCATAAGTACATTCAGTTCCAAACTTACAATTACCCCTATTGAAATCTAAGCAAATTGGTCTACCAGATTTGCTATCCACTGGGGCAGGGGAGCGGTTGGTACTATTAACCACCCTGGTGCTGTAAGAGCCAGCATGTCTATTGATATATGGGGTAGAGGATAATGGCTTATCTTTTAAAATGACAGTTGTCAGGTGTGGGATGTCATTGCCCCATGCAAATTTATGAACTGCTTGCAGTTGGCGATATTGCCGATCATTAAAAAGAATGGATCCCCAACTGTAACGATTTGCCAACTGTGAAATTTTATCCGTGTATGACAAATAATTTAACACGGCATTGCCCTGCAGAGACCTTCTTGAATCAGTTCGTACATAATGCATGCGTTGGCACCAAACCACTGAGTAGGAGTGACTGATTCAAGGTGGGTTTCTTAATTTCGACTTTCAGAATTAAATTAACGCCATTTTCTCCTGTACGAAGAACTTGCTGTTCTTTTGGCGATCCGCTCCGCTAGGATTGCCCTTATAATCACTTTTGTCGTTTTGTGTGTCTGTGTGTGTACATTTCCAGTGTTTTCACGTATGATTTCTTCTGTGATTTTTTTGGCTTGGCCGATTTCTTTCAAACTTGGCAGGTAGGTCACACCTTCACCCTAGTTATAAGGAAAAATCTGAAAAAAAATTTTGGCCCACCATTGCCATAGCAACAGCCAAAAAACTGATTTTTGAATAGCTTTGCGCCAAATGTATCTCCTCCTACAAATTTGGGATAAAACCCTTCAGACATTCAGCTCATTCTACTCAGCTTGAGTGTGGGCACAAAGTTACTATTTGAATTTTTGATATCTGTTTTCATTACCGAGAAATTTGACCCCAAAGTTGGGGTAACTTTTCACCAGCAACGGCTCGGCTGGTTTTGTTCATACTTCACAGGTAGGTCGTGCCGTCACTAATTGGAAAAAAAATCCTGGCCCACCACTGCCATTGCAACATCCAAAAACTGATTTTTGAATACTTTCACCCCAAATGTATTACCTTCTACCAGTTTTGTACACAGTCAGCTGGCATCGGTGTCTCTGGGTGTATATGATAAAGGGGAATTGTGCAACCAAATTCGAGTTCGCAGTTTTTCGCCAATAAAAAAATAACTAAGGCAACAACTCACGGTTTTTCAGCATTTTTGTAATAAAGACATTATTCTCTATCAATAATCCGCCCAAAACAGGAACATTTCTACTAATTCTTGTGTTTTTTCGACGTTTTTCGAAAAACCTGCGATTAGGCTGCAAAAGTAAAACATTCCGGAGGGGGCGGAACGGAAGAGCTAAATTTAATGCGTAAAAATAGAACGCGTATTGGGCAGTACTGTCAGTCACGAAAATTGATGAATAAATTAATACACATAAAATATGAATCACGGGCTAATTCAATGGTCACCGAACACTCCACTACTAAACAATCTGTGGCAAGATAGTAGCGTACTGTATATTTGACCCAGATTTGACAAGCGTGGTACAGTTTTTTGCGCGTGTCCGTAATAACGCGCACAAAGGATTGTGGGACAGAGTTATTTATTTGCTGGCATTCTTGACTTTTGACTGCAGTTCTTTTTTATATTTTAGAGTAAATGCTTCTGATATGCTCTTACATTGCTTAATATCCGTCTGAAATTCTGAACTGTGGTCATATTTTTCAATTAGGAGTCGTATATTTAAATAACTCACCGTGACTAGTGTTTTGCATTATGAAGTATGTTATTATGAAGGTCAACACACTGTACTTTAGGTAAATATTTACCATTTTGTTATTTCATTATTTCGCTTTCCAGCATTTACAGGAAACGCTTCATTCTAGAAACTGCTATCGCGAAACGGTTGGAAATAATAAATGTAACAGCAGAATACGTCCTAGCACCTGGTCCTAGTAATTAACTAAGTGACTTCTAAAGACTGAATGGTGTTTGCGAACTTCGTATTAGTAGGGCTATTAAGCGATGAGGGCGCCTATTCTGGACCCATATAAATAAGCACTATCGATTATTACCGATTTTTCGTTAAATTCTTACACAAATTCGCTAGGCAAGGGTTGATGCTGTTGAACCAGTACACATACGTTTAAACAACGTGGCCCAAATGACTCAAAATACTCTACCGACATTGCATGAACTAAACATCGGCAGCGATGACCGTCAATGAACCACACTGTCAGACGCCATCTTCGCAACTGACCACTTGTGTCAAAGTTCACCAAAGACGGTGTCATCTGATTCATATTATGGGATATAACTATATTCCTTTTCCTGTTTATGTGAGCGAGTCATTGTGACGTTTCTCAAGTGTTTTCTCAGGTTTGTGGCTTGGATATCCATATTTAAATACCTAGTTCAACTGAGGCCAACTAAATAGAATGTGAAAAAAGACAAGTTTCAAAGATGTTCAAGTTTTATGTTTCCATGTTCAATGTTCATTTATTTTTCATAGGGTCTCGTGCAGCCTGGGACATACCCTTCACTGGTGCATGCAGCTTATCTTTCCTTGATACAAAATGTATACCTGCTGCATTCTTTACGTCCGAACTGTAAACAAATATTAAATTTACCTACAACTTGCAAGTGTGTTATTTTTAGGATATAAAAAATATATAATTATGCTATTCTAATTTTTTATAGTTGTATAAAATCAATTAAAAAAAGACTATTTATAACATTTATTGCTATAAAACACACCGTTTTTACATTAAAATAAAGTTTGCAAATATATATAGGTACACATAAATACGTCAAATTCCCGGAATAACGAAGCCTACTTAATCTTATAATTGGACAAAATAATTTGTAGGCACTTTATATTAAAATTTAATGGATTGTCAAATTCAGTTACAAATTAAAAGTAACTCATTTATATTTCCTGAATACAGGTAAAAAATAAATACCGAACGTTATTTATAAGAGCGCCATAGTTTATACACGTACTTTGAGGTTTTGATCAATGGTAGAGACTTTTTCTTAGTCGAAGCAGACATCAGTACTTAGAATGGATTGTTCGTCTCTGGCGATGCGGGTTCTGTGCATTTATCAAGTTTCGAACACATCGTGCTGTCCGTCTCAGGGACACAAGTGAACTTTATGAATTTAGTTCCAAAAGAATTGACAACGCTCGACACGGGCGATTTGAACATCGAGTCCGTGTTTCCGATTTTTGTTCACGGCCCATGTTCGTTCTCTGCTAACGCAAACTCACAGAACGATTGTCCCGTACACGCGTAGAAATCTTCGAAATCCTCAAAAGTTTCAGTTGTTAGAGAAATAAACGACTTCGATGTCCGAACATTGTGCTTTGAACATACATTTTTTATCGCACAAACGACGACCGCACTTGCACTGGAGGCGGCCATTTTGGAATCTAAAAATAGGTAAAATGGTGGCACGTGATGTGGTATGCGATTACTGATTGGCTAAAAGACGCATCATCGACCACACGTTTCCAAACACCATCGGAAGTCGGGACGAGAGACAAAACGTCATCATCAAATAGCAATTTTTTTTTTTAATTTAAACTGTGCAATAAATTAAAATCTTATATATGTTGAAAAAAAAATTAGGATCAGGACGTATTTTTAGGTAGGGTCGGGTTACCGGAAACACACCCTTTTTTTCGGCCTTACCAGACTTTGGTTCAGGTCGGAAGTTGTTTTTTTCATTTTGTGTATGCCTAGCATACACAAGCAAAATGGCACTTTTCAGGGCCACACCATCCTCCAAAAAAATTACTACAGTTAATAAGAAATATCCTACATGCACACAAGTGATGTAATGTTTGACCGGCAATGGTAGTGTTTGCAACCTTTTCATCAGTATTTGTTTATTTGTAAAGTAAAGTAAACCAAAATATACCCAAATTAACAACATCCTGAAAAGTTGCACAGAGCTGTGTGCAAAGCCAGTGCCATTCAAATTAAAAGGATATCAGCTGCAACAAATTATGGCAAATATGTCAGTTAATGTAATATTAATATGGTAATAGCCATGGTAATACACATGTCCATACTACTTAATACTAGACTGAAAATCACTGGAAAATTAAAAATGCAGCTCACGTGCCTTTCATAGCAATGATGTATGTCAAAAGGTATAGTATGGATCAGTGTGTCACTGTTGTGAATTTGTCTGCTAATTTGATAGTGTTAGTAGCCATTTCAAAAACTTGCTGGACATCTTGGATTTATATACCCAAAAACACACATTTTGTGTTTTGGACGTTTTTGCTATTTTGGTTTTGTGTTTGGGCAATTCTGTTATTGGTAAGATGAAAAAGGCCGGTAGAGATACCTCTTCTTCTAATAAGCAATTTCCTGTGCCTAAAATCAAGAAGAAGGGTCAATGACCTTGTATTAATCAATGCACTTAAGATCACCTTATTTGCATAACAAATGGTAGCCATTTTGTAGGGTTTCCAGGTTTCAACAATCAGAACTGATTTTGAAATGTCTATATTTTGATGGCTAATGCAGGTTTGTGAAAATTTTTAACAGATTCCTTATTTTTAAGGAAGGGTCTTTCAGTAAATGAAGAAATGTAGTTATCCCTTTTGGATATTAGTTATAAACCGACCGTTAGCTTCACGTTTATGTCACACCATGGAAACAGCCAAAAACATGTTGCTTGTTTTTGAGCAGAGCGGATCGCCAACCAGCCTACCGGCTTGTTACACTATCAGTAATGGATAGAAAATCTACGATATCAAGGCACTTCTCACCTTTCCGGGTCTGAATATAAACCAAAGGATCTAAATCTACCCGTAAACTAATACCACATTGAGAATTGTTCAAAGTGTTCGCTTCTAAAGTGTTCTTGTTGTCAGACAGCAACGCGGACTGTAATAACTGTTGCAGTGGTGTGATCGGTTGGTTCGGGACGGCAGGATCGGCAAGTTGTTGCTGTATATTCTGCATGGGGGCCGCCATGTTGGTGTGTTGTTGTTTTAGTAGCAGCTGTGGGTCACCGTTGGTGGCGCTCAGGTCTTGCATCCGTGTTCCGATAACGTGTTGGTATGTGAGCTTATTTCGTTGTCAAACGCCCATTGTTGAATGTCAATTGCTGGGTCATCGGTAACCACTGTTCTCTGGGTTGTAGGTGTGAAAGCTAGTTTGCTTGAAAAGACACCTGGAAACGTGCTTGGATCAGAGTTCATTGTCTAGGTGCAATAAGGATTGTTACCTGTAAACTGGTGTGTCCTTTTTCTCAGTATCTTGTTTGACCGATCTATCAGGATCTGGTGAAACAGGCGAAGAACACTTTCAGTTGTCACAGCTTGCAGAACAATCCAACAGCCTAGCCAGGCGTGGATGTTTTTCAGTCAAAAATCGAGCGTACCGACGTAACTTTGTGCACTATAGAATGTAAGTGGTAGGTATACCAAAAACAAAACGTACGGTTGTTTCAACAGGATCGGATGATAAGGACATTAGGATGACAAAGAGATTGTTGTTCCTGGCAGCAAATTGTAGCAAAAAAACCGGCAGCAGCAGGTGAGGAAAATTGGCAGCAAAAGCAGGCAATGCAGGAACACTGAATTAAAAGTTTTAAAACACATGCTTAAATAACGGCGCGAAGCGTCACCTACGTTAATCCATAGGCAGTCGCCGAATGATTGGTCACCAACCCCCCCCCCCCCTCAAATATGCAAAAGTGACCTTTAAGTTAACTAGCCCTATACATGGTAGTTCATAAAAGGCAAATGAGGCCTGAAACAGATAATTTATAAATATGCAAATGAGACCTTTGGGTTGAGGAGCCACCCTCAAGCCCCCCCCCCCTGATTTAAAACCAGTTAACAATTAACTTTGCCTTCTTTGCCACTTATCGTCATTGTCCGCCATTAAGCCACGTCCGCACAATACAGCATTGGTTTGTCTCAGTTGCCACTATAACTAATTCTTACGTCTTCATCTTCCTAAAACGTGCAGACGAAAATGCCAGAGGAAATCAAATCGCTGATCTATTACCCTATCCACTATCACGTCACTTATGACGTAGTTAAAAAGAATGGATTTAACGTGGATGGTGAGCGATGGGCCAATGACGCTAAGAAGACGTTTGCTAGATTAGACTTGGATCCATCAGAGGAAATGAATGCGATAACACTTGGATGTGGAAATGGTGAGTATGACATCACACTTATGCGGGCAGCGGCAGCTCCCGCGCAATATGAAAATTTATGCAAGAATATTCATAAGCTGACAGTTTTAGTGCGGCGCCTCCTTTTAGCGAGCGGACTGTAACAAATTAAAAACTTATTGTTTAACTCTAAAAAAAACATTAATTGCTGTACTTACTTAAAAGTAAATATTCACAGTTATAATTATAGTAATAATGGGATTATATAATTAGTTCATAAAATCGTAACCTTGCAACTTTGATAAAACGCTGGATCGGCAGTACAACGGTTCCAATGGCACAAGGGTTCAAAAGGTTCGCAACTTTGATAACACGCTGGATCGGCGTACAACGGTTCCAATGATACAAGGGTTCAAAAGGTTCGCAACTTCGATGAAACGCTGGATCGGCGGTACAAAGGCTCCAAAGTATAAACAAATACGTCCACATTCTACAAATATTAACAGCTATAATTATAGTAACGATGGGACTATATAACGCCGTAATTCATAACATCGTAACCTCTCAACTTTGATAAAACGCTGGATCGGCGGTACAACGGTTCCAATGATACAAGGGTTCCAAAGGTTCGCAACTTTTATACAACGCTGGATCGGCGGTGCAAAGGCTCCAAAGTTTAAACAAATACGTCAGCATTCTACAAATATTAACAGCTATAATTATAGTAACAATACGATTATATAACGCCGTAGTTAACGTCGTAGCCTCTTAACTTTGATAAAACGCTGGATCGGCCGTACACAGTTCCCAAAGTAAATACGTATACCTTAGCGTCGGCATTCTACAAATATTCATAGTTATAATCACAGTAACAATGGGACCATATAACGCCATAATTCATAACAACATGACTACACAACGATTCATTTTCTACTCGTCAAACCATCGTGGTAAACTGCGTGAATAAATTAAAACTATTTCGTTGACTTGGACGCACTGGCACTAAAAACAAATTGGAAATCTCTATCCGGACAAAAATTTTGGCTCCCTCAACTTTGAATTAATTTCTGTTAATTTTTCAAACACATACGATTGTCAGTTACTTTTTCTAGTTGAGCCTGCTCGCATACGAGCCGAACAAATATCATTTTGGGTGACCTCATTAAAAGCTAATTAGAGAAATCGGCTTATTAGCTCCTCGAGCTCGGAGCTCCCCGGAGCTCCTCGGAGGATATAACAGCTCTCCGGAGCTCCACGGATACCGGGCCGGGAACCGCTTGTTTGATTTTGATCACCTCCCTAAATACACTTTATCTACTTTTTATTCTTTATTTGAAGATTGTAAAATATATCCTTATATGACAACCATATATTTCACCCTGGTACTATTTTAATGTATACCAATATTTGTGTTATTCAAGGTAAAGTTGATGAATCCATCATAAACACCTTATTAGAAAAGTATTCGAAGATACGATACACAGCTGTGGACCCACTTCCCGATGAACTTGGAAAGTTTGAAAAAATGGCCAAAGATAATGAGAAGAAATGGCAAAATGTCAAGTTTGACTTTCAAGCAACTACAGTTGAAGAATATTTAGAAAAAGAGAAGAACAAAACGTTCGGTTTGATCGTCATTTCACAATCAGCTTATCATTTCAATGATATAGAGGGCACCTTGGCTCAATTGTACAATGATAATCTGGTCAAAGGAGGAATGTTTTTCATCAAGATGGTTGCAGGTATATGTGATGTATTATCATTATAGCAGTCATTGCATTCATTGTTTAGGCAATATTATTAATAATATGAACCCAGTTCATAGAAAATCACTGTGTAATACATTGTTTATGTACATTATAAACTTACTATACAATTGTATTCGTTGTCTTAATTTTACAGTTATAACAACGCTCAGTTGATCAGAACATTATAATTTTCTTAAGATTCTGACCACGTGGCAGGAAGTATAATTTTCAGCTAATCACCAACTTGTAGTATTAAAATATAGTTTACTAAAAAATTGCAATCCTCTCTGTCATCCCATTACATGCATTCTCTTTTTATAGGTGGATGGGAAAAGGTTTTTCTGAAGATTGGAGAATACTACTGCGACCCCAAATTCCACTTTCTTGGTTCTGAGACAGTGAAAAATATGCTGAAGCGTCGAATTCCTGATATCAAACTAGAAGTCGTCGGCAGAGACAATTTGGTGGATGTGACAGAGTGCTTTGATGAGAAATCGCAAGATGGTGGTTACATGCTGGAATGCCTAACTCAAGTTCACGATTTTCGCAATTTCTGTAAACCAGAAATAAAGAAAGCATTTATGGAGTATTTCAGAGATGAGTGTTGTAACAAGGATGGTGACAAATTCTTTCTCAGGGCAGGAGAGGCAGATTTGATTGCATTCAAGCAGTAGTTAATGAGTTGAAATGAGAAGGATATATAAGCAGCACGTATGTGTTCATGAATGATACGTCAAATTTAGTTAGTTACATTGCTTGTGAGCTTCTGTATTTTAGAATTTTAGAACCGCAGATCAACTTGTCAGCAGCATGAGAGTCCGTTTAAGCAGTGGCCCTTATCTTTGATGTTCCTCTGAAATGTGATGATTTCAATTATGCCACCTCTTAATTTTGTGTGTGAAGGTTTGAATTATCTGATGAGTTTATGATTTTTTTACGAAGTTAATACGACTTCTATTAAGCTATACAATTGTATCAAATCATAACTATCAACACTATTATGATTACAACGTGTAAAGCAGTTCATCAATAAAGAACTCACTCAACGAAATTCTTTTTTTTTTCGATATATTTTTTTATGATTATAACTGCGTTGAATGTGTTTCCACTGTCATAGATTGTCTACGGAATCATAAATTAATAAATGAATGGTAGCCCCACAAGCCACCCGAGGACAAGACTTGTCGTGTCTGGTAACTCCAACGATCTATATTAGTAGATTGTGAGACAAAACTTGTATATCACCCATTGTGTTGTGTCTTGTGTACAAATAATGAATGAATGTTAATGAGCTACTCACGTTCATTCATCGCTTCTGAATTTTCTGCCATTTTCACCACGTTTTTCTAAATATTCGTTGATTCTGTACATTGTTTTAGTTAGTTTTGAACTTCTCTGTGTGTTGTGGCTCTCAGCCACGCTGGCATCCAAGATGTATGCCCACATGTCAAGTCAGCATGTCAGGTTTGCCGGGTTGAATTGAAAACATGGTGTAAAATGTGAATCTGTTGATGGGTCCTGCATTGAAAGCTATGTTCAGGCGATCGCTGAAATTACTGGTTCACAAAATACCGTAGCTGCTTCACGAGCTAATAGTCAGGTTATTGTCTTTCTAATTCGGTTAAGGTAGCGAGACTATTATTTGTGTTGAAAATTACGATTTTCACATTTATTTATTAATTGATGAAATGCACTATAAACTTTCATATGATAAAGTCAACATAACATAGAATGTCATGTAAGTTGGTTAAAATGCATATTTTCTGAAGGGAAGCAAGGCAGCCTCAGTAGTGTTTTCCAAAATCAACAATACAGGTTTAATCTGTGTGCCTATAAATTTCAAAAATAAACTCAAGACAAAGCAATGTTAGGATGTGTTATCAGTAGCTATCTGACACACAATGAGTGTTTCCAAACATTCGAGTGGTTTGTCTCCGCCCCTGTTTGTTTCACAGATTAGTCATTTGCATATGAATGTGTCAGACACAAGGTCACACAGCCACTGAAAAAAAATCATTGATTTTGGTGTTTTCATATGCCGAATTTATCCAATTATAGCTATCCCATTCCTTTATTTTTTGGTTTCTAATAGCCTTACACATTTGGATGCCCCTACACATGGTAAAACAGACCTTGATGGGAAAACAAATTGATTGTGCCGATAAACAAGCTTGAAAATCTTTGCTGTTACTTCATGGACGTTTTCTAGGAGTTTATGTTTTTCAAAATACAAGGTCGTTAACAAAAAATAACGTATACTTATTGTCGTCGGATTAACACCAAATTTTCACAGCTTTAAGGTGACAATGAGAGGAACTTGAATGTGTCCAGACAAACTATTTCATCGATTATTTGTGGTTTGAGTTGGGGGCAATGTGACTAAAACAGTAATTGAAATTCAGCACACTATTTTTTAAAACGCGTTGCTTGAATAAAACTGACCAGACACATTCAATTTACCAGACTATTGAACAACTAGGAAAAGTGAAAAAAATACTTCTTATCGCCAGCGTAAATGCGTAATTATTTTTTTTACAGAAAAAGTAATTTTTCACCTTTGATTGAGTAACGCGTCGTAGAATGCAGATACGGGCATGCAAAATACACTTGTGAAAAGCTTGAAGTCTGGCGATTCTAAAAATATATACTTTCCCGGGTCTATTTGTAGTCATTTAGTCACAATTAGAAGATGAAAACAAGTATGCAAATAATAGTCTCGCTACCTTAAATCAGTTGAACTCGTCTGTGAGTTTATGATTTGGTACTGGTATTGCCAGTATTAGCAATAGTTTCGTTTTTGTAGAGCCTCTAATTCAACCAGCTACTAAGCTAATACTGTCGAGAGTTCCTCCCTTCATGTCTAATGACATTCTTGAAAAAGAATTGACTCGCTATGGTAGAATTGTTAGCACTTTGCGTATTATCCCCCACCGGGATGCAAAAACCATAACTACGTTATTTAAAGTCTTTTCGGAGACAGGTTTACATGCTGTGTGTTCAAGTTAAACTTCAAGGTGTATTTATTGTTAAATATGACGACTGCCCCTACAGGATGTATTTGCCTACCGACAAGGTCACAGATGCCACAAAAAGGGACATATACGAATACATCGTCGGGACAATCTCGCTCGTGTCACCAATACCAACGATTTGAGCGACCAATCCTTGCCACTTAAAAATATTAGCAATCGGAACTTTTTTAGGGCTTTTTATTTAAGCCTTTTACACGGCGAAATATATTGTAATATACTATACGATTATTGGTTGCTATGAAGACAGTAGAAGCCTAGTTTCGGCTCCATTCAAAGATGATAGAACATAGGAAAAATTTAAATTAAGGAGCTGACCAAGCAATATATAACAAATCTGGGTAAAAACTACCGTGTCATCAAACGTTGACTCAAAAATAAAATTGCTGAACTAGAATGATATAACCAACAACCCTATATTTGAAAAATAATTGAATGAGAAAAAATCATTACTCGGAAGATTCACCATATCAGAGACGAAAAGGGCTGCGATAGGATCACGCCATCAAATACTCAATGAGAATGACGACATAGAAAAATATAAAGGTGAAAAGAAGATAATTTCTCGACTGGAAAAACTATGTGGCATTCTTACGGACTCATCTTGCAGTATGCACCAACTGGCAAAGCAATTTTATTCAGACCTACCTGTATTCGCCTGACCCTGTATCAGTAGAATATCAGAAACAAATGGTAGAGGACCTGCCCAGCTTACAAAAATCTCTAACGAAAAATGTGACTCTCCGCTATCATTTGATGAGCTCTCTAAGGCAGTCAAACAAATATCTATTGGAAAAACTTCTTGCATTGATGGGCTGCCGGGAGAATTTTACAAGCGTTTCTGACCTTTACTTGGTCATGACTTGTTTAGGGTGTTTTCTACTTCCAAAAAATGTCAATGAATATTTATTGAAAAATTGGCGTAACGTTAGTATTTTGTGTTCAGACTTCAAAAGCTCTGTCGTTGAGACTCGGGTCTCTACTTCCTGACACCATTCACGCCAACCAGTCTTACTGCATTCGTGGTCGACAAATATTTGATAATATTAACCTAGTACGTGACATCACTTCATATGCTAACATTAACAAAGAACTTGCAATCGTGTCATTAGACCAACAACAAGCCTTTGATCATATTCATCATGGCTACCTATTTAAAACATTGATTTATTCTGGCACAAAGTGTCTTGTGCGTAATTAACAACTCAGGTCAATTATATTCAATAGTTATTGAACCACTTTTATACAAAACACGAACACAAAGTACAATGCATGGTCTAAGAATACATAACGCCAGGGGAAACCATGTACATCTTACAGTATATGCGGACGATGATCAGTTTGAATAATGCGGGGAAAATTATTGGCACCTACATTGGAAACAGCTCATCATTTTTGACAAGAACTGGGAGGAAATGCTCGAAAAAGTCGAATCAAAACGGGAAAGGTGGAAAAAAATACGCACCAAACATGTTATATAGAGGGGGCACTCTGGTAATAAACCAATCATAGTGTCAAAGTTTCTCCATAGATTTATCTGTTTATGGTCACCTGTAATTTTCATTAGTCACATCCAAGAAATATTGTTTAAGTTCTTTTGGCGCGGACGTCATTGGGTCTGTAAAGAGATTGTATATTTACCAGTGGCAGAAGGCGGCCATGGTATTGTGAATCTGTCAACACGTATATCTTGTTTCCGTCTCCAATACATACAAAGATATCTATACTCGGGTCTGAATCACCCTTGTTTTACACTCACCAGTTTGTTTCTCCAACAGATACACAACCTGCATTACGACAAAGAAATATTTATCACTACTCCTCTCAGAAATACCTTCAACATTCCTTTTTTTGTTGTGATGTTCTAAAAGTTTGGTCTACGTTACCAACTTTTAGGAAAAATAGGCCAACCACCTATTAAGATGTGTGTGAAGAACCACTTTTGCACAATCCTCTAATGTTGCATCCCATACAACACGCGCCGTTAAAACTACTGCATTTTCAAGAAGCTATTATCACCAAATTTGACCAGCTAATAGATTGTTGCTTCGGACTCGTGATCGGTAGACAATTGAAGCAATTGCACTGACCTAGATTTATTCACTAACAAATACGACATTGGAGGAACCTTTGTTGCAAATTGCACATGAAAAGAAAGTCGAGAAAGACAACGGTGACATTTAATGCCCGGAACTGTCGCCTGGCACAATTTTCTTTTTTTTTTTAAAGAAACATGTTCTTTGCAATTAATTATAAGCGTCAAAAACATCCGGGCGTTTTCCATTTTGAATACGTATTTTTTCCGCATTTTTACTGGTACATGCAACAAAGGGATTATTTCGTGGGATCACAAACACTCGGACCACTGCGCTGTAGAAATATTCTCTCGATCCAAATCCACCTGTATGTTAGCTGTTTCATTCATTCCCATCGTTATTTAGAACAATGTATATATTTTCATAATTGTCATAAAAAATGAGTTGTTTTCGATGCCCATTACATATCAGGTCTGACATTACAATCTGCTCGAGGGATACATTTGAGATATTTTTATATTTGTACATGTTGTTAGGCTATCATTTTTATTTGAACTTATAATGTTTTATACCAAGCAGATATAAAATTGCTGCTCTGTAATATAAATCTATCAGGTGGTGATCTAGACACTCCGCGTGATATATACAAATATACAGAGATACCGTACGTACTACAAACTATCATAATTCAATGCGCAATGTTCAAATATCATGTACAGTTGTGTTATCAGTATTTGAAAAGGTTGCTCCCGAAAACTGAGTTATTCACGGCACGAGTTATATTAGCTATTCGCTGTGTATGGTTAGCAACGTATTACCCAATGCCCTAGTGCATTGCATTGCCTCACCCGATCCCTTACCTTGTCTAGTAGACGGGCTGTTTATTGTTAATGAACAAATATTAAAATCTTCGTGAAAACCCCTAACCCTTGGGTGGGTTTCATGAGTACATTTACGTTATGTTGTGGTTACAGGCTTTATGCACGTTTGAATGTGTTAACAAGATGGGCGAGACTATTCCTCACGGGAAATTGTTCATTCATCTGCTGGGGAGCGGATTTATCCATACTGATGTCGAGGATCGCACTAGTCACGTGTGTTGCCATCACTAAGATTATATTTAGATCTGATAGTATGTATATTTATGTTTCTGTGCATTCATTGCATTGAAGGTCATTTAAAGGTTCCATTTAATCTTTGACCTCCCAGGGGTATGTCATGAAATGTACATAGAGCTGTCGACGTTGTGTACATATATATATGGCTTATCTGTGTTATATTACTTGAAGCTATTGATGTGGTATACACTTCTCATATTAACAGCACATTACTGGTTTTTGTAGGCACCATGATGCTCAAAGCGCTGTCTAGTCTCGTCGTACGTAGAGTACCCTTCAGGAAATTACTGCCAAGGTTCGCCACTTCCGCGACTACCACAAACAGACGATGCTTGTCCACCGCAACTAGTGACTCTTCGTTGAACCCGAAAGACATCAGACAAAGGCCCAGACTGGTGGAGTTGAAAAATGGTAGTAAAGTGAGTGAATTAATTAATTAACGATGTTGTGAACGTATTAGTAAGGGACATGCCGTTGTTATCTTGGACTAGTGTGTTAATGATATTATTTCACAACTGTAATGTGTTTCACCACCGTGTCAATATATGGGTGTATATATATAATGTATGCCTGTGTGTGCAATCTATATCGGAGATCTCGTATATATTAAATTATAGGGGCGGTGACAATATTGATAAAATTGGCCATAGTAACGTTCATTATATATTCCTCAGAATTTGCACATATTTAAACCATGTCATGAACTTTCCAGAATTCTCCAATACGATCGAACACTGTATTTCAAAATAATATATTACTATATTTTAATTTCTCGATATGAGTATCATGGCACTGCGGAATTCAATCTAAAACTTAAATTTCATGTGATAAATAAAACAACATAATTCGGCAATATCAACACATTTGATTCGGTGTCATACATGTTTCCGTGGATGTCTCAGGCTGGCCGATTGTTTCAATTCCACTCATAGTCTACGTGGTAAGGAGATTACATTGGATAAGCAACATACACTCCAATGGTTTCTGGATTACTTGGCTCTGGAAGGTATGCTTACTGGGGTTAACTTGTACATTTAATTAATGTATGCTCTTTTTGTTTCATTAAATCCACCACCAATTGTTTCTATGCATATTATATTAAACTAATCATCTGTACTATCAATCAGGTGAAAACAACATTCTCGAAGGCTGAGATAAACAGGCGAGTAACAAACCTCCGACAACGCATGGAGAAGGATGATATTTCTGCATGTTTGTTAACATCGTATCACAATATCAACTACTTCAGTGATTTTCTCTACTGCTCGTTTGCCCGTTCGTATGGTCTTGTCGTCACCATGGACAAGACCATAAACATTTCGGCCACCGTTGATGGCGGTCAACCGTGGCGCCGCACCCATGGTGAAAACATCGCATACACTGACTGGCAGCCAGGTAACTTCTTCCATGCAGTTGAAACTGTCCTGGAGCCGTATAAAGGTGCAATAGGTGTTGAGTTTGACCATCTCACTGCTGACAACTTCAAGAAGCTGGAGAAATCTCTAACCGGTCGATCTCTTGTCGATATCAGCGAGGCATCAATGAAGATGAGGTTGATCAAATCCCCAGAAGAGCTGTTTGTGACACGAGAGGGTGCTCGTATTGCAGAGGTTGGTGCCTGGGCATGCGTGGACGCAATCAAGGAAGGTGTGATGGAATACGAAATTGCTCTTGCTGGTACGGAACCAATGGTTAGGGAGATCGCCAAAACATTTCCACATGATGAGTTGAGAAACAGTAAGTATCTACGCTGTGACCTGGAGAATTACCGTTTCAAGTATTCAGCCTAATAATATTTTAGTCCTATATTCAGGGAT
Source organism: Saccoglossus kowalevskii (assembly GCF_978046115.1). Taxonomy (NCBI): domain Eukaryota; kingdom Metazoa; phylum Hemichordata; class Enteropneusta; family Harrimaniidae; genus Saccoglossus; species Saccoglossus kowalevskii. The sequence goes on from NC_140651.1 coordinate 19,569,625, forward strand.
TCATTATGCTGTGATCATTTTCAACATGACTTGACTTTATTTTTAACAGCATGGGTATGGGTTCAGTCAGGAGTAAATACCGATAGTGCTCATCATCCAGTCACTACGAGACGTTTAATGAAAGGAGATATACTTAGCGTCAATTGTTTCCCAATGATATCAGGGTGAGTAATTATTCTTAATAAATTTGCATCAGAAAAAACGCACCACAAGAGTATGTCCGTAGCTAATTGTCACAGTTCCGAAAATTCGGTCGTGATCAAGTATTCGTCATTTTAGGGTGTCACGGACGCATCAGATATCTAGAATGTGCCATCTAGTGATTCTCTGTTTTCGTGGGAACATCAATATTCTATGTACATTCCCGTGGAAAATTAATAGAAATAAATAAATACGTTGATAATCAATCAAATGTTTGATTTGAACAAATCAAACAATTTATGAAAATATTTAAATTACACAATTTTACTGTTTGTGGGGCGTCACAATTTGCATTATGTTGCTTTGAATAAACGCCACAAGTCAATATTTTTTGTACAACTATGAACAATATTAAGGCGCGCATTGCATCATGTTTGTAATATATATGTATGCAATTGTATATTTGCGCATAATTAAGTTAGTAATGCAATTTTTCGTTGTGGTATTTAAACATTTTACGTTAAATGTATCCATAGAGCTGCGCATTTCAGCTTACGAAACATCTGGTTATTAGTATATTGTTTTTAACTATGATTAAGAGCGAACATTTTAACACGATTCTATTTTTACCATGTGCTACAATGATCAGAACCAGGCATGTTCGTTTTAGCGGGTGACACAACAATCAATCAAAATTAGCTATTAGCCTAAAAATACTCGTTTAGTAATTCGTCATACTCTTCATTATTATATATCTGTCACCGTAACGCCATAGGTTACAGCGTGCCGTAATTTTACGGTATTTTACGGGGTATTTTCATCCTACCATATTAGGAAATGCGAATTCCGAATATGGAATGATTACGCGCGTAAGCGTCCTCTAATAATAAAAACAAACATGGCTGCCACTAGGGTTTGACCGGACTCCATACAAAGCAGTTCGCTGATTCTGTTCTAAACTTTTTAGATTTCGGCATTCCCATGATGTATTCTTGGTAGGATAAGATGTATAATAATAAGGTTATTACGAAGATACTTCAAAGTATGCACTCAGACATGCTGCGCGTCGGTCGATACTGCCGCTGTACTGTCTTCGTGCATACTTAGAGGTATCTTCGTAATAACCTCATATTATTCCTGGTATTATAGTGAATACATGGGGGAAAAGATAGCGTCACTGTGAACTTTCAAAAAGCAATCAGCCAGGGGTTTTATACTGAACCTATTTTGAGTGCCCCTGAATTAAGAGAAATAGTTGCTAATTTGTATAATCGCAATAATTTTGCCAGATAAACCATATATTATATTTAAATGGTAGAGTAAGTTTTAAATTGTATATGACAACGTATTATAATCTTTATACCAATGCATTTTCGATATAATTGAAGGTGTATATTGCAAAACGCTTCATTACAACACTTTCCTTGGTAAAAGTTAGTATTCGTTATGTTAGTATCATATTATTATTCAATATTTTAAGTACTGTTATGTAATTGGTTTAACATTTTATTGTCGGAAAACCTAGTTGAAAGCCCGTTTGATTTCGAGTAACTTGGTCAAAAATCAAATCTTATAGATGCAGCGTTCGCGGGTTATACTGATCGAAACCTGACGCATTATCTATTGCCCTCACAGAAATAAATCCCGTCATGCATTGCTATTTGAATTCTGCTTCGGGAGCGCGATGTACGATGTTATATCGGTAATATAGTCATTGGTCATAAACATGTATATGAAAGATGAACCTGTTGGCTATTCAAAAAAAAAGAGTATAGTGTGCATACCAGACTATGTTAATGAAAAATGCTTGACATCGATTATTCATTTTGTAAAATCATAGTCCATGTGCATAGCCCATTTCCGGTCGTCAAACAGAGAAACCCGCGTGCGATTCGTTGACTTGGTGACACTCTAGGGTATTAAAAACCTAATCAAAGCGATGTTCGGCCATTGGCGGGGCAGATATCTTGAAAATCGCATAGCTGTTGTATTTATTACAGTACACATATTACATACCATAAAAGGCTTTTAAATATTGCCGACAATACAACTACAATCTGACACAATATGAATTGTCTGTCGACCGAGTCGTTCTACTAATAAAGACTAGTACGTTTACATCTTGTCGTGTGCATGTAATTTCGTAAATTCACTTTTTGTTTTGAATATCATTTCTCGTTACAGGTACTACACAGCAGTAGAAAGGACTATGTTCGTCGACCATGTGCCCTCCGACAGACACTTAGAACTCTGGGAGATTAACTGCAAAGTACAGCGCAAGGGGAATGAGCTAATCAAGCCCGGGATTCGATGTAGCGACATTGCCTGGGAGTTGAATGAAATATATCGTGAACATGACTTACTGAATGATCTTCCAATTGGCTATGGTCACTCTTTTGGGATTTTAAGTCATTATTATGGACGAGAAGCTGGTAAGCTTGTGAATATAAACAAACACAAAACTAAAGCATACACAGTTGTGTTGAATGCAACTAAGGTTACTTTGTAGTCAGTACTATGATTTATCACTTATTTTAAGTCAAAATGTCTCTCTTTTTCTATCTCCGTCTTTACAATACAGGATTGGAATTGAGAGAGGACGTCCACACAATCCTTGAACCAGGAATGGTTGTGTCAATGGAACCTATGATCATGATTCCTGAGGGAAGTCCTGGTGCTGGTGGATACCGAGAACATGACATCTTGATTGTCACCGAAGACGGTGCTGAAAATATCACGAAATTCCCGGTTGGCCCCGAACACCTCGTCATCAAAAAATAAAACAAAATAATTGGATTCTCCATCACTCAGGAAATCTAGAAACACTTTCAATTTTCTTGTCAATGAAAAAAAACTACAATGTATTTTAATAAATGTTTTTGATAAATTAATTCGTTGAGCTTTGGTGCTTTCGTTACACTGCAATTTGTGTGCGTCAAATGTAATCACGAGTCAGAAATGCAAAGTGTTATTTTGAGACAGGGTCTGTTGGTTGAAATTGTAGTATATTTTTTTTAATTATGTTTTTTAGACCGCACTTGTTCACATGTTCCTCAAGTCCGTGTCAAGTGTTAACTTGTTTGAAATCGGTGGACAGATGCAATACAGGTTGATCAGACTCGTAATTGGAGGGTCGATACTACTAATAATGAAAATAATTATTTAGTAGATTTGTATGTGCCTAGTTTTTTTTTTTTTTTTTTTTTTTTTTGCAAATTGAATTATTGTTAGACACATCGGTTCTACTATAATTGCATTAACATTTTAAGCATGGTTGGCGGGGACGTGATCTTCGTTGCCTAAAGCACGATGTAATGGAAAACAACACAAAAATGTGCACATTAAATATGAAGATATCTGATCTATTTAGATCAAAAGATGATCAACTTGGGTTTAATACAATCTATTTCATAAATTTGTTAATCCCCCAAAAATAATTTTGGACAATTTCATTCCTTGTTTTAAAAAGACATGAAGCATTTGTGATGTGTGCATGTAATTATAAAAACTCAGTATGAGTTTTCCATTCAACATATGCAATACATTTAATAAATATGAGCAGTAACTTGTATAATAATTAAATAATAAATATTAGAACCCCTCCTAAACCCCACTATGCAGTACATAGGCAGATAATAATAATTAGTGTGTAGTTTCTATATTTTGTGAGATACTGAGTCGTCCGCCTCTAGGCTCAATCAGATATTATTTTCTTCGAGATATGTTTATGATTTAACTATCTAATTAACAATCAGTTCAGAATACGTTTTAAGTTTCAAGGATATTATACCGAGTGCACGACATTAATTAATTCGCAGTGAAATGACAATGACGGCTAAGTGTTTATTTAAGGTAGAGATGCAGTTTACCTGACAGGTATTTTAATTAGTTAATTAGGAAACCAAGATGACCTCCCTAGTCCACAAAACTATATATTTTCGGAAAGTTTATTGTATGAATTTTAAAATGTTGTTAGTATTTATTATGGACACTGTAGTTAGAAATATGCACAAAAGTGTTTACGATAGCCTATATTTGATTATGATATTTGGATCATTGACGCCACCACGCTTACTTTGACTTTTAAGATTTCCATTCTTTCAGATTCTGTTGATAGATATTGTTCGAATTTTCAGTAACATAATTAATTGGTGATACGAAGGATACATTTGCCTTTGAGTTTTGTCTTTTACAAATATAATTATTGTCATCTAAAGTTGGCGACGTCCATATCAGTGTTACTATCAGTATACTCGTGACGTACGTCATATGCCGGTCATTTCATTTAAAGTGGGATGGTCGTCCCCTGTGCACGCGCGGGAATTGAGTCCCAAGCGATGATAACAACACACGCTAAAACGCAAGGGCTTATGGGTAGACGCTAGTTTGTAAACATTAACACGCAATGGCCATCTGATGCATGCGCAGGTGACGACTCCCCCGCTTTAATCATTGATAGGCATTGATGTAATGTAAGAAAGGGGTAAGGTAATGGGAAAAACATAGACATAATATAATAAGTGAAATACTATTTTTATTCGAAACTATTATTTCATTCAAATAACTAGAATTCCTGCATCAAGCGCCCGCGTGGTTCGTGTGGCCAGTTGGTGTATACTAGTATATATATACCGGTACATTATGACATCGTGTTTGTTTAGTGTGGTTATGTGTTGTATGGTCCATAAATAAATAGTGGTACAATAAATAAAACAGTATGTGAAATTTAAATGCTCGTGATTAATTTAAAAATGTATGAATCGGATTGGTCCAAAATTTAATAATGTATTTTCTCTGAAATATACAAAATAAAAACCATTAGTCAAATTAGACAGTCGATAGGCACCATCACATCTTACCGTATGTTCTATATTCTTAAAGAGTATTTACGTAATGCTTGTGTGATATTTTTTTGCGTTGCGTTTTCCACATATTAGCCCTTCTCACACGTAGTTGCCGGTCCTGATTGATATGCTGCCCGAGGCCAAGTCACTGTTGCAATAGACTAGTCTGGAATCCAGCCATTCAGAGATCCCTACCAAGATTTTTCAAGGTGTGAAGGCATCTAGTCTATAATAGACTGGAACAACGGGCCTATACTATACTAAGAGGCAGGTTATCGTGGTTCATCATTATTTGCATAAACCGTTACCATGCTTCACTGAACAAGACTTTTGGAGACCGATTCTAACCTTACTCAGATTGTTTCAACATGCTTGGAAAGATGTTCTCTCTGTCAACGGCGCTGTATCTGTTGTATAAAGTTACCGTGATCTGTTCGCAGAGTACGGTGGATCAGTGTGACAGAGCAAGATATCATCGGTATTGCACGGCAGGTCAGGGGTGTAGCTTTACTGTAACAATACCTGAATGTGGCAAATGTCACGACGACAACGATCAACAAAATGACGTGGTAACCATATTAAGCCGGCAAATTCAGCAACAAAATGAGTTGATTGAACAGCAAACTGCAACGATACAGGAATTACTACAGTCAGTACAACGCCTAAATGGTCAGAACGAATGTGACAGTCAAGGGACGGACTCGCCAACTGAATACAATCCCGGTGCATTCAACATTACAGGAGCGACAGGCGAGTATTGTTTGTAATGGCTATAACAGCAGCTATGTATAGCGCGAATGTGAAGTGTGTGATTACCTGGGGCATGTTACCCCGACGGATAATGTAATAAATTCCTGACAATGTATCACTAACCGATAATGTAACAAGAATTTAACCGATAGTGTATTTTTTTTCAACTGATAACGTAACAAGATGACTATCCATAACTATGACTATCTATTTATATCATCCCATCAAATAACAAATATTCTGAATATTAATTGTTTTTAGCTGCAAATTAATTAGAAACGAGTACTGAACTTTCTTTATACTTTAGAGGACACGTTCAGCTTGCTAATATTGACTTCATACTTTCGTGTTCAAAGATTGGTTTCGAGTGTCAATGTGTATAGCAGTCCAGTCAGAACTGCTTCCTTAGAGCATTGACCTGAGCTGCATATAGGCATTCCGTAACGGTAAACATCAAACAAACTATTCATTGCACGGTGTTCCCACTCTTACTCTCCGGTCCCTACAAAATGATGATATTACTAAATTACTGAAAACATAAATGCTACTACTCGTGCGTGACAGTAGTAATGATAATAAATTTGCGTCGATGATTTGTTTAGTTTAAATTCCTTTCTATTGTAAAACATGGTTAAAAAGCGACACACAGAAAGTTCAAGTTTATCGCGTGCTACGTGAATTCACGTCTGCAATTAGGAAAATCACGTAACGCGTTGGTGAGATCCCAAGCTTAGTTGATAAGCTGGATTGTTTTCTGCATATGGCCCCGAGATCGATTTTTTTCGATGAGATAGTTGTTGGATGTCTACTAACTTTATTTTGAGACGGAAAATATGGTACTATGCGCATACACCGTGACACAAAACAGAAAACATGGAAGCAACCTTTTGGAGTTGTCGACATGATGGAAAGAAATTAACATGTGACTATCAATAAAATAAACTCAGTACTAGTGTACAGGTGTTTGTTTCTATGATAGACAAACTAAATCGCCGCTGTAATGGGGATATTTTTTGTTATTCCCATGTTTCACATGCCCATGTGTTACGACTGTACTTTGGACATTTTGGAGATATTGTGTTACATAGTTTATTGTGTGATATCGCCTCGATATTATTAATTCTATTTCACTGTAAATAATGTAATGTATGTTACTGCTAGTTATAGCATTATTCATCTTTCTCTCACATAATACAGGACATTGTACTCATGATATCGTACATACAATGGGGATGCGGGGATAAATTGCTACAGCATCGAAGCCTGTATGCGAACAATGCAAGGAGTAACATTTCGACGAGTGTTGAAATATTCTCATATCGGACTAGTACGTGTAAAATAATCATAAATGATAACGAAGCACAATAAGCTGTCATCCGTGCATCATTCAGATTGGGAGTTGGTTGTATATAGTAATCAAAACGAATTCACCCTTTGAAGATTTCAAGAACGTGTGAAGATTACTAGTAAATGGCGCACCCTGTTTCAGCAGGTCAACATCTCACCTCGTACACACGCTGCCATAAATATAATATATGTAAAGGGTGTTCACGTTAGAGATCTCGGCACGTGCCGATATTCGGGACCGAGTGGGCACGTGCCGAAACGTGTATGTGAACGGATGCACGGGACCGAAACTCGGCATGTGCCGAGATTTGCTGCATGAACACTCGGCAGGAGCCGAAATCACGCCATCGGCGGTGAATTTAAGAGAACATTTAAGACATATATATATAATATATGACATGATGATGGAGGGAAGTAAAGCTGTATAATGGTCGGATGTTGTAGTAATTAATTAAGTGAATGCAGAACGTTTGTCATCGACACATATTTATACGCTGCTGCAACCGCAATGCTAGTAGGCGTGAACAAATAATTGTTTTTCTAATCTTCTTTGCCGTTCATGCGCACGATGACTCGTAATAAATACCATAACAGCAAATGAATATAATTTCAATAAAGCAATTTTTCTTAGCATCATATGAGTATCGTTTTCTATGTTTGGGTGCATGATTTCGACACGAGTCGAGTTGGTCCCAAGTGGGTCCCGACTATCAGCGTGCACGCAACTGCTGTAATTCTTCTGCAAACACAAAGGCTTAAAATTGTTTCGAGATCTCTCAACGTGAACGTAGCAATAATTTACTACGTTCACCTTACGGGATCTCGGCAGGTGGTGGTTTATGAAAAAAAACATGAAAGATTGTTTTAATTATAATGTACTGACCAGATGAAATTAACATATGACAATACAATTATAAATGAAATATAAACAATGTAAACTGAAATGAATTGACTATTGAGTATTGTACGAAATGTGGGTTGCATAAATAACTTGATCAACAGTTTGATTTACATATTAATATCAATATTATCGAGAAAAAACAAAAGCAAAAGTCGATGTGGTAGTTCAATAACTAACTTGGACAACAATATAAAAGAAGTAGTTCACAAAAATTATGTACACCTCAAATATCAAAGCAATAGGATTGGTAGTTTTGAAGAAGAAATCGAAAATATTATTTTTACCAAAACATTCGCAAAAAATATAGAATAATGATATCTTCACGAAGTGTACAAATCTGATAGTGGTCCACCCAAGGTACATGTAACATATCAAAGCTCACGGGCTGGTAGTTTTGAGGAAGAAGTCGAAACAGTAAGTGTTGAAGGAAGACGGACAGACAGACAACAGACGACGGCGGACATGTATCTAGTATATGAACAGTTCCCCCGGTCATCTACAATGACAACAGAGCTTAGAACTACCCCGAGCTGGTGAATTAGAACTGATTACAGAAGTGGTAGTGCGTGGCAAAAAACATAATAATTGGTGGCACCCTTAAATTTAAATACTCAGAAACTAATCGTCCATGGAACGTCGTGGGTAAATTATTGCTCTTTCGACCTCAGTGGAAAACACTGATTGCTGTCGGGTTGTGATTGCGTAACTATAGAGCAGTGATCAGACACAACTATAGAACAGTGATTGGTTAACTAGATCCCACTAGCAGAAGATAAATTGTGTTGACTGCTGCTGTAATGATGATTGTACGTGTTTCTGTCAATAAAACAACTTATAGGCAATGTTGTCACAGTAAATCAAGAGCTCAGTGAGCTGGTCAGTGAGAAACATGCATTTTCGATTATCGCATGCTGGTTGGCAAAATATAACCAATGACAGTATATCTTACTGTGGTTTTATTTGTTCACATAATCGCCACCCAGCATGCTTATCCCTCATAAACAATGTCGCTCACTGATCAACACAAGCACGTGATTTGCTGGAGATGCTGAATTACGGACATCGAGTTACGAAAACATCGAGTTACAAAAATGTTCACGCCTATATTTTAGAAACCACTGTTACGGGCAATATACTTTAATGATCAGTTGACCCAACATCGAATTATGGGCAACCTGGATTTTGTGTTTTGTGTAATATTTATATTTAGTAACTCGAACGTTATTAACAGTTAACTGAATTTTGAACGGGCAACATACATCAATAAACCAACAAGAAAATATATGTTGCGCGTAAATCGAAGTTCAGTTAACTGTTAATTAAAGGTCGAGTTACTAAATATGGACGTTAAACAACAATAGCATTCTATGTTGCCCGTAACTCGAAGTTTGTTCAACTGTGAATTGAACATCGAGTTACAATTTGGGCGTGGTTTAAAAAATATGGGCGTGGTCATTTTTGTAACTCGATATTCATAACTTGATGCCCATAACTCGAACAATTCAGCATCTCAATTGTATGTAACGTTGCTCACTAGTTGTTTTATATTTGCCATGTGCGTAGTTTTAGGGGGCTTCTCAAAATATGTGGACGTGAATAAAATAAACTACAAGGTAATCATAAATATCAGAAATGGATAGTTATGTCTTTAATCAGTCTTTTCAACTTTCTGGATAAGTGTATATGAATAAATTCAAACAAAAGAGAGACAACAAAAACTTTTCTTTACAAGGAAACAAAACTACCTGAAAGCTAACAATGACATGTCAAATTATTAAAAGTAGATTTTTTTCATTCAAAAGATATTGCAATGCAGATTGAAAAACTGATCGAGAGATCTAGGTTTACATGATCATTTTATTTTGGTGGCCGCTGTAATACACTGACTCGTACTATGTCAATAACGGTACTAAATCTACGCTGGAATTATATTTAGAAATGTGAAAATATTTACAGGCAGAATGTTTTTATTTTACGTATTAACTATATTTTGTCAAAATAATGAATACTGCTATGTTTATTGCGAAAACATGTTTCATGTTATAGTACTCATAACCTAATTTCAAGATGCAATATAAAAAATTAAAAAAAAAATCACGTGGTGATAAAATAGTCAAATTATCCACAAATTTAAAAATGCAATGAACAAGAAATGTTCAATTTTGTTTGTTTGAAATGCTGTTTGACAAAACATATATTTAATACGCATGCGCATTGGTTGTTTTGGATACGTACAATAACAATCACTGCACATGCGTGTCGTTTTTGATTTTTCATCTTTTTAAGTTCATTCTCATAATAAATAATTTATTATTTACAGATTGTGATGACATACAGAATAAAGTTGGACCCATCTCTGGTGTTTACCAGATACAACCAGAACGTGGGCTGAATACAAGGAAGGTTTTGGAAACACTGAAGGAGAATACTGGATCGGCAACAATATTATCCATCACTTGACAAATCAGGCTACGTATAAACTGAGAATTGACTTGAAAAAATGGTCTGGAATTACTTCGTACACAGACTATGATGTTTTCATGATTGAAAATGAAGATAATAACTACAAGTTGCATTTAGGAAAAAGCACAGGTCTTGCTGGTGACTCCTTGAACAATAACGAACAGCTGTTTTCAACCATAGATCGAGATAACAATAACTATTGCGCAAGAGATCATTTGGGCGGATGGTGGTATGATGATAATGACTGCAGACAAGCTAATTTAAACGGATTTTATTCAGATCCCATGGCCTCAAGGAACTGGGCCCTTATCACGTGGTACACATTCAACCTAGAGAGCCCATTGAAAGGAGTTACGATGAAAATACAGAAAAACATATAGCAATGATGATCACGTTTTAAAATCACGATTTGAATGAAATTTGCTAATCTGCATATAGGCTTGAATACAAGTGTCACGGTTTACTAAACTTGATACACTCATGAACTAAAACTGCAGTGTTACTAAATGCATATTAAACAAGTTAGTATAGTATATCAGATAAGCGACCCATAGTTCAATTTTACCCCCCCCCCACTCCCAAAAGTGTTTACAGGACCAATGGTTTGGGTTAGTGCTATATTTTATTTAGATATGATTCTTGACTTGACAGTGTGCTAGCCATTTTGCATGGAAGTACCCTCGAATCCAATATGACACTGCAGAAAATTAATAATGACATATTGTCAGCATGTTTATTCCACAGTTATATCTTTTATATAGCAAAGATGGCTATAGCCCTGGAATCTGCATGAGCACATAGATGTTTATGAAGAATGAAGAACACGGATTTTTGTTTCCAAATAGGGGTGTTTATAAGTCATCCTTTTATAGTACAATAGGCCAAAATGTCTGATTTTCGAGAGTTTAAATTTTAAAGATCATAATCTCAAATCTTCCAAACTAAAAAAAGAATCTCTAGTATATTTTATTATTCAAATGGATCATACATCATGCCCATGTTAATTTTGATTCATTTATAAAAAAGAATTTGTGTAGCAAATTACTGTAAATATATTATACACAAACCCTGTGTCATCAACTTCTATAGCCCCTAATTGTTGAGATGTCAGATGCAATGAAAGTCACTTCGAATGTTTAAATCTTAAAACGAATATCATACTTTATTGTTCAAATTGATGATAGCACATCATGTCCTATTCTGACCCAAAAAATCTGTGCCATTTAAACATAGACCAGGGTCTATGATTTAAACAACATCAAGAAATACTCAATCAAATCTCTAAAACAAAGAATGCATAAACACGTTTTAAACGATTTAAATTTTACAGATTTTAGTTTCTGAATTGCATACACTCGTCATTATAACTTATGGAAGGCAAGAATGTATTTAGAATGAAATGAATTCAATAAAATTGACAATACATCTCATTACATTTATATCTTCCAAACTTCAGTGTTATTACTAGTACAGTAGGAATTATATATTTTCTGAAATTCAACATTTTTGATTTTCAAATGTAATTAAGACATTGACATTGACTGTACAGGGACAAGCACTCTGTACTTTCCTTCGTCAACATCATAGATGCAAACTACAGAGTCAATCGTGTTTGTTTAAAAGATGGTATCTTTAATAGTTGAGATGCCAATAAATACCCTTAAACATGTCTTTTTAGCCAGCATGTTATTTTAGCTAATTTAGCTAAACTGTAATTTCACTAATTCAACATGTCGCTTATTTAGAATAAAGTATATTCTCGCATTGCGATTGTTGGCACTTTATCGAAATTAAGATTCTCTTAAACTATGCATTGAGTCAAATTCGCTAGAATGGCATTTACCTATTTCAACGGTTAATAAATATTCACAGTATAGAAAACAGTACAAAAAACAAGACAAGTAAGATAAGTATTTGATTTATTTGAAGTGTTTCATAACAGAAGCATACATGAACCAGCAATCAATGGGAATTAGTTTGTGTACAAGTGCAAGGATAGGTGTCTATATACTTCTGAATATTTACTTGACTTGGGTTTTATTTTTTATGAGCTTCTGCCCTCTAACATTTTGTACAAGCAAGGGCAAGTATCTACTCGCTACTTTAGAAAAAATAATTCCAATAATAAAAACAATGTATTGACAATCACAGTTGGTCAATAAATAATTTGATATTTCTCCGAAAGAAATGTGACGACAGATGACATTCTCCCTGATGACAAGAGATATGATGAGATTTGTGTTATATATTCCTACAGTCGTGCAGAAAGCTGATACATCTCAGCCACTCACTCCATCGGTGACATATTAGCTAGCCCTGAATCCATGACATGATAGGAGTGTGAGATATTCACATACAATCCACGGCTGCCCAACAAAACACCTAATGTCTCCTAATATATTAAAAAAAAGTGATCGTTTTTATGCACTCCCTTATATTTCAAAGAAATATTATATTTCAAAGAAATATAATATTGAAGAACCAAAAATAAATTCTGGTCTCAGTGAGCAGTGGAGCCAGATGGGTTTCCTTCATTTGGGTGAAGGCTTTGACTGGAAACGGCATTAAGGAAATTAAAGAGTTATTATTATAACGATCAACATCGATTCAATTCAAGCTGTCCATATCCGTACAATAATACAACAGATGAAGACTAGAAATTCACCATCTATAATTCCTATATAATTACTTATTGACATAGTTGGATGGGTGGAAATATAGACAGACAGACAGACAGACAGACAGACAGACAGACAGACAGACAGACAGACAGACAGACAGACAGACAGACAGACAGACAGACAGACAGACAGACAGACAGACGAACAAACGGATGGACAGACAACTAGAGTAAATTATCAGTTTATGCTCAAGGTTAAAAGGATACATTGCTGAACTTAGTTGCTCAAGCTGAAATTCAAAAAAAAAAAAACAATAGATTGTTATATCTACAGCATTTTTGTCACATGTGCCCTTGCTATTATGGATACCAATGATACAATGAGTTTATGCCAGTGATCTTTTGACCCAGCACAGACTGAAATTTCTGAACAAGAACACAAAATAAACTTACATTTAGTAGTAGTTGCTCCATGTGTTCATTTGCTGCTTCCTTAGCTTCATCTGAACCTAGTCTGAGGATTAGAATTAGTATTAAAAAATGGTATCTCACAAGCAGCCTCTCGGCTGAAATAGCTCCACTGTTAGCAACACACATTTCACTTAAGAACTGAAGATATCATTAGAAAATGAACAATATATATAATATCAAAGCAATTGGACTTGCGTTTTTTTACAAGAAGTCAAAAATATTACTTTTTTACCAAAAATGACAAAAATATTCACCAAAATTAGAGAATTAAAGATATCATCACGAAATGAACAAATCTGAGAAAGAACCATCCAAGGTACTTGCATACCAAATTTGAAAACATTCTGACTTGTGGTTTCGAAGAAGTTGAAATTGTAAAGCTGACAACGACGGACGCCGGACAATCAGTAATATGAACAGCTCCACTGTGTTGACTTTGTCGACAGCGAAGCTAAAAATGCTTTTTTCTCTCAAATTTGGTATTATTACCACACACTACAAAGCGGAAAGATGTATGACGGGAGAACTGTATTACCAGAATATCATAAAATATTGACTCAGGCAGTCCAGGATGGTACTGATCTTCGATAGATGTTAATTGCATCTAGATACATATAACTAGAAATTAATGTTTCAATACAAAATAATCTGTTGGAGATCTACCGTAGGTGCTGTTTACATATGCATAGCCAGATGCCTAGGTGTCATTTAAATATGCATAGCCTATATATCCTAAAATTTTACTTCATGGGTACTAAGAACTACATAAATTAACCTATATTAACAGTAAAACCTGTCTAAACAGAAAACTGTGTTTCCTGAAAATTTGAATACAAGACATGGGTCTCAACATGATGACGAAATGCTGATATTTGAGCACTTCAATAATGTTCCTATGGTAACAGATTTCATTACTACTATATCTCAAAATTAAAACTAAAACAAAAATAAAATCATATCTTATATCATATTAAGGTAGCGATAAGGGTTAGATGACGTTGACTCATTCGGAACCGTAATTTAGCTTATATATTTCAAAAGCTTAAGTATAGAGATACAAGTTTGCACAAATTACAATAATTAACAATTATTTGTTTCGACGTAATGATTTAAACATAGATTACATTTGAGATAATGTCTCACTTTAATTTCATAAAAAAATTTTTTTTAATTTTGTAGCAGTGAAAATTTCATAAAATCCTGAAAATTCCTAGCACTGAAAATTCTTTAATTCCAAAATTGTACAATTTTGCAGTTTTTCTTCTGATGTGATCCTATCAGCTGATATAGAAATATCACTCGGTTTTAAGTTCATGAACTTGGCAAGGAAACAATGAGTTTTAATTTACTTATTTAACATATTCACATGAATTTTAATGAACCTACAACATATGGAGTAGCAAAGCAATTGACCTGGTAGTTTTAAAGAAGAAGTTGAAAATAACAATGTTCACAAAAAATTGCAAAAATATTCCCTAAAAATAGAGAATAGAAGATATCAACACAAAATGAACAAATTTGACCTAGGTCCACCCAAGGTACATGTACCTACATACTATCGGTAAGTATCTAAGCAATTCAGCTAGTAATTTACAAGAAGAAGATAAAAATGTAATTGCTGACAGACGGATGATGGACGGACGAACGACAGACAACGAATAGAAGATGGCAATTACCTATACATTTGTATGAACAGCTCATCTCTGACAACTAAGATGACAATGAAGCTACAATCAGGAAGTTTATACAGTTGATGCATCACAACTTGGTAACAAGTTGAATAAATATAGTTCATAGTTCATCTTGTGTTGCGCACTATCACGCCCATGACAGCCAAGCTACCAGAAAACACAAACTCAGCTATTGTTTGAACTGATAAAGTTGCTCAACTTTTTGTTGAATGTTACTTACCCATGTGTTTGCTGTTGATTGTCTAAATCAAAATGTAATCGTGATAGCTTTTCTTGTAAATCTCTGACATTATCCATATGCCCAAAAGAACACTCCTTACCTATTGGGTGCAATGGATACAATATTTGTCAGTTAATTTTTTTAATTTTATTTAATAAATGAATTATTTTTGAATTTGTCTGTGTCGCCTGGTAAATTTGACGCCATTGAGTTGTATTTTTATTGTGTAATTAGAACATTTTATAGATTGTCAGACGCAGTGCAGTGATTTGTGTGGATGTGCTTTTTGCATACACTATACTAACAGGGATAGCCGTAACGGAGTTATAAAACTTATTTTTGCTCCTGAGTGAATGCATTTGACATGCAAGTATCACGTGAACACTTCGTGGAACGGATGACGTCAACGTAGTGAAGACGGGGGAACAATGGCTGCTCGTTAATGTGGAACCACGCCGTCTCGAGTTGACTGGTTGAAACGCGGCCTGAACCGATCAGCACGACCAGAAAAGGCCATCGCCGATGGGACTGTGAGTTGAAGTCCCTGCTGAGTGACAGGTACCTGTGGGGCCTGAGTATTTCGAGTCGAACGACTGGTAGAAGCAGTTGTGGGCGAGTGAAGTGAACTGGTTTTGTCAAGTTTGTGAAACTACTCTAAGCGCGTGAGGCTACTTGAAAGTCAAAGGGACCTACGCTCCGTCGCTACAGTTGTGAGGGTTTCGCCGTTGCTTTGACGTGATCGACGCCAGTACGCCATTGAGGGACTCGTCGCTACCGTAAGGAACTCGAAGATCAGGTATGATACTCGTTATTGACTAACAAAAGTTAACTTTGTGCAAACTGTCATACGATTTCGAACAGTGATCAGTTCCGTTACTCACATGTACACGCGCGACTGTATGATTTTTGTATGTTTGAATCTTTGCGCTTGGAGGGACGTTTTTCGTTTTGCTTGTTGTTAAAGTTAGCAATTTCGTGTGTTGTCCCCTACAAGACAGCAAAGATTGTGTGTATCTGTGTGATGTTCGTCTGAAGTGAATATTAATTAGGGTTAGGGCTTTTACTGTTGGTACATTCATGACATGTATAGTTTTATTAGGATGTACGTTGTGCTAAAGTTCATGCAGAATTATATTGAGTTGTTGTACCAGTTAACTGTTGTTGTATTTATCAAACGAGATTTTTTCATACTACTCTGGTAATTGTTGTGTTTACGCTACATGTATATTGATGGACATTGTGTATTCCTCTATTGAGTCATACAACTTTAGTAATTATTGTGATGAACATTGCTGTTAATTCTGTCAACCGGAAGTGATTATTATTGTGTGTATTACTGCCAATTCATGCATTTGTAGTGTTTATTATCATACTATTGTTAGTTTATACTCCAGCGTGCGAGGTGCCAATTATTGTGTTATGTACAAATAATTATATGTGCCCACTGTTGACCTTGGTTCACCGTTATAAATATTGAATAGAAGTTGTTGTCCACTTGACCTGTCTGCGTCGTTAATTAATGGTGTGAATGTCTCCTTGATTATAATATTAGATGTACGTCGTTACCTCGATTTACCACTGGACTGTCGAATTGTCTCGACCGGAGTAAGAGATCCCTGGTTGTTATTACAGAGATACCAGTTAGTTGCCCTTCATATAAATTTTACCTATCTGTCCACCTGTGATTTGAGCTTATCTAGTTTTAGGCAACTTATGGGTGTGACAGATAAATGGCGCCCAACGTGGGTTTCGACTGGATTTTGATTGTATCCAGTATCCGTTCTAAGTGGTAAACAGTTGTTATTTAATGAGATCATTTTGAGTATTTTTTTAGGAGCAGACATTTTGCAGTGCGGAGTAGTATTGCTACTATAATGGAGGACAAGGTAGCATGGGGTGATGTTAGTGATGGTGATGAGAGAGACTTTGTAGATACGTCACCGAACAGAACAGCTGACACCGATGATAGGTTGTTAATCTTTGCACAAATACGTGAAGAAAGAGAAATGTTGCGCAGAATTGACCAAGAGAAAATAAAATGGAGACTCGAAGAGGACGAACATTTAAACAGAGCCAAGAGTCAATGGTTGTTAGATGAACAACAGAAAAGAGAGGCTTGGATGGCGGCCATGCATGCAGAGCAGGATGAGAGACATGAGAAATTTCCGAAAGAGATAGAGAAAAGGTATGAACAGCGAGAAGCTGAACAGTGTGAATGGAGACATAGAGAACAGTCTAGACTCGCTGGTGAAAACTGGGATGTTGATTATGAGTGTGACAACGATAGTTCTGTGCGAGGGGTGCGTGGCCGAGCGAATACACCCACTAGACGAGAGCGACTTGAGTCATCTAGAACTATGGTTGGTACTGGGAAGACTAGTCGTTCAGATTTGTTTGGGAATGATATCGACCGCTTGGATCGTGAGTTAGAGAATGAGAAAATGTCATTGGGCCCTTATGGTAGAAGGTGTGGTACCAATGACGCTGTGATTGATACCCGCACTGATAGAGATGGTAGTTACACAGCAGTATATCTGGGAGACAGACACAAGTTGAGTACATTTTCTGGAGATGTTGGTCGAACATCTGATGTTGACTTCTTGACGTGGGAAGGGGAGGTGAAGACGTACTTCCATGGTAGTAAAGAGTCCCCCATATCGATGCTGCGAACAATTAGAGCCTCATTGAAAGGAGGAGCGGTTCAGCTCATAGACGGGATGGGACCTGATGTTACGTTTGACCAGTTACTGAGAAAGCTACGCAAGAGCTATGGTGATGTTCAATCCACTGAGACACTTCTGGCGAACTTTTATAGTAAGGGGCTACAGAAAGAAAAAGAAACCATTGCTGACTTTGCTAACAGACTAGAGGAAGAGTTAAACAAAGTAGAGCGAAAGGGTGGTATACTTAAATCGGCCATGGACCAACGCCTGAGAAATACATTTTGGAGAGGTTTGCGAGATGAAGCAGTCAGGGATGCTATCAGACATCGTGTAAACAGAGTGTATAATTTGATGAGATGGTAGGGCTGGCGAGAGAAGCTCAGGAAGAAGTTAATGAGAGACGCCAATCATGCCAACCTGCATTGACCCGACTGATGGCTACTGATGATGCTGTGCAGGTACAAGACAACTCTGGTGAGACGCGGTTTAGCGAAACAGATGTTGTGAGTGGAGTAGCTGGAGAACTTGCTGAACAGTTGAAACCAACGTTATCGTCAGTTATCGAATGCTTGGATAGGTTGGAGATGAAAGTCAAATCAACGCTTGAGTATGGCACACAGACTACAGGCTTCACACGAGAAAACGATGACCCCGGTTCCAAGAGACAGTATAAAAGTAACCCCAAAGTGCCTAGATATTGCTGTGTGTGTGGTGATCCAGACCACATGGCCAGAGACTGTCCAGACAAGAAACGGCAGGCACAGAGATGTTTCTATTGTAAAGAGGAGGGACATTACTCCAGGAATTGCCCTCAGAAAAAGGAGAATAATGCTAAACAGACAACATCCACTTCTGGTGAGTCTGATTGCAAGACACGTGACCAGCCTGCGAGATATGAAAAAAGAAGAGTTCGACAGCGGAAACGTAACTGCCCAAGAAAGAGAAATGATAGGACACCCCTGAGTGTAGATGACTCCATCCCCAACCTGCAACTGATGCAAATGGATATTCGTCGCAGAGTCGTAGGACCGGCATATGAGGAAGTAATAACAGTGAGCAATCATAGAGCACGTTGTCTAATGGATACAGGTTCACAAGTAACTACATTGAGTAAGTGGTTTTATGATGCTCATTTCTCTGGTTTTCCCTTGGACATGTCTGTTGCTGATTTACGAATACTGGGTGCTAGTGACCAAGCTGTGCCAGTATTGGGACTATTGGAAGAACAGTTAGGACTGCCACCGTCGATATATGGTGTAGAACAGACCATGGATGCCCTGGTAGTGGTAGTTCCAGATACAGAGTATGGAAATCGAGTACCAATAACATTGGGTACAAATGTGTTGGAGCCATGTATGCGAGCTGCTGCGGACAGTAGAAAAAAGAATCACAATGAAGTTGGTAAGATGTCTACACCTGGGAAAAGGACATATGATAAGTTGAAGTCTAGACATTGCTTTGCTGGTATTTACAGTCATATGAGATCTGCTCGTGCCTTGATGAAGAAACCTGTTACAAGTCGTCCTGAAAGCAGTGTTATCGTAACTGGTAGGTTACAGCATCCGAAATTGCCAATTGATATCTATCTAGGTTTAGAGCCTAGTGACAAGGACAAAGAGACCTATGAAACATATGTAGAGAGAGTACGCAGAGACTTACAGGCAGCGTATAAGATAGCGGGGAGCAAGATGACTAACAGAGCGAGGAAGAACAAATATCTGTATGATAAAAAGGCGAAAGAAGCCGACTTGGAACCTGGCGACCGTGTTTTGATACGCAATGTATCTATCCGAGGTAAACATGAACATGAACATGAGCCTTACTTGGTAGTCAAGAGAGTGAATCCTGACATCCCTGTTTACTTACTGAAGCCAGAAAGTGGAGGGAAGCGTCAGACGATTCATCGTAATTTGTTGATGCCATGCTATGCCCTGCCAGCAGTTCCACTGGATCGTCCAATGCGTACACTAAACGTACCGAGACAAAATCATTGTAGACGGACTCGCACTCGGCACACCAATAGAGTGGTCAGAGAGTCTAGCGACACCGTACTAGAGAGCTCATCTGATGACCAGATATTATTAGAGAGAACACGAGCGAGAGATAGCGAAGGTGGTTTGCCTGTGCCAGAGGCAATGTCTAGTAGTAGCAGTGAAGAGACTGACCGACCACAAGATGAGACAGTTATGCCACCTGTTGATAGTTCAGTTGTGACTGAAATAGAGGCATCACCAGCTGTCATAACTGCTAGCCTTGACAATACAGTGAGTGACAACGGGACTACAACCGCTGATACGCCATGTATTGGAAGTGGCACTTTGGATGAGGGTACTGTCGTCCTTGAGAGTGTGGGAAGTTCAGTACATGACCAAGACCGCGTGACTGGGGATGCAAGCCAAGCATCTGGATCCAGCCAAGATGCTGAATTGGCGCATACTAATAGTGAGAACAAGGATGGTTCTGCTGATGTAATGTTGGAAAAAGATGGGATGCCATGTGAAACGGCAATTGAGACACCGACAGATGATGTAATCGTAAGGAGGAGATACCCATGAGAAACAGACGAAGAACGCAGTATTATGGCTTTAATAACATGAATCACACCGTTGATTTTAGGTTGAATGCAGCCACACCAACGTTCATACCGAACGATCGAATGGTTGATGGTGAACCGCTTGGGGCGCGACTCTATTCTTTTAACGCGGGAGAAGACCAGTGTGTGCCCTTGGGAATTACCCGGGTGTTCACGAAAGATAACTTTAGCCAGGGTAGCGAACAAACAAGCGTCTAATCATCTCCCATTCACTAGGCTGCGAACCACGAGAGAAGATGCTTTGAGTAAGCCAGATGATGCTAAGAGCTGCAGGAGATATGGAATTCAACATGTACAGAATTTGCAACATTCCCTGACAGAACTACTTGAATTGGATAGTAATTCAGCAGTATCTGATTGGAGAGGAATACTATTACCGACGGTTAGTGACAGACAACCGATGAAGTGTTACTAATCGTAATCGGGATACGTTTGGAACATGCCTACCTGCTACGGGTATATGAATTTCGTCAGATTGTCGTATAGTGAGGTTGTCGAGGACGAGGATTAGGTTGAGCATCTCCGAATGACAACACCCACCTGAGAGGAGAGTGGGACTTCGCATATGTGGTATTATCTCCGACCACGTTGTAGTTCAGCGTATTGTGAGGTTTCCAGTTGGTATTATCCTTCCCATATGGCTCAACAAGTTGGGAGATGGACCACAATATAGTGAAGAGGTGACGACTGGTGCAATGTACATGTACCTGGGGAGCTGGCTAGTGTGACGTTGAACATTGTATTTATTTGCAGAGTCATTGGTATGTAGAGACACTCTGAAGACACTTATTGGGATCGCCCTTGGTGAACCCTTGGTCATATCTGTGGACATGTGTGATTGTGTAACTGTACAACTGCATGTATTTGCGCCTCGCTCCTGAGGGAGTATACCTGATACTCTTTTGTTTGCTAGGGTGGTTACTTGCAGGTTGGACTCCCAGATTGCCAGGGAAGAGCAGATGCACTCTTATTGGGCCATGATGTAACAGACCTGTATTAAGATGAAGTTCAGCTATAACTTAAAGCCACGACGAAGAGTACAGTGGTACATCCACCATGAGAAGACGGTCCCGGTGAGGGTTAGTTAGTTATATGTCCTCCCTTGCTCTCTCTCCCATTAGCTGTTTTATGGTTAGCTATGGGAGTGGAGGAGAGAGGATGACATGTTTTGGGGAGGGAGGGTGTCGCCTGGTAAATTTGACGCCATTGAGTTGTATTTTTATTGTGTAATTAGAACATTTTATAGATTGTCAGACGGACATGACATGCAGTGATTTGTGTGGATGTTCTTTTTGCATACACTATACTAACAGGGATAGCCGTAACAGAGTTATAAAACTTATTTTTGCTCCTGGGTGAATGCATTTGACATGCGAGTATCACGTGATCACTTCGTGGAACGGATGACGTCAGCGTAGTGAAGACGGGGGAACAATGGCTGCTCGTTAAAGTGGAACCACGCCATCTCGAGTTGACTGGTTGAAACGCGGCCTGAACCGATCAGCGCGACCAGAAAAGGCCATCGCCGATGGGACTGTGAGTTGAAGTCTCTGCTGAGTGACAGGTACCTGTGGGGCCTGAGTATTTCGAGTCGAACGACTGGTAGAAGCAGTTGTGGGCGAGTGAAGTGAACTGGTTTTGTCAAGTTTGTGAGGCTACTTGAAAGTCAAAGGGACCTACGCTCCGTCGCTACAGTTGTGAGGGTTTCGCCGTTGCTTTGACGTGATCGACGCCAGTACGCCATTGAGGGACTTGCCGCTACCGTAAGGAACTCGAAGATCAGGTTTGATACTCATTGACTAACAAAAGTTAACTTTGTGCAAACTGTCATACGATTTCGAACAGTGATCAGTTCCGTTACTCACATGTACATGCGCGACTGTATGATTTTTGTATGTTTGAATCTTTGCGCTTGGAGGGACGTTTTTCGTTTGGCTTGTTGTTAAAGTTAGCAATTTCGTGTGTTGTGCCCTACAAGACAGCAAAGATTGTGTGTATCTGTGTGATGTTCGTCTGAAGTGAATATTAATTAGAGACAAGTCATTGTCAATGACACGTCCCCGTTCCGTTCATATTTGAGTGACATATACATTCAAAGCAGATCATGACCGAAATGCACCTGCATATGTACAACACATTGTGCTAAATCGGAACAAAATCCTTCCATGCATGACTGAGATCCGGTTCTGGAATTGTGAAAATACGTGATTTTGATGCATTTTCGGCCTTAAAATGGCCATCATTCCGCTATTGTTAAGCAGATCATGAAACAAATGCATATATCTATTTGTGACATGATGTACCATGTGTGTGTGAAGTTTGAACTTGATCAATCCAGACATGTCTTGGATACGGATCCAGAACTGAATTCTTTAACAAAATGGCCGCCAGTCGGCCATTTCGAACTTGATCCAAAAAAAAAGACGTGCATCAAGGTCCTATTATGTTTAATGTATGTACCAAATTTGAACAAAATCCATCCATGCATAACTGAGATCCGGGTCCGGAATGGTGAAAATGTGCGATTTTGATGCATTTTCGGCCTTAAAATGGCCGCTATTCGGCTATCGTTAATCGGATCATGAAAAAAATGCATGTGCATATGTCCCATATAATGTGTGATGTATGAGTGAAGTTTGAACTTAATCGGTCCATGCATGTTCGAGATACAGGTGATCACGGACGGACGCACGGACGGACGCACGGACGCACACAGGGCAAAACATAAGTCCCCGTTTTCGGACTGCGTCCAAACGGGGACTAATTACATGTAATCAGTTAACTAGGGTTAGGGCTTTTACTGTTGGTACATTCATGACATGTATAGTTTTATTAGGCTGTACGTTGTGCTAAAGTTCATGCAGAATTATATTGAGTTGTTGTACCAGTTAACTGTTGTTGTATTTATCAAACAAGATTTTTTCATACTACTCTGGTAATTGTTGTGTTTACGCTACATGTATATTGATGAACATTGTGTATTCCTTTATTGAGTCATACAACTTTAGTAATTATTGTGATGAACAATGCTGTTAATTCTGTCAACCGGAAGTGATTATTATTGTGTGTATTACTGCCAATTCATGCATTTGTAGCGTTTATTATCATACTATTGTGAGTTTATACTCCAGTGAGCGAGGTGCCAATTATTGTGTTATGTACAAATAATTATATGTGCCCACTGTTGACCTTGGTTCACCGTTATAAATATTGAATAGAAGTTGTTGTCCACTTGACCTGTCTGCGTCGTTAATTAATGGTGTGAATGTCTCCTTGATTATAATATTCGGTGTACGTCGTTACCTCGATTTACCACTGGACTGTCGAATTGTCTCGACCGGGGTAAGAGATCCCTGGTTGTTATTACAGAGATAAAGGTTAGTTGCCCTTCATATAAATTTTCCCTATCTGTCCACCTGTGATTTGAGCTTATCTAGTTTTAGGCAACTTATGGGTGTGACATCTGCATATGAATAAGACAGGATATCCAAGCAATATTCCCCAGAGTAGAATTGAACAAATTACAAAATCAAAATTGGATATCAAAAATAAAACAGAAATTCTATGAAGAATTTAAAACACATGTACCAGTAGTTGGAATTTAAAACAATTGAAAATATTTTTGAAATACAAATGCTGCAGACTAAAAACACTGATACAAATTTATTACTGCTGCATTGTCTTATTGGAGTTTTTATTTACCACAAAAACTTGACCATGTAGTTATTTGGTGGATGGTGGTAATTTATTATTTCAAAATGTTTACTGTGCATTTAATGAGCAATTATCACTTGCAAATAATCATCAAAGTTATGACGTATCATAATTTACTTCTCAAGGTTCATACACTGGTTATACAAATAATATCTCTTACTTAGTTTTAATGCTAAGCAAAAAATGTTAGTTTATATTTTTGATACGAAATACAAGTAAAATGTTTCTGATCAACCAATTGCTTGGGTAAAAAAACACAAACCGGTCATTATGTTTGTGATGCATTAGTTGACCGGCATGTATCTTTCAAACTGATGGGTCAAGAATGCCATTAACTAATCAAAATGCTGCATAGTAATGTCGATAGAACCCAAAGTTTTTTAAATGGTAGTGATCATAAAAGTTGCATGGCAGAAGGAAACGATGTTGAGAGAAGAGTTTTGATGTCAATTTACGATGATAACAGTTGCATTTTATGCAATCAATAAATACACTGAGGTGCTAATTTCACAAAATTGACTATCCTAGGTGATTGTTTATAAGCTAGCACCACATCATGTGATAATTAGGTCCCATTGATTACAAATTCAAATCCTTGACTGGCAGAATGTGTGCCGGTCAGTGCATAACTATTTTAGTAACAATAGAACAATTGTCCTGGTCAGAAGGGTGGATCATTCAGCATGGTGTGATCCCTACCTCAAGCATGTACTAGATATTTTCCCATCCACTAGTTTATGGTTTAATTCAGAAAACATGTTATTTAAAGAGCAGTTCTTCATCGTGCAATGCAAACTCAATTTTGTCTAAATAAATGTATTACACATGTGGCGCATGGGATCCATGTATTACACATGTGGCATGTGCAACAGCTATTGCCCTTGAACGTATACATTACCAAACGCCTGCAGTCGACCTGAGTGGAAGTCATTTAACATTTGTAAAAGACCTTGCTCCATCTGTCTCACATCGGCAACATCAGTAAGGAAGACATGTTCTTTGCACGGCCGGCCTTTAGTAGTTAACGTTCTTTCTTTGTCCTGAAAAAATTATGTTTATAAAGTGAAGAAAAAAAAAATGTTGTTGGTTAATTTGTTTTTTAATATCAATAATTCTTATTTACTAATTATCATAATTTGTACTCTATTTTCCCTGTAAAGATGACAATAGCTGTAACTATCAAATCCAAATCAAATCAAATTTATTTCCACTCAAACATTAGGTTTAATACAGTAGTATCCAAATGTCAAAATCCAGACACTGAAAGCATAGCATATATGCTATATATATATCAACATTTGTACATTTTTTGTCAAGCAAATCTCAGGGATTATTTTACAAGATGACAACTAATCCTGGGGTATTGGCCCAAGGCCATCTCGAAAGGTTAAGCCTCTCTCTGACAATCTCTCGATAATTCGATGATTGTGCATCATAATTACCTGTGGTTCCCACCACATGACCAATTCACTGAAATGGTCACTTCTTAAATGTTAGTTTTCAAAACTCATTTTATCTCATATGAGCTGTTTGTAGGGTTATTTTGCCCATGCAATTAGGTTCAAACAATATTTAGACTTTGGGTTAAACAAATACAAAACAAAAATCTTTTAGATCCTAGTCTTCAGCATAAAGAGTTTTTGTTCACATTCTTTCATGCATGTTCTATGGTCAAATAAGGGAAAATAGTAATTTATACATAATTTAAAATTTAAATTTCTTATTCATTTTGGCTGTCTGTTGAGGTATTCAGCTGATGAAATGTTGAGATCAAGAACCAGCTTTTTATGCAATAGTTGGTTGTTAAAAAACATTTTTACTATAAGGTTGATACTACATGTACAATGTATATGTAAACAAGATTTGCATATTCACCAGCATATCTGTATTGGGTTTGAGTAAGATGAATTGTGATTCCTGCTCTGCTAAAGAGTGAGCAATCAAGCAAAGTAATAAAAGGTGAAGTATAATACATGCAAGTCAAGATTGACCGCAAGATATATCAGTTTATGCTTGTAATGTACAAGAATGCATACCTTCTGTGTTTTACTGTGTGAATGCTTAGATTTTGTGCTCTTTGTTGTAGCATGCTGTGGGGGCTTGTTTGATCCTGTTGCTGGACTTCGACTGCGTTCTCGTATGGAATGAACCGAAGACCCTACCTGGGATGACGACATGCCTGATGACTTCCTGCCGCGCTCCGCAGCAATGACCGTTGATGCCTGAGACTGCGATGACCCAGCAGAATGTGCTCCCAGACTATCAGCACCACTCAGTCTTGCATACCTTGTTTTCTCATTTGCATTCCACATATCTGTCATTGAATCAGTGTAATACCTAGGCAGTGTGTCTATATAATGAAAAGATAATATATGTCATTGAATCAGTGTAATACCTAGGCAGTGTGTCTATTTAATGAAAAGATAATATCTGTCACTGAATCAGTGTAATACCGAGGCAGTGTATCTATATAATGAAAAGATAATATCTGTCATTGAATCAGTGTAATACCTAAGCAGTGTGTCTATATAATGAAAAGATAATATCTGTCACTGAATCAGTGTAATACCTAGGCAGTGTGTCTATATAATGAAAAGATAATATCTGTCACTGAATCAGTGTAATACCTAGGCAGTGTGTCTATATAATGAAAAGATAATATCTGTCACTGAATCAGTGTAATACCTAGGCAGTGTGTCTATATAATGAAAAGATAATATCTGTCATTGAATCAGTGTAATACCTAGGCAGTGTGTCTATATAATGAAAAGATAATATCTGTCACTGAATCAGTGTAATACCTAGGCAGTGTGTCTATATAATGAAAAGATAATATATGTCATTGAATCAGTGTAATACCTAGGCAGTGTGTCTATATAATGAAAAGATAATATCTGTCATTGAATCAGTGTAATACCTAGGCAGTGTGTCTATATAATGAAAAGATAATATCTGTCATTGAATCAGTGTAATACCTAGGCAGTGTGTCTATATAATGAAAAGATATCAGTGTAATATTTGTGTGTCAGAAAATATTGTTTTATGAAAAGGTTTGTGCTATTCTCTTAGTTGAAGCATTCTTTGTTTACCTGCCTGCGGAATGGGACAAATATCGCCGGATATGAACACATATCTAAGCACTTGAAATTGATGCATTTGTGATCTTGTTCCACAAATTATGCAAAGTGAAAAGCTCATTCGAGCAAAAACATTATCAAAAAGGCTTTTCAATGATAAGAAAAAAAAATTTCTAGCCACAAACTGCAAATTGTTTAATTTTGAATGGTGTTTAGAGCAGCAGCGACACACAAGTCATGCATGGAACCATTATGAATTCTGCTCAACGATTCCTAGACATTTCGGCCTTAGTAAATAATAAACGTCATGGTTTGGGACATTTGGGCCATAAACACTGAGGTTGTTACAGCCCTGATATAAATGATATACAAAGAAGTGTTCTTATACAGTGTTAACATATATCATGCACAACGAATGCATAGCTTTATTATTACAAAGTACAAAGGCAGCTGTGAATGAATTAACAAACATATGCCACATTGTGCTAAACATAGTGTTAAATCATGAACAAAGACAAAAAATATATTGTGACTAATGACGCCATATATCCATTGTGTATTTTATATATAAACACTAGATATGAATACTGCATCTGTTATACTAGGGACGAATCCCCTCTCGCCGTAATGTCCAAAACCAGGGCCATTACGTACTAGTATATTATTTACCAGGGCCGAAACGTTTGGCAGGACTCCAGAAGGAGTACCTACACTTTATGCAATTTTTTTTTTAATTATGCTAATTTATTCATGACGTAACAGTTTCTGTGCTCATGAATATTCATTAATTTGTGGATCAATACATTTTAAAAGGGGCGATATATTATTTTTGGGGGAAGAGTTAGAAAGGGGGATTAGCAATCCTTAGGGGGTCAATACAAAAGGACCCATTTGGAGAGCAGAATTGATCCTCGTGTCTGTTGTTGCACGTGACCTGCAGCTGTGAACTGTGTTCGTACTTCGACTGGCTTCCATGTGAGGTAGTTTCTTGTGTTCTGTTTTTCTGACTTGAGTTCTTGATATACAGAAGTTGCTGTTTATGTTTTCGTACTAACCATACTGGATTCGAACCAGCGATCTCTCACATTGCCTACATTGTACATATCCACTGAACCATATGGGCAGTCATGCAAATGAATGATTTGTTTTCATATTTAGCTTTATTGCAAATTAGTGTTTGCGAAAAAGACTTGCAGGCATGGGAATTGAACCCAGGTCCTCCTGATCACTATGTAGACAACTGAACCACAAGACCACAATTGATTGACTGGATGTGTTTGCATTTGATAAGACTATATAGTGTGTGTATATACATAGAAATACAACATATTTTTATTATTGAGTTACAATTGTCCAAAAAATTGCCAATTTTGTGTTTTTACTTGTGTAAACTATATGCATGCCATAACCCGTTAGTGTACATCTTGCCAATTGGGTGTTTGCCATTTGCGTTGCCCATACCTGACCCGACCCTAATCCTAATGCCAAGACACGTTCCTGTTAATAATTCCGTTGCCCATACCTGACCCGACCCTAACCCTAATGCCAAGACACGTTCCTGTTTATAATTGCTCAATAATGATACTCTGTTGTGCACTGTCTGCGGGTAAGTTGCATTGATGTCAACTGATTAAACAAGTCGCGTTTAAGCAATTTCCACTATTAACAAGTGGTTAAATTGTGACAATAAATGTGTGGACAAATATTTGAGATTAATTTTGGTGTAGACAACTCTCCTTTAAATATTTTACACCATTACAAGTTGTTAAATTGAGAGAATAAATGTCTCAACAAATATTTAATACTTAGGGAATCACCAGTTAATCTGGCCTGGGGGGTGCCGGGCAATTCTAGGGGGGGCTTTCCATTTTCTGTATATGAAAAAGGGGGGGCTAACAATTTTTCCAAGAGTGAAGAAGGGGGGGTTATAATTTTCTGGGTTTATTCACATATATTGTATAGACGACGGCTGCTGTGATGAACATACTGTAATGAGAAAGAGTTATTGTTTGTTTGTTTGTTTGTTTTATTGCACAACAATAACTTAATCAAATTAGTATAAAACATTAAATATGAAACTTCATTTGTAAACAACAATATAAACCTCTGTGAATGGCATAAAAAAACTTACTGCACTTTCCACTGTATGAAGAAAAACAAACCTTTTAAACAAGTTTGTGAAAAGCAAACACACTAATATAACACAAAATATAAAAATAAAATATATTTATATAGTGTAATATTTTGTATGTAAATAAATAAAATATATATATAAAAAAAGTTTTCATATTTTTTAATAAAACACAACTTTCTGAGGAACTGTAGATATTGAACCTAGGCATCTATTTTTGATCCTCTCCATTCCTATCAATCTCTATCCTCATCGCAAAGAATGTCAGTATCGGCACTATCACCAGGATCATTAGAACCACTTTCACAATCCTCATAACTCTTTCCACTGGAACTATCAGACAGGCACTCATATTTTAACTTCAGTTCTTCATACAGCTTTATCATCTCCTGCTTAGCTGCAGCACAGAAGACATTGCGATGAATGAGATATTGCAAATATACTGCATCCATCTTTGACAACTTCAAATTGGCTTCAGTTTGATCTGAGATTTCAAAATCTACTGAACCATGTATACCATCAGGGAAACATCTTTGTACAACCTCAGTGGATGTTATCCTTTGTAACAAAGCTGTAACTCCTCTTGCAAAACGATCTCGTTTTCGCTTCTTCACTTTTTTTCTGTTTTCTTTTCTCTACTTATTCTTCTTTTACTTACATCTGACAGTCCATGAAATACATTTCTTAACCAAGTTAGTGTTTTATCAAGATCTGCCATGAACTCAGTAGATTGACTGCAGTTCACTCACCATGCTGTCATTGTAAGCCATCTGTTCAGTAGCCCACTGTTTTAGGAGTCTTCCATAACTGGTAAATAAGTCAGAGTAACTTTCCCCAACCAGAGACAAACAGTGAGAGGTCGTACCACTTCTTAAGCGTGCATGAGACCCCATGTGTGAATAGTAATAGTGAAAGAAGACAGCCAGATGATTGGCAGCCGCGTTTCAACATCATGCAGAATTTTATCTTTGGAGAATACTGAGAGCATCAAAGAATTTTCCTCTAAGTATGCAGTGGAAGAGCAATATGTCATAGACTATTTACAACACCTTACCACACTAAAGCAAATGAAAACCATTAGGGAAAAAGGTAGAAAGAAACAACAAAAAAAGAAGAAGCAGGAAAAAAGTCATAGTGATTATGACTGGATTTCCTTGGTGTTGAATGGGACACTAAAAACATTGACAGCAGCTGAGTTGGATAAGTACCTGGACCATAATAAGCTACCAAAAAAAGGGAACAAACAAGACAAAATGAAAGCCAGTGATGTAATCAGAAAATCATATAAAGATCAAGCAAAAACACATAAAATTACTGAACATTTACAAACTGTAAACACCAGAATGTACAACACTGACGAAACTGACTCAGAGGGCTCTGATGGTGATGATCACGTTGACAGTGAAGAGGAAATAGAGACTGATGACTTAATAGTTCCATAAACTGTAGTGACGAGGTCAGGGAGAAGAGCTGGAACCTGGAAG
Organism: Saccoglossus kowalevskii; assembly: GCF_978046115.1. Classification (NCBI taxonomy): domain Eukaryota; kingdom Metazoa; phylum Hemichordata; class Enteropneusta; family Harrimaniidae; genus Saccoglossus; species Saccoglossus kowalevskii. Next base: position 19,600,735 of record NC_140651.1, read on the forward strand.
CATGCAACGATTCATTAATGTAAATCTTTATTGTTTAAAAAAAATCATGGGGGGGGGGGGGGGGGGGGGGGCTACCATATTCTGTCTTTTTCTAAGGGGGGGGGGGGGGGGGGGAGCAGCCCAATTTTTAATATACACCTAGGGGGGGACTTGTGATTATTTAACAATAACATGTGAAATTCACCGGCACCCCCTCGGCCAAATTAACTGGTGATTCCCTTAGTTTGGTGTAAACAACTCACGTTTGATTAATTCCCACAATTACAAGTTGTTAAATTGAGAGAATAAATGTATGGACAAATATTTTAGACTTATTTTGGTGTAGACAGCTCTCGTTTAATTATTTTACACCATTACAAGTTGTTAAATTGAGAGAATAAATGTATGGACAAATATTTTAGACTTATTTTGGTGTAGACAGCTCTCGTTTAATTATTTTACACCATTACAAGTTGTTAAATTGAGAGAATAAGTGTGCGGACAAATATTTTATACTTATTTTGGTGTAGACAGCTCTCGTTTGATTAATTCCCACAATTACAAGTTGTTAAATTGAGAGAATAAATGTGCAGACAAATATTTTAGACTTATTTTGGTGTAGACAGCTCTCTTTTAATTATTTTACACCATTACAAGTTGTTAAATTGAGAGAATAAATGTATGGACAAATATTTTAGACTTATTTTGATGTAGACAGCTCTCGTTTAATTATTTTACACCATTACAAGTTGTTAAATTGAGAGAATAAATGTGCGGACAAATATTTTAGACTTATTTTGGTGTAGACAGCTCTCGTTTAATTATTTTACACCATTACAAGTTGTTAAATTGAGAGAATAAATGTATGGACTAATGTTTGAGACTTATTTTGGTGTAAACAACTCGCGTTTGATTAATTCCCACAATTACAAGTTGTTAAATTGAAAGACTAAATGTGTGGACAAATATTTTATACTTATTTTGGTGTAGAAAAGTCGCATTTAATTTACTTCCATAAATTGCAAATTGTTAAATTGAGAGAATAAATGTGTGGACAAATATTTGAGACTTATTTTGGTGTAGACAACTCTCATTTGATTAATTCCAACAATGGGCCATTCCAGTTTATATCTGGTAAATTAGCATATGATGAGAGTTATATTTGGAAATCCTACTCTGTATGGTGTCACAAAGGAACTCATCAACACCATAAGTAGGACCTATAGTTTTGGATTTCCATTACTGTATGGTGAATGGTGATTTGGAAATAAAACTTTGTATGACTTATACACCCATGGAAATTATACCCTGTATGAAGTAAACACACAAACTCATCAACAGGGGGGGTGCAGATATAAACTGGAATGGCCCAATTACAAGTTCTTAAATTGACAGAATGAATGTATGGACAAATATTGACCATTATATTTGTGAGTAAATACCTGTTGTTTAATTAATTCCCACCTCTACAAGGTTGAGAGAATAAATGTGTCGACAAATATTTGATACTTATTTAGGTGTAAGAACTCGTGTTTGACAAACTTCCACCATTGCAAGTTGTTAAAATAATGAAATAAATATACTGGTATCATTGGATATTTGATTTAATTGTGAAACTTTCTAACAAAATGTTAACTGCTGGCTTCAAACCTTCAATCAACAATTCCGCAGACACAGTATAAATTCCACAACACCACAGAAGATATTCGTCTGTTGCCTGAATTGTTTTCGTAATATAGGGAACGCCATCAACACTTTAACAAAACTTACCTTGACTTGGGTCTTGTTTATCTCTTGTCACAATCTGGAAACTGTTGAACAAATTGCGCGTCGTCCAGTTTAAGACATAAGTTATTTTATTATTTATTCATTCAGTTTTGTATGGTGGAGTTATGTGAGGTTTATTATTTTTTCGCGACGTTCTTTGTTTACTTGTTTGCGGTTTGAGAGATTTCAGTTTATTTGATTTACGTTTTTAGGGTAGCTCTGAGCGGGACTCAAACCCACTGTCTTTTCAAGCTAATTTTGTTTTATTTTGATGGCACGCTTGTGTACCATGCCATGACGTTGGTCGTTAAGTGGTGTTCATTTTTCTAACTACTCCAGTGTTCCGATGAGTTGAACGGAAAAGCCAAAACGATTGCTGGTTTCTGATTGCTTCGGTTCTGATGAGTGTGTATCTAGTGTGATTCGAACCCATGTCGTTTGTATTGGGCGTTTTTTATTTCCCATGTTGGCTACGCCGTAATATGCAACCACTTTCCTGTTTTATTGTGATTTTGAGAGAGTTTAATGATGTCTTCCTAACCCGTCAATCCATGACCCAGTTTCAACCACACGGCCATTTTGCCACAAAGTGTGTGACCCTCGGCGTCACCCGACTGACTATATGAGCGTTCTGTTCAACTGTTAAGCTAGGATTTATTACCGTTATTATCATTATATTGTCACGTGATTTGTTTTACCTTATGTGTAATGTCTTAAGTATCTTTATTGTAATTTGTATATACCAATTCGTATATACCGACGAAACGCCGCCGATTGAAGGTCATGTATTTTGTGACGTCACCAATTCGTGTGTAGGTACGGCTTCTAGATCCGTGCCAAACGTTTAACTACCCGCTCGATTCACGCGCAAAATAATAACTCGATAACCACAGTTCACAGGCTTCGACGATCTATAGTTACAACAGTTCTGTGGTTTAATAAATCAATAAACTGGTGGGACACCTCGCTGGCTCGCTAGACATTGGATGCACACACCTGAAAACCAGACACGGCATACATGTACAGGCGACGTTCCTCTCTCTGGACATGTATGTGGATAAAAAAAAATTATACACACGTAAGCAGACATTGACCGGTGCAAAATTCGCTTAGATCCACCATATTTACTAAGTTATGAAGTGTTAAAACCTCAGAATGAATCCATCATTTACTCACCTTTATCAGAATACTTCACTGAAATGATCAATGAACTGCAATCGTTCTAGAAAATGCCAAAAATGCTTGTCAAGCAGAAATTATACGTTATGTAAGACGCCATTTTGAATAGCGCCACCAAGCTGCACTCTAGTCGTCTATAGATGGCGCGCTTGTAAAAACCGACATCCTTGTTGGATACTACACTGCATATTATTCCATGGTACAAAGTGCCCAATCTTTTTATCTTTCCACTCTTATTATTATTATGTCATTGTTTTACCTACGATAGCGATTTTGAGTGGGGTGATCCACAGTCTGTTAAAAACTGGACGCTTTTGACAAAATTGTTTTGCTTAAATGGTCTAAAATTATGAAAATGGATAAATATATCTATTCGGCCGTGGAAATTGGGTCAAAACAGCGGCGCTTGCCCATTACAGATATTTATCCCTGATTCACTTGAAATTCTATTAACAATTTACACTACAATGTATCATTGTTGCCGAACGTTTTCCTTTGACAGTGGTGGTGGCACGGGGTAGCAGAGGGGGCGATTGCCCCCTCGAAAATAATGTTGGAGGCGTAACCCCCTCTAAAATCAAGCTGATCCTTTTGTGCAAGCAAAATTTGACTTTCAAAATGCAGGAAATAGCGTTTCAGAGAGTCTACATTTCAAATTTTCAAGGGGGAGCATACCCCCTGATCCTCTGGTAAAGTCACGCCTTCGGCGCAAAATAGACCATTTTCCGTTCACTGCGAGAATCACGCGTTATGCGTGAAAGCGAACGTAAAAACAGGACAAACAAAGGTTATAGCGTCGTAGTCGCGTCAAACATCGCGCGGGATTCGACAAACGCGAAAGTATTTCGGGGGGCATTTCCATGCTTAATAATGTGCTGTCCACATTTGGTGATAGGCAATTTCGATTAAGTAAGGGTATTCGGAAGCAATATTTCTCTGTCGAAGATCGGCCGGTCAATGTAAGCTACGAAATAAAGAAATTCTAGTTCAAAATCAAATCGTTCGATTTTTGCGGCAGACGTTCGACGCGCGTCTTTCATGCATCTCGCGAGATCTCGCAATTGTACGGAAAATCACCAGTCTTCGCCCCATGCAAAATTTAGTGCCGCCGCCTCTATTTGATAAGAGGTAATTCCTTACACAAACATTGCTACGGCATATGCACTACAATATGCATCATGCATTCATTCATACATACACCCCCTATTTTGAGAATCTCGGGAAAACAAACAAAAAATACCCCCTTTTCTACGATTTTCTCGGGAAAATATTCCCGAGACAGATCGTCAAAAAGTACCCCCTTTCCCGAGAAAATGGGAACGCGCATGCGGCCCGCTATGGATGCTGAGTGGGGGGGGGGGGTTGTATGAATGTATATTAAAGTTCTGTAGGTCATTGCACTATCATAATCAAACTGATATATCACTGATTAACTTCCATCGATCGAAGCCCGGAGATGGTACTTACTGGCCCCATGCCTTAGTTATCAGGTACTGATCGCATCGCACCCCTGGAAGGTGCTGTTTATAGAATTATTATATGTCAGAGAGATTGTGAGTTCGACTTCAGAGGTCAGCTCGCCCATTCAGCAGTTAAAAATATGACATAATTGCCGGTCTCACGACATTAAGGTCGGCAATAAGGCGTTCAGTCGTTACACATTTTGTCATGTGCTGTCCCTGTCCCCAGTGCGCCATACAAATGCCGCTTTTTTAAAGATAAACCGTATCCAGGTGTTGTTTTTCAGAAAACAATCATATTCATATTCATGACTCGTTTTTTCATTACATACATTACCTCTATACTTAAAGTTGGCCTACCCAATAGTTAACGTTTCATACCAAAACTTTAAACCGACCTAGATCCTGATAGTACTCGAAAGATCCTATGCTATAATATATACCTTTCTTTGCGTTTCTCCGTGTTTGAAAATGCAATACATGTTTATCCACTGTAAACATGCGAATCTCACTCGAGTAAAGCAGGTATGCGGCCCGTATCTATCAACTCGTCTCGGGTCACCCAAAACAAACGTAATAGCGATAATCGAAGAATTCAAAATATGCGAGTGAAGTGGTTTTAAAATACCATACAAGCGTAACAAATCATTCAGATCTAGCGATATTTAAAAAACAGTAACACTGTCTCAAATTGAACAGTTTTAGCGACAGAAAGCTGATTGCGCGCATATTCTCTTACTTTTTTTTCCTGTTTTCCGACCCAAACACTTAATAACGATTTATAGCAAATTTCAAACATACAATTTTGTTTATAACATACATAATAAACATGCAATGTGTCCAACAACTTAAACACAGCGTTTGTCTCTCACTCGTACGAACACTCTCGGTGTTTTATCACTTTCGTTGAAGTCAGCACATACCCTCTTTCCGGTAAATTCATTGACATGATTGTCAGTATTAAGTAATATACACACAGTACACGTGATTTTGCCACTGCAATGTAATACTAGTACTTAATATAAAATTCAAAAAAGGGTGGAATTTCAGAGTTCACATTTATAGTACTGTTTAAAGGGACATGTCTCATTTACATGATGACCCGAACCAAGAACACGGTCAGAAACACAGAGTAACACTAAAAATTGGGTTATATAAATAAAACCAAAGTCATGAAATGAACCCACAAATCCTGTGTTTGTTTTTTTTTACTGAAACAAAACTTGTGTTAAAGAGCCGCCGTCGTCGCCACGCGTCGTGATCATCATGAGTCCCACGCGACGGATAAAACGCGTGTTATGTATTGTTTGTTTGCGCATAAACCCGAAGGCGCACTGTGTGTAGACTGCGGCGTTTTAAAACACCTTCGGATTCAGACTATTATTAGTCTGAGTTTCGGAGCAATAGTTTTAAGAAACTTAAAAAAACGCATATTCATTGTCTCACCGGCGAATAACTCTGTACAAAGGTGTTTAAACGCACAGAGTGACGATCGATGACATCTAAACACAGATTGCGGTCTGAAGGTCCCGGTAACCGTGACACATGCACGATAATAAATTTGAAAGTCATCACAACAGACGCCCTCACTTACGGCATTGTTCACACATCGAATATGCGAGGCATGGTTCATTATGTAGAGCACAGATCTAAAAAAAATAAAAGAATAAAATAATAAAAATATTTAAGTGTGAAAAAATTGTTTAATGGTTTGTCGCTATTCCAAAACTTTGATATGACCTGTTGACTACTTGGCCTGACGCCAGCTTTTACCTGGGTAACTAAGGTAACGAGTATCTATTTTTGCATGGTACGTTCTGCTACCACGTGGTTTGCTATATGACCGGCATACGATTAATTGTGGGTGTAAACAAACTATATAAAGGCATTGTATACACCGGGAAAACCTCAGAACTACAGCCAAAGCCTTACGGTCAAGATGATCACAACAGCACACATGTCATTGTTTTCAGTCACTCAGATACTCGTCGCAGCAGTGCTGTCTCTGCTGGCGTTCGTTGTTTACAAACATAGGCACAAGCGGTACATGCTTCCACCGGGGCCGATGGGGTTCCCCGTCGTCGGTTGCATCCCGTTGCTGGACAAGGCAGCTCCGTACAAGAGTATGACCGACCTGGGAAACAAGTACGGCGGCGTGTTCATGCTGCGGATGGGGACCCGCGATGTAGTGGTCTTACACGGCTATGACGCGATTAAAGAGGCATTTATCACAAAGTGTGATACTTTCAAGGGTAGACCGAGAATGGTGCTTTCCGATTTGATTGCAGGCGGTAGAGGTAAAGATTCCCTTAGTGTTCACTTGTAGAATGTTTTGCTTTTGTTTTTAGTAAATCCTGGGATTGTGTGTGATATATTTTCTATGGGAAATTGCCAGAAAAAATATTTTATATAAGTTTGTCATTTAAGCCTTTAAACTTATGCACAAACCCACATCGTGTATGGGACAAACCATAATTTAAGTTGAGGTACTCGGTTTAGATTGTTGGTGCAGATAACGAATTTCGTTTTTTTTTAAGTTGTGCTTGAGCACATGTTTTTTTTTTTATATTTGAACATGGGACTACAACTTCACGAGCTTCGATGTGATGAACCCACTAGTATACATGTTATTGAGCTCATTGTACGAAAAGGAGCTTCATTCCGTTTGTAGAACTTACCTAGCGCCTATTACAAGTACCTGGCGAACAAACGGATGTTTCTCGTGTTATTTTTGTCTAGTTGATTCTATTTTGCGTGTTTTGTACTTGCTATTAAATTGAATGTGAACATTTGAATGAACATAATTATCGAGATATGGGCTTATTCGCGACCAGTCGGTGTATTAACGTGTTTAACCTGGAAAACAAATTTGGTGGATGTAAAAGTGTTTTTCTACTATCAATATGAAACCGCACCGTTCCAATACAATGCGTGTAACTTTCTTTTTCATATTGAGCGCGATTGGAGTAAGTTTAAGTGCGAGACAATTTCTAGACGATCACCAAATGCAAAAAATCATTTTTGAAAGATCCTTGACCCAAATGCAAGAGTCAGTGATGTGTAAATGTACGTTGCAGAGTTTAACAATTGTAAACATAGACATGCTAAAAATAATTCACTTTCAATAGCAATCTCAGACGGTCTGCAAGAACTGTCTACATAACGCACAAAGACACGTTTTCAGTAGGTCATCTCACGGTCGAACTTGCAATCACAAATCACAAGTTCCGAGGCGGCCCCTGATCGCCAACATTGAGGAAAGATCCTTGACCTAAATGCAAGATTCAGCGAGGCGGTACGATGCAGTGTTTGGTAATTGTAGACACGCACAAACAGGCTAAAAATACTCCCCATTCATTAGCCATCTCAGGTAACGCACAAAGGTATATTTTCAGTGTGTCATCGCTGTAGCGCATAATTACAGGTTGTTGTGTTTCAGAAATGTATCGTATTATATTTTTTTTAAAGTTGGGATTGAAAATATTTGTGCACACGCGTATTGTAACCGATCCTAACTCAATAAAAATCTTTGAAATTCACTCACAAATGAACTCAAATTATCAAAAATCTAATTTATCAGAGCTTAGGCAATCTGAAATCGAACAAAACGAAACACGCCTAAATTCATGTTTTGAATTTGTTCACAGGGGCTACGACGATCTTGTTTAAATGTTCCCATCCTCCTTATACTTCCAGTCCCTAATAGAATGCTATTTATATCACCAACGTTGTGGATTTGAATCCTTGATTGTAAAAAACAAATAACATTGGCCAAATGCCAATCTTAACCGTACAAGTGTGGAATCCATCAACTTACTAGTACCGAGTAATCGTATTACATCTTTAACACTTCAACTGTGAAGGTGACCTTTCCTTTCTGTACACATGTGGAGGGTAAAGACACTTTTAACGGGAGCATACTGACCCTGGTAACGTTTCGTAGAATTGTCACATGATTTATTCGAGGCATTGATTGTACATAAATGATGTACCTCTGCAAGCCAGAGTACATCCAGTGTGTTGTTGACCTGTTAATCAAACCACATTGTGCAAATCTTACTTCTCTTATTTGTTGGTGTGCATTATTTGTGCCACTGTGGAACCATGTACATAAACAATCTGGAACTACTAGTGTCAGATGCTGGGTGTTTACATAGAAAACAATTCCAGAATAGAAATTATTGACCAATTTCGTCACCCTAAGAATTCAGTAAATACTGGATATATGTCCAATATGACGAGAATTCTGTGAACGTTATTCATAATATGCCTTAAATTGTACGTGATTTAATCTTGGAAAGAACAATCGACAATCGCCAAAACTGGGATGGAGTGTCTTCAATTTTGACAACTTTAAACTATATACATAAGGTTCATGGTATTAAAGAAATATCAGCATTTTGGTTCAAGAAAAATCAAATAATTTAATACATAATTATATACATAAGGTTAACTCGACGATTATCCTTATTTTTTCTTTTAGGTATTGTATTTTCTACTCATAATGAAAATTACAGAGAACAGAGAAACTTTGCTGTATCAGCCCTAAAAAGCTTTGGATGGGGTTCATCTGCATTCGAAGTTAAAGTTATGAGAGAAGTCAACGGACTAATTGAGGCAGTGCAGAAGTTTGAAGGCAAACCATTCGATCCATTTCACTATGTAAGGAACTCAGTCTGCAATATCATCTTTTCAATCATCTTTGGTCGACGATTTCGTCACGATGACCAAGACTTCCGTAACCTCTTAACAATCCATTATCGCAATATGAGACTGTGTGGGGCAGCCTCTGCTGTCAACTTCATACCAATTCTACAGTACTTGCCATTCGGCAATTTCAAGCGAGTCCTGAAGAACCACATCTATCTCCGGACCTGTCAGATAGAGATGATAGAGAAGCACAGACAAACGCACAATCCAACTGATATACGTGACTTTCTCGACCTATACATACAAGAGATTGAAATGCGGGAAAAAAAGGGCCAAGCATCTTCTTTTGATTATGACAACATTCGACGAGTTGCCAACGATCTCTTTACAGTGGGCACTGAAACAACAGCAACCACGATACTCTGGTCTTTGCTGTACATGATAACATACCCGAATATACAGAAACGAATTCAGAAAGAACTGTTTGATGTCCTCGGTGACAGACTCCCAACAATTGATGACAAGCCAAAGCTGCCCTTCGTTGAGGCAACAATCATGGAAGTCCAGAGGAGTGCTAGTGTGTTGCCGTTGACCATGCCACACTGCGCAATGGAAGACACTGAACTGTACGGCTACCACATACCAAAAGACACTATGGTCATGGCTAACCTTTGGTCTGTCCTGCATGATCCTAAGCACTGGGAAAACCCAGAAGAATTCAGACCAGAGAGATTTTTGAACGAAAACGGTGAAGTTGAAAAACCGGAGATGTTTATTCCCTTTAGTACCGGTAAGTACATTTCTTGATTAGAAGTACTTGCTTTAATACGAAGTAACTCAATTTAACTATCTGTGACAACCATGGTTTGATTCAACTTGTCACTTTTTATGAACTTTTCATTATGAGTCTGTGTCACTGTGTAATGATTGGACATTGACAGGGATATCTAAAAACATCTTATTCAAACACTTCGTATAAAAAAAGCTCTGTCTGAAAATGTGTTTGTCTGATTTAAGAACAGACATTATTCTCATGAGATCATGGGCAAGGACGCTGATAACATGATCACAGACACATAGTCAAATACAATTCAACGCCAAAGTCAACAAAGCCGTCTGGAAATCTTTGAACCATGTATTATAACGTATATTACTGCACAGTTCGTGATGAACTTCACTATTTACCTAAACTATAAATATCTCACTATTCTTCAAAGTCAACAGCAGTCAGACGTTGCATATTCTGTAATGTATACTTGATGTGTTATCACAATGTGTGAACATGCCCAAATAATTTAGCCAAAATAATGCGTATCTTTGAAATATGTCTTCACTATTATAGGTGCTCGAATGTGCTTAGGTGACCAGACAGCGAAGATGGAACTGTTTCTGTTCTTCGCATGCCTAATGCAGACGTTCAGCTTCACTCGACCAGAGGGGACATCGCCACCAACTCTGGTAGGGAAGACGGGCATCACCTTGAGTCCACAGCCATTTGAAGTATGTGCCCATCCCAGAGTACGATAGACAGATTGGACAACTCCCGTAAGGGTTATATTGGTTTTGAAAAAGACACGACAAAATCATTTAAACTTGATTGCAACGTTATATATATATATTATCCTATTATGAAACGAACAAAATATGTTTTAAATATATATATGTTTTTTACTTGACAGCGTAAATAGTTTTCAAACAAATTTGATGTCAGGTATACCATATCATGGAAGCAGTGAACGAATAATTCACAATGTGGTGTACATTGATTGTAGTTTGCCATAACATCAGGTAATATGTATTCAAAATATCTGTTTCTGTTTCTAACCAAGAAAGGTATCTTATCTACTAAATTTCTCCGTCAAGTGGCAGATATGGTTTACCAAATTGATATGCATTACAAAGTCCCTGGTTATGCTACTGATAATAAATATATGAGTGTACACCCTGGGAAGTTATCTTGTTTATCAAGGAGTCTCTACCCCCACCCAATTGCGGGTAATAAATCGTCGACACAAAAAATTTGAAGTACATCGATATGCCAAGAATGTAGTTAGCTGGTGAATTGGGACTATAAATTGTTCAAGTGCAGTCATAAGTTATTTATTACAAAAATAGTAGTTGCGATCTCCTAAATTAAGTAATAAATTGGGCTTGACGGAGCAGTGCATGAATAATAACAACAACAACAAGTGTGGTCTTGGGTGAAAACGAAACAGTGTTACTGACAAAGAGAAAACCATGCTACCTGTCAAACACAAATATTGTTTAAAGGGCGGCAATCGTCGCGCCACATCCTGTTCGATATGGAACTCATAGCGACGTATACAACGCGTGTAAAATACATTGTTTATTTACATGAAATTCGAACACGCGCTGCGCGACGACCACGCGCCTTAAGAAATCGCTACAGAGAAAAGCTACAGAGCATGATGTGAATGACAATAAATATCAACCACATTCGCGTGACATGCTATACATGCATACATAGACAAAGGATGGTTTAATAATGTATATCGTTATATAAAGTCTCATGCGAACTATATTTTTTTCCTTTCCGAGGATACGTTAACGCACAAACGTTTTTGTTTTTGTTTTTTATGTAAGTTTGGGACATCAGTTTCAGAAGCTAAATTTGACTATTGTAAATTTGAAATATTATGAATGCATACTTTTAAAGTAAATATGTGATGTTGTTATTAAAACGCAATACTATTAACCCAATGGAAATGTACACTCTTTGCTGTGTTTGAAATCTGTTTGACAGATGTATCTTCGCATGACTATGCCAGGGACACCGATAAAGATCCACGCACGTGACCCGGCAATTACTGAATACTGTCGCTATTGTACGGCAACCGAGGTGGCTCACAACATGGCATTTTATAAAGCTATTTTTACAATTCATTTTTATTTATAATTCCCTTTTAATAACCATTTTCGGTTCTGAAATCGATTTTTGTTTCTAATATCTGTTTTCATTTAAAAAGAACAATTGTTTAAATCCGTTTTCATTTTCAAAATCCGTTTTCATTTTCAAAATCCATTTTTGATTTAAAAATCCATTTTCCTTTTTTAAAATCCATTTTCGTTTTCAAAATCCATTTTCATTTTTAAAATCCTTTTTCATTTTCAAAATTCATTTTTGATTTAAAAATCCATTTTCTTTTTTTAAAATCCTTTTTCATTTTCAAAATTCATTTTTGATTTAAAAATCCATTTTCCTTTTTTAAAATCCTTTTTCATTTTCAAAATTCATTTCAGATTTAAAAATCCATTTTCTTTTTTTAAATCTATTTTCGTTTTCAAAATCCATTTTTCATTTTTAAAATCCATTTTTGTTTTTAAAATTCATATTTGATTTCAAAATCTATTTTTGTTTTTAAAACCCATTTTTGTTTTCAAAATCCATTTTCATTTTTAAAATCCATTTTCTTTTTTTAAATCCATTTTCATTTTTAAAATCTATCGTTTTTTAAATCCGTTTTTGTTTTTCCTAATCCGTTTTTATTTTTAAAATCCATTCTCATGTTTTTGTTGACATTTGAAGTATAGGTATATAAGTATTTTTCACGTTGAAGCAAATTTTCCATCAGAATTTACATAAAAATCACTGTTGTTCCCCGCCTATCGCTTTAACTTTAACTGTTTTTAATTGTTTTTACTAAGATTCTCATTTCGATTCGATTTGTGTTTTGTATACCATTTCAACTTGACCTGATTTTTTTTTTATTTCCACCAGTGACGTTTCCATGGTAAGGCTTTTTTACGTAAGTTATTCTTCAGACTATAACTTTAGCCGTGGTTCCGTGGCGATTTTAGTTCATAAAGGGTTTTTGGCTTCATAGGTTGGCTTACATTTTGACGTCAAATGCATTTGTGGTCAGGCTTGTCCGCCGACGACGTTGCCTTGTTTTCCGACAATACCCTACCGGTACAAAACGCAGCAAAACCACGGCTATAACTTATTCTAATCAACTTTGGAGCTCTCGTTGTATCAGCTGTAACGTTGATACTCAGATTATAACAAGTTACAGCTGTGGGTCTGCTGTGTTATCGTACCGGATAAGGTACTGTCGGTATACAAGGCAGCGCCATCGGTGTATGTACAGGCATACGACACCACAGCGTAAGCCGACAGATGAAGATAAGAACCCCCTATGGAACCACGGCCAAATAGGGTATAGTCTGAAGAAGAAGAACTTACGTAAATAAGCTTTACCATAGAATCGTTACCGGTGGAAATAAAAAATCCGGAATCAGAGTTACAATTCCTAGTCACGTCATATGGGGTTAGAGGGCGAGGTCACAGGTCAAAAAGTGAAAATGAAAATGGTTTTGAAAATGAAAATGGAATTTGAAAACGAAAATGGATTTTAAAAATGAAAATGAATTTTAAAAACGAAAATGGAATTTTGAAAATGAAAATGGAATTTGAAAACGAAAATGCATTTTGAAAATGAAAATGGAATTTGAAAACGAAAATGAATTTTGAAAATGAAAATGGATTTAAACAATTGGATTTTAAAATAAAAACAGAACCCAGAAACGAAAGTGGGTTTTAAAAATTGATTCCAGGACCGAAAATGGTGTTTAAAAAAGGATTAACAAGTAAAAATTCGTTCTCAAAATGTAAATAAATTGTAAAAATGGTTTTATAAAATGCCATGTTGTAAGCCACCTCGGTTGCCGTACTGTTGCCGCTTAAAAGAGGCAAGGTGGGTATTTTCGAGCGTGGTAAAATCATTGTGTCATATATTGCAACCGGATGTGAAAGTTATTACATATTCTAAAACAAATATTGCAAGCATAGCCGTACTGACATGTATGAGCTACCTGTACACATACTAGTAGGTAAAGCAGGGAGCCATGCGCACGTAGTACATTGGCAAGTTCACGGCCTCACAATTCAGGTTCATGTCACGACGACTTGGTTTTAACACAATACATCAATTCACCGTTTTAAATGAACGGTTGTTTGTAAACAAATAGCAACCTTGCTTGACACGAGTTCTTGAGCCCGATTGGAATGTAACAAGTAGGGATTGCTCGCCCAGTCGCGATAACCTTTCCACTAGTCCCGATATATCATTGATCATCTAAAGTATATTATGTAGTTAAACACATGCGTGATCAACATTGCCACGGGAGCACTTGTCATGTAATAGACAACATTTTAAAGATAACTGTTAACACTGACGTCAGTAAAGGCATATCTGTTTTAAATTAATTATAAACCTAAACGACAGCTACACATTGTACGAGCCCATGCAGTGGCATTTACTGTTATATATGGGCGTTTTAGGACGTTCCAATTCAAGCAAGAGTACTTCTCGTAAAGAAATAAGGTGTGTATCATTCGGAGTTGAATGAGACTGATTTCAAGTGATAACTGTTATGTTCACTATCGTCACAACGAACTCGTTTCCTTCATCATAAATTTCAAACTCGATTAGAGAGGATTCTATTGGCCGATTGAATAAATTTAAACGTTTTCAAATGGCGATATGCTCGCTGATTGGTTGGTTGGATTCAGCTGCTATAAAAATGCATTATGAAGGAATGGGTTTATTTTTCCGATATTACAGAGAAGTGAGTGTTTTTACTGCAGTATTTATTCATATTTTTTGTCTAGCTCGCCCATTTGGGATGTTTATATAAATACTGGATGGACATAGCATGTTATTACTTACGTTGAACTACACAGATAAAACATCGCTGTATTGCATGTTCTCATTAACATGGCTGCAATGCCACCCGGGCATTGAAAGCCACGGGCGGCTGAACGACACATAACAAAGTTCAAGGTTTTGTAAGGTCATGATCATGTCAGAAGTTCATTGTGTACATATAACATTAACATAGTGCATCGACTCACAGTAGTATTAGGGTCGTAGCTTGTAAACAACAACCTGTTGAATAACCCCGCATTCTTGGATCACACGAGTGCTTGAGGCCGACTGTAAATTTTACGGGATGTCAAGACAGATTCGCACGCCTTATCGTGATAACCTTTCTACGAGTGTCCGGGCAATATATTTTTGATCATTTAAAGAACGCTACTTGCACAAACACTGCAATTATTGCAGTTTGACATTTATTGTATATTAAGCGAGATCATAATGTTTGAAAAAATACGAGAACGAACTTATTAGTTTAATTATAGAGGGACGCCCCGTTCCAAAACACCGTCCACGAATGAACAGCTCTCTCCATGTTATTTGGGGACACACGCAAATGTTCTCAATTGACTTAAGCGTTCATGGTTCGTTGTTGAAATGAACACCGAGTAGAAATTTTAGAGAAAAGCAAGAAGACTGTTTGAATTGAGAACCACTAAACACAAGGCAATTTAAACTCCCTCTCAATCACCACAGCGTGAAAAGCCCAATCCTCAATCACCAAGAGTTAAAACTAGCCAATCAACTATTACCACAATTTGAATAGCCCAATCAGCAATCACCGAGAATTGAAACTAGGCAATCAACTGTCACCACAATTTGAAGAGCCTGGTCAGCAATTATCAATAATTGAAACTAGCCAATCACCTGTCACCAAGAATTGAATGTAGCCAATCACCTACCACCACAATTGAAGAGTCCAATCAGCAATCAACAAGAGTTCAAACTAGCCAATCACCAATCACCACAATTCGAAGAAGCCCAATGACACTAAATTAAATGAAACCAGTCACCAGAAGTTCATTATGTTTAATCAACATACTAATAAACACGCATTCAGTATACTCGCAATACAGTTACATATATACGTAGTCTGTTAACCACAGTGTTTTTACTAAACTTGGAATTTCATGCTATAATAAATCAGCAAAAAAATCTTCAACATAAAAGAAAATATTGTCATCAACTGGCAGCTAATATGTGAACAGATTCTGGAAGAGTGTACCCGCCTTATACTATTCATCCATCTTCCAATTTCTGCCTGTAGTTTCCTCGTGTGCGCGATTGGCTTTATTTGTAGTTTACGCATACATTTAAATGGATCTGTTATGCAAAATAAATCACAGGTGTTCGCATTTGATTGGTGCTCTACTCTTCATCACGAGAGAGATACGAGCCAACTTGTAATACGTGTCGATTGTTTGTTATTTATTAACTCCAAACTTACAGAAGTCAATTTTGAAATATACAGCAATTCCGCACAATTCTTTCAGCTAAAAAGCTCTGACGTCAAATCAAATGGCCTGGCTAACGCGACTGATAATTCAGTGTTTCCCACTCCTATATTAATTTGTATCCTAAATGTCAGTTTCATCTAGCAGCAGGAAAGGTATGCGTGTTCAAAATCTCGTTTCTTGCGATTCGCTCCGCTATCATTTGTGTATGTTATGTGGTCATTCTGTAAAAAAAAAACTCCTGGCTCACCGTTACCATGGCAACAGCAATGAAAATGATTTTTGAATACGTTCCTACAAATCTTGGAGTAGAAACTACGGACATATCTCATTCTCATGCAGTGTTAGTGTAGCTCAGAATTACTATTTTTCATATCTTTTTGCATTGCTGAGAAATTTAACCTCGAAGTCGGGGGAGCTTTTCGCCGGGAACGGCATATTAACTTTTCTCTGATTTGAGGGGAGCTGGGCCAAACTTTACAGGCACGTTACACCTGTAGTTCTGACCTACTGTTGTCATTTCAACACCCGACAAAATATTTCTTTTAACAGAGCGGGTCGCTAATCAGCATACCGGTTTGTGAAAATAAACTTGTTTAATGAAAAAATCAACTTCATGTAACAAGAAATTAAACATGCTATGATGAGTAATACATTCTTTGAAAAGAATAACAATATGGGATGATTATGTTAGCTCCAAATTCTGCCCACGCTATCAGCTATTTTACTACTTGCATGTATATAATAATACCAAATATTTTTTGTTTGCCTTTGTTACATTAGTAATTATATATATTTATTATTTCGGATAATCGACAATATAATAATGACGAATTTCATTGGCTTAGAATGTTCCACTCAAGGAAACGGGCCAATGGGACAGTTCGTCTCAGTCTTGCAGCGATTATTGACTCACATTCACTGCCACTTTCATGCAAGTGATCGCTGGTGGCGTTGTTAATGACGTTTTTTCGTGATAATTTGGAATCTTGGGAATGAGTACAAATAACGAATAACGTGGAATTGAACTGCTTAATAACGCATCACCTGTAATTCAGGTTGTGCAATAACGCGCTACGCGGAAATACGAAATAACGTATTAATAACACATCACAAATGAATTTAACGACGAAATACAAATCACCGGAAACATGTACACTGCCTTAGCTATTCTCGCCCGAACGCCATCAATGCCTGCTTCTATACTCCTCCCTCAATCAATGTATTTGTTGGTGTCTGCCAAGGTCGTACAAGGTCGTAGTGTTCATTACCCTTTCGACAACAATCTTTGGAGTCGATTTGACAGATGTGCAATAGAGCACGGTTTTCTGGACCACATGCAATCGTTTTTCAGTCCGATTCAATTTAACAATTTTTGAAAACCTAATAATGGAGAGTCATATTTTGCTTCACGGTCATTCCCAAAATAATCTACTGACGGTATTGTGTGTGTGTGTGAAAAGAAACTTTCATGGGTCAATAGCTATCGTGTGGCCATAGGGACAGTCTCAATTTATCACAATTTTTCAACAATCGTTCTGTTATCGTTTATTTAATATCGAATTCTTTCTTCGTGTGCATTCCTTATTAATTTACTACGAAATTGTGACAATTTTTTCTCATCCGTATGCAGCAATTATACGCGTCAAATAAGCTCTCATACCTGATACAAACCGGAGTGACTCGTTGTCACACAACACAATTCTTTGAATTTCCCTAATTATCTAAAAAAATACATTTCAAACTGGAATAACATATGAAACAGATTGTCAAATATTTTAATGTTTTAAATTCATCAGTTGAAAACGACTTTATACTCGTTACTTTAAAATATGAAAACAAATCTCTTATTTTGATTTTGGAGCGACCCTAAAACTCACTGGGTACCTGCTATTTGCTTCCTTGGTTTACGGTCACAGAGTTCAGTTTCGAACACGTGATCGTGCGAATTCATAACACAAGTTACTCTATAAATCTTTAAAGGAATTTCTTGAGACGGGACCATCGGCCGTTGTGCTGCTACGCAACATTCAACGCTGGAAACATCGTGAACGGGATCATGGATTTGTCAATGTTAACAGCTACGCAGATAATTGTCACCGCTATGGTGTGTCTCTTGGCGTTCGTTTTTCACAAACGCACACACAAGAGGTCAGGGAAGAACCCATTACCGCCGGGACCAATTGGGTTTCCAGTTGTCGGATACATTCCATTCCTGGACAAGGAAGCTCCGTACAAGAGTATGACGGACTTGGGAACCAAGTACGGAGACGTGTTCATGCTGCAAATGGGAAGTCGTAACGTGGTGGTCTTACTCAGCTACGAAGCTATTAAAGAGGCATTCATAACGAAAGGCGATTCGTTTAATGGCAGGCCCCGAATGGTACTTTCTGACCTATTTTCAGCAGGCAGGGGTATGATTTCTATATTTATTTAACTGGTTTGGTAAATGTAATACAGTTGTAGAGTCTGTTTACCGAGGAGGCTGTCCAGGCAAACCTGCAGCATTAAATACACCTAGATAGCATGCGCATAAAGCACGAACTATATATCATTACTGCTAACAGCAATTATTAGTCCCCGTTCGGACGCAGTCCGAAAACGGGGACTTATGTTTTGACCTCCGTGCGTGCGTGCGTGCGTCTGTACGTGCGTGCGTCCGGACCTGTATCTTAGAAATGCCTGGACCAATCACAATCAAACTTCACACATACATCATACATGATATCATACATATGCACGTCAATTTGTTTCACGATCTGATTCAAGATGGCCGAATGGCGGCCATTTTTATGCTAAAAATCATCGAAATCAAGCATTTCCCGGCTGTTTACAGATGGATTTTGTTCAAACCTTGTATATACGTTTGACATTATAGGACCTTGATGAACATCATTTTATTTTACGATCTGATTCAAAATGGCCGAATGGCGGCCATTTTTGTGCTAAAAAATCATAAAAATCAAGCATTTCTCGGCTGTTTACAGATGGATTTTGTTCAAACTTGATATATACATTAGACATTATGGAACCTTGATGCAAATAATTTTGTTTTTCAGATAACATTCAAAATGGCCGACTGACGGCCATTATGTTTTAATGAATGGGCTTCTAGACCCACATTTCCAACTTGTTTTGACTGATTATGTTCAAATTTTAAATATTCATAATACATCATGTCATAGATAAACAGATATATTGGTTTGATGATCCTATTCAAAATGGCCGAATGGTTGTCATTTTTGTGCTAAAAAATCATCAAATATCAAGCATTTCTGGCATTTATGGGTGGATTTCGTTCAAACTTGGTACATACATTAGACATTACGGGTTCCTGATGCACGTCATTTTATTTTTCAGATCAGACTCAAAATGGCTGTCTGGTGGCCATTTTGTTTTAATGAATGGGTTTCCAGACCCATATGTCTGCCTTGTTTTGACTGATTATGTTCAAATTTTTAATATTCATTATACATCATGTCACAGATATACGAATATATTGGTTTGACGATCTTTTTCAAAGTGGCCTAATGGTCGTTATTTTTTTGCTAAAAACGTTGTTTTATTTTTAGATCGGATTCTGAATGGCTGACCAGTGGCCATTTTGTTTTAATGAATGGGCTTCTAGAGCCATATCTCTGACATGCTTTGACTGATTATGTTCAAATTTTATATATTCATTATACATATATTCATAATGGCTGATTTTGTTTTAATTAATGCTGTTCCAGAGCAATATCTCTCAATACTCATTTGACGATCAGATACAAATGTCAATCATTTAAATGTTAAACAATCATCACATTCCTGACATGTTTATATTCCAGCTATATTACTATAAACAAAACTTTATATCTTAAATTTGATAACTAACGGGGACTGTGCCATGCATGGCTTGTTCGACTATTGACTTGACATCCACACAATGGGAGATTCTAGGTCAGTGACCTTCAATTTCCGTGGAGAGTGACCAACTATTCTAACGTCATTGAAATTACTCGGGCAACTAAAATCCAAGCATCGTGTTCGCATTTCGAGTCAAAATTCAATCTGTGTAAAGATGACGATGAAGCCTAAATTTTAATGCAAATATATATTGATGTGTATGTTATGCCAAGGCACAGTGGTCACTCAAATGTCTTTCGTGAACACACTTGTAAGAATTTTTTTCTATATTTCGCAACGGCTTATGTTTCTCAATAAGTGGTTGTTTCAGTAATAATGTAACTCACCAGAACGTACACATATATTGACATAGTAGAATTATAAAAAATTGACCCAATGAAACAAATACCTAAATGATATAAATACATATTGTTAGATAAATACAGTTCTTTAGATAAATGCACAACGTATAATGTATGAGCTATTTAAATGTAAAACTCCCTCACCAATGAAGAACTGAAATTTTAAAACATAAACTCGTATGCACTTTTTGATAACTTGTTTTTGTATTATTTGCAGTTTTTTCGGTAAATTCTCATCTCCTTCATTACTACTATTATTATCAATATTGTTGTCATTATTGTTGTTGCAGGTATTGTTTTCTCCACATTCAACGAAGCTTACAAGGAGCAGCGTAACTTCGCCGTTTCTGGTCTCAAACGTTTTGGGTGGGGTTCTTCGGCATTTGAAGTTAACATAATTCGGGAAGTGAATGGTTTGATCGAGACGTTCCAACATTTGAAAGGCAAACCTTTTGATCCATTCCACTACGTCAGGAACTCAGTGTCTAACATCATATGTTCCCTCATCTTTGGTAGGCGTTTTCATCCCGATGACCGAGACTTCCGTAACCTTCTAACCACTCACTACCGTAACATGAAGTACAGTGGGTCTGCCGCTGCTGTTAACTTCTTGCCAATTTTGCAGTATCTCCCATTCGGTAATTACAAGAGGGTTTTAGAGAACCACATGTACCTCCGCGATTGCCAGACAGCGATGATTGACAAGCATAGACAAACGCACAACCCAAATGATATACGTGACTTTCTCGACCTGTATATACACGAGATCGATACCCGGCACCAGAAGGGTCAGTCATCTTCTTTTGATTATGACAACATCCGCCGAGTTGCCAACGAACTTTTCACACTAGGCACTGAAACAACATCAACCACGATACTCTGGTCTTTGCTGTACATGATAACATACCCGGATATACAGAGACGAGTTCAGAAAGAACTATTTGATGTCCTCGGTGACAGACTCCCAACAATTGATGACAAACCCAAGTTGCCTTACGTTGAAGCAACCATCCTGGAAGTTCAACGAAGTGCTTGTGTCGTGCCATTGACTGTGCCTCACTGTGCAATGGAAGACACACAACTGCATGGTTACCACATCCCCAAAGACACCGTCATCATGGCTAACCTGTGGTCAGTCCTGCATGATCCTAAACACTGGCACAACCCCGATGAATTCAGACCAGACAGATTCTTGAATGATAAAGGGGAAATTGAAAAACCGGAAACCTTTATTCCCTTTAGTACTGGTAAGCTTATTTTATTTTATAGAATTTGCAAGAGAATACAGATAGAGTTTAGCATACTAGAGTTTAGCATTTATATTTTTAACCATTTCAATGTGAGAAATTTGCCGTATTCTCACTTTTTAAATAAAAATACGTTTCTGCCAGGTGACAATTTCAGACATTGAATTTCAATGTTTTTGATTAGGTGCAAATTGCAAGAGTCTCTAAAGTGGATTATGCTATGTATACCATATTCCATGTATAGATGACGTAGCGATGTAACCATCCACCAGCATAATTACAATGTGGCTACTCAATGCGTTATCACAACGTAAATCAGGTTCGGTTGATCGCAAGACCCCCGATTGAGTCTGTGGTTGTGGAAGGGTGAAGGCCGGCCTCTATTTGTCGTTCAACCCCAGGTTCAGTTCAATCAATCATAGGTCCGTGGCTACAACGTCTACAGTATTATATCTTTAACTTATGCTGAACTCGTACCCTTTCATCTGGCATTGTGTAGTATATGACCAATATCTTTATACGTAAAATAACTAGTTCTATCTAGAAATGCGCCTGTCGAGTTATGACCGACAGCTCTTATCACACCAATGCTCATTAATCATAATGGTTCAATAGCAAACGTGATTTGTACAGCTTGGTACAGACATTAAGTTCACTTCAAGTTGGCCACCAGTCACTAAATAGCAAAACACGTTTTTCGTTGTGTATATAATCATGCTGTATTATACAATGTTCATAGGCGCAAAAACTGGCTTCAACAATCCGTATTAAACGTAACCTTAATTTGAAGATTTGCTTGAGATTTATCAGCAATTCACTTGAAAAGAATCGTTGTAGCACTTTCAAATATGCGATTACGATTAAGTATATGCGATCCCATCGTGTGTAACAGTAGTTTATACCTGCATGTATGGATTCACTGTCGCATGAAAAAACAGAATAGAGTTAACATTTCGAAGAAAAATCAATTTTGGAACATAATATATAATACGAATGAACACAAAAATCATTGATCATCACGACTGTGATTTGAGCGTTTAAGTTCAATGTCACCATAGCTGTGCTTATTTTTAGTCTCAACTGCGGGATTTTAAACGATATTTACTCCGTGACCATAACAACTATTATCCACAACGGCCGAATCCTGCCTTCTTCGGTGGGAGGGCGGTAATGCTAATGAACTCAAAAACTTGTGTTTATAATTACTATAAAATCTTGCACCGTTTAAGTATGTACTAGAGATTATTAGCATACCGATACACGCGGTCTTGACTGTTGCTGAACCGGTCCAGCCACACTAATTTTTATGTGATATGACCTTTAGAAACAGACACAAAGTCAAACACAAAAGTTAACCCAGACGTCTGGTATGCTTATCAACCTCAACGCTGTATATTGATTAAACATGTCTGGTGTACATGTATCGTAACAACCAAAGTTCATGTAGAAGTCGGAGTGCATATGCAACCAAGATCCGACAAATCTGTCGAGTCTACTGAATAATTTGGGGACTGGTTTAACGTATGGCTTCGTTGTTCTTGATTGAACGTTTTTAAACGGAAATGTTACAAGTTTACATGTATTGTTGATTATCTTACGGTATATGACGTTATGATTGCGTGCGGAACACGTGCGAGTTCAATTGCTTGCTTCTGATCTGAATAAGTATTCGTATCATGCGTTGTTAATATTTGTAACGATAAAGGCTTTCCGTTTTCGATAATGTGAAATTCTTTTGTTTTTTTGTTAGAAAAAAAACCTTGTAAAAACTGATTTTGACAAGATAATTCAAAAATTTATATTAACAATAATTCATAACAAATTGTAATTCCCTGTGCACCCATAAATATTTTTCATAATTACCGATTACACAAGAATATTACAGAAAAAAACATAATTAGCCACATTCTCTACATATGTCTTGAATTGTGACTGAAAGAAGATGAATGAAATTTAAAACTAGTGCATATAGTGTGTTCAACAACTCATGTATGAACAATAACTATAACAAATATGATTTTACTTGGTAAAAAAATACTGTATTTTCTGCCTAAAAACGAAAGAATTTCACAATGTCGAAAACGGAAAGTCTTTATCGCAGTGTTCCTTAGCATGGAATAGTACTAATCATGTTAGCCTCGCGGCATTGGGATTGTGGCTTCGGGCGCGCTGTCAATCATTGATACACCTTTGTCACGCAGTAGTAAAGAAATCTACACCTAACACTGTAAACTCAAACACCACTGTATCTTGAGAGGGCGGCACATACTCTACGCTATATCTAATTATTTCCCAGTTTACATAATCGTATTATATTTATCTTCGTTATATAGGTGCCCGGATGTGCTTGGGTGACCAGACAGCGAAGATGGAGTTGTTTCTCTTCTTCTCCTGTCTCATGCAGAAATTCAGCTTCAGCCACCCCGAAGGGACTCCGTATCCAAGTTTGGTAGGGAAGACTGGAATCACTCGTAGCCCTAAATCTTTCGAAGTGTGCGCCGTTGATAGGGAGACGCAAGATTCGGAGACTGATAACGCGTAATTAATATAATAATAACTTATTTCTTTACCCGTAATTGTTACACATATAAATACTTACAAACACTGTTGTAATGAAAATTGTCATGGGTGAAAAGAACCTGAAATAGGTACAGAGCTAATCGAGTCAGATCCCTTATACAGGTTTTTATAAAATTAGCTATTATAGTGACAGTAGACACTGAAATAGCAGAACAATAAAGAAACAAAGAAAAAAAAGACATATCAAGTTTTACCTATACTAATAATATGTAAAATATATAAATAATGACTTCAAATATTCTGACAATAGCTTTTCTTTTATTTTAATTTTGAAAATTCGTATATTTTCCATTCTCAGTGTCTGAGTAGGGTAGCCTGACGAGATCGCATGCGTTGCGCCCTCTGCGGTGCTCCAAGTGAGGTTTGATGCCATTCGGCCGGCGAGGGCCTACTCACGCCTACATGTCACGCTATGCAACGGGTAGACAGTTCCATAACTTTGGATCTTAATGTACCAACCGTTGTGTTCATTTTTGGGATTGAGATATAATTTCTGTTTTGTTGTCTAGTATTATGATTCAACTATTATATGTAGATGCCCACAAGGGGTATGTAAATACATTATTTGAGGAATGTAACAAAGTATATATAAACAAACTGTATATTACAACCAAAACGATAATATTTGAAGAGGAATGGCTTTGAAAATAATTTCGAAATCACAGCTGTTCGACATTGTGTATATATTTTAAATATCAACAACCATTATTAGATACACACTGATATTATCAGATATACGCGAGACGACTAAATCATGAGATAAGTATCTGTGTATTTTTATTTCATGTAGCATCGATTTTAATATTATTATAACCAAATGAAAAGACAAGACGATGGGGGCATTTAGATATTTTTCAATGGACGCACTGAAAAGGGGGGCATCATCGTTCACTACATTAACTGTACTTATCGAATTATTTCTGAAGTATACTCTGGAAATGTTGATATTTTTTTTTATATATTCTTTGAATGATGTGTATGTTTACCTGTATATTGTAACATAGTACATGATAAGTAAACCAGGTTCAATCGCTGAGTGAATAATCTGTGTGTGTGGTTTATGCGCCGATCGTGGCAATGTGGCTTCAGGAAATAATTTCAGGGACGAATACAAAATTCAGCAGAGTATTAGTTGTACATGAATTAGTAATTGTTTTTAATTATCACACTTATATTATCGCCAAACACTAAGTGAAATTTATTGTTGATTTTTTTTTTTTTACTTTTTACTTGTCTACAGCGACCCGAGGAAGTGTTATATTCCAAATGTATACACCACGCATCTTCCTTTACAACAAACTTTAAATATTTGTTTTAATTATTTCGTAAAAGGGAAAGCAACCCTCGATGGTATTTAACCAGTTTAACTGTATTCTAGTTTTTCCGTGTGACCTGTGATCACACATAACAGTGGTGTATCTTTGAATGTACGTATGGCCGGTAACCTTTAGTATTTTCATAAATAAAGATACATATTTTGTTTCAACAATATGACAGAGATGCACAATGCGTTTTTACACAAAATTTAGCATAAATGCGTTTAATTTGGAATGCTACCACTAGGTGGCGCTGTTCGTGAAAATGTATTGAAATTCCACATATATTCTTTCCATGTTGTCGACATACTGTAGATCGAATGCACCATGACAACAATGAAGTGATTAACCAGGTATGGCTAGTACACATCCATATTACATAGACGAGAAATGAAAATACGTTTTTTTTTTCTAGATTTGTTACTGGTATTAAACAATGAATGACTAATCAACCGTACACAGACAATATGAACATTGCATATAACCATCTTCATCACAAGAGGGCGCTGCAGAGACGCCGCTACAGTACGACAAAGCTCATGAAAATATGTACTAATGTAGCTATCTTATATAGCTGGTGGCTGAAGATGTGTCTGCCTAATTAATATATGAATTTCTATAAAAAAAAAAAAAACATGTTTATCGGCGATGCCTTGTCTTGCCTGTTTACATACATCTTGTTTCAGGTGTTACCGTGAACATAATGATTGACATGGCTCAGTTTGATGATGATAATCCGAGAAAATGTTGTCTATAATTAGCCTGAAATAATCTATCACGGCATGTTGACCAATTTCACATCATGTAGCTGACTATTTTAAATCAAATTCTTTAAATGACTGTAAAATTGAAATAAAAACCTGTCAACTGCCAGTGAGCTCAGAAAACAAGATCAATGTTATTGACATATCTCTGGCTAACAGCACCAGATAATGGTGTATTATGGGAACCATCCATTAAACGATACTAAAGGGAAATATTACACACCATCAGGGAACTTGTGACAGTGAGCTTGATTGAGGTTGAGCATGCGAGTTGGTGAAAACAAGCACAATGCTGCCTCACCACTCTCGAATGTCGCAATAAAAAGTATTACATCACTGCATGTGCCAAAAATTGGGGACCAAAGAAAACCAGACTCTTAATATTAGAGAGATTACTTGGTGATGACGGTACAGTGTAATATATTAAGAATGACAATGATACTAGGGAGTCTTTAGTTTGTTAGAGTATGTAATATATTAAGAATGACAATGATGCTTGTCTGTAGTTTTTGGTAGTATGGTGCAGTCTGAAATAAAGTTTGGATGTGTTGTGCAGTAGTCTGTTTTTATTGGCTCACAAACATTACACACATGATAACAAGAGGCATATTTTATGAGACAGTTTTACTGAGACATACATCTCATGGACAGTGAAACATAATTATCATTCATCTAAATGTGTGTGCACATTGCATTTGATGTGAATTTCAGTTTATTTTCAAAAACCCAGGTGTGGCTATATAAATTCCTCTGTGCATTTACGTACCAGGTTGAGTGACAGATTTAAATTTAATTTGCATAATTAATTTCTACCTTATATATGTCCTGTGTCAATTAATCAAGTGAAACAATTCTAAAAGTGAAAATTTTGATTGAATCATACTATGGAATTATTAAAATCATGATGAAATACTCTTCTGTGCACTGTAATGGAAACAGAAATTGTCCTTAAAGAGGCAAGTACATCTCCGATGTAAATGTGTGCTATCACAACGGCCTGCAGTTTAACATTACAATGCATTCAAAATAAGTTATCCACCAGTTAACAAGTTGCATAAGTTAGCACTTGAGATCACCAGTTTTGACAAATTCTACTACCCTTTCATGATATGTGCATTGTCCAAGAGCATCTACATACTGAGTGTCATCAAAATCTGATGAGTCCATTCCTTAGAAATCAGTGCAACATAAACCTGTACACATACATCTTAACTATTAGTGAGTGATATACAGTTTAAGAAGAAAATGAGTTGGGAAGACAAAAGCACAGTGGAGTATCATAGAGCATTTTATTTTTATGACAATGTATTTTAGTGTTTAGAACTAACTACATTTTCTCCTGATCTTAGAGATGGATGCTTTCATATTTTTTTTACTCAATGTCATTTTTTGAAACAAGCTTCATACTATAAACTGATTAAGCCTGCATGACAGTCTGCCCCATTGTGTGTCAGCTAAGAGGGCATACTACTACATGAAAAGAATGTAATGCATCCAAGTTATTATTATAACACTCAGTTTACTTGTAAAGAGAAAACTAGGGCAGAGTTTTATAAGTTCATACCCACAATTATCTCATTTTATAATTTGATATACTTATATAATATATAAGATAGTTGACTAATCAATTAATACCTGTATGCAAATAAAACCAGTGACACTTTGCATAAAAAATGAATTCAGGTTGAGAGAAAACACAAATCTACATGGCAATATTTGAAACACCTGGCTTTGAATCAAACTATTTGTGAAGAATCCCATTCTGATTTATATCACAAATACATTACAATAAAACAAAGCGATAGGAGGTGAATTTATTGTTGTTGGTATGTTTGCTTCACAAAGGTTGACAGGAGATTACATTCCACACCCGGCCATGTTGAGATATTCACTATCACCTTTTTCTCTGTGCAACCCATTTATACACAGCAGGTGTTGTTTTGGTTTCCTCTTTTTTTTTTATTTTCTGTGTTTTGTCCTGCAAAGTGAAAACAGAGTTGTCAAAATTTGGACTCCAGTTATTGTGTTGTGTTTGATATAGGTTTCATGCCACGTATACGTCACATGTAAAATACATTGGTTAGTTTACATAAAAATCACACATGTGCTTCACGGTGACAGTCACACTGATATTCGCATCTTATTATTATTCTTAAACACCTCCCATGAGTTTTATGCAGATATGTGACTAAGGATATGATAATTTCAATGAATTTGTTAGCAATCATCACGCCATTATTATAAACATGCAGATCTTAACCATGCTCCTTTCAAAGTGGTAGCAGTTACTGTCACTGCCATATTGTTCTGAACACCCAAACAGCAACATTACCAGCTAAGTTGCTGCCTGGTTTGTTACGCGTGTCTCAAGATCATTAGATGATTAGAACTTTTTAGTTCAAACCACTTTTACAAGGGTGAGCTATTTGGCTAAATGCACTCATTTACTAACATAAATAAGCACCAGAAATGCCATCGACTGTGTCCTGACATTTCATACTGTGTCAGTAAATACATTTTGTTCGGGTAACTTTGCCATTTATTATACTGTAAAGGGATTAATTATTCACTGGGTTTTAATTTTGCTTATTTCGCTGACTGGAAAATGCGCTAAATTAAAACCCAGTTAATATGTAAAATTTAGCATAGAACACATTATCTAAATGATTAAACTGTGAATTTAAAACCCACTGAATATGCCCGAAATGGTAAATCAGCGAAATTTAAACCCAGTGAAAATTAGTCATTTTACAGTATATAAATTTATACGATTGAATGAAATAAATTGAAAGGCAATTGCATTGTGATGTCTGAGTCCCTCAGTATTAGTTTGAAATGTCCTGCTGAGTTTGGTTTGTTCTAAACAAGACCTCCAGGCACGCATAGCAAACCAATCAGCAACTGAGCTGGCAATGTTGCTATTTTAGTGAACAATATGGCGGTGACAGTAGTGTTTATGTCTGAGCAAGTAGATTTGGCAACCTCTATTCTCAAATGTAGCACACTTATGAAAGATACATGTCAAGTGTGTAATTATTCCAACCCAAATAAATTTGGGAACTCTGAACAACATAAATATACCAATAAACCCAATCCCGACCACATCCACTCAAAGAATTGAGTTTCCAAACCAAACACTGTAGTGACACACAATTCTCTCTATAAATAACATACCATCAAGTTTTTTAGAACTTCCATTTTCTGAGATACAATATGAAGCTCCTTCTCTCTTTCTATTCTGCTGGTCAGCTCTTTGTATTGTCTTCTTCTTTCATTGGCCAAGTACTGAAACAAAATATGTACATCAGGCAATTATATAAAGTAGTCTTTTATGACTCGTATAGTGATTATTAACCCAACATTTTTATTTATATGCTGACTGTAAGTATTACTAAATGGAGTACAGATTGTAAAGGTTATTCCAACACTTTTTTCCTGCAATGTTGTAATATTTTAATTTGTACAGAAACATCAATTCAAATGCAAACAAGTTTTGACAATGCACCGTCCCTGTTCTGTATTTAATGCCAAATTTCATCACTAGCAGCAATCCTGAAGTGTGGGTATACTTTTGGCTGAATAGTGCAGTGATGCATTCAGTCATTGCTGGCAGTCACAAATCAACCATTTTTTTCTATGAATCTCAAAAAAACATGACGTGCACCTGTAACCAACATGTATAATCCTCATACAATATTTGAATGTTCAACTCTAAGAAACAGTCCCAAATATGTTCAAGAATCAGGACCAAAATGGCTGCCCATCAGCCATACTTGATCAAATGATCATGAGAATTGATCAGTGTTCTCCCCAGGCCAAAACAGCGTCGCGGGCCGCGGCGCGATCGGATTTGCCCGCAACGCTATGTGTTTCCTCCGCGATGCTATTATTTATCTTGTGATCTGATTTCTTCAGTCTCTCACCATGGAGGTAAAAAGAGATATCTCTTTTTACCTCCATGCTCTCACAGACTGTAAAGTTTCCTGGCTAACTAGTTAAATCTACAAATGCATTGTATCAACGCCAATTTCCCGGGATAGACCCCTGTTGTTTCTCATTGGTTGGATATCGTTTAAAAAAACAAAGCAGTTCTATAAAGACAAAGCCGTAAGCCCCGGTGTCAAACGCTTTTTGCCAAACGTATATTCATATGCAAATGATATAGTCACACTTGGGGTCAAAAACCACATGTTTCCGGTGTGTACGAAACGTATTTTCATTATTATTTTTAGAAATGTGGTCATACTATTATTCTAGGTTTTGATTTTTATCAGTATTTTTGATATTGTATTTGTTTTTTGAGATCAAAATGTGAAAAAATATATATTTATGATGTAAACAATTTTGACCTCGTGATCGTGAATACAAGATGGCGTCATCCACGTAAGATCCAGCGAGCGTGAACTTCCCACTCGGATCGCATATCGTGCACAGATCCGGATGAATTAAGTGAAGCATAATGAAAAATAATATATTTATCAGGAATTCTAATCAAGAAACGTTTGGAAATTGGAGTGACACTTGTGTTATTTCTTGGAGGAAAAGCCTCAATTTTACGTGGTATAACAATGGCGACAATTCGTAATTCAGAACTTCGTTGTCTCGACTTGTTCACAATTGTGTTGAACAGACAACATCGACGATTAAAAAAATACATATAGATGGATAATTTCAGCCAGAAAAACTATTATTGCTCGAACATAGTAGCGTAAGTATCGTGACTCGTAACAATTGTAGTACTTAACCGGAAAACAACAGAAACGGAAGATAAGCACTAAGAATCATCAACCCAATGTTTAATTTACCGGGACGGAACAGGGTTTTATAAAGTTGCTGATTGCTGGGCCAAGCAAAAAAAACAGAAAACTCAGTATTTCTGCAGGACATTTGCAATACTAAACATGCAGTGCACTTTTATTGTATACAGATTGTACATAAAATAAATAGAAAAAAAAAGGAAAAAAACTGGTTTTGTTTTATTTCCCCATATGACAAACAATATGTTAATTTATGTTAATTATATGCTAATTATTATGCAAATTAGCCGCGACTCTATGGAACATTTCTGGGGAGAACACTGATTGATGTGCATATGTAAGTCATTATACATGATCTTTGTAGTAAGTGTGAATGTGATCGAACAAAGCATGTCGAAAAATGTCCAAGCAATGTTGTCACAGCGAATCACAAGCTAGTGTTAATCAGTGAGTGACATTTTTTATCAGATGTTAACATGTTGGTTGACAAAAATATAAACAATGATGTCACAGTACGATGACCTATTTGAAGACTGTAAACACATATTCATATTCCAGTGATACTGAATATTTACATAAATGAAACGGCCAGTTTTAGAGATCTGTTAAAATTCAGTTGTGCATTTACATGCATAGCAAGTAAAATCAAACAATTTTCAAAATTATGTCTGATGTGATTGTTTTTTTCATATCGATAATGGTAAGGCTCTGACCATGAGCAACTGTGTATAAACCAACCAGGAAAAAAAAGAACAATGATAGAACAGTGGAATGTACACAGTGCCGCTTTAAGTCATTTGGGATAGCAAGCCTTGCAGTTATAAGCATAAAAACCTACTACGGTAACTGGCACTTATTTAATCTGTTTAATAATGAGAAGCAGGTATCTCTCATGAAGGCACTGAAGTTCCAAATCACCTAAACAGCCAGTACATGTTGTAAATGAGAAAAATTATGTAAAAACACTATAATTGTGAACATCTGCCAGAAAATGTTTTTCAATGGTGTAAGCACTGAAGATGCAAGTGAAACTCACTCGTATGCTATCTGCATCTGTTTGACCCAGTAGCCTTGCTGTCTGTAATGTTTTTTTCGTTGGTCTGTTGTAGGTTCTTGGTAGCAACTCTGGCAGTGTATCAAGACGCTTAGCAGCATCAAACTCTTTAACTGTAACAGAAATAGACATTAGCATTACCAGCTGTTGTACAAGACACTTTGCTATGGGAGAGAATTAAGATGCACAGGAAGCCAATGTACGGGCTCAATTAATCACAGTAATTTACTATTAGTGCATTCAGACTAAATACTGCCAAAGCTAGCATTCATGAGCCAAAATACAGGTTATGCATGTACATAGTACAAGCAAAAAGCTCAGGATTTGGACCCAATTTTCAAGGCCACAATTTCAGACAATATCTTGGACTGCTTGAAATTGTGAAATAAATTTTTTTGTAGGGCATCTTGACACCCAGGAGGGGGGGGGGATGTCAACCCTTCTTGTTGTTTAACCACAGGTAGTCACTGTACTTGGTTATATCCATCATCAGATACAACAACCACTATGCTTCCAGTGATCAGGAATTTGGAGCAAGTCACATACGTTTATGATGAAAATATTTCCTCTACATCTATCCCATGAAAACTTTGTTACATTTGACTTTCTACCGTTCTTTGTTATTCCCTTGTTCTATAATCGATTCAATGCAATGGTCACAACTAAGTAGTATCTTTACAGGTAGTGATGACCAGAGTGTGTAATATCAGAGGTACATTACTTTAGGTTTGCAACGCGCATAGTACTGTATGGTGACATCATGCCAAGATCCCATTCAAGTCTCATCTCGTAGATAGTGAGACTGATGATACTACCTTCTGACATGACATAGGCAATATGTAATAAAACAATGAAACATGTACTACCACGTTCATAGTGAAAAAAATATGTTATCGTAATCCGTCATAACGTGAGCAGCTATTTTGATCCACCTGGACATCCCAGTATCCTAGTTATCTCAGGCATGCGCATTCGCATTTTTCTGAGTTGGAACGCTTATGCGAGAGCGAGATTGAAACACTTACAGGATTTTGATATCATGTCACTGTAGTTGCAAACCCCAAGTAATGTACCTCTGGTAATATACATGGCTGACATACCTTCTTTTTCAGAGTCCACAAAGAATAGATGTTTATTTTTAGGTTTTTCTGTTGAATCATCTAACATATGAAGATTGGACTTCAGCTTCTCAATTTTCTGGAGAGAATAAACATGAACAAAATAAATTCCATGTAGATATTAATGCACTGTGTGCCATATATGTATAAATTATGCAAAAGACAGTACAGTGAAACCACTCTTTCCCACAAGGATAATAAAACTGTTCAGTTTAAACATAGACCTTAGAAAGAGAGGGACAGGCAACTACATTATTTCTTTTGTTTTATTTAACCTGGGTTATAATCCTCCAAATAATCTCACAATCCTATTAACGAATAAACAACCATCTGTTTATTTGTACTGTCGGCAGCACTCGTGAAATCGCTCAAAACACGTGAGTTTCCCTGCGTGACTACTGAAGCGACGGTCATGAATATGCTAATTGTATGTTAATGAGTTTTCCACTTAGTATCACACGTTTCCAAATAGTTTAGAAAATTCAGAATTTCGACTTTTTTTAAAGCAAGTAATCAAATTAAAATACCCAAATTATTTAGTAAACGCAATAATTTGAACAACAGATGTTTTTATTTTGAGAAATCGGGCGAAAATACAGCGATCTAAAACAGACCAGGTCAGCCATTTCCGGTGTAAGCTGCTGACTTTCACGGTTTCAAACAGTTTAGAAAATTCATAAATTCGACTTTTATACAGCAAGTCATCAAAATAAAATACCCTAATTACTTCGAAAATGGCAGGACTCAAGTAAAAACTGCAAAAAATTGGAACAATAGATTATTTTTGAGAAATGGGGCGAAAATACAGCAATCTAAAAACAATCTGGACGAGTCCTTTCTGTCCAGATGGCCTTTCAGACAGTTCGGAAATTTCAGAATTACGATTTTAAAATATAGACTAGCAAAACTAAAATACGCAAGTATCATTGAAAATAGTATGATTTAAGTGAAAATACGATAATGCAAACAACAAGTGTTTTTATTAACGTGGCAGTCGCAGGATAAGTATTAGTCAACCATTTGTCACCGCACATAAAATCAGCCGAGTAGTTAATTTATACTGATGAAAAATAAAACGAATTGTAACTCTGCATATATTAAGCGTCACCTAATACCGGGGGTAACCAGTACAAACAAATGGATCTTATATTGAAATTAAAAATTCCATGTAATGAGCACAAGCACTGAAAGACGTGTTGCAAACTGCACAGCCGATTGATTGTGAGTGACGGCATACGGCTTCCTTAGCTTGGTCATTTGTTTATAACTGTAGTAACCCACGTTGCACGCCGATGTCGTGAAATCCTTTGTTTTATAATCCAGTTGCCTGTCCCTCTCTTTCTTAGGTCCATGGTTTAAACAACCATATTTGATTCATATTAGGATCAGCAGATGATTTTTCCAGTTCAAACATAGAGACCATAGAAACATATGTACAGAAGTTTCAATTTATACAGGCTTCACACTATATGCACACAACACAATAGAATTAACAGTGAGGTCTGTTATACATAGACAGGTGT
Organism: Saccoglossus kowalevskii; assembly: GCF_978046115.1. Lineage (NCBI taxonomy): Eukaryota > Metazoa > Hemichordata > Enteropneusta > Harrimaniidae > Saccoglossus > Saccoglossus kowalevskii. Next base: position 19,635,508 of record NC_140651.1, read on the forward strand.
TGGGTTTACACCAAGTCAATTAGGTTTGGCAATTCAATAAGAATTCTCATTTTACAGAGGAGTTCATGTTTTACACTATAAGCAAGTACTAGTATATGAAAGGAGAATTGGGAATGTGTTTACTTTGATTCAGTTTAAATTATTAATTTCTAATCAACCAGTTTTGCATGTCTCACAATGTGCCAATGTACATGAAAGGATTACTCACCTTGGCTTCTACCATTCTCTTGTAGTTGACATATTTGATGTCCTGGGCTTGCATCAACTTCTTTTGTTCTTCTGTAACTGGTTCTTCTTTGTTCTTGATCACATGTATGCCATCCTACATAAAAAGTAAATAATACACAATTTAAATTCAATTATAATTACATTTTTTGAGGAAATTTATAAAACATTCATAAATATTTACTACGGGAAACCCTCATCATCGCTGATCAATGTCGGTTTATTTGTCCACTGCCTAAACACTATAGTTGCGTTCACGCACAGCTCCTTAGCACGGGCTAAGAGGTCAAATTCCTTAGCCCGTGCTAAGAAAACGTGCGTGAACGCTTAGCACGGGTTAAGGAATGCTAAGTACGGGTTAAATCTGATCCGAATTTAAGACGCGGTCTAGACCTTAGCACGAGCTAACGAAGTATGCTCGAACGCTTAGCCCAGGGCTAAGCGCCCTCTGCGGCGACCTTTGGGTGTGAAAATTGTCCCATGTTCGTATAACGACACTATTCCACCAGTCATTACTCCGCGTTCACTTCCACACTAATCGGGTCACTGTAGTAGAGCGTACAGCAGCTCCAATCGTAGACAAAATAAATTTGGTTCGCTGTCTACGACATGCATTAATAAAACGCTGTTACGCCCGTTGTATACTGTTTATGTGCATCCAAATAAGTTGGGACCGTCTTCTCTCGCGTTCCTGTGCATGTCGCTTCAAAATTAGACCAGCAGCAGAAATAGAACCGCGCGTGTCATCCATTTTTCGTTCATAAATAGCGGCTTACCGACTAATGGCAGCCCTTAGCCCGTGCTAACGACTGGCCCTCCCTGTGCATGGATGCAATTGGGTCTAGCCAAAATGCAAATATGCTAGATAAGCCTAAATCAGCTTAAATCTTAGCCCGTACTTCGTGTAACGTGAACACAACTATTATCTGCTAATATCCTGTCCGGCCTATGTGAATTGAAATACGACCTCATTGCTAATTTAATAATCCCAGTATTTGGTTTCATGTCTGTTGCCACATGCTGTATCAGCTCTGATTCCAAGGTGAATCAGATGAATGCATTTCCCCCAAGGTGAGTTATATCTGCTCACCATCCCTCATGCATTTTTTTTTGAGGGGGGTGCCTTTCATGTATCAAAAATGGAAATGAGAGCTTTATTTTATTCGATGAAATAACATTTTCGCACTACGCTCTTTGATTGGCTGGTTAATTCAACCACCAAATTTTCAAATTTTTAAAAATTTATTAAAAAAAAAGTGAATGGGTAAGTAATTCTTGAAAGTATACTGCATACTGAGTCTGAACAGCCCCCCCCCCTCACTTTCTGATTCTCTCAAATGAAAAACTTGATTGTCAGCCAACAAGAATATAGAACAAATCAGAATGACAGCATCAATAGTAACTAAGTTGTCATGCAGCCCATGTTTAAATTTTCATGCAGACATATAATGTTTTTACACATGCTGCATTTGTTGACACTTGACCTACTGTGAAATCTATTATTTTCGCTTGGAATTTATTTTCGCTATTTTCGCTGAAGGGGTGATTCAGTGAAAGTAAAATCCAGCGAATATACATTTTTTTCCTATATTTTACATTCAACTCACTAAGAATCAGTGAAAATAAAGTCCATACAAATCATTCAAAAAGTATTTTCAGCGAAAATTAATTCCAGCTAAAATAAAGTATTTTACAGTATTTTGAACAAGATGTGGCAGTGTTCTCCCCAGACTTCATGTCAAGCATCACGGCCAATTTGCATAACAATGCATCTAATTTGCATAGTAATCAGTTTTTCCCAACAAATATTGTCAATCTACAATTAATTAAAGACAAGATATTTTTATATCTAATAAATTTTATATCATTTTACTGCATTGTATTTTATGATTTTGTATCAAGTCAAATAAAGTTTGAAATGGAACATCATAAAAAGGAAAAAAAATTGAAAAACTTGTGTTATAGCCAGTCAGTGAATATACTGTTATCCATGGATGTAACTGGTTCATCATTGTGTATAAGTTTTTAGAGCCCATGTCAATGTCGGTTCATATAAACGTCGGGGAATACATTTTTTGGTTAAATTTATAAAGTCGGCATAATATCGAAATATGTTGAAATTAATAAATCAATAATTAAAAAAAAATTCTACAATGGCAGTTCGGCGATTTTTCACTGCAATATACCTTGTGAGTACAACGCTACGATCACCGTAACATTGTCAGCTGGCGGCATTGCGTTGGACGGGTATTCACCGCTGCTATTGCGATCATCGGTATCTGACTTTTTGGTGTGAAATACACAAATTGTTTATTAAAACGATTCATTGACGATTATCATAGGCATTACATCAAAATCGCCAACGAGATGTTGTTTTTAAACATCGCGGAAACTCATGCATTCTACGCCGCCATCTTTGTTACCTCGATCAGAACCCCTGGTAACCCAGCATGCACCGGTCACAATGTTGCAACGTGCATTATGTCGCCTTAGGGCGGCGTTTTTCTGTACTAAGGCACCCTATGAATGGGGTATTTCCAGAGGTCAGAGTTCGTTTTTTCTCAACCCGTCTCGTCTGCTGTTGAATTATTCATACTTTTCTTTCTAATGCGACATAATTAGGGGCCCAAGCCCAAAGGGCGAGGCCCCTATTATTATCGTTCAGTTTTTAGGGGCCCAAGCCCAAAGGGCGAGGCCCCTATTCTTATTGTCCGGTTTTTTCTTTCTTCTTTCTTTCTTCCGTAACTTTTTTCGTCAAGCCGTTTGAGAAAACTGCTGAACAGAATGGTCTGATAATGCTCTATACTGATAGTCCCTAATGTGAACTGGTGCAACATGCTGTCAGAATTTCGATTGGTCAATTAGTTTGGCAGCCATATTGGATTGAAATAAAACCGGAAGTGGCTGTTTGACCACTTTCTGAGGGTCTAGGCGTCTAGATTTTTTTATGGTATATAGTACAACTCATGTGTAATAAACATCAGCAATAAAAAGTTTAGCGGTCATGTGACTTTTCCCGCCATTTTGTTTTTCCTAAAAACGGCAAAAAACACTTAAAAATCTTCTTCTTCAGAACCACCATACAGAATGCTCTCATATGTAGTATTTAGCTTCTATATATGAATCCCATTTATGTTTGAAAAAATGTTTACGATTGGTCACGTGGTTTGGCCACCATTTTGGATTTCTTCTAAACAGGAAGGAGTTTTTTACTCTGGCAACACTTTAGGGAATATTTTAAATTTTGCTTCATGGCATCTGTGTATCAAGCCCTTTCAGAAACCTAAAAAAAATTTCAGATCAGTCACATGGTTTGGCCGCCATTTTGGATTTTAAGCAAAATTGACCAAAAGTTTGGGTATTTGTTTCTCAGAGACGATTCAACCAATCTACTAAATGTTTTTATATTTACCATGCCTGGCCTTAGCTCCATATGAGAAAAATAATATTATTTTGATCAGTCACGTGGTTTGGCCGCCATCTTGGATTTTGTCAAAATAGAAATTATGCAACTGCATGTTTTGTATTAGTCTGATCTCTTTCAAATTTTGTATGTGCATTTGTGTCATCAGATGCATCATTTTGCCCCAATAGCACACTGCTAGGCCACGTGGCTGAGCACCCATGGGGGTGGGGGCTTCTAACCTCATTAATATGCATAACTGATATATCTCAAGCACTGTTGTAGTTAGGAAGATGAATCCTGTGTTATCATGACAACAGTAAACAAGAGATTTGATTAAAAATAACAGATGACCATATATGGTCATGTGAACTCATTAATATGCATAACTATTATATCTTAAACACTGTTGCAGTTAGGAAGATGAATCCTGAGTTATTATGACAACAGATTTGATTAAAAGAACAGATGACCATATATGGTCATGTGAACTCATTAATATGCATAACCATTATATCTTAAACACTATTGCAGTTAGGAAGATGAATCCTGTGTTATTATGACAACAGTGAACAAGAGATTTGATTAAAATAACAGATGACCATATATGGTCATGTGAACTCATTAATATGCAAAGCAGTCATATCTAAAACACTGTCGCAGAGCAGGACATGTAACTAGTGTCATTATGAAGACATTGAATGAAAGATGTAACTGACATTAGAAATGGCTATATATGATTATGTAATCTCATTATTGTGCATAAGAACATGGCTCATTATATATCCGGAAAACCATATTTCGATAACCAAACCAGGTAAATACATGGTACCAACTTCATTTCGACCCCATGTTACTGATAATTCAAGCTACCTGATTGTCTAACATGTGACCACATTAATTACGAAACAGAATCTTGTCAGCTTGGGCCCCGGTGATGCCGCTTGCGGCTTTAATTTCTTCTTCTTTCTTCTTCTTCTTCTTCTTTCTTCCACAACTTCTTTCGTCAAGCCGTTTGAGAAAACTGCTAAACTGAATAGTCTGAAAAAGCTCTATACTTATAGTCCCTAATGTAACCTAGTGCAACATGCTTTCAGAATTTTGATTGCCCAATTAGTTTGGCAGCCATATTGGATTGAAATAAAACCGGAAGTGGCTGTTTGACCACTTTCTGAGGGTCTAGGCTTCTAGATTTTTTTATGGTATATAGTACAACTCATGTGTAATAAATATCAGCAATAAAAACTTTAGCGGTCATGTGACTTTTTCCGCCATTTTGTTTTTCCTAAAAACGGCAAAAAACACTTTAAAATCTTCTTCTTCAGAACCACCAAGCAGAATGCTCTCATATGTAGTATTTAGCTTCTATATATGAATACCATTTATGTTTGAAAAAATGTTTACGATTGGTCACGTGGTTTGGCCACCATTTTGGATTTCTTCTAAACAGGAAGTAGTTTTTTACTCTGGCATCACTTGAGGGAATATTTTCAGTTTTGCTTCATGGCATCTATGCATCAAGCCCTTTCAGAAATCTAAAAAAAAATTCAGATCAGTCACATGGTTTGGCCGCCATTTTGGATTTTAAGCAAAATTGACCAAAAGTTTGGGTATTTGTTTCTCAGAGACGATTCAACCAATCTACTAGATGTTTTCATATTTACCATGCCTGGCCTTAGCTGCATACGAGAAAAATAATATTATTTTGATCAGTCACGTGGTTTGGCCGCCATCTTGGATTTTGTGAAAATAGAAATTATGCAACTACATGTTTTGTATTAGTCTGATTTCTTTCAAATTTTGTATGTGCATTTGTGTCATCAGATGGATCATTTTGCCCCAATAGCACACTGTTAGGCCACGTGGCTGGGCACCCATGGGGTCAGGGCTTCTAACCTTATTAATATGCATAACTGTTATAACTCAAGCACTGTTGTAGTTAGGATGATGAATCCTGTGTTATTATGACAACGTTGAACAAGAGATTCGATTAAAATAACAAATGACCATATATGGTCATGTGAGCTCATTAATATGCATAACTGTCATATCTCAAACACTGTTGCAGTTTGGAAGTGGAATCCTGTGTTATTATGACAACATTGAACAAAAGATTTAATTAAAATAACAGATGACCATATATAGTCATGTGAGCTCATTAATATGCGTAATCGTTATATCTCAAACACTGTTGCAGTTAGGAAGATGAATCCTGTGTCATTATGACAACAAGTGAACAAGAGATCTGATTAAAATAACAGATAACCATATATGGTCATGTGAACTCATTAATATGCATAACCATTATATCTTAAACACAGTCGCAGTTAGGAAGATAAATCCTGTGTCATTATGACAACAGTGAACAAGAGATTTGATTAAAATAACAGATAACCATATATGGTCATGTGAACTCATTAATATGCATAGCAGTCATATCTAAAACACTGTCGCAGTTAGGAAGATGAATCTTGTGTTATTATGACAACAGTGAACAAGAGATTTGTTTAAAAATAACAGATGACCATATATGGTCATGTGAACTCATTAATATACATAGCAGTCATATCTGAAACACTATCGCAGAGCAGGACATGTAAGTAGTGTCATTATGAAGACATTGAATGAAAGATGTAACTGACATTAGAAATGGCTATATATGATTATGTAATCTCATTATTGTGCATAAGAACATGGCTCATTATATATCCTGAAAACCATATTTCGATAACCAAACCAGGTAAATACATGGTACCAACTTCATTTCGACCTCATGTTACTGATAATACAATCTACCTGCAGCTGATTGTCTAACATGTGACCTCATTAATTATGAAATAGAATCTTATCAGCTTGGGCCCCGGTGACGCCGCTTGCGGCTTTAATTAGGGGCCCAAGCCTGAAGGGCGAGGCCCCTATTCTTATTGTCCGGTTTTTTCTTTCTTCTTTCTTTCTTCCGTAACTTTTTTCGTCAAGCCGTTTGAGAAAACTGCTGAACTTAATAGTCTGAAAATGCTCTATACTTATAGTCCCTAATGTGAACTGGTGCAACATGCTTTCAGAATTTCGATTGGTCAATTAGTTTGGCAGCCATATTGGATTGAAATAAAACCGGAAGTGGCTGTTTGACCACTTTCTGAGGGTCTAGGCGTCTAGATTTTTTTATGGTATATAGTACAACTCATGTGTAATAAATATCAGCAATAAAAACTTTAGCGGTCATGTGACTTTTCCCGCCATTTTGTTTTTCCTAAAAAACGGCAAAAAACACTTAAAAATCTTCTTCTTCAGAACTACCAAGCAGAATGCACTCATATGTAGTATTTACCTTCTTTATATGAATCCCATTTATGTTTGAAAAAATGTTTACGATTGGTCACGTGGTTTGGCCACCATTTTGGATTTCTTCTAAACAGGAAGTAGTTTTTTACTCTGGCAACACTTGAGGGAGTATTTTCAATTTTGCTTCATGGCATCTGTGTATCAAGCCCTTTCAGAAACCTAAAAAAAATTTCAGATCAGTCACATGGTTTGGCCGCCATTTTGGATTTTAAGCAAAATTGACCAAAAGTTTGGGTATTTGTTTCTCAGAGACGATTCAACCAATCTACTAGACGTTTCTATATTTACCATGCCTGGCCTTAGCTGCATACGAGAAAAATAATATTACTTTGATCAGTCACGTGGTTTGGCCGCCATCTTGGATTTTGTGAAAATAGAAATTATGCAACTACATGTTTTGTATTAGTCTGATTTCTTTCAAATTTTGTATGTGCATTTGTGTCATCAGATGCATAATTTTGACCCAATAGCACACTGTTAGGCCTCGTGGCTGGGCACCCATGGGGTGGGGGCTTCTAACCTCATTAATATGCATAACTGTTATAACTCAAGCACTGTTGTAGTTAGGATGATGAATCCTGTGTTATTATGACAACCTTGAACAAGAGATTCGATTAAAATAACAAATGACCATATATGGTCATGTGAGCTCATTAATATGCATAACTGTCATATCTCAAACACTGTTGCAGTTAGGAAGTGGAATCCTGTGTTATTATGACAACATTGAACAAAAGATTTGATTAAAATAACAGATGACCATATATAGTCACGTGAGCTCATTAATATGCGTAATCGTTATATCTCAAACACTGTTGCAGTTAGGAAGATGAATCCTGTGTCATTATGACAACAGTGAACAAGAGATTTGATTAAAATAACAGATAACCATATATGGTCATGTGAACTCATTAATATGCATAACCATTATATCTAAAACACTGTCGCAGTTAGGAAGATAAATCCTGTGTCATTATGACAACAATGAACAAGAGATTTGATTAAAATAACAGATAACCATATATGGTCATGTGAACTCATTAATATGCATAGCAGTCATATCTAAAACACTGTCGCAGTTAGGAAGATGAATCCTGTGTTATTATGACAACAGTGAACAAGAGATTTGATTAAAATAACAGATGACCATGTATGGTCATGTGAACTCATTAATATGCATAACCATTATATCTTAAACACTGTTGCAGTTAGGAAGATGAATCCTGTGTTATTATGACAACAGTGAACAAGAAATTTGATTAAAATAACAGATGACCATATATGGTCATGTGAACTCATTAATATGCAAAGCAGTCATATCTAAAACACAGTTGCAGAGCAGGACATGTAACTCGTGTCACTATGAAGACATTGAATGAAAGATGTAACTGACATTAGAAATGGCTATATATGATTATGTAATCTCATTATTGTGCATAAGAACATGGCTCATTATATATCCTGAAAACCATATTTCAATAACCAAACGAGGTAAATACATGGTACCAACTTCATTTCGACCTCATGTTACTGATAATACAATCTACCTGCAGCTGATTGTCTGACATGTGACCTCATTAATCATGAAACAGAATCTTATCAGCTTGGGCCCCGGTGACGCCGCTTGCGGCTTTAATTTCTTTCTTTCTTTCTTTCTTTCTTCCGTAACTTTTTTCGTCAAGCCGTTTGAGAAAACCACTGAACGGAATGGTCTGATAATGCTCTATACTGATAGTCCCTAATGTGAACTGGTGCAACATGCTTTCAGAATTTCGATTGGTCAATTAGTTTGGCAGCCATATTGGATTGAAATAAAACCGGAAGTGGCTGTTTGACCACTTTCTGAGGGTCTAGGCGTCTAGATTTTTTTATGGTATATAGTACAACTCATGTGTAATAGATATCAGCAATAAAAACTTTAGCGGTCACGTGACTTTTCCCGCCATTTTGTTTTTCCTAAAAACGGCAAAAAACACTTGAAAATCTTCTTCTTCAGAACCACCTAGCAGAATGCTCTCATATGTTGTATTTAGCTTCTATATATGAATCCCATTTACGTTTGAAAAAAATATTACGATTGGTCACGTGGTTTGGCCACCATTTTGGATTTCTTCTAAACAGGAAGTAGTTTTTTACTCTGGCAACACTTGAGGGAATATTTTCAATTTTGCTTCATGGCATCTGTGTTTCAAGCCCTTTCAGAAACCTAAAAAAAATTTCAGATCAGTCACATGATTTGGCCGCCATTTTGGATTTTAAGCAAAATTTACCAAAAGTTTGGGTATTTGTTTCTCAGAGATGATTCAACCAATCTACTAGATGTTTTCATATTTACCATGCCTGGCCTTAGCTGCATACGAGAAAAATAATATTATTTTTATCAGTCACGTGGTTTGGCCGCCATCTTGGATTTTGTGAAAATAGAAATTATGCAACTACATGTTTTGTCTGATTTCTTTCAAATTTTGTATGTGCATTTGTGTCATCAGATGCATCATTTTGCCTCAATAGCACACTGTTAGGCCACGTGGCTGGGCACCCATGGGGTGGGGGCTTCTAACCTCATTAATATGCATAACTGATATATCTCAAGCACTGTTGGAGTTAGGAAGATGATTCCTGTGTTATCATGACAACGTTGAACAAGAGATTTGATTAAAATAACAGATGACCATATATGGTCACGTGAACTCATTAATATGCATAACCATTATATCTTAAACACTGTTGCAGTTAGGAAGATGAATCCTGTGTTATTATGACAACAGTGAACAAGAGATTTGATTAAAATAACAGATGACCATATATGGTCATGTGAACTCATTAATATGCATAACCATTATATCTTAAACACTGTTGCAGTTAGGAAGATGAATCCTGTGTTATTATGACAACAATGAACAAGAGATTTGATTAAAATAACAGATGACCATATATGGTCATGTAAACTCATTAATATGCATAGCAGTCATATCTGAAACACTGTCGCAGAGCAGGACATGTAACTAGTGTCATTATGAAGACATTGAATGAAAGATGTAACTGACATTAGAAATGGCTATATATGATTATGTAATCTCATTATTGTGCATAAGAACATGGCTCATTATATATCCTGAAAACCATATTTCGATAACCAAACCAGGTAAATACATGGTACCAACTTCATTTTGACCTCATGTTACTGATAATACAAGCTACCTGGTTGTCTAACATGTGACCTCATTTATTATGAAACAGAATCTTGTCATGATAGATCAGCTTGGGCCCCGGTGATGCCGCTTGCGGCTTTAATTTCACTTGTTTTTTTTTTTAATTTTGGGGTAATTAACGTCACCGGCGATTGAGTGATAACAAATCAGAGTGCAGCAAAAATGGGGTTGATCTTCCCGACGTACGCCGTGACTTGTTTTGTCACATTGTTGCCGTTGCGTGCAATGGGCAAATTATTAGGGGCCCAAGCCCGAAGGGCGAGGCCCCTATTCTTATTGTCCGGTTTTTAGGGGCCCAAGCCTGAAGGGCGAGGCCCCTATTCTTATTGTCCGGTTTTTTCTTTCTTCTTTCTTTCTTCCGTAACTTTTTTCGTCAAGCCGTTTGAGAAAACTGCTGAACTTAATAGTCTGAAAATGCTCTATACTTATAGTCCCTAATGTGAACTGGTGCAACATGCTTTCAGAATTTCGATTGGTCAATTAGTTTGGCAGCCATATTGGATTGAAATAAAACCGGAAGTGGCTGTTTGACCACTTTCTGAGGGTCTAGGCGTCTAGATTTTTTTATGGTATATAGTACAACTCATGTGTAATAAATATCAGCAATAAAAACTTTAGCGGTCATGTGACTTTTCCCGCCATTTTGTTTTTCCTAAAAACGGCAAAAAACACTTAAAAATCTTCTTCTTCAGAACTACCAAGCAGAATGCACTCATATGTAGTATTTAGCTTCTTTATATGAATCCCATTTATGTTTGAAAAAATGTTTACGATTGGTCACGTGGTTTGGCCACCATTTTGGATTTCTTCTAAACAGGAAGTAGTTTTTTACTCTGGCAACACTTGAGGGAGTATTTTCAATTTTGCTTCATGGCATCTGTGTATCAAGCCCTTTCAGAAACCTAAAAAAAATTTCAGATCAGTCACATGGTTTGGCCGCCATTTTGGATTTTAAGCAAAATTGACCAAAAGTTTGGGTATTTGTTTCTCAGAGACGATTCAACCAATCTACTAGACGTTTCTATATTTACCATGCCTGGCCTTAGCTGCATACGAGAAAAATAATATTACTTTGATCAGTCACGTGGTTTGGCCGCCATCTTGGATTTTGTGAAAATAGAAATTATGCAACTACATGTTTTGTATTAGTCTGATTTCTTTCAAATTTTGTATGTGCATTTGTGTCATCAGATGCATAATTTTGACCCAATAGCACACTGTTAGGCCTCGTGGCTGGGCACCCATGGGGTGGGGGCTTCTAACCTCATTAATATGCATAACTGTTATAACTCAAGCACTGTTGTAGTTAGGATGATGAATCCTGTGTTATTATGACAACCTTGAACAAGAGATTCGATTAAAATAACAAATGACCATATATGGTCATGTGAGCTCATTAATATGCATAACTGTCATATCTCAAACACTGTTGCAGTTAGGAAGTGGAATCCTGTGTTATTATGACAACATTGAACAAAAGATTTGATTAAAATAACAGATGACCATATATAGTCACGTGAGCTCATTAATATGCGTAATCGTTATATCTCAAACACTGTTGCAGTTAGGAAGATGAATCCTGTGTCATTATGACAACAGTGAACAAGAGATTTGATTAAAATAACAGATAACCATATATGGTCATGTGAACTCATTAATATGCATAACCATTATATCTAAAACACTGTTGCAGTTAGGAAGATAAATCCTGTGTCATTATGACAACAATGAACAAGAGATTTGATTAAATTAACAGATAACCATATATGGTCATGTGAACTCATTAATATGCATAGCAGTCATATCTAAAACACTGTCGCAGTTAGGAAGATGAATCCTGTGTTATTATGACAACAGTGAACAAGAGATTTGATTAAAATAACAGATGACCATATATGGTCATGTGAACTCATTAATATGCATAACCATTATATCTTAAACACTGTTGCAGTTAGGAAGATGAATCCTGTGTTATTATGACAACAGTGAACAAGAAATTTGATTAAAATAACAGATGACCATATATGGTCATGTGAACTCATTAATATGCAAAGCAGTCATATCTAAAACACAGTTGCAGAGCAGGACATGTAACTCGTGTCACTATGAAGACATTGAATGAAAGATGTAACTGACATTAGAAATGGCTATATATGATTATGTAATCTCATTATTGTGCATAAGAACATGGCTCATTATATATCCTGAAAACCATATTTCAATAACCAAACGAGGTAAATACATGGTACCAACTTCATTTCGACCTCATGTTACTGATAATACAATCTACCTGCAGCTGATTGTCTGACATGTGACCTCATTAATCATGAAACAGAATCTTATCAGCTTGGGCCCCGGTGACGCCGCTTGCGGCTTTAATTTCTTCTTTCTTCTTTCTTTCTTTCTTCCGTAACTTTTTTCGTCAAGCCGTTTGAGAAATCCGCTAAACGGAATGGTCTGATAATGTTCTATACTGATAGTCCCTAATGTGAACTGGTGCAACATGCTTTCAGAATTTTGATTGGTCAATTAATTTGGCAGCCATATTGGATTGAAATAAAACCGGAAGTGGCTGTTTGACCACTTTCTGAGGGTCTAGGCGTCTAGATGTTTTTATGGTATATAGTACAACTCATGTGTAATAAATATCAGCAATAAAAACTTTAGCGGTCATGTGACTTTTCCCGCCATTTTGTTTTTCCTAAAAACGGCAAAAAACACTTAAAAATCTTCTTCTTCAGAACCACCAAGTAGAATGCTCTCATATGTAGTATTTAGCTTCTATATATGAATCCCATTTATGTTTGAACATTTTTTTACGATTGGTCACGTGGTTTGGCCACCATTTTGGATTTCTTCTAAACAGGAAGTAGTTTTTTACTCTGGCAACACTTGAGGGATTATTTTCAATTTTGCTTCATGGCATCAGTGTATCAAACCCTTTCAGAAATCTAAAAAAAAATTCAGATCAGTCACATGGTTTGGCCGCCATTTTGGATTTTAAGCAAAATTGACAAAAAGTTTGGGTATTTATTTCTCAGAGACGATTCAACCAATCTACTAGATGTTTTTATATTTACCATGCCTGCCCGTAGCTCCATATGAGAAAAATATTATTATTTTGATCAGTCACATGGTTTGGCCGCCATCTTGGATTTTGTGAAAATAGACATTATGCAACTACATGTTTTGTATTAGTCTGATTTCTTTCAAATTTTGTATGTGCATTTGTGTCATCAGATGCATCATTTTGCCCCAATAGCACACTGCTAGGCCACGTGGCTGGGCACCCATGGGGTGGGGGCTTCTAACCTCATTAATATGCATAACTGTTATAACTCAAACACTGTCGCAGTTAGGGTGATGGATCCTGTGTTATTATGACAACGTTGAACAAGAGATTTGATTAAAATAACAGATGACCATATATGGTCATGTGAACTCATTAATATGCATAGCAGTCATATCTGAAACACTGTCGCAGAACAGGACATGTAACTAGTGTCATTATGAAGACATTGAATGAAAGATGTAACTGACATTAGAAATGGCTATATATGATTATGTAATCTCATTATTGTGCATAAGAACATGGCTCATTATATATCCTGAAAACCATATTTCGATAACCAAACCAGGTAAATACATGGTACCAACTTCATTTCGACCTCATGTTACTGATAATACAAGCTACCTGATTGTCTAACATGTGACCTCATTTATTATGAAACAGAATCTTGTCATGATAGATCAGCTTGGGCCCCGGTGACGCCGCTTGCGGCTTTAATTGCTACTCTAGTTAATTTTTTTTTTTGATTTGGAGGCTCTGCACCTTTGAAAGACTTCGCAACATATTGCAGACTTCCGTTTTTATCACTGTCTTTGTATGGCTAACAAAAGCGGGATTACCTAAATCGATCAATACATGTTATTGTTTTAAATACGTGCAAGACGAGACTGACACTTGTAAACAAAAACATAAGCATCACGGGCGAGTGACCAAGCGTCACGGACAAAGGGCAAGCATCACGACCGAGTCTCCAAGCGTCACGGTACCGTGTCGCTTCAGAGGCCTGGGGAGAACACTGTGTGGTATAACAACTGTGCTACTTCAATGTAATGAAAGAACTTACCTTCAGCTTGGAGTTGATCATTTTAAAGTAGAATTCTTCAGGATTTTTATCCAAGGCCTTTTTTTTCAGCACTTTTAAATAATTTTGTTTCTTGTGGTAATCCCTATAAGGAATCAGATTAGGGTTATTGCACTTACAAGTTTTTTAGTCCCCGTTCGAATGCAGTCCGAAAACGGGGACTTATGTTTTGACCCTTGTGCATCCGTGCGTCTGTTCGTGTGTGCATGAGTCTGGACCTGTATCTTAGAAATGTCTGGTCCAATCATAATCAAACTTCACACATACATAATATTATACATATGCACATCAATTTGTTTCACAATCTGATTCAAGATGGTCGAATAGCGACCATTTTTGTACTGAAAATCATCAAATTTAAGCATTTCTTGGCTGTTTACAGATGGATTTGGTTCAAACTTGGTATATACATTGGACATTATAGGGCCTTGATGCACATCATTTTGTTTTTCATATAAGATTCAAAATGGCTGACTGGCGGCCATTTTTTTTTAATGAATGGGCTTCTAGAGCCATCTCTGACATGCTTTGACTGATTATGTTCAAATTTTAAATATTCATTATACATCATGTTATAGATATATGCATGTATTCAAAATGGCTGCTTTTGTTTTAATTAATGCTGAACCAGAGCAATATCTCTCAATAAGTACTCGTTTGACGATCAGATACAAATGCCAATCATTTTAATGTTAAACAATCATCATAATCATAATCTTGACATGGTTATATTTCAGCTATATTACTATAAACAAAACTATACATCTAAAATTCGATAACTAACAGGGACTGTGCCATGCATGGCTTGTTAATTTTGCTTTGTTTTGTTGAACCGGCTAAATTATACGTCAAATTACAATACAACTTGTTGTGTCACTGACAAGTCTGTGGATTTAAAACCTAATGTATTCAAATAACAAAATAGTGACAATAAAAACCCGTGAAAATTACTTGGAAACCTGTCAGTGTTGAATCATAGTCTGAGCCAAGCAAGAACATCTGATGTAGTCTCGTCTCATCTGGGTTGTCATGAGAACCGTATGTTTTCCCACAAAAATGTTGGTACCTGTTTGAAGCAAATTTTTATGTATTTTCCACAAAAATAAAAATAATATTTTATTAGCTTCAGACTTTAATCAAAAGTTTTGAAAATATTTTGCACAATGCTTGATTTGTGACAAAAATTTTACTGGTGTTTAAATGGCACTCTTGATAATATAGATGAAGTCTGAACATGAGGTTTGATTAGTGTAACCTGTCTTCTGATTATATAACAAACCTAGAACAAAAGTGAATATAATATTTTTCTAAACCGTGAACAGTTATCACTTCTGATGCCACTTACAGAAAATATACACCTATAATGATCACTTACACATGTGTTAAGACTTCCATGAAAACATTATCAGATTTGAAGGCTGAGAAGAAAAGGTAAAAATCCGGCCCTTGTGAATAAACTCAAACACATTTAACATAATATCCGTTATCTTTTTATACGCAAACTTATCATATTCTGCCCAGGGAATTTCGAACTCTATTCTGTAAAGCAATTGACATTAAAACTCACCTTGCTCTAAGTCGATAGTCTTTTTTCTTCTCCAATAATCCTAAATGTTTTCTTACAGACAACTGAAGATGAGAAAAAAACAGACAATTATGTAAATGTACTCATTTCAAAAACTTCCTCGAATTCTAGTACTGGTGATTAAGAGCGTATATGTGCTTGATAAGAAAATGAGAAAGGTGCATTTTAATGAGAGTCAGACTTTTTGCCAAAAGTTTATTTTATATCTTGGCTTTTGACCAAGATTGCACACAATAAGAGCAATTCTTGTAATGAATATAAATAATATAAATACATGGGTCAGTTACTAAAAATAAAACAGATAAATAATGTTATAATAACCATATAAAATGTTATTAAATGTTCAGTGTGCAAAGACATGGATGCCATGTACAGGTGATTATTCTTTTTCGTTGTGGATCAAATGGACATGAGTTCACCTCAGCTACAGGTCTTGATCAAAATTTGTGAAAAATATGAAAAAAAATTGTGAAAGTTAAGAAAACTTGACATTTAAACAATTTTGTAACCTATGGTACTTTGATGCGGATTTTGAGTGATAGAAAGATTTCTGCCCAAACAGAGCCCTAGCTGAATTATTTCAGTCTGGCAGGCATCTGTTATATATTATAAGGTCTGCTGACCCATAGTAGTTTTAGTTTACTTTTTTTGTTTTTATGAGTTAAATAGTCTCATACTGTAAATATCCATGAACTGATCAAAATAATCTCATGAATATTCATTACGATCAAACAACAGCATGAATATCCATAAGAGATGAGCATTACATATGTCAATTGACCTACAAATCACAGGCAGAGTTAAGATGACTAAACATATATTTTTTTTGATGATTAATCTTTTGTTTTTGTTATTTCAGTTACAGAATGCAACTGTTGCAATTGAAAGTTTCTTCACGTACAAAGATACGATTTTGTTCATACAATGTAAATCAAATGTAGTCCAATCGAAAAGTCCAATAAATCGTTATCTGTGAACTTTTACAGGGAGCAGATCATACTTCATAATTAGTTTCATAGTTTTGAAGTTGGACTTGTTAAGTGTTACGATACATCCGTTTAGGGTTTAAAATGTTGGCATTTTATTTGTGATTCAAGGCATGTTTAAACCCTATCCTAATACCGTGTTAACACGTGTGCCAAAAAGCCGGTTTGGAGGCCAGCTTTATAGAGAAGCCGGTGTTGAAACATGTGTGAAAAATATAAGTCGGTGCCACATCGATTTAGTTTAAGCCGCCATAAAATTGTCAAGACTCCACCAGCACCCAGTTCTTACAGAGAAACAGTTTTAGCACATGTGAACAATAACGCCACCTTAAAAGCATGTCCTCAATGTCAGCCTTGTTCAGGAGTTCTATTCATTGTAAGTATTTTGAAGAGCTGTGGTCGTCGCGCTGCGCATGTGCAAAATTTGTGTTGATGATCATTTATTTTCCCACAATCTGTGTTCTTTTATTAAAAATCACCAGTATAAGTTTTGACCTGGGTGCAACGTGCAATAATTACTATGGTGACTCCTTAAATACCCTCCAATCACCAAAGAAATAAGCTTGGTAGCGTGTCAGTTTGTACTCGTTAGTCTGCGCCATCTTTGTTTGTACAAGTCCCATACCTTGCGCATGCATGGCGCGACGACCACTGCCCTTTAAAGAAACATGGCGGCCGATAACAACGCCAGCTCAGTTTAGTCTTTATACGCTTATGAACACAAGACTAATCAAAACCATGATTGTTTACTAAGTTAGTCAACGCATAGACCCTCCTCTACTGGAGGGTCTATGGTCAACGTCACTGTGGCACACGTGTGAACATGGTGTAAGGTTCAAAATTTTATTATTTGATTGGGTCAAACACTTTCAGTTGCTTTGAAAGCTGACACACTGGTGGGTTAAAGGAATGAAAGAGATGCATTTCATCCAAACGTTTGTCGGTCCATGTTCAAATAAATATGCATAAAAGTCATTAGTACCCATCACCACTACCCTTCCTCTCTTGGGCGAAATAATTGGCCAGAAATATTATAGGCTAATATACACAAATCAGACTGAATCTGGCTTTCAGAACAGCGTCTCAAGCATTCGTAGCCCACAGTTCAGGACTGCTTGTGGGGCTGTCGTCGGTCCACACACCCCTGAGGACCGACATAAAAAAACAAACTAAAACACTCCTGAGCTTAGGGCCACGTGGGTTTGTTTCAGTACGCTATGTAGTGTCACCGTTGTGATCGTTGCACAAAACGACCACATCGACAACTTTGTATATAGCGTTACAACACAGGACAGCCGATTGTGCTTCCAATCTTCAACGTATGTTACCTGAGATCTCTCCCGATGAGTCTTCTGTCCAGACTTCGCCACTTTTTTAAATGAAGACATGGTTCTCAATGTAAATTACAGTCTAATATATGAAGCGTGGAACCACACACGTTGTTTACAGCTGTCCGGAAGTGGTATTTCCCTGTATGGAGAGGAAATGGTGCATTCTGGGAAGTATGACCTCTACGGTATCAAAGCGCGTCTACCGTGACCAAGAGTGCACAGTCGTGGTAAGCCCGCCGTGAATGTCTGTGTGATAGACGAACCTCTACGTGCCACGGTAAATACTGCAATGACAAACACATAATTAATTAAACGCTGGAAAAAATTCTAATAAATTGTACTTACGGGTGATATAAGGATATTACTTTAAAAAAAGTTGGGGGTGACATTAATTTTCGAGAAAATGGTGGTTGTATTTTAATGGATAATGGCCCTTTTGGTAGTATTATAATGCTTTTACTATAGGTTCCTATGGCAGAGATATTATGCCATATCTCAAATTAAAATTATATATTGTGAATGGTGAAATGCTGTCCTCAATTATTTAAAAAATCTGGGTTTTAAAAAGTGTCAAAAAATGTCTTTAACATTGTGCTCTATAGAATTGTTCTAGAAATAGCAATTTTTGAAAAAAATTAGGACAAGTTTCTCAAAATACGTCATTGTAACACACAAAAGAATGCTATTGCATGGTGTCTTGGGACAATAACTTTATGATTTTACATAATACAACAATGAACATTGTCGTGCAATTTATCACCAACTTTGTCAAAAATTATGAGTAGGCTTCTACCTTAATACATTAAATGGCGGTGGACGTTGCACCGCGCATGTGCGACATTTGTTGATAAACATTGATTTTCCCACGAACCAATGCGCTCTTCTAATGGAAAGTATGAGTTTTGATCTGTGCGCGACGTGCACAAATTACCGCCGGTAAATCCTTCAATACCTTCCACTCACCTAAAAAGTATCTAATTAAAGCTTGGTAGTGTCTCAGTTTGTACTCGTTGATCTGCGCAACAGTCAAAGTCTCCATCAGTTTATAACCCCATATCTCGCGCGTACGACGACCTCCGCCCCTTAATATTCCCAGGTCGACACTCCAATCAGAGAGCGTTTTCTGTCTGATCAGTAGTCATATATGACGTCACAATAGAAAGAAATGCATACTAATTTACATGTATATAATTATATGTAGAACATGACGTGTGTTATCTTTCCACTTAACAGAGCTTGGTGAAATCGACAAACACACCATGAGGTCGGAACTCATCCCAACAAATTTGAGTAACAACGCTCTGTTTAATTGTAGGTGCGCATGAAGTTGTTTACTTCAGTGTCAAGGCTTACCCTGTATTCACGTGAGAGGGGAGTTTGCTGGACAGAAGGAGCTGTGGTATATCCGCAAAAATCATGTAATATATTAGGGGTTTAAGGCTATTGTGGTGGCTTAATTAATGAATATAATGTAACATATAATTTCAGGGGCCGCGAAATGGATTAAATGTGGCTTGGCCGTTAAAACTTCTATTTTGTTATCACAGTGAAACAAATTTACAACGTTGAGGGCAGGAGCTCAGTGTGACTGCATTCGCCACTGACAATGATGAAAATAGTGCTCGTATCGATGACGTAAAGCGAAATACAATGGCAGACGTAACGCAACTTTATATTTTTATTTGATTTACAACCCTCTCGATGTGAAAGAACATTAAATCTCTGTTATATTTGCTTATTTGTAACCAGACATCGCTGTTGATACTTTCTTCATTGTTCAAGATATATTCTGTCAATGCCAATTTTTAAAGAAGACACTGATGTGAGCATTAAAGTTTGTTACAAATGTTATGTAATACTTTGGCTGAAAATAAACATCGTCAGTATAATTGATTGATGCTGTAATTTACAATATCTATTTGTTTTGTCTATGTAAACGAGTTTCAATTTGTTGCCACGCCCATTCAGAGCGCACAGGGCGAGTATATAATCATTTGTTCGTGAAATTGCTTATCACAGTTTAACAGAAATCCTTAGCTGTTATGATATCTCAAATATACAATACTAAGATGTTATAATTCTCATTTGTCTAATTCCATTGTGTGTGTACGGATATATATTTGGACGATTTGTGTATACTTTCAAATGTAACCTGGGTGCCTTCATTACAAAATCACCATCATGCTCGGAACAAAACTAAAGGCAGTATTAAAATGTCATGATCTACCAAAAATTGCATATTTTCTTGTTGTCTGGAATAATGTCCACGTCGTTAAATCCACTTTCCTTGGTGGTTATCTAATTGAAATCTGGGATTTTGTTTTACTTACTTGCGCTGGCAGATATTTGTGTATTCATATTTTCCCCTATTGTTTTGCGCATCATGCGGTTTTTCCTTTTTTCTCTCTTCATCCACGACAATTATTGTTTTCACAATCTGCTATAGTCTCCACAATTTACAAACACGGATCTCCGCATGTGGTAGCCGATCAATCAGATAACCCGAAACTGGGCTATTTATTCATCACCATGGTAACCTTGCTTTTAGATATATTCTACTCATATTTCAGGGAATCCTGCACCACTTATCTCGTCTATGGAGAGAATTGTGTTCACTAATATTTACGATAAGATTATCTTTAAGTTATCTGAATGAATGAGCTAAATGTTGATGCCCTGTAAAACGTACCACTTATCTAACGACCTCTATGACCGCAATGTTCGGGAATAAGGTGTGACAGCGCCCGCATGGGACTGAAGTTCTTGTTTAGCTGGGTCACTGATTGCAGGAATGGGCAGTTCATGACAACATATCAACAAAATAAGCAAATTAAGACAAAAATCGCGGATTGGACGGGTACTATGACATTCTTTTGAACACTGACATGGCGCCCGAGTTGGCACCTCAGTCTCGCTACATCCGGGAAAATGGTCTATGCATTGTACCGTGACCAAATGAACAAATATAACATTTTACTGATTACAGAATGAAAATCGAGCTATAAATATCGTGGAGTTGAACAATGATTACTAGAACGTTCATGCATCAACAGGCTGAAAGACGGAAAGTTAATTTTCCCATGGGTTGAGTTGAAGATAAACGGCTTGAATATCCCGAGATGCATCTCGTCACCGGTGACTCCATCCTGTCAGTCATGTTGATTGACAGTTTCCCTTTCATATGCTCCAGAATTTTACTGAAATGTGCTTGTTTTTGTCTTTCATTGAAATTAATCAGAAATTATTGTGTTTGTTTAACGAATTATAATGAATTCGAAATTGAACACAAGAACCAACACAGACAGCCAGGCATTCTCTATATGATTAACTTGAACGCATTCGGCGGCAATACCGTTCGTTGCCCTGGGAACGGTTTGCCCCCAGAACTAGTACTGCTCCATTGTGAATGTGATTGTTATTGAAGCTGTCAGGAGGGAGGTATAATGGCTAAGTATCGGCGCGTTTTTTTTTTTTTTTTTTTGTCACATGCACGCAAAATTCACTACAAAACGTTTCGGGTGGCATGACAACCACTAACACCTGAAAGATACAGATTGGCCAGCTTTGTTCGTGGAAAATAGCGTGAAATAATATCGGAGATGTAATTAATCTCGCTAGCGGCGTTAAAAGCCTCCATCGTCCCCGTCATTTTAAGTTGAGTGTGGATTTCCTTGAACGTGCCGTAACGTTCCATGCTTCACAAAGCCACATCATTTGCACGCGCTCAGTCTACACTGTTCTTCAACTAAGCTATAAATAACAAGATGGTAAGGAAATTACTGTCACAATTCACCGAAACCTACTCCTTTTTACCGCAGTTGCACAGCCTTTCCTGATTACACGGGAGGATCTTGGTCAATTATCTACCCTTTCTCACCTCTGTTAATAAAGAATTTAAACGAAAAAGGTCATTGCAGTCAGTGCTGTAGAACACACATGAATCGGTATCGGTGACGGGAAAATGCTGTAAAAAATGAATTGGGAGCCATTTGTATTAATACTACTTCCCAGAAAACGTCCGGCACCTGCTTCCCTTGTTTCAAAATAAACATACTTCAAACTTAGCGCTTGTTCGGAATTCATGGTATGACAATACCCAGCGGACGCATCGGGGCTGTGAAACACACCGGCGATCCCTCGAGTATTGGTTTAATCCACGTCTCCGCGGCGGGTAACAGAGCAGGCTTGTGCTGCTCGGAATATAGTATTGCTTAATGACACACACACACGTGTGCGAATGCATGGTATGGTGACTTACAGCGCGTGTAGAACCAGTTCAGACCGATTCTCACAATTCTGAGTCGAATTTATATATTTTTTCACTACTGAGCATGTTACTGCATATACATGTATAAGCAATGTATTATATGAGAATTCCCATTGTATATAATAGAAAACTATTATAAAACTAGAAGCTAACTAAAATAAAATGTCAACAATATTAAGATTCATATCAATATTATATGAATTTTTCATTTTATGCAAGCAAGCAAAAATTCAAGATAGAAATAAATAATTTCACTATGGAATCAATGCAACATTTGTGTATTACTCATAACACTCCTGAACATAATTTCCCGAAAATTTATCATTTTAGTTTCGTCCCGAGCCTGCTTTAAATGAATTATCGGCAGATGGTGCTCTTTTTCCTTGCCTGCTTTATATCGCTTAAATTACTGTTCGTTTTAAATTTGCGGTCTTTTATAATCGTGGTACTATTTGTGTACATCCTTTTGCCGTAATCGCAACGGGAAAACGTTTTCTATTAATTGAGGATCAGTTTTCTCCCCCACAGGGATAGTCAAATACCATTCCTATCGTCGGCGTATTTTCCTACTTGCGTCTTACATTGTTCCAAGCGAAGCCAGCCGTGCGAGTTTCCCCGATTATAATCTAGCGGAAGTGGACACCGCGTGGAGTCGATAACCGCGCGAAGATAGAATTACAACACGAAACAAAGGCACACTTAAAGTTACACCAATTCCCCCTGATATTATCTACTTTAATAGTCGTTTAAGAAAACATTGTTGCCGTCCTCTGAGATCGTATCCCTCTGGTCTCCGCGATCTCTTTGTTCTGTGTGCAACTCCATCGTCGCTAAATGAAGGAGAGTGAGATCGGTTAACATAATACTGCCTCGTATGAACTGAGAACGAATGCTCTTGTAACAATTGAAGAACAGGTTTCATCGGATTTCACCGACTGAGACTGTATTCGAGACGCTACCCGATGTTTACCGTCTAAAAGAGAAAGTGAAACGATTAATAAAGCTACAACGCACATTGTGTCGCATTTGGTCTGGGATCGAAATCTGTACATGGTTATACCGCTAGATGACGTCACAGTGTGTGAAAACCATTCTTTTCAGTAATATATACATATAAATATTCAATATAGAACATTTGTTGATGCAAGCAGTAAAATTGAAACCATCGAAAAATTGTTCGTATCATACTTACAATACCACGTCGAGAGTCTTCAAAGGATAACCATTACTGGACATCGAACAGGTGCCAATAGATGGTTATTATGAGTCGGTGAGGGCGGTACATGGACCACTTACAATCCTGTTGAAATCACTAACTATTCTACCGTCCATTTGGTTAAAACTATCTAAAATCATAAATGGGTTTGGGGAACACTATTTTATCACTATCTTTTGTGACCTAACGTAGACAAAGAAAAAATGTGAATCGAAAAGTTTAATACCAACTTTTGCTGATTTTTGGTCCGAGTCGTTTTCAAAATTACACACTAACGGTCGAACAAGTCATAAAAATCGTTAATTCTAGTAGAAAAAAAAGTGTATTGAAGTTGACTGGCCACTCATTTCCGCCAATCAACCGTTCATATTCCAAAACCTATATTGTTGTTTTTCTGGCCGCTTGAACTGTACTGCCAAGACGTCGTATCACTAGTATGTTAAAGACACATTGCCACCTGTAACACGAACACAGAGTAGTTCGATCGATGTTGGATTTCATGGACCAACATTTTCAGCCGTATTATGTATTTTGAAGACGTAACCTACGGTGAGAACATAAATCACTGAAGCGTTGATACTGGGATGTGTGTCCTGGGTTTTTTGTTATGTCATTAAGAGTCTATAATTGGCGTGTATTGTTTGTTTTTTTGAAAGACCATACTTGCACAAAATTGACAACGATTATGGTTTTAAGTTGCATTCTCGATGTGAACTTATGTAGAATTGTCTGTCACTGACCCCAAGCAACATAAGGGTTTTGGATGTTGTACAGGTTATGAGAATGTAGAAGTTCTTTCTGAAATAAAATAAGGTAAATTTTTCTTCAGTGATTACAACAATGAAAATTAATTTATGATTAAATTTGATGAATCTTCAGTGCAGGCTAGCTTCAGTGTTCCAATACATTAGGAAATGTTGCCAACCGAATGGATATTTTTTTTCATTTTTCACAGTGATCACAATAATCAGTGAGAGGTGTTTTACAAAGTGAGAATGTCGTTTCAATGTTTATCATTTACAGTTTACAACAATTTATGAAAATCGACGAAATATTGTTATTAAAAAGTCTACCGAAATCATGCGAAAAACGAAACTTAGTCAAGTAACAGTCATTCATAATCAAATTGTCTGTAACCCACATTCTCATCGGGCCACCTGGTTGAATTCCAACGACTGATGTCCCTTAAAGACTGGCAATCACTACCTTGATCACTGCTATTGCCGTTAACATAAACCCCAATGGAGCCATAAATTGTGTCGACGTGTCCCTCGATCGATCCCACGCTGACTAAACGAGAGTGTAAATCAAGCCATGTCGACATTTATGGGCAACGTTTATATTAGGGAAATGGGAGTCACATACAACTAATGGCAAATACGTTTTTATTAAACCTCCACGCTTTCGTTTTCCCCCGGATACTTGTTCACTACAATGTACCGAGAAGAAAAGACAAGGCCATTTCAGCGCGACAGTTCAGCGCAATTCGCGTTCGAGTTTGTTGTAAACATACAATGTTACGTTACACGCCTTGTATCAATCTCCTTCCCATAGGTCTTTGCGCTTTACGCAATAGTATGATAAGTAACGAGCATCGAACTATGCGGAGTTCGGCCTTATATCAGTCGCGTGGGGCCAACAGCTAAGAGTTGCGACGATGCTTAAAAACTGGATGTCACGTTATATTACACCATTCCGTGATGTTGATCGCGTGGGTGTGATTCTAGGTAAACTTAATCCGTCAGGATCCTATTGCGTTTGTCTTTCAATCAATATACATGTACTAGTAATACTGATACTCGAGAGTGACACTGCCCTGTTCCGTGAAGTCACGTACTTCTCGTGTTGCACCTGTAATTGCGGGTTTGTGTGTGTGTTGTTTCTCTGCGCACGTGTTGGTGTAAGTACGCTGATATCAAATCCGCACGCGGTTAAAACTTTGAAACCATTCATTCTGAGCAAACCTTTTATTTACAGTCAACGTCTAAAAATAGTAAATGTAAGGGAGAAATCGTAACCCCCTCTGATTATCAATATCGGCAACTGCCTGCGCGTGAATGGGTATTGCTGCCCCTTGGTTTACCCATTTTCGAAATAAAAAAACAAACAAACAAAGCATGACACATCATTGGATCCACTGTGTATGAAGATGTATTGTTAAGAAAGATCTTCATGAATCGTGAAGCAATGAAAATGACCACAAGGCATACGTCCAACTTAACGTTTTGAATCACGATATACAGTATAGATGTAATAGTTCCAGATTACCCACTTTGCATCGCGAGACGTATAACAAATGGTTGGACTATGTTACATGTTACCCATCAATAACACTAGTCATTGAAAACCACACTGTTATAATACGTGTCACAGATAATACAGAGATTAATATTTTAAGGCCACTTGATTCGAATGATAAAATACAATATAATTTGGTCGACCTTTCAATCCATAACCAGCTGTCTAGGTGTTGTTTATATGTACAAAAAGTATATATCCTAATATTTAATTCCATGAATTTTCATTCAATTTTTGTTCAGTATAACATAGAAAAACAAAAACAAAGCAAACTAAACGAAAGTCTTTAAAATAAGCTGTAAAAACAGGTGCTAATAGTTTATTTAAATTAGTCGGAGGTGTAGTTTTGAGTGCTTATTAGTGTGTTTGTCCGATAACGCATATTAGGTCAACTAAAGACATTAGAAAAAGACATTTTCTAATGTCTTCGGTTCAACCACGTTTCATCAAAATAATATTCGTTTGATCATGAAATGCGTTGACGCATGTGGTTTGAATAACGTACCTTTAATTCAAAAAGACATTCGCGTTCATTATTAGACCGAACGAATAATAGTTTAGGTGAGCACGACAACGTATTTACTTTAGTGTGAATCATGATCATAATTCAGCAACTATATTTTCGAACACGACTATTTAAAAACAATCAAGTTAACGATACGACATCCGCAGAACAAGACATTGATTTTATCTTTGGCCCAAACAGAGATGTTGTGTTATTTTCATCATTTTAAGTTCGATACTCGACAATATTTCAAGGTCACTGTGTCTGCGTGTTATTCTCAGAAAATCCTAAGCAGTTATCTACTTCAGTACAGCACAGTTAGTAGACCTGCATGTCGATATATTCTGAATCGTTATTGAACGGGGAATCATTGAACATATCGCTGCAAATCACTTCAATCATATTTGATGGCGGTTGCCGGCAAAAAACGGAAGTGCGCCACCTTGCCGTCAAACTGTGCCACCCGCTAAACGAACGATTATAATCTTTAACTCGTGATGGCGCATGACCTGTACAATATTAACCCGGTGCCAAGGTATAACTCTTGACAGAACGTAAACAACAAATACAATAGCGTCGGAATATAAGAGCCATTGTTTTGTATTATATTGCAATGTAAAACTTCTGGTTTAACACATTGAGTGAAGAATATGGGAGGGGGGTACACATGAGAAACAAAAGGACATAATAATTGAATCAATCTCGGTGTCACCCAGTCACCACGTTGACTGTGGTTGGGACATCAATTTTCTGAACCTGTTTCTCCCAGTGAAATTTATGATTTTCATATTTTCACGCAGTAATGAAAGTATAAGTTTTAAATTATTGAATTAAAATAGGCTTGTCTTATCAATCACGAGGTTCTGAAATTATACGTATTTTTTTAATTTGATTGTATTTTACTGAAAATAGACTGTTTTTACAATTATTCCTCTAAAGATAAATCGCACATAATTTTCAGGTTGCTTCTTTGTTCTAAACGAAAACCACGAATGTGTCACACGCAACGTAATATTCATCACACCTGTACTATACCAATTACGGTAATATTATGTTGCGTGTGACAGAATGTATGTATGGGAAACTGACAACCTGGCCGCTTAAACGATCAAGAAACGCATTCACGGTCACGGTGATACATTGGTCTGCTGGGGGCTGGGAACTTTAAAACACTAAAACGTGTAGAGTTTTCGAATCATCCCGATGTTCAATTTCATATACATTGAGGGCGTGTGTCATGATTCAAGTTTGTGCTGTTTGCCTTAGCTCTACGTGCATTCGATCAATGTGTGAACGCGCCCGCGTTTGAAGACAATACCGTCCGACGTGCCATGGTACCAATTTCCGCTGATGTGTGTTATATTTTATTACTTGTCTATTTCATCGTTCAAGCGCAATTTTCTTAATATTAAACATTCTTATATGTAAAACACAATCGACAAAAAAACGGCAAAACTAAATACAGCTTTATCCGTTGGATTTGGATAATCAGTAGGCGAGTTTTAATTGTTT
The DNA here is from genome assembly GCF_978046115.1 of Saccoglossus kowalevskii. NCBI lineage: Eukaryota > Metazoa > Hemichordata > Enteropneusta > Harrimaniidae > Saccoglossus > Saccoglossus kowalevskii. The sequence continues at coordinate 19,663,541 of NC_140651.1, forward strand.
TTAATAAATTCAAAAATAAGATTGAATTTCAGTCACCACATAAGATTCATAACAATGTTAATACCACGTTTACGTTTGTTTGAAGAAAATTTAACGCAATTCAAAAGCTGTCCATGCAGCTGCCGGGGGATAATCGTATAAATTGAAAAATCTAATACTTCGAGGATATTCCGAGAACGCACATCGCCCGGGGCATCTACAGTCGGCAAAGTAATAGACGTGTTAGACCTCTATTGTCATACATACAGCGAGCAAATAGAGATAGAAATAACACTCAGTAGACAATGCCGTATGATATAAACGACCCAATAATCTAATAAGCCCGACTGTCGATTGTTCTGCTTAGCCCATCCACACGAAGCTAAAAAGAAGGAGTCTGAAGTCAAGAAAATGACAGCTTCGTCAATAGTATCGCTGTAATTACACCCGTAACTGGATTAAAATTCTTTAGGCAAGATCTTCATACATGTTTTTCATTTTTCCCCGACATAAAAGACTCATTTGCGCCGTAATGTTCACGCTTCTTCCTGGAGAAAGAATGCCGTCACGGTGTTTGTTTCCGCCAAGTTGTGGCACCTGCAGCCAGCGGTAGATACGTGCACCAGCTGGGGGTAACGCGAGACGCATGTCCACGACTCGCTTAATAAAAGACGAGCACGCAGTAATGACGGGAGTGTGCTCGTTTTTCACACCTACGGGCATTAAGAAAGTCAGCCTGATGCTGCAAGCTATCTGAGGTATTGGATGGAATCCGTTATATTAAGTGGGCAGGAAGTGGATTTTGATCTGACAACGTCTATACCGAATAAGAACTATCCTGAGAAATGGAATGGATTCTACTGAGAAATGCGAATGCACGATCTTCGACATATTAGCGTTGAACCATCATTACAACAATAATAAATTATTTACACAGAAACTCATTTCGAAGTAGGAATACAGCACTCAGCAATTAGTGGACAATGCATATCAAATATTCTCTGCATCGTAACCTTAAGCAATCAACTCAAGGCTTTTGTCGTGTAATATTTGTTTCTTTTGCTAATAGATCGTTTTATAACTGACAGAGTTCCATAAGATGGACTTTGATCATTACAGAACCAAATTTAGCTCTGCGATCTCAATCGACTGCACAGATGACGAACGCCACCAATGTCTGTCCGCGTGCTCCGGTTGAGAGCATCACAGAAAACGCAGGACTGAAAAAAAAACACACAAAAAAACATAGAAGTCTGTTCAGATACTCTTAAATTAATAATTTCAATTAATATTTGAAATAATATTTGAAACATAATGAACATCCCTAACTTAGAAGGGAAATGGAGTGGACCGCATTTTAAACCAAGTTACACATAATATTATATGGATCTTGTCAACGTGGCATGTTTTGTTATGAAATTCACTGCTGAATGCTAAATGTGAATTTTTATTCACCAAATTCTCCTAATATTTCTCTTTTAATGGACAAATTGTACACGTCATTCAGAACTCAATGTAGCTCCGTGTTCAATCGATTCCGCACTCAACCCATGGGGACGTGCTCCCGCTATAGGGTAACTCGATAGAAGCTGACGTACACTAAATAATTTACCCGCACTGCCCCGAGGGGTGTAACCACCATGAAATAGGCAATAATTGAATGGACCCGAAAACAATTAGACCCGGAACAACCACGTATAATTACTTAATTACAATAAGTGAGCCAGGTTACATTAAACCTATACGGGAAATCTGAACCACACTCGACTAGATCTCATTTCCAAAACTGAAATTAAATTAATTAAGTTTATTAAGAGAAATTGTATCAGTTGCGGCGAATTTCGATCATGGAAGATAGCACAGCTTGGCTCTATTTGTTTACATACGGGTCGTTACACCGTGTCAAGTTATGCACCAGATATGTATTGATATGTACGCAGGTGAACTGGAAATTGACATGTCTAGGAATACTTCTAATTACCATAAATGAAACTGATATGGATAAGGTGTGAGGTTCGCGACGATAATGATTACATGGTACCTTAACCTGACCCAACTCAGACTCTAGTTTTCGAGTAGGTGTCGTTTATCTCTGCCATTGCTGACAATTTCAACAGTGAATGTGAAAGTATAGTCATATTTAGCTAGGTGTATCGAGCAAAACTGAATCGGGTGGAAATTTTCCGATTGAACGAACAAAATACAACCGGAAAGAAAAACGGAAAATAGCTTGCCGACACTTATGCATTTATATGTTAGAACCCCTCGTCGGGGAATACATCAGATGACATCTCGAATATCAATTACTGCACCACACGCGCCCTATTATATGATATAGAGAAACAATAAAATGTTGTTTTCGGAATTTAACAAATATAAAGAGAACTCCAAGTATAAAACAATATTCGGGTATGCAGTCTTTCTTCATCTCCCTAATATTCAAAGTTTCTAGTCATCATAGTGCGCATCAAGTAGAAATGTTTGTTCATATTTTTGTCATAATTTTCAAAACAAATTAAAAAAACTGATGAATCAATTTTTAGACTAATAAAAAAAAAACAATTTTGAAATAAATATAAACTTCACCGAAACATTTCAAGAACTTGATTTATCTGATATAACTTAAACATTCATGGCTTTAACGTTGGCAGTGGGTTTAAACCTTGGAATTTAATACCACTTGGTAGTGCTAGTGTAGTCGCATTCATTGTAAAACACTTTATTTCTTAGAACACAGCGTACATCATCACCAACCCTCTGACAACGATCGGCACAAGTATAAAAACGGCGAACACACACACAAATAAAGTGAGCAGCATGGAATAAAGTCTACTTATAAAATTAAGTAGCGAGTAAGTTATCAATGAAGTAATCTCAGAAAAATGGCGCCTTATTCAATAATAACAAAATGCGTTGAATTTATTTATCAAACAGGTGGTCTTACTCAAGAACAAATCAGTCATGTTTAATTTCAGTCGTCGCAAATGCTGGTTTCGAATTCGTAGAAAAATACGATATTTATTGTGAAGAATTGTGAGGTTGTCGGTGCAGTTGTTACCCGTGTCTGGGGCTCAGTCATGATTACATAGAGGGCAGTAGACAGCGAGCCTCCTTGCTGCATCCCCCTACCCAGCTTAGCACGAGACGTGATAGCGCTTGCTAAAATGGATCTAAAAGTACTTAGTATCCGCATGCCATACGTAGGCTGGATACCATCAGAAATCGCACAGGAGAAAAAAGATTACAATTATGTACCAACATTTACGGTACGGGTACTTAAAATCTTAATCACAGGAATCATACATGTAGCAAGTTGTCTAACAGTTTGGTTTGACTGCACTCTTTAATCGTGATGACCCCATCACGTTTACTTCTGCAGTTTGATTTTGTGCTATTCAATATCCCGCCAAGTTTGTAAACTTCCCGAACCTGGTGCGACTGTATACATTTTTACCTAAAATAGTGATGATACCAATGTATATTCATACACCATATTGGATTCTAAAAACTAACTTCAATAGATATGTTGGATTCAGAGTCAGCTAAGGTTGAACTATTTGACAAACCAGACCTTTATACTCATTAGTCATTTCAAATTGACAACTGACTTGCGACTCAATTCTTATACTATAAACCGACACATTGGGCAGATCCACTGGCACTTGAGACAGAAAATAAAATAAAGAAAAGGCACCGACTGCCTTTTCTAGACTTGAGAAAAAGGGGAGAGAAACTAACTATTCTCCTCATTCCATTTTTCTGTCAAAGTGGTGGAAGGATTTTGTACTGCGACTTCAGCATACATACATGGGGGAGGGGGGGGGGGCTTCCCCTAAACCACTGACTGTCTGATCAAGCTATGCATAAAAAGTGAAAAAAAATCAGTTCCTTCATATCATCATTTTTTCTTTGTTCACCAGAAAATTCAATAAACTATTTACATTTACCTGTTTTTATTTACGAGAACCTTTTTTGAGGATAGGTCTCTCAAATAGGTTTCTGAAATAATAATTATTGCTTACAGACTACCGAGACCAATAAAACCAAGGCAGAATAAGCAACACATTTCGAAAAGACAGAGAAAACGCAACATAAATTGTAATAAAGAGAGAGGTTGGAAAAATTTGTATTTGTAAATAATGTATTGCACTTTATGTCGTATTGTATTCAATTTAGGTTCTAGTTAATTTCTTCTTTACATTGTGAACTAAAACGGGGACACGCCTTCTGTTTCGAAACATGCCATATTTCGTTGACCAATTATCAACCAATTGTCTGTCAGTTGTTTGTTTTCTCTTGTTGAACTTTTATATATTATGATTTAGATATCGATTTTGTAAGTCTTTTGTACCTTTCATTTTCGAACATCAATTTGGGTGTTACGTTACAACAAATATTTGCAAAATCGTGACGAACTGCTACAAGGATGTGATCGGAAATATTGCCATGTATAGATGTGCAATACAATGTTATATTTTTTGAATGCAGTAGTCCAAGAATGTGTTCCCATGTAAATCATAAAAAAAAACTGGGAGAAACTGCGTCATCGTGTGATATGCGTTATGGACAGCCAATCACATAATAATTTTGCTTATTTTTTTTTCTCCTGGGCCTCTGTAACTTATAAAAACTAGTACATGTTTTTCAGTTCTGGTGAGAAAGGGTCGTATCGAAACTTTGAGACAGATTCGAGTACTGTCCATGGGATTGGATATGGCCGTTGAATAACCAGCTTTCAGGCAATGTATATTTTGATATATGATATATTGTTATTATAATGTGTATCTAAAACTACTGATAACCAATTATAAATGCGTCGCAGTAAAATAAAAACTAATAAAGACGTCAAATACTGATGCAGCTAATGTTGGAAACAAGGAAAGGCTGTAAGGAATACAACAACGACATTTGCTGCCACATTTCTAAGTTGCGTGTAAACGTATTCGAACAGCATATCAACAAACCTCACACTTAAACACTTTTATTTTCAGTAATATACAAAGAAAGCCCCACACTCCACCCAAACCTGGCAGGCTATAAGGGCACGTGTGGTGTCCTCGTAATTAGCTTCACCGTGAACTTCCCACCTTTCCATGTCAATTTCAATTAATACGCTTTCACCAGATTGTCAATTTCACCTGACCTGCGCCAGCTCTTGTTAGATCTTGGTGACACCGTGACATCGTGCTAACGACCCGTAAACATATACTCTTATTGAATCAGTCGCTCACAGTTTAGATATTTGCGACGAAATTGAACAACTTGAGAAAAATGAAATCAATTAACGCGGCGCAGATTCAATTTCGAGAACATTTTGTCATCTCTTAGCGCGTTATATTCATCCGCTTCCTGCGTAATTATCTTGTTATCCGCCGAGATACTAGTCTATTGGTTTCCAGTTCGTTTAGTCATTATCATGTAATCCCAGGGAGTGTACCCCCATTAAACGTTATCGTGTTTTTTTTCAAGATAAAGTTGCTGTCTTCGATAGCATCGCAATTCAATTTGCCTTCTTCTTGGTATCTTGGCTATTTGTTATTGGCACAAAAAATAATTATTTTTGAGAAACGACCGTGAATAATTGTATGGCTGTTGGTTGACGTTGCAAGATCGGTCACGTGACTGCTCCGATGGATACACATGACGTTGACCCAAGAAATAATCGCTTGACTCTCATTGGCCCCAAAATCTCACGATCCACGCGAGAGAAGCAAGGGAGTTCAGATTATAAACGTAAATTTAAAAACAAATCACGAATGTAAAAGTTCTCAGAACTAAAATGATGAACATCGGCAAAAATTACCTCGCCCTGTTCGCCATCAATTTTGCGATTATGTCCAATACCGAAGCCGTTAACATTCAGAAAATGTTCGACAAAAGTATGATTGCAAATGCAGCAGATACATTAAAAGCAAGTTACAATGTAATTAAACGCACTTTTATTTTATTCAAGAATTAGTACCAATCTCAGTACAAAATCACTTACAGCTTGGACGGTGCAGAGATAGGAGAAGTGTAAATCCGCCTCCCTGTCTTTTTTGCAAGCAGTACAAAGAAACTGTCGAGCATCGATTTATAAACTGCATCTATTAAACATTTCTATACCTTTGCTAAACTATTACTTTCATCAGAGCATTTTTTGGTGCAGCAATTATAGTTTTGGGAATTTTAGGGTAAAATCAACACTATTTAAAATCATATGACTTTATTATTCAAGAAATTTATGATAATATCGATAGATTGCTAGTGTTTTACAGTTTTCACTCGTTCCCAGATTTGTCACCCCTGGCAGCAATATTGGGCAATTAATTTTTCAGAAAAGAAACAGCGAATTTACAAACGTTATCAGAAATGTGTGCTTTATTCCAGCTGTTAAAAATGTGCGTATTCGTCCCATAAAGCCCCCTCCCTCAATTATTCTGATTTCCTGGGTAGATCAGCACTCATTGTTGCTGCATATTTAATTTATAACATGGATGAACAGATTTAAGGAAAAGAAAAACAAAATATTATACGTAGTGGGAGGTTGTTACATTCTTAAGTTATTTATTTCATATTAGTGTGTTGTGTATATGTCCTTACAACGTAATATAATTGCACATATATTTCTAACGCGAATTCAATGTTACAATTAAATGTACGTGTTCTGGGTTATGGGGAGATGATCGAATCCCACTTTGATGTAGCTCTATGGCCCGAATAAGAAAACAATTTCCAAATAAGGGCAATGTACAGTATGCAGCACTCGCTGCACTGTGCTACATTATACTGCATTACAACACTCTAGCCTCTTGACCTTTTTTTGTTCTCGGAGATATTATATGCACGAATGCGTCCTTGTGCAATGCAATATCTAACCATTGTACCAACACAGAATCTAGATATCGGTACGATGACGCTTTCATACCACATCACACTGCACTACATCACACTACACTACACCACCTCTACCAACGCTTCTCTTTGTCTCTTTTCATTCCTTCTTAACCCAACCGTAATTTAGCATTTGTACAGTAAAGAGCTCATCACGTCGAAGTATCTGGTTACAACCCTCGTTCATTGTTCGTACATGAGATACGTATCAGTAGCTAGATATTTATAACTCCATCACACAACTTCCACACAAAAAAATCAGAGCACGATAAAACAGCAAAGTGGTTCAGGTCACTATAAAATAAAAAATTATATGGTTATAGCCAGGGTGTCGATATACCCTCAGACTAGTAATACAATAGTCTGAGATATACCACAGAAGCTTCCCACCTTTCGATTGTGATAGAATAGTTGTTTATTCCACTTACATTTTATCTCCGCCAATTATATTTTTACATATACCGATTTTTCATAATTAAAGCGTTTATTTTAGTTTGTAAAACAATAATATATGTGTAGAAAACAAGAAGTGAATACGTTATTCTTGTCTTTCCAATATGAATATTCATGCAAAAATGCGAAATTCATGCGTGTTCGTGATAGGAATCACTCGGCAAACACCGTTATCCAAATCGCGAACGAGTCTGTTGTCCTTTGTTTAAACTTACTAAAGCTGATACAAAAATACCGAATACAATTAATAAATCCAACTTCAAAATAGCAGTTGGGCCAACAGAGTGATTGGAATTTGTCAACGCTCTCATTGTATCGAGGACTGTCTCTCGTAATTAACTCATTATATATGGTCGTACGCGGTATATTAGTTTTTGTTTAGTTCATTCAATTATTGTTCTTTTAGAAGACTCGAAATCTCAAGGGAACATTATCCAATATACTAAAAACGATATAAAGTTTCCGGTTCGATATTTTAGTCACTGATAATATCTTTTTACTCATTTTGCTTTCGTCTCAGGTTTCTCGATGGTGTACGCACTCTCCAATTATCATTGTCTGTAAAAAGGCGGGAGTTTTTTTTTTTCCAGTGACTGTTTACAGTTTTCCATCCCCAATGCGTCCATGGGTTTCACAGCAATTAATGCCTTCCCCATGGACTATGTGGGCCATGGAATTTCATTTTAAGGACAAAGTTACAGTTGGTAAACCGTGGGTCTTCGGGAACCACATGGGCGGAAACGGAACATGGAAGTTTTGTTTGAAATAACATTATCGGTGAAGGTAAAAGTTACATAATGAGTTACTGGTTCCAACCCAATGCCGTATATATACGGCACTTTGAAGCGCCGCACAAGGACGTGACGCACAAACCTGCATTTGTTGTTGGACTGACATCACGTATTTTTATTAATTCTACGCTCATGCTTTCACTGCATAACAAATGACACAAGTTTCCAATACGCCGGTTATTTTAAATAAACTTTTAGATTGCGTGTTATTATTTGAGCTCTTTTGCCTGGTCTGTCTGAACAGAGTCACCCCCCAACGCTAGTAGTATCGCCTTACATTCACGCACGCGCACGAATTCGAACTCCTCAAAAAACATCGTATGACTTGTTCCCGTAAAAAGACAAACAAAATAACCGTCATTTTGATCGTCGTTCTTCATGAGCATAATACTTTGAACAACTGTTTGGAGGCACACACTTGGGTCACCCCCTTTTTGCTGAATACACATCCAACTATGTAAACCAAACTGAAATGCACGTGACCGGAATAATACATCGATCGGTTCATTTGTTTTAGATATTTATTGAAACCAAAACTATGTCCCGCACTCGGTGTGTCATTGTGTTGGGTTGCCAAGGTACTCGTGCTAGAGTACCAAGTCGGTTTATTTATGTAGATTAGCTATATTGTACACGTAGCTTCATTTCATGATATCGGATCCCCGGGGAATGTATAGCCATTTGCAAGATATCTAATCGTTTAGTCCGGTGGGTTGGGAAATATACTCGAGTGATAGAACAGCAATGACGTCTCAGCTAGAATTTAAAATCATTTACATTATAAAAGTATGAGATCGTATTCAAGTTTTAATACTTTTTTTTTTACTTCAAACACAGAATTTAACTCATGAACACCATGGAACGCGTCAGTTGAGTTAGCATATTATATTTCAACGACAAACGTTGAACGCTCACTGATATATGAAGAAAATGATAAGCCTCTTCACTCAGCCAAACGTATTGGTATTTATCACTGCTCCAATTGCTCGAACGATCACAATTCCCTTTCATCTGAATGAACCTACTATATGGCATGCATAGAAACGCAACTACGCACTGTGAACGTGAAGGTCGCAAATACAACCTTATCATGTGATGCCACACGTGGAGATTAGATTGACTACGCACGCACTGTGGATGTACCTGCTCCTAGTAATTTTTAATTAGAGACAATCCATAAACAGGAGGTTGCATTATAAAGCTCATTACTTACTACTATGTAAGTACGTTTCAGTGCAACAAAGGGGAAATCTTGTAGGACACGCATTTCTTGGTAAATAAAGAATCCAAATAAATTCATTTCTTTGTTGATGTCGAACATTTGTAATTTAATTTACCCATTACGGGGTGAATTTATTCTGTGTTTGGCAATTCAATTGTGCGGACTTCTACGTGCCGTGATTAGGGTCTTTTGATAACTAAGGGTTTACGGTATATTCCGGGATAATGCGACGATTCCCCGGATTTGCGTTTATTGTGCGAGTTTGTTCGTGCTATTTTCAGGCCTCTTGACGGACGTAAAATCAATAAATCTATCTCTTCTCGCAAGATCCCGAGAACAATCAGAGTTAAAATTGAAAAAAAATCCTGATACTAATCGCCGAAAGTTAAATTAAGAGATGTGTTTGTATTGATTATTTCTAGTTATTGAAATTCCTTTGCGCCAGACGGTGAAATTGATTATACTTTATAAAAAAACGTCTAATTTATTTTGATGAGAAGCAGGGAAGAAAGGAATGATACAATATCGTCTTTTGTGCAGGCTCACAATAAAAATACAACGCGCGGTCAAATGTTCTAAAGTCCCACCGCGGTATAATTTTCCGATGATCAAATGTCAATGTACTTCACCGTAACACGACAGCCTGTAATTACGATTACACAATACGCATATTTCCACACAAACCGTTGCAGTCCGAGGTGAAATAGATCTTCCGTCTTATGTAATGAATGTCATGTAACATAAATCAGTTCACAGAGTATCGTATCTATATTCTATTCTATTCTATTCTATTCTATTCTATTCTATTCTATTCTATTCTATATATTATAATACAATGAAGGAGTGAGTACCAAATCGGGGAAACGCTATCTAGATTATGGCAGCGATAAAATAGATATTTTTGCCAATCGAGCCATCTTTCTATGCCTTTCTGATTGATTCTCTGAGTACGTACACATTACTTACTCTACTAAGCTTATAAACGGAGACGTTTTGACATTTAGAACGTCATTAGTGATGTCATAAATCAGCAAAAGGTGGAAATATGTCAATGTCAGCCCAAAGTAAGACTCAGGGTTTAATTTCATTCGGAGAGATATCAATCATTTAAGACTAGGTCTTCTCTTAATTGCCCGTATCAAAATTAGATGACGTTTTGATGAACTGTCGTCCTTTGTTTCTAGGGCCATTCGTTTCTGTCAATCGCTGTGTTGCACAGCGCGGCTTAGTTTATCTATGCAGTGTTATTAGGTGAGACGGATCAGATAACAGTGCGAACTTCCAGTGTCATTGTTTACAGATACGACTGGTGGCTTCAACGATACCAAGATGAACTGCTATGCTGCACGTTTTTTTAACTTAGCGAAAATAAATAAATGTTGCAGTATGTGTAACTTGAAAACTGATCTAAAACATCAGCTATGTCTAATTCATTTTCTAAAATAATAATATATTTTTTAAACTGCATGACCTGGGTTAAACACACACAGCAAACGTACATGCCCGTATCACAGGCTTACGTTCAATGCAAACAAAACACGTCTTTATCGTCTCACTGGAAACCAGGGGTCATCCAGGTGTCATTTCAGGCGACCCCATTATATAACATCGCCATTCCCTCCTTTGTTATGTCAATTTCAAATGCTAGATTTCCACACGATTTCCATTTCACACAATTTGCATGACAAGTTTACATAAACGCACCGATCGCTGTCAGTTGCCATCTACAGAAAACAAACAACTATTCGAAATTGACATTACCTCGTTTACTTTTCCTAGTTTCGTCCACTGATATCGAAATAACAATTCCACAAACAGAATTAGTTAGTCTCCTTTCTAATGAAATCAGTCTATTAATTCAATTTCAATTTAGCTGATAAAAAGCTTATCGTTTGCGTTTCCACTACCTCTTGACTGTCTTTTTCAATTAACGGAATTATTCATGGATAGTTTTTTTTTGTTTTCGGGCTGATCCAATTACTGGGCATCTCACGGTGGTTAGTCGCAATCTAATTGCGGGAGAACTGATCCAATTAAACGTTATCAAGTTTCTGGATAGGGTAGTTGTTCTCGTTATTCCCTGTGACATTTCCCATATCGTGTTAACTCAAACATTTAAACCGTCGATAAATGCCTAAAAATGAACAATTACCGATGTTTGTATGTATACGTGAACGTGACGTCACGTGGGTAATTTGAACAACAAATATCAAAGTTGAATTTCGCGCCAATCAGAATTTTGATAGTAACAAACCAAGATGACAAGGATACTAGCAACAGAAGTGTAGGTACGAAATATAACTTTTAACTGTGGGATGTCCCTCATTAAGGCATACAGGGCAATGTCGTTATTCATGGACCCGGCGAATAAAACACACATCACAATTCCCAAAATACTGTTATCTAATTTATAAACACAATATCGATGTGATCAACACTTTGTTGCTGGACCATCGCGAGATGGCGTTCACCAACAACAACATGTGACACGAGCTTTAATCAGACATATGCACTAGTATTTTGTACACGTAATGCTATTGTTTAATGTCAAGATATCCAGATTAAAATATGTTGGAACGTTGTAAATCATGTTTTTAATCAAATTAGTACTGGTGAAGTTTGTTTAATTTTTAATTTAAATATTAGAATATTTGGCCTCTAAAACTCATGCATACGAGTACCATAGTGCTGTATGTCTTTTCAGGATATCCAGGGTAAAATATGTTGGAATTTTGTTAATCATTTTTTAATCACATACTGGTGAAGTTTGTTTAAGTTTTACTTTTAATATTAGTCCTTATACCATGGTACAATATATAGTATTTTGTTTACATAATAAAGCTAGTCAGAAACATTATATTTGAAGAAAATGCTTAGAGAAATAATAAATACATATTTGAAAAGTAATATATATGATGATATAATGATCTGAGTAAAATGTTGACAATTTAGATATTTTTGATGTTTTTAGAAGAGAGAATTAAAACTAGTTTTTACATATTTGGGAAGGCTCGAAAAATATATGCAGGGTTATTTTGAATTATAATAATCTCGTACAATGGATAAATTAAGATAAGGTGGTATTTATCGTCTACAATGTTCGCATTATTAATATGTTGCGACATCTCTGGTTTATGAGACTGTTAAAATGACGTCAGACTTTTAAGCTGAGATTGTAAGTGGAAGAGCGAATGTTTGTTATTATTGATTTAATTCAGTAGTCTAACAAGTTCAGATATTTTTCCGGATCCAGAAACTGGCTACAATGTTTGAATCTAATGTGAATTTGTTATACCATGATGATACTTTTGTCGAATACAACTACCAATACAATTATGAAAATTGTTCGTGATCACTTTTCAGCCAAATTTCAACATGGAAACACATGCATTGGTATAGCTATTAATTCCCATTTTTAACATTTTCAACTTTTATGCAATATGCAACTTTTTAATTGCACAACATAAAGGCATTCTCCAAGTACCACATGGTTGCTGGTACTGCTGTTAACTTTCAATCGATCTTTTATTTTTGTACAATTCAAACTAAATTGTGATATGAATACTACACGTAATTATTTATGCAGTAAAGTAGCTATACTGCACATTGCTAGTGGGGTTTATTCCACAAAGCTCTGGTTCGACGTAATATTGCAGTAATTAAGTGTACAGTGATGGTCATGCATGTTGTGTTTGATAATCTGTGGAAATCCCGACCTCACTGCTACCAATCACAAACAAAGATGTAAACATAAACCGATGCAGTTGGCGAATGACGAAGTGTAGAATCTATGGTTTAACTTTTTTTTCTATTTAGGCCAAACTTTTATTATCCCTTGTTTCGCGAACCCGCCGAATGAACAGGAGCCAAAAATGAAATAAAAATAAAATTTTATTTTAGCGTAATTTCTCGCGCCCGCCGACTTGTAAGTGCCAAAAATTGCTAAAAAACCTTATTTTTTTTCATGTTTTTTTTTCCGCCCGCTGCATAGCAAACCCAAGTTGCATTTTCGCATATCTTGATCAAAGTACCGAAGTCTCGCGCAGACGGGAAACAAGGCTATACATGGAATACAATTTTATTTCATTTCTTAATTATTTTTTTTTCCGCCCTCTTCAAAAAATTGCCTTATAAACCCTCGAGAAACAAAGAATAAAAAAGGTCTGGCCTTATCCTTACATATCGTCGGTGCAATATGCTAATTATACATAGCGCATAAGTGTAACTGTTATCTGGAATATTTGGGAATAACAAATATCATATACTTATATTTATGTGCAGTGATTTATTTGTTTAATATCTTCATAGTTTGCAGCTATTTACTCACCAGTTATCGCTGACATCCAATAGGTGATTTTCCGTACAATTGCGAGATCAATTGCCTATCATCAAATGTGGACAGCACATTATTAAGCATGGAAATGTCCCCGAAATACTTTCGCGTTTGTCGAATCCCACGCGATGTTTGACGCGACTACGACGCTATGACTTTTGTTTGTCCTGTTTTTACGTTCGATTTCACGCATAACGCGTGATTCCCGCAGTGTACGGAAAATGGTCTATTGTTTTTAAATGTGTTCAACTATTGGGTGAAAGATTAACACAATGGGCTCTGTCAGTTCGGTTACGGCAACTTCAATGGACATGAAAGCAGGTGAAAAATAGGTTACCATTATTTTGTTTTCTCGAATACTAAGTTTAACCTAATAAATGCTTTTGGATTTTAGCACAAAAAGCAAGCATTTAAAAATATGCCAGATTAACACCCTACATATTGTAGAACACTAAATTTCACTTTATTGTTTTTACTCTATTTTGGAAGCCTAGCTGGTATTGGTAGGTAAATTGTTCATGTGTTCGTATAGGTGCAGATATCATGTACTAAAAAGCGTATTGCAGAAATGAATATTATAATATATGTTACCTAAGGCTTCATAAAATAGAACACTGCGCTCAGTAGATGTATCTCAATTCTGTACACAACAATCAGTACGTTGTATTAATTAAAAACAGGTAAAGAAATGTACACACAATGAAACGATCATTAACGTGTTATATCACTTGCATGCTTACAACACCTACATGTATTTAAGACATCGAGAGAATGCGCCAAAATTGTGATACAACTCTCCGATTGTTTACAAATCAGGTGGCCTATGTGCTCAACTTGGTCAGCATAATATATGTGTACTCACTACATAAAATGGTTATTTGCAATTTTATATTTATAAATATTTATTTATTTATTCAGTCAATCTGTTTTTTTCTCGGCTGACAATAAAATATTGCTATATATATGAGCGTAACATTTGCTATTAAGCGCCCGTCGTAAACCCCTACTGCGTATTTGCTTTAAGTAATCAATTTGTCGATTGTACATCACAAAAATAAAGCTACGTATTCTTGACATATTCAAGTACTATTTTTTTCCACTCACAAATCGAGTCAGGTTTCTATCGCTCCGGGTTTGTAGAATATAAATGTCATAGAGGGGAGTTTGTCTTCAATCACCAAACAACACAAATAACGACGATATAATAACTACCAGGTAATGAATTTTTGTTAACTCGTTATTACCTTGACTATACTGAGCCTCCCGCTGTTTTCTTTCAATTTCATTTCCTAATATACTTATTTATCAATAAAATGCCAGCAGGTAAGACATTATTGAATTAGCTCTGAATTGTTATCGCATGTATTCTACTCCATTATGGGAACATTTGGAAGGTTCAATTCAACCTCTTCGAGTCCACCTGAACCACGTCTGCGATTCATACCGAATTCATTGGAATTGTTCACGTGTGCGTGTTTTTGAAAGGAGATGACCATGAAACTAAGAATACACGCAATTGTGACAATTCCATTGCACAGTTTCACCTTAACGTTGTAATCACGCTAGCTTTTGCGGCTACGTATATAAATGCTTGAATCTTAATTTCTGTCTTGTCCTAACATTTGTAATGTAATTAACAATTCATTTCTGTAAGGGTCAAGTCTGTCCACGCATATTTTATGTTCACGAATACACAACAGTAACAGCAATTTTTTGGCAATTTTCATTCAATGAACATAGAATAAAATAATAGAACACCCTTACAAATTTCGAAGAAAATAGTTTTTACAGCATATAGTTGAGAGTGCAGTGCAGTTCCTATTTCCTATGGCATGGACATCCCTCAGTGTCTGAGGATTTTGCCTGGTGACATAAGGTGATCTGTTTTACAATTTTAGTAACTTTAGTTAAATAACAAACAATGTTTTCATTGTGATCATTTGATAATACTGTAACGTATAATAATAGCCAAATTTGAACTTTAAAACGTGTCACTATTTGCACTTAAAATATGCGCATACGTCGAAGACATAACAGGTAGAATTCTAAGAAGTGCATCTTTTGGATTGATTTATTTGAGCTGTGTCACATCAACTAATAATAGATTTAGCTTAGGATAATATGATAAGAAAAATAAGACTCTGTGGAAAACTTGTTCAACAATAAAACAATACCATGACCGAAGTACGATACAGCTTGGTAGAAAATTAGATGTCTGGAGTAAAACGAGCATAGCAACATTTGTTGTATAACATAAAGCCACATTTGTGAAGATCATTTTTCCAATATTGCTCTCTTTTCAAACCTCACTTTTCTGAATCGAGGTCTAGTCACGTTGCACTTGTTATTACCGTAATGGTACACGACCCTAAAATGAACAAATAATCATCTCAGTTTTAAATCGACTGATTTATTACGTTACATGTAGGATATAAGTGAGATGCAGGACTCCAAATAGATTTGCGGAGTTGTTATGTATATATAAAACCCAGATGTATTTATATTAACATTACACTAATCGGAAAAAAATAATATTTCAAGCAACGATATATTCGAAAGTTCATATCTGAAATATATGTGTAAAAGTACATATCCTTACGGCAAGTAAACAAGTATTAGTAAACATCAGGGTAGCAATGTCTAAAAATGCTTAGGAATAGATCATTATGCATAAAACAATACGTGGTGTTTGTCTTAGTTAATTCAAATGTAAGATTGCTGTCATTACCAGTAATCCTAGGAGATTTGAAGAAGAAATTAAACATGAAAAATACCCGCAAAATATCATATTGCTCTTTAAACTTGAATGCGCCATTAGTGACAAAGTCTGAATAGTTGTAGGTCGTTATCTTGTGCATAATTCTCTCTTCTCAAGGAGACATATATATCACACGCGATGCAGGTGCGCTGTTTGAAGAGACTTGTAAATAAAATAAATTACTAAAAATATAATCCAAACAAACCTGTGTAATTCGCTTTCATCTCACTTTCGTTAATTCCGGCTTTTATTTGCAATTACAGCTCCTTTTCATAACTGTTCCATCGATAATTATATATAATCAAGTTCGTGAAATTGCGATTAGTTTATTATTATATTTGTCTCATAACACGTTTTCCAATTATCTTATTATGTTCCTAATAGTCAGAACGACGTTATGAATGTTATTGTTAATAGATGATGCAGCTGATGTGCGTGAATGTATTGCTATACGTTCTGATAGACGCGAGATGCCGCAAAGCGTCACGGCCGCCACGCAGCGCGCTTCCGAATTTGACGTAAACAACAATGTATTTTATACTCGTTGTATACGTTGTGTGGAACTTATATCAAACACAACGCGGTGTGATGAATGTGACGCTTTAATTTGGAAGTTTAACAGTACACCTTGATTCGCAAGGACGTGGTATTTAGACTGCGTCCAATTCGCGTACCTTTCATGTATCTCTTCATATTTACCATGTCTCAGGCTTACGTTTTTAAACAAAAAATACAATTCTTATTTTAAGTATATTGGGAATCTAGGGAGATAGATATACCGACGAATCACATAATATAACTGTTAGAAAGTGTCCCCAGTAAGGCTCTAAGGTGAAATCGTATTAAAAATTCCCTCACGTGGCAATATGTAATGTGTAAACTCAGAATATCATTCAACTTGAAAGACATTATTTTGTGTGCCATGTTTCGAAAACTCAAGGGGACAAATACCATGTAAATATTTAAAATGTGAATATTATTTATAACAAAAGATTATGATAGTAATCTGTTTAAAAAATCCTCTTTTAAAAATAAGTACAAATTAGCATATTAGCAAGACAATGGGGCTGGTACAATAATTCGAATAATAATTGTTGTGTAACCGCAACCGAGTATTAATTATATATAGGTTTCACACTACGATTACAATATATGTTAATGCAATGCCTCCTGTTCAATAACAAGCTGCAAAGTGTATGACACAAGAATAGGGAGTACTCAGAATATTGAACGATTTCCACTCTCAGTGTGGTTGAATATACTTCATTGTTGACATTTTTAAATCTACAATGATATAATATACTATTTGATTTTAAAAACTAAACATTCCACTGCTTATTTTTCTTTTGAGTTTGTGGTATGAGTAAAACAGATCTGTATAATGTCGCCTATGGGAAGTTATTGTAGTATAAGACTTGTAGTACCAGTACACCTTTTATCGCTGCGATGTTAGCGCCATATTCATTTCAGTGTATTATACTATTCTGAGAATTTTCCAATAATCATCTCTTCGACATAAAGTGGGGTGTTATAACCGAGTGCTGAACTCTATTTATTCTGTTTTCCGCATGGAAAAGATCGATGTTATGACATGTTACACTATACTGCACAAATCAGTTGGCTGGATATCATTTGAAACATACACCGTGTGTGTTGTTTAATTTCACGGTATCCCATTGTGTGGTCTGTTTCAGATATCAGGGGATCCTCGCCCAGAGTCTCTTTGCGTGTGTGCAGATCCGCGAAGCACGACACCTGTTTCCTTTCAAGTACAATGCACAAACATTGAACATAGCCTCCCTTGAAAATAAACTGCGAATATGTTGCGATCAATGAAGGTGATACGCTTATAAAATTAGGAGGAGTGTTACGTAGTTTTGCTGTGTACGCGAATTGATGATTATCTTGCTCATTTATATATATTTTAAGGACGAATGAAATATCGTATTTGTAACTTAAACTATCGCTACAATGTTATAATTATACATATATACATATATGTATGTTATAGATGTTGTTATGTTACGCCTTCTCTGAATATAGCTCCTTTGTTTGTTAAAATAGTTTGTGTTTACTGTAACTTTTTTTATAAAAGACTGTGATGTCACGAGGATCCCGCATGATATTTTCATTGCAATGGCTTTGTCTCATGTACGTTTAATGTGTCAACATGACCTGTGTATGAATAAAATTATCGGACGTCTCGTTGTTCCTTCTAGTTGCTAATAACAAAGCTTGTCAGTGTTTACGCCGGTTGCTAATTTCTCAAATTAAACTGTAAAATATATAGACATCAAAGCACACTGAACATAGTGGTAAAATGTTGTCCTACCTATAAATAAAATATCTACACAACATTAAATTTTTCTGAACTCCTGACATTACTGAAATAATTCCTCGATACCGTGAACGGGATAATCAAAGTACATTTTTATATTTTGCATGAGTTTGAATGCCACATGCAGGGTTTGTGTATACGCCTATGTACCATTGCGTTGTCAGTTAAGTAAAATGCTGTATATTAATAGGTTTTCATGTTTTTTTGCAGAGCTTATTAAACCGTTGTTCATTACCTTGTTGGTTTGGTTTACAACCTATTATATCTTGTCTATTTTTTGCGGATTCTATGGTTTGAATGTCATTATTGTATGTTATGATGTTACAATATTTCTTCATATGATTAGCATTTATTGGTGTGTCAATCCGATTGGAAATCAAACAGATTTTGTTGAATGCAATGCGGTTCCCATGACGACTAATATTCAATATTGTTATTCATATAATAAACTGTTTTTGTCGTTTTTTGACACCTTCACTTCCAACTTACCAAGTGAATCATTCACCTTTATTACTTGGTGCTAGGGGACGTAAATGTTATCACTTTTAGATTTGATTCTTGAGTTAAATATATGTTTATTCTTCCGAAATTTGTTTTCTATCTTATTCCCTCTCTTTCCTTAATGCCACAAACATCTGAAAGATGGCCGAGAGACAATACTAACCCCGGGGTAAAAAACAACCTTTTCCGTGAAATTGCTCGCCATACTTGTAACAAAGGAGGTGAAAAAAACAGCAGCGATCCAGGTGCACCATCTTCCGGCTCAACAAAACTACATACCAGAGGCAGAACCTTTCAATACATAAACCAATCAACGCGGTTTTGTCTATTCATTCATTCATTCATTCATTTATGCAATGATATCAAGCTCGTTTTCGTTTATTTCTATATTTGGACAAGGATTCTTCTAGCCGGTTGATGATTAGGTTATGTTTTAATTTGTAAAATGCACATTTTCATAATATTGTAATAATCTACTTCTACTACAAATGGAATTGCATTAAATTCGTTAGTGATTCAATTTCAGCTTGTTCGTCGAATTGTTAACTTATGTTATTCCCATCGTGTTAACTCCTCTAGATATGAATGCAATGCACTTATGATACACATGCGTTTGAATGGCAATTGAATTTAGGTATTTCTCAAGTCCACGATGCGTCAGGCGATTTTATAGATTAGAACATTGACTTAACTCAGTGTACTAGACGTTTACGGTGCAAGTCGAACACAACATATAAACTGAAGAGTGTAGTTTATGGACGCCAGTCTATACTGTTTTGGGGAAGAAACTGTGCACTTATAAAATATAAATCGATCTACCTTGTGTTAGTGCATATGTTGTGTACAATGAAATCGGCCAATGCTTCGCTTTAATCATACTTCACTTTAAAATAGCCATGCATTACAGAAACAATTGGGCTAATAGTAAATTGTTTACATGAACTATAGTATCAAAACATGAACTTTAATTCATTCTTTGTCTAGTGTGTTTATGCTAGCTATAGATTTCATCGATGTTGAAAGCTCGACACTTTGCCTCAATCAATACATTTGGTTGTCATCACCAGAAATCCATACTGAGTCTGTGTGTTCAGTTTAACGTATTTTGCATTTGGGTGTAATCAACTACTAGACAAGTACCGGCGGTTATACGTTCGTACGATGTACTAGGGTCGTTTGCCCTTTAATATGATTGACACAACAAACTTACAAATTCAATGTCAAATTTCTGTAATTGTTTGTATTTATTATTGTTTATTATTTTACATAGAAAATACCTTAAGATAAACACATCTTTTCTCGAAGCGAAGGGAGTCAACGATTGACCCTCGCCATTTTTATAAAGAATTGATCATTGCAGCTAAAACACAGGTACACTTACAATTGAGTATATTCGAAATACAGCCATCATGAAGAGAGATCATGACGCACGCGAGAACCAGAATAGTTCACGATCTTCAATTTAGAATTTTAGACTAGCTATTTGGAAAGGTCTACAGGGAAAGTGATTGCTCGGACTAAAGCCGTCTGTATTTTAAAAGTGTTACCGTCTCTTTGCAAGTAATTGAACTTATAATCTCGATTACTGGTGACAATAGTCGAACTTGAATATGAAGATCACGTTTGATGTAAATCGAACAAAAAATGTTGATAAACTTTGTTTGTAAAAGTAAATGAATCGTCGGATATTCATTTTCATGGTTACCAACACTGGAGAACTTATTAATTAATTTATTTTATATTTTCAACTTGGACAATTGAAAAATCTTCACGCAGGGCGAGCATTTAACACTACAATCAAATTCGAACTCAAGAACACCAGGCACATACTTATGGTGTGATGAAATTTTAGATTTTCAAAAACAAAAATCTCTTCACGGTAACTTTGAATAAGTTATTCATAGGTGGAATCTTATTGTCGACTTGGACTCAATGAAGTGAAGTACGGAAGAAATTACTTTAACCTCTTCAGTAAAAATGTCAATGCACGATAGATTCCAATTAAACGAATGTAATCAATCGATAGCCTTTGTCATTTACGTGAAATGTGGTCATGTTTTCCCGATCACTAACAATATGTACGCCATGCGCTTACATAGCCCCAACAACAATGGTTTATTTTTAGGTGTAATGTAACCACTCTTGACTATTTTATTACGGGTATTTGAGATTGTAAGCTACTTTAATTGATGGATTCGTGAACCTGACATAGTGGCACAAACTTCTATAAGCTCATAGGTTATTTTATCCATGATCGTCGGATGCTACCTGAAAACTACTTTGCCATTTCACATTCACATGACAAAATGATATTGATTTATTTGGTCGAACGGCCAGTTGCCGGATGATTGTAACTCTCGGGCAATTGACTATTTAGAGGGCCGGCGATTACTGTAACACGTGTGTCTCACTTGGAATGGTTCCGCCACACTTTGCTTCGTGACAGGCGTGTCAACGCGAGGTCATAAATGTTGACATGCCTGCTTATTAAGAATGTAAATGGGTACCATTAAATACACGCAGAAAATGCAGCTTTTTAACTGAAATTACCATGTTTCTATGCGCAGATATGAAACGAACAAACTGCATACATACAATGAGGGGACATATATATTTCCAATTTTAAAAAAAATTCAATAGCAATACAATATAATAACAGTTTATTGTAGCCACCACAACATATATTGACGAAGCAGAGAATATCGGTAAATCTCTTTATTAGCAGCGCTGAAGATTCCAAGAATGCAGTTATGATTTTGAGTACCCTGTAAACTGGCGCAACGTAAATATTTAACTGAAATACTGTTTAGGACACGCTAGAAAAAATCTAAATACATGCATAAAACCATATTGATTAATCTGTATTCACTATACAGAGTATTCTATTCATAAATGACCTTGTTTAAATATTTTATTTGAATGACTACCCCACTCCCGTACTGTACAACATTACTTTCGTGTCACCTATGGGCAATTACGTTTTTTATTGCTCTTCTGGGTGCAGTATAGGACACTATAATGATCATTTTAGGGAGTCAAGGCCCATCGAAGCATGTACGGAAGTGTGACTGCCTCCATTCGACGGGGACGTGTTGTGTGACTTCAATGTATTTAAACGGCTCTTCGTTTTGAACTGTTTACGATTTGTAACGATGGTTGGCTGTAAATCTCTCGTCAATCAGAAATTCATAACGTTAAATCCCATCAAATAAAACTAATACCGGACTGTTTTGTACTTGCGCGTCAGTGAGGTGTGACGTCGCCTTTTCAAGTGCGCCGTGTCTGCCTAGTGCAGACTTTCTGTCAACTTTGTGTTTAAATACTAATACAAATGAGGATTGCCGTGGTAGTGGTTTGAGCGGGTACAAACATTGTCATTACACGGAGAAGGGGGAGATAATAAACCAGCCTTTGCAAAATTCATCGCGACGGGTGTTCGAAATGGCGTATACAACGCGTGTAAAATATATTGGAAGTTTACGTGAAATTGAAACGCACGTTGCACGACGATTGCGCTTTATTAAAAGTAAGAAAGATATTCGTTGGAACTAAATTACGGATGTGTTCAACCACTCTCCACTGTATGTTAGCAACTCGGATGGCTTCAGGTAGAGTTAGAACGCATGGCCTTCCCCTTTCCAGAAATAAATTTTACTTTTATTTCTCCGTTATTGCACTCACAACAAACCCATGAGGCGGGAACCGTAGCTTAGATGTTTTCATGTAAATGTATTGAACTTACTTGTAATACTTGTAAAAAAAAACATACAAAAAAAAACGCGCTCTGATGAATCGAGGAATGAGTTTCTCGCCAGATATTGAATCCTACCTGTAGTTGGCGCTCTTTACAAATTTCAAGTTATTTTATGAGCATATGCGCTCGTGTGATTATAGTAGACATTCATTGCATTAAAGCCAGCAGCGGGTAACCGGGACAAATAACGTGAGTTTGAGTTTGATAAAAACATGATTGATGTACAGAAAACAGCTGTGTGTAGGAGATATATAAGTCTTTCATGCACAATAAAATTACACAGCGTTACTTGGATGAGCGAATTTCGCAGTAAAATCGTACGCCAATGTTGTTCCAATAGAATTTGCCGTCCCATAAACTACATCACACAAAAGTACAAAACTAATTGCGTACCGAACTGTAATTGACCAGGGCATCTACTAGATATCCCAAATAACATTAATTAATCCAATTTCCATTTTTTGAAATAAGACTCTATAGTTTGGTGTTCATTTCACCTGGCTCCGATGTCACCCGAATTGGCCGCTGTAATTCCTTCATGAATATGCATAACCATAGTAGGCTTGTTTGTTTCCATTTTATTCAATTATTGTCTATTTCACGGAGTCTGTTCCCCGGAGAATTGTGGGTGAGCTATTCAATACATTGGAGAAGATATCAAATGTCTTTGATAAAGACGTTTATTTTGATTAGATCAAAATTAATCCGACTAGGTACATCTACGTCGATCAGCTAGAAAAATTGGCAATCTACTAGTAGTTTTAAACTCAACAACGATGACCATTCCTATTTAAAAAAAAAATTGTCAAAATTGTAAACGCATTTTAACAGGTAAATTGAAACTGATTTTGATCTGAAATATACGTCAGTATTTTGTGCATGTTATGGTGTTTTCTCAGAATACTGACAGCCAAGGAGGTACGCGACCTTAAAATCTGTCTTAAGGTTCAAACAGCCGCTTCGTATTTCCCTGGCGTGTAAGTTTCACCACTGTTGTTCATTTCATCTGCTCGCGTGAGAGACCAGGGGTTGGCAGGTGCACAATTTCTGCTAGACTTAAAAGCATTTTTAAAGATATTGTGGAATGATCCAAAATCACCTGTTTATTATTCATTTAACATTCATATCTCTATTATTACTATAAAACTATCTTAGTAACTCACTTACATTGCAAACTTTCACTTTGTCCTAAATTATTAACAGAAATACGAAAGCTCGTCAGCTTTTTATTCGAGGACAGGAGTGCCTATTATATTTATATCTAATGTCGTTTTCATAATGTATGTTATTGTTTCGTCAATCTTTCGTCTTAATAATCTCTGTTTTCTGTTCAATGTCGCATTATTTAATCCTCGGATTTCTACACAAAGCCGCACGCTTCAAAGCAGATAATTGTATTCTGAAATTAGATTTTGTTTACGGAGAAGAAACTCGTTCGCCAAATACGTACCTGTTACTGGCAGAAGCGAATGCGGTGATCAGAAATAAAAGCTTTGTTCGTACAAATATCTATGTATGTGACGTTATACATTCCTCTGTCCGAGCTCTGAAAGCAGGGCGTAAAGTTGTATATCCATCTTTACACCGCTCAGTGGAGCTTCTGTGGAAGGCAGTCTGAATCCGTTAAAAGTAGATAATAAAGTGTCCCGTCAGCGCCCCGCGTATTACAAGAATCATTCTGCAGAGAATAGTCGCAGAGACGGTGAGTTAGCGGTGAAATCCTTACACGGACTGTAAGTGAAATGATCATCGTTTTCCGTCTACGGTTATAATTATACAGTATTACAAAACACATTAGAATCGCGCTCTGAATGTTGAATCAAGTCAATATGAAAATTTCATGTAATACTATATTTCACTTTCTATTGTAGTACTCATTTTAATAAATACATCTAAATTGGACATTGCATGAAATTCAAATCTCGATGTCCATTGAATGTGTTAGACTGTTAATGAACCTTTTAAAAGTATTGAGTCGCCGCCACGCATATATCGTCTTCTGCTTCTCTAAATGTTAGGTTTAAAAGTTAATTGAAATGTTTGTGATGTTATTCGGCGCGTAAGTCATAAAGATATGAATAAAATCAGTTACTCCCTTGAATTAAATGTGTACACCATATCACGTGATTTAGACCAATGTCTTCTCGTATAATACTTCGTATAGAGCCCGCGCGGCCGTGAATTTAATTTGGCCCGGTATATGTTCAATAGTTCAGTCGATGAATTCTACATAAGCCTCATCGTATGGTAAAGTTAAAGTTGCTATACATGGCCAGTATGAATTAAAATACAGAGTACATAACAATTGAAGGGAGGTAAACGAATAAGGGAGTAGAGATATAACAACGTGACGTACGCGATCTTCTTAATAATGGAAAAATTGAACCGTATTTTCTATTTTTATAAATATCACCGATTTCTTCAAACAACCCATATTGATTCTGGTTTTATCAGCGCGATATTATGACAGTCTCGGGAACTTTATTTCGTTTTCTTATTTAGTCTCAGTTAATAAATAAAATGTTAGAACATGCCACTTTGGCACCTGATCAATGCGTTTGTTGAATCTAACTTGAAATCTATACATCGGGTGATGTTTAATTTCACCGTATCGCGTTGTGTGTTCAGTTTCAGGTATCGGGTCGTACTCACTATTTTCTCTAAAGTTTGTGTAGCCCGACACTTAATTTAATTACACTGTGTATGGGTAAACAATAATGATCAATAGAATTACTTCCCCATTACGGGAGCCACGCATTGCTAATTTCAACTGCTTGTACACCGAACGCCTGCGACGCAGCCACTGACGAGGCTCTCCTCCCGTCGAAAAAAGTAAGCTTGCACCTAAAATTATAATAAAAACACGCAGCATGTTGATCTCCTTTGAGTAAAAATATTACTGTACAAAGAAAATCTCGGCGTTTTTGGCAAAGCATACGCATTGGCTAAGTTAAGTGATCAGTTCACCGAGCAATCTGAAAAGAAGACCGTCATATTTCCCGATGGTTTCACCACGACACGGGCACAATAGACTTCATTGTATATTCTCGTTTTTTCACTTTTTCTGAGCTCCCCATTTTGTAATTTTAATCCAACAAACTATATGTACTTTCCGTGATTAATATGATAAGAAAGACTCTGCCACTTATTAAACATGGCATGTAATTATTCACATTAACGCGATTTTCTTGAGGGCTATAAAAAAGGGACATCATAACCTTAACCAGTGAATAGAATACCTGCAGGTCTGTTATATATATACATATTGATATGAACGTGAATATAAGTAGATTTATAATTCATTTGTCGATGAAGGAGTGCGACGTATGTTGATTGATATCGGATTTAAAAGTATTCTTTCATTTTGAAGGAGATATATTTTAAAACGCAAATTAGTGAGATAAGTATCTCTCTTCTGCTCGCGTTCGTCGCGGCGATTTATTCTCCGATATCAGTTTGAGTAAAACTTTTGAAGAGGGAACGAGGTGATGAGAAGTTCGCCCTTAGCTACGCAGTTAAAATGATTTGTATCCGCAAAACAAATAATATTCCAGTGATCCCAGGCTGAGTTCAGATTCGTATATATTGAATTCGGGTCTACGGATTTCCAATCGTAGATATAGAAGCTTCAATACCTTAGGATGACTTGTGGGGTTTCTGCCTGCTATCGGGCACACGGATAGAGTTGTCAGTGATATTGCACAGGCTATAAAATAACTATCTAATGTTCCTCGTAACGACGCTAAAATGTTTATTTTGATAGCGGCTAATAAATTCAATGGATGATTTATCGGAAATACAGTATTCAATATTTAATCCAAAAGAAGATGTCTTCATTCGTATTTTATTTATTAATTAATGATATTGTCGTCGGGGGATTGTTATTACGGTTTGAGTAATGTTCGCGCTAATTGGAATATGTACGATGTCCGTTATTTTCAGTCCACTGAGTTAGAGAAGGTTGGCGTGTTACATGTAGGTATTCATAGGCAATTCGAACACAAGAATTTAGTGTAGAACAATATACGACAAAAGCGGCGTCTCAGTTTTCATATATATATATATTTAAATATTAACGCGATATCCATCCGATTTCAATATTTATATGACGCATCTTCAATGCGAATATTAAACTCTTTATACATTTTTATACGTTTTTGACACCTAATAAAATTCGCATTGAATGTATATTACTTTCTATGTACCAGAGAGAATTCACGCAGCGGTGTCAGGAGTTATCTTCTAGAGACCTATAATTACGGTGCACCGGGAAAAAAATGATAATCTGTAACGTAAATTCTCGTACGAATATTCGACCAAAATTCATTTGTTTTTTGTAAAGTTTTATATATTGAATACAGTGTTTGATCTCATTCAGTAGATGGCGCTCTTTGTCGTGTTTTATTTGCATCCGCTTACGTTCTGTTTCTGTCGGTGCCATCCGCGCCGGTAAAAACAACAAAAAAAGCACTGCGCATTTTATTGCTGTAAGTCGTATATACAGGATGATAAAACGTTCGAGATTGGGCTGTGTGGTTCTTTCTTATAGAGATTGAGCAGGAATTAAAAGTCCCTTTTTAACTTGATCGCTGCTATTTCTCTCCTAAATTAAATCTGATATCAATTAACCGTCGAACCACCGTCGACTCATAAGCCGCTCTTAATTTTAAATCAGTGAAACGCGATGCCGAAGAGTGTCCCCTTACAATAAATCCCAGTTCTTCTGTAGTACGCGGTTTATAGTTTCTTGTTATTATAAAGATCTAAATCATTTTGTTCTCTTGCAATAAAAGATAATGTCAGGTCAAAGCCGTTCTTGGCTTGATTATCAAAATAGGTTAAGTGTCCCGTTGCCACATATCCCCCGCCATCTGTATAATTTCATATCATATACTCATCTCCTCAGCGAACAGTGCATTTAAAAAAACGATGACTCTGCCAGTGAGGCGGAGGCGAGCGTGACTATCTTTGCGACTCGCTGGCGATTAACCGCCTATTTTGTCATATTTATCAGCAGCCGTACCTGAATATCTACAATAATGTATGTGCGAATAATATTAATCTTTAATTTGTTTCGGGAAATAATATGAAACATATAACATTTATCATGCGTCTATGCGTTCCATACGGTCCTTACGATTCCAAGTTCATGACTAACTTTCGCTATATCGATTTAACTGTCAAATATCGATAAGAACGGGTGGGTTTATTTTTCAAATTGTGTGTACCCTAAAACGAAGCATTCCGGTTATTGTGCGAGAAGATATCGCGGACTATTTGCCTTTAGTTTATTAAATTCGCTCGATATTGGATATTCCTGTGGGATTGTTTGGTGCGGTAGCCATTAAAGCTACAAAAAAAAGATATCGATTCCGTTTATCCGGACTATCAGAAAGCTTTTGCATACCCTTAAAGCTAAATTAACTGGTCAGTTGAACTTGACATCATTCGAATCTCCTAATACTGCACGCTGTAATGACCAATTTTTAGCTCGTTCCCTGGCGGAAATTTGACTGCTATTAGTACTCGCCATGCTTGCAGCAATAAACAACATACAATGATTACTATATGTACTGCTAACTAATAAATACAAATCGATGAATAATAATATGTTTTCTATTTTTAAAAATGCCGTAAGTGGCTGAAAATGAAGATTTTAGTATTTCAAAGTAAGCAAATTCAGACTAAAATAAAAACCCTACTGTTTAACATAAATGTGAGGACATTTCTCTTATTAACTACCCAAGCAAATGAGGCGACGACATACGTGTGACGATTCGTACGTAGCGACAAACGGTGAGGGTACTATTGTGTACTGTGTATATTTCATAACTGAAATAGTTCTTAGCCACGTGATATATCCCGGAGTTGTAATTTGCAGCATTGAAACTAGAGGATTAAGTAGCAATCTAAATAAGGAAGAGAAATGAAGTGAAATTCTGAGTTACACACCCTTATGTGATCCACGTTCCATTCAAACTATCAATACGATTGTCACTGTAATTCTCTTCAGGTTCTTTGTGCTTTCTATTCAAATCTAGGGAGTGTCGAGTTATATAATTAAATTATTGTTGTTTTTGTATTGTAACAAATTTCACATTAATCTACCAATTGATTGCTAATTACAATGACTTTAAACATTGTTATTAATTCAATTCAATCGCCTCATAAACCATCTGGGGGACCTTTATATGCACGCTCTTTTAAATTAGCTCAAATGGTATCCGTAGGCGACGATCATTGCTGTTTCGAACAAACTTGAATGTCCGATAAATGGGAAGCAAATATATTTTGAGTTTATCGCTCAGAATAGTGCATGCAATCATTATTCTATAATCAAGTCACGTGTTTTGAAGAGTCTGAAAACAATCTTCTTCAGCCTTTAAATTTCACATTTGATGGATTTAAAAACAATAACATCCTCTCACTTTCTTGCCTGTAAAAGTATAAATTGTCAGTGTTAAGTCTTTTTGTATGAAACATTGCAGACACTGTGATCATTTGGCGTCCATGTAAGTCAATGTCTAGTCGATAGCTATACATTTTTGTGTGAGAGTCAGTGATGTAAATTATGTTAGAATTATGACCAGGATGCGCAGTACTGCATTTCACTTTCAAACGTGATGATGTGTCAGTCACGGACGCTACGCTATGTTTTTAAAGTCATTGCATTTTTTTCCAAAAAAGAAAAACGTGGCAACGCCGCTGAAATGTAATGCTAAGATGTTTTCGGAGTGCGTGTTCAGAATGGGCAATATTAATTAAGACAATGGCACATTTAGGACACCCCCAATTCAAGTGCATATTTTTTCTAATGATATTGCTACCAGTTTAACAGAACCTTTCTTTCAATACACCGCAGAACAGAATTCTGCACCCTATTATCTGTGAATACTACACCCCGCCTCAATTAGTTTCATGTGGTGATGCGCATCTTGAAAACTCAACGGTGCAAAGCTAAATATTACTCTTACTATTATAAAATTAGTGGACGGTAATTCGATCGATGTATTTATTCTTAGTTAAAATAGAACCCGTCATTATAAAGGCGTAAAACTGTGTGCTGGTCATGTCTCGGTTGGTTCAATGTCAGTTGAAATCCACACTATGCGCGTTTGTTTAATTTCATCTTGTTCATCAATTTGCGCTGTGTGCTTTGTTTAACCCCATCAAGCGATCCTCGCCAATGGCGTCCTTGCGTACATGTATATTCGTGAAATATGACACTTATAGTTCCGATGCATTTCCATAAGTACCTGGAAATCAAACAAAATGACATAGTGTATGCACACATCCCACTAGAAGCAATACACCTACGCAAACTAAAATATGGTATACTTTTTTGTCGCAATCAGTACCGATTTTAGTTTACATATGTTGAGCCAGTGGAAAACTCCAAGCACTGAATGTCAGTGTTTGGCCTCTCCACCTTAGTGTTAAGAGCATACCAGCCGTGCATTAAAGTTATTTTGCCACAGGCCTGTACGAGTAACATTCTATAATATAATGTAGCGATAATCCCGTCGACAACCAATACCAATCTACCTCAGACATCTACGGAACTGGGAAACTTGACGATCCCTCACCCTCCTCCTAAAGTGATATCTTTTATTGGGTGAATTTCGGTCAGTAGCCCTACAATGTATAAGTAACACATCAACTATGTAATTTGCCCTTTACACTGTCCAACCGCAGCTAGGATTTGAACCTGGGAGAAACAAACACATCCAACAGTAGCCAGTCACAAAATATATAAGCTTGATATTGTTGTTTTAGATTTCGTAATGAAAACGTCATCCATCTATACGGAGAGTCATAAACTCAATATCACTTTACAGACTGCCAATTACCTGAAGGACAGAACCAAGTACGGTAATAGTAATAGGACAATAAAAACACACGGTTGGCTGGCTATTTTCCCAGCTATGCTTACATTACATTAATGACTATTATTGCTAGCATACCTACTGTATGAGGGATGGCGATGAGCACTATCGTATTGACCACGTGGGTGACACAGATGCAAATGTGTCTATAAATTCAATAATAAATAATTAATTACCAGGGTCGCTTCAACTACCATATTGCGGTTTGAAATATCCACTTTTTATTTTGGCCTGACTTATGATTGTAAATCCCACATGAAAACGATGAAAAAATATTTAAAATACTGAAGATTCTATCATGTATCACGCTTGGAAAGGGAAAAGCGTGGATAAATTCGGGAATAACCGTCGAACGAATTGTTCAACGAATGCTATTACATGTGCTTTGCTTTGTTTGTTTTTTTTGTGAAAATGAAAACAACTTGAAGGCAGAGCGCTGTCGTTGGACATAATTTTGACGTCACAAAAATATTCGCATGTTGTATTTTAAGAAATAAGTAAACTCCGCGAAAAGAGACGCGACACGTACAATGTTGCTCAGTGTTTTGGGTCAAAGGTCACCGAGTGTACTTAGTAATTTGATAAGTTTACCAATTCCAGGTTTTGAAAGTGTTATCAAGCCCCATCTCACTGTGTACATTGTAATCAATTTCTCTCCTCTGTCGGCGTTGTTGTTTTTGAAACTACTAATAAAAATCAATCAACGCCAAACCAGAGCAGTTGTCTTTTTCTATTTTCGTCATTTAATGAAATTTTTAAAAGAGATCAACTCTATTTCAAGTCAATCATTGTTTAAATGTTTTTTTAGAAGATAAGCGAAGTTCTGCGATTGCAGAGGCGATTTCACGCTTACGAGATCCAATTTTAACGAAATTTCAAATTATTTTCGGCGATGTTGAAGGCGATTAGGCGACACAATAACGCAACGTGAAATATGATTTCGCTTGATCTCAAATGAGTGCAACAAAGCTTATTCTCGCCTAATGAACTACCTCGTTCAAAACATCAATCCTCGACAAACGCGTCACTCGCTTTTTTTCCCCATATAAGTGGTAGCAATAGCATCAATCAGGTCACTTTGTTTAGAAGTAAATTCGAATTCCAGTTTAAACAGTAGACTCTGTCACTAACTTGAAGAGAATTCGTTTGTAACGGCTTGTTATGGTACATTATGGCAAGGCAGCAATTAAACTTAAGTCTCCTTCAAGACGTCATTTTTAAGGGGCCGATGCATATAAACGCTAAGTGCGTCGCGATTAAAACTTGATCTAGCGACAGAAGTAGAAAAAATGTCCGAATGCGTATACAGTACGAGTCGGTCAAGACTTATAATAAATACTTCAAACAGCGTTCTAAAAGTCAGTTTGCGAAACAGTAGCCCGCGCGATGTGTCAATTTATGTAGCAGTACATAATGCACTGCAACTATTCGTATTGTGTCACGTGACATGCCGCTACGCGTTTCCACCAAAATGATTCTTAAAATAAACTAAAGTGAATTGGTGAGACATTTGCTTTCCTCAAATAATTTCGCGACTATCAAATAAATAATAATTGAATGTTTTTTTTTACATGGACCCAAGACGTAATAAAGTATACGGGATACGTTCAAAGTGGACGTGTTTAGACGTGGCATCGCGTCGGGAAGATAAAAACCTCTCTTTTCGATCTCACATATGATCACCCGTCTCGTCGATCACTCCAAACAGGCGAGCTGAAATTGATTTCTATGTATATTTCCAGGGAATCCCTAGAAACGAACACGGGTAATTGAAAATTGCTTGATAAGGAGCTCAGAAATTAATTCTATCATCTCGATACACATAGAACTAGTCACGGTAAAGTGAATTTCGTCTCGGCGTGGTTAGGACCATCGGGAGATAAGTTTCCAGCATGGAGAGTCTATGAATTTTCCCGCTTTTAAGTAGTTTTTAACGAAATCAGCGCATTTTACTTGCAATGAGGTGATCGCTATCAGTGTTCATTTCATGGTCCATTACATCCGGGTACTTTTTATCTCTTTTCGCCTGCGAAGTTATGAGATAAAATGTTCAAAAAAGTCAGCTTACAGTCAAGTTGGTAAATATCATCCAACAACAAAAAAAGCTTTGATTTATTTCATTCTGCCTTGCGTGCTGTCTTTATTTCAATGCTTGCGAATACTTTAGACGTAATAAAAATGAGACACCGGTAACCTTTACGCCACCGCGTGAAAGTAATGTTTGTAATCTAAAACATTTCGCATGAATCAACGTGAACGATTTTCTGAGATTGTTCACCATAATACATAATTCAGCGGTAACTGAATATTTCGAGAAAAAAAATTATATATCTATATTTATTTTTTATGCGGTTTTCTGGGAAGTGTTTTAATTATTCGTTACACAATCTCTGTTTATCGTGATGGATGCGGCGTACACTGTGCTGTTCTGTGAAGACACCACACCATGATGAAGAGAAATAGCTCATCTGAATTGTGATCGCTAGCAATCGTGACCACTTCCTTCAACCCTGTGAAGTTGTGTACACTGTTACAGAAGTATACTGTTATTCCAAAAGTTTAAATAACATTTCACTGGGTACAACAATTGATTAGAGAAAATGGTTTCCAATATTGATGTTCTGTTATTTGCCATTACTAAACTTGGGTCAACGAATTGTGATGTACGCCGAAGGTGGATTCATTAATAGTCTGTACACACGACCTCGAAAGGGCACACATCTTGGCACATTCTTGGGGTATTGTTGTCATTGGATTATTCTTGGGAGCGGAACTACGTCACAAAACGTTCTATTTCTATGGGCACTGCGCGAGCTGCTGTGAAACGGCGAAAACAGCTAAAGTCAAAGAAACAGCACAAAATCAACTTTGAAGTAATCCTGAGCAATCATTTTTTGTTTTCATCGTGATGGTTGCCAAGCGGTTAAAATGCCCGGATGTCCGCCCCGAGAGTACACAGATAACAATAATTTCGTTGTTATCTGTGGACTGTGAACAGTAGTAGTTTCCAATATATCTCGTTCTGTGCAAGTTAAACTGAAATACTTAATGATAGCAAAATATACCCCCAGAAAGTATCTGGTCACGTGACCGTTTGGGGTTACGCATAAGGCATATTGGGTGACACTCCTGAAATAAATTTAGTTTCATTATTTGTACTTCGGTGACAAACAAAAAATTTATCTTTCACTGCTGAATACGTCCTCACTCATCGAACCCTGCTATGCCCAGCAGCGGGTCTCGTAACACCCACGTAATACACTGTCATGGAATTCTACGTGGGGTTGACGAATTGACAGCTTAGAGCTATGGTTCCTATAGGAGCTACTAGCCTTTCTAAATGTCCATTCTCTTCAGAGGCAAGCTCGGCGTTGTGCATTTCCGGCGAGGATCTCATGAACCATTTTTGGCCGAAAATATAAACAAATTAGGGTGTATTTCATAATTATGTTTACATTAGACACGCACAAATTACTTCAAACTCAGGGATGAAAACGTAAATAAATCATCGATCAATTGACTGATTGACTTATTGAATATTGGTAACCTGTTTCAACTTCAAGTTGATGCCTAGTCTAACAGGTGGTTTGGTGGGCTGTTTTAATTGCCTGGCTGTTTTCACTACTTTCAAGTTCAAAATATCCTGTTAGAAATTAGGAATGAAATTATATATCATTAAATTCATACTTTCAGTAACATTAGTACATGCCATTAGACATGTCTTGTTTTCAAGAAACAAGCACTTTCTTGGAAAGTGACATAACTATCATGTTATCCTTGACATTGAATTGGTTTCTATTCTGATATTATTTCTTCACATCAAGAAATGATACTCGCTGAGCTCGGCTGAAAATGTAATTCGATAGCCACCTACTTCACATTTTTAATTTGATGTCGATGACTTCTTTTAAGAAATAAAACCACTTATAACAGCAATCAACTTGAAGTAGTGTGTACACAGACAGTTAATTTCCCCGGGAAACTTACCATGACGCTGGGGCAAATTGTGAACTATGCTTCTTGTTGATTTTCTAAATACTGGAAGCATTTCCTAATTCCCAGTCGTGAAAAGCCATTACTATGAAATCCAGGATTTATCTGATCTCAAGAGGTTCTTGCAAAAAAATTTTTTTTTTTCGGGATTAGGGTGACTCGGTAGTGGGTGCATGACACTCTTAAGATACAAACAATCTGCTTTTTCGAAAGTTGTCGTATATATTTACCGTTTTTCTATACTAGATATGAAAATCGTCAGATGCTTCACTCATCCCAATCAGCAATCAGTTTGGAAAATTAAGTTTGTAACAATGCTTATATGATTTGATCATAATGTTAAAAATAAGATACGGCACAAATGAATAAATTTAAATGACGCTGTACTTTTCGCAATTTCCATCCACAGGTGCCTGTGTTCGACCGGGCCTGGTTGACACCGGGATAGCGTATTAACCTACCATGAGACCAGTACGATGTAAAGATAGTCACACATCCTTTTCACGTAGTCCCAAAGCAAGGGATATGGTTTCAATATGTACATCCAGCAGCTGTCCTTGTAATGTGGCCTGGCACGAAGTTATTAAGAAACAATTTACTGTGGATAAAACAAAACATATATATTATAAACTAGTAGTGGGGTAATTGTTGTACCAAAGTAACTTTTTCCCTTTTTCGAACTGCTTCATCATTTTGTTCAAAACGACGTACAATATTTTCAATTTATATGTTCTCATGCAGATGAAAATAAAACATTATCACATTGGAAGATAAAGTCACATTTTAATTAGTGGACAAACTTCTAATATTTCGCACAGAAAAGTTAGATTAATTAAACTAATTGGATTATTTAATTAATTAATACAATCTAATTACGGAAATTGATCCAAACTGTCTTGATATGTCTACTACTTTCAATCGTGACTGCTGAGTGAACTTCCGGGACGAGTATTAGTTCGCAAATAATTTAAATTTATATTAATATTCTTCAACCAAATTAAGTTTGTTTACCATTAATTGCAGTGAGAGTTGATAGTCACCAATCTCTTTGTTTGAATAGACACCCATGATCAAAGTCGTCAAACACAGCCATTGTTCAACGCTGTTCGTTCCCAGGGTTAATCTCCTAAATTGGGTACGATATACTGCTACCTGTGTTCATTTATTTTAACTTGAACGCGTTTGGGATAGTTATACCACATGATTAAACTTTAAAAAGTATAACTGCCAGTTAGGGATGTCGATGTTTGTTACGAGGTCCAGATCTCGAAATCGGAGGTTCCCGCGTCTGATCAGCGGGCTACGGCGAACAAATAGCGTCCTTTCAATGATTATTTCATCAATATAACACACACTCAACTATTCGCAATGTTCTCAACTATATGATAGGATATATATGTTTATTCCACATATCAAGGCAGTTCAGTTTTGGTTAAAGCACGTGTGTGATATAAAGCATCGTGAGACCTCATGTGAGATCTCATTTTAAATTCTCCGAACCCCAACTTCTGCGCGTACATCATACACTTGTTTTTACCTAAATCTAGTGGCGAGTTGCCACAGCTTGTGAAAAAGCCACGGTTAGAATTGACTTCAGAATTAGTTATGTTACCAATGCATCCTAGAACTGTAAATATAGTGATGACAATAAAAATAACTACATTTTTAATGGCAATAGGGTAAACCAGCGGTAATCGGCGTTCATGTGCAGTGATCGGTTATGCAAACAAAACAGAGCGCTCTACGATCTTGACTACTTGTTCACAAACCACGATTTCTTTTTAGCAGTTTGAAGCTGCAAATAGATACATGAGATAAGCAGGATATAACCTGTATGACCCTACAATATCACATTTATTAAACGAGTGTAGTAATGTTTTCATTTGTTCCTACACTCGTCAAATAAATCTGACATTTTAGGGTTATTCATGAGATATACTCAATAAAGTATATATAAATAAATATATATATGAATTCTAGAATAAATTACGAATTTCCAATTATATCATGCACAATACTGACATTTCCAAAACAAAATAAAACTTGCTAAAATGTAAGAAAAATATAAATGACCAAATGCGACAACATTTTTTTTTAATAAATCACTGGCTTATAATTAGATTAGCCCCATCCTATTCAAGTTCAATGCGTAGATTCCTCCCTATGGTCTCAATATTCAACTTTGGTAACCTTTCCACGTGGCATGCTGACCGTATTATACAATTGGCTGACAAATTTGATGTTATTTATGATATAATTGCTTGGACCAATAATAGCATTTGTATTGTGATCGAGACATTCATTAAGTACAATAGCGAGTATCCGACGTTAATTCCATCTTCATGTTAATGGCAATACTTCGTCCGATTGTTCAATAAATTATTTCACAAGATTGGCACAACTTTTGGTGTGATATATACATGCTCCATACTCGTCACCGTATTTAATTATCTGATTATGTTGTGTCCGGTGATGTTAATTCGAATCGTGTTTTAGTTTATTTTGGTCTTCAAAGTTATACTGGTACGGAGGGGTGGGGGGTAAATTTGTTTTCACCAATTGTTTGTGTTGCTGTACAAAAACGACGGAACGTGGCAGTTAACAGCAAGCTGACACCTGTCTCAATGTGTGAATAGGCGAGGTGGTGTCCACATGAGGCGTGGTAGGAGTGAATAGTCCTTCACAGCTATATGTGAACGTCCTAAAAAACTCGACAAATGTTTTCATTCAAGAAAAGAAAAACAGACCAACAAAAGAAAACTGCTAAATTCACGTGTTTTTTTTGTTTTGTTTTGACAGGGACAACAGGTTGAAGTAGCTTCTCTTAACTCAGTGTATGACAAACTGTTATGCAAATTAGACATGGCACACTCAGTAATCGACATAGGTTAGTTTGCATCAAATATTGGAAACGGACCTTTATTCATGGCGGGTGGATAGTCTGAAATTTTGACCAGCTTATTTTTTTTTTACCGAATTGGCGTTAACTTTTCCCTTGTGAAACGATGTATAATTCTTAAGAAACTTGTTGTCACCTCTATTCACTGTTCACCAAGAGCCATTGTCGCTGATAGTGTTAACAGTCTTCACGCAAGGGTCCCCGTGAAAACGATTTAAACTGACGACCAATCATCACATCCGTTGTAACCACCAACAAGTTGTATATCTGTGTCTTATTTGAGAGCTTGGTGTCACGCACACGTGTTGATGAGTAAGCTCATGGGAATAATATAAAAGTCCATCTCATAATAACACAAAGATCTTATAGCATACCATACCGTGTTGAAGTTTATAATTCTGACATAGTTTAATAGTAGAAAGGACAACCCAAAAAATCTCGTGGCAATGTCGATATCTGTCTCAATTGGAAAAAGTCAATAAACAGTTTGACAAGAAACTCTACTACTCTAGTAGATTTCTCGTATTAGTTTTTTTTTTTAATTATTTCACGGTTTTATTGCTTTTTATAATTGATTTTCACAAATGACCACATGCACCCGTGTATGTGTATTTCTCTTGATGTGTGTGCCCTTCGAACTATCACAGGAGAGTGGTGTTTCTATGGTGATAATTTCTCCCGTCCGTATCTTCGATGACAATGGCTACATCGTGTTGCAGGTTACCTTGACAACAAAACTGAGGAGCGTGAGACCAACATAGGCAGCACGGTGTTCCCCTGGGTCTTCCCACACTCGATGTCGTGTTAACAACGGCGACGCAAATTTCACATCAATTGCTCGACACTTGTCAAAATTATTGTGCATTTTTTTTTTAAAAGCTCAAGATATAAATTCTGTCAATCACGAGTTCATGTTCAAGTTCATGCCACTCAATTATTATGCATTTGATGGTTCTAAATTAAACAATATAGCTTCAATAGAGAATCATTATCTAGTTTGTATGTGAAATAAACAAAAAAAGTGAATATTTATTTTTATTTAATACGAACACACACAATTTATACACGACATACAATTGTTGTATCACAAACGTGAATAGCATTGTCACATCGAGATTAAATTATTGAATGCAATATTATTCTATAAAATTAGTTAGCAATATTTCCACACTTTGTTATTTGCCAAGACTTCCTTCTCTATTATATGCTTGGACTACATAGCAATACCATGGTCTCTCCATTACAACACTAGGTGGCGCCTTACATATCACTGCTTAATATAGTTGAGTACTGTAAACCTGGCTGTAATGCAGATGTATGAAGGCCAGTCTGCTCGTTCTGCTTCGTGGATCATTCACTAATCATTGTCGTTACTTCCGGTTCCATGCATCGCCAACAACAACAATGCGGCGATCAGAGATGTTTAGTTTTGCCTGAAAATAAATAGGCTTCCTAGCCCTGATGATCAGTCATCGTCACATTCAATGTCCAAACTGTTTTCCCCAAGAGAAAGTTTCAACTAAATTGAAAAAATAGGCCGTCACCAGGGAGTAAGATAACCCCTCTACAGCGACTTTCGTCGTCGACTTGCAAAATAATGGTTACCGTAATATAACCGTTTTTTTGTTTGTTTTTTATTTTTTCGTTTTTTTTTTTAAATAAATGCAAGTATATGCAATTTTAATACTACGCAATTTGTTTAGATTGTTATGCTACAGTGGATTATTCATGTCTCTCGTTGTGGGTGACATTTGTCGCATTCGTATCCTTGGGAACCTGAGGGTTATAAAGTTCCGTGACCACTCGGACTGGAAGTACATCACCACCCGATACTGAAAAACATAGATTCTGAAATTGAATGACAGCATTCACTTAGGGAGGCGATTTGGCCGTAGAGAGTGTTTTGTTAATTTCCTCGTCCGAATTTACCTTGAAACAACATGGGAATGAATTAATGATGAGCAAAC
Organism: Saccoglossus kowalevskii; assembly: GCF_978046115.1. Taxonomy (NCBI): domain Eukaryota; kingdom Metazoa; phylum Hemichordata; class Enteropneusta; family Harrimaniidae; genus Saccoglossus; species Saccoglossus kowalevskii. Next base: position 19,703,288 of record NC_140651.1, read on the forward strand.
TAAACGTACCAAATAATTAATTAGATCAATTGTGGTGAAAAAACAAAGAACACCACGCCGTCACTGACCCGCATGGCCAACTTGAGTGTGACATTTGGCGTGGCCATCACATCAATGTCATAGCGGATACAATCGCCACATGTGTGACAGACATATCTGCACAATGGAGCCGACGAGACTAACTCTGATAATACACGGACGTGAATGGGGATACCGACCCTTAAAAAACATCTAAATATATTCTTTATTTTAGCGGAATGAATGACTTATTATTATTATTATTATTATTACATACACCTTTCTGTCAGTCATTTATTATTTTATTTTATAAATTTAAGTACTGTTAATTTCACTACATAACTATAGAAATACAAAAAAAATACAGCTGTGCATTATTTTTATTATTGCGTGTATTACTATGTTGGTATTTTGTTAATATAGTAATATACAAATACAGACACGGGTGTTAGCCTAAGAATATTATACAATGGACTGACGTGGTTATTTATAATATTGCAATTTCGGAGGGTCAACCGTCACATGTTGAGTTTACAGCTATATGCAATACATAGTTTGTACAATACTATAAATACACCGGCTTTAATTTAGTCTGTCGCGGGGCTCGGATCATTTCCACGGACGCCCGAGTGATATATTGCGGCTTTATTAAATATATTTATTGAAATAAATTCCTAAATACAGACGTCCCGGAAGTAAAAATATAGTGTAGTTTGTATAGTGTAAACGTTGTACTATTCTCGACTGTTTTTTTTTTTTGTTTTTTTGTTTTTTTAATTTATTTAAATATAAACTATACTATTCTCACGAGTATGGTCATTTTTTAATATAATTATTAATATATTAGGTGTACAAGTAAACGACATTCTGACCAATTCCGTTAAATTCTGTATACTTAGATGTCAACAATTGAACGTAAAATTAAATAATAAATGTTGATGTATTCACATTGATGCTAACAAACCCCGTGCTCTATCGACCTGCCTTCAGGTATAATGATGAAAGTTATCATTTTGAGAACGACGCCGAAGTTGACCTTTTTAATTTGCGCTGTTTGTGTGAGTGAACTGTGGTGAGATTTGTATAAATACGAGTCATAATGGATATCTGTAATATATACGTGCGTATTACGTGTGTATTGAATTATAATTTTTTTATTTTTTGTTTAAAATAAACAAAATTTTTATTATGCAATACAACTCGCGCGAATCATACTTTGAATTGTATTTCAGACAGACTTCTCCCAATTATAACGATTATTTGATTTTTTTCTAATAACAGTTTTTTTTTTCTTCATCTGTTTAATGTTTATCCAGAGTCTGTACAAACACACGTGTGTTAACCACTGATGACATCTCAGCATCTATGCATACAACTTGACACTCATTTTTATCGATGAATAGTACACAAAATAACTACCGACTGGTGGCTCGAGTTTGGTCCTCAACGGAAACGTAACAAGAGACAAGGTGAAAAGCTGAAACGACCATTTAGAGCACTGTTATTTTTGGATTAAATCTGGGCGCCATTGTCGTTATGTGCTTTAGAATCATTGTGCGTAACCTGATGGCGAAAAGATGAAGTACCCGGATGACTGCATTACCACAATAACATAGATTGCATCGGGGGTAATCTTCTTTTGTGTTTAAAAGTAACTTTTCACATCGCACCAGGGTGGCAAGCCAGTGTAATGAACTGTAATTCGGCCATTGTTGGATAAACGAATGACCACTGTTCACTTATTTACCATCGGTCCGAAATATCCAGCAAAACATGAGAATTTTAGGATATTCGCAAGCTGGTTTAGACTAATTTCTGGTGATAATCGAAATGCTTGCGATAATTCAGTTTTCTCGATGCTCTTCGGGGATAATTACACCCTTTAAAGCGTGATTTAGCATCGTACACGTGGGGGGTACAAGATGTTCTTGCGTGAAGTTAAGGTTCGTGTGAGAATTGAGCACATGTTGCAAAGGGATAACAATAGTTGTCGTCCAAAGAATAGCACGGAGATTGTTTCGTTCTAAACGTCTTAAAAGAACAATTCACGCTTCATTGCTATACGTATTTAAACAAGTCCCCCATATGAATGATACTAAGTTGCGCATATTCTCTCCATGTTTGCAATTTCCAAACTTTCAGTCAATTACACTTACAGCCAGAAACCTGTATTGTAATTGCTCCTGACTCTTGCCCATTCACTAGTCCGTGTATTGTACGTCCCGTGGAACTTAAGCAAACATCCAACTCGTTGTTCTGTTCTCAGTCAGGGCGCCTAATTCACATCGATGAAAAAGGCACGGGGTAACTTGAACGTCAGTGGACTCACGTCCCAGCTGACATGCCCATGTTGTGGCATAGCTTTCAAATGCCGACGTACTTAATTAAAACTGAAAGAGTCAAGAGGAGATTATTTTTCTCTTTATTCTTTATGCAATCGACAGATAGGAAAATCCACTCGCTCAGTCGAAACGGTACATAGGTTTTAAATGACGTGTGTGTTTTTTGAAAAAAAAAATAATGTTTGAGCTAGGTTTGATACAGGCCGTCGTATCAATCGACAGGCCAAGCCATGTATCACGTACGGAACAGTTCTCGATAACGTCACAAGGCGTCAATATTAAGTACATTGTACTTTTAATTACGTACTTTTTATATTCGTTAGATATGTATGAAAATATCTACTGACAAAAAAAATGTACTCATTGGAACAAAAACTGAAATTAGAAAAACGAATGAATAGCCGAAAACAACAGATTTAATGATTTAACAACGGTGCTATAATATATACATAGCGAAATACCGGTACTATCTTGGTTTTGCAAGTACGATTTCAGGAATACCCGCTTATTGTTACGACAGAATTTTGGTTTTTATAATGTTGACCTTCCCGCGTGGAAGGTATAAACCGTTTAGTACCTTCCGGAGTGCCACTGACATTGATATTTATATCTGGAGTTAAAGCATCGTGCACTATCTCATCGCTGTCAGCCTAGTACATATCGTCAGAGAGGATTTGTTCACATTGATTAGTAAGCCGCCCGGGGAGGGAGCCCCATGGTATGTCGGCGTCATTTGCATATCTCAACATTTAGCAAAGACTGCGTTTGCGGCATAAACTATTGAAATAACATTCAGAGGGTTCATCGTTTCAATCTCCAGTTGACCTTTAGTGAAATCCACCTAATGAACCGCTAAAAGATCTTTGTCAATTTCCTGACCTATGACCCAGAAGCGTTTAAACAGGGCGGCTTTGCGGAAGCCATTATATCCATTGAGGTCTAACTATATGAAAGCAGAAGGCTATCACTTTACGGCAACATGGCGCTTAGCATATCTTTAAATACTACTAGACATGATATAACAAAAATTAGACATTTCTTATTTTAGCTTTGTCGGCTATCACATCATTGGATAAGTTAATTTAAATACATATATTACTTTTTTTTCGAATTTCATGATCTATGTACGAGTAGTCGTGCACTTGAACACAAAAGTAAGAATAAATAAAAAAAAAAAAGCCACTGTTTGGTAGCTATATTTTTTTTTGAAAACTTTTTTTGACTTGAATGTATATAGATATTTTAGTTCACTATAAAGCGCGTTTTCATGGAAATATATACATGTAATGTCGGATTTTACCATCATGCGATGGCGGATACTGAAACACCCAATCCCACCACCACTCATAACAAAAGCATACCGATATTTATGCTGTTAGAATCGGTGCAGAATAGATAACTCACTGGGAGGAGATATAGCCGACAATGGTTAATTCATAAAACGGGGCGTTACTGTGGCAATTTGGTTAAATTGTTAAAATAAACACCGTACAAATGATTTCGTGAATTTATAAATATTTTAAAATCATAGACATTATGACCGAGTGGCTATGAGGGTGATGAATTTTTCATCCTAGTTTTCATGAAATTGTAATCTAACATTTACCAATATAAAATCATTGATATACCAGAGAAATGTCAGTTCATTTTTAAAATTATTACAAAACAAACTTAACGCCATGACAATAAACTGTATTTAAAAAATGGTGATTCTTGATGGCCATTTCTGAAATGAAAAAAAAAATCATACACACAATAATACGAGTTGTGTCGGGAAGCGGTTTGATGTACATTATAAGGCTTTTAAATACGCCGGATTATTCACTACATAGCAACATGACACATCTCTAGAATGTGGAATTAAATAAGCGTGGGTATAATAATGGAAAACTGTATATTTTCACGATATTATAATAGCATTTTATTTTCATAAAAAAAAATGTTTTTAGTCCGTGTTTCCCCCAGAAAATACACTAACACAATGTGATGATATCCAAACGCTGTGTGTAATGTTTGTAGAACGTTAAATGATCCGATCCGCGATTCCCTTTCTGTTTGGTCACTGCTGCGCGGGGGACAATTAGGATCATTTTGTTGCAGGCTGTGACATATCGCCAGCCAGCTATCCTAGTTTTTCATACGCACATTAATCGTACCGGAATATCATATAGTGAGAGGGGAGCGGGGTTGGAATAACAGGGGGTTGGATAATAGACAAGTACACGCACACCAGTAAAACAGTTTATTGCAGATTTAGTAGGACATAAAATGTGTACTCTTCAAATAATACTTCTATTAGCATAAAGTATTGTATAGTTTAAAAGCGTACAACTGCGCAGTTTCCTTGGTTAATGTTTCAAGCATGGACGTAATTATAGGTTAGCTTTCAGACCTTTGGCAAAGTGTATGTTATTATTTAGAAGAAAGTAAAAAAAAAATTTAATTATTTTTTTTTTCTTTGCAAGATGTGTTTGGGCATTGAGCACGAGTGGAATAATCGGGTCTTTTGCGGATTAATTACTTGCTAAGGCCAGCATCAGCAGCGATATAATCGGCTTGCGTGAAACAACTGTGTTTCAAAATAAGTAAAATACAGGGACCAGTGCACGCATGTTGGCCCAGCGTGCGATAAACGGTGTTCTCACTACTGGCACCGCGTGGCGCGCTGTGGAACATCGCATTTGTGTGTAGCGATATCATACTATTGTTTCAAACCCCTATTGAGAAATTTTAACTGCTGTCACAAGTTCAGGTATCCAGCTTAGGTACTTGGATTTTAACACCACGTGGTTTATTTTTCGTTTGAAGTTCACCGCTTTCGGGAATTCGATTCGGTGTTCGATTCGATTCGGAGTAGCATCCGTCTCCACATTTTGGATTTGTTTACTTTTTCCTGCTCTAAAATGTTCGATAAGTGGTTTACTCTTCCGAATCCCACATGTTCGCAGGGATGGGAGATTGTTGACATTTTTGTCATCCTTCGTAGCTACGGTGGAATCGCTTAATGCTTATTACTTCCGATACAGTGGCGTCACTTCGTTATCCCCTTTAGTGACACTTAGACACGCCAATGATCTGAAAATATGTGATTAAATTTCTCTTTACCAGATCAGGATAGTTTCATTAAATTTCAAACTACCGGGCAGATTTTAAAACTGGCCAGTGCAGTAGTAATAATACAATATTGGTGAGATATCACGTAACAGACTGATATTACCTGTATTCATAATAGTTTTACTATTGCCGGACATAGATTTTTTCTCAATCTTTCTAAGACGTAAAATAAAATAAAACAAAACAAATCCTACACAATCGGCTAGCAGATTTTTGAGGTATTTGGTTTACTGGAATGTTCATCGTAGAAAAGTAATCCTTCAATCTCTAGCCATGTATATATTTGATGTTAAACTTGAAATCCATAAAAAATACATTTAACTGAAATACAAATTCACATAAATATTAGTTTTATTGCAGTAATATGCAGCGCTTTAATTCAACTGTTTAAACACAAAACAAATACGATAAATATTAAACAATCTTTGTACTACTAAATGTGAGGGCGTTTTCGACACTGACATTTGCGACGTTTAAAGTAGTTATAACTTAGATGCTAAAAGCCAGACGCCTACAGAGGTGACGCATTTCATGATCATTAACGATGATGTCACGCAAAGACATTCCACGTTCAGTGTCAAATTGTTCTAAACAAACACGTCATTTCAACTTTATCTCGGCGAATGTCGCTCTCTTTCCTCCATTTCATTCCGTAGTTATGATAGCTCAACCAACTGAGTCGTGTTTCTGGTTTAATTAACTTCACTGCTCCCGGTTTCCCCCACTTTCACGATAGTATTGTTCTTTTCCTCACTACTCAATTTGCCTTTCTGCCCATGAAATGTTGAACTACTGCAACCCTAGCATATCCAGCCCTATCTTCACTATCTCTCTGCTACCTCCCCTGGGAGAACTGTGCTCTGTTGCCACATACCGCTCTAATATACTTTTTAACGTAACCCCGACTGTCGATTGCTTTGAAATATTAAATATCAATTTTGCTGCGGCGTATCAGTACGTGGTGTATGATAGGATACCGATAATATCTAGTTAGCTTATCTTCGTCTTCATCGCCGATTTGCTGTCTCACTCCTACAACGTGGACCTTTTCCCATCTATCCACAATTCAATTTCCCCAAGCCGAGTTTTAATCGAACAGGGGATAGTGGACCTAGTAAGGACTGTTTTTTTAATGGTTTGCCTGACGTTTGTTGTCATCCCATTCTCTTTCCTCTAACTACAGCCCCAGGATAACGCAACCAACTCAGAAATTTGAGTCTGTTGTTGAAATAGCTATCTCCTATTTTCCCACCGGTGAAATAGTCAGACGCACGGAATAGGCGAGATGTCGCTTCACGCATCAATGCCACTTGTTTTCGGAACAAAAATAGTAGCAGTAACAGGCGTGCGATGATGGTGTGTGTGGTGCACCGGCTCACCTCCATGGTTACGCGCCCCTCACTGCAAATATGCGGTGTCTGGTATTAGCAGAGAGAATATCCATAAGTTGGCATGGAAAGTGACTCTGTATTCGGGGCAGAGTGTACATAGCCAATTGCGTAGCTTTCACAACATGCTTTGTGCCAATGAATTGTCTCAAAGTATAGAATTGAGGTGGCTAGATTTTGGTCCTATTCTCTGGGCCGGTGTGTTTGAAAAGCCTCAAAGAAACAAAACCAGTTTCATCACATTAATTTAGGCATTCACTGATCCTGGAACATAGTTAACTTATCAATTCACTTCCAACAATGATATAGCATCCAAAATCTTGACTTTCGTTTCTCTTCTTTTTTGTTCTTTTCTCTTTTTTTCGTGATCGTGCAGGCAACATTTTCGGTATAATTTACGGGCATATTATCCGTAATAACAGATTAAAAATCAGCACCCCACGAGCCCGTGAGTTTGCGACGATTCGAGTTTGTTGCATCGGGTAAGCCTGGTGTACAATGATTAATGACCCACTGGCAGCACAGAAACGTGCGACGCAGCGCCAAAACGCCAACCCTAATAGCAGTATTAGCTGAAAGACAAAAGAGTCGATTCCCGGTTGTAAACCCAGCAATATTGAATGGGGGGTCCGCCGTATAATTCTTCTCAGCATATCGCCTCTGGGCAAGAGAAACATTGGGGAAAGGGGATAAAAGGGGTAATAACATCCAGCGATGTGTGTGCATTGTGGAGCTGCTCCCACGAGGGCTGCTCGGGCCTCAACTGACGCGTGCCGACCGGTTCGTTTTTTCTCTCGGCGTGGCCTTTAATTGCGTTTCAACCCTGTCGATGTCGGTGCACGGTAATGAATACAGCTACACGCAGCGATCGTACAAACCGACGACAGTGAGCGGCAGTGGCGGTTTGAAGTTGGTGGGAAATATAATTTTTTTGATAGTGGGCGTTGCGTTACTTTTTTTATTTCTTCGCCCGTCACGGTACTACAGACTGGTCACACATGCGAAGAATAGATTCGATTTGACCAACCATACGTGGATGAGTGATCTGGAACACGGAAAGCACGTAGCGAGCATTCAGCTACACCACACAGACCCGTATAAGCCAAATTACCACAGGTGACCAACGACGACTATGAAATTTGATTCCGGCCATTACAATAAATGTTCTTCAAGAGATCCACACGTAAACAATGCCGCAAACCAATTCTGTCACCGCTTCCCATTTCACGGTACCCGTATAAAAAGTGTCAAATGCACGTGCATTTTTTTCCCATCAAACATGTGAATTGCTTTGCGACTGAGTAATACACATATGCACGAGAACATCTTGTTAGCGAAATTAGAAGTAGATGGCGTGCTACTAGAAAATATTCTATGCATGGACTGGTACGCCTCGTGCATTGAACTCCAAGACGTCAATTCGATTTGATAAGTACATGTACGTGAAGTTGACTATTTTAATACTGCATTATACATTACTATTGAGGGCGAAGTTCGATTACGTAACTGCTATCAGCGATGACCCCAACACACTCTCTAAGGATCAGCTCACTAATAATTCAACTTGAACGAAAAGCCGGCATTTCACTACATGACGACATCCTTGCGTGCGTAATTTGGAGTGATATTCCAAGTCAAGCCAATAAATAGATATACAAAGCGCGGGGGGGGGGTTATTTAATTTATATTAAGGCTTGCGTCTGAACAGTGAAAAATATCAGAAATACCTGTCTCCTTTTTTTTTTATTGTAAGGCGTAGTTCCCTTGTAATATGCATTTTGTTCTCTTTTTGCTTTCTTTCTGTAATTAATTCGTAAAGGGGAATCACACGTTTTCGCTCGGTGTCCGAGAATACGTGTTCTTAACACTTCCGGGTATAGGCGCGTTACTTCTTGGAGCACGTACTTAAAATGCACATTTCAAACGACTTACAGGGTGTCTGCATATCATTTACATAATGGCCTCCAACGCAATTGTAGTACTCGTAACACTGGTGTATAAAAATAGCCATTGGCTCAAGGAAAATATAAGAAAAAGCAAATGCCAGGGGCAACGTCGCCAGGTAATATATATTTTGTATGTTTGAGGAAAAGACAAATGATTCAGTGACGTCACGAAGTAGAAATCCCGTTATCAGTTTCGTATCTTTATGAGGGAGCCTCATAGGAATGATAGTCATCGAATAGATGGACTCGTACTACTAGTCGACTGCTAGTAACTTGGCTCCGTAATAACTTAATTCAGCTCGTTTTATGATGATGCTAGCCGATGACACGTATATGTCGCGCTGTATGGGGGTGGGTGGGGTGTCAACTTATTTTTTTTACAGTCTGAAAAGCGTAAATTGTATCTATTGTATATTGCCTACAAATATTGCCAAGTTCCCGAGATAACACCATGGAATCACGAGACTAGTGCTAATCGGTTCATTGTTTCCCGTTTCAATTTTAATTCAATAAAGTAAAATGTGATTGTGCTTATAACAGAGTGCCCCGAGGTGTCTTTACAGTTACTTGATAGCTATTGCACCTCCGTAGATAACAACAAATTGGCGGTGATCTCGGTCGCCATCTTCAAGTTCGGGTAATACTTTTTTTTTCATATATATGGCGACATTAAAAGTACTGGTCTCTCAAATCTCCCGCAATCTCACAAAAGCACTAAAACGTAATCGGTGTCGTTAATATGTCTTGTCAGTGTGATTTTCTGATCATGACGTAAAGGGCGGAGTTGTACACTGTGTAAACACCAAGTATTTGGCCAGTCATTCCCGTGTAATGCAGGGAAGCCCTATATCATAATACCAACTGCAGCTGCTGAAACAATTTGCTACGAGTGTGGCAAGTGCTTTTTGAGAGCACTCGTTTTCAATAGATCTTCAGTTTATTTGAGGCTTTAAAAGCCAAGCGTACCATGTGACGTACAACGCATGTACATTTCAACGGCGTGGAAAGGCAGCGCAAGTACCCTAAATCGGCACAACCCCTTCATAAACTTTGCCTATATGGAAGTCCCACTGTATTGTTCGCTTAACAAAGGGACCCTGGGTCAAGAAGGAGACATACATATAACTAAAAACGCAGCTATATAACTTCAATGATTGAAAAGTTGACCATATTTCTTCCCAGTATGTACTGTCGCACAAGGTGGCGAAAAACAACTAGAATAGGGGGGCTGTTGCGTATCAATCACGCCGGTAAAACCGCCGCCTTCGTGCACAGTAACCGCCCATTCGTGTCCTTCTCTTCGACCCATTTCCTACTATGTGGAACCAACACTTGGCTTTTCTTTTCATCGACACACGTTATCGACCCCAGAGCGCACGGTTTGTATTTTTCATAATGTGGTTCCTCGAGTAAACAATAACAAAAGCTAGCAAGCTGCTCGGCGAAAATTAATGACCTCATTTAAATATTCAGTCTATTGTGGAGTAGTCATTGACGACTGAATGGATAAGTAGGAAATAGCCAATCAGCGCTGGCGACCGAGCGATTCATGCCAGTGTGGGTGTCAATCAAGTGAGTGATTAGCCAATGAGCAGGCCGATCGGGGTCACATCTTTCATCGCCGTGATGTATCTGGCGGCAAAGTAAAGTGGAGAGAGTTTCTACATAGGTGCAGTTTTGCAATTCAGATCAGTGCTGTGCTAACGAACTGAGATGGCTACAACAACGTCAACGCCGTACAACCCCATCAGTACGGTGGCTACCTGCACGACGTCAACATCGGACACCATGCAGAGCCACATATCTCAAACCATGTATCAGCGAGACTCACCGAAAATCGCCACTGATTTTATGGCGGCACCATCCAGCATAGGTAACAGTCACCCACTTAGTCATCCAGCCGGACCTCAATGGGTAGGTCTCACTGCACATTCTGAACCCAGTCCATGGCCGCTCCATGCGTCTATGTTGAGTCAAGATGTGAAAGGGACGGTAATACAGGGTAGAGATGATATGCAGACGCAGATACCTCACCGAACAACACATCACCATCATAACCAAGCTCCACATCCCGGTGCATGGAATACGCCTGTTACGACGACTCATATGTCGATGGGCACTACCGGCTCTGTGCTCAGTCACCACCCCCACGTTGGGTATGCAATGAACGGCATGATGAGCCCAGTAACACAACTAGGAGCCCACCTGAGGGATAACCCCCACAATGGGGAACACCATGAACATCACGATTTATCGGACGACGACACACCATCGTCAGACGATCTCGAGCAGTTTGCCAAACAGTTTAAACAGCGACGCATCAAGCTGGGTTTTACGCAAGCAGACGTCGGACTCGCCCTAGGTACCTTGTACGGCAACGTATTCAGCCAAACTACTATTTGTCGCTTTGAAGCGCTACAACTTAGCTTCAAGAACATGTGCAAGTTAAAACCTCTCCTACAAAAGTGGCTTGAGGAAGCAGATTCAACGACAGGGTCGCCGACGAGTATCGACAAAATTGCTGCACAGGGCCGTAAACGTAAAAAACGCACGAGTATTGAAGTGACTGTGAAAGGGGCATTAGAAAATCATTTCATCAAACAGCCCAAACCGGCGGCTCCAGAGATAACTCAGTTAGCGGAGAGCCTACAACTAGAAAAAGAAGTCGTTCGAGTGTGGTTTTGCAACCGACGGCAGAAAGAAAAACGTATGACCCCACCGGTGTCAATGGGAAGTCCCGGCCATCTCGAGCAACTAGGAAGTATGCCAAAACACGACTCGCCCGAGATGAGAGAAATCCACATAGCACATTCGTCACCCAGCCTGCCACAATCTACGATGTCGCTAGCGCATTCGTCACCGAGCCTGCCACAGTCAACAATGTCAATGTCAATGTCGCTTGCTAACTCGTCCCCACCGCCAGGGATTGTTATCGGCGTGTCGCAGGCAGCCCAATGACTGTGAAAACACTGAACATTGACTGTGAGTATCTACACACAAACAAACCTCAGCCAGTTCTTAGTGTATAGCCATTCTATCCATAGCTTTGAGCTAGTAGTCTTTATTGACTGAATTCCATTCTCTCTCGGTGTGTGTATGTATATTGAGTTTTTACTTTGGGACAATACCGACAGACTCAATATGCGGGGAACAGCACTGCTATTCACACACAGAAAAAAAAAACACGTTAGACCATGCAGTATTAGGTACCATTATCATAGACACTATCCTTTTTAAACCGCTGCATGCAGCTCAACATTTCGAACACTGGCATTTATTACAACCCACCAAAGCTGCTTGCAGCGAAATACCAGTTGCAAGACAAGCGAACGACGTTTATCTTCGCGACAAGGGAGAGAGAGAGAGAGAGGGGGGAGAGGAAGAGAGGAGTGAGAAAGACAAAAGTTTGGAATTTCATGTATGTTTCAATTTTGTATACCAAGCCAATAGTGTAAGTTTCTTTTTGTGTACATGTCTGTCAATTTTATCGTATGTCTCGCTATCAAATGCACATTTTTCGTCATTCGCTGGTCAAATTGATCAAATTAAGAGATACTTTTATTTTCCTGAGGAGGAAACACACACGATGGCATTGCCAAAGTTGTCATATGTATATTAACTAGACATTATGCAGGTCACTTTTTTTCAACAATTCTTCCATGTCAAGACCAGGGTAAATTATGTTATACATCAAATTATTCACAGAAAAACAAACGGGTTGTTTCAAACGATTTGTGTTAGGGTTAAGGGGAGGGGGAAACAAGGGCGGGGATATTTGGGTACTTTTTTCGTCTACATCTACCCCACCATCATTTGCATACGTTTAGCTCTGTTTAGCATTGCGTTCCCGACTCCTCTTTTTTCGGTTAATGTATATATACGCACCTTGATCACTTACACCCCAATACCCACTCCTTGATTTGCAATATATTTTTTTTTTGCCTTCTTGTACAGTTGCTTGATCAACGAGCCATGGTTTCGGTTTCTCGTCGAAAATATAGTGTTGAATATATTTTCTATTTTTATTTTCTCGATTTTATTTACTAGACAATCGTATCCTCGTTGTAACAGTATATTGTCAGTTTCCTTAGAGCTTTATTTATCATCATGTCTTGTATATGCCTACAAAATTGGACGTTATTGCACTTTCAGAAAAAAAGAACTATATTTTATATTAACTGCAAAGAAAACATTTTCAGAAAGAAGACAGTTTTACCGCCAAGATTTTGTTGTAATTTCAAAAAGTCTTGTCAGATTGTTCTTAGCAATTAGCCACACTATCAATTTATCATTGTACCACAAAAGAAATCGTAACGAAAATAAATACGTTTTTTTGGAAGAGAAAGAATATTTTTTTCATATTGATTTCGGGAATTCCCTTCGCATTAATTGGGGGTGTTGTTTCTGTGTTTGTTGCTGCTACGTTTGTTTTCAACCAAACCCCGAGTTGGTTAATTAAAACCCGAAACACGCTGACAACTGAGTCGTTTCGGAATTGGGGCAAGGACTCCTCGCGGCATTGCAGCAACAAAACAACCCAACACCTCGGTTATAAATAAACGTTGTTTGTACTGTCATTTTCCTCTTCTTCCGCGTTTGCCCTGATGCCTTTTCCAATGAGCTTGTCAGCTGTCACGAGTGGGGAATGCGTTCTCTCGCGTCGCAACCCTTCATTGTTGTTGTACAATTTACATAAGTCGAAAGTTGCCTCTTGCCGCAAATTACTAAGATCACAAACCAGCAAATGCATATTACAATGGGTGCGGGGGAAACGACACAAAACTACAGCTGCTGCTGTAAAGGTAGACTTCTTACAACGTATTAGTTGGTGCCCACAACCATCGGCCATTTTCCTCGGGGTTCCTTCATGCCCTCTATCTGACCTACCATTGATTTCTCGCGCAAAAAATGAGCTTATTTGCTTAATAATATACTGCCGTCACCTAGTCAAATACTTTCAGAATCCGGGATCGCCCCATTCTATTTTTGAACTCTTTTATTTACATGGCCATTAAGACTTGCACCATCCCGCGATGTGTTGTTAACGTCCACCCATAAAACACAAATGTTACAGTTTTTACTGTTGATTCGGGATGGCCATTAATACTTAAATATAATACTCATCTGTTCGTTAATGCTAATCCTTATAAATATCCCCGGTTTTGTTTCAGGTCAAAGTGGAGACACAAGTTATCTTCTAAATTTTGTTTGCCTATTCAGAAAATAACAATTGTTCGTTCCCACAGTTCTCGTGCATTTTTAAACAATTAATTTTGTTTTAGTTTAATTAAATCGAACGTGTTAATTGTTTTCAGCGGCTTGTAGCCGATTCACATTTCCACCTCTTTTTGCAACGTCACACAGCCATATGGGCATTTTCACTCGCATTACGTTTGGAAAAAAAAACATGAACATTGTCGTACGATTCACGATTTGTGACGACTGTGTGTCCGTTCAGCCGACAGTTGTACAACCTATTTTTTTAAGTTTGGTATAAGCATCATTAGTCTGTATTATAATGTTAGGCCTAAGCCACGGCACTGTATTAACAACTAGCACGAGGACACCTTTACTGTGTTAAAATATAGTGAATTACAAAAGGCCCCCGAGTTGACAAGCGAGGTGATTTTATCGCACTGGAGACACGTGATAATAACATCGTATAATTTTCATCAATGACATAAATTTTAATATCATTTCGATTGTTTGTCCAGCCTGGGATGTAAAATATGGTTGGATTTTACGTCACATTTCGTAGTCTCTATATATGTCTAAGGCAAATAAGAAAACTCACTGAAAGAGGCCCCTATTTTTATACTGCCTGAACACCGTCAACGAAGGTGGTTTACACCTGTCAGTGGGAGTCCCGATCTTCATATTTTAATCTATCTTTAAAAGTGTGTCATGCATCGTCGTCACCGGGGGAGTGTTCCGCATTCACTGCCTATCGACATGTTATCCATTGGAAACATAAAATGCCCGTTGTTTTTTGTGTGCAGCCTACCCTCGCCTTAGACTTTTTTTCCCGTCGTTTGCTGTTTGGTTGAATTCTCGAACGTGGATATTACGAATCAATGTCCCGCGAACCGATCTTCTTAATTGAATTAGCAAACATCGAGATGATGGCTATGAAAACAGCAGTGCTAAACACGCCGCTAGCCAGCCACCAACCTGGCTAATTATCTTGCAATTGTTCAGTGATTCACGACTGTGTACGAATACAGCTCAACAAAATAACAATCAAAGCCGTGTTTAATTTCACTGCCACATTTTATCGTCTGCGCCCCCAAAATACGTTTCTATTTTCACAATATTTTCAGTGAAACCAGGTTGCTAAAATAGCTTCACGCGCAAAAAAACACATCCACGGTTAGTTTGAGGGTCAAAACATTTCGTGTTTCGTTGACAAATCGATCAAAATTTACTGTGAATCTGACGAGTGTGTGACCTATGCTATAGTAGTGATTCAACATTAGCATGTGTGCGTTCAGTTGTAAATACATTTGAACAATACATTTCGAAAGCTGCCCCGTAACCTTTCCGTTCTGCCTCTCCGCCATCATTTGACCAAGGTGACTCATTTTCGTTTTTGATCATACATGTTATCTTTTCCTGTCTCAATTCTTTCACTCCAGATGTCGGACAGAATGGGGACGATCGCTGTGAGCTTACAGTGGTCGGTCAATGACAGATAAAATAGAAATGAAATTAATATTTATATGCATTATTTATTTGTATATTATTTCGCAGCGTCCACAAAATTACGTCTAAAGAAAATAGCTCGCGTCTGAATTAAGGCTGCCGAAATTTAAACGCGCTGTAAATTGAACACACCTTTAGCAAAAAAATCTCCACGTTTTACGCCACATTCCTATGCGTTTTACGGTAATGATTATAATAACCGTTTATAGACGGAGTGTCCCCACTCACCAATGTAGTCTATGAAATATTAATTCCATTACCGATACAATGCACCCTAGACCGACTCTGCATAGTCTTTGGTGTTATTGTTTTGATTATGTGTGTGCCATGTACACGCGAGTCTCGGCCATGCATTATGCAAGACCGAGTCTCTCTCTCTCAGTCAGTGCAAGCTCGTGTTTGTCATTACGTATCGACAGGACACGTATGAACATTTTTTTTGTTTCAGAGGCCAAGACGGGTTATTCACGGAAGCGAAGGTAGCAGTGGCTGTCGAGCGAACGAGCCGTATTGTTTTTCACTGTGCCGAAACATGTCACTAGAGGTCAACGATCACAGGCTATCAAAATGAAAAGTGGTAGGGTGACTATCTTGGGTGTGAACGACAAAGTGACGTACTAGGGCATGGCAGCTGCCGAGAGATTGTTCGAGCTCACTCGGTTATAAAATACAATGTAAATATCCGACTGAAGGTGACAGTCCTGTATATTTTGGGCTAATTCCTTAGAAATTTGGTATTTTTAGTCACGTACGCTTCAGGAACTTGTTTCTGCATTCTGCTGTTTGAGTTTCAGAAATGGTGTAGTGAACTGTTCACTCAGGTATTGAACACATTATAACAACATGGCGTCACCACGGCTGGCTGCTTGCCCCGGGGGACCGGACAGTACAGCCATATTGTGAAGACGGCAAGGAAATAGGGGCGAAACAAATACACAACTGGATGTTTAGTTTAGTCCTTGCAACAGTTCGGTGTGCACTAGCAGAATTCGGAACCCCCACCCAACACGCGAATCACAAACAGACAAGCACGCATGGAACTCAAATACGCATGCGCAGGAGGTGATTTTTTTTTTGCTAAACCATATGATGCGACTTTTAAAATGATGTTTTAGTTGAAAAGTTGAAATGCACAGAATAGTTCCTCTCTCTTGTAATGATTAAGAGGAACACTTCCTTGTACAGTATAATATATGCGAAATGGCGGACTCGGAAAGGGCAGCTGCCTCTAGTACACAGACACGCACAAAAAGAACGTTGTCGAAATTACTGTAAAAAGGGACAGCAAGCACTCATGATTTAGAGTACACAATTGTAGCACTACAAATTTGTTAGAATGCCTGGGAGTCAAGTTCTGCCAAAATAGCCTAATCCCTTGTCTGATTTGTCATCCAAGTGGTTTTTAGCTCGTGGGCTCTACGTCGAATATCATTCTGCGTATTGTAATGACGTTATGTCTGGTTGTTTTCAGCTTCCAATCTGTTTCCCTTGGACTCAAAACGACATTATATGAGCGTCGTCGAACGTTGCCGCACGTACTTGCAAAGAGCGGCTGTGTCCAGCCAGCCACCTTTTTATTTTCTGCTCTCCGCTCACAAATCACACGAACGTGTGGGCTCGTATCTGTCACTTCTCGTCTCCTCTGTGTTCTTGCAATTGTGGTGATTCGCGCGGAAAAAAATTGACAAATACAACTTTAAATTTGGGTTGTTTGAAGCACTAAATGGGCTCTTGTGTGCGTGTAGATTAGACTTCTAAAAGAACACTGCTTCGCATTTAGCGTATATTTGACCGACCTTGTAATTCTGTCGGTGGCTGCCATAATATCTGAAAATTGGGCGTGCGAATACAATAAAGCGAGACGGACGCCTTTGTATGCCAAAGTGTCTTGTATTGTTGTTTTTGTATATTCAGTATATAGTGCACAATTTGGCCATGTTATCATACTAAAGACATTTGCCCATCGTCTTAATCAAACACTCGGCAGTCGCCAGCCAAATAAAACCTTGCTTAGTGGAGGGTAATCCCTGCACACAGGCGTTAACATTTTCGATGCTTTTTTTTCTTTTTTAAGTTGGAGCAGACACGAATTATACCCCCCAAAACAACCTGTGCAGAGAAATATTCAAGGTTGGATGTAATCCCGTTTAAACCACGCGAGATGTGCCGTGGTTTGCAAAATATATCTCCCCACGGACGTGCTGCCACGTGAATGAATGGACGGACCGTCACGTGATCACTGACACAACATCAAAAGTTATAAATACATAATTCAGCGTTACATAATAAGCGTTGTATGAAAATGAATAAAAAAACAAATTTGCGTGATCAAGCAGGTATCATGTAATTGTTACGCATTTAGCCACTGGCATCCACACAGTAAGAATATATAGAATTTCTGTTCACCATTTTTTTTTCATCTGACACCTATAAATTAATATACTTGATAGATCAGCGGGAAACGGAATATCATGTGATAACAAATTGGATGAATTGAATGGATGAAAACGTGGTATATGTTCCACTGTTAATTATGCATATTTGGTAAAAAATTATGTTAGAAAATGTAAGGGAATGTGTGTCTTAATCTAGGTGCGTAGTGTCAGAGCGCATCTTCTTTCGCCCGACTGAACTTCATTTGCTAGTGGCTGGCTCGATTTTTGTTCTCCATCTTTTTATTTACTCATCTGGTTGTTGTTGTTGCTGCTGCTGCGGTGTTCTTGCTTCTAAATCAAGTGAGCGTCAATGTAGTGGGGAAATTTCCCAGCGGACAACGTAGCGAACATCTTTCCATAACGTGCAGAGCTTTCATGGAAGCAGAATTGAAGTTCAACAGCCCAGAAACAACGTCAAGCAAGCAAGCAAAAAGGAAACACCAAATAAAAGGTGTTTGTCAAACAGAAACATGCTGACAGCTCGACGTTTTTTTTCTTGTTAGCAGAGCCCAGCTATGGCACGAAATCCCCCGCCCACAACACTATGTACAGACCGTACCCCAAGCTATGTTCTAGAGTTCCAGTGTTTGCTTGAGCGTTCAGGCTTTTAGCTGTCATACAGAATCAACACAATGAAAACTTTTGTATAGTGAAGGAGGTCCCAATCGTAGCATGCGCCTCGTTTCCCATGGCAACCAACATCAGTTTGCAGTCCCCACGTGCAAAAGATTGGAATGGTCCAAATCCGCACTCCAAATAACTTTCCAGCACTTTCACCGCGTTCGAAATATTACGCTTTGTTGGTAAGACGAAACAACATAACGGACATGTTTGCTTACATTGTCGAGTGTTCGGATCGGGCCTCTTTGCTCATTGTTTTATCGTTTACTCCAGTCCTTTGTCCTGTTTTTAAGCGTTAGTCTTGTGTTTTCTTTGCACTGTGGTGATTCTGATCTAAAAATTCCAATTTTGCTATGCTCGATGAACGTGCGTGTACGATCAACTCAATAATACGAAAGAGTGGCCGAGAAGACGCACGCAGTGGTATAACTGATATACAAAAATAATTATCAGAATTCTTCTATGTATTCTACATTGTGTGCTGTGCTAGTTGTGACTTAGGCAAATATTTTCCTGCTATAAATATCTATATATTTTTATTATTATGAAGGTTAATATAATGTCATTGTTGATATAGAACAAACAAAAATATAACTCCAGTACACTAACGGACTAGGGGTGCAGGAGGTGTCAATTTCAGTCGTATCGTAGGGAGGTGGAGACATTTCGCGAAACGATCCGTCCTCTAACGGCGAACTGAAACTGCAACAGACCGTCTATCACATTTAAACAATGGCTGTTAAAATTAAAAGTTTCTTGTGGAAGGGCTTTGTGCACTCATGCGTGGTTATTTTTCCCCTAAGTAGGTTTTTAAATTAGAATCACAACCGACTTCATATGAAATATTTACCGGGATCGACAGAGCACACACTGCCCCGGTAGCGAGCTCAGCGTGTCGGCAACCGCACCGAGTGTTTCATGACAGTCCCAAGCGTTTTGACACGACTTTTTTGTCGATAAAATAACACTGAAACCCGGCACTGAATTTACTTAAGCATGACTTAACATTATTTGTTCAGGAAAAAAGTTAAAGCATTTTTAATCATGTCCTTTCTAACCCACATAACATGGGCGCAGCATAACGAAACCTATGTCAGAACAGAACTGTAATGAACGCACTGTTTGACACAACCATATCAGGATGTTTTGAAAATATTATTTTTTTATTTCACTTTATTTATTTGTATACTCACAGAGGCATTTACATCGCAATGTAAAGCGTTAATTCCCAAGTTGCGACGAAACTGTAATGAAGTAACAATATATATGTCCCCGCCCTGACAAACGCCTTCAAAGTAAATGTCTACCCCCTTACAACCCATATAGGAACGTGGGGTACGTGTTAATTTTACATTAGAATAGAGTAGATTTATTTAGTATTATGACAGACGCACTTGGGTATATCAGTATAGTATGGGGCTGGCTGAAAGATAGCTGTTGGAAAAACACGAATATTGCGGGAAGTTGTTCGCGATAACGGGAACAGTGCCCTCTCATGACGACATCCCCATTGGAAAAAGTGACGACTGATTATTGATGAAGTTTAATATATGATGGCCGCGGTGGGGATGGGGGAGGGGGTGATTCCGATTTTGGTGTAATTTCATCACACATTACGAACGCAACAACATATCTCATTTTATCCATCCAATTAAACTTGTTTTTTTTCTATTTGATTTTGAATTGAGTATTGTAATGAGATCGATTTTTACTAAACTACCGATGGGCTGGCCCTTGATGAAGTTACGCAATTTTCATCCGTTCATAGTATCATACGTTGAAAAATTACATTCGTTTCAGGGATCTGCGATCGATCGAATGGAAATCTGCGAACTACCGTAATAACGCGAAAATCATAGTGAAATGTACCCATTACGTCATAGCCAATGTATACCCCTGGCGATATGTCCGTCACGGTGTGTGTATCGTGAGACCCGGGCATTGCTACACGTTTCACCCTAAGTAATAGTACGCGCTTCACAAAAATAACCGTGGTCACAGTTCATTCCACCGAACCGAAAATATTACATCACTCAACTCTGTCACGATGACAGATTATTTTTTACTATACGGGAAAAATCGTTGATTTTAAGCGTTTCTGGGAATTATCTAATTGTCGGCGTCAACGCATGAGTCGATTCCAATTAAACTAAGGGCGCTGTGTCTCCCTAACTAGGCAGTAAATAACACCCGGAAGAATATACATAGCAAGACATACGACATCGAGAAAGAACAAAAGTGAAATCTGACCAGAGAATTTAAATAACAATTGTTAATATTGTATTTTTGTTTATATCTCAGGAACTACTGCGAAAAAATGAACAGATACGAGTGGATAAAACAAACAAATCAACGGATTTAGAACGTAGCATACCGCCGAATAACATTAAATACTCTTAAAATCAGGGAAACATTCACAGTTAAATTGTGCTTGATATTTATTCCTCCCATGTCCTTGGTACGCGGTAGTAAAACAGCCTAACATTACTTGCTGCGGGCTAGGATCCTAATTACTCAGGAACATTGTACGTTTAAAAAGAAAGAAAATAACTCCCCGAAATAAATGATTGAGAGCGGTGAATTTGTCAGTTGGAAACAACCCGGCACGAGACCGCTGGACTTAATTCGTCGTTGTTCGCTGTTTACTGCAGCAGAACTTGATGGTCAGGCACAAATGCTGCGGTATACATGAGTTATAGCAAGCAAACAATATACGATACTATTATTCTCCCTTTATTCCCTGTACTTTGTTGACTGAGAAGAATTACATGGCGTCGAATGTGCAATACTGTCTTGTAGAATAGACTTCTTGCCTGCGATCACTGCCGCGCAATATTAAGTTGCGACGATATATCACACCGGGCGACAGTTCTGAAACATGCGTCGACTGAACATAAAAAATATATATTTATCTATTTGCTAGCAACTTACATCATACACGAAGATCAATTTATTACTTTACGTTATGCCCCTTTCACAAATCAAGTTTACTCTGCAGCGACGTCTCGGCTCCACTGCGGCGGGTAGAGACAGTTTCCAAAGTGACTAAACATGGTTTATCCACAATCCCGGGGTATTGCACGTTAAGTTGTGGGTATTGCATTACACAGAATCTGTGGCGACACACGCTTTTGCACGGGTCGCCTTTTCTTTCCGATGTTTCAGCGTGCCTCTTAATTGCTAAGCTCCCAGATCAATAACCTAAGCAGACTTAACCGCTGAACGGCAGAACGCGATACCCACTTGCTGTGAAATGTACCGTGGTTGGCAGTATATCGTATGCACCATTGCCAGACTTTTCACATCTCCCGTCAAATCACACCGTCGTTTCCCCTTTCCCTGTCTACCCTTCCTAATTACCCCATGATTAAATCAATGCCTTCCTCAATTATATTCCCGAACCATGTTCCAAGGAGTTTTTATCGTTCTAGAAAGGAAACTACCAGTCCCAATGTCAACTGTCCCTTCCTTCAATTAGATCCGAAATTACCAACTAAAATTCTCGACCTTGTCTCCTCATTTATGTTCAGGCTAAACCTTGGCGGGAAAATCGATAAGAATTGAGAGGCAGACGACATGAACACGACAGCGCTAGAAGGAATGGCCTAATGGAAATACAAGACAAGCACGCGGTAGAATTATCTGGCTTTACGGTGCTGCATCATAGATGCTCCGGCGATTTAGAAACTCGAGTCATACGACAGGCAACTGTGGGACTTAACGTGTTCACTTCTTGATCCCCGGCGAAATAGAAATTCAAATCGATAAAACCATCTTTCTTCCCTGCCTATTTCGTCTAAGCCGTGTCACGACACGGAAGTGATGGCTGTGAACACTGGTTTCAAAAACATTCCGGCCTCTTCACTTATGAAACAATATACTTAATTGATCGCCTTTTAATCGTCCACCAATTTAATTCATGGCCATGTTTATTTCTGGTGAGACTACACACACCCAATTCTTTCCGTAAGTGTTTTCTTTTCTCCATGTTGTCATGGATCCCCACCGTGACGGAGGCAAGTGAACATGTCACTTAAAGGAGTATTGACCACAGCCGTCTCTTGACCTATAAGTTTTATTCTTTTTCAATTAATTTTCCCATCGCATTTAAAATTCTATGGATTGTTATTGATCGAGTGCTACCGGAATAATCAGGCTCGACAGGCTGTTATTTCGAGACCCGAAGTAGAATCGTGATACAAAAAATAAAGTTTCTGCCGCAGAAGATTAAGGCGATGAAGCATTCTGTAAGTGTTCGTAGAGTGCACTGTTAAATATATCACATTTGTCCTTTTGAAAAGTGAAGTTGCTCTATTGAAAATAATCATACTTTCAACCTATCATCCACAGACGTGTTGGCGCCCAAAGATCGTGCAAGCCACAACTTGAGGCGAGCGCACATACGTTCATATTTTAAATAAAAGGGAATATGAAACTGAAATAGGATTTCATTTATAATAATAATACTATCAAACTCAACTTGTATTAATTAAGGGGGCAAAGAAAGCGGTTCACAGTGGAGTTAACTGAGAAAATGCCAACATAATAAAAAAAGTGGCTTGGCGCGATTAGTTCGGCATCTTAAATATATACGTTAATGATGGATTCCGAAATCATCGCTTGAAATATTAAAGCGTCTTTTTCCATCTGCCCCCAAGATCATCAATCCACGATGCGTCTTCACACCTAAATGATTTTGTCACATCTCGAAGGAAATGATGAAATTGCTAAATTTCCTGTGTCAACTACTTGATACGGACCTTCATTTAGGGGGGGACGTGTACCTCGATAAGTCGCTCATACGAAATCGCTCAGATTGGATGAGGGGGACTCGATGACTATTCCAAGCTAAACTAATCCAGCTTTTTCAAGTTTGTTTTTGTGTTCCATACTTGCTTCCGAATCGTTAGTTTATTTGTTTTTAGCTACATTCAGACTTATCTGTATATAATACTACAATATGTGTTTTCGGTGTAACTTTTAAGAGTCGTAAATACTAACCTCCTTACAAAACTTGCACGTGATGACAGTAAATGCGGTACATATAGGAAAGGGGTGATTCCATTTCCGTGACAACTGATAGATCAGCGTCTCAGAATCAGTGGAATGGACACTCTGCAAACGTTTACTCCTGATGGTCAATATACTGAAATTCTTAACCATACATCGTCACGGCGTTCGAACCATCTTGCATTATTTCACACTATCTTGACGCCAACTATATTAAAGTCCGCTTTGGCTGTTTGCGTAATTTGGCATTTTAATATTCTTTGACAACTATCATTTTCACGTATAATGTAAAAGCTTTAGTCTTTTTTTGCGACGCACCAATGCATAACGTAACGCCACTGGGCACCCCTACTGGCAGTGGAAATTCAAAATGACATCGCGTTCTATAAGCTAACAAAAATAAGAAAACAGTATTCAAAGAGAAATTTCTCATTGTGTAAACGCAAGTTTAAACTTTTCATCAGAGTAGTTTGCAATCCCCGTGAACAAGATCAAATTGGCTATATATCCTCGACAGCGCACATGATACACATCATCTTGGCAAAATCCACGCTAACCACAGAATATGAATGATACTGACATTATGCTATTAAGAGCAAAAATACAAGATACGCTTAAAAAAGCACATTTTTTGCTCTTTTACAATTGAATATCTCGACAATAAAAAGTGATCGGTTCAGTGGGTTTTCTCAATTAATTTCATGTATGCCCTTTGAAGCAATCGACTTATTTCTGGTATACGCCGCTCGTAAACTGAAATCCTTTTCCATAAAAATGTAACGCCAGTGAATTTATGAAGCGAGAACAAATAATAGTTGAGATTTAAAAAAATATGATTTCTCTTTTCTTTTTCCAAACGGTCTCTGGTGTGATACAAAACAGTGGGGGCACTGGGGTATGAGGAAGAAGGTGTGAGGGGTATGCCCTGTTTGTGATATATGTCAGTGACTGTGATTACATCAATAGAAGCTAATCGTCACCATCTCTCTTATCATGACTTACACTTTCACTTACGTTTAAAATGTGTTCAATGTTTCGATGTTCCACTGTATGGCGGCATCGTAAAGACATATTACCCATGAAACATATATGTGTTCAAGTTCAAGACTGGTTCATTTCCAACAACTTGAATGAATGATAAATGAACAATGCTTGTGTTGATTGAGTTCAAGTTTTGGAGTAATCATCACTGAGCTGTCAAATAAATAGTTGCTTTGTTTCGTTCAAACTATATAACTGAATCCAAATATCTACCATTCTGATCAACGACTTTTTACGTTGCTTTAACAACGCATCTTGATAAAAATACGAAAAAACTGTATTATCGATATAAGGGAAATATTTAACACAACTAAAATTGACTGATTGCCACACTTGAGAGACCAGTGTTAATAGGGAGTGGAGCTCTCCTCCCCATTCTTCGCTCCAACATAGCCTCTGATCAAACATCGCCCTTGATATCTTAAAAGAACAATAGTTTGTACTGTTTTGCCAATGACGTCAGTTTTAGATTGACGAGTTACGTAGCGTATTAGTTGTCGGTCATTCGTCACGTGATTTGACTAAGATGTTTTCCTTTCAGAGTCCGCGTCGTTGTTGAACAAGTTTGATTGGATGTCAAAAGTCGGATTCCAGCAAGTAAAAAATCAACATTCAAACTGAGGGAATATCATTCCTCACCTCAACTTCATGCAGAAGCATTGGCAATGATCCTGATTTGGTTTTACCTTACTTGCTTGTGGCGTACTTATACCAAGCATTCATTCAATATTCATTCTCAGTCACAAATCAACTACCCCCCTCCCCGCTGGAACGAGGAAGAAGTAGTTTGAAAGCTCGATCCAATCTCTGAAATGGTGTTTTAAGTTCATCTTTCTAAACCCGTTATACATCGAGTCGATTTCTAGGGTATCATTGGAACATGCATTAAACAGTCGATATCTAAGCTACAAATGACAAATTTATCTGCAACTGGGGAAAAGCTGAGAATCGCCGAGCATGCGCACATAAGTAGTAAACTTGGATGGATACACCATTCGCAGATATTTCAAACGTTTTAAACTTTTCTTTGTTTAAATTAGAAAGTTCGTGGTCACAGTGGTCGAGAATTGGTGAGTATGTCACATGATCGGGTTGAATAATGTTGTACCTAGTTAGTATGAGCTAACTAGACTGTAATTGTACTCATAAATTGATCAGTTATACATATATATATATATATATATATATTAAAGTGGGCAAAAGTGGGCAAATGAAATATTCGCTTCAATTTTGATGCAATCTCTCGGTATTGAGCGTATTCTTGCCACTGGGAGTGTTAGATTATGGGTGAGAATTGGTCACAATTGGCCATTAACCGACTGCTAATTCGATTGAATCGAAAAATAAGAAAAGGAAACCGGCGTAAAGACATCAGTTGGAAATCCGGCGACAGGAGAGTTCACGCCTGTGTCACTACTAGGTTTTCCCATTCAATTTAGTCCGGGAGATAAAATATGTATATTTCCATTAAATAACTGGAGCGAAATTAAAGGAATTGGTGAATCCAAGGTGGGTATCAATGCACCCCAGGGACTCGGTTCCATGTGAAGGCACAAAGTCCTACACAGGGTTGATGAGTTGCCGGCGATTGAGTCATCATTATTTCGCACTGAATAATCAAATTCCTCGCAAAGCCGAGGGGTTTCGTTTTTGTCAACTACGGCGCTTGTAACATTTAAGGCCTTTACACGATAATACAAAAGGGAGATGGTGTCGCTAGGAACTCTATTACGTCAAGTACTCTTACCGAGGCCCGCAGAAAAAAATCCCACCTCATCATAGGATCTACTCAGTCGCTTTTAACGACCAAGCACTTGTGTAGAAAAAAAGTGTGGCTCCCCTTCAACACAAGTTGAATCTGACTAGCAATTATTGCGATAATCGACAACAATTTGGCTGTGTTAACTGACCAAATCCGCCAGCAGGCAATAACGGGGCTGTTCGATTTTGCTGCAGCCTCGACATCACAGCATGAATAATATTGCAAATGTGGTAAAAGGGGGAGTTGCTTCATCATCGACGATTGTCAAATACGCTTAGTTTATGTGACTGATCATCGCCTTTCTCCCATCACTCACATACAAATTAATTGTGTTCTTGTCGACCTACGCTAATTTCCGCCAATCTAGGCTGGTTATAGTTTGGGATTTTCTAGGTGGCCCCGCTTGGCCACTTTGCTTCAACCTTATCATTTTCGGCGCTTGGCGTCTGGACTTTGTTCCTCAGTTAATCAGTGTCTCATTCTGACATCTAATGTGAAAAGATTCTCCGTGTAGAGATGGCTATGATCGGAGATGACTTTACCTCCTAGTGTCGAGGGAGTTCTCCTTTGAAGTGATCATTAGCGTACTCGCATCATCTCTCACCAGGCCTGATTGTACACGTGTCTTAATGGTCACTGAATTCACTTTTAATAGCAGGCCTGAGTAACTCGTCAAATGAGAGGTTGGCAACTCGCTCAATTCTCTCTGTGAATTACACTCGCATCTCCCGCAACAGCTTGACCTCCATTTGTCATGGTAATCTGCCGACAACTGCCAAGAGACGACGGCTAAAATCACAGACAAGCTAGCACAATCGCCCTGAGTAATCTTTAGTATTTTCCCTGTTCTATCATCAACGGACGCTTCTAGCCTCCTGCTCCTTGTCTTCTCTAGCAATCGGTTGCCAGGGCAACGCACTTGAGATGGAAGGTAGCGGAGCGAGGTGTCAATCATCTACTCCTCGCACTTCAATCCAAGTTTCATTAAACTTACCATAGATGTGATGTTTGTTTTTTCACGTCAAATTTCAATAAAAGGAATTCCTTCCTCTTTTATTTCTTCCTCTCTCTCTACAAACGTTTGAATTTTTCATGAAGGCGATTTAATATGGGAAAAGAGTATGTTAAATGGCTATTGTATGATTCATGTATACTTTTATAGGTTGTTCGACATGCCCCATCATTTCCTAAGTTTCATAAACTCTACGCAGCGTTATTTCAAGTTCATCTAAAGCATTTCCTTTGCCATGACATCACTGTGTTTCAAATTTCCTCAACGTCGTTGTTGATTCGTCAGATGCAGGAAATCGACCTACTATACAATTTCGATGTTTTGCTCGTTTTATGGGATTTTAACCGAAGACTGCGACTTGTGTTTTAATAGATATTCAAATAAGCTCGAGACTAATATGTATTTTTGCTCCTTCACCACATCCTTGACTCTGCCCCCATTAACCTCACCCATGTTAATACCCACGCTTGGTTGCAACTTTCGAAATGATTATTTCTTTCTTTATTTCTGGCGAAAAAATTATGATTTTCCTCGGCAAATCAAGTGCTGATTTGAAGTACACAAGTTCCGGATCGTAATTGGTTCTGATGATTATCCTATTTCGTTCATTATGTTTAAGTCAAAATCACTATTCTATATGTGGGAAGCAATCGTACCAAATCAAATCCTTGGATCGATTTAAAAGTGTCGATTCGACTATATTTATGTTTTAATTTATGTTGTCTACTCGCCAAAAAATATTGCCTCCACAAATCAATATTCTTGAAATTGTTTCACGTAGTCACTGTAAAACTAACTAAGCAACGTGACCAAATAGGAGATTCCAGCGTCTTCCCCCATAGACCCAGGTGGCAAAGATGTAAGCGTATCTGAAATTTGTCACAGGAGAAACAAAAGCGAAGTGCGTGGACTTATTCTGCATTTGGATGTTCGTGATATTTTTTTCCATTTCCGTACTGCATTCGAGTTCATGTTTTGCGTGCAACATTTAGTCAAATCACAAACGTGAAACAAATTGGAGTTAATAAGTTTCAAATACAACCGGACAAATTCGCACGTGACCTGTCGAACCAAGCAGACGACACCAGATTCCATATTATCATTATATCTGAGGATGCTCAAACAAATTCCAAAAAAAGTTTGAACTGATGATTTCTTAGTAAGCAATTCCGGGTTGTCTTGGTAATTCCGTATTAAACTACTCCAAAATTCAACGAATAACACTACATTTTGTGTTCGGTACGAATGAAACAAGTTAGCTCACGAACTGTCTCTAACACAGTTCGCCTTCATAGACCCCCTGCTATGTGCTACCAGTGGGCTGAATCGATGGTGTCCAAATAAAAACTCACGTCAACACACTGGAGAACACAGGGCGATTGTGTTCACCATTGTACCTAGCGTCAACCGCTTCCGTCAGGGGGTATTTATTTTTATAATTAGTGCAACTTAATCCCTTCTATTTACCAATCATTATTATTTTTCTCTCGTTAAAGTGCCATGCAATTATCTTTGACTTCGTAGTAAAGGCCTTGTTTTTGAATATAAGGACTGACGCGATAAGCCTTTAAATTCGGACTCTTTTTTTGTTCCATGCTTTATGAGCAATTTTAAGATTTAATCCGAAATAATCAGTGTTTGTTGGGTACTTCTAATTGTTGGATAATTTTGCCACGCGTCTGACAGCGAGACAGGATTATAGAAAGTATAATTGAACATGGAAGAGAAGGACACGACGACCAGAACCATGCCATGAAGCGTTTCGTCAGATGGATTACATTTCTTTCCAGTTCCCCTAGGTAACTTTACGATGTACTTGTATTTTCTTGAATATATATATATATATATATAGTGATGATAGAAACTGTGACGTCATGGTACTTACTAAACGATGTTGTCGGTAAGTACTGCAAGATCGCATACACGTACATGGTTTGTTAGTTCTACTCGTTATGTCGTAACTCCAAGCGGTTACCCGGGTTACGTGATCCAAATCGACTTCAGGCTTTATATGTTCAACTTCCAATCGTCATTACGTCATGGTTAAAGTATTAATCGTGCCTTTAATTTGTTTTTAATTTTAAGTGGCGCATTGAAAGTTGGAAAACAGCATGAATTGTCATTATAATCGGAGAATTCCTGCGCACTTGAAGAAACTTTCTATGTTGTGTTAATGGTTAAAAAAATACCTGGGTGTTGACAGTGTGCCCTTAAGGTGCGTGTTGGTACAACTGTGTCGCCAATAGCATACTAGTAGTTCATATACCACCACGTGTCTTACTTGCTCGTGTTTATGCGCGAAGGTTTGTTTAAGTGTGTTGCTGCGTTGCCCAGAGCATGTACAATAATTTGAATTTCCCATTTGTCCATGTGATATCTCAGCTCCAAGACAATCGTGAACAGAAAACCATTACCAATCTACCTAGCCATCATGACGTATTCTACACCTGCACCAGGTGGAGTCAGTGAGCTTTCATCGCCCACAGTACTCTATACTTACTGCGCACTGTCGTCGACATTTCTCATCATGATCGTAACCCCCTCCCCGTTCCCCACCCATCA
The DNA here is from genome assembly GCF_978046115.1 of Saccoglossus kowalevskii. Classification (NCBI taxonomy): domain Eukaryota; kingdom Metazoa; phylum Hemichordata; class Enteropneusta; family Harrimaniidae; genus Saccoglossus; species Saccoglossus kowalevskii. The sequence continues at coordinate 19,733,241 of NC_140651.1, forward strand.
TATGTAACCTTCTCAGTACAGGGGACTACCTGATAGCTTCATCTCACCTTCAACGGTACCCCGACCCACAGCCGAGAACCATACCGACTAAGTCAGTTCACCAAGCGTTGCTCGATTTCGGTCACGTTGAAAAGGGTTGTATTTTTTCGCACCTGCGGGGTCCGATCCCGAATATTCAAAAGAAATTTCTTGTTTCTTTTTACAACTCATTTCCATCCCGAGCCTGATTTTATTGAGGATATTTACCTAGGGTTAAACGTTGTTTATTTTACGGTCTGGGGTGCAGGGTACTTTTCGCTTTGGGCCGGGCTCCCCAAGAGCATTGTAGTATTTATGTGTATGTGTGTACGTCTGAATATCTTCAGTGAAACCAACATGTCCGTCTACACTATAGAAATACCCACTCAACATCTGAGATTTTAAAAAGATACCGCCTCAGTTCCGCCTCCGTGGGAATTAAGTATCCCACTTCAGAACGGAGCGGCATCTAGTCACCATCGTTTTGCCGTCACTATTATCTTAAATTACCCCCAAATGTTGCAGAAATTAAGATAAAGTCCTCTCCAAGGAGGATTCACGGAATTGATATGATGGGCATGTACAGGGGGGAAACTTTAATTTCACTAGTACGCGACCAGCGCTCACCAGTTTGCGTGTACATGCAATGAGTTAATCACCGACCAGAGTTATAGCAAAATCCTAAAATTGTTTGGACTTCGGGGAAAATGCTCGGTGTGATTATTTATGCTACTTCTGTGCAACATCGTCATGAGTGTAAAAAAGACTTAACTAAAAGTGTAAATGTTTTAATGGCGATAAATCTCTGCTCGTTAACAGTATATTCGGAGAGAGAAGGCGCGCTTTTGACAAATTGTCCTTTTTTCTCACTCTCCCTTTGAAGATACAGCTAAGCAAACATTCGTACAAAAACGAATTTCAACACCCGGTGAGAATTCATTAATTTGTATATAATACAAATGACGAGAGTAGGAAAATGAGGAATATGCGCACATATTTCGTGCGTGTACTCAATTTCTCAATTTTTGTTTAACTGTGACCCCCACCGAATACCGGTAGTGTATATCAGGGATTGCGATTGCATGATTACACACAGAGAATACGAGTTCAGACTCAATAGCCCGTCTGCATAGCTGATTGGCTGGTGTCGGATTTCTCACCAGCAGAACGTGTTGATAAGAAGCAACCCTTTCCTGGGCGTTTGTGTTCGTTTCAGTCACACAAAAACAACAATAACGTTCACGAATAAATTCAAAACTACCGTAATATTTCACAGCAAAGCAATGAGTGTGTGGTGTTTATTGTATGTATCGTTCTGAATTCGTATTTTTGTCTCTATCAAAATTACTTGTCCGATCGACATGCACACAAAAGGGTGTAACTCCACCGTATCCGAAACTCATTTATCTAGTGAGCGATGGAGCTGAAACGGAAATTCCTTGTTCCCGGGCGGCCACATCTTGGCACCGAGCTGGGAGGCGGAGACATGAATTGCTTTTTTTTTTCAAAAATCGTGGTGCAACTCGCAATCATCGCCGGTAATGGGAAATCGCGTTGTTTTTTTTCTTGTTCTAGTTTACTGGGCCATGTCAGAGCACACACCACTAGGTTCGGTATTATTTGTCTTAACCACTATTATGTATGTGACCAGTGTCGAATATTTCACACTAACCGACTACGATGTAATGGCAGACCCTTCCTAGTATCACTTATTCACAGCCGACATGGCGATAGCAGCATTGAGAAACAAATCGATGTTCGGATACAGTTTTCGATTCCACGTTGCTGACAGAAAGTGATAGCGATAGAGCGTTGATTGTTGCAACAGCGTGAAGAGAGACCCCAGCCGACTGAATGCGGCAGCGATGGACCTGAATTAGTATTACAGCGAGTAAGGAAATAAACATTAAATAAATGCATAAATGTGCTGACTTACATTCCAATTAATTGATACCGAAACGATATTCGGTCAATTTGTCTAGATTTGTGTTTTAAAAATGTATATATTTTATCACCAAACATACCTTATTACATCATTATATATATAAATTACAAAGTTTCTGAATAATTCATATATAAATCATGTGATCTCGTATTTGAGTCAACGAGCTAATCGCCCTGGTAATATTTCCGGCTGCTGCGTGGGTGGAGGGGGGTTTCGGGAAGATGATCACTAGCGAACGAGCTTTTGTCCCGCTTTCACGGCACAATGTGCGATGAAGCAATATATTTGTCGCGTCTGGGTGTACATTAGTAATTGGTTCCCACCACCGAATCACAACAAGACTACCCAGGTTTACAAGACTTCCTCACAATGAACTGATCAGACATGACAGTTTTATTTCTTTTCTACTTTGAAATCCAAATAAATCACTGCCAGTTACCCTTACTACTCCTTCCATACTCCGTCCATTCACTCATCGTGCTCAAGTGGATAATTTGAATAACCAGTCCCTCTTCTGATCCCATCGTTGTTTTCTTGCCACGCTGCTAAATCTCGGAGTTGAAATTTATCAAAATCATATATTATTTGTATTTTGGATATATTTAAAATTAAAAATTCGATGCAATTTATCATGACAACAAAGCACATTGATATTGCCATTATAATCTAATTATAATTTTCTTTTTATGGCAAAATGCGTTTAATGTTGTTTACAAAAGTTCGATTCGTGATATAGTATATGATTTAACAGAAATTAAAAAAAAAACAGTAATGACGAATCAGTTGATTATTTTATTGACGTTTCAAGTGAGTACATGTACATCATGTAATTATCGCCTTTTTGTGCGCAGCATAAACATAATGCACTTGTAAAAAAAAATACAGGTCACGTTTTGCGTTTTCGAAGTTTTGTTTCGCCCGAAAAGATGTCAGTTTTAGCCGATATAGATTGACTTGTTACCTGCCGTGCTGATCGATACCAATGCGAACACTGACTCCTTTGTACTGTGCTTGAAAAAATACTTGAGTTGAAAGTTGGACAAATACTAGGGATTTTTTTTTGGGGGTAGTTGATCGATTGGGCACGGCACATTTCAGTATGGAGGTAAAGGCACTGCTGTTCTGTAGCCAATGCAGCTGGTACACAACATAATTCAACCAACTGTAAGAACTTGGCGCGTCGGTGTCCCTGGCATATACGATTTGGACCATCACTTACCTGTAGACCGTGTTTGGACAGGACGGTCGGTCAACCATGGTGGGCCATCTATCATGCTGACTCTCCTCTGACTTCCCGACTAAAGTCGGCCAATATGCGAGCAATTGAATTATGCACGACGGGACCGCTGACTAGCTTACAGAGTAAAGGGGGGATAAGACCAGGAATACAAACACGCTATCAAATAGCACCGCTTGAACGCCTTTGTTCCATACAGAACTAGTTGAATTGTTCTTCGTCGCCCGGCGTAAAGAACACTCAAAATACCGCGACTTTGCTTTTTTTTAAACAGAGGGGTTTATCAGCAACCAAGTGTGCGACTAAAAAAGCGTCACGCGGGTGGGTGAGGGGGTGGGGGAGGGTAATGTTTCTTGTGGATTGTTTCCCGAAGTGCGCTCACTTAACGCTAACTCAGAAATTAGCCATTTAAGTTATGTGGAGTCTCATACACTATGCATGTAGCGATGATGCATACAATTTATATCAAGAAGCAATTTTGTTCACGCCGCTATTTTCAATGCAGTGGTGTATAACATTACGGGTTGCTTTGCATTAGAACAGCGCTGTTGTGTTCCCAATACGGGTCGGAGACATGCAGTCAATAGTGCACACAATTTTCACTCATGCCTTGCGCCATTCAGTCCCCATTGTTTGGTTCAGAAGAGACACCTGACACAATGGACGCCTTTGTGTCCAAAGAGGGTCCTTGGTTGTGAACAGCAAACTGCAAACAAACTGTCGACCGTTCAAAAGGAGCTGCCCTCGAGTGTGGAACGCTCATCGGATCATGGCTACTACCAAATCTTTTAAGGACTGGCGGAACGTCTTGAAATACGTAAGGTAATTAATCTACATGTACATTTCTGTTAGTGTGCAGTGGATACCACGTGGGACTATTACACCCGTGGGGGAACGCAGTTCAGATCAGCCGAACGGTTCTTTGGTTGCTGAGTTGGTCAAAACTCACTCGGGAAGGATGGCGACTGAACAAAACAGAACTACATTTCATGACACTTGAACAAATTCTGTGTTTTATACACTTCAACTTTATGAATGCACTCGACTTTCAGATTACAACGAGCCGTGTATATTCGGTGGTTGCCTTAATAAGTACATTTCACAAACCAGTCGTCGAGAGAGTTATGAAATGCACAGCTTAGAATATAGTGTCGTTGTCAGTTCTTACACGACGCGCAGTATGATTGGTGTAACATTTCTGCCCCTTCGTCACAGAGGTGAAAACTCGCTTGACTTGCGAGGTAAAACACGACGGTGGAATAGTCGTTGCCTTGTGACGCGTTCATCCAAATTGTTATGAATTTTTCATTCGATTTCCTGTGATGTTGCCGGTTGTCAGAGCTACCCATATAACCCGTCCGCGCTTAATGTGAGTCACTTGGACGATTTCCATATTGCACTGAAATTGACAACACTTCACTCACTTGTTCAGTTTCAGTCAAAAAAAAGTCTTCCGCATTCGCCTGACACTTTGTATGATTATGTATGAAACATATTTACCTTTGAAAGTGAACGAAATGTGCATAATTTATTCCTGTCAATAATACCATGCAAACTATTGTTAAATGGACATTATACAGGGTTTCATAGGATATATCACTTTATGTATATCTATGAGAAATTCGGATTGGTAGTATTGCAGACCACTCTCAGAAATTGAATGCAAGATATGTCCATTTTTACACCGAAATCTACAATTTAAAGAAATTACAGGGATGTCTGTTTCTAATATACTGGATCGCGGGGATTATTTTCTTTTCATTGTTTATAGTTTTCATAATGTCCATTCACAATATACTCAAGATGCACCTATAATCCACCTGGTGAAATACTCCTATCATTAACATGTAATACCTCCAACCACATCTACAAACAATTATGCCAAATTCAGTGTCAACATCGCGGGTTCATTTCCACGAGGTTCAAATTTCTCACTCAAAGTATTTTTTTTTGCTTTAAAATCATACGTCGTTTGCCACCTCTGAATGTGATATCCCTTGTGCATCGTCAACAAATTCAACAATAATTACCGATTTCACAACTTTTCTGCTTTCCCTGGTGAATTTCTTCTTTAATAATAACACAAAAAATGCGTTCTGTTACTACTTCTACAAGATGGTGCCTTGCGGGGTGTGTACTTACATCAGCTACCGGTCTTTAGGAAAGCATCGATAAAAATCACAAACCCCTTTTCTAATAATGATTTTGCAACATACTCGGTATCGTCGTTTATAAATCATACTATCTGCACACAGGGAGAAGAATACCAGGGCCCCCTAAATCACTCCAGTTAAACATTTGACGGAAATCCAAGTTCTTGTTTTCACTTCGTTATTTAATGATGTTACTTTAGTTGTCGGTAGGGATATTTCATGCTCAACTAAAACAGAATATTTGCTGTTTTATTGTAATTATAATGTTCACAAATTATAATAATACACATCGATAATACTCAACGTTGACCGGGAATTGCGCGTGTACACACCAATATATGGGTTAACACGAGGCTGTATTACCATAAATTTACAAAAAAATAGTCTCTTTTAAAAAAAAAATGTTTCTTTGTTTTCCTTTTCAACATGTCAATCTTTATAATCCAAATGATAAGAATATTACTAGATTTTTTTCTAACGTATAAAGCCATAGAGTACCGCGAATGTTCAGTTTTCTAGGCGTTCATTTCATCGAGATGATGAAATTCGCACACTGTGTGTGTATATATATATATAGCATGCCTGTAGGCTGTTTGCTCTATACTTTAGGCCTCGATTATGATCATTCATCCAATTTACGGTTATCCCCCCAAAATCGACGTTTCAATAATTTTCTTGACGGAATACAAAGAGGTTCGTGTACGCAGAAACAACAATCGACAAAACGCGCCGGGATGAATTTCTAAAAAGGCTCATTCCGCCGTGTGTCGCTGTTTTTCACGTGCTGTGCTGATCAGGCCACGGCAAAGTGTCGCGTGACTTTTTTTTACGAGATATGAAATTATAAGGTTGCATCGAATCTGCCGACAGCTGATTCTACCTTAAGTGGCAAGGAACAAAGGTGTTTGCAGGCCAAAAGTGCGAATATAACACCAGTATGTTGTCCCCAACCCTGTTATTTCAACCCAGTCTTGTTAGTTACTCATGCATGCACGATTTGTAAACACAATTCTCCCAATTGTGTAGCGCTTCCTTCTAAGAGTTGAAAAAAACGAATAATGTGTTAAAGTCTCCGTGTAAAATACGCAAAGTGTCAGACCAGTGCGCGGCACGGAATGACGTTAATTTTGAATCGCATTTCGCAGCCCCAAATGAGATCGGTGAAATGTACAACAGAGATGTAACATGTCATCATAATGTTCATGCAGGTGTAAATTTCATCTCTCGCTTCTCAGCTTATCAGACGGCCAGGGAAGAGATTATGCTATGATTTCGCTCTGCGACTTGGGTTTTATCTTCAGAAGGCGTCGTTTTCTTTACGCATCCACGCTTCTCCATGCCTGTCTGATTTAAGGGAGCTACGCTGGGTAACAATTAGCGGTAGCAATTCAATATACACCCAGCCAAGATGGCCGCCTCGTTTCCAGGTCAGCGAGACTGAAATCTGTACAGCCGCGATGTGGTATATATTTATTTTTTCACTCGCATTCCGTAGCAACGCAGCTGAACCACAATAAAATTAAAGCACCCCCATGTTAACAAACCACATTAAACTACCCCAAGTAGGAAGGTCCGCACTCGGCAATAATATGTGTAGGTCCCTCTCTTTTTTCCCCATCGAGACATAGAGAGGCAGAGAGGAAAGAACACGACCTGTATTTGACAGACATGAGTGTGGTTCCATCTGGAAGGGGTTTGAAATATTTATGTCGTTCGTGTTCATTTTGATGGGGTCGTGATGATTTATGGCGTTTGCTGAACACTCCAGAGTGCTACGAAATTTTATGGTTCCCGAGATTCGAATGGAATTGTCGATTGACTCGCGCGGAAAAGTAAAAATAGCACTCTTTCAAGCATGACGAATTTTGGAGAAAAAAAAAGATTAAAGGTTGCCTGCTTTATTTTTGTATAGAATAGAACTTGATTTGTTTTAATAAATATATTTGTTCGTTTATTTATTTTACAACAATTTGAAATTACGTAACAATTCCTTTGCCTTACATACATTTTAAAGTTTGTTTTGATTTTTTGGGCAACTAAAATATTTCCATCTTCATAATCACATATTTACATTACTTATCACAGACTGGTGTATTTTTGTGTTATGACTCAAAACAATTCAATTTGTGCAGAACATATCGTCAGATAATTTCTCTCCCAAGAGCTATAACAATCTTACATAATACCTTTATTTTTGTTCATCGTTTAAACAACTGAGTGCATCAGCGTAGCCACAAAAACTATTCGTATAATTTAAAAAAAAATACCTACAACACAAAGTGGAAGTCGTTTTCTCGTAGAGTGTATTAATAGAAAATTGACCGTTTCAGATGTGCATAAACTAACAGTCCGAACATAATTTGTTTGGATTTAGGTTGGGTGTATTCATTGTCGACGCAAACCTTAATTCAGTCGAGCCATCCACACACCGAGAGATTCTCGTCTTCTTTATATATACTTTAAATTAAAGCCTTGTTTCCATGGTTTTAGTGAAACGTCAATTCATCACTTTGAGGTGAAAATAATAATAAACATTTCATTGAAAGACAATATATGTGTTTGTTTTGTTTTTTTGCCAAAAATAAATCGTACAATTTCGAGTTTGTTTGTTGTTGTGTTCTTCGTCATGCAGATCTTCTAACAATTGTAATGAGTTTCATTTTGAGTTGTTACCATAAAATTCACTGAAACCGCTAAAACACCACTAAAAACTGAACAAAGGATTTGAAAAATATTGAGTAATTTGGAAAATAATAAATCATTGTTCGCTGATTTTTTTTTTTATCGCAAAGATCGAGATTAGGCTACAGTGCATGATTTCTCATAGTTAAATCATAAATCGTCTTTCGCGCCAAAACAAGATTATTGTTGTGTTCTAGCCATTCATCATTTGTCTAGCTATTTGATATTGATGAACATGCTCAACTTGAATGCGATCATCGTTGGGTTGACTCATTAATACATAAATCATAAACCGCCTTATTTACATAATTTGCATAAAAATGTGCATGCACTGATTACCATACATAACAATGGATGTAAAGTTACATCATGGCGTAGGTCAGGTAGCCGAAAACCTACAATGAATTGTCTTATCGATACATGCGTCTCAAATGTATAATCTTTGTACCTTATTTCCATTGCCCGGATTCTTGGAATTAAATATAAACTTGACTGCTAATGTTGTCATCGCAACTTTGCACCGGTGACACCGCTACAAACATAAAATGTTTTTTATCGGTTCAGGGGCTCGGATTAATCTCATTGTAATGACGCGATTATCATGGAATACAGAGGCTGGATTAACACATTCGATGTGGAATTTTTTTATGCATATCTACCTTTAAAATATTCCGGTTTCTGACCTGTTATTAGTATGTGTCGTTCCTATTTCAGTATATTAACAACTATGGAAATATTGTTCTAAATATTGCATACCCTAATAATGTACGAGATGGCGAAGAAATTAAAGGGTAATTAATAATCTTGTCAAATAAGTGCTTTGCCGCCTCGGATTGTGTTGCCCTTGCGCGGTGAGAAATTGATAACCAAGGAAGTTCCGTTCTATTGTCACTTAACCGAAGCCAGTTAAAACGTGTTTTGTTTCTCTCTAGTGTATACATTCTCCCGCTTCCTGGGAATTGACAGAGTCACTGAATTGGTAACAATTTTCGGATGGGTGACGTTTGGAGTGTCTCCTGAACCTCACGTGTGCAATGTACAAGTCTCCCTCATATTATTGATAGTGTATGGTTTCATCATTTATTTATAGAAATCCAACATCGCCACCCTAGAATTCATAACATCTCATATGAATGTTTTATTACATCGTTTTTATAATAAGACATATTTTATTAATTAAAACGAGGTGAATGGCATTGACAAGGAATATATATATATATATTAAAACCCCATTTGAGGACTATTCTACCTCCAGCTGGAATACAGTTCGTGCGGAAAGTGAGTGTGATGCATCTTACTAAACAGGAAAGAGTTCATAATTGAAAAGATGAAATCAGCCTGAAATTTGATAAAACTTGCTCTGTATTGTTAATTAACAGCAAATACCCAGGCAGATAAAAGCAGGACCGTGTTTTCTAATACATTGTCGATGTAATACGTTGTTGTGAAGTTGTCAGTTGCCGGAATCTCCGTCACCCTGTCCCCAATCCCTCTTCTTCTCTCCACATCATCTAAAACCACACTACCCGTTGGCGTACATTCGTTTGAATTTTAGATTATTGTCTTAATTATGCGAGGCAGTATTGAAATGAAGGGAGCCGCGGGGTTAGGCGAGGAAGAAAGGAGATCCAACTTCTCGCATGGAGAACATGTTAACGTTAATAAATACATTTTTGTTTTAAATGTCACCCATGAGCATTATTAGTGCTATAAAGATATATGTTATTTATAAGAAATTCATTGTCGATGAGAGAGGGTCATAGCTAATGTAAGGTGGGGGTACGTGCCCGATACCACTGATGATATCAGTGGAGAAGTGATAGGCAATATGTGGGTCCCCTCCAACGATTGTATATACATAAAATAGATGTTGCCCGCTGGAGGTTCTTGCAATGGATGATGGAACTGGGGGGAATGTCGGGGGGGGGGGAATAGATGGTCTCCATGTAAACACAAAAGAAAGAAATGAAGCCTTGGCACTTTCCGATGGTGGAAAGGTTGGAAGAACACGAGCATGTTAATATATGTTGACGTTGCGTTGTCTTTGTTTCGTTATTTTAGACAGAATAGAAAACAAGTTCCTGTGTTTTGCGTAAAGGTTTATTGTGTATGATACATAATAGGGGAATATAAATTAAGGACGAACGCCGCGAGTTGTATCGTTGCTCAACATGCGAGAGCGTATTGGTATTACGACATTGCTACGACATTTCAGCATAGATTTATTCACTAGCTACCTCAAGTTTGTTAAGGTTCACAGGTGCCTGTGTTCGACCGTGCCTGGTTGATGCCAGGATAGCGCATTATAATGCCATTACAGCCCTGTCACGTAGTCCCAAACTGGAATACGTTGTCTTTGGTAAAGCGCACTATATGCCAGCACTGACACTTGCGAATAGCATGAAATGATTCAGGAGAGGTATCAAGTTAAAACCAACAAAAAAACGAGATAAATTTGCCTTGAGTTGAAAAGCTCATTACTAATGAAATGAAAACTATAGATGTTGGTGAAAACTTTGGATTACAATTTCTCGTAATATTTTTCTCCAGTGATACCGCCCTCAGTTGCGAATTCGCGTGAGTTGTTATTATTTACGCTATTGCCATCCACCACCGCGAAGAGGTGATGCATTATACATGGCCGCACATTGTTTTAGGAAATGAACCAGATTGTCGGCTTGATACTAACGCTGCAACGGACATGGGGTGTGGATTTCCTAGTCTTGTTCAGCGTGCGTTAAGTTGGTATTAACTCAAGCTAAAGTGAAATCAAACGCATTAACGTTGTATATTACTCGTTGATTTGTTAAACACGGATACTTGTGAAGTTGGATTTGTTGGTGTTGAACGGAATATGAAGTGGGATATATTTCCCCTGTCGATTTCAATTTGGAGTAATATGCTTCTGATAGGCTGGAGATATCGAGTTGTGGCAGCGAGAAGTGCTAACATATTCAAACGCTTGCCAGGTGCGATCTTGATAATAGCGATAGCGCGTCTCTCTGATCTCTCGCTCGAAACATCGTACCTGCTTACACCGGTATTTCAGTTTGACATTGTTCGATTAAAATGTAAGCTTATCCTTGACGGCTGGGAATTATAGGGGGGTTGGGGGGCGTCGCGAGCACTTCGCCGTGACTGGCATAATTACACCCGACAACTACTGGTGATATTGAATCCTATCGGAAGAGGCGCGTTCGTTTCTACTATAGGATATACGGTTCAAAAGAGAGGTATTCTCATGTGCCATATCACACTATATATGCCGCTCTAATATTATATAGCATAATATGAGAGTACCATACATCGACGAGTCCTTTGTATGCCTAAGTCACCCTTCACCCTCAAAAATCATATTTTATTGGTATACTCTTACTATATTTAGTAAAAAAAACACAAATATTGAGCATTGCTGGTAAATATGATCAATTTTTAACCGGGCATTCTTGGGTGGCATTTATTTCGGAAAAAATAATGTTCCTCAGAGATTACTAATGAGGATGTTTCACACTAGCGCATATTTCGATGCCAATTCATCTTCAATCCCAGAGCACTCATGAGTATGTCCCGCCAAGAGTCGGCATACAGATATGTACATTGCATGTGTTTGGATTGTTCTCATTTGCATTCTTTAATTTTATCATATAATGATAAAAAATATATTAATGTTTAGTTTGAAAACGGGCGATATTTTCGCAGATCCTAATGGAATAATGTGGTCTAGAGTGCAGCACTGCATGACGGGTAAGCAAAACATCCTGAGAGCTACATAGGTGGTGGTTAGTGATGCTGATCTTGGACAGAGGGTTGTTCATAATTCACGGATAACAGAATCGGACAGAAATCTTCGATAACATCACGTTCCTAAAGATGGTTTGTACAGTGAATCATGATTCATACTACCAGCGGGCTGGTAGATACTAAAAGCTACCCAGAGGGGATGTCAATCACTCGCTGAAGACAGGGGAATTCCGTGATAAGACAGCGCCGCCAAGAGCTTCCTGGACGTTCCTCCGCGACCCCCGATTAGGTGAGCGCAGCTGAGTCCGCTGAACCGATGGGGGTTTAAAAAGTAACCTGAATGAAAAAAATAATCGCAAGGAGTTGTCCGGGACACCATTAGTTGCACAGGAAGAATCAACCAAAATTTCAAAAGGGCAGCTTCCTGGCGGAGATATGTTTTGTTTGGAAACGCTTTCAAGTTCATACGTAGCTCTTGAACCACATTAAAAAAAAAAAAACGTTGACCAGTTTAGCACTGTTGGTTTTGACCTTATTTGTTACGATAACTTTTCAGAATTATGCTGTACATTTGAATGAGTCAAAAACGGTCTGTTCTTGTGTTTACACGCTCAAGAACTGACTGTTCGACAATTCATTTTTTACAGCAAAAATAAATCTCTCAGTGGAGTTGCTGAATCTTAAAGGGCGGCAGTCGTCGTGCCGCGTCCTGTTCGATATGGGACTCATAGCGACGTATACAACGCGTGTAAAATACATTGTTTATTTACATGAAATTCGAACACGCGCTGCGCGACGACCACCGCGCTTTGACGTGATATTTGAACAAGTGTGTCTAAGAAAACTATCACACCACTACGTGACCAGCACCGCCATGCCTAAACGCATGCCTGCGATGCAATGCATAGGTACACAGAAACAAAGTTGCTCAAGCAATACGAGCTAATTATTGATTTGTGCCGAGGTTTAATTAATTCCACCCCTTCGACACCCATGTCTTTTTGTTCACTACGTCGTTGAACAAAATACCACAAAAAGTGATGCAGTAACTAACTGACTTTTAGTACCTTGCGAATGTATCCATCAATTTCTCCATTCGCACTGCATCCATATGAAAAAAACTTCACATGGTGCAAACATGTTATGAGTTCAACTGTCAATTATTTATGTTGAAAATCGTAGCCCAACGCTTCCCGATATCGATGTTTCCGTTTTCTTCATTCGTCACACGGCAGTAGTTTGCCCACTGGACTTGCCTGTTCTGTGCTTTCTTTATGGGTCCACTTTTTCTTAAGTATTAAGCGTGTTTGAAGCTGAAGTAATTATCTAACTTCAATCGTCATTTTGGTATAAATATTTAATAGACACTAGATTGAACAAGCAACATCACAAACGACTAGTTTGCTCGTTTTTTTTAATTTGGTCATTGCGAACACATTCAACTGTTTTTCAATTCTTTGCGTATTGCGTTGAATTTCCCCCGATCTTAAGCGTCAATATAAATGAACTCGACAGTAGACACTGCCCTGAACCGAGGCTGAGAAACTAGGACGAGAATAAAATACCCCTGGACATTTTAAAAATGAAAGTCTATTTCAATACGGGTGGCAGTTTAAAAATATATTTCTACAGCCAACAACACGACAACCCATTATGTGACCCGAATCGGACTCCCCAGGAAACCGAGGTCTCACAATATTTGGTTGAAGAGATTTGAGAGCACATTAAAGGATTCATTTGACTTGATGTGTGTTGTAGGCTAGTTGTATGATGACCTTTGCTCCCTAGAGATTTGACAACTGTACGTGCATACACATGTAGATGTCACTTCGTGCGCTATTTACCGATGGATTGTGTCTGATCGAGCATGCATGCAACTCGAGTTTTCTTGCTATGGATTGAAGCGTAAATGATTGTTATCAAACCGTATAGGGGTTATAAAATATAGAGAACGGAGCAACTAGTCGTCTGATTATCCAATGATAGACGCCATCGTCAGCTGTCAGTCGACATGCGAAAATTTAACTTTCATCGAGGTCAAAATGTACGTCTGCTGCTGGTGTTTCCGTTTTTTTTCTCCAGTGGACACACCCTGGAGGTGGATGCAGTGTAATTTGCATCGTCAGCGGAGAGTGGACGGGATTTATTTCGCTTCGGCCCTGCGGCAAAGAAACCTTTCGCGGGAGTTGGTCCTTGTGGTTTTTTCTTTTGTCTTCAAGTGTCTGTTTATTTTGTGTGGTCTTCAATTTTGACACAAGGGTCAGGCGTTTGATTTATAATTCGATGGCTTCTATCCGCCATTCTTTTGCAGGTAATAGAATTGGATATACTATAACAGGCGTCATATCCGCTAGGACCTACCTGAAGTGTACACATTGTTTGTTATGTGTTGTTCAATTTGAAATGACTTCAAACTTGAAGTTTTGTTTTTTAAATATCAAACCGCTTTCCCAACGTACATTGCATACTCAACAACACAGCCTGGTACATGTAATGGTATATAAAGTACACACAATACACACGGGGGTACGAAAAAAGTTCTTTTGTCCCTGTATGGTGCAACATACGAAATAAAATGTTATATCCCTTGGTAGCTATTATTTAGTCATTGAAACATATATCACCTCTGTAATATTTATTAGTTCTCATGCAATTGGACATGAACCGTCAAAAGATTAAATGGCTGAGCTTCGATCATTACACCCAGTTTGGCCGTTTTCCCGCTTATGATTTATTTATTTATTTATTTATTTATTTATTTATTTATTTATTTATTTATTTATTTATTTATTTATTTATTTATTTATTCTTTTATTCTTTATTTATTCTTTTATTCTTTTATTCTTTTATTCTTTTATTTATTTATTTATTTATTTATTTATTTATTTATTTATTTATTTATTTATTTATTTATTTATTTATTTATTTATTTATTTATTTATTTATTTATTTATTTATTTATTTATTTATTTATCTCCGCTAATTATTCGTTCCCTCATTTTTTAATGTGCAATAAATTATCAATGCAATTCTCAGTCACCGTAGCAAGAACAAGTAGAATATTATCAAAACATTTACAATAAAGAACATCATTTACGGGAATCTCTTTTAAAATTACGGTACACTAATGATACCCATATTGGGAACCCGTTAAAATGTACGGAATCATAAAGTACATAAAGTGTCGTCGGTCATGGAGGGTTGGTGATAACTGAAGTCAGAGAAGGTTTTCTATGAATGGTGTGAGTTAGAATATCTTTCACAAATTTAGAAATCAGTCTAGATAATCATATTGTTGCCTTTCTAGTTGATTTGAAATATAGTGGTATGACAAAAAGCTTTAAAATTAGCCTCAAGTTTCCTGTCACCTTCAACATGGGACGTTTTCTACCAATTTGAGAATAGGTATGAGATTTCGCGATTTCACTTCTGTTTGGACTTTGATTAACAAAGAAAAAACGCACCCCAATCGCGTCCACGCAAGGTGTATCAAATCAAATTCTACCATTCGATAAACTTATGCATATATTATTTTGGTTCTGAACGTTTAGTGTACAATTTTGGTACCAATCTGATTTATTGTCTATTTTTCCCTTTTAAAGTATAAATTTAATTTTTTATATGTTTTACATTTATTTATTAGTTTGTTAATTTTCTGCTAGTTCTTAAAAAGTTTTGATAAAAAAATTACCAAATTATAACAAATAGAATGAAAATTTAATCAAATAAAAATAAAAAAAACGGTTGCCGTCTTTGTGCGTATTTCTTACGTCACGTGATCTCGTCGGATAACAGAAATGGCTTTGTGGAATTTTACAAGTCGTGTGTACTTGCATTACGCATTGACCGTATTATATTTGAGATTTAATGACAGTAAGACGTAATACAATAAGACGTAGCTGATTCGCAATCATTGAGTTCGGCTGGTCAGTGCGTGGTCTGCTATAATACCAGCTAGATAATACACTCATTCATGTTTTTGTTTTTATATATACTTGTACTTTATCACGATGTTCCAATTGTTTGTACTTGTCACGAAACTGGCCGAACTTTCGGGACCGAATCCTGTCCTATTTTCTCTTGATCTGAAGCTCAATCTGTCGAAAAAAAAATCAGCAGAGGTCATGAAAATTGACCATCGGTTTTGATTTGTCAAATCCCCCTTTCCCTCATTAACCTTAACTAGTGTTTGGTAACCTCCCAGTGACGTCACGTCACAAATATTTGCATTGCAGCTGCGCAGTAGCCGAGTCACATTATATATTTAAATCTATTTAGTGTCTGCTTGTAACACTATGAGCACTTACACGTCTCTTTATGGTCTACCATCCACTTGCTTTGGGCAGGATATAAAGCGACTGTAATGTCACTTAAGAGTTAATCTCCTTCTCATCCCTCTATTGTAACGTTCTACACTATCGCCTCCTTTTATATGTCTCAATACACGGACCAAGCAACATGGTCGCCTGGAATACCCATCATGCCTCATGCATAATGCATAGCCTGTGGGCTGCGCAGGTCGTAAAACAGTGAAACGCCTGAAATCATAGTAGATTGTCCCTATTAACCCGTTTTACGACATTGGATTTCATTTTATCGCGGTCTGTACACCATTATTACAGATCCCTTCCAAATTGTTCCTGTCCTCTTTCAGTTTACATCTGTGTAAATCCATAAATTACGCTGCTTCACCCGAAGCTGATATCTCAACAGTGTCACGTGACACGGATGAATTGTGTTAAATGGGCATATTTTATGTCACACACCATCAGACATAAACTCCGTATGAAATTAAATTGTTCTGCAAGATAAATTTTAATATAAAGAGTAAACCAATCCTGAGGTATATTTATTAAAAACACTTACTTTTTTATATATTGTTGTCATTCTGTCATACGTAGTGACATTAACAACAGTTTATTTTTCTTCTTTCTAATGTTAGATGTCTAACTGAAGATGATTCTGAGCGTCCTGGAATTTAATTGTCTTTGAGAAGGAGTATTCCGAATTAAAATTCACCACCATGCTTGAGGGGAGCGCCAACAATACTGGACAGCGATATCGAAAACAAGAACACGAGTTAGTACAAGTCAATTTAATCGATTTCGTGAGAATTCAAGTTCAGATGTGCACAGTCGAGCATGCGTATCATTCATCGCGGTTTTTATTTTGAAAATGTGATTTGCTATTATTATTTCTTGTAACTCTATATAACACATAGAAAAATTATGTATACACTTATATATAGTGAAAATAAATGGTGTCGTATTTACTTGTCCCACCTTCCCAGTTCAGTTTACTTGAACTGTGTACTGAAACGTATGTGGGCCGAAACACGCCGATTTATGACTAATTTTAACGTTTGTTTAATTATTTTGTTGTTTCAACTTCGTCGCAGTTATTTGATGGATTTTAAAATTACTCCGTTTGAGGGAGAGTAATCGTTTATGCTAGCCACAGGCTCACCATTGCCAGATTTGCAACTCGGGGAAAACATAACTTTCGACTCACCGCATCTTGACTCACCGATGCGTAACTTCTTATAGTTGTTTGTACATTTCATACAGCCAATGAATGACGTGAAATGTACATTTCACGCGGAAACTAACAAGAAGGAAGAAAGTGCAAACTCTTAAAAATTTCTCAACTATACATCGATGTTGTTTGAAATGCACAAACAAAATAACAGGTGGAGATAATGATACACAAACTAACAAACCACTTCAAAAACACACAGTTGGCTGATGGAACGTTTATTACGATGTATTTGAAATAAATTACATGACAATCAACATTATTTTTCAAGTTGACATTGTGCATATTTGTATACGCATTTATTTATATAAATACGTTGATACATTTGGGTGACGTCATCATGGTCGAGATTATTTGGAGCACGAATAAATGTTGGTCATTTAGAGTTTTTGGCAAAAGAATTAAACATTTACGGTTTTGAAAGTTAAAAGCCTGTCTTTCAAATGCGAGTTTTTGAATGTATTGATTGTAAACAAACAAACAAACAAGTACAAGATAATTAATTTAAAAAAAAATATCACTCGAACATGGGCATCACATGTATTACTTTCTTCCACGATTTTTTTTTTTTTTTTTACCGTTTTTTTTTCATGTTGTTTTTTTTATTTCCACAAATAATCGATTATTCAGTACAGCTCTGAATACCTTAGTATTTAGGTTGAAATACAAATCCGAATCTTTCCACTGGATGTTGTCATAGTAACAATTTAACGACATCTTCGTTTTTGAGTCTATTATATCAAATGACATAATTTTGTTTCGCTCGAAAGAATAACGTGTGTTTTACCCTCACGTCCGTAGCACGCACGGACGGTGTCGTAGTGCCCACACTAATCACTCCATTGCTACAGGAAGATTGTCAGACGGAAGGCTTGGCACGTCTTTCCGTTGCGATGGCAAAATATATTTGAAATGCGTCATGTTGACTTATCCATTACCTATGCGGGGGACGTGACCTAGACCGAAACTCTGTGCAGTCACGTGTACAATCTCCCCAACTGCAATTTATTTTTAAAACGCTCCAATCAATCATGGTGTCGTAAAAGACTATACAACACATTCCGGAAGCGGCGCCATCTTGGATTTCCGTCAACAGTGGAACGGTATTGTGGGAGTGTGAGTCACGTGACAGTCCATACATACTACTCTGCAAATAAAATGGAATAACATAAATTAATTATATGAATTTTCAATACATTCCCGGTCTCACTACTAATGGTTAAAAATAGTTTACTAATGGTTTATGAAAAATAATAACAATAGTTTAGGTGTTGTTGAATACAAAAAATACTGGCATTTCATTCGTGTATGCTGATCCGTGCAGTCACTCCACTCACTTAAATTTGTTCGTATGTGTTTGTGTGAAAGAACATTTTACCATACGGCAGAGCCCCTTTGCTTGCCTGAAATATACCATACACACTATCTCTCTTGCTCAATGTGACGTGTAGTTCGGAAATAGTACCCTGTCGTCTGTAAGCAAGTCACACCTATTATGTACATACTCCATTAAATAATGCACATTGAGGAACTCAAATCACCCACTTTCTGCCACCTTCCAACTCGAGAAGGCAATGGACGACCTCGTTGATGGAGGACATCTTTTGATGGGTAAATTATACTCATTGTTATGCAAACAATGTACCTTTAAGGGCAGTGCGATGAATCTTTCATTAGCTGTCTAGTAAAAGTTCCTGTTCTGTTTTCCCGCCTTTTTTTTACGCAGACGACATCCCTGATACATCACGGAAGATGCACACAGCACTACACGACCGCGCTACGTTTTGTTAAACGCTGCATGTTGAATTTGTATATTTCTTTTTTACTGTTTCATAGATATTTAAATTTATAGTAATTTCAGTTAATTATATGATTTAAATTAACAAATCACAGATTCCTCAAAGGTGTGACGAGCAGTGCTTTACCAAAGTGTTTGTATTTTTCTGTCCATATGACTCAGAGGAAAGATTACGTATCGCACCAATTGGGGTCAAATATCAGCACAATGTGCAAGTTATGCTCATGTAACCATTACCTAGACAGCTGGGAATTTGTTTTATTTCAAGCAAAAAAGTACAACTAGCTATATTATTAGTAGTAAATATTAATTTACTCTCAATCGGTTTTATATTGAATGTTTATTTTACACAGTTTAAACAATATGACTAAAATATATCAAAAACTCAACTCTATCCATTTAGACCAATGACAACCACGCTGTCAAGTATAATTTACATTATATTTGTGTTTACAACGTCAGGTGTGGGATATATTTCATCTCGCATATTGGAAAAGCATCATCAATCTCACGGTAAAATGTATATAATTGTAGCATATTTCTTAATATGTTGTGGCGTAAACTATATTACGCGCAACATTCGCGTCTTTATAGAAAGGTGTTTCGACCTCTGACCTTTTTAAAATAGCCAATCAGTATGATGTATGGTCGATGTGAGTAAAGGTTAAAATCCGCCTATCGCTAGGGTATTAGATTGAATACCCTTTTGAGACAATCTGAGTTTGCTTTGTCGACATCCACTGCACATACAAATACATAAGCTACGAGTACTGGGTTACATTTACTGTGCTATACACTCGTCACGCAGTGCGTGGGCGAATTTCGCGTAAACAATGTACATTGCACGCGTTGTAAACGTCGCATAGGCCCCAATATTGAGCATGACGCAGCCCAACGACTGTGTTCAACTTACAAGCGAAGTGGTACGATATAACGCCCCGCCCGCAGTGCACTTCCAGTAGCTACGTTAACGCGGTGTGTCGTCTTGAACCCTTGTAGAGTCTCGGTATGAGTGGCCATTCGATATATCAATATATATATACACATGTATATGAATTCATCGAATTTAATAAAACTCAGATAATATGGAATTAATTTGATGAGCAGCTTTAGTCGAGCATACTAAGAACTCATTATTTCGTATTCGCGAGAGTTTGCTTGGCATGCTATAAAACTCGATGTCGCGATGTCTATACCGCGTTTTATCATATTTGGGTCGATCTCCGAACTAGCAAAATGCTTGTTTATAACTGTAAAATATCTGTAGTTTTATAATACACATTTTTTTTTATGAATTATCTACATCTCAAATTAGCCAAATCAAAAACTGGTTGGCTAAATTAGCCACAAATCCAGCTAAATTAGCTAAAATTACAGTATGATGACATAGTAGGATTAATTTCATTTTATTGCTTTTTTTGTTTGTTTTGTTTTGCGAAGTCATGCAATGAAAGTTTCCATTCATACTATAAGTCATACACAATAGTATAGTATGGTATATACATAATATACAACTGTCTGTATATACCGGCGTAGTCGCATACATCACAGATTGTCGTGTTTATGTCATCATGTCAGGGCTTGTTCGACCCGTTAGGCGTATGCAACGCGTTACTAAAAAATCAACTAGTACCGTTGCGCTTTACCTTTGTGTTAATTAGAAAACAAGTATAAAACAAAATTATACAAGAAAACACATACAACTATTAGGCGGCTCCGGAGATTTGCGAAATTAATATCAAATCATCGAGCCTCCTGCGTAGAAGCAGAAATGTCGGTTATAAAGTTAAAGTACATTTTCTGAATTTGTAATTTGTTCACAAATTGATAATTTTATTTCTGGTTTTCTGGTTTTCTTTGATCAAACATAGATTCATTGACGGAAGGCAGTTGGATTTATTATGACGTCAAGATGACGTGCAATTTAGGACAATGTTTTAAAAATCAGTAAATTTAAATTCTTTTCATTGTGAAAATGATTCTGATAAAAAATTACTATATAAGGTATAATTTTGTTAAGTCATCTGTGAGTAAAAATGGAAAATTAGCAGACTTTAAAATAATACCCGAATCCATTCGTGAGTTGAGGCGAGCGTAATGCTAAGTTTGGTTACGTCATCAACTTATCTTCGCATGCTCGTGTTATACCCATACCCCACTACAAAATGACTGCATATTTGTTTTCATTTCATTGAATTGAAGTGATCGTCGACAAATTGGTGCGAACGAGGACGCGGATGTGTATACGATTTGATGACGTACTTCGACAAAAAAATACCACGTGGCACAAATGGTTTAGTGTAGAGTGTGACAAGTAATTCTGATAGTTTTGAAGCGGTGCACTAAACTATCTGTAACAATCACGTACTGTAAAGTGTTGACACATCCCCCGCTGAACCAGACGGACACTTTCATTTATAACACTAAATGCCAAGTTCGTCTAATTTCGTTTCGCTGATGTCTTGGTTGATCGATGGTTCCTATGGTAACGACTCTTGCCGCTCTTCGATTAAACTGTACTGTAAATAACGAGAAGGATTATAATTAAATGTTGGTGTCATAATAATTAATCAAAACGTCATTTCTGAACTTGAACTAGAAAAGGCCGCGTTATCGCCGCTGTGCAAACGTGGTCGTTAAATAATATTTGCGTGTGTTAAAATTGCTTAGTCTAGCGGCTATAGTTATGTTAATTTCGTCTGGCTGATTGTTGATTTCGGAGATTGAATTAAGCACGCTGTCACGGAATAATATAAATTTCTCTATTTAAAACACATTATATTGAAATGTACGAAATTCGCGATGATTATACCTACTAGCCGCCAGGTGAAATCAGTGATAAATGAGGGCGTCCTTCTCATCTCGTTCGCCTGCCTCATTTTTCTTTTCGCCTAATGACTGTGTTTACTTAGATTTTAGTCATTTTGATAAATGGCGGGAATTTAACCTGGGGTTAACCAGGGGTCAGGCAAACCGAATGTCGTATTTTGTAGCAGTAGTAAGGAAGTCGTTTGAAACGAAATGATGTAAATAATATGAAAACAGGAGAAGGGAAGAGAAGAGGAGAGAAGAGAAGAGGAGAAGAGAAGAGAAGAGAAGAGGAGAGAAGAGAAGAGAAGAGAAGAGAAGAGAAGAGAAGAGAAGAGAAGAGAAGAGAAGAGAAGAGAAGAGAAGAGAAGAGAAGAGAAGAGAAGAGAAGAGAAGAGAAGAGAACACAACACAACACAACACAACACAACACAACACAACACAACACAACACACTGAAAAGAACAGAAGAGAACACTTATTGAGTGTACGTCTCAAGAACCCCATAATATTTGAATTGGTATGTCAATTGAGATGTCAAAACACGTGGTCTCTGCGTCATAGTAAAACTTACTGTTAAACAAATATACAGCATTCGCCTAGACTCAGTGGACGAGAATTGATCAATTACCAAAATGATTTACTGGAATATGAGGTCGGAGGCAGGTTAAATAATGAACTCCCGTATCTTTGCCACGAATCTCTGTCGTATTAAATCGATGTTTTTTTTTATTATACGGGAACTGGATATAAACATTGAAGTATCATCATGGGTAATAAAAATAATATATTTTATTATCTCCGCGACATCACTTATCGTCTGCTAGGCGTTATGGCGCCAAACTGAAAACTCTAAAACCGAGACCAGAAACTGAGTTTTTCTCGACTACTAGCTGGAAAGGATGACGTATTCAGCTTTATAGAAAGGATTCTACAAGACAACTAACTAAAAGTTAAAATTACGTTACGTTATTTATACAAGCCCAACAAAGTTGGAGTGTGCGGTTTAACGCGATTTTTTTTTCAAAACAAAAGATAATATTTTTGTTTCTAATTCAACGAATGAGTAGGAATAATTAGTCATATGTTTTCGAATTCTAGACCACGGCCTTGTTGTTAAAGTTTGCCAGTTAATTCATACTACAGAATAAATCGAAGGGATTTGGCATTGCATATTGTGGGTATTGTAAACAGTTTTATTTTGTAAACTGCAACGTCATTTGACCTCATTGTGATTGGTAACGAGGCTCCGTAATTAAAGCATGTAACTATAACTGTTTGGGAACTTGCCTAAACACGTGAAAATGTCCCACACACAAACGCCCGGGGATTCTCATTTAAGGAACACGAATTATTCGCTGTTCAGGGTAGAAATAAAATGTAGTTGCTTGGCTGTCTTGCCCCTGTAGATAATTTTTCAGTAACCATGACAATGGTTTCCAGAGACTGTTTGAAACAAAAATGTCTGTGTATTAAATTAAATGAGTTCATTAGACTTTGTACATTCATGGAATGTGCTCAACTACGTAATCTAGACCCGTGTTTAGTATTATCAATCGGAGCATGTGTTGGCACCACAGGAAAGCAGGTGTTGGAGGCCGGGGGGGGGCAATTATCACGCGCGATCTTGGCAAATTTAAATCTCGCGCAATACAATATTATATGAGGTATACTGCGCGAGTTTTCTTTTATTTCGTGCGCAGTACCCATTACATGCTGGGTGCAGTGCGAGAAGTTT
Source organism: Saccoglossus kowalevskii (assembly GCF_978046115.1). Lineage (NCBI taxonomy): Eukaryota > Metazoa > Hemichordata > Enteropneusta > Harrimaniidae > Saccoglossus > Saccoglossus kowalevskii. Next base: position 19,756,895 of record NC_140651.1, read on the forward strand.
CTTAATTTTTTTTGCAGTAATAGTGATGGTCAGTAATACAATGTAAATACATCGAGTGATGCTCCCCCTTATTAATATCGTTTGCACTTCGGGAAAACTAATTGCGAGTAATTGGTGGCCAACGTAGCTTTTTTATGGCAGAAAAATAAAATCTGGAAAAAATCGAAGAACTCCTGATTAGAGGATTTCCCAATAAGATTTCCCGACTTTAATCTGCAGTCACCGTCCAATCAACGCAACTGTCAATCAAAATCGCCATCACCCAATCAAATGCTAAATTGTCCCTAACCGATGATGATGAGAAACGAGTCTGACATTTGTAGACCCACAATCGTCAAACTAATATTGATTGATCATCGGGAAAGAAAATCGCTTAAAAGAGGAAATGTTGTCGATTTCTAATTAAGTTTATCTCTTGATGAGGAGAAGAGAGTTTTTCAATCAGACGAATCGATGTCTACAAAGTCATCTCTAATATCGTTAAAGTAATGACACCCAGAAAAACTTATCATCGGTTGTTGTACTAACTTCACTGGACACCTGGGATCTGACACTTTCCCCAACCCCTCACATGAAAATAATAAAAAAAAAAAACAAGTTCATCACCTGCACGGTGTTTGCCTGGCACGGGTTCCAGCCTCGACATGGGGTATTGTATAACTGATTGCATGTTATGCACTGCTTTGTTGCAAGGCACTAAGCCTAGAGGCGATTTGTACAGCGCGCGTGCTGTCACGTTGCCGGCTCTACCCCCAGGGCGTGGAGCTTGTGTTCTCATTTTGACAAAGCGCTCAGCATGAGTAAACTAACTCAGACTTTTCATTCAGAAGAAAATATTTAAAGATATAAAAGAGTCAGGTAATTAGCACAATAAATCACGCTTTAATACCCTGTGTTCGTGTTAGCGTTTTTTAAAATCAGATTAAATAAATTTCAGCTTTTGCCTTTTACCCACGTAAGGCCCGTTTTGGATCGACGTCTAAAATTATGGGATGCAGACCCCGGGATGTGGACGGATTAGCCTGAGCAGTGAGGACTGGAAACGGTGGCATCGGTCTCCCGTGTCGCTCATAATATCACTGGTCACTATAAATAAGACCAATTACCTAAACAACTTTTGTTATCATCTCGTTAGCTTTGGTTTGAGGTATTCAATGAATACCGATTTTACTTCTTACGCGGACAATGCTTTTACTTCGACAAGCACACGACGTTTGTTTTGTGAACTAAGAAGCGATCTGCCAGCTGCAAGCCATGAATTAAAACGCGCGATGGTCCTTGAACAATCCCCGCTACCGGGGAACAAACGCACCTTTATAGAAGGGGTTTTCAACTGACACGAATACAGTAAATTAAATATGCCGCATATTTGGTAGCGCTATTACTTTTTTTATCGCTTTATACCGGAACTAAAACAAGTATTACAAAGTCTTACTGGACAATATTACGCAATAATAGCCATTAACGAAATCGATATATATATATATTAAATGGTCGGTTCTTTACAGAAGGTAAGAATTCAAAATTGACGCACAAGACGTGACGGGTCGAACGTCTAGGCTTGGTGAGAACGTCTGCTAAAGTTGAAATACAAAATTCTGATATCGCTGAATTGAATGTACAGAGAAGTGAAAACTGACGAATAGCCCAAACTTCCCGAGGGCACTCATGTTCGCGTCTTGGCTATTATCTCCATCAACACCTATGTATTGGCCCCTCTTTGAAAAGTGACTTGCATGCACGCCCTATTGGCGATAAGAACGTATTTAAGTAATTTCTAAAACGACTCTCGCTGTGACAGACAAACTGTCTGCTCCACTGGGGGTTGAAACTAACAACAACAAGCTGGGATATCCTGATACAAAACGTTTAAATCACGGAGCGGGCAACGGCAGGCAAAACAGCGTGTCGAGAAGAATGCTTAATGTATCTCAGCAAACAGCATGGCGTTCGCAAATTCTGAGAGAAAGAAACGTGACAAATACGGAATATTGTCTTCTCAGTTACGTTACAAGAATTCGAATGACGACAAGGCATGTAGTATAAAGTCGAAGGGTAAACGATCAAAGCTATGTAATAAATTGGTTTGAAAGAAATCTCAGACAAAATTTCACGATAATTATTTATATATTTAAGGCCATTTTACGAATTGATAAGGCTTGCCCAGCAGCAATCACGTTTGTTCGAGGCACTGTTTCATAACTTTCATTCGATCCTGGTTAAAGTTTTGCCTGCCATATTTGGATGTGTCGAAGGAAGAATGAGCCTTTCACACACCTTGGTAGAAGTAAATAAGCAACCTTTGACGTTATTCTGTCGAATCTTTGAATCTAACTGGCACCATTGTATTTTCTCTCTCTGAGACTTCAGGGTCAGGCTTCTGATAAATTGCCGGACAAGAACGTTGGCGAGCAAAGCTGGCGATCTACTTCACCATAGTTACATATAGCATATACATCTCACTAAATTATATTGACGTCATGTTCCATTAAAAAAACCACCCGACCACCTGTTGCTTCCCATAATTTCGCTAATCACGTGACTTCAGATAAAATATATACACGCCGCGTGTGTGATAAATTCTGTCCGACAGGCGACGAAAACATTCGCACAAAATGGCCGCGATCTTTGTGCGAGGTGGAATAATCTTCAAAGACCCCCGCTGCGAGTTCGATTTAAAAATCACAATATTCGTGTCAGAATGTCAATTTTACAGGGCAGCTCAAAATTGAGAACTACTCTGAAAACGTTGACTTTGTGAACTTAAGATTGGTTATACTAATTACCGCACCAAATTATAATTTAAACTTTAATCTATAAATACTATTCTCAGCTCAATTTATACAAAAGGTGTCTTTTAATTTCCCACGTGTCAAATGGAATAATACTACCGGAGAAAATATATTGCATCAATAACATGACTTTAAGTTGTTTTAAATAACGTGAATGACATTATGACGGAGAACGTCCGCTCTTCAGCGAAGCTCCTAGATTTTGGATGCAAGATCTCCTCCAAAGTATTTTTTGGTTTTCTCATCCCGCCATTCTCCGTCGCGTCCATTTTTTCTACGAACACAGCCGGTTGTCTTGTTACAAAATGCAAATTCTAAGGGGGTTGGCCATTAGAAATTCTGGGTGGGGAATTGTGTACATTTTATGCCTTCAGGTAGTTTTGAGTTAGTTTTTTTTGGGACTATGCTGCGCTTATTTGTGTTTGTTTCACTGTGTATTTGCGTTTTAGAATATATATATACATATACATATATACTGGTATATATATTTGTAATTCTTTCTGTACTTCTTTCGTTTTCCAAATCTACCTCGTCACACAGAGTATATAATGATCAACAGACTTTGTAATGCACATGCGTTACTAGACATTTCTCTAACCCGTCTCTTGGCCGAGTTCTGTCACAGCTTTGGGTGACATGGAGGTCGTCATCTATCAATGCTGATTTCCTGCGAGTCGTTTCTAACCTATGACCTCAGGTGATTTGCTATTCTCTCTGTGAAGCCGTATGACTGAAAGGGGGATGGCCTCCACCGACCTTTGAGTCATCTAATCATTCGGCTACCTGGGCGAGTGTCGTCGAAAAATAACAGCACGGGACGAAGACGGATGAGTAACATCATATCATAAACAATCGTTACATGGAACATCTCTTCTTCTTGGGTAATGAAGAGTGACGTAATCCGGCAAGCCATCAACCAATCTATTGTTTGCCTGGCGTGACATACAACGTCTATGTCCATGGTTTGCAACAATGCGTCGCCATTATGGGAGGTTTTTTTGGGGGGGTGAAGTGGAGGGGTACAATTCACGGACTTCTCTACTGGTTTGGAGCGTGGGACAATGAAGTATAATCGAGGACACTGGGAAAAGAAATCGGAGGTCTGCAACCCGAATTGGTTTTGAATGTTGTCGAAAAACGTCAAATTTCGGACAGTTGTCAAATTCAAACCTTGCACTGCTAATGCATTATGGCTGAGAACGTTCCATTGTATATAATGGGAGACTTTTATCATACTGGAAGCTTGCTAAACTAAATGTTAAACATTTAAAGAATGTATATCAATAATAATATATAACTTCTTCACCCTATGTCGCCGAGCAAAATTTTGAGTTTTGAATAAATAAAAATGAAAAATTGTCCATGACATTTGAGACACTTTGACATAATTATCAAAATATTGTCTGGTGACCCCAATTGCTTTTTTCGGTATCCTGGGGTCATTGACCAGCTCCAAATCCATAAATCGCCAATTTTGCCGGTTATTTATATTTACTGTTTGGTAAAATCTTGCATGTGAATGGATCTACTTGATGAGGTAGATTGGTTTAAATTCGATTACCATTAGAGTGGCGCTATATGACGACTGTGTTTGTTCACATGGTAGTATATAACACGGGAAGTTGCAAAGATACTAGAATGCCGAAGCCCCAAAAGGAATCGCTTTAAATGATGGCGCTATTATGAAGACGTCAACAGTCTTCAAGTGTCGCCTGGTTTTCTGAAACTGCACAACCCAGGTTACTTGTACATCTATATTTCATATATCTCATTATCAAATATCTGAGAACCCTGGTAAAAGGTGATATTTCGAATATGCATTTTACGCAAGTCCCCAAAAGGTCACACATCCGGGCACTTTCGTGAGCTATTATTGTCACGTAACAGCGATATTACGCCTTAAATATTGTCATGATTTTCAATTTTAATGACAACTGCTTGCATTTTATTTTTTAAACTATATTGTACATTTTTCAATCATAGCTAATGTCACCCTAACTCAAGGAAGTATCCGGTTGCGTAACATTTGAGACATGGATGAGACCTATTACACATATTTTATGTTGTTGTACAGAAGTACTTGTGGTAATATACATATTGCATAATTTATTTTGTCTGAATTCTGAGACAAATTGTTAGCCAACTCATTTTCTATTTTCTCATAAAGAATTTTTTCCTGAAATTAATGTCCCTTTAACATTTGCTAACATTTTATTTCAGCCATATCAAAGTGTGTAAGCGTCACATTCGTCACGCCGTGGGTCCCATATGACGTATACGACACGTATAAATTACTTTGTTTGATAACGTGAATTTCGAGCACGCCAAACGGCGAATATGGCGCTTTAATGAGGTGAATGCTACTTAAACGCAATAAAAATAATGTAATTTCCCAAGAAGGAAAAAAAAATGAAATATGGGTCAAAGTACTCGGCTCGGAGAAAAACGATGTACAAAATGATGTGAAAAAAAAACATGTTTTGTCTGTTTTGAGAAATTTGACTTTTGTTTCCTATTTATTTTCAAAATATCTCAAAATATTGGTCGGTAACATATTTGCAATTTACTTCAGGGGTATTAAAACAATATATTAGCTATAGTGTGTAATCATTATGCCATTTTATGCATATTTGACAGTGAATTAAAAGAGTCCACGTGTTGACTTGAAGTCTAAAACGTATACATGTGTACACATTTCGACACGAATATTGCCATTGCTATATGCGCTAATATATGTACACATGTTAAAACGCAAACGTGTTAGTATCATTCTCATGCACACCACGAGGGCAAGAAAAACAACATTTTTCCGGAATGTTCTTCATGAACCCTTTGCCAGTAGCGTCGTTTATTTTCGAAATCACTCTGCAAGACACATTTCTTTATGGGCTTTCAGCATGTTTATACTATTTATTGAGCCCAAAATGTTAAATACACGCATGATATATTCAAGTCGTTCTGACTTTAGTAAGCTAGAATTGTTTGGTTTTAGGTTGATGAATGTTTGGTGTGTTTTTCTTCGCACATTAAAATATTTGCTCGAATTTATACGCCTTGAAAATCTACGAGCAACCGTCGAATGTGTTCCTGTCATAGTGTAAGTTCCGCATCACAGCCCGTACCGGTTTTAAAATAATTTTAATCAATATATTTGACCTTTTGTATGGAAATAAATTTCAGTCATCTATTTGGTGGTTATTCATTTATTAATAAAATTATAGACACGTTCTTAGTGAAGCTTTCTTAAAGTCGACGACGGTGGTAGCAGGTCGGTAATCCTGTACATCAAGTTGAACCGAATTTCGTTTCCATTTACCATATCTTCAATTTAAACATTGCTAACATTTTGAAACGCTCAATTTCTTTAAAAGGGACACTGTACACAATACGTGATATGTTGCCGGTTTGCTGACATTACAAACAGGTTTCATCCACGTTTCATCGAGTGTCACAAATGCTTAACTCCTGGTTGATGTATCGTCTTGATTAAGGTATCCGTATCACTAACGTCCTTACCGACACATCATTGTTGAATTATTGGGAACGCACCCGGTTCGTGACGTGTCTTAGAAATAATGTCTCACAATTTGATCAATGTCGCTGTGGTAATTGGCCTCTGCACAAAAAAGGCCCATTTGCAGATGACGAGGCTAAGGTGCGATAGAGACCAGACAACTCATATTAGCTAGTTTTTCTTAATAAATGAACGGCAAAAGGTGTGAGTTTTATCGTATTTTGATCTCCCTAGAAAATACGCTCAATATTATGCAGTTGTGAGAACGAAACGTGACAAGTAGAGCGGAAATACGTGGCAGCAATGTTTTGGTATGAACCCGCAGTTTGTGAATGCCATACAACAATGAATACAATAAACAAAAACAAACAATGCAGAAATTTATACATTCGCATAATAGAAATACAGTGAAATATGAATAATATTGCAGGTAAATAACACCATACCAAATATAACCACTGCCGCATGAAAGATTAAAACACCTGCGACTATCAGACTGGCGGTGATCGATGCACTTTGTCGATCGGGTCAAATAATAAAACTTGTAGCTGTTAAGATTTATGTGTCAGGATCTGCATCAATTGGTGAAAACAACTCGGACGGCGAGTGAAATGTATTCACACACGTCTTCCGGCTTATCACAAAACCCTAGGACACTGTTAACAACTTTGACATTTGGAAAACTGCTAAAAAGTAGATGAAAAACAGGTGATGGCATTTATCTCGTCTCTTTCACTTATTATCTCGACATCTGTCACTGATTGGGGAGACTGATATGAGAGGCATAGTTACGACGAGAGTAGAATTGCAGAAATGTACATTTCAACTATAGTATTACGATATCAGTGATGGATGTTTATCCTTTTGAAAGCAACACTGCCGTATTGAATCGCTCATTGAAGCAGTTGTTATGAGGACTCACGTGTACCCAGTCCAACCTAACACGAAGATATTAAGACAGATCATCTTTTGTCCCGCCTTAATCCGCACATATTCTATAGATATACGATTCATCATAGTGTGTTAGCTTTGGAATTAGACGATAATACGACGGATATACCGAAGTGTCGGATTTAGGGAGTTTTATATTTTGAGAGGCATCTTTTGATGTTTTCTTGTCCGCTGTTTTATTCTTAAGTAGAAAATAATGATTTAGTCTAATTCGACGAAAGACACAGCAGAGTAGGTTTTTGTGATTTTTTTTCTATCGCCAGATTAGAGACACGTCGGCTGTTTCAAAGTGATCAGCAAGACGCAATTAAGAAGGATTGTTGACGATCTGGAAAGCGCGTGGCGTCCATTACACAGTCCAATATACAACTTCAGTCTACAAGAATGATGTATGGGACAGTTAGAAAACAGGCACAAAGTGAACGCAACGCCTTCTATAAAACGCGCGTAAACAAAAGATAAAATGAGCGAGTAAAATTGTTTAGGTATACTCGACGTTTTATTAATATATTAATTATTTATTAATTTATATATATATATATATATATATATATATATATATATATATATATATATATATATATATATATATATATATATATATATATATATATATATAGTAATGAAACTAAAAAGTAAGTACTATGACGTAAAACGAATAGACAATTTCATATCGTTTTGAAAGTATTGTTAAGCCAGATACAATACAATTTTGGGATTAAACATCCAACTTTATTTTGAGGACGACAGAGGGAGAAATACCGGTAGCGGATAAAGAACACTTTCTATTATTACATTATATTTCCCTAGTGGGTCGCAATTGAAATAAAGAATAAAGTGTAAAATAAACTTGTCTCCGATGTCGAAAAAACTCAATAATTTTTAATTAAAACGATTTTTTTCTCTTGCTCATCACACGCTGATAATTAAAACACATCTCGCTCTAATGAGATAATGAATCAGTTTGACCTTTGACACGCTCGTCAACGTGATCGACGGACAACCTTGATCGGTTTTAATTAAGTGAAATTGAATGATTGAGTGATGACAATATTAACTGCAAATGTCGCTCATTCCATCTCAATATTGCCATTTTCTCGCATTTCTATTTTGATTAAAAATGAAGGCAACTGGCAATTCGGAAATAAAATAGTATTCCATCTATTACGTATCTGTGCAATTGTACTACAGGACTGGGTGTTGCAACTGGCTGCTTGGTAGTCAGTTTCCAATTGTTTATTTGAGTAATGTGAAAATTCATTACACGTATTCTGTTGACAACCTCGGAGACTGTGAAGACAAACTGTTTCAACATCGTAATTGTTTTAAATCAAACAAAAATTCATCACTGAATTTGGATCATAAATATTATACGTGATATTACACTCTAGATTTTTTTATGTTAACAGCAACGGCTGTAAGTGACGTCATAAAATAATAATAATTCACTATTATCACATTCAAGTTTTGGGCTGCAAATTGACATCTATTTATTTTATTTATTTATTTTATTCCTTTATTTATTTAAAAACATACACACTGTGTACGAGTTGAGCTAGGATAAATGCGAGCATTGTACTGGCAGCTGATCTTTAACTAATTTGCCGTCTGTTTTCATCACAACTAAATCGGAAACCAGCCATGTCATAATCCCGAAAACGAATACCGAATAGACAAGAATCAGTAGCCGGATGAAAGTAACGTACTACGTACTAGTATAAGAAAAATCCACATTGCACAAGAATTCCGAAGTAGATATGCTCGAGAAGTTATCAATGCTCAATTCGTTCGCCATAGAAAAATAAATGTTAACAAAATTCTGTTGACTTGATGTCAGTAAAAATTGTGTTATATTTTTTTGTTTATTGCGATCATCTACCCCAGATATGTATGAGTCATTCAATACGCGACGCTCCAAATGTGTCGGTAAGCATGGAAACGGCTTCTGAACGTGATTTTTCCAAAACGTCCCGATTTTGTGCTAAACAACAGCCCACAATAAATTGATTTCTTTGCCGTGATTGGAATCTAATTTAACAGACTTATTAGTAAGGTGATTATTCCTGATTGCAAATATCATAATTATGATCAGCGGTAAAAAAGGAAATTATTTTCACCGCAAATGGTCTTGGTTGTGTACTTGATGGAAGAGACTGTGTGCGAGTACAAAGCGGTACGTGACGAGAAGGGTTTCCTCCGTTCACTGTTACTTTTTTGGCGTGATGTTTCATGATTACCTCTGTGAAACGCGTTGTTTGGGGGAAATTGCTTCTGTGAACGACTCTTTCTGCTCACCACAATGTCAAAATGTTGTGCCTCGTTATTTTTGGGGTAACTGTTGAAACATTTCCGTGTTTACGTTTTTATTTGAGGTGTACACATGTTTGCTTAACCGCGATGTTAACCGCAACATATCACTATGCCTCGTTGCGATGGGGTTTCCGATGATATACTTGTTGTTTATGTGTGTGTATGTGTGTGTGTCAACAGAAAAGCATTTCTGTAATCTCAACTCGATGTCGAAACAGTTATAGGTAAATTGAACATTTTCTTTGCCCATAACAAGCTACTATTCTCAGAGGCAGAAAAAAAGATGAGTTGATAAAAGTGAAAGAGAACTGGGTAAAGTACATCCCCGGGCTTTTGTTCATCATGGTATGATCATCGTAACTGACGTTAATTATTGAGGAACCCTCAACTAGATCTGACGGTTTTGCTTGTTACATGGAGTGACTCTGGGTTACATCAAATACCGCCACCATATTAAACGCGGACAGATTGACCAACAATAGAATAATTGAGGTTTAGTTCGTCAGAAATCAGAAGGTGTAACACAATGACACCATGACAACGTGTCACGTTATGAGCAGGTGGGAAGAGCGTCTTTGAATGGCAAAAAGAACAGTGTCCCTCAGAGTCAATTTGAACTACACGAATCGGGCCCACAAGGTTCCGTGATTTGAGTACTTAAGCATGCTAATGTACTAATTTTCGGGGGAAACGCCTAAATTTTAAACAGTATAATTCTAGCAATATGCCAACAAGGCTGAAGGTATTTTTATATGAAATCCACCTTGTTTTAAAATGGTGTGTAAAAAAATAAAGAAAATAAAAAAAGGAAAAAGTCAAACACTGTGCATCAAATAATATACCGAGCGTTACAACTAACATCGTCAGCCACTGAGAATAAAACATGTACCTTGGTTAAGACGATACAGTCCCACAGGCTAAGATCCATCGCCGTCTACACTGTCGAGCTTAAACTTGTCGTCTTTATCATGTACCTATTAGAAACATCTGCCGTTATTGGCTGTTTTACGGTGGGGAGCGAGATTTCCTCAACCGGCCATCTTGAAATATCGAGTCCATGATGGTCTGCAGTTAAATTTTGGGTCCATTAGCTAGTATGTTCATCCGCTAAAACGATAATAAGTCGACCATTTCGCGGTTTCAGTACACACCTCTTGACATAAAATCGGCTCAACGAAATCATCTTCTCGAAGAACGCTATTACACCTATGAAAAACGTTCTTTTGACAGGATAATATTTCCATGGACAGTGTGCGTCTGGCCCGTGTTGCCCGCCCGTGTTTGCAGCATCTACTCAGTACTGTATGCTAAGTCAGCCTATATAAAGAGATTTATATATTGGTGTTGTTTTATTTATAAAGCTGACTGTATTTACATTTCTATCAATTACACGAGCCTATATTACTGAGCTACACTTCAACCGCTGTTTCTCGTATTCCGATTTTACTGTCACTCGATTTGCAAGATAATGATCATGGACGATGGGTGGGTCAGAGGTCAGGCCTGTATTCGTGATGTACATTTCAAGCGCGAGACTCCGGCTCAATGCAATAAATTGCGAGTATGCGTCGTTTCTAATCTAGGCAGAATAAGTTTCTGTTCGGGAAAGTATTCCCTTTTGGCCCATAACAGAGAATGAAAATGAGAACTTGACTTCGTGTGTGATAATTACTTTCGTACAGACATACTCCGATACACCGTCTACTCTCGCTGGCGGACACTCGTCATGAAATCGTGATACGCGCCAAAATTGTGTGTGATAGGTTTTCCGCTCCATCAAATTTTCGTTTAATTTCCTTCTATAATTTTTGAACAATATGACAGTGTTCGTCTTACATTCTATTTGAATTCGCTAAAGTATTTAGAATTTAGTCTGCGAAAGAAAATGATAGGATTTTTTTTTAATTTGTATTCAAGAAGTGAAATAAATGAATGATTGACGAAGAAGCGTGTGTTTGCGTGGGAAATTACAGAATACTGACGAGGACACATCTATAGGTTTAAAATCGACTCACAACACGAAGCGGAATCACGTATATTGTACGTTGTATAAAACCTGGACACGTTTCAAGGAAAGCCACATTTTATTTATTTGAAATACAATAAAGTTGCCACCAAGTGTTATTGAAAAAAAATCATATCATCCAATATTATAGCAGGGTGCTTGTTTGTGGGATTCTAAGTACCGTATAAAAAAAGATAATATCAGTCACAATCTGGACACGTGATTAAGCGACGGAAAGGTCATGACTTCATAGTCACTGAGATGTGAAAATCTGTTAATGAGTTCGTCAGCGTGAATGGATTGCAAAATGTGGAACGAACAAATCTTTTTATTTCAATGGAGGATAGGAACTGAAAAACACCAGCATGGCACTGTGATTAGGGAGATTGCTATAATCGCACAAGAATTGCATTTTTGAAAATAAGTACCGTGATGATTAAGGGTCGTATCGATCGCTCAGTGCGAGCTAAGTGAAAAACTACTAATAATATAATAATAAAAAGTGTAACACATGATGATGATAATGATAATAATGATAATAATAATAATAATAATAATAATAATAATAATAATAATAATAATAATAATAATAATAATAATAATAATACATGTAAAAACGAATCAGTATATCACAATCATGAGGAATGTTTCCCGCCAAATTAGCTCTCTCTTTATGAACCGTAGTTTGATGCAATTCTACGACATTGTGCGATGTTATTTTACCACGTACACGACGATAACAACATCAACTGAAATTTGTCGAAGAATTATAGAAGCGTAACAACTTCTCCAAAGCACATTTTGCTCACGAAGATGTCACTGATTCGATCTCGGCTCGGTTATTACAGTTTGAGGCGAAAAACACACTTCTCAATATAAAGCAGTTGTTGAATACGGTACAGCAGACATTTCTCATGTCTATATAGGTATGCTATATGAGCTATAAGTCTATAAGTTCTTCAATATTGAATTACGTTTTAAACTAGGTTACGCTCGCCTTCGCCTCGATGCAATGACATATAAGTGCTGTCGTATTGTAATTATTTCCTATAACAATAACAATCACACTACATTGGACAGCGCGTGTAACTAATTATTTTGCGTGCATATTTTTATTTGTATGTAAGGTAGCTCGCTCCGACGTAGCGAAAGAAATAAAACACTCGCCACGAGATTGGAATGGTTGATGACTGCGATCAAATTGATAAAGGCCCCTCCCACGAGACGATGCTATGAGACGGAATCAGCGATAGTGTCGTTTTCCTATCAAATTTAACAGGCCACGGTTGCGAGTCCAAAACCCAACCGTGGATATGTACGTCAGCGGGGCAGATGACACTTGGAGATTAATTTAAAATACAGCACAGGAGAGATATACCGCGTGTATTACAGCCACGGAAGCGTGAAAAATTATAACAAGCAGAACAAAGGATGAAATCAAACAAGGTTTTCATTTCATCAAGGAAAAGTGTAATTTCCACTGATCGTGTTTCATTAAAGAAAATGTAATTAATTTGAAGGCTTGTTCCCGCCAATTGAAACTGACAATATATAGCGAAATGGACAAATCCTAGCAACATAGTGGGTGTTATTATGGGATGGCGGTTAAGGCTAATGCGTGGCGAAGGATACAAAACGATTCGTACAGTTCATACAGAGCGGTTCTAGTGTACTTCTGCGTTATATGTAAAACATACGGTGGAATCAAGATTTTGTTCTATTTTAGGCAGCCCATCGTGTAAATTATAGGTCAGTGCAAATGTGCATTTGAACTAATTATAAATATGCAGATTTGGCGAGTAGCCTGCTGCTTCCCGTTAAAGTGAGTTTTTACAAAGGTAAGGGGGCTAAGGGGAGGGTGGTGAAAGTACCGGTACACAAAACACAATGGGAGATGATTGCAAGTTAAGCAGGGAGGCCTGAGGGTACAATTTGGGACAACTTGTGATGTTTCACAACAATAATAGATGGCAAAGAATTAGATATAACAATTCTGCAAAAGCCAACATAGTGATGTTTCCTAGCTACGAATGCCTACATGAAAGAGTTCCTTATAACGAGTTACTGTGTAACAAGGAAATACCATAATAAATTCTCCCAAAAATAGCGCACTCTTGAGACCAAATTACGAGAGGGTATATATCTTAAAGTGAAAAAATATATGAACAATTCAAAGAAAAAATATCAAATTAAATTGTCCTTCATGTGTGTATAAAACAAGCCACCAAACTTGAAGCGATCTCAGTATCTACACGATATTTTTTTAACGTTACCCAGCCTTGAGTCATTTTCAAACTGTGACCGTGAAAAGGTTGCATCAAAACAAAAATAAACCGATATACACGAAAACGCTTATCGTATTGTGTACGCCTAAACTAGATCATTAATAATTCATTTTCAAATTACATAACTGTACAAGTCGTATATCCCTGTTTCTAATGACTACCTAGATATCAGATGTGATGGTAAAGGTCATTAAGACGAAAAAGAAAAAAGAAAAGATTAGACCCGGTTGGAATCGAGGTATGGGATAAGCACTGGATTACGATCTGCGACCATTGGGACCGTGGTCAAAGCTGAGCTCATTTGTTAGTTTCACCAATAAATCAACCCAATTAATCAGTGTCCGAGGGCGTTTTATTCCCTGTAAGCGTAACACGGCGACTTTAGCACACGTGTAGCAGTTGTGATGTGTATTACAGCTTCGCGGATATATTCAGATGAACGCCCGTCCTGACTAGTAGGCGCGGCACGGTACTAACATCGAGAAAGATATTTATTTAAATTGTGTGTACATATTTCTGTCTTTCTTTCATAATTTGTCAAAATCCCTGTGCTGTAAAGAAAATAGAAAGAAAGACAATTAGTGGTGGAACTCTTTGATCGTCTTATAAATGCCAAACCATCATCTTGAAATGACACTATCACAGAATTGGGCATTCTCCCTACGATAGAAGACCGCGTTCTTTATTGCATTTCTTAATTATAATGAAATCGGATGAAATCAGTCCCACATCAGTCGATCTCTTTCTTTTAAACTTATTCATCTTCATCCTAATAAACCCAATTTAGTCGCGTTTTCAAATAAAGTCAACTTGTTTTTATTTGTGGAGCCAATTTCACATTATATCATAAAAGTGTTGCTATGGCATTAAATTGTGACGCGGCGGGGGTGATTCAGGCTTCACAGAGACCGCCGAGATATGAGTCGTGTCTCATCATTTCTCGTTCATTTTCTGTCTTTATTATTGCATGCAATCCATTAAAACAATCGTAGTGCCAAGCCGCGTCCACGTTCGATACATTTTTTTAGTAGCAGGGCATTTTCTCTCAAATAGACTTAGAACAACATTATTTTAGAATAAAACACGTCTGGACGGACCTGAAAACCTGTATAATCTAGAATCATACCATTTTTCGTCAAACAATTCACGGCCAGTAAAATGGCGTCGTATCGCTGATGAAACATCACTCGCATTGAGACCACAATGTAATGTGTCTTAATGTTTTTTTTTTTGTTTTTTTTTCTATGGGGAGACTACAAAAAATCACACACGAGATTTTGAATTCTACGACGTTCCCGTATGTAGGGGACAGCACCCACGAAAAAAAGACAATAGAGCTTCACCTCATGCGACTTTTGGTATTTTGGCACATGTTTCGATCCTTCGGGTAGGGAATGCGACGCTATGGTAACAACATACCACTATAACCTACTCCCCATTGCTACGTAACGAATTTTCCACGCATGCGCTTACAATCAGTGGAGACGTACTTGCGGAATAAATTGTAAACAATCTGAATAAGGAATGATTGGAAACAAAAGTTTTAGCTGATCATCGCTGTAACTGGTCCGAAAGCGTGATGTGGCAACTATTACTAGATGTGCCAATCATTTGGGTCCTTAATAACCTAAACGGAGTTGTTAGCGTTATTCTTGTAAACACACGACTTCTTAACGTCATACCTCCACCAATTCACCACTTCACGTTTTTTTGTGCTTTAACCACAACTCACCTGGCGCTTCGTCGATGCGATACTCTCTGATCATTTTTCAACACCGTACACCCCCGCCCGCCTTTGAGTTACACACAATGCCGAACAAGGTAGCTTGTTTGTGCCTCCGTGACGCGGCATTAATTCGCCAAATCGACGCGAAATAAAAACAAAGCGGTCAGAGATTGATTCGAATGTCACGTGACAACGGCGTTAATCGCGACTCTTTTGGTGGACCTGTATCTCTTTGTTATAGCATGTTTTACTTACTCAGCACACTTTTCCCCTTTCAACAGCTATTCTCGGAAACCGATTCCGCCATTAACTGGTGACCTAGGCGACGATAAGGCAAAAGTCTCATGTACCGTCACTACTGTTGTGAAACAGCTCGCACACTCAAGCACGTGCGCTCAATATAACTAAACCTCACGGTCTTTTATTTGTTTTCCATTTTCCACTGCGTTACCCCGGGGCTGTTTATACAAGACGCGGGGTCGGCTCGTAAGCGCGTAGGACAAGATGAACGGCCTGCAGGCAAAAAACGCGTGATTACTGTGCTTTGTGCTTGATTTTGCGTTCGTGCGCAGTACTTCCGCCATGGGCGGGGAAAGCAATACAATTTAGAAGACGTCTAGGAAAATAGTAAGCGATTTACTGTAAAAGTCATGATGTACTGGATTGCCACCTGGCCAGTAGCTCCGCACATTCTCGACGTTGATAGTAATCGCTGCGAGCCAAGAAAGCTACTGGGTCAGCACTAATTCGCTCCGTGCTTAAAAATAATTATATTTCCTGCTTCTGTCACGTGATCGTGAAAACAAATATACTTAAGCAATACATCTCCGTCACAGTATACAGCGACATATGCCACGAGCCGCAGGCTAGTGTATATATGTCTTGAATTATGCAATATCAACTATTATACCCGACTGCGGCGGTTGTTTATTGCTATTGATATATACCAATTCCATTTTAAATAATATTTTGACACATGTAAATATTATTAAAGTACTACAAACCATGTACACATGTAATAAAGCGTCCTGAACGCTCTACTTGCAACTGTGTTCAAATAAAATCGTCTCCGGAACTAGTATATATCGATTATAGATTCATCGAGCTGTGAAGCAAATTTGTGTATTTGTACAATTTTGTGTTAGTGGCAACATTGTACATATGTAAAATCGTCTCAATTTACATCATTTTCAAGAAAATACAGACGCCAGCGCGGTTTGTGTCATAGCACTGATAACGTTTCGAGGATCGACAAAACTTTCTGGTTCACGAGTTAGCCGCTGCACTGAGACGGTAATCAATGTTTTTTTCCAGGAAAAAAATAGCATGCTTATCGTTTGAATCCTAAAGTACAAGATTGTCGCAATGTACTTCATTATATTCCATGTTACTATTGCTGCAAGTCATTGCCAATTCTATTTGACAGTAGGATTTACCATTGTACGTTATTCACGTTTTGGTTCTACATCTAAACACGAAAAAACACGTTGTACTATCGTCTAACTAACTAACTTGCATAACTAAGCACATGCCCTCCGCGGACCAATCAGAAGGAGTTTTCAAGGAAATATCACGGTTACTTCTAGTAATCGTGTAGGCTTGATCGCATATTTTGAAAAACAAAATTGAGTCATAATATTAACCGGGTTGATTATGTTAATGAACTGTAGGGGATTATTTCTCATGTGCATGTTGACTGCATTTACGACAATCTTATGCACCGTGTCAAAGACCGATGCTGCTGTGTTTTTTTCTCGACTCGCCGAAGCAATCCTTCAGTAGTCTTCGGTAGTAGTCAGTAGTCTACCCATAATACGCAATGACTCATATCAAGTGATCCCATACTTTCGTTTTCGACTTTTAATATTTTCCACGTAAGTCTTGTTGTATCCGACACTGTCCAATATTTCTATTCGGGGAACTAGATATTTAAATAAAATCAAGTAAATCTTCACGTTATGTAATTATTCAATGCAATCATGTAACTATGTCACGAGATACACAGAAACAGGAAGAGCCTAAACCGAAGAACACTAAAGTTTCCTAAAGCGTCGTCTCAGAGACAAACATGACATGTGGGTAAACTGAAAAATAACGTATTCATTCTCAGAGTTTTTTTTGACGACTGGAAGATAAGATGACCGTGAAACTTGAAATCTCCATCGTTAGCGTAAAAATGATACTATTTATCGAAAAACAAATTATTTATTACCTATTTCGTGTTTTCGTAGCGTGTAGCAAATTGTACAATAATTAAATCATGATATTGGTCAGAAGTCTTGTCCAGGCTGCCACGGTAGCCTCGATCTGGTAATTAATATTCTGTATATAGAGAACAACATCTTCTTGCGATAGAGGGCGCCACTTAATGTAATGCAAGATCAACAGGGAGCATGCAGCCGTTTTCTGCAGCAAACAAAAAACGATAAGTAATTATATAGGAAGTTTCGACCATGTCGAGACATATTTACGGGGAGAGAAGTTGAAATATCACTGATAAACATTAAATGCCAATATTTTTTTTAGAGAAATGACATTTGCTTTATCTTACTGTTTTACGCCGATTGCATCAATACAACACCGTACCGTGTGTGTAGAAATACGTCGCCACCAATGATTGCGAGACGGTCACGGTGAGACCTGAGCCTCGATATAAAACAGCCACAGCAACATATCATCACCATTGTCGATTTGACATTCAGGTTATCACGTCGGATGGATGATTTAACAACTAATATTTAACGCAGGTACTTAAAAAGATTACGTGTTCAACAGGGAGTATTCCGGTTAGGCGAGTGGGGTTGCTTTACTGTCAGAGAAAGCCTAATTTAATTGAATAATTTACTTTGCAATCATATTCACGATTTAGTAATGAGCTGAAGACATCTTCAAGATCTGTTCGTCACACTACACTCCATACTAACCCACTTCTTAAACAAATGTTGTCCGATTTAACGATTTCTCGTAAATTGTTCATGTCGTCGTGAAGAAAAAATATCAAAAATCACGAGTGTGTCGCGACAAATCATGGGAATTCTGTTCGCAATGACCACGTGTAGTCACCCCTTTGTGTAAATCATCATTTTTTTTTTTAAAACAAAAACAGAATACGACCACGAGATTAAATCGACACAACACATTTTCACAGACACTACGCACTGAAACTGAGAAAACCAGACCGTAATTAAATTCGATCTCCACATCAGCTTATACTGTCACGTAGTTCCCGATTTCAGAAGGAGTTGACAAGCCCATGCTGGATTTGCGAATTTTCCTCTAAATCCCTGTCCACACAGCTGAAAATGACAGTAACCACTCATCTTAAAAAAAACACACGAGATTGAGCCTTTCCCTTGCGTTCAATCATTTTATAAATGCAAAAACAGATATTTCCAAATTGCCCTATGAGGTCTAACCTTCGTGTACATACATTAAATGAAGCTATTTAGACCTAAGTTCAACTTACAAAAACATCATCAATATTTATATTTTTTTAATGACCCTGTCTATAAGGAAATATCTTTGAAACCGACGAGTGCATCACAATTATAAATTATGCAAAAAATAAATATTTTTCAAATGTACACAATGTTTTGATAAGTGTGTGCCATTTCTCGCTTGATGATTTACTAAGGTCGCGGGCACCCCTTGGGAAGCATCATCATGTTCACGTACATGTGCTATAATAACAATTCCCCGGTCATAATTATTTATGATGATGTGTTATCTTCACGTCCCAAGTAATATCAAGGTCGCAATCAATTTCTCTCCTCGTTTCGTAGTAATAATTGATATAAATAAACTGTATGTGTCAGACGATTTGAATAAACTTGTTCTCGAATAACACTGTAGTTTTTAAAATCGACCCGTCGCGATATGATTATCAAGGGGTTGAAAACAGAATTAGTGACACTACCCTGGTTATATAACGCATTATTAAAGGTGAGTAGACAGCCAATAAGCCAGTTAGTCTACGAGAAAGGAATACTGTCCCCGGTAGAACACTGTCCAAAGGCGCTTTTAGGGGCGAATGACTGTTTAGTACTCCATGCAGCGTGTGTATACAGGGAGTACGCTACACACAATCGCCGCAGCACACTGCAGCCGAGATTAGCTGGCCGCGTATCGGTGTTGAGTAGCACTCCAAATAACACTCAGGAAAAATAATCAAGCATTGTCCCCCAGCAAATTATTTCAATCTGTAATACTAGACATAAGAGAGATGAAGTGGTGGATCGGCGGAATTAATCCAATTATCGTCAACACAAAAGCTGGAGTGAACGAGTCGCGCAATGCCGGGATCGGGTATCGTGATATCGTCTCGTTTAGTAATCAAACGGCAGTTTGGTCAAAATACGCCGTTATCACGGAGTTTAAAGCAAGGGGATTATTAATGATAACGTTTTCGCATTAACCCCGTTGACTCATATGAGAATGAGTCCCCTTTGGAGCAACGTGTTCCCGGCTATTGTTTGTAATAGACTGCACTCAAGGTTCGATGCTGCGCACGCGCATGTTCCCTCTTTTATTTTAAGAGGTCAGGATATTATGAACGTTGAGTTAATTCGCAGTTAGTACACCACCTACTAAATGTGACACTCCTGCCGCGGAATAGAAAGTTGGAATTTGTATAATTCAATAACGTAAGACCACGCTAAGGTGAAAAAAAATATATACGTGCATAATGTCTGATACTTCTCAAAATACATTTTATTCGCTCTTAAACTTATGCCAAATGTCAAATCTGTAAAATATACAATAATACAGGCTTTCGTTTCCCTCGCGAAGAATTGTTGTTGTTGATATAATTTACTCTATTCTCACTTATTTCTCCGATTGAGGGAGATTGAATAAACAGCGAAATTCTGTTTTTGTGTGTCTTGTATAACTTTTCCCAAAAATACTAATGAAAGAAAAATAATTTGCGGAATAATTCGCAAGTAAAAAAGTAATCCGGACGCTACCGTACATCTTCCGCACTAACTTGAAATGTACATGTGTAGTGGTTACGATCCGTCACACAGTAAATGGCACGCGTGTAGTATTTTAATATGGTTTTATTATTGAGTTCTAGTCAAACGGTAAGCGACCGATTTCAATTAGCTCCAGAAATTACGCCTGAAATTGAAAAATTAAATTCTCCCAAACGGAACCCTTTGATAATGAAGCGTTCCCCACCGTCGGTCACCAAGGTTACCCCAAATGCCCCCCGTGTTCGTTATTGAAGTTACCAAATTTAGACAGGCGTGATTGTTGTTAATTTCCCATTGCGCGTCTCCTCGTACCTTGCAATAACTCGGAAACTCTTATTCATTTGGGACTAAGACCCTAACCCATAATAGTTTCCACGGCGTGTTGCTAGGATTTGTCATTTCTACTATATATTGTCAGTTTCAATTGGCGGGAACAAGCCTTCAAATTAATTACATTTTCTTTAATGAAACGCGATCAACGAAAATTACACTTTTCCTTGATGAAATGAAAACCTTGTTTGATTTCATCCTTTGTTCTGCTTGTTGTAATGTTTCACGCTTCCGTGGCCGCGATACTATAGGGGCTAACTTACCGATGGTAGATATTTATAATGCATCTACAAAAATCGGCTTGCATTCCTGACAATAACGTTCACATTTTGGGGGTTTACGATTCTCACCGGGAATGTTACGTGTGGCAGCAAGGCGTCATTGTCACTGACCTCATCTCAACGCATCGCCCCTCAGGATTTTTCAATCTTAATCAAGCTGCGATACAACCGTATCCCTACTGTGCAAATTATTGTTTTCTTTCTCGTAGTTTTAAGTTTAATTTTACTTTCAGGATTTTTCTCCCATTGAATTGTTGATGTATTATGTTTCCCAGTGCATTTCTTCTCAAAAGCACACAGTTTTATATATACGTGTGTACTTTGCTACAATTTAATACTTTTTGTAATCTTATTTCCAATTATCTTTTAGAACTTCGGAACTGCGAGCAACGAGAATTCCGTTGCACTCTAATTATCAGTGAACTTGGTTACGTGGTGCAGGGAATTTGATTTTTTTTAAATAATAAAGTCATTCAGTGCCATCAGTACAATATTTATAATTGTGACAGTCAGGTGGAAGTCGGTGGAAGTCGGCGACTCAACGTCCCTTTACGAACACAAGCTCGATTTTTTTTTATTGTAATTTAAATTTTACGAAGTATTTAATGAATCTTCACGATGTCCATATCGTATTAGGGAGGAACTAGTCCGTGTGTATTAGAGATAATTATTGTTCGTATTCACTGAAAAATGATGAAAACACCCCCAACTAAGATCAATAACATCCTATGCTCGTGACCTTAGCCTCCACTTTTATCCCGGTTGCCGGTATCTTAATTTCGCCTATAAATCAAAATTACCCTTGCGTCGATCCATTAATCAACTCACCGTAGCCATATTCCAAAGTCTCGATCCGCGAATTCAAAAAGAGTAGATTTGTTCGTTTCACGCTGACGAACTCATTAACAGATTTTTCACATCTGAATGGGGATGAGGTCACGGCCCCTTCTGTTACGCACCCACGTGACCAGATTGCGCTCGATGTCGCCGCTGTAATGACACACCGTATCGTGAATGAAGGGAACAGTAGGAAAACGTTGCCGATTTCACTGATACTTCACGTCGCGCGACCGTTAAAAAACACGCTGAGAGCAAAACACATTAAAACATACAACAACAAAGTCCCACCATTCGATTCGCATTTATCGTGAACGTCGACGGTAACGTGCTTAGTGGATTTAATGAGACTTGTCATATATTTATAAAATAACGTTCTGTTCGATTTTACTTCCTTGGCGAACGCGAATTACATTCCTAATTTTCGCTTACCATGGCCCGAGGCAGTTTTACTGAATAAACATAATACTTTGTATTATTAAATTAATACAGAATGGGCTCCCCCAATTCGGCATTTCTAACAGTGAGAGCTAATTTCTACGTGAGTTTTAACGCGGGAGAAATAATATTAAATGTCTGTGCATTTTATGAAAGTTCAGAAATACCGAATCGTTTTGCGTAAATAATTGTTTACTTATTTGCTTTGTGTTTTTGTCATATACTAATACCAATATATGCCAACGAATGAAATGAAGAGGGGGAAAAAGGAAAATGTTTGAAAAATAGAAAGTTTCTCGCAGGCTATACTCACATTTAAATGCTGCTCTTCAAAGATTTGTTAATGTTAAATGTCAATTCTGCTGTGCTGTGATGTCCAAAACTAAACTGCTGACATTGCATGTTTGTGGAACATTATCACAAAGTAATATATGAGTTTATTCTTTGATTCCCCCCTAACGTTACCCTGAAGCATAATCTATTAAATACATAAAATAACACTGGCGATAAATCATTAAACATATAATTTTGAAAAAATGTTAAGATATTAAAAAAAAAAAAAACTTTCCCAGTATAACTCCACAAAATCATACTACTTCTCATTTGAGTTCATTCCATGTTATTTTATATTATATCGACAACCAATATTACACCCCTTCGATAGAAACTATATTTTCTGAGACGTACCGAGACCAATACGGTTGTCTCCGAAACTGGACACGTTAGCATTTCACGTACGGCCCAACACCTACGAATGGAACAACGTTTAATTCGTACCTATTACGAAACTAATCCGAATAGAACATTCTATAACGTTTTGGAGTTTGAAACAGTTAGCAATTGTTTTTATAAAGTAAAGCGTGGCAAACTTGAACCGATTCGCTTACTTTTTGCTTGTTAAATTAATTAATAAATCACAGGCTAGAGGAATCCCTGCTGTAATTACTGTAATACATTTCATTACATTACGAGAATATGAATTTGAAATGTACATCACGATTGCCCGTCTGAACTGTGACCCCGACCATCGTCCATGATCATTATCTTGCAAATCGAGTAACACTAAAAATAGGAATACGAGAAAGAACGGTTGATGTGTAGCTCAGTAATATAGGCTCGTGTAATTGATAGAAATGTAAATACAGTCAGCTTTATAAATAAAACAACACCAATATATAAATCTCTTTATATAGGCTGACTTGCACGCACATAGACGCTGTAAACACGATGCATGGAAATCACATACTGCTAGGCAACTTGTTCCGTCCCATGGTTCCAGCGATAGTGTGCGTCCAACAGAATAAGATGGATTATATTCTACCGAGTCGTCGAACACCGGAAGTGACATTTCTGTTGTGGAATACATGGAATCTGCGAGCTGATTTGAAACTTGTTTTTTTTTTTTTCAATCACGCTGTGTGTTTACATATAACGAGTTCAAATTTCTAAGTTGTCATTTTCTAAAACTCCAAGTGAGTCTGTTTTAGGGAAATCAAAATTTACGACAATATCTTGTATTGTATGCTTTGAGCATAGAGTTTGAAAATAAGTTTTCAGATTCTTGACTTTAAGCTATTTTGGTCTGGTTATATGGTTTGAAGCCAATTTTATCCGTTTAAACTTAAACACAAAAAATACTTTTTGGCTGTTTTAGAAAATGACAAGTTAAATTAGGAAATACGGATATGCGACGTCATTAATGTCAGCGGCGACTTGTTGTTTATCTTGTCCCGTTGTGCACGTGAGACTCAACGCATCAATGAACGACAGTCTTGAAATGCCGCGTACGGAAGAGACTCGCTGTTTTCCCACACAAGCGATGAAATGTGTACCATCTTCCGTTCTATTCACCCGAGTCGGTCCTCGATATTATACCGCAAACAAATACTGAGATATACCTCGCGGATTCATGCCAAAAAGGGGCGGAAAGCTGCTTTGTAGTTGTTTCATGTAACGGCCATCTGTGCGACGCAAACTAATCTCGTTGCAATTATTAAGGTGAACTGCTGGAGGTGTATTACAGCGATCAATGGAGGTGATCGGGAATTGCTTTGGACTAGTCTTCTTCTCTATTTCCATTTCCGAGACAATGACATTTATATAACCCGTCACTGTGCTCAAGTGACTCACCATGTTATACTACTGTGCATTTTCTTTGTTTAAAGTTGTTTTTCCATACTTTTAATCAAGCAATCAATTAATTAATTAATTAATTATTGTTTACTTTGTATTAAGGATATGCCATACACTATTCGATATCAACTGCCTTAACTGTAGATTGCGATTCGATGTTACTATGAAACATTGAAAGGGTATTGTTAGAAAACAAAATTAAGCGTTGAAAACGGCGGTTTGCGGTGGCCCACAGAACCAACTAAAATTTGCGTCTTTTAACAAATAACTGGCTCGATTAAATCAATACATCCATGGAATGTAATAATTACATACTGGGCAATATTTTTATTGTACCCGTATATCTTCAAGAAACTGTGCAATGAACAACAATAAGCATCATTAGCGGTGTCAATGAACGTGGAAATAAAAACTATCGGCGTCTGTTTCACCAAAAATACAGCCCATTTTTAGGTATACAGATGTTTTAATCAAACTGAAATAATCTTTTCAATAACTACAAATTTCTAAGCGTTACTCCCCAAAGCAGTATATTCAATCATGATTACACAAGTATGACATTAGTATTGCCACTATTTGCCCCAATTAAAGCCAATCCATTTTTTTGCGTCGACCACTTTGACGAGCATGCCAAAGGTTATCGCGATACATTTTCTCATTAGAGCTAGATGTGTTTTAATTAGTAACACGAAATGAACACGAATCGACGACAACTCTTTTAATTGGATTGATTAAATCATGGCAGGTAAGTTTATTTTGGATTTCGATTTAATGTCAATTGCTGATCACAAGGGAAATGTACACGTAATGAATTGATTAGTATGATTATGTAACAATTTACGGGAAATTATCAGTAGATTGTTATGCGAAAAGTAATTTTTTGCGCTGAATGATCTTCGAAGCACAACACTGAATTGTTGACAACAATTTACAGTAGTTCTAATAATGACATATCGACTTCGAATTTTCACTCTTTTGACATGCGAGTCAATTGGAACAAGTGTTAGTTGGGCCCGAGTGAACAAAGAACACTGAATTGGCATATCGATATTGGCGCTAACAACAAATATTCCAAGTATCCTTAAAAGTGGTCAATTAGGTGTTGTTAGTTATTGTAAAAGCATAATTTTTTGTTGACCTTTAATTTCACTATTTTGATATTTGATCGAATTAACTTGATTTTTAATCTATGGATTTTCCAAGTTCAAATGGATTTGATATTACAGTAGCGGATTACACTATCAGTGAAAACCGTGGTTTCGCGGCTCAAGAGTCATGATGTTTTGACAATCGTGTAATATTACGTCGTCTTTTCCGCTGCGGACTCATCTATGTCGAAGAATGAAAACAAAATGACACTTCAAACTAACTACCCGGGGTAACTAGCCTGAAAACAACAACCCCATTTCCCTCAAACGCTCTAATGCTAGACTACACCTACAACATAACTACGGTTATGTTGATATTTGAGACAAAGCAAACGATATCAGAATTGCGACAACATAATGCAGTCAAACTAGATTTACATTGTGGTGGGAAATATACCGGATTTGCATACTGCTTAGTAATAAATCGCGATAGTACACGGAGTAACTAATTTTCCATTACAACGAATTATCTTTGAAGTAATCAAGGTGTGCGCCAATCAGCCACGAATGATTCAAGTTGTCCCATTCAACCTGTGAATGTTAAAGTGAGACGGAGGCGAGGGTCATAAATAATACATCAATATGATTATCAGATTGCTTTGGCACGGGGATATGAATGACCAGATATCTGAAGAAAAGCTTTGATCAAGACATTTCAAAAAAAAAATATTGATTTCACGATATTGAAATCTACATTTATTTCACTCATATACGTCATTTTATCGTCACAGGAGCGCCCGTCACTAGAGGGCGCAACTAATTGGAAAGATGTTGGACTGGTGTCGGGCTGCCTGTAAATATGCACATTAAAATACTGTTGCAACTTACATATTGTAGTTAGGTGGGAATCGACAGCTGCACATGCGCAGTTGCAACAACAGTGTTCAATATTTATCACTGTCTTATACTTAAACAATAAATATCATGTGACCCATTATCCGGCTATAAAGCGATTTCAATCCAAAATAATGAGACTCCACTTATAATAATACTACTTTTTATATCAATGCTGTGTCAATTCTTATTAGGTTTTATAGAATATATTTCATAAATCGCAAAGATAACGAAAAGAACACACACTCCGCCAATTATTTTAAATTCTCTCGAAATCCATTCATGAAATCTACATAAGGACGGCGGCGTATTTCTTCGTATTGAATAAATCAAGACCAAGCGGATCCTTATTCTTACGCAAATGAGACTCAAAACAGAAAAAAAATAACGAACAACTTCAAAGACTTCAAAGACGGATTTTACTAAGTATTTTTTACTTTATTTTGCTGCAACTCCTCGTTTATACCGAAAGTATTTCCTCGTATTTCTATCAAAATTAAGACGCATGTAAGAAATCAAAAACCTCAATTCGGCATCGTATTGCTATGCAATTTGACAATTAATATACTACAGTATTAAGGTTCGGGCAGAATTTAATTTCTTCCGACAACCGTGACGTTTATATTAATATATTTCATAATTAATCGTCTCAAACAATAAATAGATATTAATTGCGACAGCTTCGAGAAGACGGTGTAGTAAATTACAAAGTTTCTGAAACATATATATACTTACAATAAGTTTAATCAGACATAAAGTTGTCGATTAACTAGAATCTTAGCTACCGTGAATCAAGAATAATCATGATCGTAATATATATCACCCAAACTATGGTGTATGCTACATAAGGTATATTAGTTAAGAAGGAATTGTATACGTGTCGTGCTACCATTTATTATCTTCAAAGAGTTTAATGCTACGCCAGATGACTGGAGACATAAACGATGACATCTTTTACGCTGTTTGTCTTGTTAATGGGTTTGGATTATAAATGTCATACGATGTCTATAGCGACGTTTTCGCGGCTCTCAAATGTCAGCTAGGTGTGTGACAAGACATTTCTACTCGCGATAAAATGGGGAATGGCAAGGTGTAGATTTTTTTTGTAAGCTGCTCGCTGCGCTATACGCATTCACCAAATAAATGAAAACCATCGAACTGCGGATTCAGGTAGCTTGCTGATATATGGAGGCACTGGAGCAAATCGATCCGCTGGGCACTGCACTCATATGTCGCTCACGTCAGTGCACGTCACGTAGTCTCTACTAGGCGTCCATGGTGTAGTAAAACGACACGGTCAGACACATCCATCACGCAAACTCACATAAATCGTCCCAGCTTAATAGTATACCTGTACTAGGAGCCTGGCAAGGTGTGCGTCATGGTTTCATTTCTACGGCTCTTAAATATTGTCCGCTAAAACGCTGCAAGGGCAGATATGTGCTTAGGTTATCTATCTCGTGTTAGAGTAGTTAGTTCGAAATAACATAGCCAACTCGTGTTGGCACTTCTACTAGTATTATAAGATACAGAATAGTGTACATTTCATTGTAGAGTAATTGTAATTGTAATCACAATTGACCGTACAGTTAAATAGAAAATAATAACCTCATATTGAGTTATAACATTGGATTATTGTCGCGGGTTAAATTGAGTGTTCATTTCCGTTTAGCAGTATTGACGTTGGATGTACTGATCATACCTACCAAAATACTGGGACTGGTGGTTGATATTAGATGTTGGAGGCATTGTTCACTACTCTATTGAGGATTCAGTTAGATGATATGAGACATTGGAGGTACTACTCATACCCACTACTCTATTGTAGAATCAGTTAGATACTATGAGATATTGGATGTACTACTCATACCCACTACTCTGTGATGGAATCAGTTAGATGATATGAGATATTGAAGGTACTGCTCATACCCTCTACTCTATTGAGGATTCAGTTAGATGATATGAGATATTGAAGGTACTGCTCATTCCCACTACTCTATTGAGGACTCAGTTAGATGATATGAGATATTGGAGGTACTACTCATACCCACTACTCTATTGTAGAATCAGTTAGATACTATGAGATATTGGAGGTACTACTCATACCCACTTACTCTATTGAGGATTCAGTTAGATGATATGAGATATTGGATGTACTACTCATACCCCCTACTCTGTGATGGAATCAGTTAGATGATATGAGATATTGGAGGTAGAGCTCATAGCCACTACTATATTGAGGATTTAGTTACATGATATGAAATATTAGAGGTACTACTCATACCGACTACTCTATTTAGGATTCGGTTAGATGATATGAGATATTGGATGTACTACCCATACCCTCTACTCTATTGAGGTTTTGGTTAGATGATATGAGATATTGGAGGTAGAGCTCATACCCACTACTCTATTGAGGATTCGGTTAGATGATATGAGATATTGGAGGTACTATTCATACCAACTACTCTATTGAGGATTCGGTTAGATGATATGAGATATTGGATGTACTACCCATACCCAACAGTCTATTGTGGATCAAGTTATACATACCCACTACTTTATTAAGGATTCGGTTAGATGATATGAGATATTGGATGTACTACCCATACCCTCTACTCTATTGAGGATTCAGTTAGATGATATGAGATATTGGTTGTACTACTCATACCCCCTACTCTGTGATGGAATCAGTTAGATGATATGAGATATTGGAGGTAGAGCTCATACCCACTACTATATTGAGGATTCAGTTACATGATATGAAATATTAGAGGTACTACTCATACCGACTACTCTATTTAGGATTCGGTTAGATGATGTGAGATATTGGATGTACTACCCATACCCTCTACTCTATTGAGGATTCGGTTAGATGATATGAGATATTGGATGTACTACCCATACCTTCTACTCTATTGAGGATTCGGTTAGATGATATGAGATATTGGAGGTACTACTCATACCCTCTACTCTACTGAAGATTCGGTTAGATGATATGAAATATTGAAGGTACTACTCATACCGACTACCCTATTGAGGATTCGGTTAGATGATATGAGATATTGGATGTACTACCCATACCCAACAGTCTATTGTGGATCAAGTTATACATACCCACTACTTTATTAAGGATTCGGTTAGATGATATGAGATATTGGATGTACTACCCATACCCTCCACTCTATTGAGGATTCGGTTAGATGATATGAGATATTGGATGTACTACCCATACCCTCTACTCTATTGAGGATTCGGTTAGATGATATGAGATATTGGATGTACTACTCATACCCACTACTCTATTGAGGATTCAGTTAGATGATATGAGATATTGGATGTACTACCCATACGCTCTACTCTATTGAGGATTCAGTTAGATGATATGAGATATTGAGGTACTACTCATACCCTCTACTCTATTGAGGATTCAGTTAGATGATATGAGATATTGGAGGTACTACTCATACCCACTACTCTATTGTGGATTCGGTTAGATGATATGAGATATTGGATGTACTACCCATACCATCTACTCTATTGGGGATTCAGTTAGATGATATGAGATATTGAGGTACTACTCATACCCTCTACTCTATTGAGGATTCAGTTAGATGATATGAGATATTGGAGGTACTACTCATACCCTCTACTCTATTGAGGGTTCTGTTAGATGATATGAGATATTGGAGGTACTACTCATACCCACTACTTTATTGAGGATTCGGTTAGATGATATGAGATATTGGATGTACTACCAATACCCTCTACTCTATTGAGGATTCGGTTAGATGATATGAAATATTGGAGGTACTACTCATACCCACTACTCTATTGAGGATTCGGTTAGATGATATGAGATATTGGAGGTACTACTCATACCCACTACTCTATTTGTAGAATCTGTTAGATGATATGAGATATTGGAGGTACTACTCACACCCTCTACTCTATTGATGATTCAGTTAGATGATATGAGACAGTTCCAGAACACACACACACACACACACCACGCAACTAAAAACTCAATCAGGTGATATGAGGCATGGGAGGTACTGTCCAAATACACCACTCCACTATTGAAAAATTATTGGGCTGATATGGGATGTGAGAGATAATGGGCATACCTATCACACTATTGAGGATTCAGTTAGGTAATACAAAATGTGGTATGTGTGCCCATGCTAAAATCTGTATTAAAAGTTGAAGATGGCAGGCAATGAACACACCCACCTCTATATTAAGGATTTAGATAGATGATATTTGATGGTCATCCACGTGAAAGATATGGTGTAGGGGGGTGTCCTATACCTTCCATTTTATGAGACAGGTAAGATCCTTAATAAAGCCATTACAATATTAAAAAATCAGATAGATAATAATAATATGGAGGATTCTGTCCACACCTCCGATTGTATTGATTGTTCGGGTAGAAGCTAGGAGATGTTGGAGGCATTCTTAATACTTTCCACACTGTTAGGGACTCATTAGGTGCTCATACCAATCACTACATGACGATTTAGATATGAATGTTGAACATTTTATGATTTCTTGAAATTTAAACTTGAATCTGTAATGCTAAATTTGCAAAACTGTTTGAATGTGCACATAACCGAACTATCCCCATTTCGGAATTGAATTGCCCGAAAGTGTTTCTACAGAACGTTCTTAAGTAAACAAGACGTCATCACGCGACTCCACTTTTAGCGTTTGATCTTTGTCGAAAATTAGAAAAATCTTGTGAGTGGGAGCAGCTTCCAGATTACGTGACTTTATACGATAAAGTGACCAACACTTGCAAGGTTGCAGAAAAAGGATGTTAACTGACGATTCTGAGTTGCGCTATGTGCCGATTTACAACACCGTGACGGAGGGAAGGGGGTATCACGAGGTAAAAAGATATCGCGTGAAGTGGATCGACTACCGCAAAATAATGCCACCGTTAGAATATAATAATATAAGGTTATTACGAAGATACCTCAAAGTATGCACGAAGACAGTACAGCGGCAGTATCGACAGTATCGACATATTTTCCCTTCAAGGATACATCATGAAAATGCCGAAATCCCAAAAGTTTAGAACAGAATCAGCGAACTTCTTTGTATGGAGTCCGGTCAAATCCTGGTGGCAGCCATGTTTGTTTTTATTATTAGAGGACGCTTACGCGCGTAATCATTCCATATTTGGAATTCGCATTTCCAAATATGGTAGTATGAAAATACCCCGTAAAATACCGCAAAATTACGGCACGCTGTAACTTATGGCGTTACGGTGACAGATGTATAATAATACATGATATTCTTTGAATTATTTAAAACCAACTGACTAAGTATTGAGTGCACCATTTTTTTTAATTCCAAGTAACTACAGATTTAAAGCGCAAAGTCGCCATGCCAGTATTCGAATTTCATGTAAACAGAGAAAGTATTTTACACGCGTTGTATACGTCGCTGTGAGTCCCATATTGAAAAGTACGCGGAGCGACGACTGTAACGTTTTAAAATCTAAGTTTTCTTCTTGGATCACAACTTACATCAGTATTGATGATAATCAGATCGATATCGGAAACGTTCGTCCTCGAAATTTACAATATCCTGAATAAAAATGCACCCACTCGTTTGTCTTCGCAAGACCAATTGGTCACAAATGTATACGCCCCTTCAAAGTTTGTTTGAAATCCACGCTTGCGCATGCTTAGATTTGATTTGACCTGATTGCAAAGTATTTTAAATCTAATATTTATAAGTGTGTTTGTCTTTTTGCTCATATAACAAGTCTGAGCGACAAACTAGGACGAAGAATTGGACATAGCATCAAACTTGTATTAAATCTTCGATTGATATATTGTCACATATTCACCTTGTGTGCATAAATAAACTACAGTAAAGTCATTGTTGGTCATATTTTTTTTGTTCAAATTTCATGACTAAGAAGAGAAAGTTCTAATTTTCAAAAGACGCCCTCTTCAAAGTCCTCGTCTTAAATGATGATTGTGGATACAGTGGAGAGAGACCTAGCTCGAGCCATTCCATTAGAGCGCGTCCGTTCCATTACAGAGCGTTCCATTAGAGAGCGGTCACGTGACGTGTGATCACCTGATAAGTGGTGGATACACGCTCTAACGGAAAATACCGTTAGGTTTAGCGAATTTACGAACCGTTACGAAAGAGTTTGCTCGTTCGAAGACCGTTTTTGTAAAAGCGACAGCCTTGGTCGATACACTGTTCATTTACACAATCTTTCCAGGCACCATACGCACTCACACTGTTAGCGGCGGAGTGAAACGCGCCCATGTCATGCCATTAACCGATTACTGACGTCTATGTATTTCATGTCTTTTGCATGAAAGCTATAAAATATATAAAATACAATGCCTTGCTATCGTTTGAACATTTCAAATATTTAATTAAACTAGCGTTTTTTTTGTTCATTCCATTGGAGACGAGTCGCTCTTCATTTCATTACAGGACGGTATGACCCAAACCACTTTCTAACGTCGCACTATTTACTTGAATTGATATGGGAGCCATTAAATATATTTAATACAATATATTCAAACAGGTTTGAACATTTCAGTTATTTAATTGGCCAAGCGATCGCGTCATTCCATTACGAACGAGTCGCTCTTCATTCCATTACAGGACGGTATGACCCAAACCACCCTCTAACGTCGCTCTATTTACTTGAATTGATATGGGAGCCATTAAATATATTTAATACAATATATTCAAACAGTTTTGAACATTTCAGTTATTTAATTGGCCAAGCGATCGTGTCATTCCATTACAGACGAGTCGCTCTTCATTCCATTACAGGACGGTATGACCCAAACCACCCTCTAACGTCGCTCTATTTACATGAATTGATATGGGAGCCATTAAATATATTTAATACAATATATTCAAACAGTTTTGAACATTTCAATTATTTAATTGGCCAAGCGATATTGTCATTCCATTACAGACGAGTCGCTCTTCATTCCATTACAGGACGGTTTGACCCAAACCACCCTTTAACCTCGCTCTGCTAACTCGATTTGATATGGGAGCAATTAAATATACTTAATACAATATATTCAAACAGTTTTGAACATTTCAATTATTTAATTTGCCAAGCGATCGTGTCATTCCATTACAGACGAGTCGCTCTTCATTCCATTACAGGACGGTATGACCAAAACCACCCTCTAACGTCGCTTTATTTACTTGAATTGGCATGGGAGCTATTAAATATAATTATTAAAATATATTCAAACAGTTTTGAACATTTCAATTATTTAATTTGCCAAGCGATCGTTTCATTCCATTACAGACGAGTCGCTCTTCATTCCATTACAGGACGGTATGACCCAAACCACCCTCAAACGTCGCTCTATTTACTTGAATTGATATGGGAGCTATTAAATATAATTATTAAAATATATTCAAACAGTTTTGAACATTTCAATTATTTAATTGGCCAAGCGATCGTGTCATTCCATTAGAGACAAGTCGCTCTTCATTCCATTACAGAGCGGTATAACCCAAACCACTCTCTATCGTCGCTCTATTTACTTGAATTGATATGGGAGCCATTAAATATATTTAATACAATATATTCAAACAGTTTTGAACATTTCAATTATTTAATTGGCCAAGCGATATTGTCATTCCATTACAGACGAGTCGCTCTTCATTCCACTACAGGACGGTTTGACCCAAACCACCCTTTAACCTCGCTCCGCTAACTCGATTTGATATGGGAGCAATTAAATATACTTAATACAATATATTCAAACAGTTTTGAACATTTCAATTATTTAATTTGCCAAGCGATCGTGTCATTCCATTACAGACGAGTCGCTCTTCATTCCATTACAGGACGGTATGACCAAAACCACCCTCTAACGTCGCTTTATTTACTTGAATTGGCATGGGAGCTATTAAATATAATTATTAAAATATATTCAAACAGTTTTGAACATTTCAATTATTTAATTTGCCAAGCGATCGTTTCATTCCATTACAGACGAGTCGCTCTTCATTCCATTACAGGACGGTATGACCCAAACCACCCTCAAACGTCGCTCTATTTACTTGAATTGATATGGGAGCTATTAAATATAATTATTAAAATATATTCAAACAGTTTTGAACATTTCAATTATTTAATTGGCCAAGCGATCGTGTCATTCCATTAGAGACAAGTTGCTCTTCATTCCATTACAGAGCGGTATAACCCAAACCACTCTCTATCGTCGCTCTATTTACTTGAATTGATATGGGAGCTATTAAATATATTTAATACAATATATTCAAACAGTTTTGAACATTTCAGTTATTTAATTGGCCAAGCGATCGTGTCATTCCATTACAGACGAGTCGCTCTTCATTCCATTACAGGACGGTATGACCCAAACCACCCTCTAACGTCGCTCTATTTACTTGAATTGATATGGGAGCCATTAAATATATTTAATACAATATATTCAAACAGTTTTGAACATTTCAATTATTTAATTGGCCAAGCGATATTGTCATTCCATTACAGACGAGTCGCTCTTCATTCCATTACAGGACGGTTTGACCCAAACCACCCTTTAACCTCGCTCTGCTAACTCGATTTGATATGGGAGCAATTAAATATACTTAATACAATATATTCAAACAGTTTTGAACATTTCAATTATTTAATTTGCCAAGCGATCGTGTCATTCCATTA
Organism: Saccoglossus kowalevskii; assembly: GCF_978046115.1. Lineage (NCBI taxonomy): Eukaryota > Metazoa > Hemichordata > Enteropneusta > Harrimaniidae > Saccoglossus > Saccoglossus kowalevskii. The sequence goes on from NC_140651.1 coordinate 19,792,153, forward strand.
CAGACGAGTCGCTCTTCATTCCATTACAGGACGGTATGACCAAAACCACCCTCTAACGTCGCTTTATTTACTTGAATTGGCATGGGAGCTATTAAATATAATTATTAAAATATATTCAAACAGTTTTGAACATTTCAATTATTTAATTTGCCAAGCGATTGTTTCATTCCATTACAGACGAGTCGCTCTTCATTCCATTACAGGACGGTATGACCCAAACCACCCTCTAACGTCGCTCTATTTACTTGAATTGATATGGGAGCCATTAAATATATTTAATACAATATATTCAAACAGTTTTGAACATTTCAATTATTTAATTGGCCAAGCGATATTGTCATTCCATTACAGACGAGTCGCTCTTCGTTCCATTACAGGACGGTATGAACCAAACCACCCTTTAACCTCGCTCTATTTACTTGAATTGACATGGGAGCTATTAAATATAATTATTAAAATATATTCAAACAGTTTTGAACATTTCAATTATTTAATTTGCCGAGCGATCGTGTCATTCCATTACAGACGAGTCGCTCTTCATTCCTTTACAGGACGGTATGACCCAAACCACCCTCAAACGTCGCTCTATTTACTTGAATTGATATGGGAGCTATTAAATATAATTATTAAAATATATTCAAACAGTTTTGAACATTTCAATTATTTAATTTGCCAAGCGATCGTGTCATTCCATTACAGACGAGTCGCTCTTCATTCCATTACAGGACGGTGTGACCCAAACCACCCTCTAACATCGCTCTATTTACTTGAATTGACATGGGAGCTATTAAATATAATTAATACAATTTATTCAAACAGTTTTGAATGTTTCAATTATTTAATTGGCCAAGTGATCTTCTCATTCCATTATAGACAAGTCTCTCCTCATTATTTAGAGCCCACTATGGCAGAAACCACTCTCTACGTCACTGTATTTATTTTATTTTACATAGGAGATGAAGAATATATGTAGTAAATTTCAATTATTTATTCGCCAAACGATTTTCATTGTTTGAAGTACGCACAAAGGCTATTGCTGATTCAGTTGCTATTCAGTTGCTAACTGAATGAATGATGTCTAAACATCATATACATAAAACTATTTCCTGATTATAGCGACGTTAAATCCATCTCATTAGGCGTTGAATTACGTCATCTTCGGTGGTCGTCTAATTTATTCAATGACATATATCGCCCGGCAGGCAAATGGTTTTTTGAGCTGGACCTGTATTTGGAGTCAATACAAAATATTTTGATGCATTTTGTTTCCCGGGACGATAGACGTGATGAATCGGTATGGTGGCATGACATCATCCTTGGGTATTTTTTTCTTATTTTTCATAAATCCGAAATGGTCATCACGATACCATAACACGGCTTATCAACACCTCCAATTAATATTTGTTCGTGATTTAAAAAGCGACATTCTTGTTAAAAGGTACTAGAATGTCTCTTGAGCGAATCATGTGATCATTTTAACATTCCTTATTTGCATAACTCCAAGATAACCGCCTTAGTATTATACTATTAATTTCTCCATTAGAATTGTGTTTAGTTCAAAAATTAGTCTAGTATTTGTCAGATAAGAGAAGAATCTGTATCATTGGTATGTTTAATTCCTGCGTGATTTTTATAATTTGAATGGCTATAATATACGCATATAATAACATTAAAGTGCTTGTGAAATGCCTGCTATTTTTTGGCCAAAATCATTTATTGGTGCATCAATATCAGTATTTTTTACGTTATTAAGTATAATATAAATTTCAAAGTGAAAAAATGGGTTTCAAATGTAGGTTTAAAATGTTATTTTAATGTATTTTAAAACGAGGCTCTTCATTAACTCCTCATTTGCATACTAGTACTCAAATATCCTTTTTGACATATGAATGATAACTTGCTGGTCAGCGTACATTGCCGTTAATCTATGTAAGACGCATTTCTTATTCAATTTTCTTGTCTTTGACTGAATTGCTACTCAGGTATTTGTTTCGCGAGGATGAGTGGACCATATAGACCACATATTATCGTTATAAGTTTATCGTACAGGGTTGAGTTAGATACAAAATATATCCTTTCTGACGCGTCTGGTCGCCGCGATCAGCCGTGTACTGTACAATCACAGTCAATTGCATTGTGGTCGATGAAGTCGATTGAAGTGCCGACTACTATTGCCGTACAACTCTCAACGGTCGCCATGTCTATGTCGACTTGAGTTATCGCGATTGTCATAATTACGACATCACATTAAAGAATATGTGGACGCAAAATATTGACAGTCCACTTATTACGCAGATCAAATTGCAAGAAAAGATAACAGAAGTGTGAAATCAACACCAATCACAAAACAATTCAGAAAATTTTAGACAGCATAATTAAAAACAATTGCGTGTGAATTCTGCGTGATTTACTGTTGACGCACCGGTTTTCGCGTCACGTCATTGCTACCTCTTACATAACACGAACTATATTAGTCTGGAAGCTACTTCTCAAAAGCCTTCTAAAAACGGTTTTAACTGTACCCCACGTCAAACATTGTGGAAACAGACTTTTCTTACGCAAAATGATCTGACATTTTCAAAAATGCCTGTTTCCAGGGCGGAAAATGCCCTAAAAGTGGTGAAAATTGACATGTTGTTATGGCAACCTGAAAATATTATGAAATCCTTAAAAGATCTATATTTTCAATACATATGAAGATATAGAAGTAAAGTTGGTACCAAAATGTAGATCGTGGATTGGCCCAATTATTTATGACATCATATATGCTAATTAGCTCATTTGCAACAACACTGTCTTTTTAAAGAAAATTATATATATTGCGTGATTGGTTTTTCAGGAAGATACAGTCTTCACAACACTATTTGCCCAATTATTTATGACATCATATAAGCTAATTTGCATATTAGCTAATTTGCATATTACTTAAATAGCATTGCAATTAAGTTAACCATGTACAAGCATTTATCTTATCGGAAATAGTTAACTAGGGGTTATCGAAATCCATAGGATTGTGTGTAGTCATGAAGCTAAGATCCCACGGAAATCTCGTCTTGTACACTGCGATATTTGGAACGTATTTCAATGAGCATGCGAAAGAACCCAGGACGCTTTAACAACAATGCGATTGATACAATTTCCGCTTTGGGAGAAGTTGTTTCTTTAACCAAACAAGGTATATATTTCAGTGAAATATTCAAACCATAGATTTTGATATTTAATGTCCAACAGGGTTGATAATCGCCAAATCATTCAGTTCTTTTACATGTCAAAATACGAGACAATGTTTTCATGGGATCTTGTTTTCATGACTTACAACTTACTAACACTTAATTATGTACCCTTGTCTCATTGATACTAAACATTTCATAAACAGTTGTTCCTTACGCAAAATGGTTCAGAAACATTCTATTGTCACTTTCAGCTTAGAGTGTGATCACGATTATGACAGTTGCATCCCTGGTAAATAATAAAATCAAATCATGTTTGTTACCAGGGATCCAAATGCCATTCATATGATTACAGTCTAAGCTGAAAGTGATTGTAGACCATTATGCGAGGTGTGGGGAATACTAACTAAATGGTCAGTTTGGTTTTCAACTATCAAAGTAAAATCCATTTGCGAAGATTCCAGAGGATCTATTGAGAAAACAATAAACAAGAGGAGCAAAATACCAGGAGGAATTCTTGGAAAAAGCGGAAATCAAGATGCAGTTGGGAGATGGATTGAAATAACAGATGACCGCTCATAGATAACTGAAAACATCAGAAGATATGCTGGTATGTCAGATGAATGCAAGTGGCTCTACAAAGAGGCAGGACCCTCCCGGATAAAAAAAAAGATGAGAAAGATGTGAGACGTGTAGTCAAGGTCCTTGCCAGCATGTTGAATCCATTTTCTAAATCAAAGAAGTTAACTTCAATTTCAACAGGGGTAGCAGCAGAAGATAAAACAGAGAAGTTTCTACTACTCAACAGAATGGTGATCAACTTTGTAAAGAGTTTGTGAAATGTCGACTGATCAAAGCTGAATCATCAGAGTCTGCTGAAGCATACATTTTTGAAACGCTATCGAAACAGAAGCTTTAAACGTAAACTTAAAGTTACGGGGCGAAATTTAATCATCAAGGCAGAACATTAATTTTTCTGCAAATTGGTGTTTTTTGCAAGGTCACGAGAGCTTCACCTATTTCAGGGCAGATGCAGACAGTGATTATGACTAATGATGATTTAAAACACCTTGAAAACATTGGACATGTATTAATTTTAGAAGGTTTTGTATGATTTCCCAAAACTAGTTTTGTAAAGTAACAGAACATAAATTTGAAGTATTTGCACAATTTGCTGCAGTGCAGATGCACACTTTCTTCAGAGTTATCATTACTGTTTTCATGTAAAACCAAGACACATGATATGGTGAATAGTTTGCTATAAAGCTTGTTCATTTCGCATAATTGTGCTTAGTTCTGTATGCAAATAATTTGTATAAATAAATTATTTTTTTCAAATCTTATTACCATGTTCATAGTTGTATTGTCTTATTTATAACATGTTATAATTATAGAAAATAAAATGATAACCTTCAGAATAATATTGAGCAAAAATAGTGTTGTGAAGACTATATGTTCCTGAAAAAACAAAACACGCAATATATACAATTTTCGTTGAAAAAACAGGTTTGTTGGTAATTTCTGAATATGCAAATTACCTAATTAGCATATATGATGTCTTAATAAATGATTGGGCCAATCCACTATCAACATTTTGGTACCAACCTTACTTCCGTATTTTCATATGTATTGAAAATATAGATCTTTTAACGATTTCATGATATTTTCATGTAGCCATAGCTACACAGCTTTTCAGGACATTTCTGTTCTGGAAACAAACATTTTTGAAAAAGTCAGAACATCTTGCATAAGAAAAGTCTGTTTCCACAATGTTTGACGTGGGGTGCAGTTAAACTCCAAATTCTTGGCCTTAGCTTCCAGACTATATGGTCTCTTCAAAAAATCCCAAAACATTTGTCCAAGTTGTTCTTTTATAAATGGGGGCAATTGTTTCGCGTGGGGGTTTATGGTATGACGGTATAAAGAGAATGTCCATCCCAGCTTTTTCTCATTGATTTTAAGGTTTTCGTATACTGATGTTACAACTTTGGATCGTTTGAAAACGCGTAAATTCGCACACCATTACGCCAAAAATATAACGTTTTAAAAAACGCTGACCGAAAAATATATATCGTTAATATTATTGTTAAATGACGCAGTATTATAAAATTATAGTACAAGAGCATGGCTTCCTCTCATATTTTGGCGTTTGATGGAGCACCTTTAATTCGGCTAGAGTCGGAACGCCGAAAACAGTCGACTGTTTCAGGATCGGTGGGCATGGCTACAACAAGAGAAATATCTCAAATTTACTCAGATACGAATAATCATTTTCAACCAAAAAAATCAATAATTGTCTATTTCAGTGGAACACAAACACAAAACGGTAAATGTGTGGTTTGGCATTTCACAGTCACAGGCATGTTCTTTGTAGAAATCATGACTATTAGCATAAATATATAATAAGCAATCAATAACATATTATAAAAACAAAATATACTGGTTCAAACAATAAAAACTAAATACATGCTAGTGCACAGCTAGCTGATCTTGTTGTAACAATCTTCTATGTGACATTCACATATAATACATGGTAGTCATTTTACTTTATACAGTCATGCATTTTTGGTACAGGATACTCTCACATGAATAGCTATATGAAATGAAATACTATATTGGAACACGCACCGCTCATCAAGTATTAGTCAGACTTAGTAATTTCATCACACATTCAACAGTGAAGTATAATATCTAGTGCCGGTGTACCATACTTAAATACATGTTTCATCACATTCATTCAGTTGTGGTGGTAGTAGCGTTTTGTGTTGACATGCTATGTTTGCGAACTTTAACTTAACCTAACCTAAAGGACCATATATGGGCATCAGTTTTTGTGAATTAAAGATAGGTAATTTATACATATTCCGCAGTAGATTCATCGAAAATTCTTCCAATATTATACACATAGCCACAACATTTTTATTATTGGATGTAGGTACACCCATGAAGAGATAAGTCATGAAGGAGATGTGATCCAGCATCAGCATATCTCAACTTCTCATGTAAAGAAATATTAAATCATTACGCTACAAGCAGTGATAAATGTAAAGCTAAATAGATGTACATGTATAATGTATCGGCAGTTGATACTTATCATCTGTACTATGTATATATCCATCTCATACTTCACTATTGAGAGCCACATCTTAATGTATAAACTGTAATTAACACCGGAAATACACAACATAGCACAATACCTAAGTGTTGTCCATGTATGCTCTTTGACATATTTGGCTGTTATTTTATAATTAAAGAAAGTTCGTCATAAAACACATTTAAGAATGCTATTTAATGTCATAACATAGCAATGTTCATGTGCTCGAACCTATCATAGCAACACACTAGGCTACACAAGCTTATAAACAGAAATATTACCTGCAACAGAATTGCAAGATCGTGTATGGGAACATGAAACACCAACACTAGATTATGCAATGCAATAGCTATTTCTTTGTTGCAAATACTATACTCGATAGTGTTACCCTTTCTCGAAGTATTCAATGCGATCCTGTATGAACGAGTCATGAAAATACAAAACTACCATGTGTTATTATTTGGATGCCACACAAGTCGCCTGTAAAAATGAGATGACAGCAATATGAGATATATGATGCAGAGAACTATACTTGATATGTAAATTACAGTGCATGTATCTTCTGATTATTAGAGATGTATCAGTAACATGAACATGTACAGGTATGATAGTAAAACAATATATAGGTTTCATCAATGTATTTGTATTACATGCATTATTAAGGAAGAGTATTCAATTTAATTATATAATGCTGACCATTATTATAATTTAGTAACTACTGGTGCCACACAGGCATTGTAACTTCGAGTTACGGGTGACATAGATTTTTTATTTTGTTTAATGTGTTATGTTTTCCGTAACTGGAAGTTCTGTTAACAGTTAATTCGAAATATATTAGGTGGTTGTCAAAGAAATTTTGGTCAATAAATGCCATGTGGAACTAATTAATTATTAATGTAAGTCAGTAATTTAATTACGTATATTAATAAGCAATTAGTAGTTGCTCCATATGTATCTCAAGAACCACTTAACAAGCATGAGTAAAAGTTGAAACTCTGGAACTATATATGTATGGTACAACAATTTTCCTTACTCTGTTGTATCGTATCTTTGGTAGAATTACTAACTTCATTACTGTTGATCACTTTTCGAATTGTGCATCTCTGACAGTTTAGAACGGTTTAACACAAGATTGAACACGCATGGGTTTTGGGACTCATAGTTACGCGTATTGAAAAGATGAACGTGTAATTATATTTTATTCAGAATATCTGGGAGTTATACACATAGTGGTTTTCGTTTATGACAGTTGAAGTTGCTGTCATGATTTATATTTACATGTGTTTAGTGTATATGAGTATATAGCTTTATTACCATCAACTTTTAATAATTTAGGAAACAACGATATATAATTCATTCCACCACATCAACACCGATGTATGCGGTCAAACATGGGGAAATATATTTTGCTTGAATAAGTTCCTGTAGGAAGATGTAGTTAAAGATGCATTCACACATCAAATCCAATAGCAAGCTAAATACACAAATAATGTGAATGTTATATATTAAAAGAAAAGTCTGACAACATAAGAACATACAATTTACAGTTTTTTCAAATCACTGTTCATTCTCTAGATATTTAACTTTTTAATAATTTATGTAGTACACCATCTTGATTCTTCAGCAAAGTATTATGGGTAAAGTATGACATCATATTCTCTGTTGTCAGAAATTGACAAATGATTTCATCTATAACTTCGAACTTCAAATTGGCTGAAAGTGTAGAACGTGGTAGAATGCATGTACCGGCGCCAAACAAGCATATAAAAAAGTTGTCAGGACGGAAATGTAAATACCAGTATTCATTTGTGTGTTTTTCTACCAAATGCTCAAATGTCCTTATATTGTATACAATTTATCAATGTGAATAGATTATACTGGTGATATATAACCTGTTGGCAACAAAAAGGAACAAAACAATGTCATTCTACTTTTAATGATTAAAATAATGATTGTTATTGTTTTCACGTTTTTGGCAATATCTTCACTTTATGTTTATTTGTAACATTCTAATTTCCATTACTACAATTATACACGTGAGTAATATGCACACTGACAATTTGAACAAATTCGCTTCAGTATTTTTCACGTTATAAATTAATACATTTTCTCAATTTTTTAAAACAGTGGATATGATGTCACACTTTACCCACAGTTTTTTGCTGGAGAATCAATATGACGGACTACATAATAGTGATGAAAAGTTGAATATATAGAAGAATGAAAAGTGATATAAAAAACTGTAACTTGCTTGCTACAGTTGAAGAGGTCTTTCTTTAGGGAGCATTATATTGTTTGGCTTGACTTCAAAGTACATATCATGCACAAATCATATCTACTATATAACTGGCCCTCGAAGTAAATAAAGCCAACTAAGAGTAATTTAAGAGTGCTGCGTTAAGTCACATTTGAAGTAAATTTCTCGCTACCTAACCACTATATAATAACATGCTATATAGTTATCTACTAAATGTGTCTAAAGAGCCGCCATCTTATAACATTCCAACATTGTAAACTATTCTAACAAAAAAAACAAAAAAAAATATTCTAACATGCATTTTTCATCAATATTTGATGCCCTTTCTTAGAAAAGTTCGGTGACCCTATATTTTTATTTCAGAATCTTTACCATTACAGTAACCCAATCCCTCTAGCTGGATTTCTGAGTATTTTTAGTGGTAGCAAACTACCCTAAGTAGGCATTAACTTTTTACACCCTCCGGAAATCAGTTATCTAGCGTGTTTAGAGTGTGTTATGATCCTCGCTTTGGACTCAATTCCGGCGTGCGCAGGTGACGACCCCCGCTTTAACTAACTTTGACTTAAAGGAAATATTACTATGACGTTGTGTGTTTCATGACTTCATTAAATAACATGTTTTTTATCTGATAAATGGGCATGTTTACTTCAAGCATTAACAATGTGTTTACCATATTCTGTTTATACTTATCAATTTAAATCGATGGTTTGTGGAATAACTATAGGTAACGGGATGAGCACATAATACGTGAATATGGCTAATCAAATTATTGAAATGTTGGAAACTGTTTGAATACATTATATTAAATATATATTATAGCTCACATTTCAAATCAATAGGATGACGTTATGGGTGGTTTTGGTCATACCGTCCTGTAATGGAATGAAGAGCGACTCGTCTGTAATGGAATGACAATTTTGCTTGGCCAATTAAATAATTGAAATGTTCAAAACTGTTTGAATATATTGTATTAAATATATTTAATGGCTCCCATATCAATTCAAGTAAATAGAGCGACGTTAGAGGGTGGTTTTGGTCATACCGTCCTGTAATGGAATGAGGAGCGACTCGTCTGTAATGGAATGACACGATCGCTTGGGCAATTAAATAACTGAAATGTTGAAAACTGTTAGAATGTATTGTATTAAATATATTTAATAGCTCCCATATCAATTCAAGTAAATAGAGCGACGTTAGAGGGTGGTTTGGGTCATACCGTCCTGTAATGGAACGAAGAGCGACTCGTCTGTAATGGAATGACACGATCGATTGGCCAATTAAATATTGAAATGTTCAAAACTGTTTGAATATATTTTAATAATTATATTTAATAGCTCCCATGTCAATTCAAGTAAATAGAGCGACGTTAGAGGGTGGTTTTGGTCATACCGTCCTGTAATGGAATGAAGAGCGACTCGTCTGTAATGGAATGACACGATCGCTTGGCCAATTAAATAATTGAAATGTTCAAAACTGTTTGAATATATTGTATTAAATATATTTAATGGCTCCCATATCAATTCAAGTAAATAGAGCGACGTTAGAGGGTGGTTTTGGTCATACCGTCCTGTAATGGAATGAGGAGCGACTCGTCTGTAATGGAATGACACGATCGCTTGGGCAATTAAATAACTGAAATGTTGAAAACTGTTAGAATGTATTGTATTAAATATATTTAATAGCTCCCATATCAATTCAAGTAAATAGAGCGACGTTAGAGGGTGGTTTGGGTCATACCGTCCTGTAATGGAACGAAGAGCGACTCGTCTGTAATGGAATGACACGATCGATTGGCCAATTAAATATTGAAATGTTCAAAACTGTTTGAATATATTTTAATAATTATATTTAATAGCTCCCATGTCAATTCAAGTAAATAGAGCGACGTTAGAGGGTGGTTTTGGTCATACCGTCCTGTAATGGAATGAAGAGCGACTCGTCTGTAATGGAATGACACGATCGCTTGGCCACTTAAATAATTGAAATGTTCAAAACTGTTTGAATATATTGTATTAAATATATTTAATAGCTCCCATATCAATTCAAGTAAATAGAGCGACGTTAGAGGGTGGTGTTGGTCATACCGTCCTGTAATGGAATGAGGAGCGACTCGTCTGTAATGGAATGACACGATCGCTTGGGCAATTAAATAACTGAAATGTTGAAAACTGTTTGAATATATTGTATTAAATATATTTAATTGCTCCCATATCAAATCGAGTAAATAGAGCGAGGTTAAAGGGTGGTTTGGGTCAAACCGTCCTGTAATGGAATGAAGAGCGACTCGTCTGTAATGGAATGACAATATCGCTTGGCCAATTAAATAATTGAAACATTCAAAACTGTTAGAATATATTGTATTAAATATATTTAATAGCTCCCATATAAATTCAAGTAAATAGAGCGACGTTAGAGGGTGGTTTGGGTCATACCGTCCTGTAATGGAACGAAGAGCGACTCGTCTGTAATGGAATGACACGATCGCTTGGCCAATTAAATAATTAAAATGTTCAAAACTGTTTGAATATATTGTATTAAATATATTTAATAGCTCCCATGTCAATTCAAGTAAATAGAGCGACGTTAGAGGGTGGTTTGGGTCATACCGTCCTGTAATGGAATGAAGAGCGACTCGTCTGTAATGGAATGACACGATCGCTTGGCCACTTAAATAATTGAAATGTTCAAAACTGTTTGAATATATTGTATTAAATATATTTAATAGCTCCCATATCAATTCAAGTAAATAGAGCGAAGTTAGAGGGTGGTTTTGGTCATACCGTCCTGTAATGGAATGAGGAGCGACTCGTCTGTAATGGAATGACACGATCGCTTGGGCAATTAAATAACTGAAATGTTGAAAACTGTTTGAATATATTGTATTAAATATATTTAATAGCTCCCATATCAATTCAAGTAAATACAGCTACGTTAGAGGGTGGTTTTGGTCATTCCGTCCTGTAATGGAATGAAGAGCGACTCGTCTGTAATGGAATGACACGATCGCTTGGCCAATTAAATAATTAAAATGTTCAAAACTGTTAGAATATATTGTATTAAATATATTTAATAGCTCCCATATAAATTCAAGTAAATAGAGCGACGTTAGAGGGTGGTTTGGGTCATACCGTCCTGTAATGGAACGAAGAGCGACTCGTCTGTAATGGAATGACACGATCGCTTGGCCAATTAAATAATTAAAATGTTCAAAACTGTTTGAATATATTGTATTAAATATATTTAATAGCTCCCATGTCAATTCAAGTAAATAGAGCGACGTTAGAGGGTGGTTTGGGTCATACCGTCCTGTAATGGAATGAAGAGCGACTCGTCTGTAATGGAATGACACGATCGCTTGGCCACTTAAATAATTGAAATGTTCAAAACTGTTTGAATATATTGTATTAAATATATTTAATAGCTCCCATATCAATTCAAGTAAATAGAGCGACGTTAGAGGGTGGTTTTGGTCATACCGTCCTGTAATGGAATGAGGAGCGACTCGTCTGTAATGGAATGACACGATCGCTTGGGCAATTAAATAACTGAAATGTTGAAAACTGTTTGAATATATTGTATTAAATATATTTAATAGCTCCCATATCAATTCAAGTAAATACAGCTACGTTAGAGGGTGGTTTTGGTCATACCGTCCTGTAATGGAATGAAGAGCGACTCGTCTGTAATGGAATGACACGATCGCTTGGCCAATTAAATAATTAAAATGTTCAAAACTGTTTGAATATATTGTATTAAATATATTTAATAGCTCCCATGTCAATTCAAGTAAATAGAGCGACGTTAGAGGGTGGTTTGGGTCATACCGTCCTGTAATGGAATGAAGAGCGACTCGTCTGTAATGGAATGACACGATCGCTTGGCCACTTAAATAATTGAAATGTTCAAAACTGTTTGAATATATTGTATTAAATATATTTAATAGCTCCCATATCAATTCAAGTAAATAGAGCGACGTTAGAGGGTGGTTTTGGTCATACCGTCCTGTAATGGAATGAGGAGCGACTCGTCTGTAATGGAATGACACGATCGCTTGGGCAATTAAATAACTGAAATGTTGAAAACTGTTTGAATATATTGTATTAAATATATTTAATAGCTCCCATATCAATTCAAGTAAATACAGCTACGTTAGAGGGTGGTTTTGGTCATACCGTCCTGTAATGGAATGAAGAGCGACTCGTCTGTAATGGAATGACACGATCGCTTGGCCAATTAAATAACTGAAATGTTGAAAACTGTTTGAATATATTGTATTAAATATATTTAATAGTTCCCATATCAATTCAAGTAAATACAGCTACGTTAGAGGGTGGTTTTGGTCATACCATCCTGTAATGGAATGAAGAGCGACTCGTCTGTAATGGAATGACACGATCGCTTGGCCAATTAAATAACTGAAATGTTCAAAACTGTTTGAATATATTGTATTAAATACATTTAATAGTTCCCATGTCAATTCAAGTAAATAAAGCTACGTTAGAGGGTGGTTTTGGTCATACCGTCCTGTAATGGAATGAAGAGCGACTCGTCTGTAATGGAATGACACGATCGCTTGGCCAATTAAATAACTGAAATGTTCAAAACTGTTTGAATATATTGTATTAAATATATTTAATAGCTCCCATATCAATTCAAGTAAATAGAGCGACGTTAGAGGGTGGTTTGGGTCATACCGTCCTGTAATGAAATGAAGAGCGACTCGTCTCCAATGGAATGGAAAAAAAAACGCTAGACTAATTAAATATTTGAATTGTTCAAACGATAGCAAGGCATTGTATTTTATATATTTTATAGCTTTCATGCCAAAGACATGAAATACATAGACGTCAGTAATCGGTTAATGGCATGACATGGGCGCGTTTCACTCCGCCGCTAACAGTGTGAGTGCGTATGGTGCCAGGAAAGATTGTGTAAATGAACAGTGTATCGACCAAGGCTGTCGCTTTTACAAAAACGGTCTTCGAACGAGCAAACTCTTTCGTAACGGTTCGTAAATTCTCTAAACATAACGGTATTTTTCGTTAGAGCGTGTATCCAGCACTTGTCAGGTGATCACACGTCACGTGACCGCTCTCTAATGGAATGCTCTCTAATGGAACGGACGCGCTCTAATGGAATGGCTCGAGCTAGGTCTATTCGATACAGTGTCGCCCGTGGATTTAACGGCTACGTATACAAACGCATTTTCTCCTTTTCTGTCGGCAGCAATAGACTTGTTTGTTTGATCCTAATGTATTTGCAAACATATTCTTTTCATGTTTTTGTTTGAAATATTAACACTGTGGGGAGGTGTCCACTCATCATTTCTAAGCTGAAAACCAAAACAATCAAACACGCATTTGACCTTACCCTCCGCTCCGACTCTAACTCGTTTTAAATAATACTTTTTTTTTGACGTTAACACTTTGACCAAATCCAAACTGTTTTGTCATTATTCTTATTCTTCTAATGTAACTGGGAAGACAGTATTCCGTATTTAACACGTTTTTGTCTCTCAATTCGTGAACACCATGCTGTTTGCCGAAATACATTAACCACGCTTTTTTTTTAGACACGCTGTTTTGCCTACCGCTGCCCCCTCCGTGATTTAATCGTTTTGTATCGGGATTCCCCAGCTTGTACTTCCCACTGTATTGCACATTTTGTGTCTATCGCAGCAAGAGACGTTTTAGAAATTTTCTTTTACCACCAATTGGGCTTGTAAGTGGGCCAATTTTGGAGTGGAAAATTGCGTTTAAAAAGACTAACGCGATAGTCATCGAGATCGCCATCCACCGCCCGAATTGCAGACCAATTGCAGAAAAAGCGTCATGTAAGATGAAATCGGATAGATGCGATTTACAATTTAAATACTTTAATATTCCAGATCAGTTTTAACCTTTGCGCGTCATCACGCCCTCGCCATGTGCACCCCAGGAAGTAACAATAAATTCACAAACTGTAAATTAGACCCCCTAGGTGAGTCATTGATGTCACATTCATCAAAACATCACGCGTACCGCGGTGTTCAGGGGCTTTAGCAAAACCCCGACAAAGATTCCCTCTTTTTCTAAACGCTGAACTCCGCCTGACACCAATATACTGTAATCATGTTCCTTGCAATTCCTGCAAAATATGAAAAATTAAATTTGTCTTATGAATTGATTCCTCAGTTATACCGCGTTAATTTCAATATTAAGGGCACCGTGCAACGGTATGACGTGACTGCATTCAAGGGTGCCGCATTCCGATCAATGGGCAAAGGTGAAACTTGACAGTCGAACGTATTTTCTCGAATTTTATTAGAAATTGCAACGTTTCTGCATATGGTGTGTAGGTAACACCGGTAACGAATCGACCTTCCAGTATGCGATCAAATCGTGAGAAAATTATCATGCCTGCCAGTGGCTCACGGTGAATTACATAATGGTTTTCTTGTGCAATAGGGATGAAAACTTTAATAAAACTGTTCATCGAAACCCGAACCCAGATTCGATTTACTCCAACTCAAAAACACGCCTTCGTCCCCTTCATATGAGTGAGTCCCACTTAGATTTTTATTCATGGCTTGCAGCTGGCAGATCGCTTCTTAGTTCACAAAACAAACGTCGTGTGCTTGTCGAAATAAAAGCATTGTCCGCGTAAGAAGTAAAATCGGTATTCATTGAATACCTCAAACCAAAGCTAACGAGATGATAACAAAAGTTGTTTAGGTAATTGGTCATACGCATTGTAGCCACTGCTTTTCTAGGGTGAAAAGCTGGTGGAACGATGCTTCGACTTCTTGCACGTATACATTCAAATTGCATTTCAAGAGGGGGTTTACTTCTTTGTATTACCTTTTGTTATCAAACCAGGCGATCTGCTAGTACAATGAGACATGTGATTTATTACGTTACCGTTTTGTCCGACAATCATAGTATATGTCCCCCTCCCCATGAATGAAAAGTTGAGGCTCGCTTCTCCTGCTCGACAATTTGTTAAAATACGAGCCTTCTTTGCAACCAATGGGTGTTGAATAATGACATAATGGGACAATAATCCCACTGCACTATTCAAAGAGTCGCGCTGAAATGATGATTGGGCATTAAAACGGGTCGTACATTTGTAGATATTTTCTATTGGATATCTAATAAGTACAAACGTATACATTTCCGCCTTTGTTTTTATGCAAATCAAGCATACATACACCATGGACATCAATTCTATCTTAGTTAATTTAAAAAGCTTTGTTTCAAGTTCTTGTCGTCAAAAATCCACAAATGTAATAACGTATATGTTTTAGCTTGGTATTCTTTCTGGTCAAGAAGCCGATTGCGAGTCTGCAAATGTCGTGTATACTTCGTTTGATGATGACTGCGAGTACGAGTCTACAAATACTAAGCTTCGCTTCACCGGATTGGCCCAGAACAATCACGTGATTGACGGGTGAATTGATTGGGAAATCTCATTGGGAAACGAGAGGTCTCTCTTGTTGTTGTCAGTTGTTTTGGTTAAGAGAAATTTTGGTTAAGATCCAATTAAATGCAATTAGTCTCTTAAGTGTTCCACAAGCGATAATTACCAAGAAAAGTGTCACCCGGTGTCCTTTCATCTCTGTTGATTATCTCCAATATGGCCGCCTTTAGAAAACATTACGGCGCCAGACTACTCGTTTCAATACAGGTTTTCTATCGACATTAGCCGATAAGAGCCGGTAAGAGAATAACCTGGGTTAACATTTAATATAGTTTAGAAGAACAGGAACACGTTTTGATATGTTGAATAACATTGTGACTTGTTCACATACCCCATACATGCATTTTCTTATTTTTTAGACGTAGCCATCATGATACATTCGAGGAAGATGTGCACTCTAATTCATTACTTAATACAATAAATGTGGGTCGTAGTTGACTCAATGGCCGTTAGAAAAAAATATGCCTTTAGTAGGTGTCGACTTGCTCGCCTCTATAATGATGTGATGCCGTAGTCATATAACCAGTCCCATTCCGTACTTGCCAGACTGTATTACCGAGATCTAAATTGCAATGCAGATTGATGTACGCCTACTCAAGTAGAACTGTTCGAATTTGCTTAGTGGCTGCATCGCATTCAAGTTGCGTCATACACCGCAAAACGTGACGTGTTCTCGTGAACATTGCGTCACTATTTAAAATGGGCGGGGTGACACGTGGTTGCTTCTGTGTAGTGTGCTCACAGCCAACTACAGGGGTTTGAAACGAGATATGACAAAAAACGAAGTGACTCGGGCAAAACTTCGCATCAGCCGTCACGATGGCGCCAAACAACAGGCATGTATCCCTGAGATAATAAAATATATTGTTTTATTACCCACGATGATACTTTTAAGTTTATTTTACGTTATTGTATCATTAAAATCGATTTTAATACACTCGTGATAAAGATACCAGAGTTTGGGATAAAATCTTGACTCTTCACTTGATCACGTTAACTAATATCGTTGGCGAAATTCTGATCGTTCAAGTTGCTAAATACGATGTGAACCTGTGCCTATATTTTTGATAACAAGCTCTATATTCATTTGAACATATCCACTCAATATCTTTATTGTCATCCAAATTAGTGACACTCGATATGGGGTCGCATTTTATATTATATTGTGCAGGGAGTTGTAAACTGAGGCGCGATAGAGAACGAACCAGAACCGTCATTCAAGGTTACACGAAATTCGAAAACAAAATTCGTATACGAACGCTTCGAGTTGGACATTTTAAAAAGCTATCATAGTCCCTCTCATTATTGTATACGCTAGAGGTGTACTAACATACTGCGTAATAATTTGTATTCATTTATTTATTGGTATACAGTTGTCATGGAGATTTTGTATTTTTTATATTTATATGTATTCAGATTAAATTAATGAATAATTTGGAGTGAACTCCGATCTGATTATTCAACACGGTAAACTATTTCTACATTTCACACGAATTTTCCAGATGTTATCGTATAATGTCACGAGTAAAGAAAACCAAATGAGCAAGTAGTAACCGTCATTGTCACGTGATTTAAAAGATGCTTGGATTAGCGTGTTCCGGGTTACAAATGCAAAATGATCAATATTCTTAAATATTGCTTATTGTATAGGAACGAAAACATCGTGATAAAACAATCGTTTTCAGCTCTGAAAGAAATCATTAATCACGGTTTTCATCGAGTTCAAAAGGTCACGCATTGTGACAAAATGATATTAAAAATTATTGCGGTAGCTAATATAAATTCCGCGCCATTCCCTCATAGTGTGTCGAAAAAAAGAAATCAGCAAGTTTGAATTCAAGTTCACTACTATGATATAACGCTTCTGTGATCTTTATTTCGGATAATAACACTGATGTTGACTATTTTCACTACAATTACATCGCGTCGCTGAAAGCCAATAAACTGCCATTTCGCCACAAAGGAGGTTGATTCGATGAGATCAATATGTAAACAAGATCATTAGGAGCTAAGACAAACGAGGCAGGTTAAAGAAATTAGAAGCGCGCCCTCATTTATCACAATCGCACGACCGCTGGCGGCTAGTACATATAATCAGCGAGGATTTCGTACATTTCATATATGTGTTTTAAATGGAGAAATTTATATTATTTCATGACAGCGTGCTTATTTTAATCTCCGAAATCAACAATCATGAAATTAACACATGTTAGCCGCTTGCGGGGCTGCTGGACGTAGTCCGGGGGGGGGGGGGAAACTCCAAATGAAATTTAAAATAATTACCGATGACATTTCACTGCGAACAGTATCTAATATAATTATTGTTTTTACTTCTAACTCCTATTTACCATTTTCTCCTGTATTGCTGTTATCGTACAGAGGAAAAACAACGCAATGATACGGCGATGTTAATATGTTGATAGCTATCTAGTGATGGACTAGTTTCGATATCTATTATTGAGTAAAACAAGAAAATTATGAAAACAGCGTGAAGCATGTGCGTTAGAGGTCATATTAGAACCACGAGGTCCGTGTTAGTAACCAAAAAATAGGCTGTTATCCCGACTACCACACAAGTCAGTTAGTAATTCACAGTCCCTCCGCGGTCTCTTCGGCACTGAAGAAAAAAAAAAGTAAACGGTCTCTTGGGTAGCCCAGCATCGCTGAAATGAAATCTATTTTTCTAGCGTACCTCGAGGGAATAGCAAACAAATCACCGAAATAGCGATGTAGTTGTTGTCTGTGCACATCAGATACGATAGATAGCTAATGAAGTCGTGGATAGAATTCACCCATCTGGAAGTAAACTCGCATCGTGTTAAGGATGTCTCTTTCTTATTTGTATTGTATATTTCAAGTCACACACACACACATGTACACACATACATGGCCTGGATAACCATCATCCGGCGTATCAAAGCAGTATGCGAATTTTTAGAAAAATGTAACTACTTAATAGAATAGAATAGAATAGAATAGAATAGAATAGAATAGAATAGAATAGGATAGAATAGAAATAACTTAGTATTCAAAGAAAAAACACACAAATACTGTAAAAGGCTTAATTATTCACTGGGTTTTAATTTCGCTGATTGGAAAATGCGCTAAACATATGTAAAAATTTAGCATAGAACACATTATCTAAATGATAAAACTGTGAACTTAAAACCCACTGAATAGGCCTGAAATGGTAAATCAGCGAAATTTAAAGCCAGTGAAAATTAGTCATTTTACAGTATCCTTTATTTCTCGTAGCTGTAAATTTTATATGAGCAGTGATTTCATTTCTTTAAATGTAGACGAAATTACTGTAAAACTTTGATGAATATTCGAGTCAATATGCTAGTAACAGACCTGCATCAAAATACATTTGTTGTGTTCAGTGATAAGGCATTTATTTCATCTCATACTGCGCAGGGACAATGTACAATAGCCCATTACACGCGGAGCGTCCATTTCAGGGGATAACAATATCATCACCATCAGGTCAATAAAAGACTTTGAAAATTTAACAAAAAGCAAATGTATATTGAAATTAGTCGAAATGGACTGCCACAATATCGACGGTCTTAGAATGCGACATATGGACCTGTATATTCATCAAAGCGTATGGTCGGTGATCAAAATGTACGAGTCGCCCTGATTTCACTTGCACGTTCCGTTAGATGTACCTGATGTTGATTTCTGCAATCAAATGTGTTTTCGTGAGATATCATTTGTGGAACAGTGATAAAATGTATGACGTCATATTGAAGGGACACTGGCTTTAAATTTTTGATATGTTTGCGAAAAGTTGTTCTGATGAGTGACGTCATCGGTGGAAATTCAATTAGTTTACATCAATAATATACTATTAATATTCGAATTTTTAGTCCATATTTGACAGGTGGAGAAAAGAAGTAACGTACTATCGGGAAATGTCAAAACCTAAAAATAACAAAATGTGTTGAAACAAACACCTTCATATGTATTATCACACATGTACACTTGCGCGTGGTCAAAATGGGAGGTCATTGACTTTTGATGTTACACGAGAAGCATATATACTCCCATAGTATATTTTTCTGTAGTATTGATGTGAAAGTTAGTAAAAAAATATTTTATCAATTCATATGCGGAAAAATGCGGAACGTTGCAGATAACATAGCATTAAAAAAAACCATCGTCAGCATTTAGAACTCTGCAACAGACTTTTTGCATGTGACGTCACGAGGGCTACACCGCGCGATGTTATATGGGAAACTCAGACGAGGATTCAATATGGCCGCCAGTAGGCCAGACAACGACGTTCGAAAGATCGTGCGTGCAAAGTGGTCAGGTTTGTACGATACTCGTGTAAAATAAAGCTTCATTCAGACTATAAACAAATTATCAGTTTAGGGAATTGTGACGACTGATGACTACGAAACACATTGGAGTTTGGATAAATTATGGTAACTGGTGACCCCGAATCATTCGAGAAGTATGAAGATCACTCGTTTTCGCGGCGTAATATTACTGTATCTTAGTTTAGTAACCTCAAAGTAGAATGCCTGGACTGGGATCGAAATTTATGACTGTAAAACAAATCCACTTTTACACTGCCTCGTATTATTTTTCATGATAATGGTTTGAACAATGACCTTAAATCAGTCAGTAATATTCCCAGAATTCCCTATACTCGTATAAGTACTTCATTAACGCTTTAAATTTATGTTCACTACTTTCGCTGAAGGGAGGATTCAAGTGAATATACTTTTTTCTGCATTTTACATTCAACTCGGCAAAAATCAGTGAAATTAAATTAAAAGGTAACATCACAACTCTATATTTGAGCACGTGCACTGTCGTACATGGAGTTAAAGATGCCTTAAAGCAGGAGGGTCGTCATCTGCCACGCGCGCGCGGGAATTGAGTTCCAGGCGACGATAACAACACACGCTAAAAACGCAAAGGCTCATGGGTAGACGCTTGTTTGTAAGCAATGACACGCTATGGCCATCTGACGTATGCGCAGGTGACGACTCCCCTCGCTTTAATTAACAAGTTTCCTTCAGGCATCGAATCTCTAATAACCCTATTAATATTGCATACGTCATAATCACTTACGCTTACAGGATGTGACGCATACACAATGTATCTAATGTCCCCCCCCCCCGTCTATTGCGTTATTTGATACGACGCATGTTCCAAACAAGATAATAATATTCTCATTTTCAATAGTTTTCCTTGATGGAAGAAGTTTTTCAAAAATTGTCGTTAGAGAACAGAACGTAATATCAGCGTCACGTTAATATGGCGGCGTTACAAAAGGTTTTTCAGAAGATATTTTATTGTGGTATCTTGAAATATTTTCTGTCATCGCTTTCGCTTTAGTTCTTGGAATGATTATTCAGAGAAACTCGACTTGAATTTGAGAGTAGAAATATTAAGTGTGCCACGATTGTGAGATTTTACTAATTAGAAAAATCGAGAACTGACGTAACCATAAAAGTGGCACAGTGCGTAACAGATCAATTGAGAACGATATGCGCAGACGATGAAGATATTTTTTAACCTAAATGTTTTCCGTTCAATTTCTGTGTTTTTTCAATGATTTATTGCAAATATAAATAAAGTTTATTGTCTGAAGAAGGTCTATGAGAATTGTGTTCAATGCCAAAACAGTGATAAATACGTCTGTCGTGTTTGTTTGCGAATTTTGCATATTTGAACGTACCCATGAATATTTAATCACGTGGTGTATTTCTCAATGACGTAATTTGAAACGAACATTATTATTGGAATGAGTTGTACTGAGTATTTGGAAACCCTTCACTCCATGTCAACCGAAGTTATATACTCTTACTAGAAATTAAACAACAACAGGATAAAGGAACGAGTAAAATACAGTTTAATAATGACGAAAAACAAGACGAGAAACACTAGGCAAGCCACGACATCACAATAGTGCCGGAGGTGTGCCAAACATCAGCAATTCTCACATGATGCAAAACGAACCAGAAACTACAATCACTTAATCCATTCGTTACAATATTAATATTTGATGTCGACTGACAGCTGACGATGGAGTCTATCATTGGATAATCAGACGACTAGTTGCTCCGTTCTCTATATTTTATAACCCCTATACGGTTTGATAACAATCATTTACGCTTCAATCCATAGCAAGAAAACTCGAGTTGCATGCATGCTCGATCAGACACAATCCATCGGTAAATAGCGCACGAAGTGACATCTACATGTGTATGCACGTACAGTTGTCAAATCTCTAGGGGGCAAAGGTCATCATACAACTAGCCTACAACACACATCAAGTCAAACGAATCCTTTAATGTGCTCTCAAATCTCTTCAACCAAATATTGTGAGACCCCAATTTCCTGGGGAGTCCGATATCGATACTAAGTCAACTGTATAGTAATGACTTCTATGTCAAGATGACGAGCAATTCTTCTCATCTATAAATGTATATCTATATTATTTTTATTTTAAACGGGTTAGTTCCTTACGGGCACGTTTTATCTCCACCAGTGGGCCCATCCCTCCTTACTTCATCTCATCTCTTCATCATCCTCTTCTCAAGCCGAGACGATTTTTCTGTGTCCTCATCTAACGACGTTTCGCAGTGACGTTCGTCAAACGTCTTGACACTAGGGAACGAACCATTATAATCAATAGGGATTTGGTTTGTGTTTGCCGTGTTTGACTTAAGTTCTGACCTTTCGGTGTTTGTTTTTGGTCAACTCCGAGGGAAATGTACATTGACACTTCGGAGACGACAGAGGATACATTCAGAATAGTCTTACATACACGGCTGATCCACGCCATTAGAAATAATTCTTGATTTTTGCCGACGTTTTCCACGGCCGTGCATCCTCACGACATAGCGACGTGCTATAGCCCCGGTGACCTTCACCGACTTTTCCCTAAAACGAGACGTCGATTGAAAATAATCGATAGCGTGGAAGAATTTAAACATTCTTCATGATATAAATAGGTAATCTGGAATTGTACATTTCATGTATGATGTATGTACCCACGATGCACCAAACACTTCTGGTGGTGGTGTATGTCGGAGGTCGGGGGAAGATGACGTAATTGACAATGGAGCTTGAAAAGACAGAAGACGGCTGTACTATTTTATTCAATCACTATTTGTTTTAAAAAATAACGGGTGATACAAACCGAACGTCAGGTCGAAGACTCGAGATGGCGCGAATAACCTTGAAACGGTAAAATCTATATGTCTGTCGATATTTGATGTCGCCGAATCCCAGGCTCAAATCAACTTTATAACAAAAATGCGTCGAAAAAAAACGGAATTACTTATAGATAAGTCAGACCAGTATTGACCCGGTCACCTGTTCTTTTTATGAATCATTGAACCGCCTGACATATTCTAAACTACAAGTAGCAGTTAAAAAAACAAAAAAAAACATAGCTCTCGATAGCTATGGATGTGTAATATTTGGTGACAGGCCGGGACGGTGACGTCAAATTAAGAGAATAACCTTTTCAATCATTTTTCACACACTTCTTAATATTGTTTGATATCGAGTTAAGGATTGAAAATAACAAAATATGATGAGGCGCCCGATGTTGTAGCCTGAGGGCAAACAGATGTTTGAAATTGTACTCAAACACTCACACTGACAGCATAATAACCATGACATTGATTGTGTTCGTCACGATATTGCGAAGAGCTTAGTTAGGTAATTGGTTTGAGGATTTTATAATGGCTGTGATGATCTTGAACGCATATTTGCATACCATCTGTGGACAAATACCTTTGTTTAGATACTAACTTTCATGTTAATTGCCCCTGGTAATGATATCGCTTCGCGATGTCGGCACATTGTCAACGTTGCAGTAATATATTATGACAGAAAGGAACAATGAACCCGTCAAATATCAATGATGCCACTTACTGTGAGCCAAACAACGGAAATTGAGATAATAGTTTATTTTCATTTTGAATGCAGTTAATTACAATGTTTTGTTTTTCAAACGGAAATTCTGCTGTATTTATAATTAATTTGTTAAAGCTGTTGAATGTGGTCGTGACGAAAAACTGGAAATTCGCTTGAACTAATGTTAAAACTGTATAACTGACAGCAGACAAAGTTCAACTAAGTTGTTATTAATATTCCCTGTATTGTAGTCAATATCAGCTCGGATGTATTGAATGTCCCGGATGTCCGACGTCATCACTGAACCGAACTAGGATATATACTAGTAGTTTATTCCCGGGAGGCGATAGTCATAACTCTCAGCGTTGCTACACGACGTTCTCGTAATATTTCAAGTTGGTGACCGACAATGTGTCATGGAGCATTTTTTTTTTACTTTTATGAATTGAATCTACTCATTAACCTAGTTCGACATGTGATTATTTTCTTACTTTTACAATTGTATGTCCCAATACACAAAAATATGTCGTGTTTATTATATGTCGCATCTTTATGTTTTACCACGCTACCTTCGCTGAAACATTGTTAGAATGTCACTAAAGCTTATGTGCGACATTTCGTCGTAGTGGGCAGTGCGTGAAAGGCGGTCATCATGCAATAACCTTAAACGTTAACGAAGACGTATGTCAGGGGTGCAGAGGCGGCGGCACGGAATTTTGCAAGGAGGGGCGAGATCGGATCACCATTCGTCGCGCCAAAGCCGCTAGCTTCCGTCCTAGGGGGTCCGGGGGCATGCTCCCCCTTAAAAATTGAAATATATACCCTCTAAAACGCTATTCCCTGTTTTGAGGGGCAAAATTCGCTGACACAAAGGGTTTCAGCTTGATTTTAGTGTGCGACGCCCCAACATTTTTTGAAGGGGATAGTTGCCCATCGCCTCCCCCCCCCCTCCCTTGTGCCACCGCCACTGGAGAGTATTGACTTGGCAAAAACACATCTCAATAAGTCTACAGAATGTTCAACTGTACAAGTAGATCATTATAGAAAATATTTAATTTTTGCTTTGCGTGTTATTTATATCCAAGTCTAAGCTATGGTCACGAGTTCTATCCATCCCACGCTTCTGTTCAGCGTTGAAGTCGGCGATATGTAATTACCTGTACTCGACTGACGTAAATATCTGGGCGGCCAATGAAGATGTGTAATACGACATCCATTAGTGTGTTCACTTAAACATAGTATCGGCAAAATATTAGAGACGTCTCATCTGTCTCAAAAGATTCCGAGTTCTCATTTTAGCTTTTAGCAAGAACGCTAGTTGTTGCTCGTGGTTAAAAATAAGCGTATTGTACACTTGCGTAACTCGGCTCAAAGTTGTCTAGAGTAACTGGCGAGGAAGAATTCAGAGCTTTTATGAATGTATGCGAATTTTGGAGAATTGTGATTAATAGTGTAGCAGCTGGGATAATGTTGTTTGAAGTTGTCGTGGTACATTACGTTACAATCAAATATTATGTAATCGTCAACACATCCAATTTTAACTTGAAGTTGCCTTCATCTTTTCAACAACTTTCAGCTTAGTATTATGAAATTCTCCCACTTTCCGCACGAACTCCGTTTTAAGTTGGAGGTAGTACAGTCTTTTAAATTATGGTCCTGGGTAGTAGACGGACACAACTCACTAATGCCTTTTGTGTCGTTTTAATTAATAAAATATGTCTTATTATAAAAACGATGTAATAAAACATTCATATGATATGTTATGAATTCTAGGGTGGCGATGTTGGGTTTCTATAAATAAATTATGAAACCATACACTATCAATAATATGAGGGAGACTTGTACATTGCACACGTGAGGTTCAGGAGACACTCCAAACGTCACCCATCCGAAAATGGTTACCAATTCAGTGACTCTGTCAATTCCCAGGAAGCGGGCTGTACACACGGGAGGAAACAAAAATAGTTGAACTTTCATGATTTTAACCGCTAGGGCTTGAACTTGAAAATGTACGCTTTGTGTCATATGCATACCAATGACCCCTGATCCACGTGTCACGTCCCCTCTACCAATGTCTCAATTTAAGAGTGAAAATACTCTACACTAATTCACTTTATAAAAGAAATAAGGCGACATCAGCACTATTTTCAGGCACGTGGGGTCGTATAGAATACACCACAGTCAAGTCAATTTCCTTTTACGCTGTTCGAACCCCGAAATCCCCGATGTTCAATATATATACTACCTGAATGAGTAAGGTAGTTCCGGTGATAAAAATCTATTCCACGGCCGTTTTTTTTCAGTTGTTGTACGTTTTCTGACAGAAAGCTTCGACTTCTACGGAGTATTCTTCAAGATGTATTGCTCATTGGGGTATACCGACATTGCTCGCCAACGATACGAGGATCGATGTATTCCCCAGGGCCGCAGCGAGATCGAAATCTCAGAGTGAATATCGACAATGGAACATGCACTGCAATTGCAGATAGTACTCGGCGACATGTCGATCTTGCACTCACTAAACGCGACACCAACTTTACCTCATACGCACATGTAAACACATGGCTGAGTATAATTACACTATATAAACACAATTTTTTGGAAGACAAATTACGGACAAGTCTGACATAATTAAAAGTTTAATCGGATTGCCACATAGTACATGGACTCGGGTTAAGTATTGAGGTGGAAGAGTTGATCTGAATCAAGTTCAATAACGTGGAATACTCTGATAGCGATGATGCATCCGTGACTCGTGAACAAGATTGAAGTGGAGGTATTCATCTCAGTGTTATGGTAACTACATCAGAGAACTAATTTTTATAGTAGTAGCCTTCTAGGAAAAGAAAATGGTATTATATAGAATAATGTACAGAATAGGACAGATACATGGCAAACCCACAACATCCACAATAATTTCTTGATGTTTCCGATATCCTGTAAATGAGAATTCAAATTTGCTTTTATTATTTTTGACAGGTGTAATAAAAAGGCGACGAGACCGGTTTCCGCAGGGCAGTAAGTGGTATTATGAAAATTGTTTATGATAAACTCGAACGGACAGGGGAAAAATGATGAAACTGCGAAGTGTCATTGCTGAGTTGGTTTGTGATGTCGCGGTATTGACACGTCACAGTGATGGACACAGCGTGGAAATTAGATGTAAATTGTAAAATAGGTAAAAAGATAAACCCGATTCCAGTTATCGAGATGATTTCTTTTCAAATCAAACGGAACTATTGAATCCGTCCGCTTCCTTCCGACACAATCATCATAAATATACCCCAACCTTGACCGATTCCTCCTCCCCCAAAAAGACAGTCTGAATATTCACAATACGAATTTCCATCGATGTTTTCTCAACTCACGACCCGATTTACAAGCTTGATCGAGAGGATCACACCCTGTCGCTATGGCGACGTGAAATAAAGAGATACTAATTTCGCATTGATGAATAGTTTTGCAGTTTGGTGTTAAAACGGGAGAGGCGCGACAAAAAGAGACTATCACGGAGTTGGACAATGGTTTCGTCGAGTGAGAATTCTTGGTATGGCGAACTATAGGAATCCATCACGTACACATTGTGCCGACAGACAATAGACCGTGAAGCGATATTTGTGCCAGAAGCGAAAATCCACGATCAGGTCGTGAACTCTCGATGTAAAAAAGACAAATTAAACAAATGATTTGTGAAATTTACGTGCGGTTTGAAAAAAATCATGCGTTTTGTTGAATTATGATTTTGATAAATGACGTTGTCAATCACAAGTTACACCTGCTATCAGACAGCAAATGTACCGTAAGATTCCACAGAGCGGAGAGATAAACACCGCCGCCAACGGATAATAGCAGAGAGCTCGTAAACTCACAGCACACACCGCAGACCGAATATGTCACTTCATAATTTCACCATTACGTTTTTATGCTATAACACAGAAAATGAGGAAAAAAAAAATTGGTTCATCGGACAATTTGTGGATATACGAGAGTCTGGATGTGAAAAAGGTTTCGAAGTGAAAGTATACAAGATATATAAAACAATCATTTCAATTTACCGCGAATTTTCACATATTGTCCTTTATAGGCAATGGAATTTATCACGAAGATACATTTTTTGCGGAGTTTTGACTGCAACAGAAAGCAGCTCCAGCACGTTACAACCTTGAAACAATAGGGTCAGTGAACGAAGATAGTGTAAAATACTTTTTGCTTGGAACTAATTTTCGCTAAAGGAATGATTCAATGAAAATAAAATCCAGTGAATATACTTTTTTTCCCCTATATTCTACATTCAACTCGTCAAAAAGTAAATTCCATACAAAACACCAAAAAAGTATTCCAGTGAACATAAAGTATTGTACAGTAGTTTGAATGCGTGTATGCAGCGTCCTTAACCTGGAGAATTTGTTACTTATATTACTCGGACGAGGGCGCTAATTACTAATAACGCAGTTGTTAGCACCGCTGTCGACGAAGTCGAGCGGAGCTTATAGTATTACTGATTGGCCGTCGTCGTCGCCGTCGTCAACTTCACATTTTCGACTTCTTAAAAACCACAAACTGTATAGCTGTGAAACTTTGCAGGAAGGTACTTTGGGTGGTTCTCTCAGATTTGTTCATTTCGTGTGGATATGTTCAATTGTCTTATTTATAGTGAATATTTTTGTCATTTTTGATCAAAAATGCTATTTTCGACTTCTTGAAAATCGCTAGCCCAAATGCTTTGATACTTGGTATGCGATAAATGACCTTGAGTGGACCTCTCTCAGATTTGTTCATTTTGTGATGATATCTTTAATTCTCTAATTTTGATGAATATTTTTGTCATTTTTGGTAAAAAGTGATATTTTCGACTTCGTCTAATTGCTTTGATATTATATATACTACATAGGTACTACATGTAGACCTCTCAGATTTGTTAATTTCGTGGTGATTTTGTTCTTCAATTATCTAATTTTAATGAATATTTTTGATAAAAAGTTATATTTTCAAATTGCATTGAAAACAGCGGAGCTATCTCTGACAGGCTGCTAGTTAAATATTTGAGACAATAGTATCCACTTGGAGACTGTGTTACTGAAACTACCAGCAATTATTTTTCGTAATTAACAGTATAGCCGTGACGGGAAAACAAGTATTCATAAAGAAGACTGTATTGTAGGGGAATATGTTGGTATACAAATCTCTGCTCCCGCAACTGCACCGGTGATTAATGTGAAATGTATTATAGAACGTACTTGCCACAGACGGTTGGGATCAACACTAATTTGAATACACCAAATATTGCAAGCAATTCTGAAGAGTTGCATTCCTGTTTAAAGCATGCCTTCTTGTGAACTTTCAGATGAGAACTGTCCTTGTCGGACTATTGTCATAATTTTAGTCTAAAAATAGTCAGGATTGTAGGAGACAGAATAATACAGTAGTAAAGTGGGGGAGTCGTCACCTGCGCATGCGTCAGATGATCATGGCGTGTCATTGTTTACAAACAAGCGTCTACCCATGAGCCTTTTTAGCGTGTGTTATCGGCTGGGACTCAGTTCCCGCGCGTGCGCAGGTGGCGATCCTCCCACTTTAAGTGAATTACGACTATCAGAATGAACTATTTAGCGTAGCACTCGCACCAGACGTGATTTACATAGTACATAAAAAAAGAATTGTCTAAATTTAGGAAAAAGTAACGAGAATTGAGAAAGGAAGGCATATCCAGGCAGACACCCTCATAAAACAGAGGATGAAACGTTCAAAAAGCATTAAAAGTTTTGTAAACCGGAGCTTCACAATACGAAATGAAATTGCACAATTTTTCTTTGGAGTTTCTTGCACATGCATTACTTTTTGGTTTTTGTTACCTACACATTTATTGCAACAACTGATAGAAATGTTCACT
This sequence comes from Saccoglossus kowalevskii, assembly GCF_978046115.1. Taxonomy (NCBI): domain Eukaryota; kingdom Metazoa; phylum Hemichordata; class Enteropneusta; family Harrimaniidae; genus Saccoglossus; species Saccoglossus kowalevskii. The sequence continues at coordinate 19,821,915 of NC_140651.1, forward strand.
TTCTGAGAATGCAATAAAATGATACTGAATCTGGGTCACAATCTTCTATTATATACATCAAGAGCTGTGATTTAAACAAACAAACAAACCAACCAACTCACACTTGCTGAAATAAAACATGCATAGCCCATCTGCTAGATTTTATTACCTAGAAAACACCCATGAAATGTACAGTCAAGGATAGAACACAACCATTCTCAAAATGGCCACCAGAGGGAGACAAACATGAAGCGCCAGCAAAGTGCATGTACAACTTTTACCAAATCTGGCAAAAAATGCATATTTTGGTGCAAATTTACTGGAAAATGTAACTGCATGATTGGAAGTGCATTATTCTAATGAGGCAGAGAAAGCATATACACAGTTGAAAATACAGTGATAAATAGTATTATATATGCACAAGACATTGATGATGTATTGATAGCAATAGGGATAAAACGTGATAACAATGATCTATGATTCAAACATTTTCTAAGCATGCTACTTTAACACACTATACATCATCTGAAAGGTTAAATATATGCAAATAAAGAGTGCATATGCTGTACCAGAGTCCCTTTGTCCCAGTACCAATGTTTGTCTAAAATACCCGATGAATTTCACTATTGTGCTTTTTAGGCTGTTCTAGCTACAACGAAAGATGGCATGTCTGTAGTTATTTGGTCCTGCCACAAATACTAGGGCAGATAAAGAAATCAATGTGAAAACGCATGTGATCGTCTAGCCTACTGTCTTGAATCACAGGTCATTTGCACTACTGAAAAAAGGGGTTAAAAAAATTGGTATGGGATATGTACTCCTGTATTTATCGTTATATTATTTAGAAGATGTACAAGTTGTGACAGTAGTAAGCTTAGTAACTTTAAAAGAATATCGGAACCACAAATTAACTCATTTTACCTCTGTTGCTATCCAAAAACAATTACAGTACTTGTTTTGTTATGTTATTATCACTATGAGAACCAAGGTGCTAATTAATGTACAAATACAATGCCAGATTACTTAACACCCAGAGTTGAATGAAGTTTACAACAGTTTTGTAATTACCACCATGACCACCAATGCAGTACTAGTATATTGTCAACCCCATGACACCTAATTGCCACAGCTGCAGGGGACAAGCATCCATTTAAGCATCCTTCGCACCATGTGCTATGAGCAATGTGTCACAGCAGACAGGTGGTACAAGTTTCCCCTTGGTCAGCATACAGATAATATACTTCCCAATTTCCATTATATTTTCCATTATATAAACCTCAAATTGACAATATAATATTAGTTTTGGTTTTCAATTGACTAGGTTTTAATTGCACCATTTGAAAAGTTATATTTATTACATAGAATCCACATGAATATATAAAATTACAATAGAGCTTGTGTGTGAATTTGCAACCCAGACAATTAATCTAAATTTATATACCAGATAGTAGTAAAGCTGAAAGACAAATCTTCCATAGGAAATGCAAAATATTGTTTACCTTGGGAAATAAATTGTTTTGTCAGTCAAGAAACCCATTAAAAAATATAGACAGAAATATACAAATCTTGTTGAAAGACTAAAGTTCCTCTATAAAATATTATTTCTAGAATTCCCAGCTAAGTAAGAAAATAAATGAACTTTTATTCAGAAATAACTACATCAATGAATAAACAGGCTCATATTTACCCACAATGCCCTGTATGTAAACTAGCATTGCCATATGCAGTGCCTACTATGGTCTTTGTAAATGTATCAGAAAGCATCAACGTACGTCCAAATTGAACAGAAAATTAAATAAAAGCTGTGTTTGACTGCAAACGCAGTAAAAAAAAATCAATATTACTCTTCAGCCTTTTCAAGATGTCAAAAATATTGTTAAAGGCAGGTAGTCATCGCGCCATGCATGCACAAGATATATGGGTCTCATATAAACAAAGATGGCGACTCTGACTATTGCGCAAATTTTTAGGTGATTGGAAGGTATCTAAGGAGTGCAACAGTAGAAATTAGTGCATGTCGCGCCCAGGTCAAATCTCATACTTGTGATTTCCATTAGAAGAGCACATTGGATTGTGGAAAAATCAATGTTTATCAACACAAATGTCGCACATGTGCAGCGCGACGACTGCCACCCTTCAAACCCTTATCCTGAAAGCCACAAGTATTTTTACATTGATTAGATGAGGATCACAACCTGTGCACAATTGTATTTTGTCCACAATGGTTAAATGCAAAACAAAGAATGAATCATTATTTCACAAAACTTGGCAGAATACATGGTGGTAAAAATGCTAATAAAATAAAGGTAGATAATTTATACATGATATTTTTACCTGCATGTAAAAATGGTATAAACCAATATTTGTGTTACAGTGGCTATTAAGATTAGACAATGCCACTGTACAGCTTATAAGGGGTGAAAAGGTTGGTCAGCAATATTACCTTACAAAGAATGGTGGATGAGGAAAAAAAACTGTAAAAGTTTTTTACAAGTTGTCACAATGAGCTGAGATAATTTACTGTTAATTGGAAGTGAAGATTTCTAAAAATATTTCAGATAAACCATATTTATTTCAGAAAAGTATCTCCAGGAACCGATGACTACTCGTGTAGAAGGGAAGCCAATTTTAAAGATTGTGTTTAAGTACAGTTTTATTTTATTTTTGATGATGAGAGAAGTAAGAAAGAAAAACTTGTGTAAGTGACCATGCAAGGTACATTTTATTGGTCTTTAATTATAGGCCTATTAATAACCGAATGCAAATGTAATAATAGCTTGTCATATGACAAAACCAGTGTCAAACGGGAGGTCACTGGCCACTTTTAAGATGGTGTTTATGAACAGATCACTTAAAAAGTAAAGTCTGTGTGTCCAAAGATGGCCACTATGAGAAAGTCTTCATAAAGTTGGTTACTAACACAGACTTATTGTTTCTTATACATTAAAGTCAGAATCTAATCCAAAAGAATAAAGATATATACATTTTCCAAATCAAGTGTCATATTGCAACAAGGTGATGTTGTGATAACTGTACAAGTAACAAGTGCAGTGATTAGTGGATACAAATATTATCCACCAATCACACACATTGTTACATGTCATTGCAAAGCAGCTGACCAATTGCAGTCAAATTTGTCATCTTTTGACATGTGATTGGTCAACATACCTCACATCAAGAAATTATTACACATCAACAAGTATATTCTACAAATTTATATCTAATGATCTCATCAAAGAATTACCTGAAGTATCAACAGATACAAAGGTGTCCTAAAAATTTAAACTTGGTAGAAAATATTTGAGATGTAGTAATGCATGTAGTTTAAACTTTATCATCACAGTTTATTCGCGACTTTGCATATACTCTTTCAACAATCGTTTCACTTCTTTCCAATCTCTTTGTGTGTGACCATTTTTTAATTTGGATCTCTCATTTTCCACTTTTGCCCATTTTTGTTTCAGATATCCCTCTCTGACACCTGCATTCACATGTGTATTTTGTGACTTGTACACATCATTTTTAAGGGAATTTTTATCCTCATTTTTGTGAGGTGTGTAAACATGACTGAGCATCTCCTTTATGAGGATTCTTCGTTCTTCTGGGTCTAAAGATTCATCAAACATTGGATCTGGATCGTCCTTATAGATGTCAATAGAAGGGACATTTTCTACCGTGCTACTATCAACATTAGAGATTTCATTCCCGTCAGTATCAATAACCACTCCATTAAATCCATCATCAGTGTCGATATTACCATCAGCAACGTTGTTGTCCGAGTTTGGTGGCAACTCCACGTCATTAGCGAGATTTTGTAGCTCTACAACGATCTCTTCATTGGAAGCTTGTTCCTGATTATAAATTTCAACAATGGTGTCTGGATCACTTTCACCAGCTTGGTCTGGGTTGACTGCAGTGTTGTCTGTTTGTGTACTAGTTTCTTTATCGTTTTCGTCTGACTTCCCACCAGAACTTCCTCCACCAGAGTTTTTTTCCTCATCGCCTGCAGTTCCATACAGTGTCATCCCAAACATTTTCAATGATGCTGTCAATGAATCACGAACTCTCGGCATTGTACCCGGCTTCTCAATAGGTGGATTCATGTACGCTACTTGCGGATCCGGAATATATCGAAATTCAAGCGTCCAGATACCATTAGGGGTTTCACCCCAATTATGAACTGTCATGAACGGCCAATCAGTGAGGCCATCTTCGTTTTCATCCCACATCCGTGTTGATAGTAGTTCTGATTTTGTGCCGCTGGGTGAATACAGGTATATGCTTATATCACCGCGGCGTGGTGAAATGAAACTTATATGAGCTTGAGTGTGTTCTAGCTGTGTTATAGTACAATCAGTTACTTCCAATGTGATGTTCTTAGATGTACCTTTGGCTACTTTGCTGTGAAACAAATGAAACAATATATTATTATTTATATATATTTCGCTTCTAAGGAAGGTAATGAAAAATGCTATAGATTTTAAACATAATGGGGACATATCCCTGGAATCAAAATTAATTTATGATTGGTCATTACAGTTTTATTTTCAAATTTGAGTGTGAAAATAATTCCCCATTTTGAGTGTGGTAATATTGTCAATAGGCGACTTTCTGTTGACTGCAAGATCTTGTGTATTGTGTGAAAAGTGCACACTTAGCTTCTGTCACAAAAATCAAACAATTTGATTTTGAATTTGAAATTATTTCTTTATATACTTCAATGCTAAAATGCTGAATGAAATTTTTTAGAAGGAAATATGGAATTGAGATATCCTTACTTCATTGAAATTTAAACATTATTAGCATAGAAATATCCATAAAGATCTTTCGCATTTGTTAAATTATACAACATGTTTTGACATCACTATGACGTCTTTGCTTGTCCTGTTTTTATGATTTATTTCAGGCATAATGCAGATCACAGTGAACAGAAAATGGTCTGTTATTTACTTAAACGGAAGGATCGTCACCTGCGTACATGCAGGAATTGAGTCCCAAGCAACAATAGCAACACACGCTAAAAACACAAAGGCTCATGGGTAGACGTTTGTAAACAATGACACGCTATGGCCATCTGACGCATGCGCGGGTGACAACTCCTCCACTTTAATATGTAATATCTACAATGAATGTTTGAGTTTCTTTGATGACAACTATATGTATACAGGTGAAAAATAATGATAATTTCACCCAAAATGATGAATGAGCGAACGAACGAACGAACGAACGAACTAACAACCCCCCCAAAAAAGGACAGGAAACTGTAACTCACACATCAAAGAAATTCTTCCTATCGATATCACATTGCAACTGAGGCCCAACATGTTCCCATGTCATGGCTAGCTCTACCATTTTACCAACGTCCAGTAAACCAAATCCAAACTTGTGATTCAAATGAAATCCAGCACCGTTGATACTCCATCCTTCCTGGGTTGGGTTTGGAATGTTACTTCCATGAACAACGATATGTTGCACATCTCTCCAGGTGAGATTAGGACTGCAATAAAGAAACAATCAAACTTATTTAAATCGACACAGACAAATCTTGTTTGATGGGAGTTTCATGTGATGTATACTGTAAACCACTCATTTTTGCTGCAAGGAATTTTTGAGAGTTTATATAATGTTATAGCATTTGTGAAGACGAAATTTCAAAAAACACGCTAACACAGTTACAAAATTTTACAATTTTTACTGACTCGTGAAAATTTGGCTCTTAAATAATTAAAGTGGTTTACGGTGCAATGAATGGGAATACTTTCTACTTTACCCTCCCCCATCCCTTACTATAACCCTTCTGCCCCCTAATTAAGTTGTATATGCCCATCCAGATAACTATTGGTGTCATCAAGATGGGCAATACAATTAATTTGAAGGGCAAAAAGAGGGTTGGGGTTGGGGTAAAGTTAGGATTAGAGATGGGGGAGGGGTTACATTGGAAAGTCTTTTCCAATGAAGACAAAATAAAACTTTTATATCATCATATCACCTTTTGCAATTAACAGTAATTATTTACGGACATTTATAACCAAATAACAAAGAGAGTCAATTGAAAAAACACAAACACATTCTTCAGTACTAATAATTAACACATTTTAATATGTACACATTAACAGCATGGAGCAGTTTTAATTGCTGTAATGGTCTAAATTCTACTTAGTATTACATTGTTTTCGGGCTGGTGCCATGTATTTATTTACCAAATCACAATTGTTATTGCGTGTACCGCTGCCATGTATTCATTCAAATTTATTGTGTAATGTATAACATTTAGCTCCCTCATACCTCTTAGGAGGAAGTAAAGGGAAATAAATATATTATTATACATCTGTCACCGTAACGCCATAAGTTACAGCATGCTGTTTTTTGCAGTATTTTACGGGGTATTTTCATCCTATCATATTTGGAAATGCGAATTCCAAATATGGAATGATTACGCGCGCAAGCATCCTCTAATAATAATAAAAACAAACATGGCTGCCCCCAGGGTTTGATCGAATTCCACACAAAGAAGTTTGCTGATTCTGTTCTAAACTTTTTGGATTTCAGCATTCTCATGATGTATTATTGGGAGGAAAAGATGTATAATAATAAGGTCATTACGAGAATACCGAAAATAATGCACTCAGACAGTATGCCGCTGCATCGACCTCTGCTGTGCATTGATTGATACTCTCGCTGTACTGTCTTCATGCATACTTTTCGGTATCCTCATAAAAACCTCATATTAACAGCGACTTACTTGGCCTCCAGGACTACAGCTATTGAACCAGTAGCAAAAGGTGCAGCACTTGATGTACCAGTGAAGTGTTCTGTACACTGATGATTTAAAGAAGTTGTAATCTACAAAAACAAAGAGTCAATAGATTAGCAAAACATCCCCTTCTTGACATGAAACATGATTACTGACAACATAATAAATGTTTTGACATCTATAATTTGTTTTAAGAAATCTGTGAGTTATAAATTTCAAGATGTACACAGTGGTTTGAACTCTTTATGGTAAAAAAAAAAGAGTGAAGAAGTGAATATGACCATTGAGGGCGCTCTACAAAATGAGACACTTATGATTCAACAAGTGGTTGCCAGTGTTAATGCACCCTGAATGATCATTAAACTTGATGCACTGTAAATTCGTGAAGTAGATACATTAGCTATGTATAATTAGATGAGTGAATACAACTATAAAATGCTGTGAGACAATTAATACCAGAGTTTTAGCTGGGAATGTGCAAGTATGTAATGATTTGGAGGAATATGGTACATCATATAATCATTTTTTTGAGTACTAAATTAGTTTACATTTTCAGTGAGTTTCATCAAATTCACTCTTTTTGATTTTGGTACAAAATTTGTTTCCAGTTTAAATATAGGTAAATTTGGTCCACATTTTCTGTTATTTTCACTGAAGTTAATCTTAATTATGGAAAAAAAAACGACAAAATATGACATAGTTCTATTTTTTGACAAAGAAACTTGTCCTGTCTTGAATAAAAAAAAAAGTGGAACTTACCACCCAGTTATCATCAGATTCCAACATAACCCCCTCAGGTGCATTGTGTGTTGCACCAACTAATGTGACAGCCATGACAGGGGAGCAGGACTCAATAAAAAATGCACTGTGTCCTTGTCCAGATATGGCACCAATGCCAATGGTGTATATACTACTAACATAGCCATCAGCTGCACAGTCGTCATCAGTCAGGCCACCATTACCAGATGCCCAAACATAAATGCTGCCTTTTCCATCTCGCCCCTAGAATTGAACACACAATGACTGAAATTAATCAAGATACATCATACACACTGAAATCATCAAAAATCTATTCATCACTAGCATTACAACTGCACTCTGATACTATTTAGTTTACTAGTATGTTTTCAAATACTAAGTTTCTCTCTTACATGGTAGTAGGGTACCATTGAATCTTTTTAACTATTTTCTTTTTTCTAATACCATATAGCTTTATTTTAAGTAGCTGCTCACAAAATCAAGATGAAAAAAAAAAAGTATCATCACCGAGCTAATTTTTGTACTGCAAAATGTGTCAGAAACCCATGATGGTGAACTGCGTCTGAACGGGGACTAAAAATATAGAACCCTAAAAAAGTGCAAGAAAGTGTTTTTTTGGGAAATTTAAACCCGAGATAATTATTTATTTTTTTACTTACATTTTCAACTCCATTCTTTAAAGCTTGAAAGCCCTCTTCCCCAGGTCCTTCAAATGTCTCACCATCATCCATAGGACCCCAACAACAGTTATAAATATCAATGTAATCAGAAGCATGGCTGAGTGCTGCAGCTTCAATGGCATCAGTAATTGGACCATCCAATACACGAATACCTATAACAAAATATCAACACATTATGACATCATCTTCACCATTAACATTCGGTCAGAGGCTACGGTGGGGGAAATAGTGACATACTGTAATCGCTTATTTTTGCTGCTAGAATTTTCTCGTTTTGAAGTTTTTGTGGCATTTGTGCAAACAAAATTTCATGAGATAGAATCACTGCTACAAAGATCTACAATTTTCACTGATTTGTGGGAATATTTCTTTTGAAAAATTAAAACATCCAGCACTCAATATTGTGTAATTTGGCATCCTATATAACTGCATATCTGGATTCATGAAACATATAACCACCTGATCAAAATTTCAAATGTTCCCTTTGATTTTACAAACTACTGTAAAACATGTCTTTATCGCGAGCATGTCTTTTTAAGCGAATTAAGCAAGAGAACTGATTTGCTAATTCAAGATGTTGCTAATGACTTTATTATGAATTCAAAATGGCCGACAAACAAAGTCTTTTTCTCCACACACACTTTGTAAACAATACAAAAAAAAAAAAAAAAAAAAAAAAAAAAAAAAAAAAAAAAATCGGACTGACATGATAGATACACTTTATTGAAAAGTAAATCAACACAAAAAAATTAAACTTATTCATTGTAGTCATTATTTCAATAAAAATAAATAAATGAAGTGATACTGATATATTATTACGGAAATTAGTAGTACTTAGTAATTTTTGAGTCCCAATACAATGTTCTGGATGTAACGCAGCAACGATACCCACTTTTTCAAATTTCTGTTGAATCATTTATTTTATCATTGCGAACAGAATCAAATTACACTTGACAGTTTTTCTTGAGGTGGTGATAACTGCACATTTGTTTTGACGTGCAACAGACAAGTCTTGTGAAAATAGAAAATCAACAATCACAAGAGAGATCGCTAAATCAACATTTCGCTATTACGTCATTTTTCCACAAAATTGCATGACGCTTTTTTCAACATATTTTACAAGATGTAGGCCACCAACAAGTTCCATGTTAAACCTTTTGCTTCGTTTACATTGGATGCAGAACTGCATGATGGAAATAAAAATCCTGAATGTTCACTGAGCATATAACAAATTTTTGTTTGCATTTTAGCAATTATCCTCTTAATAAATCATTACTACAAACATAATAATAATAATATTAAAATGTCATGGAATACTGCAAATTATGCACTCACATTGGCCTTTGCTACACACTGGACAATACGATCACCATACTGTTTAAAGCATACCTTTCAGTATTCTCATTGAAAAACATCATCAAAACATATATAAACTATTTGTTTGCTTACCTCCAAGGCTGACACCATATGCCACACCCACACCACAAATACCATTATTAGCCTCGGCTCCGACTTCACCACCACACTTTGTACCATGACTATTTGAATTGAGAGAATCACATGTTATAACCAAAAAATAGAATGGTTACCGCTAGTTTTTTTTTTGATTTGTGAAGATCACCAACCATGGTAGCCGTCACTGTGAATCCCTGCCTTAATAAACACTATTAATAGTAAAATGTTTTTATTACTCAGAATTTTTTACTCTCGCTGACTCATGGCGATTGAGAAAATTTGAAAGTTTATAATGTTGTAAAGATTCAAATAATTTTTTTTTTCTCAACCAATAAACTCAATGTTTTGTAAAATAATAAAATGATAGTTGATGATAGAAAGTTCTCCTTTCCTTATTACATGGTAGCGTGATTCATCTGCTTGTAAATGTACTTACTCATTTTCTCCTTCCAGTGTTGGAGAGTCGTTGGGATGCGGATCTTGATCACCATCATTAACACCAGGGTGTGGACTGTATGGATTGGTTAAATTGTTGTAATCATAACTGGCATTCAAATCCTGAAGTATTAAAAAGAGTACAATATGTACAAATTTATAATTTAATTATTTCTGTTAATTGTGATATTGTAGAAATTATTTAACAGGCTACATATACTGATTGGACAAGAATTTATGGGAAACTCAGATACGTACATTAAATATAACTTTCCAAAGACATAAAAGTTCACTATTTTGATGTTTTCAGCATATTCACAGGGTTTTAAGTTTTAAATTTGCCATGGAAACAATATTTTATTGTTATTTTACATAATTATTCAGATTAAATTTAGCTGATTCTAATTATCAGTGAAAATAAAAAAATTAAAACCCAGTGAGTAATTAATGCATTTACAGTAGTTTTGCTCCTGTAGCAGCAAAATGAGTCTATAACACAAGTTATAAAATTTTGACATGCAAGTCATCTGCCAATAAAGCATAAGGAATGACTTGTCACCCTTCAATGATGTATTGCTTTCATCTACATCTGTTACACACCGGAAATTCACCACCACTAGAAGGCGCTATTAATAAATCTTGAGGTCACGGGGCTTCCCCTGACTTAGATTTATTTCTTGGTCATTGGCTGAATTGCAGATTAATGCCTACAGTTCAAAATAGTCATTTTGACGGAGTCTATGGTGGGTAATTCAACGTAGTGAATTTCACTGCCACTAGAGGGCGCTATTATTAATAATGGAGTACTCGTTGAAATATTACATAGGAAATGCTGGGTATGTTTAAGGGTAAATGCCATCAAACAAACATGTATTGAATTATCTTAGTAAGTAATCAGTCATACTTACAAAGTTGTCATCCAAATCAGGATGAGATCCATCAAGACCTAGAATTAAAAAATAAATAAAATATATTTATTACAATACAAATTTTAAGAGCTATCCAGGCATATTTTTGTGACTTTATAGCCAACTTTTGTACATTTCTGGCCAACATTTGTGGCTTTTCACAGAACTTTTGCTACTTTCAACCTATTAATTTTGAATATCTAAGTAGATACCCTAATTTAGGCGTCCTTTTTGCAACATTTCAATTCTTCATGGCTCCAAAATTAGAATACATTTAGCACAATTTGTTGCAAGTGGCGCCTATTCAAGGGTCATAGGGTCAAACAAGTATGATTTTTTTTATTTGCACCTTTTTGGTTTGTGGAATTTGGGGCATCAAGAATATATAACTTCTGGTTGAGTGTTAATTGGAACAGGAATTTTTTTTAGAAGGATTGTCAACAAAATGGAACAAGACATATACTGATGAAGAACCAGGTGATTTATTCATGTAAATGTAAACTTTATATACAAAATAAACAAGCAGTGATCAACACATTTTTTTGTACTTGACATGAAAATTTATTATTACAGTTTTCAATACAACTGTCAGGTTAGTGATTTAAAAAAAAAAGTATATTATCAAAATTTTATGAAAAATTAAAACAAAATAGTGTGCATGATATCACGGTAAAATAATTAAGAAAAATTCCTGGAGTTCAAACATCGTCCACATTAGGCGGTGGAGTGCCTGGATTATCTTCTGTAGGACGTTTGGCAAAATAATTTGTAATAGAATTCATTGTCGAGTGGCGTTGTGCATCACGATGCGAGAAAGAGTGATTCATCAACTATATTGGTCCTATATTTATACCGTAAAAACAAAAGTGTTTATCACAGGTACGTGCCAGACTCGAGAAACGATGTCAGGAAACCACCCCGGCAGCGGTTATCAGTGTCAGACTAAACGAGTATCAGTGTAAACGAGTATCCGGTGGCCAGCTTTCGGGACTGTATGCCTAGCACGAGAGGCGAGAGATAATTCATACTCAATTATTCGAAAGTAACTGGCCTCATCGTTCAGTCGAGAGTTACGATTAATCCGGGATAAATGTCTTTAAACAATCTTGTTTTTAATCGTACAACCGAGATTTGTTTTGCCAACTGTACCAAAAGTTGTGCTCAAACACTCCGCAATATGTTGCAATAGAAGTGCGTGAAAGCGGCGTTTTGATTGGATGTTAATGTGACCTCCTGTCAAACGATGCACAAACTAACACATTAAGGCGGTCCTTTCTCACGCGATGAATTCGTGAGACTGAGAGGTAAAAAAAAGCAAAAATATATAGTGGTCTGTAATCGTTTTTTTAGAATGAGAACTATCTGTTTTCCACATTTAATGTCAACAACATTACATTTAGAAAGAAGTTACAGCATGCGCATAATATTTACATACACCCAACTTCCGCACCCGGTAGGTAATTACCGAGGGACTTAGCAACATCCCCAGACACTTTCCTAGACACTCCAGTGACCGCTGCAGACGCAATAAAATTACATACTCGCTCACGCGACAGTTAATCAAAACACCGGACGCGGTATGCCTTTGATGCTTTGTAGGTACAAAAATCATTGCTGTGTAACACTTGGAAGAAATATAATACGAACATAAAACTGGGAATGAATATTAACAAGAAATGATAAATGTAAATTCCTTTGATTGGTAGTTTATTGAAATGGCATTGTTTTGTCTCGTGCGTTTTTCTTTTGCCTCCAGACGCCATAAGCTCCTTTGGTGTACTGCGTTCACTAAATTTTCTTGTTTTAATTAGCCATGACGTCGTTTAGTTAGGAAGCTATCAGACTTTTAGATAAGTCGCTTTGCATCATACCAACTATGGCAGTACATGTACATCAGAGATCGAACGAAATACGGTACCGGTATATGACTGTGCCCATGTGATCATCGCTCAACCAAAATTGTGAAGTTGTTTTTCGTTTGCATGGATTGGTAATTCACACTTGATGTACTAGGTCTGAAACAAAGAAAGTGCCTTTCTAACAGGAAGTCAAGCTGTCTGGATTTGACCGGGAAATTTAACACATGTTCTTAGCTTAGTGCACTTTACAACTTCGATACATTGTGTACAATTTCAGGTTTGGGTGACGCCTAAATTAGAATTCTTTTGTTAGGTTTGACCTTTGGGGGACGCCTAAATTAGAGGGACGCCTAAATTAGAGTACATACGGTACTCAACTTTGACTTTCCAGCTAACATAGTTTTGAATAATTGGTTGATTGTAATTGACATAGTTTTGAATAATTGGTTGATTGTAATTGAGATGCTAAATCATTGAGTTACGGACATCAAGTTATGAAAACATTACAAAACTGATCACACCCAAATTTTTAAAAAAACATTGCCAATTTGAGAAACCATGCCCAAATTGTAACTTAACATTCAATTAACAGTTAACAAAACTTTGAGTTACGACAACATAGATTTTTGTTTTGTTTAGTGTTTTATGTTGTCTGTAACTCAAAGTTCATTTAACTGTTTATTGAACATAGAGTTACAATTTTGGTGTGTTTTCAAAAAAGTCGGCATGGTTACTTTTGTAAATTGATCCTTTGATAACTCAATGACCATAACTAGAACAATTCAGCAACTCATTGTAATTAATTTATAATTTGTAAACTAACCATCATCCACAATGGTAGCAACGATTCCTTTCCCAGTATAACCTAACTTCCAAGCCGGCATGACATTCAGATCCATGCCTTCCACCGCACCACCTTGTCCAGTGTTATGCTAGGTAAAACAAAGATGAAATATGCTTTTTAGTGAATTGAACATGATGATTAAAGGATTAAAGCGAGGGAGTTGTCACCTGCACATGTGTCAGGTGGCCATAGCGTGCATTGTTTACAAACAAGCATCTACCCACGAGTTTTTGCGTTTTTAGCGCATGTTGTTATCGTCGCTTGGGACTCGATTCTCGCACATGCGCAGGTGAAGACCCTCCTGCTTTAATATTCAAATGATTAGAATAATTACTTTTATGTTGGATTAAATATAAAAATGTTGAGACTCACCAGGTACCATTGTTTTGGATATTTTGGATCATTAAATGGCATATCATAATCATCTCCAGTGTAATCCGGTGACAGCACATCAATAGTGGGGATCAGAGTTTTCCGAGAAGAAGATGATTTCTCGCCACGCTTCTTCCATTCATTTTCAATATCCTTGTTGACGTGAGCCACCCTAGTTCTTGTCGGTTGGTGCTCAGCTTTTTTCTCATCTTTGTTAAATGTCTGAGCCAGCCAGTCTTTCAAAATTCTATCAACTTCCCCAGCACCGTACTCACTCCTCTTACTCTGCAAAACATCCACAAGAACATCAAATTAATATTTTAAAATAAAAAAAATGTTGTAATCATAACAGTAGCACATACACAAATTAAATTTTTTGGATCCTTCAAAATGTGAATCATGATTTGTATATATATTTATTTTTAAAATATTGATCAAGTCCAGTAGGCCAATGGGATATATTTCACCTGGACCAAAACCAACAAAGACACTGCAGAAAAAATCATCAAAATGTGCAAAAATATAAGAGCAATGAAACCTTCTGCATCAAACTATCAACTTGAAACATTTTTTTCCAGCAAAAGATTCAATTGTTTATATTTTTTCAAAAAACACTTTTCCGAAATTTTCGAACTGCCTGGAAATCACCCCTGACTGGCCGTTAAAGGTCATATTTTCCACCCATTTTTGAAAAATAAAAAACTGTTCATAGTTTTCATAGACAGATTTAGGATGGCAAATCATTTTTCAAAACTCTTTATTTTTTTTAAATAAATTCATACCTTATGGGTTATCTTCTTTAATAAATCCAATTTCTCCCTCAGTCGATCTTCCAGCATTTGGTTTGTTTTCTCATCGTCTCGCTTAACACGTACCTTCAACTCTTGTTGGGTAGCCTTTTTTATCTGCAAGTGAGCAAGTGATAATTATTAAAAATAATATTATTTACAGTACAAATTTAAAACATCATTACATCATAATTTCTACTCAATCATAAATTCAGTTCTGTTAGAGGCCACATGGTTACACACTTTCAAGATGCATTAGGAATTTGGGTAGTCCCAGTTGGCATATATTGTCAAAAATTTTCAGATGCAAAGAATAGCATTCAACACACCTTTATCTGATTCGTATTACACATCACCCCATAGTAAAAAAACACAGAAATATCAAAGTAAAAAAATCTTACCAAACACAATAAAGCCACACCATATATATAAAAGTCATCAATTGGCTAAAAACAAGTCACATGTCCTGATTTGAAGTTTTTTAACCAATGGAATAAGATATAAAAGCAGTCCTGCCTTGAAAACACCTGTTGATTCATAATGAGCAACTTACCATAGGATGTGACTGTAATAGCTCTGTCAAATCTTCAGCACCTCGTTTTGATCTTCTGGATTCTTTGAGATGTTGAAAATGATAAGAACTATCAGAATAACTGAGCTGCAAAATAAAACACAAACAGTAAACAATTTTGGGTAAAACATAGATTGGTTTAACTGATTTGACCATATTTGCTGGTATATGCATCATTTTGTAAAACAATTCTATGCTCACCAGAGGTTTTTCTAAAAAAAAAATGCATAAGAGAGCACTGCAATTCAGCCGCTTCACCAAGACAGGGAGATTGGGTTCTTCCTACCAGGGTGTGGAGTTTTTGATAATTCTAAGTTAAAATGGAGCATTCTCTGGCTTCCTTGCTGTCAAAATTACTATCAGACAGGTCACAGTTAAAGACTGTGGCCACATGTGATCCTGGTCATTTAGAATTTTATGGTTGCCAGAGAATCTGCTCCCCAGGGTAAAGGGGCACATGGCCATGCCATGAGGACGCTGCGCCCATGTTTCCTTGTTTAAAAACCCCTGCTCACAATCGTACACATCACTTTAGTTTTCCTGAAATTAACATAGTCAAAAGCTGTTAGAATAGGCAAAAAAAGGCAGAGGCTGTCCATTCACTGAGAATTTATTCATTTTGCAATAATTGTACTCCTGACCAATGTAAAAATGTTGACAAAACAAAATTGAGGTCACTAGCCAATTTTTACAAGCAAATGGTTTATATTTATTATAATGTTTTTACCATTGGTTCTTATAGTTGATATTGTGTCATTGTTGGCTAGTGACATTAGGTAAAAATATTTTTTTTTTAAATTAACTGTCACAGAGTACTCCTTTTTACCCTGAATTATTTAAAAATATCTGTTTTATTGGATGGAATGGTTTTAATAAAATATTTTCTGTAATACTGTTAGCATAAGATACTTGCTTCCATATTAATCCAGTCTGGTCATGAGATTTATGATCAATGGTCTCATTATTTTTAACTTATTTTTTTTATGATAGAATCATACTACTGTAAAGAGATTAATTATTCACTGGGTTTTAATTTTGCCTATTTCGCTGACTGGAAAATGTGCAAAATTAAAACCCAGTGAATATGTAAAATTTAGCATAGAACAATTATCTAAATAATAAAACCATGAATATAAAAACCCAATGAATATGCCTGAAATGGTAAATCAGCAAAATTTAAACCCAGTAAAAATTAGTTATTTTACAGTATTATTTACAATATCAAACATTTGGAACAGTGAACAGCGTAGGAAACAATGTAGTAATGCAATACAGGAATGGCAGTATTGTATGGAATTCTCGGTATGACGCATTGCATCTTATTACCATATGAATTGAATCTGATTAATACAAGTACATAGAGTATCTAACAACTCCAGTAACCAGACAAAGAAAAAACAGTTTTGAATAAACACATCACTAGGTAAATTTAAACCAAGACTACTGTGTCAGATTGAAACACTATTGGGTGTATAAAATTCGTGATTGTTTTTTTTAATATAGTTTGTTCAAGCCTATTGAAGGGCAAGTATTATTTCTGTTAGGGGAGGGAGTTGTTTATGGATGGAAGGGTTACTGCAAGTGACTAGATCAGCATTACCGTTGTAACAGACAAAATCGAATTGATCACCTAAGAAAGTGCAGTGTGCATGCGATTTTTTTTCTTGTTTTTTATGTATCTAAAACTTTCCAGACTCCAAATTTGACATGCTTTAACTATGTCTTGTGCATCTTAGCTTATCACTACTAGACTAGACTAGACTAGCTTGAATAAGCTATTTGTGTGACCCCACCAGAAACAACAATATATACTATATATTACTATCATTATAATTACTGCTATTATTAATTTTAGTATTTCTTTATTTATAATTTACTATTCAATGTATACACTGTTTCTGGTAAAATAAATTCCATTCACTCAAAGAGACATAATATATATTTACGTTTATGGTCTCTGTATGTGTCACTTAAAAAGTTCATCATATCTTTTTTCAATATTTGCCAGAATAAAAAAAATAGGCCAATGGCCTGTTGCTCAACGGCTATTGTACAAAAGATTAGTGCTGTATATGACAAATACCCCAAAAGGCAGTGAGTGAGACAATAAAACATAATGCTAAAAGTGGAATTTTTTACAAAAATAACAAAAATATTCGATAAAATTAGAATCAAAGAGAGCCTTAAAAGAACTCCAGCATGTTGAGAGAATAACATAACATGATATTTGCAATTATCTGAATTCGTAATACTTATGGACTTAGGGTTCGTTGAGCCAAAAATTACCAAAATTATTTAAATTGGCAGACGAAAACAAATAAAAATGGGGAACAGATTACAAATACAACATGTATAAAATTATGAATGCTTGCTTGCAATATATACCATATTAGCCGGTGAAAGCTAGAGTGTTACTAGGTAATTGAAACAATTTGTTTTTGGATTTGGTTACATACCGTTTTTCAAAATAACAATTTTGTGAATTTAGTTTTAAAAAATTCATAATGTACTCGTTGATTTACAATAAAAAAAATACAATCATCTTCAAATAACAAATACTGTTCAACAATATCATTAAAGGGTGACAGTCGTCACGCCACGTCCTGTTCAATATGGGACTCATAGCGACATACACAACGCGTGTAAAATACATTGTTTACATGAAATTCGAACATGCTCTGCGCGGAGTGGCGCGGCGACTACTGCCCTTTAATTGACCACACCAATTTTGTATGATTATAAAACGGTCAACTTAATTATAAGAACACACATACCTTTTGTAAATATTTAAAACCATGATTATCCGCAATACTTCTTGCTAAACTTTCATTTTCACCGTACAATTCCACCACCCATTCATTGGTAAATTCAGCAGAACATTGTACAACTACTAAACATAGTAGCAATGTAATGCTCTTCATAATAACTCCTAGAAAACAAAGACAGTTTTAATTAATCAGATAAGGAAACAATAAAATGTTTGTTTGTTTTTTTATCTCCGAGGAAACTGAATAAAAATGGTCCATAATTTTTTGCGTATTAATGTTATTCAATACCACAAAAAGATATTTTCAGCATTTATTAAATAATGCTTTTGCATACATTCATTAACAAGCAGCCAGTCGGCTGAGATAGCTCCGCTGTTAGCAATGCACATTTCAATTAAAGAACAGAAGATATCATTAGAAAATGAACAATATGTATAGTATCAAAGCAATGGGACTTCAACAAGAATTCAAAAATATCCCTTTTCACCAAAAATGACAAAACTAATCATCAAAATTAGATAATTGAAGATATCACCACGAAATTAACAAGTCCGAAAGAGGTGCACAAGTAGTACCTATATATGTAATATCAAAGCAATCGGACTTGCTGTTTTCAACAAGAAGTCGAAAATATTACTTTTTACCAAAAATGACAAAAATATGCACCAAAATTAGAGAATTAAATATATCATCACGAAATGAACAAATCTGAGAGAGGTCCACATGTAGTACCTATATATGTAATATCAAAGCAATTGGACTTGCTGTTTTCAACAAGAAGTCGAAAATATTACTTTTTAACAAAAATGACAAAAATATTCACCAAAATTAGAGAATTAAATATATCATCATGAAATGAACAAATCTGAGAGAGGTCCACATGTAGTACCTATATATGTAATATCAAAGCAATCGGACTTGCCGTTTTTAACAAGAAGTTGAAAATATCAAAATAACAAAAATATTCATCAAAATTAGAGAATTTGAGATTTTGACATGAAATGAACAAATCTGAGAAAGAACCATCCAAGGTACTTGCATATCAAATTTGAAAAAATTCTGACTTGCGGTTTCGAAGAAGAAGTTGAAATTGTAAAGTTGACGATGACGGACGACAACGACGGACAATCAGTAATATGAACAGCTCCGCTGTGTTGACAGCGGAGTTAAAAATTGATTTGGATCAAAGAAAACATCTTTTGAAACAGAAATCAAATATTCTATTTCATCACATGCTTTACCGATACTCAAAATTACATAGTAAAAATGTGTAAGATTTAAATTTCCAACTCGTGTTCATGATGACGAGAAACAAAACCATATATTTCTTAGTCAAATATTATTTAATTCATCGTACTCATAAGAAGAAGATTGACATAAATTACTACAACAGACACATGCCCTCTTATACATCAACATTTTAAATGTCAAACCCAACTTTTGTTTCATAAAATAAACCATAATAACCTTTTCCAAATTATGATTAAAACCTATAACCAGAAGAAAATAAATTTTGTTGATTAGATCTAAAAATAATAACAAAATGATAGAAAATATTTAACAATGTTGCACTAACAATGTAGCAAGAAAAAAATTCATGGGATTCAAAGGTTTAACATTAAGGCTTAACAACAAAAAGTATTGATGCTGTACAAAAGTATTCACAACTCTATACACAATGGTGTAAATACTGTGTCCTGTCAATTACATGCTACAAGTGCGAAACATGTTGCCATACAGTAAGGTTGGCCACAAGCAATTTCATCAGTAGCTAAATACAAGTTATTATAAATTAAAAGTTTCAAACTTGTATTTTAGCCATGCATGATGAGAATTGATCAGTTTATAGAATGCTGAAAATTAGAGTTAAAATAGCTATAAGCCAGTGTTGTACATTAAACCACTTGCAAGTGAAAAAAATATGGCCACAGTCTCCAGAGGGCACCATCTAATAAGATTCCATTTTGTTAAGCAAACCTTAGGGTTCACGATACAAGATGACAACTCACTGAGTGTCCAGTGCAAATGTCAAATACATTGCCATCTTGAGAGGCTACGCCCATCTCTGAAGTACTCTGATGATTTTATTTTTCAGTTCCCATAATGTATAACAATTTTCTACAGTCCACATCACATGACTGATTTAAACAAAATGGTGACTACTTGACCTTTTGTTTTCACGTCTCATTTTATGTGCATTTTTGTAAGATTTGGTCACCTTTATGTAGTTAAACAAAACAAAAAAATCTAAATCAGTTATTGCTGCTTTTAGTCACCAAACCTCAAACATTCCAAGCAGTAAAAAATAAACTATTCACAGTATGACAAAAAACTATTGAGAAAAAAAATATATATTAATCAAAAATCCTATACACAAAAAAAAAATGTACAGTTTACTGGAGTAACAATGTATTGTTTTTGTTCATACAACTATTAAAATTGCTAGAAACCAGTATTGAACTTAACTACACACTATAGTCATTGCAGAAAAGAAAACCACACACAGGTTTAAAACTACCACATAAGCCAGATGAAAACACTGGGCAGCGTTTTAAAATTACATGAATCAAAAGGTAATATATCGCTATTACTGCAATTATAATATACTACATTATAACTAATTTCAGACAGAAATATATCAAACTAACAATACGTTACTTTTATATTCTATACAACAACCATGGAAACCATATTGTGACGGTTAATTGGTTTCAATTAATTCAAATGGTGACTGAATGTGTACAAATTTGTATAGTGTTTATATTACAAACATTCAATCGACAAGTCAATCAATTTTTAAAAAACGCAGCTGTTTAGGAGAAGTCAGTCTTGCCTACTTCTATGGAGGAACATGTACTTTCTGATGAACAATTTGATTGGAAATGCAGTCCTGAGCTGCAATAACAGTTTATAGGAATAACAGGAGTGAGAAATAAAGTATGGAATAATAATAAGAATAAATTGAGAAAAAAATTTAATTATTCTGATTACTGAATTGAATTGCTGAAAATATAATATTGAATGTTTTGTAATTAAACAAATGTTCTGGGCTCAATTAAGATGATGAAAATTTGTTGATCAAAGTATTGCAAAGTCACTTTATGCAATTAAAGAAGCTTGTTTTAAAAGGGTGGGGGGGGACTAGGATTTTAGCAGCAGATGATTAAAATTTCGTGTGAACAAACAATGTTTTTCTCACACAAAAACATGGTAATTTATGACTGTGTCAAAATCCATATGATGTGGTATTTTCAAAACAAGAAATTGTAATAAAATTGTTGCCCCTAGAATACATGTATAACTTCATATTTTTTGCCTTTATGGTCAAAATGACGAATAATGGCATATTTCAGACATTACAGTCAAACTTAACAACATGCAGGCTACAAAACTCAATCAAATTCAAGAAAATCGGGAAAGTGGGAAATGCAGAAACAGAAAAAAGGTTTCTTTTTACATATAACACCTTATATCCTACCTGAGTCCACTCACTTCTCGCACAAGTAATGACTAACATATGGTGAATTTTACTTTTAAGTCAAGCTTTTAAAACGTCGCCCCCAGTTCTGTGTGCAATGCGTCATACATATGTCACACATAAAAAGTTGCACACCTATCAATTTTAAATAAAAATGTTATTTGTTGTTTTCCTTTTAAAAATTAAATACAACCGGCACTTTAGTAACGACTTCATGTCCGGACTTGTCGACTTCTTTGTCAATAGAAAATTTAAGCTTAATATATAAATATACGAGTTTCTAAATATTAATACACAATAAATATACATTTCATTGTGTAAAAACAAAACAAAAAATCAGTGACGTAAAATACTTAAAAAATCATCATGGAAGAATTCATTATGCAGAGAGGTGTGGGAAGGTATGTGCAACAATTCTCAGTGTGCAACAGGTGGCCAAAAACATGATCTGCCAAACTGAAGAGTCCAGGAAAGACTACTTATTTTCATTGCTAAATAGAGTGCACTTTGACCAAAGTAAGGTATGAAATGTAGGTAACATATAACAACCCCCCCAAAAAACAAATATTTGACACCCCTCCCCCGAGGTGTGACATGTGCAATGAAACTGATGCATGTGCTGGCCAGAAAGAAATATAATGTTAGGGTATGAAAATTGAAAAAATTTCATCATTGCCAATAAAAATTATTAATTAATAAGGCCCAAGTATATCAACTCTCACTCAATTTCCCGCATCAATTATTTTTTTACTTTTGTGGCGTGTGTTTTTCAACTTTTTTTGGTATTTTTTTTATCAATGTAATACTGAGTTATTTGTGGTGCCAAATCAATGTAGACAAAAATTGAACTTCAAACTTTCCAGGTACTGCTATCATATGTATAGCCTGTATATTACCGTACATTAATTTACAATAAATTATATACTAGTAAATTAATCCCACAGTGTTTTTCAAAATAAGACATCATACAAAAACATTTTGGGCAAAAATTATGAAAAACAAAAATTTGGTTCAACTTGCTCATTGCTGGGAACTATCTTTTCAGATTTTTGTTTTTGGTTTGAAATTAACAAGAAAACCTTGACAAACTCTGGTGGGAGAATTCCTTTGGTGAAAAGGTCATTAACAGGAAGAACCATTGTATGCTGAACAATACTATTCACTAAAATTGAGTCTTTGGTTTAGCATTTGACACATGGACTGGTGTTGCCTGTGATTTGGAACAGTTACATGAAATCCATGCAATTCAAATAAATATATCGAATAGAGTTAGAAAAAAAATATTTTTGTTCTTGCTATTTTGCTGGAATTACATTTTTTTTTTTGATTAATATCTCCTGGTTTTAGCTCAAAGCATTTAAAATTCATTAAATCTCTTGAGCTTCGGTATATACCGGTTAGTACATTATACATAGTTTCCAGTCAAATTACATGATATTAATCCATAATTAGAACATCCTCAAATCTTTGAGATTGCAATTTCCAATCACCTAAATTTCTAAGCTAATTCCAGTAACCCTAGCAAAGAACTTACAGTACAAACAGTTGTATGAATCGTGCACTGTGTCAGCATTACATGTACTTACAACAAACACTAGATGCCAACTATAGCTATGCAAAACCTTCACACTAATTTAACACACTGCCTGAAAGGAAACGCAAACACAAAAACCATTGACTAGTGTTACAGAACCACGGGTGACAAGCACCAAGTACATGAATGCCAAGAGATTGGGAAACAATTAGGCACTGAAAGGAACATTTTCTAGTAAATGAATCTCAGCTTCTTATTAAACACAGAGACAGCAAATATCAAAATGCATATAAAACAGGTGGGGTGCGGTCCTGTGTAAACATTATTTCCATGCTGTTTTCTAATCTATAGCCATAAAATCTGGAAAGAAAAGGAAAGAAAACAACAAGGCAATTTATATTCCAAAACAAATGCAAGTATGGCTGTTGTATTTTAATTGAAAAATAGCTCAAAAGATCAAGCTTTTATTTTGATATTTCATGAAAATTTAATATTCTGTTTCTTAAATTCATGCAACAAAACAATGTATATTTAGAGGGCAGGACAAGAAAAACAAAACAAGAATATGTTTATCAAAAATGAAATTTTGAAAGTTCAGTTTTACTAACTTGAAGAATTATTGCGAGTTAAAAATAGAGAGACGATAATGCCACGAGTACCGGAACTACGGGGAAAGCAATTGCTGACGTCAAAGCTTCCAATCAGTGCGACCAAAATAAACAGACGCGACTCTTTGATACAATACAACTGACTGGAGATTAAAAAAAGTGTGTGTGTGTGTGGGGGGGGGGTGTACAGAGTATGGCCGGCGTCGTGAAATAGGACGATTTTCACAGGAATAAGTACACGACACTTGTTTGGAACACAACAAAACAAAACAAACTTAAAACGGGAATGTACCGTTTACGCCCGAACTGAATGACATTCCAGTACACGTTCTCACAGTAAATTGCACAGCTATTTTACGGGACTGTACTGTCAGGTGCTGTTCCTTTCTCTGACTGGACTAATATCGGCCTGCGACAGCTCGGGATACAACGTCAAGACGTACGAACGTAAACATGACCACCGAGTCGGAGAGTCGGAGAGTCGCCGCCATTCCAACAGGTCTTACCTTGAATGTCAACGGAGTCCCGTAATTCTCTCACACGACTTCCAAAACTTCGGTGGTGATTTCAACTTTAGAGGAAATGTCACCACACCATTCTAAGACGAGATGATACAATATAACAATAGTAGGTAATACTCTTTAGCGCGACAAATTCCGTGAAAAACGCCGGATGATAGTTCGCCCACAATCTCGGTCAATCTAAACTTTCTTGACCAGTGTGACGATGACGTCAACGTAATTATTCTGAGCATGCGCATTTAAGCAACCACCTGCGATCCCGCCATTCATTGCAAATTTGCGAACTTTTCTCATAGTTGATCCACTGCAGAAAGTAAAGTCACTAACATTCACAATGCTGCATCAACCAGTTTGGGTTCGAGCGAAAATTATAATTAATAAAAACATAAAAAAGACAGTAAGATGAATATTAGACAGGCCCAGGCGTGGCAATTTTATTGTTTTATGTAATACTAGTAATAAGAACTGCTTACGCATAAAGGAAGGTGTATAGTGAATAAAAGTCCATTGTTCACGAAACAGTAAGTTGGTGAAAATATTTATTATTTTCTTTTTAATTGACCCATTTTTATGAAAACAAATGGATTTATCGCAGAACTTTTATGTGGTTAGTGACTAAATTGACATACAATGTACGTAGTTACATTTTATCGTTTATAATGCCGAAACTTCAGATGCAATGTGAACACTACAAAATCTTGTTGCTAGGGTAACCACCTAAATTCGGTTGGTTCTCTTTTGTATGGTCAATAAATACAAATCTGCCAGCATAATTAAAAAAAGAAACATTAGTCCACGGCATTGTTTAAATGCGTCAAAGGAACATCATATTTATTAATTTTTGAACGTTTTTTTTAATCACAATACAAAAATTAGACGACCTTCAAAGACGAACATGCAAAGTTCAAAATTTTTAAATGTAAAATATATGAAAAATTATGTATCAAAAGTGTATGTGGCGATTATAATTACAATGGACCTACCGAGAATATTTCCATGGTGCTGATAACATGGACACAAAGCTACAGACAAAGTAGATATTCTACTTCTTTATATCTCCGTGTCCTAGGATTCCATGTCCTGGACTACACCAATGCGTTATTGAAAATATAAATTGAATATTGTTTGAATGAATCTCCCATTAATTACTATGTATATACGTGTAACTGGAAGTGTTAATACATCATGTGTGTTAACATCCTACGTACATTATTGTCTGCTTGGAAAAACATGGCTTGGCATGAGACTCATACTTTGATTTCAATAAATATGGGAGGTTCGTCACCTGCGCACACGCGCGAATTGAGTCCCAAGCGACGATAGCAACGATAGCAACTAACAATCTCTAAAATGCTGGACAGTTGAAGTAGGATGTTCGTCACCTGCGCACGCAAAGGCTTACGGGTAGACGCTTGTTTATAAACAATGACACGCTATGGCCGTCTGACGCATGCGCAGGTGACGACTCCCTTGCTTTAAAAGATTCTCATATTAAAACATGCATGTCATGTAGTTCATTTCTGTTAATGCTGTCGATTCCTCCCATACACTCATTGTGTTTTGTGATGTGAATGATCAGAACATGAATTATCGGCGTACGCAGGGGATCTTAATCGCATATCACTGCCAGTGTGCAAGGATAATCACCATTACAAACTCTTGTCTTATCTTATAAATCCTTGTTATTACAAAACACAAAAATAGTGTGTATGTTTAAATTCATGGTTCCTATAATATTCTTAGTGATTTGTTCCAACGACTCAAACTGAAACATACTAACCCCCCTATCCTCGGGGCGGAGCTACGTCACAAGACGTTCCACGTTGCTACGACGCGCACCACTGTACATGCATTTCTATGGGCTCTGTGCGCGCTGCTGTGGAACGCCGGTCGAGCCGGTGAAAATTCGAGAAAACAACACAAACTCAACTTTGAAGTAATCCCGAACAACCAAATTTATATATGTTACACACGTAAGGCTAATCTTGTTACGCTGTTCAGAGGAGTCTCAACAATCATCCCAAAATACCGTTTGGGCCTTTGTTTTCACCGCCTCCGGTTGCCAGGCGGTGAAAATGCCCGGATGTCCGCCCTCGAGGATACCGTAAACAACAAGTAAGGCGACCCTGTCACCTTTTCATTAACCGTATTCCATAATATTCCATAAATACTGACATAGTAATATTTCTAAGGGGCGAGTGAAAACAAACCAACATCAAGAAATCTACCGAACAAAGTATACGGTTGTCTGAAACAAACATGTCAACTTGAACCAGGGGTAACGTAGCACTTTTAAAAATGAATTTGAATATCTGCGGCCAATGAAAACAATCTTAACTACGTCGTTTGGGGCGCTATCGCTGTCGGAGAATTCAAGATGGTGTTGCGTGAGGCAAAATTTTGTATTATTAATTTTAGTCTATTTAATTCAACTGAACGTCCATTTGTGGCGATGGTGATATTCTTTTACAGGATTATTTTCCCCTCAATCTGATCAAAATAATAACTATTGTTTTGGCTTTTGAGTATAATTCAAGTTATCTATTACATTCACATTCTCAACTGATGTTTTCCCTTTTTTATTATGAAAGCCACAAATATTTGTATTAGCGGATAGTGTTGGCAAAAAGTGAGATGAAACAGCACTCATGTGGGATACTCTTTTTTTAATCAGATTTACTTCCTCTGCGCTATAATTCAATCACAAGCAAAACTAGACGAGATACCGTCTATTATCGCGAGACTTCGAACTATCTAGAAATGGCTGAAATCCTGGCTAATGCCAACACCTCAAATGTTTGTGTCTACTGCGTCCCTCTAGTGACGGGTCGCTACAGTGACGTTAAAATGACGTATATGGTGAATACAATGTCGCCAAAATCGACCACTATATCATAGTAAAATCAATCAAAAACGTAATCTTCATTCATGGACAACAACAAATTAAAATGATTTTGACGATTTGAACGTTTTTTGTGCCACTCATTTGAGTTATTGAAGCGCTTTCAAAAGAGGCAACTTTCTGTTTTTCATATTAAATTTTGTGATAATAAAAAGTGATTTTCCCACAGTGTGCCCTCTCAGTGGCAAGTATGAATGCGGGTATTTCTCTGGTAATGCGATGTGTAGGAAATACCGACGTTAAGCCATTATATTAGGTCACCCCGGAAATTAGTGTCACCTGCGCATGCGTCAGATGGCCATAGCGTGTCATTGTTTACAAACAAGCGTCTAGCCATGAGCCTTTGCGTTTTTAGCGTGTGTTGTTATCATCGCTTGGGACTCAATTCCCGCGCGTGTGCAGGTTACGACCCTCCCGCTTTAAACCTTATTGTATGCATCGATCTGCACACCATTGAAAGGCGCCATCTTTGTTAATATGGGACACGCGACTCGTGCACGCATGGCGATAGGGGCATTGTATTATTACGAGAACAAACTAGGGGAAGCTTGTTTGCAAGCATATTGTTTTCGTTGAAATTATTATGTTCATGACACACTTGTGCAATACGTAAAATGGACCAACTTGCACTATTACTATGACTGTCCTACTTAGAGAATACTAATTTTTGTACATGGATGCTCATTGTAGTATTTTGGGGATATACCGCTATCTGAGATTTGTATATAGTGGGTATAAAAACAGAAAGTGATGCTCTACGTTAAAAAAACGCTATTTTTGGCTTCACATTAATTCAAAGCAAGTATTTACTTTTTATTATATCAGCATAAAGAACAATTCTACAAATTTGTCGATGTTGTCCCAACACAGATCATTTCATTTCCTTTGCTAGATGAGATATTCATAAGTGATTCCATTCTGGTTTTCAATCTTGTGACACTATCAACTTTTACTGATTTGACTGATTCGCAATAATAACAAGATTATAACAGCACATGGAATTCACAAAACCGGAATCATAATTACTGGAAATAGATTCCATATAAATGACATATAGATCATATTTTCAATTTAAAATTAAACACGATTATACCTTTAAATGGTTATCATATTACTCTTAATTACGTTTAATGATAAATATAATAACCAACCATTTGGAGCGATTATTACTTTACGTACAGTTATATTCGCCAACTTTGAGTAACGCATCCCCAATTTCTTGTGAATTGTACTCACATTATGTTGCTTCACGTGTTTGTGTGCTTCTCATTGGTCGGGCTGAATAAAGCAGCGCCGAACGTAAGTTTTTCACCTTTTGTTATTGCTATCGCATATGTGGCTGCATATTATCAGGCAATGAAGACACTCACAATGCATTTCCGTTGTTTTTGCAGTTTTTGTCTCAGGCTGCGATCAAGGAATATGCAAGAGAGGCAGGTCTTCACTCAGGTACGTCACTGTTGGAATTTTTAATGCTCAAATCACTATTATGGAAGGCAAAATGTGATTTTTTTATCGTAATACACACACGTTTAACTTTGTATTCCCATTCTGTATTAGACATAGAACATTTCTCATGGATTACTGTGCTCACCATAAATATATGATACAATCAGTTTGTTTGGTAACAAACTCTGAGACGTGCATTGAAGCTATCCAATACAGAAGATCATGGTGTCCAATCATCAAATCGAACATAATTGATCTATTTACAATCGTTCAGAGATTATGAACATTACAAATCTAAAGCTATCTTGGTGCTCACGTTTATCAAGGTTTCTGTACATCATATAAAGTGGGATGCAACTTGAAACTCAAGATGTGTTCAGTCTTTAGTCTGTGCAACTGTATTGCAATTGACGTGTATTTGTAATACTAAAATGTCTTGCATCATCTTTTATTAAGTACCTGAACATGATGTATCTCACCTGACTATCGGTGAACAACCTCTGAATGGCCCACTTCACGTGCAATTTCCAGCGTTTGGAGAAGTGTACAATGCCCAGGTCAAGAGTAGTGGACGTAAGTTACATGCATGGCACATCGTATCTCATACGTTTAATAAAACAGGTTTAGCCATTAATTCCAACTCCCACAATGCATTACACATATGCTCATAACAAACTCCCTGAATCGCTCATTATTATAATATTATTACATGTATTATTATCATGCAAGTAATTTGGATGCATCATCCATGGCAACATCTTCCATGTTATATCACAATATTTCAAATAGTGTTGAACAGACATTGGTATAGTGATAAGAAAGAAGAATGTCATATCACTTACAGTAATGCCGAAACAAACCACGGCTGCATTCATGTGTACGATTATATCACTGCTTTATATTGCAAATCTATTTCTATGATTAGCAACCTTTTACATGTATATTTGACTGTACAGCAATTGTCTCAGCCCAGTTTGTGGAATTCTGTGGAGATGAGGGTCTTCGTCCAAGTCCCGATAAGTTATCCTTAGACGTCGACAACACATGTCTCTATCGGGGATACTTGGAAGGGATCGATAATTCATTTGTGGCACTGACAATGTGCAAACCTACATCTGTCGTAAGTAAATATGACATTAAATTTAATTTTGTCATGATCAGTGAGTATATTGAATATTTTTATAACCGATATTACATGTATTGCAGATATATTTGAAATTCACGTAACTAGACCACCAGCCTGGAATCGATTAATCAGCACAAGTACCTGTAAATCTCAACCAAGATTTCCTCAAAAATATCATTAATCCCAGCCACTGCCTTTGACCTCAACATTCCAGTTTCTTACCCGTTATATATAATGGTCCATTTTTGTGTTTTGTGCCAAATGAAATATTTTGGCCAGGGAACTCGAGATTATAATCACGCGCCTACAATAAAGCTGTCGGGATGTGATATTCTCTTTGTTACAACTTCCAAGCCTAACCTAAGCCTATCTTAATAGACGCGAGTATGAGACAACAATACACTAAATGTGTCAAGTTTATCGACTATTTCAGACTGGTTGGTTGATTGGTAACTACACATTATTGATTCACCCGGTAAGAGAAGACCATGCAAGATCATTACGATCTACCAGTAACTCAAACAACAGCCATCCACATTTAGCATTCAGAGTTGATGAACTATATCAACCAGAACTCTATAAATACGATGTTCTTGATACGATGATGTCAGGTTTGTAAACACGCTGTGTGTTAAGTGCAACATAATAAGTAACGCATGATATTATCCTGGCTTTGTGGGAGATATGTTAAAAATGTTTTTTGTGTATGATTAAAATAGAAATATATGGCACTTAAAATGGAAAAAAAACACACATAAGAAACCACATTAGAACAGTATACCTTATTATTTCATCTTTAAGGTCGACCATCCCAGAGGAGTGTGAGACAAAGCCCATCCGACAACTCAGTACAGCCACCAGTATACGTGGAATTGATGGTAGCGTTTGATAAACAAGCCACAAGTGATCTCGGAACGAATTTAATACCATACGTTGTGTCGATGACAAACATGGTAACTGTCCAGTTATATCAACTGTCACGTTGAATCTGTCACAAGTGAATATATATTATGCTACACAATGATTTGACATTGTATAGTGTGTGACATCCGTATGAATATGACTATAACCTCCACTGATTCTCTTTTTATTTGGACCGTTTTGTTTTATTTCAGCTTGCCACTGGTTATAGACATCCGACTGTAGAAGAGTTTGACATCACTATTCGACTCACAAGGATCATACTGATAGACGATGATACGGTGAATACAGTGTATATAGTCTAGATTTGAAATCATATGATTACATAATTCAAGCTTTTAATATTACAAACACCATTGCAGAATGGATACATGACGATCATTTTAAGATAGATATGTTCTTCTTTTATTCAGTGTCTCCCAACACTCGACGTTGCGGATCATTCAAGTACACGCTTAGGCAACTTCAAAGGGTGGGCTAATGAGATCAATCCCAGTGACGAGGACAACCCATTCCATTTTGATTACGCATTGTTTTTGACAAAGTACGTTGTGTAGTTTAATATTTCTAATAAATCGAGAACTATGTTTCTTCAAGGTCATGTTGACGGTAATAATCATGGGCCATTAAATGAAACAATCAACAGGAGATATAAATGCAATACGTTTATGTATGTATACTATGCGTTGTATTTATATTCCAGCAAAGAGTTTTCAGATGGAGTTGGAGGAAGGGCTTACCAGCCTGGAATGTGTTGGGGTGTTGGGGAATGCCACACGAGTACATCATTATGGTGTATCGGCCATGAAGTGGGACACTCGTAAGTATACAGTCTGGACCTGCACCATGGAAACATAGCTAACATTTTAAGATCTTTACAGTAAATAATAAAATATTTGTTAATATAGTTTCAGTCCATTATTCTGATTCTTGATAATAATCAACTATTTGACACGTGAGCACTAAATGAAATCATATAAATGCCGTGTATTGTCACTAATCACAGGTTTGGGATGACACACGATTCTGAGCGATGCCCTGATGGTAAAGAGAAGGGATGGGTATCAGGCAGTATGTATAAGTTTACACCATGTAACATGGGGGAAGTACGTAACTATTTCAGGTAAAGTGATGATACTAGTCAAAAGTTGTCAATCACATCACACCACGTCACGCCACGTCTCACCACGTCACATCAAATCATTGTTCATGCTATTTTACAGGAACCCACCATCTTGCTTACTGGACAAACCAAATGATTCCACTTCTTGGCCTTCACCAGAGTGGAATTATGGAGACAGACCTTTACCAGCAAAGGCATTTCCTGGCGACGAGCAATGCAAAGCATATTACTACCGGGAAAGTGTTGGAGAGTGTTCATGGAAAAGTATGCTGGTTCAGGTTAGGGTTAGAACTAATTTGCTAGAGACAGATCATATATTCAGACGTATAATTAATGCGTTACGCAACGGTGATTACGTTTCACTACATATATGGTATATTCATTCCACGCGGAATTTGCATGATATGGATGTATCGCGACTGTGTACTAAAAACTGTGATTCCAAGCAAATTCATTATCGTCCAACCCATATTTTAACAGAACTTAAAACCTGGAGATAATTGCTATGTTTACTGTGAAATGAGAGATGGTAGTTGTCAGTACTGGGCAACCGGAAAAGAAGGACATATATGTGGACCCAAACAGGTAATTTACGCTTAGCCTATTACCTGAATATAAAATTTCACTTATAATTCAAAATATTTATTGTTTCTAATCAGCACATTTAAAATGATTTTTTTTGTAATTTGAGTAGTGAGTATATAATTGCAAGATCCTCAAATTGAAAGATTAAATTACAGAGATAATCATTTGGATTTCAAATATAATCACGTTAAGAAAATATTATAGCCATTGTATTATGCATCAAATAAAATAGTTAATGTTATAGTGTTGGCATGTAGCAGGTTTCCATGCTCTGACCGTACCATCTGTGATCACTATGATTAATACAATTGTGTAATCTCGATTTGCGTAGATTTGAAAAAGTATGTTAATTTTCAGAGTCACCAGATACACAACGTTGTCACTGCTCATCAGATGGCTAGATTAAGACAAACATGTTAGAATGTAATATACAAACCTGTCGACTCACATAGTGTACCGCTGTCCTTACCTAGTATGCTTTTTCAAAATCGAGAAATCTGTATATATCGACCTTGGTTGTGGTATAAGCGAGCTCACTATTATAGATTATAGAACCATATCAGAACTGATACAACACATTAATGACGTGCTCTTACTTTCAACAGATGTGCTCTGAAGACGTTTGTAAATGTATTGATGAAAATGATTGTCCACAGGAAACAGGATATGGCAAGTGTTGTTAATAAACATGTTGACATTATAAGATGACATCTATTTCGTTAGACAAACGTTTGCTCAAAAAATGCGTTTTTTCTTCATTTATTTCAGGTTTACCCCCTACAGTTTACACGTATGTCCCGTTTTTAATGGCAGAAAACCGTGATACAGCGATTGACATATGCACGAGTAACTCTGGTCGGTTAGCCAAGATTCTGAATAAAGATACGCTAGATTTTCTGAAAATGCAGCTGGCATCACTAGGTCTGATTAACGTTAATTTTCAATTTGATGGGCGTCGTTACAGTGATAATGGCAATGACTGGGAGACTGTTGACGGTGAACACATGACGTATTTTGATTGGTATTCCGGAGAACCCAACAACGGTGGAAATGAAGAGAAATGCCTGCACATATGGTAAGTCATTACATCCAACTGGCGTTTACTTGAATTTTACTCTATGTAATGCTAGGTATCCCGCTATATATGCAACGCTTTATTAACGAAATGAATGCAATATTAGATAATTCTCAACATTTGTCAATGCAGGAAAAGAAACAAGCAACTGAATGATATTAACTGTGAGACACCCCAGCCGTTTATTTGCCAGAAAGGTAAGCCAACACAATATACACGTTACATTGTATCTTCATTAAAATTATGCGCAACGTTATACTTGCAAAATCATTGAATTTGAATTATCCATTGCTTTAATAGAAACATATTTGTCAGATTATAAAAGTATGATTCTCATTTGCATTTATGGTTTAAGATGGGAAGGGGGAATGTTTTATGGACGAACTTGCTACTGACTATCGAGGCAGAATGTCGACAACAGCTAATGGATTTACCTGTCAGAAGTGGTCAGAGCAGTCACCGCATACACATGCCAATACACCCGAGAAGAAACCTTATGGCGGTCTCGGCGATCACAATTATTGCCGCAATCCGGATAATTGGGAAAAGGGACCATGGTGCTATACTAATGATCCCGGTAAAAGATATGATGTATGTG
Source organism: Saccoglossus kowalevskii (assembly GCF_978046115.1). Classification (NCBI taxonomy): domain Eukaryota; kingdom Metazoa; phylum Hemichordata; class Enteropneusta; family Harrimaniidae; genus Saccoglossus; species Saccoglossus kowalevskii. Next base: position 19,856,007 of record NC_140651.1, read on the forward strand.
ATTTAGGAACACCTAAGGCAAAGTGTGGTATGTATGATGACGTGCACTCTCCAGTGCGGCTAATCATAGATTTAGATTGTTTACAGAATACTTTGAGCGCAATATATGTTGCTCAATGTTCGAGTATGAACTCATCTTGATCATTTATCATTATGTCCAGGTAGAGGAAGGGAAGATGCCTTGTTAGGGGCGTAGTACTTAATTTGAATCCACTTCATGTTTTAATTTTGATTTGAATCGACATTCCCGTTTAAAGTATTAATTGTTTTTTTCCAGCGGATTTATTTATGAAATGACTAAATCCTTGAAGAGCTACTTCCGAGTAGCGTATAGTAATAAATTTAAAAAATATTTATATGTGTCTCTTTACAGCTGGAAAAAGCGAATGCTATGAAGATCCTATTGGCACAGACTACAGAGGGGCTTTGTCAACAACAGCAAAAGGCTACACTTGCATGAAATGGGCAACACAGTCACCCCACGAGCACACAAGAACGCCGGCCAATTACCCAAGCAGTGGTCTTGGTGATCACAATTACTGTAGGAATCCCGATAATTCAGAGGGAGCCTGGTGTTATACAACCGACCCTTCAGAAAGATGGGGACTATGTGACATTGGTCATCCCGGAGAATGTGGTATGTTAACCATTATTGTGAGGGAGGGGGAATAATTTTATTGAATGAAAAATAGAGGAACTGTAAATAGTCTGTTTATAGAATAATGAATTGCTTAATTATTGGACATCACTTATGTTGAATCTGAATTGTATATTGATTTGGTTGATTCAACATCTCGAATTGTGTTGTCTATGCTAAATTATATGTGGCTGCATTAAACTCAACAATAATACCATTCATTCCACTAAGACAGTATTAATTTAAATAAGTAAAACAGTAAATAAATAAGCCCGACCACGAATGGTTGAATTCTCTATAATTATGTACTACCTTCAATATGTTCAGTCGTGCTTATTGAGGATTGTAATCATTCGACAAACAAACCCAAATACGTCATATTAATCTTGTGCAAATTTCGGGCTAATTGAATACTAAATATGATAATCGCTTCATAACTAAAGCATTGACGTATTCCAATGTAACATGATTTTGTAAAGAAAGTATCACGAAGTCACAGTAACTGCAAACATACATCACAGAAGCAAATAGCATAGTTCTATTTTGTATTTCACAGCTCGTATTGGGTCATCATTAAAAGGCAAAATGGTGGCGTCTACGGAGAAAGTGGCCATAGTCTCGATGAAAGAAATTATGTTCAACGTCTCGGCAGTAACAGTGAGCTACTGGATACGGACTAAATCAGACGACTGGAGAAGTACTGCGTTTATCTATTCAACTGATCACATCGAAGACGCGTTCAGCATTCGCAACGCTGATAACATAGTCCTTTCCATAAATGGCGTTAAGGCTCCAAAGTCAAATGTCGCCGTAAACACCGGATGCTGGCACCACGTGTGTGCCACGTGGGAAGGTGCTTCCGGTGATTGGAAGATCTATAAAGATGGCACCCTTTCCGGGTCTGGGTCGGGTTTCCAGACAGGCAGTACAATAGTAGCAGGTGGCATCTATGTTATTGCTAGAGGTCAAGATACTGCGGGTGATGTTTGGGACACTGGCTTAGACGGAGACATGGCTCACTTCAATATATGGAGCCATGTGAAGGACGACGATGAAATAAAGGAGCTGACAGCCGACTGCAATGGAAGCATGGATGGCGATGTTCTATCCTGGAACACAGATGCATTTAGTGTACAATCTCGTATGCTAAACCACCACCCGATAGTTAACTCCGAAACTTGTTGTAAGTACTAAGTATTTTATATTTTATTTCATAAATTAGAAAGTCTGTTGTACTATGTCTACCACGTATATGTGTCAAATTACTAACGAAATATTAAAAGAGAAAATAATCGCCAACTTTATTATATCTTCAACCCCAGAAACACAATTCTCAACTTCATTTATGTTTGTATGAATACTAAAATGAATGTTTATGTTTTTCCGAAGTAAATATTGAAATAATCAAAACCTGGAGAGATGACGAACAATGTGGCGCCCCCAACTTGTTACCAAATGGTCAGGCAGCTGAATGTGATCCCATGGGCAATGGCCGTTGTTGTTCTGCCTCTAGTCAGTGTGGGAGTGGTGACACTAGTTGTAATTGCCAAGGATGCATCGATTATAGTATGTATTTTGCAGTCAGTAATACGATACAGGTGTTTAGTATAACGTGACGTCATAATACATCAAAATATCACTATGAGTTTTCATAAATAAAATCAAACTCTATTTATTCCGTTCTGAAGTCATTGAAATCTATTTATAGTTTATTATTGTTGTTCTTGTTTTGTACATGCGCATAACAGTAACAAATATGGCGATGTTCTAAATGTGGGCTTATGTTGGAAGTGTAAACACTGCGGAGCCAGACTTTGGACGCAAATGTTTTATGTTTTACAAGTATATTACGAGCAGAATGTCAATGGTAATATAAGCAATTATGAAAGGCTGTGTTGGATCATCAGTGATTTTTTTTTATTTTGAAGAACTACAGTGTAAAGCGCCAATTGTCAACTAGATTAGTTTGTACGCAAAAGGAAATTTGAAAAAAAAAATATCCCAATAAAGAATTGTGAAAATTCTTCTGTACTGGCTGCATATTAAATAGTTTCTGGGTCATCGACAACAGAGGAAAATGCATTCTTTGAATATTTTAAAATACCAGATATTTAACCACAAAACAGTAAAACACAAATAGTTTCATAGGCAATTTCATCATACCAGACGTTCAACTTAGTGCTTATTTATTCATGCAGGCTGTAAAATCGATGAAAACACCGAACGAGGTGGTGATGGGCTCGTCAATGGCATATTCAACATCGTGGCTAGTAGAGAAGAATGTTGTGTTCAATGTCGAAGTATCAACAGTTGCAAGACTTGGTCCTTTGATAAGACATCTCAGCAATGCTGGCTACGTGACGCCATCACTCAGCCAGAAGACAATGATCAATTTGATTCTGGAATAGTATCGACTATCCTGACAGGTTTAGCAACACTATACTAGTCACAGTGTTTTATAGTTGACCACAGGAGGCTAGTGTCCTGGTACACTACCTCTAAAGTGGGTTCAAGTAGAGGCATTAAATATCACCCATGTGTTCTTCCTGTAGACATGTGAATAAGTACTGTGTATATCTCTCTATATTGTCACAGGACCAACACTGAATTGCATTGAGTATACACTACACCTGGAGATAGCCAACTGGGACGACGCTACTGCAGTGTGTCAGAGCGAAGGAGGTCGACTCGCGATAGTCAAAACAGCAGCTATATCCGACGTAATCAGCGCCTTTCTCATAGACAACAAAGTGAGAATGAGTGTGTGGATTGGATTGAAACGAGATAATAAGGGCGTTCTGCACTGGATAGATGGCACGGCAATTGATGACAACTCTTATACAAACTGGGCTCCTGGTGAACCATACTCTTCTTCATGTGTGAATCTATGGTGAGTTATAACATGTACTGTATTGAGTAAGATGTTAAATATGTTGGTAACTTTGGATATGCCTAAAAATCTAAATCTATCAATCTGATTGGCTGAAACATGGTATACTATCTGGCACTAGAAAACCTGTGATTCGCTCCGAATCTAACTGAATTGAAATCGCACGACTGGGAGCACTGATGAAAACAAGCAAACCTGGTACACGTACTAATATAAATTATTATTGCAAAAATGGTAACATGTAGCTAATTTTGCGAGAAATCTCCTTGCGAGGAACGTGTGCGTTCATTGTAACATAGCGTTCGAATCGAACACGTGGCGTCATTGAAGCGTACATTCCTGGCACTTGCCGGTTCTGTTTTCTGTTTTGCTTCGTTTATGTGCGGAAATAGTGTATGGGTGGTATTACTACTAGTTCGTTGAAATATACTAGAATTGCTGAAGGTTTTGTCATGCGTCTCACCCATTATTGCATATGTTCTATGTAGAGCGTTTTAGCCCAAAATTCGAATACGAAATCTAGAACGCATACTACAAGGTGGGTAAATTCTAACCCTCTCAAAATGAATTATAACTCCAGTTCACATAAAATAAAACAATTCACGTGTAAATAATTATATAAAGCAACAACAGTGAAATCGTGCAATTATATTTTCAAAATTATCACAAAAGTGTTTTAAAAAGTATAATCCGATAAAAGACGCTGGGAAAATTGTAAATTTTCACATAGCAACGTGATATAAAGAGTGAGTTTGTATTGCATTATATATGTACGAGTAAGTTATAATGAGGCTATAAACTGTACGCTCGGTTATATAGTAGCGGATATAAGGCTTACGTTCAGTGATTATCTCCCGCCAAATGTGCTAATTTTACCCAGAGATGTCTCGTATATCTCTAATTAGAGTTCAGTGTCGCACACATAATGTATATGATTAAATTACACCCAAGAACAGAACAGTTATAGAAAAAATACAACGATACAATAAAGGCATAGATTTGTTGGACCAGATGGCCTCAGAGATACCATGTGTCGCGAAAAGACAGAGCAATTCTTACATAACATTTGACACCAACAAGGTATAATTCCGAATCCTATTCATAAAGTAGTCTTCAAGAAGGCACAATATCCAATGTAACGCAAATTAACATAAATTGACACCACAAACATGTCGTATCATATGCAAGTTAAATAAAACAGTTTGTTTATGTTTACGTTTCAAGGCAATCACGTGATTTCAAATGGGATGATACGTATTGCTCATATGCATTGATATTCCTGTGTGAATTTGATGGTAAGTCTGCAAATGTTTTACATGTTTCCATGGTAACAATTCTCATATTTTACTTTAACTATGGTTACGTAATATATAATCTTAAATACTGTAATCTGTCATGTTTTCTTTGTTGTTTCCCTCGCAGTATGTTGAGGCCATATATGGAAAAACCATAAAGAATGTACCGATGGAACTCGATGAATATATCATTTCTTTATTCATTCAATATCAATGAAATATATGTTATGTGGTGCACAAAACAAATACATAAATTAAAATTATCGTATTATTCAATTTGATTCACGAAGACCTGTATTACAGATACAAGAATTTTGTAATGTTAAATTTGTCTCGATTTTGCACCACATCCAATCCACATGCAATTTTAATGAAGGTTTACATTTTGTGAAGGCTGGGATACGTATTCAACGAAATAGTTGGCGATGATGTCGGAATGAGATGAAGAAGCTGTAGGAATATTGCTGCACACCATTAGAAATAATCGCAAATATGAGACAGCTAGACTCCAGAATAGGGTCTGAATGTGTGACCTTTTGAGGAGTCTCAAATAAGGCGTATCAAGATTGTTGAATGAGTAGACATGTCAAGTTGGTTGTATTGTATGTATCGTATTCTGACCTTCAGTATATAATTACAACTTATGAAATATAGCTTGTTTACCAATCTTCAAGATACATCGAGATTTTATAAAGACTGATGATTTTCTGATTTCTGTCACTGTACTGTACGAAACCCTGGTTAGAACGTTAAATAAATGTTAATTTAACCCTATGCTTGTTAACACTCAAGCGGCAAAAATTACTGAAATAAACTACGGGATCACGTGTTAGTAACGATTTAAGCCTTCTGAAACAGATAACAGTTTTTCAAAAAATAAATACGTTAAATTATTTCATTGAAATTAAAATACAAGAAAAATACAAAATATAAGAAACGAAATATTGGAAGGGAAAGATAAGTTATAATGCGATACGATAGAAGGCGTTTGGAGCTTCAACTAATCTGTTCTATACCTATAATTTTTGTCACTGTGTAGACACAAAGTAATAAAACAAGTGAGGCAAATAGGCCAGTACATTTTGGAAGCTTTTCATGAGTAAAACCTAATCCCAGGGCATTTGTGCCTCTATACTTAAAGTGTAACACATAAACACTATGTTCACACAGGGGTTAAAAAAATAATGTTATTTATTTAAAAATAAAAATATATTTAACCACACAGTTATAGCTTGACAGTGTGGCATACATTGTAAGTGAAAAGTACAGAGCCCTGACTGTGTGAATGAAAAGCACACATGTTTGGATACTTTGCAACAACTCATTGCACATGTTTATTTTTAAGACTGCTGATACAGTCACTGGATTGTATTGTCAACAGAATTTGAGTGACATACATCCTGTCTCTCCCTGTGGCATAATGGTATGTCTCAGACAGTGGCATGGTGATTGTGAAATACCTTGGAATGTGCTGAGCCCAGTGTTGTTGGCAATGAAAATAGATATGACATCATTTACCCGAGTTTCCTACTTTGAATTGGTAGAGCTCGGATTAAAAGTGGTCTATTCCACTACCAAAATGGGCATTCTTGATACACTGATTCGTCCGTTATTTCGAGATAGCCAATCATTTCGTTAGATACACTTTATTATTTGCATGGCCATAAATTAGCTAGAGTATTTAAGTTGAGGCTAGTGTGAAAATCTTAAGTCAGGAAGGTGACCTGACTTGATCAAATATAACCATCTTGTGATTCTGATTCCTGACTCCAGTGAGCTGTACCCTATACAGGGGTACATATGCAGACGTGCTGTGCAGTAATCCCTGCTGATCACCAGGAACCACTGACGCTCACTGCCTGAACTATTCCCGTTGTACCAGTGCTACCAGTAGCAGCAGATAGCAGTGCAGTGTTCGATACTCTCTGGACACAGAGCACGAGTTTAAATTGTAGTACAGCTGCTTCGACAGTGTGCCAGATACGAAGGAACGCAACATTACACATTGCTGTCCAATGGAGAGTGGAGTGTTCCCTGCAGCATCGATCAAGTCCCTAATTTATTTTATTTTACAGTGTATCCCCCTCCTTGCTGGTTCCAGTGACCAGCATCCCTGTTATTTGTATATTAAAGTACAGGAAACCGTATATATTGTGTTGTGTTGATTTGTTATAATCGTTACTGGTATATTTCTTTCTCTGTTGTGGTGATATACATTCACCAAACGATCCCCACCCCGTGACAGCGGACGAGCTGAGAGGAAGGAGACTTATAAGATAAGCACGCTACCAAAGACAAAGACTATTAGACCGGCATTAAAGACAAGCTCCCCGATCTTGAATACGGTGAAGCCCCACAAAGGCCCCTCGCATTTAACGTCACAATAGTTATCAAATTCTCAAACCAATTGCAGTGACTAAACAGGGGAAATTATATGCAAAAAAATAATACCATGAAAGGTTTGTGCTTGACTAAATGTGCAGCCAATTTCTGAATTAGTGAAAAGCTCTTGCCAGAGATATAACGACTTTCCCCTCACCTAGAAAGTCCAAAAGAGAAAAAGGAAGGCTATTGGGAATGAGTTCGACATTCGACCTCTATCCTGCATAAACAAATTTCCGAAGATCTAAGCACAGCCATAAAAACATCTGTCCAATAATGAAAAATACCCAGGCAAGCACCATTGGTAATATGGCCTGCATATATATATCACGACCATCTATTTGGTGCAGACTCAATAGCTTTCGTGGACAAAGTGTGGCCAAAAATTCACCAGAAACTCATTGAAGACCCTAATGACACTGCACACAGACTTAATAACTTTCACCTCATTATGCAGTTTAGGTGGAGGGCAGGGAGTTCTGCATTGCAAAAGACATAGAAAAGTATATTTACTTGCCTCTAATGCATCAGAGGTTTTTCGACAGAATTTCATTGACTCTTCTTTGCATGTTGGTAAATCCCAAACTAACCTGAGACCTTCTGGATTACAGCCCAGTATGTGTCTCAGAGAGTAGACCAAACATTTCCTTAGTGGAAGAGCAACTATCCATATGAGTACATGGACTCTTGGGAGTATTTGCCAAGTTGCAATTCCCTTCTAAGAAAATATAAACATTCTACGGCAAACTCACTGAATAGAAAACCGATGCACATGTAATCTTTATGCATATTCGTAATCCTAATGTTCAGTGGAATTAACTTAACCTTCAACGCTTCTCAAGTTATACTTTGTGAATGGTTCCTGTATAAAACAAATACATAATTTATCAGCCTTTTCCCACAAGTCTAAATCATCAAAAGATAAAGATTTCTTGTATCCCTGAAAAGCTGACAGAAAAATAGTTCCTGCACAACCAGGCTATCTTTCCATCATTAATAGAATTATAACAGTCTGATGTGGTAGAACATCTATCTGTGTCGCAGTAAACCTGAAATTCATGAATCCTAAATTTAGGAGAAATAAAATTCAGCCTCTGACTCAACACATTACTCTCGGGTGCACTAAGAAAGGTGTCGTTCGGGATAGTGAACACTTGGCGATCATAATCAACTTCAGATACCCATATGGTATCATCTGTCTACTCCGGATATTTGTAATTTCAATTCAGGGTCATTTGAACACGTAGGTTACTTTTCAAGTAATCTTTTATCTTATCAGTGTAAATTATCGATTATTTATTGTGTCAAAAAAACCTAAGGTTAAACACAAATAGAACTATTTACTTAAACTGTGTAGTTTATTCGCGGTAATGTGTCAACAATTATATATCTATCCCGCTCATCTCTTGAAATACCATAATAAAATACTTAATAAACATTTCAAGAAATATTGATTAATTAAAAGTGTCACTTCAGTTTTATACAATTATATTCTATTGCTAATTACAATGCTACCAATAACAAATGATAGTCAGTGTCTTTAATGGTGGATTTATACAACTCTTGATCATGTGATCCACTGTCCGGCCGAATATTTATTAATGAAAATATCACGTAAACCTTTGGTTAACGGCTATAACGCCGCGTATCTGTAGTCAGTACCTATGAATTATTTGGTTGGAGTTATATCTTTGTCGCCTGATATGCACGGCAATGTGCTGGAAACAGTCTGTTGTGTTCATGCAAATGTACCCCTTCTATTCAACAATGGGGCGAGGAATTGTCTGCAAATTATTTTGCGTTTTCGTCAGATTGCAAAACAAATATCGTTAATCCAAACCACTAGAATAATTATACAATGTACATTACTTATTTCAACTTATGGAAGTCGCTTCAATTCAACCAAGCTAAGACAATGCTTTCGTGTACAGTTGAATGCATTTGTACATTTAATCTAGGTCACGAGTTCAACTTTCGACGGGTGCAGTGCAGTGAACTATGCACTATACAACAAAATATATTAGCAGTTCCTCCAACAAATAAAATTGCCTTGAAACATAATAACAGCCTGTTTATCCCAAAAAATAATGATATAATGTACCTGGGCACAACTTTTCAGTTCTATTATTTAACTAATTTTAACTATTCGTATGTTTATAGATAGCCGAAAGCTTTTAGTTTTACTGTGCTAGTATTTCTGTTGTTATCAATGTCGTTTTATGTTGGTTTGGTAACTTCAGTGTTAAAGCGTCAGTGATGATATATAAATCACCATGCTGACAGTAAATAAACATACAACAAAGCTTTTGTGCGATAAACCTATTGAATACAGTAAAGAAAAGCGACAGTTGACATGTATTCCGTCATGTGCATTCAACTATTTATAAATTAAATTATTTCCAAACAATTCTTTAACAATTGATACTTGCGTTATTAACATAATAAACTGATTCATTGTTTGAATACAAGGGAAAAGCTGCCCAGTGTCATTAAATTATGTTTGTTGATTTGTTAATATATCGCCTTAGCAGGTACCAATTACCGTCAGTCATGTCTTGATCGTCTTAAATATCTTTTGAATAACAATTGTGGCCTTGGAGTTTTGCTTTGTTAGTTTGTCCAGCTGCACATTGCTATACGAGTATGGCGGTTGAGTAATCATATAAGACAAGACCCTGTTCATTGGATTCGCTTGCACTTGTCATATATTGTTTCTTTGCATCGAAAATCACTTGATCATCGATGGCATTGTAAGATTAAGTGTCTCCTTCACTGCCACACTCATGATCAGTTTTTGCTTAAATATTGGTAAATTTTATTCGGAGTGTCCGTGTTTGCGAGGGAAATTAAAGATGAGTATACCAAACCTTTGGTCAAAACAATTACTCTGCTCTATTCGGGCAAACACAAATTGAATCGCTGCCCAAATGTTTTCCCAAGAATAATCCGAATGAAAAGAATTCTATTTCTGGTTTGAAGAACTATTGTTACACCAATGGTATTTAACAAAAAGCCTCTTTACAAGTCTAACAAAGAGTCGATTGCATTATATAAGTTACTTTCCCTTCGTCGATTTTAATCGCGTATAGACGTTACTGCAGACGTTGCTGGTGTCATGATAAGACTTCGGACAATCCATACTAGGTATGTGCTAAAATATTGTCAATACCAAAAACAATATCACATTTGCTCGTTTGCCCGTTCTGAAGTCGACCATGGAACGCTAAACAGAATGTGTAACGTACGTACACTTAAGCCACCTCGTGTGCAAGAGTTATGTCTCACATTACGTGGTCTATTTTATATTACACGAGCGTATAATATGAACGAGAACATCTCACACATGCTAAAACTGAATAATATATTTGACTAAATGGCAGTCAGTTAAATTATTTTGTGGTTTCAGAAACAAATGTACATCGTCAAAGCGTTATCTAAACCGAGTAAATTGTGTGTTTGCACATCACACTCGCTGACACTCATATAATACAAGTGAATATGTTGAAACCAGACACTATGCACGCATGTACTTTTCGTTAAGTGTCATTTTACCCTGATCATTTTAATGTCTTGATACAAATCACAATATTTAATACACATTTCCAGAAATATTGAATAAATCAATATGTCAGTCTATACTTCATACCGTTGTTAAATACATTAAATATGTCAAAAGTTGCCTTGACTACACACAATGCCATGTGTCTGCATTAACAATGCAACCAAAGCAAGAATGTTTAGAGCGTGAAGACGGCAGGTATTGCGTCATCTTACTGTTTCTGATATTTGAAATGTAAATGTACATGTATCATCACCTACCTAGTGTTCACTATTTGCCATCTCACCGCGACACAGATGCCGACAGTGACATATATGAAAGTAAACTAGTTGAAGAATTTGAAATAATCTATGTAATACAATGGACGTATTGTGGAGAGTATATGGATGTATTGTGTTTCTCTGGATAACAAACAATATATTAAAATAGTTCACTACAGTCATATTATCCGATACATGCTGCTTGTAGCATTTGAACGTTTATACGAATGAAGTAGTAAGTGAAGTATAGCAAGTGTAACAATCATACTATTCGCACGTTGTCAGAGATGGATAGCATTTATCTAGATTCAGCTTTGAACATGGAACATTTCATACTTCCTAGGTGGGGATTGCAAACAGCGCTGCATGTCGGGATTTTAGGTATTCCAGATTATGGTTCTTTTTACTACATGTGTCCATTACTTCAAATAAAGTTAACAGATAATACAGCTTGAGCCAGACATACAAACAAATTGTTCTAGCAAAAGGTCCCGATGCGGTGAGCGATTTTATTTGTTCAAATGTTGGAATGTTTTAATTATCTTGATTATCAACTAATTTTTTAAAATTATATATATTACTTCCATCTTTAATCCTTCTCATTGTAAAACACATGCAACTATTCACTGTATTATTTTTGTTTTGCTTACAATATACGTAAATCACCATACTGATGAGTATTTATTTCTATAACGATCACATTTATGTACAGTAACTATATCAGGAAGAAGAAACCGGAGACCATTTTTGGTCAATCTTGGTTTTAGTTTTATATATATGATCAAAAAAGTCCTATAGATTGTTTTTTAAAAGCCACTAACGAGGGGCGTTCAGTAAGTATAGCCTCTCTTAATTTCACCAAAAGTGAAGCGTAATAGGCTCCTGTAATTTTGGTACCTTTTGCCAGGAAATCTGTCATCACTAATCCGTCCTGGTCCAAGAAGACTATGAGCATGACATTGTCAGCGAAGGGCTGCACCCTTGCCTTTTTTGGAGGTGGTGATTCCAAGTGCTTCCACTACATTGACTGGGCTTTGGTCTCTGGACCAGAGTGATGGACCCAAGTTTGACTCATCTTTTTGGCACATCTCCAAATTCATCCTCGAGCACTCGACGCGTTCTTGCTTCTGGAAAGGTGTGAGCAACCTGGGAATCCATTTGGCATATGCAAATGGTCATGAATGATAGTTTCCACATACCTCAACTTGACGGACAGATGACTCATCAATGGCAGAAGAGGGACGACCAAGTCTGGGAGCTGTCACGACGCCAGTGTTTTACAAGGTCATATAATGGGGCAACATCACACCTCCATTTCACACCTGACTCGGCTCAAACACCTGTGAATCAGAAACCACAGTTAGTTCAGAGCTGTTTTTGCAACATAACCCATAGAGATGTAAATCATTACACATGCAAAATTTCATTTAGATCAGACAACTGGAAGTGGGTCAGGAGCATTACTTATTGAACGTCCCCCGTACTACTGTATGACTTGCACTTTGATATTTTGGGCTGGAGTTTTGGCCATTATGTGGTCTTGGGCACTGATCTGTGTCACTGTGTGCAAATAACTGTGTCGCACCTGACGAGATGGGCAACAATAACAGTATTTCAGGGATTTCAGTAAGATCTATTATATAAATACATTGTGGACTGCAGTGGACAGCTTTTTCTACCATATATTGTCAGTGGGATTTTGGTGATGATTGTCATCTTTCATCTCTTCCCAGCTATGAAGTTGTTTTTGAACGGAAAGCGTTTCCCAGATGATGCAGCCTTGATTTCGACGTGGTTGGAGGACAAACCTGGGGTGTTCTACAAAAACGGTGTCCAGAGCTGCATCAAACGATGAGAGAAATGCATAACTATGGGTGGTTCCTATGTAGAGAAAGACTAATAACTGTGCCAAGTTTCATTAATCTCTTGCTATGGGAAATGGGTCAGGGGCATTACTTATTTAAAGCCCCTAGTACAAGTAGTCTTTGATTGTTCTGCGAAATGATGTGGTGTATCTTTAAACGACTTGTTACTACCTGATCTGACTAATAACCTACTTGGTGCTCTTTTGCGGTTCAGGCAGGAACCAGTAGCCCTTATGGTAGACGTAGATACTGTTTCATCAAGGGTTCCAATACATGACAGCGACTGTCTGCATTTTTTTGGTGGCCAAATGACAAACTTGATAGCAAACCTGAAGTTTATATAATGATGGTTCATTTATTTGGTGCAGTATCATCACCAAGTTGTTCAAATACAGAGCTACGCATGACTGCTGCAGCTGATAAGGATGAATTTAAGCCGGAAATCATTGAAACTGTTCTAAAGAACTTTTACATACATGACTGCCTCATATCCTGTGATACTGAGACTAAGGCAATATCTGTTATACAAGACCTGATAAGTATCCGCCGCAAAGAAGGATTCAACTTAACCAAGTGGATTACCAACAGTCATACGTTCTTGAAATCAATTCCTGTGGACAGTCAAGCTAGAAATGTGAAGTAGTTGAATTTGAGTTATGATGATCTCCCTATCCAGCGTGCTATTGGTGTGTACTGGAATGTTAAATCTGATATGCTAGGATTTGGGATAGACATTCAAGAGCTTCCATCTACAAGAAGAGGTATATTGTCAGTAATAAGCTCTATTTACGATCATATCTTACAAAACTTGTGTCATCGTGGTAATGATTGGGATGATGATATTGGAATTAAAGACCTGCAGGAATGGCACAGATGGGCAGCAGACCTGCCAAAGCTGGAGACAATCTTGGTACCAATGTGTTTGAAGCCTGTGAGTTTTGGTAAGATAATGTCCTGCCAGATCCATAACTTTTTCGGATGCCATGCCACTGTGTCATATCTACGCCTTGTAAAGGAGATAGGAATGATTCGTTGTGCCCTCCTGGTTGGTAAGTCTAGGGTTGCACCACTGAAGAAAGTAACTATCCTTCGCATGGAACTGTCTGCAGCCACTATTTCGGTACAAATGAATAGAAGGATACAGCGAGAGCTAGACTTCAGTGAAACATTCTTCTGGACAAGACAGCATGTCTGCCATTCGCTAATGTGCAAATGAAAGTACCCGCTTTCATACCTTTGTAGCTAACTGTGTTAACACTATTAGAGAGGGCTCTCAGATGTCACAATGGAAGTACATGGACACAAAGTCCAACCCAGCAGATGACGCGTCCAAAGGTCTCAAGGCGAATGACTCCATACGTAGAGAGAGAGATGGCTAAACGATCCTGACTTTCTTTGGAGACTTGAATTAGAATGGCCTAAATGTAATGCAATACCTATGACGATCATAGATGGAGACCCTGAGGTTAAAAGAGAAGCTAACTCTGCGATTCTTAAAGGGCAAGAACCAGAGACAGAAATTGATGGACTTTTTGCAGGCTTCTCCAGTTGGATGAAACTGAAGAAAACAGTCGCATGGATCTTGATAGTCAAATGTAACCTGCAGAGATGGGTTGCTAAACGTAAAGAGTACAAACAAGCCTTAAGTGAAAGTGGAATGGAAGAGAGAGACACAATGGTGAATGAACAGATGAGAAATCTAAAGATGGCAGCAATGTTGAATGCAAAGAATGCAGTAAATGAAGTATATCTTACAATAGATATTTTGAGAAGCGCAGAAAAATGTATTGTGGCTTAGATTCAATACCAGTATTTTTCTGAGGAGATTAACATCATTAACGTCAGATCAACTGGGAATTAAACATACCAGTCGTTTGTACAAACTAGACCTGATTAGGGAAGACGGGTTCATAAGGGGTGGACGCCTAGCGCATTCAATATTATCATACAGTGCAAAAGACCCATTTATTATGTCTAAAGATTCCCCAGTGTCGAAGTTACAGAGCTAAAGTAGGTGAGCAGAAGATGGCATACTTGCCTATAGAGCGGATAACACCAGCGCACCCACCCGTTTTACCACTTAAAGTCAAACGGGTATGTGGTGCAGTCAAAAGATATGGGGTAATATTTACATGTATGGCCACTCGAGCAGTTCATTTGGAGATTGCTCATTCACTGGATACAGACTCCTGCATTAATGCCTTCAAAAGATTTAAAGCTAGGAGGGGTAATGTCAAATCTGTTCAGTCAGATAATGGTACGAATATTGTTGGTGCAAAGCGTGAACTGCAGGCAGAAATTGATAGGTGGAACCATACTTAGATTAGTAATGCACTCCACCAGGAAGACATAGACTGGAAATTTAATCCGCCAGCTGACTACTACTTTGGAGGAATATGGGAAAGGCAAATCAGAATCATATTTCCCTCTTTAAGGAGCAAACAATTCACCTGAATGACGAGGCACTCTAGACACTTCTTTGTGAGGTTGAGTCCATAATAAATGGACGTCCTATCTCAACAGTATTCGAAGATCCCAACGACTTAGAACCCTTGACACCTAACCACTTATTGTTGCTTCAATCTTACCAAAGCTTACCACCGGGAGTCTTTGAAAGAAATTATATCTACGCAAGACGTAGATGGCGCCATGTTCAGTATGTTTTGGTAAAGATAGATGAATACTTACCGTTGCTTCAAGGAAGACAGAAATGGTTACAACCTAAAAGGAATCTTGCCATTGGAGACATTGTCTTGATTGCAGATAATTCCGTTCCAAGGAATGCATGTCCCTTTGGCAAAGTTATTGAGATAATAAAGGACCGAAAAAAAATAGTGCGAAACAAATATTGACTAACTATGCTTACTTTTGGAAGTAGATGTAGACAGTGTCTCTGACAATTCCAAGCTACTGCTATAATGTATCTGAATTTGATTGCGGTGTGTCTGCGTGGTTCGCGTGCATGGGTTGTTGACGTCACTTTTCTGCTTATGCATGGCTTACTATTTGCGGGACTTGGTGCTGACCCATAGAAACACCTAAGTTTGGAAGAATTTTAGAACTTGGCATTTATAAAGTTTTGTGTAATTGTTACAACGGATCTTCACAATTAAGGAACCAGAATTTTATGGCCAAATTTCTGCTTTATTATTTTACTTAGTCATTGTCACTGAAATTTTATCTTAGGCTCTATAGCCCTATCTTATATTTCACATAAATATGCTATTCGTTAGCTGACGGTATAGCGCCATCTTTAGTTCGAGTTGAATTTATTACTTTGTTTAAGAGGCAGCAGATAACGAACACACAGGCGCAATCTACTGCCTGAGAGCTGGTAGAATTATTGACCTAATACTTTTATGTCGAATCGTGTTCAATGAACATATAAACTTCTGAAATACGACTATACTGAGGTCGATTGTGCTCGAGAAGATCTACAAATACGGTATGAAACATTTGATTGCGTTTTTGAGTGATAAGTCATGTATTTGCGTTAGGGCATGAAATGTCTATTTACCGATGATGCATTAACATGTGCTTTTAAAACCCTGTTCAATTAGTACTTTAATGTGATGATTTCACATCATTTTAACTCATGATATTTCACAGATTACGCATGCCTAATGATTTCTAAGTGATTATTTGATATTTAGTGATAGGTTTCTTGCCCTTATTTTTGCTGCATTGCGTAAGTTGCTTCGCCACTAGATGGCGTTGTCAGTCTACCACTCATAGCATTGTCAATTTATAATGCCATAGCGTGTTAGTGTTGAGATGAGACATGATATTTATTCTTTCTTTTATTTATTTGCTATTTCAGTCAATCGTTCATCATTTGCAAAGTTTGGTCGTACTGAGCTATACTAGAAGGAAATAAATTGTCATCAATCGTTTCATTTGTTTTATTATTGTGAGGAGGACGCATTGACGACAGAGTGACCCAGCTAATCGCAATATGCATCTATAGACATTTTCATGAGTTACTAGTATGAGACACAGGGCTCTGGAATACAGGTTTATAGACGCTACACTCACTGTAATTATTATAGATTAACGTTTATGTTTAAAAATTATCTCTGGGGTGGTTATTCATTTGACAAAGAAGGGCAGGGCTCCAGAAGGAGTACCTACACTTTATGCAATTTTTTTTTTAAATTATGCTAATTTATTCATGACGTAGCAGTTTCTGTGCTCATGAATATTCATTAATTTGTGGGTCAATACATTTTAAGAGGGGTGATATATTATTTTTGGGGGAAGAGTTAGAAAGGGGGATTAGTAATCCTTAGGGGGTCAATACAAAAGAAGGGACCCATTTGGAGAGCAGCCATGCTCCTCGTGTCTGTTGTTGCACGTGACGTACAGCTGTCAACTGTGTTCGTTCTTCGACCACTTCGACTGGCTTCCATGTGGGGTAGTATTCTTGTGTTCTGTTTTTTCTGACTTGAGTTTTATGTTTATGTTTTTAACGTCTTTCATGTCTTTTGTAGGAGTGTCCAATCCGTGATTCGAACTTGCGATCTTTGAGTTCCCAGCGCACTGTCTTGTCCACTGTACCACGAGTGTCTTCACACAAGAGATAGGATTTAAGTCCTATTCATAGGAGCACTGTCTTCACTAGCATTCAAAAATCTAACTAAACATACTGGATTCGAATCAGCGATCGCTCACATTGCTGACATAGTACAAATCAACTGAGCTATGTGGGTAGTCATGCAAATTGAATAATTTGTTGTCATATTTAGCTTTATTGCCAAATAGTATTTGCAAGAAAAATATGGGCAGGCATGGGAATTGAACCCGGGTCCTCCTGATCACTATGTAGACAACTGAACCACAAGACCACAATTGATTGACTGGATGTGTTTGCATTTGATAAGACTATATAGTGTGTATATATATAGAAATACAACATATTTCTATTATTGAGTTACAATTGTCCAAAAAATTGCCAATTTTGTGTTTTTACTTGTGTAAACTATATGCATGCCATAACCCGTTAGTGTACATCTTGCCAATTGGGTGTTTGCCATTTGCGTTGCCCATACCTGACCCGACCCTAACCCTAATGCCAAGACACGTTACTGTTAATAATTCCGTTGCCCATACCTGACCCGACCCTAACCCTAATGCCAATACACGTTCCTGTTTATAATTGCTCAATAATGATACTCTGTTGTGCACTGTCTGCGGGTAAGTTGCATTGATTTCAACTGATTAAACAAGTCGCATTTCCACTATTAACAAATGGATAAATTGTGACAATAAATGTGTGGACAAATATTTGAGATTAATTTTGGTGTAGACAACTCTTGTTTAATTAATTCCCACAATTACAAGTTGTTAAATTGAGAGAATAAATGTGCGGACAAATATTTTAGACTTATTTTGGTGTAGACAACTCTCGTTTAATTAATTCCCACAATTACAAGTTGTTAAATTGAGAGAATAAATGTGCGGACAAATATTTTAGACTTATTTTGGTGTAGACAACTCTCGTTTAATTAATTCCCACAATTACAAGTTGTTAAATTGAGAGTATAAATGTGCGGACAAATATTTTAGACTTATTTTGGTGTAGACAGCTCTCGTTTAATTATTTTACACCATTACAAGTTGTTAAATTGAGAGAATAAATGTGCGAACAAATATTTTAGACTTATTTTGGTGTAGACAGCTCTCGTTTAATTATTTTACACCATTACAAGTTGTTAAATTGGGAGAATAAATGTGCGGACAAATATTTTAGACTTATTTTGGTGTAGACAACTCTCGTTTAATTAATTCCCACAATTACAAGTTGTTAAATTGAGAGTATAAATGTGCGGACAAATATTTTAGACTTATTTTGGTGTAGACAGCTCTCGTTTAATTATTTTACACCATTACAAGTTGTTAAATTGAGAGAATAAATGTGCGAACAAATATTTTAGACTTATTTTGGTGTAGACAGCTCTCGTTTAATTATTTTACACCATTACAAGTTGTTAAATTGGGAGAATAAATGTGCGGACAAATATTTTAGACTTATTTTGATGTAGACAGCTCTCGTTTAATTATTTTACACCATTACAAGTTGTTAAATTGAGAGAATAAATGTATGGACTAATATTTGAGACTTATTTTGGTGTAAACAACTCGCGTTTGATTAATTCCCACAATTATAAGTTGTTAAATTGAGAGACTAAATGTGTGGACAAATATTTTAGACTTATTTTGGTGTAGACAGTTCTCGTTTAATTATTTTACACCATTAAAAGTTGTTAAATTGAGAGAATAAATGTATGGACTAATATTTGAGACTTATTTTGGTGTAGACAACTCGCGTTTGATTAATTCTCACAATTACAAGTTGTTAAATTGAGAGATTAAATGTGTGGACAAATATTTTAGACTTATTTTGGTGTAGACAACTCTCCTTTGATTAATTCCAACAATTACAAGTTCTTAAATTGGACAAATATTGACCATTATATTTGTTAGTAAATACCTGTTGTTTCATTAATTTCCACCTCTACAAGGTTGTTAAATTGAGAGAATAAATGTGTCGACAAATATTTGATACTTATTTAGGTGTAAGAACTCGTGTTTGACCAACTTCTACTATTGAAAGTTGTTAAAATAATGAAATAAATATACTGGTATCATTAGATATTTGATTTAATTGTGAAACTTTCTAACAAAATGTTAACTGCTGGCTTCGAACCCTCAGTCAACAATTCCGCAGACACAGTATAAATTCCACAACACCACAGAAGATATTCGTCTGTTGCCTGAATTGTTTTCGTAATATAGGGAACGCGGCCATCGACACTTTAACAAAACTTACCTTGACTTGGGTCTTGTTTATTTCTTGTCACAATCTGGAAACTGTTGAACAAATTGCGCGTCGTCCAGTTTAAGACGTTAGTTATTTTATTATTTATTCTTTCAGTTTTGTATGGTGGAGTTTTGTAAGGTTTATTATTTTTTCGCGACGTTCTTTGCTTACTTGTTTACGGTTTGAGAGATTTCAGTTCATTTGATTTACGTTTTTACGGTAGCTCTGAGCGAGACTCAAACCCACTGTCTTTTCAAGCTAATTTTGTTTTATTTTGATGGCACGCTTGTGTACAACGCCACAACGTTGGTCGTTAAGTGGTATTCATTTTTCTAATTACTCCAGTGTTTCGATGAGTTGAATGGAAAAGCCAAAACGATTGCTGGTTTCTGATTGCTTCGGTTCTGGTGAGTGTGTATCTAGTGTGATTCGAACGCATGTCGTTTGTATTGGGCGTTTTTTTATTTCCCATGTTGGCTACGCCTTAATATGCAACCACTTGTGTGTTTAATGATGTCTTCCTCACCCGTCAGGCCATGACCCAGTTTCAACAACACGGCCATTTTGGAACAGAGTGCGTGACCCTCGGCGTGACCCGACTGACTATTTGAGCATTCTGTTCAACTGTTAAGCTAGGATTTATTATTGTTATTATCATTATATTGTCACGTGATTTGTTTTACCTTATGTGTAATGTCTTAAGTATCTTTATTGTAATTTGTATATACCAATTCGTATATACCGAGGAAACGACCCCGATTGAAGGTCATGTATTTTGTGGCGTCACCAATTCGTGTGTAGGTAATGCTTCTAGATCCGTGCCCAAAGAAGTTCCACACATACATATTGTATAGAATGATTGTCCATCTAAAAGATGGGGTGAAAAACAATACGAGGGTGAGTAGTTAAGGTCGTACTATAGGGACAACCATGAGGACGCTGTTCATATTGGGATGCGATGACGTCATACGGGGATGGATGGCGTCACAATGGATACGTGCATAGATGAGCATAAATAATGACGTCACAATGGGAATTCGTGGATAAATTAGCATAAATGACCGTCCCGTGAATACATTTACATACATAAAATACATTTGAATACGAGGTCGTAACGAGGTCATCGTGAATACATTTGCATAAATTACCATCAATTTTTTTTAATTATTTTTTAATTGGATGTTTTAATTATTTTTTAATTGGACGAGCATGGATGTCACAAAAGATTTTCAGAATGTATCGTAGAGGGCGCTATCAGTCAATTCACTGATTTAAACCACAGTCACTCTACTAGGACGGTTAGGAAGCGCCGAGTCGTTCTATTGTACCTACCCTTGTGAGGTGTTAACGAGCTAAGAAGTCATTAGCATTAAACGGGCGACGGAAAACACGGGATAAATCATGAGACAGTGCGAGAGTTGCGTCATTTTTCCCACAAAGCATTGCAATACATGGCACTTTGACCTTTCAACAAAGAGCAGTCTCAAATGCGGAAATGAACATGCTTTGTATATACACGTTTTTCCCGAGAAAATCTTGCTGTCTTGTATGGCATTCTGAAATTATAAATAATTAATAGAATACTATATTAGTGAATTTCCCCAAAATAATCGCCCCTGTCTCGACTGAATCAAAAAACAGTGCGAACATGTTGAACTAATTCGTTCATAAAATTGTTGCAAAGCAAAGTACCGATACGGCTGAACGGGATTTGTATCAGTCGTTAGATAAAGAGAATAGAGGGATATGAAAGCACGACAATCAAAAATATCTTTTGTCCGATTACCTCCTATGAAAACTATGCAATAAAGCAACACGGCGACCACCTCCATAGACGACGAAAAAATGCAAAACTTCGCCATAAAGTAACTCTAAAAACACACAAAAAATATGAGAATGGACAAAGGAATATTGTAAAGGTTTGCAGACATCAATGTTTTTAGCGATAAAATTGTTTCAAACTGAGTGAAGGGTTTATTTTACGGACTGAAAGACTGTTAGAGATCAAGACAAAGAGACTGTCAACAAAACACCGTTTTTCTCGAGTAAAGCAAGATTGCAAAAGAATGCTCATCTGAAAAATACAATATCACTCCTAGTTACAGTTCAGTTGAGATTGTAGTTTGATGTAAAAATAAAGCACAATTTAAAAAAGTTCACGGTCTTCATGAGCAACATCAAACGCAATAAATAATGGTGAAAAATAGCACCTTCCGATGACAAATATGTCATAGTTTTGAGACAAGCGTAGGTTCTCAGAAGCTTCTCGTTCACACCTTTAACCAATAGCGCTTCCTAACTGTCCTAGTAGAGTGACTCCTAGTACAGTGACTGTGCTTAAATTATTTTTATCGATTAGCCTTTGCTAAAATACTACCATCATTTTCCACATCATTAAAAAAAACATGGCCCGCAGCGGAGGGATTTTAAATAAAACACATTCAATCCCGCTTTTTTCAGATTCGATAACGCAAGACATCCTGCCAAAATCTCGTAATGACGCGTTCTCCGTGTCAATGTTACGATTATACTCAAAATTGACTCTATGGGGGATAAACACGGGGTCAACTTGATTCAGTCAACATGAATCTGACCCAGGCAGTATGATGGTTCCTTTCCATCATCTATTCATTTGTCTGAAAAGACACGCCCCCAGAGTGTAATGGCATTCTACAGCCACGACTATCGAAGTGCTACAATTGATTTACTCATTACAGTAGCTCTATGAAATGGTCCATACAACCATGGATTTGTATGAGTGAGTGAACTTTATACCCGTTAATTTGGATTAGCGCTTTCTTCGCATCACTTTTCTCATCACAGTGACGTCTTGTATGGTTATATAGTATCTTCACATACGTGCTAAAGATTCCAGACCTGACACCATTCAGCCACTCTGATCGTTTCTGTATCATCGATATTTCAGTGTACCGCTCGAACGCAATGCGTCAATCAATAGTTTATTTTTGAAGGTTTATTTTACATTGACTGCAAAAGCGACCGAAAATCAAAACTATTCAGTTCATCTTCACTAATGAAATGGCAGTACTCAGCAAACTATCATTCGTCGTTTTTTAGCTCCGCTGTCGACTTTGTCGAGCGGAGCTTATCATATAAGTGATTGTCCGTCGTCGTCCGTGTCAATGTTTTACTTTTTTGACTTCTTCTTGAAAACTACAAGCCTGAATGCTTTGATACTTGGTGTATATGTACCTTGGGTAGACCTCTCTCAGATTTGTTCATTTTGTAATGATATCTTTAATTCTCTAATTTTGGTGAATATTTTTGTCATTTTTAGTAAAAAGTGATATTTTCGACTTCTTTTGTTAAAAACCGAAAGTTCAATTGCTTTGATATTACATACATAGGTACTACAAGTGGACCTGTCTCAGATTTGTTCATTTTGTAATGATATCTTTAATTCTCTAATTTTGGTAAATATTTTTGTCATTTTTGGTAAAAAGTGATATTTTCAACTTCTTGTTAAAAACCGCAAGTCCAATTGCTTTGATAATTACATACATAGGTACTACAAGTGGACCTGTCTCAGATTTGTTCATTTTGTAATGATATCTTTAATTCTCTAATTTTGGTAAATATTTTTGTCATTTTTAGTAAAAAGTGATATTTTCGACTTCTTGTTAAAAACCGCAAGTTCAATTGCTTTGATATTACATATATAGGTACTACATGTGGACCTGTCTCAGATTTGTTCATTTTGTAATGATATCTTTAATTCTCTAATTTTGGTAAATATTTTTGTCATTTTTAGTAAAAAGTGATATTTTCGACTTCTTGTTAAAAACCGCAAGTTCAATTGCTTTGATATTACATATATAGGTACTACATGTGGACCTCTCTCAGATTTGTTCATTTTGTAATGATATCTTCAATTCTCTAATTTTGGTAAATATTTTTGTCATTTTTGGTAAAAAGTGATATTTTCAACTTCTTGTTAAAAACCGCAAGTCCAATTGCTTTTATATTACATACATAGGTACTACATGTGGACCTCTCTCAGATTTGTTCATTTTGTAATGATATCTTTAATTTTGGTGAATATTTTTGTCATTTTTGGTAAAAAGTGAGATTTTCGACTTCTTGTTAAAAACCGCAAGTCTGATTGCTTTTATATTACATATATAGGTATTACATGTGGACCTTGTTAATTTCGTGGTGATATCTTCAATTAGTTAATTTTGATGATTATTTTTGTCAATTTTGGTGAAAAGTGATATTTTTGAATTCTTGTTGAAAACAGCAAGGTCCTTTGCTTTGATACTATACATATTGTTCATTTTCTAATGATATTTTCAGTTCTTTAATTGAAATGTGCATTGCTAACAGCGGAGCTATCTCAGCCGACAGGCTGCTTGTTTAAACATGATTTCGAATATCCACGATTTCGCAATTCTAGTAAAGGAAGGACAAACGTTTGCATGTTCAAATGACAAGAGACTGACCCCGCTTGAATGTGCAACAGAATGTATTAAATACAATCATATTCACTCTTTTGCGTTTTTAGTTTTGACCCATTTGAAGGACTCACTACGACCGTACACAACATGGCTTGTTCTCCTTCCAATGCGTGCATACGCAACACTATCTGTGACCACTGAGCTTGTCAGATATTTACAAAGCATGATGGGATAACCGAGGTGGTAAACTGACCATGATGTCAATATTCAACTACCTAATTTGCACAATAATAATACGGTCGCAGTGAGTTGAATTGAAAAGCCTGTTTCAAGTTGTGTACATAGAGGAATAGATTATTTTACATTATATTAGACATAATCGCAATCAAGAAGCAGATCTTTCTCATCGATAAAAGAGCTACTTATAAATAGATTGCCGACCTCGTTAATATCCTATGTGTTTACCATGTTGTAAGGACAATTTGATTCATGGCTTTATTCAATACAGGATCGCGATCAGACCGCATTACAATAATATCACGCATCGTGCGTTACTTCAATAATAACACCCAGCTGATTTGAGGACTATATAGTTGTCTTCAATTATTGTTTCAAAGGCGAATCTCTTTCACGTACACACTATAAACATTACAATCGGTAACATCGGTGTAAAAGTATTTATTTCAAGAGCAAGTCAACACTGTTCATAATGTAAGAATCGACAAAAAATGGCAAAATAAAAGAAATATCTAATCATTCGAACTACAACGTGCATACATACATACAGTATTCTGAGGATCGTCGATTGATATTACGCCATATTGCAAATGATACTATTATCAATGGAAGTGTTGACGTACCGTGCATGCACGCATTCCTCGTCCACCGATGTCTTAGTCACCTTAAAGAGTTGGTGTACGAGAGTGTAAACAACGGTCAGGATATTATAATTGTATAATGGAATCTGCCTAATGGATAAGCGAGTGCTCCCTGTACATTTTGGCAATATTTGAAACTTACCGCATTTTATTAAACATGAATTAGCATACAAAGTGTATGGTATTATTACTGGTCGATGTTCGTCGTTGAAAAGACTCTGTATGCAATGCATACGTGTTTACCGTACTGTTTACTACGCACCATCTCTATAATATTGAACAATTACGATTTCCTGACCCGCTTCCCGTTTGCTTATTGAATCTACAATGATAATAATAAAATGTCACTCATTCTCTCCAGTATAAATAGTTATTTTAAATTATTGGTGTCCTATTTTTCGACAGTCACCTTTTCTGAAAATCGTTGATGACCGACATGTCGTCACATCAGTCTGAATTTGTCAATGGTATACGAACAGTATATTGTATGTACAGTGATTAAGTAGTTCGATAGTAAAAAATGGTAAGATTAGTATTAAAGTATGTATAATTTCGAAATTTAGATAATTTTGTCTTAGAAATATGGAGATGTCTAGTAATGCTGTTCTGAGGTTTTGCGTGAGACACAAATTCAAAGGGTTGAACATTATTTTAATGCACGAATATCTACTCAATGATTTTTAAAACTCGGAAAATCAATTCATTCATAAAAAGTGTTCTAAACAGTTTCCAATCGTAAAGTAATTAACATATATACTAAAATTATGTCCTTTATCTTGTGGGTCTCCAGAAATGTTGTGCTGACGTTCACATGATCTTGCAATGACCGTAGTTTGGGTATTATGTCAGGATTGTTCTTGTTGGAATTCATCAATCGGTTGTTTTGTTGAGACGTACCGTTTGTGAATGGATGTCTCGATGATGATTGGCTAGATTTCCCGTTTCAAGTGTTCAATTTGGCGAGCTAGTAACTTCAATTGTCTCTCTGTAGCTGAGCCAAGCCCGTTACCTCGAACAGGAGATCGCCTATGATGTTTCGTTTTTGTCATTGATTATGGAAATTCGAATCTGGTGGTGAGATTATTTGAGTGATTTCTTTTGCCAGGCTGCGAAGGATGTCAGCGTAATTTGCGAAGAATCATAGTGCTCCATCTAATTTGGTTTCGAGCCATTGGAAGAGAAACTCGTTTTTTGGTGCATCGGCTATAGCCCTTTGTGCTTCGAGACTGGTTCTGTCCTTCAAATGGGTCAAAACTAAAAACGCAAAATAGTGAACAGTTGATGGATAGGAACCATCATACTGCCTGGGTCAGATTGATGTTGACTGAATCAAGTTGACCCTGTGTTTATCCCCCATAGAGTCAATTTTGAGTATAATCGTAACATTGACACGGAGAACGCATCATTACGAGATTTTGGCAGGATGTCTTGCATTATCGAATCTGAAAAAAAGCGGGATTGAATGTGTTTTAATTACAATCCCTCCGCTGCGGGCCATGTTTTTTTTAATGATGTGGAAAATGACGATAGTATTTTAGCAAAGGCTAATCGATAAAAATAATTTAAGCACAGTCACTCTACTAGGACGGTTAGGAAGCGCCATTGGTTAAAGGTGTGAACGAGCAGCTTCTGAGAACCTATGCTTGTCTCAAAACTATGACGTATTTGTCATCGGAAGGCACTATTTCTCACCATTATTTATTGCGTTCCATGTTGCTCATGAAGACCGTGAACTTTTTTAAATTGGGCTTTATTTTTACATCAAACTACAATGTCAACTGAACTGTAACTAGGAGTGATATTGTATTTTTCAGATGAGCATTCTTTTGCAATCTTGAAGATGCTTTACTCGAGAAAAACGGTGTTTTGTTGACAATCATCGAATACTTTGATTTCAAGCCATGTGTTGCCAATACGTCCTGTATGACTCGTTGTGGCCATGAGATGAACTTTTCACGAAGGTCAAACTTGGTTTTACCACCTTTGAATCTTTCGCAAGAAGCGAGGACATATCTTCTTCACCAAGGGAAAAACGAAAATCGCTACGTTACACGGTAAACTCATTCTGTGTGATGATTATGTATGTCGAAAGTTATTCTGTGAAACGATCAGGTAATTATAAATTTTAACTCATAGTAGCATAGTCCGCCATGTTTTTGAAAAACAAGCTGTACGTCGATCAACCTACTTTGTATTTTAGCGGATTGATGACCGCAGTTTTACGGGGTGACTCATACTTTTAAATTTTCAACACATAACTTATACTTTCTTTATATAACTATAGGTTTTTAATATTATTCTCTCTCTCTTTTTCTTGTACGACAGATGAGCGATTCTGATTATAGTGATGGAATAAAAAAAAGTGTACAGACTGCTTGACTCATTGATACGAAGTAAGAAATGTAAAAATAAACAACATTTGTATAAATAGAATGAATTATTTTTTATTGATCACTGTTTACTATTATTGACTTTTCTCGTTTCTGTGTTTTAATCGAATCGTTTATGTACTCGTATTTTTTGTGACGTTAAAAATAAATTTAACCACGCCGCACATTTACATGTATGTACGTATTTTTCGAGGTGTTAACAAAGAAATATTTAATCATCCTAAACATTTATACACTACACAACTATTTTCCTTACTCGCATCGTATGTCTTTTTTGTGATGTTAAAAAAATAC
Organism: Saccoglossus kowalevskii; assembly: GCF_978046115.1. Classification (NCBI taxonomy): domain Eukaryota; kingdom Metazoa; phylum Hemichordata; class Enteropneusta; family Harrimaniidae; genus Saccoglossus; species Saccoglossus kowalevskii. Next base: position 19,883,694 of record NC_140651.1, read on the forward strand.
TCAACCATGCCATACAATGTAAATATATACTCCATGTCAATATTTCATTCTTGTTTACTTCTTTTGTGCAATAAATGTAATAAACTCTGTTAGTTTTTAAAATGACGTGTATTATTAGTGTGTGTGTGTGTGTGTGAGCGCCATCTACGATACATTTTGAAAATCTTTCGTGACGTCCACGCTCGTCCAATTAAAAAATAATTAAAACATCCAATTAAAAAAATAATAAAAAAAAATGATGGTAATTTATGCAAATGTATTCACGATGACCTCGTTACGACCTCGTATTCAAATCTATTTTATGTATGTAAATGTATTCACAATATCCATTGTGACGTCATCATTAAAATTAACCCTCTTACGGCCATGGGCGCTCATTTATGCTAATTTATGTACGAATTCCCATTATTTATGCTCATGTATGCATGTATCCCATTGTGACGTCATCCATCCTCGTATGACGTCATAGCATCACAATATGAACAGCGCCCTCATGGTCGTCCCTATAGTAGACCTTAACTACTCGGGTGTCCACGTGTTTTAAAGTGTTCTTTTTCTTAGTTGCATTTCACATCCCATGTGTGACATTATTATTGAACAACACATCACATACAAACCATCAAACCTTTGTAAACAAGTGATCAAGATAGTGTTGCAGACTCACAGGAAAGAAATAATTTCTCTAAGGGTTATTTGAATTTGACTTCCCCCATTAACCAACTGTAAACTGCGGAGATATAATCATTCATTCATTTTTCATTTATATAGATACAACCCTCAGATAAAAAGATCCATTATTGTTTTGAGATATTATTTTGTATACAAAATCGCGTTTTAGAATTAAATTGAATTGTCAGTATTTATGAGTGCGTTTGGGTGTTTTTATTAGTTTATTGCACTTGCTATTCAAATTAGCAGTGTGAAACCAACACTGAATGTAAAAAAGGAAAACATCCCCAAAATATCCAAGTGGCAACGAATCTGCACTCAGACATTTGAGAAGTATTTTGTGAACGGCGATGAATGAAATCATATACTGTTTTTGTTTCAAAGTGGGTATGTTGAATATATTTTCCAGATTACACATCCCGACAAATGACCATGAATCATTCAAAAGCCAAACAAGATTCCAGTTTATATAAATGGGTTGTTGTCATTGGATGTATGTACATACAAGCTGTATTTGCGGGTAGCATCAGTGCTTCAACCATGTTTCTAGTATTATTCGCAGAATATTTCCAAAAAAGTGTTGGCGAAACATTCGCAGTATCATCACTCCAGTTTTTAGTTCGTACTTTGACAGGTGAGATGATTATTTCGATTTGAATTTTGTAATTTTTCAACTACACTGTATATGCCAGTTATATATTGTTAGCGGCTTTGGTATACGATTTTTGCATGTTAATAATTTAAGACAATCGTATATAGGTTATGGATCAACATGTATTCGCAGCTTGATGAAACCAGTTCATATTGGCCAATATAAACGGATTTTCATCGACAACATAGCAGAAACAAAAGCACGAGTGCATGTGTTTCGAACAAGTACATCTACATCCATCGCTCAGGTTGGCAGTAATCAGCATTTTATCCAATATATAAATATATGTGCATTGGAAATATATATGTGCATTGCAAATTTAAATTATTGGATAACAATCCAATACACATTACTTTCTGTCTACTATCCATCTATTGTAGCCCCCTTTATTGGTGGTTTAACTAGGCGGTTTGGATGTCGTCCAATGGTAATAGCTGCAGGAATTATATCAACTATTGCAGTCATATTGACCTCCTTTGCAACCAGCTTAGTGTGGGTATATATTACGTATGGCGTGATGTTAGGTATGAAACAGTATAGGAAAATATTTATTCGTTAACAGAAAGAGAAATAACTAAATTTATTTATTTAAGAATGTTTATATCTTATCGGATATGGGGTGCCGTTTGTGCATTTATTTATATAGCGTTTTTTATGGATTTAAGCTTATTATGTATACAATTCTGTGATTTTTCATTATTACTAAATAATGATATTTTAAATCAATTATATAGAAATCATGAGTTTTATTTACAAATAATAAGATTCGTAATGTTATATATATAATATCATTATGTACATTTTATTATTTATAAATAATTTTATTTTCATTACGCAAATGTAATGACTTGAGAAATGTTATACATATAAAGAAATTATGAAGGTCTGATTCAATTCTATGCGTTCAGTAACATTATACACAACATAATTCTACTATATCTAAGGCTTGGCAGTTTCGCTGATGTATGGTCCATCGATCGTGATCGTCGGACAGTACTTCACACAGCGACATGCCTTGGCGAATGGGATGGTGTTCACTGGTGTTGCGATTGGAATGATGGCCCTACCACCTTTATATCAGATGTTAATTGAAACATATGGATGGCGGTCGGCATTAATCGTAATAGCAGGTTTCTACATGAATATCATTGTTTGTGGAATGCTGATGAAACCACTAAATTCAGATAACACAGTGGTTCAAGAAGCGGATTTCAATCAGGTACAAGATAACCAATCAAATCATCATGGAGACACATTTGAATCAACGGATATCACGGAAGAGTGTAGAGTTACACAAGGTGACAATATAACATACAATGAAGTAAGAACAGACATTGCGCATAACCAAGTAGACGAGGTAAAACACGCAGCAGTAAGATCCACGAAATCACAGAGATGCTCAGCACTACGGGAAAACTTCAATATTACTTTGTTGCGACATAATTCATGGTTGCAAGTAATGTGCGTTGCTGGTGTATTCGTGGGGTTTGGGTATATTATTGGATTGGTTCATTTTGTGTCAAAAGCTGTTTCTGAAAATATAGAAAAGCTCGACGCTGCATTCCTAATAACTATTATGGGAATCACAAGTTTAGTAGGAAGAAGTTTACATGGATGGTTTGTCGATTTAGGATACTTCTCCCCAGCTGCAGTGTTTGCGATATCACTCTCCTCTGCTGGAGCATGTCTCATGGGCATGCCATTATCAAATGGATCTTATGCAGTACTTGCCGCTGTAGCTGCTTGCTTTGGATTTAGCATTGGAGTTTGTATGCCAATGTACGCTGTTACTCTGAAAGCTTGTGTAGGTGTTGAGCATCTACCAAATGCAATTGGCTGGTATTTACTATTTAGTGGTATTGGATCTATGCTTGGTGCACCTGTGGCAGGTATGTATGAGTTACATTCAAACAATGACATTTGAAAATTCAATCCTGACGTATTTAACTTGTCTTTAACCGTGTAAATCATATTCTAATGATGTGTGCACGATAACACGATTGCATGTGGTTTCATTTTAGTTTTTGTTTTTGTTTTTCAGGGCGGCTTTATGACTTAACGTCCAACTACAATGTGTCTTTCATAATGGCCAGCTCATCCATCATTCTTGCGGGATGCATTGTGTTTGTAAAGCTGGGTTGCCAGAAATGGGAGTCAAAGAAAAATTCTGAACAGGAAACGAATGTCAGTTCCAGTTTCAGAATACCAATGCGGGACAGAGATTATTCATAGTGCGCGTGCATGGACAAAGTGAACAATAAGGACAACAAGAACATTAACATACTCACAAAGTCAAAAACATTATGTATTGTACCTTGAGTTTCAGGACTGTGAGAATCATGAGATAAAGTCTGAGTAGAGCGTCGTCATTCAGACTGATCGAAGACGTCTTACTAGTGATATGCCTATGGCGCTTTTACAAATGATTTGATATGTCATTGTCAGTCTTTCGTTTTGTGATCTTGGACATTCCCTTCATGATATTTGTCAACAAATTTCAACTTTTCCACAATAGATGTATGTGTAACCATCAACACATTTTTTAGAAAAGATTTACATATCACCAGAACTATTCGCTTTGGCCTCGTATTGATATGTGTGTAGAAGGACGTTTCAAGAATAATATGGTGTATCCTGCAGCCATATTTTTACCCACGAGCATGACCTTCATCAACACTTGACATTCAGAGCTTTTCTTTTCATTCGCTTGCGATCTAGGTTTTCAGAGCTCTCAAAACAAATGTAAACACAACTTAGTATTACATTTCAATTGCATATCATCGGAATTACCAATCATTTTTCAAAATATGCGGGAATGTCAGAATGTTAAGAATCTGTATTTTTTATTATTGTATCTCTTCTTTAATTATGCTTTGATTAGATTATTTTGCAAATTCCGAGCCCATGGATACATCTATGATTCAGGAACTGTAGACTGTAGGCTGAGTGATTAGCAAGTGAAACCGGAATGATAAGGCTCTATGTGGTGTATAGGCCTAGAATAATATTATGAGACACATTGACCTCAACAAAACAAGGAGTGCACACAAGATATAATTATAAAAACAATCTTAAAGGGCCGTGGTCGTCGTAGCGTGCAATTTTGTTGATAAACATTGATTTCCCCAAATCCTCAATTCTCTTCTAATCGAAATCACAAGTACGAGTTTTGTGTACCTTCCAATCACCAAAGATATTACCTAGTTAAAACTTTGTAATAACTAAGTCTGTACTCGTTTGTCTGCACAACAGTCAAGTCGCACCCACTGGATACTTCCACAAGACCCATTAAATGTTTCACCTTTTGATTAAATGAACACATGTATATAAATTGGTGGAGGCCACTAATACGATGAATTGGATGATGTCTATGCCAGAGTTAGCACTATCCCCAAAAGACACAAAAAATAATTCGGAATTTGTTCAGGTTTTGTCTAATCCTTGTAATGTAAGCTAAGTAAGATAAGTCAATGACTACTCAGAAGCTTTTCTATGGAACTGTTGATAAAGAAGAGTAGGTTATTTGAATGTCTTTTAGGGTCTCAGAAGTATACCATAAATAACTTCATTTGTAATGTAGTCAAATTAAGATGATAAAAGATATTGTGATTAGGTGACATAGTCAAAGGTTAACCATTTTCTGAACAGTCTGCTATGATACTGTCATGATGGTTCTTTAATGCTTTGTCGGCATGTGGAATGTTAAATGTGAATATCACTGGTATATGACTGCAACATTAATTTGAATGGTGCGAGACATACACAATATTGTGTGTGTTAAACAAGGTTCAGCTTCATTGATGTGTTCGGTATAGGTGGCCAGTCTGATAATGTGTAACGCGGTTTGTGGGCAGTAACTGCATATGTTGTATTTGGCTGAAAAGAACTGTAGTGTGGGAACTAAAACGATGTATTGACATGATATGTTGTTTTTGTTCAGTTAGCTTTGGTGATATTGGATGACAGCAAGTGAGCAGCAATGGTGATTGGACACTGTAACATTCTGACAGGTAGTTGTGCATCAGTGAATGTGTTATAGCTTGAATCTGAATGATTTGCATCATTGAACAGGTAAATCGGTAAGCATCGGGGGCTACATAACCATCGATAAAAGTTAAGGATATACATATATGAAGCGTATGAAGCCCTATATCCACAGTAGGAAAAAATTCTGAACGCCCCATAACAGAAGTAAACAATGGTCAAGCTGTGTGAAAAAACACAAAGGCTGAAAACTGAAAAAAAAAAACGGTTTACAAAAAACCAATCTAGGCAGGGAAATCCCCAGGACGAAATAGAAAAGAGAAAAACAAAAATTTCCCAGGAATAAAGATGAAATGAAATCCATAAGAAAATAAACTGTTACCTGCAAAATACTATGTTACCTACAATGAAAATGACTGCCCAAGAAAAGATGGTAACAGAGATAAAATAATTTATTGCCAATTGAAGTGAGAGGCCATAATGTAATTTGCATAATCTTCTACCGGAGCTGATAGCGAACACAAAATCTGAAAGACACATCTCAGAGGCTCTTAACTATTGCGAATAAACAAAAGAAAAAAACTATCAACCGTTGAGAATTACTGCATGAGTGGAATTGACGCAATTGTTGGTGACATGTTAGAAAGACGGAATTAATCGTGGTGGATCTGAGCGGAAAGGAAGGAAAAAAAAACAAGCAGGATGAATGAAAAACAGAGGAGGTACGTATAACATCTATAAGAAAATAAGAAAAAAAATGATGGCACAAAATGAGAAAAATGTTATTGTGAAAAAGCAACATATTCAGGACATCTTCTCAAATCCGCCAGCCTACTAGAAATGAGACATAACAAAGTCGCGCCAAAGGTGAAAGAAAGCTGTATAAAGGCGTTGAATTTGTGCGATATGGCGGGATGTACTGAGTTAAGCACCAACAGAAGGTACATGGTGATTGGGTCTGAGCGACCTTGCAATTTCTGAATTATAACCAGATGCACAAAGCCGTAAATACATGTCACGATATGTCGAAGAAAACTGCTACCACTTTCGTCTGCCACATGACGATAAAAAGCACCATGTATTGTCAACAGTGTTATCATTGCCGTTATATTTTTCCGAGAAGCTCATGTTATTACTGTATTATTATATTTGACAAAAATCATGTGTCATCATGTAATTCATCATCATATCCTAGCATTTACCAGATCCAATGCAATCAATACTCGACCAAGTTCCTGTTTGATCAGCCGAGCTAATGATTGTTAGATGTTCAATCCTGTATTGGTTGAACGGCTCTTGTGGCCAATGTATCATTCTCAAAATTGTATTCTGACATATTCCTTATGATTTGCTAAGCATATTATATTTCAGTAGTAGACAAAAGTGAATGTCTGTGTTATGAAATAATTGTTTTAACCAAATACTGTCATCCGATAATTATTGATTATTTGAAATATTTAACAGTGAATGTATGTATTCATACATAAATATGATATTGATATGTTATGATATTTGTTTTGTTTTTCTAAATCCACTACCTGGACAATTTTAAAATATTTATAAAAAGCCAGTCACATCTTTTGTACCATGCTCGCGACGACTAAACCCTGAAAAACGATTCCATTTCTGGCAACAGTTTCTTTTACAATTCATCAATTGCATCGAGGAACAATTTAAGGCGTTGCTTTTACTATTTTGTAATATTTATAACCGATTATTTCGTTTCATTTCTTGCAGAATCTCTGTCCACACATCGTCTTCCTTAAACTGGACGTCATGGTATGCTGTTTTATATTTAGATGTTTTCTTCGACTTCCATTCTTGGTAATCATAATTAGCAAAAAACTATACACCCCATAATAATAATAATAATAATAATAATAATAATTTATTTATTTATTCGATATTCATCTTGGCAGACAAAAAACAGTCTTCTCAGATCAAAACATAAGTTACATCAATATTTTGTCTAGAAACATCGCCCTCAACGGGGAACAATACACTGTATGAACTTTATAGATATGGACAAGAGGCAACATCAACCTACCACATTGACATGAACGCTACCTAAGGTAATCATTGCCTCAGTTTTTATAATACGTTGCGTGTTGTATTAAGTCAGTTGGATTTTACTGCCGAAATAATAACAGTAGTAGACGTGTATGTCATATTTAGATAATGTTTTTGAAGTTCTGTCGTGTGTAGTACTCGAACGCATTTTACACCCTGCTAATTTGACTATGAGCGAGTGTAACAGTTGCAGCCCAAATTACATACTGGTTTGAGTATTGTTTGCCCAATAATGTTCTCGACTTGACGTCGAACGTGATCCGTATTTCATTTTCTGTTTGCTACAATATTATAGATGCACAAATAGTCTGCCACATTCAAATACATGGTAATACACATGCCATATCCTCCAGTCATTTCTGACGAATAGTTTAATTTAATTGAATAATAACAGTGCTTAATATAGCGTATGATGAGTGAGTATACCAGTTTTATACTGGATTCCAGTTTTAGTTGACTTTACAATTCACCGACCGTGATCTAAAAAACAGGTTATGCCTTGGTTTTGTCGACACTAAGGGTATTATACTTCGGACTTTGTAGTGCACTTGTTGACCTAGAAACCATTTTAATATTACTATTGACATAATTTATCAGTAGATATGACCAGCGTTTGTCAGCGATACGTCACCGATTTACATGCAGGCATTCAATGCAATTAGCCATATCACTTTGAACGTTGTTGTCATGGGAACAATTATGAACTAAACTGGTCGGGAGATTATATAACAAAACAAACTTCCAGTAGCGCATATGTGCGTATGTATTATTCTGTACTCTTTCATATACCCCTAATGTGCCATGTGTTTTAGCATTACATTGTCAAATCTCGATGATGCGGACTGCATCAATATTTACCAATCGATAATTAAATGATTTAGCAAATGAATAGCGTTGATCAAATTGACTGTATATTCCAGGTTAAAAATCTTTAAATAACCATGAAGCCTTCAAGGGCTAACCATGATTATAACAGTTGGTATGGATGGGTAGTTGTACTTGGGTGTATGTATATTCAAGCTGTTATTGTAGGTGGCCTAGTTGGTTCTAGCATGTTTTTCGTGTTATTCTCTGAATACTTCAAAAAAGGTGTTGGAAGGACCTTTGCAGTCCAGTCACTCCAAGCTTTAGTGGGAACTTTGGCAGGTGAGTTGTTATATTTCATTTCTGGAATCACAAGATTAAGATATATATATATTATATATAAATGGAATTACAGAGAAACTGTTTTAAAATCACAAATTATATCAATGTACAACATACATCAAGTGCCATATATTACAACAACTGTGCTGGATCTGTTATGTTGTGTGTTGTTCCTATTACCAATAGGACCATTTGCCGGTGGTTTATCTAAGCGGTTTGGTTGTCGTCCACTGGTAGTGTCTGCAGGAATTATAGCAGTTGTTGCTATAATCTTGACTTCATTTGCAACCAGCTTGGAGTGGGTGTATATTACATACGGATTAATACTAGGTAATGATAATTATAAAAATAAAACAATTTGTGTTTTATATAAACTATTTCTGTCGAACATTATTACTGATAAACAAGTAATAGCAAGTAAAACACTCAGTACTATCAGTTTCTATCAATAAAGGGGCATTTGAAATTGCATAAAAATATGTGTTTTATCCTACTGTTTTATCCTATCCTTTCCTGTTCTCTATACTGTTTTTCATGCACGTCGTCAATTACACTAGCTATACCACTGAGATGGTATTACGTTCATTTTTCTGTGAACGTAATACTCTTACATCACTATGACTAATATTAGTCATGGAGATTCAATTGTATGGTGCATAACAATATTGTTACTTTATTTAAGGTACGGCACTCACATTTATGTATATCCCATCTATCGTGATCGTAGGACAGTATTTCACAAAGCGTCATGCCTTGGCCAATGGGATGGTATTCACTGGTGCTGGGATTGGAATGATGGCCCTACCACCTTTATATCAAATCTTAATTGAAACATATGGATGGCGGTCAGCATTGATTGTGATATCGGGTATTTACATGAACGCTATTGTTTCAGGAATGTTAATGAAGCCACCAATTTTAAAGGGTTCTTTCGGTAATCACGTGAAATTGGAACCAGAAGATAGCACTGAAATGTGTAGGGAAACTAACAATGATGACATTATACATAGTGTTGTTGCAATTGAACAAAATAATGTAGACAAGTTAAAACAGGAACTGGCGAAACCCCAAAAAACACGAATATTACAAGAAACCCTCAATATTAGATTGCTGCGACGCAATGCCTGGCTTAAAGTAATCTGCGCTGTTGGACTATTTCTTGGATTTGCGTACATGATTGGATTAATTCATTTCGTTCCAAACGCTGTTTCCGAAAATATCGAAAAGCTCGATGCAACATTCTTGATGTCTATAATGGGTATTACAAGTATTGTGGGGAGATCTCTGCATGGATGGTTTGTCGATTTAGGATACTTCTGTCCTGCTACAGTGTTGGCAGTGTCACTATCCGGGGCTGGTTTGTGTTTAGTGGGTATGCCTTTATCCAATGGATCATATGCAATATTGGCCACTGTTGCTGCTGGCTTTGGATTCTGCATGGGTGTTGCTATGCCTTTGTCTTCAGTCACTCTCAAAGTCTGTGTAGGTATTGAACATCTGCCGAATGCTCTTGGGTGGTTTGCACTTTTCAATGGTCTCGGAAATATGATGGGTGCCCCTTTTGCCGGTATGTATATATATATATATATTATATTAACCTTGTACTTGTTAGGAAACTTTGTTGTTACTACTAATAGTATTATTTTTACAGTGGTATTTTAATCATCGTCATTGTCATCATCGTTTCAGCAAGGTTACATAATACTTGTGCCGTTGAATGTTCATATTGCTCGTAATGTATGATCACTATTGGGACTTATATATATATATATATATATATATATATATATATATCTCATCAACGTGATAAGCTTCATGTTTTATTTGTTCAAGAAATGAATCAATATGAGTCATAATGTTAATTTAAGAATATTTGTTATAACTTTATTTTAGGGTGGCTGTATGATATGACATCCAACTACAATGTGTCATTTATAATGGCAAGCTCATCCATGATTATTGCAGGATGTATATTATTTACCAAACTTGCCTGTCAGAAATGGAAGTCGAAGAACACTTCTGAACGGGAGACAGAGTACAAGGACATTCCAGTTTCTGAAAGCCAGTGTATGGACAATGATTACTCATAGAGGCATGCATGGAAAATATTGAATAACGATTTACAGATAATTCCTCGGTCAATCATGAGCAAAGTATTATATTGTGACAGCCATGCGTAATTATAGTGTATCGTTGCAGTGAATGTCCTGTTGTTCTGTTTCAGAATTAAGATTTCTTTCTCCTATTGTTGGAAATATTTAGAATGAGCATTTAATTTGGGGGAAGTGCGGCCTTAACGAACGCTATCGCCTGTTTCCCACCTACAAGCCTATAACATTTGCCCTGATTATTATTATGATTATCAGTGATATTTTTTAGTAATGTATAGTTATACATAGTTTTAATCGTCATCAATACATATAGTATAGTTTGGTCTAATATGTGATTTGCAAATGAAACGTTTGTTAGTTCAGTTTTGATGCAATCGATTGTTATATTGTTGATTGTATTTCCCCTAAAATATGGTGAATGAAGGTTTCATGCTAGGGTGTTGTATTACCATGTATTTCAATGTGTATTTAATGTAAACTTGTTTTGGTTGTAGATCGAAAACCGTTGTTCTATTCTGGTAAATTTGTTTTAGCAATGTATAGTATCTGATGTCACCAGAAAGTGTGTGATTATTTTTTATGGTAAATTTTTGAAAATACGCAGAAATTTGCGGTTTTTAAAATGACCGTTTGTAGGAATTATCGGCCCATTGCTCTGGCTATTGGTTTCTATATACATTGACCCCAATTAATTGTCATTCATCAAGGCACTCTCAACTTGTTTACACATGACATATCATTGAACATAGTGAAATGAGGAGAAATTTAATGCACAATGCCCGTGCGTGGCGTCACAATAGAGCATCTCTAAGATAAATTCGAGTTCAATCTTGTGTTTGAATCACTTCCTGGGTAGTACATGTCTTAAACACATTATTTGTATGTCTTCTTGCTTTGCATCTTTCATGGATTAGTTTAGCACTTATTATACTTCCTGATAATATTAGACTTCCACCAGCAACCAGAAATGATACATCATAATTATAAGTAATGTCGAAAATCAAACCTGGGAAATGAGAAAACAGAATTGAAAGAAATATTATGAAAATTATGAAATATTGTCAACTGACAGGACTGACATAAATATAGCCAAGCTTATGCACTTTTTCCTAATGCATAAACTTGTAGCAAAACTTGTTGTCAGTCTTTTTATGCCATTGTTGTAAGCATTCTGTATTTTAAGTATACAAATACTCTGTTTGGTTAAGGATTGATAAACGTGGTTATCGTTTTTTTTATAAATGTGATGCGCACAATTGTATATAACGTGGTCTCTGTTATAAATCATTTAAGTTTATGTTTCTAGTTGCTCGCAGCATTTACTGTTATTGGCCAATAGCCCCAAATACCCCTTTTTATAATTAATATTGTCGAACTATCCAAAGCTTGTAAAGTTTATGTTTCTGTATCTTAAGTGAAGGTACGACTTCACTTGTATGTGACATATATTATATGTATTGTTGTGGTAACATATGTCCTTCAGTAAATATTATAGAAATATGTTGACAAACACAGAACCTCTAAGAATTAATTTATTTTACACATACCTCCAAGATAAGGACCTAAAATTGTTCCAGTACCAAGACATAACACAAACCACCCAAAGGCTTTTGGAAAACTATCGACACCCACGGCTTGTTTCACACATACGGCAGCAAGGGGAAAATAAGTTCCACTGCACAATCCAAACAATAAGCTGATAATTGCCATATAATAATAGTTTCCTTTCGTGAGTGGAAGAAGCATCAACACAGTTCCCGCCCCTGTTGTGCTGAACACGTACACTGACATAGGAGTGAAATATCTCAAATTCGCAAACAATCCATGTGTACATCTTCCAACAAGAGAACTAATGCCGATCATTGACATCAGTATTGATGCATTCATTTTCGGAATGCCCATAGTCACGGCATGGTTGACATAATGGACAATAGTTAATAAATGTCCAATCCCCATGAAAAACACTGATATGCACAGAACGCAGAAAGCCGAGTTTTGGCAGAAGAGGTTCAAGCCGAGCACATTGTAAATTTGTGATTGCTTTGTGCGAGTTCCTGATTGTCCTAGTTTTCGATTCTGAGAAATGATTGGTAATTGTGTTTGTTGTGAACACATATTGCCAGTATCGATATGTACGTCTTCAGATATGGAGCCTTCATTGTTAGGACCCATGTTATCAACTTTTGGTGGTGATCTCATCAACATTCCACAGACAACAATGTTCATGTTTATAGCGGATACGATCATGAGTGCTCCTCTCCAGCCATATTCAGTAATCAAAAGTTGATATATAGGGGAAAAAACAATCATCCCGAGAGCAGCTCCAGCGTAACTCATCCCGTTAGCAAGTGCATGTCGCTTTTGAATATGCTGTCCAACAATCACAATACTTGGCCCATAAATTAGACTATTACCAAGACCTGAAAACAAATATCAACAAATCAGAAATCGAATTGCATGCGAAGGCCTATTTATAATAATTTGTTTTTGAGAATAGTTCTTATACTTCCCGTATACACCGATTTGAGAGTCACTTTTATAATTTTTTAAATCAATCATGAAGTCTGTATATATATTATATTATATACAAGTAGATAAGTTTACAATATTTACAATTACAAAAATACTCCAGCAGAAAAATTAATCAATTCATAGTCATAGTCATAGTTTTACTCTTTAACAACTAATGTGTTACTTACCTTCCATCACACCAAAAGTTAAATACAACAACGCCAAGTTATTTACAAACGAACTAGCAAACAGACCAATACTGCAAAGCAGTCCTCCCAATAAAACCAATGGTTTACTTCCATATTTCTTATTCAAAACGCCGATAAATGGAGCTCGGCGGAATAAAAAGTGAGTATATTTCTATTAGTTTGAATGCGAAGCTACTGAATAATGCTACTCGTCGATGGAAAAAAACAAAACTTTTAATTAATAACAAAGCATGTACAACAGTATTGTGCAATTACCGGGAATGATGGCCATAGCTTCACGACATGATATAATACCAGCTGCAGTTCCTGTACGTATATCGAAATATGCCAAGAATGCAACCAGGAACACACTCATCGACGCATACGATCCGTCATTTAACATTTGCGTGAAAAGACTGCTAATTACGATGACTAGACCATAACGTGGAGCGTATCTTCCCTCGGCATCCATTTTAATTTCTCTATTGAATATAAAATGTAAACAACAGCAGATGCAGAAGTGATAACATATATTTGAATAATATATCGGTGTTGTGTTTTGGTTTTGTGGAATTATAGTGTAAAATAGTGATAGGACTACATAAGTTGATCATACTAATCAACCCATGTTTATTTATGTTTGTCATGTGAAGAAGCAGTGAATAGATTATGCGAACATGATAAATAATCACAACGCAAGGCATGTGTTTTCAAATTGAAGTCAAACGTAATTTCATGGTAAAAATTTCATTGCAGATTGAAATCCACGGCGGGCTGTCCGTTATTCCAGAAAAATACATAGATATGTATCTTATATTGCGTATAAATGGATTGAAATCAAATACATGAAAATATTGTTAAAAGAAAAAAACAACAACCGCAGAGCGACTTTGATTTGAATCGATTCAAATAAAACCTGCTGGTTATAATAGTAAAATACCGCTTTGGCTTATTTTAAGCGGTGCTCCGTAATTCAAGGTCAAAAATCAGTTGGATAAGATAACTATGGTATTCACTCTGGTATCATTATGCATATTTGAAGCACATTGTATGATTGTGCAACTGTGAATGAAGTTTCACGCAACGCAAAGGTTGACATGTCATAAGATATAAGATATTGATGTTATTTTCCAAATCACTAGAAACCACTAGCTTACCATGATTTTACATATTTAGTTGAATACCTAGATCAGGGTTCTGTGCGATATGAGAATGTTCTTATTGCTACTTTTATGTAGGTAACTGAATACTATCCATGAATTTATCTGCACACATCTTACAGGAAAAGGTACTATGTCATTTTATTTAAAAACAAGAAATGACCAACCTATATGAATCACTGTAGCTAAATAGAACAAAAATAAATTTCATCAAGATGGTACTCAAAAGAGTGTTTGTTAAATTTAAACAAACTAGCACTTTTGTTGATTATCTATAGTAATCAATAAGTAATGAGCGGCTAATGTGAGTAACAATTACTGAAAGTATATTCAGTATAAGTCTACTGTCTACTTGTTCTTGGGGTCAATGCACACATTATATTAGCTACGATGTATGTATGTATGATGTATGAATCCCTGTTTTTAGAAAATAAATGTATGGCCTCGCACTAAATGATTGTTTGGAATTCACCTTGTTTATAACAAAATGGCTACGCAGTATTTTCGATGTATTTCACTATATCATCACTTTAATAAAACATACATAACTGGTAAATCTTTGTCATTTCCAGATTTAAACAAAATCTTGCTACCAAATTCGGAATTCTGTTCTACAATAGTTTGATTTTCTTTCATTTGTTTCTACCTTTGTTACAAGTTTGTCATCTTTACACAATTGTATATTCGTGTCTATGGTGTGTGTTTAATTTTAAGTTTTAATGATACCACTGCATTGCCAAGCATTCTATTTTGTGCATTTGCTTGTAAAGAGGCCACCAGCCAGTCATCGTGAATAAGCTCTTGAAACAAATGCAAGTACATGTCAATGATAGGCTGTGATGTAAATGAGATCCACACGACCGCATGATTTTTATTCATTGTACCACACAAATGTCTACCACCATACATTGGATTACAAAACAATTGTAATATATCCCAATATAGATTGCATATCTGATCTGCCAAATCATACCCGCAATGTTGTACTAGAATGGCATACAATGTCAACCACTTTGAATCCGATGTACACCAGTTCTTTTAATGTCTAATGCATATACTAAATATAAACGAAATTTGCGGGAACATGACTTAATTTATGAATAGTGTCCAAGTCCGTACCACGCTACAAAACATTATAATTAATTTCATTTATTAAGTCTCGTGCTATGTGTTATCAGTAATTTAAAAGTGATATTTACGGTGTTCACATTCAGTTTTGTTATGGCTAATGGCAACACATGCAACATTACAATATCACTCTTGGTGCACTATTATAGCAATGATAGGGAAAAAATGTTAAATCCTAATCCAACACATTAACATTTGAGTCCACGCTGAATCCACATGTATTCATAATGGATGTATATATTTTTCAACTTTCAGCGACAGTCCAATATTTGTGCTGGGAATAAAAATGTGTATTTTTTTTTGTAATCTTTTGTTTTATTTAATGCATCGATTTTGTTATTACAAACACATATAAACAAGGAAATCTTGGTCACCAAGGGAATCGAGGCGATTCAGCTACAATTCAGAAGATGAACTTTACACGCTGGTGGACAACAACACATGTCTTTACATCGTTTTATATCTAGTTGACGTCATAAAGAAGGGAAAGGACGACTTTTGTGTGAGTAGGTGTAAAGTAATATAAAATTAAATGATGATACAAAGATCAAAATACTAGAAGTCATAAATCCAGTTGATTACACAATAACTAACCAGAGACAATGATATGGGCAAAACACATTCCAGACACCACATTTAGGTACGTTTGATGAGCGTAACCATGCAGTTTAAAGGTGATTGGTCAATGTCCGAGATACACATGTACTGACAATGGTGTACATAAACTAACCCTAAATGAGCATAGAGCATAGTCATTACTTTCGTGCCATACGTGTTTAGTAACGAGCTGACTGACGTATTATTGAAATAGCACAGCTTGACACGAATTGACACGTATTAACCCTCATAGTAAAAAACGGTTCCGCACAATGGCACAACATTTGTGAAATTACATAATGCCATAAAACACATGCTAACTGACAAATTGTATATAGTTACTCAACAAACAGGTCAGTGACATCAACGCGTTTTTGTTATTTTATACCACAAAATCGCTATTGTAATCATCAGTGTGTGAGTGGTTTTGTAACTGTAGCGCAAAAGCAATGTATATGGTATCAAAAATACCACAGAGACATCTAACTAACAAACTGTGGTGTCAGGCATGCAATGACATGTTGTACAAAACTAATTGTCTAGGCTACTTCAGCTCCTTGACTGAAACAGCTCTCTAAATAACGAGAAGAATGTATGGAAAAGGTAACTTACAGGTGAATTGGGATGTAGTAGAGTATTAGTCCAGTAGGCTTTGATATGTTGGAATGGTTTGTGCTGCTACTATATACTCGCAATATTGTTGTTTATAGGTACCAGTAGAAATGAGCGGGTATACAAAATTGTAAACCACAACAAAAGTCCCGGATGTTCCTAGTCCCTCGAAATAGAACTATTGATACTTTTTTTCTATAATTTCGTCATCCCGTGGAGGCTTTCATCAGCCGATTTGTTAATTTTAACGAGACATGTTAATGACTCAATCTTGTTGCAATTACGGGAAATATTTTTCAAGTCCAAGATAAAGTAGTATGTTCAAAGAACAAGATAGCTGCAAGTCTGTTGTCTTTTAACTAATCACAAATTGAATTGTTATAGACATGTATTACTAGGTGCATGTCAAATTTGATATTCAAATTCAAAAATTGTTTTTGAATGAATTTGTTGTGTGAAGTCAGTATGATAGGCGTGTGCCACCTTAATTGTTATGGTATTTAAAAATGGCATTCCTCTAACAATGTTTCATGATAGGAGATAAGACACAATTTAATGAGAACGAAGCGTAGGTCATACAATAACGTGTAACGTGTGATGGCATTTTTTGTATCCAAACAAAAGTGCAGTATCATAGGCTGTGTCAACTTATCGTGTTACCAAATGATAGTCTTTCTAACAATGTTTTCATCTTACAACTTAATGAGAATGAAGCACGATTCAAACATAAACGTGTGACTAACATACATTGTATCTTTGGGAATATACAACTATCAATGTCATTTGAAGTTTACTCACACTCATAGTCGTAATATAGTGTACAATATTTTAGGAGGAAATATTGCCATCATGAATTTCCTTATGATCAGACTCACTCATGTTATTATATTTGAACTATACACATTTTTTCATTAACTTGTTTTATTATTTTGATGTTTTTGATTAAGAACATTTAATACAATCTCTGCAAGATATTCCTACAAATAAACACAGGCGTCTATTTCGATGAATGTGACAAAATATGAGACTGTATATAGTATCATAGATATAGTTGAATAACCAAATAGAACATTCGTCTGTGATTCAATCATAAAATGAATCATTACAAGCCAAATGGCAATCAATGAAATCACAAAACAAACAGTCATGTATTCATATATGACAAATGTGAAAGATATTAAGCAGTTTGGCAAAAAAAAGAAAAGAAAAAGCTGTCATTCAACCGTCTTTAACCTGATTGTGAAATTGTTATGTACATGTATCCAATCCAATGAATAGTTTGAAAAAAAAAAACATGTTACCAATATAGCCGATCGCAAATCAAATCTCAATATACTATATGTATCAAAATTCATCAAAAACCGACATAGCATGTCCAAGATACACCATTATCAACAACATAATGTAATGAACAGAAAATGAATGAACGATGCGCGTGCGTGATGTCACAATAAAACATCCTTAATCGTGATAAAAGTATAGTTCAATCTTGTGTTTGAATCTCTGCCACGGTAGTACATGTCCTAAAAAACATTATTTCTGTGTCTTCTTTCTTTGCGTTTTTCATAGATTAGTTTACCACTTATTATACTTCCTGATAATATTAGATTTCCACCACAACCAGAAATTACACATTGTAGCTGTATGTAATGTCGAACATCAATCCTGGGAAATGAGAAAACAAAATTAACAAATTATTCTAAAGATAAATGCCAATCGCTGAGAATTAAACCACCGAGAATTGATAAACTATGTATTTGTGATATATTGTTGAGTGTATTCTGCATTTTAAATGTTTAATAAAGGTGGTTATTGTTTTAATATATGTGATATGCAGAATAATATATGAAGTAAGGTCCGTTCTAAACGACTTCCTAGTGACGAAGTGTATGTTTCTACTTACTAGCTGCCTTTAATTTTAATGGTCACAAGCCACTGCACTTTTTGTTATTTAATTATAACTATGAACAGTTCTTATACATTATTTTTTTTATAGTAAGTGAATATACATATACTATTTATAACATATAAATTGTGTCTTTTAGTAAATATAATTGAAATGTGTTTACAAACACAACATGGAAGCATACATTTATTTTACACATACCTCCAAGATAAGTTGTTTTAACCTAATATATTTCCAGTACCAAGGAATAACACAAACCACCCAAAGGATTTTGGTAAATAATCGACACCCACGTCTTGTTTCACACATACGGTAGCGAGAGCATAGTATGTACCACTACAAAATCCAAACAACACAGTTCCTGCCACTATTGTGCTGAACACATAAACTGACATAGAAGAGAAATATTTTAAATCTACAATCAATCCATGTTTAAATATTCCAACAAGATAACTAATACCGATCATTGACATCAGTATTGATGCATTCATTTTCGGAATACCCATAGTAACGGCATTGTTGACATAATGGGCAAGAGTTAATAGATGTGCAATCCCCATGAAAAACACTGATATGCACAGAACACAAAAAGTTGAGTTTTGGCAGAAGAGGTTCATGCCGAACATATTGTAAATTCGTGATTGCTTCATGCAAGTTTCGGAATAGTGATTGGTAAATGTTTTTGTTGTGAACACATGTTGTCCGCCTCGATATGTACGTCTCCAGTAAAGCCTTCATTTTTAGGACCCATGTTGTCAACCTTTGGTGGTGATCTCATCAACATTGGAAACACAACAATATTCATGTGAATCGCGGATAATATTATGAGTGCGCCTCTCCAGCCATATTCTTCTTTACAAATTAATATATTGGTGCAAAAACAATCATCCCGAGAGTAACTCCAGCATAACCTATCCCGTTATGCACCAAGTGCATGTCGATTCTGAATATGCTGACCAATATTCACAATACTGCCAAGACCTGAAATCAGACAAATATCAGCACACGAAATATGTACATTTTTAGATGTTGTACTACTGTACTGTGGATTTATATTGTTAAACTTTATCTTGTGAAAATGTACATTTAAATTCCCTTTTAAATGTACAATTATTTGTTAGTGTTTTGTCAAAGAATATAATTTACATACAAGCTGATTGTAATTTGTTTTTTGATTTGTCCTGAGTTACATATAATCGTTGACGAAACTTCCAAATCAATTTTGAGAGTAAATTGTTTAATTTTATGTACATAATAACAATACATTTACTTAACTTGTGTTATTTAAATGTATGTCAGCATCCTTTACTCCATGTTGTTTTTTTTTCATATTATCAAAACCCTGCAAATAGAAGTGTACATTGAATTATGGGAAGAAACGGTGTACATTGCCGTGTAATGACGGTCATAAAGGTGATTGACATGTCATACTTGTCTACAACTCAGGAAGGACAATTGGAATTTACCAGGTGTGCTCGAGATTTACATAACAAAGGATGTTTACAGCTCTGGAAGGACAAGTGTAATCTACCATAACAAAGGATGTTTACTATCTACTGCCTTGCGTACAGCTGCTAGCAAGTCCACATTCAGATTGACTCATGTGGAAACCCAGGTAGTGTACCTGAATCTGGGCCATTTGTTCCTATGAATAAGCTAGACTGAGAACAGTTGTGGTCCACTATGTCAACTGAGTACTGTGTGTTGCTGCTGCGATTTTGTGAGACAAGTGATACAGACTTCAATCATCATTCTGTGAGACTTATGTGAACTGCTCTGCGATCTCCTGCTATCAGCGGTGCCCTCCAGAATAACAGCGTTCTTCTGCAAGCAAAGACTCCTGTATTTCTTCGTCGTTGTGTTGCAGAAGCCATTTACTGTCATCAATCTCCACATTCTGAAACTGTGAGTTATCACCAATGCACACTTCCCTAGGCAATCCCTTGTTGTAGCGAATTTATTCATTGTATTATTCTGTGCTTTGTTTCTTGTATTATTTTGAGAGGTAATAAAGCCGGAGCTTTAACTTGATATTTGGGTGTATGTGTATCTCATTTTGAGTAATATTGTTTTGTCTACCCCATTCTAGCAGTTAAAGAACCCTCTGTCCAATGTGAGTTATGTGGGTGCCCTTCTAAATAGCAATAAGCAGGTCTTACACTGTGACCCACAGGGTAATATTTTTTTCGAAACAATCCAGATGTATATTCAAGATCTACTTCCATCACGCCAAGTTATTTGCAAACGAACTAGCAAACTGACCAATACTAGAAAGCAGTCCTCCCAATACAACCAATGGTTTACTTCGATATTTCTTATTAAAACGCCGATAAATGGAGCCATGGGACCCCAATTAATTAACATAACCGTCAACGCTTCCCAAGTAATACTTTGTGGATAGTCCCTGTATAAAAATAAATTATTTATCAACCTATATTATCAAAAGATAAAGATTTTTTTGCATTTTGTTGGATTGTATTATTCATACTCTGAATAGCAATGCTAATTGTAGGTTTAGTTTAAATATAGCTAAAATACGATGGTCATCGGCTAAATGTTTGCTGTATGGCGGGATTCACACTCATTTACAAATCGCATAAAGTGCAATAACTCATCATGACTGTTTTGTTGTGTGACACCATATCCATCATCAATGTATCTAACACAATATTCTGCGTCGCAGTAAACCTGAAATTCATGAATCCTAAATTTAGCAGAAATAAAATTTAGCCCCTGACTCGGGTACAATAAGAAATGTGTCGTTCGTGATAGTGGCCACACGGCGATCACAATCATTTTCAGAGACCCATGTGGTATCATCTGTCCACGAAAGGTGTTTGTAATTTAAATTCGATGTCACTTTAACACGCGCGTATGTTATTTTTTAAGTTATCTTTTATTGTATCAGGGTAAATTATCGATTATTTAATGTGCCATAAACCTTAAGGTTAAACAAACATATAACTACATTCTCAAACTGTACTTTTCCCGGTGTAATGTTTCATCAATTATGGTGGCACGCCGATTAAGTGCTATACATATTTTAAATGACGTCATTGAAGCATGATTTGTGTCAATTGACGTTTTGAGTCTTCCTAAAAATGACTAATTTCGTATACTCATATACTGAAATTAAAACCTGTTAATAAGTCGGGATAAGCATCCTCTAATTTCACGAAGTCTTTTACCACCTTCACGGCTATAGAATTTATTTTTGTACATTAATTTTGTTCTCATCTAGTGGCAAATGGTTTGTCTTGACAGTCTTCTTACGATATTTTCTTACATGGTGGAGTGCAATTGAATTGATTCCCATTGCTAGTCAAGATGTAGAGGATATTACAATCTTAAGCTGTGGAGTGATCTCTATGCAGATACGGGTGAGTTGAACCTCATAACAGAGACGGGTAGCGATCATCAAGTTTTGATAGAGTAGTTGATGCGACAAGTTATATGAATCTTTTCCAGCTAACGATAAACAACTTGTTGCATTGATAAATAAGTTTTACATGATGCTCATTTGATCCAGAAGTGAGTGAATAAATACAAAAGTTTGTGTTAACCAGTGTTAACTTCATGGTTCACATCAAGAGAAAACATTACTTAGTAGTCGACGTATCAGAACACAGATAACAACGGATTGCTTTATAGCCAATTCAATACCGAGAAAATCAGAGTGAGAACAGGAGAAAACGGTCAACAAAGCAGTTATACGAAGATTGGCACTGTAAATATAATGTAGTGCAAACTGAACATATTGAAAATAATAAAATGGACACGGCACAACAAATTATGGAAACGCCCAAACAAATCAGAGAATTACAAGGAAGTTCCATGCTCAGAGACAATGTGCTGATAATGGATAAAGTGCATACTCGGGAACCTCTGCCTCTGTAAAGAACTGAACTAGGGAGTGATTTCTGGCCTGAATATCCGGCCAGCGTGGAACTTTCAAAGTCACATTCAGTAAACTGAATGACTTCAATACATTACCATGGGCACTCGCTCGCTAGACTGACACGTTCGTAACCCCCCCCCCCCCACAACCCTCTAGTTCGATTCACTGGGCTATTATTCATAGATTAAAAGTCACACAGTAATAGAGGACATATAGTCTACGCCTCGTATAACATATGTTATTGTACATCTGCCACCATAACGCCATAATTAACAACGTGCCGTAATTTTCCAGTATTGCTCTGGATATTTGCATCCTACTATTTTAGGAAATGCAAAATCGAATTATAGAGCGATTACGCACGAGGAAGCGCCCCCAAATAATAAAAACAAACATGGCAAATCTGTTCTAAGACTTTGGATTTTGGCATAACCACGTCGGTCGATACTTTTGCTGTACTGACTTCGTGCATACTTATCGGTATCCTCTTAATACTACACATTGTCGTATGTATGCTACGCGTTGCCTCATACGTTGCTCGGTGCGTTGCCTGATGAATTGCCTCGTGTAACGACAACGATGTAATGTACGAACATTCAACACAACTGAACGTTTTATGCATGGGCCATATATGAAGTATTTTTTTTGCGAGTTGTGACTGCTATGAGAAAATAAGTTCATCCTAATTACCAAAGTCCATTTGAATTTAGCCTTAGTTTCCCCTTTATATATATATAATATTATGCATGCATTGCCGCTTATTTCGTTTTTTTATTTCCATCATTTATCTTTAGTTGTTTTTTCCCCACTCTTGTCGGTTTGGTTGAGCAATAAAAAGATGTACTGCTTTTAACACTGCTTTTATTGCAAATGAACTTGACATTTGTTTTAAAAAAATGCATCGCAATTAACATTATGCCATATACGTTTTGACATTTCTGCTTACAACTCTTCCAAGGGGAGTTTGAATTATAACGATCTAAACCATACTTTAAGCCAATAAACTTTACTCTGTTACAGTAAACAATTGAATTTGTGAATATTTACTTTGCAAACATGGCTTTTTAATTATTTCAAGGTTTGTTTTTTTGCTTTTCAGCTTTGAGTGAATAGTTGCAATATGCTGTTATCTTTTTCTCTTAAACATATATCAAAGACTACTTTTTTAAATGATGGTCATCGTCACGTTCGAATTTCCTGTAAACAAACATTGCATCTTACATGCGTTGTGTACATCGATAATGGGTCCCATAGTCTTAAAATTTCCATCTTGGAATTCATGGGATAAACAGTAGGCTGGTAAATACTGATGTCCTATTCCCCTTGTTGGATCATTCCTATCCTATCTGTACAAGTGATAACATAAATACACGTAATGAAAGACATGTGTATGTCAACTTACACGCGTTATGTCAACATATTGCTAGGTATATCGCCCTCAACTGGGAAACGTACTGAATTATGTGACCCTTCGCTGGTCTGGCGTCCTTTACGAATTGCAAGTATGACGCATGTAACTAGTAATCGCCATATTGGTCCATTTGGGTCGGTTTTCCGGTCGGAAGGCACGTGACTGAGTGACATAATTTGAAAATATTCCAAGTTCCGTTCTGCGTAAATGTGTCTGTAATACTACAATACAGCAATGTTCATGCATACTTCCTGCTCTTAGATTTACACATTTGAGATGTTTTTGACATTCATCGCTGTTTCTGTGCAAATTTATAACAAAAGAAACAGTCTGACATAGAACAGGCAACGAGAATGTGATGGACCAATCAGATTGCCGGACTCGTTACTAGTTACCGGCCTCTTGTGGCTTGTACGCCATGACACTTGAGGCGGGAACCAGCCAATATATGATCCGTACTTCAGCATGTGTCAACGTTTCTCTACTACTGTAGAACAGTGTCTATGGTATTTATTGTATGTTCATGTAATATCAAGAGTAAGGATTGTGGGACATCACAGCGGATATAACAGTTAGTGGTATTAGTCTAAACCATACTCAGATTATTTCGCGTGTGTGCGTTTATTGAAATGTGCTCTCATCTCTCACCACTCTACTATGCAGAATATAATGTCATTGTTTAATAATCTATTTGACAAGTGGATATGAGTAAAACGAGTGACAATGTAACTGGTAATGTCACTATATATTAAACTTGTCTTTTACCTCAGTCTAAATTTAAATTTAAGTTCTGCCTGCTAACTGTACCTGGGGTCAATGGCAAGCAGGAATAAACGCATATGGACTTTGTACTCTACCCAGGGTCACACTGCAATATAATATCCTATCAACCATATCTGACACACTAATAAATGTGACAGAAAAGAATGTTAATGGCAACGATATATTCGCAAGATGTTGGGTTGTGTATCGCTGTACTTATGTTTTTTTATTACCAAACGCTTCAATACAAAGGTGGAAAATGGATTTACATATGGGGTAATTCGTGGAATTGCAATAGAGAGGGTTCAGGCCGAAATACAATCTATAGTGTTTTCATGTTTCTACTGATATTTCTGTGGTATTCTGCTACTGTAACTAATGCGAGATTTGTTTCAAATTTAGTGTATTGAGTGCACTCAAGGGTTATTTGTTTTTTGCTGAAAACCCCCCTATATTTCAATGGCAGAGTTGAACCAGTTTCACTCCGACTGGGAAATCTGCAATGTTGCTTGAATGAGAGCTAATTAATTACATTTTACAGACCGGCATCTATTTTAATAGCCTATTTTACTGAGAATGTTTACATGGAAAGAGGCTATTCCATTTTACGCAGGAATAATTGGGAGTAGAATATGTGAGGGATTGTATCAACGAGTACTGAAAAGTAAATATTTATTCTTCTTTTGCATCGCTGAGCATTTCTGTTGTAGTATACTGGTTTGCGATGTTTTTTTTTTACTGAAACGCCCCTTATAGTTGAATCCCGAGTTTGAAGGAGAATGTAACAGCGCACTACGTGGTTCGTTTGAATACAATGGTGAAGAATTGGAATGATAAGGCGCCGTCCGATCTCGGTGGAAAGTTTCGAAGTCAGTCATACCATGGTCATACGTAGTTGAAATTTATGTTGAAGTTAAAAGTTCCTCCACAGAATTGGGCATTCGTAAACATGCCGTGCAACTGCGGAACTCCACTGACTGGATGACTTTCGTCGACATCGGTCGTCGCTGAACAGCACGCTACAACTTTGTTTGTGATGTTACTTGCTAGTCGTGGATTGAATGAATCTTGATTACTAGTTAAAATGTTGTTCATTTCGTTGGTAATCTTTATTTGGAACTGAGTAACGCCACAACGTCGCAAGCGGAATCCTCCTGGTACTTCGATGTTGATGGTTGCGCCTCCATGGCAATCGCTAAATTTACTGTGGGTAGATCTTCAGAGAACCCTTCAGTGTTTATAAAACTCAGTTTCCAGGTGGTCAACATACATAAAGTTCTCCCAATCATAGTATTCCATGTGATGTACACCTAATATGCCAAAAATGTTACTGAACTATTTGAACCGGATAAAAATAGCAGACTAAATGTTTTTTACAAAATAAAAATAGTTCGGTTGCCAATGGAAATAACATGTTCATTTGCATATCGACCGTGAAAATACCGAAAGCATTATAGCATGGATGATATGCAAATTAGTTTTAGTCAAAATACTGTAAAATATTATTATATTATTTTATATACAACAAAATCGCGTCTTAGAATTAAATTATAATTGTCAGTATGTGTGAGTGTGTTTATTTTTAGTTTATTCCACTTGTTATAAAAATTAGCAGTGTGCAACCAACACTGAATGTAAAAAAGGAAAACATCCGAAAGATATTCAAGTGGCAACGAATCTGCACTCAGACATTTGAGCAGTATTTTGTGAACGGCGATGAATAAAATCATAAAACGTTGTTGTTTTAAGGTCCATATGTTGAATATATTTTCCAGATTATACATCCCGACATGACCATGAATCATTCAAAAGCCAAACAAGATTCCAGTTTATATAAATGGGTTGTTGTCATTGGATGTATGTACATACAAGCTGTAATTGCGGGTAGCATCACTGCTTCAACCATGTTTCTAGTATTATTCGCAGAATATTTCCAAAAAAGTGTTGGCGAAACATTTGCAGTATCATCACTCCAGTTTTTGGTTCGTACTTTGACAGGTGAGACAATTATTTTGATTTGAATTTTGGATGTTTTCTACTATATGCCAATTATATATTGGCTTTGGTATAAGATTTTTGCATGTATCACATATTGTTCATAATTTAAGACAATCGTATATTCGCCAGCGCAGCTTGATGAAACCAGTTTATACTGGGCAATATAAACGGATTTCAATATGCATGCATTCGTATCAGGAATAAAAGCACGTGTGCATGTGTTTCTTACAAATATATCTTCATCCACCTCTCAATCTGCATATAATATATATATATATATATATATATGCAAATATATATTGCATTGCAAATTTAAACTATTAGAAAAAGGTCCAACACACTTTACTTTCTGTCTACTATCCATTTATTGTAGCCCCCTTTATTGGTGGTTTAACTAGGCGGTTTGGATGTCGTCCAATGGTAATAGCTGCAGGAATTATATCAACTATTGCGGTCATATTGACCTCCTTTGCAACCAGCTTGATGTGGGTATACATTACGTATGGCGTGATGTTAGGTATGAAACAGTATATTTATTTGTTAACAGAAAAATGTATTTAAGAATGTTTATTTCTTTCTATCTTATAGGATATGGGGTGCCGTTTGTGCATTTATTTATATAGCGTTTTTTTATAGATCTAAGCTTGTTATATATAAACAGTTCTGTGATCTTTCATTATAATCAGATATACATATTCAAATAAGTGGTGTATGACTCACCAATTGAAAGCAATACATTTCCTTATTTCAAGCGTCCCGTGCTTTCATTAACATTATACACAACATGATTCTGCTATATCTAAGGTTTGGCATTTTCGTTGATGTATGGTCCATCGATCGTGATCGTCGGACAGTACTTCACACGGCGACATGCATTGGCGAATGGGATGGTGTTCACTGGTGTTGGGATTGGAATGATGGCCCTACCACCTTTATATCAGATGTTAATTGAAACATATGGGTGGCGGTCGGCATTGGTTGTGATATCGGGTATTTACATGAATATCATTGTTTCTGGAATGCTGATGAAACCACTAAATTCAGATGACACAGTGGGTCAAGAAGCGGATTTCAATCGAGTACAAGATAACCAATCAACTCATAATGGAGACACATTTGAATCAACGGATATCACGGACGAGTGTAGAGTTACACAAGGTGACGATATGACATACAATGAAGTAAGATCAAACATTGAGCATAACAAAGTTGACGAGGTAAAACATGCAGCAGTAAGATCCAGAAAATCACAGAGATGCTCAGTACTACGGGAAAACCTCAATATTACATTGTTGCGACATAATTCATGGTTGCAAGTAATGTGCGTTGCTGGTGTATTCCTAGGTTTTGGGTATATTATTGGATTGGTTCATTTTGTGCCAAAAGCTCTTTCTGAAAATATAGAAAAGCTCGACGCTGCATTCCTAATGACTATTATGGGAATCACAAGTTTAGTAGGAAGATGTTTGCACGGATGGTTTGTCGATTTAGGATACTTCTCTCCAGCGGTAGTGTTTGCAGTATCACTCTCCTCTGCTGGAGCGTGTCTTATGGGCATGCCATTATCAAATGGATCTTATGCAGTACTGGCCGCTGTGGCTGCTTGCTTTGGATTTAGCGTTGGTGTAGGTATGCCAATTTATGCTGTTACTCTGAAAGCTTGTGTAGGTGTTGAGCATCTATCAAATGCACTTGGCTGGTATATACTATTTAGTGGTATTGGATATATGCTTGGTGCACCTGTTGCAGGTATGTATGAGTTACATTGAAACAATGACATTTGAAAATGTGATCCTTACGTATTTAACCTGAGTTTAACCGGGTAAATCATATTCTAACGATATGTGCACGATAACACGATTGCATGTTGTTTCACTGTTGGTAAATCGTAATATTGAATAACAAAATTGTATGCATAAGCATGATCGTTTTACTCTTTTTTGCTTTTAGGGTGGCTTTATGATCTAACGTCCAACTACAATGTGTCTTTCATAATTGCCAGCTCATCCATGATTATTTCGGGGTGCATTGTGTTTGTAAAGCTGGGATGTCAGAAATGGAAGTCAAAGAAAATTTATGAACAGGAAACGAAATGCCAAGATATTCCAGTTTCAGGAAACCAATGCGGAACAGAGATTATTCATAGTGCACGTGCATGAACAAAATGAACAATAAGGACAACAAGAACTACTTACTCACAAAGTCAAAAACATTATGTATTGTACCTTGAGTTTCAGGACTGCGAGGATCATGGGTTAAAGTCTTAGCAGTGCGTCGTTATTCAGAATGACCAAAGACTTCTAGCTAGTGTATATGTATATGACCCTTTTACAAATGATTTGACATGTCACTGTCACGAATTTCGTCAAAGCATACACTCAAAATGGGTTTTTGTAATTCTTTTAATTTTTGTAATTCATTCTGACATTGCTTCATGTATACCATAGCGTCCATATACATTTCTTTTACTGACTATGCAGTGTAGTGTACTTTTCAATTTCAATTTTTGGACATTCCCTATATGTTGAGTTTATTAATTCCACTATTCTACAATAGATGTATGTGCAGCCATCAACACATTTTGGAGAAAATATTTACATATCAGCAGAACTATTTGCTTTGGCCTCGTCTTGATATGTGTGTGGTCTGAAAGGACTTTTCAAGAATGATATGGTGTATCTTGCGCCGAATTTTCACCCACGAGAATGACCTTGGTCGACACTGGAGATCCAAAGTTTTTTCTTTTCATTCGCTTTCGATCTAGGTTTTCAAAGCTCTCAAAAACAAATGTCATGTAAACACAACCTAGTATTACATCTTAATTGCATATCAGCGACGTTTTTTTCAAAATATGGCGAATATCAGAATGTTAAGAATCTGCTGTTTTTTAGTTTTTATTATTGGATCTCTCCTTTAATGTTGCTTTGATTAGGTTATCTTGCAAATTCCAAGCCTATGGCTACATCTGTGATTCAGGAACTATAGACTGTAGGCCGAGTGAGTAGCAAGTGACACCGGAATGCGTTGTGTCGCAGAGAATAATATTATGAGACACATTGATCTCAACAAAACAAGGAGTGCACGCAAAATATAATTAAATTAAAAACAAAACTTAAAGGACCTACCTTCCAACCACCAAAGAAATTACCAAGTTAAAACTTTGTAACAACTAAGTTTGTACTCGTTGGTCTGCGCAATAGACAAAGTTGCAGCCATCTGGATACTTCCACCAGACCCATTAAAGATGAATTGGATGCCGTCCATGTAAGATTTAGCACCATCCCCAAAAGACACAAAAAAGAATTTGGAATTTGTTCTGGTTTTGTCTAATCCTTAGTCTAGTCCTAGTCAATGATTACTCAGAAGCTTTTCTATGGAACTGTTGGTTATCAAGTAGAGAGTAGAGTATTTGAATGTCTTGTAGGGTTTCAGAATTGTACCATAAATAACTTCATTTGTAATGTAGTCAAATTAAGACGATATTGTGATTATGTGGCATAGTGACATGCAGCCAGTCTGTCGAATAGTGAATGGGTCAACCATATTCTGAACAGTCTGCTATGATACTGCCATGATGGTTCTTTAATGTTTTGTAGACACTGTGGAATATCAAATGTGAATATCACTGGTACATGACTGCAACATTAATTTGAATGGTGCGAAGCATACACAATATTGATTGTGCTAGAAAGGTTCAGCTTCATTGATTAGTACGGTATAGGTGACCCGTCTGATAATGTGTCACGCGGATTGTGAGCAGTAACTGCATATGTTGTATTGGGCTGAAAATAATCAGTACTGTAGAGTGGGAAATAAAACGATGTATTGACATGATATATTGTTTCTGTTCGGTTAGCTTTGGTGATATTGGATGACAGCAAGTGAGCAGCAATGGTGATTGGACACTGTAACATTCTGACAAGTAGTTGTGCATCAGTGACTGTGTTATAGGTTGAAGCTGAATGATTTGCATGATTGAATTGGTGAGCCGGGAAGCATCGGGGGCTCATTATCAGATGGGTGATTGGGAGCAGTTGGCAGGAACACCAGGTGCTGCTAACTCTAATTTCAAATTGCAGTTGTGGAGCATTTTTCATGGTCCTCTCGATGCTGGCATCTTTTCAAAATCAAATACGTACATTTTACTGTTGAGTTGGCGAAAACGTCCAGTTCGACCACTATGTAAGCTTATGATCTGGTGAAGAAACTACGCCTTTTTCCATGAACGGAGTTTTTGAATTGTGAAAAATATTTTTTCAAAAACAACAGAGAAACAAATTCAAAAGCATGATAAACATTAAATAAAAGTAATTAAAGCACAGCAAGGTTTCAACAGAACATTTGCTAGTAATCCCATGAAAACAGGTGAATTTGTATGACTACATGATCCCACAAAGAAGAAAAATACAACACCAAATCTAAAAGCAACATATATTGGTCCCTTTATTATTGTGAAAAAATTACCTGAGTCTATCAAGTACAATGCAACCATCGATAACAGTTAAGAAATATATACATATGAACCGTATGAAGCCATATTTGAGAGAATATATCCATAGCAGGAGAAAATTCTGAACGCCCTATCACACAAGTAGACAATGATCAAGCTGTGTAAAAAACAGAGGTCGGAGTATACAA
This sequence comes from Saccoglossus kowalevskii, assembly GCF_978046115.1. NCBI lineage: Eukaryota > Metazoa > Hemichordata > Enteropneusta > Harrimaniidae > Saccoglossus > Saccoglossus kowalevskii. The sequence continues at coordinate 19,915,135 of NC_140651.1, forward strand.
AAAAGGAGTTTAGGTTGGGAAATCACCAGGACAAAAAAGAAAACAAGAAAAACAAATGTTTCCCAGGAATATGAAATGAAATCCACAAGAAAATAAGCAGTTGCCTGAAAAATACTATGTAGGTCAACCGCTGAGAATTACTGCATGAGTGGAACTGACAGCCATTGTTGGTGACATATTAGAAAGACGGAATTAATCGTGGAGGAGCTGAGCGGAAACGAAGGAAAAAAGAAGCAGGATGAATGAAAAACAGAGGAGGTACGTATAACATCTATAAGAAAGAAAATGGTGGCAAAAATGAGGGAAGTGAAGAAAAAAGTGATGTGAAAAAGCAACATCTTCAGGACATCTTCTTCTCAAAACCGCCAGCCTACTAGAAATGGGCCATCAGAAAGTCGCGCCAAGGGTGAAAGAAAGCTTTACAAGGGCGTTGAATTTGTGCGATGTGGCGGGATGTGCTGAGTTAAGCACCAACAGAAGGTACATAGTGACTGGGTCTGAGCGATTCTTGTAATTTGTGAATTTTTACCAGATGCACAAAGCCGTAAAAAACATGTCAAGATATGTCGAAGAAAACTGCTACCACTTTCGTCTGCCGCATGACGATAAAAAGCACCATGTATTATTGTCAACAGTGTTATCATTGCCGCTATTTTTTGTATTCCGAGAAGCTCATGCAATTGTTATTACTGTATTATTGTATTTCACAAAATCCATGTGTCATAATGTAATTCATCGTTATATCCTAGCATTTACCAGATCCAATCAATACTCGACCAAGTTCCTGTTTGATCAGCCGAGCTAATGATTGTTAGATGTTCAAACCTGTATTGGTTGAAGGGCTCTTGTGGCCAATTTAAAACTCTCAAAATTGTATTCTGACATATTCCTCATGATATGCAAAGCATATTATATTTCAGTAGTAGACACAAGTGAAATAATAATAATAATAATAATAATTATTATAATAATTATAATAATAATAACAATTATTATTATTATTATTATTATTATTATGAAATAATTGTTTTAACCACATACTGTCATCCGATAATTATTGATTATTTGAAATATATGAAACATTTCTGATTCATTCATACATAAATATGATATTGATATATTTGTTTTGTTTTTTTACATCCACAACCTGGAGAATGTTAAAATATTCATAAATAGCCAGTCTCATGTTTTGTACTTGGCTCGCGACAACTGCATCCTGACAAACAATTCCAGTTCAGGTAACAGTTTCTCCTATAATTCGTCTTGTCGGTTGCATCGAGGTACAGTTTAAGGTGTTGCTTTTACTATTTTGTAATATTTATAACCGATTATTTCGTTTCATTCCATGCAGAATATCTGTCCACACATCGGCTTCCTCAAACTGGACGTCATGGTATGCTGTTTTATATTTAGATGTTTTCTTCGACTTCCATTCTTTGTAACCATAATTAGCAAGAAACTATGTACCCCACAAGTAACCTGTAGAATGCTGTGTGGGTAATATTTTTATATTGATTTTTGCTGCATTTGCAGCAAATAGTTACCAAACAATGAGAAATCTATTGGATTGAATATACCTCTCAGGTGGCTTCACATGCATAGTTCAAGCCTGCCTAACCGGTGCTTATACCAGGATTTAGTTACAGCTTCATGTTCCCAGTAATCGCAAGAAATTGACATGACAATAGAAATTCATGAAAGACTGGCACTCCCATGCAATTAACAGCGAGTTAAATTCTTGGGATTGAAACATATATTTTGAAGTCACTAATGCACGGTACGAGGTTTTACCCAGAATTCAACACGTTCTGTACCAACGCATATTGCTATGCGCAGAACTGAAATTCTGGCATCGTTCTGCGCAAAAACCGTTTTTAGCTCGTGAGTTGTTTCCGGGTTCGCCTTCCATGTGCTTATCGTGCGATTTATTGTACCAATATCACATTTTCTGGACGTATTCCTACACAATCATGCCAAGAGCATTCAAAAGAGTCAAGCAGGCAAGTTTAGCCGCAAAATTACGTGGGAAATTGGCTTCAACTGCTCACTCGATCGCCGATGTTGTCCGTCGGCACACAAGGTCGTTCGCTTTCTGATCTTTCTTCCGAGATTTTGACTCGAATATTCGGGTTTTGTTGCTTTTTTAATGACAGTGATGACGATAGTTCACAGTTCGAGAAAGTTAAAACGATGTGCTCACTTCGAATGGTTTGTAGGCGATTTTATGCTATCGCGTCGAATGATTTGTTCGTTATGGGAATGACAGCAAGCTCTATTGCCAGCCGTGCTTTTCACAGATTTAAGCTGATGAAGGCGAGATCGCTCGTTGCTCATGAAATAGGGCAACTTTCCGATTTGATCATTCAAAAAGGGCCATCTCAAGTAAGACAAGTGGTGAGAAATTTGCTGGAAAATTTAAAGGGTCACGAATGGGATGATTCAAAGAAATATTTGGAAGTCTCTCTTGCAGTTTTATTTAGCACGAAAAGATCAGCAATTTCTAAGAAAGCCACTGGGAGTCGAGCCTACATCAGTAAAATCTTAAATCAGCACCAGGCAGTAGGTGAAAAGTTGTCTGGATTTGATGAGAGTGCCCTTTGGCAATTACGATTAAATAAAGATAAAGCATTTGCCAAATCAGTATTATCTGTATCATTTTTCAAGGAAGCCATTACATCAGATATTCTGCCTCCTTCTGTTAAATTGGCTTTATTAGCAGCACCATCTTCCCAGAAATTAGATCAGACAACAAATGACACTAAATTATGGAATGATTCTGAAGCACATATTTATCCATCTAGGGGGCGGTCTATCTGAATCTGACAATGATGGTTTAGAGAAATCTCTGAGAACACAAGAAAATGTTTCAAGAATTCTCAGATTAACCACTTTGAGAAATAATTTGAAACGGTTCCACAATATGGTGTCAGAAACTGCCTCTCAAAATAAAAAGGGCTGGTTTGTTCATGATATTGAAGGCCTGGTTTGGAGAAGTGTCCTCAACATATTGACTGAAAACAAATTGGATTATGACCTTGATGATGAAAATGAGAGACAGAAGTTAGAAATAGTTGTAGGTGAGGGTGGCCACACTTTCCAAGATTTCAAGGGAGTGTCCCAAAATTTCAAAGTATTTGCCATCAGTGGTGCTATACGTCTGATAAAATATAATGGTAATGAAGTATGGAGAAATCCAAATCCACAGTCTTCTGATGCAAGCCGCATTCCATTTGCCATTATAAATGCCCCAGAGAGTGGTGCACTGATAGAAGTTGATATTCTTCCTGTTCTGGCATGCACTGAAACATTTGCCCAACATGGTATAAAGGGAATGAAATACTGCAGAAAACTGGAAGGAGATGAAAAGTATAAAAGTTTGGTCTTGCAGAGAAAGAGTACCAGTTTTTTCTGCAATTTATGTTTGGCTAAAGTTCATAAATGTCACAATCCAAATCATGAATGGGATATGTCTATCATTCTTGCGGATATGAATTCATGGGCAGAAGAAAAAAGTAATGGTCATAGTATTCATCCTCTTATAAAGTATTACCCCATTAATGAATACACTATGGATCACCTTCATGCTAAATTGAGAAACGTGGGTAAACTAATTGACGAGCTCTTCAATGAGGCTCAAAAGATCGACCAACAACTGGAATTTATACAAAAGTTTGCAAAGTTATCTGAAGATCAAAAACATGATGTGAAGCAATATGAAACAAAACTGGTCGACCAATTTGATACCAAGGTTGAAATTAATGAAGCAAATCATTCAGCAAAGTTACTTCAAGTTACTAAAAAGGATGATCTTAACGAACTTGATAAGAAACTTGAAGCAGCTTCACTAGCATTTGAAATTAGATACACTGAACACATTGAAATTTTATTTGGCACACACAAGGAATACAAATGCACACTATGTGCATCACATCTCCATGTTGTATATAAAATCAAGCCAGGTATCACTCGTCACATGCAAACTGTCCATGGTAAGTTCAGCACAAAAGATCTGAAACAAAACACAAGATGCATTACTAATCTCAATATTTAATATCAAAAATCTGTCATAATAATAAATTATTATTTACACTTGGTAAAACTATTCCAAAGTCAGCCTAAATTGTCAAATTTGTAATGACACTATTTTCTATGAGGTATTTGACTGTAAAAAATAGGGCATGTGGAGGGGGCCTAGCACATTGTCTTTGAAAATCATTTATTATTAAACTAATCTCAATATTTAATATAAAAAATCTGTCATAATAATAAATTATTATTTACACTTGGTAAAACTATTCTAAAGTCAGCCTAAATTGTCAAATTTGTAATGACACTATTTTCTAGGTATTAATTCTTCAACTTCAAGCACATCAATGTGTGTCACGTTTACTGGAGAAATGGGGCAAGTGGAGGGGGCGTGGCACATTTTTTTTTGAAAATCATTTGTTATTAACTATATTTAGTATATTCTCACTTTAATATTACATAATTTATTATGAATAATATGTCAGAAAATAATATTGAGAGAAACGAATGAAATGCATTGGTATCAAAAACAGATACATGGAAAATGTTCTTTTTATCCCTATACCCATAGTATCTCAATAGTGTATATATTATCTCAATAGTGAATATATGGTATGCAAATTAATGACAAAATACATTATGACACTTTATTCACTACTCCTATGAGGGACATAACGTGTATATGGTCGATCTACATATCGTTGTAAAGCTCCCGAAATCCCCAACAAAATTACGTTTTTCATTTTCACGACCAGCATTTTTGCAACAAAAAAGGCGCCAACAATTGTAGAAATCGAACGTTATTTTCTAAAAATTGCATTTTTTCGTGTAAAACGTAAAAAAAAGGACTTACCGAACGTAACATTGTGAGCCGCCATGTTGACAATCCATAGGAGGCACTCTCGCGGTAATTCTAACATAACAGTGAGAGGAGTAGGCCAAAATCCACCAAAAATGCAGTAATTTCGCATAATCAATTATAGTCTATAACTATTTATTGAAATGGTTAAAACGATCCGGGTAAAAAACTTTAAATACATCAAAAATATGAGAATTCCAGTATCAAGTTGGGAATGAGGCTGGTGGTTCAATTGAGGTCATAGAATGCTAATAGCGTGTATGCTAGTTTTTCTTTCAATTTGAAATTGCGCCCTCGTGCGGAGATAAAGTGTATATTGGATGGTACAAAACGCATTGAACTCTGGGACATTTGCTGTGTGATGTAGGCAATGAATAACTTAAAGTTGACATAAAGACGAGGTAGTTTATGATTTAATCAGTGCTCAACTAGAGGCTGAAATTATAATTAATTTGTTTATTTCAATTTCTCCTGAAGTCAAATAGAATACACTGGTGAAACACGATAGTACCCATGGGCGAAAGGATGTTTTGGGGTGTAGTTTACATTGTGTATGGAGTGGTAGGGTCGGGTGTAATTTGTTCATTTCCAACTCTTATGAAGTCACGTAGAATTTCACTTAATTTATTTTTGCTGACATGTTTTCAAGCATTACGTGTGAATCCAATTTTCACTGTGCTGTGTCTCAATAGAGTGTGAGGGAATGGCATTTTCACTGGAATTTATTTCAGGGGGAAAATGTTTTCAGTGATAATGAAGTATTATGACAGAACCCCATACCCTCCCCGTGGCTTTCATTGCGTATGGAAGTTATTTTCACGAGTGATGCGGTGTATCCTGCTGCCGTACTTTCACGAGCGAAGCCACTGGGAGGGTATGGGGTTCTGTTATTATTACATATGTTCCATATTTGATTATTTCATATTAAAGAAAGAACGTGCAACAAATCGGGATAGAAATTTAGGTCGGGGAACCCAATTGCCCATTAATATGCTCCAAGACAATGCTGCGACCTAGCAACGTGTGTCAGTGTAGAACGCGTGTCACTGTACGTGTGGAAATAAAATAATCAGACGTCTAAACTTGAGTCATTGTCCGAATAAATACTGCTCAAATTGACTAAGTGTTCAAAACGTCATAAAAAAGACGCCGCCGACGATGCGCGTCGCACAATCTTTTTTGCTAGCTGTCAAACAACTTGTCAAGTCAAAACATTTACGCGCCAAAGTCAACTTACATTAAGTTCTCCCAATCCTAGTATTCTATGTGATGTACATCTAACATGCCAAAAATGAACGATTGGTGAACGATTTGAACCTGACAAAAATAGCAGACGGAAATGTGTTTACAAAATAAAAATAGTGATTACTTGATTTAGATACCAGGAAGGGGAGGGGGTAAAAGAGAAGTTATATAACATTTTATTATTCAATAATTTATTAAAATATATAAGTTTGTCCAATTCCCTGTGATACAACACCTCAGACATAGCTCATTGTACTCGGTTTGAGTGTGGGTGCAAAGTTACTATTTGATTTTTTTATATCTTTTTTCATTAATGAGAAATTTGACCCCAAAGTTAGAGTAACTGTTCACCAGGAATGGCTTTTTAACTCTTCTGTGATTTTTTTGGCTTGGCTGATTTTGTTCAAACTTGATAGGCAGATCGTACCATCACTAATTGGAAAAACAATCCTGACCCACCGCTACCATGGCAACAGCCAAAATCTGTTTTTTGAATACTTTCGCCCCAAATTTATTACCTCCTACCAGTCTTGTAATAGCAGTGGCCAAATGATCATGCCTTTTATTCTGGCTACGTTGCGCACTGGTAAGAGATCACTGGCGCCGACATTGTTACACTGTCAACGTAATCCCAATTGAACTTTGAATAAAATCTAAATGCTGCCTCCAATCTAGAAAATACTATCGCAAAACGGTTGGAAATAATACATTTAACGGCTGAATACGTCCTAGCAATAAAATAAAGTGACTTCTAAAGACTGAATGTTATTTTGCGAACCTCGTATAAGGTGCCTGGTTTTAGTTATAAACCGACGTTTGCTTCACGTTCATGTCCTACCATGGTAACAGCCGAAAACATATTGCTTGTTTTTTACCGGCTTGTTTCCATTGGCAACCGAAGTATTTTTATTTTGTAAATAAATGTTCGTCTGCTATTTTTGTCCAGTTTAGCAAATTTTTTGCATATTAGGTGTACATCACATGGAATACTACGATTGACAGAACTTGGTGTATGTTACTTGGCGTTACCCAGTTCCAAATAAAGATTACCAACGCCAAATGAGCAACATTTTAACCGGTAATCAAGATTCATTCAATCCAAGGCTAGCAAGCAACATAAGAAGCGAAGTTGTAGCATGCAGTACTAGTAAGTCATCCCATCAGTGGAGTACCACAGTAGCACGGCATGCTTGCCTTCAGCATTGTATTCAAATGAATCACGTGGTGTGTCGTTCTCGTTCAAACCCGGAATTCGATCAATAGGGGAGTTTCAGTAAAAAAAACACATTGCAAATCATGCAAGTTCAACATTTTCAAACCAATATACTAAAACAGGAATGCTCAGAGTACAAAAGTATGATAGTTATTACTTTCCAGTATACACATCTCTGTTAATACTATCCCTCACATATTCTACTCCCAATTACTCCTGCGTATAATGGACTAGCCTCTTTTCATGTTGACATTCAGACTAAAATCATGTGACAGGCTGTTAAAATTGGCTGTTGCATACTCTTTCGCCGGTCTGGGAAATGTGTTTAATTAGCTCTCATTCAAGCAACAATGCAGATTTCCCAGTGGGAGTGAAACTATTCGACTCTGCCATTAAAAAATAGGGGTGTTTTCAGCAAAAAACGAATAACCCTGGAATGCACACAAAATACTGAATTTCGGAACAAATCGTGCATTACTTACAGCAGCAGAATACCACAGAAATATCAGACGATACATGAAAACACTATATATTGTATTTCGGCCTGAACCCTCTATATTGCAATTCAAGGAATTAACCCCTTATGTGCATCCATTTCCCACCTTGGTATCACCCACCCCTGAAAACAAACTCTTAATACCACGCTGAAGCGTTTGGTAATAATAATAATAATAATAATTTATTTATTCGATATTCATTTTGGCAGAAAAAAAACATGTCTTATCAGATCAAAACATGAGTAACATCAATATTTTGTCTAGGAACATCGCCCTTAACATGGAACAATACACTGTATGAACTTTGTAGATATGGACAAGCGGCAACATCAACCTACTACATTAACATTGAACGCTACCTAAGGTAATTATTGTGTCAGTTCTTATAATACCTTGTGTATTATATGAATTAATTAATTAATTAATTAGGAATTAAGACATTTTTAGTGGGCCAGCCAAGCGTTCACATACAAAAATACACATACTGTTTCTATTCAATTTATTTTATTTTATAATATTTTCACTGAATTCTCCAAAACTAAGTTACCATATACAAATTAATTTGTTGGACACTATTTCATCTTAATATTTCACAATCCATATCCTTATATTTGAATCTGTTTCAAGACATTAAAAAATATTTTAGAAGCATAACAATACAACGACTAGATTTGGTGTCACAGTTTGCTCCCAATTCATATTGGAATAGTTATGCAATAATTAGTAAAGTTTTTAAGCATACCATTTATTTCTGACGTCATATTCAGTTGCTAGTTCTCAGGATTTACAACAGTAACAAATAAACAGAAATAATTTTGTTGCCATAGAAGACACAGTCATACCAACTCTTTATTGGGACCATACCATTTCAAACTGCAGGGTGTATAAACAATGGCCCAACATTAAATCAACACATCTTCTACCCACCACAAAAAATGTATCCATAAACCAAGAAAGCAACAAATATCAGGCTGTATCCTGAAAACAAGATAGCATATTACAACTAGTCATTGTAAACATGAACTCCTCCACACCTCCCAATACACTGTACAGCATTAATGGTTCCTATACTTATTTGAATGTATGTACAACAAGCTCTGCCAATAGATGGCACGTGACTCATCAAACTTTTGACCAACCAGTCATTCTAAATATTGTTGAGTGAGGGCGCTATTTACTAATGAAAAGGATCTTTTAAAAGAATTAAACATATCTAATATTACAAGCAGTGAACATCAAGTGATGCCTTCAATGAAGAAACATTGCAATTCACTCACCTCAAAAGACAATGGAACAGTACATATAATTTGAATCCATGGGGCTTGCAGTCTAGCCACAGCTTCATTTCTGCAATGTACCATTTTCCAGCTAGGAAATCACATCTAGTGTTGAAATTACAATAATATATTAAAATTAATTCATTACAACTACAAGCAGTGAACATCACGTGATGCCCTAGAATAATGAAGCATTACAATTCACTCACCTTAAAACACAATGTGACTAGACCTATAACTTGTACCCATGGGGCTTGCAGTCTAGCTGCAGCTTTATTTCTGCAATATACCATTTTCCAGCTGTGAATCACATCTAGTGTTGAAATTACAATAATATATTATAACTAATTCATTAATATTATAAGCAGTGAACATCAAGTGATGCCACAGAATAATGAAACATTACAATTCACTCACCTCAAAACATAATGAGACAGGACCTATACATTGTACGCATGGGGATTGCAGTCTAGCAACAGTTCATTTCTGCGATATACCATTTTTCAGCTGGGAAATCACATCTAGTGTTGACATTAAAATAATATATTAAAATTAATTCATTAATATTACAAGCAGTGAACATCAAGTGACGCCTTAGATTAATGAAGTATTACAATTCACTTACCTCAAAACACAATTGAACAGGACCTATAAATTGTATGCATAGGAATTGCAGTCAAGCCGCAGTTCATTTCTGCGATATAACATTTTCCAGCTGGGAAATTACATCTAGTGTTGAAATTAAAATAATATATTAAAATTAATTCATTAATATTACAATCAGTGAACATCAAGTGATGCCTTACAATAATGAAACATTACAATGTGCTCACCTCAAAACATAATGGGACATGACCTATAAATTGTACGCATGGGGATTGCAGTCCAGCCACAGTTCATTTCTGCGATATACCATTTTCCAGCTGGGAAATCACACCTAGTGTTGAAATTAAAATAATATATTAAAATTAATTCATTAATATTACAAGCAGTGAACATCAAGTGATGCCTTATAATAATGAAGTATTACAATTCACTTACCTCAAAACACAATGAGACAGAACTTAAAACATGTACCCATGGGGTTAGCAGTCTGGCAGCTGCTTAATTTCTTCGATATACCATTTTCCAGCTGATAAGTCACATCTAGTGTTGAAATTAAAATAAAATATCGAAATTAATTAATTTATATTACAAGCACTGGGGATCAAGTGATGCATTAGGTTAATGAAGCAATACAATTCACTCACCCCAAAACACAATGGGACAGCACCTATTAATTGTACCCATGTGGCTTGCAGTCTAGCCGCGATTCATTTCTGCGATATAACATTTTCCAACTGTGAATCACATCTAGTGTTGAAATTAAAATAATATATTAAAATTAATTCAATAATATTACAAGCACTGATGATCGAGTGATGCCTTAGATTAATGAAACATTACAATTCACTTACCTCAAAATATAATGGGACAGGATCTATAACTTGTACCCATGGGGCTAGCAGTCTAGCAGCAGCTTCATTTCTGCAATATACCATTTTCCAGCTAGGAAATCACATCTATTGTTGAAATTGAAATAAAATATTAAAATTAATTCCTTAATATTACAAGCACTGAGGATCAAGTGATGCCTTAGATTAATGAAACATTACAATTCGCTCACCTCAAAACATAATGAGACAGGACCTATAAATTGTACGCATGGGGATTGCAGTCTAGCCACAGTTCATTTCTGCGATATACCATTTTCCAGCTGGGTAATCACATCTAGTGTTGAAATTGAAATAATATATTAAAATTAATTCATTAATATTACAAGCACTGAGGATCTAGTGATGCCTTAGATTAATGAAACATTACAATTCGCTCACCTCAAAACATAATGAGACAGGACCTATAACTTGTACGCATGGGGATTGCAGTCTAGCCACATTTCATTTCTGCGATATACCATTTTTCAGCTGGAAAATCACATCTAGTGTTGAAATTAAAATAATATATAAAAATTACTTCATTAATATTACAAGCAGTGAACATCAAGTGATGCCTTATAATAATGCAGTATTACAATTCACTTACCTCAAAACACAATGGGACAGGACCTATAACTTGTTCCCATGGAGCTAGCAGTCTGGCAGCTGCTTGATTTCTTCGATATACCATTTTCCCGCTGATAAATCACATCTAGTGTTGAAATTAAACTAAAATATGAAAATTAAATCATTAATATTACAAGCACTTGGGATCAAGTGATGCATTAGGTTAATGAAGCAATACAATTCACTCACCCCAAAACGCAGTGGGAACGGACCTATTAATTGTACGCATGGGGATAGCAGTCGAGCCACAGTTCATTTCTGCGATATACCATTTTCCAGCTGGGAAATCACATCTAGTGTTGAAATTAAAATAATATAATAAAATTAATTCATTAATATTATAAGCAGTGAACATCAAGTGATGCCTTATAATAATGCAGTATTACAATTCGCTCACCTCAAAACATAATGAGACAGGACCTATAACTTGTTCCCATGGAGCTTGCAGTCTAGCCACATTTCATTTCTGCGATATACCATTTTTCAGCTGGAAAATCACATCTAGTGTTGAAATTAAAATAATATATTAAAACTAATTCATTAATATTACAATCGGTGAACACCAAATGATGCCTTAGATTAATGAAGCATTATAATTCACTCTCCTCAAAACACAATGGAACAGGACCTATAACTTGTACCCCTGGGGCTTGCAGTCTAGGTGCTGCTCAATTTCTGCGATTTATCATTTTCCAGCTAGTAACTCACATCTAGTGTTGAAATTAAAATAATATATTAAAATTAATTCATAAATATTACAAGCAGTGAACATTAAGTGATGCCTTACAATAATGAAACATTACAATGTGCTCACCTCAAAACATAATGGGACAGGACCTATAAATTGTACGCATGGGGATTGCAGTCCAGCCACAGTTCATTTCTGCGATATACCATTTTCCAGCTGGGAAATCACACCTAGTGTTGAAATTAAAATGATATATTAAAATTAATTCATTAATATTACAAGCAGTGAACATAAAGTGATGCCTCATAATAATGAAGTATTACAATTCACTTACCTCAAAACACAATGGTACAGGACCTATAACTTGTACCCATGGAGCTAGCAGTCTGGCAGCTGCTTGATTTCTTCGATATTCCATTTTCCAGCTGATAAGTCACATCTAGTGTTGAAATTAAAATAAAATATCGAAATTAATTAATTTAAATTACAAGCACTGGGGATCAAGTGATGCATTAGGTTAATGAAGCAATACAATTCACTCACCCCAAAACACAATGGGACAGCACCTATTAATTTTACCCATGTGGCTTGCAGTCTAGCCGCGATTCATTTCTGCGATATAACATTTTCCAACTGTGAATTACATCTAGTGTTGAAATTAAAATAATATATTAAAATTAATTCATTAATATTACAATCAGTGAACATCAAATGATGCCTTAGATTAATGAAGCATTATAATTCACTCACCTCAAAACATAATGGGACATGACCTATAAATTGTACGCATGGGGATTGCAGTCTAGCCACAGTTCATTTCTGCGATATACCATTTTTCAGCTGGGAAATCACATCTAGTGTTGAAATTGAAATAAAATATTAAAATTAAATCATTAATATTACAAGCACTGGGGATCAAGTGATGCATTAGGTTAATGAAGCAATACAATTCACTCACCCCAAAACGCAATGGGAACGGACCTATTAATTGTACGCATGGGGATTGCAGTCGAGCCACAGTTCATTTCTGCGATATACCATTTTCCAGCTGCGAAATCACATCTAGTGTTGAAATTAAAATAATATAATAAAATTAATTCATTATTATTACAAGCACTGGGGATCAAGTGATGCATTAGGTTAATGAAGCAATACAATTCACTCACCCCAAAACACAATGGGACAGCACCTATTAATTGTACCCATGTGGCTTGCAGTCTAGCCGCGATTCATTTCTGCGATATAACATTTTCCAACTGTGAATCACATCTAGTGTTGAAATTAAAATAATATATTAAAATTAATTCATTAATATTACAATCAGTGAACATCAAATGATGCCTTAGATTAATGAAGCATTATAATTCACTCACCTCAAAACACAATGGGACAGGACCTATAAATTGTACCCATGGGGCTGCAGTCTAGCAGCACCTTCATTTCTGCGATAAACCATTTTCCAGCTAATAAATCACATCTAGTGTTGAAATTGAAATAATATATTAAAATTAATTCAATAATATTACAAGCACTGATGATCAAGTGATGCCTTAGATTAATGAAACATTACAATTCACTTACCTCAAAATATAATGGGACAGGATCTATAACTTGTACCCATGGGGCTAGCAGTCTAGCAGCAGCTTCATTTCTGCAATATACCATTTTCCAGCTAGGAAATTACATCTATTGTTGAAATTGAAATAAAATATTAAAATGAATTCCTTAATATTACAAGCACTGGGGATCAAGTGATGCATTAGGTTAATGAAGCAATACAATTCACTCACCCCAAAACGCAATGGGAACGGACCTATTAATTGTACGCATGGGTATTGCAGTCGAGCCACAGTTCATTTCTGCGATATACCATTTTCCAGCTGGGAAATCTCATCTAGTGTTGAAATTAAAATAATATAATAAAATTAATTCATTATTATTACAAGCACTGAGGATCTAGTGATGCCTTAGATTAATGAAACATTACAATTCGCTCACCTCAAAACATAATGAGACAGGACCTATTAATTGTACGCATGGGGATTGCAGTCTAGCCGCAGCATCATTTCTGCGATATACCATTTTCCAGCTGTGAATCACATCTAGTGTTGAAATTACAATAATATATTATAACTAATTCATTAATATTACAATCGGTGAACATCAAATGATGCCTTAGATTAATGAAGCATTATAATTCACTCTCCTCAAAACACAATGGAACAGGACCTATAACTTGTACCCCTGGGGCTTGCAGTCTAGGTGCTGCTCAATTTCTGCGATTTATCATTTTCCCGCTAGTAACTCACATCTAGTGTTGAAATTAAAATAATATATTAAAATTAATTCATAAATATTACAAGCAGTGAACATTAAGTGATGCCTTACAATAATGAAACATTACAATGTGCTCACCTCAAAACATAATGGGACAGGACCTATAAATTGTACGCATGGGGATTGCAGTCCAGCCACCGTTCATTTCTGCGATATACCATTTTCCAGCTGGGAAATCACACCTAGTGTTGAAATTAAAATGATATATTAAAATTAATTCATTAATATTACAAGCAGTGAACATAAAGTGATGCCTCATAATAATGAAGTATTACAATTCACTTACCTCAAAACACAATGGTACAGGACCTTTAACTTGTTCCCATGGAGCTTGCAGTCTGGCAGCTGCTTGATTTCTTCGATATACCATTTTCCAGCTGATAAGTCACATCTAGTGTTGAAATTAAAATAAAATATCGAAATTAATTAATTTAAATTACAAGCACTGGGGATCAAGTGATGCATTAGGTTAATGAAGCAATACAATTCACTCACCCCAAAACACAATGGGACAGCACCTATTAATTGTACCCATGTGGCTTGCAGTGTAGCCGCGATTCATTTCTGCGATATAACATTTTCCAACTGTGAATCACATCTAGTGTTGAAATTAAAATAATATATTAAAATTAATTCATTAATATTACAATCAGTGAACATCAAATGATGCCTTAGATTAATGAAGCATTATAATTCACTCACCTCAAAACACAATGGGAACTGACCTATAAATTGTACCCATGGGGCTGCAGTCTAGCAGCACCTTCATTTCTGCGATAAACCATTTTCCAGCTAGTAAATCACATCTAGTGTTGAAATTGAAATAATATATTAAAATTAATTCCTTAATATTACAAGCACTGAGGATCAAGTGACGCCTTAGATTAATGAAACATTACAATTCGCTCACCTCAAAACATAATGAGACAGGACCTATAAATTGTACGCATGGGGATTGCAGTCTAGCCACAGTTCATTTCTGCGATATACCATTTTTCAGCTGGGAAATCACATCTAGTGTTGAAATTGAAATAAAATATTAAAATTAAATCATTAATATTACAAGCACTGGGGATCAAGTGATGCATTAGGTTAATGAAGCAATACAATTCACTCACCCCAAAACGCAATGGGAACGGACCTATTAATTGTACGCATGGGGATTGCAGTCGAGCCACAGTTCATTTCTGCGATATACCATTTTCCAGCTGCGAAATCACATCTAGTGTTGAAATTAAAATAATATAATAAAATTAATTCATTATTATTACAAGCACTGGGGATCAAGTGATGCATTAGGTTAATGAAGCAATACAATTCACTCACCCCAAAACACAATGGGACAGCACCTATTAATTTTACCCATGTGGCTTGCAGTCTAGCCGCGATTCATTTCTGCGATATAACATTTTCCAACTGTAAATCACATCTAGTGTTGAAATTAAAATAATATATTAAAATTAATTCAATAATATTACAATCAGTGAACATCAAATGATGCCTTAGATTAATGAAGCATTATAATTCACTCACCTCAAAACACAATGGGACAGGACCTATAAATTGTACCCATGGGGCTGCAGTCTAGCAGCACCTTCATTTCTGCGATAAACCATTTTCCAGCTAATAAATCACATCTAGTGTTGAAATCGAAATAATATATTAAAATTAATTCAATAATATTACAAGCAATGTTGATCAAGTGATGCCTTAGATTAATGAAACATTACAATTCACTTACCTCAAAATATAATGGGACAGGATCTATAACTTGTACCCATGGGGCTAGCAGTCTAGCAGCAGCTTCATTTCTGCAATATACCATTTTCCAGCTAGGAAATTACATCTATTGTTGAAATTGAAATAAAATATTAAAATTAATTCCTTAATATTACAAGCACTGGGGATCAAGTGATGCATTAGGTTAATGAAGCAATACAATTCACTCACCCCAAAACGCAATGGGAACGGACCTATTAATTGTACGCATGGGTATTGCAGTCGAGCCACAGTTCATTTCTGCGATATACCATTTTCCAGCTGGGAAATCTCATCTAGTGTTGAAATTAAAATAATATAATAAAATTAATTCATTATTATTACAAGCACTGAGGATCTAGTGATGCCTTAGATTAATGAAACATTACAATTCGCTCACCTCAAAACATAATGAGACAGGACCTATTAATTGTACGCATGGGGATTGCAGTCTAGCCGCAGCATCATTTCTGCGATATACCATTTTCCAGCTGTGAATCACATCTAGTGTTGAAATTACAATAATATATTATAACTAATTCATTAATATTACAATCGGTGAACATCAAATGATGCCTTAGATTAATGAAGCATTATAATTCACTCTCCTCAAAACACAATGGAACAGGACCTATAACTTGTACCCCGGGGGCTTGCAGTCTAGGTGCTGCTCAATTTCTGCGATTTATCATTTTCCCGCTAGTAACTCACATCTAGTGTTGAAATTAAAATAATATATTAAAATTAATTCATAAATATTACAAGCAGTGAACATTAAGTGATGCCTTACAATAATGAAACATTACAATGTGCTCACCTCAAAACATAATGGGACAGGACCTATAAATTGTACGCATGGGGATTGCAGTCCAGCCACCGTTCATTTCTGCGATATACCATTTTCCAGCTGGGAAATCACACCTAGTGTTGAAATTAAAATGATATATTAAAATTAATTCATTAATATTACAAGCAGTGAACATAAAGTGATGCCTCATAATAATGAAGTATTACAATTCACTTACCTCAAAACACAATGGTACAGGACCTTTAACTTGTTCCCATGGAGCTTGCAGTCTGGCAGCTGCTTGATTTCTTCGATATACCATTTTCCAGCTGATAAGTCACATCTAGTGTTGAAATTAAAATAAAATATCGAAATTAATTAATTTAAATTACAAGCACTGGGGATCAAGTGATGCATTAGGTTAATGAAGCAATACAATTCACTCACCCCAAAACACAATGGGACAGCACCTATTAATTGTACCCATGTGGCTTGCAGTCTAGCCGCGATTCATTTCTGCGATATAACATTTTCCAACTGTGAATCACATCTAGTGTTGAAATTAAAATAATATATTAAAATTAATTCATTAATATTACAATCAGTGAACATCAAATGATGCCTTAGATTAATGAAGCATTATAATTCACTCACCTCAAAACACAATGGGAACTGACCTATAAATTGTACCCATGGGGCTGCAGTCTAGCAGCACCTTCATTTCTGCGATAAACCATTTTCCAGCTAGTAAATCACATCTAGTGTTGAAATTGAAATAATATATTAAAATTAATTCCTTAATATTACAAGCACTGAGGATCAAGTGACGCCTTAGATTAATGAAACATTACAATTCGCTCACCTCAAAACATAATGAGACAGGACCTATAAATTGTACGCATGGGGATTGCAGTCTAGCCACAGTTCATTTCTGCGATATACCATTTTTCAGCTGGGAAATCACATCTAGTGTTGAAATTGAAATAATATATTAAAATTAATTCATTAATATTACAAGCAGTGAACATCAAGTGATGCCTCATAATAATGAAGTATTACAATTCACTTACCTCAAAACACAATGGTACAGGACCTATAACTTTTACCCATGGAGCTAGCAGTCTGGCAGCTGCTTGATTTCTTCGATATACCATTTTCCAGCTGATAAGTCACATCTAGTGTTGAAATTAAAATAAAATATCGAAATTAATTAATTTAAATTACAAGCACTGGGGATCAAGTGATGCATTAGGTTAATGAAGCAATACAATTCACTCACCCCAAAACACAATGGGACAGCACCTATTAATTGTACCCATGTGGCTTGCAGTCTAGCCGTGATTCATTTCTGCGATATAACATTTTCCAACTGTGAATCACATCTAGTGTTGAAATTAAAATAATATATTAAAATTAATTCATTGATATTACAATCAGTGAACATCAAATGATGCCTTAGATTAATGAAGCATTATAATTCACTTACCTCAAAATATAATGGGACAGGATCTATAACTTGTACCCATGGGGCTAGCAGTCTAGCCACAGTTCATTTCTGCAATATACCATTTTCCAGCTAGGAAATTACGTCTATTGTTGAAATTGAAATAAAATATTAAAATTAATTCCTTAATATTACAAGCACTGAGGATCAAGTGACGCCTTAGATTAATGAAACATTACAATTCGCTCACCTCAACACATAATGAGACAGGACCTAGAAATTGTACGCATGGGGATTGCAGTCTAGCCACAGTTCATTTCTGCGATATACCATTTTCCAGCTGGGTAATCACATCTAGTGTTGAAATTGAAATAATATATTAAAATTAATTCATTAATATTACAAGCACTGAGGATCTAGTGATGCATTAGGTTAATGAAACATTACAATTCGCTCACCTCAAAACATAATGAGACAGGACCTATTAATTGTACGCATGGGGATTGCAGTCTAGCCACATTTCATTTCTGCGATATAACATTTTCCTACTGTGAATTACATCTAGTGTTGAAATTAAAATAATGTATTAAAATTAATTCATTAATATTACAATCAGTGAACATCAAATGATGCCTTAGATTAATGAAGCATTATAATTCACTCACCTCAAAACACAATAGGAACTGACCTATAAATTGTACCCATGGGGCTACAGTCTAGCAGCACCTTCATTTCTGCGATAAACCATTTTCCAGCTAATAAATCACATCTAGTGTTGAAATTGAAATAAAATATTAAAATTAATTCCTTAATATTACAAGCACTGAGGATCAAGTGACGCCTTAGATTAATGAAACATTACAATTCGCTCACCTCAAAACATAATGAGACAGGACCTATAAATTGTACGCATGGGGATTGCAGTCTAGCCACAGTTCATTTCTGCGATATACCATTTTTCAGCTGGGAAATCACAACTAGTGTTGAAATTGAAATAAAATATTAAAATTAAATCATTAATATTACAAGCACTGGGGATCAAGTGATGCATTAGGTTAATGAAGCAATACAATTCACTCACCCCAAAACGCAATGGGAACGGACCTATTAATTGTACGCATGGGGATTGCAGTCGAGCCACAGTTCATTTCTGCGATATACCATTTTCCAGCTGCGAAATCACATCTAGTGTTGAAATTAAAATAATATAATAAAATTAATTCATTATTATTACAAGCACTGGGGATCAAGTGATGCATTAGGTTAATGAAGCAATACAATTCACTCACCCCAAAACACAATGGGACAGCACCTATTAATTGTACCCATGTGGCTTGCAGTCTAGCCGTGATTCATTTCTGCGATATAACATTTTCCAACTGTGAATCACATCTAGTGTTGAAATTAAAATAATATATTAAAATTAATTCAATAATATTACAATCAGTGAACATCAAATGATGCCTTAGATTAATGAAGCATTATAATTCACTCACCTCAAAACACAATGGGACAGGACCTATAAATTGTACCCATGGGGCTGCAGTCTAGCAGCACCTTCATTTCTGCGATAAACCATTTTCCAGCTAATAAATCACATCTAGTGTTGAAATTGAAATAATATATTAAAATTAATTCAATAATATTACAAGCACTGATGATCGAGTGATGCCTTAGATTAATGAAACATTACAATTCACTTACCTCAAAATATAATGGGACAGGATCTATAACTTGTACCCATGGGGCTAGCAGTCTAGCAGCAGCTTCATTTCTGCAATATACCATTTTCCAGCTAGGAAATCACATCTATTGTTGAAATTGAAATAAAATATTAAAATTAATTCCTTAATATTACAAGCACTGAGGATCAAGTGATGCCTTAGATTAATGAAACATTACAATTCGTTCACCTCAAAACATAATGAGACAGGACCTATAACTTGTACGCATGGGGATTGCAGTCTAGCCACATTTCATTTCTGCGATATACTATTTTTCAGCTGGAAAATCACATCTAGTGTTGAAATTAAAATAATATATTAAAATTAATTCATTAATATTACAAGCAGTGAACATCAAGTGATGCCTTATAATAATGCAGTATTACGATTCACTTAACTCAAAACACAATGGTACAGGACCTATAACTTGTTCCCATGGAGCTTGCAGTCTGGCAACAGCTTGATTTCTTCGATATACCATTTTCCCGCTGATAAATCACATCTAGTGTTGAAATTAAAATAATATAATAAAATTAATTCAGTATTATTACAAGCACTGAGGATTTAGTGATGCCTTAGATTAATGAAACATTACAATTCACTTACCTCAAAATATAATGGGACAGGATCTATAACTTGTACCCATGGGGCTAGCAGTCTAGCAGCAGCTTCATTTCTGCAATATACCATTTTCCAGCTAGGAAATCACATCTATTGTTGAAATTGAAATAAAATATTAAAATTAATTCCTTAATATTACAAGCACTGAGGATCAAGTGATGCCTTAGATTAATGAAACATTACAATTCGCTCACCTCAAAACATAATGAGACAGGACCTATTAATTGTACGCATGGGGCTTGCAGTCTAGCCGCAGCTTCATTTCTGCGATATACCATTTTCCAGCTGATAAATCACATCTAGTGTTGAAATTAAAATACAATAATAAAATTAATTTATTACATCTGTTCTATTTTTATATAAGAACCCTCCAAACAAAAGAAATTCTAATATTTGAAAAAATAAGATTTAGTCACTAAACCATGTACTTTCACACTCAAGCAAGAGAAGAGACGTGTAGGTGAACTAGTGTTGCACTGTGAGTGTTTTAATGTTTGCAGTCTTTAAAACACCATTTTTTTCATAAATAAAAAAATGAAGGAAAAACAAAGACCTCATTATATTTTTGAGTGGCCCAGCCGCTTCCACATATAAAAATACACATACTATTTCTATTTAATATATTTTATTTTATAATATTTTTGCTGAATTCTTTAAAATTAAGTTACCATATACAAATTAATTTGTTGGACACTATTTCATCTTAATATTTTAAAAATCCATATCCATATTTGAATCTGTTTCAAGACATTTTACAAATTTATTTTTGAAGCATAACAATACAACGTCTATCACAGTTTGCTACCAATTCATATTGGATTATTGCCAACAATAATTAATAAAGCTTATTGAGCATACCATTTATTCCCGACATCATATTCAATGGCTAGTTCTCAGAATCTACAACAGTAATAAATATACAGAAATCATTTCGATGTCATGCTTTTAGAATACACCGCCATATCAAAACATCTTCCACCAACCACAAAAATTGAAACCAAGAAAGTAACAAATATCAGGCTGCATCCTGAAAACAAGATAGCACATTACAAACAGTCATTATAAACATGAAATCAACATTAATGGTTCCTATACTCATTTGGATGTATGTACATCAAGCTTAGCCAATAGATGCACCTGACTCATCAAAATTTTGACCAACTACTCATTCTAATTATTGTTGAGTGAGGGCGCTATTTACTAATGAAAAGGAACTTTTAAAAGAATTGAACAATATACATTGAAAAGATTTTAACTCGTTTCCTTTAAAAATGGAGATACATTTTGACAGAGGAAGTACCATATATTACAACAAGTGTGCTGGATCTGTTTTTTTTTTTTTTTATTATACAATTAACAATACATGAAAAGGAAACAGAACTAAAAGTACAACACAATCACAAATACAACAAATTATCAGAGTAAGGTAAAGTACATAAAATTTGACCTATTCGACTGGAAAATACTCCATTTATTAACATGATGCTCCATAATATTTTTACGAGTTGCAATATATTTTTCAATTTTATAAATATTCAACACTAAATGTTTTAATACTATGAAACTGGGTAAGGTATCTTGACACCTAGCAGTGTATATAGCCCGTTTAGCAAGTAATATAACCTGATTTGTAATAGTACTAAAATTTCCATCCCCAAGTAGTAATTGATGTTTATCTGGAAGACTGTTTAGATTTAAAAATTTGCCCCAGTTATGAAATACTTTACCCCAAAGCTCCTTTGAATATTGGCAGTCTACAAATAAATGTAGTAAAGTTTCATCTGTTTTTTTACAAAAAGTACACAGGGGAGATGATGCATAAGCTGGGGACATTTTAAATAAAATAAAATTAATATATAGAATATTTCTCAAAATTTTACAATAAAATGCACGTGACTTGGATTCTATTGTAACCTTGTACGGAAGTGCATACAATTTTTTCCAGTCTAAAGTTATAGTAGGAAACAAATTTTGGTAGTATATTTCGCTTTTCAGGGGGGAAAATTTCCTTTTAACTAGTATTTGGGAAAATATTCTCGTAGACATTTTGCTAATAACTATAATTTTACCATCACTAGGAACACTTACCGGGAGAGTGGATCTAACAACATAAGAACGTTTAATATGCCAAGTTTTCGGAATTGCATCCACAAGACCAAACCATTTTAAAAAAATTGTCGTGCCTTCCAAACGATTAACCAATAGATCCCAAGACAGAATTTTACCATTCTTATCATATAAATCCGTAATATAAACTATACCTATGTTATACAATTCCCTATAAAAGATAGATTTTCCTTGAATAATAATATTTTGATTGTTCCAAATAATCTCACTTGCGATTTCTTGAAGATTTTCCGGGGGTTTATGTAAATTTACTGACGACCATGCATGAAGAACAGACTCATAAAAGGGTGGCAAGTTTATCGGTAACATTTCCCTATTAAAATTACACTGGAACAACAAATTTGCTCCACCTACCGAATTAAGATACCAATCAAAAACTTGTTTCCATGGATGGTAATTTTTATCAAAAAATTTTTAACCCAATTTGCTTTTGCTCCAACACACATGCTCAATAAATCCGGCATAGCTTTAACATATTACCAATCACAGTGTTTCTGGCGATCTTATCAGGACCGTTCCAGAGGAAATTATAAAACATCGAGTTGAGTTTAACTAATACTGATTTAGGAACGGAAATAAGGTTAAACGTATACAGTAATTTGGAAATAGCTAAGGATCTAATAACTTGTATTTTACCGAGTAAAGATAAATTACGACAAACCCAAAATTTTAAAAGCTTTCCAACTGACACAAGATATTTTTCACAATTCATTGAAGTCGCAAGATCATCGTTATATGAAAAATATATACCGACAATTTTAACACAATCTGAACACCATTTTAATTTTAAAGGTTCGTCTTTTCGATGTCTCCAGCTACCTATCCACATTGCTTCCGTTTTATCTGCATTTACCCTCAGCCCAGATACAGTACTAAAACAGTCCAATTTGCTAAATAGTTCCGTAGCAGAAGCCAAGTCTCTAACAAAAGTGGTGAGATCATCTGCATAAGCAGTGTATTTCACTTGATTTGGACCAATCTGAATACCATTTATTTTATTATTTTCAGATATAGCATTTAGTAAAGGTTCCAAACTTAAAATAAACAAAGCATGAGATAAAGGGTCACCTTGTCTTACACCTCGATTCATGTTAAAATACCCAGTTGAAAAGCCTTTGTTCATTACACAACTTGAGATATCAGAGTAGAAACAATGAATCCAGTTAATAAATGACTCCCCAAAATTATATTTCTTTAGAACAGCAAAAATGTATTGCCATTCCAAAGAGTCAAATGCCTTTTCAAAATCAATGCAAAATAAAATTCCAGGTATATTCCTGTCTTTTGTGTAGTTCATAAGGTCATCTATCAGACGTGCACAGTCACCTATATATCTACCTTTAACAAAAGCAGACTGAAGTTCAGAAATAAGGGAGGGTAATACTTTCTCCACTCTCAAGGCAACACATTTAGCCGCAATCTTATAATCCAAATTTAACAGCGATATGGGGCGCCAATTTTTAATGTATCTGAGGTCCTTTCCTTCTTTAGGGAGTAATGATATCACTGCCTGTCTTTGTGTAATTGATAATTTACCCACCTCATACCCATAATTCAATGCTTTCACCACACAGGGTCCCACCAAAGCCCAAAATGTTTTATAAAATTCGGCACTAAGACCATCATTCCCCGGTGTTTTATTATTTGGATGGATCTGTTACGTTGTGTGTTCTTCCTATTACTTATAGGACCATTTGCTGGTGGTTTATCCAAGCGGTTTGGTTGCCGTCCAATGGTAGTGTCTGCAGGAATTATAGCAACTTTTGCTATAATCTTGACTTCATTTGCAACCAGCTTGGAGTGGGTGTATATTACATATGGATTAATCCTAGGTAATGAAAATTAATTAAAAAAAATGTGTGCTTTATGTAAACTATTTCCGTCAAACATTATTACTGATTACCAAGTAATAGCAAGTTTCTAACGCATTTGAAATTGCATGAACATATGTGTTTTATCCTACTTGGCATATTTCTTCTGTATTCTTGTTCATGCAAGTCACAGTTCTACATATAACTACAATAGCTATACCACTGCGATAGTATTACGTTAATTTTGTCAGTTAACTTAACACTCTCACATCACTTTTCAATTGTATGGTGTATAAAGATATTTTTACTTTATTTTAGGTGCGGCACTCACATTTATGTATATCCCAACTATCGTAATCGTGGGCCAGTATTTCACAAAACGTCATGCCTTGGCCAATGGGATGGTATTCACTGGTGCTGGGATTGGAATGATGGCCCTACCACCTTTATATCAGATGTTAATTGAAACATATGGATGGCGGTCAGCATTGATTGTGATATCGGGTATTTACATGAATGGCATTGTTTCTGGAATGTTAATGAAGCCACCAATTTTAAAGGAATCATCCGATAATCACGTTACATCGGACCCAGAAGACAGCACTGAAGTGTGTAGGGTAACTAGCAATGAAGACATGGTACATAGTGTTGTTGCAATTGAGCAAAATAATGTAGAGTTAAAACAGGAACTGGCGAAACCCCAAAAAACACGAATATTACAAGAAACCCTCAATATTACATTGCTGCGACGCAATGCCTGGCTTAAAGTAATGTGTGCTGTTGGACTATTTATTGGATTTGCATACATTATTGGATTAGTTCATTTCGTGCCAAACGCTGTTTCTGAAAATATCAAAACGTTCGATGCAGCATTCTTGATGTCTATAATGGGTATTACAAGTATTGTGGGGAGATCTCTGCATGGATGGTTTGTCGATTTAGGATACTTCTGTCCTGCTACAGTGTTGGCAGTGTCACTATCCGGGGCTGGTGTGTGTTTTGTTGGTATGCCTTTATCCAATGGATCATATGCAATATTGGCCACTGTTGCTGCTGGCTTTGGATTCTGCATGGGTGTTGCTATGCCTTTGTCTTCAGTCACTCTCAAAGTCTGTATAGGTATTGAACATCTGCCGAACGCTCTTGGGTGGTTTGTACTCTTCAATGGTTTCGGAAATATGATGGGTGCCCTTTTTGCCGGTATATATATATAACGACATTTGAATGAATCGTAATTCATGGCAGTCGCGATGTCCAATTTACTGAAATTACATTTTATGTTGAAAGACTAACCGTTGTTAGTACAAAAGGTTTTATTTCTACAGTGGTATTTTAATCATCGTCATTGTCATCATCGTTTCGGCATGATTACATAATACTTGTGCCGTTGAATGTTCATATTGCAATGTATGATCACTATTGGGACTTGCATACGTTATCTCATCTACGCGATAAGTTTGATTTGTTCAAGAAATGAATCGATATGAATCATAATGTTAATTTAAAAATATTTGTTATAACCTTATTTTAGGGTGGCTGTATGATATGACATCAAACTACAATGTGGCATTTATAATGGCAAGCTTATGCATGATTATTGCAGGATGTATATTATTTACCAAACTTGGTTGTTAGAAATGGAAGTTGAAGAACACTTCTGAACGGGAGACGGAGTACCAGGTCATTCCAGTTTCAGAAAGCCAGGGTATGGACAATGATTACTCATAGAGGCATGCATGGAGAATGCTGAATAACGATTTACAGATAATTCCTCGGTCAATCATGAACAAAGTATTATATTGCGACAACCGTGCGTACTTATAGCGTATCGTATACAAAGAATATTCATATTGTTTGAAATACATAGAATGAGTATTTGTTTTTCGGAAGAGTATCCTTAACGAACGCTATCGCCTGTTTCCCACTTAAAATGTGCCCAGATTATTATTATCAATTTTTCATATAAATATATTTAGGCTGTAATTGAAAAACCATTGGACTTGTTTTTAGTAATGTATAGTTGTACTACGTTTTAATTCAACATCAGTGCATGCAGTATATTTTGGTATAATGTCGATTTAGAAATGGAACTTTTTTTAGTTCAGTTTTGATTCAATTGTGGTGAATGTCATGAGACAACATTTACTTGAAGGCGACGTTTCAATCAAAAGTAGAGGAAAGTTCAAAATTGGATGTTGCGACATATGAGAAACTGATAAGCATGTACGTCTGATGAGACAGTTGCGGTTGCGGTTTGCGGTTATTAAATTGAAATAATTGTTCTGGCTGTTGGTTTATATTTTATTGAATCCAAACGTTTCTGTTTGCTTGCTAATTGTAAACCGGATATGTATCTTAACTTGCATAATGTAAGAGAGCTGACAAAGTATTTACCACCAAACATCACACCTGAGAACATTCTATTAGCATGTCACAGTGTAACAAATCATTCATACATTGACCCTAATGTTTCCATTCATCAAAGCATTCTCAACTTGATTACACATGACATATCATTGAACGTAGTGAAATGAGCAGAAATTTAATAAGTATTGCCCGAGCGTGACGTCACAATAGATTATCTCCAACTGTGATAAATTGTAGCTCAATCTTGTGTTTGAATCACTTCATGGGTAGTACATGTCCTATATGTATTATTTGTGTTTCTTCTTGCTTTAATTCTTTCATAAAATAGTTTAACGCCCAAGATACTCCCTGATGATAATAGACATCCACCCGCAACCAGAAATGCAACATCATAATTGTAGGTAATGTCGAAAATCAAACCTGGGAAATGAGGAAACAGAATTAAAAAAATATATTATGATGACAATTGTCAACTGACAGGACTGACATAAATATAACATGTAGACTTTTTCTGGTGCATAAACTTGTCGCTAAACTTTTTGTCAGGCTTTTTAATGCATTGTTGTATGCATTCTGTATTTTAAATATACACATACTGTGCTTGGTTAATGATTGATAAACGTGCTTATTGCTTTTTTGTTATAAATGTGATGCGCACAATTGTATATAACGTGGTCTCCGTTCTAAATCATTTCAGTCTATGTTTCTAGTTGCTCGCAGCATTTACTGTTATTGGCCAATAGCCAACGGCCCTTTTTTATAACTAATATTGTCGAATTATCAAAAGTTTGTAAAGTTTATTTTCCTATATCTTAAGTGAAGGTACAACTGCACTTGTATGTTACATATACTATTGTATTGTTGTGGTAACACATGTCTATCAGTAAATGTTATAGAAATATGTTGAAAAACACACGACCTGTAAGAATTAAATTATTTTACACATACCTCCAAGATAAGGACCAAAAATTGTTCCACTACCAAGACATAACAGAAACCAGCCAAAGGCTTTTGGAAAACTATCGACACCCACGGCTTGTTTCAAACATACAGCAGCAAGGGGAAAGTAAGTTCCATTGCATAATCCAAACAATAAGCTGATAATTGCCATATAATGATAGTTTCCTTTTGTGAGTGGAAGAAGCATCAACACAGTTCCTGCCACTATTGTGCTGAACACATAAATTGACATAGGAGAAAAATACCTTAAATTCGCAAAAAATCCATGTGTACATCTTCCAACAAGAGAACTAATGCCGATCATAGACATCAATATTGATGCATTCATTTTCGGAATACCCATAAAAACGGCGTTGTTTACATAATGGACAAGACTTAATAGATGTCCAATCCCCATGAAAATCACTGATATGCACAGCACGCAAAAAGTTGTGTTTTGGTAGAAGAGGTTCAAGCCGAGCACATTGTAAAATTGTGATTGCTTTATGAAAGTTCCTAGTTTTCGATTCTGTGAAATGATTGGTAATTGTTTTTGTTGTGAACACATGTTGTCAGTCTCGATATGTACGTTTTCAGATATGGAGCCTTCATTGTTAGGACCCATGTTATCAACTTTTGGTGGTGATCTCATCAACATTCCACAGACAACAATGTTCATGTTTATAGCGGATACAATCATGAGTGCTCCTCTCCAGCCATATTTCTCAATCAAAAGTTGATATATCGGGGGAAAAATAATCATCCCGAGAGCAGCTCCAGCATAACTTATCCCGTTAGCAAGTGCATGTCGCTTTTTTATATGCTGTCCAACAATCACAATACTTGGCCCAAATATTAGACTATTACCAAGACCTGAAAACAGAAACATATCAGCACATCAGAAATTGAATTGCATATAAAGGCCTATTTATTTTGTTTTAAGAATAGTTCCTATACTTTGCGTATGCGCCGATTTGACTTTTATAACGTTTTAAATCAATCATGAAGTCTGTCATATTGAATGTAATTTTAAAATTTACTTATTACTTCCCACCTGAGCTAGTAACTATGGGGTGCAGTTTGTGTCATAAGTCATGAGTCTGTTTCATTTTTTTGAAAAATTCCTCTCATTAGTCAATAATTACACACAATAATTAGAAGGAGTGGTTGGTCAAAAGTTTGATGAGTCAGGTGAATCTATTGGCTAAGCTTGTTGTACATAGATGCAAATGAGTATAGGAACCATTAATGACGTAGGGTGTATTGGGATGGATGGGCGATGTCATGTTTGTAATGACTGGTTGTATTGTGCTATCTCGTTGTTTCCAGGATGCAGCGTGATATTCGTTACTTTCTTGGTTGTTCAATTATGGCTACAATTTTTGTGGTCGGTGGAAGATGTGTTTACTATTGGTTGAGTCATTGTTTAGACACCCTGCAGCTTGAAATGGCATAGTTCAAATCAATATTTGATATGGCGGTGTCTTCGAACTTTTGACCAAACACTCATTCCAATTATTGTTGAGTGATGACGCTATTTACCATTGAGAGGAATCTTTTAAAATAATATATATATAAATAGATTCTTGTCATTATATATATTATGTATAATTGTTTGATAAGTCATCGATTAATTGGCTATTTTTTTACATTTAGATGTCTATTTTTATGTCAATTTCAAAAATACTCTAGACAAATATATCAATTCATAGTTATAGTTATAGTTTAACACTTTTACACATCCTGTGTTACTTGACACCCTTGCTACAGATATACTTACCTTCCATCACACCAAAAGTTAAATACAACAACGCCAAGTTATTTACAAACGAACTAGCAAACAGACCAATACTGCAAAGCAGTCCTCCCAATAGAACCAATGGTTTACTTCCATATTTCTTACTCAAAACGCCAATAAATGGAGCTTGGCGGAATAAAAAGTGAGTATATTTATATTAGTTTGAATGTGAGGCTATTGAATAATGCAGATTGTCGATGAAAAAAACATTAATAACAATGCAGGTACAACAATGGTTTACAATTACCAGGAATGATGGCCATAGCTTCGCGACATGATATTATACCAGCTGTAGTTCCTGTATGTATATCGAAGTATGCCAAAAATGCAACTAGGAACACGCTCAACGACGCTCCATCATTTAACATTTGCGTGAAATGACTGCTAATTACGATAACTAGGCCATAACGTCCAGTGTGTTTTCCTTCAGCATTCATTGTAGTTTCCCTGTTCAAGATACAATGTAAACAACAGGAGATGCAGAAGTGATACAAAAATGTAATTGTATGTATGTATGTGTGTGTTAATTTTTGGTTTTGTGGAATTATAGTATTAAATAGTTATATCAATGCATAAGTGCGCCACTTAAATAAACCTATGTGTACCCATGTTTGTCAAGTGATGAAGCAGTGAATAGATTATGTGAACATAATCAATATTCACAAGGCATTGAATGGTTTTTCAAATTGTCAGAAGGACGTAATTTAATGGTAATGATTTCATTGAAGATTAAAAATCAACGTCGGGATGTCCGTTATTCCAAGAAAATACATAGATTTGTATCCTATATTGCGTCTAAATTGAAATCAGATACATAAACATATTTTTAAAAGAAAAAAAATACTAACAGACCGACTTTGACTTGAATCGATTCAAATCAAACTTATGTGGTCTACTGGTTATACTATTAAAATCCACATATATTCAACGAATCGTCAATATTGCACAATAAATTGTTTTTCAAATGTATTTAACTAATTTACATATTTTGCAAAGTGCAATACATTTGTTAACCAATGGCAATATGCAGAAGGGGAAACATTTTGAGGTCTTATACAACATGTAATAATTCTTCGTCTAATGATATGTTTTTGCTGCATTGTAGGGATTGTTTCAACTCATGGAATACACTCGGGCCTCTAGTGGGCATTAGGTCCAATCACTGAATCTATCATAATTTGTTATTGTGGCAATCTCTCATAACCGCTTTAGCCTATTTTAAGCGGTGTTTCTTAATTCAGAAGACACTTGGATAAATAAGGTATTTACTCTGATATCATTATGCATCATTGTATGAACTGTGCAACTGTGAATGAAGTTTCATATGGTTGACATGTCCCATGCTCTAAAATACGAATGTTATTTTCAAAATAACTAGAAACCCATTACCATGATTTTTATTATTTAGTCCAATTCTTAGATCAGAGTTGTGTGCAATGCTTAATACTATCCCAAAAAAAATAATTATCTGTACACATCTTACATTAAACAAAAATTTCCCATGTCACTGATTTGAAAACAAGAAATCATAAACCTAGATGAATCACTGTAGCTAAACACAGAATGAACGGCCAGTGTGAGTACAACTTACGCAAAATATATTCAGTATAAATCTTCTGTCCACTTGTTCATTTGGTCAATGCACACATTATAATAGCTATGATGTATGTATGATGTATGAACCCCTGTCTTTAGAAAAGAAGTATGGCCTCTCTCCCTTCTTTGTTACGAATTAGTCATTTTAAAATTATTGTATATTGTATAATCATACAACAGCATATTATTGACAGGTCCAATGATGATCATTGTTTTAAAAGAAGTTTTTTCATTTTCATAAAAGCAGGATATTCATTTGTGGCACTAAGTAACCCTCGGTCGACCATCTTGATTGGATCGTTAAATGAACACAAGTGTGGATATGCAACATGATGTGTCATATGAATTATTCAATCCAAGTTATTGTCAGAGGTATTGAGAAGAATATCATTCGTTAAAATTACATTTTGTTTCCAATCAAAGTCATGTATATTTATATTTATATGTCTTCTAAAATTTACTCTCTAAAGAAATGCAAATACATGTGTGTAATAGGATGCGATGTAAATGAGATCGGCAGAAAGGCATGATTTTTATTCAATTTCACCACAAAAATGGCTTCCATTTATGCATTAGATTACGAAACAAATGCAAATGCCTATGTATCCCAATATATATGACATATCTGATCTGCCAAGTCCTACCCGCAATGTTGCACTAGAATGACATACAATGTCAATCACTTTGAATCCGATCAACATAGTCTCTTTTAATCATCAGTAATTCAAAATTGGTATTCACGGTGTTAAGTATCAGTTTTGTTACTGGGTGTACGGCTAATGGCAAAACATACCCCACCATGAACGCGTTACAATATTACTCTTGGTGCACTATTATCTAAATGACAAGGAATAAATGGTAAATCCAAATCATCAATATTTTAATCAACGCTGAATCCACATGTATTCATAATGAATATATGCTTTTTTCAACTTTCAGCGACAGTATAGTATTTGTGCTGGAAATAAAAAAAATGTTTTTTGTAATCTTTGATTTATTTTTAGCATCGATTTCTTTATTACAAACACAAACAATTTCTCGCAAATAATAAAATATTAAAATTTATAAATAATTATATACATATTTTAAAAAATGAAATAAATATATAACCCAAACTAGGATCTTATTGAAAATGGAGTCGATTGGTGCCAGAGTAGTAGCAGCAACAGCAGACCGTAGTAATCAGACATACCTTGGAGAATGCAGACTGAAAGACCATGGAAATCTTGGTCACCAAGGGAATCTACCCGATTCAGCTTCACTTCAGAAGATGAACTTCACACATTGTAGACAACAACTTTATATCGTGTTGTGAAGTAATCTAGACTAGTCGACGCCGTAAAGAAGGCAAGAGACGAATTTTGTGTGAGTAAGTGTCAGGTAATGCTCGGACGTTTCTAACGGAGGTTTGTCAATATTTGTTCACAAAGCATTCGGTAATATTCGGAGCATGTTCGGTAGTAATAGGCGAACTGCGCATGCACAAGATTGAAAATGACGTATAGTTGGAATGTTGTTGTTTCCGGAAATCTTGGCGAATTGGAATGAAAAATTGGCAGATATAACATCGATTGAAGAAGAACTGATGAACTATCGTAAATCTTTTTGTATTTGTAATGGTGATGAGACGCAATCAATGATTGCATGTGACAATAACGATTGCACTATTTAATGGTACCATCGTCAGCGCGTTGGTTTGACGCCCGAAACTGTTTGCAATTTTCGACCACCGGGCATCGGCGAACACAACCAGAAAAGATAGTACCGAAAGAAGGGCATGGCTAGACACTTTTTCTTCGATAATATTTTTAGGAGTCCTTAAGGATTTTTGTTGTACACGCTGGAAATTTTGTTCTTGTTACAATTGCTAATAATGAAAGCATATGAAATCAAACGTTTATCTGTTGAATTCCCGGTTGTGAAATGCGTATTTTGACTTTTCACATCTAAACAAATGGAGTGCGCATATGTAATGACCTTAGTATCATAATGCGCATATATTTTATGGTCACGTTAAAAATCGGTGAGATTATATCATATTCCGCTAATACGTGACTTGTGTAAGCAATCGAAAACTATCATCGACATCAAAGATAAGCTAGACAATAATCCTTATCAGGATTAACTTGGATTGAAACAAAAGGAAATAGGCCAGTTAAGAGGCTTAAGTGGCCATTTGAGATGCGTCGTGACTCCTTCAGTTAGTACCTTCTATGGGTAATGTAAAAGTGAGAGATGATATTAAGATCAAACTACCATAAGTAATAATGGGCATAACACATTCAGATGTGCGTTTGCATGAAGCTCAAACGTGACTAGTCCATGCACAGCTTGACACGAATTGACACGTATCAATCCTCATTGTAAAAAACGGTTCCACACAATGGCACAACATTTTTGAAATCACGATCACTGTATAGTATTCATTAACAATATTATTACATAATGCCATAAAACACATGCTAATCGACAAATTGTATACACAGTTACTCAATAGACAGTTCGGTGATATTTTCTCAGCGTTTTTGTTATTTTCTACTATAAATTCGCCATTGTAATCACCAGTGTTTGACCGGTTTTGTCACAGTACCACACAAGCACATTATATGGTATCTATGAATATCACAGAGAAATCGAACGAACAGACTGTGGTGTCAGACATGCAATGCCATGTTGTACAAAACTGATTTTCTAGGCTACTTCATCTCTTCGACTAAAACAACTCTCTAAATAATGAGAAGAATGTATGGGAAAGGTAACTTACAGGTTAATTTGGATGTGGTTGAGTTTTGGTCTGGTAGGCTTTGATATGGTGAAATGGTGTCTGCTGCCACTATGTACTCCCAATATTGTTGTTTTTAGGTACCAGTAGAAATACGGGGGTATGCGAAATGGTAAACCACAACAAAAGTCCCGGATGTTCCTAGTCTCTCGAATTAGAACTATTGATGCTTTTTTCTATATATTTGTCATCCCGTGGAGGCTTTCAGCAACCGATTTGTTAATTTAATTAAACAAGGAATGTTAATGACACAGTACCGTTGCAATTAGATGAAATATTATTCAAGTCGAAGATTTAAAGTAATATGTTGAAAGAACAAGATAGCTGCAAGTCTGTTGTCTTTTATCTAAACACAAACTGAAGTGTTATAGACAAGTGTTACTAGATGCATAATATGTCGATCGGAATTGGATATGTTTTTTTTAATGAATTTGTTGTGTGAAGTCAGTATCAAAGGCGTGTGTAACCTTAATTTGTTATGTTATTTAAAAATTGCACTCTTTCTAACAGTGTTTCATGACAGGCGATTGAGACACAATTTAATGAGAACGAAGCGTAGGTCAAATAAGCACGTGTAACAATCTATGTACATTTTTTTTATTTTTGTTTTATTATTTTGATTATGAAGATTTAATACAATTTGTGCATGATATTTCTACAAATAAGCATAGGCATGTATTATGATGCATGTAACAACGAGACTGAACACTATCTTTGATCAAATTATATAAAACAAAAATATGACAAGCCATATGGCAGTCGATCAAATGATTAGTCGTGAATTTTTTTATGACACGTACGCCAAATATCAATAGAAATTGAACATGAGTGAAAAAGACATGGTGGTATTAAAAATATGGCTGCCAGATTTTGAAACTGTCATTCATGTATATGTATAATTTGGGGATGTCAACAATACATTTAAAAAAACAATATAGCTAATTGCAAAATAATTCCCAATAAACTATATGTATCAAATTTGAACAAAAAACCTGAAAAACATGACGAAAATACTAACAGACAAATATGGCTACTAGTCTTCCATCTTTGATTCGATTGTAAACAATAGTCTTGGACATCCTCACATGTTTAATGTAAGTACCAAATTTACTTTTCCACTAACCATCACATCTGTGAACAATATGCATCGGCGGCATATCACAAAATAAAAAAACATCCATACATTGACCCCAATATACTGTCATGCTTCGAAGCTTGTTTACACAAAACAGTTTATTAAAGGCACAGAAATTAACATAAATTGAATGCATATTGCACGTGAGTGACGTCACAATAGAACATCTTTAATTGTAATAAAAGTGTATTTCAATCTTGTGTTTGAATCTTTTCCCCGGTAATACATCTCTTATATGTATTTCTGTGTCTTCCAGGTAATTTGTTTCTGAATGTTATGAAAATTATTGTGTGTGATCAGTACTCGAGAGTGAATAATAGATTAATATTTCACATATTTGCGTATTTTTTGTATCCAAACTTAAGTGCAGTATCATAAGCGTGTGTCAACTTAATTATTATGGTGTTACCAAATGACACTCTTTCTAACAATGTTTTCATGGTAAAATTTAATGGGAACGAAACATAACATCAACGTGTGGTTAACATACATTGTATCTTTGGAGATATATATATCAGTGTCAGTTAAAGTTTACACACACCCACAGTCATAATATGTTGTACGATATGCTATGAGGAAAAGAATTAATTTCTTTACGATAAGACTCACTCATGTTATATTATATGATCTATGCACATTATTTTTTCATTAACTGTTTTTATTATTTTTATGTTTTTGATTAAGAACATTTATTACAATCTCGTCTTTGATCAAATCATAAAATAATTCATTGCAAGCCAGATGACCAGCAATCAACAGTAATGTATTCATCTATGACACATATGCTTAATGTCATTGAAAACGGAACATATGTGAAAGATATTTAGTAGAATGGCCAATGCCAGCCATCTTCAACCCGATTGTGAAACTGTTATGTACATGTATCCAAGATACAACATTTTCAACAAAAAAGAATGTAAAACAAATTATTTTGGATATGTATGTAACAGAAAATGAATGCATGATGGGCGAGAGTTACGTCACAATAGAACATCTTCAATAGCGATAAAAGTGCAGTTAAATCTTGTGTTTGAATCTCTGCTACGGTAGTACATGTCTAAACAATATTATTTCTGTGTCTTCTTGCTTTGCATCTTTCATAGATTAGTTTAACACTTATTATACTTCCTGATAATATTAGACTTCCACCAGCAACCAGAAATGAAACATTGTAGCTGTATGTAATGTCGAACATCAATCCTGGGAAATGAGAAAACGGAATTATTCTAATGGTAAATGCCAATCGGTGAGAATTAAAGCAAAAGAAGTCTTGAAGAACTGACATAAATAAAAAAAGCGTAGTTAAATGCACATATACTATTCTCGATGCATAAACTGAATGAACGTGTTTCCAACTTGTGGCTAAATGTTTTGTCAATGAATTGTTTTTTTTTATGTATAGTTGAGTGTATTTTGCATTTTAAATGTACAAATAGTGCGCGTCGGTTTAGTATTAATAAAGGTGGTTATTGTTTTTAATAAATGTGATATGCAGAATGGTAAATAAAGTAAGGTCCGTTGTAAACGACTTGAGTGGCGAAGTGTATGTTTCTACAAGCTAGCAGCCTTAAATTTAATGGTTAATGTTAATTTTAATGAATATACTACTACACATGTATGTTACATATACTATTTATATATATATATATATAGACAACACACCCAAAGAAACTGAAAGAATAAAAAAAGCCATCTGTCGTATTTTCAAACTACACGGTCTGAAAGTCACAATCGAAGCTAATAAAAATACTGTCAACTTCCTGGACGTCACATTCAACCTCACTGACAGCTCTTACAATCCATATATTAAACCCAACAGCCACCCACTATACGTACATAGAGAGAGCAACCACCCACCCTCCATCACAAAGAATATACCAGCAGGAATCAACAAACGATTGTCATATCTTTCATCAGACGAAAAACACTTTGATCTAGCCGCGCCACCTTACCAGACAGCTCTAAATCAAAGTGGATATGATTATCACCTCAAATTCGAACCCCCCACGGAAAGAAGAAGAACAAACAGACCTCGTAACAACATCCTCTGGTTTAACCCTCCCTTCAGTAAAAATGTCACTAACAGCGTCGGGAGAAGATTCCTCACCCTGGTTGATAAGTGTTTCCAACAGGGAAACAAACTCAGGAAAATTTTCAGCCGTAACACCATCAAATTGAGCTACAGTTGTACGAATAACGTGAAGCAAATAATCTGCAATCAAAACAAACAACAGCTTACAGCGGCCAACACCAATACACCCAGTACCGAGATCAACAGATTATGTAACTGCCGTAAGAAATCTGAATGCCCCTTAGACGGAAATTGTTTACAATCGGCCTTGGTTTACCAAGCTAATATCAGACGGCAAGACAACAACAAGTGTGAAACATATGTGGGACTAAGAGGAAATGAATTTAAAACCCGGTACAGAAACCACACAACATCGCTACGCAACCAATCATTGAGAAACGCAACAGAGCTCAGTAAATACGCTTGGTCATTAAAAGACAATAACATCGATTACGACATCAAATGGAGAGTGTTATCGCGTGCTGCACCATACAATACTTCAAGCAAACGTTGCAACTTATGTATTAGAGAGAAATATATTATAATTTTCCAACCACATTACTGTAGTTTAAATAAAAGAAATGAGCTTTATTCTTCCTGTAGACACAGAGCCAAATCGTTGCTATGCAACAACTAGTTTTAATATCGTAAACACACTCCATTGTTATGCAAATCTGTAGCGCTTATAACGTAGTCTGTTTCGGTGGTTTA
This sequence comes from Saccoglossus kowalevskii, assembly GCF_978046115.1. Lineage (NCBI taxonomy): Eukaryota > Metazoa > Hemichordata > Enteropneusta > Harrimaniidae > Saccoglossus > Saccoglossus kowalevskii. The sequence goes on from NC_140651.1 coordinate 19,953,050, forward strand.
TTTAATAAAGTCTTAACTCCTGATGAGTGAGGTACTCCATGTACCTTACGAAACAGTACTGTAGAGTGAACTTTACTCATGTAGTCGTGTCTTAATTTCTCTGTCCACGTATGTATATATATATATATATATATATATATATATATATATATATATATATATATATATATATATATATATATATATGTATAAATACAAATGCACACAAATACATGTACATGCATATGTATGTATTTGTGTGGTAACATATAAAATGTGTCTTTCAGTAAATATTCTTGAAATATGTTTACAAACACAACATGGAAGAATACATTTACTTTACACATACCTCCAAGATAAGGACCTAATATATTTCCAGTACCAAGGAATAACACAAACCACCCAAAGGCTTTTGGTAAATTATCGACACCCACGGATTGTTTCACACATACGGCAGCGAGGGCAAAGTATGTACCACTACAAAATCCAAACAATAAGCTGATAATTGCCATATAAATATAGTTTCCTTTCGTGATTGGAAGAAGCATCAACACAGTTCCCGCCACTGTTGTACTGAACACATAAACTGACATAGGGGTGAAATATTTCAAATCTACAATCAATCCATGTGTAAATCTTCCAACAAGAGAACTAATACCGATCATTGACATCAGTATTGATGCATTCATTTTCGGAATGCCCATAGTAACGGCATTGTTGACATAATGGGCAAGAGTTAATAGATGTGCAATGCCCATGAAAAACACTGATATGCACAGAACACAAAAAGTTGAGTTTTGGCAGAAGATGTTCATGCTGAGCACATTGTAAATTCGTGATTGCTTTATGCCAATTCCTGATTGTTTTCGCTGCTGAGGAGTGATCGGTAATTGTTTTTGTTGAGAACACATGTTGTCAGTCTCGATATGAACGTCTTCAGATGTAAAGCCTTCATTTTTAGGACCCATGTTGTCAATCTTTGGTGGTGATCTCATTAACATTCCACAGACAACAATATTCATGTGAATCGCGGATAATATCATGAGTGATCCTCTCCAGCCATATTCATCTATTAAAAGTTGATATATCGGTGGGAAAACAATCATCCCGAGAGCAACTCCAGCATAACTTATCCCGTTAGCAAGTGCATGTCGTTTTTGAATATGCTGACCAACAATCACAATACTTGGACCATAAATTAGACCACTGCCATGACCTGAAAACAGAAAGTTATCAGCACACGTAAAATAGAAATGAATTATGTGCCGCTGTATATTTTTAGATATTGTACTAGTGTATTGTGGATTTCTATTGTTAAGCTTTATCTTGTGAAAATGTATATTTAAATCCCTTGTGCCACATCTCTCATAGAATTATGATTTGGTGTAATATGTACGTTAGACTCTGCCTCCCACCTTTTAAATGTACAAGTATCTGTTAGTATTTTGTCAAAATATATAATTTACATACATAACGACTGCAGGGTGATTGTAATTTTTCTTTTGATTTGTCCTGACTTGCATGTCGAAACTTCCAATCAATTTTTAGAGTAAATTATTTAATTTTATATACGTAATAACAATACACCAATTTGACTTGTTTTATTTATATGTATGTCAGCATCCTTTACTCAATGTTTTTCATATTGCCTAAAACCCTGCAAATAAAAGTGTGCATGGAATCATGGGAAGAATCGGTGTGCATTGCCGTGTGATAAATGTCACAAAGGTGATTGGCAGGCCATACTTGTCTACAAGTCTAGAAGGACAATTGGAATCTACCAGGTGTACTTCTGATTTACATAACAAAGGATGTTTACATCTCTGGAAGGACAATTGGAATCTACAATGAGTGCTTGTGATTTACATAACAAATGATGTTTACGATCTACTGAATTGCGACAACTGCTAGCAAGTACACATTCTGATTGGCTCATGTGGAAACCCAGGTGATGTACCTGAATCTGGCCAATCATGCCCCTGAATAAGCTCGACTGAGGACAGTTGTGGTCCACTATTTCAACTAAATACTGTGTGTTGCTGCTGCGATATTGTGAGACAAGTGATACAGGATTCAATCATCATTCTGTGAGACTCGTTTGAGCTTCTTTGCGATCTCTTGCTATCAGCGATGCCCTCCAGGATAACAGTGATTCTCTGCAAGCAAAACTCCTGTATTTTTTTGTCATTGTGTTGCAGAAGCCATTGACTGTCATCAATTTTCAACATCCTAGAACTGTTAGTTATCACCAATGCACACTTCTCTAGGCAATCCCCTATTTTGGTAAATTTATTCGTTGTATTACTCTGTGTTTTGTTTCTTGTAAATATTTTAAGAGGTATTAAAGCCAGGAGCTTTAACTTAAAGCACGGTAGTTGTCGCGCTGCGCATGTTCGACATTTGATTTGATAAATATTGATTTACCTACAATCCAATGCGCTTTTCAAATGGAAATCACGCTTTGTCCTGGGCGCGACTTGCACTGATTACCGCTGGTAACTCATTCGATACCTTCCAATCACATGACAATTACCTAGTTAAAGCATGGAAACGTGTCAGTTCGTACTGGTTGATCTGCGCAACAGTCAAAATCGCCATCTTTGTTTATATGAGACCTATATATCTCGCACATGCGCAGCGCGACGACTACTGCGCTTTAATATCTGGGTGTATGTGTATTTTATTTTTTGTACTATTGTCTTCTCTACCCCATTCTAGCAGTGAAATAACCCCCCTGACCAGTGCGAGTTATGTTGGTGCCCTTCTCAATAGCAATAAGCATGGCTTACACTGTGGCACACGGGGTACTATTTTTCGAAAACAATCCCGATATATATGTAAGGTAATTTACCTTCCATCACGCCAAAAGTTACATACAACAACGCCAAGTTATTTACAAACGAGCTCGAAAACAGACCAACACTGGAAAGCAGTCCTCCCAATACAACCAATGGTTTACTTCCATATTTCTTATTCAAAACGCCGATAAATGGAGCTTGGCGGGAGAAAAAAAACGAATATATTGTTATTAGTTTGAATGTGAAGCTTAATAAAATTGAAATAATATTATTCGTTGATGGAAATAGAAGTGAAACGTTTTATTAAATGACAAACGTAGTACAAGAATATTTTGCAATTACCGGGAATCATACCGAAAGCTTCACGACATGATAAAATACCAGCTGCAGCCCCTGTACGTGTATCGAAATATGCCAAGAATGCAACCAAGAACACACTCATCGACGCAAACGCTCCGTCATTTAACATTTGCGTGAAATGACTGCCAATTACGATGACTAGACCATAACGTCCAGCGTGTCTTCCACCAGCATCCATTGTTGTTTTTCTGTTGACAATACAGCACAATGTAAGCAATACAAATATGTCGGGTTCATGTTGTGCGTGTTGCGAAATTAGGTTTTGTTGATTCATTAAAATAGGTATAGCACTACAGAAGTGCGGCATACTTATCAATTTATACTAATCAATAGTTCGTGCAAACACGATGAATGGTGTTATTTTATCTATGTGACAAAGTGACAAATAATATATCGTGATATTAATTAATGTGTGTGCACAACTCACGCGAGTCGTCAACGGAGATACTTAGATAAATTCCCATGGTATTTGTCTATCCGATTTGATAGTTCGGGTACACAGCAGGTCAGTCATTGTTGCGACGCGGAAAAAGAGACAAAGATAAAACATGTGACCTATTTCAGGCACTCAATAGTTTTGACCTTTACTGTCGCTGAGCGACGGAGTTGTAAGCATATGCCTCATTTACTCGTCGTAACTGTATATAAAGTCATTTAGATAGAATATTTTAATCGCGATTCGAATAACAACGCCTCAACTAACCCTGTATATTACAAATATATATCCAACTGAGCAAAGTCGGCAATAATAGCTGTTTGGCCTTTAACAATGTCTGCGGCGTGAACGTATCATACATAAATACATTCATACATACATCTCGGTTGTGTCAGGTTTAGTTTTTTCCATAGTGCCGGTAAGGTAAGGTAAGGGTCGGTAGCATGATATCAATACGTCGATACATGAGTTACCTGCAATCAACATGCAGTGTACCCACATTAGGTTTGATAACAACAGCTCGTAGAGTTCACCAGTGCAGTCGTTGATATAAACCGACGTAGGTGGCGATCAAACTTTGATGTTATAAAACAGTAAACATGTTCCTATACTATGAGGTTACTACGAGGATACCTCAAAATATCACTCATTTCCTAATATCGTATGATGAAAATACCCCGTAAAATACTGCAAAATTACGGCATGCTGTAACTAATGGCGTTACATGACAGATGTATAATAATGTGGTGTAGTCTCGTTCGCCCATATTAGTACAGAAAATACTCTCCTTTGCGCATATTTATAATTTGTGAATGGTTAGCATAAAAGGAAGTGTTGAAAGATGTCGCTAGATTCAAAAATTAGTTTCCACAAGACGCCGTAAAACGTTTCCGTGTATTTGGCTACGAATAAATGGAAAATGAAAGTGCCAAAACTTTCACCGAAAGGGAAAGCTAACATCAATAAGATGGCGTATCGCACAACTAATTTATTTTATTCCATTTTTTATGTTAAACAGCTCCAACATTATAATAGGTTCTCTAATCAAAGGGTGGGCCATCATGAAAACATACGTTTAATCACTGCATATACATGTCTATTGATTAAATTATAACCAAGAAAATACACCCATGTTGAAACAAAGTTAGCGCTATATAATTGACTCAGGATAAACAAATTGAGCATAGCGTTGGCTATGGTTAACATAGATCAAGTGTGACATTTAAATTTTAATCCGAACAACCTGAGTTTGATATATGATAAATCACCAGGAGTCGGCAGAATCTTTCAAAACTTGGCAGCGACTACAATTTCACTGATCAAATCTGAAAACGTAAATTTACTAAAGGTTACTAAAAATCGTTGGGACACAACAAAATACAAAAAATAAATAACATGGAGAGTATAGGGTAGCTACATTTAATTGTTTTACTGCCATTAGCCACGAAGTGCAGTTAACCGACCCCTGCCACTGGTTACACACATTTCGCTTGTGGATTAGTTTGTTCATTTCACCATTGCACTTTAGTCACTATGGCAACTATTAATTAATATTGTGCATGGGAAAAGTAAAACTGTCATTCAATGTTCCCATTTCGAATTGTCGAATTGACCTGCCCGGTAGTGATGAACCGTGCCATCATATGGCCGAATATTCATATAAAAACGCACTCTCCTGTCACAGTATTTTCACGCAAAACATTAAAGTTATTATTCATAGACGATATGAACACGTTACGAAATCTCATTCAGATGCTTTCACTTACAATTCAAGATAAAGTATTAATTGTGTGCAGATTTCGTTATAGAATATTATTAACATATTTCTGAATTCATTTGTCTATAAAAGCAATTGTTTTCAGGGTACCAATATTATCAATCAGATATTCTGGCGATTCAAATAGCTTTGATGCGCTGATCATCAATCATGCAATAACACCATTTTCATTTACGTCAACTGATGGCTTTTGTATTACCGATTATCTTAGCGATTCGATTTCTTCTCCAATACACTGTCACCAGCAATATTATTAGTTAGTGTAATTGTACCATGTGCGAAATTGTTATTACCAAGTTAGAAATTCTAACATTGATGTTAAATAAACGACTGTGTCACATGTAAAAACAGCAAAGGTAATGTGAAAGTAACTGATGATACACAGATGAAAATACTAGAAGTCATAAATCTAGGTCTACATAATAACTATCCAGAGACAGTGATATAGGCATAACACATTCCGGAAACCCCATTTGGATATGTGTGATGTGCGTATGCATGACGTTTAAACGTGATTGGTCAGTGTACTGACAATGGTGTCTATGGAATGAGCATAGTCATTATTTTCATGCCATACTTGTTTAACTGACTGACGTATTATTAAAATATCACAGCTTGACACGAATTGGCAAGTATCAACCCTCACAGTAAAAAACGGTTTCACATAATGGCACAACATTTTTGAAATCACGATCACTATATAGTATTCATGAACATTATTATTAAATAATGCCATAAAACACATGCTAACCGACAAATTGTGTACAGTTATTCAACAAACAGTTCAGTGATATTTTCGCTGCGTTTTTGTTATTTTGTACTATAAAGTCGTAATTGTAATCACCGGTTTTGTCACAGTGCCACGAAAGCACTTTATATGGTATCTAAAAAATACCACAGAGAAATCTAACGAACAGACCGTGGTGTCAGGCATGCAATGACATGTTATACAAAACTAATTTTCTCGGCTACTTCAGCTCCTTGACTAAAACAAGTCTCTATATAAGGAGAAGAATGTATGGGAAAGATAACTTACAGGTGAATTTGGATGTAGTAGAGTATTGGTCTGGTAGGCTTTGATATGGTGAAATGGCATGTGCTGCCTCTATATACTCCCAAATGAAAGCTGTTATTTTTAGGTACCAGTATAAATACGGGGGTATACAAAATAGTAGACAAAACACAACAAAAGTCCCGGATGTTCCCAGTCTCTCGAATTAGAACTGGTGATGCCTTTTTTCCATAATTTCGTCATTCCGTGGAGGCTTACAGCAGCCGATTTGTTAATTTTAACAAAGCATGTTAATGACACGGTCTCGTTGTAATATCATTCAAGTCGATGATAAAGTGATATGTTCAAAGAACAAGATAGCTGCAAGTCTGTTGTCTTTTATCTAATCACAATTTATTACTAGATGCATAATATGTCAAATTGGATATTCAAATTACTGGTCATGTGACCATGTTGTTTCTGAAAGAATTTGTTATCTGAAGACTGTAAAATAGGCGTGTGTCATGGTATTTAATTGTTATGGTATTTAAAAATGGCACTCTTTCTAACAATGTTTCATGAAAGGAGATTAAGACACAATTTAATGAGAACGAGGCGTAGGTCAAACAATAACGTGTAACAAGTGACTAACATCGTATTTTTGAAAATATTCAACTTTCAGGTTTTTTAAAGTTTATTCACACCCATAGTCGTTATCGGTTGTACAAGCTGTTGTGATTGAATTTTCGTGAATTTTATTTTCGACCAGGTTATTCATTAAAAGATCAATGTACATTTCTTATTTTTATAGTTTTTATTATTTTGATTATGAACATTTAATACCATGTTTGCATGATATTTTTGCAAATAAACATAGGCGTGTATTATGATGCATGTGACAATGAGATTCTACATGGTTTCACAGATATAATTGTTACAGACAAATTATAAGATTATCAGCAGTAGACCATCTTTGATTCGATTGTAAAAAAAATGTTTTGGACTTTGAACCAAAATTACTTTCCCATTAAAACAATATGCATCGCCGGCATGTCAAAGTGTAAAAAAAACATCCATACATGACCCTAATATGCTGTCATTTTTCAAAGCATTCTCAACTTGTTTAACAGTAATTGATTGCACGTTTCACGTTAGTGACGTCACAATAGAACATATTTAACTGTGATAATAGTGTATGTTCCATATGTATGTCTATGTCTTCCAGGTAACTTGTTTCTGAATGTTATGACATTTGTTGTATGTAGTCAGTAATTGGGAGTAAATAATAGACTCATATTTCACATATTTACATCATTTTTGTATCCAAACTGAAGTGCAGTATCCTAGGCGTATGTCAACTTAATTGTTATGATATTACCAAAATGAAACAAAGCTTTCATGGTATAATTTAATGAGAACGAGGCATTAAATTAAATTATACAATTCAAACAAATAAACGTGTGACTAACATACATCGTATCTTTGGGAATATACAACTATCAATGTCATTTGAAGTTTACTCACACTCATAGTCGTAATATGTTGTACAAGATGTTATGAGAAGATATTGCCATCAATATTTTCTTCACGATCAGACTCACTCATGTTATATTATATGATCTAATCTATGCACCTTAACTTTTTTTTATTATTTTGTTGTTTTTGATTAAGAACATTTAATACAATTTCTGCAAAATATTCCTCCAAATAGATATATGCGTGTATGTTGATGAATGTGACCAAATATAAGACTGTATAGTATCATAGAGATAGTTGAATAACCAAAAACGAATATTCGCATTTGACCCAGTCATGTATTCATCTATGACACATGTGCCTAATATCAATGAAAACCAAACATAGGTGAAAGATATCAAGTAGTATGGCAAAAAAAGAATGAGAACTGCCAGTCAACCATCTTTAACCCGATTGTTAAACTGTTATGTACATGTTCCCAATCCTAAGGGTAATATAAGGAAAAAACAATATAGCTGATTGCAAAACAAACCTCAATACACTATATGTATCAAATTTCAACAAAAACCGACAAAGCACGTCCAAGAGGCAACAACAAAACAATGATTGCATGATGCGCGTACGTGACGTCAATCGTGATAAAGTGCAGTTCAATCTTGTGTTCGAATTTCTGCCACGGTAATGCATGTCTTAAAAAACAATATTTCTGTGTCTGATTAGTTTAACACTTATTATACTCCCTGATAAAATTTGACTTCCACCAGCAACCGGAAATGACATATTGTAGCTGTATGTAATGTCGAACATCAATCTTGGGAAATGAGAAAACAGAATTAACAAATTATTCCAATGGTAAATGCCAATCGGTACTTACTGTAAAATATGTCTTTTTCGCGAGCATGTCTTTTTAGCAAATTTAGCAAGAGAACTGATTCGCTGATTCAAGATGTAACTAATGACTTTATTATCATATCAAAATGGCCGCCAAACGACATCTTTTTTCTCCGCACACACATACACTTTATCGAAAAGTAAATTAACACACACAAAAAATAAACGTATTCAGTGTGGTAATTATTTAAATAAAAATAAATAAATGAAGGGATATTATTACGGAAATTTGTAGTACTTAGTAATTTTTGAGTTCCAATATAAAAGGTCAATTTTCTGGATGTAACGCAGCAACGATACCCGCTTTTTCAAATCCCTGTTTAATCAGTTTTTTATTATTGCGAATAGAATCAAATTACACTTGACATTTTTTCTTTGTTTTTATGGAGAAAGCAGGAAATCAACAATGACAAGAGAGATTCGCTATTACGTAATTTCACCACAATTCGCTAAAATTACATGTCGCTTTTTCAACATGTTTTAAATTGAATGAAAGTGTTTCCAACTTGCGGCTAAACGTTTTGTCAATGCAATTATTGTTTTTTATGTATTGTTGACTCTATTCTGCATTTTAAATGTACAAATACTCCGCGTCGGTTAAGTATTAATAAAGGTGAAGTATTATTAAACAGTTCCTGCCACTGTTGTGCTGAACACGTACACTAAAATTTGCTCTGGAGCAAAGTGTGATAGGTTGGATTTGGTGGGGTTGGTATAAATTTGAGTCTTTTGCGAAGGGCAATGACCTCAGTTTGGGTTAGAATTTCATTCCACAAATTCTGAATAAAATTGGAGACCATTCGTTTATTTCTAGCTAGTTTTGCATTACATTTCTTTATTCGTTTGCATCCTGCGTTGTAAATACACATTACCTACTCGAAATATATTTAGGAAAGTGTTAATAAGCAAAATATATCAAATGATGTGTTCAGCATGTTGCTGTATACCAAATCAAATAATCAATTGAATATTCAGTACTAAATATGACATTAATAAGGTAAGTTTAAAAACATATATAGATTTTGTAAACAACAACAACAACAATCGCATGAAGAAGTTTTATTTGAAACTGATTCATCCTCGACTTATGTGCAGCTGAATATGAATGTGTACTGCGATTCAAACGCTCCGTGGAGCTTGTTATAATACCCAATAATTGTGAACATGGGCACAACAGATTAGTATTAAACTCAAACAGACAATGGCATGCTTAAACTCTTTTTTTCATTGATATAAATGGACTTGCCCTTCGCCATTGTTGTCACGATCTTTTCTGGTACGAATGACAATGACACTGAACCAACAATAATCGATATTAAAAGGACAACGATAATGTCCTATATTGGCAAAATCATCTCGTCCGCTCATACCAAACTTGCTTATTTTGTTTTCAATCTCAAAAAATAATATTAATATAATATAATAGGGTGAACGCGGTGCTTTTCAGCGCTCCCCGATTTTCTGCCTGTTTTGCGTTTTTGCGCTCGTTGTGCGCCCGTGTTTCTACACAGCTGTATATATAGTGTGTCTACCTTTTGCGTGAGTAATTTATAGTTGTTGTTTTCGTTATTATTGTGGGTTTTGGAGTGTTTTTGCCTTTGCCTTGGCAACCAAGATGGCTGCCACTCACACAAGGCCACCGTCAACACCAACAGGTCACCTTACTAGAAACCATGCGGTACGATGTGAAAACATTGATGGCATTCCTGTTGAAACTTATGTGGAGTCGGTTGCAGATTTAGTCGGGCCAGTAATATTGTGGCTGCATCCCGTATGAACCGATCGGTTATTGTCTTTTTAAATAAGGTTACATGGGTCGACATGGTTTCTGCCGCTGGCCTTGACATTGGAGACCCCCATGTTTCTGTTGAACCTCTTGTCCGCCCCTCTACAAAAATTGTGCTATCAAATGTTCCCCCTTTTTTACCTGACAATTTTATTACAGATGCCTTAGCTAAATACGGGTGTGTCATGAGCGCGGTGCGAGCGATCCCACTCGGGTGCAAAAGACCAGCACTGAAAAACGTAAAGTCTTTTCGCCGCCAAGTTTATGTATATGACACATTGCACGACAAAGACGATGACATAACTGATATAATTAACACCCCAGCACCAGATACTGAGATAAACAATCATGAGACTGATGGTACAACAGATAACATTGAAATTGAAACAGATTCATCCAAATATATGAGCAAAAAGCGCACGCGCTCTAGATCACCAGTTCATAGAGAAGAACAAAACAATGACCAGTTAAATGACGAAAATAAATGTGAACCAAGTTCTAAAAAGCGTAATGATGAAAATGCAATCGAAATTGTTGAACAAAATTGTCCGATTGATGGAGAGGGTACGAACCCCTCCTTCCCCTTCCATTGCATCACCATCACCTCCCCCCACCCCTCCAACCCACAAACCCCTTCCCAACGTCTATGCCAATGTAACAGTGTGTACTCCAAAGCCACAGCCCTAGCTTACGGAGTCGGCCCCATTTCCATCATCTCCCTCACTTGAGTTCACAGTTGAATCCCCGCGCGATTCGCCGCTATCCGAACTTCCCATTGATTTAAGTGGTTTAACTGATCAATCACAAGACCTTTTCAGCACACCTATGTCACAAAATAAAACCGCTGATGATATGGAGGAAACTGCCAGCGAATGTAGTGAGAATGAGGGGTCTATCATTTCAAATGTTTCAGCATGTACTGATAACAGCGAATCAACAATATCAAACGTTAATATCAAAACCTTTTTAGTGTCTACACTTCACTCACGTAGATTTATAGACAAGTGTTTTTAATTTTGCCCCAATCTTAAAATATTGGTCCGACATCTGATAAACTACTGCAATACCACGCAGTTGAAAACATCTGATAAATCTCGCATACACAGACTCATTAAAAAAATTAAACAGCAAATCAAAACGGGTAACTTTATCGCTGATTGTTAATTTCCCTTTTTATGATGGCAAACACAATAACATGCGCAACATACAATGTCAATGGTTGCCGGGACGCCCTCAAACGGTACAGTGTTTTCAATTATCTCAAGCGTGACCAACCCCTGTAATATGTATATGCTACAAGAAACACACTCTCTTGTCTCCGGTGAAAATATTTGGAAACTTGTGTGGCGTGGCCTTGGTATTTTTTCTCATGGCACTGTTAATCGTGCGGGTGTGGCTATTTTGTTTTCGCCAGGAACAACTGTGAATATTTTATCACAATCTGAGATCATGCCTGGGTACGTGCTGCACACTCTTGTTCAAATTAATGAAAATCTTGTTCACATAATTAATGTATATGCACCTATTAATGGCGCTGAGCGTATGAAATGCTTCACTAAAATTGAACAATTCATCAGTTCTCTAAATAATGACCCAGTAATCATGGGAGGCGAATCGTACATGCGCACTGCAAAGCTCCACAAATCTGTCCTGATTCATCACAAACTGTTTGATGTATGGCGCCAATACCACGGGAACACATTAAACACATTTACTTGGGGGCGTGGTGGTACGCTTGTGCCCCTTGATAGGTTTTATGTCAGCAAATGTATGCGTGGGAAAATTAAGAATATTGACATAAGCTATGGCGCATTAGCTTTTTCTGACCATTCCCTTGTCCACATCAACATCGTAATTGGTGACAGTAAAAACAAAAGTCCAGTGTGGTGTATGAATACAGAAATTCTGCGTGATGAAGTGTATGTGGCAATCTTAACTGATTTTTGGGCGAAGTGGCAAACACTTCGAAATAATTATGTTAATATACAGACATGGTGGGATACTGGCAAAAATAAAATAAAGTTACTCACAAAACAGTATTGCACACTCAAACAAGCATTGGAAATGGAAATTAAAACCATCGAACGTTGTACTGCACACGATGCACCGCTCTTAAACAGTTACACTGAAAAAAAAACTTCTCGCACGCCTTGTTCAACGTGAACACAAAGGCAGTGCTACGCGTGCGCGACATCAGTTTTTAAATGAAAGTGATGTTTGCAATTCCTTCTTTTTCCAGTTAGAGAAAAAGAAGGGAACCAAAAAGGCGATCTTTCAGTTGAGGCACCAAGATAACACTCTTACTGAAAATGAAACTGAAATACGGAAAATCATACACACCTTCTACAATAACCTGTATACACCTGATAACATTGACATTGAAGCTCAAAATATCCTCTTTGAAGGGCTACCGAAACTAAATGAAAGAGATCGTGATGACCTTGACAAACCAATCACGTTTGACGAACTGAGTGCCATGGTCAAACTACTTCCCCATGGGCGTACTCCCGGTATCGACGGAATACCAAACGAATTTTACCAAACTTTTTGGCATATCATTGGAAGTGATCTGTGCGATGTATTTACTGCTGCCACAAACGAAAATGTGCTCCCCCTATCCTGCACAAGGGCCGTGGTCACTCTTCTCCCTAAAAAAGGTGATGTTACCAATGTAAAACACTGGCGACCTGTGAGTCTGTTATGTAGCGATTACAATTGTTCACTAAATCGCTTGCATTGCTGCTCGATTTCTTTTGGCATGGCCGACATTGGGTATCTGCCACAACACTGTTCCTCCCCTTGGAAAGAGGTGGACAAAATGTTACACACCTTCCAACACGCATAAGTAACATGCGACTTTCCTATATTCAAAGATATCTATATAATAATCATGACCACCCCTGTTTTAAGTTCACAGACTACTTTTTTATGCAAGCGAGCAATATGTCATATGCAAGTCAACTTCTATGCACCACTATCAAAGCACCTTTACAAAGTCTGCTTCAGTTATGTTGGGAAAAGTTATCCATTTGTAAGTTGATCCGCCTAGGTTTAAACTAAATTCGACCAACTTGTTTGCCACGCTTTTAACACATATCGTCAGGTCCACATTGGCCTTTCCAAAAGTTGCAAAGGACATTATGGAGATGCTGACGTCGCACATGTTGCTGTGTACGGGGATGGGAAATGTAACTATAGTCCCAGCCTCATGTGTCTGGTAACCATGTGCGGTGTCCCACTCGCCCTTAAAAACATTTCCGTGAAGTTTGTTCTCATTGAGTACCCCGCTACATAGACTCCAGCAATCCACTTCCATTTCATTCCATTCTATCGTAGCCCATATCGGCTCCGGCATAAGCCATGTGCCACCTAAGTAATTTCTAGCACTTTCTGAGATGTGTTGTATTCTTACTAGAATATTGAGAAGAACGCTGATTACAAAACGGGACAGCAATATATCAGCAATTTCGTGCAATGTTTCACTGCGATGGGATCTATCCTTTGCGAACAGCATATCGACTTTTGTGAACAGGTAGGCACAAATTGCTGCAAACGCTGATTGTAGGTATAGAGTAGTGTGTACTAAGAGGCAGAATAATGTCATTCGCCGAATTCCAACAAAGTCTTTCGTACATTGAACTACCCAGAATAAAATTCATGTAAATAATCTGTGGTTTAGGAGGTTGTTTAGAACACGCCTCAATAACAGTTCCTGTGACACGCGGGATGCGTTTGAAGGCGAGTCGTTTACCGCGAAATCGCCAATGATTATATCCATTTCAGACAACCGTAAATGTGCTTCAGCGCAGAAGCGAAAGTAGGTGCTACCTCTAGAGTTAACAGCCCCAAATTGGACGTCTACTTTACGACCTAGTATTCGCTGCAATCGACTAGCAAAAAGATTGGCATATATATACTCTTTTCCTTTCAGCATCTATCCATAAGATACCGATCGCCAAACAACACCAACTTTTAATGGTCTATCGCTGAAAAGCACTTCTTCAATGTCTTTTCTAGTCTTTCTGTTGATCCGGTACACTGAGATGAATTCGCTACCATATCTTCGACAATTCCAAGATATTCCATTCCCTTTTCGATATAAACTGTCTCGTGTTTCAACCTGCTCACTATAATTTTTGCAATACTTAGTTTAGTCTCGTTTGATCGTGCAGCGAGAGGGGTCCGGTAAATTGGCTCAGAACCGGTCGAAATCTTTCCATGATGCCAGAAGAAAACCAAGTTGACGAACGTAAATAAGGTGAGACTCAATCGGTAACAGAAACATATCATATCTTTGGATCCAGTCATGTCAGCTAAATGTATTGATATTATCCGTCATTTATTATATTAAAACTGCTTCGTTGACAGCTGTAGTGTTTATGAGAGGCGATTTACTTTGGTCAGCGTTTTATAGAAATGATACATATAATTTGTTTGATATCAAATATTAAGATAAGTACATTCAGTATACAGCGGGATGTTGCTTATCAGTTGTATAATATCACCATCGACCATATTTGAATTGAAAATACTCTCCTTCGCCTATATTAGTCCAGAAAATATATGCATTTTATAGTCAAGTGTCCCATTTAAGGTATCGCTCCTTCACTCTAGATCTGCTTCGTTTTAGAAGCATTCCGCAACGATCATTATACTTATATGACTACAACTCAACGTCAACGGCTCACTGGAACGTCTATAAGACGTGATTTTTTTAGCCCATTTTGCGATGAAAAGGGAGTGTTGAAAGCTCACATTTTCAATAGTCTCGGTAGTCAAAAATTAGTTCTGTAAAAACGCCATAAAACGTTTCTCTATAATTTTGTGACTAAGGATAAACAAATAAACTAAATGTATACCATTTCGATCAGACTTTATACATATAGAGATATCGGATCTACGAGTACTATATCATAGAAATTGACGAAACTTAGTAATTTCACCGAAAGTGGATGTTAACTTCAATAAGATGGCGCATTGCACAACTAATTTATTCAAGTCCCTATGTTAAGCTTACCTTTCTTTCACTCCCTTGATACATGATAATACTAGTGTCAACAACGATACGACATATTACTTCAACGTTCGGATCGTGTGGAGAAGTCTATTTTTATGCAATTACTGCCAGTGAGGTCCAGCACAAACTGATCTCGGGTTAATGAACACTGATATTGCAGAAAAAGGTTTCAGTGATGAACCACGTCAACACAGTGAAAAGAGCAATATTATTTGAAAAAAGACACTTGGAAAAGTTTAACATCTCAATACCATTGCCAGAAAATTTGTTCCTGCTTCGAATGCGATCACAACACATTACATTATATAATGTAATTTTTGCGGGAAATACACATATACTGGGGCCAAGGAGGAAACAGTCTCTCCTGCTTTTTGTTTATTTTGTCAAAACTCTTTCTAGTGAAGAATAACAGTATATCGTTAATGTTTGTATTGGTAGTTATGGTTGTGATGTTTTTGTTGAGGTAAATGTTGCGTGTACTCGCTCAACAGAGAACTGCTGCTTATGAACAGTGCCATGTACCAAAGGTTGTAATATCGGATTCTGAGTTCACAGGTGACATTTAAATTGTAATCCGAACAACCTGTCTTTGACATGTGATAATTCAATGCGAGGCACAGCTGACTCCCTAAGCTAATAAATACTTCATGCAATAATTAAATTACAGTATTTACGGGTCACTGTGGCTGCGAATGCTCCGCTCACTTAGCCAGCGATATCGTCAAGCTATAATTCTGCTATGTTGCAAGTATTTACTAGCTTCCTGAAACTACGATATTTAATGAAGTCACTAAACATTGTCAGGACACAACAAAATAAAAAGAATAATAACATTGAGGGGATAGGGTAGCTACATTTAATTTTTTACTGGCACTAGCAAGGAAGTGTAGTTAAAAGACTAATAATATTGGACATGGAAAAAGTTAAACTGCCATCCAAAGTTCCCATTTCAGATTGTCTCTGGTATATGTTGTATTATTTATTAACGCATCGCAGGTCAATGTTCCTACTTGCATTGGATAATGACATACTCGGTAGTGATGAACCTTGCCATCATATGGCCAAATATTCATATAAAAACGCATTCTCCTGTCACAGTATATTCACAAGTTCTTGTTAATACACGAGATGAACACGCTAGATAATTTCATTCATATGCTTTCAGTTATAATTCTAGTTAATGTATTATTGCTGTGCATTTGGAACACATTTCGTTATAGAATATTCTTAACATATTCACATTGTCAAACGCATTTGTTTACAGGGTACCAATATTATCATTCAGACATCTATGCGATTCATGTCAACGATTATCATAACATAATAACATTTACAGTCGACACCCACGGCTTGTTCCACAAATACAGCAACAAGGGGATAGTAAGTTCCACTGCACAATCCAAACATTCATTTGTGCTGCAAAAATGAAATAAATATAAAACCCAAACTAGGATCTTATTGAAAATTAAGTTGATTGGTGTCAGAGTAGTAGCAGCAACAGCAGACAGTAGTAATCAGACATACCTTGGAGAATGCAGACTGAAAGACAAAGGAAATTTAGGTCACCAAGGGAATCTACCCGATTCAGCTTCACTTCAGAAGATGAATTTCACACACTGTAGACCAACCTTATATCGTTTTGTGAAGAAATCTAGACTAGTCGACGCCGTAACAAACATTGTGTGGGTAAGTGTCAGATAATGTAAAATTGAGAGATGATATTAAGATCAAACTACTATAAGTAATAATGGGCATAACACATTCCTGATACGCACATCACACATATCCAAATGTAGTATCATAAAGTTCAAACGAGATTGGTCCATGTCTGAGATACATATATACTGACAATGTTGCCTATGTAATAACCCTGAATAAGCATAGTCAACGTTCATGTCATACGTGTCTAGTTACGAGCTGACTGACGTATTATTAAAATATCACAGCTTGACACGAATTGACACGTATCAACCCTCATAGTAAAAAACCGCTCCACATAATGGCATAACATTTTTGAAATCGCGATCACAATATAGTATTCATGAACATTATTATTACATAATGCCATCAAACACATGCTAGCCGACAAATTGTACACAGTTACTCAACAAACGATTCAGTGATATTTTCTCAGCGCTTTTGTTATTTTGTACTATAAATTCGCCATTGAGATCGCCAGTGTGTGAATGGTTTTGTTACGGTACCACGAAAGCAGTTTAAATGGTATCTAAAAATACCAAATAGAAATCTAACGAACAGACTGTGGTGTCAGGCATGCAATGACATGTTGTACAAAACTAATTTTCTAAGCTACTTCAGCTCCTTGACTAAAACAACTCTAAATAACAAGAAGAATGTATGGGAAAGGCAACTTACAGGTGAATTTGGATGTAGTAAAGTACTGGTCTGGTAGAATTTGACATAGTGGAATGGTGTGTGCTGCCACTATATACCTCCAATATCGTTGTTTATAGGTATCAGTAGAAAAATAGGAGTATACGAAAAGGTAAACAAAAGTCACGGATGTTCCTAGACTTTCGAATCGGAACAATTGATGATTTTCCCATAATTTCGTCATCGCGTGGAGGCTTTAAACAGCAAATTTGTTTAATTAAACAAGGCATGTTAATTACACAGTCCGTTGTAATTAGGGGAAATATTATTCAAGTCGAAGATAAAGTAATATGTTCAAAGAACAAGATAGCTATGATATGATGTCTTTTAACTAATCACAAATTGAATTGTTATAGACATATTAGTATTACTAGATGTATAATATGTCGAATTGGATATTCAAATTACTGGTCATGTGACCAGATAAGTTGTTTTTTTAATGAATTTTTTGTGTGACGTCAGTATCATAGGCGTGTGTCACCTTAATTGTTATGTTATTACAACACTGTTTTATGACAGGAGACTAAGACACAATTTAATGATAACAAAGCGTAGGTCAAACAAGAACAGGTGACTAACATTGTATATTTGAAAATATTCAACTTTCAGAGCATTTTAAAGTGTATTCGCACCCATAGACGTTATCGATTGTACAAGCAGTTGTGAGGATATTTTCGTGAATTACTAATTAAATGATCTATGTACATTTTTTTATTTTTGTTTTATTATGTTGATTATGAACATTTAATACAACTTTTGCATGATATTTTTGCAAATAAACAAAGGTGTGTATTATGATGCATGTGACAATGAGACTATACATGGTATCATAGATATAGTTGTTATAACAAAAAAAGAAGATTAGCAGCATTAGACCATCTTTTATCAAATTATATAAAACAAAAATATGACAAGTCATATGGCAATCAATCAAAATAGTCGTGAATTTATTGGTGACACGTACGCTAAATATATATAGAATGTGAACATGAATAAAAAAAACATGGTAGTATTATTAAAATGGCTGCCATGTTTTGGAACTGTCATGTACATGTATAATTTGGGGATAAAAACATGTTAACAATACACTTCAAAAACAATATAGCTGATCGTAAAACAATTCCAAATAAACTATATGTATCAAATTCGAACAAAAACTGATAGGCATGACGAAGAAGTAATATGGCTAATAGTCTTCCATCTTTTATTCGATTGTAAAAAATTGTCTTGGACTTGTATCCACACATGTTTAATGTAAGGACCAAATTTACTTTTCCACTAAACATCACATCTGTAAGCAATATGCATCGCCAGCATGTCACAGAATAAAAAAAAACATTCATACATTGACCCCAATATGCTGTCATGCTTAGAAGCTTGTTTACACAAAACAGTTCATTAAGTGTAGAGAAATAATAATAAATTGAATGCATATTGCATGTGATTGACGTCACAATAGAACATCTTTAATCGTGATAAAAGTGTAGTTCAATCTTGTGTTTGAATCTCTGCCACGGTAGTACATGTCTTAACAATATTATTTCTGTGTCTTCTTGCTTTGCATCTTTCATAGATTAGTTTAACACTTATTATACTTCCTGATAATATTAGACTTCCACCAGCAACCAGAAATGAAACATTGTAGCTGTATGTAATGTCGAACATCAATCCTGGGAAATGAGAAAACGGAATTATTCTAATGGTAAATGCCAATCGGTGAGAATTAAACCAAAAGAAATAATGAAGAACTGACATAAATAAAAAAAAGCGTAGTTATATGCATATATATTATTCTCGATGCATAAACTGAATGAACGTGTTTCCAACTTGTGGCTAAATGTTTTGTTAATGAATTGTTTTTTATGTATAGTTGAGTGTAATTTGCATTTTAAATGTACAAATAGTCCGCATCGGTTTAGTATTAATAAAGGCGGTTATTGTTTTTAATAAATGTGATTAGGCAGAATGGTGTATAAAGTAAGCTCCGATGTAAACGACTTGAGTGGCGAAGTGTATGTTTCTACTTACTAGCAGCCTTAAATTTAATCGTTAATTGTAATGAATATACTACTACACATATATATATATTTGTGTGGTAACATATAAAATGTGTCTTTCAGTAAATATTCTTGAAATATGTTTACAAACACAACATGGAAGAATACATTTGCTTTACACATACCTCCAAGATAAGGTCCTAAAATTGTTCCACTACCAAGGAATAACACAAACCACCCAAAGGCTTTTGGTAAATTATCGACACCCACGGATTGTTTCACACATACGGCAGCGAGGGCAAAGTATGTACCACTACAAAATCCAAACAATAAGCTGATAATTGCCATATAAATATAGTTTCCGTTCGTGAGTGGAAGAAGCACCAACACAGTTCCCGCCACTGTTGTACTGAACACATAAACTGACATAGGGGTAAAATATTTCAAATCTACAATCAATCCATGTGTAAATCTTCCAACAAGAGAACTAATACCGATCATTGACATCAGTATTGATGCATTTATTTTCGAAATACCCATAGTAACGGCATTGTTGACATAATGGGCAAGTGTTAATAGATGTGCAATCCCCATGAAAAACACTGATATGCACAGTACACAAAAAGTTGAGTTTTGGCAGAAGAGGTTCATGCCGAGCACATTGTAAATTCGTGATTGCTTTATGCCAATTCCTGATTGTTTTCGCTGCTGAGGAGTGATTGGTAGTTGTTTTTGTTGAGAACACATGTTGTCAGTCTCGATATGAACGTCTTCAGATGTAAAGCCTTCATTTTTAGGACCAATGTTGTCAATCTTTGGTGGTGATCTCATTAACATTCCACAGACAACAATATTCATGTGAATCGCGGATAATATCATGAGTGCTCCTTTCCAGCCATATTCATCTATTAAAAGTTGATATATCGGTGGAAAAACAATCATCCCGAGAGCAACTCCAGCATAACTTATCCCGTTAGCAAGTGCATGTCGTTTTTGAATATGCTGACCAACAATCACAATACTTGGACCATAAATTAGACCACTACCAAGACCTGAAAACAGAAAAATATCAGCACACGTAAAATAGAAATGAATTATGTACCGCTGTATATTTTTAGATATTGTACTAGTGTATTGTGGATTTCTATTGTTAAGCTTTATCTTGTGAAAATGTATATTTAAATCCCTTGTGCCATAGCTCTCATAGAATCAGGATTTGGTGTAATATGTACGATAGACTCTGCCCCCCCCCTTTTTAAATGTACAAGTATCTGTTAGTATTTTGTCAAAATATATAATTTACATACATAACGGCTGCAGGGTGATTGTAATTTTTCTTTTGATTTGTCCTGCCTTGCATGTCGAAACTTCTAATCAATTTTTAGAGTAAATTATTTAATTTTATCTACGTAATAACAATACACCAATTTGACTTGTGTTATGTATATGTTTGTCAGCATCTTTTATTCTATGTTTTTCATATTACCTAAAACGCTGCAAATAGAAGTGTGCATGGAATCATGGGAAGAATCGGTGTGCATTGCCGTGTGATAAATGTCACGAAGGTGATTGACAGGCCATACATGTCTACAAGTCTGGAAGGACAATTGGAATCTACCAGGTGTACTTGTGATTTACTTAACAAAGGATGTTTACATCTTTGGAAGGACAATTGGAATCTAAAATGAGTGCTTGTGATTTACATAACAAAGGATGTTTACGATCTACTGAATTGTGACAGCTGCTAGCAAGTCCAAATTCTGATTGGCTCATGTGGAAACCCAGGTGGTGTACCTGAATCTGGGCCAATCATGCCCATGAATAAGCTCGACAGAGGACAGTTGTGGTCCACTATTTCAACTAAATACTATGTATTGCTGCTGCGATATTATGAGACAAGTGATAAGGCTTCAATAATCATTCTGTGAGACTTGTGTGAACTGCTTTGCGATCTCCTATCAGCGATGCCCTCCAGAATAACAGTGATTCTCTGCAAGCAAAACTCCTGTATTTCTTTGTCATTGTGTTGCAGAAGCCATTTACTGTCATCAATTTCAACATCTTAGAACTGTTAAATATCACCAATGCACACTTCACTAGGCAATCCCCTATTTTGGTGAATTTATTCATTTTATTACTCTGTGTTTTGATTCTTGTAATTATTTTGAGAGGTATTAAAGCCAGGAGACCCCCCCCCCCCGACCAGTGGGAGTTATGTTGGTGTCCTTCTCAATAGCAATAAGCATGCCTCACACTGTGGCACACGGGGTATTATTTTTCGAAATCAATCCAGATATATATGTAAGGTCATTTACCTTCCATCATGCCAAAAGTTACATACAACAACGGCAAGTTATTTACAAATGAACTCAAAAACAGACCAACACTGGAAAGCAGTCCTCCCGATACAACCAATGGTCTACTTCCATATTTCTTATTCAAAACGCCGATAAATGGAGCTTGGCGGGAGAAGAAAAAAACGAATATATTGTTATTAGTTTGATTGTGAACCTTAATAAAATCGAAATAATATTATTTTTAGGTGGAAATAGAAGTGAAACTTTATATTAAATGGCAAGCATAGTACAAGAATATTTTGTAATTACCGAGAATCATACTGAAAGCTTCACGACATGATAAAATACCAGCTGCAGTTCCTGTACGTGTATCAAAATATGCCAAGAGTGCAACCAAGAACACACTCATCGATGCAAACGCTCCGTCATTTAACATTTGCGTGAAATGACTGCTAATTACGATGACTAGTCCATAACGTCCAGCGTGCCTTCCACCAGCATCCATTGTTGTTTTTCTGTTGACGATACAGCACAGTGTAAACAATATGGCGGGTTCATGTTGTGCGTGTGAGGGATTTATTTAAAAATGCGCATTGCGTACTTAGGTTTTGTTGATTCGTTAAAATAGTTATAGCATTACTGAAGTGCGGCATACTTATCAATTTATACCAATCAATAGTTCGTGCAAACACGATGAATGGTGTTATTTTATCTATGTGACAAAGTGACAAATAATATATCGTGATATTAATTAATGATTGTGCACAACTCACGCGAGTCGTCAACGGAAATTCTTAGACAATTTCTCATGGTATTTCTTTATCGATTTAGTTCCGTGTACGCAGCAGGCCAGTCATTGTTGCGACGCGGAATCAGAGACAAAAATAAAACATGTGACCTATTACTGTCATTGAGCGACGGAGTTGTAAGCATATGCCTCATTTACTCGTCGTAACTGTATAAAGTCATTTTAATATTTTAATCGCGATTCGAATAACAACGCCTCAACTAACCCTGTATATTACAAACATATAACCAACTGAGCAAAGTGCGCAAAAATAGCTGTTTGACCTTTAACAATGTCTGCGGCGTGTACTGTCTCATACATACATTCATACATACATCTGGGTTGTGCCAGGTTTAGTTCTTTCCATACTGCCGGTAAGGTATGATAAGGTAAGGGTCGATAGCATGATATCAATACATCGATATATGAGTTACCTGCAATTAACTTGTAGTGTACCCACATTAGGTTTGATAACCACAGCTGGTAGAGTTCACCAGTCCAGTCGTTGATATAAACCGACGTAGGTGGCGATCACACTTTGACGTTATAAAACAGTAAACATGTTCCTGTAATATGATGTTACTACGAGGATACCTCAAAGTATCACGCATTTCCTAATATGGTATGATGAAAATACCACGTAAAATACTGCAAAATTACGGCCTGCTGTAACTAATGGCGTTACGTGACAGATGTATAATAATGTGGTGTAGTCTCGTTCGCCCATATTAGTACAAAAAATACTCTCCTTTGCGCATATTTGTAATTTGTAAATGGTTAGCGTAAAAGGAAGTGTTGAAAGATGTCGCGATATTCAAAAATTAGTTTCCACAAGACGCCGTAAAACGTTTCTGTGTATTTGGCTACGAATAAACGGAAAATGAATTACCAAATTTGTTTTTGATCAGACTTTATACATATTTAGGTATCTGATTTACCAGGACACTTATAACGTGAACAAATGGTGGACTATCTCCTAGAAAGTGTTAACATCAATAAGATAACTAATATATTCTAGTCCATTATTTATGTTAAACAGCTCCAACATTATAATAGGTTATCTAATCAAAGGGCGGGTCATCATGAAAACATACGTTTAATCACTGCATATACATGTCTATGTCTATAACCAAGAAAATACAACCATGTTGAAACCAAGTTAGCGCTATATAATTGACTCACAATAAACAATGTGAACATATCATTGGCTATGGTTAACAGAGATCAAGTGTGACATTTAATTTTTAATCCCAACAACCTGAGTTTGACATATGATGAATCACCAGGAGTCGGCAGAGTCTTGGGATATCTCACATTCTAAGCTAATAAATACTTCATAAAATAATCAAACAGTACTTACTGCTACTTGTTTTACTGCCATTCGCCACGAAGTGCAGTTAACCAACCTTTGCCACTGGTTACACACATGTCACTTGTGGATTAGTTTGTTCATTTTACCATTGCACTTTAGTCAGTATGGCAACTATTTATTAATATTTTGCGTGGGAAAAGTAAAACTGTCATTCAATGTTCTTATTTCGAATTGTCTCCGATACCTGTTATATTATTTATTAACGCACCGCATGTTTAAGTTCATACATGGGTTGGAAAATGACCTGTCTGGTAGTGATGAACCGTGCCATCATATGGCCAAATATTCGTATAAAATAAAACGCATTCTCCTGTCACAGTATATTCACGCAAAACATTAAAACATTCAAGTTATTATTCATACACGATATGAACACGCTATGTAATCTCATTCAGATGCTTTCAGTTATAATTCAAGATAAATTATTAATTGTGTGCACATTTCGTTATAGAATATTATTAACATATTCCTGACTTCATTCGTCTATAAAAGCAATTATTTTCAGGGTACCAATAATATCAATCAGACATTCTCTCAGACATCTTAAATAAACGACAGTGTCACATGTAAAAAAAAGCAAAAAAAAAACAACTTTTGTGTAAGTGGGTTTCAGGTAATGTGAAAGTAACTGATAATACAAAGATCAAAATACTAGAAGTCATAAATCTAGGTCTACATAATAACTATCCAGAGAGAGTGATATAGGCATAACACATTCCGGAAACCCCATTTGGATATGTGTGATGTGCTTAAGCATGACGTTTAAACGTGATTGGTCAATATACTGACAATGGTGTCTATGGAATGAGCATAGTCATTACTTTCACTTCATACGTGTTTTGTAACGAGCTGACTGACGTATTATTAAAATATCACAGCTTGACACGAATTGACACGTATCAACCCTCATAGTAAAAAACCGTTCCACACAATGGCACAACATTTTTGAAATCACAATCACGATATAGTATTCATGAACATTATTATTTCATAATGCCATAAAACACATGCTAACCGACAAATTGTATACAGTTATTCAACAAACAGTTCAGCGATATTTTCGCAGCGTTTTTGTTATTTTGTACTCTAAATTCGCTATTTTAATCACCATTTTTGGCATAGTACCACGAAAGCACTTTATATGATATCTAAAAAATTTCTAGGCCACCTCAGCTCCTTTAGTAAAACAACTTTCTAAATAAGGAGAAGAATGTATGGGAAAGGTAACTTGCAGGTGAATTTGGATTTAGTAGAGTATTGGTCTGGTAGGCTTTGATATGGTGAAATGGTGTGTGCTGCCTCTGCCACTCTCAAATGATTTTTTTTTTATTTTTAGGTACCAGTATAAATACATGGGTATACAAAATAGTAAACAAAACACAACAAAAGTCCCGGATGTTCCTAGTCTTTCGAATTAGAACTGGTGATGTTTTTTTCCATAATTTCGTCATTCCATGGAGACTTTCAGAAGCCCATTTGTTAATTTTAACAAGGCATGTTAATGACATGGTCTCGTTGTAACATTATTCAAGTCGAAGATAAAGTAATATATTCAAAGAACAAGATAGCTGCAAGTCTGTTGTCTTTTATCTAATCACAATTTATTACTAGATGCATAATATGTCTAATTGGATATTCAAATTATTGGCCATGTACTGGTCAAGAATTTGTTACGCGAAGACAGTATCATAGGCGTGTGTCACCTTAATTGTTATGGTATTTAAAAAATTGCACTCTTTCTGACAATGTTTCATGACAGGAGATTGAGACACAATTTAATGAGAACGAAGCGTAGGTCAAACAAGAACGTGTAACAAGTAACTAATATTGTATTTTTGAAAATATTCAACTTTCAGGGTATTTTAAAGTTTATTCGCACCCATAGTCGTTATCGGTTGTACAAGCTGTTGTGAGTAAATGTTCGTGAATTTTATTTTTGACCAGGTTACTCATTAAACGACCTATGTTCATTTTTTATTTTTGTTTTCATTAGTTTGAACATATGAACATTTAATACAATTTTTGCATGATTTTTCTACAAATAAACAAAGGTGTGTATTATGATGCATGTAGCAATGAGACTGTACACCATCTTTATATGTATCAAATTTGAACAAAACCTGAAAAACATGACATTCTCACATATTTAATGTAGGGACCAAATTTCCACTAAACATCACATCCGTGTACAATATGAATTGGAGGCATATCACAGAATGAAAAACATTCATACATTGACCCCAATATGCTGTCATGCTTGCTTGTTTACACAGACAAGTTCATTAAATGTAGACAGATGAACATCAAATGAATGCGTGTTGCACGTGATTGACGTCACAATAGAACATCTTTAATTGTGATAAAACTGTATTTCAATTTTGTGTGTGAATCTCTGCCTCGGTAATACATCTCTTATATGTATTTCTGTGTCTTCCTGGTAACTTGTTCCCGAATGTTATTAAAATCCGATGAATAATCTCAAGAAAAAAAAAACATGTCACCCATATAGCTGATCGAAAAACAAATATCAATATACTATATGTGTAAAAGTTCAAAGCATGTCCAAGATACAACATTTTCAACAACAAAATATGTAAAATAAATTATCTTGGACATGTATCATCATATGTATAATGTAATGAACAGGAAATGAATGCACGATGCGCGTGCGTGACGTCACAATAGCACATATTTAATCGTGATAAAAGTGTAGTTCAATCTTGTGTTTGAATCTTTGCCACGGTAGTACATTTACTAAAAACATTATTTCTGTGTCTTCTTTCTTTGCACCTTTCATAGATTAGTTTACCACTTATTATACTCCATGATAATATTAGATTTCCACCACAACCAGAAATTACACATTGTAGCTGTATGTAATGTCGAACATCAATCCTGGGAAATGAGAAAACAAAATTAACAAATTATTTTAATGATAAATGCCAATCGATGAGAATTGACCCACCAGGAATCTTGATGAACTGACATAAATATAAAACATTTTTTTATGTATTTTTTGAGTGTATTCTGCATTTTACACGTTTAATAAATGTGGTTATTGTTTTAATATATGTGATATGCAAAATAATATATGAAGTAAGGTCCGTTCTAAACGACTTCCTAGTGACGAAGTGTATGTTTCTACTTACTAGCAGCCTTTAATTTTAATGGTCACAAGCCATTGATAGTTTGATAGCCACAGCCAGTAGGGTTCACCAGTGCAGTCGTTGATATAAACCGACGTAGGTGGCGATCACACTTCGACGTTATAAAACGGTAAACGCGTTCTTATAATATAGGGTTACAACGAAGATACCGAACACAGTACAGCGGGAGCATCGACGATCGACGGTCGATTCAACGGCGTACTGTCTGAGTGCATACTTTGTGGTATCCTCGTAATAACCTCATATTATAGGAGCCTGTATTATTATACATATTTTCGGTATGCCGAAATCCAAAAGGTTGAGAACACAATCAGTGAGCTTCTTTGTGTGGAGTCCGGTCAAACCATTAAAGGACGCTTAAGCGCGTAATCATTCCATATGCGGAATTCGCATTTCCTAATATTGTATAATGAAAATACCCTGAAAAAAACCGCAAAATTACGGCACGCTGTAACTTATGGCGCCACGGTGACATATGTGTAATAATAGTTTTTATTCGGATTTGAGAGGAAATTGCTGAACATAACGACGTGAGAAAGCAAAAGCAAATTCAAATTAAGTTCGGACTCTGCCTCGTCTTTTGGGTGGACAAAGTTGTCAATTTCAACAATAAGACGAGCACCGAAAACAAGCTGATCAAAAAATCGCAATGATATCAGCAAACAGTCTCAGTAGTGAAGTAACACTTCGTCGACCAAAGTATATTTACAAGTTGTGACGTAACATCCAATGACGTTATTTACTAAGTCGCGCGTTTGAATGTTTCCGTCGACATGCAGAAACGACTTGATCGACCCTGCTTATACCAAAACCGTCAGCATAATCAACATTCATACACAACGAAAGCTGCTATACATAAACATGTGAGTATGTGATCTTCTTCATGAACTATTTAATATATTGCTGTTCGACACGATAGTTGCACCAGCAGTTAGATTATAAATAATTAGACCATCTATCACTCTCCCTTGCAGAGTCTTCTTGACCTAGGGAGCCACAGAGAGCTGCAACTAGACTCTGCCACAGGCGACATTTTACACCAAAATTGTTGGTATTCCACGTTTTTTTTAATTCATTTGTTTCTAATATCCTAAGCTTCTGTTGAAAAACATGTGTGTTATTTAAAATAAATATGTCAAATATTGTTACATTCAGTGCTAAAATCTTTTCAAAATGTTAAAATAATGAAAAAGTAGATGTGAATCGTCAGTTCAAATCGTCTGTGCATTCGCGTCGTTGCCTCGGGGTGACGCGGGCGCCTCGCCTGCTATATGACATCACAACTGGGCGATGTTAGGAAAAAGATAGCGAACTAAGAAATCGATAAGTACAGACGTGTTTAGGTAATTTTCTCAAACATAAAATGCCAGTGGGCGTGATTTCAAAATACATTTTCGCTTGCATAGCAACGGACCAATACATCTACTTTCTGCCACGTCGTTTGGGACACCCTCACGGAGCGACGCGAACGCACTCATGGCAAAGCATAATGTAGGTCCGGTCATTAATATTTAAATTAGCCTGTGGCAGAGACTAGT
This sequence comes from Saccoglossus kowalevskii, assembly GCF_978046115.1. Classification (NCBI taxonomy): domain Eukaryota; kingdom Metazoa; phylum Hemichordata; class Enteropneusta; family Harrimaniidae; genus Saccoglossus; species Saccoglossus kowalevskii. The sequence continues at coordinate 19,982,113 of NC_140651.1, forward strand.
GGGACGTTCCCTAGCGACTACCTAGCTTAGTGGTAAAAGACCCATAGTCTCTGCGACGGAGAATGGCCATCTATGTGTCCTACTAATGTGTCCTTAGGGGAATGCTTGGTTAAATCGATAGCAGTAGTTTTCTGTAAACGCGAGATATACTCGGTTACTAAAACCATTAAGTGAGGCATGGAGACTATTCATGAGAGGTCAACTATGTAGGTTTCCTTTCCCGTAACATTGAATCGTGTTTCTCGTAACGGAAACTGTCTGTGATATGTAGTATAACGGCAGTTAAGAAATCACACCAAGATAAAAAAAAATGCATGTAAGATGTCGTGGAATGCTGGCACATTCAAATCAAATACAAATGTACAGACAAGGCACAAAGGAAAAAAAATGCACTGATAACATATTGCAAACCATTCCCCATGATATCACACTAAGCGCGGAAACTGTTGTATCCAATAAATCGAGATATATTTGAGATACGTGAATATGTCCAATTTAAATTCTTTCAGATTAAATTGTCAATACTTATAATCGAATTGGACACGGATTTAAGTTATCCATATTGAGTTACACTCTCTCGGTTTTGGTTACATATCCAACAAATCGGCAATATTGACCAGCATATCTCATTTGTATGCGCCTATTAAAATCGAATATATTGGATTTAACACTTTCCATACCATACTTTGAATTCAAGTGATTAACTCCTTACGGACTCTCAGGCTGTGCTTCTAAATTTAAGTTAGAATTTTTACTCTGGGACTAGAGACATATGAAGTGTCATATGGTCCGATTTAACGATGGCGGAGGGGGTGGGGTGGATTGACGAACATCTCACCGACTGAGGGCAGTATTCCATTAGCTAACTAAATACGTAACAGATGTATTATTCCGGGTTAAAATATTACAGATCCCGATAGAAGTAAACATGAAATGCAATAAGGGAAGGAGTTTCAAAAATGTTAATGAGTAACGATTCATTCTGAATTGTCCCAGTGTTTTAATAGGGCTCTTTTGAATTTATACTCAATATATACATAGCTTGAATGTAGTTGTGAATGTTGTTTGCCCTTCATTATTATACATTGTTTCACGTAAATATGAGATACGATTGTCATGTCCATTTTGAAGATTAATTTACGTTCTCTCGCAATTTTTCAATAAACCGATCATGTTTCAATGAGGAACCTTTTAGATTATTGCATGTTCCAGCATACCGAATAGTAAGGCGAATACCGTTGGTGTTGGTTGACAAGAATTACGTTTCAAATATTGAAACGTTTCCGTTGTTTTGGTTTGCGTTTTTACGTCTAATATATATTCAGATCAAGGAAGTATTGTCCTTTATATAGGTCAAGGTAAAGGTCAACAAATGTGTGTAGTTCTACAACGGTACCTTTGATACCCAGTTTTAATATATTGAGAACCAAGTAGTAAAATTCGATTTTCCAGTTGGTGGAATGTTAAGTCAGCAATCTCAGGTGAAGATTGTGATCCCATGCTAACTCCACATGTTTGGATATAATAATCATTATTAAACTCGAATGTGTTTCTTTTCAAAATGATTTGAAGGAGTTTAAGTATATATTCCAAAGCTAGTGGTTTCAACGGAATATCACCGTGATTGTGATTCAATTGCATTGCATTGGCGGTTGCTAGGATCACTCCTACCTGTACTGTATTAGTATACATTGATACAACTTCAATGGTTTCTAGGACATCTTATTTTTTTCATATATATATATATATATATATATATATATATATATATATATATATATATATATATATATATATATATATATAGTCAGCTGTATTCATGATTGCAATGCCACAACATTTGTGTATTACAATTCTCTTCTCATGATGTAGTCTATAGTCTATTTATTGCTGCTGTTTTGGAAGAATTCATGTTTTGTTTGGGTTTATTGGTAGTAATTTGGGGTACCTAAACTTTGGTTTTCGAGGCAACTGTTATGTAGTCGGGTGGGTTCCATGTTTACTACGCTTCAAATATTTGATACGCATTTTCCAATTATACGCATTGGTATAATTTTGAGTCTCTTGTAAAGGGCAATGACCTCCGTTGGGGTTAGAAATTTAATCGAAAAATTCCGAATAACATTAGAGACAATCCGTTTATTTCTCGCTAGATTTGCATTGCATTTTTTTATTCCTTTGCATCCTGCATTGTAAATACACATTATCTGCACTCGAAATATATTCTGAAAATTCCACAGTAGTCGTAATATACAATATACAACAAACAAATCAAATAATCAAGTGAATATTCATTACTAAATATGACATTAATAAGGTAAGTCTAAAAAACATATATAGATTTTGTAAAGAACAACAACAATCGCATGAAGAAGTTTTATTTGAGAAACTGATTAATCCTCGACTTATATGCAGCTGGATATGGGTGCTTACTCAAATTCAAACGCTCCGTGGAGCTTATTATAATACCCAATAATTGTGAACAAGATCACTTCAAAACAGATGAGTAATAAACTCAAACTTACAATGATATTCTTATTCTGTCGCGTCCTGCTCGATATGGGACTCATAGCGATATATACAACGCGTGTAAAATACATTGTTTATTTAAATGAAATTCGAACACGCGCTGCGCGACGACCACCGCGCTTTAAACTCTTTCTTCATTGATATAATTGAACATGCCCTGTGCTACTGTTGTCACGATCTTTTCTGGCACGGATGACAATGCCAGTGAACCAACAATAATCTATATTAAAAGAACAACATTAATTTCCCATAATCCAAAATCCGTCCGCTCTTGCCAAATTTATTTCAATCTCAAAAGATAATATTATTATAATATCATATATTGACTAACGTTTCAATAATTGTTTTTTGTGATTATATCTCTGAGGGATTTCGGCAAAAAAAAGTTTGTAGTGTAGAATTCTCTGATCGTGTGCATTAATTTGAGTTAAATCATTCATCATACCAACCCCCATATAATGAACTGAATGCTGCAACTGCTGACGATGACTCTATCAATTACATTTTCCGCATGTTTTGTAAGCAATCATCATACTTTAATTTAATTTTGGTGAATTTACGGTTCCTGTCTTTTCTCAGACATTACAATTATTGCAATACTAGTTTCATAATGTATTGTATTTATAACCCTTCTGAATACTAACATACAATAAACAGGTTTGAATCTGCCTAATTTGCATGCACTGGAATATATTACAATTTAAAACAGTGTACTTTTTTATGGAAACAATGTGTTTTATTAAAAAACATGAAAGTGCACCCACGATTGACATGGTAGTTTTTGGGAGCGCTTTCGTTTTTTAACAGAGTGACTAAAGCAGTATATTTCAGTTTATTCGGTGTGTTTCCCTTGAACTTGGCTTTATGATAACATATGGTGAATGGTATTGTTTAATAATGAGATAATAGACAGATTCATTTATTCGTCAGCACAGTCTTCTCACTACATCGAAACTGCTAAATATTTGTTCCATTTCAAATGCCTGAAATTCTGTTCCACAATAGCTTGATTTTTTACAACTTTACAGCGACATCACGACGTGGATTTAATCGAATATATCCATACACTGACAGTTCTACGTAGATTTACATCGACAATTCCAAATGAATCTGTTAAATTCATGACAGTACGGCGTAAATTTAAATCGTGAATTTTGATCAATACTGACGTCAGTACAGTTTGTCATGTTTTAGTGAAATGAGAATACATCCAACAAATCGTCAGTATTGGCCAACCTATTCCATGTATTTTTATATAAAATATCTGTGATATATTTGATATATATTGAATATTATTGATTTAGCACCGTACCATACACGTACCATTATAGCAAAGGCCATAAAAGATTTTGTAGTTTTGCATTCCGATGTATTTCGCCACATTCGTTTTATGTTTCGAAGAATGTTTTTGTCGATCCAAATAAAACATTAATGCCTGTGTTCGAAAGCATTATTTAACGTATATATCATGTTGCTGTGATAACGAATAATCGAATTACTATGAAGATTAATGTGCTGCCATAATCTGCTGTAGTTGTCACGCTTGGCTACTAGGGACATCTGGTATCATCATTAATTGTATCTTGACTATCATGTATGCATAACCAGTTTCTATTGCATCGCAGCTGACAGTGAGCACACACACTGGAGTAAAAATATACTTCCGACTTCTGCAAGTTGACGTTTTGGTTAGACAAACCTTGATGCATATGGCAGATCTGCTTCAAAAACATTAACTGTGAATAGTTTTATAACATGTCGTTGCTATCGCGAGAATTTTTACCCGTTTGTTTTCAATCGTTTCAACACTTACGTTGTCTGCTTCAGTTATGTAGGGAAAAGTTATCCATTTGTAAGTTGATCCGCCTAGGTTTAAACTAAAGTCGACCAATTTGTTTGCCACGCTTTTACCACCTATCGTCACGTTCACATTGGCCTTTCCAAAAGTTGCAAATGACATTATGCAGATGCTGACGTCGCACCTGTGCACGGGGATAAGAAATGTAACAATAGCCCCAGCCTCCTGTGTCTGATAACCATGTGCAGTGTTCCACTCACCCTTCAAAACATTCCCGTGAAGTTTGTTCTCATCGAGTACCCCACTACATAGACTCCAGCATTCCACTTCCATTTCACTTCTTTCCTTCGTAGCCCACATCGGCTCCGGCATAAGCCATGTGCCACCTAACTCATTTTCAGCACCTTCTGAGATGTGTTGTATTCTCACTAGAACATTGAGAAGAACGCTGATTACAAAACGGGACAGCAATATATCAGCAATTTCGTGTAATGTTTCGCTAGGATGTGATCCATCTTTTGCGAACAACATATCGACTTTTTTGACCAGGCGGGGACAAATTGCTGCAAGTACGCTTATTGTAGGTATAGAGTAGTGTGTACTAAGAGGCAGAATAACGTCATTCGCCGAGTTCCAACAACGTCTTTCGTACATTGAACTACCCAAAATAAAATTCATGTAAATAATCTGTGGTTTAGGAGGTTTTTGTAGAACACGCCTCAATAACAGTTCCTGTGACACGCGGGATGCGTTTGAAGGCGAGTCGTTTACCGCGAAATCGCCAATGATTATATCCATTTCAGACAACCGTAAATGTGCTTCAGCGCAGAAGCGAAAGTAGGTGCTACCTCTAGAGTTAACAGCCCCAAATTGGACGTCTACTTTACGACCTAGTATTCGCTGCAATCGACTAGCAAAAAGATTGGCATATATATACTCTTTACCTTTCAGCATATATCCATAAGATACCGATCCCCCAACAACACCAACTTTTAACGGTCTATCGCTGAAAAGCACTTCTTCAAATGTCCTTTCTAGTCTTTTTGCTGATCCGGTACACTGAATTGAATCTGCTACCATGTCTTCGTCAATTCCAAGATATTTCATTCTCTTATCGATATAAACTGCCTCGTGTTTCAATCTGCTTACTATATATTTCGCAATACTTAGTTTAGTCTTGTTTGGGCGTGCAACGAGAGGGGTCCGGTAATTTGGCCCAGAACTAGTCGACATCTTTCCATGATGCCAGAAGAAAATCAAGTTGACGAACGTAAATAAGGTGAGACTCAATCGGTAACAGAAACATATCATACTTTTGGATCCAGTCATTTCAGCTAAATGTATTGATATTATCAGTCATTTAGTGTATTAAAACTGCTTCGTTGACAGCTGTAGTGTTTATGAGAGGAGATTTACATTGGTCAGCGTTTTATAGAAATTATACATATAATTTGCTTTATATTAAATATTTAGATAAGTACACTAAGTATACAGCAGGATGTTTCTTATCAGTTGTATAATATCACCATCGACCATATTTGAATTGAAAATACTTTCCATCGACAATATTATTACAGAAAATACTGTCCTTAGTCCAGAAAATATATGCATTTTATAGTCACGCGTACCATATAAGGTCTCGTTCCTTCGCTCTGCTTCGTTTTAGTAGCACTCCGCAACGATCATTATACTTACACTTACATTGTGATTAGGACTTTCCCGCCCGTTATTAAGCTTGTAGCTATGGCAATGTATATGTTTTCAGAACGCTGAGATACATGATAATATCAGCAGACAAAAAATGGAAATGAATTACGTGCCGCTGTATATTTTTAGATGTTGTACTAGTGTATTGTGGATTTCTATTGTTAAGCTTTATCTTGTGAAAATGTACAATTAAGTCCATTGTGCCACAGCTCTGGGCATGTGTTTGTCTTAGAAATATGATTTGATACAATTCGATGTAATATGTCCGTTAGACTATATCCCCTTTTAAATGTACAATTATATGTTAGTATTTTGTCAAAGAATATAATTTACATACATAACCAAGTGTCTGAGGGGTATCGAAGGTGTATATTGGCCAAACATCATCAGCAATATGGACTTGCTGGAATGGGCTGGGCAGACAAGACTTTCAGAAGTTGTTAGGGAGAGGAGATGGTTCTGGTTTGGACATGTTTTAAGAATGCCCCCGGATGCCCTCCCTAGAATGGCCCTTACCTGGAAGCCCCGAGGAAAGAGGTAACAAGGACGACCCAAGGAGACCAGGAGACGCTCGATAGAAAAGGAGCTTCACCTGGGCGACTGCAAGACAGAAAGCACAGCAGACCGGAACTCCTGGAGAACCCTAGCGACAGCCCCATGTGCCATCCAGGGCGCTAAGGGTCCTAAGTAAGTAAGTATAGATACATCCAGTAGACTGCTTACAAAAAAATCTCCTGTACAAAAACACTTTATGAATCATGATATTCCGGTACTTAGCTTGAAACATTACATGTGCGCTGTTTTCTGAAGTGCTTAAAAATAAAAACAGATTTCCGAGAAAAGTGTTTTAGATACTCTTATGAACCAATATACATGTCTCATATATAAACACTTAGGTCACGTGTATAGCCGGGGTTTTTTAGTTTGCATGTTTTCTGGTGTGTTTCAAAATTTAGCACTTTGAAAGAAAACGTTTTCGTTATATACCTTAACTCTAATGCAAAAACACTTCCTAGTAATAATTAAACAAGTCACGTTCAATTATTTTCCACCATTACAAGTTGTTAAATTGAGAGAATAAATGTGTAGACAAATATTTGAGACTTATTTTGGTGTAAACTACTCTTGTTTAATTATTATCCACCATTACAAGTTGTAAAATTGAGAGAATAAATGTGTAGACAAATATTTGAGACTTATTTTGGTGTAAACAACTCGCGTTTAATTATTTTCCACCATTATATGTTGTAAAATTGAGAGAATAAATGTGTGGACTAATTATTGGCCATGTATTTATGAGTAAATACCTGTTGCTTAATTAATTCCCACCTTTACAAGGTTGTTAAATTGAGAGGATAAATGTGTTGACCTATATTTGAGACTTATTTAGATGTTGAGAACTCGTGTTTGATCAACATTCACCATTGCAAGTTGTTAGAATAATGAAATAAAAATACTGGTATCATCGGATATTTGATTTAATTGTGAAAATTTCTAACAAAACGTTGACTGCTAAAATCGAACCCTCAATCAACATGATCTGGTATTTTATTATTTATTCTGTTTTGCTTATTGAAGCTTAGATATGTTTATTATTTTTTCGTGACGTTCCTTGTTCACTTGTTATGGTATGAAAGGTTTCAGATTATTTAGCTCTGAGCGGGACTCGAACCCACAGCATTTTCAAGCTAATTTTGTTATATCTCCACAACTAGTCCAGTGGATTTAGGGTTTGACCCGGAATAAAATAGTACATTAGCGAATTTTGTTTCAAAGGATGACTAAGGTCATTGAGAATAACCCCAGAAAAACCCAAGACCTAAACCGTTGGGCAATTTTTTTTAGAGCATGTTGAAGATTTATTGTTTTTTTAGCACTGATTTTACCTACCGCAGATGCAATAACCTCTAATTACCTCTAATCAACATTGAAATGTATTACTGTATAGCTACAATATTTTAAAAACAATGAATGAAATATAAATTTGCATCTGTAACAGATCACTTCAACATGCATGATGCTGTCATATACATGATGACGTCATTTCTGACGTCAGAAGTCCGTCGACCTTGTGAAGCCGATGTCTTTTAAAAACTAGTAGTCCAGTCAATCTAATTTGATTTTTAGGTCAACCCGGACAAAATTGCAACAGAAAGTTGCTTTGCAAATTTAGCAACAATGGACATCTATAAACAACATAAAAAAAGTCTACCAAAATCAGACAAAGGGAAAGTTAATTTTTTCAGGTATTGATATTGCCCATATAATGGAAATATTAAGCCATTTTATTGGTGCAGTAAGACGTACATATAGAAATGCGTATGGGATAATAATGGTCAATATTATCATCCACATATTTATCACACTTACCACACTTATCATATTTAGTCAGCCAAACATTTGTTTGCGCATGGTGAAGCAAATAGCACCCTCTATATGGATGTACACCGCCACCAAGTGCTGATATTTTCAGAAATATACAGGGTCTGATATTAGTCTTGTTTCATTGGCATTTTGTCAGTATAAATTCAACACATTATTGAAAACTCTGCGATTACTGTTCATATATCATTTTCATTATTAAAAAAAATTCAGGAATATTTGAGGCATATTTAGATCCATAATTCGCCAAATCAACATGATACTTTGCTGCAGTCGGTCTTCATAACTCGCACCTCCCACAAATTATACATCTGCATAAAAACATACAAATGAATCATGCTTATCAAAGTATATGTGATTGTATCATGTAAAGATTGGTGATACAATGGTAATATATGTAATAGAAATTTCACAGTAACAGGTATGTGGAATGTGGCGATGATCACATAATGAAGGGGGCTCATATCAAGGTTTGATGTGGTAATATCAAAAGAGTGATTGGCAAGACTTGTGAGGTATCGATTATATCAAGTTTGTGGTAGAATGAGACAGTTACAAACTAACATGATCAGACTTGTGTTTTGTCATACCTTCATTCTGTTTGGGATTGGTATGAAAATAGGTTGATTTGTTGGCTGGCCAATCATCAAATCAAGTCAGTTTTTAATATTATAGTTGATCATCATCATCATCAAGATCTAGATTGGGTTAATTTCTACAGCTTACACCTCTACATTCATCACACATGGGAGAGCATTTTAGTCCATGTTTCTACATGTGCAACGTGTCGTTCGACAGTCTGCTTTACATTTACATTTACATCTGATAACTTTTAGTAATTTGTCAGGTGCAGGTGGCTTGTCAGTTTGGATAGCAAGCAATTTTCCCTTCTTCACTTTCCAGCCCCATTCTTATGGATTAACATGAGTTCCACATCAGAACCTGGTGGTATACCCGTAGACTATGGTGACCTACAGCTGCAGATGTTGGTGTCATATTCTCAGGCCCTACACATGTAACGCTTGTAGCAACTTTCTGAAAGAATTTTCCCATTGTGAGAGAATCCAATGTTTCATCGGACTTTTCATCATATAAAAGTACCAAAGCTTTTTCTCCTGATTCCATAATCACGATGTCGTCTTTTGAAGCATCGTCTTGGTCAAACACTGAAGCATGACATTGAAACTGCTTGTTGGTTTGGAATTTTTTCAAGGACAGACCCTTTCCTAAGTCATATATCCTGGATGTGGTGTCACAGCCCAAGACAACATGTATAAATAATATGTTTTTGCAAACAAGTGGTCCTAGTTTGTCTTTGGTATGTTTTATGTCCCACTCTTTGACTTCGTTTTTTGTATTTTGCAGTGCCTCTGGTTTTAAATACAGTCTGCGACTATTTAAGTTGACATGGTAGAACACAACAACACTAACAAGTCCGTGTCCTCACTTACAACTACCATTGGTGCATTAAGAGCAGAGTCTACAGCTGTCATCACTATAAGGACATCTGCATCTTCTTCAGCATTTCGAACCGTTATTCCCTTCTCTTCCTGTTCAGTTCCCAGGATATTAATGAACCGCTGCTTATTTGCAGCATTTGCAAGAAACTGTTGTTTCTTCATATTCATAACCATGTCAGAATCAAAGTAAACACCAGTAGACATTTTCCCCATTGAACGCCTAAGATGAGTTGTGTCTTTTGTTGATGGTCTATCTGGAAATCCATCAAAAACAACTGTTGATTGTTTACCATATTTGCGGTCAATGTAATAAAGGTAAAGTTTGCAGATGTTCTTATATGTTAGTCCTCGTGGCCATGGAATTCCCTGTAAAAGTGAACTTTCATCAATAACATACTTAACCTCAATGGACATGTCACTAGTAATGGGACCAACACATTTCCGGACTGCTTCGGCTAAAACTGGCTTGCTTTGCTTCCCGCATCAGTCCATCAGAGGCAAACAATGCTGGTGGATGAATACACAGCTCATATGTGAAAAGACTGGACAACTCGTCTGTTGATACAATTTCCCTTTCAATGGAAACAAGTCTTTGAAATAACAACTGTGGGATCAACTTGTAATTCATCTGCATCAAGCTTTAGTGAATGAGAAATCACTCGCGCTTTTTCCAATCATAGACTTTATTATTTCAGCACAAATAGACCTAGCATTGTCGACATTTACTGTGTTATCAGCAACAACTCCAGTAGCTATACTACATAGAGAAGAGTTGTTTCTTGCACTAAAAAACTGTACCAACTCCATTAGGTCATTATGATCTCTAATTTGCCTGGTCTTTGTACTCTCTTTGTGTTGCTCACTTGTGATGTAAGAAACACCAGTGAACTCTTGCAGGTACAGGTGTTGATAGTAGCCAAACAGTATGTTGTATTTCTGACATACCTTTACCCTTTGTCAGCCCACCACTTGTTTTGACATTCCACATCAACACTTGTTCAATTGCAAGATCAGTCAATATACCTGCCCAGTCTGTCCACCTAACCACATGGTATCCATTCAGGAATGATCGAAATACATCAACATTACTTTCTGGTAGTTTTGACATAATCTGAAAATATATGTACACTGACTTTGCATAAACATTATGGCCAGATGCAGCAAAGTATGGAAGCATATCTGGAAAAGCTTTTAGATGGAGAGACCAGTTATCAGTTCTTTCAGCTTTAAAGAACTGCTGGAGTATTTCAATCATCTCTATGTACTGTAGTAATAACTTGGATGTTCTAAGGAAAGCGAGTGTTTCCTTGAATTGGTTGATTTTTTTTCCTGTATTAGAGTCAGTACTTCCTCCGAACAAACCGATTCTATCTCTGTCTCGTGTGCAAGCAGCCTCTCTAGGATGGTCCCTGCTTCTTTCAACTCATTTGTTGTATCTTCTGTTTGCGACTGATTTGCATTACTGGAATCGCCATGTTCCGGTATATCTGTTATTCACTAGCACTGGTATCTTCTTGGTAATGGAAGGTCATACATCATTGACAAAAGCAATGCATATAATGCTGCTTCCACTAGAATGTGACCCCTAATAGCCCTTGAAATGACCTTGCCACTCAACACATGTCCAACAGCATTCTCGGCATAAATTGTCTCCAATAGTTTTTTAAGTCCAGGTCCACTAATCAAATGTCCAAAGCAACCCAGAAAACTCATCTGCACATGCAGACCACCCAGTCTGAGAACAATATTCCTCACACTGCTACTTGTGGGCTCATTATGTTGGATTTCAGGTGATTTCCACCACAAAGGCTGGTCGAAGGTGAGCACTGGTGATACATCATACTTATTGGCTGTTCACTGATGAAGCACATAGTTGAGAACATACATGATTCATTAGTTGATTTCATATCGATTGGCATGAACATTATAGATGAGACCCCAGGATTAGGACCTTGATGTACCAGTTGCATAAAACCATTCCAAGATGGTCTAGATGGATATTACAATCAAGAGATTATCCACAGAAGATCCACATTCAATGTATCATCACCTGCTATCAAACTGGGTCACATCATACTTTAATTTGGCAATGCCTATAACTGCTTATAATATTTAAAAAGATACTTGGACCATCTCTGGAGTGCAGGCAGGATTTCGTAAAGGCTTTTGTACTGTACTTTTGTACTGACAACATATTGGGGTTGTATGCAATCGTTCAAAATTATCTTAGAAACAATATTTGTTGATTTTGCCAGAGCTTTTGACTCTGTTGACCATAGCCGACTTTTTATCAAATTACATAATATTGGTATATCAGGTAAAATGTTAACCATTGTCAAGTCAATGTACAGTGATGTCAAATCGTGCATCAGACTTGATGGTGGGATTACTGATTACTTTCCTTGTACTATTGGTGTTAGACAGGGCAGTGTATTGAGTCCTGTTCTTTTTACTTTGTTTATAGATGAATTATATAATATGATTGAAAATGTTTGATTTGTTTGCTTTATTGCTTTATTTTTATGAATTATGAACCAATTGAAACTGTAAATTTCTACAAATATCTTGGGTTATTGCTGTCATGTAGAAACAGCTGGTCTAAAGCATGTTTTCTTTATTTAGTTTTGAGTATAAAGTTGGTATACTTAATTATGATGTTTATTTCAGACTATTCGATGCTTTAATCAATATATTCAGGCTGAAAGAGTGCAGTTGAAATTTTGTAAACATTTTCTTGGAGTTGGTGATAAAACATGTACTGAAGCCGTACTTGGGGAATGTGGGCGGTTACCCATTTTTGTAAACTCCTTGTTAAAATGTATAAAATACTGGTTACGAATCACAGAACTTCCTGAAGGGAGGGTTGCAAAGCATGCTTACAGACTTATGTATAAAATAGATGAAAATGGAAGGACATCATGGGCCACTGAAATTAAAAATATACTTCATATGTACGGCTTTGGTGTGGTTTGGATATCCCAGGGCGTGGGGGATGTAAACCTGTTTTTGGTACAGTTCAAGCAGCGGGTAATTAATATTCATAGGCAGGATTGATACAGTTAAATATGTTGCACTGCCAAACTAAGGTCATATTGTAGTTTTAAAACCATGCTTGAACCAGAAAGATATCTTTTTGTTGTCACTGAGGCTAAACACAGACATGCTCTAGCACGTATTCGCTGTTCTAGTCATAGATTGCGCATCGAAGAGGGGCGCTATACAGGGTTGAAAATTGATGAAAGAATATGCGAGTTTTGTTTATTTAATGTAGAGGACGAGTACCATTTTGTTCTTGTTTGCCCATTATTTCACTCTATGAGGAAACAGTTAATTCCTGAGTATTTTTGGCATCTTCCCAATTCAGAAAAATATTACAGTCTAATGCGCTCAAAATCCGCGCAAAGGTACTACGTAATCTTGGTAAATTTCTACATAAAGCATTCAACCTTAGAAGGGAGTTTTCGTTACTTTCGGTATAAGAATTTTGTTATATATATATATATATATATCTGTTCTATTTTTATAGAAGAACCTTCCCAAATAAAAATAAAATTATAAAATTTAAAAATATAAGAGGTAGTCACTAAACCATGTACTTTCACACTCAAGCAAGAGAATAGACATGTTGGTGAACTAGCCTTGCACTGTGAGTGTTTTATTGTTTACACTCCATTTTTTTCACAAATAAAAAAAAATAAAAAAAAGAACTGCAGACCACACTTCTTTATATTTTTTAGTAGGCAAGCCATGTTTCCACATACAAAAATACACATAATATTTCTATTTAATTTATTTTATTTAAAAAAAATATTTTAGAAGCATAACAATACAACGACTAGATTTGGTGTCACAGTTTGCTCCCAATTCATACTGGAATATTGCCAGCAATAATTAATAAAGCTTGTTCAGAAAACCATTTATTCCCGACATCATATTCAATGGCTAGTTCTCAGGATCTACAACAGTAAAAAAATAAACAGAAATCATTTTGTTGCGTGGTTTTTAGATGACACTGCCATATCGCACAGATATTCAACACCACCATATCGAATTTGGATTTGGACCATACCATTTCAAGCTGCAGGGTGTCTAAACAATGACTCAACAAACAATAAACACATCTTCCACCCACCACACAAATTTTAGCCACAATTGAACAACCAAGAAAGCAACAAATATCAGGCTGCATCTTGAAAACAACGAGATACCACATTACAACCAGTCATTACAAACATGAAATCCTCCACCCCTGTCACTACACTCTACAGCATTAATGGTTCATATACTCATTTCCATCTATGTACAACAAGCTTAGCCAATAGATGCACCTGACTCATCAAACTTTTGACCAAGCACTCATTCTAAATAGTGTGGAGTGAGGGCGCTATTTACTAATGAGAGGAATCTTTTAAACGAATTAAACAGATATATATATATGTATTTTACAATTTCTTTACATTCTCCAGTGCTTGTGTATTATTTTGTTTTTTTGTTATGTATAGTCATATGGGCCTGTGGCCTAAAAGACAATAAACATTATTATTATTATAATATTTAATATTGACTTTTGCAACTATATCCTCGGATGTGACATGAACTTTAGGTATGGTGTTGTTCCACAATATCCCTGGTGTTATGGTCGTTATTATGCCCATACCATGAAACGTGTTCAGCCCGTCAATGGTCCGGACATTATGATCAACATTATCAGCTACATGTTGTATAAAATGTCTGGGTGTGAAACCAGGAATGTCAGTTCTTTGGTGCAAGGTGGCACTACGTTCAAACTTCTGTACCTCTGCATATGATGAACAAAACCCATGATTGTGGAGCGAATCAATGAGAAATCGTGAGCCAAACTGGCGATGCATTTGAACAGCAAGTCCTATTTGTAGTAAAACTGACTGCATGATGGCCTGCCCTATGGATGCCACCTTAACATCAGCGTTTTTTCCAACAAACATATCTTGAAGTAAAACTTTCATGGTGGATGGAAGGTACTCAATTTCTTTTTCAGTGCGTTGCATTTCTTCAGTGTTTGGGTATAAATGACTAGTTGTGCTGGACGATTTTATATCATTTGATTAAGTCGTGCAGCCGTTTTAATCAACCGATTTTTTTTTTCGGATTCAGGGTCTTCATTCTTTGCCCGATAGTGGAAATCAGGTAAAATTGCTGATGCTGAGAATCTGGCTTGTACCCTGGAAATTACAAACGAGTCATTAAAATTCAAACAGTGCTTAGTTTCCTAGATGCTGGTGCTTAGAAATAAAGGAAAGATATTTTGTTATACCGATAGGTATCTGGTGAAACAAAAGATTGGTTGACTACCTGACAGGATTAAAATAATTGTAAAAAAATGCTGACATCAGCAAATTTCTGTTCTATAACTGGCGGATAGTTTCTTCAGTTTATCTAAATAAAAAGTGTATAGAAAACACTAGCAATATCTATATGAAATAATGTGTAGGCTGTAAGTAATATTAATTGCAAAATATAAATGTAAGAAAAATCTAAAATGTACCCGTGTAAAAAAAAATTGCCCATGTTATCAGTTCTCGGGTTTTTTTGGTAAATCTACAAAACATTCCCTATCTTTTGATACCGAAATTGTTAATGTACAATTTACTTCCCGGTTCGGCCTGTTTCAAGGCTAAATCCACTGGACTAAACGTCGACGTTGAGTTGTTAATTTTGCTAACTCCTTCAATGTCCCGATTAGTTGAATGGGAAAGCCAAAACGATTGCTTTGGGTCCGGTGAGTGTTTATCTAGTATGATTCGAATCCTTGGCGGCTTTTCATTCCTCATGTTTGCTACGCCGTAATATGAGACCACTTCACCGTTTTATTGCGTTTTTGTGTTTTTGCATCACGCCATGACCTAGTTTCAACCACATGGCAATGTTGCAACTGTGGCGTGACCCTTATTCTAATTTGTATATACGGAGCAAACGACCCCTATTGAAGGTCATGTATTTTGTGACGTCACCAATTCAATTCGTGTGTAGGTACGGCTTCAAAAATTGTACGTGCCGATTGTGTTTGTCGACATAGTTCGTTCCTGCTTAGTACAAACAACGACAGCATGTACCAACAATCATACACAACGACAGTTGGCATTACATAAATACGTAAGTATTTGGCTTTTTCATTGCAGTAGTATCTGGCGCACCAGTAACATCGACTACTGAAGTTTGAGGGGGAAATGCCATTCATGGACGGAAATGCATGTGCGTGTTCGTTCCCGATCGTTACGTTGTATCTCCTAACGGCAGTTACGATATCGTACGATTTTATGCGTACGTGTGTAGGTCACCCGACACTGTGTATGTGAGCTGCAAGGTCAAAGTTCGAGAGTTTCCGGAACAGACCAATCCTATTTGCCGGAATCCGGAATTCGGTCTGAAAGAATGCGGTGTTGTCAACTGGAGCACAACAACGATTATTATTCCTTACAGTTTGATACTTACTGTATACTTATCATTATCTGCACTGGAGTGAAGTGGCCTTCAGTGTGGTATGTAAATACGTTGAAACTAGCGAACGCTACCTCCATCAAACGCCGGAGAAGTTAATGAACCCTATTTTAAAATAAGCATGACCCTCCTTAATTTAGTCAATTTAATGAAAAATTGAAGAAAAAAAAACTGTTTCCCACAACACACACATATTTCGTTTTTAGTTTAAAAATAGTTTTTGCAAATGAGTTTTGTTTTTTGATATTTTCGCTAGACACTGTGTGTGTTATAACTATATAAGTCATATAAAGTACGTTTTTAGACAAATGTCATTTAAATATGTGCTGAAAAAACGCTCCCGCAGAGGTAAAATCAAGAGAGGGGGTCACGTGACATGTAAAGACTGACATGAAACGTTCAAATGTCACGACATGCCCAAGTGACTGCTGTGTAATGGAAATCAATTCGCAAATCAGTTGTTGAATAGTATGTCGACTAGTGTAGCACATGGCACCATAGTCATTCATATTATTACCGTTATATTTGAAGGAAATAAATAGGAAACAATTATTTATTTGGTTGCTCAAATAGATATAGTTATGTTAATTTAATGGACTTTATTGTTTCAAATACAAATCTTAAAATAACCTATATCATACCTAAATGACACGTTTAAATATACATAATTGTATATAGAAATATCAAGCAATTTTTAACGTTATAAACGATTACTACTAATTTGAATAAAAATTAATGACAGCCAGGGGGATATTCATTTAATATCTTGTTTCTTTTGATTCCTTAAATTGTGATTGTATACACCTGCTTTGCAGTAATTGACGGGCGTCGTAGGCATGTTGGTCTTGGCTGCTAAGAAACACAGACATAGCAAACTTCGTTCATTTTTGTCAACAGTAATTTGTGCGTCTAGGATTGCAGTTCTTTGAAGAGTGAATGAGAAAGGAAACCTATGAGTTCAACAAAATTTGACGAATTAATGAGCAGTTTACAATCTAGCATTCACATAAAAACTGTCAACAGTGATCGTAACAGTGGTAGCCCTAGTGACAATTCAACGCTTTGTATGACGGGGTGCATTTCCATGTTGTTTTCAACACATGAAAAAACTAACATGTTGTTTTTTCAACATATCCATCCAGCTTGAAATACCAATAATATGGCATCACAGCCCAACGCAGATGGTGGTTTGTATGCATGGATCATCGTGGCTGGAAGTCATGTGGTACAGGCCATATATATGGGAGATATTGCTGGTTCAAGCTTATTTTTCGTGATATTCACAGAGTATTTCCAAGAAGGCGGCGGAAGGACATTCGCAATAGTGAGTTTACAGACTTGTGTGCCCATACTGATAGGTAAGGTAGATATTTTAAGTTTTCGCAAAAGATACCATTATTTACTATCCCTAATAATGGTCAACTAGTTGCTCCATTGCGTCATTTTAACTGAGATAAACAGTGTTACAGGGACTAATTTGGATCAAATCCGATCCGAATGTATCATTTTGTCTTAAGATAAGTGATATCCCGTTCGGTATAATTATTTTGATGTTTTAATAACATGTCATATGCAGTTTTAAAGTCACTGTTGTTTGCCATCATAACATACATCATAACATGTAATCGGATACGGCGATTTGACAGTGGCGTTCTTTAATTTCACTTCTGATCTATTTTTTGAGCTGATGTGCGAAAAAGTGCGCTTATGATTGACGTTGACACGATATAGGTAGCATGGCAACTAGGGACCTAAAAACAGGTCTAAACAGGTTTTTGAACTTCGAGCATGAGGAGATGTGTACGAACATTTTCCAATATTCGAGACGACAGATGATGCTGTGTATCCGTCACACGTAAATAAACATTAAGTACGAAAGTGTAAATAATATTTGCACTCGAAAATCTCTAACATAGAACGTACCGTGTTAGGCGTGATAAGCAAAACTAAAATATAATGTCAAATTAATAATTTATTTTAATAATTTTGGGTGACGTATTTTTTAGTTTTACTACACAATTTTTATTTTCACAGCCCCACTTGTCGGTGTTTTAACTAAACGGTTCGGTTGCCGCCCATTAGTGATAGCTGGAGGGTTATTATCGATGGTTGCCAACCTCGTCACCTCGTTCGCAACTAGCTTGAAATGGATGTATTTCAGTTACGGCATTATCCAAGGTATTTGTACAATACACAATGACTACGTCATAAGTTAGAGGCGATGTCAAGCATTATAATACCATAAACAAACAAGTCATTCACTACTGAACCTTCGATCAGTGCCCCCTCCAACATTCTAATCAACTGACTTTTCACCAAAGAACTCAATATTCTATACTCGTGCGGGCAAGATGATAGGTTCTTGTAGCAGGTGAAGAAAAAAATCTCATAAAATAGCGAGTTTCCTCGGTCGTGTCGTTAAGCTCAAAAATAAACTAAATTCTCATCTTAATAGCGACAGAAAACTACAATTCTGTGTTTAAATACACCTAAACTACAACATTTTGCATTAACATACTTAATCAGACTTGTGAATGATGGTGTGTACTTTGCATTATGTATGTTATAAATATAGAAGTTTCTGTTGAATGATCGATGGAAGGCGATTTTAAACTCATTTTTGAATTTGTGCACTGTTAACTAGAAAATACCCATGATACTTCATTTTAAATTTTGCTAGTTTCTCTATTTTGGCACTATAATGCAAATATTTTTACTGTTGAATATCCGTGAACATATCCCCACTACTGCATTTGTACAGAACGGTTTTGGTTCAGTATGTTATTTTGGAGGTTTCAGCATGGAGCTTAATGTGTGTAGCCAGCTGACTTAACAGTGAATAACTTGTTTGTCTGTTCATGGCATTGTAAAGTTCGAAATTGTCTAAATCCACTAAACTAAAACTAGATAACAATTTTTATACGTTAACATGGAGTTATTTCTTTAAGGATTTGGACTTGGACTTCTCTATGCCCCAAGTATAGTAATTATTGGACAACATTTCACAAAACGTCATGCCCTGGCGAATGGGATAGTATTTGCAGGAGTTGGAGTTGGTATGATAACATTTCCACCATTATACGAGCTCCTAATAAGAAAATATGGATGGCGGGGCGCTCTTATCGTTATATCCGGGATTTATTTGAATGTAGCTGTGTGCGGACTACTGATGAGACCGCCTTACCCGTACAGGAAACAAGCTAGGAAATTGACAAATAATAGAAGATTGTCTGAAGAAGAAGTGAATAACAGTGTTGACGACAGTGCCTTGAATGATACCGGTGAACATGGCGTACCGACATCTGAACAACGATCTGTAGCCAGATATATCTGTTCATCTTTACACAACTCACCCGTTATTATGTTGTGGCGTCATAATTCTTGGTTGAGAGTAGTATGCGCTGCTGGATTACTGACAGGCGTTGGACATTATATTGCATTATTTCACATTGTGTCTAAAGCCGTGCACGAGGACATCCTCGGATTCGATGCCGCCTTGCTCCTCACCGTCTTTGGTGTTGCCAACATGATTGGACGAGTTGCACATGGTTGGTTCATCGATCTCGGTTACGTCTCCCCGATGGCGGTGTTCGCGGTAACACTCATTTTAGCTGGTGCCTTTTTATTGACGATGTCCTTGACCAATGGCATGTATGCAGTGTTCGCCTCGGTCTCGGCTGCATATGGCTTAAGTCTAGGTATAGCTGGTCCGCTTTACGCAGTAAGCTTAAAACTGTGTGTTGGTGTTCATGACTTACCGACTGCTATTGGTTGGTATGTTCTTTGCTCCGGCATCGGAAGTATGATTGGTCCGCCAGTTGCAGGTATATGATGATTTTAACATAATTACAATTAAAATCAATACGTTACCATATCGGTACATGGATCTCATTTAGTCTAATGACCCAGAATGCTCATGCGCATTTATGTTAGAGATGCGCTTCTAGGGCAATTGTAGGTCCGAAATTGATTCACCATGAGAGAGGTCACCACAGATAATGGCCGTCGAGATCGCGTTGAGAACGAGAATGCCACGAAGAGACTCACCCGTCATCGCGCCCACTGTTCCACATGCTACATACAGAAACAATGTGCGCGGGGAAAAACAAGTCACGTGACTCTCGCTCTAAGCGATACCTCGATGGTAATTTGCCTGGAAGGTCTATTTTCTTCATAGAAGTAAAATGATGGTTTAAGCGGGAAGCGAGGGTATTTGGTAGCGAATATAAGACCTCTCTGGAGAAAATTGACTTAGCATTCTGGGTCAAATTCAGGGGTCAGAATTCACCCACTGTCACAGTGTGGCGCGCTTTCTAGATTTCGTAATATAATCCCAAGGCTAAAAATGTACTCCATGGAACTTTGGCGCATGATAGATCCGATCGACAATTCTAGTATAGTTTAATATCCTTGGGGTAATACCGATCACTCAAACTAACTATGATATATAATGGTAGTATATAACTTTCCTCTGTAGGTTGGCTGTATGACGTAACCTCAAACTACAATATATCATTCATAATGGGCGGAGTAACGACGATTCTTGCTGGCTGTGTGGTTCTGGTGCAACTCAGATACCTGAGATATAAATCAAAAAGGCTACCCAGTGATTGCCAGTATGATCCAATCGCGTACAGCGATGGCGCCACAGAGGAACACAAGGCTGGTGTAGAAAAGCTTGCATGGATGGAGACTACGCTGTGATGGTTATGCGAATCATGTTTCAGTTTTCTGCAAGATGGGAGCAGTACATCGCTGATGTGTAGTATAATATGTATCAATTATATGTGCACAACTGGGGATTGACTTAACTTAGTGCCTACGTGAAATACGGAACTTCACACTAGAACGTACGAGATTTCGTAATATATATTTGGAATTACGGAATTGAGACTAGACACCAACATGTTTTCATTTCTTAATATTTTTTATTTCAATGTTTCATGCTGACAGCACCGCCCAATGTTGACGATTGTAATTGCGAAGCGAATTTCAGGTTCGGTAAGTTGTTTACAGAAATGTCATACGTTGAAAGTATTTAATATTGTGTGATAGGTATTTTTAATGTTTCGAAACCTTTCACTTAGGTAATCGGGATTCGATTGTTCTCCACGCTAGACTTACAAAAACACACACAAGCTCAGTTCATGTTGCATTCGATTCTCTGCTTGTCTCTCTCTTTCTCCCCGAGACAGCTTAAAATCACTTTTTATTACTTGTCAACCATTAGCCAATTACAATACAGTATAAGAGACTTTAAGGCCTTGACTTCAAACACACAGCCAATCACATGAAAGTTTTACACATCATAATACAATTGATTAATCGTCACTATATTAGGAAAACCACTATCATATTGTCAACGTCAGTTTATATTTATGGGTTTTAATAGTCTTGCAATAACATTCCACAAAGACACCGTATAAGTTTAAAATCGCAAACATCATTAGTTTTGGGTTACGACCAAAGTACCGCATGAGCTTGAAATTGCAAACTCATGAGATGTATCGGCTGGTCTCGACCAGTTCCGCCATCTGGCCTCATCATTGACCTTTATCAGTAATTTAACCTTTATCAGTAGATGTCATGGCAACCACTATTAAGCTGAAATATAAATCATGATATTTGTACGTACTATGTCTCAGTTGTGTATTTTTTTGAAAGATTTTCAATTTGTATAATTTGCAAAATGTAGTTGAAAGTCCTTTCAATTTCGGGGTAAGTAGGCTCTATATTAAATCTGACATGTTCTACTGACATATGTCGTCGTTTTATCATTTAATTTATCATTTATCAAGATATTATTGTCTTTCAGTAAATCCCATCATTTATTGCTGTTCGAATTCTGCTCTAGGTACACGATAACTAACCTCGTTATGTCGACTCGGGAGGCGCTGTCACAGGGAGGACGCAGATCTGCAGTGTCAAATGAACTTGCGAATACACTCATTTCACTCTAAGTTGCCCGACCTATATTTTCAGATATCAGAATATATACCTGCCATACAAAACAATGTCCTAAAATAGTCAAAACATTGTCACTTTATTTTGTACATTAGTTATTGGAACTTATGAACGTTGATAACTAAATGAATACATATGAAAATTTGTGCTTACAACTGGTTTTTAATCCGTGTCGAAAACGTGCGCAGAATGGTCGTTTTGTGCACGTTTTCGAGACGGCTTATCAGCTACCTCAAGTGCCAAATCCATGAAATAAACAACCAATGTCAATAGAGTAGCCTAGGTGTTAAAATGGATTAAGTACTGGCAAACCAACTTCTGTATAGGTATGTTTCTAAACGCTTGCTTTTTAGCTGATTTGGTCATCATGTTTGAACTCAGAAGCCCGCAAAACCTAGTATTACATGTGAGAACGAAACAAATCCGTCGAGATTTCACGCTTTCCCGTAAAAGGGATGCTGGATGTTTCCCTTTCTGGACTCCCTCCCCGCGTATACTAGTACTGGTACAACCATGGATTAGTACCTTCCATGGTACTACCAACTCTAACCATGTCCCCATTTGGTGACGCATGTCAATTATAAATGGGCATCAATACTCATTTCGCCCAATATTTCGCTTTTATAACATTTTATAACATATCACTTAATTTCCGACCGGAAACACGACCATGTTTTTATCCCTTTTTTTTCTCACTCGCTTATTAAAAACACTGACCGCTTGTTCAAACACTGAACACTGGCACACGAGTTGTCGAAATGGTTGCTTTAGTGCTAAAGTTTGAGGATTCAATGAGTATTAACCATTATTTAATTTCGAACGACACTTCCAAACCATCATACTTTGTTTTGTTCGCGAACGTACAGCGGGACTGTGTTCCGTTTGAATCCAGGGCAGAGAGCAGATACACCAGGAACATATTGATGCCACGGCCATGTACTTAGTATTTAAAATGCGAGCATGCAGACGGGCGATATTTCTGGGTTCGCGCGGTCGAAAAAATAAGCGAAAATTATTCAACAGGCGGTTGCAAAAGCGATTAAAAATGATAATCGAAAAGCAGAAGCGAGCAGGAGGTTGGATGAAATTAGTGCCGTACATTCAGGTCCTTTGTAAAAATACAATCGGCCAAGATCTATATCATTCTGAGGCACGCTAGAGACAGACAAAATGCAGTTTTAAATATTGACACCGTTCGTATTTTTTAAATGAGTCAAAAAATAAATAAATTGTATGCTGCTTAAGCGATGATGGATCGAAACAGACTCGTTTTGCAAGTTTTAACGGCTACGTTCTGCTGAAGATATAAGACTTCACTTTCGGAGTTATTACCGAAGATAATGTACAACAGCAAAAAACAACAACATTTGGTTATGTGAAATAGAGTAGCATTCATGTAGGTCCAATCAGTACTGTTGTATCGTCTATTTCGTCAACCGAACGTTACTACCCGGACCTGCTCGTCGATTATTATTGCAAATGTCATTTTTTTCCAGAATCAATTGGGTATAAGTACGTTATTTTAGAATGATTTTCATTTGGTTTCACCAAAGACAATTGTCTTTGGTTTCACTGATTTATCATATAGCATTACAAACAGGAAGTCCTCGGCATGGGTCAGAGTACTAGTATACCCCAGACCACTCGTTTTGATGAATGGTCTCGGTGTGGCTTGTGGGTAAGAATAGAAAATGAATTTCGGTGAGGTTGTGATTATTTGGATTTTTGAGAACGGATTTTTACTATTGAAATGAAATTATCACGTCTAGGGGTGAATTGTTAATAGGTGAAGTGATGTTAAAAACATAAGTAGTTCATCTTCTTGTGTACACCGCAACAACAAAGGTATATTTTCTAACACAGATCTCCAGTCAAGAGGGTGGCGTTTGGACGTAACCCCGGAGTTAAACCATAGACAATATAGTATGAAAGACAAGCGACTCCAGCAATTCTATTGTAGCAGGGTAGGCTGGAAAAAAGTTAAGCTGATTTAAACTAACCGTTAACATAAACTAAATATTTATTTCGATTTCTCGTTAAGGTAGAGATGCCTGACAGGTATTTTAATTAGTTAATTAGGCAACCAAGATGACCTCCCTTGTCCACAAAACTATATACAGCCAAAACAAAGTCAGCTTAGACATTCAGTTGTGAGACATGACAAAATAAACGGTGTCAGTGATAGATTTCGCGAATGAAAGAACAAAATAAACGCAATCAAAGGCGCCGACCACGCGCGTCAAGTTCGAAATATATAGAAATTACGAGAAATTTCGCCTGCATCTTTCACTCACGCAAACGCACACACATGCTATTTCCGTATATTGAATACGTTGGTAACGGAGGGGACAAGTTTAAATCATCTTTGTATTAACACAACTTGAAAGCAACAGTCTCACACTGAATATATGTTTATAAATTATCAAACTAAACAATCAATGAAGCGGACTGCGTAATTTCGTTGATGAGAGTCGCCTACGGTATTCCATGGGTATTCTAAATGGCCGTTGCTGATCACGAGTTCCCGTGTGTAGATGATTTGCTCGATGTTTTTTTTCCGATTTTGATGACGGTGGAAATGATAGTGAAGAAGATCCAAACGCAGTAGACACAGCAATTCATGTTAACAACTCTGTGTGTGTGATTCAGAGCCCGGGCATCAACATCGAAAATAGCAAAGATTTGCGTTTTCTTGATCGTCACGTAAAAAGAAACCCTTTGAAACGCTAGCAAAAAAAACGAAAATAGTGAAAATAAAACAATAAAGACAATCGTGCCTCATTTATTCACAAGTATTCGAGTTATTTTGTTGAAATTATTAATAAAAACAGGGTATAACGTAGGTAGACGTGCATTCAGGCTGCAAGACTGGACGTGTAGTCAAGATGGCGACAGACGTGAAAACGGAAAACGGAATGAAAGTCTATTAAAAAAATGCGAGACAGACAACAAAAAACAAGCTTAGTCAGTGAAAATAACAAAATTTGACGATTCGTGCATCATGGAAACAATAATATTCGTGTTTTTTGTCGAATACGGGGTACAAACGTACACATGCATTCCGTTTGAAAGAGTGTGAATAAGTAGTCAAAATGACGACAGACATGAAAACGGACGGATTGAAAGTTAATTTCAAAATAAGTGCAAGACAGAGAACAACAAAAAACGAGCACAGTCGGTGGAAAATAACATAATAAGAAGATTCATGCATCATAAAAATTAAAATATTCGAGTATTTTGTCGAAAACGGGGTACAACCTTAGACATGAATTCCGGTTGAAAGAGTGTGAGCTATTGTCAAGATGGTGACAGACGAGAGAACATACGGATTCAAAGTCTGTTTGAAAACAAAATGCGTTGCAGAGAAAAATAAAAAACGAGCATAGTTGGTAAACAATAACATAATAAGATTCATGCACCATGAAAACAAAAATATTCAAATATTTTGTCGAAAATGGGGTACAGACTGAATATAACATGTACGGAAACATTACTGCCGTCTGAAACTAACTTTTAATTTTATTCAATTAATTAGTGACATCGCATGGAAGTAAATATGACGTCATTGTTTACTTGCTCATCATAATATTCCAGCCCTGCTTACGTTGGGCATACGGCGTTTGACATTGGTGTTACTATACTACTATACTGTCTATGGTTAAACAGGGCCCAAATTGACAGGGAGTAAAACACGGAAGTGGAAGAGCTGTCCATGCATTGACCAATCACACAAGAGCTCACAAACACCAACGAAATATTTGTTGTTGTACTTAACAAATGGGTTTGGCACTAAAAACAATGGAACGTTTATAGGCTTAACGTTGGATTTAGATCGTGTTATAATCCAAATCCCCTACTAAGACTTGTAAGCACCAATTTTCATATGTAAATAAAGAAGATAGCATTATGTTTACTTTGAGTATGTTTTACTTCAATTCAGAGTGCTTTGTTGCATTCTTTGCACATGGTTGGCCCCACAATTCTGGTTCTCCATGCAGGGAGGCGATTACTGAAGCGGGCACTTCCTGATATGATTCAAGTTCATCCGTTATTGGTATTATTAAAGCAAGCCCAAAATATAATTACTTAAATATACGACCATACGAAATGAATTAATAATGTTAAGAAATAGCACTGCACGAAATAACTTTAATCCATATGAATACTTGCAGCTGTATTTTAGTAGAATACACACATATTCACTACAATCCATGTGAATACAGGCTAGCTTAATACAGGCTGAATAGAGCCATGGGTATTCATAAGTATAAGCACTCATTCAATACAGCGTGAATATAGTTGAATACAGGAAGTATTCACCTAGAATACTTCCTGTATTAGCCTGGATAGAAAGTGAATTCATGTAAGTCCAACAAAGTAGTATACAGCATGTATTCATGGTTACTCAACATGTGTTCATGTGAATAGCGCCATCAGGGTTCATTTGTAGAAATGATCATGGCATGGGATTGAAGTTGAATATTTGATCCAATTTTGAAGTCATAATCATTCTATTTCCTTAAATTTAATGCATGTTCCCATAACTGTGTTCAATATATCCGCAGATAATAGCTAGACATGCACTCCATTTTATTTAGAACAATATGCTAATTGCAAGAAAAGGGATTGAATTTCTACAATGGACATACCATATTTGCTCTATTAGAATTGCACCTCCAAAAGAAATATATATATATATACAAGTGCAAACTGATAGATTTGTATAATTTAAAGAGCCAAACTTCAGTATGATCTACAAGTCACTCTCTATTTACGACACGCATGTGCTACTAATATAGCAAATATGGTACATGTAAAACAATTTAAAGAACCCTTTCTGAAAGATTTCACATCTGTGGTTCCCAATCTCATAAACTGTGAAAAATTATTCTTACAGGTTTCAAAACATGAAATTATGGTATGGAAATTTATTTCAAAGGCGTTATAAAAATATAATATGGAATACAGTTTACTTGCCTGACTTGCAAATGGGGATTAAAATATGCAATATCCATATGCAAGTATGGATTAAAGGGACAATGGATTAAATTTGTAAACAGTTCGCACTCATTAATATACGGCTGGGCAAACTATTTAGTGGAGTACAAATAATCAATATAACAAAGTAGTTCAGTACAAAAACATTTTTTATTTCTCTATAAAAATAATAATATAAATGGTGTTATATTACTACAATGAAATGCGCAACACTAATAACATTAAGATAAATTTTAAAAATGGCAAAGTGCAGCTCCAGTAATTTTCCTGGTTAAAATGGGACAAATACAAACAAACTGTTTCAGGCAACATTTTATTTTTAGTGAGCTATATTCTATTGTAATTGATAAAATGCAGATATATATGGACAATGATTCTCTGATTACCATGTTATATTTCAGCATTAAAATCTAAAATTTCACAGCTGATGAACTTTGAAAAAAATCCATACCGTGTATGAAGCGCATCTCCAATAGAAGCACATATATTCTATCTATCTGGTTAAAAAAAATTGCTAGTGATAAACAGGCAAACATGGAATAACAACATTAACCTTCTCACCAGAAGAACGATAATATGGAAACCTTACTTTATAATGTGTGAGTACACAAAGACCTTGAATTCTCTGGATAGGAATAAATGCTGCCCCACTCGCACTCCCAATCTCTGTTCCCCAAACTCCTACATGGCATCAATATAAACCAGGGTTGTGGCCTTTATTTTGCCTGTATAAACCAAGGTTGTGGCCTTTATTTTGCCTGTATAAACCAGGGTTGTGGCCTTTATTTTGTCTGTATAAACCAGGGTTGTGGCCTTTATTTTGCCTGTATAAACCAGGGTTGTGGCCTTTATTTTGCCTGTATAAACCAGGGTTGTGGCCTTTATTTTGCCTGTATAAACCAGGGTTGTGGCCTTTATTTTGCCTGTATAAACCAGGGTTGTGGCCTTTATTTTGCCTGTATAAACCAGGATTGTGTTCTTTATTTTGTCTGTATAAACCAGGGTTGTGGCCTTTATTTTGCCTGTATAAACCAGGGTTGTGGCCTTTATTTTGCCTGTATAAACCAGGGTTGTGGCCTTTATTTTGCCTGTATAAACCAGGGTTGTGTTCTTTATTTTGTCTGTATAAACCAGGGTTGTGTCCTTTATTTTGCCTGTATAAACCAGGGTTGTGGCCTTTATTTTGCCTGTATAAACCAGGGTTGTGGCCTTTATTTTGCCTGTATAAACCAGGGTTGTGTTCTTAATTTTGTCTGTATAAACCAGGGTTGTGGCCTTTATTTTGCCTGTATAAACCAGGGTTGTGTTCTTAATTTTGTCTGTATAAACCAGGGTTGTGGCCTTTATTTTGTCTGTATAAACCAGGGTTGTGGTCTTTATTTAAAGAAATAAAGCGATTGCAAAGTTGATAAATTGATTGGTAATTTGAACTAAGGATTTTTATTTTATAAATTAATCGTGGAAAGTTCCGGTCAGCAATTAAATCCCTCGTTAACGAGTTTCAAACCGTCGAATTATCGTCAGAACCATGTAGAGGTCATAGGTCAAATAGTCGGCCATGATGGCACGAATCAGTTGAAAAGATCGCACAAAGTTGGGAAAGCGATGGGAAAGTTAGTAGATATAGTTGCAAAATTGACCTCAGTGGTTGACCTACTGTGCCCACAATAAAACCTTAGAAAAATTAATCAACAATTTAGTAAAAGCAACATACCTGTTAACAGACTTTAATACGAGATCGCCGTATAATAAAACACCGTACAAAGTCGTGTAAAGTAATTGTAAAGTTGGCATATTTAATTGCAAATGTTCACTTACTGGTTGTTCAATTTACCCCTGCAGTTAATAGTTGGAAAATTAATCAAAAGTCAAGTAAAACAAACTCAAAATCTTATATTTGACGGCCATATGATCTCAATGTATAATATTATGAAACGTCGTCCAAAGTTCTGAAATTAGAATGAAAAGATGGTATATTTGTTTACAATACTCCCCTAAGTGTTTGCCTACCGAACCCCGCAGTTATATGATTGGAAACATAATCAAATGTCGGGTAAAAGTAAGCACAAAATGAATAATGTTAAGAAATAGTGTTCACAGTTGTGCAAAGCGATTGCAAAGTTGTTAAATTTGATTGGGAATTTGATCTAAGTGTTTGTATTCTTTAAATTCAACGTCAAAAGTTCCGATAAGCGATGAAATGCCTCGTAAACGAGCCTAATACGTCAAATTATCGTCAGAACCATGTAGAGGTCATAGGTAAAATAGTCGGCTATGATGGCACTAATCTGTTGAAAAGATCGCACAAAGTTGAGAAGCGATAGGAAAGTTAGTAGATATAAATGCAAAATTGACCTCTGTGGTTAACCTACTGTTCCCACAATAAAACGTTAGAAAAATAATTAAAGCGCAACGTATAAAAAAGACCATACAAATGTGTGTAAAGTGAATGTAAAGTCGAAATATTTGATTATAAATGTTTCCTTACTGGTTACCGTAATTATCCCTGCATTTAAAAGTTGGAAAATTAATCAAAAGTCGAGTGAAACTAAGTCCGAATCTTATATTTGACGGCCATACGTGTAGAGTGTATAATGTTATGAAACATCGCCCAAATTTCTAAAAATTGAATGAAAAGTTGGTAGATTTGATTGCAATAGTACCCTAAGTGTTTGCCTACCGAACCCTAGAGTTAAAGGATTAGAAACATAATCACATGTCGGGTAAAAGTAAGCACAAAATATATAAATATACGGCTATAAGTACTGAATGAATAATGTTAAGAAATAGTGTTCAAAGTTATGCAAATCGATAGCAAAGTTGTTGAATTTGATTACGAATTTGACCTAAGTGATCGTGTAATGTATGAAAGGGGAGGAATAATGATGAAATAAGACAATAGTATAATACAGAAATACAATTGCACGTGAGTATAGTGCATTGCTTCATAGTTTGAGACAGCAGGAAGTTATGCAGGATAATTTGTATTTTTTGTATGTTTGGCAAACGGTGATAATATTACATTCAGACGGTTTTGGGCACAGTGTGCCGAATGAACGAGGAATTTCAATTTCATGAAAGCCAAGCGGGAACATTAAAAAAGCCAAAACAACAACTTTATCACAAGATCTCGTAATAACAGCATGAGATAATAATAGCACGAGATCTCGTACTAATAACACAATATCGAGTTATTACGAGAGATCAAATATATGAGTGTGGTGTAAATTATAAATTTGATGGTTTT
The DNA here is from genome assembly GCF_978046115.1 of Saccoglossus kowalevskii. NCBI lineage: Eukaryota > Metazoa > Hemichordata > Enteropneusta > Harrimaniidae > Saccoglossus > Saccoglossus kowalevskii. Next base: position 20,012,675 of record NC_140651.1, read on the forward strand.
CTAATTTGTCTGAAAAATAAGAAAAACCAAATTCATGATGGAAAATAAATACCTGCAAATTTAGTTCATGTGTTGTATACCATTCACTGTTTGTGTCCTATGTCAGATTAGAATTGAATTTAGAAGTTTTTAAAATCAAACCATCTCAGTTCCTTTAAATTGCGGCGGTCATTGCGCCGCATGCATATGGGACTCGTGGCGACGTACACAACGCAGAGCTAGACTGTGATGTAGTATTTCACACGAATACAGTTTGAAAACTTGAAAACTAAAAATCCCCGGCCTGCAAAATATTAGTACTGTCGAATTGCACCTTAATTTCAGTAATGTGTCGGTGTAGTTGCCCTATCAACGTCGCTGGTTACATATTAACTTCACTCATCGATGTCGGACTGGAGAAGTTGAATATTAACTTTGATCTATTTCGTCACTCAGAGAGATTAAAGAACTATTACTACGCGTGCGCAGAAGTGTCCGACCTTTGTACATCAGCCATGACACTCGTAATGGTCTACCACCATCCATGGCGATACAGGGGATGCTCACTGTAAGGTCAGAAATATGTCCGTATTCAACATAAACACTCTGGTATGTTAACTACGAATGAATATTGTATCAACGTAGCATTGTCGGTGTACTGACTTCCGCCTTGACGTTGTTACGCCTGGCAGCATTGACCTGATACGTTATTTGTGTTAACATAAAGTTCATTCTTTTTGATTGCTGCATGACCTCGGAATAATCACTACAGTAGGAACTATAACGTGGCATTTCGAGTTCCCGTCTGATGATATCCCAACATTAGTAATTATCTGTATTAGTAATTATTATCGCACATGAAAGTGAAACATAGCATGAACTTTGAAATTAATCCGTGGATTCTCCTCGTTTATCAAAATTGTAAAGTCTATAATGATAAGACCCACATCTTATGACTAATGAATAATGGTGACGTCACTCGGAATAATGCTGTTATTTTGTTTATTCATGTCTAGCGATTCAAGAATGGACCATGTCATGGTAAAGCGACTGTAATCGCTTGTAGTTGAACAAGACAGCATATTTTTACTGGAATGCGTACATAATGAAGAAATGCTTGCACATTACGCTGCCGGTTGTCTTGGTAACCACTCTGTTCTTCCTTGTGAATCACCGTTACAACAAATCGATAAACTTATCCGTCAGACGAGGAGTTAGGGAGCTACTGCCCTCGACGGCGTGGATGGAAATTCCTTACAGAAGTGATGAAGATGTTATGAATTTAAAACAGAAAATGTCGCTGGAGGGCGGCAGTTGCACCTGTTCAAACATGCGCGCACGAGGTCCGATTCACGGACCATTCACGGATAAACTCAAGGAACGGAGAAGCAAAGAATTGAACAACTGGAAAAACGATATGGATGCAAAGTCCGAACCGATGGTTCTGTGCAGAATGATATCTCCCATGTCGTACGTTGGTGGCGGTATAATAGTGGAACCACTGAAATCTGTTAAGATTGTGGGTCTTTCAATCGACAAAAAAGCTCTAACAGAGGAGAGAGCGAATAAAATTAAGCTTTACATTCAGTCTACGAAACGACTTGGGACATTATATTTTGATAAGTCAAACGTGTCTCTTGTGAATATTACTGTAGAAGGAAACGCAACATCCACCTTAAAACTATCGTTCAGCTCACCGAGCGACAATCTCAATTCGCTACTGGAGAAGTTAGTGTACCGCAGCATTGTTTACGACATTGACATCCGGGATACCGTGGAAGTAAAACTGATCGATTTCAACGTCGTCATACATATTCATGTACGCAAGAAGCCTCGTCCCAGGCTTTACAACTTGCAACAAATGGACGATATCAGTAGAAAGGTAACTATAGTAACAAAGACATTTGAGCGTTACAACTGCATAGAGACCCTCGTTCGCAGCGTGAATACATATTATCCTGACATGCAGATAATAGTTGCCGACGATTCAGAAGAACCACAGACAATTGACGGGTTAAATGTACTACAATACATCATGCCATATAAGGAAGGATGGTTCGCTGGTCGCAACCTCGTTCTGAGTCAAGTAAAAACAAAATATTTTGTGTGGGTGGACGATGATTTCATTTTTACTGCTGACACAAAGTTAGAAAATTTTGTCGAAAAATTAGAGGACCCTCGAGTAAACTTGGACATGATCGGTGCGTTCTTCGAGGATGTAAATGGAACCAAATATATCCAGAATATGTTCTTTAAAACAGTTGAGATAGTTCCCGGGGACGAGGATGGAAATTGCATGGCTAGGGGCCAGGGGTTTCAAAGAAATATTGAAGAGTACCCGCAATGCATGCTGGTTGATTTGGTTACGAATTTTTTTATGGCGAAAACCCAGACAATTAGGGCAATAGGTTTCGACCCAGAATTCGAGCGTGTCGGTCATACAGAATTCTTTCTTGATGGGTTTGGCAGGATGAGGGTAGCAAGTTGTAAGGATGTGTTTATACTTCATAAAAGCGAAAACAGCGTGAAGTATTCCAAGTTCAGACGCGGGTCTGTTGGTAGTCACATTGACCTCGTGTATGGCCATGAACAATACGTAATGTTTAAAAACAATTTAAAATGTTATCGTCTAGGATGACCTCTCGGTGCCATCATGATCGATTTTGCTCAGTGTGTTCGCCGGGCGAATATTAACAATCAACAAAATATACATTGATGTTATGAATTCCCTGAGCAATTGAACTCAATTGAATTCAACAACAAAAACAATTCCACGTCATATATTCATGCCATATCGCCAGTACTTTGATGTGATATAAAAGTATCTGATTTGGTTTTTACCGTAACCAGAACAATCTCCAAACAGCACAGTCAGTTGTAATTTGACAAAATATTTCCTGAAGAATCATTTATTGTTATTATGAATGTTTATGATAGATTCACATTTCAGTCGAAGTATGTTTTTGTTTCAAATCGAACTTACAATATTCACCTTTTATAATTGCCCGAAACCCGTACCTGGCAGTACATGTACATTCGCACTTATCCTTCGTACCCACCATGTTTTAATAATAAACGAGTTCGTTAGGGAAACACCGTTGTGCTTTGGTTAACCAATAACGGCAGACCTAACATTGCCTCGTAGGATGTTCATTCCTTTCAACATGCGGTCATTCGTCGGAGTTAACTGCCAAACTATATATATATAGATATTGATTGTACTGTGATGACGTTTAACAACCAGATAACACTTAATGGAAGAGGTTGTATCATTCCAGTTATATCGGGACAGGGGTAACGTGTTCATCACTTGATCAATTTTGACTGCCAAGCGAGTACGTAACTTGTCAGCCATAGCTTTCGCTGATGCATTATGAGGAGTGATAATAATTAATATTAAATATGTGCAATTATTTTGTTGGCATCTCGTATGCAGATTCTGTTTCCATGGTAACTTCAGACAGATTCAGTGATGGGCACTGACTGTCAGACTTCATCGCCTGTAATAACAAAAATAACGTGTGTAATGCCGTTATATAACAATATTGTGCGATATAACACACTTAATAATATAAGGTTATTATGAGGATACCTCAAAGTATACACGAAGACAGTACAGCGCAAATATGCGCGTCGGTCGATGCGACGGCGTACTGTCTGGGTGTTTACTTTGAGGTATCCTCGTAATAACCTTAATATTATACATCTTTTCCTTCCAAGGATTCACCATAGGAATGGCGAAATCAAACAAGTTTAGAATAGAATCAGCGAACTTTTTTGTGCGGAGTCCGGTCAAACCCAGGTGGCAGCCAAGTTTGTTTTTATTATTAGAAGACGCTTACTCGTGTAATCATTCCATATTTGGAATTCGCAATTCTTTATATGGTAGGATGAAAATACCCCGTAAATTACCGCAAAATTACGGCACGCTGGAACTTATGGCGTTACGGTGACAGATGTATAATACTAACATACAATACGACTTTGAGTGGACGACATATAGCTAAGAAGTCTTTTTAAATTGTTTATTATTATTATTTAAAACTAATACATGTGCTGTCGAAACGCAACACCATATCCGTTGCGAAAACAGGATAACCACTTCACCTTAATCCCTGTTCCCATTGGCATTTGATATACGGGTTCCTTTTCCCTTGTTGCTGGGGACAGTGTTGCATAAGGGCCGGTATCATCGTCTTCTGGAACCTAAAATATAGTTGTAGCGTCTATAAACCCATATTCCAGAGCCCTGTGTCTTCTACTGGTAGCTCATGAAAATGTCTATAGATACATATGCCGATTAGCTGGGTCACTCCGTCGTCAATGCGTCTTCCTCACAATAATGAAACAAATGTCCGTAATGATTGATGACAATTTATTTCCTTTAAGTATAACTCAGTACAACCAAACTTTGCAATGAAGTACGAGTACACATATGATGAACGATTGACTGAAATAGCAAATAAATAAAAGAAACAATAAATATCATGTCTCATCTCTACACTAACACATTTTGGCATTATAAATTGACAATGAGTGGTAGACTGACAGCGCCATCTAGTGGCGAAACAACTGACGTAATGCAGCAAAAAATATATGCAAGAAATCTATCACTAACATATCAAATAATCACTTAGAAATCACTAGACATGCGTAATCTATGAAAATATCATGAGCAAGAATAATGTGAAATCATCAAAGTAAAGTACTAAGTGAACAGGGTTTAAAAGCACATGTTATTGCATCATCGGTAAATAAACATTTCATGCCCTCACGCAAATACATGAATTATCACTCAAAAACGCAATCAAATGTTTCATACCGTATTTGTAGATCTTCCCAAGCACAATCGACCTCAGTATAGTCGTATTTCGGTAGTTTCGGTGTTCATTGAACACGATTTGACGTAAAAGTATTTGAAGATCAATAACTTTACCAGCTCTCAGGCAGCAGATAGTGTCTGTGAGTTCGTTATCTACTACCTCCAAAACAAAGTAATAAATGTAACTCGAACTGTAGGTGGCGCTATACCGTCAGCTAACAAAAGGCACATTTAAGTGAAATATAAGATAGGGCTATAGAGCCTAAAATAACATTTCGGTGACAATGACTAAGTAAAAATAATAAAGCAGAACTTTGGCCATAACATTCCGGCCCCTTAATTGTGAAGATCCTGTCGTAACAATTACACAAAACTTTATAAATGCCAAATTCTAAAATTCTTCTAAACTAAGGTGTTTCTATGGGTCAGCATCAAGTCCCACAAATAGTAAGCCATGCACAAGCAGAAAAGTGACATCAACAATGCAACCCATGTATGCGAACCACGCAGACACGCCGCAATCATTCTCACGGTAGGCAATACACGTACCATCCAACCCAATAACTACAAAGCCGGCCATCGAATTTAGATACTTTATGGCAGTGGCTTGGAATTGTCAGAGACACCTTCTACATCTACTTCCAAAAGTAAGCACAGTTTGTCAACGGGTCGCAATAAAACATTGGCCTTGGTCTTCACTTTTCCCATTCGCACTAGACCTTTCCGGTCCTTCATTATCTCAATAACTTTGCCCATTGGCCATGCATTCCTTGGGACGGAATTATCTGCAATCAAGACAATGTCTCCTACGGCAAGATTCCTTTTAGGTTGTAACCATTTTTGTCTTTCTTGAAGCAGCGGCAAGTATTCCCTCAACCATCTTTTCCAAAACATATCCGCCAGATACTGAACTTGGCGCCATCTACGTCTTGCGTAGATATCATTTCTATCAAAGACTCCAGGTGGTAAGTTTTGGTAAGATTGAAGCAACAATAAGTGGTTAGGTGTCAAGGCTTCTAAGTCATTGGGATCTTCGGATACTGTTGAAATAGGACGTCCATTTATTATGGACTCAACCTCGCAAAGGAGTGTCTGGAGTGCCTCGTCATCCAGGTGAATTGTTTGCTCCTTAAAGAGGGAAAACAAAATTTTCCTTATGGTTCTGATTTGCCTTTCCCATATTCCTCCAAAATGAGAGCCAGCTGGCGGATTAAATTTCCAGTCTATGTCTACCTGGTGGAGTGCACTACTAATCTTTGTATGGTTCCACCTATCGATTTCTGCCTGCAGTTCACGCTTTGCACCAACAAGATTTGTACCGTTATCTGACCGAACAGATTTGACATTGCCCCTCCTAGCTTTAAATCTTCTAAAGGCATTAATGCAGGAGTCTGTATCCAGTGAATGAGCAATTTCCAAATGAACTGCTCGAGAGGCCATACATGTAAATATTACTCCATATCTTTTGACTGTACCACGGCCCTGTTTGACTTCAAGTGGTCCGAAGTAGTCGACACCAGTGTGAGTAAAAGGTGGGTGATCTGGTGTTATCCGCTCTATAGGCAAGTCTGCCATCTTCTGCTCACCCACTTTAGCTCTGTAACTTCGACAGGTAACACAGTTAGACACTATCTTTCTGACCATTGCATTGGCACACATGATCCAGTACTTATGTCGTAGTCTGTTCAACATAGTATTTCTACCAAGGTGTCCCACTCCTTTGTGTACATCTTCTAAAATAAGGTTTGACACTGGGGAATCTTTAGGAAGAATAACTGGGTGCTTTGCACTGTATGATAATATTGAACGCGCTAGGCGTCCACCAACTCTTATGAGTCCATCTTCCATCATCGGGTCTAGTTTGTACAAATGACTAGTACGTTTAATTCTTGGTTGATCTGACGTTAATGCTACTATCTCCTCAGAAAAATGCTGGCATTGAATATAAGCCACAATACATTTTTCTGCGCTTCTCAAATTATCTATTGTAAGATATACTTCATTTACTGCTTTCTTTGCATTCAACATTGCTGCCATCTTTAGCTTTCTCATCTGTTCATTCACCATTTTGTCTCTCTCTTCTGGATCCATTTCATCTTTACTTAAGGCTTGTTTGTACTCTTTACGTTTAGCAACCCATCTTTGCAGGTTACATTTGGCCATCAAAATCCAGGCAACTGATTTCTTCAGTTTCATCCAACTGGAGAAGCGTGCAAAGAGTCCATCGATTTCTGTCTCTGGTCCTTGTCCTTTGAGAATCGCAGAGTTAGCTTCTCTTTTAACCTCAGGATCCCCATCTATGATCGTCATAGGTATTGCATTACATTTAGGCCATTCTAATTCAGGTCTCCAAAGAAAGTCCGGACCATTTAGCCATCTCTCTCTACGTATGGAGTCATTCACCTTGAGACCTCTGGAAGCGTCATCTGCTGGGTTGGACTTTGTGTCCACGTACCTCCATTGTGACATCTGTGAGCCCTCTCTAATGGTGTTAACACGATTAGCTACAAAGGTATGAAAGCGGGTACTTTCATTTGCACAGTAGCGAATGACGGACATGCTGTCTGTCCAGAAGAATGTTTCACTGAATTTGAAGTCTAGCTCTCTCTGTATCATTCTATTCATGCGTACCGAAATAGTGGCTGCAGACAGTTCCATGCGAGGGATAGTTACTTTCTTCAGCGGTGCAACCCTAGACTTACCAACCAAGAGGGCACAATGAATCTTTCCTATCTCATTTACTAGGCGTAGATATGACACAGTGCCATAGCCAAGCTCGCTGGCATCCGAGAAGTTGTGGATCTGGCAGGACATTATCTTACCAAAACTTGCAGGCTTGAAACACCTAGGTACCGAGATTGTCTCCAGCTGTGGCAGGTCTGCTACCCATCTGTGCCATTTCTGCAGGTCTTTAGGTCCAATATCATCATCCCACCCAATACCACGATGACACAAGTTTTGTAGGATGATCTTGCCAGGTAATACAAAAGGAGCAGCTAGTCCTATAGGATCGTAAATAGAGCTTATTACTGACAATATACCTCGTCTTGTAGATGGACGCTCTTGAATGTCTATCCCAAATCCTAGCGTATCAGATTCAACATTCCAATACACACCAAGAGCACGCTGGGTGGGGAGATCATCATAACTCAAATTCAACTGCTTCACATTTTTAGCTTGACTGTCTACAGGAATTGATTTCAAGACCGTATGACTGTTGGTAATCCACTTGGTTAAGTTGAATCCTCCTTTGCGGCAGATACTTATCAGGTCTTGTACAACGGATATTGCCTTCGTCTCGGTATCACAGGATTTGAGGCAGTCATCTACGTAAAAGTTCTTTAGAACAGTATCAATGATTTCCGGCTTGAATTCATCCTTATTAGCTGTAGCAGTCTTGCGTAGCGCTGTATTCGAACAGCTTGGTGACGATACTGCACCAAATAAATGAACCATCATTTTATATACTTCAGGTTTTCTATCAAGTTCGCCATTTGGCCACCAATAAAAACGCAGACAGTCGCTGTCATGTATTGGGACCTTTACTTGATGAAACATAGCCTCTACGTCTGCCATAAGGGCTACTGGTTCTTGCCTGAACCGCAAGAGAACACCAAGTAGGTTGTTAGTCAGATCAGGTCCTTGTAGTAACAAGTCGTTTAAGGATACACCGCACCATTTCGCAGAACAATCGAAAACTACTCGTATCTTGTCTGGTTTCTTAGGGTGGTATACCCCATGGTGAGGTATATACCAGACTCTACCGTCATCTCTATCAAGCACCTCCTGCGGAACCTGAACAGCATAATGCTTTTGAATAATATCCGACATAAACTTTGTGTAGTCAGCATGAAACTTGGGTTCTTTCCTTATTCTCCTTTCAAGTCCTTTAAGTCTCTGCATGGCATAGTCTTTATTATTAGGTAGCCTTGCATCGTCCTTACGAAATGGCAAACCAATCTCATAGTGTCCATCCACATAGCGCATAGAGCTATCTACTTTCTCAATAAACGCTTTGTCCTCTTGAGAGTGTTCTCTCCTATCGTTGATAGAGTGTTCTGGAAAGTCCATGTTGATAGAGCTTCTGACCAATTTATCTAACTGCCTTAGTTCCTCTATCTCTTGTATGGCAATGATTTCAGCTTTATTGACAGTCAAACTATTTTGAACTGTGTCAATCTTATTGTCACCTTCACCACGGACAACATTCCATGCCACCCATCCCAAGAGAGTTCTTGAAGCATGAGGACTCCCACGTGGTCCTGTCAATATTTCTAGTGGAGTATATGCATCGGGTACTCCATTTCCAATAAGTAATCCCACATCCGCGTTCACCTTAGGCAGATCCAGGGCACACATATGTGGCCATTTAGTAACATCTTCTGTAGTAGGCATGTGGTGGCGCGAAACAGGCATTTTGTGTTTAGTGTAGACTTTTGGTAGCTTCACTGTGTTTTCACCACCTAAATCACTCACTTCAAGGCCTTTGAGAATATAGGTGCTCATAGTATGAGGGACACCCATTGTGTCAAGAGTAATCTTTGCTCTATCACCATTTACTCCCAATTTTCGCATTATGTCTTCAGTGCAAAAGGATACACTACTGCCCGGGTCAAGGAAAGCATATGTTTCCAAGGCTATACCACTATTCTTAGCCTTTACCAATACTGGGATTATTGCCATAGTACACTCACTGTTACCGGCCCCTGTTTGACCACTCAATTCTTTGTTCACATTTACACATGCGGTAGTGGCTTTCTGGTTGCCATATTTATTTGGCGATACGTCTTCTGTTTGTTGACAACTCCGTCTGTAATTATCATCATGTAAGATAGTGGGGTGATGTCCTTTACACTGTATGCATACTGCCTTAGAGCGACAATTCTTGCTTTGATGTCCTGGCTTTAAACAGCCAAAACAAACTCCTTTATTTCTTAAGAAATTTAACTTGACATCACGAGATTCTTTTGTCAAGTTATCGCATTTTTCCATAATATGACTGGCACTTTTGCAATAAGCACACGGTTTCTCAAATGCTACATGTATCTTAGTGTACTGGCTAGTGACTCTTGTCTCATTCTGAGCTTGGTCTCCTACTGAACCACCTTGAATTGGTCCACCGCATTCAGCTTTGGTCTCTGGTTTAACATTTTTGACATCTGTTGCAAAGCTTCCCCTTGTTTTCTTAGATTGTGTCCGTATCTTTGAGCCTTTACCTGAATTGCTTTCATCGTGCAAAGCCTTCCTTCCATATAATGGGTCGTTTGCCTGTTCAGATTCGGCTTTCACAAAGTCCACCAATTTTTTGAAAGTGACTGGCTTCCCATTCTGCCTAGCATCATATACTCGGCTTCTCCATTTCCCGTGAAGATAGTATGGAAGCTTACCAACAAGTACTTTCATGTGGTCATGATATTCCATTGACTGCATGGCTTCAATGCTTTGTGTTGCGTACTCGCACTCACGCAGAAATATGGCAAACTCATCAAGTGCTTTAGCATCGTCTGCTTTGATAACTGGCCAGTTTTTTGCCTTTTCTAGATATGCGCTAGCAATCATTTGTACATCACCATACCTTCTCTCAAGCTCTTTACATGCGGCTGGATATCCTTGTTCTGCATCGAGATAACTGTAACCTGTTACTATCTTGTTTGCCTCCCCATAAGTGTACTGCTCGAGGTAGTTCATTTTCTCTTCAATGTCATCAGTAACCAATCCTATTCTAGCATTAAACTGGCGAACAAATTTTTTATATTCTATACAGTTGCCTCCAAATTTCTTGATGTCAGACTGTGGCTTTTTCAATTCTTTCACCACCGCCAGAATATCTTCATTAGACGACCGACTACCTGCAGCAGAGGGCCCATAGCTAGCATCACCCACGCGCTCAAAACCGCAACGCAACCCACGCGCATCGCGCACACAGGTCCCACCGACATCACCATCAATATGTGCAGGAAGTACTGCAGTCGGACTCAATACTGGCCCAATATTACACTCTCCTAAACTAGTGTCCTTATTAGAACTAAACATATTATCAACAACCCCAATATAACTAGGTGTTTTATACATACGGTTTGACTGACATCTAGATAGCTGCTCATTATGTGCTACATCACTTTGCCTTTGAGAAATGTCAATGTCATGCAATCTTTGATCTTGCTCGAATTCATTAGTTTCTAACTCAACCAGAACCTTTCGTCGTGCATCTGACACAGCGATTTCGGTTTCCAACTCCAACTCTTCTTCTCTTATTTTGAGTTGCATCTTTGCTTGCTCTTCTTTCATTCTACGTTGCAGTCTAGCTTGATCTTCTTGTCTCCTTGCATTCTCTGCTTCAATTCTAAGCTGTAGAATCGCTTGTTCTTCTTCAATTTGAAGTTGTTCAATCGCCTGTCTTTCCCGTTCTAATGCTTGTTTTTGCTTCAACTTTGCTACTCTAGCTAACAGTTCAGCCTTTCTTTGATCCTCTTTAGCTCTTGCCATGGTCAATGAGCTCAAGCGTGTTGAGGTACTGCTAGTATGGGATTTCTGTGAATGACTTGACGGTGTTTTACTAGTTTGTGAAACGCTGTCCTCTGGCCTCACATTTGCATCAAGCAATCTTCGCGCTTCACACTCTTCACGTCTTATCCATGCCCTTGCACTGGCTCCCACACTTTCAAAATGTTCACTTTGTGGTCTGAACCAACCTTCATGTTTAAGTTGGTCCTCTGGTGATAACAGTTGCTTGTATTCATCGTGGGTAATGAGGAATTCCTCGTATAACACCATCCACTTGGTATAGGCTTGCCTTAATGATTTCAAGTCCGTCAGTGGGTCTCTCATTAAAACCAGGATAGAATCAGTTTCTTTATTAAGCTGCTTACATATAGAAGTGCAGTTCCTTTGTTTGACCTCAGTGAAATATTCTTTGGCCCTTTCAGTTTGCACTCTCGTTCGCTTAGCAAACATTTCCTCCATCTTGTCAGTTTGCAGTTGACTTATCCGTAATTACTAGTTGTGTATCAGGTGTATTGCTGACTGAGATTACTATCAACCAACACTTCAGTACACTTAACACGTATGTCAAAGAATAACTGCCCTGGAAACTCAACGGAGGTTGATCAAATACGTCAATGTAAATGTAGCGTCTATAAACCCATATTCCAGAGCCCTGTGTCTTCTACTGGTAGCTCATGAAAATGTCTATAGATACATATGCCGATTAGCTGGGTCACTCCGTCGTCAATGCGTCTTCCTCACAATAATGAAACAAATGTCCGTAATGATTGATGACAATTTATTTCCTTTAAGTATAACTCAGTACAACCAAACTTTGCAATGAAGTACGAGTACACATATGATGAACGATTGACTGAAATAGCAAATAAATAAAAGAAACAATAAATATCATGTCTCATCTCTACACTAACACATTTTGGCATTATAAATTGACAATGAGTGGTAGACTGACAGCGCCATCTAGTGGCGAAACAACTGACGTAATGCAGCAAAAAATATATGCAAGAAATCTATCACTAACATATCAAATAATCACTTAGAAATCACTAGACATGCGTAATCTATGAAAATATCATGAGCAAGAATAATGTGAAATCATCAAAGTAAAGTACTAAGTGAACAGGGTTTAAAAGCACATGTTATTGCATCATCGGTAAATAAACATTTCATGCCCTCACGCAAATACATGAATTATCACTCAAAAACGCAATCAAATGTTTCATACCGTATTTGTAGATCTTCCCAAGCACAATCGACCTCAGTATAGTCGTATTTCGGTAGTTTCGGTGTTCATTGAACACGATTTGACGTAAAAGTATTTGAAGATCAATAACTTTACCAGCTCTCAGGCAGCAGATAGTGTCTGTGAGTTCGTTATCTACTACCTCCAAAACAAAGTAATAAATGTAACTCGAACTGTAGGTGGCGCTATACCGTCAGCTAACAAAAGGCACATTTAAGTGAAATATAAGATAGGGCTATAGAGCCTAAAATAACATTTCGGTGACAATGACTAAGTAAAAATAATAAAGCAGAACTTTGGCCATAACAATAGTACAGTGTTAATAAAAAAAAGGCAAAATGACATTTTCTCAGCAATAAAAGTTCGAAATAGATAAAAATCCAGAAATACCTGTTTTGGAATTCGTTTCTTTTTACGTTTGTGTATAATAACTGAAATAACATTAGCGGACAATGAACAAATAAGTAGGGGAACGAGGATCCCTGCTGCAATGGTCACACTGCCATCCGACTCGGAAGTCGATTCTATAAAAGAGTTTAACACAGTATTCGAACCAGATTCTACATTAGGTTAAATCAAAGACACTAGAAAAAGTGTCTTTGGTTAAATGCCAAAAAGGGATCGACCCACAAAGTTTACTGGTGGTCTCCTTGCCTGGTTGGCGACGGAATGATACGATAATGATATTATGATAAGACGGTCACCCGTCTCGTCATGTAGTCTCAGTCATGGAATACGGTTTTTGGCATATAATGCACCGTTACACTAAAACATGTAATACATGCTAAATGCAAAATGACTAGATATTTCGACAACACAGTAAATAGCGAACAATATAAATAATAGCTACGTTACCAAGAGTCAGTATGCTTGTCTTTGGCTCGAATCCTGTCTCTTCGCAAACCCCGTCAACTGTGCAATACGTTATTTTATACAAAGCGGATTCGTCGTCAACAGGATACTCTAATATATCGCCACCAACGCAACTTTCTAGAACTTCCCATGTCTTGTTTTTCTCGGATTTCTCAATCTTTACACATGTTTTGAACTCGTGGCGAGTCCAAGATAATCTTCCAAGTTGAAGGTCAAATTCAATGATTGGTTGGTCTAAAGTCAAGTAACAAAACACGCTGATAAGCGACTAATAAGCGTGTCAAGAAATAGTTAGTTACATATCAGGTGATATGGTCGCAAGATGATCCTTTCTTATTGTTAGTGGCGTGTTTTCAGTTTGTGCGTTATAAATTGAATTTTCGTGGACGAAATCTACACATATGGGCAATTAATTATCGTAATTATGACCTAAAATCATTGATTTAATATTCATAGTCACATATTTTAAATTTGGGTCTATTCAGTGACATTATCACATCGGAATGGGAGATGTTTACAACTGCTAGACATGAGCTCTATTGTTAGGGTTCGTTACAAATCCTACGTAGACTTGTACAAATGTTCACAAACAAGTTGTATATCATAAACAAGCGACCTGACAGTTGAAATAGCTCTGCTGTCTTCATTATCATGGAACAAGAATATGAGAAAAATATTCACTATAATATATTCCAAATTTGCATATTTTGACACAAATTTAACAAATCTGACAGAGGATCACCCCAAGTACCATTACTGTAAATATCAAAGCATTGCAACTTACGGTTTCGGACTAGTTGTCGAAAATAAGAAAAAATTACCAAAAATATCCACTAAAAATCCAAATTTTCATATTTTTACACAAATTTAAGAAATCTGACAGAAGACCACCCCCACGTATCATTGCTGGAAATATGAAAGCATTTGAACTTACGGTTTCGGACTAGTTGTCGAAAATAACATTTGTTACCAAAAATGACAAAAATATTCACTAAAAATCCAAATTTGCATATTTTGAGGACCACCCAAGTACCTTTGGTACAAATATGAATGTGCTTTTGAAGAGGAAGTCGTTTAAAGGAAAACTTCACGCGGGACACGGGACGGACGACGCCGGTGAGACCCCCATACCAACAGCTCAAAGTGTTTACACGCGTTAGTGCCTTTCAAACATAATAAATGCTAGTATCTAAGACCTTGCCATCTCATAAATACGAGCAATATTGAATAACGAGTTGATATTAACTAGGTTGTATGCGAGTGAATTTCACAAGAAAATTAATTTCAACATACCTAGTGTTCTGAATACGTACGAATCACTAACGTCTCCCCGACCAACAGTATTTTTTGCATATGCCTTTATTTCGTACCGTGATGAAGGCTCCAAATTACTAAGTCTCGTCGTTGTATTTATATTTTCTAGTTCATTTCTTTGCAACTGTATTGTGATGAATGACGCTTCTCTCCATGAACGATAATCAATGTAATACACAATATTCTCATGATCGCCTCCGTCATACCCAGGTTCAATGGCGACTGTTAAGGTATCATAATATCGATCAATTACAGAAATATATTTCGGCTCATTTGGAACAGCTAGGAATATAAACAAACAAATTGGCATCGTTATGTCATACGCAAATCGTAACTCCAACTGTGGCTTGAACGGAGATAACAGTCTTTGAATCAGGCCGAGATATTTCGTGTCCCTCCGCACGTTTGGTTGTTATTTTTTGAACTTTCGAGCTCCAAACAACCAGTTAAATACAAAAATAATAAAACCTGCGCACGCGGGGCAATTGAGTCCCGAGTGACGATAACAACACACGCTAAAAACGCAAAGGTTCATGGGTTTATAAACAATGACGCGCTAGAGCCATCTGACGCATGCGCAGGTGACAACTCCCCTGCTTTAAAAATATTGCAAACTGCTGGATTTACGTTTTTTCATCCTCTCTTCGAATTTACAATTATGACGTATTCGAACAAAATGTCACGTGATATAGACGCTCGCAAGTAGTTTTTTACTTGGGTAAGTAGATGTGGAGACAAACTTGATACAACCATCTTACTACTTCTCATCAAGGACGGGATACAAATATCACACAAGCTCTTCATATTTTTCGCTTATCACTCGTTAAACGCAAAATATATTTGCAATATTTTGTCCAGCAAACAAACAAGTCAGTCATTCACTACAAAACCTTCGATCAGGGCACAACTCTCCAAAATGCTCATCAACCAACTTTCCGCCACAACACAACATGTCATACACGTACGGGCAAGGTGATATGTTCACGGATGTGTAATAGACGAAAAGAAAAAGTCACATAAAACATCGAGTTACTCCAGAAACAGAGCAAAATGTTAGTTTTTTTTTTGTTTTTCTTAAGTTCAAACATAAACACAATTCTGTGACAGTGACAGAAAACAGTCTGTAAATACACGTAATCTATAACATTTTGCATTGAAATAATTAAAGCAGGAGGGTCGTCAGCTGCGCATGCGTCAAATGACCATAGCGTGTCATTGTTTACAAACAAGCGTCAACCCATGCGTTCTTAGCGTGTGTTGTTATCGTCGCTTGGGATTCAATTCCCGCGCGTGCGCAGGTGACGACCCTCCAGCTTCAATAAACAGAATTGCGAATGGAGGTATGTACTGTAAAGGGGGTAATTATTCACTGGGTTTTAATTTAGCTTATTTCGCTGACTGGACAAATGCGCTAAATTAAAACACAGTGAATATGTAAAAATTAGCATAAAACACATTATCTAAATGACGAACCCGTGAATTTAAAACCCACTGAATATGCCTGAAATGGTAAATCAGTGAAATTTAAACCCAGTGAAACTTAGTCATTTTACAGTACTTTAATATTCAAATACGGTTTCGTGCGTTTTTTAGCTCAGGTGAAATACTTACATAGTACCGTAATGGTTACATTATCTGAAGCCACGTCACCAGCAACCGCTGTATTTATTGCAACACATTTGAACACTGCTTGGTTATCTTCAGTCGTTGTTGATATTGTTATACTGTAAAATGACTAAGTTTCACTGGGTTTAAATTTCACTGATTTACCATTTCAGGCATATTCAGTGGGTTTTAAATTCACGGGTTCGTCATTTAGATAATGTGTTTTATGCTAATTTTTACATATTCACTGTGTTTTAATTTAGCGCATTTGTCCAGTCAGCGAAATAAGCTAAATTAAAACCCAGTGAATAATTACCCCCTTTACAGTAGTTTGTTGGGATATCGTTCCGCCATAGTTGCCAATGGTTTCTAGTAAATCTCCAAAGTCTATATTGTTAACCGTATCATCTATTTGGTTATTATCACGGAACCATAGTAGTACAGCTGATGGATTACTGCTTGTAGTTCGACATGTCAGTACGACGTCATCACCACTGATCACGTGGGTAGTATGGCCATGCAGTGAAACACTCTCCGGGACAACTGTATGGGCCATTATGAAATAAAATAATATTTTGCCAATTTTTAACTTTGTTTATTTCAAATACAATATTTGCAAAATCGTGTTATTTATATGATACTCTCAGCGAAACAAATACATTTCCTTCATCTTTATAAATATTTATATATTGCAATGACTATTGACGGGAATGCCTTTGTTGCGCTGAGAGTACTAATGGTGATTTACATTAAAAGACATATCAGCCAAACCCCTTGTTATTTATCACGTATCGTTTTAGCTTTGGTATGCGTTAAAGTCAACGAACTGTTACTCCTAGGTTAATTTTATACACAGTGCGAGACTTCATCGTAATAGAAGATGCATAAAAATAAATCATACACGCGAAATTACATGAAGTGCCATTGAGAACGACAACAAATGAATGAGGTTAGATTCCTATAAATAAACATGTCCCACTGATCACAATTTTAGTAATTTAAGCTAACAAATGCCATAATAGACCATGATACAAATCACAAACCATGATACAAATCACAAGCAAGCAGGTAAATACTTACAATGTATTGTTAGTAACGCGGACTCGGTGTCTGGTTGACCGACCCCATTGCTTGCAACACACGTAAACGTGCCATAGTCTGATTTCACTAGATCCGATACTGTCAAGTCTCCATTATGGATCGTATATCGATCAACTATGTTGACAAGAACGCCATTTTTCTTCCATGTGTATGTAATGGAGGACGGGTCACCGATAGCCGTACAATGCAATGTGACTGATTCAGAGCCTTCCACTACGGTCTGGTCAGATGGCGATGTAATGATGGTGGCTGGTTCTAGGAAACAATTTAGAATCATACTGTATTTTGTATCAAAAAAACGTATGTTATCGAAATTACAGGCACATGAGATTCGAACTCACAACTCTCTCCGTTACACCAAGTCTCACTGTCCCCAAAACGATAGTGCTAGTGCTGACATATAGTGCATTTTGCCACAGAAGTCATAGTCATGTTTTGGGACTACATGACAGGGCTGTGTGGCTATCTCTCTGTCAAATGCCGTTTAATGCACTATTCTGGCGTCAACCAGGCTCGGTTGAACACAAGCAACTGTGGACCTTAACCAATGTTCCCCCAAAGTCGCATTCGATAGTGAATGAATCTCGGCCAGTGGAATTGACCTTCCCATTGAGTCTGTAGCACACTCACCCAAGGTAGGGGTCGACCCTTTTGATATTCAGCCTAAGGTAGGACAACCACTATGCTACCATTGACCGGTCAAAAAACGATAGTTTGAAATAGCGTGTATTGAATGCGCTCATATGACTTGTTGGACATATTGTATACATAGTTTAGTCCGTACATTATATTCAGATCTGTCACAGTTCTAGCGTACACCTGTGTTTCTCTTACACACATTAACTCGCTGCAATTTATGCACACGTTGTACATTTCCACATGATATCTGCATTGTTCTAGTTGTAGTAAAACTTGATATTTTCGACTACAAAAACGTAAGCTTTCAAATTAACAATATGTGAAACAAATTTCACTCAAGTTTGTTTATTTTATGAAAATATTGTTTTGTCGTTCCTAATTAGCATTTAATATTGTAGTGCTTTAATATTTTAGATGACGTTTTCAGAAACATATATCTTATGAATTATATATTGTTGTTCATTTGTAAAATTTAATCTAATGACAATATCTCAGACCCCTTTTTGACAAAACGTGGAATGGTGATTTTGCTACAAATATTTGTTTAAATCTGATATTTCGACGTCTTCATAGTTGAATGTCAGAATGAGTTAATGTTAACAAAGCAAGTACATAGAATAATATATTCGACGTTTACTTCAAAACACGTGTTTGGAGTTTCAAAAACGTTGCGCGATATCGGGAATGAACCTCGCTTTCACGCCCATTGCTGGTGTTTAGGACACGCTGCAAAATCATCATCATTTCTGTATCGACTATTTTGGTTAGGGTGAACGTATTATGATGTTCAGTTTTGTCACTAAAAATATATTCCCTAAATTTCCCAACCACTATATTTGCCTAATTATATATTTTTTTCGGTCAAAAATAGTGTTTCCACTTTCTAAGCATGGGTAACGTTGATTGCATGTTGTAATTGGAATGAAAATGTTTATATATATATATCTCTTCTTTCTTATTATAGCGACATAATTCATCAAATCTTGAATCATGCAAATGCTGTTGTATATACCCAATGCAATGGCCCTACATGCTTAAGGAGGTCGCAGCCGAATTTAAAAAAAAATGTTCTCACAATTTTATATTTTCTAGAACTACTAGTAATCACTATAATTGTTAGAAACATAACAACGATGGTCACCATACAATGTTGTTCGTACGGTTGTATCATTGTAACATTGAATTCAAACGTACAAATAAATATTCACTATTATAGGATGGCTTAAGGGGTGAGCAAGTAAGTGATTGGAGTATCATTAAGCTGATTATTTAGTGTAATAACGCTCACCTGCATACACTGTAATATGTTAACGTAATAATTGTAAACAGAGCGTGTACACATCCATAAGCTAACTCGGTCATATAAATGGGTGCATACTGTTCGCTGTAGTGTGCTGAACTGACATTTGTTTTTACCTGCATGTCCTAGTACGACGTGTATAGTGGCCGTCTTGGTAGTCGTATTTATATTGCTATGTAGACACCCAATAAAAGGGTCGTAACTGCAGTCCTACCTTGTGCGAAACGAATGACCCGACATCACAACGCCCAACGGGTAAGACTGTGGGCACAACTGTCATTACTATCAAAACAGATAATGCCTACCTACCTATCTACCTACCTTGGTAAGATAGAATCACAACTATTGTACTCAACAATCCAGGCATGTCTTGTAAAGCGTACGTTATGCAATATACGTGTCCTCATTTGCTAAACAACCCTATCACTGTCACTGGAAATACAACAATTGTACGTTTCCGGGTTCACGACCCTATTCATATGTACGTGTTATTGTCGTGTGTCAAGAGGTTCATGTAGGACTATTTTAACGACATGTGTTGAAGGTGTGCAGCAAAAGTTAATGTAAAACGATGGACTGGAATTACGAATGTTCATGTAACAACAAGGGTAAAAGGAGTATAAAATGTATCTGTGATTCTCTAAAGTTACTGACTAGCATGCTAATATAACAACATATACATCATCTGGAAATTAAGGGATTACCTGACGGCCAATTTCGTTATTGCGCTTATGAAAGTCTGTTGTCGATAGTCTGTAATTATTTCGTCGTGGCTAAAATCAGATAAAAAAAAGATACCCTGGCCTACATCGTTACGAACGTCCTGTTTAATTCACATGTCATTTGGCGTGACTGAAAGCGTCAGACAATGTATAGGTTGCTATAGTAACATG
Source organism: Saccoglossus kowalevskii (assembly GCF_978046115.1). Lineage (NCBI taxonomy): Eukaryota > Metazoa > Hemichordata > Enteropneusta > Harrimaniidae > Saccoglossus > Saccoglossus kowalevskii. The sequence continues at coordinate 20,032,948 of NC_140651.1, forward strand.
CTCAGTAACTTGTAGAGAATTTCAGAATCACAGATAAATCATTATTTCTTTTTTCACCTGTTGCTTTCTCAAGCAAATGCATACATTTTTTTCCAATCAAAATTCGAAATGAGAACTGTATCCGTCAGCCTCCGTTTGCTTCACCGAGCTAAACTACTATGACAGCTCAGACTCATTACAGTCTGTATCCGTATGTATCCGTCTGTATTGTATGTCATATCAAAATTAGATATTCTTGATACCGAATGAATGAAGAAGACACATTGTGTCACGTTGTGCATTTAACGACCATCCTCAAATACAACAGTTCAACGGGGAAATATGTGAAACGTGTTTCTCAGAAAAATACAACTCTATAAAGACATTGCTAAATTGAATCGTGTGAAAATGTTGTTCTAGAAGATGTTTTACAAAATCTCATTTTACCAGGTTTAAATTGTTGGATTTAGTCAACTACAGTTTATACAATATAGACAGACATACAGGCGTTAAATAAAACTGTCACAATGGATTCGGCTAAAGTAAACTATGTATTGCCTAAATGTGCAAACTTACATAAATATTTAAACTTGTACATTCAATTGAATGATTGAGATATAAAACATATAATATTAAACACAGCAAATACTAGATATACTAGTTTATTTACCAGACACATTTAACATTAACTCCAACACTCCGTTGTGTGAAGTGGGAGACAGCATTTGATCTATCATCCTGTTGTTGTGGCGTGAGTCGCGCCCTCTGCCACTGACATCAGCATTGCGGGGTGAGAGCCATCGGCTAAGGGCGCCACTCACGCCACCGTTACGGTGTTAGGCTACTTTCGATCCGCTTCCTTCTGATTGAAGCTATTCAATAGTAACAGCAGCACCCGAAGACCAATTATTGCCAAACAGTCACATTGCACGCGCATATTTAGGAATAATCTAAAGATCCTGCAAAAACATACACCAGAAATGAAAGGTTTTAGTTGGTGACTTCGCCATATACATGGTACATGCATAATCCAATACGCTATTCTAATGAAAATCGCGAGTACGGGTATTACCCAAAGTGCAACGCACACTAATTACCGCCGGTGTGACACGTTCGATACCTTCCAACACGGTTACTAAAAACTGTACTTCCAATCATCAAGAAAGTGACATAATTAAAGCTTAGTAACGTCTCAGTTTGTACTCATTATATTCTTCGCATCAGTCAAATCGCCATCTTTGTTCATACAAGTCCCATATCTCGCGCATGCATGGCGCTCCTGTTTTATTCTACACTATCAAAAAATGTGGTGTCCCTTTTAATTTCTTCACAGTACTCATTCGAATCTTCAATATACAATATTTTGTTTGTTCAAAATTCTATTACTTCTGGTGAGGAAGTGCGCCACCGCATCCTAAATACGACATTTCGTTTGTTTTAGTGTTATGCATTTCCCAATCGATAGCCTGCACGTTTTAGTGTGAAACATTTGTCGCACATAATTTGCATAATACAGAAAGACATTTCAAAACATTTGGGATTGATCTTACTATATTTATATTTGATGGGTGGCATAACAGTGATATTGTTATGCTGTCAGTGTTTTTTTTTTTACTGTAAGGTCTTTAATATTGTAATAGTTTGATAAATGTGCAAGGTTTGTTATGAATTTGGTCGATTTCCCAACTCATCAGAGAAAAACAAAATCTTATTAAAAAAACCATAACCATTCCATTAATATGTACAAATATACAAGATGTTGTAAAAAATTTGTATGATTTCCGGCAGACTGTTCATTCAACAGTATAAATCCAAGTACACTCTGCCCTGCCCTGCACATCCACTTGCAATTAGCAATACAAAAAAGTCAGAAAAGACAGCAGTGAGCTCAATATTTAAAAAAAAGTCAGAAAAAGATAATTATCTTTTTTTTTTAAATTGTTTTTTTTTTTGTGTGCCAGGCAACAGTTCCGAACATTAATTTTTTAAATAATTCAGAACAACAAAAAGTACCCCATCATTAACAATATATGATTTTTTCACCAGGTTAGATTTTGAGATATTGCATAATATCTCTGCCATAGGAACCTGTGGTAAAAGTGTTATAATAGTGTCAAAATGGCGACTTTCTACTAAAATACAACCATCAATTTCTCAAAAAAAAGGCTGGTGACCCCCAACTTTTTTTAGGTCAATATCCTTATATTGCCTTGGAGTACAATTTATTGCAAAATGAATAAAATTTGTGTTTTTTTGTATTTATGAGTAGGCTTCTACCTTAAGTTGCTTTCACAATTGTGGGTTGACCTCATACAGATTTATTCATTTTGTGTCAACACCCGCAATTATTAGTTTTGTGACATTAGTTAAATTCTCACATGGCCTTATACAGCAAATATGGTTTGAGACATTACATACATTACAACACAATATACTCGTATATCATTATAATTCTTTTATTCAAATTCATTTCTATATATATATATATTATAATAATTTGAAGTGATACAGTGGATAATATAATCACAGTCAATTATAGCACCAGTCTTAAGTAGACACATTTTTACTGTCAAGTATATACCACAGAATTATGGAGGAAAACAATATGCATATGATATTGATAACTTTCTGTATCTTGATTTCAGGAAATGTATTTTATCATGTCACGACACACTTTGTGTTAGACAACGTGAAATATCAATAATGCACACTAGATGATAAGCTTTCGTAAGAAACAAAAATATTTTGGGTTTCTTGTCTTCATGCAGTTAAAAACAAGTACATCACAGCTTTTTTTTAGGTATTTTGGCAATATTTTATGAGAAATGAAAGTAAAAAATTTGAATATCAGCATAAAGGCAACAACCTAAATTAGAATTATTTGAAACACATTTATTGAAGAAAAGAAACTGACTCAAATGTGACATTATTTTTTGCCATTCTATGTATTATTCTTAGCTGATTGAATATGGGGCACAAATTACAGTGGCTCACCATATGCTCTATGGAAAATGATTTTCAGAGAACAGTCTTCCCATGATGCAAAGACAAAACTAAGTGTAAACTTTCAAAAGTCACACTTTGAGAATTTAATTAAATGCAAAACACAAAATAAAAGTTTAAAAAAAACTAATTTAATTTACATTTTCACTTTATATTAATTGCAAATTTTGATTTTTCAAGTTATATAGCTGACATTAGACCTTGCCAACAAATTTAAATGTTTCTTGTGAAATTATTCTTTCGAAAATGAAAGAGTGAGATGATTTTTTTTTAATTTGTCTAAAGTATTTGATGGCACATACATTTTTCTTGTTAACAGAGGGCACTGTGCAGTGGAGGAATAACATTACTTTTGTCTTAAACCTTATACAAATACCGGTACTTTTGTTTAGTGTGTTCCTGAACTATAAAAGCAAAAGATTAGAAGAATTAGAATATATTTTGAAAGCTGAATAAAACAATGTTGAAATAAGTTGAAATTGAATTCATTGTATATACGGTAGTTATATAAAAGATATATTTGTATATCAGCCCTCTAAGTTGCTACTAATTTGGTAGCCACAGTAAATATTTGTTTTTATTAGGCAATTGTCTGCCAAATTGACATAACAATTGAACTATAATTTTAATGCATTTTCTGCAATGTACATGAAAAAAATAATGTAAGATTTAAAAATTAGATTAATTAACTCTGAATTTCAGAGAAATCAAATATTGTTTACCAGTACTACATTTTCCTCAGATAAAAAAACTGCTTGCCCAAGCCAAACTGTGCATTTTTCCCAACAAAATTATTTGTTTCTCGTGATCAATTGTGTCAGTTCAAGGGGAGCAGGTCAAAATTTGTTTTTCTGGTTTTAGCCACAATATTGTGAAAATGGAGGAAAAAACGATATGTTACTACATAATATATAGACATATATATGCTCAAAACAAATATTTTGTTAGCCTTACTGAGTCCAAATTATACTACATAAAAACAAACAAAACTACATAAATTTCTGGAATCTCAGTGGATTGTTAAAAATGTTAGTAACATTCATATTAAAACAAGAAAAGCAAGCAAGAATACATATACATACATACTACATGTAGTAAATTTACTAATTCATCTTCACACAAATCTTAGTTTACTAGATTTAATACTGACAGAGTGCAGTCCTGGTAATAGGTATGTGTTCTATGTAACATGAAATATGTAATAATAATAATATCTAAGTAGACACATAGTTCAGACAAACATTTTCTGGCTGTATGTGCATACTACATACTACCAATTTACCCAAGATGACTTTGCTAAAATAAAAGAGATTTTTGACTACCGGGGTAAGTATCACATGGACCCAAAAAAATGCCAAAAAAACTCAGACATGTAGCTTTAAAAAATGCATAGCAAGTTATGTGATAAGCACAGAATGAGCAAGTCTAAATTCATCTAATGTGCTTGCTCCATCCGAATATGATTTCTTCATCTTCACACTTGGTTTTCAAAAATGCTTCATTCTCAAATCCGAGGTCAAAATACTTTTTTAATGATGGGAACTCATCAGGCATCTCAAATTTCTGTTGAATAAAGAAAACAGCATTGTCTATTTATTACATACATAACAGTGTGACGTAACACAAGGTAGATCAAAAACCCATATCACCACAGTGTGATGTAACACAAGACAGATCAAAAACCCATATCACCACAGTGTGACATAACACAAGGCAAATCAAAAACCCATATCACCACAGTGTGACATAACACAAGGTAGATCAAAAACCCATATCACCACAGTGTGGCATAACACAAGGCAAATCAAAAACCCATATCATCACAGTGTGACATAACACAAGGCAGATCAAAAACCCATATCACCACAATGTGATGTCACACAGGGCACATCAAAAACTCATATCACCACAGTGTAACATAACACAAGGCAGATCAAAAACCCATATCACCACAGTGTGGCGTAACACAAGGCAGATCAAAAACCCATATCACCACAGTGTTGGCGTAACACAAGGTAGATCGAAAAACCCATATAGCCACAGTGTGATGTAACACAGGGGAGATCAAAAACCCATATCACCACAGTGTGATGTAACACAAGGCAGATCAAAAACCCATATCACCACAATGTGATGTCACACAGGGCACATCAAAAACCCATATCACCACAGTGTGACATAACACAAGGCAGATCAAAAACCCATATCACCACAGTGTGGCGTAACACAAGGTAGATCGAAAAACCCATATAGCCACAGTGTGATGTAACACAGGGGAGATCAAAAACCCATATCACCACAGTGTGATGTAACACAAACCATATCACCACAGTGTGACATAACACAAGGCAGATCAAAAACCCATATCACCACAGTGTGGCGTAACACAAGGCAGATCGAAAACCCATATCACCACAGTGTGACGTAACACAAGGCAAATCAAAAACCCATATCACCACAGTGTGACATAACACAAGGCAAATCAAAAACCCATATCACCACAGTGTGACATAACACAGGGCAGATCAAAAACCCATATCATCACAGTGTGATGCAAGACAGGGCAGATCAAAAACCCATATCACCACAGTGTGACATAACACAAGGCAGATCAAAACCCATATCACCACAGTGTGAGATAATACAAGGCAGATCAAAAACCCATATCACCACAGTGTGACATAACACAAGGCAGATCAAAAACCCATATCACCACAGTGTGACATAACACAAGGCAGATCAAAAACCCATATCACCACAGTGTGATGTCACACAGGGCACATCAAAAATTCATATCACCACAGTGTAACATAACACAAAGCAGATCAAACACCCATATCACCACAGTGTGGCGTAACACAAGGCAGATCAAAAACCCATATCACCACAGTGAGGCGTAACACAAGGCAGATCAAAAACCCATATCACCACAGTGTGGCGTAACACAAGGTAGATCGAAAAACCCATATAGCCACAGTGTGATGTAACACAGGGGAGATCAAAAACCTGTATCACCACAGTGTGACGTAACACAATGCAGATCAAAAACCATATCACCACAGTGTGACATAACACAAGGCAGATCAAAAACCCATATCACCACAGTGTGGCGTAACACAAGGCAGATCGAAAACCCATATCACCACAGTGTGACATAACACAAGGCAGATCAAAAACCCATATCACTACAGTGTGACATAACACAAGGCAGATCAAAAACCCATATCACCACAGTGAGGCGTAACACAAGGTAGATCGAAAACCCATATCACCACAGTGTGATGTAACACAGAGGAGATCAAAAACCCATACCAGCACAGTGTGACGTAACACAAGGCAGATCAAAAACCATTTCACCACAGTGTGACATAACACAAGGCAGATCAAAAACCCATATCACCACAGTGTGGCGTAACACAAGGCAGATCGAAAACCCATATCACCACAGTGTGATGTAACACAGGGGAGATAAAAAACCCATATCACCACAGTGTGACGTAACACAAGGCAGATCAAAACCCATATCACCACAGTGTGACGTAACACAAGGCAGATCAAAAACCCATATCACCACAGTGTGGCGTAACACAAGGCAGATTGAAAACCCATATCACCACAGTGTGATGTAACACAGGGGAGATCAAAAACCCATATCACCACAGTGTGACGTAACACAAGGCAGATCAAAACCCATATCACCACAGTGTGACGTAACACAAGGCAGATCAAAAACCATATCACCACAGTGAGACATAACACAAGGCTGATCAAAACCCATATCACCACAGTGTGACATAACACAAGGCAGATCAAAACCCATATCACCACAGTGTGACATAACACAGGACAGATCAAAAACCATATCACCACAGTGTGATGTAACTTTTTTCATTGTCTGCGCTGCCTGAAGGTTATCTGAACCTATTTTTGAATTATTTTTTATGAAAACATGATATTTGTGTTTTTTTAGACAGTGACTCAACAATAAAAATATTTTGCATTGAATGAAAACAACAATAGTTGACTTGTGTACAAATTAATGTAACAAGTATTGTATTTTATAGGGAATGCCTTGTATACGCTGGTGGTTATGCACACATATGAGCTTGCCAAAATGAATCAGTAGTAATCAAACTGAATATATTAAAGCGGGAGGGTCGTCACCTACACACACGTGGGAATTGAGTCCTAAGCGATGATAACAACACACGCTAAGAACGCAAAGTCGACAAAGGTGGCGACTCCTTCGCTTTAACCTACATCAGCATGTCCTACATTCATATCAGGTTATCCATGGCTAATGGTTAAATTATAATTAGTTGATAAAATCTTGAGGAACTACCAGTAGAAATGGCAGTTGAAAATCATGTGACCAATCATAGTAACAGTAAATTTAATATCACTAATGTGGATGAAGCAATACAATACCATATCATTAGACAAAACAGTTCTGTAAAATATGTATTAGAAGCTGAGACTTCTATTAAAATGGTACAATGCAACAGAAATGATGCAGCTTCTATTAGAGCATCTACAAATATGAGAAATGATGAATTTTTGGTTCTCAATTGTTCAAAGAGAATGTGCGCGACTTCTATCAAGGATGCGGCTTTTAATACAAATTTTACAGTAATATTAATTTATCTCAACAAACAAACATGTGCACTCACAATTAAGGCAGTTTTCTAACACAAAAATAAAAATTGTGGTGGAAATTCAACACAGTTTATGGTTGGGTATTAACTATGGTTGTCCCTAATTATTTGGGAATTCTGATTTATACTAATTATTTTTTTGTGAAATAATGTTGTAACATTTCATTTTTGCATATTTTCAAATAATTCATAATGGGTAAGAAATCTGAAATTACTGATAACATAATCTAAATCAACCATTATCTTACAGGTTTGAAACAAAGGAATTTTTTTGCTCAAAACTTTTAACTTGGTTAAAAAACATTAAAGTGAAAAATGTTCAAATGTACAGACCTTATAATGACGGGCTGCAATTTTCACGTGATACAATTTAGGTAAAATATTACAATCAGGAAGCTTCAGTATATCACCATCTAAGTAGTCTCCAGATGAGTTGGCAAGAACAGAGTTTAGTTTCTGTAGTTCATCTCTCAATAAATCTCTCATCTGGTCTTGTTTTTTGGGATCTTTATTTTTCAAATATCTGCACATAAATAAGAAATAATGTTTTTGTGTTAAGAAAGTTATTAATATAATTTACAATGTAAAATTAATAACATAAAAGCTTAATGTTTCCAAAAACAAGTCATACAACATGACAATGCTGAGAGTTAGAATGTTTTTGAACAAAAAAAACTTCCCAAAATGCATATCTTATGGCTTTTATTTGTACCATTTTTAAACAAAATCAGACGGGCAGACAGACAGAACCCATAAGCCAATCATTTTCGCAAATATTTAAACAAGCAGCCTGTCAGCTAAGATAGCTCAGCTCATGCACATTTCATTGAAGATATCATTAGAAAATGAACAATATGTATAGTATCAAAGCAATTCAAAAATATCACTTTTTACCAAAAATGACAAAAATATTCACTAAAATTAGAGAATTAAAGATATCATCACAAAATGAACAAATCTGATAGAGGTCCACATGTAGTACCTATATATGTAATATCAAAGCAATTGACTTTGCAGTTTTTAACAAGAAGTCGAAAATATCACTTTTTACCAAAAATTACAAAACTATTCATCAAAAATTAGAGAATTGAAGATATCATCATGAAATGAACAATCTGACAGAGGTCCACATGTACTACCTATATGTATAATATCAAAGCAATTGAACTTGCGGTTTTTAACAGAATGTCGAAAATATCATAACAAAAATATTTACCAAAATTAGAGAATTTGGGATTTTGACATGAATTGAACAAATCTGAGAAAGAACCATTCAAGGTACTTGCATATAAAATTTGAAAACATTCTGACTTGCGGTTTCAAAGAAGAAGTTGAAATTGTAAACGATCGACGACGGACAACCAGTAATAACTTTGTCGACAGCGGAGCTAAAAAGCTGAAAATTGGCTAAAAATGATCATTGATATTTGGGTTCTTCTCAACACTTACGCTGTAAATCTTTGAAAAATATTTGATCCAGCATTTTCAGCTACTTTCGTACTTGCTGCCAATGATGGTTCTGGGAATGTCCTCTCAAGGTAGTCGGCAATGACTGCTGAGTCATCCATCAATACACCGTTATGATACAAAACGGGAACCTTTCCTGATGGGTTCATATCAAGGAACTCTCTTGGTTTAATTTGCATATTAATTGGTACCAGTTGATAGTCTAATCCTTTGAGTTGTAGTACCATTTGTATACGGTGACAAAACGGACAATCTCCAAGAGTGTTTCCATCTCTCCCTGCCTGAAATGAACAAGAAAACATTATATCTAAAGCACCGTGGAAGATGTTACCGTCACAGAATTTCATATAACTTATAAGCAAAAAATGTATTTTTACATGTGTTGTAAAACATGTCACAATGACTTTCACGGTCCAGACCAAATTGAAAATATATGGCTCAATAGTCGTACTTGTGGATCCATGTGGTACATACAATAAACAATTACCTGGGATTTATTTTTTGTGTTTGCACTGTTTTCTTTCTATAGTGAGAATATGTCTGAATATTTTGCTCAGTCACATATGGGTTGAAACTATCGCAAATAATATAATAATGTTGCAAATTTCATTGTAATTCACTTAAAGCAAGACATGGCAATAGTGTGACACTGTTTACAAACAAGCGTCTACCCATGAGCCTTTTGCGTACATTGTTATTGTCACTTAGAAAGGTCATCTGACACGTATCACCTAAAGTCAGCTGTCAAATGCGTAGTGGGGTAAACACCAGACGCTAGGTTCATTTACAAGAAGAAACACATGTATTTCTCCCATTAACAAACAAAAATATTTCTTGCGGTGACAGCTATAACACTACTGGTTTTTATTTTTATTTAATTTCAAGTTCAAACGTACCTGCTCGAAGGGAAACATCATAGAGTAAAGTACAAACAAAAACAATTAACATTCAGTTCCTAAAATACAACAAATTTGACCTCCAATAGGAGTGCACATTCGCCAATTACGTATTAATAATAATAAAGTGCATGTGCATGTGCTTTTAATAGATGAAATATGGAAAGTGTGTTACAAGGTACTTTACAATGTCTAGAAGTATTTAAAAATAAACAACATTTTTGGTGAGTTTTATCTGAAAATGCATTGTACAAATTACAGCAAAAAAACCACGAGACTTGTTTTTATCTCTCATCACTGCATACAATTTCCCTCTGATCTATAAAGCCATGGTGAATGGGTAAAGATAGGTTTTCATGAAAAGTTTATTTCTGTACACATTGTCTCAAAAATGATGCTGATTCAGTCAATCTTGTACATGTATGCCACATCAAATCTATTTGTTTTTCACTAAAATCACAAATCAAAGGCTTGGCTATCATGTTTTAATAAAAACATTTTGAAATACCAGGATGTACTTGCCATATACAATTGTTTTGAAAATAAATAGGTGCCTATGTGACATATAAGGGCAGTAGTCATCGCGCCATGAGCTCTTCTAATGAAATCACGAGTACAAGTTTTTACCTTGGCGCCCACTTGCACTAATTACTGCCGCCGACTGTTTCAATACCTTTCAATCACCAAACAAATTATCTTATCAGCAAAGGGCTTGGTTATCTCTCAAAGTCGCCATATAAGATCCATATCTCACATACGTGGTGTGACGACTATCGTCCTTTAACCTAATAGCAGTATGAAATATTTACCAACCACCTGTGGATCAAGGCAATTACTAATTCGACGTAAAATAGTTGAAAGCATTTATATCTCTAATTTCTATCCAATTTGATTTTTGTTTGTGCTAGGAACTTGATTTGTGTTTTTTTTTTTTTGTAGAAGTAACATTCTCATTATGACATAAAATCAGTAAGTGTAAGCTACCACATAATTCTAACATGTTTGTAGTAACGTCTCAAACCAGAACAATGTTAACTCCTTGAAGGTCTCATGCCACTAATCAACCAATGGCTGCTCGTAGCCATTTAAATGCCTTGCAAGAACCAATGAAATTTTTTAAATATTTTTTTTCTCAGGTGATCCCTGTTTAAGGGCGTAATCACCTGAGTCAAAGGTGAGACCAACATGTGGTCTTTTGTTTACTACTTAGCGGCTGTGTACATGTGGGTTCATTCTGTGTGTATTTGGATGTTCTAATCTTGGTGTTTTTCTGGTGATTTCTCTAGGTGCAATCCAAATACAGTAGGTGTGTCTTGTTTACCTGAGATTTGTAAGAGTTTGAGCTGGCCAACATGTTAGTTTTTTTTCATGTGGCTGATTACTGACATGTTGATTTCCCATTTTTGAACCATGTTTTCAACTTTGTTATTTTTTTTCATATAGCAATCTTGTCATATGTTAACATATGGAAATTCAATTAATAGTATGAGCCCTGTACAGGCCTGTACTCCCTGAACAGTCACTCAACACCAATTTGTAGATAACTATAATTAAGCAGTTTAATCTAAAATCTAATTTAATGTTTGACATGAAATGCTTAATTTCACTTCATCCAGATTATCAAATAACCATTTGGTTTCATTTCATTCCATTCCACGAAACAGTTTAATACATTGAAAGAAATCAAAAGAAATTAAATATGCAAGTTAGCTCATTAAATGAGTAAAAACTCAAAATAATAATTTCTACATTCCCTCAAAATTCTTAACAGCGCCCTCAATGACAAGTTAGAGAAATGGATAAATAACGCAACGGCAAATGGATATGATTTCAATATTATATAAAAGTAATTATTATTATTATCATATGCGTATCGTTTACCATGTTTTGGTCAACTAACAGATCGACGAATGATAATGTAAACACAACTACTGTAATCCCTCTCCAAACATGAAGGATTAAAAATTTCGTCACGTGTCAAAATGTAGGTCTACAGATGACCTCAAAAAAATTATCTTGTTATCACTGAATGATAGATTAACTTGAACAAAAGAACATCGAGGTGTGGCGCTCAACACAAAGTAATATAGGTTCAAAGTTCAAGTAGATGCCTTTATTTGGGAATGATGATTTAACTCATGTTAAATATGGACTTAGTGCAAAGATATTTTATTTAGATTATTTATCTCAGACAAATGAGGCATATATATACATGCATAGTTGACACAATAAACGGAAATTTTTCACATTTTTTAAAGTTGATCATTTCTAAAGCTTCATTTTGGGTCTTGAAATTATTGAAATATTTAATGGTTACAAGAATATTCACTCATTTTCCAAATTACCGGGTAGTGCAAGTTGAAGTATTTCAGAACAGGTGCATATTTGTGAATCCACACTTTTTATGTCAATAACAACTGTATATTTTGAGTAGACATGTTTTAGTACAGTCGAACGAGTAATTAAACAGAGAACATGGCCTGTTTGAGGAGGTTAAAAATTGAACAGTATAAAACTACTGCACCACTCTTGGAGATAATATTGTTTCAGACCAATATGATAAAATTTTTACAATTTACTCAACAACTCACTTACAGTATATGCAGTCATGATCAACAAAATTACATTGCTAGTAACTTTGCTAAACTGTACATTCTTTGTGATTGGCTGTTTAAAATTCAAAAAAAAAAATTTTGAGTAGCCAAAATAGTTTTTTGAATTATGAGCCCACTTTTCAATCTGAAATAGCAACCAAAAGAGGGTTTCCATGGAAACAAGTTTCTAATTTTTATTTGCTTTATCACATGCACATTGTGCATATCTCCAGTGTGGTGTACCTTTCAATATGGAGAATAACAAAATTGTATACTTTTCACATATTTTTACTAATTATTCGCATCCGTTCTAAAGTATATTGGTTAGTGTGTGTTCCTTACATCAGGACTTTTGTAAGATTGATTCAAAGCGCGGACTCTGCAGTATAAGCCTTAGTACAGTCTGCCCTGCCTTCCAAAAATGTGGTATTAACCTTTTGTAAAAATTGTCACTAAACTGCATCATCACTTTGAACCATACAGAGTTTCAGATACTGCTTTTAGTTTCTGATCAAAATTATTATTTCATGTGCAGAGAAGCATCTTGTAGATGGGATTGTCTTAAATTGACAATGGTGCTCTAAAGGTTTAGTTTCGGAAACTGGTGCACTAGTGCAATAAACCTCAAAAACATTGTTTACATAAAATGCAAAGCTACATACATGCAAGTGAAGGTTATTTTGTGTCATCTCGATGATTGTACTTATCAACAGGCTTTAATAAACTCATACAAGATTCAGTTCATCGGGTGAAATTATTTTGTATTTGTATTGTTGAGGACACTCATCAAATAGAACAACTAAGTTTGTTGAATTAGAGAGGCGATTCCAAAGATCAACATTTTTGACACCAAGCTACTTAGCACATATATCATACCCAGTGAATATGGGTAGATATATATGTCGTGTAGTCTTGCTGCTGCTCAACAGATGGGGATGTTACAATGATAATATTCAAATAGGATAGTTAAATAACATAAAGTATGTATTTGCTCTATTAGAAACACCCCATCTTCAATAGAATCCCATGAACCATATTTGCTCTATTGGAAGCACCCCATCTCCAATAGAATCCCATGAACCATATTTGCTCTATTAGAAGCACTCCATCTCCAATAGAATCCCATGAACCATATTTGCTCTATTAGAAGCACCTCATCTCCAATAGAATCCCATGAACCATATTTTCTCTATTAGATGCACTCCATCTCCAATAGAATCCCATGAACCATATTTGCTCTATTAGAAGCACCCCATCTCCAATAGAATCCCATGAACCATATTTTCTCTATTAGAAGCACTCCATCTCCAATAGAATCCCATGAACCACATTGCTCTATTAGAAGCACCTCACCTCCAATAGAATCCCATGAACCACATTGCTCTATTAGAAGCACTCCATCTCCAATAGAATCCCATGAACCATATTTGCTCTATTAGAAGCACCCCATCTCCAATAGAATCCCATGAACCATATTTTCTCTATTAGAAGCACTCCATCTCCATTAGAATCCCATGAACCACATTGCTCTATTAGAAGCACTCCATCCCCAATGGAATCCCATGAACCATATTTGCTCTATTAGAAGCACCCCATCCCCAATGGAATCCCATGAACCATATTTGCTCTATTAGAAGCAACCCATCCCCAATGGAATCCCATGAACCATATTTGCTCTATTAGAAGCACCCCATCTACAATAGAATCCCATGAACCACATTGCTCTATTAGAAGCACCCCATCCCCAATGGAATCCCATGAACCATATCTGCTCTATTAGAAGCACCCCATCCCCAATGGAATCCCATGAACCATATTTGCTCTATTAGAAGCAACCCGTCTCCAATAGAATCCGATGAACCATATTTGCTCTATTAGAAGCACCCCATCTCCAATAGAATCACATGAACCATATTTGCTCTATTAGAAGCACCCCCATCTCCAATAGAATCCCATGAACCATATTTGCTCTATTAGAAGCACCCGTCTCCAATAGAATCCCATGAACCACATTGCTCTATTAGAAGCACCTCACCTCCAATAGAATCCCATGAACCATATTTTCTCTATTAGAAGCACCCCCCATCTCCAATAGAATCCCATGAACCATATTTTCTCTATTAGAAGCACCTCATCTCCAATAGAATCCCATGAACCATATTTTCTCTATTAGAAGCACTCCATCTCCAATAGAATCCCATGAACCACATTGCTCTATTAGAAGCACCTCACCTCCAATAGAATCCCATGAACCATATTTTCTCTATTAGAAGCACCCCCATCTCCAATAGAATCCCATGAACCATATTTTCTCTATTAGAAGCACCCCCATCTCCAATAGAATCCCATGAACCATATTTTCTCTATTAGAAGCACCTCATCTCCAATAGAATCCCATGAACCATATTTTCTCTATTAGAAGCACTCCATCTCCAATAGAATCCCATGAACCACATTGCTCTATTAGAAGCACCTCACCTCCAATAGAATCCAATGAACCATATTTTCTCTATTAGAAGCACTCCATCTCCAATAGAATCCCATGAACCATATTTGCTCTATTAGAAGTACCTCATCTCCAATAGAATCCCATGAACCATATTTGCTCTATTAGAAGCACCTCATCTCCAACAGAATCCCATGAACCACATTGCTCCATTAAAAGCACCTCATTTCCAATAGACGACAACATTTAATAAAATATGCATATAAAAAGTATGTTTCATTGCATAAAAATCGAGCTTAGTACGGTAGTTTGGTTCATCGTTTTACTTTTCAGAACAATCATGTCCATTGAGATTATCATCAATGGGGTGTGAATGAGTAAACTCTTCTTCGACATGACCTGTTGGCAACCGGGAAAGGTGTTTATTATACTTCCTTCACACTCAGTTTACCTTTTCGAAAATTCGAATTACCAGTTTTTAGGGAAATATCACATTTATTTTTAGTGCTAACTGAACGCATTTTAACATCGCAGAAAATCACTTCTGCATTGCGTTAGGAAAATTACATCGTCAATAAACAGAAAACTTCGATGGTATGACACATTTTGATTGGTTAACGAAGGACTGTTAGGTCAAAAGACATTGTTTCAGGTGAAATCGTGGTGAAAAGCATCATGGCGAAAATTGCTTTGTATCACGAGTTTGCATATGCTCGAAAACATTCCACAACGAAAATAATGATAAAGATCTTGCCTTTGACTGTTTTCCCCACAGACCTTGCCCATTTTTACACCGTAAATTCAGACGGTATGTAAATCCTATTGTAATAAAATGTGTGTATTTTTAAGAACATGATTGATTGTCATTGAAATCTAGGACGACCCAAAAAAATCATCTTTTCTGAGGCGGTCCTAGAGTATAAGCCCACCACTTAATTTTCCTGATTTTACATGTTCAGGCCCCTTGGCTTATGACAGGGAGTACGGTACTTGAATATATGCTATTAATAGTAAATATGATATACGAGCACTGACATAAACACAGCACAATAGGTCAGAAAAGATATTTAATTGTGCGCAGATAGCTACAAATTAACTAAACTTCAATTTTGTTCAAATAAACCAGATGCTTTGCAATGGGCGTAATGTGCAAAATATTTTTTTCCAATTTTATAGACTTCTTGTTACTGATTTTCAATTCCCATCAATTCACAACTGACTTTCATTCCCCATGGCATTTAAATTGTTAACAAATCCAAATTAATCTGAATAATTTACATGTTTATTATGTTTGTATTCTCAATGTGGTAGGTACTATAATTTGATACATGTACCCTCACAAAATAAACATCAAATTTTACTCATAATTATGTAATATGGACAAGAGAAAACATTATTCCCCCTTTCCATAATGATGCACGTTTTCCTATCCCTGTAACTTCATGCAGGAATCTTAATAAATTAGATTTAAAGTTCCCAACTGGTCATTTTAAATGATTAGTCATGCATGCTGGATGAAATTGACATAATTCCTTATCGATGACAAGTCTTGATTACATTTTTCAAAATTTACACGAGTAAAAATTATTTTGTGAAAACCAACGAAAGTGGACTTTGAAATTCAAGGTGTTCAAAGGACAATGCTCAGATTCAGCAGGTTATTGTCACCTTAGTGCATTACACCGATGTCAATTTGTGAAGGTAATTCAATAAGTACGCAACAACACACAGGAATTCTCATGTGGTATATAGGGTGTCCACGTACAATCGCTCAGTTAGGATTTGTCATGTTAAACAGTTGTGTACTTAAGACATGATGCGCAACAATAAAATAAAAACCAGTGTTTACAAACTACATACCAGAACACAAGTACTACACTGTTGAAACCTCAATAACAACTACATATTGGCTGTGATTGTGTTACCATCCACCTTTGACCCCAGGCAGGCTCCAATTCCCATACAAAAAGTTCAGAGGTCAGTCAGTTAGTGGGGAAATTATACAACTTGGGGCTAATTTTTTAACTTTTAACATCATGGGGTGACTTATTTCCAAATTAACATTTGAGGTAATAACATAGAAGGGAAAGTGTACAGTATTGCATTTATGAAATATACTAGTAAAGAAAATTGTAGCAGAAATTTGTTTTAGAAACTACAACTATATAGTATCAGTGAATTTACTATATTTTATTCAATATTTATAAGATAATTTTGAGGTAAAATGTTCTTTTTTGCTTTCTATACAATCTAATTTAGGCTATCATATCACCCACTTTTCTGAGAATCATATATTTGTTAATAAGTTCTTTAAGCCTGAAACTGGGCAAGACGTTTGTGGTACTACGAAAATATGGTGTCAGATTTTTTTTTGTAATAGCTAACCACAGATGTGTGAACACAAATAAATAAATACCAAAAGCTCTATTTGTGACTACAAGTTTTTTTTTTCTTTTATATGTCAGGTGTATAGTGTGAATAAGGTGATGCAACAGCCAAATAAATGAATTTAGGCTTGAAAAATTCAAGCATTCAATTTTTATTCAAAAATATGATACTCCCAATGTTTTGTTGTCAGTTAGGCAACAAAAAAAGATCACTGTTCCTCATTCTACCCACAGACTAAAAAAACTGCACCAGAGATAAGAAATAAAAGTACTGTAGAAAACTTTATTTTCGCTTGGAATTTATTTTCGCTATTTTCACTGTAGGGATGATTCCGTGAAAATAAAATCCAGTGAATATAATTTTTTTTCCTATATTTCACATTAAACTCATGAAAAATCAGTGAAAATAAATTCCAAGCAAAACGCCCAAAAAGCCTTTTAAGCGAAAATTAATTCCAGCGAAAATAAAGTATTCCACAGTAACAGTTTGTAGGTCCAAATTTGAGCATAATCCGCAGTCAAAATGCCTCTTATTTCAATAAAAATTATAGTGTATAGTGCACCTACATTTTACACATGTTATATACATCGCTATGAGTCTCATATAGAACTGCTGCCCTTTAAGGCAAAAGCCTAGTCATAATTTTTGACAAAATTGGTCATAAATCACATGACAATGTTCATGAGTTTATTATATACAATCATGAAGATAATGTCTCATGGTACAATGAAATAGCATTATTTTGTGTGTTACAGTTAAGCTTTTTGAGAAACGTGTCCTAATATTTCTTGAAAATTGCTATTTTTAGAACAATTCCATTGAACACAATGTTAAAGAAAAATATTATTTTTTTTTACACTTTTTAAAACCCAGATTTTTTAAATAATTCAGACAACAAAAAGTATTCCATCACTAACAATATATGATTTTTTCAGCCTACATGTATGTCACCAGGTTAGATTTTGAGATATTGCATCTCTGCCATAGGAACCTGTGGTAAAATCGCTATAATAGTATCAAAATAGCGACTTTCTACTAAAATACAACCATCAATTTCTCGAAAAAAAGGCTGGTGACCCCCAACTTTTCTTAGGTCAATATCCTTATATTGCCTTGGAGTACAATTTATTGCAAAATGAATAAATTCTGTTTTCTTTAATTTATGAGTAGGCTTCTACCTTAAGCCACTTTACTTTCCAGATTATACAGACAGTATATAAGGGGTGCAGATATCAGATGCAATTACTAAATTTATACAAAAAAGTTCAGTGATATATTTTTGACAAACCCCATCCACACCCAGCTTGGTTCAAGTCAATATTTATTCTTTACCAATTTATTTACTAATTTTTTCATACACAATTATGAAGAATAGCTTGACAGATATGTAATGAAGTTATTATTATTGTTTTATTTATTGGTAATTTGACGTTTTAAATAATAAAACCACCATAATACATCGGAATTTAATTTCTAGCCTTAGTTTAAATTACAAATACCTTCGTTTCATGGCAGTAGCTTAACTGGGAGATTGTATATCATTAACAACTGATATTATTGGGAGTGGTCACGGTAATCACCTGTTTTATGACTACTCTGGCTCCAAATTGAACATGTCGGCGATTTTAGTTCATAAACACGTCGGAAAAAATAAAAAATAAAACACGAAAAAACAAGGTCACATCTAACACGTTCTTACCGATAATATTCATCATCGAGTTGCCATGGCTATTAAGCTGAATGATTTGGAATTCGAGGTATAAGCGGGGCCTGGTAATGGTATGTACGATTACACGCCAATAATTAGGCCATTTTTAGGTGGTTGTCGGTCAATGGAACAGCACACTAGCTGGAATTGGCTACTGGTCGCTGGACTTCAAACAGTAGGTTCATCGGTGACTATACAGAGATAGACGCAAACTATAAAATAACTTCAGTTGTTTTAAAAAAGACTACAAAGCTTACCTTCACATATAGCTCCATCACCTTTCCGTGTGTAAAAGTAAAAAATTCCACTTGTTGTTCGCTAGCAGCGTGTGTAAAGCAGAGTACACGTCTTACCTCTTGACTAAAATTTTATGAAGTTTCGGCCTCGTTTTCAGAGCTGATTATGACTCCCTATCTTTATCTAATAAGCAATGAGGTGGGAACATTTCGTATGCGTGTTCAACATCGTGAAACCGTTCTAGAAATATGGAAATTACTTCGTCTGGCCTTGTCTACTGGAAACGCGGTTTCTGGGGCAAATGTTAAAGAGATAAGCTGGGCAGGGTCACTTATTTATCGGTTCACTGAGATTTTCCCACAACATATTATAACAAATAAACTGAATTTTGAGATATAAAGAATATTTATTTCCGAACATTACATTGTTGTCACTGAATCTTACAAAATCAAACATAAACAAGGTCTCACAAAATATTAATTTAGAACAAATAAGATTGAAAAAATAATAATTAAAAAATCATTTTAATTAAAATTGAAAAAAAAACTGCATTTATGCAGCGATTCGTAGCAACGCCAGTTTACAGTGTTAGGCAAAAGTTCTTTTTTGTAGATACAATTTGAAAAGAAATTGTCGAAATTTTGCCGAATTTAATTTAATGTGCAAACATTATTCAGTATATTGTGTTAACTTCGACACTGTTGCTCGTGACGAACCAGTAGTTTGTAACAGGTAACAGAACAATCGAGTAGACAAAAAAAGAACAACGTACCGACTTCATAATATTAGCCAATCAGATTTAGTATGTACAAATATTATAACATACATGAACGTTTCTATATCTTTCGCACTCGTCAATTTCTGCAGTGGACTGTACTGCGTTTGCGTACATGACCGATGTATTTAGATGCTGTCGCCGGTGATTTCGCCTCAAACTAGTTACAGGCGGTGTACACCGGCGACAGGAACTAGAAGCAAGCGGAGGCTCTATCTACATCCGATCGGATCTTAATCGGATTTGCGTACAATGATACAATGAAATGAAACACACAAAAAACAAAAACGAAAACGGCATAATACATGTAAATATATACATGTATTTGGATGATCCCTAGAATGAAATACACAAGACGTATTGCGATTGCGCAATGGACGCACTCTTTTTCCCTGAATTGGAACAATCTTACAAAGCAAATCTTACAAAAGTGTATATTTGGTTGAACAAATCAAAACACCCTAACTATTTAAAATGGAATTATTAAATACTGTTATGAATTATCACTCCTTTACATGCATTAACTAAGAATAAAAGTTCGTAACCTAATTGTAATATCTAACTAAAAATACACATGACGTCATGTTATTAACTGATTCATACTCTCCTAAAAAAATAAAATCTTCAAGCGGGGAGAGTCGTCACCTGCGCTTTCGTCGGGTGGCCATAGCGTGTCTTTGTTTACAAACAAGCGTCTACCCATGAGCCTTTGCGTTTTTAGCGCGTGTTGTTAACGTCGTTTGGGACTCAATTCCCGCGCGTGCGCAGGTGACGACCCTCCCGCTTTAATGTTAAAGCGTTCACACCGTTAAGAGGGGCGATACACGGTATGATCGAAGTGTCTTCGCACAAACTACAAAGGTCAACATCCTACCTAATTTCAACCTTGACTGACGATTTAAGGGTGGTAATATTATTATTATTATTATTATAAGTAGTAATACGGTATTTCTACGTTGCTATGACGATAAACACTACAATATAATATATTTAGTGAACAACTATATATACATTTCTAGTCACATTTGTAGGCAACAATTTCTGACGGCAAAATTGATATCCGCATCGAGTCAAACAGAAAGACCGTATGCTAACTAAAAATATTGGAAATGGAAACAAAATGTATCGGTGATATAGCGCCACTAACGACCAATATTAATAATTATTTCGTTTTTCAGATACACATACTAACACAATTAGATTAGAAACACGTCATCTTAAAATAAAATCATCAAAGGTCGATGGTCGTCGCGTCACGCATATGCACATCTGTGATGATAAATACATTTATTTTCCCACAATCCACCGCGCTCTACTGTCAATTTAATATGGCGGCAAGTGTGAGATTTGATCTGAGCGAAATGGACGTAGTCACGGTGCTCACGGCGCTTATGGGACAGATCGTATTTTACCCGTACGAATATTGGTATTGTCCATTTACTTGTACGCTCTGATTTGCACGCAAGACTTGAAGTTGTTTCTGTGTAAGTGTGCGCACTGAATACTGATGAATGTTGTCAACAATCTCGTTATTATAGAACACATATCTGGCGCATGCGTGGCGCGAGGACAACCGCCTTTAATATTAAACTATACTTTTAGACTAAATAATTAAAAGTTCAAAGATTTGTTCATATAAATAACTACTACGTTACTAGATATTGACTTGTAACTTGTACCACGAGTCTCTGTGTTACGCTTATCCGAGCGTGGCGCAAAGACTTTTGGGACGAGGATCGAGTCAACTACATTCAATATATCGAGTGGGTCACGTGTATTAGTGTACTCAGTTTTTAATTACAAAGTCCCAAATAGCACCATCTAGCGCCTCTTGACCGGCACACCGAGATGATCAGCCCATCCATTAATGATTTCCTCTTCTGGGTACGCCGTGGTCTTGAAAACTTCTGTTTGAAACGCTGTCGCCATATAAGTCTTTAACACGTCCATTTCATCGGGTATTTCAAAATCCTGTGCGAAAGATGCACCAACAATAATTAGCGTTGAAAAATGCGAAAATATAAAAGTCAACCTAGTAATTCGCATATCAAAGCCTAAAATTGTGATTGACAAGCTGTTACTGGGTATTTAAAATTCCATTGCAGTTCAATAAATATATAGGTTAAAGGCCTCTGTTTATCAACTCGACTATTTATAATGAGGCCAACATTTTATTGTAATAGTCTGTATTACCGTTTTTTTTTTTACATATTTTCCTATGCGGAATATTTCTGCATATATTCTGCAAATATTTCTATATTAATATATGGACACGTAAGCTGCGTTCAGACTACACCAAGTTTATAATAACATTGAGATTTGGAAAGAAATCCTGAAAAACATTGGAACACTGAAGCCTGGACTAATGTCGTAATGACACATCATTCTCAGTGTTGTAATCACTAAAAGACCACTTTATTTTAGATAGTCCTCCATTTCATGGATTGGTAAGAGGTTTTCTGCAGATCATACATTGTGGGAATGTAACTTAGTAAAAAATACGCGAGCTGGTATGATTGTCCGATTTTATTTCAAGTTAGTCAGTGGCAGTTTTTTTTTTAAAGTTTGCTTCACAGTCTTATAACAATCACAATGATCTCAATAATATAACGTAATATTCGAAATGGACGCGTGTAACATTTGTTTTAGGAATTTATAACCGGCGGCTGCACCTCAGCAGTCTTACGGAAATGGCCGGATGCAAGAAAGACCATTGTTAACTTTTTTCCAATTAGTTGCTTAGATAAATATGTTTCAATATAGATACTTTTAAAAGCTTATCTCGTAATTATCAACATCCTCGAGTCTCCCGAAATTCAAATCCAATTCCGACGGAACGTAGTCGTAGGGGTAAATACTGCAAAATACTTGTTTTCGCTTGGAATTAATTTCTGCTATTTTCGCTGAAGAATTGATTCAGTGAAAAGAAATCCAACGATGATACCGTTTTTTCCTATATTTTACATTCAACTCGTCAAAAATCAGTAAAAATAAATTTCATACAAAACACTCAAAACGTCTTTTCAGCGAAAATTAATTCCATATAAAATAAAGTATTTAACATTTTGAAGCGCCCCGACAGTAGTCACGAAGCGTGCGTTCGAAATTCGTGTAAACAAATTAACTGCCAGTATACACACGTTGCATACGTCGCACGGGACCTACGTCGAACATGACGCGGTTCGGCGACTGTGATGACTTGAAGTTGACAGTCGTATTAAGTATTTGTCCCTAAAGATATGACATATTTGTGAATGACTGAAACTCAAAAGTCGCAGCGCGCGTACAAATTTTGCGTGAACGTCGCGTGAGACGCAGAGCGGAACGGGACAACTGATGTTGACGTCATCAACAAGGATCACGGAAGATTTAAAAAAAAAAAGGTTAGCTACTATATTCTTGTAACACGCATTTGGCTTAAAAGGTTAAACTTCTACAATATACGTATTTACCTTGAAGTGTTTGGCTGCTACTTTAAGATGATACAATTTGGGTAGAATATTGCAATCTGGTAGTTTAAGCGTATCGCCATCTAGATAAACACCCGGTGAGTTGGATAAGAAATTATTCAGCTTTCGGACTTCAGTGAGCAAGGCATTTTTGAGATGTACCTCGGCTGACGCGTCCCTGTTTTTTAACACTCTGCAAGGTAACGAACGAACGATAAAGAGGTAGGTATAATGATAAGGGATGACGCCAAAAGATCGATGTCGGATAAACAACTTATTTGCTTTAGTTTGGGGGTGGGGGTGGGGGGTTGACCTCAAAAAGTGTCTATCCTACAAAAACGATTTTATTTTTCAATGAAGTCAAAAAAACCTTGGAGTATTTGTAGTTCGTTTTTTTTTCTAACCAATCATAGTCAAAAATAACAGAAAATGAAAAAAACAAACATCCAAGACGAGAAATAGTTTGGTCCGAGTGTAAATATGTGCGTGAAATGAGGTCAATTTCAGGGCATGGACCTAGATCATGCGCAGAACCCAGAAAGTAGTTTGCGCATGCGTATATTCCGCTTCATTATTACAACCAACTGCTATGCCATATTCCTGTCCGATTATCAATTTGTATTTAATGGTGAATGTGGTCTGACGCCATGATCAACATTTATCAATTAAGTTTCAGTGGGGGGTGGGGGGTTTTGGGAAAAAACTAAAAGAATTAAGTTTTTTATCCGACATCGATTTTTTGACGTCGTCCCTAAGGAATGGTGCAAAGCGCCATTACGTCTGGTGACGTCACATTGCATCATCGCGATTACGTCACTCCATGTTACCTATAAGAATGCCGTGCCTGCAGGCTAAAGCATACAAGGGCTGTTTACACACAAATACAAATACTAAAATAAAATACATTTATCAATTGTTTGGCAAGCTCAACACAAACAATTATTGACCGCCTGTATACTTACGCTGCAAATTTGTGAAATAACCTATCCCCAGCATTGTCTGCCGCCACATTGTCCGCCCTCAACTTTGGTTCTGGGAAAGTGGTTTCTAGATATTCCGCTATGGCCGTCGAGTCGTCCATCCTACCGCCATCGTGTGTGAGCACCGGTACTTTTCCCGCAGGGCTTATATCTAGAAAACCACGTGGTTTGATTTTCATATTGACTGGTATGAGTTTGTATTCTAAGCCTTTTAGTTGTAGTATCATCTGTATACGATGTGAGAATGGACAATCTCCAAGGCTTTTGCCGTCAGTGCCCGCCTACAGAAAAAGAAAAACACATTGTGAGTATGACAACAATGTCCTTGGACCCACAACGCGGCTCAAAATAATGAATCCTTACACGACTTGTAGACAATTTCGCCGAAACAAGTATATTGTGAATATACCATGAATATATAGTCTGACATGGTTTTCCTTACATAGTTGGACGACTTTATGCTATGCCACAAACTTCAAGTAAACTCAACATGGGATATGAAATGTCCCAGTATATAGCATGGTAGACAACTCAACTCAATCTGGGATAGAGAGGGTTTACCGAAGCCCTAGCTAACGTACAGTCGAAGTAAAACCTCGACTTCTTTGTTGTCACCTGGTGGTTACTACGTTGTAGTATTCCGTAGCTTATAAATGCACCAATCAACGCGCCTCCTTTCAATTACACGGGCCAATCATTCTACTTTTAGAAGCAGACGTTCAAATAGTGGCCTCGTCAGTGTATTTTGCATGAGTATGTTTAGAATATAACGGAAAATACTATCATGTATGGCGGACAAGAAGAATGTAAGAAACATCACAATACGACATTGGGCCATTCCAGTTAATATCTGCACCCCTCTGTTGATGTGGTTGGATTTTCAGCACTGTATGATGGGGAAAATACCCCGGAATTCCAACTGTATATGGAGAAACAGAATCTGGAAATCCAGACGAGTATGAAAAAAAAAAATTCTGGAAAAAAATCTAGGCAGTTATGGCTACTAAATAAAATATGGCCTAGTTTATCTCGCCACATACTGGTTGATGAGGTTGGATTTCCAACAGTATGATTCTGACTGTATATGGTAAAAAAAATTGGGCCAGTATGAAATAGTTATTACTGAAATTAGATAAGGATGGTGGCACGAATGAGCTTACCAACACCGTGAATCAGGACTAGATTGGATTTCCATATCAAATATATAATTTTGAACTTGGTAAATTAGCATATGATGAGAGTTATATTTGGAAATCCTACTCTGTATGGTGGCACAATGGAACTCATCAACACCATAAGTAGGAACTATAGTTTTGGATTTCCATTACTGTATGGTGAATGGTGATTTGGAAATAAAACTTTGTATGACTTATACACCCATGGAAATTATACCCTGTATGAAGTAAACACACAAGCTCATCAACAGGGGGTGCAGATATAAACTGGAATGGCCCATTTGTGGTAAATTAAATAAAATAAATATAAATTACCACAAATGTCGTACTGTGATGTTTTTTTTTTTTTTTTTTTTTTTTTTTTGAATGTGACAAGACCGTGAATAAAGCATCGTTCAAAAGTTGATATGTAACGAGATTCACGAATCTTTTGGTAGAAGCCCGATACATCTGTATTCTGGAAAGAAATTAAGTTATCTTGGTCACTGAGTGCTAACTCACTCTAAGTTCACCATTATGCCAGCAATTCAATACATTTGTTGGAGATTAATTAATTCTAAATTATATAAAATAAAAAATCGAAAAAAAAACAGGTAAAGACGCGATATTTCACACAGTACGAAAATAAAAATACATAATATATTTCGAAATTTGAGCTATATTTTATCGGTGTCTACGTTTTTTTTTATGTCAATACTTATTAATTTTAGCACCACGCTCATAATATCATCGATGACAGACGAGAATTGTGCGGTTGCGGGCATACTAGTAACATAACTTCTCTTAAAATTAAACCAAATTAATCACAACTCATCCGGCCAGTAAGCATCTTGTTTAAAAAACTATGCGGCAAGTTGTGTGAAATAGCACTGCGTATTGTCAAAGCGGAAGTGACGTATCAACTGTTTCTCTAGGGGAATAGTCAAGGGGTCAACCAAAGTTCGTGTTATGGTTGTGGACAAGAGAGACTATATAAAGACCACATGTTGCGCCACCCAACAAATGCGCCTGAATTAAGTTCGAATTTAAAAAACATGTGACCCACTTCAGATATACAGAAGTTGCAGCGTCGTACTCTTACAGTTCAACACGATCTTACGCCCTCTGAATTCACGTAACCTCTGATCATAACGTATCAATGCATCGTTACGTCACGACTGGAACATACTGTATATTACCATCTGTTAGAGGGTCTATGGTATTACGAATCATTTGAATGACACGTACATTCGAACTAGTCGCCAAGGAAGCTTTACTGTGTCAATCATTCGTCACTAAAGGGGGCAGTAGTTAGACAGTATATGTATATATAGGTTTCACGTCACAATTATGCTGTTCACGCTTTAGTGAATCGTTAAAAATGCCCTCACACTTCAACAATTAGTCTCTAGAGTCCTTGCAGCTTGATGTATGGTCGCAATCATCAAGGACGAGAGTCGTTACGTCGAAGAACAAACACAATCAATGCTCAACCTTCGCCAATCCGAACTACTTCGGTGTGTAACTTGAATTATTGACTCCATAAATCAGGGTCACGTGATGGTTACGGCAATCTACGACAAATAAGTCGCATATTCGGCGTTCTCGATAATTTCAACTTATAGACCATGCTATAACCAGGTTACGACAATTCTAGAACGCCCATTGGCCAATTAAAGACAACCGGGTTACAAATTACACAATACAACACGTAACACCATATCCACGGACCAACAAGGGGGTTATTGACTGGTGTTCTGTCTGGAGAGCAACTGCGTGCACACAACGAAACAACCTGTATCGCTCAGCTAAACGGAAACTTGGTACTCCACAATCTGTGTATACACATATCCGTGTGTATAATTTTACAGTAACCGTGTTGTTATGCAACTTGAATATTACGAAAATAAACACTGAGTAAATGTCACGGAGAATGAACTGAAATAGTAGCGGATCTCTTAGTGACACTAAGTGGTGATGGAAGTAAATTGCGAGCAACATTCGGTGAGCGTCCCAAAGTTCTTGATACACTTGCATGTGCACGTGAAAGGACCCCTCTCAACTTCAAATGGTCAACCCTTAATCTGTGTAAAGAGATTATTTTGCTCAGACAGTCATTTCGGTAAACAACAAGGAATAATTAAGTCTCCGTGGTCAGCCAAATACTGGCACCGCTGGGGATTTGCAGCTTTCATTCGAATTTCCACAGTTTCTGAAGCTGGAATGTAACTAATTGATTGCCTGATTACGTAATATTAGTATGCCCTTTGACTTCCTCGCCTTGCATGTCCGTGTTATGAACATAATATGATGGCTAAGGTTTCTATGATAGACACGATGACTAGATAGCTAGATACTGTGGACATGCCATATAGAAGCGCTATCCATACAGACTACGTGATTAAGACCTCTCTCACTTCAGCATTTTAGGACTAAGAGTCCTCTTGTTTTCAGAACTGTGTACAACTAATCCTCTTTTGTGAAAATGTGGACTTTTTTTCTCATAAAATGTAAAATTTAGAACCTGTATTAAAAGCTACTATGGAACATTCGCATACTTGTTGGGAATAGGATGATCAAACTGATTTTACGGCATTGTGGCAAAAATCAAAATCTAACCCTGTGACTAATTTCACTATTGCAGTATGTATAACCCAGTCCAGAATATTTCGTTGTATATAAAGTATTTCAGCACGGTAGCCTAACTGTGTGGTTTATTGTCCATTTTCGACTTGCTTTTTCGTATTTGTACATTAATCAATCAATAAAAAACAATCCATAAACCAACCTCAATTACAGAAAAAACGTGTCGATTTAATTGATTATAAATCAACATTGATGTAATTTGAGTAGACATGTATTCAATGGAATTTATCAGACAGACAAGTGGGATATCAAAGGAATGTCTGAGTGGCCACATGCTTGACTGGCCGTATTATAACGGCTAGACTGGCGTAGTTCATTTTAATCCTATTTCAAATGTCACATTGGAATTCAGCAGACGGAACACTGATACGAATTGAACTTTGCATGTTCTTGTACTCAATGCATTTCTATTGAGATTGACAAATGCGTCGATGTCAATAACAGTTTTATGATTGTATCTTTATCCGAGAGCATTTTTGTGGGCCTATAACAGTAACAGTTCGGGTAGTAAGTAAGCACATTGTTTCAATGAAACGGTAGGATGTGATAAGAGATGGAAGGAGTCGTTGACTAGAGAATGTGGGATTCCAATTCGATAGGATCGTGTGGGGATGCGTCTGGCATGAATGAAGGTGGTATAGGATGATAAGATGAAAACACGATTGGATAATGAGATTGATGGGTGGAGGGATGCGGGGATGTAGGTGGGGTGATGGGATAAGAATACGAGTGAAGTGTAGTGGGTGGTGGGATGAGAACAAGATAGGATCGTTTTATTTGGATGAACATGCAATAGGATAGTTGGATGGATGGGTTGGTAGGATGAAAATACCATGGAATAGTGGGTGGATGGGTTGGTCACGTTGGGATGAAAATACAATGGGGTTAGTGGGTGGGTAGATTGGTTGGCGGGATGAAAATATAATGGGATAGTGTGTGGATGGCCTGGTTGGTTGGATGGAAACACCATAGAATATTGGAGTCGATGGGTTGAGATAAAATTAAATATTGGGATGGATGGATGGGTTGGTGGGATGAGAATACAACGGGATCTTTTTGACCAAATGTAGTATCCTCAACCTTGATTTTTTTGGATACAATTTTCAACTGACTGCGGAACACTCACACCAAAAATCTAGATGAGTAACCCGCGCTAACTTCCCCCTAAAACCATCCACAATGAGTGCAGATTCTGAGATTGCATGTTATAATGAATTTTGTATTCCGACAATGTATATCAGTGACAAATACCTTTGATTTAGATTAAAATAAGAATACACCAAAGTAAGTACATTGCCCAGGGTTTAGTGACTGGCGTCCTATTCAAAGTGTATAACGTATGGAACATGTGTCAAATGAATTGTCTATTTACAAAATTTCTGGAAATGTGTGTCATTTATCGATATTATCACGAGATGCCCCAAGAGACAGGTCAACACAGTCTGGTATCCTGGGTCTAGTACACAAATGATATCCGATATGAAATGCCATACATTTTTAAATCTTGCATTATCGAAATAAACGTAAATTAATTGTCGTGGAGTAGAGAAATAACATTCACACAACCAATGTGCGATGTTGAGTAGAGAACAGTTCGATAATAAAGTACTTAATCAGTTTAATAAAACATTTTACGCCTTCATTCTGAATAAAATGTATGATTTGCGACAGAAAAGTGGTCCTTTTAAAGATGTGAAAAGCATAGTAACAATAAATGACAGTGATGTTAGGAAAACACTTTGAGTATAATGGTAATTAATGTTTCTTTCCCAGCTATATACGAAAACAGAACGTTGTTTCTTAGATTTATCATGTGCGCCATTTTTGGTCACTATAATAATATTACTGTGCACAACGTAGTCTGCGATAAAATTGGATTCACGTTTTTACTGAATTTATACATTAATAAATAGTTCGGTTGTCACATACATGTTTTTCTATTTTTTGTAGTGCGTTTCCAGGTGTAACAATTCGGGGAAAAAAATGACCGTGCGTAGAGAGGTAATTGACCACAAAATTGAAGGCTGCTTGTGGCAGGGGTACTATTGCGTAAAACACAAAAGGGAAATTGATTGAGTAGGTCATCTTTGTTTTCACTGCGCATGTCACAAACTCTATATTTAGAAACTAGATCATTGTCACAGTTTAATTGAATTATATGCAAATAAAATTATTTTCAGAAAATATGAAGGTATATATTTTGATGGCTGAAATAATGCCAACTGTATTTCCACATAGCGCAGTAAATAAACACAACCTTTCCCACGCAAGGATCGTTGATATAATTAATATTCATTAAACTGGTTATTTCCATATAGAATATTTCGTGTCTTAATTTCTCTGTCCACGTATGTAAATCTGCTCTACAAACTCATCGTTTAGTATCGAGCACTCTCACCTGGAATAATCGACTACCTTCCTATATACAATGTATATATATATATATATGCATTGTTTCATTGCTTCATCCACTCCGATGGTTGACATTATCCCTCAAACAGGGCGTATTCACCATCTAGGCATTTTTGTATTTTAATGCTTTTATTAATATATATTTGACCAGTGCTTAATAAGTTCTAACCGTATTCAATTATTAACAACACATCATTATATATTTTGTGCACGTAGCCCAGCAAATAAGACTTCGACGTACGTTTGATCTTTTACGCTGAGAACAAATGTTTAATTAATAAACATACTAAATGTTTCTCAAGAAAAATAATATGGTAGGTGTGAGCAGATATATTTATTATACATGGTGGCATTGTCATTTCCTAGACATCCACGTTTACCCACCAGAATAGACTTATTTAAAAGGACGGTGGTCGTCGTGCAGCGCGTGTTCGAATTTCATGTAAACAATGTATTTTACACGCGTTGTATACGTTGCCGTGAGTCCCATATCGAACAGGACGCGACTAAAACCACCGCCCTTTAAATAGGTCTATTCTGTGGGTAAACATGGATGTCCGGAAAATTAAAATATATAACCATAATCTCAAACTGTCCCGAGCTATAGTCATACGTAATGTTGGATTAAAGGGGTTGCCGATCCCTGGGATTACATCTTTTTATTATCAAGTTTACAATATTATTTTTAGTTTCAATCTGATGAGGAAACATTTAAAGATTTGATTCAAATTCAAATTTGAACCAAATTAAACTTTCATAAAATAACCCGCGACTGTGACGTCATTGCATATTGCTGATTGGACAGTGACAAATTGAATTCACAATCTGGGTGGAACTATATGGTTAATGGGTAATGCTCATTGTGTGGAGGTGCCGAGTCATGAGGTGGGACAGCGAAATCGTATTGTAAGGCAAGGGAGTTCACACTCCGAGTCGGATATCATAAAGAAGGACAACTCATGCCAGGTCCTCCTTTCCTTCTTCGCACTCGTAAGCTATGACACACCTGTATTTGACTCAGAGACCCGGATGTCGTCTATACCGGGTATTCCGCCCAATGAGGTTCAATAACCGCGGAATGTTGGCGTTATGATGGTGCTATTTTGCAACACAATAGTCACGGACAGGTTAAATACCGTGTGACTCATTCTGAGCAGTTCCGCGCATGCGCAGGTATTCTCCGGTGTTGACTGACCCCCATCAACCACAGTTTTCTGAGCATTCAGGTTGGACACAAAGAAGCGCGTGTCATTGGCTGGCCTAATTGAGCCGTGTATTACAAAATAGATCCGCACGTAATACAACAGTGCGGGTGCGTACTGAATAAAAATAAGACGAACTGCCCGTCTCATCAAACACATGAAATGTAAATATTAGCCGTATTCAAATTAACATAAGAAATCGGCATGGTCGCTCGTAGGATTCGCGGTCATCATAACGAAAGAAAAAATACCTGCTAATAAATATTTGACGCAAATCAGTTTATTGCAGATGTTGAATTTTTAACGAAAAAATCTGCATGATTTACTCGCTGCTTCGACTCACTCTGTGCGAACATAACAGTGAATATTGTGCTCTCTATTAACTCATTATAAATTCTAAAATGGCGGATCAGTGCAGACTGTCAACAGTGAATATTTGCCATAATACAATTACAATTTCATACATTTGAGTTTAATCAATTTGACGTTTGACGTCGAGGCGGGTTTATCGAGGCGCTAGGTGGTGTAGGTAGCAAACAATCTGTGTCATAAGCAATCAGTGACCATGACATCGCACGTTTTTTTTTCTATTTGAATGGCGATCATGACAATTCAACGGATTTGACATAAAACAAATATCATGGAGTGAAATCGAATCGCCACTTAGAGCAATTTCAGGGACTGGTTCTTCGAGTCCGTGGAAATTGTCGTAAGAAATTCAACGATTGAGATCGGTAATACGTTACTGTCCCACAAATTAGCCGATCGACGCCCGCGTAACACGGTAGTACCAAACTCATAGTACATCGTATAGTCAACGCCTAAGACACTGCCTCAGTATTGTGGTTCGCTGCTGAGACGGCATTGCTTATGCATGTATTCATAGCCGAGAAGTCGACCTGACAGGGGAAACACTGTGGTGTTCATTGCTATAAAAGCTGGTGGCTGCAATGTCATTCAAAATACCGTTCTATAGAAAGGCGTGCTTTGTTAATGGGTGCGGCTGGGTCTTAGGCTGTGATATAGTACGCCGGTGCTGTTTAGCATGTCAGATAACACTTATCTGTTTTTAGTCGACGTTGATATCAGTACGAAAATACCCACTGCATATAGTCGCGATTAACAGTCGAGATATGTATATATATAAAGGTTGAGTTTACGCAGAGTCCCGGTAACGCGGATTCCGTCCGTGCTTTCACGGTAGTCTCCCCGACACAGTCAATATCCACCTAACGTTTCCACAGTGCACTAGCTCTCATGACTACGAAACAACACGAATTCATGCCATAACTCACCTTCACGAAAAGTTCAATATCCATTTTTTCGCGTATGATCAACTGAAAGTGGTATATTCGGCCGACAGTTTCAGTTAGGCCTGTGGTAACGTGTACTACTAGGTCAAGCGTTCACTGAATCGCATCGCTTCATTTAGACCAGCCTCGATGTGACGCACGCTAATGAATAAATAAATTCCCTTTCACTCGTTCAAAATGGCGGAAGAATTGAAAGGCAGAATCGCAAGGGCATTCATTCGTCCGTAAATAATGTATTGCACCTTCAATTCAAGTGTAAGAATAATTGTGGATTTTTAAGCACACACTGTCAAGATATATTCATCGAATTGTTTAAATATTAGCGAAGCGGTATTTTCATTAAATTGAATAATTATGCACTTTATTTATAATACACGTACAATGACTACACAAGTGAAAGCATGGACTGATCGAGATGTATGCAAGGTAAGTATCCTATAAAACTGAAGAATATTGTTCGCCATAAAATTGCAGAAGTGATTTTCATTTATACGACGCAAACACAGTAGCCTAGTTATGATTGTGTTCTTGGAAAGTGTACAATGTCCTGCTATGTGTTGCAGCCGTATGATTTGATATCGGGTGAGTAAAAAATAATAGCAACGAAATTGACAGTTGCGTCACAGTTTATTTCTGCGAAGGTGACGAGTATTTGCGTGAAAACATTCTGAGCTTTTCCACGTTGAACAACAAATATTAGAAGTACACTGTAAAACACTGGGTGTTTGATACTGATACTAACGGAAATGTTCAAACCGTTTTCAAGTTATAGCGGAAACAGCTTTTAACGTGTCGTGTTACATCCAAAGAAATAACAAACATGTGTAGTACTCTGGGTGGCCGTGAATAGGGACTTGTATTTTTGTAAAGTAAAAACACCTACAAGGGGTTGTAAGTGGAATTCCTCGGGGTATTAATTCATGGTTTCATTATGATGAAATAAAAACGAAAATGACGAAATTTATTGGCTTTATATACTGATTACTGGTGGCGCTATTATGAATCCGATACGAATACAGAACATATGGCATAACATGAAAAAGACTGGTGATTACTGCCGAACTTAAATATGTTTAGAAGGTAATAATGATATTGGTGATAAAATCAAAAAAAAAAAATTACGTAATGTCGTAAAGCATGATATAATAGTCTAGAGTTTTCTTGATCTTTTTATAATACTGCCCTCCACTACGCCCTCAATATTTGACTCCCGGCATTGTCGCTGCGCATAACGATGTCGCTGCAACGTAGACGAGGGCACAATGCACCACTGGGCAACACGGTGATGTAAAGTGTAAAATAACACCAGCGCCACTCACTATTATGAGTCGTAAAGATCATTGTACAGTATTATTATGATTATGTAACTTGGTACAACTTATTTTAGTTTATTCCCGAAATAAATCCAGGTCCATCCACTACGGCAACCGAGGTGGCTCACAACATGGCGTTTTATAAAACCATTTTTACAATTCATTTACATTTTAAAAACTCATTTATATTTTATAATCCTTTTTTAAACACCATTTTCTGTTCTGGAATCGATTTTTAAACCCACTTTCGTTTCTGAGTTTTGTTTTTATTTTAAAAACCAGTTGTTTAAATCCATTTTCATTTTTGAAATCCGTTTTCATTTTTAAAATTCCATTTCGTTTTAAAATTCCATATTCTTTCTTAAAATCCATTTTCGTCTTATAATCTGTTTTCATTTTTAAAATCCATTTTTGTTTTCATATTCCATTTTCATTTTAAAAATCCATTTCCGTTTTCAAATTCCATTTTCATTTTTAAAATCCATTTTCATTTTTAAAATCCATTTTCGGTTTTCAAATTCCATTTTCATTTTAAAAATCCATTTTCGTTTTCACTTTTTGACCTGTGACCCCGCCCTCTGGCCTCATACCACATGACTAGGAATTGTAACTAGGATTCTGGCATTTGTTTTATTTCCACCAGTGACGTTTTCATGATATTTATTGCTTATTTACGCAATTTCTTCTTCAGACTATAATCTATTTGGCCGTGGTTCCACGGCGTTTTTGGATGCATAGAGGGTTCTAAGCTTCATCTGTCGGCTTACGCTGTGGCGTGGAATGCCTGTACATACACAGATGGCGCTGCCTTGTATACCTACAGTACCTTATCCGGTACGATAACACAGCATACCCACAGCTATAACTTGTTCTAATCTGAGTATCAACGTTACAGCTGATAAAATGAGAGCTCCAAGGTTGATTAGAATAAGTTATAGCCGTGGTTTTGCTGCGTTTTGGTACCGGGTAGGGTATTGTTGGTAAACAAGGCAACGTCGTCGGTGGACAAGCCTGACCACAAATGCATTTGACGCCAAAGTGTAAGCCGACCGAATTAGCCAAGAACCCTTGATGGACCAAAATCGCCGCGGAACCACGGCTAAAGTTATAGCCTGAAGAAGTCTTACAATGGAAACATCATTGGTGAAAATAAAAAAAAAAAAACTATCAGGTAAAGTTGAAATGATACTAAACAAAACCGGGATACAAAACACAAATCGAATATCGAATCGAAATGAGAATCTTTGTAAAAACCATTACCGTAAAAACGGTTAACGTTAATGCGATAGGCGGGGAAACAACAGCGATTTTTATGTAAATTCTGATGGCAAATTTGCTTCAACGTGAAAAATACGTATATACCTATACTTCAAATGTCAACAAAAACGTGATAATAGATTTTAAAAATAAAAACGGATTTAAAAAAAATAGATTTTTAAAATGAAAGTGGATTTTAAAAATGAAAATAGATTTAAAAAAAGAAAATGGATTTTGAAATCAAAAATGGATTTTGAAAATGAAAACGGATTTTAAAAACGAAAGTGGATCTCCTAAAAACGAAAATAATTTTGAAAATAAAAAAACACATTTTAGAAATGGATTTAAAAAACGAAAATGGATTTAAACAATTGTTTTTTTTAAAGAAAACATATACCAGAAACAAAAATCGATTTCAGAACCGAAAATGGTTATTAAAAATGAATTATAAAATAAAAATGAATTGTAAAAATGGTTTTATAAAATGCTATGTTGTGAGCCACCTCGGTTGCCGTAATCCACCCATGGCGCTATATTATCCATGATATACTAGTATAGGAAATGCTCAGGAATTGTGGGATTAATTTCTCGATCGTTTTGGTAGGGAGATAACCAACATGTACCGTGTCAAAATAATAGTACGATTGAAATAACACAAATGCTTATAAGCAAGAAAAAAATGCATAAATTATTTATTTTCCTAGTCGTAACCAACTCTCTATATTATATATTCTATCTACACCGAAACGATTGTATAATAATTACGATAACAGTATGTACACGTTTTGTCTTCTGGTTTCACGTGAAGGAACCCACATGTATATACAACAGCGCAGCAAATTCATGTTCTTCACGCTATCATATTTATGTTTAGCCTTGAATTAGCTGCATTGCGATAAACTATTTGAAACATTTCAGCTCATTATACCAGTTAACGTCTTGAATTCAGGGGGCCATGGTGACTGTGCGACGATTGATCAATGGTATTAGTAGGAACGCTTTGTTCGTATTGTCGATAAGTACGTCGTAGATCATCGAAATCGGCCGCATGGTGGTGTTCGGCGTTTTACTCACGTGACCCCCGACTAATTCATGAATACACATAGCTGTAAAGCATTAATTTTCAGCGATAGTATGTCATTTTAGAATTGTAACTCTGACTCGGTTATATTGTAATTGTACACGTTCTCGTGGGTTTAGTTTCACAATTACTCGGGAATAGGTATAAGGTAGTTGTTTCCCGATTTCAAATTTGCCACCACGAAGACCCGACCCAGTTATATAGATGTATGTTACAAGCATGGGGGTAAAAGAGGTATTTTACCTCCATGTAACAAGCAGCATTCATATCTCATGGAGGAAAACCAATCTCCTACACGGTAATATGAAGAACGATCTAAATAATTAATAAATGGTTAAATCATTCAAAATCTGCATTTTATCAAAAGTGAAATGATTTTTGAATTTGAACAAGTCATTGTCAATAACAAGTCTCCGTCCAGTGGTTAGTGACTGTCCACATTATTGCCAAATAATCATTTATACTCATGTGACAGACATGATACAAAGTGAAACCAGGTTATTAGTGTAATTCCTTGCTTTATTCTGTCCATGAGATTCATACTGCATTTTAGCGCGAAAGACGATCAGCTGTCTTGAATAAGATTCTGAAACAGATACATACATAAATGTGTGACATGATGTATGTGTAAAGTGAACATGATCAGTCCAGTCATGTTAGTATTATGGCTTCAAACACAGCATTCGTCGAAATCAAACAAAATGGTCACCAGTCAGCCATTTTGAATGAAATCAGACGAAAATATATTTATGATATATGTGTCAAGTTTGAATGTGATCGGTCAAAGCATGTCAGAGACATGACGCTGGAACTGCATTTGTTTAAACAAAATGGCCGCCAGTCGGCCATTTTCAATCTGATCTAAAAAAATGACGCTCATCAAGGACGCATTATGTTCAATTGACTTACCACATTTGAAATATGTTACTACAAAAAATGCTTGATTTTGATGAGTTGTAAGCACTAAAATGGTCGAAATACGGCCATTTTGTAGTAGATCGTGAAACGAATTATGTGCATTAAAATTATATGATATGCGATGCGTGAAGTGTTATTGAAATCGGCCCAGGCATGGTTGAAATACAGACGGGCCACATCACGGGGGTGAAATTATAAGTCCTCGTTTTCGGGGACTAAAAATAGTGGAAAGGGGTGGTTTTTGATTCTGCAAAACACCCTTAGGTTCTGTGTATACAAGCCAAGTGCCCCCACAACGGATATTCCTACACCACCCCGTCGATCATTTTCAGTTACTTGTGTACGAAACGACCATCTCCCTCCTTTCTGTTCATACGTGATTCAATTCGACGCATCATTGAATTTGCGGTGACAGTTTTAACATTTATTCTAGACTTCTAGGAAATTATGGATGGCCACTCATCTGTGAACCCACCTCTATGCTCTATCATTGCGCATCGGTGTGTGGTTTGTTATGCCGCCCTTAGAGTGGCTTAATTATACTAGTACATTGAACACGCAAGTAGCGTTTGTTTGTTTTTTCTTGTCCATTGTAGGTATTTCTTAGATTAGTTTAGCATGCAATCGGCAGTGCATGGCGGATTTTTAGTATGTCCAGATTAAACAAAATAACCGTTTCAAGCAGCAAAATCAACCAGACACTCACAACTAACGAGGCAAATTCCTCCATATGTTGAAGGCTTCTAATTCAAATACATAGCAGATAATGAACCGAACGTCCGTTCTTTGAGTGTCATTAGCGCCCTCTACGATCAAATACACACGTTGTCAACTGTTCAGTGTACAGAGGGCGAAGTGTGATGCTATTGCTATTTGCAATCGTACTGAAAGCGATAATCAAAAAATCCACTGAAAAAAATGATTTTACAACTTAGTGAACACCCCCGTAACATCAAATCCACTAAAACACAGCTTTTATCACGACATCAACACAGTTTATACTGTCTAGTCACGTGTTACGTGTTGTGCTGATCATATTTACATATAAACGAGTTTCGGACATCATAATTTACATATTCAAGTTATCGCAGGTGAACGGTGTACTACAAATATGAATGTTTTTGAACACACTTTGAACGTGACATCGAATTCTTGAACGGTAAATCAAAGGACGATATGTTTCGCTTTGATCTGCAAGTTGCTGGTTCAAATACAACTTCAAGTTGTTGTGTTGCCTTCGACACAGCTCAGACAACTAATAAATTACTAGTACTAATTTATTAGTTGTTCGAGGACACAGTAACCTCTATTTCTTTATAAAAAAAAATAAAGGTCACGCGCTAGTGACCTTTAGAATTGAAAAATAGTCAAAATCAGAATACATGTGTTTTACTAGTTCAATATTTATTTGCAATCGATGACTGAAATGCCTCGCGAGAATAAAGTGAGATCTCGTGTTGCAAGGAGGCCAAACACTGGCAGTAACGACCGAGTTAGTTCCCCAAGGTTAACAGTGTAACAAATTCTCCGATCTATTATATGATCCAAAGATATGCATATGCTACTAATAATTGCTATATTGAAATTATACCCATTTGCTCTTATGGTATTTATTACGAGTTATCGTGCACATGAACGACAAAATTGATTCGAAAAACAATTATTTTTTCACGTCGATGTAGCGTTGCAAAAATCAGTATACCAGTATATCTTTTCTTAAATTCACCACCGAGGGCGTGATTTCCACAGTCACTTGGGGGCTGAAAATCAATGGATACTAATTTTAAAAAAATATCATCCGCTATACGTATATAAACAAACAAGTTGTGAAGCATGGCACCTAGTATAATCGACACCTTGTCGGTTCAAATTTCGATTTCTTACCTTAAAATGCGAAACAAAAAGTTTAGAGGGGATCGGGTGTTCATAATCACTAACTTTGTTTTATTCAAAACTGTACAAATCCTGCGTTTTCTGATGATATCCGACGAATTCATGAATGAAAATGGCCAGCAGCCAGAATCAAGGGGGATTCGCACAGAGTTCTGGGTAAATCAAAAA
The DNA here is from genome assembly GCF_978046115.1 of Saccoglossus kowalevskii. Lineage (NCBI taxonomy): Eukaryota > Metazoa > Hemichordata > Enteropneusta > Harrimaniidae > Saccoglossus > Saccoglossus kowalevskii. The sequence continues at coordinate 20,072,882 of NC_140651.1, forward strand.
AATACTCGCTGTTATGGCACGTCTGACTGGCTGAAAATGAGTATGAGCACTTGATATATTTATTGATTTTCAGCCCCCAAGTGACTGTGGTGATTTCGGTTCGTACCGAATGCCGGACGTTTCGGCCAAGAGTTTCGTCGAGGGCGGGCGTTTAATTTCGGCCTGTAATTCTTTTCTGTAAAATAAACCATCTTCAGTATTTGAAATTAGCGTTAACAGATGATGATGATGGCGACGGTGGAATTGATGTTCTTGATACTGGGTGTGATGGTGATGATGGCGACGGTGGAATTGATGTTGTTGATACTGGGTGTGATGGTGATGATGGCGACGGTGGAATTGATGTTCTTGATACTGGGTGTGATGGTGATGATGGCGACGGTGGAAGTGATGTTCTTGATACTGGGTGTGATGGTGATGATGGCGACGGTGGAATTGATGTTGTTGATACTGGGTGTGATGGTGATGATGGCGACGGTGGAAGTGATGTTGTTGATACTGGGTGTGATGGTGATGTCCGATCTGATGTCGAAGAAGATAGACTGTCTTGACCAACATTTTTTGTGAACTTCAGTCGCATTTTGGTAGACTCACAACCTGAAATAAATCATAAATTCCACAATAAGTGTAACTACAAAGACATGAAAGCATTCGCTCAATTTGATAGTACAAAATCCTGACAAATAAGTTGTGTGCAAAACATACCCCTTAAACCATTTTAGGCAATATTACTTTAGATAGTTCGCTGCTATTTAGATTTCACACCAAATTTTCATAATATTTTTCACAGTATTTTGGCGGGTTATATTCTTTAAGAATTCGCAATGAATATATGGTCACCATGCTACTTTTGACATAGGGTGAACCATGGGAGTACTTATGGTTGTCATAAAATATTTAAAAAAAAATAGATTAAAAATGTTCTTCATTACATTAAATCATATAGTAACCCAGAGTGTACTAAATGTCACATATTTTTAATTATAAATCTTTGTTTGTGGATCAATATAATCCGAGGGATAAATATTTCCATTTTGAAATAGAAACATTGTAATGAAATTCTGACAACAATGGTAGCAAACTAGCAGAACAATAAAGTACTTACGAATACTTTTTCTGCGACTTAATCTTTGGTGACGATTTAATTTTGATATCGATGTGGTATTTGTCAGGTGTGGGAAAACAGATGGTATAAAATGCTTGTTTTACCTGCAATAAAATAAGTTAAAAAATGAAGGAATGAAAAACTTGAATTACAATTTGTGTATAAAATTTTGGAACAAAATTAGCCTGCCAGTGAATATATGTATCTTTTCAGACAAATGAAGTACAGGATGAAGCAAATTATGAAATTGCACTTATTTTTTTTTTATTGATCAGTTTTGGAAATTAACCAAGATTAATAAGTCATTCCAGAAAATTGAAACAAATACAGAACTATAAAAGGTGTTCATTTGGGATAACTTACCAGATAAAAAATGCTTTGAACAGACATAAGTGTGGTTTGACTTCGGTGACCAAACCTTAGACTTGTCCACAGATCCGTCACCATTAATCTTTGCCCTTTTGATGGCTTGAAGCCACCTTTTTCTCCTATCAGACCCAACTGGAATAATGTAAAAGTTAAGGTTAGGACATTTCGATTTAGTGTTAGTGCATTTGGGAACACAGCAACTTTTTGGCATTCTGATAAATCACAATGACACTAGTGAGCCAAGTATGATGTGGACTTCACCAGAGGATTATGCTGACTGACAATGTAATATCTACTTACCTGTAAAATCGAAACAGGTGATTCCATTCTTGACGATGAAATGTAATTTTCGATGAAATTAATATACAAGAAATGTCAAAAGTTTTAAAACTTGACTTGTTTTGATTAATTCTCAAAAATATTTTTATCGCCATTCATTTACGCCATTCATTTACAAATACATATATTTGTGATCGAAATACAACAACATTTTTGCTCCTGGTCAACCTCTTGGGTATCTTGGACCTCTTGGACTTTTAGTTTCGTCCATCATATGGCTAATGTCCGGTTTTAAACAGAAAAGCTTCTCAATAAGAAGCACAATACGGTCGTTCACACGATGTATCACCACGTCTGGAAGTGGTCTGGTTTGTTTAAAGATATTCAGTTTATTCTGGAGTTGAAAATAGTGTTCTTTTTTTACCAGTAGACGAAACACATTGGGTGACGTGCCATTTTTCATGGGCATTTAGATATCCATTGTTTTTTTTTTTTTTAATTGTATATATTTACTTGGTTTTAATTTAAGTAAAAATAGTACAAGTACATGTAATCAAAAGTCGTATATGATTTACATGATGGTCACTAGGATAATTAATTTCTAATTTAAAAGGATTAAAATATTTATCCTCCAGTCATTTTTATACTAGAAAGTAATTAAACTATTTAATAAAATTGTTCAAAAATGCTACTAGAAATATTTAATACATAGTCTATTAAGTGATGTCGGCATACAGTTGTTTACCGAAATATTTAATATATATATATATATTATAATAGTCTATTACGTTGAACTGTACTTCGAAACGTACGACCTGGTCGAAACTCTTGCCGAAACGTACGTCTACCGCGTCGAGGCAGCAAATCTCGGCACGTGTTAGGTTTTTATCAAGACCGAGGTCGAGTTTTTTTCCCGGCACGTGCCGACTGGGTCCCGAGTCTCGGCACGTGCGAGATATCTAACGTGAACGCCACCATGTACGTAATATTTTGGAAGCACTATTGTCAGTTGTATAATATAATATTCTAATATAAACATTAAATACTACTAAGCTTGCCTATGAATACGTCACACGTTTTACGTATGGTCCATTTCAACACGTGCGACAAGCTGACAAATTTGTTTGTTTGCTTGTTGAAACCATCTCGTCTTCTTTAAATCACCCCGCGAGCAGAGTCCATGACACGAATGTGTTTATACGTCCATGGTCCATCCAAGCTGCATTGCATCCACATAAAACGAAGGGATATATGATCCATACATGGAGATGACTATATGTTATATTCCAAGTAGTGTATATTAAACCAAAGACACTAGTGTCTTTGATTAAACACACAACTCACAACATTTTTAATGATTTAACACTATGATTCACACAGTGTGGCAGATGTTTTGTTCATTTACCCACCTTAGTGCCAAACACCGTACCTCCCTCAAAAGGCGACGGCACGAAATTTTGCTTGAGGGGCGAGATGTGAAATTTTGACCCTCTGAAACGCTATTTCCTGCACTTTGAAGGGCAAAATTTGCTGACACAAAGGATTTCAGCTTGATTTGGGGGAGGGGGGTCGAGGCCCCAAACACTTTTTTCGGATGGGCGACCGCCCCCTCTGCAGACCGGTGCCGCCGCACCTGTGCCTGGAGGTTGATTAACACCTGTGCAAGTGGACGTGAACGGCCAGATGACCTAGAATACACATCTAACACATTTCAGTTTCGGTCAGTGTTCAAGTGCATGTTTGTGGCTGGAATGTGTTTTCATCAAGCGTGCATATACAACTCATATACAATGTACCCATAATCCCATTCGGTGCTTGTCGTATTATCAATATGTATAATAGGTTGACCGTGACTTGTAAACCAGTAACTGTCAAAATGCGACAACTTATTACATGTAGGTACATGTAGATACATGTAGTACTGGTACAGCGTCACGTGATTACTTGGGTCACAGTCCTATAGTGGGACAGTGCTTGAGTGAGTTCTAGTACCACTAAAGAAGTCTGAGACAAAACACATAAATTAGTATCACCGTGGAATGCTGATAATAATAATATACTTAATTTAGAGTACTAGCTCATAGAAACATAACCAAAGTTACCGAAAAATAAGAATAAATACCAAAAAAATGTACATAATAAATATATTAAAAAACATGGCTCAGCCAAGTACTCAAAAGTGTACTACATGTCACTACATCTGGGCTATAAATAGCTGTAATTTTTGAATTCTTACTTTTTATAATTCTTAAAAAGAAGTTCGCCATTTCTTTTCTACGAAGAGCTTTAAAAGTAGTGACACGATTGTACAAGGGTTTGAGTCATACTAGTATTCCTCTTGCCTAGCTTCAGTGACATTCTAAATGCGTTATTATACATATTATATGCAACACGAATTCGATTAATCTGCCCTTTAGTATGTATAGACCACAAATTGGAGCAGTACAGTAACTCTGAAACAATTTAATTTTTGAAGAGCAGTAAGCAAATCTTCGAATAAGCCAGTTTGCTCTAGCGTAAAACTTTTCATTTGTCTATTAATATCATCACTATCATCTCCATGTTTATTAATGACCACACCCAAATAGGTGTGCTATATAAAGGCACGATTACTCTTGTTTATAACCTTGATAACGTTGACTAAAATGTCGTCTTATATAAATACTAGTATTTCGAATACATTTATAAGTTGTTTGTCACTGAACTTGGAGTGTAGACACACTATGATGACGTCGACCTTTTAGGTAGTAAGAAAGCTGGACAACTTCCGTCGTGTGGTGGCGTTCTTATGGTGACTCTTCTGTCATTCTATTACGTGTGAACCATTCAATACTCAGCCAGCAGCTAACGTGTCGCTTTGTGTTCCTTGCAGAAAGGCGGATGCCAACCACACGTTTGTGATTGCCACATTTTCTCACTGTTAAGTGCATGTAGTCGGATATGGACAACGTGTTTGTGATTCACAACTCACTGTGTATGAGTTATACATGTATTTTGTGTTTACATTATTTCGTCGAAAAAAGAAATCCTCGTCAAAAGGTTAATATATTTGTATCTACGTATTCAAATAACATCAGATATATATGCTGATAAATGCCAGTTTTGTCAAAACAAGTGATACTGAAGGTTTGAAGGAACATTCAGCTCCTTAGGTCGCGATCGGATCTAATTCACAGTTGATCATTTGGAAAGATTGTTTTGTTGAAAGATTTGGGTGCTCTTGAATGTTGATCACTTCCTAGTACGAAATGACAGCATTTTGTATAAGTTAAACCTACGAAATCCTCTGTAATAAGTTGTCGTTTTGTCAAGGGTAAATATGTGTCATTTATTTATCGAAAAAAAGCACTGTTGTGAGTAATACAATTCCATTTGACACGCTTTATCGTAAGCAATAACTAATGAAACGAGTACATAGCAAAATGTTATCAGTTCGTCGTAGAATACTTTCTTTCGCTATTATCAATGAAAAGGTTGAATCAGTGAAATTAAAGTTCATTCAGAACATCCTAAACGACTTTTCAGCGAAAATTAATCCCCAGCATTCCCTTGTCTAGGTCACTCATGGAAGGTACCTTTCATGCTTCACTGTAGAATAGAGGTACTGCCTTCTGTTTTGAGCCGTGATTCACATCTGTCTATATCTGCCATTGACGTGACCAGGAAAAGAACCAAGGAAGTATTAGTCAACGTAACATTTATTCACGACTGTGATGATCCATGTTCAATATTGGAGGCCGTGTTGCATGCCATACAATTCTCAGCATACTGTTTATTGTGCATGTATTCTGACCCGTCTTCGATTAGGTCTAGTCACATACCTAAATCGAAGTTTTTTTTACATAATATCTAAAGCAATGGCAAATCAGTACCTAATAAATTTGTTATACATAATGTTCTAAATAAAGTCTGATGTCTTACATTGGCAGTGTCATAATCGTGGCATAAAATGACATTTATTGTCACAAATATTTACTGCCGGCGAAATAAAAAAATCCAAATTGACTGGAGCTTGATAAAATACAATTGCAATCATTCGCATGGAGGCGCTTTAACGGACGAATATTATGCAATCACGTGTTAACTCATGGTTCTAAAATTACAATAGCACGCCTAGAAACAAAAGCTCCCAGGGCATATACTGAAAAGAATATTCTTTTATGTTCACTGAGTGGACGTATGCCATATGTTTGTCTTCCATGCTAGTCTGCTTGGGTAACTTCCGCTGGCAGGAGGACGTCTGGTTGACACCTGATACAATGCTTTAATCACGAAGCGCCACCAACGGTGGATTGTCTGCAGAGAACCAGGGAATATAAAGGGTGAATCTTCCGACGGAATTTTTATCGTGATCGCGTTCTCAGTACGTATGCATCCAAACTCTCATCACTGCAAAGAACGAATTCTTTTCTGATACCAAAGACCGAAACTTCTACCGGTGAGTTCAAAATACGACTACCAGTTTCCGGCATACTCCTAACTCGAAAAGATTTCTAGTACGATCAATTCGTACATCTACATTAGTAATGAATTTCTTTATCTTTTTTTTTTCAGAAATGACGACAACAGTCCTGTACAACGATTTTTATATACGACAGCTAAAAGACATGCTACGTAAACGCAAACTTTCCATGAAAGGGAGAAAGTGTGAATTAATCGAGAGATTACAATTATCCGATCTCAGTACATCGGAACTGAAAATGAAACTAAGGAGAGAAGGACTAAATGAGGTTGGGTCCAAGACGGAATTGATAAGAAAAGTTCAGAAACTGCATAGCAAAGGCAAGGAGATCCAAGGTATAGGTGAGTTCAAAGTCTGAGTAGAATAATTCTACTTCGCATACCCCAAACGTCAGACAGGTAATCTCATTTTGCGAAATGTATACCATAACAGTTTGTTTATGTTAAAAATACATAGAATTCACCACCACCATACTCACACCATTACCCACGATTTTAGTCAAACTGTTTCCCAAATTCACAGCTATATTTGATGGCTACAGTGCATATTGTACCGCAACACGGGAAGGTTTGTAATTATCAACGGGACTGCTATAATGCACCGTACCGTAACATGGGACGATTTTTTTTATTATCAACGGGAATGATATAATGTGACCTACCGTAACATTGGACGATTTTGTTATTATTATTAAATAAGTTACGAATAAGCTAGTCATACATTCGTTGTGCATTTATTAACATTAGATATGGACACATATCGGATTGACGAACCTGTTTTGGAGACTGAACGTATTTTTTTTACCAGGGCGGCCCGGATCGTTGTGACACCACTTACGTCCAAACCACACTAAAATCTAGACGGGATGACACTAAACGCATAGCGGCGTGTCGATCCACACAGAGATTCAAAGGGATTCATTTGTGCATTATTTTAATATTGTCCCACAATACGACTTTTCGGTACCGAAGCCATGCAAGTTGAATGTCCAAACAGCGTTATAGAATATCATTCCATTAGTTGGCAATGAATAGCAATGATGTTATGCAAAACGACAATATGTCATATTTGTCAATAATGCTAATGATTTTTTTTTTATCTAATTTCAGATACAGTTAAAGATGCTCATAGGAAGCGTGGTAATCCATGGATGGTACTGCCACCAATGAATTGTAATGGATGTGGTTGCCAGGTTACCAATAATGATGCGATGTCTCATCTCGACAGTTGTTGGTTTACAAATGATGGCGAACCCAATGTATATTTACTACATGCTAAGAGTGCTGACTGGGCTGGTAAGTTACGTAATCTTTCAAATGACATCGCGATCTAGCATAAAACGTACCCGGTGAATGCAATATTTTAAATTTGTCTGCGTTCTTTTACTTACAGAGAAGTTTGAATTGTATATGGCAGTCCCGCTTAATGGATCGTTTAAAGATGTTGATCTATCACTTCGGTTCACCTGGTTGCAGTGTTGCTATGGTCACCTAAGTGGCATGGAAATATATTCATCGAATGCATTCAATAATTTGAAGGCAGGTTTTGCAATTACGCATATATATTTTCTTTCAATGATTCCACATTAGAAATTATTTGAACGATCTCAACTCAACTTCTTGTGTGATCCGAATAAATCGTCTCTACAGTCTATAACCAATTATGTTCTACGTTTTTCGAGATACATAAACAATGTATACTGAGATGAAATAAGATGAAATGCACTTGACTGTGTTCTGGTCGAATGCGACAGAATGGTATTTCTATAACGATAATGTATTCCCATCACAGGAAACCGACAAAGACCCCGATCCGATCGTAACACTGAATTCCAGATACTACAATGTTGAAGGGCTGAGTGTCTGTGAGAATGAGAGACCAATGGAAACCCTGTTACTCGAGTATATACAAGACGGCATACAAATACTGTATGAATATGACGCTGGTTTCACCACATCAATCCTTATTCATAACTTTGGTGAGTTATTTCTACTCTCATGTATATTTTGTGAGAAGGGTTTCTGGACACATCGACATTATTTCATTCCGTTGTGACCAAACTCTCACCACATTAGAAAATTATGAGATACTATACATGCACTAGTAAAATTAAAAGACTTTATTTGTTTTGACTGAAATTGTACACACTGTTACCGAAAATAGCTCTGAAACAATAGCGAAATCAATGGCGACCCCTTTATTAAACACAATATACTGTATGTCACAGAAGAGGTTGCCAAGATAAACGCCCGCACATAAGCCGCCATTCCAGCTTCATAGTACAATTGAGACAATACTAATAAAACAAAACTGTTTTATGAAAAACCACATTCACACTTTTGGTATTGGTCGTTATGATTTTTCATCTAACAAATATTGTTGAGTGTCCTGCAAACACAACCATTTTATTATGAGACATCGAAAACAATATTAAAAATTATTATATTTTATATATATTATAATTACATAATTACATTTTCATCTTTAAACCCACTTATTACAAGTTTAATGTAACCGTCGTGTCCATAGTGAGTGGCAGACGCTAGCATATTACCCAATAAATTCTCAGTACTCATTCATTTCAATCAATATTTTGTTTGCAGGCAAAAGGTGTTTGAAGCGCCCTTTACGCGAGGAAACAACCACAACGAAAATACTGATGCCCGTGATGAGAAATGAGATGCTCACTATACCTTGCGAGAAATGTTACAAAAAGTCAACGTTATTTTTCATGGATGATGAACCATATGACAGCGAAGATGACGTCTCCGACAGTGACTTTGGAATGAAGTTCTTCTGTTCAGATAGATGTGCACTGTCTCTTGGATTTCGCCGCCATACCCTGAAACCGTTTCTCAATTCTCCTAGATCAGGCAGTTGTGATTATAGAGGACTCAATTATTTCTAATTTGAATATCCAATCCCCACATTGTGATGTCATATTTTGTTCAGTTATTACCCTGAATATTCCTTGATTTGTTGTTGTCTACATTTACTTTTATTATATTATTATCAGCTTGGTGTCGACTGTCATTTTTAGGGTAATATCCAACGAATAAATTATATTTCCATAATAAACAAATGTTAAACAGTATTCGTGGTTTGTGGTTTGCTGCGCCCTCTAAAGATGGTCCGCACCATCGATAATCTTGCCGACAAATGGCACAACTCCAACAAATATACAAAGCCAATCAATTGACACAGTAGATGTACAATACTGTTAGCATGGGGTTGGTCCTATCACGGTTACTAGTAACCGTAGTCCTATGTAAATTAGGTGTAGCGCTGAGACGACTCGATACTGTCGACAACTGGCGAGTTTGTGATCACAGTCCATTGTTGAGATACATCATCCCTGAATGGAGCTGGAAAGACACTAAATGCAATTGCACACGATTTGTGCGACTGTCATCTTGTATATAATAAAACATGCGACGAGTTAAACTCTGGGACGATTTGTTCAAAGAAAAAATAAAGCTTTTTGTCATACACTGGTTTTCTGATTAGTACAAGTGCTTGTTTTATGTCATTTTAACAATAAACAACAACATTTAACCAGATTGAAAAACAAAAGTTGTACGACATGTACAATATTATCAGACTACAAATCAACAAAAATCCATCTTGTTATAAACAAACTGTTCTACAGCAATAAGGATATTATCATTATGCACGGATTGTAGATTAACAATGAGCTTAAGTATTTTTTTTTCATCAAACCATTACATTTTGGCTGTGAGAAGAAATTGCACTCTTTTGCTTGCCGAATTATTTACATTTTCGGAAATGGATTTAGCATGACTGAATTTTGACTTATATATTTATTCAGGTATATGCAAGATATTTGAAAACAGAATAGTTAACTGCCCGACCATCTTGAATAAGATGGTTTCAAAATTACATCTAATAAGATTTGATTCCCCATTCACATTTCATGATTGTGATGTGCCATCATAACTTAAATGGAACCCAGTAAGTCACGGAATAAGAACATATGCATACTATGAAATGATGAATTATTTCTTTTTGTAAAACAAAAAAGTTCCCGACTTTGCCAGTCTATATTGGAGGGGTCCATGCAATATATTGAATATATACTTCAATACGTAATATACTGACAAGTTGCATTGGGACTAGAAAAGCAAATTTTAACAAGCCATGCATGGCACAGTCCCCGTTAGTTATTCAATTTAAGATATATAGTTTTGTTCATAGTAATATAGCTGGAATATAACCATGTCAGGAATATGATTTTTTAACATTAAAATGATTGACATTTGTATCTGATCGTCAAACAAGTACTTGTCCATATTGAGAGATATTGCTCTGGAACAGCATTCAAAATGAGCCATTTTGAATTCATGTATATATATAACATGATGTATAACGAATATATAAAATTTGAATATAATCAGTCAAAGCATTTAAGAGATATGGCTCTAGAAGCGTAATCATTAAAACAAAATGGCCGCCAGTCAGCCATTTTGAATCCAATCTGAAAAAAAAATGCCGTGCATCAGGAACCCGTAATGTCTAATGTATGTACCAAGTTTGAACGAAATCCATCCATAAATGCCAGAAATGTTTAATATTTGATGATTTTTTAGCACAAAAATGACCAGCATTCAGCCATTTTGAATAGGATCGTCAAACCAATATATCTGTTTATCTATGACATGATGTATAATGAATATTTAAAAATTGAACATAATCAGTGAAAGCAAGTCAGAGATATGGCACGAGAACCACATTCATTGAAACAAAATGGCCGCCAGTCAGCCATTTTGAATCTTATCTGAAAAACAAAATTATTTGCATCAAGGTCCCATAATGTCTAATGTATATACCAAGTTTGAACAAAATCCATCTGTAAACAGTCGAGAAATGCTTGATTTTTAGGATTTTTCAGCACAAAAGTTAAAAGAACTTCAATGTGCTTGTCATACATACGCTGTACTAACAATCTCTAAAATGCTGGACAGTTAAAGTAGGATGTTCGTCACCTGCGCACGCAAAGGCTTATGGGTATACACTTGTTTGTAAACTATGACACGCTATAGCCATCTGACGCATGTGCAGGTGACGACTCCCTCGCTTTAAAGAAATTCAACACTTTTAGTTTGTATTCAATTCACTATGACAGCTGAATGAACACTGATTTAGATAAAGAGAATGGGAGAAGAATATTTCTTAGTTATATCAACAAAAATTAGCAGAAATATATTTGGTTTTAAAATTTCTTTTATTTACATAATGAAGTTTAACTTCACATTGATATATTCATATAAACATACCACAACACACCTATTACAATACAGTGTGGTGCAATCAATGTTTTCATTCCAGTTTGATAAATTGTACTGTGACTGTGTTTGTGCTTAGTAGGTCACAGTGACCAAAGATGAATTTGAATATTCTTGTACCGGTATATTCTTAATTCGTGTGTACAGTGAACACTTGAATAATTCTCATGCTACTCATAAACACTAGAAAAACAAACAGATCTTATGACGAACACACTGTTTTTTTTTTAAATATCCAATAACCGTAATTGCATACTTTATTTAAGCCATGTTCTATTCACGCATGTCCCACTCAGCCAAACATTCGACATACCAGACTTGTCAAGGATATCCACGTGAAATATAACTCGTCCCAAATAATGTAAGCTATCGGTATCTTATGTTATATGGACCTTTTCATAAATTACATGTGACGAGAAAGCGCCGACAAAGCTCTACGGCGAATCAGCATTTCTTAGATCTTTCGAACGCACTTAACCAGAAAGCAATTTACAGAATTAACATGCTATTATTTTATCATGTGACAGGAAACTATAATTCAATTATTGGATCGTTCCTTTCAATAAAAAAAATATATATCACAAATGACTTTCAATCAGTTTCTCAGTAAAACAGACAACAAAGCCTATCCATGTTTTAAAAGCAAGATTACAATAATATAATTAGTGTTAAACAATGGTGTGTACTTGATGTTTAGATTTCATCCACCATTCAAGACATATTTGGTCCATCTTTACAAGTTGGTATTCATCTGTCTGCTCATTTTGTGTCCTGTCAGGGTAGATCAGATACAACTGTGAATCAATTGAGGGCATTAATTTGAATTTCATGCAATGTGATGGAATTTTCCAAAGTAGCCTTTTTTTACTATCGCACACATGTACCCTATGAGCAATTTCGAGAAATGCCTTCATAGCCATTTTGATAAATGACAAAAAAGCCCAATAATTTCTAAATTTGTTAATCCCAATATGTTGTGTGAATTACAACCAAATCACTACAATGTGATTATCTGATGACAAAATGTATATCTGTGACAGAATGTACATAACACATAAAACAATATGGAGATGTCACTGTGACTCGTGCAAAATGTTGGCATAGGCATACCGGTAATATTAAATCTTTCAATACTGTATTTTATTGTAATTTATTCTGTGAATAATATTGTCAGTGTTTGAGAGTAGCCTCAAATTTCATTAATTGTTTTAAACATTTATACAGATGTTTGTTGGCTTCATCAAAATTAATTTAACCATGAACCATGGAAAATTATTTGCACATTGATGATAGAGGAAACAGTCATATACCAACATTTTAGGGCTGTATATTGCATATTTTTCATCATTACATTGTAGATGTACATCTAAATGGATGCATCGTCAAATTGCCTACAGGTCATGATCAAAATCTTGAAATGATACAAGGGTTTATTTCTTGAAATGTGACAAAAGTTTACTCTGCCAGTGAAATATATTTGCTCTAATATATATTTCCATTGTACACTTTAGAGCGTTCAATGCTGGTGATGTAGTGTTACCCTGCTGAAATTGCTCCATATAAGGGTAGCCGAAATACTTCGGTAAGTGCACTGTGCTTTTGTTTAAGTGAATACGGTATCCATCTTGTGCAACAAAAATTTGAATTGTCATATCCTTCTAATACACATAGAGGATACCTAAACTGACCTCAGAAATGTCGATTTCTTGCGGAGTAAATGGCTGATTTGCAAACTGTCCATTTTACTATCGATATGCCGATATTGTAACCAGTTGTTGACAGCCTCTATTTGACGTTTCATGTCAAATAAAATTAATGTGTGATTGTAAACAGCATTACTGTTATCTGGTGAGAGAAAAGAATAATAAAGAGAAATAGTTAAATCAGAATGTCAGTACCTGACAAGCCTACTTTTTTCAGTCAATCATTCCAAAACAATTGATGCCTGTAAAATGTTGAAATCAACCTTTTTTGGGAGATTAAAACTGAAGCTTAACCTCCACTTTGGTAACCATTTGTATGATTCTCAGATGTCTACTACCAAATTGGCACATATGGGTGATATATTTTGTACATGATATTACATTTATAATAATATAATTAAATTATAGATTAGATAAAATAATATAATATAATTATATTTATTTATCAAACAAGATTCCTGCACTGACAACAATTTCCAGTCATAATGACTCTTTCAAGATACTAAATCTTGCTTTAATTAATTTGATTGCTGCACTTAAATGATACTTAACTCACCTGCATTACAGTGAATACTCAATAACAGCATCTGGAGTGCTTCATGTCCTTTATTAAGACCAATTAAAACCATGGCTTTATTGTTATAAGCATCAGATTTGATTTCTAATAGTCTGTTATGTATCTTATTATCATTAGTACGGGTAGTAGCTAGCTCTCCGTCTGCAAATACATATTCATATTATTTTACTATCTGAGAAATGAGATTGTTTTACCGGTATATGTCTGCACAACATAAAATATATACAATTGTTTTTGTCAAACATTATGGACTGCAGACTTTGTTGTATTTACTACCCTGCATGGTTATGACTAACTTTAAATAACAAATTATCAGTTTTTGGTGAGAAATCACATGGCGTGAGTTTAGAACATTCTGAAACACTGTCTGTCAGTTCTGGTGGAGCTGTCATCATCATTTTTACAATTTTTTTAACTACCGGTAAACCAGCACATTTCCCAAAATGAGAAGAAAAAAATAATACTCTTGATTAAGGATGTATGCTACAAAATAAAAAACCCATGGAAAATCGTTTAAAATACTACAGGTGTACAGGACATGTTACTCTAAACTCATAGAAAAGAAAAAAAACATGGGGTTAATGTACTAATTTTTAAGATACACAACTCACAATTATGCTGAGTCAGCATTTTTAAGTAGCTTTAATAAATAACTTAAGTTGTCATTTATACTCGGTCTTAATCCACATTTTTACTGAAATTGATTTTATCCTATCAGCACATAATATGAGTTCATATTTAAATTCAATTCTAATGAATTTAAGAAATTACCTATTTAAAGAAAACAATAGTTTCCTTCATTTAGTTTTGTATTTTAGATAAAAAAATTCATAGAAACTGTCCTACAAAAAATGTCATCCATGGAAATCTCTTGAAATTGTGTATATGTCGAGTGCTTATGAAGTTATTCCATATTATACATTGAAAATGGTATGCTAATGCACTACTTTTTGAGAAAAAATTAGTTTAATTGTCAGTTTCAATAATCTTGGTGGCCATGTTGGATCATTTGCGTGACCTTTGACATTTGACCTTTGCCAGTGCCCTTGTCAATATACATACCGGGGTACATCAAATATGGTCATGTACATCCAACATCAGTAGATTATATTGTTTTATATATGAAGTACAGTTTATATATATTGGCTGGGTGCTTGGGAGAATATTCTTACCTTTCATTGGAAATATAGAAATTCAAAGTCAAGCCACTATTAATGCACTGAAGTATTATTTTCTTCTGAGGGATACTGATGAAAGCATTGTATTCTCAGTTAGGGCACAGGTGTGTATGGTGGTGGGGAGGGGTGTGGTGCGCTGTAACATACATACAAGGCAGAGTATGACTAGTGTTACCATACATGAAGTGACAAAAAGATCAGTATTGTTTAGTTGTAAGTAATATTTATTTTGTGTTCTGTTTTTTTAAATATTCATATATCGATAAATAAATAAAAGTGGTCCATAAATACTAATATAATTAAATATTTCACATATTTTAAAATCATATAACACTTGCTTTATCATTTTATTAATATACAATTGTATGTATTTAATTTTTTTTAAATCTGGATATAAATACATATATTTAGATACAATAACCTTCAATGGACAAAAAAAGTGTTTTCTTTTCTGAAAATATGCCAACATTGCATGAATAATCCCATTTTCACCCTATGAGACATTTACATACCAAATATCAGTCTAGTGTTCTCAAAGAAGTCATGTAACGAATGGATGGATTAGTGAACTAAAAAAATAGCACAAGAGTCATTAATCATTGTTTTAAATATAGTTACTTCTTTTCAAAAAACTGTGATAGTGACAAGAATGTTTTTTTTATGTTTGGTTACCCGTGGATGATCAAAATAATCTTCACTAAGCAACTTCACCAATCCATCTATCCCTCCTCTGCTATAAGCCAAGTTCAAGTGACAAAAAGCCAGACCAGAAGCAGCTATATTCTCAGCCATACACTTTGTAATTACCTTCTTACTTATTAGTTGACTAAGAGAAGACAGATTTTTCTTTTTACACAATAGAAATTCAAGAGCTTCTATAATAAAATCAACAGAGAAGCTATGTTTACTAATATGGCTGATGTCAACATTACATTTACCAATCAATTGTTGAAGCATATTTACATCATGTTTTGCATTGTGAGCACTGTATTCAGTGTGTAAATAATCATTAACCAGGTTTTCTTCAGAGTAAGATGATCGAGGTGGTAACATTTCACGAAATACAGAGAGCGTATCAGAAAAGCAGCAATGTTTATGTTTCAGTTTGTCTAAAAGACCATATCTTTGCACAGAACTAACTAGAATCCTAGCATCAAAATTCTTACAGTTATGTGCAACTAACACAGAATTTAATGGAATCCATTCTATAAAACTCTCAAGAGCATCTTTCTGTGATAATGTTGGTACTAAATTAAAGTTATGAAACAGTTTACCACATGTATATGTCAACCCAGTTACATTGGATGCTGCTGGATGTATTGGCTGACAAGGCTCAACATACTCATCAAATATTTTACCATCATAAGATGCAGCAATCTGACAAATTGAGGAATCAATACCAAATGATGTTGTTTCAAGATCAAATACAACAACAGGAGAATCTTGAAGTATTTTTACTGGAAAACTTACAGGAGCATTAACTGGTTCAGGAATACATGTAATATCAATGTCATTTCTAATTGCAATGTTTGTGTTGTATGTGTCACCTTCTCTTAACTCAGTAGCATTGCATTTTTTGTTTCGCTCCTCTTTTAATTGTATACGTCTAAGTTTGTATTTTTTGTTTTCTGTCTGCATCTTTCTTTTTCTTGCTTTATTGTCTAGTTTTATTCCCCTCACCTGTGAAACAATTCCAGGAGATAGTCCATTTTCTTTGTTAACACTACAAACATATGTGTATCCACTATTTTTCTGTGAAACTGCTGCTGCAATGCGGATATTTAAACTTTCTGATTTACTGTAATGTCTGTTTTTTGGTGCTTTAGAAGCAACAGTGTTATGAAAGCTTTCATTGGCTTGTGTTGAACTCATAAGAGAAAGTTTATTTGCACATGCAGCATACATTTCAAAAATAGATTTTAAATCTTTACGCAATTCTACCCCAGAAAGATCTTTACCATATGGAAGACGTTTGTGGCAGTAAGTATCTGGCTGACGTTGGTAACCACACCATTTACGATCACATGATTCATGAGATCCAAATGCATGGGGAACAATGGCAAGCACGTTTTTATTGATTAAAGCTGGCCTACCTTTGTTCTGAGTAACAGCATAGGAAAAACATGTTTGAAAATACTTGATAACACGTGGTGTTAATATTTTGTGAGTTTTTGAAAGTTCATATAGTTTATTTCCTAGACCTTTTTTGGTGTGGTTCACATCTGGTCTCTTTTCAATATCTTGGTTAATTTCTGTTCTTAGTTTATGAATGGTTGTTGTATCATCATCCATAGTTAAAGATACTGTTTTAGCACTAGTTTTGTTAATAGTTTTTACCACTTCAACAGCAATATCTCCTTCCATAGCTTTGGAACTCCCTGTCCAGTTTTTACGACAGTCATGTTTTCTTGTGTTCATATCCCCATTTTCACAAAATTTGCATCCCTTTGAACGCACAGCATATCCCATAATTTTACCAGTTGCTTCCCCTATAGCAGCACCATGACCTGACAGACTGTTATATTCTTTGCCAGGGCCACGGCGCTGCCATGCACCATCAAAGGAAATATCAACTTGATTTTCATGTGAACTAAGTTTTTGTTCTTCAGTAAGAGCTTTAACACACAGTCGTTTTGCAACATTCTCAATACCAACACCTGCTTCTCTTTCTCTTTTCTTTAATGTCTTGTGGTGTATACCCGGTATATTCAGTGAGGCAAGGAAGTTATTCACATGAGTCTCTCCCATTCCACTGTGTACCATTCCTATGTTATGAAATAAGAAACAACTTAGATTAACATTTTATAAGATTAGTTTTTGCTGCCCTACATTACTAAAAGTATGATCACCAATATATGACCATAAGAGGTTAATAATTGAGATGAATCCTTAGTTTGCCTGTAAATCTTACCGGTGGCTAATTTGGTATTTACATCAAATATAGGTAATCCTTGGTTTGATTTGGCATTCCTATGTGTCGAACCTGTATACACATGGTTTACAGCACCACATATCTGGCAAGCTATATACAGTACACTACCAAGACCATATCGTCTCTCCTCCTGGCAATCCACCAGAACAAGGTGTTCACAACACACAGCACAGGCTTTTAATCCCTCAGCTAGAACAGACAGCTGTACTATTCTGCGACCAACATTCCAATTTATAGCACTTTCTGAAGTAACTTCTGTAAAGATAAATCAGATTATCATTACAGTCATCATGTAAATAAATTTCATGCAATTTGCACTACTATACTGGCTAACAGATATTAACAACAGTAAGATGTTAACATACTATCTGTGCTATTCGTAAGAAATGTATGAATATTTACAGAAATAAAAAGAAACCATTATTCCAAAATCATCATTTCCAAAGGAGCCATAGGCAAAACAGGAACTCTCTCACATTCAGATAATGTGAAAAATAACAATAATTTTTAGGTCATGGCTTATTTTCAGAAAAAACATTTATTGGGAGAAAATGTCCAAAAATATATATTACAATGTATTTAGAACAAAAATATTTGACACAATAACAAATAGAAAAAATAAAATTCAAGTATCTACTATAATATGCAAGTATTTTAATTTCCTTAACACAGCCGCAAGTTCATCATGTTACATGTTAATTTTTTTCTGAAGAGTAAACAGATGAAATTTCAATGCTCTAAATTTATAACACTAGGAAAATAAATATGGATTTCAAAACAGCAAAATATAGAAAATATTTGAACATGCTGTTTATTCATAGTTAAAATTGTATCCCCTTGGTTATATGGAAGTGTGAGGACAATCATGCCCTCAAATTGGGGGTTTTGTGCGTATAGTTAAAATTACCAGTTCGCGTTGAAGGCACCTCGTCATAATTAATGAAAGCTGCAGACGACGCGACAGACAAACTTCGTTGTCAAATATTTTTTTTATCACAATTTCTGTATTTAGTGAAACAGGAATTAGGAAAAAATAAACACTGTTTCCCCCAAAATAAGCATAATCCGATGTTCATAAAAACAAATAAAATGTGAAAATATATTGATTCGAGTTGTGGATAACAGTTGCAGACGACTCAACCAAAGTTTACGTCGTATACTGACACCGTACATACGTACCTGAATTTGATTCTAAAACTACTTCAGCAACTTTCTTATGTTGGCGGTTCGCCTGGATAACTGCCAATCTTCTTCTCTTCTCTTTCTCGGTCAAAAATCCTTTAAATTTGCGTGCATTCGGCGATCGCGAAGCGTACTTGTTTGTTGTGGCAGCCATCTTGAAAGTCTGCTTCCAATGCGCAGAACGTATGCGCAGTGCATTTCCGCGCATACAACCTTAAAGGAGAATTTGCACTTAGTCTAGTTTTAGGCTGTGAATGTACATCACCAATTATAAAACTCTAATCAATCACCCAATATTTTTATAAACAATACCACAGAAATAGAAATAAATTCCTGAGAATATTGATGTCCAGCAACTGCAATTTTTTGATTCATTGAGTGTTTTCTGAGGTGCTTTACTGTTGAACACACAGACGACACATGTAAAGCTTCATGGGTAAATACCATCTGTCAATCATTGAGAAGGTATTTATTTCTTGATTATTTCAACTATTAAGCTAAGCCTCATTTTAGGTAATTGACATTGTTTGAATGATAATATAAATAAACTAATTTGATTAATTTACGGAAGTAATGTTGTTTTTTTAGATTTTTGCTTTGTAAACATAATTTTGACTTATCGATTAGATCAATTTGTGATACATGTACCAGTACTTAAAGAACATGACATGTGACTAGCTCATTTGCCAAATCAAGCAAGATGTTGGAAGTTATATTCACCTGTGAAGAAACACAATGACTAGATGAATAGAAATCCTAACCTGTGTTAATTCTTCTTCTTTTTATCCCCACACCATCATCAAGTTGTTCTTCTATAATTGGCATCACGTCTCCCAACAGCTGACAGACATGATCTAAGCATTCCAAGGCATCACTGCTTTGATTCATTTCCACCAATGACTCGGCCTGCATCATTAAAACTATGGCAACATGCAGTAGTTTCTCCTCATCAGAACTTTGGCAAGATCGATGCATTTCCTTGTCATCACTTCGTAATCGCTTTCTAGATGTACTTTCCATGGGTTCATCAAAAGTTTCATCAAGTAGTGTATTTTTTGAAACATTCAGTGTTTCATCGCTGAATGATACCAACAATGAAGGTGAAGAAAACTGGTTAATTATCAGTAATCTTCCATTATCGTCTGATGATGTTGACTTTGAGATTAGTTCTTGAGCCACAAGGCAGACATCTTCATGTCGGTACACCATCAATAAAGCAGCTACAGCCTCACAGTATATGATAATGAAATCTGGCATGCTGTTGGGAATATCCTCACACTGAGATAGTTTGTAGGAAGAAAAAAAGGTTAAACAATAGTAAATATGCTACACAGTACTTTCTTAACTACATAGTTTTATAGTGTTTGTAGTATTATATTTGTCACATGAAAGTTCTTAATTGGGCCTTGATTCCTAAATATCACAAATATTGGTACTTTCTGTGGGTACTGTTGTCCTAGCAATTCTTCATATTGCACCTGCATGTCTGCCATGTACAACTGTTTCTGAATTTTTAATGACATCGATACTTGTATTTTTAGGAAAAATATTGATTATGACCTCTATGACATCAAATTGAGGACTTTAATATTGCAGTGCTAATACTAAGTTTAGCTACAAATGCCTAGAATCTATGTAGTGTTCCACTCACTCCAGTGATGCCTAGAATCTATGTAGTGTTCCACTCACTATAACTCACTTCAGTAATGCCTAGAATCTATGTAGTGTTCAACTCACTTCAGTAATGGCTTGAATCTATGTAGTGTTCAACTCACTCCAGTGATGCCTAGAATCTATGTAGTGTTCCACTCACTGTAACTCACTTCAGTAATGCCTAGAATCTATGTAGTGTTCAACTCACTCCAGTGATGCCTAGAATCTATGTAGTATTCCACTCACTATAACTCATCCCAGTAATGCCTATATTCTATGTAGTGTTCCACTCACTATAACTCACTCCAGTAATGCCTAGAATCTATGTTGTGCTCCACTCACTATAACTCACTCCAGTTATGCCTAGAATCTATGTAGTGTTCCACTCACTATAACTCACTCCAGTAATACCTAGAATCAGTGTAGTTTTCCACTCACTATAACTCACTCCAGTAATGCTTAAAGTCTATGTAGTGTTCCACTCACTATAACTCAATCCAGTGATGCCTAGAATCTATGTAGTATTGCACTCACTATAACTCACTCCAGTAATGCCGAGAATCTATGTAGTGTTCCACTCACTATAACTCACTTCAGTAATGCCTAGAATTCATGTAGTGTTCCACTCACTATAACTCACTTCAGTAATGCCTAGAATCTATGTAGTGTTCCACTCACTATAACTCACTCCAGTAATGCCTAAAGTCTATGTAGTGTTCCACTCACTATAACTCAATCCAGTAATGCCTAAAATCTATGTAGTGTTCCACTCACTATAACTCACCCCAGTAATGCCTAGAATTCATGTAGTGTTCCACTCACTATAACTCACTTCAGTAATGCCTAGAATCAGTGTAGTGTTCCACTCACTATAACTCACTCCAGTAATGCCTAAAGTCTATGTAGTGTTCCACTCACTATAAATCACTCCAGTAATGCCTAGAATCTATGTTGTGTTCCACTCTCTATAACTCACTCTAGTAATGCTTAGAATCTATGTAGTGTTCCACTCACTATAACTCACTCCAGCAATGCCAAGAATCAATGTTCCACTCAATATAACTCACTCCAGTAATGCCAAGAATCTATGTAGTGTTCCACTCACTATAACTCACTCCAGTAATGCCTAGAATCTATGTAGTGTTCCACTCACTATAACTCACTCCAGCAATGCCAAGAATCAATGTTCCACTCACTATAACTCACTCCAGTATTGCCCAGAATCTATGTAGTGTTCCACTCACTATAACTCACTCCATTAATGTCTGGAATCTATGTAGTGTTCCACTCACTATAACTCACTCCATTAATGTCTAGAATCTATGTAGTGTTCCACTCACTATAACTCACTCCAGTAATGCCGAGCATCTATGTAGTGTTGCACTCACTATAACTCACTCCAGTATTACCTAGAATCTATGTAGTGTTCCACTCACTATAACTCACTCCAGTAATGCCTAGAATCTATGTATTGTTCCACTCACTATAACTCACTCCAGTGATGCCTAAAGTCTATGTAGTGTTGCACTCACTATAACTCACTCCATTAATGCCTAGAATCTATGTAGTGTTGCACTCACTATAACTCACTCCAGTAATGCCGAGAATCTATGTAGTGTTGCACTCACTATAACTCACTCCAGTAATGCCGAGAATCTATGTAGTGTTGCACTCACTATAACTCATCTCAGTAATGCCTAGAATCTATGTAGTGTTGCACTCACTATAACTCACTCCAGTATTGCCTAGAATCTATGTAGTGTTGCACTCACTATAACTCACTCCAGTAATGCCGAGAATCTATGTAGTGTTCCACTCACTATAACTCACTCCAGTATTGCCTAGAATCTATGTAGTGTTGCACTCACTATAACTCACTCCAGTAATGCCTAGAATCTATGTAGTGTTCCACTCACTATAACTCACTCCAGCAATGCCTAGAATCTATGTAGTGTTGCACTCACTATAACTCACTCCAGTAATGCCTAGAATCTATGTAGTGTTCCACTCACTATAACTCACTCCAGCAATGCCAAGAATCAATGTTCCACTCAATATAATTCACTCCAGTATTGCCCAGAATCTATGTAGTGTTGCACTCACTATAACTCACTCCATTAATGCCTAGAATCTATGTAGTGTTCCACTCACTATAACTCACTCCAGAAATGCCTAGAATCTATGTAGTGTTGCACTCACTATAACTCACTCCAGTATTGCCTAGAATCTATGTAGTGTTCCACTCACTATAACTCACTCCAGAAATGCCTAGAATCTATGTAATGTTCCACTCACTATAACTCACTCCAGTAATGCCTAGAATCTATGTAGTGTTCCACTCACTATAACTCACTTTTCTAGTTATGGTGCTAGTAGTAACTCATTATTCATTCAGAGATTTATTGCCTATATATATCAATATCGAAAAATAATATATTTTAATATTCCTTGGCTAGCATAAATGCTGTACATTTGTAATTCAATGAACCATTTAATAAATCCTAGCATTATACCTGAGCATGTTCATACTACAAAGATTCTTGTCTACTTATAAGGACTCAACAACAGTAAAATTACACATTAATTTTTCACTTGGTTGTGATTTTATATTTTTGCTTATAAATTGAATCCGCTAAATTAATCTATGTGCACATTAAAATTACAACAGAACTCATTGTTTCCCTGTGAAAATGAATACTTCAACAGTAGTTTCATCAGTAGGTTGTTTAATATACAAATAATTTAGTATAAGAAGTAAAATGTCAATAGACAAATTAATATTACCTGCAGGATACTGGAATCCACAGTCATTCCTAACAAATCAACATACTTCTCAGCAGCAACCTCATATCTATGTCATTGAAAGTTACAACAAAATTCTGACCTCATGACAAAATTCAATAAATCGTGCTTAGTGAATTAATTGTTAATTCGACAAAGCAAATTAATTCATACATATTCTAACAGTGTTCAATTATTGTATCCAAGACATAAAACATGGTTACCTTTCTAGCTCTAAGCATCGTTTTGCCATGATATATAATATGGATATGACAGACAACTTATTTGTACATTTAGACAGCACTACTGACTTGTGTGAATGGCGCGGCACTTCAAGATTGTTAATTGTCATAATAAGGTGTTTTTTATTCATGTTTTTCTGAAAATCTTTTGTCTGCATTGCCTGAAATATAATAAAAATAAACATAAGGCTGTAATTGACACAATCTCTTTTTGGATAAGAAGGAATAGTTATTATTTCCAGTAACTTACCTACTGGAAAATGTGGCCAATCCATTACATTTTATGCAAATTAGCAAAAACAATTTGACCAGAATATACATTATGAAGACAAATTATCTTTTTACATCTTTGAAAAACAAGAATGATTATGTTCCAGCAGCAAACTAGAACAAAAATTCTACAAACCTACCCAGTGTTTTTTAACACTTTTTTTGTTTAGCCTTCAACAGACCCAATATTTTAAAATAATTGAGGGCAAGTTCAAAACAAAACTAAAATGCATCATTTCCTTATCAATCAGTGTGGTGGCGCACTACATATATAAAACTCTACAGCGCCACCTATAGTTGACTGTAATACTCACTTTGATGAGGAGATTCCATGTTTCCAACTCAGCCTCATAGAGTTGTAATGTGTGATACTGCAACGCTATATTGTACAGCGATGTGACAAATCTGAAATCTTTCTGTACTACCTCAGAATAACAGTGAATTGCTGTCTGTGGTTTCTTCTAGTATCAAAAAAATAAACAAGTGTGTTAATCCATAAATTAAATTAAACCCAATTAATTTTGATCTAATAACATAATAATAGATGAAGTTATAATAGAGTAATCACATGTAGTGTTACAAGCTCATCTACAACATCCTTACACTCCTATAATAATGTATAGTTGATCTTTTAGAACATATATTCCCATAGAAATCCCATAGAACACAATGGAACAGAATTCCTATGTTATACAAAAAAAATAATATCCTATATGAATCCCATTTCGGTCATATATGATGTCAAAACAATAACATACTACGAAATTCTTTTTAAGAGATGTGATATTCTATGGGAATTATATTCATATTTTAACATCCTATATGATTCCTGTTACACTGTACAGTGGAATACTTTATTTTCGCTGGAATTAATTTTCGCTAAAAAGGCTTTTTGGGCGTTTTGCTTGGAATTTATTTTCACTGATTTTTGATGAGTTTAATGTGAAATATAGGAAAAAAAGTATATTTGCTGGATTTTATTTTCACGGAATAATCCCTTCAGCGAAAATATTATCCCAAACCAACAAAATACCTAGTTTCATTGAAATCTGTTTTAAATTAATAGTACATGAGAAAAAGTGAAAAAGCTTAAAGTCTGTTAATATGGAAATTAGGTAATTAATATGCATTGATTTCAGTGGAACAGACTCACACACACATATATAGAGGTCTTACCATTGTTGTGATTTAACTAGAATTTAATTAAACTCAATTACATTACAATTTCAAATCATAACATAACACTTTCTGTTTTTGTTTGATGTTCCATATTAAACACAGAATGCCTTTTAATGTTATTCGATTACCTAAAATCCCATCAACGTAGTTGGGAGAGAACTTAACAGTTTCAAATTTGGAGGAAATCGCTTGTTCGTAGAACTGGTTGACACGATTAACATCATATGGGCTAGTATTGTTCACAAACCAAACGCGAGTGAAGAATACACCCCATGACATGAGTAACCACCAGCTTTACAAAAAAAGATAGACAGTCCCAGCTTATCACCTTTTTATCAGATGTCCAACTCAAAATGTCAAAAAAAAGATCATTATTTAATGTTTGTGAATTGTATGCTTAATTCACATCACTGTGTACTTACCTGCTTTGCTAAACAACATCCCTTTAGGTTTAATATAATTGGTTCATAGGAAGTCACATGACTTTCTGTATCTTGTAATATTTGTAATGATTTGATATAGTGACCATTCTGATAAGACAGATATCCTGAAAAGATAAGTTTATGGAATGTAGACTAGTCACAACACTGGTGATAACAGTAACAATCCATAACTGAACACATTATATACTAAAACAAAACAAATATTGTTTAATTAAGCTTTTGAAAGGCCAAACCTGTGTTTTTATTCCATATTTTGTGTAAAACCTGTGGGGGAATTATGCCTTTTTGGTCTAAAATTGAATTTATAGAAAAGCACATAAATAGATGCAAAACTTTGCACTAAAATGTTGCCAGTGAAAATTCTGGTATTCAATTTGAATTTGGGTTTCAGGGAAGTTTAGACAGAAGTGAAAATAGTTTTTCATATGTTAAGATCCCAGTCACTAAAACTTTTCTCATGAAGCTGAACTGACCAACCTTATTTTAATACTTGATACATTTTACATTTAATAATTGTGTACATTTATAATGTGGATCGTCTCTTTTTAGCTTTTAGTTAAATTCACTGAAAATTTAAATGTTAGTGACATACATGTATTCATCATGAGTTACGTGCATGTACACCCAATGCTATTGAAACAACAAGCTCATAATGATTTCTTTCAATTTAATAAATATTCATCAATTTCATAGTTCACGCTGAAGGAATAACACTGGGACATTTTAAAATGACTACCACATCACTTCATTCATTCATTCATCTCCTTCAGTATGGCAACATCTACCAACTGACATTCGTACAGCACCAAATGTTAATACATTCAAATCCAGATTACTTCACTACGTTGATAGGCTGGTTTGATTCAACTGCCATTGAAATTATCGGTACTAAATTTACATAAAAATTAAGGAAATATGTATGGTGTGTCAATATTTATGTATTTTACTAAATTTTGAATTTGCTTACTCCCCATTCCAGAGAAAAATGAGTAATTTTAAAACTCACCATTGATGTACTTTGCCATTACCCACAATGCATCTGTTTGATGTAATTTACATGACAGACACTGTTTGTAATCTTTTTTCACATAGCAACAACAAATCTTGATAAACTTTAGGACATCTGAGAAATAAAGACCTGGATAAAAAACAAAATTCATGGCTTTATAGTAATAATAATAACATGAATCTTGATCTGTAAACTATTTTGACAAGCGAAATGATTTCCATTGAAAACATTTCTCTTTATTTCAGTGTTCCAATTTTAAGTGCCATTTATTACATGCAATGTATACATTATATGGTATCCAAATCCAACACAATGTGTCCAGGCCTTGCTATTTGAAAATAGCTGGAAAGTTATAAATAGCTCTCCTGAAAGTACTGAGTTATGGGAGTGATTTCAATGCATTGAGAGATAAATTTGCATCAAAGAAAGCTGAGAGTATTGAAGACATATTAAAAATTAATTAGCCTCCCAAACAAGAAGCTAGGCAGCTAATATTTGTCTGCTATTTGAGATGTACAATGTGAAAACAATGTGATCCATATATTGAAGTTTATAATCGGTACTTACAGAAATTAGATTTGATTTTACATCTGTGGTGTTCAGCCTTTCAGCATCTCTACCACAAGTTCAATTTAAATCTGATTTTTGAGATACCAAATATTGGCTCATAATAATTAGATAATTAATATGTATCAATCTGTTTTTCATTGTTAAACTAATCACATCTGTGGATCACCCAAGAGCATCTCTAAACCAAAGTTAAATGAAATGCGATGATTATGCAAATAGTATTCTCAAATTTCAATCCAAAACTAATGCATTGTTCCAAGGCACTTATATACCAAGTCTTATTGCAATGCAATAATTGGTTTTTGAAAGAAAGGTAAAAATTAGTAAAAAACTCAAAACTAATTAGTTGCATTGTCTTACATACCAAAAGTACATGGCATATTGATGGAAAAGCTGAAAACTGGAAAATCATTATGCAAATTGTGTAATTAATTTACGCAGAGTTTAATGTAACACTAATAAGGTCTGTGTAAAGTCACAGACCATCAATGTACCAATTTTCATTGAAATGTGATTCATTCATAATGCAAACTAGGTAATTAATATGCACAAATATTACCTCAAAATTTATCAAGTCTGTGCATTGTTCTATGACATTTATGTACTAAGTTTCATTGTAATGTGATGATTAGTACTTGAGATATCAGTGGAAAAGCCAAAATTGACTAATCATTTTGCAATTTAGGTGAATAATATTTTTAGCTTTTAGTTTTTTCAGCTCTTCTGGACAAAATTTTGCCTAACAAGGCAAGAACTCAGCTTTACAGGAAAGGTCTGTGTATTGTGACAACTATGTCACCTTAATCTTAATAATTTTTAAATATATTAACTGCATTGATACCACAACATAACAACAGTTACAGTAACTGTAATGCCAAGAATTGAAATGCACCAGAGACGCCTTTTTAGGGTTTTAGTCAAAATTTAAAAAAAAAAAAAATGTCTCCATAGGAATTCATAGCTCTGATCAAAAGCATATTGCACTTGCCAAGTACAGTTCATTTCATTTCACTGGGGTAAATGCTCACAAGCAGATCAATGAAAAGAGACAGCCATCAGTATCACTGCATCACCTTTTAAATGTGTGAGTGAAAGTCGATCCATATAGTCCACATCACTAGAATATCTGATAAAGATGCTCATATTATAATGCATTATCAGACGGACAGACATGCAGACACCTCATTAACCTAATATGATTTATGTCATAGGAAGTGTAAAAATATACATATATGTTGAAACTGCATATAATCACATGGTACTTTTAAAGCTATTTATAAAAATGGAGTACTGGTAGTTGAAATTCAAAACAGACCATGAATGGATAAACAGATAATTTGAACAGATGTACTGGTAAGTATTTGCAAGCATATACATGTATGTGTGACCCAATACAATCACTAAGAAATAATAATAATAATATAGTTAATATTATAATTATTGAACTACATTTAATATATATTTTGTTGAGATATTTCAAAAGCTAATTTAAAGGTTATTTCAGGAGCAAATTATGTCAATTTCAGAAGCATGTTCCACTTCATGTGTAGTAGTGATTTGAGATCAGAAATTCATACTTTCTCATCCAAGACAATAAATTGCTTCACTGTTACAGGAACATACATTATATATATAGAAATGACACTAAAATTATAAATAACTACAAAATGAATTACCATACAAAAGCAGCAGAATTATTTTGTCTATCAGTTATGTCTCATCTTAATTATTATTGTAATGTATCACTGTTCATATTTCAAAAATCCATGTCTGTGAATATATGGGTTCTATCGACCCTGAAAATGCATAACAAATTTGTGATTCAACGTAAAATTGCTTGTAGAGAATTAAGAAAATACAGTTGGATACAGCCATAACTATAAATCAAAGAAATTTTTGAAAAACTTCTATATGGTGAAAGATTAGGAGGCATGTTTAATTTGTTTGTGTACGAGTTAAATATTAGATGAGTTTTACCTTTACTTAACCCTAGTATGAGCTGATTTTTTGTAATGTTTGACTAAATTCCACATTCAAAAAATTGGAGGAGGGCTAAATAATTTTATGAAAAATAAATTGTTGAGGGTGAAAAGAAAAATTTGAGGAAAAAATGATTGGAAAAATGTGAATAAAAAAAATGTAGTGGAAATATTATTTATCAAGAAAAAATCCTCAAGTCCCCATCCCCTGATTTTACATGGGTAGTTCCTGTTTATGAATTTCAGTCAGTGACCTTAGAGTAGTTAATAATTGAGAATGGAATGCTTCAAACTGCACAGTCATGACATAATTGTCAGTGTTTTTGTATACAGGGTTAAACGATTGACATTCATGTTCTTATTCATAGATTAATCAAACGTGTTCTTGTTGGCAAAAGATCATGGGTGACTCCAAAGATGGTGGCTGTTATGGTTGGATTATTGTGGTTGCTAGCTTTACCATTCAAATGATGGTTGCTGGTGGTGGCCAATCAATGGGTGTGTTTATACTAGAATTTACACGATATTTTGATTCCAACGCCAGCCGTGCAGCTTTGGTGATATCGATGTCTGCATCAGTACGTCTGTGTGTAGGTGAGTTTAGCTGTTTCATTCTACATGTTGACTGAAGTTAAGGATAAGTACTGGGAAAATAATAAAAAACAAAAGTATCTTCTGAAATAAGCTAACCTAGATTTAAACAAATATTTACTGAGTTAGAAGGCTTTGTTTGGCCTTGAAGGTTAGTTACATTGTAGATATGTTTGTCAATGGGATGAGACCCTCCAGCACACTCAAAATAAAATACGAGGGAAAGTAAGAACAAGATATCTATTTTTAATATATCATTTGAACACATTTTTGTTTTAAGCATGTTCTGGAAGTGATGTTTTACATATAGTTACAAAATGGGAATACATCTTTGAGTTTTATGTCATCAAACTAGATTCCCTACAAACAAGTCCATGCAGTCATAAATAATCAATTCTTTGCCCGTCAGGTTATAATTCTTTATATACAAGACTGCCAAGAGACTGTTAAATTTGCCTAGCAATCAATTACTTGTCACATGATGTTGGTCAAGCTTTGATTCAAAATCGCTAAATATAGTGTTGTGCGTTAAATTCCAGAATGATTTCTGTTTCACATTTTCGACCATGGATGACTTTGATAGCATGATCGCGCTACAGCTCAAATATGTAAATTTGGCAATTCATAGTCCAACTAAAAAACGGCTATTGTTGTGTACTGTTTGTAGGTTCAGTAGTGAATGACTTGTTTATTCATTTTATTATAGTGCTGGACATTGCCTTCAATATCCTACTATGCATCGCATTGGGAGATTATGAGTGACCTGAGACTTTGGCGAGAAACATGACATGAAAATTATGACACAATTTTAAAAAATCTGATATCATGAATTACGATATTCTATTTATCACATGTATCTGATTTACAACTATTTCCTTAATATACAATGTAAATTAAAACCACCTCTGTGCGTGTGTGTGCATTCTAATTATATTAACATGTTCAACCTCATTTGCATACATTTCATCAACATGTAGTTTTACCATCAGTTCAGCACCTGTGATTAAAAAAATTATTCATTTATTGAGATGTCAATTATTTCCAGTTTTAGCAACACATTGCAGTAACACTATTAGTGGTATCACACATTTCACGATGAGTAATCGGCAAACAGTACAGTTGGAGAAACAAATTATGTGCGTTGCCAAGATGGGGTTGGGAGAATTAGAAATGGCAATGTTGATTAAATTTGACATTAAAGTGCAAAAAGATCTTTGACAGGGTTCTGAAATTGCCAGTTTATTGGGGAAATATTCAAATTTACAATATTTCAAATAGTCATTACCAATATACAGTGAAATTCATAAAGCAGGGTATGTTATAACATTTTGCAGGAGAATACTAAGTTTTAACGATGTACCAGGGAGTAATATTGCTGACTAACTAGTCTGTAACCTGGAAGATCGCCAAGTTGGATTGTACTTATTTGTGAAACAGCAGACCACAGATTTGAAGCTTAGGAAATATATATTGATGACAACGACAAAGTACCGGTATGATCATGACTGGGGAGTTATATGCAGAAACTTTAATGATCAGTTAAAACAAACAACAAAATGTTCAAAACAAAAAAAGTTCACGCAAGACACACAACAAATGTAATCAAAAACTGTTGAAAAAAAAACACAATCATATACTGGTTGAAAATTATCAAAATGGGAAAAATCAAAAATGTAATAAAAAAATGCCTGAAAAGAATCATGTGATGAATAACTAATATAACTAAATGCTAAAAATAATATTTATCAAATATTTGTTTAACATTTATTGCCCCATTCATCTATTTACATATTTATTTGGTCATTTAATTTCTTTTTTTCATTCATTAATTTTTAACTCGCCCCTCCCTCATCCCTCATCCCTCCTCTAACAGCACACCCTTCTCTCTACATGAACTACATTTTTATTATACATTTAAATTATCATCTTTATTTTCAAGGGCCTATTGCCAGTGCTATGAGTAACAAATATGGTATCAGACCAACAGTTATAGCAGGAGGTATTATATCCAGTACTGCAATATTTGCAAGTTCATATGCGACAGGAATCACTTATTTGTACATTAGTTATGGACTTATAACAGGTGAGTGATGAGAATAATCAAAATCATCATATTGCATTCAGTCAAGTAGCTTTGGTTAAAGGGTGATGGTCATTGTGCCACATCATCTTTGATATCAGACTAATAGCGACATAGAAAACCTATGTAAAAAACACTGTTTACATGGAATTTGAACATGAGCGGTGCAATGACCACCACCCTTTAATTAGGTAAACGGTGATGGTCATCGGCCGCATTTTGTTTGATATCAGACTTATAGCAACATACAAAACAAGTGTAAAATACACTGTTTACATGAAATTCGAACATGAGCTGTGCAATGACCACCACCCTTTAATTAGGTAAACGGTGATGGTCATCGGCCGCATTTTGTTTGATATCAGACTTATAGCAACATACAAAACAAGTGTAAAATACACTGTTTACATGAAATTCGAACATGAGCTGTGCAATGACCACCACCCTTTAATTAGGTAAACTGTGATGGTCATCGGCCGCATCCTGTTCGATATCAGACTCATAGCAACATACAAAACATGTGTAAAATACACTGTTTACATGAAATTCGAACATGCGCTGTGCAATGACCACCACCCTTTAATTAGGTAAAGGGTTTCTCTGCTTCTCTGCAATGTTCTTTAACTTTTACTGCGAATAATTAAATGTAAATCATTAAATATTCACTGTTTTTCGCTATTATAATAATTTCTCTATTTTTGCTGGTAAGTGTAATCTGCTATTAAAATTAAATCCATGTCAACAAGTGCATATACAATTATGATTATTACAATTGTTCCACTGGAGAATCTGTGAATTAAAAACCCAAGCAACTGTCATCAAATATCAAAATTCAATAAAAAAAAAAATTATTCATGCATTACACATCTGAATACTGTATTTGTAGAGAATGCAATTTTAAATTCACCAGTATCAAGACAGCAACTTCTAACAATGTAGTTAATGCTAGTGTTTATTTTGTAGTAGTACCACGCATAAATAAAAACAAAAGAAATACAATTTCTGCTGCATGAGGGCATATAATGAAATTTTAATGATTTTTTTTTCCAATTCTTTATTTGCCCCCAAGTTTTTAATGGTCAACACCTTTGAATTAAAATCAATTCTGAATTAAAAGAAAATGGTATTTACCTTCATCTCATGCTTTTCAAACTCAGAGGTAGATTATTTATTTACAGAGCTGATAACAACTAAAATCTAATAGACCACACACTTAGGAATAGACATTTGTGCACTAGTCAATTTCAATGTATAAAAAATTATATATTGGGAGAATATATAAAATATATTGCTATTGTTATTGAACAGACGTTTGAATTGTAAAGCCCCCACCCTCATTTTGAACACAACACTGTGTAATGACTAGGGCATGCAAAAAAATATATATTATATTATATATTATCATCTCAACCACCTTTGTACCATTTCATCTGTTGCCTCATTTCAAAATCAAGACCAACTAAATATCTGCATTGTATTTTACCAACAGGTTTGGGAGTTGGACTGGCTTACCAACCTTCTATTGTTATATTGGGACAGTACTTCCACAAACGACATGCCCTAGCGAACGGCTTCGCATGGTGCGGCCTGAGTGTTGGAATAATGGTTTTTCCACCACTCTTCCAGACACTGATTACTTATTATGGCTGGAAAAGTGCTATGATGATCATCAGTGCACTCAACATGAATATAGTTGTCAGTGGAACTCTTATGAGGCCCCCTAGTGATGCAATGAATCCCTCTAGTGTTGCAGAAAAGAAAATCGAGAACCCAGAGATGGAAGTTGATAGTTTATTGGTAGAAAATACAAAGCAGAATAATCCACACAACTGGAGGTGGTTTACAGAGACAACCGGGCTTCATTTATTCTGTGACAATCCTACATTCGTTGTGATGTGCATCAGCATTTTCATGAGTGGATTTGGCTATCTGGTTGCCATGGCACTTTATATTGCCAAAGCCGTGTCAGTTGGAATACCGAGAATTAACGCTTCTTTCCTCATGACCATAATGGGAGTCTGCTCTATCGTAGGACGATCATCGCATGGATGGCTCATTGACCTGGGTCACTTACCTCCAATGGCTGTGTTTGCAGCTAACTTGATATTAGGAGGACTATCTCTGATTTTTGTACAGGCTTCCTCCAGCTACATTCTCTATGCTGTCATGGTAGGGGTATTTGGTTTTGCTACTGGCATCTTCATGGCATTAGGTGCAGTGTGTTTGAAAGCTAATGTACAATTGAAGTATTTCTCAAGTGCAATGGGATGGTATTTATTTCACCTTGGACTTGGGAGTCTAATAGGACCACCAGTAGCAGGTAACTACACAGGATAAACATTGATATGTAGGGGTTTCCAATCACACAAGATGCATTTAATAGAATAGATCTTAAAAATACTGTATTTTTAAGGTCTATTATAGAACCTTCAATTTAAGGGATAAACCATTTATACATAAGGTTGTCCAATGACATGAGGTCCTTTCTTATAACCACCTGTTCAAGGGATAAACCATTCATACATAGGGGTATCCAATGACATGAGATTCATTTCTTATAACCACCTGTTCAAGGGATAAACCATTCATATATAGGGGTGTCCAATGACATGAGATGTATTTCTTATAACCACCTGTTCAAGGGATAAACCATTCATATATAGGGGTATCCAATGACATGAGATGTATTTCTTATAACCATCTGTACAAGGGATAAACCATTCATATATAGGAGTATCCAATGACATGAGATTCATTTCTTATAACCACCTGTTCAAGGGATAAACCATTCATACATAGGGGTATCCAATGCCATGAGATTCATTTCTTATAACCACCTGTTCAAGGGACAAACCATTCATATATAGGGGTATCCAATGACATGAGATTCATTTCTTATAAGCACCTGTCCAAGGGATAAAGCATTCATACATAGGGGTATCCAATGACATGAGATTCATTTCTTATAACCACCTGTTCAAGGGATAAACCATTCATATATAGGGGTGTCCAATGACATGAGATATATTTCTTATAACCACCTGTTCAAGGGATAAACCATTCAAATATAGGGGTATCCAATGACATAAGATTCATTTCTCATAACGACCTGTTCAAAGGATAAACCATTCATACATAGGGGTATCCAATGACATGAGATTCATTTCTTATAACAACCTGTTCAAGGGATAAACCATTCATATATAGGGGTATCCAATGCCATGAGATTAATTTCTTATAACCATCTGTTCAAGGGATAAACCATTCATACATAGGGGTATCCAATGACATAAGATTCATTTCTTATAACAACCTGTTCAAGGGATAAACCATTCATATATAGGGGTATCCAATGACATGAGATTCATTTCTCATAACCACCTGTTCAAGGGATAAACCATTCATATATAGGGGTATCCAATGCCATGAGATTCATTTCTTATAACAACCTGTTCAAGGGATAAACCATTCATATATAGGGGTGTCCAATGACAAAAGATGTATTTTATCTGTTGCTATTGTTATAGGTAACTACAGAAAACCTGTATGACTTCATTTATGTTCCATTTACGAGCAAAAATATACATTATATATTAATGCTAATGATATAATTTTTTTGTTTCAATGCTAGGT
This sequence comes from Saccoglossus kowalevskii, assembly GCF_978046115.1. Lineage (NCBI taxonomy): Eukaryota > Metazoa > Hemichordata > Enteropneusta > Harrimaniidae > Saccoglossus > Saccoglossus kowalevskii. Next base: position 20,108,402 of record NC_140651.1, read on the forward strand.
TGGATGTATGACAAGACTTCAAATTTTAATTTGGCATTTTCCATTGCTGGTGGTGTGATGGGAGCAGCAGGAGTGTTAAATTACATATACATGTGCTACAAAAAGATGACATCTGAAGAGAACAGAACAAGGCTTGACGATAAGGAGACGAAAGTGAAAAATATTGGCTCAAGTCATGAAACCTCTGAAGAAGTTTTTCTTTAAATGCAAATTGTAGAATTGCAGAGAAATTTGAATTCTCAACAAACCGACAATCAAAGTGATCTCTCATTTCCTTTTTCTCATAGAACAAAATTCAAAAAGAATTGACAAAAACAAATTATTCAAAAAAAAAAAAAAGTCATATACTTGTGGTTTTTGAATAAATGTTTTTTTTTTTCACTACAGCAGGCTGTAAAGTTATCAAGATTTTGACCTTCCATTGAAATCTTGTACATTAAATAAAATTTATATATATCGGTATAAATATATATTGAAAATACTAGCTTTGTTTGATTGTAAATGCTAAAATTAAAATTAATATGTATTTGAACAGTGTGTAGAATAAAACACAATTATAGATGGAATTGTGATACAAGGCCATTCTCTAGTAGGGCGCCCTCTACTGTCTTGGGTCTCACAGCACTAGATGACAATGTTGGTGTTTTGGGCAATTTCACCAAGAAAAAGGAATACAAAGATTAAATATCGTTTTAATTTGTAGAAACTACATGTATGTAATAAAATTCTGGCCAGTAAAACACGGGTTTGTAAACAAAACACACAGATTTATCAGTCTTTTACCTTTTTTTTTGGTGGTTGTTGCAATGCTTAATGCTTGTAATGGAACCAGAACTATCAAGGTCAAGCCCAGCAGTGTTTGACTGTCAGCTACTATTAAAACAAATGTTCAGATTTATTTGAGTTTTAAAACCCAAATATAAAATTATGGTCACTAAATTCCATTTTGCACAAAACATGGGTGAATGTGCATGAAAATGATGACTTTTGAGCCATCAGTTTCTATTGCAAAAAGCCCTCACAATATCTCAAGAGAATACATATGGTGAATAAAATCGTATGTTGTAATAAAACAGGTACTTATATTGTCAAGAATTATTAGGAAATTCTGACCAATACTAGGCATATATATTTTTGTGGAATAATGCTTCAACATGTAATCCTTTTGAAACTTTTTCAAGTTTTTCAAGTATCATTGTTTGTTTGACATTATTGAATAACAAAGCTACGATAATTTTTTCACTTTTATTTACTAGTTAATTACTGGTGAAAGACATCAAGCATACACTGAACATAGTTCATTCACCGTATGTCAATGTATATCCAAGTAGCTGCCTTGTCAATATAAACAAAATACAGATTTCTCTTTGCATTTACTGTTTTGTTTATACAGTTTAGTGCACCTGAGAACAAATGTATGCCTTTACTGCATGACATGTCAAAACAAACTGACACAACTGTAACAGTCATTAGCATAAAGATATTGTGGCTGGCATATCGCTTGTTGCAAGTTGAATGGCTTTCAGTTTATCTGAATACCTTCAAAACATACAATCACCTGATAAGAACAGAATGACCATGTTCTTAACAAAAAAGACCCATCTCACAATAATATCCATAACATACGTTAGTCACTTGTTTACAGACAATAAATCTGCAATTGTTTACAGACATTGATGCAAGAAATGAGGTAATATATAACATATTGCACGGTGAATGACAGCACTGGTACAGATACACACATGCCATCTGAAGAGATAGGCAAATATGCAGGAGATAATGGTTACCAGGTTATCTAGTATGGTATTCTGTTATCAGTGATACGAGGATGTGCAGTCATTCTCAAAGGGAGTATAGAGTACACTCAAAACATAGTTAAACTGTCACAGCCTTGCTTTTCATCACATACACACATACCAAATACAGTCATCTAGCCTGTGAAATATGATTTTTTCAATAAGTAAAGAAATATGTTCCTTGAATCTGTAGGGATTGATGTATGTTCAATATGGGTCCCATAAACACATATAAAAAGTATGCACATTACATTATTCAACCACTGTAAAATGACTCATTTGCACTTGGTTTAAATTTCGCTGATTTAGCATTTCAGGCATATTCATTGGGTTTTGAATTCATGGTTTCATCATTTAGATAATATACTCTATGCTCAATTTTATATATTTATCTTGTTTCGCTGACTGGAAAATACGCTAAATTAAAACCCAGTGAATAATTAACCCTTTTACAGTATGTCAATTGATGGTTTACAAAATTGTATACTCGTAATACATGTACTACTGATAATGACACACATGGCTGGAAGTTCTGTGCTACTATTAATGACACCACAAGTTTAGTTTTATTACTCACTAATTGGCATGCTACAATGCATCATTTGAATGAGGGGAAGAGTGTATTAGATCATATTATATATATATATAATGATATAATGTAGCTTTAGTGTTTAACAACTTGTAGCTATTTCCTTAACTCTAGACAAGTCAGCTTTTGTAGCTATAATAGCATAGTTAACTGCAGGACTTGGAGTGTGTTTACAACACACGACAACGAGATGTAATTACAACACAACACACGACAGCGAGATGCAATTAACAACTTATACTACAAAAAAATAATAAAATTGAAAGATTACTCCAGTCAGTGTATAAACATCAATATTCAAATCTAGAACAAAGCATTGAACTGAAAAAATCCATGGACAAATTTGTTGTAACTGTTGTATCTACTGCATCTGATAGGTTGCCAGACAGAACCAACTACTCAGTGATATATCGGATGCAGAATACGAATACAATGTGAATCCTACATGTATTAATTTTATATTGAAACGTTGCATTATACAAATGCAATTTGCATAAGACTGTAATTGTCGGTGTATGACTTGAATTAATGTGTACTTTGTTTTTATGCAAATTATAAGCGTTTATACTTTGATTGATATGCAAATTGTAAATGCCACATTTTTGATGAATGTTATTTGGTTCATAGAGGTTTTCATCCTTAAAAGACTAAAGAAATAAATTTGGTACCAAGAATATGCAGGTATATTAACTGCTGTAAAACCTCCATAAACTGAACACCTTAGTCCAGATTGCTGTTCAGTTTAGACAGGTTTTGCTATTAGGTACATATTAGTAGGAGGTGCCTTATGAAGCTCACTGAATATACACAGTGTTAAAGTTGAAATATTTATAAGGTTTAATTTCAGCAGATTTGATATTTAGTAGGTTTTAAATTCACTGGTTTGTGAAAAGAACAATACTCTGAGGTTATTAAACTTTATATATACATGTACGATAATATAAACCAAGTGAATAATTAAGCCCAATATCAGCACTTTTAAAGTGGTCAAGGTGTCAAGAGCGGGTCATGTATGTCATCCAGGTATCAGATACACCAAGTCATTAACAAAGGACAAAACGCACGTCTACGGTACTGTGGTTATAACCACCTACGAGTAATAGAGAGAGACCGGGATTAAACAAAGTAAGTCTATTACCAGTACATTATAATTGGGGTACGTAATACTAGGTCACTTCAATAATTAAGTCACATGACATAGGGGGAAAAGAAAAAACAAAACAGGTTGTTGTGATGATTTACTCTGCTGTAATCAGTCGCCTACCAGCTGGGTAAATAGATGCGTAGACCTGCCACAACGAAATGAAGAATTACTGAATGTATAACTTGTCTGTGATAATATTGTTGATCGGCGAGGAGGAATAGTTGAAGGTGGTGGATATTTTGTACTTTATTTGTTTTTATCATCATTTTGACTGACTGCTGGATAGTAAGTTTTTGTAATTTTCATGAAGTGCAACTTTTTTTTACTAATTTTGCCAGCCTTATCGTGATTCTAAATGGGATGGGAGGTACAGCAGATGTTAAAAAGATACCTGTTTACCACCAGTTCCTTCTTTTCAGCTCAAGGTTACAAAATAGTCCCGTTTATAATCTTCACTTTCCTTCAGAATATTCGAACAAAAATAGCCAAAATTTGTGAGTAAAAACTGAAAATTGAATCAAATATTGTCAATTGGCTCTAATTCCTAGAAATATTGAACATTATACGATAAAAAAGTGCAGAAAAATTATGCGAGATAGTCTGGTGGTAAAAAGGTTAATGTATATTGATCACCTCTTATAATGTAGTTCAATCTGGTTAGGTTTTATTGTTTTTACACATTATCAAGATTTGTGTTTCAATAATTCAGGACAAGCGTGGTGGAAACAAGCCATCTTTTTGCCTCCAGTCATCAAGACACATTATGAAGTTGATCAGTAAAGAAGACGGGGGATGGTATGGTTGGATGGTGGTTTTAGCGAGTCATTTCATCCAGGTGCTTATAATAGGATGTGAAATCGGCATGGGCGTGTTTCTGGTGGAATTCATGGAGTATTTTGGTGAAGGTGCAGGAAAGACAGCCATAATTCAATCTTTACAAGCTGGAATGATGTCATGCCCAGGTAAAAAAAAAATATATTTAAAAATAAAAGATCCACTAGTAATATAACTGTTATATCAATGTACATAGTGGATTCATAATTTATCAGTATTTTTGTATTATTATAAGCTCATATGTGTTATCACATATGGAAACAGAAAGCCTTTTGATATTATTATGTAAATTTCATATGATTTTTCAGTAAATCAACATTCTATGATCATAGGTCGAGTCTTATATTAATAGGTTCTATTTTACAAAAAACTTGGTGTTGCACTAATACCAAATAACCCATCACCCCCATGTCCTAGTAAAAATGCTAAAACCCAAGTACAAGGTACTTGGCTTTTATTTGTCTTCCCATTTACTTGTAGAGATGTCATAAAAACTAATTTGTATACAATGCCTCTTATAGTATGTTTTTTATTGTTTTATTGAGATTTCCATTTGTCAAACTATTATACAGTTAATATACAGTTTCTTTATGTCACAGCTCAACAGAAAGTAGGTTGGTAGGACAGTCAAAAAAACAACATAATGCCATGCCTAACAATTTGCTGACTCCACAGGTTTGCCACATGTTCTGAACATTTTGCTCATTGGTGGCACAGTTGCAAGATCTGAGTTTATACATACTAGTACAACAAGATTTTGAGAATAATATTCTCATTTTGATAAATTCTAGTCTTTTCTCTGTGAATAAATTTAAATCCCTCGCTGCTCTTGGATTTTTTCTTGAAAGATTCATGAAGCAAGTTTCTGTTTGAATCTGGCTTAATACTGAAAGACAAATTGTGCATTGAATGTCGTTCTACACACAGGGATTTTTTTTAAACAAGGGAATAGGGGCACAGCATGCTCATGGCATGGCCATGCGCCCACTTACCCTGGGGAGCAGATCCTCTGGCAACCATAAAATTCTGATTGACCAGGGATCACATGTGGCCACAGTCTTCAACTGTGACCTGTCTGATAGTATTTTTGGCCCCAAGGAAGCCATAGAATGCTCGATTTTAACTTAGAATTATCAAAAACTCCATACCCTGGTAGGGAGAACCCTATCTCCTGCACTTAGTGGTGCCGCTGAATTGCAGTGCTCCCTCTTGCAGTTTTTTTCTAGAAAAAAACCTGCAAAACTATTCAAGTCTGTTGCAAGAATCAAACTGGCAGTCTGACAATTTCTCTTCTTTTTTTTACCTGCCTACCCAAAAAGTGTGCATCTGGAAATCTTCTTTATTAGGGGTGGGTGGATGGGGTGTTTAAAAAATACTCAAAAACAATTGGCCACATGCATTTTTTTTACTTTCGTTGTTGACTTGAGCACACATTTGAAATTAAAATTTTAATATCCCATTTTCAAATGTAATGATAAAAAAAACAAATATTTCAGAATAATCAAGGGTTTTACTTGTGAGAAGTATTTGACAACCAACTGGTTTCGAAAGAACAGAATGCCATATTTAGAGGGGATATTAATAAAACTAGTCCATATTTTCAATATTTCTAGTACTAGTTTGGGTAATTCAGTTGAATTTGTAACGTGATCATATTATTTACTATATGGTTCTGAGTAAATAGCCCTGCTTTTAATTTTTTTTTACTTTTACTGCAAAAGTTTACTTCTACATTCTATAATGCTGGGACGTGGAATATATTCCCATTTAATAAAACTTACTATAAGTTCTACTTTCAAATCAGTGAGTTAAAAACAAATTAGAATTCATTGTTTTACAAAAGTTAATATAAAGAGGAACAAACAACATCGGCAAACAACAAAATTAAATGGTTTCACAACTTGTGCAAAATCTCAGAATCAATACTGCTATACTACCAAATTAGTGAATTAAATCAACATAATAGAATAAATTATGAGAATAAATTACAATGAAGCTGAATATCTTAATGAAAAAATTAATGTAAAAAAAAAGATTTTTCGCAAAGGTTGATTGGGGGCGCTGCATCACTTTGTGAGGGGCTGCACACAGTTTGCTTGAGAAATAAATATTTTATTTTTTAGCTCCTTTGATCAGCAGCTTGAATAATAAATTTGGCACCAGACCATTGGTTATTATTGGTGGTGTGTTATCCAGTGGTGGTCTAATATTGAGTTCATTTGCCAACAGTATTAATGTGTTACTCGTTAGTTACAGCATTATAGTAGGTAAGACTTGAAAGACTATGAGCTGTATTTTTGATTTCGTTATATGTACTCATATAAAATGCCTTTTGTGCTAACATTTGAATACATGCTTATGAAAACATGCACTGTTTTCTACAATTTACTAATCGCAAAATAGCACTGAAAATATTTGAAATTAATGTTTTGAAAAAAGCAATATCTGCCTTTGTTTCATTTGAACGATCAAATTTTTGCCATATTTGGTGTAAATTACATTGATTCATTCAAGATAATTGACCTTAGATTTGAACACTTACTTTTGTTTATATTGGATGCAAAGACGATATAGTGCATGATGGGAATAGAATCCTGTCAGTGAAAGCAAACATTTCACAGTGTAAAGACATCTTTGGTTGCTGTTATCTTTCAATAAATTATTACTACAAGCAGAAAAATTATGTATAATAATAAGAAACCCTCTGCTAGCCGTACAGCCTTTGTGCAGAAGTGCTACAATGTATGACAGGAATAAGCATAAATGTTTGCACATCACAAAACACTAGTTGTTGTTGCTTCTTTCATTCAATTATTATGCCAAAAAAAAGTTGTGTTCCTAGTCAGTGTGGGCCAATTCTTTTTACTTATTAGGCCTCTGCACAGCACCTTCTGTTGATAAATTGTTGAAACCTGCAATTTTTTTTATATTTGCCTTACTACAGAGAAAAAATTTATAATAATGTGGTTATTATAAGGATACCGCAAAGCATGCACAAAGGCAGTACTGGATTGCATCAACCTCTGCTATGTGCCAGTCAACACAATCACTATACTACCTTCACACAAACTTTGCGCTATTCTCATGATAACTTAATAATATATGTTATTATATTTAAATGTGTTGTTATATTTAAATGAATCAACTATATTCTATATTTTTTCATTTCATAAAAGCTATAAAAACGTGCTATCTTTTTCAACTACAGGCATTGGATTTGGGTTTGCATATGGACCAAGTATTGTGATAGTGGGACAGTACTTCCACAAACAACATGCATTGACCAACGGCATCGTCTACGCCGGTGTGGGTGTGGGTATAATGACGCTTCCACCTCTATATCAGATATTAATAGATACGTATGGATGGAGAGGGGCAATGCTTGTAATGGCGGGAATTAATATGAATATCTGTGTATGCGGAATGTTAATGAGGCCGCCACCGAAATATGATCCTGAACCAAAAAACGTGAAATCAGGAAATGTTACAAAGTATCAACTTGTGGAGTTATGTGAGAATGGCAGACTGCCAGCAGAAGGGATGGAATCAGACTACAAACAATGCAGAGATGAACCTCAGTCCTCCGAATACCACATGGTAACGAGAGATATAAAATACGTGACAACGATAATCAGCGAACTGCTTGGATTGCACTTATTTAAAAATTCTTGGTTCAGAACTCTGTGCTTCACAGCTTTTCTAATCGGGGTTGGGGATCTCATTTCCATGGTCCATTACGTCTCTAAAGTGGTATCCGTCGGTATTGATAAACTACAAGCAGCTTTTCTTTTGACTATTATGGGACTTAGTACAATTGTTGTGAGGATTACACATGGCCGCTTTGTTGACTTGCGTCACTTTACTCCAATGTTCATTGCGGCATGTGCGTGGTTCACTGCCGGCGTGTCTGTTATATTTATAGTCATTGCCAATAGCAACTATTTCGTGTATGCACTGATCGCAGCATTATACGGTGTTTGCAATGGTATTGGTCTACCTCTGCATGGAGCAGTCTGCATAAAGGAAACTGTTGGGACCCATGATCTATCTAGTGCATTTGGATGGTATTTAGTTGGAAATGGTTTGGGCAATGGAATTGGACCTCCGCTAGCAGGTAAAAACTGTAACTACATTTTGTATTCAAACAGGTTTACTTCTTATTTCATGGATTGGGAATGCTCTCAAAATGAAAACAAATGATTCAATTACATTTTATGCACCAGTTAGACAGTTGAGGGCGCTGTTTTTGAAACCAAGATCAAATTTAGGTATCAGGAAGTTTTGTTTTCCGTCTTTCCAAGGGTGCTGGCTTTATGCGATTACATTTCTGATGACATATTTAAGTCATATGTATGTTTTAAAACTATTGACAGTATTTAAATGCTACTACAGTAGTTATTTTTAGATAATTGTAATGCGCCACCTAATTTTTTATGTATGTCGTCGGATATTGTATTTCCATTGTGCATGTCTTAATACACAGTATTTATTTCATTGGAGTCTTATTTGGAACTTGTTGACTCATCAAGAATATATAAAAGGCGACATCATTAATAATGAAAACTGCATGGGTGAATGGCTTTTACCCTATTTCCATTTTTGTGGGTTGGTTAGTGAGTGATTCAAGCCTACATTGACATTCAGTGACATAACTATATCACATTTGAGGTTAATGCAATTCTGTACCGCCTGAGTTCATACTTTATGGTGATAGAGTTTCTTGATTGTGGTTATAATTTAGTGAGTGATTTAAATCTATGTTAGCACTCTGTAACATGACTATTTCCATCAGAATAAAAATTATTGATGCATCCTATGTAAGCAAAGACAAGTATTTGAATGTGATGTAAATATCCAAGCACATTTTCCAAATAAGGAAAATGTCCGCATGTTTTAAATGTGACCGTATTGTTTTTGTTGCAAAAAATTACAATACATGACCATTTGTTTTACAGGTTTCATATACGACTCCACGTCTAACTACAACCTTTCATTTGTACTTGCTGGATGTACATTGATGGGCGCAGCACTTCTCATGTTTATGCAAATAGCTAGCAAAAGATGTCAGTCCAGGAAAAGAACAAAGAAGGCTAAAAATAAACATGGTTCCCATGGAGATGAGACCAAAATAGAACATAAGCATAAGTACAAGCATAAAAATTATGGAACAAAAGTTTGAATCTGTATTATTTACATTGTTTTCATGGAATCTAAACTTTTTATGCTAATAGGAGCTATTACTAGTGCACCTGACTTTTGAAATATTAATTGGTTCACTGGTTTGGCAGCCGTATATTGGATTGAAATTAAACCAGAAGTGACTATTTGACTCTTTTCTGAGGAACTAGACTATCTGACTGTAACCTGTCATGCGTAGCAGCGGAGCTGAAAAACTGATCTGCACCAGGTCTCGCGCGCGGATTGCCCTGAGGGTGACCCCTCAGGAGAGGCTTTTTTTTCTATAGGGAATGCTACCCTATTTTCCCTAATAGTTCCTGTTCGGGGCTGTAATCTGTAATTAAGCCTAATGAGTAAGAAATGGAATTTATTATTTCCACAGACTTTCTGGTAGGTGATGTAGTAAACTCACGTGACCGTGAAATATTGACTGGGTGTAATTTTGAGCAGATTTGACATTGCAAGTATATATATACTTGGTTTTGATTTCACTAATTTGTGAAAGTAACATTACGATTCTATTGTTAAATTTTTAATATTAGCTTTGTTTCCATTTAATGCATTCAGTTTATTACAACCATTTTTATCTGTTTGCCTAAATTCATTTTTTTCCCTAAAAGTATAGCACTATAATAAAATACGAGATCACTTAATTTAGTTCCTTTCGGTTCAACCTGAGAGATCAGTCTGCTTAAATGTGTACTAAGCTGCTTTGGTACGAGTTTTTTGATGACACAGAGTCCAGAAGGAAGAACTAAAGTTGGTACTCAATAGCACTTACTAGTACATGTAAGGCAGTGAATGTGAAAATTAACTACTTATGCAAATTAGGTGATTAATATGCACAATATTTATCCCAAAACAATTGATCTCTGATAGTCCTTGAGTATCTATGTACCATGTTTCATTGAAATGTAATGCTTACTACTTGAAATATCAAAAGCTAATTTTATTATAATTAAAATTAATTTATTATGCAAATTAGGTAATTAATATGTACTGATATTACCCAAAAAACTACTAGGTCTGTGCAGTGTCCTATGACATCTAGGTACCAAGTTTTATGGAAATATGATGATTAGTAGTTGAGATATCAGTGGAATTAAAAGCTGAAAATTTACTAATCATTATGCAAATTAGGTAATTAATATGCACACATTTTCACCCAAAACTAATCAAAGCTGGCATTAGTTTAGAGCATCTATGAACCAAGTTTCATCAAAATCCAATGAGTGGTTCTTTAGATATCAGTGGAACAGTCATGGAACAGCTAAAAATGAGCTAATTATCATGCAAATTAGGTAATTAATATGCATGGATTTCTACCAAAACCTAATCAAATCTGCTCTTGGCCAAGAGCATCTATGCACCAAGTTTCATCAAAAAACAATGTATGGTTCTTGAGATATCAGTGGAACAGACGGACACACACACACACGCGCACACACACACACACACACACACCCAGACAGGGTAACTGCAAAGACTCCCATTGTGTGCTTCACACACAGGAGTCAAAAATTAGATATACCAAATATTGTTAACACTGACGGCAGACATGGTAGCCACTTCAATATCATTATGGGCAAGCTAAAAATGTAGAAAAACAGTATCATAAAACAAATCAATACTTAATCACCAGAATAGTTTTAATCGCTGTAAGGTATTTGTGTACACTTGGTGGCATTCATCACAAATGCATGTCATAGTGTACTGACACATAGTACAAAGTACATTCACAGCTATATTGCCAGGGTTTCAATTATTGAAAGGCAAATGTAGTTAACAAGGTAGGGATATTTTGTAAATACTTTAATTGAGTTATAACTATATTTACGATGCATTTGGTTTGTTTATAATTGTCAAATCAGATAGGAGGCTTTGTAAACATAGTGGGCCTCCAACACCAGTGAGTTGTCAAAAATAAGCTAGTTTACATTCTGCTGAAGGTTATGGTGTACATTCCTGGATACCTAATTGCAGCTATGTGTGAATTATACACACACATATGCAGACTTCACTTCACCATGTATGGGTAATTTAATTGTGATGTGATGCTGAATTTACATAAAAATAGAAGTATATGTTTATACTGGCTAATTATATAAAATGAGATTATTACTTGATGTCAAATGTTCGCAGAGTCGGTAAATATTATTATTATACATCTGTCACCGCAACGCCATAAGTTACAGCGTGCCGTAATTTAGTGGTATTTTATAAGGTATTTTCCTTCTACCATATTAGGAAAAGTGAATTCCAAATACGAAACAATTACGCGCGTACGCATCCTTTAATAGTAAAAATAACACTGATGCCCCCAGGGTTGACCAGACCCCATACAAAGAAGTTCGTTCAATCTGTTCTAAACTTTTGTATTTCGGCATTCCCATGATGTATAATAATAAGGTTATTACAAGGATACCGAAAAGTATGCATGAAGAGCAGGAGTATCGACCGATGCACAGCAGCAGTCAAGGCGAGAAGATACAGTCTGAGTATCCTCATAATAGCCTCATATTACGACATTGTATTACAAGTATAGTTATATGCAAACTTTTAACATGGACATAAATAAAAAACAAAATGGCACCAGTCGTCCATCATTGTTTCAACTTGTACCTGTATTAAACCTACTATACATGATCATGATACAAAGTTTGAAAGAAATCGTTCTGTTTATCTCTGAGAAGCGGTCGTGGACATTTTTTAGTATTTTTGCAGACCAGAATGGCTGCCAGTCATTTTACATTATTGTTTTTCTGGATTTCATCCCCCCTAATTCAAATGATCCACCTCGATCCATATATTAGTTTAACAACGATTATCAATAGTAATTTTTACTTGTACACATACCAACAATTACCAATCTACAAAGATTTGAGGCACAGATGAAGTTTGTTAGCAAAGAAGATGGAGGATGGTATGGTTGGATTATTGTTCTAGCATGTCACTGCGTAGATGTCTTGATGCTTGGACTGCTAGCAGGTATGGGAGTATTCATGGTTGAATTCATGGAATACTTTGGAGAAGGAGCCGGAAGGACTGCACTCATCCAATCAATATTAATTGGCTGTATGACATTTCCTGGTAAGAAATACTTACAGTCCATTTTGTTTCAGAAAATCTGTTGGTGTTTGTAAATATGAAATTTGTTTTTATGGTCGTAAGTGATTCAACTAAGTAGTATCAAAAATATCATATAAATCCTATATATTATTAAAAGTATACTTTTTGATAAAAAAACATGAACTAGAAGAAAAATATAACAAAGCTCATTTTCTAAAATTGACTAATCATTTGCAATAAAATTTATACTTTGGTGTGTTTTTTCAGCCTCTTTGATCAGCAGCTTGAATAATAAATCTGGCACCAGACCATTGGTGATTATTGGTGGAGTAATATCCAGTGGTGGTCTAATATTGAGTTCATTTGCCAACAGTATTAATGTGTTACTTCTTAATTGCAGTGTTTTAGTAGGTGAGTAATTCAGTCAGCTGTAGCTACGATAAGTGAAAAATTTGAGTGCCAGTTAAAATTGTGATCTATTTTACTGAGTGTAAGCACAAGGCATTGTGGGATACAAAATTCTCATTGTAAATGACAAAACCCCTTGAATCAGATTCTGAAACAGATGCATGTGCAAAAGTGTATATATGTAGGGTTTGAACATAATCAGTATAGCCATGTGCATCATGGCTCCAAAAACAGCATTCGTCAAAAACAGTCTGAAATTTTGAATAAAATCTGGGGGAAAAATAATGTGCATTAAGGACCCATTATGTTGAATGGGCATATCAAGTTTAAAGGAAATATTTTTCAAAGAAGCTTGATTTGGATTTTCAGCACTCAAAAGGCCACTACTCACTATTCACTGGGAGCTACAATTAATTCAAAAAGTAAATCAACACAAAATGAACAATCAGATAGTGATCTATCCAAGTGTATGAACATATCGGTACACAATATCTATATTGGAAATCAGGGCTGTTGCTTTCAACAAGAATTCAAATTCAAAGAAATTTTAGACAGAAGTCCTGTTTGTTATGGAGGCATGCCATTTATTAAAACATAGTTATTACAATGAACAATATAAATGGTAGCAACAAATGATTTTAGTGCAGGGCAAAACCGGATGCTCTTTAGCCTTTTCACCACTTTTCTGCCGTTTTTCTTATTTTTTTTTTTTTTTTTAATATTTTTTTGTCACTGTTGTCTCTCCTGACTTTTTTTTTCTGTATGTGCAAATTGCAAGTGCCAGTGACGACACATAGTGCATTTTACCACAGAAGTCATATTCATGTTTGGGACTACATGACAGGGCTGTGTGGTCATCTTTCTGTCAAATGGCAATTTGTAATGCGCTATCTTGGTGTCTACCAGGCCCAGTCGAACACAAGCACCTGCGTACCTTAACAAAGGTTTCCCCAAAGTCACATTCGTTAGTGAATGAATCTCGGCCAGTGGGATTGGCCTACCCATTGAGTCTGTGGCACACTCACCCAGGGTAGGGGTCGACCCTTTGATGTTCAGCCTAAGGTGGGATTTGAGTCATCATGAGTCTGATGCAACAACCACTATGCTACCAGTGAACCCTAAATTTGGAGTCCACAGGCAAAATTTTCAGTTTTACTCAAAAGGATTTGGCTATTTTTGTTCCAATATTCTGAAGGAAATTGTAGAATATAAACAGGACTATTTTGTGATTGTGTGATGAAAAGAGAACACTGGTGGTGTTAAGGTTAGAGTAGCCAAACAGCAATGAGGTAGTGAGTAAAAAATAGAAATCACAAATTAAGAGCAGTCTTTATATATACCTGAATTAATAGATGGAAATATCTCTGCTGTCCGACAAAAAAACTGTTGAAAAAAATAATGTACACCTCAAATTCTAATGCAATCAGGTTGGTAGTGTTCAATATAGCTTGTTTTCACCAAAAATTCCAAAAAAAATTTTCAACAAATATGACAGAGGTCCACCCAAGGTACCTGTATACCAAGTATCAAAGCAATTGAGTCGAAAGTGCAATTGTTGACAGACGATGGATGGAACAAGACGGGCAATCACCTATATGAACAGCTCTGCTCTGTCATCTACAATGAGAGGGCAGCTAAATAGACATTTTGATTGGTCTGACTGTCAGGTCTTAGGGTTTGGGAGCCAATCATGTACAATTGTGTATTAAAGTAGGGTCACATTCGAAAAAGGGGACATGCCACAGTTGAAAAATGTACATTCAGGCCTATTATTTGCCTCGTTACAAATATCCTGTTGCTATTTATTTATTTTCATATTGATAATAATTTATTTACTATGAAATAGAAGTGGCAATGTTTCTCGCAGAAGTTGATTCACAAACATTGTTGTTCGAAACAAGCATATCTTTTGTGATCAGCAAGAATATTTTTTTTTTTTAATTTTCTGGTCTCGCTTGTTAAATGTGCAATTCAAAGATGTTGTATTTTACAGAAATTAGTAATGCTTAATATACAATAGGTTAATAATATTTTGTACATTTACAGGTTTTTTATTTTTCCCAATGGTATTTTTTTGGTGAATTTTCATTTTTTTAGTAACTCTTTTCATTCAGGGGATGTTTATTTTTATCTGTAGGAATTGGATATGGATTGATTTATGGGCCAAGTATTATTCTGGTAGGACGTTATTTCCATAAACGTCACGCCCTAGCTAATGGAATTGCACAATCAGGTGTTGCCGTCGGTGTAATGACATTCCCACTTCTGTATCAGATATTAATTGATAAGTATGGATGGAGAGGGGCTATGCTTGTAATGGCGGGAATTAACATGAATTTGGTTGTATGTGGAATGTTAATGAGGTCACCACTAAAATATTATCCTGAACCAATAGATGAGACACTAGTGAACATTACGCAACAATACAGTACAGTGGATCCTGGAAAAATTAGTTTCGAGACTGTGGAAACATTTAAGAATAATGAATTGGAGGAAACAAACAACATACAAAACTTGGATGTCAGTCAAGCCACTGCAGAGTGTTGTGAAACTGCCCAGAATACCATGGTCTCATTAAACGTGGAAAGGTTAAATAAATTTGAAATTACGCTTAGCAAAATTATGGGATTACATTTGTTTAAAAAATCATGGTTCCATGTTCTATGTATTTCAGGCTTTCTGGCTGGGATAGGTCATAATACAACCATGTTTCATTTTGTAGCCAAAGCGGTATCTGTTGGAACAGCAAAAATGGATTCTGCAATTCTAATGACAATCATGGGAGTGTGCTCATTAATTGGAAGAGCAACACATGGTTTGTTTGTTGATACTGGGTTATTTTCTCCAATGTTCATCACATCATGTGCCTGGCTTTTGGCAGGAGTATCACTAATGTTTATACTTGTTGCCAATAGCAACTACTTAGTACTGGCCTTCATAGCTGCCATTTATGGTATATCCAGTGGTACAGCAATTCCCCTTCATGGTGCAGTTTGTATGAAAGCATGTTTTGGTAAAGAAGATCTGTCAAGCGCATTTGGCTGGTTTCTGACTTGTAGCAGCATTGGTAATATATTTGGACCACCTACAGCAGGTAAATAATATAAATTTGTGAAACATACAGACACCAGGTTAGTTTTAATTCCATGTTGAGTTCTAATCCTTGTAGATATACTTGTTGAATGCAGCAATATACAATATTTAGATTGATATTTGCCAAGAAGAAACAAGTTAAATATTTTTTGGTTTGTAATAACAATATGCTAATATTATTATTAGTATTATGCATGTAATGTTCACATATAACAGAACTTAAATTGTAGTACCAGATTTAGATTTTAAAATTGTATTATTTCATTATTATTTTATTATATTATTTCAGAATTAAAATATATTTTTAGTTAGCAATTGCAAATGAGATGATGGATGTATTTGAAAGATGGTGGTTGTAGCGCTGCGTCGTGTTCGACATGGGACACATATTGATATATACAATGCGTGTAAAATACAATGTTCGTTAGTACATGAAATTTAAACATGTGCTCCTTGAAAACCACCATCCTTTAAAGAAGGTTATTTGCCTCATTGATCCTTTCTGTATGTTTTTTATTGTAGGATTGATATATGACATCACCTCCAACTACAATCTCTCATTTGTATTGGCTAGCAGCACTCTATTGCTTCTGAGTCTACTCATCTTTATGCAAATTAGCTACAAAAGATGTCAATCTAGATGGAAGTTCAAGAAAGAACTTGTTGATAAACCAGGCTGCCATGGCAACAATGATAACTCAACATCACACTCACTTCTCCCTACAGAACATGGATAGTACTGTGCTGACTGACTAAAATTGCTTGTGCAGTACTTTGTAAACTAATTGCTGAGCTGACTGACAGTGCTGTGCTGACATATACTGTGCACATATATATTTTTATTAAAATATACATGTAACAACCCTCGAACGGGATGAAAATGGTTATATGTACAATTGAGATAAAGTTTAAAACGATAATAAAATATGTATGTGTTGCGTTGCATACATGCTGATATGAGCTGCACAAGCAGTATTGACATCTCATTGCTGCGCATAAGGAATTCTAATTTATTTTTAATTGAAAAGAATTTACAATTACATTTTTCTTTGCATTTGGTAAAGTGTACAAGACATTGAGAAATGTTGTTCAACCTCAATTTCATTGTCATCACAGTGTTTACAAAACCTGTCTTTAACAGGCACATTATAATAGCGACCACATTCAATTCTTAGGTGGTGGTTACTTAACCAGAATCTGGTGAGAAACTCAAGTTACAGCATTATTTTTTTAAACCGTTTAGGTAATTTTTTAAGTGGATAATTTTTTTAAATAGTCTACAGATATATTCTTAGTTACTTTTACAGCATTCAGATTTGCTCTGTTGTCATTATTAATTTCTTCCATTCAATATTTTTTGAAAGATTCCTTCAAGGTTTTTATAAATATTGTTTAAATTGTGATTAATATGCAAATGATACTCTTTAACTCTTTGTTTACTTTGATATCTTCATTTATTAAATGTGTTTTCACTGACACCAATATGATTGTACAATTTTATAATTTGTTTTTGAATGAAAACTTCAAATGCATACATACCAAATTCGCTATACGATAAATAAATTTGGATGTTTGCCATAATATATCTTGTGGATACCGACAGAAACTCATGTACTACCATGACAATGGTTGGTCTGATTAGTTATCAAAAATAAAGAGTGATAACTTAATGTTTAGTTTTCTATTACGACCAATCTTTTCTTTCCTCAAGATCCCAAAATGTTCAGTGCTGCAGAATTTAAATGCTTTTGTCGTTTTGATGAACTATTAACATTAAAACAGATGCCATGTTACTCATAAACAATGTTAAACTTGTGTATCCAAATGGCCACCTCGTACTCATGCACAGTTCAAAACAAGCATTTAAAAATTATGATGTATACTATTCAATGCATACTATACTACCGGGGGTATTTGGGTGTAATATCGACTGGATGCAATATCGACTGGATGTAATATCGACTGGATGTAATATCGACTGGATGTTATATCGACTAGATGTAATATTAACTGGGTGTAACATTGACTGGGTGTAATATCAACTGGGTGTAATATCGACTGGGTGTAATATCGACTGGATGTAATATCGACTGGATGTAATATCGACTGGGTGTAATATCGACAGGGTGTAATATCGATTGGGTGTAATATTGACTGGAAGTAATATCAACTCGGTGAAATATTGACTGGGTGTAATATCGACTGGATGTAATATTGACTGGATGTAATATTGACTGGATGTAATATCAACTGGATGTAATATCAACTGGGTGTAATATTGACTGGGTGTAATATTGACTGGGTGTAATATTAACTGGATGTAATATTGACTGGGTGTAATAGCGACTGGGTGTAATAGCGACTGGGTGTAATATCGACTGGATGTAATATCGACTGGATGTAATATCGACTGGATGTAATATCGACTGGATGTAATATCGACTTGGTGTAATATTGACTGGATGCAATATTGACTGGGTGTAATATTGACTGGGTGCAATATTAACTGGATGTAATATTGACTGGATGTAATATTGACTGGGTGCAATATTGATTGGATGTAATATCGACTGGATGTAATATTGACTGAATGTAATATTGACTGAATGTAATATTGACTGAATGTAATAATGACTGGGTGTAATATTGACTGGGCGTAATATTGACTGGGTGTAATATTGATTGAATGTAATATTGAATGGGTGTAATATTGATTGGATGTAATATTGACTGGGTGTAATTTTGATCAGATTTGACATTTGGTTTTGATTTCACTGATTTGTGAAAGTAACAGTATGATTCTATTGTTAAATTCTATTGTTAAATTATATTAAATTCACAATGATATTAAAATTGTTACAATTCAGAAAAAGGGTGTGGGAAATAAATATGTGTGGGGTGAAAAATATAAAGCAACAAGCCATGTATGGCACAGTCCCCGTTAGTTATAAAATTTATGATATACAGTTTTGTTTATAGTAATATAGCTGGAATATTACCATGTCAGGAATATGATTTTTTAACATTAAAATGATTGGCATTTGTATCTGATCGTCAAACAAGTACTTGTTCATATTGAGAGATATTGCTCTGAAACAGCATTCAAAATCAGCCATTTTGAATACATGTATATATATATATATATATATATATATATATATATATATAACATGATGTATAACGAATATATAAAATTTGAATATAATCAGTCAAAGCATTTAAGAGGTATGGCTCTCAAAGCCCAATCATTGATACAAAATGGCTGCCAGTCAGCTATTTTGAATCCAATCTGAAAAATAAAATGACGTGCATTAGGAACCTGTCATGTCTAATGTATGTTATACAAAATCCATCCATAAATGCAAGAAATGTTTGATATTTGAGGATTTTTTTAGCACAAAAATAGCCACCATTTGGCCACTTTGAAAAGGACCGGCAAACCAATATATTCGTATATCTATGACATGATGTATAATGAATATTAACAATTTGTACATAATTAGTCAAAACAAGTCAGACATATGGGTCTGGAAACCCATTCATTAAAACAAAATGGCCGCCAGACAGCCATTTTGAATCTGATCTGACAAATAAAATTATTTGCATCAAGGTCCCATAATGTCTAATGTATACACCAAGTTTGAACAAAATCCATCTGTAAACAGCCGAGAAATGCTTGATTTTTATGATTTTTTAGAACAAAAATGGCCGCCATTCGGCCATCTTGAATCAGATTGTAAAACAAAATGATGTGCATCAAGGTCCTATAATGTCTAACGTATATACCAACTTGAACAAAATCCATCTGTAAACAGCCGCGAAATGCTTGATTTTTATGATTTTTTCAGGTATGTACGACCTAGAAATAGTGCCGTATGCGAGTACCAAGTTGCGAGTCGCAAGTAGCAAAATATGCCATATGCTAGTGGTAAAAACGGCATATGCGAGTGGTAAAATGTATCGTTTGCTAGTAGCAAAAAAGCCCTATGCGAGGGGTAATACAAAGGCTTGTAACGTTTGCTTATAATATAACAACGTACGTTCAATTGTGTTTTATCACAGTAAAATCAAATATTTAGCATGGTTATGAAATGATGTGTACATGGTTGGTTAAGATTGGCATGATGCTGTATCAAAAAATTTGTTCTGTCGTTTGCATAGAATCGATGTTTGCTCTTCACGAAATTGCACAGGAAACGTGAAAGCACAATAATTTAATAAACGGCCATGACCAGCCAGCACACTCCGCATAACATGTGAAAATTGATTTTTCTTTCGGTAAAATTAGTATGAACCCATGGTCAGCGATTAAAGAATCATAGTATTATAAGTGTAGTTAGTAACGGGTGCATGTTCACCAAAGGGTCACAGAATTCTTGTGTGACGCGCCGCCGTTTAAATGAAGACAATGGCAGGTTTCAAAAGTAGTCACACCTCAGAGAGGTGTTAAATTTGCCACAACCCAAGTGTTAACTAGCACACAATTCCATAATACATAGTATATAATACAGAAATAAAGTGCATGTTGAGTGATAAGTCCGCATGTTTACGAGACGTCCCTCACACATGGAATGTATTTACAGGCAACCCGGATCAAATTTGAATTGAAACAAATTGAAACAAAGAAGCGTCTGCCATTGCTTGGTCAGGATAGAGAGACAATTTTCATGGGTAAATGCTAGTAGAAGACCCTCAATGCCCCAAATACATCGACCTAACCACTTTATTTGTACAAGTAGAAAAAGTGTTATGTTTCTCTGGTTCCTTTCTCCGCATCAAGGACGTAGACCAACGCTACGGAAAGAGTGCGGTGGTTGGGGGGCCCCGGAGTCTATGGTGGGTATGAACAATGGATACGGTGTCTGTTAGGTGGTAGTTGTCGGAAATAGATATGGATTACTGATATTGTGTATCGTGTTATATTACTATACTGCTATATACATCGTTTATACCGCCTAAGCTTGAATGTAACAAAACGGGATACGACCTTGAACACTGTGTTATGAGCGAACGTGAGAGGCAACACCACAATATTTTTATTGACCAATCACAGTATTGTATATTTGTATCTAAGTTTCCCCGCTTGAATTCAGAATCCCCACGAGGGTATATAAGCATTCATTGTAATTGTTTCAGAGCTCTTCTCTGTTATGTTCATGAATAAACAACTTGTGTTCTACTCTTGAAAGTACTTGTCTTGTCAGACTGCTGGTATTATAAAGAATATTACGTCCAAAAATACGACTTCCCACAGTAGTTGATAAAGACGTACTGCGTTCTCCAGAAGCCTGCCCTCTAAGTATGCTCGAGGGGGGCACCTGATTCTAGCACCAGTGAGTTGGCAATCACACAGACCTCATACGCTCGTACTTGGTGTCTCTGCAAGCTCTGTGTCGAGGAAGTATTATAGACCTCTAATACAGTTGCAGTAAACCATCAGTCGGCAGGAGTGTTACGTACGTCAGGAGCTTGGCATTCCGGGGTGCGGTAAACCGGTCTAACCTTGGACCGTCCCACAGCTAAAACAGTCTGGTGGCTTATATGAGCCACCCCATGTTCTGGAGACGGAGCCACCCTGAAAGGGCGTCTGCCAGACTGTTCCCCAACCTTTGGAAGGTGGTGTGCGGTTAGCTCCACATTGTATTCCAAACACCAAAGGAGGATTTTGCTCCGCTAGGACTGACAGCGATGAGGAACGCATCCCCCTCCTTCTTGAAGGAGACCACCGCTGCGTTGCCTGTGCGAAGCAGGACTCTGTGGTCTCGAACTACGGGTAGAAAGCGTGGTAGTGCTAAGTATACTGCTTTCAGTTCGAGTAGGTTGATATGGTATTCCCGAAACTAATGCAGGGGCCATATCCTTGGACTTGTTTGTCCAGTAGATGCGCTCCCCAACCTTGGGAGGAGGCATCAGTTACCAGAGTCATACATGTACCTGTGGTGAGCGGGTCCAAGGGGGCCCCCTGTCCGAGGTTGGCCAGTGACGGCCACTAGGGCAGGGCTTCCTTCACTTGGTCCCAGATCAAAACCTGCCTATCTAGTTCCCATAGTTGAGCTCAGCGTTATAACAAGCGTTATACTGGGCGGCTGAGTAGAGCGGGCTAGGGAACGACCCTTCGAACTGAGGTCATCATTCCGATGATCCGCCTTAGTTCTCGGAGGGACACTTAGGAAACGCTGACTAGGCATTCGGCTAGGCTGCTTAGCGCTAAGTAACACACTTGCGATAGCTAAACCAAGCTTACCTCTGTGTCAAAACTCCATGCCCAGGGACACCAACTACACGTTGGGTCGAGGTGGGACTTGTCGATTTACTAACAAGCCCAACTCGTGAAGTAAATCCTGTGTTAGCCTGACGTGTTTGGCTATTAACCCCTTGTCCGGGTTGTGTAGTAACCAGTAGTCTGAGTACAAATTGAGGTGTACCGACATTTGGTGAAGCAGCAGCACTACCTGTTTCGTCACTCTAGTGAACATGTAGGGCGCTGTGCATAACCCGAACAAGGGGCACCCGAAATTTGAATACTTGGTCCAGCTGGGCGATTCAAAGGAGATGGCAACTCGCTGGGTGCATGGTATGTGCAGGTTGGCCCGCTTAAGTCTAGTGGGGCTAGCCAGTCGAAATGGTGGATGGAGAGAAGAACCCTGAATGGTGTCTCCATGTGGAACCGATCGAAGAGCATGTACTGATTCAGTCTGCCTAGGTCCAGAACTGGAAGCCTGCCACTTGTAGATTTGGTACTACGAACACATTTGGGTAGAAGCCTGGATTTAGTTATGGCTGATCTATCCTGTGTATGGCGCCTTTTCTCAGCAAACTGCTACTTCCTGTCTGATTGCTTCAGCCTTGCGGGAGTCCCCTGGCAGTGCCCAACAGGGGAGACACTGACGGGGGAGATGGAGATTTTAGCAGTATCCCGTAACCGGATGTCACCACCTGGAAAGGTCCAGGGATCGGTCACCTGCTGTCTCCAAACCGGACTACACCGGCGCAATCTATGTACGACAGGGATATGTGGCCATGGGTTCAGCAGTTGGGAGGGGGTGCTCTCTTCTCCCATGAGGTGAGCTCCCCAAGGCCTGAGGTAGTCACTAAGTTGTGACCTGGCCACTCGCTGAACACATTCCCCTAGTTGCAGAGGTGAGTGTCAGACACGCTTCCCCCGCTGCCAGGGAAGACGTCCGCCCAGGGAGGGTGAGGAGCCACCACCTGACTCTTTCCTCCCTGGGGGCGCGCCACTACTCTTCCCTCCCATGGTAGGGTATGAGCACTTGCCTCCTGGCTGACTCTGGCTTGCGGACAACGCCCTAGGGCATTGTGTTTTCTGTGCTTGAGGTGCACTCCGCTTGCCCTTGGCAGGGCCAAATGGCTAGCGGATTCAATCTGAACCCTCTGGTTCATTGCACTCCAAAGCTCCGACACTGTACTCACCATTCCCTGAACAAAGAGGGTGGAAGATGTCTAGTCTGCGTCACGGAGGTGGGGACGTACATGTGCGTCTAATGCCGCGTCTCGTAGCACAGTAGTGGCCCCGGCCAAGAGAGCCAGGTGACACTAGGAGATGTCGCACGTAGATGTGCGATGGCCCGCCAGTAAATGTGTCGCCTGGTCTAGTAAGCTAGTGCGTTCTGTCCTGGGAGCACACAATAATGCGCTCAAGCAACTCTGCCCTCAGGGCTGGATGGGTCATCTCTGATTGAGCTGGCGAGAACGCCCATGAAACGTGGCTGTCCCCCTTTGCCGGGTTTGCCAAATGGAAATTCGTGGTACCGAGGTCTGGGGAAGGAGCCTTGGGATTCGGTTGGGGGCGTTTTGGTCTCAACCCACGCTATGGGGTCTGATCCCGAAACCACACCGACCGGGTAGCGTTTGGTCCAGCGGGAAGTGTTGCCTAAGGTTTTCCCCACGCGGCTGTCCCCTTTTTCCGGGTTTGCCAAACGGAAATTCGTGGTACCGAGGTCGGGGGAAGGAGCCTTGGGATTCGGTTGGGGGCGTTTTGGTCTCAACCCGCGTTATGGGGTCTGATCCCGAAACCACACCGACCGGGTAGCGTTTGGTCCAGCGGGAAGTGTTGCCTAAGGTTTTCCCCACGCGGCTGTCCCCCTTTTCCGGGTTTGCCAAACGGAAATTCGTGGTACCGAGGTCGGGGGAAGGAGCCTTGGGATTCGGTTGGGGGCGTTTTGGTCTCAACCCACGCTATGGGGTCTGATCCCGAAACCACACCGACCGGGTAGCGTTTGGTCCAGCGGGAAGTGTTGCCTAAGGTTTTCCCCACCCAGAGACCTGAAGCATTACGTCCTCCGCAGCTGACCAATGTCTGCCCATCAACACCGTTTGCGTGTCCTGCACCCCACTCCGCACTCAGACGACCAGGAAGAGACGTGCCAATAGGGTTGCTTTGGATCCCGACGCCCGTGATCCCATAAGCGTTCAAGCAACCTTAGGTGGTCACCTTAGGATCAAGGGTGGGGGTATTTACATTGTATCACTGGGATCGATGATACTCTGCATCACCCCAAAAGCGTGGCTCACCGAGTCAGTACGAATGGAAGACTCTGAGGGACCGCCCGGAGTACCGGCTGTATCCGACGTGAGCAAACTGTGTCTCCTTTCACTTTAAATATGTGAGAGGGAGCGTGTTCGACTGCGTACCATGACAGGGTCAGTTTCCTCTGGGGACGCCCGTGGGTTGGTAAGAAGAGAGTCCAAAACCTACAGCGGAGACTGGACACAAGGATAAATTTGTTACCGTTGTACCGTTACCGTGCGACAAACCCCGGCTGGCTGAAAGTAGGGGGGGTCAACGTGTGCCCTGCCCTGAAAGCCCTGCCCCGAGATCGGAGTCTTGGCTGCCAGCACCCCGTTGGCATTCAGTGCCCGAGGCTCCAGAGGAGGCCCGGTGCAATTAGCCTGAGCCTCGGTCTCACCCAAATTAGTGGGAGAGCCGCGGCTGGAAATGGGGGTTCCTCAGAAGAGATGTGTTTGAATGCAAACATGCTTTCGTGTTTCTTCCTGCTTGCCCACCGTGGGGCCGCAGTGGAGACAGCTCGCTCCATCTGCGTCTGATCTGCCCGGCCTGCCAGGGACACAATTGCCCCGACAATCCTTCGACCAAAGCCCTCAACTCGGAGGCAAACCCGGCGTCATGCGAGGAAGGGTCCACAAAGGGACCTGCAACGGGCCCAAAGGAGGAAAGCCTACAGGGACACAGCCTCGCTGCAGCCGGTAAAATCGGGAAAACCACTGCCTGACTGCGAGGATGCCCATCCGAGCAGCTGGGGAAGGCAGAGAAAAAATGTTGGTACCTCTACCATCGGGCCCCCATACTTGACGTCCCGGTACACGAAGCACCGGTAGCTGAGCGTGAGGACTTTCCACTCATGCCAAACACGCACTCACTTCAACGGATTTGTTTACTGGACGCGCGACCTTGCTGTGACGCGGTCAGTCTCAGCGATTTTGATGGCTCTGACAGGAAAATCTCAGGCCTCAGAACTCCAGTGAAAAACATGCGCCTTCACGGCAAAAACCCTGAACCCCGCACGCAGCTACGACAAAAGTATTTAGGATGCAGTTCTATGCTGGTGAATTTTGAATATAACAACTGCACAGTCGACTCGAAACACGAGGAGTCCCAAAAAAAAAAACGACAGTGAGCCCTGGTGCTGTCATTACAACTATTCATTTCTAAATACCTAGATCAAGCATACAATGAAGACGACATGCATGAGGGAAGCAAATTGCAGTAGGAAAGGGGACGTAATGAAACCAACAAGTGGTTAAGCTACGTCGCCCTGGTTTTATTTCTTTGTTGTGAAAAATAGTACGCAACAAAGGGGAAAACGACACAAGGGTAAAAATGACAAGGAAAACTTATCCTACCAGCTACAATGTCAGATGCCGGGCAGCGGCAACAATCCCAGCTGGAAACTCGCACAGGAAAAAAAGCAGGCAATCCAGGCAGAGCTCGCTAGACTTGATCTCCATTCGATGCGGAGAAAAGTCAGAGTCTATGGTATGGCGTCGCCATATGGGCTCGGTCACGTGGTTCATGATGTAAGGGAAAAGGAATCTTGGGGTCATGGGGCTTCCCCTGATCTAGATTCTATCTCTCCGTCACCGGCAGAATCGCTGATTAATGCCTACAGTTCAAAATAGTCATTTTGACTGACCGGACGCTATGGTGGGTAATTGAATGTAGTGAATAGGATATATGCTATGCTTTCAGAGATCACATTTTGATAACAATCAAAACAATTATTGACACTGATGACCCAGGTAATGTTTTATTAAAAATAAAAATCAGAAAGATAAAGATTGATAGTTACAGCTATTGCTGATTCAAGTGTCACAACACTGAAAATACTTATAAACACAGGGAGTTTGAATCACTTTTTACAATCTATAATTATTTTATTTGAAGTGCATCTTCAATAAAATTTAGTTTGTTATTACCAAACGCTTCAGCGTGGTATTAAGATTTTGTTTTCAGGCTTGGGTGGTACCAAGGTGGAAAATGGTTGCACATATGGGTGGTAATTCCTGGAATTGCAATAGAGAGGGTTCAGGCCGAAATACATATATATAGTGTTTCCATGTTTCGTCTGATATTTCTGGGGTATTCTGCTGCTGTAAATAATGCAAGATTTGTTCCGAAATTCAGTGTGTTGTGTGCACTCCAGGGTTATTCGTTTTTTGCTCAAAACACCCCTATTTTTTAATGGCAGAGTCGAATAGTTTCACTCCCACTGGGAAATCTGCATTGTTATTTGAATGAGAGCTAACTAAACACATTTTCCAGACCGGCGAAAGTGTATGCAACAGCCAATTTTAACAGCCTGTCACGTGATTTTAGTCTGAATGTCAACATCAAAAGAGGCTAATCCATTTACGCAGGTATAACTGGGAATAGAATATGTGAGGGATTGTATCAACAGAGATGTGTATAATGAAAAGTAACATCTATCCTTCTTTTGCATCGCTGAGCATTTCTGTTTTAGTATACTGGTTTGAAAATGTTGAATTTGCATGATTTGCAATGTGTTTTTTTACTGAAACTCCCCTATTGATCGAATCCCGGGTTTGAAAGAGAACGGCACACCACGTGATTCGTTTGAATACAATGGTGAAGGCACGCAAGCATGACTTACGTTGTCAGCAGTAGTCGCTGAGCTTCACGCTACAACTTCACTTGTGATGTTGCTTGTTAGCCGTGGATTGAATTAATCTTGATTACCGGTTAAAATGTTGCTTATTTGGCGTTGGTGATCTTTATTTGGAACTGGGTAACGTCGCCAGCAGAAACCTCCTGGGATTTTGATGTTGATGGTCGCGCCTCCATTGCAATCGCTAATTTTACTGCGGGTGGATCTTCCAAGAGCCCTTCGGGGTTTATAAAACTCATTCAACATACATAAAGTTCTCTCAATCGTAGTAGTCCATGTGATGTACACCTAATATGCCAAACATGTTACTGAACGATTTTGCCAATGAAAACAAGCCGGTTGGCGATCCTTTCCACTAAAAAAAAACTAGCAATATGTTTTCGGCTGTTGCCATGGTAGGACATGAACGTGAAGCTAACGTCGGTTTATAACTAAAACTGGGCACCGTATACAAAGTTCGCAAAAAAACATTCAGTCCTTAGAAGTCATTTTATTTTATTGCTAGGACGTATGCTGTTGTTAGGGATTGGTCAGTTACTTCGGCCTGGGGGTGGATTAGTAGGGGGGTTACCCTGTTTTTGATTTTGCGAATGGGGGGGGGGGGCACCCTGTTTTCCACAATTCACACACGCGCTTATGTATATATTTTTTTTTATTTTATTTCAGAACAATAGATTAAAAAGTTAATCGTACAAATGTGTTCTTAATAATAACTATTACCCATATTGCCTATAAATTTGTTGATGCAAAAAATGTTATAGGCTAAATATTTTGGGGTTGAAGTTGACAAATAACTAACAGATTATGCAATGCGGCAGAGCCCCATGCAATTATACAGTTAAGTTTTGAACACATCCCAAGTCCATGTGATATCAGATTATTTTATTTAAAGTCTGAAGTCACCATTGTATCAGATATTTACTGGATTTATCCAATTGTAGCTGGAGACAGAAAAACACAGCAATTAGTACAAAGAGCAGTGACAGTTTTTGTTCAGCAAATCAAAAAAGTTAAATGGATTCATGTATATAAATAAATAGTTTTTTTGTTTTTTAAATATGCATATTTTGCTCTGTAAAATACCAAAATCCAACACAAAATTTATACAAAAATCAAAGTGTCCTTTGTTTTCATAAGCACAGACTGTGCCTCAGGTGTAAAGCTTTCCTGGTCTATAAGAGATGAAAGATATATTAAATCCAAATTAGTTTTCAAACCGCCTAGATTCAAATCCTCTTTTCCTATCTTATAAGGGCGTTTATCAAGTGAGTACTCCACAGCTTTGTTTTTATTTACTATCTTTAGCAGCATAGATTTCCCTACTTCCTGCAGCCTTTTCTGTAGTCGTTTTTTGGCTTTATGCTTCCCCTCCCCTCCTAAGGTGACTGGTCTATTAAATGCAAACACTAAAAATTACGGCAAACCACGATATTTTCAATGCACATCATACTTTTTGTAATCATGTCAGAGCCAAAACTGTTAATGTTTCTTTGTTTTTCGGGGGGGTCAGCATGTTTTAAAATATAATGTTAGGGGGTCGCCCACTTTTTTTTTTTGATAGGGGTGGGTCAACTGAGATTTACAGCTGACAAAATGGAATCTGCCGACCCCCCCCCCCCCCCCCCCTCAGGCCAGAGTAACTGAACAATCCCTTAAATTTATTATTTCCAACCGATAGTATTTTCTAGATTGGAGGCAGCATTTACAGTTCATTCAAAGTTCAAAGTTGCGTCGGGATTACGTTGATACAGTGTAACAATATCGGCGTCGGTGATCTCTTACCGGTGTGCAACGTAGCCAAAATAAAAGGCATGAATACAAGACTAGTGGGAGGTAATAAATTTGGGGTCGAAAGTATTCAAAAAACAGTTTTTGGCTGTTGTCATGAGAGCTGTGGACCAGGATTGTTTTGCCAATTAGTGACGGTACGACCTGCCTGTCAATTATAAACAAAATTAGCCAAGCCAAAAAAAATCTCAGTAAATTGTTGCCCACACTCAAGCGGATTAGAATGAGCTACATCCATGCTTTTTAATCATAGAAATGTAGGGTGTGATACATTTGGCGTGAAGGTATTAACAAATTCAGTTGTTGGCTGTTTCCATGGAAACGGTGGTCAGAATTTGTTTTCAGATTTTACCAATAGTAACTTTGTGCCCACACTCAAGCTGAGGAAAATGAGCTATGTCTGAGGTGTTGTATCCAAAATTTGTAGGAGATACATTTCCTGATAACTAGGGTGAAGGTGTGACCTACCTGCTAAGTTTGAGCGAAATCGGCCAAGCCAAACAAATCACAGAAGAATTAATACGTGAAAACACTAGAAATCACACACACACACACAGATACACAAAATTAAAGTGATTTTAAGGGCAATCCAAGTGGAGCGAATCGCCAATACCATGTTCATTTGCATATTGACCGTGAAAATACCAAAAACATCATTGCATGGGTGATATGCAAATTAGTTTTAGTCAAAATAGGTTACTGCGTAGAAGTACCATTACTGTTGTTCAAATTTCATTTCACTCGGCAAATATATTCATGTACCCAAACGTAAAGTATCGTACTTCTAAATATTGTTTATTTCTGCTATGTTTCGAAAAACGCTACTCTTGAACGGACTACTTTATTCGCTCTCAGACCTCGTTTGCATATGGGGTGTGGAAGTACCGATTTTGATTTCAGAGACGAATCAAAATAAACTGCAGTATATATGTAATAATGTGGAATACTTCCTTTCACTGTGAACATTTTTCCGCTAAAATAAATTCCAGTGAAAATGCATTTCCCTCATACTCTATTGAGACTTGACACAGCACAGTGAAAATTCGATTCACACCGTATGCTTGAAAACTTTTCATCGAAAATAAATTAAGTGAAATTCTGTGTGATTTCATGAGAGTTGAAAATGAAAAAAATATATGACACCCAACCCTACCACTCCATACACAATGTAACCACACCTCAAAAACATCGTTTCGCCAGTGTATTCTATTTGAATTCAGGAGAAATTTAAATAAACAAATTATATGACAACGAACTTAATTATAATTTCAACCTCTAGTTCAGCACTGATTAAATAAACTACCTCGTCTTTATGCCAACTTGAAGTTATTCAATGCCTACACCAGTGACTTCAAAATCTATGTTTCAATTCCAGGAATTTCACTTGCTATTAATTGTATGGGAGTGCCAGTCTTTTATTTTCTATTGTAATGTCAATTTCTTGTGATTACTCGGAAAATGAAGCTGTAACCACAGACCACAGTGCTGCAACAAAATCCTGGTATAAGCACCGGTTAGGCGGTCTTGAACTATGCATGTGAAGCCAGCTGAGAGGTATATCCAATCCTATAGATTTCTCATTGTTTGGTAACTATTTGCTGCAAATGCAACAAAAATCAATATAAAAATATTACCCACACAGCATTCTACAGGTTACTTGTACTTTGTTATATTTTGACCGTCGAACACCTATCTATAACTATAAGCGCATGCGCTACAAACAGAACAAATACAGTATACAGTGTGTAAATACATCAACTACCAGTAAACAACATATTGGTGATAACAGCGGTGTTACGCATGGTAAGATTATTTATTTTCACACCTCAGAATTCTTGACAGATATAGGACTATGAATATAATAAATTTAGTGGCAGCAAAGTGTAACTTACCGTTAGTGCATTTAAACAGTATATATATTATAGAGTTAAAATCGATTGCAAAGATTTTATGTGACACCGTGTATTGACGCAGAGTACAAAGTACATGTACATGTAGTTTATTCACTCAGTCACTGCTTTAATTAAACAACGTACATTTCAATCATGTGAACATTGCATTGGTTGCTGTAATTTCACATTAGCAAAATTAAACAAAACATAATACAGTTAATTACAGTGTTAGTGTATTTGGAGGGGGGGGGGGGTTTGGTACTCATGTTAACCTACTTCCATATAGAATGTACATAAATAATCAACAACTTGGTTATTTTCCCCTGCCACTCTTCTGACCCAAATATTTAACATGCAAGATGATACACATATTACTATATTTGATTGCAACTTACAGCTAGTGAACGTAAATTTATAATAATATTTTAACGGTTACCATATATACAAACTCATTATAAACTTTCTTTCTTAAGAATATGAACACTACAGTCCATCTAAGTTGGTCATTTATTAACTGTCCAAATCACACATAACAAACGGACGTTTTCTTGGTGCTGATGTAGCCGCAGGTTGATTTCACAGTTGTAGTTGGTGAATGAGAAACAATTGCTTGACAAGAAGCAGTTTGGTTTACAGTTCTAGATTGAGGCATAGATTGATTGAGAATATCTGAAATCCCGGATCTGAAATGCGTCGATGATCTTCCATGGAGACATTATCGTAATGCTGTAAACTTGACACATTTTTGCGATTTGTTTTGGTGGAATGCCGGCTTTCGTCAGGGTAATAATTAGTTCTACTGGTCTTTCGGTATATTTCCCAACAACTGAATAATATCGTCGGCCATTATTGAAGCGCAGACAATAATCTCAAATAACGCGCATTGTTTGTAAACACAAAGTATGGTAGTTCAAGGAAATAGACGGATTTACCAAATATGGTAAATGGGGCTCTGTCGTGATATGGAAAACTATTGCACGGCTCGCGCATCGAGATTCCCATAGCATTACAAATCTGGACAATATGAGGTATATGATAAATGCTAGATATGTATTTGAAACAGTTTTCCAAATTTTGTTTAATTGCCAGCAAAGCGAAGTTAGTGTGACGAGGAATAATTATGGTAAATAATTGCAAAGATTTATACCACGTATCAGTTTGCAATTCATGTCATAGAGAGTTAGGGTTGATCTGTGTTTTGTTTTTATGTTTCACACTTTTCATTCAAAAATTCCCTTCACCGACATTTTAAATTCTCCAATTACTCAACAAATATTAATTTTTTTCAGAATGTCAATGTTAAGGTACTTTTTTTCAAATGGTCCACCCCTTAGTGAAATAAGTACATATGCAACATAACCATTATGAATAGTAATGTTAAGGACCCCCTTTTTTTCAAATGGTCTACCCCTTAGTGAAATAAGTACATGTGCAACATAACCAATATGGATAGTAATTGTCACACGCAACGTAATATTACCGTAATTGGTATAGTACAGGTGTGATGGTTCAAATACCAAAATGGCAACAGTAACAAAAAGACTTCCCTGGCGGCGATGATAAAATACGAACACGGAGCCAAGAGATGAGGTTTCAACTGGTACTGGTACAATTATACTCTGCAGACATCAAGTACAATAACGCGGTAAAACTCCACTACTCCAATAACTAGATACTTAAACTCCAATACAATTCAACGAGATCTCCGATCTGAACTCAGTGCTGAACAACTCCCCTATATATACCCACACTGTCTATAAATAGACCATTACATCAGCATACATAATGAGTCTGGAATTTACGATAAATTTCTAGAATGTTCCATTACCTTCTATTGCCTCCTACAGTGTTCTATTACCTATTCAACCAGTTTCTAAACAAAATCTAGAATATACCACCCAGACACAGTACGGTTCTAGAACATTCTCAGTGACACGGGAGTGGTAAATAAGTCGTATGCGACAGTAATATTAAGGACCCCTTTTTTAAAATGGTCCACCCCTCAGTGAAACAAGTAGGTACATATGCAATATAACCATTATGGATAGTAATGTTAAGGGCCCCCTTTTTTTTAAATGGTCCATCCCTCAGTGAAATAAGTACATACCGGTAATATGCAACATAAACATTATGGATAGTAATATTAATTTCAAGGCACCACTAGTGCTACTAATCATCAACCAATCTACAAAGATTTGAGGCACAGATGAAGCTTGTTAGCAAAGAAGATGGAGGCTGCTATGGTTGGATTATTGTTCTAGCATGTCACTGCGTAGAAGCTGTTATGTTTGGAATTCAAGTTGGCATGGGAGTATTCATGGTGGAATTCATGGAATACTTTGGAGAAGGAGCCGGAAGGACAGCACTAATCCAATCAATAATGATCGGCTGTAAGACATTTCCTGGTAAGAATAATACAGTACTAATAACTTAGCAACAGATAGTAACAGGAAAAAAGCAGTTAAAAATGGTATGTGATTACTATAACAACTTAATCTTTAAAAAGCATGGATATATAAGTTGATATGGTAGTGTATATCCTGTACCAATGTTTGTTTCCAGTACCCGATAGCCAATTAATTTCGCTATTTTACTTTTTAGTATTATAATTCTGACGACTGAAAACATTATTTTTTCACACTGTCAATCATGTACGTGCATCACTACACTGTGATCATTAATATCATGGACATACAAGGCAGAAATGAAATTCATCCTTGACCAAGCCCATGGTACATAATTTGCATATTCTCATGAGTATTGAATTTTCCACCCGAAGGTTGAGTGCATGATGATGATGATCTCAACTGGCATAGAATAGACCTCTTATCTTATCTTATCATCATTAATCAGAGATATTATTGATGCTAGTAACACTGGTAAACGATTCGTATCTACTTTTAAAATTTTCAACCAAAAATTAATGATATGCCATCACCTTAAATATATTAAAGGTAGGCTGCCCAACTCTCCATAAATAGTAGGGTTTGGTGTATTGAAAAACAAATTCAAAACATATTTGCAAAATTTTTGATGTGCCTTTTCAACATTCTCCTCACCATCAAACCCCCAAACTTTAATCCCATACATTAATATTGGTAATATCTTACAATCAAAGATTTTCATATAAACTCGTTTATCAATGGAACTATATTCAGATAATACACATGTTAAAGCTAACATTGCCTCAAGGTACCAGCTCTCCTGAAGACCAGGATTTGGGTTTTGTTTGTATTTATCTAATGATAAGATTATCTTGAGATGATGATGGTTATAATGATTAGGTAATATTGAGAGAACTACAAACACACTGACCTTTGTTTCATGTCGGTCGATATGATCATTACTTAGTATACTGTCCTCATACATATATTGGGGTGTTCTCATAAAAACCTCATAATAACGGAATAATATGTAATTATATATTTCAGCTCCCTTGATCAGCAGCTTGAAAAATAAATTTGGCACCAGACCATTGGTTATTATTGGTGGTGTGTTATCCAGTGGTGGTATATTATTGAGTTCATTTGCCAACAGTGTTAATGTGTTACTATTTAGTTACAGTGTTATTGTAGGTGAGTGAGGACAAGTCAGCCAACTCGGTGGCAGAGTTATTGTCATTCACTATATTCTGCGAAATTCACAAGTCACGAAATTTCGAGAAATCTGAGAAAGGTCAACCATAGGCAGTATTTTTGTCATTTTTGATGAAAATTGACTCCTTTAAAACAGCATTTTATTTTGTGAAGGTATCTTCAATTTCTTATAGTTTGATGAATATATTTGTTAAAACTCCCCTCACAAAAGCCTTATTTTTGTATGTGTAATAGTGTATGTATCTCAGATGGACCTATCTCAAATTTGTTTATTTTGTGGTGATACATGTTTCATATATTCTCTATTTTGTTAGGAGAATTTAAAACAATTCAGTTGCAGTAATTAAACGCATGTAACAGTAGAGCCTTCTCAATCGACCTGTCGCTTATTGACTAATTATTGACATAAGCAGTCCCAATGAATTAAATTTCATACCTAGGTGGTCCTGATGTAAATGACTGGTTACAGTAATGACATAAACTCTCAGTACGCATCTTGCACATGTGTGGCATGATAACCACTGTCTTTTTAGGAGAGGATGAATTTAAATTTAAATGTGCAATGCAATAGATTATTTAGTTAATACATGTATTTTGCTTTTTTTCATCAAATTATTGTCAATGATGCAATATTTTTTTTTTTTTTTTTTTAAATTTTTTTTTGTGCCAGGTGACAGTTCCGGACATTGAGTGTCTCTCTTGACTTTTTTTTTCTGTATGTGCAAATTGCAAGTGCATAGTGCATTTTGGCATCTCTTTGTCAAATGGCAATTTGTAATGCGCTATCCTGGCATCAACCAGGCCCGGTCGAACACAAGCAACCGCGGACCTTAACCAAGTTTCCCGAAAGTCGCATTCGTTAGTGAATGAATCTTGGCCAGTGGAATTGGCCTACCCATTGAGTCTGTGGCACACTCACCCAGGGTATGGGTAGACCCTTTGATGTTCAGCCTAAGGTAGGATTTGAACTTGGGTCTACCGATCATGAGTCTTATGCAACAACCACTATGCTACCAGTGACCAGTTGATGCAATATTTAGATTTTTAAGGGAACATGTTGTGCAGCTAAAATATGAACGCCAATATATTTCATTTTGTAGGCATTGGATATGGATTGATTTACGGGCCAAGTATTCTTCTGGTAGGACAGTATTTCCATAAACGTCATGCCCTAGCTAATGGAATTGCACAATCAGGTGTTGCCGTCGGTGTAATGACATTCCCACCTCTGTATCAGATATTAATTGATAAGTATGGATGGAGAGGGACAATGCTTGTAATGGCGGGAATTAATATGAATATGGTTGTATGTGGAATTTTAATGAGGCCACCACCAAAATATGATCCGGAACCAATAGATGAGACATCAGAAAATATTATGCAGCAATATAGTACAGTGGATTCTGGAGAAGGAAGTTACAGGACCATGGAAACATTTGGGAGAGATGCATTGGAGGAAACGAACAACGTCTGTCAAACTACTAACAAGTGTTGTGAAACTATACAGGAAAATACAAGGAGATCCACAAAATCCAACAAAACTTTGCAAAATTCTGGGATTGCATTTGTTTCAAAATTCATGGTTCCACATTCTATGTATTTCTGCCTTTCTGTCTTCCATTGGTCATAATACAGCCATGATTCATTTTGTAGCAAAAGCGGTATCTGATGGAACAGCCAAAGTGGATTCTGCAATTCTAATGACAATCATGGGAGTGTGCTCATTAATTGGAAGATTAACACATGGTTTGTTTGTCGATACAGGGTTCTTTTCTCCAATGTTCATCACATCATGTGCATGGCTTTTGGCAGGAGTATCACTAATGTCTATACTTGTTGCCAATAGCAACTACTTAGTACTGGCCTTCATAGCTGCAATTTATGGTATATCCAGTGGTACAGCAATTCCCCTTCATGGTGCAGTTTGTATGAAAGCATGTTTTGGTAAAGAAGACATGTCAAGTGCATTTGGCTGGTTTCTGACTTATATAAGCATTGGTGCTATATGTGGACCACCTACAGCAGGTAATACATTTTTGTGAAATATACAGGCACAGGTTATGAAGCAGGATAATATAATAAAGATATTTTGTTACTATAGCCATCTTCATTGTTTAGTTCATGTAGAAAGTAGCGGCAATGTTTCTGTTACTAGTATACAATGTATCTGATTACAATTTGAGAAGGGTAGAAGGGGTTTGGACACTGATATCTCGTTGAGAGTCAGTCATATTACAGACGCTTTTTTTTGTCTTTAAAGTAGAGATGCAGTTTACCTGACAGGTATTTTGATTAGTTAATTAGGAAACCAAGATGACCTCCATTGTCCACAAAACTATATATTTTCGGCAAGCTTATTGTATGAATTTTAAAATTGTGCTAGTATTTTTTTATGGACATTGCAGTTTGAAATATGCACAAAAATGTGCTTTTTTGATCAAAAGTGATTTAAAAAAAATTAGCTTCTAAACCATGCTTCTGTTCTCTGTCAAAATTGGTTTATGGGTACATCTGTTTACTATGAAGAAAGGGTCCTCTTGAAAACTGTCTACCAGTTGTCAATTTTGCAGGGCAGCAGCTCAAATTTCACTACTTCAAGTTTATGAATAAATTAACACCCAGGCCAGTTGTCTGTACGATTGCATTGTTGTAACACTGTTCAACCAAAAACAATGCCATTAGAAACACCATGATTGCATAGGTCAGGGGAATGGTGGACGTGATAATTAATGGAAGAGCAATGGAACCCAACGAAGGGGAAAAACACGTCTAGTAGGTCTTTTGCTCTCATAGAGATCTTGGCTACCATATTCATCTAAGGTCTATTCTGGTCATCACATGTACATTACCCCTATAACCAAATGACTATCTTATTCGCAATCAGATTTCGTACACAGGCGCTATAATTGATTGTTTGAGAAATCTCATCACAAGAGAGCTGCCTGCGCATAATGTTAATTATTTAGTCAGATATACATATTATGTATGATCATGTAATAATGGCACAAGAAAGAAATGGCACAGGAAAAAACAGCACATTAAATTCAGCCATTGTGAAAAAAAAAAAAGACACACTGAATTACCTGTCATAACTAAAGGATGGTTGGCATCGCGCCATACATGTACATGTGAGATTTGTGTGATAAAGATTGATTTTTCCCATAATCCAATGCATTTTCCCAGTTGTACAAGCACTAATGTGAATTTTTGCTCTGGAAGCAATGTGCACGAGATAACAACTTTGGCTCTTTGAATATTTATCAATATGTTCCAGTCATCCAAGGAATAACTAGTTGAACATTGATCATGTCTCATTTTAAACTTGTTGTTCTGCTAAGCACTTGAAGTCTATGTTTGGATGAGACCCATATCTTGTGCATTTATAAGATAAAAGATAGGATAGGATAACTATTACGCAAGATGAATTGTCTATTCCAAATTATGTTAAAATTATAGCAATTTTTTTTTATAACAGATATGATAATATAAACTACATAGTGAAACAGGTTTCCTAAAAAAAATTAAATTGTGATATACGGTATCATAATTATGACACAGCAAAAGCAACTGTGTAATTTTTCCACCATGGTTGTTTTCAGTGTGCCTTTTATTATATGCTAATATTTCCTGTATCATTATTTCCTTAATTTACATGTTCAAGACATGTACAGGTACAGTAGAGTGACAAGATCAAAAACAAATACAACTTTTACAGTCTTGTAGATATTATGCATGTATACATAAATCAGATTTGCATGGTACTGTGGTTGCAACATAATTGTGAGTTGGGAATCAAAACTGCTTTACTTTGTCCAACTTACATGTTCAGTTAATTATGATTCCAATAGAAATAATTTCCCATCAACAACAGATCACAAAATACATAGACAAAATTATGCAACTTCATTTTTGTGAAATTTGAAAAAAATTGACTTTAAAGTAAATTATTTGATTTAAAGCTACGTTGATGTATATTATGTAAATGTTGGCTTACAGATCCTGAATCCTTCCCTGTATGTTTGTTACTGTAGGATTGATATATGACATCACCTCCAACTACAATCTATCATTTGTATTGCCTAGCAGCACTCTATTGCTTCTAAGTCTACTCATCTTTATGCAAATTAGCTACAAAAGATGTCAATCTCAATGGAAGTCCAAGAAAGAACTTGTTGATAAACCAGGCTGCCATGGCAACAATGATAACTCAACATCACACTCGCTTCTTTCTTCTTATACACCAGAAGATGGAAATGTAAAAACAAACAACTGAGAAACATGTTGAAGAACAGAATAATAGTAACAATATTTTAAGTGTCAAAGTCAGCCATGTAATATGTGTTAATATATACAAACAATATACTAGAAAATTATCCCATTTTAGAGACTTTGCATGTAGTGTAATTTCACATGAATGAATTTCAAGAATGAAGCCCTTTGAAACTGAATTCCAGTTCTATTCCATGATCATAACCAAGTATCTGTATACAGATTTCAATTATGACAATTAACCAGGATAAAAGCATCATGATTCACAAAGCTCAGTACGGTTTGCAAGTAACGTGACATTAGACTTTCTTAAAGTATGCTAGACTACAAAGCCGGTTTGCAACTTAGCTGGTGCACAGCAAGCTTACAAAACTCACTTTCTGAAAATGTGGTTTCTTCAGTATACAAGAACTTTCACATTTTACAATGCATGGAATTGGCAATATGAAATGTTCACATGCTTTTAATTTTGCATTTTATGCATGCAAATATACAGACATAATAATTGTACGGATTGCATAGACCCTACATATACATATTTACCATATTAAAATCATTTTATATTAAAACTAGTAGCTTCGCGGTGAGTGGCTTTCGCGGTAAGTGGGTTTCGTATTGAGTGGGTCTCGCAGGATGTAGGGCTTTGTCGCAGTAACTGGTCCTTTCATCGTTGTTGAGAATTAAAGTTTTATTTTTCTTTAACAACTTGCGCTATTCTGGGAATACCATCCTTAGAAGCTATTGATTTGACTTTGAACAAGGTCACTTCATACAACAGTGTTACTTTGCACCACATGGTCACTTACTACGTATCACATCGTCACTTCGTACTATGTAATCACTTCGTATGACAAGGTTACTTCATATTACACTTTGTACTACAAATGCATTTCATTAAATCACCACATCCAAAGTCATTATCTATCACATGGTCACCCCATCACTACAAAGCAAATGGTCACGCAGTGAACCAGTATGAGGTTTGATGTATTTGATTTTTTCTGTTGTCATTATTTATTTCATTTTTCCACTCAGTTGTAAACTCTTCTTTTAATCTCTCATCAATTGTTTTTAATTTTGATAATGAGATAATATTTGTTTCATTTGAAAGATAAGAATGGTTTATATTTTTTAATATTAAATCAAGTTTTTTAAACCATTTACATTTAATATTTTTATTGACATAGTACGCTTCTCGATGTAGAGTACATGTATTTGTGGAGTTTGCAATACGTTTGGCATATAAAGTTTGGCTACTTTTGGAATACTCTATCATTATACAATGATAATATTTTAAAATTACCAAATAAAAATATGTTTGTGCATATTATGGGAAAAAAAGACAGTTTTATTGCCAATAGTCCAGGAAAGTTATTAACATAATTTTACAATGTAATACCTAATAGTTGTTAGTGTTATCTGTTTTAACATTTTATTTTATTTTTAATATCTGTATTTCTTGTTATTGTGTTTTTTTGTGTATGATTATTGACCACAGTTAATGTATTTCCAATTCATTAATTTGAGTCAAATAAAATATACTATACTACTGGGTACGACGTTAAAACTGCATCCGGTTGTGGAGTTTTTGTACTTGGGAGAATGAGGTTACCCTTTGCCACAACTACCTCCAGGTCACCCTTGGGCAAGGTGTAGCACCTGTCAGCCTTGGGTGCCAACTTCCCACATAATAAGTTTGGTTGACGTCAGTAAGGGCATACGGTCATAAAAACCTTGCACCAACTCAACCTCAAATGTGAGGTATTACCTGATGAAGGCAACGTGTAAGGTCATTTAATTATGTATATATTTATCCTGGGCAAGATTTTAAACTACATCCGGTTGTGGAGTCTATGGACTTAGGAGAATGGGGTTACCCTTTGCCACAACTACCTCCAGGTCACCCTTGGGCAAGGTGTAGTACCTGTCAGCCTTGGGTGCCAACTTCCCACATAAAATGTTTGGTTGACATCAGTAAGGGCATACGGTCATAAAAACCTTGCACCAACAGATCTGCATAGGTGGACAATATTTTATGTAAATATGTATATATATACGTTTCAGTTTTCCTTAGCATTTGGCAGGGGGGATCGTAACCTCTTGTAGTGAGAACCAGTGTGACTGGCCTGCCAACGGGATGCTAAGGTTTTATAGTAAAAGTTATCAGTCACTTTCGTTAATGTAATTTCGTTTTATTTATCCGTATATCAAAAAACACTACACTACACTACACTACACTACACTACACTACACTACACTACACTGGACGTCCTCTACAATTGATTTTGTAGAACTTTCTTCCCCCCAAATGTCACTCCTATACACAATAACTGGTCTCATAAATTTATCAAACAGTGACAGTAGTATGGACATATCCAGATTACCAGATCCAAATTTGGTCTTTAATGAGAATGAAGCTTTTATTCCTTTTCTTTTTAGATTTTTCATGGCATCTTTTAATTTACCATTTGGACTCATAATTAAGCCAAGATAATTGAAATTTTTTACTACTATAAAATACTTCGCTTGGAATATTTTACATTCAACTTATTGAAAATCAGTAATAATAAATTCCATACAAAACACTCAAATTGTCTTTCCAGTGAAAAATAATTCCAGCTAAAATAAAGTATTTCACAGTATATTGATTTCTTTTCCTTCATAAAAGAATATTTCCTTGTTAAAAAGTCTGTTACACTTATTGAATATCATTATTTTCGTTTTATCTGTGTTGACTGACAACTGCCATTTTGATGTATAGTGTGTTAAAGGCCCAATTAATTCACTTGCCCAGGGCAAGTGTGAATTGGAGGTGTGGCTATGCTAATGAGTGTTGCTAATCACTTGCATAGCCTATTACGCATTCTGTTTCAGCGGTCTAACATCACGTGACTTTGACTGACAGTAGTTAATTATTCAAGATTAGTAGCGTGTCCCTTTCCCCGGTTCGTGTTTTTGACTTTTATCAGCCAAAATCTCAGCTCGTACACTATTTATTGTCATAAATACTACACACAGTCACTGCTGTGATATTCATAGTCACATGCATCCACTTTGGC
Organism: Saccoglossus kowalevskii; assembly: GCF_978046115.1. Classification (NCBI taxonomy): domain Eukaryota; kingdom Metazoa; phylum Hemichordata; class Enteropneusta; family Harrimaniidae; genus Saccoglossus; species Saccoglossus kowalevskii. The sequence continues at coordinate 20,150,282 of NC_140651.1, forward strand.
ACAACATAATCGACCTGTAAGTTTGAGAAAACACGTTTTTACCAGAGCTTGGCTGGAGCTGTTTACTACAACGTGACAAGCAAGGAAATAATCCCTATTGTTTAGGAGCATATTTATAGTATACCTGGGCCTTTAAGCCTTTGACCTAATAAATGCTACAGTTAAAGTGTCCATACATGTAATTAAGTCAGTATATATGGTATATTGCTGGCACACAAGTGTTTATACTATTTGGATATTTATTTCCCTATAGCAAGAATGACATAATGCATCTGCATGTGAGCAAATAATATGAATTTATTACTCCTCGTCAGGAAGGAGTCTGAAAACGTGTTTTTCTGCAATTCTGGAACCAGATCTTGGTTCAATACATGGACCGATTTCATTCAAACTTGTAACATACATTGTATATTATGGGACCTTGATGCACAATATTTTGTTTATAAAAAAACTGATTCATGGTCATTTTGTATTGAGAAATGCATTGGTTTTATATCTCGAACACACCCTTACCAATCAGTCAATCAAAGATATGAAATGCAGTCGCAAAAACTACATAGGAACATCAAACCTCCCAACAGATAAGTGGTCCATGTCTATTCCTTTAGCGCAATATTTAAAAAACTGTTTTAATACAAGACAGCAGCACCTACATAAACTAAGCCAGTAATACATTCCTTGTATTCAAATTATTATCTTTTTTTTTTTTATGCCTTTTTGTTCCCTTACTTTTTATGTGGTTATTTTGCTTTTACTAATATCTGATTTGTAACCCTTTTCATCCCCTCCGGGGGATGTTGTGTGTTAGTAAATAAATAAATAAATTCGACAAGTGTCACAGTTTGACTTCAAAACATTGAAACTGGAATGTTTCTTGATCAGAACACCCAACCATGATGCTACTGGCTTCCGGGTCAGATTAGCATACTTATTTCGGCTGTGTGCTGTTTAAGAGCATATATTTACCAAGTTTTGTTATAATGTGATGATAAATTCTTAAAAAATCAGTGGAAAGCAGAAAAACAAATCATTAAGCAAATTAGACAATTATTATAGATGAATATAAATCCGAAACTACCGGTAATTAGATCGTTGCATTGTCTTAGAGTATTTATGTACCAAGGTTCATCGAAAAAAAAGACGTTCCTGAAACTTAGGTTTAGCAAGGGGGTAAGTATAATAATATTAATATAAATTGTACCATACCTTGCCCCTTTACAAACCCTAAGCTAAGCAAACTTAAATTATGAAAATAGTAGCTTCATTCACAATTTGAAGTGAATATTTCAATACAAAATATTATAGTTTTGGTGTATATGTTCTAATTTCCTGAAGCCAAAACTGGGTCACATTTTGTAGCAGCTGACCTTTATTCAAGAACACTTATTTCTAAGCATCACTTGTCTCCTGAAAATTGATTTATTTGTATCAAATCATAAGTAAACATTGTGTGATTCTGGGACTGCTGGTAGGTAGGTATGGGGGGAGCATCACCCCTCACGTACAGGCGTCATAGCGGAGTTTTTGCCGGCGAGTTGGTTACTAGTACCATGGGGCTTTTCAGCTCCATGCTAGTACTAGTTGTGTGTGATATGACTGATGAGTGAATGCTTGGTATAGTGGTTAAATAATCAAAATGCAGAGAATTGATTGGTTGGGATGGGAGGATTAGGGACAAGAGTTGGCAGAGCCATCTCGATACTAGAAAAATAAAGAGTTTTTTGGAGCAATGAATTGGTGAACAGGCAGAAAAGCAATTTCAAAGCCTGTAACTTTATTTCAATGAAAACTTGAAGTATACATGAAGGTATGACGTACATGTTATTATTTATTTATTTTGGAAACTCAATTTTTAACTGAAGGAATTAAACTAAATTAAATAATCATGTTTGTTTATTTTGAGCCTTAGAAATGACCCTGCTTAACTCGGGACGTTCAATTGTACTTAGCGTATGTTACTATGACAATCAACCAATTCGAAAAAACAGTCGACAATGACGAAATGCATGGCCACAGCCAAATCGCTGTTTAACTGAAATAAAAAAAAATCAAAGAAAACAGAGAAGGAAGAGAAACACGAGCGATGTACTCGAACGACAGGCGTTACGGCAGCCATGTTTGTTTCACCTCGATGAGAACAAGGTAAGAAATTACGTGACAAGACCATCCCGATTTGCCGTCGATTTCTGGGTTCGGGTGCGTTTCATACAAGAAGATCGATACGCACTACACCGCCGAGTGTAGTAGACATAATCCCGATGGGAATAGGATCTTCGAAGGAAGCTAATATAGTTGATTTATAACAGACGAAGTAAATGGAAATGACTTCAGTCGAAAACACAAACGTATTTAAATGAGTTGGTAAACAAGAGAGTGAAGAGACGATGGCAACTCCACGTTGTGGCAGATTTACACACTACTACAGTTTGACTAATGTTTACAAACACCACGGTCAGTCACACAAATGCATAGGAACACGAGACGAACAATTGTGCATACTCCACGTTATGACACAACGTTAAAATGGCAATTTAAACTTTGCTTGCAGATTTACATAATACTACAGTTCGATAACACGGCCAGTCACACAAAATCCATCAAAAGGGCATTGCAAGTCGTATAATGCCAAAACAGTACTATGATTTCACAACTTTCGAAATACGTTCGCTTTTATCAATGTCGACTGTACACTAGTAAATGTCTTCCCGTTCGCAAGAATACAAAGTCTAAACTATCAGAAATTCGTAACACATAATTTGAGTGATGGTATAACAAAATAACTCATCATTTGTAAATTCAATCCATCGAAAAAATATAAAAATCATTTCAATAAACAATTTTTATTATATAAATACACTTTGAAAAGAAACAAGATTCATAAACATAAATCTATTTGAATACATTCTCACTACAAATTACACAATACTTATTTTCTAATGGCGTTTCTTCACACCACAAACTATTATCATGCACTATAATCATGCACACGTGCGAGTACTCCGGTGACACAATTTATAGCTACGCTCAAAAAAGTTCATCATTTATTGCACAACTGTGACCAAACGACATCATTCTGTTAACATCCACACATTTTCATAAAATCTCCATGCACTTTTTAACCTTTCATAAGTAAAATACACTACAATTTACTCCAGAAAAACAATTTTCCTGGTACATTCCTACATTCTTACATACTAATGAGGGGTTCAGACACATTCCAAGCTGAACAATTTTCTTGGACTAATAACATAGCTGGTCAATCCTTTCCCAGCAAATATACAAAGAATGCAGATTATGGAATGTGTACTTAATAACAAAGCATGGCAATGAAACAAAGGACTGGATGTGCAATGTAGAAAGAGGATTATTATGAGAGTGATAATTAAAACATAACATTGAACAAAAGACTGGTAACTGGGTGAGGCAGATGAACCCCATGGTCAGGTGTTAAGTATAAACTATGATTGTGAAAACATGATATGTAGGTAGTAGACATGTGTTGTCGTCCCAGCAGTGTTAACCTAAGATTACTATGTAATCAGTCAATATAATGCCTAAAACAGAATATTCATTGTGGTGGACTTTTTTTAACAAATTCATAAACAATATTATTTTTATGGTTATGTCAAAAAAATACTATTCATTGTGGTGGACTTTTTGGATCAAATACATAAAAAATATTATTTTCAATGTAATGACTAAAACATACTATTCATTTGTGTTTTTATGGTAATTTCAGTAACATGACTATACACTTGACTTTGATCTAGCTGGTACATGTAGTTATAAATGAATATATATCTAACTGATGTTAGATCTAGCTGATAGTTATAAATGGCTATATATCTGGATATATCCTCAAAAAATCAATTTTATTCTCACTGGGGATGACTGGTTTTCTAACTAAACACTTGACTTTGATCTAGCTGGTACGGTAGTTTATAAATGGATATATATCAAACTAATGTTAGATCTAGCTGATACTGTAGAATACTTTATTTTTGCTTGGAATTTATTTTCGCCATTTTCACTGAAGGAATGATTACGTGAAAATAAAATCCAGCGATTATACTTTTTTCCCTATATTTCACATTAAACTCATCAAAAATCAGTGAAAATAAATTCCATTCAATACGCCCAAAAAGCCTTTTCAGCGAAAATAAATTCCAGCGAAAATAAAGTATTCCACAGTAGTTAATGGCTATATATCTGGATATATCCTCAAAAAAATAATTTTATTCTCACCGGGGATGACTGGTTTTCTAACTATACACTGGACTTAGATCTAACTGCTAGTTATAAATAGCTATATATCTAACTGCTGTTAGATCTAGCTGATAGTTATAAATTGTACACACCTTCATTAACAATTCAGAGTTATAGTTTTGGTATAATTTTATTTTTCTCTCACTATTAAAAAACAGTTCCTGAGGGACCTTGATTAAAACGAGAATTTTGTTTATGTTTAAGCTCAACACCATGATAGAGGACAGGCAGATTTTGATCTGTTATCTGAGTAACTTGCTGTTTTATGCGACTTTTATGCCTGCTACATATCGATCACTTTGTCTGTACATTTTTTGTTCTTTTGTGGAAAAGTAAATTGATGAAAATTTAGATGAGTTGTGCACTGATTGAAGGTCTAGTCGTGAATGACTGACTTGATTGTTCATAGTAGTATTATAATGCTGGACAATTTCTTCATTTTTAAGGATGCTGACATCCCCATGAACAAAATAGTTTGTCCCTAACAGGATGGCTTTTGTCAGAAGATATAGTTAGGGCTTTCCATATGAAAACAGGGGGTGTACTCCAGAGTAATTTAATTGTAATGTTAATTAACACACAACTTAATATAGTTATCATACTTTCAAGTGAAAGGAGGAAGACCCTTCATCAAGGTTCATGAAATATGTTTGACAATTCCAAAACACGTCCCCTCATATTTTGCTTTATTAAATTGACATCCCCATAAACAAAGTGGTTTGTCCTAAGTATATAACCTTCACACTCACAATCCCATGATTTAGCAATAACCACACAGTAAAAACTAACAAATGATTATAGCGGTTACAGCCTAGTATGAGATCATTATAAACTCAACAATGCTCTCCAGGATAATATTAGACTAGAAGATGAACATTATCATGCTTTCTGTGATATTATTAAGCTAGAAGACGAACACTATCATGGAAAAACATCTAATCACCTATATATTGTGACTGAGGCATTTATGACACATGATTTATTGCATGGCAGCAAGAACTAGGATTTTCAGGTACAGTATTAAATAAAATATAACAACCAGTATTTTGCACAGCGATCTAGTGAATTATGGAATAGAATTCCTATAATAATATACCAACCCATATTTTGGATGTGTACTTGGGTGTTAAACCCCATTGTTTGTCTGTGTTCAGTCTGCACACAGAATTTTTTTATTGTAATCTGAATCATAGCAGCCAATCTATTCGCTCTTTATTTATTAAGTTGGAAATTGATTACAGTCAGTCTTGCTATGTCTTTTTTTTTTAGCTCCATGGTCTTGTGAAATATGCAATAACTAAAATTAGTTCGGTTCAAACAAACTGCGAATTTAGTGATTGCATGGGAAACCCTTTGATTCCCCATGACATTGCATAGAGATAAGAACCTCATTAATAATAATAAACAAGCCACCTATAGAATAAATCATTGACCCTCTATATAGATTTTTGACATGTAAAACTTGTAACAAATTGTATGTAAATGAAATTGAACAGCATTAAAGTCACAATTGTCATAATTCAGAAGAATGGCGAAATATATGTAACATTAAGCACATATATCACTTACAAAATATTTACTTTTCCAATGAACATAATTATGTTATTTATGATAAAGATTTGTGTACCACCAATAATTTTTTAACTGGTGCACAACGATTGTAAACATAGATGTTTTGTGCTGACTCAACAATTAAGCTGAGAAAAAAAATATCTTTGTTTCTCACGCATAATTTTGAACTATGTGCCTCAACGTTTTTTTCCCTTCTAAAGCATTCCGAAATGTGCATCTACATGCACTTGTCTCAAATTTCCCCCATTTTAGCTCAGCTCATTAGCTTAGCTTTTAGCTCATTTTAAAATTTTCATGAAACGAGAAAGAAAGAATTTTTTTTCACCTGGCCTTATTAAAAGGGCATAATATTTTAAAACTCACCTGTACCAACATGTACGCGTATTTTTGAATTATTTCTATTTTCCGTAGTAAAGGATATCTTGATCTAAACAACATAATAAAAGAATGAAATGCTTTTATGAAGCATGGGAACAAAAAAAATCTTGTCTCATATCGTGTGTGTTGTTTTAGAAACTATATTCATAAAGTATAAATAATATATGCCATGATTTGTTTTTCTGTCAGAATTTTTGTTTAACTATGGAGAGAATAGAATAGAGAGGAAGGGTTTTAATCCAGGTTTATACCTTTTGTTATTTTTATTTTAAGTCTTTTGTTTCAAGTATTATCTATTGTATATTTTTGTGTTTAAACAAGTCATGGCCCCGAAAACATGCTGCATAATTTTTGGGACTCCAAAAAAATCCTGACCACAATTTGGTATGCACATTAGAAAAGAGATGGCACTATGTTATATGTCATTGACAATGCTTGTGATTGGAAACAAAACACTCATGAACACACGAATAGACGATAGACAGCTCAGTTCCTGTGGAAAATTGTGAAACGGGGAAAAAATTGTCACTGGTATCTCCTTAAAGATGGCTTTGTGCCATACACTTTCAGATAAGCTCAGATGATTACATAAGCGATGATGTGCAATGTTGCAACATAATTTTGTTTTCGGTTTATTCACTTTTGAATACATTGTGTGTGTGTGTGTGATATACATGCATGATGCTCGGACCTTGGTAGGGACATGGAAACTTGTGAATATTTTACAAAGATCTGTGATTTGGTCATGTTGTGTAATTTTGGTATCAATTTATCAATTTAAAACTCAGAGCTGACCTGAATGAATATTACTTACCTAACTCACATAACTAGTCTAAGAATGTTTACCAAAATTAAAGTGATCATAGAACATAAAGAACAATAGCGCCCTCTCTCCTATTACTTTCCATCGTGCAACATTTTTCACGTTTTTTATATATCTACATGTGTAAGAGAATAATAATTGTTTTGTCAATTTAGAATTAGATTGCAGATCTTAAGCAAAAGTTTAGAAAATATTGATTTAGATTTATTTTGTGAACAAATATTGAGATAAATGTATGATAAAAATATTTCACCATAGAAAACTATTGTAAATACCTCAAAAATCACTAATTTCGTAGGTGTATTGTGCAAAAATTAATTTGGTAACCATATAATTTTATCTGGCTTGAACACCATAATATTAAAAATGAATTGAACCATATTGCAAAATGTGTTTTAATAGCAGCCGACAACCTCAAAAAAAAACGAAAGGTGAATTCATGTATGTCACATGTTTCATTAGCTGAAATAAAACTTTCAACTTTATTACAACCGACTATTATTTTCCCTGCTGACAACGTGTACTTTGTACAATACAAAATGTGTCAACTCTGAGTGTAAAAGTCACATGATTGCTATTTAATTGAGAGCCTCGCCTGAAACTTGTTTTTTTTACATAACAACGACATGCAGCATTGAGAAGACAAGCTGATTAACAATGCTCAGATGCAAGCTAAATAGCGATTGGTATGGATGGGTTGTGGTCTTTGCCAGTCACATGATACAGGTGTTAGCCATTGGTTGTGAGGTATCCACTGGAGTGTTCCTGGTGCCATTCATGGAATATTTTGGTGAGGGCGCTGGCACAACAGCTGCAATCCAGTCTATACAAGCTGGCATGTACCTATGCCCAGGTAAGATATTGAGCAGCCTTCATACATGACAGGATTTAAATCCATTAACAATATTTGTTCTACGAGTAGCACATGTTTATGGTCAAAATACATAAATGTGACATCTGTGGCTCCAGCATCACTTCAGACTGAAAATCCAAATAATTACTTGATCAATTCATTGCTACTGACTTGTCATTGCATCAGTCATGGTAAAATCGGTTTGAAATATGCTTTTCTTAAATAAATATTTCAAAAGCAAAGTGTAAAAATAATATGTGCTTGTTTTTATTGGTTGTGCATAAACATACATGTACATGTAAAAATTCACTGCACATACTCAGGCTTTGTACAGAACACGTTCTAGGCAGTAATGAGACGTTACCTTAACAACGAATCATGTTTATTGTCAGAAGCAGTCAATAATCTTATTCTTATCACTTAAATCTGGCAATATTGACATTAAAACACATGTATATGTGAGCTACCATTAAACTACATGTAGGTCAGCAGTGATTTATGCAACTTCTGGATTTGGTTTCTTTGGTTAAATTTGCACCTATTTGTACAAATTTCAATATAAGTAAATTAATTAAAAATGGACATATCTGTAAATTACCAATGAATAAAATTGCCTGAATGCAAGACCACTGATAACCTGAGCTGATGAACTATGGAATATTGTTTAAGTCAAAGTTCCCATCATGAGTTTGTTCATTGTGGTTCATTAGTTTCAAGGTAAAGAAGGATTGTGCCTTGGTGTAGAGGAAGGAGACAACGTAGACGGTTGTGAAGGGAGTTATGAAACAATGGGCGATGATGTCATACTTTGGTAGTGAGAGGATCCAATGAACATGAAGTACAAAGGATGCTCTCACTAAGTGGACGTGTGTGTAGATGTAGATCCATAAATTTGTCAATGTCAACTGGGAAAGTGGCCCACAGTTTACAACCAGTATGTGGCATTGTCCTTCCCAGTTCAACAAACACTTTGAACCAACATGTATTGTGAAATACATAAAAAAAATCTGAAGCATGTTCACTACGTACACAGTATGCTAATAACTCATGATTATTAATATAAAGCATTTATTATGAAACACTGCAAACATATATTTTCAGCCTTGACCTCAACGCTGTGGTTATTAGAAAATTGAACATGCTTTCTACTATAATAAACTGGTCACCGGATTTATAAACTGCAGCTGCTCCTTAAGACTACTAGTATATGTCTACCTTTGTCACTAAAGATTTCCAAACTGTACTGTACAGCGCCACCAGTGGCTGTTTTCAGCTCTATGCATCCATAACATTTTCCCAGGAAACCAAAATTATCGTTCAATTGTAAGACTGTCGCTGATTGAATATAACTGATATTTACTGACTAGACATATACATTTTTCTAACTGTTAATATGGTAAATCTGCATGTTTTTGTTTTATGAGCAATTCAGAATTTCTGATTCTTTCAGCAATGCACAGGATATGATTCCCCCTCTACATACTACTTACTGATTTTCCATGAGATGCACAAGACAGGATTACCTAATAATGATGTAAAAATGTTACAAATGTGTCGCTATACCCATTAATATATTGACTACTTCAAGTCTACAAAAACACATTATTTTTGAATCAATGGTAATAAAATTACAGTAATTTTTGTTCTTTTGTGATGTGCTAGCTGTGCTAATTACATCAATTAATATGAAAACTGTTTACTTTTCCAGCACCTCTGGTGAGTAGTTTGAATAAAAAGTTTGGAACCAGAGTAGTAGTGGTGACTGGTGGAATCATATCCAGTATTGGCTTACTTCTCAGCTCATTTGCGAACAGTGTGTATGTCCTTTATGTAAGCTATGGTATCATTGGAGGTAATTTTAAAACTTTCATACATTTACAGGTGCATAAACTCTATTTTCTTTCACACCGAATGAATGAAAACACAGTGAAATGTTGTGTAACTTGGCATATAGTACTGCATGTATTAGAGACTTGGATTTTCGTTAAAGACAATGTCAAACATAGCAACAAATAATAAACAAATTTAGAGGCAAAATATCAAAAACAATTAAATTCAAACTTTTTTTTCATCATCCAGGTTTTGGAATTGGATTAGCTTATGGTCCTAGTATTGTCATTGTTGGCCAGTACTTTGATAAACGCCATGCTTTAGCTAACGGATTGGTTTACGCTGGAGTCGGTATTGGACTGATAATATTCCCACCCATATACCAGTTGTTGATTAACAAATATGGATGGCGTGGAGCAATACTTGTGATATCTGCCATTAACATGAACATTGTTGTATGTGGTGTGTTGCTGAGGGAGCCAAGAATGAAAACCAATCCTCAGATAAGAGTCAAAAAAATGGAATTCAATGAGAAAAAAAAGCAGCAAAATGAAATGTATTCACCCGAGCAGCCATACATTATAAAATTAAGACAGAAAAATGATGAGATAAATTCAAGATGCCAAAATGAGATTGGAGCCGGGGAAGCTGAGTGTTCAGAACAGATTGATACACACAAACAAATAATTAGAACTGGAAAGCAATCAGTAGAAAAAAATAAGTTACCTCTATATGAGATATTAGGGGTGAAACTTTATTGTGAAAGTTCTTGGTTACGTATATTGTGCATGTCAACATTCTTCATGGGTCTGGGACATAAGGTGACCACGGTACACTTCATATCAAAGGCTGTAAGCGATGGAATTAATAAACTAGATGCAGCAATCTTAATGACCATTATGGGAACTACATCACTTATTGGACGTATTATACATGGTTGGTTTGTCGATTTAGGACACTACACCCCAATGTTTGTCAGCGGGTGTACCTTCATACTGGCTGGGGCATCACTCCTTCTTGTGTCAGTTACTCGTGGCAACTACATTATTTTTGGTGCGATATCAGCATGGTATGGATTCACAATGGGTATATGTATTCCACTGGGTGCAGTCTCTGTGAAATATTGCTTAGGCGTTAGTCATCTGTCGATTGCATTTGGTTGGACGCTACTTCACAGTGGGATTGGGAATACTCTTGGACCTCCTTTAGCAGGTAAGTGTCAAATGCATCTGAGATAAATTATCTAATAAATTGAAAAGAGTTTTCCAGAAAAATGATAAACGAGAGAACAAGAAAATGAAATTTTGTTAATACTTTCAGTAATAGTCTTTGCCATTAAAATGCAGATGTGGGGGTCATCAGACAATTCTTTGGTGCATAACTTTTTTTTTTAACATAACTGTTTCACAACAAGACAAAATGTTACTCTAATCTACATGTAATACACTAGAGAATACACGGACAGGCAAGTGCAGTCTTTGATGCAGTCTCTCTTGGGGTTCAAATTTTATTTTTATGATTACATTTGAAAATTCCATTAGTTGTAACACACAGACATCCACTATATGTTTTTCGATGGATGAATTTCAAAACAAAATCCCAGATGAATGGCAGAAGTTTTATCGTGCAGAATTTTGTCCAAACAATGTATTTCACCCGTGTCACAGATCTTACTAAACATATGTTACATGTAGTGCTTGATGATATGAGCTTATAATTGAAATACCAAAAAAATTCTGAAGCCAGTATGGTCATTGTATCGACAGAAACATATTGGTGGTGCAATCTGTACTGCCTGAATGCAAACTTTGCGGTATTCTCGTGATAACTTTATTAGTATTATACATCTTTTTCCGGCTTGTTGTAATAATTTATTGAGAGATTTATAAGCCAAAAGGACAACGAACACGTTTTGCACTGTGTGAACGCTTGCGTGACAGTATTCTATTTCCATCGCATACTATAGTGCTTCTGCATCCAATGTAAATAAAAGAAAGTCTATGAATGTGATAGCTTGAAACAACACAGTTTAACCTAATATTAGGAACAATTGGAACATTCAACGAGTGCTGATACATTCACAAATTCAGGCACTTCCTGATTTTTATTTGTTTTTTGTCAATTATTGATTTGGATGTTTCACTCAGCAAAATATTACAAATTCGTAGTGCTTTAAAAAATGTTTAATAATTAGTGGCATCTATCCATCACTGCATCGATTATGTAGCAATAGAACATTTCATTAAATCTTTCATAGATAACTTATATACTTAAATGGGGAAATAACTGAGTAAGCAGGAGATGTGTAACATACCTTACACTGCATTTTCATTTAATTCAATTAATTATTTTTTCATAGGATGGATATACGACATCACTGAGAACTATAATCTGTCTTTTGTATTGGCTGGAAGTTCACTGATTCTCTCCGGATCTCTACTGTTTACTCAACTCGCATACAAAAGATGGCAAAATAAGCGAATGGATTCACATACTCATATTCCCTGCGACACAGACACACAATATAAAGATGAAGAAACTGATGAAAACTTTCCAGAAGAAACTTATCCGTAATTGGTATTTTGAGGAGGAGTGGATGTAGACAATATGTGCTGAATTATCATAAAGAGGTTCAGATATCTATGCCTACTAGTAGCCCATAATGTGATATTTGTGTTCTTGATTTGTACCGGTAGTGTATGTAAACTTATATAGCTTTAATGTTGTATCACAAGCATTTTTTTTCTAACCTTAATTTCAATTACCTAACACATCAACACAGACACCTTGTTTTTCCTACTCATTTTGCTATGTCTGTGCGTTAAGTGTTAATAAGAGATTAAGATAAGCTGTGAACTGTATGTTGTTTATGACAATGTCAATTTGATTTTGAAAGACTTCTGATGACAAAGATGAAGTGTTTTTCGAAGAAACTCATCCTCATCCTGCCAGCCCCATGTAGTTTTACATCGATTTGACAATGTTTGTGGAAAAGAAAGAAATGAAAGTATAATCAACTATTTAACAGTACAATATGTGAGGTTGTGTTCCTGATTTAAACATATAATTTTATCCATCTCAGACAATGCCAGTTCTCTTTTGTCTTTGTTTCAATCAAGTCTATGATCATAGCCTAATTATGCAAATTATTATGCAAATATTCTACCAACAAGAAGCAATTACTTTAAAAATCTGTATTAGAAACCGTGGCTTCTATTTAAATGGTACAATGCAACAGAGGGGGGTGTAGCTTTTATTAGAGCATTTACACATACTGTAAAATGACTAATTTTCACTGGGTTTAAATTTCACTGATTAAGCATTTTAGGCATATTCAGTGGGTTTTAAATTCACATTTTTATCATTTAGACAAGTCATTGTCAATGACACGTCCCCGTTCCGTTCATATTTGAGTGACATATACATTCAAAGCAGCAACAATATGGATGTTGAACTGCATACAGTAAAACAAAATAGCCACCAGTCAGCCATTTTCAACACAATCCAAAAAAAAATTTAAACTAAATTTGCCCACGCATGACTAAGATTCAGTTCCAGTATGGTGAAAATGTGCAATTTTTGTAAATGTTTGACCTTAAAAGGACTGGCCCAAATGCACAGGCATATGTATGATATAATGTATGATGTGTATGTGAAGTTTGAACTTGATCTGTCCAGGCATGTCCGAGATATGGATCGAAAACTAAATTCTTTAAAACAAAATGGCCGCCAGTTGGCCATTTTGAACTTGATCTGAAGAAAAATTGGTATGCATCAAGCTTATATTATGTTTAATATATGCACTAAATCTGAACAAAATCCATCCATGCTGACTAAGATCCGGTTCCGGAATTGTGAAAATACGTGATTTTGATGCATTTTCGGCCTTAAAATGGCCATCATTCAGCTATTGTTAAGCGGATCATGAAACAAATGCACATATCTATTTGTGACATGATGTACCATGTGTGTGTGTGAAGTTTGAACTTGATCAATCCAGATATGTCTCAGATACGGATCCAGAACTGAATTCTTTAAAACAAAATGGCCGCCAGTCGGCCATTTCAAACTTGATCCGAAAAAAAAATTATGTGCATCAAGGTCCTATTATGTTTAATGTATGTACCAAATTTGAACAAAATCCGTCCTTGCATAACTGAGATCCGGGTCCGGAATGGTGAAAATGTGCGATTTCAATGCATTTTCGGCCTTAAAGCGGCCGCCATTTGGTTATCGTTAATGAGATCATGAAACAAATGCACATACATATTTGTGACATGATGTACCTTGTGTGTGTGAAGTTTGAACTTGATCAATCCAGGCATGTCTCAGATACGGATCCAGAACTGAATTCTTTAAAACAAAATGGCCGTCAGTCGGCTATTTTGAACTTGATCCGGAAAAAAAATGACGTGCATCAAGGTCCTATTATGTTTAATATATGCACTAAATCTGAACAAAATCCATCCATGCTGACTAAGATCCGGTTCCGGAATTGTGAAAATACGTGATTTTGATGCATTTTCGGCCTTAAAATGGCCATCATTCAGCTATTGTTAAGCGGATCATGAAACAAAGGCACATATCTATTTGTGACATGATGTACCATGTGTGTGTGTAAAGTTTGAACTTGATCAATCCAGATATGTCTCAGATACGGATCCAGAACTGAATTCTTTAAAACAAAATGGCCGCCAGTCGGCCATTTCAAACTTGATCCGAAAAAAAAATTATGTGCATCAAGGTCCTATTATGTTTAATGTATGTACCAAATTTGAACAAAATCCGTCCTTGCATAACTGAGATCCGGGTCCGGAATGGTGAAAATGTGCGATTTCAATGCATTTTCGGCCTTAAAGCGGCCGCCATTTGGTTATCGTTAATGAGATCATGAAACAAATGCACATACATATTTGTGACATGATGTACCTTGTGTGTGTGAAGTTTGAACTTGATCAATCCAGGCATGTCTCAGATACGGATCCAGAACTGAATTCTTTAAAACAAAATGGCCGTCAGTCGGCTATTTTGAACTTGATCCGGAAAAAGAATGACGTGCATCAAGGTCCTATTATGTTTAATGTATGTACCAAATTTGAACAAAATCCGTCCATGCATAACTGAGATCCTGGTCCGGAATGGTGAAAATGTGCGATTTCAATACATTTTCAGCCTTAAAGCGGCCGCCATTTGGCTATCGTTAATGAGATCATGAAATAAATGCACATACATATTTGTGACATGATGTACTTGTGTGTGTGAAGTTTGAACTCGATCAATCCAGACATGTCTCAGATACGGATCCAGAACTGAATTCTTTAAAACAAAATGGCCGCCAGTCGACTATTTCAAGCCCGATCTGAAAAAAAAAATGACGTGCATCAAGGTCCTATGATGTTTAATGTATGTACCAAATTTGAACAAAATCCGTCCATGCATAACTGAGATCCGGGTCCGGAATTGCGAAAATGTGCGATTTTGATGCATTTTCGGCCTTAAAATGGCCGCTATTTGGCTATCGTTAATTGGATCATGAAAAAAATGCATGTGCATATGTCCCATATAATGTGTGATGTATGAGTGAAGTTTGAACTTAATCGGTCCATGCATGTTTGAGATACAGGTGAACACGGACACACGGATGCACGGACGAATGGACGCACACAGGGCAAAACATAAGTCCCCGTTTTCGGACTACGTCCGAACGAGGATTAATAATGTGTTCTATGCTCAATTTTACATATTCACTGGGTTTTTAATTAAGCAGATTTTCCAGTCAATGAAATAAGCAAAATTAAAACCCAGTGAATAATTAACCCTTTCACAGTATATGAAATAATGATTTTTTTGTTCTCAAATATTCAAAAAGAATAGAAGTGACTTCTATTATGCATGTGACTTTTAATACAGTTTTTGCAGTAATGTAAAACACTTTGGAATAACTTGCCATTTTTGTGAGTTTGGTTCAATGCGTGCATTTACAGAATCATAATTAAGTACCAGCAATATCACTGTGAGAATAATATATTTTTTTTTTTAAATATAGGTAATATTAGCTACGATAACCTGTTTTACAAATGCATTCATATGTAATGGTATATAAAATTTATTATAAAAATAGTTATTATACTATTATACATCTGTCACCGTAACGCCATAAGTGCCGTAATTTTGTGGTATTTTACGGGTTATTTTCATCCTACCATATTAGAAAATGCGAATTCCAAATATGGAATGATTACACGTGTAAACGTCCTCTGATAATAAAAACAAACACGGCTGCCACCAGGGTTTCACTGGACTCCACACAAAGAAGTTCATTGATTCTGTTCTAAACTTTTTGGATTTAGGCATTCCCATGATGTATCATTGGAAGGAAAAGATGTATAATAATAAGGTTTTTATGAGGATACTGCAAAGTATGCACTATTAAAGACAGTATGCCACTGCATCGACCTCTGCTGTGTGTTGGTCGATACTCCTGCTGTACTGTCTTTGTGCATACTTTGAGGCATCCTCGTAATAACCTCATAGTATACACATCCTTAACTGCCTTTGCAAAATCACATACACTGGCAGCAAAGCGATTGCTCAAATCTATACAGCTAACATAGAAATAATACAAATATTTTTGAAAGAGCATGAATTCTACATATATATTAAGAGTTGATTTAATTATATATTAAGTTTTACATTTTTATAATGAATATATATTTCATATCAGTAGCAAAATGAGTATTTTTTTATTAAGAAATCTTAGTATTATATGTATGTCAATATTTGTTTTATTACAAATATACTAATTTCATATTTATAATTGTGTTATATTCATTGTCAATAGGTTATCTGAGTAACTCTACAATCTGTGAATAATTTTAATTTGGTGCATATGCGAAGCACTGTATATAAAAGGGATAACAGGATTTTGAGTGTGGCTTATAGTTGCACTTCTGCATTTGAAAATGATACATCGCTGGTATACAAGTATAGTAAATTTTGAAAACTCAAACGTGGTAGACCAAACAATAAATCTTATTCAATGTAGAAAAACTATTTTTGAGAGTAACTAGACTATCAAATATAATCAGTGGTCTTATTCCATCAGTTGCATATTTAAATATTACCCAGCAATATACTTTCAATCACTAATACATATGTATCATACTGTAACACCAGAAATTACATTCTAAATTAATAATTCATCAAATATATTCAATTGAGAAAATACAATCATAAAACCTGCGCAAAAATACTGACATTAAATGTCTGTGATTTTTTAACAAAAAAAGTAGGAATTAGATGCAACACATTGTGCAATATCATAAAATCATTAGCAATAATTGTATAAGCCTGTGTTCAAAGCTGACATACAAGTGCCTTCAACATATGCATAACATGCATTGACTATGGCTGCACCTATAACACTCACAGCAAAGTGAGCTGAATTTAAAACCCAGAGAGTGCATTGTTTCCTTCATAACCCAGTGAATTTAAAACCTAAACCATACTGGATACCCTCAGGAATAAACAATGATAATGCCAAGCATTTCTGTACATACAAAAAAAATGTGCAGTGGCTTTTTTTAAGTGGGTAACATCCCAAATTGTATGATCTTCTCAAATTTAATAATACGTTTTTATACAATTCTATTTGCTACCAGTTTTCAGTGCTTTCAATGAATGCTAAAAGAGGTCACGAATATATGAGACATCATTTTTATTTCCACTTCTAGAAAAAAACATGCCTAGTACTCGGAAATGCTTCAACTTTCATCATATTTACTGAGGCTAAATCAAATACAGCGCCCTCTAGTGCCAGAAAAAGTAATTTACTTTTGCTTAAATTTTCAAAGGTGAAGTCAACTCTGCAATGGTGTTAATAGCATAAGACATTGCTGCTATATAGACAAATCACACTATTTGAGTTGGCATCAGGGAATCAGTCGCGACTTCATACCTTCGTCAACACCACAAGTCAGACTGCCATCACAGAATTTTGTAACTAACCGCAATTTACTAAGGCGTAACTTAGCGAGGGGTCACTGTATTCTCGGGGGCGGAGCTACGTCACAAGACGTTCCACGTTGCTACAACGCGCACCACTGTACATGCTGTGGAACGCCGGTCGAGTCGGTGAAAATTCGAGAAAACAACACAAACTCAACTTTGAAGTAATCCCGAACAACCAAATTTATATATGTTACACACATAGGGCTAATCTTGTTACACTGTTCAGAGGAGTCTCAACAATCATCCCAAAATACCATTTTCTGCGAGTTTTGGGCCTTTGTTTTCACCGTCTCCGGTTGCCAGGCGGTGAAAATGCCCGGATGTCCGCCCCGAGGGGTCACTGTATTAGTGAAAAGACAAATTTAAACCCTGTGAATAATTATAACTTAGTACTTTTATATGGTTTAATGAAAATGGCAGTATTTTGTAGACAAATGCGATTACCAAAAACACAATATTGCTGGGCCATTATACATTATTTATAACCCTACCTGTTGTTGCTGTGTTTTGACAATCGATACTAATAGGACGAGTTCCACAACGCAGCATGAACACAGTATTCTGCACAGTAATATTAACAGCCTGTAAAGCAATGTAAAAATGTTCTGAGTACTAAAATTTACATGATGATCCACAGAAATACAGATCACATTTAAACCAGAGCTGAAATCATGTATCTATGAAAAGTACTCTGATAATGACAGTCCCTTTTAGTACCGTATAGTGTCTGGTTTTTATAATGAACATTATTCAAACAGCTAATCCAAACATTTGCAAGAATTTATTGAATACCAGTACACAAAATTTGGAAAATAAAAACAAAAGCAACTAGTTCTTTTGTTTTTATGCAGTCCCTCAATAGGCAGGTCACAAACAAAATGGCTTCATCCTGTGGATTTTCGCTGAAGGGATGATTCAGAGAAAATAAAATTCAGCGAGTATACCTTTTTTTCTATATTTTACATTCAACTTGTCAAAAATGAGTGAAAATTAATTCCATCCAAAACACCCAAAATGTCTTTTCAGCGAAAATTAATTCCAGCTAAAATAAAGTATTTTACAGTAATTGCGACTTCGAGACTGGGTCTAGAAGAAGAAAATCTAGAAAAATCTGACTGAAATTTGAAAACAAAATTACACCTGCATCAAATGTACTACAATTACCTTGAATAATTCAAGACCGTTCAAGACTTGATTCACTAGCTTCAAAGCATCTTCAGTTCTACCATCAATCATCCACTGTAATGCCAACACAGAGTACATCCCAAGGGCAGATGACAGGCTAGCTGCATTATGTTTGCTAAGGTACTGTATAATGTATGGTATTATATTACTACTCCAATAGAGTGCATCTTTATCATGCTGGATGTTATAAAAATGGGCAACTAAAAAAAGAAACGTGAACAAAGTTTGGTTTTTTTTTTGAGAATTAAACAATGGTCAAAATGATGTACGGTATTACCCCGGGCACGCGCCCCTCCCTGGGCAAGCGCCCAACCCCCCTGTTTTCACAAAAGTTACATGTTGGGGACATCCTCGGTTAAACGCCCAGGGTGATTTATAGCCAAGAACGGCGTCAACAATAAAGTTTTATTTGTCAAAAACGAACACGTTTGGTTTATTTAAATAGTGTGTTTGTTACGGTAGTTCTCTTTTTGAAGTGTGTGGTGACCCTGAAAAGGGCCATTTTGTTTGTGTTTTTACGTAAAAACTCATTGGAACTTAACGACGTAAGATGAACCACGCAGCATGTGATGCACACGTTCTGCTTTCTCTTCATTCACGATGAATCCAATATTGCAATAATCCATACCTTGGTGAGTGGTTTGAAGCACTTAGCTTTGGTTTCAAAACGTAGCACTTCGCTGACTGTGAATTCATAACGGAAGAGCATCGCCAGGCGATGGACGCGGGGCTTTTTGGCAACGACCGCAAACGTATCCGTGTCCAGCCATTGGTTGGCCATGTAGAGGTCAAAGTACGCGTTCTATTTTTACGTGTTAAGTTTGGCTCTTCCATTTCACCCCCTCTGGAATATTCTACTTTCGCAGCCTAATCGCATGTTTTTCGAAAAACGTCGAAAAAACACAAGAATTAGTAGAAATGTTCCTCTTTTGGGCGGATTATTGATAGAGAATAATTTCTTTATTGCAAAAATGCTGAAAAACCGTGAGTTTTTGCTTTAGTTATTTTTTTATTGGCGAAAAACTGCGAACTCGGCAAAATTGGTTGTACAACTTCCCTTTATCATATACACCCAGCGACACCGATGCCAGCTGACTGTGACCATAATGAGGCATGCCGACGATGGGAACTTGTTGCATCATAATTTTGTCACGTGTGTGGGTGCGTGAATAAATCATGTTAATGAGGACAACCAGAGTTTATTTTCAGTCTGTTTTTTATGTATCGCCATTTGGATATGTTTATGTATTCACAATAGTTTGTAAACATTTCACATCAGTAATAAAAGGTTTATTTATTTCATAACCCTGTCTGCTATTCTTCAGTAATTACGATGCGATGTATCAATACGTGCGTGAACAAAATTATGCTAATGAGATCATCGCTATCTTGGATTACAAGCGGTAGTTTTTCCCGGCAGTTTCGACTTGCACTGATCACGGTTACTAAAAAAGTAACCGTGCATTGATTACAATACTTACCATACTTTGTAGCCAATTTCAGTGAGTAATACAACTTCATTCGCTGACGTAAAACAAGTTTTATTCTTGAAATTCGACCCTGTGTCTTAGTGTTCCCACAGTTCTTGACCGAGTGCTCACGTTTATTGAAACCTCGCATAAATCAAGAAATAAGTATGTGTACAAAGTGTACGAAAGCATTCCTTTATTTGACCTTATCATACGATCACAAACACAACTTTTTAAAATCTTTTTTGGGGTGGTCCTCGGGTAAGCGCCCACCCCCAATTTTCCCGATTTTGTATGTTCAGGCCCCTGGGCGCGTGCCCGGGGTAATACGGTATTATAGCTAGGTTTCATGACCAGTCAGTCGAGTTTGGTGCATTTCAGATGAGGTGAGCAATAGCTTGACCTCAAAATAGAAATCAGCAAAAGTAGATGGTAGTCACTCGATCAGAAAATGGCGCTAAGTCGGTCAAAGACGGTAATATAAACACAGCTACTCCTTTATACCTCTCTGAATGCTCCTATTAATGTGTTGTTCTAACAGGTCAGATTTGTTTACTGATCTTTGTTGACTGATAAACAATATCCAAGAATAATTATAACAAATCGTCAATTCTTTCTGGAGTAATAAGTTACATGGCTGTAATCCTGAAAAGAAAACAAAAAACAGTAAGTGTATACACTGCAGAAGGATAAATATTCAGAGGGTATAATTTTAGCAGATTTGATGTTTAAGAGATATTTTACAGTTATTATTAATTATACTGGTTAGTAATGAAAACAAAATAATGTATGTGGTTAGCTTTTCATATTTAATAGATTTTAATTTAGTACATTTAGCTTGAGACACTGAAGTTACGGGGGAACCAGAATTGTAATTGCATATTACAGAGTATGACATGGTGGGAGTGTGTACAAATCTTTTGCAATCAGAACAATCACTGGGTTGGTGTGGCTTGTTAGCTTGTGTATATATCTGGTAGCGTCACTTATGTGTGGGCTTTGAATATGAATACAACGTTAAGCATCATCAATGAGGTTTCATTGACAAATCACATTGACGATGCTGAAGGTCACTTGCATATTAAATACATAAATTGCAATTGACCTCAGTATGATGACGCATTCGTTGTAAAATACGGAAAAAGGGCCTAAAGCATGCACATTGCATAAACAATATGCTAATAACTTTAATAAGGTAATGATGTAGACATATTACATGATTATTATATTAAAATGCAATTATGAATAGAAAGCATTTATTATGAAACACGGGAATCGCGAATATTCTGGGTTGACCCCCCCACTCTGTCTATTGTAGTTATTTGAAGACTGTAAACGATATCTAGAATATTAAACTGATCCCCAAATTTAAAAAGTGTCTTTGCTCTTTACACTATTAATCGATATAAGCGTTTGCAAGCCTAAATAGGTTTTGATTGTATACAGCACCACCAGTGGCTGTTCTCGGCTCCATGCATCAAGTCCAATACAGCGAAGACTATGTCTGCAACAGGAATTGTTTGTTTTGATGATTGTAAACACTATTGTTAGCCACATAAAATAAATTTAGGCCATTATGACAGTTGAGTTCATAGTTTTCAGAAACCTAAGATCCAGCCTATTCTATGCACTGGTAGGACAAGAATTCAAACCTTTCAATAAGATTTACAGTAACAAATAAGTGACTATCTTAACTTGTATGACAAATTTAGATATTTTGCTTTCCGGACTCCAAAATTAGACAGGGCTCCCATTTTAGTACAGGATTCATAATAAATATACACCAAATATATTGTCAGTTCTCTTCATTTCCTTACTGGGACTCGCTACATATAAATGCTAAAGGGCTTTCTCTAGTGAGACTCCAAAATTTTAGCCGAGAATTCACTGCAATCAACTTGACCTAGCCAAGAGCAAGACAGTTGAAAATGGTAAACAGCAACACAATATAAATGCAGGGATTTTTTATTTTAATTTATATTTCCCCATGAGTTACACTAATATAGAATATATCAGTAATAAAGATAAAACTATAATATAATCATGGTTTAACTACAGTTGTGAAAAATTTCATCTAAGTTGATTTACAGAATACATTTCATTAAATGCATCAACTGTATGTGCTAATCATTCCACACTATAGAAAAAAGAAAATCAAATCAAAAATACAAAACTGGTAGAAATTTGGTAATTTGCATCGAAATAAATTTTGAGCTTATTTACATTGCTGGAAATACAGAATTTATTTGTTGGCCTTAAATGTTGTTATTAATTACTTATATATCTGTTTATGCATCTGCAACATAAAACCATAAAAAAGAACACTAACCAATAACTTTAGTAATAAGCTTCTCATACGTCTCAACATGCTGTTGTCCAACAGTCCCAGTCAACTGAAATTCCTGAAGTAAAAACAAAAACAAACTAATTAAAAATGAGAATTTCAATGACGTAAAGCAGATCATAAGAATTTATTATTAGAAAAAAGTTTTACATAAACAGCTTTCATGAAATGTCATACTACATGTATTAATGTTCATGCATATTAATGAGGGTAATCCTACAATATTTTTCGCGCAATTACAAACTAGTTGTGCAGTACAATCTAAAAGCTATGTGTTTTTAAGCTCTACAATATTAGCCAACTAAGTTGATGGAGCTTAATTTTAAGCTGAAGCAATGACATCTCAAGTTTTGGTACTGTGAGCTGACTTTACCACATCCTTAAGGTAATATTTCATGATGCCATTGTCTAGAAATAGGATTTTCATTGCTTATTTCAGGGCAGTTGTCATTGCAACGTTTATGTTTGACAATTGTGTTGAACATTAATTTCCCATAGTCCAATGTGCTCTTCCAATGTAAATCATGAGTGCGAGTTTTGACCTGGGTGCAATGTGTGTTAATTACTGTCGATGACTCCTTTTATATCTTCCAATCACCAAAGAAATTACCCTGGATAACGTCTTAGGTTGTAGTTATTGGTCTGCGCTGCAGTCAATGTCACCATCTCTGTTCATACGAGATCCAATGCTTGTGCATGTGTGGCATGATGACCATCACTCTTTAACATACACGGACAACAAATTTGCAATGTACCCATTAATTCTTGCATACTTGTACCTCAAACTGCCTGCTTTATGGTCATACAGCTAAAGGTTATTTAGTAATAGTGGGGATATTGGTGGTAAAAATATTGTATAATCAACAAAAGTTAACAGGTAGCACACACAGTAATATTTTTTTGATTTGTGCCAACTAAACACAAATCAGTAGGTAAACAGAGAACAGCAAAATTTAGGTGAATGCAATTTCCATTTTTTTTATATCATTTTCATTCTCTATATATTCAGCATTTCAGCAGTATTATGTACCTGTCCAGTGGTCAACTATTTTGATTTTTCAGCATAGAATTATGAGGAAAATATGACATCATTCTCAATTATTCAATGCCAACTTTAAGGTAGAGATGCAGTTTATTTGGCTTGCTTTTTAATTGAGTAATTAGACAATGAAGATGGTATAAATCCAACATGTTATATATTTTCTGAAAGCTTATTATACAAACTTTGTAAAACTTGTCTTTATTTTAAATATCCAGAATGCGTTTTTGATTTTGGGTCAAAAATATGCTTTTTTGGACAAAAGTGGTTTAAAAAAAATTAGCTTAAAAACTTCAAGTTCGTTTGTGGGTAAAATTACATCACTGGATACCTTGGTATACTACTAATTCAAATGCGTCCACTCATCTCTCTAACGGCTTTCAAAGTCGCACAGCATGACCTCAAAGTTCACTCTTTTCTATTTTTGCATAATTTATATATCCATGTTAATTGCGGACTTGTTATTTTTGTTCCACTCGCCATAATAAACTGTCCGAACGCATTTTTAAGGGGAAACACCTTGTCAATAATGTGTGAAAATTTCGAGGCAAATGGCCAAAGCGTCTATCAGCTATTTTAATTTAAAACCCAAGAATTCACCAAAAATAGAAGACGAGAAAAAGGCTAATTTGCATATTTGCGCGTTAAACCAGGAATTACTGCTTTGTCATACTTTGTCATACTTTCTAGACTATTGAAATTGCAAGTTAACGTATAGACATAGACATTTTATGTAAAATCGTTGGACCCGAACAACTGCTCTTGAATATATAAATCAGAAACACGTCATTCATACCAGTGTTTTGGTGGGGTCGGAAAAAACACGTGTCAATGCCCAGTAAACATTACGTCATCTCATGAATTATTAAACAGGGGGCGGTCCTATGAAGGTGACCTTTTATCACGATCAAAACATCATGGCTTCTCTTCGATGTATTTTCAATAAAAAATCTACGAGTATTTCAGAGCCTATGGTTTACTGTGAAGAGTACAAAGTGGGATATTAAATTATTTATCCTCGATGATTTTTATGTAGTATTGAGAACAAACTCCAGGAAGCGAACGCACAATAATGAATAATCGCGTAATCCCAGAATCGAAACGCGAGGCACAGAAGTTTTGTTCAGCGTTTCCAATCCCATTTTTCCCACTGCAACATATTTGTTAAAAGAAATATTTGAATTCTGTTCGTTTTTTAAGGAGGCAATTTTTTATTTTTTCTGATTTTGGTAACGCCTTATTCAGGGATTTTCTAAGACAGTCGCAGACAATCAGCGCACAGATGTACGTACAAAACATGCTTTTGTACTACCGGCGACGGTCGCCTGCAAGAAGAGAGCTCCAGCTCCTAACGTAAAAGTTTTAAAATTTCGACCAGTTTTAAATAATTTGTGTTGGAAATCTAACATGTTTTATAAGTGCAAAATTAAGGTGCATTTTCGAGCGGTCGAATTTTTCTGAATAGAAATCAGCAAATGAAAAAAATAGGAGTGCTAAACAAGTGTGTTCGTTAGTTTATAAAAAAATGGAATGTCCATCAAATTGACGTAAACTTCCCCATTTTTCATGGAAAAAGCAAAGGTCGTGGCCGAGTTGCAGGCTAAATCAAAGAAAGCTTAGAAAGAACTCCCGTGTGGTGAGAAGAGTATTGGAGACACATTAAAAATTAATTCAAAAATACTTATACTTGAGATATTGATGGAATAGCTGAAAACTAATTATGCAAATAAGGTAACTAATATGAACAGATTTAAGTGTAAAACTAATAAGGTCTGCACAATGTACAAGTTTCATCGAAATGTGATTATAATCAAACAAATATTAATTATTATGCTAATTAGAGAATTAATATGAACAGATTTTAACCCAAAATTAATCAGGCTGTCTATTGTCCTAGAGCATTTATGTACCAAGTTTTATTCAAATGTGATGATCAATACTAGAGATATCAGTATTAATTAATTATGTTAATTAGGTGATTAAGAAGCATAAATATTTACCAAAAAACTAATATGGTGTATAGTCCTAGGTTCATTGAAATGTGATGGGTACTCTTTAAAAGTTTCATTAAAATCCAATGAGTGGTTTTTAGACATCAGTGCAATAGCCATAGAACAGCAAAAAATTAACTAATTATGCAAATTAGGTAATTAATACATGTAGGCACAATTATTTATCCCAAAATTAATCAGGTCTGTGCATAGTCCTAGAATTGGTACATAGTTACTTGAGGACTGTGCAGACCCCTGATTAGTTTTTGGGTAAATATGTGTGCATATTAATTACCTTATTAGCATAATTAGTTAATTTTCAGCTTTTCACCTGATATCCCAAGTACTAATCATCACATTTCAATGAGACTTGCGACATAGATAGTTTCATTGAAACGTGATCATTACTACTCGAAATATCAAAAGCTGAAAATTAATTAATTATGCAAATTAGGTAATAATAAGTACTGATATTACCCTAAAAAATATCAGGTCTGTGCAGTGTCATATGCATCTATGTACCAAGTTTTATTGAAATGTTATGATTAGTACTTGAGATATCAGTGGAAAAGCAGAAAATTGATTAATCATTATGTAAATTAGATAATTAATAATATTAACAGATTTTGACCCAAAACTAATCAAATCTGCGCATTAGTTCAGAGCATCCATGTGCCAAGTTTCATTGAAATCCAATGAGTGGTTCTTCAAAAATCAGTGGAACAGTCATGGAACAGCTTGAAATCAGTTAATTATCATTCAAATTAGGTAATTAATATTTATAGATTTTTACCTAAAACTAATCAAATCTGCGCACTAATTCAGAGCATCCATGTGCCAAGTTTCATCAAAATCCAATGAGTGGTTCTTCAGATATTAGTGGAACAGTCTTGGTACAGCTAAAAATCAGCTAATTATAATGCAAATTAGGTAATTAATATTCATAGATTTTTACCAAAACCTAATCAACTCTGCGCATTATCCCAGAGCATCTATGTACTAAGTTTCACCAAATTTTGATTAGTGGTTCTTGAGATAACGGTAGAACAAAAAAAGTGACATACATACATACATACATACATACATACATACATACATACATACATACATGTACATACATACATACATACAGACATACAGAGAGGGTAACTGCAAAGACTCCCTTTTGTGCTTCACACACGGGAGTCAAAAACTCAAAAATCAAAACAAAATCATCAATCAGTAAGTATTATGACAAGGAAAACAAAACATCAGATGCGGAGAAGCGGTCGGTCAGCGCGTCAAAAGAGTTGTTAATGTATCATGTTACCTCTCTCTGTGATTTATTTTTCATTGAAATTATTTGCTTGTTTTCAATTAATTTTAGCGTACCTCTGCAATGTATTTTAGCATTGTCAGTTGTTTGCTTCATTGAATTAAACGGAGTTCATCCGGTTGCAAACAAAGCTGTCTCGCACCACCTAGCAAAACTTGCGAATGATCGGAAAGTTTGTATCTCCCCGACCCAGTGCAATATATCCGGTTAGAATCAAAGCTCACGTGTCCCTTATTTTAGGGACCAGATTCTGCCGTAAATTCGGGATGGGATTTAGAAAAAAATAAAATAGGACTTTTAAGGTGTATTTTGGCGTCATTTTCGGACATTTCAATCATTCCTGATGCCTAAAATAGAGTCTAAGTTTTACCGTAGTCATTGACGCCTATTCAAGAGTATGATGTTTATTGTGACTAGCGTGAATGAGAAAGCTTCATTTCGACAATGAGCTGCTATCACTGTAAACAATGTTAAATTATTCTTCACATGCTCAGTTTATTTTTTGAGAACAATTATTTAAAAATAAAATCTCTCAGTCAATCAGAAACTCGGATTCAGGGAAAGTCACGTTTGGACGCTCACATCAATTTTGTTTTTCGTTCGGCGGGCTGATGCCTTCAGTGTAGCTTTTGCCTCTTCCGACATAGAAATCATCTGAATCTTCTTTCTACCTCTCTTTCTTTTCACACCACGCATAATGTAATGATAAAAATTAGGAAAAAACGCTGAGGAAATATAATGTTTGGTTTGCTAGCGAGCGATAACTGATTTGAGAATAATTGCACATGCGCGTGAATTGAATGAACATTGCCACGTGAGAGTGTTTTTTATTTTTAATCAGAAAATAACCAGCAATTTTAACGGTGTTCTAATAAGAATTCATTGGTCAAATTTTCACAGAATGTTCTTTACATAAAAATCTATATAAAAAACGAAAAAAACTATTTTTGATTGAAATTTACAAATAAACTACATCTCTACCTTAATTAAAATAATAGTGAAAATACAGTATTTCTTCACCCCACTATATATATATATATATGTAAATGTATATATCCACTCAGACATTTATATGCTAAACAAAAGATGGGATTATTTATACAATGCCTTTGTTTAGTAATACTTGAAATGTTATTAATTTTGTTATGTATGCCTTTAGAATTTTTTTTAGCATGAATGGATTTTTTGTGCAGGGTTTGTTTTCTTCCATTTTTCAAATATACATTTTATTCTATTTCGCTCAACAACTGCATAATCCTGACCAGACAGAAGTTTGGAGTGTGCATGTATGTTTGTGTCATCCAGAGAGGGAGTTAGATTTTGCCATTCCATGTTTGTTGACCAGTATATATAGAGTGGACGCATTTGATAGAACACAATAACATGATATCATATGGATACTTTTCGTATCCCCCTGCACTGTTTTTATGGTATGGGCGCCATCAGCCATAACTCTAATCCTAATCTTTCCCCTACAGTGTTCCTTCTCTATTTTAACTGCAAATGCCCCTATTCAGCTCTTCAGGACACATATCTGGAGCAGCATAACAATAATAATAATAATAATAATAATGCTTTATTGCATCTTCAGAAATAACATTTCTATCAGTGTACAACACTAAAGTGTCAAGATATAAGAAACAAACAAATTGTCAGAAGTCAGCTCACTCTCTCCAAATAGAAAAAAATGTTATATTAATTAATATTCTCTAATCTGTCTTACTATGTTGTCTTCAGTTGCGTTCATTAGGTAAATAAATTGTGTACAACTCCTTGAATTTGGTACCTGTTTTAAGTTTGCTATTTTCATTTTTGATCTCCTGAATTCATATACATAATAATAATATTAATAAGAATAATATAAATAGTAATAATAATAATACTTTACACAGTTTTTGTATTGCTTTCTTACCATGATGATTTTTTTTCTCAACGCCTCGAATTTTTCCTCACCCACCCTCTTTTCAAATGAATTGCTCCTAACTACTTGCACGATAAACTCACCTCGTAAAGTTCACAAATCGTCAGATTACTTTCTGTAACAAATTCATTGAAGTCGAAAGTTGAAAATCGTATTTTCTTCAAGAAAGTCTTCGATTTGTGTAACTGCCCGCATAACATGGAGTCAGTAGCTTTCTTGAGAAGCGTTTCTCCATCCATCATCCTTCGAACTTTGCTCGAAAAGTTACAAAAACATTGAAAATGTCCGCCATTCTATTGGGGTCAAAGTTCAATTTTTTATCAAGTCACGTGACACACAGAAAGTTAGTTTACATGACTTATACTTGTAAAATAGATATGTTTATGTGTACTCATAAGTCCTTGGAACGGTAAAGCATCGTGAACTCATTTTTAAGCAGGGAATAAGCGTAACATTTCAATAAGCACACATTGTGAGTTGTCACGTGACCGTACAGTGACCTGCGAGGTCAGCATAAATGTGACAGACGCCAAAGCATGTGTGTGTATTCTTTAACTTATGACAGTACCCTGACAAACAAAAGTACTAGTAGTTTAAAGATATCAGGTATGTATATTATATGTAACACATGTTTAAATAATAAGACATGCATTCACGGCCGTAGTCTTCGTACATGAGCATTTTAAGGTGTGATATTTAGATTTGAAGTTGATCGACGGCACCCAACAATTAGGGTCACTATGAAACCATCTTCACCGCTCATAAGGAAGTCAATGGGAGGCCGGCTTTAGCAAACACTAACAAACAAACAAACAAACAAATACACAAGCTGTGCGAATCTGCCGATCAATGAAAACGGACGAGTGTGAAGACAGCGTTCGGTTCGATTCGTGTTCGTTTCGCGTTCAATTCGGGTTTGATTCAGGTTTGTTTGACATACAAATTGCAATATCTATAAATTACACAAAAGTTTATATATGGCATATTTTGTGTAGAAAAAATTTCTTTTGGAGAAAATCATGGTTATAAATAGCCCTACAGTCTCGCTCACATCAGAAGTCATGTGAGCTCAAACAAATATAAAATAACCCTAGAAACAGACAAGAAACGCATAAATATGTTTGAAGAAAATGAATCTTTTGTAAAAAATTATATAGACACAAATTATCACCACTCAATTAAAAAAAACAAATAAATCTTTGAAACAAGGATGTTGATGATGTTTTTATTTATAATCATTGTCCTTTGACCTTCTGGGCATTCGCCGATGCGTCAAGGAACTGTCACGCGCACAATGAAAGTATTTAAAACCTTGATTTCCACAGAAAATACTAAATTGATCTCTATTTTTCCCGCTCAAAAACATTGTTAAATTAACTAAAATTGCTATATATCAACATTTGAGTGAATTATAGGTATATCAGTGGATGTTTCAATCATACTTGAATCGATTGCAAATTGAACGAGAATCGAATGTGAATTGAACACGAATCGAATCGAACGCCGTCTTCACACTCGTTGAAAACTGGCTTCTCCACTCCAATCCTCCAGGCCAAATAAAAACATTGCCGTGGTTCTTATAATATGCTTTTCAAAAACATGTACATGCGGGTAGTTTTTTTTGTTTTATTTTTCTCAGTTATAACTGTTGCTTGTTTTTAGCTCTGCTGTCGACTTTGTCGAGCGAAGCCTATGAGTGATTGTCCGTCGTTGTCGTCCATCGTCGTCTGTGTCAATGTTTTACTTTTTCGACTTCTTCTTGATAACGACAAGCCTGAATGCTTTGATACTTGGTGTATACGTACCTCGGGTAGATCCCTCTTACCGGTAGATTTGTTCATTTCATGATGATATCTTCAATTCTCTAATTTTGGTGAATATTTTTTTCATTTTTGGTATATAGTGATTTTTTCGACTTCTTGTTAAAAAACGCAAGTCCAATTGCTTTGATATTACATATATAGGTAGTACATGTGGACCTCTCTCAGATTTGTTCATTTTGTAATGATATCTTCAATTCTCTAATTTGGTGAATATTTTTGGTAAAAAGTGATATTTTTGACTTGTTGAAAACCGCAAGTCCCGTTGCTTTGATACTATACATATTGTTCATTTTCTAATGATATCTTCTGTTCTTTAATTGAAATGTGCACTGCTAGCAGTGGAGCTATCTCAGCCGACAGGCTGCTTGTTTTCTAGCATATAATCATTGTTTTGCAGATATGAGTGTCGTAAATCATGTTTAAAGTTGTTTACATTACCAAATTTTGCAAAGTATTTGAGTTTCTGTAAAATCTCATTCAAAGCCAAGCACACTTTTGTGATGTTTTTTTCAAATATGCTGAAACAAAGTTCAAGGTCGGACAGTAAAAATAGGGTAGGTTGGGTTATAGGAACCACACATTTTGTTTTCTCTTGGCCTTAGCCATGATTCCACAGTGTTTGGATCCAGATAACGTCCTAGTCTTTGTCTGTATACATGGTAATGTTAGTGTACAGGCCTGACCATATAGTGAACACGGAACTGTAGCTACTTCACTCTTTAGTACATTCAACATACCTATTTACATCATTATTTTCAGATACATGTATTAGGATTTTTATAGACACAGAAGAGCTATATGGTTACTCCCATAGACTTGTGTAACACAAACATGGGATGCCAAATGGCTTTGAAAATAAAAGTCAACAAAAGCAGAATATTTTCTCGCATCAATGGATTGATGTTGTGGTATAGGATATTTTTTATTTGTAGCCTTTGACCTAATCATAATAACCTTATGATACTTATGTTTCTATCAGTATATATCAACAAAAAATTTAAGAAAAACCTGCAGAGCAGCTTTGGTTGGGTCCTAGTTTGAAAAATATGTACCCACTAATGTATAAATCTTATTTTTCTCAGAAGATGTTTTGGTAATACATGCTACATCTATATTACATGTTGATTGGTTAAGTTATTCATGAAACACAATTGCCCCATCTTGTGGTCATTTTTGCAGAAAATCCAAGATGACGACAAAACCATGTGACTGATCAAAATTTGTTTACCTTTCCCATAATAAGGTTTTTCACAATTTTTTTTGTGAAAATCTAAGATGGCGATGAAATCATGCGACTGATCAGAACTATCTGTTTGCTGACTGGGGTTCAGTATAAATTGCAACATGACAATTTTCAAAATAATCGGATAAATGTGTCATCTGTTTGTAAGAAATCAAAGATGGCAGTCAAACCATCTGACCAATCACAAAGAGCTTTCCAAACTTTATACATGGTGTTCTAAATAGTATTTTAATGTCATTTTTAAAATAGTCACATAATTTTTTTTGTGAAGTGAGTAGCCTATATATCAAATATGCTACAAAACAATCAGAATGCCTGGAACATCAGAAATGGTTCAAAATGGCCACTTCCTGTTTAACTGCAATCTAAGATGGTTGCAATTAAAATTCTGAAAGTTATGTGCATCAGTTCTCGTAGTCATCAATGTGCTTGAAAATTTTTGCATAACAGTTGTATCAAATAGATTGAAACTTATATGCTAACCACTTCTATTTTCTGTATCTTACCAAAACAAGAAAAAAATGATCAATAAGCATCCTCTTTATTATAAGAATGTATGTTACTTTTTAATTCATCAGCTCAAGTAATTTGCATAGCAAATAACATACTTAATCACATCCTGTTCATATTTGGTAATAAATGGCAGTTTGAAAATCATCTAATCAGTCGCATCAATTCTGAATTTAATGATTGTATTACAGTCTACTTGCAAATAGAGGACATTACGAAAAAGCATTCCAATAGCAATTGGATTTGAATATACATTAATTGACATTATTTGACATTATGGGTGGCTGCTGCACATCACACTGTTTTACATTTATAAATACATGTATATATCTACAACAATTTACAATTTATAATCCATGGCTGATCAATTGTGCACAATATGTTTTTTTTCTTCAAATTTTAACTATTCTGCCTTTTTTCTCTGATAGGATTCATATGGTGAATAAACCATGACTTCTTTGAGAGAACGCTTCCATTCTGAAAACACTCTTATATGTCTGCTGCAAGCACTCACCGGCAAGTCTACCGTGATTGAGTTACGAAATGAGAGTACAGTCACTGGAGTTATTGACAGTGTGGATGCATACATGAATGTGTTCATGTCTGATGTGGAGTTTGTTAATGCCGATGGACAAGTGATGATTCTCAGTAATTTTTTTGTTCAAGGGAAGATGATTCGGTTTGTACAGATTCCGGATGAGGTTAATATCGTGACTGCTATCAAGAGTCAACTTTCTAGCTGGCAAGAGAGAAGAACTAGAAAGGAGAGGGTAGTAAGGAAAAAAAAATCATAAAATAAGAAAGACTTATCATGTCTTATCTACAAACAAATATGTTTGATTTTAAAAGCTCAATGTGCTGATTAGAGTCTGTGTCATGAAAAGTACATTCAGTCTCTGTAATTCCAATACCGCAATAACTGCTACACATGTACACATGCAGTTGTTCTTTTTGGCTAAAATGTTTCGAAAGCACTAATGGTGGTAATATCTTGGTGTTGTCTGTCCACTCGTGTGAATGTGTTCTTTGTTTTGTTTCAACAGTATATCTCAAGAACAGTCTTTTTGATAAACTCCATAATTGATTAGTTGTTAATGTTAATACAACTTGGTGCATATTAATCAAGTTATTTGCATAGTAATCAGTTTCATAATGTGTTTTGTTTATCTTTGCAATTCTGTGCATGAATGCATTGGAATTTGGTGCATTCATAGAGTGGAATGAATGTCTGATACAACATTAATACATAAGATTTGCTGAATCTCCATAGTGCAGGGATAAATGTTGTTCAAACATGGTACTTGCATTGAATACCCTGTGATCTTGTTGTACATCATTTTGTTTTTCAAATTGGATTTCAAATACCCAACTGGTGGTCATTTTGTTTTGAAAAAAATGCTGTTTTTGAGCAAATATCTCTGACGTGCTTTGACCAATCACATTCAAAATTTAATGTTGCTCTCAATTATTCATTTGATGATTTGATTTAGAATTTCTGAATGGCAGCCATTTTAATGATAACAGTGCATCAAAATCGAGCATCTCTGTTATTCTGAACCTAGATCTGGGTCATACATGTACATACATCAAACATAATGAGATCCTTATGCATGTTATTTTGTTTTTCAAATCTGATTTGTAATGCCTGACTGACAGACATTTTTTTATCAACGAATGTTGTTGCAGACCCATAATCTTTCATTGATTTCAATCAAGCTTAACAACTTTATTCATTAGCACACATGCATTTGCAAGTTCCGATTCAAAATTGCAGCCCCATTTCATTTTTGTTTAATATTTAATCAACGAGGACTTGACATCACTTGTTTATTCCCATCTTGCTTCTTAGCTAATTTGCCTAATGAACAACTGTTCTCTGCTCGTTAGTCCCCGTTTGGACGCAGTCCGAAAACGGCGACTTATGTTTCGACCTCCGTGTGTGCGTGTGTGTGATTGTGTGTGCGTGCACCTGTATCTTAGAAATTCCTGGACCAATCACAATAAAACTTCACACATACATCATACATTATAGTATACATATGCACGTCAATTTGTTTCACGATCTGATTCAAGATGGCCGAATGGCGGCCATTTTTGTGCTCAAAATCAAGTATTTTTTGGCTGTTTACTGATGGATTTTGTTCAAAATTGGTATATACATTACACATTATAAGACCTTGATGCACATCATTTTGTTTTTCCGATAAGATTTAAAATGGCCGACTGTTGGCCATTTTGTTTTAATATATGTGGTTCTAGTGCCATATCTCTGACTTGCTTTGACTGATTATCAAGCATTTCCCGGCTGTTTACAGATGGATTTTGTTCAAACTTGATATACTGTAGAATACTTTATTTTCGCTTGGAATTTATTTTCGCTATTTTCGTTGAAGGAATGATTCCATGAAAATAAAATCCAGCGAATATACTTTTTTGGCTCATCCGGCCTTAAGGCGAGGCGTCTGTCGTCCAGAAATTACAGAATCCATGAATAAGGATGCCATTCACTGATTCTAGGTTAGCTGTGATATATCTGTATGTTTTTAAGAGAATAAAGTTCATTTAGGCAGTCAATGGGTGCATGCTTTCTTTCTTGATACATTGATTTAAAACCTTCCCTACACGTTTTCTAATGAATTACCCAGAATGCTTAGCGTAATCAGCAGCGCTTTACTTGTGCACATGCGCAGTTAATATTTCTCTCATAATGTATTCGTTATCACGAAATTTGAAATGGTGGATCGTTGCGGTCGCACATGTGCTGCCGAGAAACCAGGATTATGCGAGTCGATTGATTCATCTACCAGTCAACTTCCAGGGAAGATCCACGATTCATCCCAACTTTCAAGTTAATCATCGTTATGCCAAGAGCAACGGAGGAACAAAGCAAGGGCACAACTACAAGCCGTCCTCACACCGATTGAAGAGCTAATCACGCAGTACCCCGATGCCAATGACAAAAACGCCGCGTACCGAGAAATACTCGCATGGAAATTAGCTGTCGACAACCGGCTATCAGCGCTAGTCAACGCGGACCAACAAGTCATCGATCATTACGATGAAGACCACGCCGAATTTACCGAGACTGAGTCATATGAAGTCGAAATAATCGCCCGCTTCGCTCGACTTTTGATGTTTGTCGAAGAATTCCAGACTATTCGATTTCAACAACCAGTCATCCAACAAGCACCCCTCGATCACAACATGGCCGCCCTGCAACCAGATCAACAAATCCACTACAAGTCAGTTCATCTTCCTTATTTAGAAATACAAATGTACCCACTTTTCACGGTGATCTACTCACTTGGGCTGAATTCATTGATAATTTCAAAGCCGCTGTCCACAACGACCCTCATATATCCGATATCCAAAAGTTCACGTACCTCAGAAACTGCGTAGATGGTGAAGCCAAACGATTGATCAACAGATTTCCACCCACCACCGAGAACTACAAACTCGCATTCGACTTGTTACGATTGATATGGTCAACCATGAGGAATCATCTGTGGCGAATGATTATTGATAATTATTGATAATGTCATTTCAAATTAATTTCATCAATAATGGAACAGTTCACTTGAGGGGTCGCAGTCCGCAAGCGTCAGAAATAAATCACTCCAGTATTTCACATCAATGTCGTTTATTCACTGGTCACTGGTTCGCAAAGGTCACTCCAGTGTCAAGGTTCATTGAACTCGTGGAGAGAATTACAAATTCACGTAAAACTCTATTCCGGGGATCGGTGCTAAATACAACTAAAACTTTGTTGTTTTATCTTCGTCAATCAAATCAGACTAACTTTCTCTTCAAGATGGCATGTCCCGGTCTGTTTGTTCGTTAACTACAGAGGGCGCTATACAAGTAAAATCACTAAACTACATAGAATAGCGTTATCGCTATTAAAACAACGCCGACAGTCGTTACATGGCTCCTCTAAATTGAAGCAATTTACCCAACAAAAATCAAAGACTATATCTACAAATAATACTACTATACTATCGAGGATTGTCTTATACTTCAACATCAGGCTCCTTGACGGGGATACCTTGGCTAACTAACAATACAAGTTTATGTATTGGTCGATCATAAATAGACTGTCCAACTGCTAGGCGGACTTTCCTGACATGACCATCTTCTCTGGGAAAAGTTTTGATGATGCGTGCAAGTGGCCATCTGGATCGCGGCAGGCTATCATCCATCATCATCACAACGTCATCCTTCTGTAGATCTGGTTGGGAGGCAACCCATTTTTGTCGTTCTTGGAGAGTCGGTAGGAACTCTGTCTTCCAGCGGCTCCAGAATTCATTCGCGAGGTACTGCACACGCCTCCAACGGTGGCGACAATACACATCAGCTCTCTGGAATTCTCCGGGTGGTGGAAGAACAACATTAGATTTTAATGTCAATATTTGACTAGGGGAGAGTGGTTCTAATGAGCTTGTTGAACTAACATCAGTGTATGTGAGGGGACGACTGTTCACAATGGCTTCTGCCTCAACAAGTAGTGTTCTAAGCAACTCGTCATCAAGCTGCTTACCATGTGTCATCAGTAAGGCAGACAAAGCATTTCTGGCGGATCTAATCATCCTCTCCCAAACTCCACCCATGTGGCTGGAATGAGGCACGTTCATTTTGAA
Organism: Saccoglossus kowalevskii; assembly: GCF_978046115.1. Classification (NCBI taxonomy): domain Eukaryota; kingdom Metazoa; phylum Hemichordata; class Enteropneusta; family Harrimaniidae; genus Saccoglossus; species Saccoglossus kowalevskii. The sequence goes on from NC_140651.1 coordinate 20,187,491, forward strand.
TGTCACCCAATCACAACTGTCCTTTAGAAGCTCATGATGCACTCTCTCGTGATTCATCTCTGTCAACGCACATAGTAATTCACCCTTTGCACCAACAAAATTAGTTCCTCTATCCGATCGAAGTTGACGAATCGGTCCACGGCGGCCAATGAAGCGGCGATAGGCGTTCAGGAACGAATCAGTACTTAGTGAGTTAGCAGTCTCAATGTGGATTGCACGCGAGCTCAAACAGGTGAAAAGCACACCATATCGTTTTAGTTCACGGCGTCCTTCCTTCACGTAGAAAGGTCCAAAGTAGTCCACAGCACTATAAGTAAATGGAGCTGTGGGTTCTAGTCTGTCTCGTGGTAAATCAGACATCCTCTGCACTTGTGCAGGTCTACGTAATTTACGGCATGGAATGCACTTCCACACGTAGGCCGACACTGTTGCTCTGGAAGCTATTATCCAGTATCCAGAAACGCGAATTTCGTTAAGCGTCATACCACACCCAGAATGTCCACTTCTTGCATGGTAATGTGAAATTATCAAACTTGTGACATTTTCTTAGGCAATAACACTGGATGGGTTATATCTCTAGGAAGATTCGCTCTTTTGATTCTTCCTCCTACCCTAAGTATTTCACTTTCATCGAGGTATGGGTCCAGTCGGAATAGGTTGCTAGTCTTCTTCAGTGAGTGCTTCTTTCGGCTATCTCCACCAGTCGTGGTACTTGAGAATTCTGTATTATGGAGAATCTGCAACTCTTTAGCAAATGCCTGTTGCTGTGTTAATTTGATAATTTCCTGCTCAGCCCTTCGCATTTCGTCGACATCAACAGGTATGTATGATATCTTTATCACTTCCTTCAATGATTTTAAGTCTTCACAGACTTTCGGCAGCTTCACACTTCGGTTCACTAGTTTCTTCTTAAATCGTAGACATACAGCGATAGCTCGCTTTGCCTTATGCCAGCTCGAAAAATATTCCAGTCTTGTTAATATGGCTGCATGGCTACCCGGTTTGACTTTTGTAACCAACACAGTTACTTCCTTGACTTCTGGGTCGTCAGGTTGAAGATCTACATGGTTGATTTCTGGGATCAACGTCGCTGCTGTCGATAGGAATGTTGGTCCCTTCCACCACAAAGTACTCTGGTTCAATTCCTTTGCGCTGACACCTCTCGACGCTATGTCTGCAGGATTATCTTTGAACTCGTGGAGAGAATTACAAATTCACGTAAAACTCTATTCCGGGGATCGGTGCTAAATACAACTAAAACTTTGTTGTTTTATCTTCGTCAATCAAATCCGACTAACTTTCTCTTCAAGATGGCATGTCTTGGTCTGTTTGTTCGTTAACTACAGAGGGCGCTATACAAGTAAAATCACTAAACTACATAGAATAGCGTTATCGCTATTAAAACAACGCCGACAGTCGTTACATCATCAATGCACATACGAACGGTAACAAGGACTGGACATTAGCCACGCTAAGTAAATGCATGCTTCAAGAAATACGTGTTCTCAATGTCAGACATGAAAACTATATTCTCAACCCGGACACGTACCCCTCATCAGTCGCCGCGTTCATGGAGGTATTTACCTCCATGTCGCGTTCAACATGGTGACGCAGGCCATTCAAAACAACCGCCATGAAATATTCGCGTTTCACGGTTCGACTCAACACAGCCCTTCAAACCCACCAGCGACGACCGCCAACCATGGATCAAATTCACCACCTCCCACAACTCAACACTACTGTAAAAGCCGGCATTCGTCGAACGATTGCCAAACCGTAAGTACACGTGACTCAGACGTAATCAACTGTTTTAATTGTTTAGGCAAACATTGTTTAAAACAGTGCCGTTCACGCTTCACCTGTAGGAAATGTAAAGGTGATCATCATACGTCCATACATTGAATGACTAACTGATTCTCTCATTAAAAGGTGTTGTTGTTATCCATCGATATTATTGTCGGTTATATGAAATGCAATTTTAAATTCAGCGTTTACGATGTCGAACGCAGAACATCACCATCAATAAAAGGCATGATGCAAAAAAAAAAAAAAGATTCCGGAATTTTGAAAACCCGTAGCTGCAGAAGAAAGCTCCCTGAAAAAACAACTCAGCATGGCAGCATGCGTACTTCCAGTGACTTTTGTCCTCAGTATCCATCATGCAGTGTGACAAAATAATGATTTTATTAGCAGTCAGTAGATTCTATTTTTTGAAAACAGTAATTTTGAAACATGGAAATACATTGTATTGTTTTCATTTTTATTTTTTTAGTTTGTCAACTATTACAGTATTTTAATGCATATTTAAAACTCAACTGACTGAAAATACTCGACCTAAATTTTAGAATGTTGAATGTCAGACTTAAAATTATAAAAACTCATTCCTCATAAAAAGATTACTGGTACATGTAGGTTGTAGTTTACAGTTGATTAAAACAAAAACATTAGATTGAAAGTTTGTTTTCACACCAAAATGTTTTTGGTTTAATTTTTTTTTAAAGATAATTCCAAATATCCTATTGTATGACATTGGTACAAAAATAAAAGTTTTTTTTTTTTTGCCTAAGCGTTGTTAATGATAAGTGATACCGAGCGATTTTAAATTCAGTGTTTACGATTATTGTCTGATTTGTTCATTTTATGTTGCGTCATTTTATGTTATTTTCGACTTTTTCTTGAAACACAATCACTTTGTTTGTATACCTTGCATAGATTTTGTTAGATTTGTTCATTTAGCTCTATTTACATTTATCCACTGTAAGAGTCATTCAATAACCTTTTCAATAATCATGATGGCATCACCAAGCTCTATGGAGACAGCGAAGCTATTGTGACCGTTAGGTCGCTTGTTTTAATAAGGGTTCATTTGATTTGATAACCTTTATTTCACCTACTTTCCCCCTAAATGGTCAAATTTTCTGGGCACAACCTATATTCACACTTTACCTTAGAAGGTCTTCTTACTACACTTTAACTCGTACAGATGCTAACTACATATAATGATGACTCCATCTACGCAGCACCATTGGTTTTTCCTATGACAATATGTCAGTTCAAGACTAACAGGAAAATAAAAAAACAAAAGCAGCTAAAAGTTTCTACTCTCATACCCAAATTCCGGATGAGCATCTACCTCATTGCCGTTCTGGTTTCCTATATTTCACATTAAACTCATCAAAAATCAGTGAAAATAAATTCCATTCAAAATGCCCAAAAAGCCGTTTCGGGGAAAATTAATTCCAGCGAAAATAAAGTATTCCATAGTATACATTAGACATTATGGGACCTTAATGCAAATAATTTTGTTTTTCAGATAACATTCTAAATGGCCGACTGGCGGCCATTTTGTTTTAATGAATGGGCTTCTAGACCCATATCTCTGACTTGTTTTGACTGATTATGTTCAAATTTAAAATATTCATTATGCATCATGTCATAGATAGACAGATATATTGGTTTGACGATCCTATTCAAAATGGCCGAATGGTGCCCGTTTTTGTGCTAAAAATTCATCAAATATCAAGCATTTCTGGCATTTATGAATGGATTTCGTTCAAACTTGGTACATACATTAGACATTATGGGTTTGACGATCCTTTTTCAAAGTGGCCAAATGGTGGCTATTTTTGTGCTAAAAAAATCCTCAAATATCAAGCATTTCTTGCAATTATGGATGGATTTTGTTCAAACTTATAACATACATTAGACATTACAGGTTCCTGATGCACGTCATTTTATTTTTCAGATTGGATTCAAAATGGCTGACCGGCGGCCATTTTGTTTTAATGATTGGGCTTCTAGAGCCATATCTTTTAAATGCTTTGACTGGTTATATTCAAATTTTATAGATTCGTTATACATCATGTTATATATATATACATGTATTCAAAATGGCTGATTTTGAATGCTGTTCCAGATCAATATCTGTCAATATGGACAAGTACTTGTTTGACGATCAGATACAAATGTCAATCATTTTAATGTTAAAAAAAATCATATTCCTGACTTGGTTATATTCCAGCTATATTACTATTAACGGGGACTGTGCCATGCATCCTTGTTTAAATAATAGTTCATGTTCAGATGATGTTCAGGATGTACACAAGAACATCCTATCTCTTGGGATACATGTATGCGTGCATGTCCATATGTTTCATGATCAGATTGAAGATGGCCTAATGGCTAAATAGTCATAAAAATCAAGCATTTCTGCCATTTCTGAACCTGATCTCAATTGTTCATATACAGATTTTGTTCAATCTTGGTATTTATATTGAACATAATGGGACCTTGATGCATGGTTGTCTCATATCCATTGTACAAAGAAATCCAACAAGAAATGTGCTTTGTGGAAGTACATTTCAGCTTCTGTAGATGGTTTTTATTTGCCATAAATTTTTATATGTACAGATGCAACTCTCATTTTGACTTTAACTGTCATGACTTGTAATGAACAGTTAACTCAAATCACTCAAAAAGAGAATGAATTACCAGTAACATGATACATCATAGTTTTTATTCAATATACTAGTAAGCAGCACCATGAAATTTGATACACCCAATGTAAAGGATCAATAGTTAAACATCAAACACTACCTAGAACAGCAACACATTCTAGAATCTGTAGTTCAGTGACCATGGCACTAATAACTCCTGTTTTTTTTACTACAATGTCTGTTTTCAAGACAGAAACATGAAATAGATGTACATTATAATAAATTTATCACAGTTCTGAAGACTTGTCAGTTTCTATTATTTTGACATGGTTGATCAATTGCTAGTAGAAATTTCATGTTTTGGAGAAAAGTGTTTGGCAAACCTCTTTGGCTTGTCAAATATGAAGTTCTTAAACATTACAGCATATGCCTTCAGTACATGTTGATGAAATTTATTTTCCTCTACAGCACATGTATACTAATAGTTTTTGAAATTATGTATGATAATGAAGTTAATTACACAACACAGATTTGTCATGTAATAACCCCTAAATTACTTTGCAGTTATCAAAATGTGTGGGGTTGTATATATATGGTATTCATAAAAGATGGGAATAATGTATTAGATCCAGCTATACATAGCTCTGCGGTCATCAAAGATGACATTGCAGTGCTGTTCATATTACTGATTGCTCAGTGTCTATCCATCTGTCACCAATTGTTTTTGAAAACAAGTAGCAGAGTGCTATCAAGTTTGGTATACAAGTACCTTGCGTGGTTCTCTCTGTTTTGTTCATTGTGATCAAAACTGGCATTTCGACTTCAAATTTGCTGTTAAGTACCTTTAATGATTCTTTAATACTTGATAAGCAGGATCTTTTGGGGGTGCACCAATATGGGATTTGCCGTAGTAAGAGGATTGCAATTGCCATAGCAACAAAAATATAAACTTTCTTGGTTATGATATGGCAAGCATATTGTGATAACAATAACTATTGCAAATAGTTAATACTTCTTCATACATATCATTTTCAAATTTGTATTGAGGAAGATAGTCTACAAAGACAGCAGAGCTATTTTGTCCTTGAAAATGTTTTCGGTATTATTACTGACGTATACATCAGTTAACAATTAAGTCCTATATGCTTCCAAAATAAATTGAGATTAATAAAAGCTACATTTCTTGTATCAACATTTAACTTGATAAAATGCGAATATAATGCACACATGTTCGCTACAGGCGTTTGTTTTAACCAAATATGTTTTGTTGGTTGATTAGTAATTCTGTTGTATACAAAATATTGGTATATAATGTGTAGTATGTATAATCATAGACCCTATTGTCTTTGGTACAATAGAATTTTAACAATAAGTAGGTTAAATCACAATATTAATTTATAACAGTTTAGTTTGAATGGCATTCATATTGAGAAAAAAAAACTCTTACAAATACATGTAATTTTAATTTAATGTACCATTTTCAGCAAAATTAAAGTAGAGGAATGTATACAGAAATTGTTCTAATACACAAAACAATGAATATATAGTGAGCAGTTGTAGAAAAGAAATCACATTTATATTTCTACATAGAACTGAGTTATGATTCAAACATCAAAAAGAAAGAATTTGCTGATAATAGAAAGAAACATTTCCTTGTATATGTGGATAATACCTAGTATGAAATTCACAACTTTACTTCACCTTGTCATTTGTGTGTTGTGATACAAAATATACTTCATTATCTAATATCACCAAGCTTTACTTTATAAGCTGTAATCCATTGTTCTATCCCTATAGACCCTATTACCTATATGTATTGTTTTGAAATTCCTGATCTGACCCCCCCCCCCACAATAACATTGATTTATTAGTACATTTCATTAATGTGGTAATAATGAGATGGTGCGTCTCTGGGGTGTTTCATTCTCATTGTTGCCACCATGTATCTGCTTTAACACGCACGGTTCTGTATTCAGTTACAAGTTTGAATATACCATTCTTTGGCTTCAGTTGCCCTCTCTGTAGTGGTTTCTTTGCCATAGGGTCATAGTTTGACTTTGACAGATGATCTTCAATAGCATGTCTTTCGTACACGTGGCCGTATGGCGTCACTACCGGATCAACAAATAGCTCTTTAGTTAAGGGGCAGATTAAATGAGATGGCAGGGGTTCGGCCTCTCTCTCTGCACTGCCGAGTATCTCCTGGAAGAGAGTAAACTATCGGTAAACATATGAAATTTGGTCATTTGCACACGAGCTAGATTTGGGAATTTGTCATAATGTTCATTGTGTAACTCGCGTAATAACAAGCATGACACCTTACCTGTTGACATTGTCGCAGGGTCCTGTACGCATGGTTCTTTGTATATTGTTTTGCAGTTTCATAATATTTGTCTTTGTCAGAAAAGTATTCTTCTGCCAACACGCTGTGAATATTATGACAAACATTTCGATATTCAAATTAATTCTCCCTATAAAGCTGGAGTCCATATTAAACGCTTCACTTATCAAAATTGTGAATACATCATTGCTTTCATTCTTGCATGTTTCTCATGTGATTTATAAACAATTTCAGCAAATCGTGCAGATTTTGCACTTGTTATCTTTTCACATTCTGTCATATAAAAGAATTGCCATCTTGTAAGATTATTACGAAAATCTTGTATCTGATGGGATAACTACTGGCTTAAATTCTATTTAATGCAGAGAAATGATCTTGAGAGTTCTCTGTAAGGATTGCCATTTGTCATTGGGTTTATTTTTACACCATTGTGTTGTCCGGTTTATTGTTTAAATATACTCACCTATCTAGCGGATCATCAGGTTCTGGAGTGATCAGCAATCCAAATACGTACATTAAAATAGTACTGACTGGTGTATCTGGGGTATAATTTCGATCAAAAATACTGTGACAAATACGACCTGCAACATTGATGTTACAGTGGTATATCTGGAGTTATTGTTAAAGACTGTGGTATTTGAATAACTGATCTATGTTAAAAGAAAATATGTTGGAACCTGTACACTGAATATATCAAAGTTACAACTAACTGCAACTTTGTTTTGTTGCATATTATCAATGTACATCATCCCATTTGCCATTTTGATTACACGTGATATATTACCTGACATAGTCATCCATACATGGTTGATTCATTTCAGTAATTTTTTGATAATTGTAATCGATTATGCAGATTATCACAAGTGTTGTGAAGTGAAATGATAACTGTATTGCTAAAAAGGATACAGGTGTGAGGAATCTAATCTGAGGGGGAGATAATGGATACTTGTCGGGGAAATCGACATATAGTACAAATACTCCTCCCTCATATGGTGTGTTCTGTGGGCCAACAAGAAGTACGCGCCAAAATCCAATGCTGTAATAAAGAAAACAAAGATCAAACACTATGTATGCATCACTGTTCAAGTACAAACGCTATTTGATGCTAACTAGCTTTAACCAATGTAGTATTTCGCTACAACTGCATTGCATGTCCATGTATGTGAAAACAGGAAGTGTTATGGTGATTTTAACAAATGTACATTAATATAGTTGATACAAGTGTAGGACGAGTGGTTCTTCCATGAGATTCACTTGTTGGAGTTTTCACTGGCAAGCCTGGTGCAAAATGCTTCTTTTGAAATCTTCATATAATTTTGTACAATTTTCACAAACTCAATGGTATTGGTGTATTTTGTGGATCATGAATTAAGGAATGGTTTTCCTGGTACAAGCAATCTAGTCAATATTATTTTGAAAACAACTGGTTTGGTTTGTATGTATATGTGTGAAATTGAAGGTCCCATGAAGCCGGCAAAGTACATGACTGTCACAAATGAATCTTAAGCTGATGATAAACATATTACATTTATCTAAAATTGTGGATTGCGCTTTGAAACTACTTACTTATTGTCGCACGGGTAAATGTGTATATGTGCATATGGTTCTCTATTATAAGCTGAGATTTCCCGGAGAATTCTCTTCACACGAGCGGAAGCAGTTGATAAACCTTTAGGTGGATCAGTGGCAACCTTGTTCAGGATTCTATAAGTATAATATTCTAATATTTAATCGCAAACCAATGATTTGTTAATGCCTCGGCTAATGTGCCCAACTCAAATCAATTGAGAAAATATTGTGTGTGACATAACAATACATGATAATTGTTGAATTTGTTAGACAATCATTTGTTAATATTAAATATGCAAAAATAAATTTGATTTTACACGTGTGCTGGTGAAACAGGTCGTCTTATGTCATCAGGGACATTGTATCCGGGTGGTTTGTCATAGTCAATTGCCATGTATTTGTAAAGATCCATCTGTAATACAAATTAATGGATACATTAAAGCATGGAAAGCAAAAATATTACAGTGAAATAATGTTTATATCTAGTAGAATTAGTTTAACATGGGTACTGACGCCAAATCATTACTTGCGTTCAATAGGCACATTCATTTTCTCAACCTGTTGGTTCATATGTTGAGACAAATTTGCTAAGTATGCTGCAAAATCTTTGCAAATCGGGCAAGCACTACACACGTATTCAATATTACATAGTATTATGTTATTGTTAATCCGTTGGTGGAGACCATAAGCAAATTGAATATTTAGTAATGATTGTTAAACTTTCTAGAATAAACAAGAATAACTGAAACTAAATTTTAAAAATTTGAGTAGCTTAGATGTAATGTTAATCATGAGGATATTATTAGAAATAATTTTAGTTTTGACACGCAAGGTGTAATTTGAGTTGACAAGTTGGAAGTATTCTTACTTGTGACATGTAATAAGTATTTTGGATTGCGACATGTAGGTAGTAATTTGAGTTGTGACAAGTAGGAAGTAATCTTTCTTGTGACAAGTAGGAAGTAATCTTACTTTTGACAAGTAAGAAGTAATCTTACTTGTGACAAGTAGGAAGTAACTTGGATTGTGACAAGTAGGAAGTAACTTGGATTGTGACACGTAGGAAGTAATCTTACTTGTGACAAGTAGGAAGTAACTTGGATTGTGACAAGTAGGAAGTAATCTTACCTAAGACAAGTAGGAAGTAATTTGGATTGTGACATGTAGGAAGTAATCATACTTGTGACATGTAGGAAGTAATCTTATTTGTGACATGTAGGAAGTAATCATACTTGTGACACATAGGAAGTAATTTGAGTTGTGACATGTAGAAAGTAAACTTATTTGTGACATGTAGTAAGTAATTAGAGTTGTGAAGCATATTATAAGATGTAATTTGAGTTTTTAGTAACATAAATACAATACTACTACAAATCGGGCCCTCTATTTACGAAGTACTCCTGTGACATAAATGGGTGACACTAAGGCCACCCAATTTGTTAATATCGGATTTGATCTGCTGTAATCGTCTGTCAACAAAAACAACTATACAAGCAAACACAGTTGTAGATTTGAACGACCCATATACATCATTTTGACGTCACCGAAGCACGCCATCACTAGTGGGTATGTTATACAGTATTGTGACATTCAAAGGATAAGTATGTTGTTATCTATGCATATTTTAGTTGAGTAGAAATATCACATGGCCACTTCCCCTATGATAACTATGCTGATTAATGAACGATTGGCATAACATAAGACATTTTAGATTATGTGCAAAACAAATGTTATACACATTTTGATTATAGAAATACTGTAAACGTCATTGGGGTATAGTAAATTTGAAATGTGAATTAATTGCTTGAATACCTGTTTAGTTATTGTCTTTGCCTTCGTCACTGTTTTTCGTGCTCTAACCGAAAGAACCGTTTCCATTTCAAATAATTTCAGAGCTTCTTTCAGAGATGTCGGATGAAAACAACAACCCCCTAAATTATTAATGTATAATAAACATTTGTTTATGAATATGCGATATATATATATATATATATATATATATATATATATATATATATATATATATATATATATATATATATATATAGTAGTTGGTATTTTTCAATCACTATTAATATTGTAATATAAAACCTACCTGTACTTTTGGTCAAACTCTTCAAGTTGTCATTAGCACCGCCAACCAAAACAGAGTCCAGGCAAACATTTGATCTCTGTAAATACATATTCAAATAGTCAGTTTAGCAATTAATATGTAAAATAGTCCTTATTAAAAGTGAAAAATGCCTAGGTTCTAATTTTCAGAACTAACTAGAACACATGTTGGAAGTTTGGCGGCGTTATAAATTTAATATTTTGGTCCCAAAAGACGTTTTTTAAATACATAGAGTACATAGTGAAGTCACACCAGGAACACAGAGACTGTCAATCGTTTACATACGAAGCTACACAGACATCGAAATTTTTGAGCAAATTTTTCTCTCTGTCGATTTTTGGAGAGTTGTCAAATGATGACAGTTGTGAGGATGGAGCATTCATAATTGGAAATATTGGCTCGATTGAACCATATAGATGGATTCAAGCCTGCTTGACTGAATAACTTGATGGGGTGGTATATCATGCGACAAATTAATGACATCTTCAAGTGCACAATGCCCACCCATATTGAAGAGACATGTGATTTATACAATTTATTGCCCCTTGTAAAAAGGTTTCTTAGTTTCATTTCAATGTATTTGTATTATGTTTAACAATTTCATTAAATTGCTGTATTGGTTTTGTAATGATAATGACACAAATATACTAAAACGAACTCTTGGCTGACTGATTGTAGTATTATCAAGGATTACCGGGTATTATACATCTTTCACCGTAACGCTATAAGTTACGGCGTGCCGTAATTTTGTGGTATTTTACGGGGTATTTTCACCCTACCTTACAAGGACAATGCGATAGTACGCCGTCGCATCGACCTCTGCTGCGCATACTCTGAGGTATCCTCGTAATAACCTTATATTATTTTCAATCAAGCAATAGTGCTGTTCTTACAGGATATATGATTTTATTAGCACTATGGGTACTGTTACCACCATTCTCAGTACACCTAAAGAAAGCCTCGCGATAATGGACGGCATCTAGTCTAAAACACTGGCCACCCAAAATCATATATATATATAGGAAGGTAGTCGATTATTCCAGGTGAGAGTGTTCGATACTAAACGATGAGTTTGTAGATATATATATATATATATGTGAGTGAGGTACTCCATGTACCTTACGAAACAGTACTGTAGAGTGAACTTTACTCATGTAGTCGTGTCTTAATGTCTCTGTCCACGTATGTATATATACATACATGTTAATTTAATTCTACCGCAAAACAACATATATCTATATATAACATTACATTTAAAAATAATACAACTGACACTTTTTATGAACAGACTTACTTGTAATGAGGTTGCAGCTTCCACTATGGATTTTTTCGAGACATTGTCGTAACCATCTGTCAGGCATAAAATTCTCCTGCAGGCAAACAATATTGTAAAATAAAACGTTATAAAAAGATTATTTTTTGTTTATAAAAAATACAGTTGATTGATCATCTCTTTCCAAAACAGGAGATACAATATGTGTGCCGAAGTAATCTATACCCACACGATATTGATATGTCTATACTGTATGTAACTGAAAGTTGAATAACCTTTTGCAATTAGGATAGGTCTCACCAATTTCGTTAAGTTGTGACACTGCATTTATAACTGCATCATACATTGCAGTTGAATCTCTTGGAAATACTTGGTCAACTTTCTCCTAAAATGATTTCAATTTATTGAAGGAAAATAATTATTAGTGAGCAACTTCAATGATTTATATGTAAACTAGCCGAGTGATTGACAAGACCAGAGTAGTAAAACAATTTTCTACAGCAATAAATGACATGTCATGACGTTATTGGCTACAATTTTCTACTGTTAACTTTAAAACAGCTTGCCCGAAAGTTTCAGTGTTATTTTAAATGGCAAGTCATAAAGCTGACTGCTATGAGGTCAGTGTAGCAGGAGGAGGAGTTTGGAGAATTATTTATTGATGGGCGAATTATGTTGCATACTAATTTATTATGTTACCTACGTACATACTTGCTGCTTCAATTTAGTAATAGGTAACACAATTCCCCCATCAATAAGTAATTGTTAAAATTCCACCATCTGTTGCACTGACCTCTTAGCAGCATTCCAATTTTAAAACAAACAATATTAAGTGGTAATATTTTTCGCTCACTTTGAAGCTGTTCAATGCTTCAGTGCATTCATCAACAACCACGATGTCTGTGCAGAATGTTGTCAGACCGATTACATGCCAGAAATCATATGCTATACTTCTATCTGCAAAGGCATGGAATAAATGCTTGACAGCTTCGATCTTTTTCATTGACTGTCTACAAATTAAAGATGACAGGAAAATAATAAAAAACAAAGATAATAGTATACACGAGTAATAAATATGAAGTTGACATTATGTTTTTCATTATCATTTTCATATTTTTTTACCATTATTTCCCAAGTTGCATCTGAGATACCGGGATTGACTAACCACAGACTAGTCATGATGCGACAGACAACTCACAATTTGGGCATTGTTATTTTTATTTGAGATATTGACAAGCACCCCCAAAATGCGCGACCCATTGTGCATGGTGAGGAATAGTGAGCAGATCTTGCCCTACATGCAAAATTTTGTGCCGCCGCATCTGATTCAACATGTAACTCAATCGCTAGAGTTACTTTTTAAAGAAGACAAATCCACAGTATAGCTGCAAATAGAGAGGATGGCATTGAGCAAATACAGTCACCCGGAAATGAACAAATCAACAGCGTAACTGGAATCTTTTTTTTCAAAGCAAGTTCATGTCACAATTATCCCAGTGAAATTTCTCGTTGACTTGAGAGACTATGAGTTCACAGATGAACCATTAATGACATACTACCCTGAATAACACAAAACTACTTTTTATTGTATTAGGTGGAAACAATTGTTTGAATTTGCAAAAAGAATTGATGCGTTAGACAAAAAGAGCTCATTCCTAAAAACCTTAATACAGTTCAACAGATTCTGTTGGTTACGTATGGTATTTGGCATATCCATGGTGTTTGAACAAGTTTAGCATAGACAAGACCAAATGATTGAAGGATGTAAATCCATAGTTGATTATACTGACTTATAGTGAATTGTGAACCATTATGAAGTCAAGCACTATGAGACAGTGAGTCCATCATCAAACAAATAAAAAATGCATCATTCCAGGACTGCAAGTTGGGACTGATCAGTTTGCATTTTGTGGAAATGATTATTTGTCACAGTTCAATTACTTGGAGGTTGACTAATCGAACGACACAACAGAGAAAAGCTCAAAAGACGACTTGCTTGTAACGGGATATCTGATACATGATGAATCATTCCTAACAATCAGCACTGCAATGGAGAGGTAGAAAAGTTATTAAACCAGAAAATAGCATGAGAAAGACGGCTGGAATAGATCACAGACTATCAAACCATACTGGATTTTAGAAAAAAAACTGAACTCTAGTTCAGTGCCATGCAGATATTGAAAAACAGTGCAAGACAAGCGCACTCCTATAGCTAATGACCATATATCTCAATACACTACAAACAGGAGATACTGTCAGGAGAATGCCAAGAACTGTAATCTGTAAAAAGACCTTAGACATACATGAACACATAATTTTAAAACGAGCCACAAATTAATAATTGTATACCTTTCAGTGTTCTTAACACGGTAAGTTTCCATTTATTCTCAATATTTTGTAACTATATATTTGTCAAAATGCATATGTAAAATCATCTAGTCAAGCGAAAATCAGATGATTTTTTGTAAATTATATAAAGATTTAAGTTTTCTGAAATATTTATTACCAGCGAGCTGACAACTTACTTTTCCATATTTAATAATCATGCTTGCGTAACAAGACATAATGAATATTAATATAACTCACTTCAAACATAATTCGGCCATTGAAGCACTTATGTCTAACAGCACCTGCATACAATAGAATATAATACATTGCAAATAATATACATTGAATAAAACAACTGTATGTTACATCATAATACCTGTGTAACAATGTTTGTAATATGTACATAAGCAACAAAAAGATTAATATTTCAGAGATGCCTTAGTCCCGGGGGGGGGGGGTACTTGCAAAAATTACTGACATGGGTGTGTAGCTGACTGTTTGAAACCCCTACTCCTTATCAGACAGAAACAAACTCAAATTTACAAACTGTGGGTATTTGACACTCCTTTTCAGACTGTAAGCATACTAATAAATGGCACCAATGGAAAGGCAGGTGGGCTTGAAAGGCAAAATGCAGTCATCAAGTTTCACGCACAATCAAAATGAAGTTACAAAAAGATGAATTCAGCTTCAATTTCTCCCGATTGTTGAATCACTCAAGCTCTAGAAACAGTCTTTGGAAAATATGGACCCCTTTTCAGACAGAAATAATAAAATAAGCCTTTTTCAGACAGACAGGGAAAATAAGATACCCTTTTTCAGATAGAATTGGTGAATTTGGGACCCCTCTGGCGGCACATATAGCACTTCAATGTGAGTACCCCGCTAGGGCCTTAGTCCATATGTTACTTACAACAATTGCTTCTTGTGGCTCTCTTGTAAACTTTGCATGGGTGTGCTTTGCCGTGGTGCAACTATACTCAGAAAATGGATGATCCTTTAAACTAGAAATAACAAGAAGACAAGCAAAACCCATTTAGTTTTGTTTTACTTTGTGACTGTTAAACTTTAACAATTTGAAATTTGTCGAATTTATTTTCATATGTTAAATTTAGTATATTTAATGCATACATAATTTCGTTAGTGCTGTTTAAAATGACAATCACTTACACAAGAAACGTGATTTGTGATTCTCCACACCCTCATATATGAAAATTAGTAAATGTTACGTTAGGCAGATTTATGCAATAAGTTAGGTCAGACATCGCTGGCCAAATAATATATTATTCAAATATCCTAAATAATAGTCAAATTTTCATTTACACTATCAATAATAAATAGTATATGGTTAAGTCATTAATGTGATATCTACCATCTATGTGACCCTGTAGTGTTGGCATTTGTTTACCAGTCCTACAGCTTCTACAGTTCGTCGCCTAACAAACTCAATCTATTGCAGAAAGTGAAAATGTGATCTTTAACGCAATGCATGCCAAGGCGCCGAAATACTTTACATTACGTATGAATGAAGTAAAAGTGATATGGACAGCATTGTGTTAAATTGTTATAAAATAAACATGACGTCATGTGATAAAGTAATGGAGCTAATCGTAATACCTGAGTGCTAAATCATCTAGTTCGTGATATTCATCGGCCATCTTTAATGGATTGTGTACAACTACTTTGATGGGGCCTAGAGATTTTGCCCGTCTCTGGTATATGACCACAAGAGCTGAAATTTTTCGAAAAAAATTACAAAATGTTGAAATTAAGTCTGCAGAACAGGCAGATAGATATAGAAGCAATCCTTAAAGCGTGGCTTCGCAATCCCAAGGATTGCACCAATGCGTATGTAATTTGCATGATCCACCCAGTTGTTTACTTGGTACACAGCTATTATCATTTCAACCGAAGGTGTTAATTCCATAAGCTAACGTCATGCATTACGCTATTATCCGATTTGAAAGGACTTATTAAATCGCGTTCAACACTTACGGTGTCCCCGCAATCTTTTTAAGGTATTTTTCTTACTTGCATCATAGAGCTTCTTATTTCCGTGTTTACAACGAAAATTGTGGTTTATTTTAATGACATACACAATGTATTGTTAGCACATAGTACACCGTGTGCCATAATGTGTCTTGCCAGCTAGGCAATAATGACGTTATGCAACGTTAAATAAAAAAAATACTTTGTGTTGCGGCTGTGCGGCATACCCAGTTGCCCGACGCCAAATATACACGAATAAACGTGCAACTAATAAGTTACAATACAAAGACACGCATACCTTTTTTACGCAATGTTGTCGGTCAACAATCATTTCATTGCGGGGATATAGATTAGGGAACATACCATTTTTGCGGGATCTTTAATTTTTTTTGTCTCGAGTCACATTTGTACTTTTGAAATTGCCGAGAACGTCATATATCAAATTCGAGAAGCATTCGCATATTCAAAGCATATAGTCGGGGATTATTTGTTGACGAACCCCTCGAACGAGCCCCGCTATTATCATGACCAGCCAGGCTCGTCACATCCGCTAATCTGGGACAGTACTCACAGCTTGGTTCGTCATCGACAGTAGGGTGAAAACACATTAACATTGCTCAGAAATTATTAATTAACATCGAAATTGTATCGCGCAAATATTCATGTTTGTGTATGACAGGAAAATAAAGCATCACATGCGTTAAGATTGCCTGAAAGAGTGATTTAGGGGAGTACCCTGATGCGATGTTTCACGCCTTAGTTACATACTGAAAACCGGCGGCCATCTTTCCTTCTATACATCTGGACCCGCGGTTCAACATCAAATAGGACAACTACTTACCCTTGTGATCAAGTGTCAAACATGGAACTGGTACATTTTCTTTTAGTTGGAGAGGGGAGTAGATTTTTAAAAACTCGAACTCTGAAATTGTCTTTTCCAAGTATTCAACTGACATAGCTTCTATGTTACTACATCTAAAGTAAAAATAATGCAAACACCTGCTATTAACAGAAAAATAGAATAATCTCTGTTCATGCCATTACAGTACTCAGATGTACTTTTGATTGATAAATATTGATATCAATTAAAAAAGTAATCCACATTACTTGTGTTTATATCCCGGAGGCATGGGCCATACGTAACATTCTGTGAAACTATACGGCCAGCACTGCAAATATCGTTCAATTTCACATGCAGGTTCGAGGTTATCAGCTGCAGCAGAAGGTAGAGAATATCCCGCAATTATTTCGCCATCTGTCGATAAATATAATATAATAATATAAATGCTGCTGTGTATGACACGTACTACAATTAAGCAACAATACAGGTAACACCCTATAAAATGGCAATGGTGTGTCTGCACTTTTACATTCAATCGTAATTTATACAATAGAATAACACCAATTTGCAGAGAATGCACAAACAAATCAAAGGGCTCACCACAGATAAATAAACCTACGTTATCCCAGTCCAATAAAAAATAAACAAAAAGTAAAAGCTGTTTCTAATATAGAGCTATGTTTGGGTTTTGTTGTGACCTTCTATTTTTTGAATGGCAAAACTCTTTTCACAGATAAATTGTCGACCATTGTCCATTGTAATAGTCACAGGTTCCATTAGACGTTCATACGTCTGTGAACAAATAAGGCTATAACTTGTTTTATCGGAATTCTTGCCGACTCCCTGAAATGGTAAATACAAATAATAGTTATTAGTGGCATAATAATACAGGCGAGGGTGTTGTATAACATATTTATATATCAATCACCAGACCTTATTAGACCCCTATGTAAACACATAGTCCATCAGTAAAAAACGATTTGTAAACTGCAGAAATTAACTCCTATCTAAAACATGATAGTAAGCATAGTTTCATTTTAGTCGAAACAAAAGACGAAAATTGAACAATGTATTTGGGGATATAGTTAAAACACGGACGTTATAAAGTACATGCATATTACGAACACATAAACACGCAAGACGAGATGAAATTGCGGGCAAATGAAAAATAAGATGGCTAAATTTAAATTTAAATTCAACATAGTTTATAACAGAGAAAACATTGAGTGGTTTACTCGTGTGTTTGAAAGTAATTAACAATCTTACTATAGTTTTGTCAGAGATATTTTTAGTTCCCTGTAACATTTCATAAACAGAAGATGGTTACAAAAACAATACCTGATGAGGATATTGTATCCATATCTATTTTATTGATTTTTTATCGATTTAAATCAACATCAAATATTCCGCTTAGAGAATCATTTATTTTTCTGATAGAAAGGTATTTGTGTTGGTATTGTGTTGACATACAAACACAATGTTTGAATTTCAAATTTCATTTAGCCACAATGGAAAACTACCTTATATTGTCAATTACTCATCTAGAATCGTCCAATAATTTCAAGAATAGAACAGTGACCTACCTTAGCACCATTGAGTATGTAAGCCCAGCATGCACAGGAATATTCGAATACACATTCATCGGTAACACAATTTGAGAGCGATACTGAAATAAACAGGTAATTATAGATTCTGTGTACTCAACCATCAAAGTAAATAATTCACATTATGTCTATATAAAAAATATTGTCAAACATACTGTTGTTTACTTTTAATTCATGTCACATTTATGTTCTGATCTGCATATAGCAAATGCACATGTTATAAGGTATGTCAGAAAGATATGTGTATCTGAGTGCAAACAATTGTTGATACTAATCGAAAGATAAACTCCGAGCCATAGTTTAATAAAATTAAGCAACGGTGCATGTCACTGATACAGCTGAACATGTGGTCTTATTGGCCGACATTCCACCATTGTTGCCGTATTTATACCTTAAATGTCAGAGTTTAGTTTGTATTGTAATGTTGAAGTGTCAAATTTAGTAAGATTGGTTTGATAATCATTCAGATGGTTTGTGACAATCTAAATGCCCCTAGTTGGCCAGTTTGTTATTATATTCTAAAACACGTTGGACAAAAGAACGATTGCATAAGTTGCAAAACATGAGCAGCAAATGATGAATATTGATAATAATAAATTACTCACCATTTGGTGAAGGTAGTATTCTTCTAAACAGGAAATACAACCCTTCAATTAACGCAACCTAAAATAATCAAATAAAACAATGTACCTGGCACTTCTTAACGCTTCTGAACGAATTTGTACAAACGTAAACAAAAAAATGAATCACCTTTTGTGGAAAACATGTGCTCTTTTGATGAAGTAGGTTTGCTAAAGAACACGCCAGGGCTGAACTCCCTGATAAATGTTGCACATGGGCTACGATATCATTTATCTCAAAGTCACCTATATGTTGTATCTGAAAGATATTAAACAATTAACAAATTCAACTAGATTATAATTTGATATTTGACATAGTGGAACCATACATACATTATAACAAATACACAATTCTGACCAAAATTCGACACTATACCTCCGTATTGATAGAAATTATGCCCCCATCGATTTTTTTTGGCAGAAGCTGCTTATGATGATGAAGTGATTAGAGGGGGTTGGGTAAGGCAAGTACGGCTTCACTTTGTAAAACATCAAATTATCACCTTAGTAAATTTGTTAATTTTACTAGTTTAACCATACTTGACTTACATCCAAGTCGATTGAAATTCTTACAACTCCTGAAACGAAAATAGCACATGTAGGTGTTGCGCAATCTATCAAATATAAGTTGATTGAATCCCCAGGGGCACAATCTAAATTCAGAGTAACATTGTTGCATTCTAGTCTAGCATCACGAAAATAATTGTTCACATAATTTACATGGATCTGGAAACTTGTGTGCATATTGCATGATGTCTGATACAGTGGTAATTTTAAGAAATTTCAATCCCAGCTAGATCATTGAACGATACTTACTGCATGACCTAGATCATAACATACCCTGATATCACATGTTTCAACTCAATTTTCCAGTGTCATTTATGGTTTATATAGGGGTACCTGGCAACATGATTAAATTTTATGAATCCATAGATTTCCCTCACCCAACATTAAAATCATTGTGAGCGGCTGTTATGATGCTAATCCACAATGAGATAAAATCCAATCCTGTTATTTTTTTTAGCGGTCCAATGTGTCAAAAGAATCCACAGTCACGAGTATTAAGTGGTATCCTTCACAGGCAGGAGTGGGATGTGTTACAATTTATTAAACATATCCAAGATATTGTTGTATTTCGAATTCCTATTCCAGCATTTATTCACATGAATGGATATTTGTTTCACTTGCATGTATTGAAGTCTTTATTGAGTATTAGGTTAATCGGTTTTATTAATGTTTTTCACATGGCCTTTTCAATTCCATATGCCACCTGATTTGCAAGAAACAACTTGTAACATGGTGCAACAAGAGTAAATCAAGTGAGCGACATTGTGTTCACTTTGACAAAAAGGCTGAAGCCCGTAAATTTATGATAGGTGATACAATTTTACTGTTATGGCTCACAGCAACAGACAAGTTCAGATTGCAATGGAATGCCCTTTTCTAGTTATAGAACAGGTGGGATAGGTTGATTATTGAATTGATAAAAAGGGTAAAACCCTTGCATTATATAAAATATGGGGAAAGCAAGGTGAAAGGTGAGAGTATAAAGAATGTTGGCATTCATGGAACGCTACTTTGTGTATACCTAGGTTTGGTCATGGAACGACCAGATGATGAAGGAGAGGGTTGACCTCATTGAGTTTGTCCCCTTGAAATGACAAGAGTCAACCAATGATGTACATTTGTGTCCTAATTCAGATAGCAAAATTAAAAAGATGAGGGATATACGCTGACACCTTATCTTATATGCCTGGTAGGTCAAATGTAGGTGTTCATGGGATCAAACTTACCACCGATTACCCAGTGAGTTTCAAGGCGTATGCTAATCCCTAATGCTTTACAAAACCATCATTGAAAAGGTTCAAGAGATGTCCTGTATGGCCATTATTGAGCACTCTGATTTCCGCCAATTGAATTGTATTAATGTATTAGATGTTGAACCGATGCCAAACCCCGAGGAGCTTTTTTTCACATCTAGCAGAGGAAATGTATGTGACAAAAAATTTTCTTACATAAGGCTTTTTGTGGATTTCATTGGCAGATGATGCCAAACCGCAGACTGCATCATTGACACTGGTAGGTCAGTACAAATACAGTATCTTAACTTGTGGACGAATAGTACCTACCCTGAGTGAGTGTGCCACAGACTCAATGGGAAGACCAATCCACTGGCCGAGATTCATTCATTCACTGTGACTTTGGGGGAACCTTGGTTAAGGTCCTCAGGTGATTGTGTTTGACCGAGCCTGGTTGATAGGAAGATGGCCGCACAGCCGTGTCATGTAGTCCCAAACAGAAAATTACTTCTGTGGCAAAATTCACTATGTGTCAGCACTTGCACTTGCACTTGCAATTTGCACATTCAAAAAACTGTCGCATGGCACAAAAACATTAAATAATAACAAAAAGTAGCCTAAAAAACTGGTTTAAGCCTAACCATCTATGTGTTACATTAGCTTCACACAGCTACAGTTTGTTGAATACGTCATTGGAATGGCGAAATATGCACTATACGCACAAAAATCGAAGCATTACAAGCAACTTCACAACAAAGGACTGTGCACCAGGTGCATGCATTTGTTGGGTTTGCGGGATTCTATGATAGGTTCGGTTCTAACTTTATTTTAATTGCTGCACCATTGTATGAGCTATTGCACAAGGGTATGCCAAACAAAAATGGGAACAGAATCATCAAGTAGCATTTACACGGCTAAACAGTGCCCTAAGCACCTCCTATTTTGAACATTTCTGCTAAGATCTGACACAGCCCCCAATCCTACATTTGATGCATTACCTAAATATTATGAAGACGTAGCATTTCCACTTGCTTTTGCAAGCCGGAAACTTACACAGAGAGAATCACATCACTCAGTAATAGACAAATAATGACTGTTACACTTTCAGCAGTATGTTGGATAGTATTTTGGATCACAAACCTTTAAAGTATATTAAAAGTGCACAATACACACATTACCGCGTTATGAGATGGGCCCACGAACTCCAACTTTTTGTTACCGAATAGTAGCAATCATAACGTGGGAGCAGACTACCAAAATAGAGCTGTGTCAGACTGAATGTATACAGACCGGATACAGTATGAAAAAGATGGGTTGTTGAGATAAAATTTAGTAACAAGTATTACAAGATATTGCTGAAATATAGTAGTAAAACGTAAAGTAAATATCGTCCTCCCTAAATTGTTGATATCTATTTATTATATATCTTCAAAAGCTTGGCTACATTTGTCCATATCATATTACCGGTAATGAGTTCACGCGACTTGATATTTTTGTGGATTACACATGTATATTCACATGCATTCCACTATGTGTGGTGTTCATACGATTGCCAATAACATCTGAAAAGAATTCTAAACTATAACCTTCAACTCTAAATAGACTCACCAGCACATAAAGTGATGAATAGAAGGCAGAGAGTCCACACTGCGTTTGATTAATATGAGGCTTCACATCAGCTTTGAAGAGTTCAATCTTTGTTTCATAAATCGGTCGAACGTCAGACGATATTGCAATCATAATCGTATCACCATCTTCTATGTGACTGTTCCTCAATGATTGTCCGGGAATCACTTCGGAGGCGTACATTCTAGAAGCGAACCTTACACTGTTTATTCATCATATACGCTATCGACGATTCGCTTCAAATTTTATCCAAATGTTATTAAATTCTATTCTGTGTCAATATATGCAATGTGGATGTAAATAGGGTTGAACTAACCATATAGTTTTCATACAGTGATACATACAATGATTCATTTTGACCTTACAAATTCATAATGCGAATCATATGATAAAATTATTTCCACATATCCCAAATGAATTTCGCACCACGTCGTGTTCGATACGCGATATATCGCATGTACACTACACAAAATTCGAAGGCGTTTTGTGTGAAAACTGTAGCATTCCAAACTATATTTAAAATTTATTTATATGTTATTCAATCGAGGTTGTTACAATATTGTCTCATTTGCTTATTACAGAAACATGTGTTATCACTTTTGAAAAATAAAGCGCAAGTAGTCGAATAGTCGTTCCATTTAAGGTCAGTAAGTATAAACTATATTTACCGTATTTTCTGACAGGAAGTTGGAATATCAGTCAGTGAATATATCTTTTGTTTCAGCGTCTTTTAGGGAAAAATTACAAAAAGGTCGCTAATCATTAAGACACAAGCAAAATCATAAATCTTTGAGTTCAATGCTATTTCACGATATACCATTATATTGTACCATTCTCAAAAAATATTCTAACAAGAACCAGGAATCACCATACTTGCACTAGTTTAAAGGGGAGCAGAGGTCTGGTTTTTGACACACTGTACATAAAATTAGTTTTAACTCGTACAATATTTATTTACTCACTGTTTACTATAGCCAGAACTCTGTAATGTCTTCACTTTCAGGTTAGTTCTTCTGCCGATTTCTCGCAACCAACAACGTTATTTTTTATTTGGGATTTCGAGAAACTTAACATGAATCGTTATAGCATTCATACGTTATAGCATTCAACACCTCGCCATGTTTCAACTTTTAAGTTGTCAGTTAACAAGGTCTTTCATAGTAGCATTTCTATGGGATCGACGTACTAGAATGAATTGGTTCAATTATCACTGTTCACTGATGACATCATTTGGTTGGCCCTCTAGAGACGAAATGACGCCAGGCCAAGTGGATGTTTGTCGTCTGCTTCACCGCCCGTTTTATACCCGATATTTAGGGCATTTCGCTGCACATACACGTTGTTTTTGTCGACAGAATTCATTCATAGATCTCAAATTTCATTACAGAGTGTCAAAAGCCAGACCTCTGCTTCCCTTTAATGTGCCATTTGATGTTGAAACAGGAAAATGGCACACTTCAATAATTGTTTACATTAAATAGTGGATGAAAATAAATTAATATGAAACTAATGCAGCACAATTTTAAATTACCTCATCAGTGTCTTGCATGAGATCTACATGCACTTTATAAGTACGGCCCATCATTATATGGACATTAAGTACATCAGCACCTTCTGTATGATCAAGTTTGTCTAATGTTGGTATACCATCATCTTCTGACCGCCTAGAATGGAAAATTGCAAAAAGCAGGGCACCAGACTCTATCTTCCTCTGGTCTAGGGTCCCTATGTGAGAAAATATAACAATTCGCTGGTCATAGAACTGTTTCTGAAAATACTAATATACTAGTTGACTAACTGAATCTTGAATAATTAAAGTATACGTATATTCAATCAAAAGAAACTTGGGTGGAGAATGCACAGAATAGTAATTCAACTGAGTTAGGATTAAGGTATGTAACCTAGTTACACCTGACAGACCTGCTTGGCGACTAATTGCAATGTCGCAATGAAAACCCCACAATGTGAATTTCTAAATATGATATCAATGGTAAAATTATGGCTACGCAGTTGGGAATACATGACATGCAATTGATCTTTTAGGCAAACATTGTATACTTACAAGTGTTGAAGAAAACGTCATAAGTTAACGGAGTTCCATTTTCATCATACAACTGAGCGTCTACATCACATGATTGCCCTTCTTTTTGTAGTATCAAGTTAACCAATTCGGACATGGTAAATGCATAAGGATTCAAACCATTGATCTGTCGTGTTTCTTGTCTAATTATATTAGTGAATGTCTTATAATGCAGCACGTACTCGCAATGTTGCAAGTCATCTGACGCGATGGAACTGGCGGATGACGACATATCTGTTGTCGTTGCTGACATCGAATATGAACTACTCATTGACAAGCGTGTAGCTGAACCAAATGAATCACGCATCCGAACAAAACGGTTAATCTCAACTGTTGTCATACCTGTAATTTATTTATACAAAATTGTTATTTAAACAATAATGAACGACCATAATGGCGAAAGCTCACTTTGAGCGACATATATGGGCGAGGAGTAAGCCAAGTACATTGAACGTTTGCTTGAGTCAATTATGATTTGGCGGGGAGTTCATTATTGTTATTATGTTACAGCGTTGTCAATACCAGTGGATTTGTTGCCACTAAAAAGCGGAACGTGAACGTAGCATTTTCACAGCCCGTGAATCTGCATAACTTAAAATGTCTATCTGGAAATTGTTTCCACAATGACAAACTAAGAAATAAACTATTTTTAATCTATCAAAAATATTTGTATTCACAAATTTACATCATGAGTGGACGAGAGAGTGATGTGGAGTAGCATTGTGTTGATCGCCCGAGCGAACGGCACGCTGTGGCTGGTATGCTGTTTCAGTGACCGCCACGGGTTTGCGATACTCTATGCTAGATGGCAGCTGTGGATCGACTGTACGTAGGGGTGTGTACCCGAGGTACATGTACGTAGTCGTATCATTACCCCATACTAGAAGTGTTTTCAAACCGTCAAGGTAGATGTTACTGACAACTGTCTTGTCTGTGTAATATTTTTTTCAAATTCGACGGGAGGCCGGTGACGAATACTTTGAAGCCAAACGAAACTTAGCGAGTGAATATGCTGAAAAGCTAATGGGTGTTATCCATCCTAGAAAGATATGATTTTAATCAGAATGTATAAATAAAAAAAAATTAGAACACGGATACTTTTAATAATTTTAGGTTAGGGTTATTATATTTATAGCATAGTACCCGGCAAATAGTATACACACACCACACTTTTTTATTATCAAAATACGAGGGTCTATGAAATTCCACTGTTATGTATTCCTTACCTAAATTTGTCAGTAATATTGTTTAGGTAAATGTTTATTAACTTGTGGTAGTTATTACCACACATGCAGGTAAATGTATAGGAATTGCTTACACAGATTATAGATTAAAAACAAAACAATCAAAAAAGCGTCTCCTCCCACAACTCAATAATAAATATGTAAATCATGACTTCGTTTTGGCGCGGCTTTGTCACGCCATGAAACACTGTTTCCTATTGAATTCGGGAGCATAATTTCGCACTTTATAACCAATTGCGACCACACATCTGCGTGATTTTAACAGGCAGATACCATGACTATTCGTAATGTTTTGTATTGATCCAAGGGACAAACGGATTTTGAGTTTGCCGACGATGCGTTGCTGCTAAGTTGTTTTTGCCGTTTTCTCGGTTAAACAAAACAGCGATTTACAGCAACTGTAGACCTTTGATCTCGAGTTCTAGTGGACGCATAATACTAATTTTTCGCACAGACACTCATCGATATGTTCCCTCTCAAGCAGCTCTGGGATTTGTTTCGAAATTACGTTCTAATTTTTGAATACCGGAAAGAACCAGATCGCATTGTTTTTTCAAGATAGCTAAAAAAAAATATTTTCTCTATCATGTAGTTACATATCCCAATCAACGCAGAATGGTGGTGAGCGTCGTCTGAAAGTCTGTTCTGTTGAAAATATTCTACTAAATTCGTTTATTTATTGATTCAATTATTGTTTTTACCGAAAATGGCTTTTTGTGTTTACACATAGATCACGTGACTATACACGTACATACACACACTCTCTTGTCGAATTTAAAACCAGTGTGAAATAGGCTTTTTATCAATATATAGCTTTGTGTGGTTCATTACAATCATATTTATTATATATCAGTTTAGAAAATCAATACAAAAACGTATACAGCATCTTTAATTGTGTTATTATATTGAACATTGAAAAGGAAAATTATAAATTGTAGACGAACTCGTAGTAGCATATGCTGTGGTGATCGCGTGATGCACTACTCAGGGCAAAGGTAACTTAAATACAGTGACCTATATATATAATTCCGATTAAGTAATGCGTCACAATGACTCATAGGAAAATAATTTGAGTGAATGCGGGTTGTGTATATGGTTAACCGTTCCTGGAAAATAGAATCGAAAGAGAAATATATATGTAGATCTCTAACTAGCGCGACTTATTTAGCCGTGGTTTACCTATTGTTTTCAAATTGGCTTCCGTCACGTCATTAATGTCTTCAACAACATCAACGCCTAAGCTCCGCAATGCTTCTGAGTATTTCTTCAATCGATTAACTCCTAATAATATGTCCAAGTCTTGAGGTGAGCAAGACGCCATTATACCAGATAGCACCCGTATATTTGGTCGAGACAGTAACACTGATCGCATGTGATTAATAATCATGTGACTGTAAAGCACGCTTGCGCACTGACCCGATCGCCAATAGTAACGGGTTCAAGCCCTTTCAGGGCTGGACCCCTTTTGATATCGCTGGTATTGGTATTTTTTCCGTCGTTTTTTCGTCAGCTCGTTTGAGAAAACTTGCTGTGATGATTGGAGGTGATGTGAACTTGTGCACTGAACTTTCTAAATTTGTATTGGTTAAAGCGGGGAGTCGTCACCTGCACATGCGTCAGATGGCCATAGCATGTCATTGTTTACAAACAAGCATCTACCCATGAGCCTTTGCGTTTTTAGCATGGGTTGTTATCGTCGCTTGGGACTCAATTCCCGCGGGTGCGTAGGTGACGACCCTCCCGTTTTAACTGTCATGGCCGCTATCCAGGGTAAAAACTCGACCAGAGGGGGAGGGGGGTAATCCCCCCTTACAGAAGATCTAGGGCTTTCATTTTTTTTTAAATGTATATAGTAGTGCCTAAGTGCGATGAATATCGCCAATAACAACTTCGGCGGTCACGTGACTTTTTGTGCTATGTACATTTAATAAAAAATGCTGATTTCCCCCCATTAAAACCTCTTCATCTCCTGGACAACATGGACGATCGCTTTGAAACTTAGTACATAGCTTCTACTAACCTATATCCACTTACTTTGGAAAACAAAATTTGATTGGTCCATTAAGTATCTAAAAGTGTTTGCAAAGAAGTAGCAAATTATTGTTCAATATTTATTTTCGTATTGTATTTAGTGTATTAATAAAATTTCTAGATAACAGTTAAATGGTTATGTATTATTAGAGACCTAGATGAGCTTATTTAAATTAGACTCAAATCTGCACAGGTGTGTGGTAATCACCATATTGGAATTCAACACCGAGGCTCCTGCAATAAAATAATGGCTTTTAGTTTCTCTTATAACTTGTGTACCTGACGTATACATATATACACTTATACAACATGCATACTCGGGTGTTGTACCTTGAAACATTACATTTGTTCACCACGTGTCGCAATTTCTAGTTGTACTTAGGCTGGTAAGACCATATATTAAAAGAGTTTTTGTGAGTTTTGTGAGTTTAATTTTCATCAAAACGTGTTTAAATGCATCACTATCAATTACTAAATCATTTGAACATGCTTTATTAATAAAAAACATTAACGATGCGAGTAAATGCTAACGATCAAATGTTTTGAATACATAGTTAACAAATCTATGTAAAAACATTAAGGAAATAGCAACGAATTAAAATTGTATCAGTACAGACTGTTAGTGTATGTGAATAGTTAATGCATAGTATTATTCAACTAATCATTGTTAATACTGAGACATGTTGATACACACTTCTCTCTAACCTAACACTAAAGTAGAGCAAAAAGTGCCATATAAACCCAAACTAAATCTTCAATACCAATTTCAGGTGAATGTGTTTATATGACAAGTATGTAATAAACATAGTAGGTATTTTTTTGTCAAAATAAACACATCGCAATGATTTAAACAATAGAAAAAGTGGGCAATACTTACGAAAATGGCCGTGTATTGGGGCGATATTTCGAAGGAGGTCGATATTTTGCATGGCGAGGATATCACCCCCCCTTTTCTCGACAGGACATCAGAAATTACATTTCTGATATTCTGCCTGATTTCTGATTATCACTCTGTCGGTACAGTTGTGATATAATTTCGCGGCAAAGCCGAGTTATGATATTGCGACCTACCTCTGAATAAACATGCAAACAAGAAAATTATGAATATTTATTACGTCATAGCTGATCAGTTATTACATAGATTGGAAACGAAAAATGAAATCAATCGATTTTTATATAGTAATATTAAAAACAGTTGTAAACATTAGATGCTTCATCTTCATGTCGGTTTTCATTTTTAAAACTGAAACGTCTTGATCTGAACAAGACGAGCTGGCACCATTTTAAATATTGCCGACTTCTCCAAGTTCTGGGACGATCGTTTATAGATAAGAACTCTTATTGAAAAAAGGGACAGTTAGTTCTCGTACAAGATTGTGATGCTGCCGCCGCCCACTTCACGACATTACAATACAATACAATACAATACAATACAATACAATACAATTGTTCTATTCAATCCATGTCATAAGAAATGGTCCATTATCAAAACCTCTTCAAAACAGAATCGTTGCCGAGACATTTGACCATTTCATTTTTAAAATACGAATGTAACTGGCGGTGCATGAAAGTCTGCCGATTCCAAAATGATATTGCTTGCAATACAAGTGATGTCCTGTACGTTCCATAATGAGCTGTTCATCAATACCACTTTCATAGAGACTAGTAGCTGCTGCAGCTCGTAAACTGGTTGGTAAAATTCCCATCTATCCCACTGCTTTTAATAACTCCGGTACAACAAGTTTTCAAAGAGTTGTGACCTAGTGGTTGTTTGCTGAACCATATTTTGGACGATACTTCGTATTTTAGGAGAGGCTGCAAATAAAATCCCCTTAAATTTCCCCCTTTCGGGCACAGCGACACGTACTTCTTTACTTCCTTACGACGAACTCTGCGATGTTTGAGCCCACCTTGGTTAGTTTTAGAAACATCTTCTACATACTTCCACTAGGTGGTTCAAACAATGTTATTTGAGGATTGTTGAAACGCAATGAGCGATCTTCCACACCACTTTTCAAAGCATTAGTTCCATTAGAAATATAATTGTTCGTAGTAGTACACGAGGCAAATTTTCCATACGGCATCTGTTTGTCCTCTCGACATTTTTCCGTTTGTTTAACGTTAGTTCCCAGTCCTGTACGTGATAATAGTTTCATTTCGGAATCTAACACTTAACGGAAACCTTCACATTCGACAGTTAGGAAATTAATACGTTGTTTGCGAATATAGCACATGTAACTTTGTAATCCCATAATCAGTCTACCTTCTTCACCTCTAAAATAAATTTAGTCAACCAACAAGTCACATCTTTTATATCCATTACATCGAGACTTGATATTGATGATTTTCACGTGCTCGTCAGAATTGAGTTCCATACGCGGACCATGATGGCCCATTCGTTGAATGCACGAAGTGTCCACAGGTTGCGTCGCTGTGTATTCATAGGAATTGCATCTTTAGCAACTGCTCGTACTGTTGAATCACAGGGTCAGTAAAAAGTCCATGTGGATGTCTCTGAAACAATATAAATAAATGACATGTCATTAAGTTTTTTTTAGATCTTTCATAAAACAATAAACGGTGTTCGTTATTATTATTTATAATCAATGAGCACAATATCACGTACCTTAGGAACATGCAACTCTTGCAAATCAACATTTTCCATGCCGAGTTCATTCAGATACTCTGCAGCCTGGGTAGCCTCGATCAACTCGTCCTTACTGACGTCTGAAAATACAGGGTAACTCATTGTCCCAACAATGCCAAAAAGAGAGGAATGCCTCCTGGGCTTCTTATTTATACCCCTCGATACCGTGTTTTGCGAATCACATCATTTTCAGAATCATGGGATATATTTCAATCAATCTGATTGGTTAAAATCTTAATTATTTGTCGATTCTATGGAAAATTACGAACAATAGGGTGAAACCTTTGTTCTGATATCCACCTCAAATGAGAATACAATTGATTTGGGGTTATTTCATTATACAATAAGGGGTCTTCCCCTGCAATTCATCGCTCGGTGTGTTTGTTGGATATAGCACGACTACCTCGGACTACCAACCGTAGGTTGATATTATGGCTATCGCCTCGGTAGTCATGCTATATCTAACACATGACATCTAATTAGATGTAGGTTTCCACACCTTGATACACTTCGGTCACAATATGTATTAATTGCATCGTTTGTTTTGGGGAGAACATTACTGGCATAATATGCTTTTTTTTTTATAAATCACTGAACTTTTGACTTCTAAAATGTTCATGTATCAACAATTTCAGATGATTTAGTCTATGAAACATCAAGTTTGTACTGGCAACAAGCACATGGCGAAGCTCAAATCTATTAAATTTCAATCATTTCACTTCAGGAGATAAATGATAAAAGAAAGAGCAAAAAATGAACAATAAGAGTAACATAAATAGAGAACAGATTGTTTTGATGGTACACTATATATAATTTCAAAAAGAGTCATAACACACTAAACTGAACAAGTTAATGAACAAGTAAATTTAAACAAAAGACAAGGATACTGACATTTGATTAAATACTCTTCCTAGCATTCCTGGAATTTTATCTTCAGAAACTGTCGACAGAAAATCGCGACATGCATAAATCTCAGGAACAGTGATCATGGTATGAGGTCGGCCTACTGGGCAATTTGTATTGGGTGATCTGCTAATAAGACGGGAGTTCCATTCAAATGCAACACCATTTAGCTCGTCCTAGTACAAAAAGTCATTATTTAACAGGTAAATTTAACTAAGTTTTCTTTTCAAAATATATGCGATTTGGACCACCCCTGGAATTATGTTCGTGTTGCTATCTTCAAATCTTAGTTTAAACGGAGCTTAGTTTCTTATCATATAATTCAATGTTTTTTTTTTAAATATAAAAAAAAACATTAATAAAACAAGTTTAACAGTCAGTAAATGCTTTAATTATTCATTGGATGTTAAATTTACTCGCTGGTGTAATCTGATAAAATTAATTCTCTGAACACTTGACATCACAATGGACCCTGTAAATATCCTCAAATTAGTAAAATTAATAGCAATGAAGAATAATGTCAGTATACACATACATCTATGTACCACTAGCATACATTATTATTACAATATTTTTATTGCAGTGCGAATGGTGTAGAATTATGGAATATTTAAACTACAGTCTTATTGGAAATATACATGAATATGCGTGTGATTACCTGAACCATTTTTTATCTGGCGTGTCACCACTAAACTTCTGGAGAGATTCAACAACGTAGTGTGCTCTATGCCCAAGCATCTCTCTATTCGTTGATTTAAATGGCTCGTTCCGCGGTAAAAACAAGAATACTCATTTCGTGATAACGTTTGCATTTGTTCCATATGCTCAATCTCAGTACCACATTCAGACCGTATTTTAGACTAACTGATGAAATAACTCTAGTTGTATGTCGATGGGTAGAAATTATTTTTTTGCCTTCATCAGTAAGCTAAACATGGCACGTCTGGCCTGGTTTGTCTGTTTACATATTGCTTTTCTGAATTTGTTACTATAATTGAATGTTCTGCCAAGATAAATATAGTCAAATATTACTTCAATGGTTTCATTACCAAACTTAAACGCGGGGAACTTTTTAACTTTCCCACGCGAGAAAATTCCAACCTTCGTTTTATTAGCATTTACAGTTAAATGCCATTCATTACAATAAGTATAAACAGCATTTAGTGCAGATTGCAATTCTGTTTTGATTCAGACAGTACAATGGTATCATCAGCATATGATAAAGTGAATAACTTAAGAAATACTTCTATATCCTCATTACTTAAATATGTTTTAATCTCGCTAGCCATATATTTTAGAGCATTATAGTGATTACTAATAAAATACTCAAAATCGTTAAGATAAATAGCAAACAACAGTGGTTAAAGATTTCCACCTTGTCTAACGCCAACATTACAATTAAAGAAATCAGATTAAACGCTTCCGTCAATAACACAATAATTTTCTTGATTGACATATTTTAAATAACTGTAATAATTTTACCATTTATATGGTTGGAGATTTGTTTAAACCATAGACTTGTCCTGTCAATCAGATCAAACGCTTTTTTATAGTCAATAAAAGCTAAATATACCCGTTTCTTATTA
Source organism: Saccoglossus kowalevskii (assembly GCF_978046115.1). Lineage (NCBI taxonomy): Eukaryota > Metazoa > Hemichordata > Enteropneusta > Harrimaniidae > Saccoglossus > Saccoglossus kowalevskii. The sequence continues at coordinate 20,220,521 of NC_140651.1, forward strand.
TGCAAATATAAATCAATAACCGAGCGTAGGACAAACATATGATCTAGCGTGGAATATCCCGCCCTGAAACCTGTTGCTCTTCACCAATGAACCCACACAATTCAAATAAGATGTCAGCCTGTCATTAATAACAGCTGTGAATAATTTGCCTAGGCAACTAAGTAGCGTAATGCCTCTGTAGTTGCTAGAGTCACTAGGGTCACCTGTACTCTTAAAAAATGGTTTAATACAGCCCATTGTCCAAGATGTAGGAAATGTACCAGTGTCCAAAACTATATTAAACAATTATACATCAAAGGATATAATATCATCCCGACTGTTTTTCAGAAATTCATTTATAATTAAATCTACACCTGCTGCTTTATTATTATTTAACTTTTTAATTTGAGTCATAACCTCATCCACTGTAATGCTGACAGTATCTCGTGACAGCATCTCGTGATAGTATCCAGTGATAGTATCTGGTGATCTCGTGGTAGTAACTCGTGATTTCGTGATCTCGATTTTTTATCATATGACCCGAACAAGCTTTTATAGGGTTCATATCAATAACAATATATGACTTTTTTTCAGCATGCTCTTTGATTGACAAGTCACTGTTGATATTATAAGCAAATGAGTTGCTGGCCTCAGTTACAGAGCAGCGTTGTTTGACTTCCTGTTGTATCAATAAAACGTTTCACCCTTATCTCGCAAACATGTCGACAACTTCTAGCTTGGCATCTTTCAGATGGTATACTGTGAAATAATTTGATTTTTATTTCCCCAAAGGCGTTTTACCACTGAAGTAAACATTTTTCGTTTCGCTGTAACGATACTCGTGCTGATTAAATTGCGATGCAATGGATAAACACCACTGCTGTTGCTATCATCAACAACTAAATTTCAGTGTCAAAATACGCAAATGTAAAACCTTCGGTTAATTGAAAACAAAGAAATACCCTGGACATTACAACAAAATCGGCAACAATATGCTGTTTTTAAACACCGCGGAAAAATCAAGCACTCTGGGATGCCATTTTGGTCACCTTGATCGGAAACCCCTCTGTCACCTATCATGCACCGGTCGCGATGTCACGAAGTATGTTGTTTGGCCGTGCTGAATGAAGTATTTCCACAGGTCAGGGCTCGTCTCATTTACATGCCTCGATTTATATTAGTTTCTCTTCTTATGCGACTTCATTTCGAATTTGTCTCTCCGGCGTTTGAACGAATGAGTAGTAAAAACTGCGAATAGTTATTGTGTAGCAAAATATTACAACCCATTTCATCCGGGTCGTCTAACTGAAATTGGAATGGTGTTGAACTTCGCACGGGGATTGCGGAAAAACTGCGCTATACAAAATATTTGGGAAAAGGTTTGAGAAAAGGTCAATATAAATATTTCTGAAACTGTATGACGATATCACGTAATAGACTGTGTATTAAGTATTTCTGAAACAACTGTATGACGATTTCTGAACCAAAACTGTTAATACTAAAAGTAAAGACACTTAAATACTTGTATATTACTTAATTTAAAACCAAGTATATATATATATAATTAATTAAAAAAAAGGACATCGAAATGCCCGTGTAAAATGGCACGTCACTCAATGTGATTTATCTACTGCCCAAAAAATCACTAGTTTACACTCCAGAATAAACCGAATATCTTTAAACAAACCTGTATTGCCAACACTTATTGTCATGAAATAACTGGCATCAACATATATAACGATGGGTGTGAATTTCACAATGAAAGAAAATCATTATGTTCTTTTATGCCCATTACGTATATTAACAAGATTAAAGTGGTAAAACATTTTTTTATATGTTACCACCACTGTTTGCTTGATTTGATAAGGAGATATTTCTCTATGGCATCACTAATGTCGGCAACAGTACTTGTAACGCTAATTTCAAATACTGAAGATTGTATATTTTTCAGAAGAAAGCTATGGGTCGAAATGTACGCCCTGGTCGAAACTCTGGGCCGAAACGTGCGCGGCCGAAACGCCCAGCATTCATTTCGATAACTTGTTAGATACTCCCGTATAGTGAACTACTTGTCGTCGTCTACGTCATATGCATGGTATACTGCCCACTGATTTTTTTTAGAGAAATGTACAAATAAATGAATATATGTTGGATACAGGGAAAATAGACAACAACAGCGATTGCCACGAAGTCCATAGCAAAATACTGGAGTAGTTCGCTTTAGGGGTGTATCGAACAAGTAGTCGAAATACCTCCTCGAGTGACGTCATATTGTCCTCGTTAGATCCGAAAAAATAACTTTCACCGGTTTTTTGTCACGCTTTTGGTTTATTGAGAGTTTAATGAACATACTATCGATCGGCATTAGCTTCGATGGTGTGACGCGGGAAAATATTCTGCTTTTGTCGACTTCTCTTCTGTACAGATAAAAGTTCGAATGTGTATTTCGTTACACTCCAGAGTGTGCACACAAAAAAAGATTTATATAAACAATGAACTTTAACGTTGTACTTCGTTGATTCGGTATAATCTGTTGTATGGACTTGAGAACAGTTGCGACCATAGAGGGCGCTGTAATCTTAATGATAATAAATATAAAAATATAACATACATAAACATATCAAATACATTGACCAAGAGTCCCGAGAAGTCAAGATGTGTCGTTTATTCGTTATTTGACACTGCCATTGATGAGCACATAGCAAATCCCACAATGCAATACTTCTTATAACAGCTGATATGTCTCATATATTTAATGCTACCGTATCTATAGCAACAGTCAAATAGACTATACATCCACTGGAACAACGGGGTACAGGAAATGAAATAACTCAGGATTAGTTCTGTTACTATTGACTCGTAATATCGTGGACACTTGGTAAAACTGACTTCACGTAATTTCCTTAGTTACTGTATCCAAGGTCACTCAGTGTCATTGACTTCTACAGGAATAAATGATCTACTGCGTGAAAATACAACACAGTACAACAGTATTCATATAAAATTGTATAAAAGCAAAATACTGAATTAATCGCGGTAAAATATCTTACTGAAAGGATAACTATTTATCGGTATATTAGGTCAATCGAACACGTTCACTTCAATTATAACGGCGTGAGGAATTGTCAGTTTTATGGAATTCAAAATTAGCCAAACAACTAAATTACAATACAATTCCTGTTGCAACGTTATAAATCCACATTCATCCTAAACTCATCCAATGTGGTAGTGTAACACAGGGAAAATCAATATAAATAACCCACGCTCGTCGGTAGCAATTGTTACACTCAGTTATCGTTGATTTTAAACTACATGGATCGGGCAACACATGATGGTAGTAATAGTTTGTACAAACCTCCAGCAAATCGTCCACGCTGGTCAGCGATGAGTGATAGTTCCAGAAATACACTTGTCACAATTTCTCTGAAACGCAGATTGTCTCAGCAGATGTCGGTGAAACTTTAAGCTTGGCGATGATTCCCATGGAAGGCAGTAGAAAGTTCATTTACAATTCCCACCTCCGGGTGTGCTTTAGCTGCTCAGTTAGGTTACTTGCACCCGCTCCGGTGTTCGGCGTGTCCGACAATACGGTCTGGCACTGATTCGATCGTTAATTCAGGGAAATATTGATATGTGTCTTGAGCACCCGGGTAAGAAAGTTTTTTATCAATGGCGCTCTCGTTGCTTTCAACTGCGTATGCGCAGCACAAAGTCTCAACAAATTTAAATCTTTTGGTTCATTATGATGCCGCGCTGTGTACATCTATGTGATTGTGAAATATGAAATAAAATATGCAATCATCCAAACCTTGCATACATATCGAGTGACCTAATAAACTCGGACAAAATACAATGGTCCAGGATAAAACAAAAGTAGGAGACCTCCTAATCTGTAAAATATTAGCTAATTAAATTGGGCCTGAAAACAAGGTGTGACATTCTCCCCCTACAAATGGTGCTCCATCCTACCACCCACTGGCCGGCTACCGATCTATGAGGGAAGAAAAGCACAATAACCCTGCCCAAAGGGTATATTAAACTTTTTTCTTGAATCTTTGAGGTCGCCAGCCTATGAAATGAACAAAATCAGGCAAACTGCTCAGTCTAATAATGCAGCATCGTTCCTTCACTGTCATCTGTTGTGTAGATCTTCCTCATAACTATCACCTTGCTAAAGAGAGAATAACGAGGGGCTCCCATGGGAGTAAGTCATTCCAGCTAAAGGAGATCCATCAAGACGATTTGTGAATGTACACAACAACAACAACGGTCAAATGAGAACAAACACGCCCCTGATGGTCAACATTTTCACTCCTCAATCCAGGCCTTTCTAAATCAAACCTAGAGAAATAGACCATTTACATTCCAAAATATGTGCACTGTCTGAAAAGCACAAGAATATAACAGCTGTGGAGGCAGGCACAGTACCATCATCACCCATCGGCCAGCCAGGCAAACTCCCAACCGGAACCCTAGAAGAAAATGGTCGAAAGATACACGTAAAGACAGATAGAAACAGAAAGATAACAGAAACGGAGACCTTTTGCTGAGTAGATCATTATGGGGTTCACGAAAGTGTACAAGTAACATAACATAGGCATGGACTCTCTTCACCACGGTGCTTGCAGTGTGCTCCCACTTGTCTGATAACTTGTGTTTTTCTCTGATGAACACATTCCGGACCAGCACACGGTCTCCGGGTTCCAGTTCGGTACCCTCTAGAGATTCCTTATCATAGCACTCTTTGTTTTTCAGTGCTCGTCCAGCCAGTATTTTACCAGCAATCTGGTATTCCCCATAAAGATTCAGTTTCCACTGTTGCACATAAGCTACCTCCAGTAGATTCAGCTGGTTCTAAACCGAGATAAATATCTACGACGACTGCAGGTGTTGTCCTCTCATTAACAAATATGGTGTGTATCCGGTCATGTCCTGGCACATATACAGTTGTAAGCGTGTGTGCGTGTCATCACTTTCACCTTTGCATGCCAATTCTTTTTTTGGTTAGGTTCAGACTGCCCAACATATTCATTGGGTCTGGGGATGATATGGTGATGATCGCGATTTTTGAAGCGATTACATAACTGAGCAACAAGTCTGCTCTCAAAATTCCGCCCCTTATCGATATGGATCTGCACAAAGGCATATTTTGTAAAATGGTCCGTCATGACCAAGATGTCTTTCATTCCTGTGTCTGGCGGTTCTAGTGTCAGAAAGTCGATACAAAGCAGTTCATGTGGCATAGTGGTTAAAATGGGTACCATGGGCGCAATTACTCGTCCTTTGGCTGTGATATTGTGTCGTGTGCATGTGTCACAATCGCGGACATGTGTCACATCACGTGCCATCCTGGGCCAGTAGAAACTTTCTCTCACTAATTCCAATATTGTGTTCTGTCTAAGGCGGCCAACTTCCTCGTGGAGTGCTTTCATAGCTACTTCACGCTATATAACGACAGATATAACTGGTAGATAGTCCTACCATTTGAGTCAATCATTTTGTGGTACAAGACACCGTTACAGATACAGTATCTCTTCCACTCGCGTAATGTAGCTCACACTCCTTTGGCTTCCTGTGTGCGGTGGTACTGATCAGGTGGAATTCCACCTAGCATGTATGGGTAGATATCTCTACTTGTATGGTCAGCTTGCTGTAACTGTTTCCATTCTTCATGGGTCACTTTAAGTAATGTTTTGGTGCTCTCTGGGAGTACATCAGCCACTGTTTGAGCATAACTCCGGGGAATGGCTCATACTAGTACCCATTGGGCAAAGTCGACTATGTAAGACTGCTGTTGCAACTTGGCTACTAATTACTTCTGGTGTTATCCAGTCCAATCATTGAGGACGCCCTTCATCGGTGGTCATGTAGCATTTTCTCGGTCAGCGAGTGTCAGCATTTCCATTTAGCGTGTTGGCCCTATAACAAATTCGGAAATCAAATTCGACTAGTCGTGTCATCCATTGATAGCCAGTATCGTCAAGTTTGGCCATTGTAGCTACGTAGACCAATGGGTTATTATATGTCAATACCTCAAAGTGTCGTCTAATTAGCCACTCTAATTCTAAAAATTCGAGTTTGTGAGCGGGATAGTTTCTTTCGCTTTTAGACAGACATCCCAGAAAGCACTGGGGTTGGCCATGGGCCGTGTGGCTCTGATATTCTGTGGCTCTGATTGGGGCGTCTGGGTCGGTTTGGGCATCCCCTTGAATCCCCTTCAATCGTATGGGCAGTTTCTAATAAAATGTGCTGTGTCACCACACTAGTAATATCCTCTCTGTGGTATATAGGCGTCCACCACTGTAGGTGGCATGAAGGGTACAGATGCACCTGTGGAGCTGGAAAGGTTAGCTGATGGTTGTGCCTTTGTAGAAGAAAGCCGAGCTTCCAGGGCTTCGAATCAACCCAACATGTGTCATACTGCGTCTTGAGAGCACATGCAAATTGTAACATCTCTTTTGTCAGGTCAGCTTTGACTTCTTTGGGGCGCTCTTCACCATCGTCTGACTCTGGTGGTGTGGTTCCCAATGTGGCTTGGTGAGCTGTTGCTTGGTGGACACGGTAGTTTGAGGTGTGTCGCTGAAGTTTTCGCCCGCACATTCAAGAAAGTATGGAGATGTTTAAAGATTCCTGGTTTTCTACTATTGATTTAAAGCATTCCTATTGGCAACTAGTCATGGCAGAAGAGGATATTGTGACACTGGTCGGTCACTACGAGTGTTTGTGGAAGTCAATGGGACTCTGTAACAGCGCAAGCAGTTTCCAGAGAGCCATAGAAAAATATCTGGCTGACATCATCAACAAATCCTGTACAGCGACATTGTGGTTTACTCACAGACATTCAATGAGTATCATCCATGAGTCGATGAAGTCCTGCAACTGCTGAGTAAGAAAAATGTGAAAGTGAAAGCATCGAAATGCGAATTCTGCAGACGAGAAGTTCACTATCTAGGACACATCATATCTGAAGATGGTGTAAAGATGAATCGAGATAAGACTGAGGCTATCAGGAATTGGCCAGTACCACGCAATGCTAAGGATGTTAAAACAGTCCTTGATGTTGCCGACTAATACTGACGGTTCATTGAAGGTTTTTTGAAGATCGGACTGTACACTAAGAAACGTGGCAAGACTGGCCTACTAGTGAGACAGAAGGCACCAGATTTTAATTAGACGCCAGAGTGTGAAGTTGCTTTTGAACCCTGGAGGATAGATTAACAACCCATTACAAATTACATACTGACACATCCTTTTTAGGATTAGGTGCAACGTTATGTCAGAAACATGAAGGGAAGACTGAGTCGTCACCTATGCGAGCAGAGGGCTGTGTGAAAGCGGAAGAAACTATCCCGCTCACAAATTCGAAATTTTGGCATTACATTGAGTGATAGTGAACAAATTCCCAGATATGCAAATCGAACGACACTTTGAGGTATTGAAGACAATAACCCATTGTTCTACGTAGCTACAACAGCCAAACTTGATGCTACGAGCCATCAATAGATGTCACGACTAGCCAATTTTGATTTTCGAATTTGTTATAGGGCCGGCATGTTAAATGGAGATGCTGACGCTCTAAGTCGCCGACTGAGAGAAGGCTACACGCCCACCTGCGAAGACGTTCTCAGTGGTTGGACTGGATAACACCAGATGTTCGTGATACAGAAGTAATGAGTAGCCAAGTTGTAACATCAGTCGACTTTGCCCAATGGTGCCTGCCATGGAACAGGTAGGAGCCATTCCCCGGAGAACACCACAACATTACCCGAAGTGACCCATGAAGAATGGAAACAGTTACGTTTATACAGCAAGCAGACCCTACAATTGATCTACAATCTATCGATACATGCCAATTGGGATTCCACTAGATCGGTACCACTGCACACAGGAGAACAGAGAAGTGCCAACTGCTTTACATGAGTGGAAGATATACTGTATCCGTAATGGTGTCTTGCACTGCAAAAAGATTGACTCAAATGGTAGGACTATCTACCAGTTATATCTGTCGTTTGAATAGCGTGAAGTGGCTATGGAAGCACTCCGCAAGGAAGTTGGCCACCTCAGAAGGACATAACTCAGGAATTAGTGAGAGCATGGTTCTATTAGCCCGAATGGTGTGATAAGCGATTGTGACAGATGCACACAACACAAGATCACAGAGTAATTGCGCCCATGGTACCCATTTTAACCACTATGCCGCATGAACTAAATTTGTATTGACTTTCTGACACTAAAACCGTCAGGGACAGAAAAGAAAGACATCTTGATCATGACTGACCATTTTACAAAATATGTCATTGCTGTTGCGACGCGCAACCAGACCGGCAAGACGACAGGTAAAGTGCTTATGGCGATGTTTATTGTCAACATTTGATTCCCCAAGCAGACTTATTGCTAAGTTATGGAATCACTTCAGTGTCCGGAAATCGCGATCATCGCCCTATCATCCCAAGAGTCAATGCATAACAGAGAGATTCAACCAGACTCTAATTGGTATGTTAGGAACTCTGGAACCTAATCAAAAGAGGAATTGGCACGAAAAGGTGAAAGTGATGACACACGCTCACAACTGTATGCGCCATGACGTGACCGGATACCATATTTTTTAATGAGAGGACAACACCTGCAGTTGCCCATAGATATTTATCTCGGTTTGGAACCAGACAAATTTACTAGAGGTAGAATGAATGCTTATATGGGAACAGCAGGCCTACCAGATTGTTGGTAAAAGTTGTCAGACAAGTGGGAGCACACTGCTTGCACCGTGGTGAAAAGAGTCCATGAAGACATCCCTGTTTATGTCATGAAACCTGAGGATGGAGCTAAAAAGTAAACCATGCACAGGAGCTAATGCCTGTGTATGCCCTGCCACCAAATCCACCAGAAAGACCCAGAAGAGTGCCTAGGGACCATCGTAACCGACGATGACGCAGGATGGTAACACATTTGACACATCATGCAAACCATTCCTCGTCAAATTCAACCTCTGATTCATATACCAGTCTTCTGATGAAATCATCGGAGTTAGACGTGATGCATATACAACCAGTGCAGATACTATGTTTGAATTGCAGGGAGAAACGCTTGTTGAGAATGAAAGAAATACCGCACCTGATAATGATCGGACTGACTCTGACATATGGTATGAGTGACGAATTACAGTCTTGACTACATGATGTCCATCCTATCAGAAGCCATATCGCTTCAGTTGCTGGTGACTATGATCAAATTCAACCAGAAACCCAACCGCTATCCGACAATGCGACTTCCAGTAAAAGTGGTGCAGAGGCCGAGAAAATACATGAACCCCCCGGAACTGCAGGTTGGTTCTGAGATTGCCAATGTCGCCAACCTAAACGAGATTTCCATTCATGAGATGTTGTATTACATTCATTCAGTAGAATAGGCTAAGTTCCTACAGTCATGTACACACACACAATTCTTCTCTGTTGGTATTTCGGAGTTCTCAGATGGTGACAGATTTGAGGATGGAGCACTCAAAATTTGAAATATTGTTCGATTGGCTACATAATTTTGATATGTCATGTGATAAATTGATGAGATCTTCAAGTGCACATGAACATACGTGATTTATACAACTTTATTGCCCCTTTGTAAAAGAAATTACATCGGTAAATGACAAAACGTAACTTTCTTCCTTTTATTTCAATGTATTTGTATTCTTTGGAATATGTTAAACAATTTCTTTTATTTTTGAATTAATTTGTAACATCAATGACATCACTAAATTGCATGAACTACTGGCTGACTGTACTGGCTGTAGAATCATGTTTCAGTTTTCAATCACACAACATTGCTGCGCCCAAATGATGTTGATAATAAGCGACTCGGTTAAATAATAGAGAGACAACATGTACTGTACTACACTGTTGTGATAGGTAATACTCATGCAAACATTTCCGGTGTAAAAAATTACTCGGCAATAACGAGCCAAAATAACTGGGAGTGGCTTACTATCTTGTCTTTCTATATCGTGTATTTGGGATTTTAAAGGTGAAATTAACAGTGCTCATTCTACAAGGGTTAATTCTGTGAGGGCGATGATAGGCATTTTCCAGGCACTTCAAGTCATTGTGAGAATACTTGATCGTCATGATGTTGATCCATTCATGAAATATTGTATTACATCCATTGTATTTACAGTCATGTACATATAGATATACTTAGTCTACCATATACATATATCTACATATAACCTGGCCATCATAAATGACAATTGACACATTATATGAACATACTTGTAATGAGGTTGCAGCTTCCACAATGATTTTTTTGTGAGCCATAAATTCTCCTGCAGGGAAAAAAAATATAATGAAACCGTTACAAAAACTTGATTGTATGCTTATAAGAAAAAATACAGAAGGTTGAGTGTTATCTTATTCCAAAATACCAGATACAATATGTGTAGTGAGATAATCCGTAGCACATAATACCGATACTAGATTGATTTGTCTGAGTGTAACTCAGTAACTGGAATAAATACTGTTGCAATTACGATAGGTCCCACCAATAACATTCATTTGTGACACTGCATCATACATTGAAGTTGAGTCTCTTGGTGATACTCCCTCACAAAATAATAATTAGTGAGCAACTTCAATTATATATATGGGTCCAGTGTTGTTGCAGAGAAGTTATTTTAAGGTAGAGATGCAGTTTACCTGACAGGTATTTCAATTAGTTAATTAGGAAACCAAGATGACCTCCCTTGTCCACAAAACTATATATTTTCGGAAAGCTTATTGTATGAATTTAAAAAAAAAATAGTATTTTTTTAAGGACACTGTAGTTTGAAATATGCACAAAATGTGCTTTTTTGGTCAAAAGTGATTTAAAAAATAATAGCTTCTAAACCATGATTATGTTTCCTGTCAAAATTGGTTTATGGGTACATCTGTTTACTATGAAGAAATCGCCGTCTTGAAAACTGTCTACCACTTGTCAATTTTGCAGGGCAGCAGCCCAAATTTCACTACTTCAAGTTTATGCATAAATTAACACCCAGGAAAGAAAAAAAATATTTTAACTACAAGAAAATTAACAACTTTGCAAAAAATTAAAAAACCTAGATAAATCTACAGCATAGCTGCACATATAGAGAATGACATTGAGCAAATACAGTCAGTAACTCTTTCACCTGGAAATGAACAAATCAACAAGACAACTTGGAAGCCCTTTTCCAAAGCAAGTTCGTGTCACAATTATCCCAGTGGAAGATCTCGGTGGCCCGAAAAACTACGAGTCGACAGATGCAAACAGATGTAAAGTGACTAAAGAAAGATCAGAAAAGTAATAACCATTGATGTCATACTACCCTGAATATTAAACTCAAAACTGTTTTTTAACATGATGAGTTAACAAAAAGACCTCGTACCTAAAAACCTTAATACCGTTCAACAGATTATGTTGGTTATGTATAACATATGACATATCTTTGCGCTTGAAAATGTTTAATATAGACAATACCAAAGTATTGAAGGATGTAAAATCTATAATTGATTACATTGTCTGAGTATCAGACTGAGTGAAGTATGTGAACCATTACGACATCTAACACTGTGAATGATTTTACATCGAAGTTCATCATCAATTGAAAATAGGAAACAACTAGTCCTAGTACACCAAGTGTTAAAATACTACAACAATGAAGAGAAGTTAAGCTTACAAACTGAAAAAAAAATATTGGTGCCACTGTAACCCATAAGAAACCATCAACATTTACCAGTAGAGCATTAACAGATATGGGAACAGGATGGAACAATTTCATCAGTATACATACGACAGACAATACATAAATCTTTAGAAACACAATGCAGTTGCAAAGAATGCTGTTACAATTACGGGCGACTAACCTCTACTCAAGTGATTTTCAGGCATGCATCACTGTATTAACAGTAAGGTCTATATTGGTCTGCTTTCTCTCTCGAATTGCTAAACTCTCATAAATTAATTACATTTGATTGTATTAATCTACTTAGGAGGCATGCACAATGCTCAGATATATCCCCTGGCCTACTGGTCCAAATATCTGTGACAATACAATTATATGCCATGACTTCGTTTGTAACAATGATTCACAGGAGCACATGACTCAAATTAACGTTATAATCTATCCATGATGTGTTACGTATAAATTGCTCTGATGCAATATTTGACCTTTTTCGGTATTACTCCATATACGGTTCATAGCACTCTTTCCGCGCAAAGTTTATTTACATTTGCACAGAAATTATTTTTCTTTCTTGTGAAGCTCCTCAAATATTAGAATTATTCTCAAATTGTTGTTGCCTTGGTTAGCTAATACTAGATTGATGAGTTTCCAACTATTGAAAGAAACAAGACTAGAATAAATAATTAATTATTCACGATACATACCGCACTTTGTTGTTTTCTTGTGAATCCAATGTCCCATTTGTTACTTCGGATGTAAACACACTAAATACACTGTCGCAGTCTTTATTACTGTGATACTAGTTATTGTCAATAGAGTGGCAACCCGTTATACCTCTTCATTAAAGTGTGTCTTCATCTACTATAGCATTTCCAATGACCATAGTTATAATATTATTTCATAATTCACATTTTTCATTTATTACATTGATAAGTACTCCACTTTTTGCTGAGTTTTTGCTTGTAGTTGACCTAGAGCCAACTATACGTAATGCTACGGGGAAAAAACGGAAATTGCGGGGCGGAGAACAAAGACGGCTGACAGGGAAGTTCGTGAGGATAATTATTCAGTTCCCGGAATTGGCACAATGTTCGGTCGTGACAACAACTCTATTAGGCGTTCTGCAGATGTCGGTATGATTTCGGAAGTACGAATGTATGTTTCCGTTATACAGTCATGGCCCGAGAACGTGGAGGAACTCGTTCAAATAAGTTATTTTTAGGTTCGACCAAACGTAAAAACACAAAATAATTGCAGCTGACCCAGCCACACTAACAATAATTATACTCTGACTGGATTGCAAGTTTTACACAGCGTTTGATTGTATAACAACACAGAACTGAATCGGACCCACGAGAGTTGTCATAAAGCGATCATGGTCCAGAGCAAAACACGTTTTGCGTGCTGCTGAGCCGTGAACCAAGCCGAATTTCTTTCGTGCTTACGAAAGTCTGGTTAATGTGTTAACAATTTGTTTTGTGGTTCACATTTACCAGATTCTGGTGCTACTTTAGGATATACGGTCACTGCAACGCGGATGTACTTGTTCGGATGATAAATGATTTAATCAAGTGTTGTAATTCCAAGCGACATACATTCCATACGCAAACGCATTAGGGCATATGATAAATCATATTAGTTGAAAAGGAAATGGTTTGTTTTTATATTGACGTAGAAAAATCGGACTCACGCACTCATTCACCAAAGTAAAGCGATCGAGGCCCAGCATAAAACATATTTTTCTGAAAATAAACCATACTCTTTGCTACTGTTCTATGAATCACATTATTAAATTACATTACCATACGATATTGCATATCAAACTCATTCAAACTCACTTTGAATATTCCGCTGCGGCTTTACATCAAACGTAATACTTTTAATTATGAGAACGTGTATACACGTACTCGTGTGTTTGATTTTATTTGACAAAATCAACTGTAGAATTCAGTTGACCCATATACAACAACAAATAGTAATATAATTGACAGGGCAGTAGTAGACGCGCCAAGCATGTGCGATATATAGTCTCATATAAACAAAGATGGCGACTTTGACTGTTGCGCAGATGAACGAGTACAAACTGATACGCTACCAAGATTTAATTAGGTATTGTGCTAGATGAATGAACAGTATCACCGGCGGTAATTAGTGAAAGTCGCGCTCAGATCGAAACTCATACTTGATTTCCATTAGAAGAGCACATTGAATTGTGGGAAAAGCAATGTTTATCAACACAAATGTCGCACATGCGCGGCGCGACGACCACCGCCTTTAATGCAATTCTTGCACAGTACTAAAATAGAATCCGGTCAAAAAACAGAATCCGTTTAAAGCATTTTGCCATATCGTTATAAATAAATTTATCAAAGTCTACAGAAGCGTCACTGCCTCACCGTTGTTTCTATTCCCAGATACAGCAGTTGAAGTGATACAAATCATGATTCGATCGCACGATTTTGTGACTGTTCCCTCCGCAAATATGTGAAGGCAGTCGGTTGGGAAATAATACCTTGAAAACTGAAGATGATGCAAATAGCTTACTATAAACAACCACTGACAGTACCCCCAAAACATGTTGCTATGAGTAGTGACCAGAGTGACAGGCACTACGTATGACTTCCTGAACTGTCTGCTCTATTATTCCTCTGTCAATGATGTTTTTGTTTAGGTTGCTCAGTTGGCTTTCAACTGTTTATCGGGTTGTTTGTCGACGTCACATGACAAACCGGATAAATATCAGCTATTTCTTTGCAAAATCTCAAGGTTGATGTCAATGCGATAATTTAGGGGGTTGGTCGTCATCACTAGAAAACAGAAAACATGTCAAAAATGGAGCCTATATCTGTGTATAGGATTGTGATCACATTATAGATGAATATATTGTTAAGGAAAACGCTTATGTTGAAGAATCAGTAAAAATAACAACAACAAAAGCAACAACAACAATTGTTTCTGCTACTACAGTGACAACTGCACTCACGTTATCAACTTAAATCTAAGGTCATGGCATTCGATAGTGTTACAAGATGCCAGGTTAAATTGAATTACAGTTGAATTGCTTGATGTAGTCTCCTTAATTTCAAGTTCGGTTGGATATTCCATTAAACTGTAATCACTATATTTAGGATATATTTATTATAGAAATACATTTACAATTATCGAATGAGAAATGTTTTGTATATCTTTCATTTCGAACAAAATTTTAAGAAATTTAGCTTCATACATTGTATTTTATATACGCTAATTGCCATCCTCAGTACACATACATATTGTACAAATAATACGCAGCCAGCGACATATAATAATACTACAATCATCAGACAGAAGTTGTTGATTATAGTGTGAGCACTTAAATGTGCAGACTGAACTAAATTAGTCTGCGTAGGTAATTAGGAAAACAATTGATTCAGTTATGAGACATCTGTTTATTTCAACAACAGATGTTTTACGATTCGTAAATATAATAAAATACCACCACTGGATATTTGTGAAACAATTGGTGGGCTGTCTACCTGAAAACAAGAGGTATTTTTACCAGGTAAGGGTCTACGTTGTATCGTGTTTAGGCGCATACATTTAAGAATGTCGTTGTACTCACATGTGGACTGTTGCTGTATATTTCATAATCCACTTTATTCTTAATGTTTTGGCAAAATAGTATTGTTTTCCATTAATCACACATATTCATTTAGTCCATTAACTACACATTTCCCCTTCTACATTGAGTCTTAAATTACAACCAGAAATGTATTGCACAGATTGAAAAATAAACTTCCGCAAATTTTATAATTATCAGGTGGTTTATAACTATTCGCCGTAATGTACAAAACCGATTAATGTATTTTTTTCTTGCGTCACAGTCATGGAAGCATTGTGGAAGATATCTTTTGTGTTCTCAGGAGCTCTGTTGGGTAAGAAATGCTTTTATTTTAATTACCAATTTAATAAAATCAATCAATATTAATAATCAACGATAATCAGACACACTGCGCATTGACGTGAACTGTCATAATTAACCTTCCCCGACGTACAGGTACAGCATAATAATAAATTAACTCTTTATAATTTGTAAGATATGTATTAGCTGACATAAATAAATCCACAAATATGTCTGCTTTGAATTGTGGCACTAGACACCAACCCGACATCTATTCTATATCCTCCATCTAGGATCCACTGTGGCACTCATACACTGCGACGTTAAATTGTTAGATAGATGTTACACTGTCCCAGACTACTCTCTGGGATGGACGGAAGCACGGATCAAGTGTCAAGAACTTGGTGGTGACTTGGCTGTTCTTGAGAGTGAACACGTCCGTGATGCGGTCAACGTACTGGCAACAAGGTAAACACGATAGCATTAACATTGCACATAGTTTGAAATAACAATGTGTTGACCAAGTATATACACCAATGAAGATTCTATGCACATTTTCAGTGTTCACGGTCTTTGGCAAAATTGCAATATTGTTGCGCCAGGGAGTCATATTATTTCGAACCAGAAATACATCGACAATTTCAAACTGGACATGAAAATGTGAACGATCATACAAATACTTATATAATTGAACAAGCACTCAAATGGCATCAACTGTCGACCTTCCATTTTGAATTGATGGTCAAATTATTGATTAGTATCAACATATATCATGAATAATGATGATTAACGCACATCTTCTGATAATAATGGCATGTACTTGGATTCATTTAATAATGTAAAAGTATTGAATCGTGGTCTATATTTACCATGTTTTGTGATAACATTATTATGTGTCTAATATAAAAATAGCAATAAAGTACAATTAACCTGGTTTAGTAACACGGAGATAAATACACATATCCTAGAACAATTATATAGAACATACTTTCGCATGAATCAGCATAAACCAACCAAACAAAGTGGAAATGCGGAATATAATAATTGAGGCCTAAATCTAAACTATGCAGTAAATACAATGTGCAGCCAAGGCGATGTATGCTGACATGTTCCTAGCATTAACATTTGGCTTTTATTTCCCATCACACTCACCTGACTACTTTTAAGACTTCATATAGTTTATGGCTACCACATAGGAATACAGAAGCACTCGTAACAGACGTAATAATACGTACGTATCATTCATGATAAATCAATAGTGTCGATGAAATAAGAACATGTTTTAACTCTGATTTGAAAGATAGTCTATGATCTATATCTTTAAGAAATAAAAGGAGAGTGTCCCAGTGCTTGACAGAGGCACACGTTATATTATATTTAGTAAGAACCTCGTTTGATAATTGGGGTGTTCCCATTGGAGGATGTTTTTGTTGGTTAGTGATGTGGTTGTTGGTTTAAATAATCACTGATATCATGGGCAGTGTGTTTATTTTTTTAAATCAAATATGAAAAGGCATCAATGAAGTTAACTAAGTTTATTTAGTTCAAGAATACCAAGTTGTCGAAATAGGAAAGCGGAGTGTGCAAGGTACTAGTAATAAGCGAAGGTGTTAAGCCGGACCATCTTTTTTTGTAACCGACAAAGGGGCATTAGTGATGTGGGACATTTCCCTCAATTTTTTCCCACGTCACGGACGAATCAATTGTCACGGCTAGGTATGCAGTCTGTCCATGGTGAACTATCTAATTGCAATCTGCCTTGAATGTTAGTTGGTTTGGGAGAGTTTTAAAGATTATATAATTTGTTTTCTCTATACTAATTGTACGCTTCTGTGCTTTGCACCAGTCATACACATTGGCTAAATTGTCATTAATAGAGTTTAAGTTCTATTCATTTAAATAGTATCATCGGCAATAAGTCAAAAATCGAAGTAGTCTGGTGATGTATTAATGTCTTTAAAGGGGAAACTTCCAAGCCCAGGGATTGCACCAAAGAATCATGGGACACTATTGTTTATGTTATTTACAAAGTTAATCTAGTTTTTTGTTATCTATTGTAATTTTAATACAGAAAGTAAATTTGATGTGAGATTAGGTTTAACTGGAAGTGCCCCTTTAATGTAGATATGATATCGATATGGCCCAAAGACACAACCTTGGGGGACACCGCACTTAATCGAATTGAGGAGCGACGTGCAACCATTAATACCTATCGGCGGATTTCAAGACAGTTTCGAAACCGAAGAATTGGAAGACCCTTTATCCAATAGTATTTTAGTTTGTGATATCATGTTCTTCAGTATATAAAGCTAGTTTGAGGTCAATAAAGATACCAAACGATTTACCTAAAATGCCCTGTCCATGTTATAAGCGATGGTAGAAATAAGACCTGTCAGGTTAAAATTTGACCAGTACTTTTTCGAAATCCATTTTGAGTGATTCAACTATTTCGCTAAAACAATGGTAAAATTGAGATTGGCTTATTATTATTGACATACAAAGCATATCCCTTTATATATAGAAGTGACTTTTGGAAACTCAAATGGATCTGGAAATTTGCCTTGGGTCAAAGAACAATTTATGACGAACCTCTACTAAATTCTGGTAGCGATATGGAGAATTCATCGCGGCATTGGCAGTTACGTCTATCATTATAATCTATCCATAGTGTGTTGCGAATAATTTACCCTGGCATAATAATTGATTCATCTTAATTCGGATGTAATATACCGACTTTATGGATCAGTTCACCAATTGGATTCTTTGTTACTGTGACACTAATTGAGTGGCAATTTGTTCTTTTCATTAAATTGTATCTTCATCTACTGTTGCATTTCTAATGACTCTTTTCACATGTACAGCAGTATTTCACAATTCTTGTATAGACAAGCACTCCACGTTTTGCTCAGTTTTTGTTTATAGCTGGGTCAACTATAGATAATGCTATCTTCGGAAAAACCAGAAGTTATGGAGCCGCAAATTATGGCTGACAGGGGAGTTCGTGAGGGTAATGATTATTTGGTGGCTGAGTTTTGCACAATGTTTCGGCGTGTCAACAACTCTATTAGACATTCTGCAAAAAATCGGTATAGTTTCAGAAGTACGAATGTATGTTTCTGTTATACAGCCACGTCTTCTAGAATGACGGTCTCGTTCGAGCGTGTCTCGTTCGAGGTACAAACAAACACAGGAACAGGCAACAAAGCAAAAATAAAATAATTGCAGATGACCCAGCCACACTAGCAAGTACTATATCCTGATTGGATTACAAGTTGTGCACAGTATTTGTTTGTATAAAGGGCCCAGAGAAAACACAAATCAAGCCGATATTCTATTAACGAGAGTCCAAGTAATTTGTTACGTTTTGTGGTAAATTCTCAAGAGCAACGTTTTTATATGTACATCTATACCAAAACCCGGTGCCATATACGGTCTAACAAACTAATTTATGAAGAAACAAATCAGGACTAGTTTGGACAATGTTTTGTACGCCTTGGCATTCATCGACAGTCTGCCGTATTTTTTTGTAAATTCAAATAATAATAATCAAATGCCGTTTACAAAATACAGAAGCCATCTCAAGTTAGGTCCAGGCTTCTACTCGCAAGTATTGGTTATTTCAAAGACTACAACTGAGACTACAAATGGCTGTGTCCCGTTCTGGACTTAAGCAGACTAAATCAGTATGAGCTACCTGGAAACGCAGAGCACCATAATATTCTCCATGCTCTGTTTCTACTGCTTAGCCTTGCTAGATTTGAGTGATACTTACCAGCACATACCGATACACCCAGTGAGTCAGCGACACCCTTGATTCGCCCAGTTGGGCCAAGTGCAAACACTTGATGTGGGAAACAGTCTTCCTATTCACCCTTGCCTCAGATAGGCGTCAGGATGAACTAAGTCCAGAACCAGGCACAGCCACTTGTGGTCTCAATATTTGCGAGTATTTGTGTATAGTTGGTAAGCAAACTATCTACCTCCTATCCGATTGCTCCCGCTTTGCAGGGTTCCCTTAGTTGTGCCCCAAACAGGGGCTGGTTCCAGGGGGATGGAGATTGCATCATGATTTTGTAACCATGTATCGCCACCTGGAGAGTCCAGGGATCAGTTAAACGCTTCCTCTGAACCAGTGCGAGAGGGATGTGTGGGTTCGGCGGTTCTACATCGGGTTGATCTCTCCTCTGCCAGGGTGAGACTCCGCAAGGCCTGTAGAAGTCGATAGGTACTGACTCTGCATCCTGCTGAACATGTGTCCATCCTACTTGTCGCTTCTGAAGCATCAAACCTGCTTCCCCTGCAGCTGGATAAGTGACCCATGAGGATGAGGGGGAGGCACCACCTGGTTCCTTCTTCCTGAGGGGTGCGTTTCCCATTCCCTCTTGCCTCCTGGCTACTTCTGACCAGTGGGTGCCAACTTTGGGCGTTACATTTTCTCAGCTTAGGGTCCTTACTGTCGCTTGCCCTTGTCAGAAGCCAAACTGGCTCGCGGGTCTCACCTGTGCCATCTGGTCAGTTGGATCCCGAAGCACCGAGACTGCTCCTTCCATACTCAAAATAGAAGAGGGTGGGGGAGTTCCAGCCGTCATAACTGTTGCAGTTGTGCGTCCAGTGAAAACAGCCAAAACTGCATTCCGCTTTACAGAGGCAGCCCCTGCCACGAGAGACAGATAACACTGCAGAATATCCCGCTTAGCCGTGTGGTGTCCCACCAATGGCTGTGTCTGCTGGTCTAGGAGGTTTGTGCATTCCATCATTGGGACTTCAGAGTGCTGGGGGCGCAAAACAATTCGTTCCAGTGGGCTGGCCATAACTTGAAGGTTGGGGGTCGCCACTCTGCTCTCAGTCCTTGGATTGTGTCCGACTAACCGGTCAAAATATTCCATGAATGCCGCCACCCCTTTTTCCGTCCCACCGAACCCAAACCATTTGTGGTACTGGGGTCGGGGCAGAACCGAAGGTTCCGATCCAGGTGCGTGATTTGACTCCAGACTCTGCTGGCTCTGGTCTCAAACACCGCTTGATGAGGTAGCGCTTGGTCCAGCAGAAAAGGTTTAGCATAACATTTATCTACCCTAAGAACTTAGGCCTTTATTCTGCGGGAACCAAGGTTCACCCCTCAACACCTTCTGTGCGTCCTTTCTACGTCCAGAACTCGGCGGGATCCTAAGCAATACTGAATGCAGGACTCTGGATCCCGGAAGTGACAGTCCTACCGGGAGTGACTCTTTCAGGATCAAGGTTGGGGGTGGAGGGTTGGGGTGAACATCAGGGTCACTAGGATCAATTTTCCCCCTCCCCCAAGGCGTGGCTCATGGAGTCATTACAAGGAACATACTCCGAGTGGCCGCCCGAGGTTGCACATATAATGATACAATTTTGACGGCCATTCTGCTTTTATGAAAATGGAATTTTTGTTCAATCGAATGTTTCACAATCACATACATTCACCGAACCATATCGCAGCAACTTGAATATCTAAAAAATAGTTATATTTTCCATGTTGTAAAAATGCACCAACTGGCAATTTTGAATATACGCAAATTAGCTATATTTCGGAAGCCTAGATTTTTTGTCAATCTAGGCATCTCCCCGAAATTTATTGTGAAGAAATTATTTCTGTTGCAATTTCAGATGGGTCAAACCATAAATTGATTGGACTATTTGGGAAATTAACTATTATATTCATAACTTACCCGTACCAACCGTTGTATTAACATTATTTTCACTGATATAGCCCCATTCACTTTTAGTGACTGTGTCAATTAGCAATGTATGAGGTTTACAGATCATAACTGATTGTTCGGACAGTACTCATTATGTTACATACGAACAGAGTGGCAGCTACAAGCAATAAAACCGTTCCCATGTCGCACAGGGATCTGGGAAATTGATGACTAGTTAATCAATAAAGCATGTAAGATCATAGTATCTGACAGCTCACGAGACCCGTCAACTATAAGGTATGTGACAAATCACGTGTTTCTAGTTCTCACTCGATAGTCACCACATACATCCTAAACTACTTGTAGTTCAATGTGCCAACTAAAATGTATGATGTTTCATTTGACACAATGGTGAATATCCATATAGTTTACTTGATCATGATTGATTCAAGTGGCTGGATTATTTATTTCGGCAGCATGGCAACCGAGAAACGTACTATTGCAGGTTCCATTCACCCTGTCAAAGTGTGCATTTCTTCGTATAGTTTAGTTGTGTGGTACGAATTTGAATACATCCCAGATAGTCTAAATACACACGTAATTAGCTTTCAATCGGAGACTATGCGCTATTCAATTTAGCTTAGTGTTAAATACATATATTCACACTCACTGGGACTGTTAATAACCAATGTACTAAACCATGTATGTCTACATCTTGTGTCGGGTGACATGTTGGACAGGTGATATTTCTGCTGTTTGGAGAGTGTTTGAACATGATCTGTTTTATTTGGATGAAAGTATGAGCTTGGTGAATGTATGTACATGTTAACTGTTCGGGAACAACGAAATCACCTTGTCAACGGCACTAAGAAGATGTCATTCTGTTCGCATGGACAATTCAGTCGTGTCATTGTTTGGCAAACTATGTCCTTTGTTTAGGATACAGCTATACAATAGAATCTGGGAGAATGCTCGGTGGCCCACCAATCAAAAGCGGTGGAATAACCTAGCCAGATGGACAAGTAAAAAGGCGTCTAAATCATACCTCGTGGCAGTCATTTACTACTGGGGATCCCTCCATGCAGCACGGGATTCCAGGGAAGAACGTGACGAAGTGTGTGCTATTGGATGTTGGTTGTTCGCCGGTAAAGACGAAGAGTACATTGAAGATTGACTCTCCACAGTTTGAAACATCTGCCTTGGTGTCAGACGACTACATGTACCGGAATTGCCGATGTCGGAAAACTACAGTGAAGAGTAACACTCTGTGTGACCACATATTGGAACGTCGGACTTTGCGTCAAGAGACTGGTTAGTAACAGGTCCCACAAACACATTAGAATAGGCGCATAGTTGTTCCGTGTGTTTGTTTCGCATATTTAGGTCTTGTTCCAAATGCATGTAGTCTTTGCGAATCGTAATTAATTTTAAGTAGCGTATTTACAACAGAGATAGGCCACTAGTCACTTCATGTCCTCGTATGTATTATTAACCTAATAAATGCGGTTAGTTTGACCGTGAAAAGTATTATATTGTCTGTGTCACCATTACAAAATCAAAACGACAAGATGTGGGATGAAGAATCTATCACTCCATCGTCGGACACCATTCCACCTTGGGAACCCAAGGCCTTGATCAAGCTTGGAAATCCGCCAGGTGCGATTGATCAGTACACCTATACATTATGTGTTCAGACGCGAGCACAGACAAAAGTAAAACCTGCAAACAAACTAGTTGTGCTGAACTTGATAGCGAGGATTATACTAACAATGCTAACAAATAAAACCTTGATAATCCCTTTCAAACATGCTGAAACAGGTAAAATTAATCAATGTGGGAAGAGTGCCCAAGCAAAATTTCAGACAAAGGGAAATCTTTTGTATCGCTTGTGCATGGCAAAAAATAATAGACAAAAAATAAGCCAGCTGGTGGTTCCTGAACATTTAAGAAGGCAGGTCATGAGAGTCGACCATGACTCAATTATGGGTGGACATCTCGGTACTCAGAAAACAATTGACCGTATACATCACAATTTTATTGGCAGAACTTGCATGCAGATGTAAAACGTTATTGCCAATCGTGTGTCAACGCACAATTCCTAAAGGTAAGGTTGGTAAAGTACCGCTGGGAAAAATGCCATTGATTGGCATCCCATTCCTCAGGGTCAGAGTAGATCTTGTGGGTCCTTTTAAATCTCATAATCCTCGCAAATTCCAATATATTTCGGTGTTGGTAGATTATGCCACACGATATCCTGAAGCAACACCTCTTAAGAATATCCGGGCGGTTACCGTGTCCCTTGTAGATATTTTAATAGAGTAGGAATACCTCGTAGATCCTTTCCGACTTGGGGACTCAATTTATCTCAGAGGTCATGGCCGAGGTCACTCGACTGTTAAGTATTCGTAGGTTAACCACTACACCGTCCACAGTGCGATGGTCTTACAGAGAAGTTCAATGGCACTCTTAAGCGTATGCTTGTGCGTATGTGTGAAGAACAGCCCAATGATTGGGATAGGTTTATAAACCCTTTGATTTTCGCATATCGAGAAGCACCCCAAGCCAGTTTGGGCTTTTCACCCTTTGAACTGTTGCATGGTTGTGAACTGTGAAAGGCCCTATTGCAATACTGCGTGAACTTTGGACAGAGGAAAATGTAAACTCTGAGGATAAGCTCACCTATCAGTATGTCTTAGATTTGAGAAATAGCCTTGAAGAAACTTGTAAAATGGCACAAAAAGAACTTCAAAAAATTAGTGACGTTTATCGCCGACATTTTGATAAATCAGCAAAACCGAGAGAGTTCCAGGTGGGTGATCTGCTATTGTTACTCTTACCTACAGTGAGTGATAAATTGCACCTACAATGGCAGGGACCATTTCCTGTTGTGGAGAGGCTGGGAGAAAATTATTATAAGATTATAAAAAATGGAAAATCAAAACTGTTTCATGCAAATATGCTAAAAAAATACCAAGCAAATTTGACACAAATGATTCTGGTGTACTAACGCAGGTAAATGTTAGCTTGATTGATAGTCAGCCACATGAGCATGGTATTGGGGGACCCACTACAGAGTTCTCAGAATTAGTGGAATTGCTCCCCATAATGGGCAAACAAACAATAAAAGATGTTCATATAAGTGATGATTTAACACACATTCAAAACCGAGAGGTGATGAAAGTATTGTATAAATAGTATTGACTGATATACCTGGACGTACGCATGCAATAATGCATGATATAACAGTGATTACTGATGAACCAATTAGAAGTTCTTATTCACCTCCTTTGGCGGCACGAAAAATCATTGTTAAAGAAATCAATGACTTGTTGGATCTTGATGTGATTGAAATATCTCAATATCTTAATTCGTCTCCTATTGTCTTGGTAAAGAAACAAGATGACACTGTCCGTCTATGCAATGATTTCCGCAAGTTAAACAAAATCACTGTTTTTGATGGAGAGCCGATGCCCAATCCAGAAGAATTATTCGCTTGCATAGCAAAATACAATTATTTGAGCAAACTTGACAATACAAAGGGTTTTTGGCAAATTCATTTAACTGAAACGGCTAAAGAAAAAAACTGCATTCCAAACACCTTTGGGTCATATGGAGTATAAAGTTCTTCCATTTGGGATTGTAAGTAGTCCGGCTGGATTTTCAAGAACGATGCGAATAATTCTTGATGGTTTAAAAGATCAGGTAGTAAATCTTGTAGACGATATTTGTGTGTATAACCACACCTGGGACAATCATTTGAAATCACTGGAGACCGTGTTGAAACGACTGGAACTTGCTGGACTTACAGCAAAACCAACTAAATCTTTCATTGGGTATACTAAGTTAGAGTTTTTAGGCCATATTGTGGGTGGAGGAAAACTTGAAATGATGAAATTAAAGGTGGATGCATTGCTAAGGGCATAGCCCCCTACTACTAAAACACAGGTCCGAAGCTTTATAGGCCTTTGCTCATATTATAGAAAATGTGTCCCAAACTTTGCATCTATTGCGGCTCCTTTGCATGACCTGACTAAGAAAGGTCAGTCTAAGCTAGTAAAATGGGAACCTATACACCAGAATGCGTTTGTACAGCTAAAACAAACTTTGAGCTCCAAACCCATCCTGCTGCTTCCAGATATGAACAAAACTTTTGTGCTTAGAACGGATGCTTCCCAGGGAGGGTTGGGGGCCGTGTTATTGCAATACACCAATCACATCGCATTTTCTGTTGCATATGCAAGTCGAAAACTTAGTGATCAGGAGTGTAGATATTCAGTAATTGAAAAGGAATGTCTAGGCATTATCTGGGGTTTACAGAAATTTCGAAAAATATTTGTTGTTGAACCAGTTTTGAATAGAAACAGACCATCAACCCTTTTTGTATTTAAATAGAGCTAAAATTCACAATGGTCGATTGATGCGGTGGGCGTTCTATCTACAGGTATAGAATTGTAGCCATAAAAGGTTCACAAAATCTTGGGGCGGACTACCTTTTTTCATGTATTCACACCACACTACTACTGCGTTCTACAACTACGAGATACTATGATTGTAGTTTCTGGCTTGGTTTCAAGAACCCACACAAGTTGGAATATCTGCATTATTTTGCATTAATTGGTTCACACTAGTCTCATCGCAATTTTCTGGCCAGTTTATGAAAACAGATGCAGTGATCTCTTGACACACCCCAAGTGGACTCTTCACAGTTTTTTGTACTTCCCTAGCGTCAGTTTGATTTTCTTTGAGATGTCACATTGCTTCCAATCATGCAAATACAGGAACTGTAATGGATAATTTAGGGAGTCCACCATTGACAAGGTTGATGTTTGGTTAATGTTCTCTTGATGGAAGTTGTCAAGTACACTGCCAAATAAAAGGGTTTTCAATTTGTTGTGATTTTGACTTTCTTTCCTTTCGTGAAATATGTCGTTCCGTGTATATTCAATTATCTTCATTCATATTCCTGCATCTTTGCTCCTGATTACGGTTTACCATCTCCTCATCTTCACTGTTATCGTCTTTATGTATAGTGTTGAATGCTGATTGTACCAACCTTATGATGCTGAACTGTATATGGTCAAATTTTGTTTTAGTCAACCTTACTATCACGAGGCGTCTGGATCGTACTTTAAGAAGCTAATTATGTATTGTTTACAGACTCAATTGTGTATTTAATTATTGTAATGTATTACACATTACACACACGATGTAATTATGTATTTATTAATTTATTGTCATCGTATAAATTGATAACGGCTCAAAGGTAGGATCTACAGCCCAGCATTTGAATGAAATAATGAATGAAGTTTATTTCACTATAAAACATACATTAATAATATACAAATGAATTTGATAAATAAACAACTGAATAAATATATATTTATGTATATTGCCTATAGTGAGAATCACGGAAATCCGTGACTCTTGAAAAAAAATAAACAAAATAATAATTATTAATAAATTATATACATAGTACTTAGTTTTGTAAATAATTATACATAAAAAACAATGTTTTTTCCTAAATCTCTACACAGTAAGAAATTTGGGGAAGAATTAACGAATTATACAGAAGGAGAAAAATTTATCTAACAACATAATGCCGAATCTGTGAGATAATACCCATTTTCCCAGGGCTTAATTTAGTTAGTATATCTATATAGAGTTTCTACACTTAATTGCAGTCAATTGTTGCCCCTAAATAGTGTGTGGAACAAAAGCCCTCTACTGGTGACCCAAATTGATCTCTGTGGTAATTGTTCTCTGTGGTGACTTATAGTCATCGAGTTTGTTTTTGTTTCTAAATAGTAACTTGGTCAGCATTGCACCATTCATTAATATGAAGGAAATATATTTAGATTGTCAGCAAAAAAACGAAAATCAAAAAAAATTGCAGGAATTTATAATATCATTGGTATAAACTAAAACTACAATAGGGCCTAAAATCGATCCATGTGGTACACCACACTTTATTTCCTTGAATGAAGATAGTGTGTTATCAATGTTGACAAATTGTTGTCGATTGGAAAGGTAGTTTTCAAACCATTGTAACATGAGACCTGGACTAAAGTTTTGGAAGTCATATTTGTAAATGCCGCTTTCTTGTATAAAACATATTTTACGTAACTTTTTAAGGATACCAAATAAAATGGTGACCAGTTTAGTATGATAGAAGTCGTGTACAGTTTTCAAATGGAGGGTCAAGACTGAGTATACGTGATTCCGGCGTTTCATAATAAATGCTTTCTATCAATAAAATGATATTAATCAGTTATGTCTAAGTCATATCTTCGTTAAAGACCATTAGAATATTGTGTATGCAGTGTGCATGCTTCGGCCCCCCTTTACCGTATTCCACAACCGATGCAAATCCACAAGATCTGTACACACTCCTACCATGTCATACTCTGTATAGCTATACTGAGTGTTTTTAAATTAAACTGAATAGTGTATTTTTGTCGAAAAATAGTGTACTGGGTATTTTCATCTTATCATATTAGGAAACGCGAATTCCAAATATGGAACGGTTACGCGCGTACGCGTCCTATGATAATAAAATCACAAACTTGGCTGCCTGCAGAAGTTTGCTAAACAAAATGTTTTGGATTTCGGCATTCTCATGAGGAAAATATGTATAATAATAAGGTTATTACATGGATACTGCAAAATATACGCGGTCGACCGACGCGCATGCTCCCTGTACTGTCTTTGTACATATTTTGTAGTATCCCCTTAATAACCTCATAGTATGCAAATACAATTCTTGTTCCTCAATATATCTGGATTGTTTTTTTTGTTTTTTTAATTTAAATATTTTTGTGCCAGGCGACAGTTCCGGACATTGAATTTCACTGTTGTCTCTCCTGACTTTTTTGTATGTGAAAATTGCAAGTGCTAGTGCATTTTGCCACATAAATCATTTCCTGTTTGGGACTACGTGACAGGGCTGTGCGGCCATCTCCCTATCAAATGGCAATTTAATGCGCTATCCTGGCGTCAACCAGTAGAATTTGAACTTGGGTCTACCGATCATGAGTAGTAATATATCTGGATTGTTGAAAAACCCGAGTAGCAGTGTTGATTGTCTGGATGAAATTATATGCATTGAGAAGAATGAAATAGTAGCAGGTGCGGTTTAATGTGTAGTGTCAATATTGACGTCACAAAGGATGATGCACTTTTCATCCATAGCTTTAACTGGGATAGGTATGCTTCTGTAAATGCGTTCCTGATAAGAGATGCGAGAGAGAGAGAGCTGTGAATGTATAAAGCTACACCCCCATCGTGAAAACTGTCTCTATTACAAGTGATTGCATTATATTTTGGCAAGTTAAAAAGGATTAAACCATGTTTTACCAAGAGCTAAAATAAGAAACAAATTTTGATTCAATAAATTGAAATATGTAACAAAATATTTCGAAATGTTTTGAAGAAGGAATGAATACTGAGATGTAGAAAAGAGTAGGCATGTAGTAAAATAGATGAATTTCAATCTTCGGGGGAATAGTAAATGCAATTATAATTATATTAGGACTCACAATTTGTATTCATTGAACGAGGGTGTTATGACTGATGTTACCTTAATTATGTTAGGATATACGTTGGGCAACTTGCAAGGACGAGATTTTCAGAGCGAGCGATCCCGACTCTTTTCGTGTTTCGCACTAGGATATTTCCATTATCAGTCCAGAGATACTTCCATTTGCCTGAAAAAGTTTCTTGCCCTTCTAAGTTAGTTGTTCATTTATGTAAATTTTGATCAGATGTTGTTTTGGCGTGCATATCCTTCTTTTCCTTGTACTATTGACTGTGGACTCTCCGACGCGTGGAACAGACGATTATGTTGGATATTGCTTGCTCACTATTACGTGGAAGTCGATGGCTGATGCTGATGTCGTGTTCGGAAACATGTACTCCCACGGCTTCGGCTACATAGATGACTATGTCGTCAATCAGTTTCATCTTCTTTTTCTGGTATTACCTGGATTATTAGGTTGTTACGTCTAGTGTATTGTTATAGTGATTCATTCTGAGGCCCGTTGAACTCTACTCTGTTGTGATAAGTTGTTCTAATAGTGATTTGTTTTCGCTGTGGAGTTGTTTTTTAAATTCGTCGAAGAAAAGTTCATGAAGTTTACGGACTTTTGCACTACACACAATGTAGATTGTATAGTCCACTATGAGAGGACACCCACAGAGTGACTCACACTCGACAGGAGTTTTTTCACCGATATTATGGGATAGACAAGACAATAGTACTGGAAATGAAATACACACACACCAAAATATATATTGTCTGCCATCTTGCCTTTGTCTCCAGGTTTGCTTGTCTCCTCGGGAGAGGAACAATTGGCACAAATGCAAGTTTTCTTGGCATAAACGAATACTTCTTGCTTCACCACAGTCCTCGCACTTCATCGTTAGAATGAACCTTGCAAAAATGTAGAATAATTACTATAATGCAATGGGTTTCTCCTCCTTTAAAAACAAATTCCTTTTTTATTCTGTTTTATTTTAATATTCATCTACTTATAGTGGCGTCAAACTTTGGATTGGATTACGTAAACCACATGGTAATATGAGACCAGTATGGGTCGAAAGAGCGATTCCATACAATGAGAAGACAGCTTATCCCTGGGCACGATTTCTAGCAAGCGACGCTAAGTGTGTAATCGGTGTAGGTAACAATGAAAACGTCTTTGAATGGCAGTTTTCAAATTGCCAAAATGCTGAATCATTTCTGTGTGAATTTGCAGAATCAGGTAAGACAGAATAATTGTTCATAATTTACCTGTATGTCACTGAGCTCAATCGTAACAGGATATAGTAACGGATCATGAATACTCGGCTTTATGTGCATTGCAGTTTGTAAGGTCAGGGGCGGTTTTCTTTGGGGATGTTCACTAGAGTTGTGTAGAGAGGTGCGAGCCTATTTTCAATAGTGAAGCACGTTGCTGTAGACGTGAATTCAAATATTTATATCACGAAGTACGCATATAATTAAGGAACTGCAAATAGAATACATATTGCGTTTTTCTAATACGATGCATTACATACAGTAAATAGAAATCCTGATGAAGCCAAATCTACTAGACGGGCCCATAGTAACCCATCCATTGATGATATTCTACGAATCAATCGAAATTTGAGTGAGTAATTAACGAGCTTCTTTTGTTGTACTAAAAGTATTATTGTATGGAGTAATGATTTCGAAAGACTCTCATTGTAATACTTATAAATTTCGATTGCTGAACAAAATTGTCTAACAATTTTTACCCGCATCTATTCAATATATACAACGTGAAATCAACTACAAACGAATACATCAGATAATTTATGAACGAACATTTTTATCAGAACATTTTTGGATACAACTGCCTTAAGTTATCATTTGAAAGACACAACAATTAAAATCTTGTAATAAACCAATCGGTGCTATATATTATAGGTCGAAGCCTTTTTTTACAGACTTATTTCAAGGTGATATAAAGCTGACAGAAGAACAACAAAGAAGACATAATGCAGGAATGCCCATCTTGTCCAATCATGAGTAACTATAATTGATAGTGTTCCGTAAACAAGTATGTCACTACAGATACACTACTTCTGTCAGAGTGTGCGCCTATGATTATGAAGTCGACACAACACAACACAACCTAATGCAATTTGTTCTGCTTTCAGAAAAAGAGGAATCACAAATAATACCGACTTGTATTGGACTGATACGGTTATTCATTTCGTATTTGATAGGAACCCTCCCAATGCCAGTTCATTAGGTAAGTCGATTCATGAAAATATACTTGTAGATGATACGATACAAGATACACCAAAGTATAATAAGTAAAAAATAAAAATTGTCGTATATGTAAGCAGTTAAAATGGTCAAAATTTACTTCATGTTAAACACTAAAATAGTTACGCCAATTCTCGTCACTAATTTCAGCAAAGTTCATTTGAGTCAAAGCATGTCCGAGAAATAGTTAAGGACACATTGTATTTAAACATGTCGCCATTCGGTCATTTTTAAGAAAACGACCGTAACTCATCATGTGTGATGTTCATTCAAAGTGCGGATGAAAAAGTTGAGGACAACGTTGATTTAGTGATTTTTAAATACATTCTGATAATAAATAACTGAAGATATTTTTAAACAAAATCTGTGAATATGTATCTAAAAACAGATTTGGCTACTTTCTCTTTCATTTTATAATTGACGAATAAAATATAAACATTAGAAGAATAAAAAGCTAATGATTCACGGTGTAAAATAAATACAAATGTTCCTTTATTTGCGTAGACGAAAATGGGAGGAGAATCGTACGGAATGCATTGAAATATCTAGAAGAAGCAACAATGGCATGTATAAGATTCAAGGAAGGTGTGGCAGACGATTATATAAGTATAATCAATGGGGACGGGTAAGATAATTCTTTGGTATTATAATACTTCGACTTGAATAATCGTGATAATCGGGTGGTATATCTGCCTTTTATCTGATAAGATTAGCTGAGGGTGTGGAAATAAAATAGCTTTGTAATCGTTAATCTTACAAAAGATGCTGGTCATATATTGGAAGAATCGGTGGAAAGCAGGAGTTGTCACTTTACGACGGAAACGACGGATCGTGCTTAAGGGATGGAATTATAAAACACCAAGCTCTTCACGCCTTAGGATTTTTCCACGAACATTCGCGATACGATCGAGATGACTACATTGAAATCCAATGGGACAATATAAAGCCTGGTAAGTTACAATCCCGCAATACACGTATGTACACAATAACGCATGAGCAATCTCCTGGTTCTGAATAAATTATGTTAAGTAATATGTGATTATATATTTCACTGACAGAGTATGAGGGTAACTTCTGGAAAGAGTATAACATGGATCTTCAATCCACTATGTACGATTATGGTTCAATTATGCATTATGGTCTATACGACTTTGCCATAGATCCTGCATTACCAACGATGGTTTTGCTTCAGGAATATGATGGAGAAGTTGGTCAAACTAATTATATTAGTTGGACCGACTATTACGAAGTTAGAACTATATATAAATGTGATACAGGTATGTATGTTTAATTACTTATGATCGAACACGCAACACGCGATTAGAACTCACGAATAAGGCATTGCCATTATCTTCGCAGTATTTGACGCTATGAGGCACAAGACTGTATAACAAAACCATTATCAATGTCAATGCTCTTTTCCGCTCATTTCCTAAAGGTTGTCATGCAGTAAACATGTTTTTTAAAGATGCATTGTTTTGTTTCGTCCATATTAAGAATCTTGATACCATCAGTGTCACGTGACTTCAGGTTTCTTACAGAAACTATTTGATTATATCTCGGAATGATATGCTAGGTGGTAGATGTCCACATCTAGCAGGATGTGCGCTAATTCCGACATTAACTTTTGGCTGTATACCCAGATATCTATGTCTCGTATGTTCAACTAAATGTTGAGTAATGTAATGTTTTGGATTTGAGTTTTACCTTGTACAATTTCTGTTGTTGTGATTGCGATATCATATTAGTTTTTCCATGTTGTAATATTATGTTTGTTAATTTGCCAGTTAAATGTTTAAGCAACAATAATATTATGTTTCCTTTGTTCTGGACTAGTATGGTCAACGTGGGAATCCTGGTCAGACTGTACAAAAACATGTGGGAGCGGCTCTCGAACTAGGCACAGAAGATGTTGGAATTATGATGTGCCATGTGGGGGTCCTTCTTTTGAAACCCGTTTTTGTATGATAGCAGATTGTCCACAGTTTATCGGTAAGTAACACTCAAATACACTATTCAAGGCGCATGTTAAATTGGAATGTTATCAATTACGGTCAAACTTAGTTCTTCTCGATCGATCATAATCCTTTATGTTAGGACTTTGTATACACTGCCTTTGTTGTTATATGCCGTCACAGGACGTGTATAGATAGACCACGTGTAATTAAAGAACAAACACTGACCAAGGATTGCTGTTCTGTGAAGAAACCATTAAAGCTTTCAGAGCGTACACAACGAGTATAAACCCGAAACTTCAGTATGCAAATTACACGAGAAAAATTATTACTAATCGCATCTTGTAAAAATGTACTGTATACACACCTGTCTTTACCTGTTGCCTTCACATTTTATCTTGATTCGGACTTATCATCCAAGAAGAGCTTTAAAGATGGACAAACAACATAGTTCTTAACCCATCCATAGTTTAGGTTTGGCGATATGATACAACTATATGATTGAACACGTGTAACGAATTTGTTTAGGTTACGTATATGACAGTTGCTGGATACTCCCAGAATCACTGTCCACATTGGAAGGCACAGGTAACCCTCATCTTGATGGAGATTATGCAACACGAACCGACAAGGCCTTGGTATGTACGCAAAATTTTGTATGTCTTTCAAATCTAGGATGCAATTTGTAGTTATACAGACTTAATTTTTTATGGTCTGCCTAATGTATTGTTGTTTGATAGAAATGTGCTAGTGCTGCCTCACACGTGGAAGAACTATATTTCGCGCTTGGAGATGGTGGGGCATGTTACGCCTTTTCCGATTACGGACTGCTCTCACCCGCTGGCTCGTCTGATGTGTGTTTTGAAGGACTTGGAACCTTAATCGCTATCGACGTCTATAAATTACAAAGTATGTCTTATAATGAAATTTGTGTGATATCTTTTACAATATCATAATATGTTTTTTTGACAAAAAGGTACTGTATTTTGTTCGAAATACAATTAATTTTGATCTACGTCTTTGGATAAGAAAATGAATGCTAAGAGCTTCGGGCATTGGAAGTATTTAATCGATCGTATACAACTATGTGTGCTACATTCATACTGTTTTATACTATTTCAATCATAATATTTTTATCTATACGCAATATTAAAGATGTTGAAAAACACTCAAATTCCCATGTTTTGCTATGTCATATGTTACAGCCTCTCTGATTTAAATCTACTGTATGTTGCAGCATTAATCTGTCCTTATGCGGACCCTTACGAATTCGAAGGTGATATGGTATTTTGTATAGTTCCCCCTGGAGAGCCCGCTGTACCGTTCATTGATTCATGTCCTAATGGGTATACTTGCACTAATGTAAGTGGTGACACCGATAACCCAGTAGCAGTATGTTGTCCTATTAAAGGTAAATAGTTTGTATCGACTTCTCAATGAATTATTGTGTTCAAGACCTCAATATTTATAACAAATTTAGGAATTGAATTACACAACTTCATCTAGGCTAAGCTAATAGATAGAATTTTGGAAATACATAACCAGCTGAGATAATTAATTACTGTAAACTTATATTCTACCTGATAAGAAGGACAAATCGCATTCACATCGCATCGGCACATCGAATTAACAATCAAAGAAAGCTTAGAAAGAACTCCCGTGTGCTGAGAGTATTGAAGACACATTAAAAATTAAATTCATAATTACTTGTACATGAGATATTGATGGAAAAGCTGAAAACTAATTATGTACATCAGGTAACTAATATGAACAGAACAGAACAAAAAAATTATGAATTATTATGCTAATTAGAGAATTAATATGAACAAATTTTAACCCAAAATTAATCAGGCCTGTCTATAGCATTAATGTACCAAATTTTATTCAAATGTGATGATCAGTAATTGAGATATCAGTGTTAATTAATTATGTTAATTAGGTGATTAATAAGCATAAATATTTAGCAAAAACTAATTGGGTTTCTGCATAGTTCTCTTCAGAAGTTTCATTAAAATCCAATTTGTGGTTCTTTATATATCAGTAGAACATTATGCAAATTAGGTAATTAATATCCAATTAAAACTAATCAGGTCTCTGCATAATCCTAGAAGATCTATGTAGCAAGTCTCATTGAAATATGATGATTACTACTTGATATATCAAAAGCTGAAAAATAATTAATTATGCAAATTAGGTAATTAATATGTACTCATATTACCCTAAAAACTATCAGGTCTGTGCAGTGTCCTATGACATCTATGTACCAAGTGTCATTGAAATGTGATGATTACTACTTGAAATATCAAAAGCTGAAAATTAATTAATTATGCAAATTAGTAATTAATATATACTGATATTACCCTAAAAACTATCAGGTCTGTGCAGTGTCTTATGACGTCTATGTACCAAATTTCATTGAAATGTGATGATTACTACTTTAAATATCAAAAGCTGAAGATTAATTAATTATGCAAATTAGCTAATTAATATATACTGATATTACCCAAAAAACTATCAGGTCTGTGCAGTGTCCTATGACATCTATGTACCAAATTTCATTGAAATGTGATGATTACTACTTGAAATATCAAAAGCTGAAAATTAATTAATTATGCAAATTAGCTAATTAATATATACTGATATTACCTAAAAAACTATCAGGTCTGTGCAGTGTCCTATAACATCTATGTACTAAATTTCATTGAAATGTGATGATTACTACTTGAAATATCAAATGCTGAAAAATAATTAATTATGCTAATTAGGTAATTAATATGTACTCGTATTACACTAAAAACTATCAGGTCTGTGCAGTGTCCTATGACATCTATGTACCAAGTGTCATTGAAATGTGATGATTACTACTTGCAATATCAAAAGCTGAAAATTTATTAATTATGCAAATTAGGTAATTAATATCTACTGATATTACCCTAAAAACTATCAGGTTTGTGCAGTGTCCTATGACATCTATGTACCAAGTTTTATTGAAATGTGATGATTAGTACTTGAGATATCAGTGGTAAAGCCGAAAATTGATTAATCAATATGCGAATTAGGTAATTAATATTGCACAGATTTTTATCCAAAACTAATCAAATCTGCGCATCAGTTTGGAGCATGTGTGCCAGGTTTCATCAAAATCCAATGAGTGGTTCTTTAGATATCAGTGGAACAGTCATGGAACAGCTAAAAATCAGCTAAACCTAATCAAATCTGCACATTGGCCCAAGCCATCTATGCACCAAGTTTCATCAAAAACTGATGTTTGGTTCTTGAGGTAGGTTCTTGAGATATCAGTGGAACAGACGGACACACACACACACACACATACTTGTATTGCAATATGTTCCGAGGACTTCATTGGATTAACTTTTAATATAGTTGAATTAACTTTTAATATAGTTGCGATATGAACTCGATTAAAACGCGTTCCTATATAGGGTTGCGTTTTAATTGGAGTTTAATTAAACTCAATTACAATGCAATACAATGGAGAATTGCATTTTAATTAAGTTTAATTAAACAAGAGTTGAATATCCGGTGACTGAACATAGAAATGTTTGCGAAGCTTAGGTTTAGTATCGGGGTAAGGTATGGTACAATTATATTAATATTAATATAACGTGAACCATACCTTCCCCCGATACTAAACCTAAGCTACGCAAAACGTATTAATAATCGAATTAACTATTAATATAAATTATGTTTTCCGAGGTCTATGAAAAAGGTCCTCGGAAGGTGTGTATGTCCTCGGAAGTAGGTATATATCTGTATTTTTGTCCTCGCAACATATAGCAATCCAAACACACACACACGCACACACACACACACACACACCCCCACACACACATACACATACACATACAGACACACTAACTGCAAAGACTCCCTTTTTTGCTTCGCACACGGGAGTCAAAAACACCTTCCAGTATCTTAGTATTGTCCAAAAGTTATACAAATAATTCAAAATATATGCCATTCTTGAAACCTGACTGTGAGATGGACGCGATGATGTGTTATTATACGATTTATTATCTTTGAAAAATAATATGTCGAATTTATAATAATAATTTCCCTGAAACAATATTGCATGTATAATTATTATATTATTATGCACAGGCTACTGTGGAGACGTTTGTGGTAATGATCGGAAATCAAAACAAATCATAGAGCGGGTCTGTTGGTGTGATACATTTTGCCACTCATATGGGGATTGTTGTCCTGAGTATATAGATGAATGTGAAGGTAAGATGATTTGTTTGTTGATCGGACTTTAGTTCATTATGCATTATACAATGCTAATACTAATTCACAATACGATACGTATAATTGGTATGTAGATCACAGGTAGCCCAGAAGGGATGAACGAAGGTGAAGGGATATACGAACTAGATGTATGCGAGTAATGAAATAGCGGGCATAGCATTACAGGAAAATGTGCTCCATGTCTGTACGTAGCTGAAGTTACGGCGTACATTCAAATAAATGAAAAGTATTTCTGAAGTAGAGTAGGGTTAGAGTAGAGTAGAATAAATATAATATATCATTTTCATACACTGCGTTTCAGGTGTACTACACATACTATAATACTGTCATTATAACTTCTTTGTAAAACACGTTTCGTGCATCACCTTCTAGAAACCGTGACCTGTCACGGATCTGGTGATCCTCACTACAAAACGTTCGATGGCACATACTATGATTACCAAGGTAAATGCGAATACATTTTGATGACCAATGGATGTGTCAATCAAGGAAGGTATGCGGTGATCGTGGAAAACGAGTTAACATGGCCTGGGTCACCTGTGACGTACACTAAACAAGCACGAATTGAAGTTTATTATCTGGTAAGTCGTTGTACGCAATATTAAAGCAATGATAATGACCAGTGGCCAGCTTTCCGGCATCCTGTTAATACAATCCGATTATGTAGTATATCATGACCTTGTACAAAGCAAATGTAACCAGCAACTGCATTACTACTGCAGTTCAAAAAAAAAAAAGGGACAGTTTTTGAAAACAATTATCCTCACAGTTTTCTGAATTCCGAAAATTAGATGATGGTTGACACTAAATAATTGAATTTTTAATTATTTCATTGGAAATATAAGGCATATTTTATATGACTTATTTTTTTGTCAGAAACTCTTCAAATAGTAAAATGCTATACCTCTCACATAAACAACGGCAACCAAGGAGTCTATGTTTCAAAACGGGCAAGGGGTTTCATTTTGACATTGTCACGATGTCCCATGATTATACGCGTAAGTCAAGATGTCCCATTTTGATAGGAATCAAATGGGTCATACTTTTGTTGCGTTGATATAATGTATAACAGGAGGCACTGATAGGTGAATTTTACCATGATTTTAAACTAGTGTATTTGTAAGAAGAGGTTTGTTTCTGAAAAAATGATTCAAGGGGTGGGAATTTGAGGAATTGAGTCTTCCCGACAGTGATTTCATCAAATGTTGGTTCCTTGCAAACAGATGTATATAAATTTACAAGTCACGTCTTAGAAAGTAGCATTTTAAATCCATACGCGGCAATCGTGGATTATCTAACAGGCGCATTCAAAATATTATGAGGTTATTACAAGAATACCTCAAAGTATGCTCGAAGACAGTACAGCTGGAGTATCGACCAACGCGCAGTGGAGGACGATGCGCGGCGTACTGTCTAAGTGCATACTTTGAGGTATCCTCGTAATAAACTTATTATTATACATCTTTTCCTTCCAAGGATACACCATGGGAATGCCGAAATCCAAAATATTTAAAACAGAATCAGCGAACTTCTTGTGTGGAGTCCGGCCAAACTCTGGTGTCAGCCATGTTTATTTTTATTATTAGAGGACGCTTACGCCCATAATCATTCCATATTTGAAATTCGCATTTCCTAATATAGTTGGAAAATACCGCAAAATTACGGCACGCTGTTACTTATGACGTCACGGTGACAGATGTATGATAATAAATGTTAATGCATACTTTAGTATTTAATTAAATTGTCAATATTCATTAATGCGGTACTGTTGTATCTAAGGCCTTGGGAGACATGACCTAAAGTCAGTGTTACGTTTTTTTAAAGACACTTTGTGTTAATTATACTGTACCTCGTGAGAAGAATTACACTTGGGCGTGATTTAAACATTCAACACTTGTTAATAAATATTACAGTTGTATTTGTATAATCAAATAATTAATTAAACAACAATAATGAATGACTCGCCAACCCATAATGGGCGACAGCTCACTTCGTGCGACATGTGCGAGGCGTAGGCCGGGTACACATATGGAGCACAAAGAGAATAGAAAGCCGTCTCGATGTCCACTGCGGCATTGCACAAAGCCATGACTGCGCGTACTCGGGGTACATTGCGTGGTTGTATCGGTACTCCACCTCACTAGTGTTTTCAAACCATCAAGGTATATGTCATTGGCTTCTGCCCTACCCGTCTAATAGTTATTTTCAAACTCTAAACTCAGCAGACATACTCCGTTTACCACATTTGCTTGGATAAATCACACCCGTTTATCCTTAGTTCACTGGCATGATATAGAAACCCAGTCAGGAGGCCACGGCAGCGGCACCTGTCGTGGAGTCTAGAAGCGCGTTCTGGATGGAACGCTGTCACCGAGCGCGATTCAGTGTATAGAGCAGACGACAATGCCCTCACACAATTTTCTGATTTTGTATCGAGGTTCTAGTGCATTTGTACTCGTACTGGTGTTAACCACTTCCCAAATAATTTGTACACAGTTGCGTTAGAGTGGCCAGTTAATTCAAGACAGTGGTGAAAACTATAACAGGATAAAGAAAGCACATGTCAAATGACGTCATCGCTGATTAAACGAACGAGCGTCAAAGACTTACAAAAAAGCATGGAAATACACAAAAAATACACCTATCAAAATTACGATACCCGGTGCTAAGGTCGCCTGAGTAACTTGTGAGTCAATACATACAGAAATTGTTTTTTTAGAAGGACTTTGGGTAGCGATCTTTGTCGTTCGAAATGCGTTTAGCATGCGCATATAAGACTCTAACCCATAATAGTTATAACGAACTCTGACCAACACTAAACGTAATGTTCGCGTCTAAAGAGGGCGGTCTATTGTTAAAAATGAAATGGCGTTCAGCACATATTTCGATATTTACATCCGTTGTTATTGCCGATGAACCATTTTATTTGATGTATATTTGTACTGGACCTACGCCTCGCACATATATGTCGCACATTATGGGTTGGAGGGTCGTTCATTACTGTTTAAATATAATATTCTGTGAATATAAACATTTTTTCGTTTGTTAAGATTTTAATCTCAAAATTAGACCACCAAACACAAACGGAATCAGTCGTTGTTCAATTGGAATCGCTGTCAGAAGTAACATAAGAATATACACGCTGAGTCGACCGGGTTGATATTGCTAGATATATTGACATTAAATGTCCCACCAGCGAACAGTGATTTGATATCATATGGTACCGTTTTATTGGAAATATCGATGACAATTGATGAAGTAAAATAGAAACATTCACCAGACTCGGGGTGGTAAAGCTAACATTAATGTTACGAATTATGTTTATTTACACTGTCAATTTACACTGTGCCGGCCAATGAGTGACAATGTAAAATAACACCAATCTCGTGAAAGATATTTTTATTTGTAACATTACAGTAATTTTACTCCTGTAATTCAATTGTTGTTTTAGAATGTCTCAAACATGTTCTTTCATTTATTAGTCCCCGTTCGGAAGCAGTCCGAAAACGGGGACTTATGTTTTGACCTCCGTGCGTCCGTGCGTGCGTGCTTCCGGATCTGTATCTTAGAAAGCCTGGACCAATCACAATCAAACTTCACACATACATCGTACATGATATTATATATATGGACATCAATTTGTTTCACGATCTGATTCAAGATAGCCGAATGCCGGCCATATTTTGTTCTTAAAATCATCAAAATCAAGCAAGTTCAAACGTTGGGCCTTATATGACCTTCATGCACATCATTTTGTTTTCAGATAAGATTCAAAATGGCCGACTGGCGGCCATTTTATTTTAATAAATGTGGTTCTAGTGCCATATCTCTGACTTGCTGTGACTGATTATAATCAAATCATAAACATTCATTATACATCATGTCATAGATATGCAGATATATTGGTTTGATCCTATTAAAATGGCCAAATGGTGGCCATTTTTGTGCTAAAAAAATCATCAAATATCAAGCATTTCTGGCATTTATGAATGGATTTCCTTGAAACTTGGCACATACATTGGACATTATGGGTTCCTGATGCATGTCATTTTCTTTTTTTAGATCGGATTCAGAAGGGGTGACTAGTGGCAATTTTGTTTTAATAAACGGGCTTCTAGAGCCATATCTCTGAAATATTTTGACTGACTATGTTCAAATTTTATATATTCATTATACATGTATTCAAAATGGCTGATTTTTTTAAATTAATGCTGTTCCAGAGCAATATCTCTCAATACTCGTTTGACGATCAGATACAAATGTCGATAATTTAAATGGTAAACAATCATTATAATCATATTCCTGACATGGTTATATTCCAGCTATATTACTACAAACAAAATCATATATCCTAAATTCGATAACTAACAGGGACTGTGCCATGCATGGCTTGTTTTTAGTATTTTTTAATTTTTTATTAATTTAATTGTTTTATTGTACGAGTTATAATATGCAATATTAGCTTTATATACGCAATATAATATACCTCTATGTATATCACAGGTAATAGAGTTACTTCCATTAAAAGAAGTCAAGATTAATGGTACCACGGTCTATCCACCAATCACAATGAATTACTTAACCATAAAAAACGTTGGTTTGTATTTGGTAAATATAACAACATCACATCATTTAATTATAATTTTCTCACAATTTTCCTGTTTCACGTGACACTGTGTTAATTTTTTTTTATAATTTTACGTATTATTTTAGGTGGTTACTACTGGTTTCGGTTTTCGCGTTTCTTGGGATGGATGGTCTGTGATACGAGTTGACCTGGTTTCTAGCCAACTTAAAAATGTTTGCGGTCTGTGTGGTTGGTTTGATTACAAGACAGGTCATGATCTCTACACGCCAGATAAAATGCTGGTAATCATATAGTTTGATAGGTTACTTGGAAGAATTCTGTCGCAATGACATTATTTCATTATTATTCACTGTTTTTTATACACCACAACAGTAGACCGGTTCGTTCTTGACACACATCTGTATAATCCTGATCCAGACAGTTTGTGTCGTACTGTAATATTTGAACACATTACCATAATATCAATGCATGAGAATACCACCGTTATATCAGTTGTATCGAATATAGTTGTCTAGGCACGTGAATCGTTATAGTAGACGCATATTTTGGTGACTGGTTAGAAATTCGATTTTGATTTAAATGAGTAGTATCTCTCTGACATTCTATATCGATCTTGAGTGCATGTAGCGTAGCATTTTGTAACATAAAAGACGTGGATATTGCACGCAAAAAGAGTAGATGCAGACCGACATTTCAGCACTATTTCAGCCCTTATTTTCTCCTCGGAATTCGTCTGTTGTACTACAAATTTATTCGAATATTTGTTCTAATTCACATTACATCCAATCTCATTTGAATCGAACTTTTTCCCCGATGTTTTTCTTTTTATCCGAATAGACATCTGATGTTAATGAGTTCGGCAACAGTTGGAGAACCATGGAAGAGTGTATGCAAGTGGAAAGCGGCAGCGACAGTTACAGTGATGTCACGGATAAAATTCGCCGATATGTAGATTCAAGTCCTTGCGACTTGAATCCACAAAATGCAGAGCAGGCACTTGACATCTGTAAATCACTAATAGGTAAACACTTCTCATCTGAGTAAAATAAAATCGTTACTCCACGTCTTCTATAACATTTATTTAACTGTACTAATCACAGGCAACGACTCACGTATTATATATGTATGCAACATGTGATTATTTTTTACTAATATCCCAGGAGCCTTACCAGAGTGTGCCGATACACTGCCTCCAGACGTGTACATTGACGCATGTAAGATGGATCTATGCGACTCACTTCCAGAAGACGAAGCCGGTGGATGTGCTGTATTAGCAAGTTATGTTGCACTGTGCCAGGGTGAAGGAATTGTGATAAGCGATTGGCGAGAAAATACAGCATGTGGTAAGAAATTTAAATCCTACAATATAGGGGATGGGCGGTGCTAATTTCTATACATTATTGGGGGATAGACGATGCTAATTTCCACACAATATAAGAGATGGATGATGCTATTTTCATACAATACACGGGATGGGCGATGGTAATTTCCATACAGTATAGGTTATGGACAATGCTAATTTCCATACAGTATAGGGGATGAACGAGACTAATTTCCATACAGGATTTGAGATGGTCCATGCTAATTTCCGTACAGTATAAAAGATGGATGATGCTAATTTTCATACAGTATACGGAATGCATAATGATAATTTCCGTACAGTATAGGGGATGGGCGATGCTAAATTCCATACAGTATAGGAGACGAGCGATGCTAATTTCTATAAATTAAAGGGGATGAACCATGCAAATTTCCATACAGTATACAGCATGTATGGTGCTAATTTCCATATATAACATGCTAATTTCAATAAAGTACAGGGGAAGGATGATGCTAATTTCCATATAGCACAGGGGATGCACTATGCTAATTTTCATTCAGTATAGGAGACAGACCATGCTAAGTACAGGGGATGGAAGATGCTAATTTTCATACAGTATAAAACATGGATGATGCTAATTTCCATACATTATATATAGGAGATGGACGATGCTAATTCCCATGCAGTATAGGGGATGAACGATGGTAATTTTAATTCAGAATAGGAATGGGAGATAGTAATTTAAATCAGTATAGAAATAGAAGATGGTAATATTCATACAGTATAGGAGATGAATGATGCTAATTTCCATACAGTCTAGGAGATGAACGATGTTAATATCCATATAGTACAGAGGATGAACCATGCTAATTTCCATACAGTAACAGGATGTATGATGCTAATTTCCATACAGTATAGAGAATTAACGATGATAATTCCCTTACAGTATAGGGGACATAACATGCTAATTTCAATAAAGTACAGGGGAAGGATGATGCTAATTTCCATATAGCACAGGGGATGCACTATGCTAATTTTCATTCAGTATAGGAGACAGACCATGCTAAGTACAGGGGATGGAAGATGCTAATTTCCATACATTATATATAGGAGATGGACGATGCTAATTCCCATGCAGTATAAGGGGACGGACGATGTTAATTTCCATAAAGTACAGGGGATAGACGATGCTAATTTCCGTAAAGTA
Source organism: Saccoglossus kowalevskii (assembly GCF_978046115.1). Classification (NCBI taxonomy): domain Eukaryota; kingdom Metazoa; phylum Hemichordata; class Enteropneusta; family Harrimaniidae; genus Saccoglossus; species Saccoglossus kowalevskii. Next base: position 20,264,868 of record NC_140651.1, read on the forward strand.
CAGGAGATGGACGATGCTAATCCCCATACAATATAGGGGATGAACGATGGTAATTTTCATTCAGAATAGGAATGGGAGATAGTAAATTAAATCAGTATAGAAATAGAAGATGGTAATATTCATACAGTATAGGAGATGAATGATGCTAATTTCTATACAGTCTAGGAGATGAACGATGTTAATATCCATATAGTACAGAGGATGAACCATGCTAATTTCCATACAGTAACAGGATGTATGATGCTAATTTCCATACAGTATAGAGAATTAACGATGATAATTCCCTTACAGTATAGGGGACATAACTTGCTAATTTCAATAAAGTACAGGGGATGGAAGATGCTAATTTCCATACAGTATAGGGGATGGAAGATGCCAATTTCCATAAAGTACTTGGGATGGACGATGCAAATCCCCATATAGTATTGGGGATGAACGATGTTAATTTTCATATAGTATAGGAAATGGACGATGACAATTCCCATACAATACACGGGATGGACGATGTCAATTTCCATACAGTATAGGGTGATGGATGATGCTAAACTTAATATAGTGTTGGGGATGGACAATGTTAAATTCTATACAATATAGGGAATGGACGATGGTAATTTCCATCAGTATAGAATATGGATGATTCTAATTTCCACACAGTCTTGGAGATGAACGATGATAATTTGCATACAGTATATGAGCTGGTCCATGCTAATTTCCGTACAGTCTAAAAGATGGATGATGCTAATTTCCATACAGTTTACGGAATGAATAATGCTAATTTCCATACAGTATAGGAGATGAACGATGCTAATTTCTATAAAGTACAGGGGATGGACCTTGTTTATTTCCATACAGTATACATGATGTATCATGCTAATTTCTATACAGTATAGGGAATTAACGATGATAATTATAGGGGACATAACATGTTAATTTCAATAAAGTACAGGGGATGGAAGATGCTAATTTCCAGACAGTATAGGGGATGGACAATGCTAAATTCTATAGAGTATAAAGGATGGACGATGCTAATTTCCATGCAGTATAGTTGATGAACGATTCTAATTTCCAAAAAGTACAGGGGGTGGACCGTGCTAATTTCCATACAGTATAAAGTATGGATGATGAAAAATTCCATACAGTATAGGAGATGAACGATGTCAATTTATACAGTATAAGGGATGGACGATGCTAATCCCCATACAGTATTGTGAATGAACGATGCTAATTTCCATACAGTATAGGGAATGAACGATGCTAATTTCTATACAGTATAGGGGGTGAACGATGCTAATTTCTATACAGTATAGGGGGTGAATCATGTTAATTTCCGTAAAGTACAGGGGATGGACGATGATAATCCCATACAATATTGTGAATGAACGATGCTAATCCCCATACAGTATAGGGGTTGAACGATGCTAATCCTCACATAGTATTGGGGATGAACAATGCCAATTTCCGCACAGTATAGGGGATGAACGATGCTAATTTCCGTAAAGTACATGGGTTGGACGATGCTCATCCCGATACAGTATAGGAGATGAACGATGTTAATCCCTATATAGTATTGGGGATGGACGATGTTAATCTCCATACAGTATAGGGGATGGATGATACTAATTTCCAGGAAGTATGTGGGATTGACGATGCTATTTTTCTTACAGTAAATGGGGACGGACGAAGGCAAGACATATGGCATCAATTGACGAGTAACATTAAGTCGAGGTGTCTATTCTAATAACCTTAATATTGTATTGTATTTTTGACCTCGCATATTTAGTATAACTGAATCGAGAATATCTCGCTTCGCTTATAATTTGTTTCTAGAAATTGATTGTCCGGCGAACATGATATACAAAACATGTGGTCCGGCGTGTCCTGCAACCTGCGATGAACCAAACCCTACCAGAAACTGTTCAAAAAAATGTGTAGAAGGGTGCTTCTGTGAAGATGGGCTTATCCTCACCACAGGAGGCATTTGTATTCCACAATCCAGTTGTGGATGCTACATACACGAAACACGATATTTGGTAAGGAGACACGTTTGTATAGTCATTCAATATAAATATCGTTTAACATTCAGTTTACACATGACTTGGAATATGCCCTGTATATAAAGTGTAGGCATACTAGCAGGCTAATTCAAATCAATTAGTCAAACTGAGAGTAATCATTGGTGATTATTGTGTTATTTTCCTGATAGTTTGGTGAAGAATTACCAAATGGTGATACGTGTAATTGCGAATGTAAGTAAAATACCGGTATATTCAATAATATTCCTGTTTCTCAGTCACAGACTATGATACTATATATTTATACCGTATACCATGTAAGTTAGGGGAAATTTAGCAGTATAATAATCTTCTATATCCCATACTGTCCACAATCTGGTTGGCCCCTGCAAGCAGTTTGATTTTAAGCTTCTGACTAACTAGTGATAGCTGACTACCGAAAAAGAATATCTTCAACACATAGGCTGTTTTATACAATATTCCCAAAATAATTATTTGGAATTATTCGAATATTTTAGTTAGTTTCAAATTTCGGCTAAAATGCGTGTGTGAAATAATATATATATATATATATATATATAGGGCGTGATTTTTAAATTCTCCCTTCCTCTATTTCACCTCGCATATACATTAGTTTCACCCATGTCTAGTGGTGGTTCGTCATGGTCTGTCAACGTTTGAGGACCCTAGGTCAAATCAGGTCAAGTTTTTATTCGATTATGCGGTGGCTGATTACCAACCAATCACGCGACTTGTTTCTACTCACATTTGGCAGTAATTTAACGCGGCCACTTATACTAGCACATTTGATGGCTATGCTATATCCCCCGCCCCTAGCCAAGGGGGTGTTTTTCTTTGCTTTGCAGCGTAACTTTAATTACTGTGTTTAGTACACTGTTTGTGCTACAATACAGAAGTTTAGTGATGATGGTATATGGCTTATGTGTACATGGTTTTGAAAGGTACCCTGTGAATTCTGTCCCTGCTAGTGATTGCGGTAGGGGACACACTCAGTGTTTTAACAGTAGTTCGCGTGGTCTCAATTAATCTCCATGATGAAGGTTTATATTGTTCAATTACACATTTATAGCAGGCAAGACAAACTTTTGACTGGTCACATAGTGCAACTACAACAGTCTATGAAATATGTTGTCCTCCCCTGCCTTTGTTAATAACTTATAATCGTCTCAACCAGATTTTAAATAAAGCGTAAATTTGATATCATATTTAAGTAACACCATATTGTCCGATTCAGTTAGTCACATAATATTCATGGCAAGTAACTAATCAATTCTACTTTAAATAATTTTGAATACTGTAGTTCCAGACTCTGTGTGTAGTGGTTGTCATTTATATAAGGTCCACATGGATAAGGCTAACTGGCACACTGCAAAAGCAAACTGTGAGGCAAATAATGGTCGGTTAGCTAAACTGAATACGAAACCTATATGGAATCTGGTAAGAAGATTTATTATGAATAATGAATATAGTAACGTACTGAAAGGATTCTGGTTTGGGCTCGATGATATTATTAGCGAAGGGCAATTCGTCTGGTCTGATGGTACGCCACTATTACCTGATGATTTCACAATGTGGGCACGAAATCAACCGACAAGTAAACCATTGAAAGCTGCTGAGCAAGACTGCGTACAAATGTGGTTAGTGATTTTTTTCTGTTTAATTTCAAACAAACATAATTTTGAATATAAACAAAACAAAATAAGAAAACCATTGTAGAAACATGAACGGATATTAAATCACTACGAATGATCCATATAACTACAAACAAGGTTAAATGTATATTTCATTATTAGTTTCTCGTGTGACCTTTACCTGTATTTGTGTGTGTTACTTGGACGACGAAACAGTTTTGTTAAATATTTCACAACTGATAATCAGGTAATTGGGCATAACATTCGAATAAATAACAAGGTTTAGGGTAAAGTGTTATGAAATCACTTAGCATTCATAAGTGTGTTTACCATGTTGTTAGCTCTGTTTTTGACTTTACTGATTTTATGTTGTCACCCGTCGTCCATCGGCGTCAACCTTGCATTTGCTTAGATACTTGGTATGTATACCATTGGAGAACTCCCTCAAATTTATTCATTTTGTTACGATATCTTTAAATCTCTAATTTGGATGAATATATATTCCCATTTTTGGTAAAAAGTACAATTTTGTAAATGGTAGCCCGATTGCTTTGATATTGTATGTAGTCAGACCTTATTCAGGTTTGTTCATTTTGTGACAATATGTTTAATTTTCAAGTTTTGGTGAGCATTTTTAGGTCAAAAACGCTATTTTCAAATAGTATCATTCATGTTATTTTTGTTATTAGGGAAAGAAGAGGCTTGAAATGGGATGATGATAAGTGCGTAAAAAAGAAGGGATATGTATGCGAGTACGGTGAGTTCTTTTTACATGCAATCTGTCTTCCAAGTCTGTTGACGAATGCTGTTTAAATCGGATGATAAATGAAAATAAAATAAATAATTATTGTATGTCTTATTTCAGATCATGCCTGCTTTGAACCTTAAGCGAAACGCTGTAATCTCACAAATGAAGAAAGGCAATAAACGGCGATAGTTAACGATATTTATAACACGATGTGTTTGTTTGTTCTTTCATTATTCGCTGGTATCGATTTAGATTTACTAGACAAAAATAAAACTATAACATATTAATCAACATTATCTGTTTATTTGTATTCCATGAAACCATCGCAGCAGATATTTGCCAATCTGCACAATAATGCAAACGCTGATACCGGCAAGCTTCTTATTGTGGCATTTCTCCAGAAGTAATTAATAAGACAAAGTATCAAACTTTTCCATTGTACCCACTGTACAAATTTGTTCACCTACATTTGTCTGCATACAATAAAGTGAATACCAAATGGACCGCCATCTTGAATACGGTGTGAAACTTAATAAGAGATAAGCTGAAAAACGCGTTTTTCAGACTCCTTCAAATCAGGAAAAAAACAACAACAATTTTTCAAAGCCAAATGATCCGTTTGCGCAATATTATACCAACCACTAACACTTGGCCGCATTCGTAGTCTTTTTGCGGAAAATCAAATTGTAAAAATTGTAATTTTGCCCAAGAAGCCAATCAGCATAGGCATTACAGTTATATGACAATTTCCGTGTACTTGTGATATGAGAAACCATCTGAAATTTGAAATGGGTTTTTGGAAGACCGTGAGTCGATTGTGAAGCTGTTTTCCAAAACATTTCAATATCTCTGGTGAGCGTGAATGTGAAATAACCAGTATTAATAAACCAATTACACGACAATTGGTACGATACAACAAGCAAAAAACGTTCGGCATATGAATGAGAACGCCCCAAATAATCATAAAATATTAACCTTTTGAGCACCATGATTCACCCGATTTATAATGCAATTTTTGGTAACATAAATAATTAGTTCATCTAATTGATTATACTGCAGACGTTTTCCACACAATAAGCCATGAACATGTGAGTCCACTTTGTATATACAATATTTGATATGTAACATACAATACACTAAATATGTTATCTTATCAATTGAAACTAGGTCAGTTTTATAGTCAGAAAATCAAGCAAAAAGCGATAACCTCATCAAATCACCTAGCAAATCTTAAAAGTGTTAACGTTTTGGAGATTCAGCATTCCAAGAATAGCTGCATTATATTACAATGTAGTACTATCTGCGTATTATTCCTTGTGGGCAGCTAAAAAATTGAAAACAATATAAGCATCAATTTTGAATTGTACACCATTATTATCATATTAAAACATAAAATATGATATCACAGGCGATTGTATATGTAAAAGACCTACCTCCTGCTGAACATTTCTCTAAACGAACAGTCTGACTCGACTTACATTCAATTTATGTTCATTGAAATGCATTAACTGTGGTGTACAGCGCTGTTGTTTCTACACTCCTCGGCACTGGTAGCTATATCGCCATCGGGTTTAATAAAGTCATTAGTAATATCTCCATCTGCGTAACCGAGCAACCCACAAACGTTACCAGGTAATTCTATATCAAGTAACATTACTTTCACTATGTGAGGTTTACCGTTCCAAACAACGGATAATTTGGAGTTAGTTAGTCTTGCGACGATATTATGTCCGCTAGAAATTACAGACGAAAATTCCGTGTAAAGTTACCATCACGATGCGGTTTACCTCCAACCTGAGTGAATACAATCGATAAAATAGTAATTGTAAGAATTGATATTATACTTTGTCATGTGCGTGCGGTTGTCTATCTATACGTCTGATAAATCTAGTGAAACAGTAAAATTACTTATTTGTATCTTACAATTTTTAGGATTTTTGATACACAGAGATAACATAATATATGAACAGACCAAACATGTAGTGACTTGGAATTCTGAAATCGGACGACATTTCAGAAAATACAGGGCTACATTCTTACTTATATTCCCGAAAACTAAAAAATCCAAGTCGTCAATTTGATTTTAGCAAATAGAGAAAGCACCACTTTTTTTTAAATCTGTACTTTATGAATATGTTCACAGATAATATACATTTAAACATATAGGTATTATGCGTTCATAATATAGAAATTGACAGTGCGCAAACTCTATGCGAGCGTCTTATCCACTTTAAAATTGTCTTCCTCCCTCCTTCGACCATTCAACATACACTTCTACAATTTATTGTAATGAATATAAAGTAGATACCTTCATTCATGATTTCGGTCAAGTAGTTGAATGTTACAGTAAAGGTTTTTTTTGAAAATTTAGTTTTCTATCACAATTAATATGAATCTAGGACTGACAAACAGACACAAAAATGTTGCTCAGTTTTTCATGGGGGGGGGGGGGTAACTCGCTGTTATTTTCATATATTTGCCTGTTACGTATCCATGAACATATTACCTTTCCCGTACGTTTATATCATTTTGTGTTCTTTGGTGGGAAATCAGTTGCTAAGCATTTTTAATGGTAAGTAGTGTATGATTCATTGGTTGGTTTCTTCAGGGTACTATAATGCTGGACATCGCCTTTAAGCTAGTCGTTGTTATATTTGACAATCATGAGTAATAATAAAGCAGTGCTAGTACAGTGTAACGTGAGTAAATAAAATCCTGTGCACTTCTAATAAACCAAATCCAGCATATTAATCACAGAAAAGAGGTCTCAAAGGTCCGTTTAGCCTTATCTACGTGGCTTGTAAAAAACGATGCCATTGTTTTTTTTAACTGAAAGTACTTTAATTATACAAATTTAACACTTGACGTGGTGACATATAAAGAGATATTTAAAACAGAAACTTAATACTCAATCATTTGATATTGACTCTGGGCACAAATACATACGATATCGAAACGTTTCTATATTATAAAAAGGTTGCTTGACCAAACATAAAATTTTAGATACATAATTTATTATAAGCTTCAAATACAAACAAGAGTTTTATAAAAACCAAAACTTACCATATTCAATGCAGGATTTAAACCTTGCTTCACTTCCCCCAGCTAGTGTAATACCCAATGTAATGTATTGTCATTTCAATTATACCATGTCACCCATACTCCTATGACATCAGATGGCGACAGAATGTTGGGTGTATTACTATTTCGAACATTGTTGCTAAATCGTGTTGTTGTGCTGATAGACCAATATGCACGTCGTTGTTTGTTTTGACCAGAATTTTCAAATAATTTGCATTTCCTGTTTCGAACTGGACTGGCTCCCAATTATTCACAAACCAAACATAGTCATTTTTTATATAAAAGAAATGTTTATCAATGGTAATTAGTAATTTGTAACAAATATACATAGACTTTAACCTTAATCTTCGGTTATCCAGAAAATTGGATAATTTATGCAAATTGGGTAATTAGTAAGAACAAAGTTTTACTCTAACATATATCGTCTATCCCAGAACACTTATGTACCAAGTTTGTGATACTGACGGAAAACATAATATGCAAAATACGTCATTAATATGCATGGCTTCAATAAAACAACATCAAGTTTGTGCATTATCCCCGAAGAATTAAAAGTACTATATTATTAATGAAATTTATACAATTCAAATTTAACTGGATAATAAACTCAGTCATGATAGGTTTTGTCTGTCATATTTCAGAATAATTTTCAGAATAATGTGACCAAATCTGGTCATTGTTTGTATGTGTTCAATACTTTACCTGGGACATATGTACTTGCAGTTGTTTACTGATTCAATCCAATATGTCTGACGGGCATATGTCATCATGCATGCTTTGTCAGTTTTAGTTAAAATTTAGTATATACATTATACCTCTTAGGATACATGTCTATAATGATTCGTTTTGTTATCGGATCAAATATGGCCGACTGGCAGCTATTTTTTTTGTATGCAAAACGTCTGACATTGAACGCATGCGTAGTGCATATACATCGTTCGTGACCTTTTTATAACCAAAACATTGAAACCATACCACGGAAAGTATACAATGACTTAATAGATTTTGACGACGACAACATTGACTGGGATTTTGTTCTCCAAATGGAATAGGCAGCTGCATTGGAGGAAACTGACGGTACTAATCTTGATAAAGATTTGATTAGTAATAATGCAACTATATCGTGGATCGACCGGCGACATCGAACCATTCGTCATTATATTGCCTTCGACTTCTTGCTCAACTACGTGTGTCTATGAATGTCCATCCTGTGATAAGACATATAAAAGCGCAAATGAATTTAGAAAGTAAGCGAAAGATGTGCACCTTTAAAAGGTTGGTACTGTTAAATGCATGCTTTTCAATTTATATAACAATCATTTTCAATATGACACATTGAAAATAGAGTAACTGTTGTACTCGGATTTCGTTTAATTTTTTATAGCAGTTTTGTTTAGTTTATGCATTGAAGCCAATTTCACCTTGATGGCCTATACGAGTTTGGCACCGAATTCTCCAAGATTTGTTAAAAATCTGTCACACAATTTATTCACTGTCAATGGTTTGAGCGTGTGTGAATATATTTGACATTGTCCGGTTGTTGAACAGCTATTTTAGCCCATCGTTGTTTTACATCCGCACATACTGAATAGCGTTTCGTTGCAATTTGCAATATGAATTATTGTTTCCCTCTTCTCTCAAAGCTTCGAAACACAAGTGTCTGATAATATACCCAAGCACTGTGTGAAAAGTAAGTTCACGTTCAACATGACTAATGTTCATCTTATTTCTTGATTGGTATTTTGTTTCCATGTTTCAATTACATTCATTGACCACTGTATAATTTAATATTTCAATAATTAGCCTCTTATAAAATTATTTATTTTGATATATTTTCTCATTAAATTTTTTTCCAGACCTCCACCTGTATACAAAAAAGATGATTTGAAGAAAGATCTATCAGCCCTTGTGGTCAGAGCACTTCAAAAGATCAAGAGTGATGATAATCTGAAAATTTCTTATAGTGTATACGGCTCAGGGGATATGGCTATCGTTGCTGATATCATTACAAAAGTAGAGTCTGGTGCTATATTTTCTGGAAAATTTATTGCCGATTTAACCTCTCAGTTATGGTGTCCAATTACAACAGGAGATAAGGATAAGACATTTTCAGCGTCTAATGAAAATGTGTGATACATTGAGGGACTTGTGTATAATATTACAATACAATACATTTGTGTGTTTTAGTCCAGCGGTACTTGTACATAAATATTATGTTTCCCCAGCAGTGATTTGCTAGTCGGCAATACACTTTCTGTTCCAGTAACTTGTTTTTCCTAGATTTGGTGCATATTACCGGCTGGAAACATTCACCTCCACTCTTTGGCGATTAATTATTAAAATCATCAGACAGTGGGTTCTCATCACAGCTTTGAATATAAGTCATTCAATGTTAATACAACTGCTGAATGAGTAATAGGAATAGGTGTTTGTTGAGGCAACACAGTCTACCAGACTGTGCATACAATCACGTCTTCTTTTACTGTGGTGTCATGAGGCTTGCATTGCACAAACAAATTGCGACCCTCCATTTTCTTCCTGCACAGATTACTGTAACCCTCTCCTCAACACTTGCACGAAAATCAGTGACCCACCCCGAAAACACCGGTCTCCCGCCCGTATGTACTTTCTGTCCAGTACCTTATTGCACTGTGATGTCGTCGCCATTGAACGTGAAGGCAATTAGTTAAAGTAGTGAAGGCTATTGTACATACAGTCCCATGTCTGGCACCAGTCACATGTATGTATTTTGTGAATTTGATGTGCTTGACGACCATAGCTTGATGTGAGGTAGATAATTGTGACTTTCGTGCATGAACATGTAATGCTGTTCGTTATTAGTGGATGAATTCAGTGGTTTGGTATTGTCATTCGAGTCTTAAACAAACATACGAATATCACAATTCATGGGAGCACTGTTATACTTTCACTGATACAGGTAATTCAAACTTGTATGCATTTATGTGCCATGGCTCAACCAGAATACAACATGAATACTATCTAAAGCTATAATTCCACGCAGTGTTAACAATCAGCTCATAACCTAATGGTTACAGTGATGAGGAGCTTTTTCGTAGTTGTATATATTCGTATATTTGCCTGTAATTTTATAACTTCAACTCAGATGCTTGTCCCTTGTAGTTCACTACTGCTATATTATTGTTTTCCCCTTTAGCAAATATTTTATATGTCTTCGTTTTCAGAACATTAACACCGATGGACAAAGCTCGTTGTGTTTTTATAGTTACTGTAACCGTTGAACAATGCACAACTGGTATTTGTAATAAGTAGTGCCTTTCTTACTCAAAGCCAGGTTTGTCACTTCTCCCGAAGTTTCGTTTCGTTTTTAGTTTGTTGAAGGCCGTGCAAATATAATTTAGGACGAGAATGAAATCGTGTTAAAGAGGTTACACATCTTTATATACTTTATAAACCAGAACTAGAGATTAATGAAGTTCACTGATGTAGACATGAATTATTTAATACCTGTAGATTGTTTTTAAGGGAGGCGGGATTGTGCCTTGGTTAGATCGTTATGAAGGGAGTTATGACAAAATTAGTGGTGATAAGATACCATTCAAAGGATCCTCTCGCTAGGGGAAGTGTGTTTAGATCCCTACACTTGACCAAAATATATGTCAACAACACTGGAAAAATGGCCTATAGTTTACATTTTTACAAACAGTGCTGCTGATTTTGTTCTTGGGTTACCGAACAAAATATAGTAATTAATCACAGATTCCTGTCAAGCTAGTATAGTTAGTATACCACAGCGATTTGAATGTATAATTTGAATGCGAATGTAGTGTTATCATCAAGCATATTGTAAATCATCAATAGTTTTAGAGTAGTATATATATTACCATATTACCAAATTACTTTATGTTATCCGCTTAACACATGTACAAGTTGTTGGAATATACACGATTTCAGATGCAAGGCAATGTCAATCTAATTTCCACATTTTATTACTCTAATACTTCTCCAATACTCTCAAAATAATACATATCGAGTAACGACTAAATTGGAAAGTAATGCGACATTTCAATGTCTCAAATATCGTTATAGTAATGGTTCGCATCATTCCCATCACCATATTAGCGATTTTCTTACGGCACAAAGCAGTCATGATCTGAAATATTAATAACGAATTGATTAGATTGATTACTTATAATTATCACCCCAAGCCTCAGTGGATGTTACTCATATAACAACTTTAGATGTTTACGTAAACACGCTTTACTAAAAAATAACAAATTGGCCAGGAACGTTTTCAAGTTTATCTCTAAAATCAACTCAATTAATATATAATAAAGAACACATGACTCGGTATATTTTTCGGGAATCTGTTTTGAAAATCATTCTCCTATAATAAATACGAAAGTACGAAAGTATATTTTTACTTTCCTATGTTTATCGTCATCATTCAAAATAAAAAAAAAAACATGTACAACTTAGAAGTAAAAGTACAAGAAGTAATTTAAAATAAACTTAATGCTTCATGCCCATCTGATAAGATGCAATAAGCAACCAAATATAATATAGTATTAGTCACCCCAATTCACATCATCATCAACTTCAAGAAAAGATAGTTTGTATATGGAACTTACCATATTCACAGACGTATTGCTTTATTTTCGTGCAATCGTCATCGTCCCATTTGAAGGCTCTTCTTTCCCTAATAAGAAAAAGTAAAACATTTTAGTCGGCATACAACACTCGATCAAAAACAAGCAGTTGCATATAACTGTCAACATGTTTTAGAATATATTTAAGAACTTAAATAAATAATTAAGTTTGCAATGTTATGTGGTCAATGCTATCCTTATTTGTTCTGATTGCAGTGATTTGAAAAATAGCCCTTTGTTTATTGATGTTATATCAAGCTCGTTGTTTTGAGTCGATAGTTGACAGTACTGTTTTTGTTATAGTTTACACTCTAACAATTATATCAACAGCAAAAATAACTCACCACAATTGAATACAATCGCCATTTGCTGAAGGTTGGTTATTAGCCCACTTATTAAAATCACCCGTTAATAGTGGTGTTCCATCAGACCAGACGTATTGCCCTTCAGTATTTTTATCATTTAGCCCAAACCAGAGTCCTTGGTTCACGGAATATCCATTATCCATGATAAACCCCCGAACCATGTTCCATTTAGGCCCTGTATTCAGTTTTGCTAACCGCCCACCATTTGCCTCACAGTTGGCATTCGCTATTTCCCATCTAGCCTTATCCAGATGGACCTCATAGAAATGACAACCAATACACACAGTGTCTGGAACTACAGTATACAACGTGAAATACAATATTAGTCTGTCCTTAACGTTCGATTGAAGAATAACACGAATTACACTCCAATTGCTCTCAAGCACATACGTCGCATATTGCAATCAGATGCAGGAATGGGTATCAATATAGGCAAAACATGATTGATAGCACATCCATGTGTACATTTCACGTGATTGCCATATGAAATGTGTTTTCATAATAACTTTTGGTGACCATCCTCCCATCGTACAAATTATAGCAACAGTACACAGAACAACATAATAGAATACAATCATTTTTGATAGAAAGCTGTTTTGTATTGAACATCTGATATTTTGTAACCGACAAACATAACTTTATTACTTACGATCACAAGAACAAGTACTGCCATTTGGTAATTCTTCACCAAACTGTAGGGAAAACAAAACGATTACAACTAAACCTAGTTATTGCCTATTAGTAGGTGCTGAAATAAGTCATTTACTGATACTGATGTTTATTGGAAAGAACGTGAAGTTTTTCTTTCACCTGTACATGACCATTTTATCACACTTTATCTACCGAGGTTAGGATACTAATGCATTTCTTGTGATGCAGTATAGGTTAGAATTAAATGCTAATTAGATCCTAATTATAATCGGGCTTAATACTCTTTAATTGAAGCTGTCTCATTCATGTTTATTGACATATTATCCTCTGATCAACAAAAATTACCAAAGTTGAACATACAATTAATTTGGATTTCATATGAAGTGTCACTCTGCTTGATAATTGTTGTTCAGTCAAACAGCCCATGGATAAACAAATAACATGACGTTTAATGTGATGGATAACAGTTTAATGTATTTTTAGACAAAATAAAAAAAAATGGGAAATTTCCTAAAAATCATCATGTCACAAGAAAGTTCACTCCGGGTTGAGACAGGCAATTTTCACATTCCTTGTCAGTTGCCATAGTTTCCTATACTTTTTTTCTTAATGCCTATGACTAGGAGTAATTTTAATTTAGCTTCACTACGCAAATTTTATTCAATTTCAATAAGCATTTTCTTACCTGAAAAATATTTCAATATGTTTTTTCCTTAGTAAATTAAATGTTTTCAGATTTAGTTTGTCATCAAAAGTATCTCAAAATATTTCATGACCGATCAGTCAAAATATATGAGTGCGAAGATATATTTGAACTGATTATTCTGTGTGAAGCGTATTACAAAGTACAAGAACCTGTCTCCTTACCAAATATCGTGTTTCCTTTATGTAGCATCCACAACTGGACTGTGGAATACAAATGCCTCCTGTATCGAGGACAAACCCATCTTCACAGAAGCACCCTTCTACACATTGCGTTGTACAGTCTCCATGAGGGTTTGGTTCATCACAGGTTGCAGGACACGCCGGACCACATGTTTTATATATCATGTTCACCGGACAGTCGATTTCTGCGCAAAAAAGAATGTTTGGTGTAATTTCTTCATTATGTTACATTCTGGGATACGTTCGAGGTAAATTGAGCTAATAGTTCAAGGCCACTGCTACATGCACCCCAACATATTCTACTATTTTTTTTCTTTTGCAGTGAAAAAAATGGGAAGGACTTTTCATGTCAAAAGATTTTAGTGTCCTCCATTCACTATACTGTTGCGAATATTTAGAATGTCGTCGAACCTTAATCCAAAATATATCACTGGCTTACCACATGTTGTTCCACTTCGCCAATCGCTTATCTGAATGTTTTCTTTCTGGCAAAGCCCAACATAACTCGTCAAAACAGCACAACCACTGGCTGCTTCATTGGGTAGTGAATCGCAGAGATCCATCTGACAGGCCTCAATGAACACTTCCGTAGGCAGCGTGCCAGCACACTCTGGTAAAGCATCTATACACACAGACACGAAAAACAACATAACATTATGAGCCACTGTGCCATTAGGATTGAGGATTGAATTTGAATAAATGTGTCAGACGATCCCAACAATGTAAAACGATTTATATGTGTATGTGTGAATGCGTGTACAACTGTGCTGAGAAAAGATTTACCGATCAATGATGTACAAATTTCAAGTGCCTCTTCAGCGTTTTCAGGATGCAATTCACAGGGATGATCGTCTCCGTCACGTCGATCCAAATTTCCAATGTTGGTTGCTGGAACACATATCGGCAGAGACCCCCAACTGTTGCCAAACTCGTTAACACTAGATGCCTGTTCGCAGTAAATAAAAAAAAACAAAAAAAAAACTTAAAATTATTAAAAGCACATTTTTGTCACAAAAAAATTTGAATTGTCAAACATCATTTCGATGTGGTAATACTTGAAAATGACATACTGATGGTATCCATAAACAAAATATATGTAGTATACTGAGAATTATTGTCATATCAACGGCCATAGAGTATAAGGATTATTATCTTTGTTTTACGAAACATTGTTTTTTACGGGTGCCAGCAAATGTGGTCTGAGCAGTACGACAACAACTGGCATGGGCAGACATTATTATTGCTGTATCATCTCAGATATTTTGCTTTTAGCCTTTGACGAATGAAGAAGCATGTACACCAAATGCAACAAGTATGCAAGTTCGGAAATTGTTTGTAAAGCTGTTCATTACCAAACATTTATGTGGAAGTGTTGTATTTCATTTTCAAAAAAATACGTGAAACATGTTGGGGTATTTGTTTGACATCACTTAGATTTTCTTGTTATATTCCTTAAATTGATTGCATGTTATATATAACATTCGTTCGCCAAAGTGTTTTAGTAAACGTCGAATAAGGAACATTTCGTACTTCCCAGTTAGCTGTATTGAGCGTGTCATAAAGCAGGATTCAAAATAGAATCGTATTTTAGGGTTTTAGGTGTTCTAGATAAAGGATAAAGGTTATAACTCGCATAACAAATTTCAAACCCATATATTTTTTTCGTATTATGATCAATATCTGTAGCAAATTGCAAATTATGTCAATTTGGTTCACAATTATCAAGATAAATAAAGAAATATACATAAAAACAGGCAAAATTAAAAAAATACAACAATTTCAATGACAGAAATATTCATGATTCCTTTATAACACAGAGAATAATTATGTATATTTTCTTACACATTTGCTGTAGAATGATTATTAAGATGCTAGACATGCGAAATATATATTATACTTACCAAGTTTCCATTTAGCATAATGAAGTCGTCAGCTGAATTACCGTTATATGAACCACATAATCCGCACACCTCATCCATAAGGCCAGAGACAGCCTCAACATTAATCACGGAGGATCCGTCCCACGACACGCGAAGACCATATCCAGTATTGACTACCTAAGTTAATACATACAACCACATTGTTGACATTATGAATATATTCAATATTGCACTCTTTGTAATATGTGGGAAGCAATCAACAAAGGAAAATGATGATTATTTATTGACGGGTTTGAATCGGATGCACTGTTAAAACTTTACCATTTTATTTACAACGTTTTTGTGTTGGATAGTAGGTCTCAGACGTGAATAAAAGCAGAAGGGTTAGATCCTTCTGTCAACGGAAATTTTGGATTCGAAAGCGAGGCATGAGAAAAAAAATTGAATTATGCAGTGGATGGCACGTGAACGCTGGCGTTCTGTCTAACCTCAAAACGCAATCGGGTGTATGATGCCAAACGATGTCTTTGTCATTTTGGAAATTATGTCATTGGAGTTATGAGATGACAATTTCCTAAATACAACTGAATGAATAATACAAGCATAATGATAAGAAACTTACCACATTATTACCAACATAACTGATGGTTAAGTAATCGATCGTGAGCGGTGGATAGACCGTGCCTGAGCCAATCTTGACTTCTTTATTTGGAAGTAATTCTATGACCTATGACATACAATTTTGTAACTTCATATTATAACATCTATACATTCACACACTATGCACGCGGTCGCAGTATTACGGCATAACGCCACGTTGTATCAAGCGAAAAAGAAACACAAATACTTCCATAAAATGTGCTACAAATTTGTTTATTTGATGCTGCCCTCAACATATAGCGTAGCATGCACTGGTCAATATATGCTATTTTATTTTCGCTAGGAAGCTTTCAATCGACTCACCATAGCATACACATAAATTCTGACTTGCTTAGTGTAGGACACAGTTGACCCAGGCCAAGTCAATTCGTTGTCCACGATGACTTTAAAATGAGTTGTACTTCCCAAACAATTGTCCGTCACAAAAACGTATTCACATTCACCCTGGTAATCGTAGTAAGTGTTGTCAAACGTCTTGTAGTGAGGATCGCCGGAACCATAACAGTTTGCCTTACCTATATAGTTGTGAACGAAAATAAATATAAGTCAATACAGCAGTTTGATGATATCATTTTGAACTGAGAAGCGCCAGAGAACTTACTTACGTTATATATATTTCACATTTCGCATAAAAACGTGTATTGAATATGTCAATTGAGGATTGTCGTCTTAATATTTTCTGGATTTGATATGTAGAATCTCTGAAACATGGTTTCACTATATTTTGAAAAATTCCGTGACAATCATCTACCTTTCAATCAAATCAGTGAGGCAGATTGTTTTGCTTGATCAGTCACAAACATGTACACAAACTGGATATCGGAAGTTTAACAAATCACTTAACATACTCTTATATTCGTATACACTGTATATACAAACTGAATATTTTAACAAATTGCCAAACATGTACACGAACTGAAAAATTATGTTAACTGCTCATATCCGAAATAATTTGCGTAATGCAGGTCCACATCCCCCTTTTTGTGGGTTGTGCTATTTCTGGGTATACAGCATATTAAGACAACGCAAAATTTAGACATTAGGGTAGGCTAAATTTTAAAATCAAATGACTTAATTTTTCACGATACATTAATCAAATAGTATATCTCGTTTATTCGAGTAATTTAATATCTGACATATATATGGAAAGATTACCGTAACATTCATCAATATATTCAGGACAGCAATTTCCCACTCGTTCGCACCCAGCGCCACAAAAGCAGTTACGCTCCTGGAGTTCTTGGCCACAGTTGCCTTTACAGAGTCCTGTGTGTGATATAAAATACAACAATAAGAATGGCATCAAATTATCGCTATTTACTTGAAATGTGTTATTACACATACTTTCTCAATGAGTCGATTTTAATTCATATTTATATATATGTATAAAAACACGTATAGTCTAGTATCAGGTTATCTGATTCATAAGTTCGCCTGCACATGAACGCAAAAGGGAAAGAGGGGTGGAGGTCGACGCGAATACAATCAGCATATATATCCAGTTATAACGGATATTCGACTATATCAGTTCCGGTTTTGTATTGACCATCTTGTTACGCATGCACGCAGGTTAACTTGGGAAAATTACGAAATGTATGTTAGTATGGAAAGCTTATCTTGAATTTGTGAACACATTAAAGCAGGACAAAATATAATGTTTATCGTATTGGTATCCACACGTGCATTGTGAGGAATCTTAGATGTGCAACATCCAGGGTCATGTATTCAAATTGTGAAATACTGAATAAAATTGGCCCACGAACTGATTTTTGTTTCTGTCGCGGTTTTGTACTTAGTAATGTCAGGAATAAAATGGTAACAATAACGAAACTCGAAAATATGTGAATACACGTTTGTTTCGCGTTTCTGCAAGATGACGTTAAAACACTCACGTATTGGACAGCATATTGATCCGTCGCCCGGGATAGAACTCACAGCTGTACAAGAATGTCCAACAGGACATGAATTAACGAATGGACCGGTGGGACCACCAACAGGAAGGTCACAATATACGACCTGACCACTTGCATCCGCGTATGGATCTCCGTACGGACAAGTCAATGCTGTGACAGAAGATAGACAAGTTTAAACCAGGAACAACCAAGTTTAAGCCGAGAATGCAGAATTGTTGATTGAATTGCCTAAATGATAATAAGATGATATGGTTACACACTTACTGACACCACATGGATATATGCCATTAACTTCCACTATGTCGGTTGCACTAAGACCATCTCTCTGGCCAACTGTTCCGCCATAAGTTTGCAGTAATGTCATCGTGGGTAAAGCAGGATTTATTGCAAAATCATACAAACCATAGTGCATTAGTGAGCCATAGTCATATGCAGTGGATTGGACATCCATAGAAGCCGCTGTTTCCTTGTTGAATTGGCTGTGATAATCTGTTCGTAGGATAAAAATGAGTATACATGACTCAATTTAACTTAAAATGTAATAAGTTGCTGGAAACCCATGATAGCTATAAAAATTATTCCCCTGTGCTTAATTATCAGTGCGCACAATCGCTCTTTCTGCGTGGGGGAGAGGCAAGGAGTGACAGTGGGACCCATAATATTTGCGAATTATTCAATGTACCTGAAATGCATCTTTTTTCTGAAAGTTTCGGAGTACGATATAACAGATTTCTATATCGTTAGCTTGTTTACTTAACTAGTATATGTTACAAATGTGTATGCAATGGTGGAATAAAAATAGTTTAGTTACATACTAGGGTCGATGTTGTTCCATATAATCTCAATGTAGGCGTCTCGGTCTGGTCGAGATTGTTCGTGGAAAAATCCCAAGGCGTGTAGAAATTCGTGCTGAATAATTCCCTGCCACCAACAAGTTCCTAAAGGTCCGTTATAAAGTGACATATCCTGCTTTCCACCAGTCTTTCCGAGGTATGACCAGCATCTGCATTCAAGTGGAATTGATTTGTACATTGTCATTTAGAGTTGAATGTTAGTTAATCAATAATAAATATTTCGACTTGACAAATATTGATAACATAAATATGATTATCACACCACACTGATGTTACGTCTGCTGTGATTGGTTGAGATTCTGTCGCATGGAATATTGCTAGCCATGTGGATATTACATAGGTATATCACATGGATGTCGTCACTGAAACTACTGCGCAACGATAATGCGCATAACAAATTGTCGTTCGCTGCACTATTGCTTCCCCGGCTGTGCTTTCGGGGTTGTTTTCAAGATTTTGGAGTAACTTTAGCCATCCGAAATAGACAGAGAACGTGCCAGAAATAATATTAAGTAAGATGAAGCAAAGAACTACGTCAAAGTCGCCACTGACACGTTGCAGCCGGATCGCTGCAGCGCGTTCTACGCTGTGGGCATTTCTACGCGCTCCACGCTGATGCTAACCGAAAACGCTCTAAGCCAAATGACTTGTGAAAGAAGGTGTAGTACGTTCGTGGAAAAATAATTTCAGTCACTTCCACTGCACTCTGACATTTTTATCTGGCGAGTGGTAATCTAACTCGCGTTTGAAAATTTCTGAAATCATTTCAAAAATATTATAATCGGCAAATTGAGTGGTTTACACTGCTGAAACACGGTTACTAAAAGTCTCCGTGGTTGAAAATAGCATTTACTGTGTATTTTTTTCAGTAAACATAGTATGTATGCTATTGAGTATCTGAACATATTCCGAACTTCAAAAATATATATATTTACTTTTATGGGAGAGCGGGCGTATGTGATGTTTGGTAGATGTGAGTATGCATGTTGGATGTCTGCTCGATGTGATAAAATATATAACACATGATCATTCGGGCAAGATCACGATTTGTTGTCTGCCCTCGGCTCTGGCATCATCAATATTATGGTCATGACCACAAACCCCTGGGTAGGCAAAAATCGAAATATTACCCTCATCAACATGTGTTATTATTTAACTCTAAGGGTATCCTCATCTTGCTGGGATAAGCTCCATAAAGCCATTTGAGCGATCTAATGAATGGTTTGATATCAAATACTCACCCATCCCCATTAAAGATACTAACATAATCGGTTGCCACTCCTTCCACGAAAGTTAAACAAGTTTCTGCTTCTAAATCCGCCAATGCAGCTCGTACGATACCTTTACCATTGTCGTCTGTGTGAATGAAAGGAACTAAATTTTATACTGAACTCCTTTCACAGATTAATTGGTCTGTTGTCTTTGCTCATGCAATATTACCTTGTTAATTGGACATTACTCTACACACAACCAACAACGTGCACTATACACGATTGCAAATAGTCAATATACCGCAAAACATGGATTCTCAATGAATGCAAGCGAAACCAGTTAACACCAATTAGTGTACCTACTGTTTTTTGTCATTTTCGAGCGTAATTCATTCCTGGATTTTAATTTGTGAGTCCTTCACGAGATGTAACAAGGCAATCAATGAAATGATACCATCAATATAAAATAATGATTACATATGAAAATATTGAGATATTTGCATAATATTTACATAAACTGTTGTAAATGAATAAACAAACTAAATTTGTTTAACAAACTTATCTAATTTACATCTTTTTTTGAATATTATGTGTCTGCAGTAGTTCCGATGTACATCACACTCCAGGTTTCTTTTGAAATGAATGAAATTGTGAATGACAAGAAAACTAAATCAACGCAAATTAACAGATTAAATTACCTAATGCGTTATTAGTATCAAAGACGTAGTTCACTACATTATTAGGCCAGTATCTAGAGGTCACTGTTGTGACTCCCCTTTTTCTGAAAAAGAAATTAAGAAAATGTTTTAATGCAATTGCAGTGTACGCAGTGTTTAACTAAATACTTATTTACCATTGCAAAGCAAACGTTTAGAAGATTTAAACTTTATCTATTGTAATTATTTATCTGCAGAGAGAATGCTGCCGAGGACACAATATAATTTGAATTGAAGAGTTGCAATAAATTGTGCATTACTCATCAGAAAACAGGGGCATTCCTGCATCATGTCTTCTTTGTTGTTCTTCTGTCAATACTATATCCCCTTGAAATAAATCTATAAAAGAAAATATGAGGTATTATAATATAATGATGGTGTCCAGGATTATCACGATTAGTTGGCCAATTAGAACTTCATCGAGGCTGTTATATTTATTTTTCCTTGGTTTATTTCATCAACGCGATGACTCTTATATTTTGTACTGAGTGCTATAAAATAATTGATTGACAACCGATCTTTTAATGGGAGCGTGTAGATCCCGCGTTGCGTGTTCAATTGGATATATATTGAAAATATATCACAATAGATTTCCTTGAACAACTATGATTATATGAAGCTGGACTAGCTGAAATAGTAGGAATAATTAATACGTAATTTGACACACATTTACATTTACATTCTACTTACCCAAACCTTCATTGATTTTTAAAATATCATGCACGTCAGGATTTCTGATCCGTCTTGACGCTTTTGCGAACTTTGCATTTCTATTTACTCTATGTAAGATGTCCTCTGGAAAAAAACGTAGCATTTGGTATGGACAATTTAGTAAACGACCAACCGATAAGGTAATTAAACGTATCTTCATTAATGTAGGTAGATACAGTTACTTTTAACACTCCTGAGAAATGTAGAACGTTAACTAATACAATTACCTGTGTCTGAAACTTCACACAGAAATGATTGAGCGCTTCGACAATCATTAAACTGCCACTCGAAAACGTTATCATGGTTTCCAACACCTATTACGCACTTAGCCTTGTTCGCAGTAGATTGAATCCAGGAATAGTCTTTCTTGTCATCGTAATAAATTGCTTTTTCAACCTGTGGTGACATCCCATTATGATCTGGTTTGCGCAATCCAATCCAGAGCTTGAGACCACTGTGTATGAGAGGAGTTATAATGGAACAAAAAGTCATGCATGTGACGTTCATACTCTTCAATTGCTTTCTCGCTTATATAAATATCACTCGTAAATACGGCACAACACAAGTTAATAGTGTTTCATACAGAACAAATGTTAAAATAAGTTGGGGAAGACCAACAACGCTGTGGAAGATCATTATAGCGACATAGCATGAAAATGAGGCCAGAACATAACATATACTTCCATAGCAAACGTGGTATAATAATAAAATAATGAAACAAAAAAAAAATCATAGCAGAATAGAACAGAATTGTTTTCAAGATCGTAATCAATAAAATAGGTAATATTAAATATTGAAATTTCTCATTTAATAGTATCATTGTAAATTTACTAGACTCCGAAAGGACCCATTTAAAACAAAACTAGAGGCCGAAAAGAAATTTGACATCAAAAGCATGAATAGCAAGTTTAGAACAGGAGAGTATGGGAACGCTGTGAGAGTATGAGAACAGCAAATAACGGTAGCTGCATATGCAGTTGACATATGTTAAGCCTGCCGAAATCTGTTTAACTTTGTTGGCCTGTCAATGAAAAAGGAAGCCATATTGAAAGGTCATTACAATCCGTAAACTGAAAGACGGTCAAAACATAGGCAAACCGAATGTGATACAGGTCAAATGCAAATATACGAATAAGAGTACAAAACGAAATTATAAACACACACAAGATTTGCACTGCAGGCAGACGTGATTTGCATTGTAGGCGGAAGTGATTTGCATTGTAGGCGGAAGTGATTTGCATTGTAGGCGGAAGTGATTTGCATTGTAGGCGGAAGTGAGCACACTATTCATGCAAACAACAACTGCTCGAAATAACATGTTAAATGCATGTCACAAACCACACGTAGAAAATAATCGTGCATTTATAATAAGCCAGATATTTTATGAGTTTTGCTAAATAAATCTTGATAAATTTAAAACTGCAGTGTGCACATTTTAAGCAATAATCCAGCAAGTATTGAGCGAATTATACACGATTGTCGATTCCCCCCGATCCCTCTGAATAGATTGAATGTTTTTTGGTGGATATTCGCTAGACTTAAAACCCTACAAAATATTATTCATTGATAATTTGTTATCCAGAAGATACTCTTACACTGAAGATATAGTTATTTCAAACACAGTACAATGATAATATCATAATTACTTTTTTGCAAGTACGTTAACAGCATCACGAACGTGTTCACTCTCGAGAACAGCCAAGTCACCTCCAAGTTCTTGACATTTGCTCCTAGCCTCTGTCCATCCCAGAGAATAGTCTGGAACAAAATAACATATTCCAGGCAAGTTGACGTCACAGTCTCCGAGTACAACAGAGAAACCTAGATGGATGAAATTAAATAGTTTCGTATTACTATAGGTTATGAAAAATATATTCACTGTATATATGCATAAACAATCAGATAACTTGTATATCTGGGGGATACAGTGTGAACCTGGTAAAATAAACTTTTGCTTTTGGGAATGTACAATGAATTAAAGACTAATTTAAGAGCGATCTGCATTTTAATAATGTGTTCTAAATACAAATTTGCTGTCTGTTAAATGGGATACCATTAAAGGAAAACAATAACCACATATCTTATCAGGAATGTCTTGAATTATATAATTATAACGAGTATCCTCCGTAAACATTTGTTATTCGAATCCGCGAACAAACATAATATATAAGAAAGTGTATATAGTATAGGAAACTGCACAAGCAAGCACACAAGCAACAACCAACAAACCAACCAACAAACAAACATACACCGAAATAAACAAGCAAGCAAACAAACATACAATTAAAATGTTTCGCGCAATTAAAGTTGAGTAGCATTTGCTTTGTGAGGTGAGACATACATGTGACAAATATAAATTATATTTCAGGAAGGTTCGATTACAACCTACTGTACATTTTAACATTAATACGAATAATGTTATTTACTTTCCCAGGTGTATTTTACATACTATAATGCACATTGCCATACAGCATCGTCATTGTGTTTACGGTTACTTGGCGATATCCTAACATACTGTCATCTACTATATACAAGGGATTGACCGGAAATATGTAGCTGTACCAGGGTATCGTTTCTCATCTATATAGTATTTAGTGTAACGGACACAAGCGTTTTTACAGTTGATCCTATTACACTGGGAATACGGACAACGTTCTTACCTATGAAGGCTCCTAAGCACACAAAAAATATCATCCGCAAGGCTTCCATGACTTCCAAGAGAGAAAAGAAAAATTATCAGATTCGGTTATTTCGATAAAACTGTAGCACGTGATATTGGTGGTGGATTATCTATATTTTGCCAGATCCATTGGTAGTCATACAGCAGAGAAAGTAGACACTGAAATATCAACTTGCAAGGCAATTTTAATGTGGATTGTTGTACACAACATAACTACGACATACACTTACCTGTTGAAAGCACGTCTTGCGTTTAAGTCGACAGAACACCAATTGTTTGACATAAACCTAGCAGTGTTCTTTTATCATAATTTTGAGTGAAAAACATCTGTTGTTAAAATAAAAAGATGAAGCTTAATTATTTTGTTTTTACGTTTGAAGTAATTGTTTACCCCCGTGGTAAATTTGGTTAATCACATATTACCGGGATAATGTATTCAATCCTAATGTGTTCGCATCACTCATGTTTTTGTTTGTCTACTTTGTTTGTCCTTTTGATCTCTGTAAAACATATTGTTTAGTTCACGCATAATGTTCAATAAAGTACAACGTGGTCGTTAGTTCAATTCGCGCATTTCATTATAGTGTCACTAAAAGTGCATTTCGTGCATCAAAATACGAGGCACAATGTATAGAGGTAAAGTCATGAAACAATCCATCAATGAACGTATAATATACTTTAACAACCTTTCAAAGTGTTTGCTTTGATATCTTAATATCTCTGGAATAACCCTACTAGAAGCAAGCAGTCCACACAATTTTGGTCTGAACACAAATGATTATATATTAAAGGTTTCCATGGTTACGCTTTACGTAACACAGCCTCTCACGATGTTCTATGACAATTGACATTTGTCTTCATTTTCAATATACTCAAACATAATCCAGAAATGCACATAGTACAATTAGTTTAAATAATGGGAAGTATATAACTTGGACATGCACTAAAGTTTTCTCCATATTTCATATCAGATATTTGTATGCAATGTAACCGCGATGAATACTTGTATATAATTTATCTAGGCGATAAAGTTGTATTGACCGCGCTAATAAGGACAAAGGCTAATCTAAGTTCACAAAGGTTATTGTACGTTCCCTTGCTCGTCCATACATAATGATAATGTATAATAACGGAAGTTATGCACAATAATCGGCATTAATCACACATTCATCCACGAATGTAGCCCTCGTTCCTCCGAAAAGGGCAATTTGCATTGGTTTTTGTGCAGATTTCAAATTCCTGCATAATTCAAGAATAGTTTAATTCTGAGAGGTATTTTATCAAAAACCAAGTGTTTTAAAATGGCGAACTGACAATAATAAAAAAGTTCAGTGCTATGAAATTCCATTGGCCTCATTTTGGGTATAATAATGAGTTAATTTTAACTAGCAAAATCACTCTTATATTTTTAAAATATAGGTACTTTGTTCATTATCTGCATTTTGCTTAATAACCGTTATACATAAGTGTAATTGTAATATAAGGGAATGCAGCGAGTAGAGTAAAAAAAGCCAGCGTTTAAACTTATTGTTGCTGTCGGTGTATTCTATGGATGACACAGCCAAGCCATGTGTATTATTTACTTACTTATAGCGCATTTTGAGAATGTAAAGCGAAATATGGAATGAAAAGTGGTTAAAAGTCTTAATTTAGCAAAGACATATTTATATTTAAGTAACTACAAAAGATCTTTACATGGCGTACTGGTATAAAGAAAAAGTTAGGGAAAATGTTTGTTGCACTCGACTCATTAGTAACAATTCTCGTTGTAATATTTTGTATATTTGTTGTGTGTATTTTAAGTGTAGATTCAACAATTATTAGTAAACAAATAATTGATTACTGTTCGTTTAATTTGTAAATGTGCAACTTTACAAAAACAAACTTTAAATTGCTACTTCCACAGAATACAAAATAGACACAATAAAGACACACACGTGTGTTAAACTTATATATGGGTATGCGTGTATCATACTGATGCAATAGAAACAAATGTAAGTATATACCACATAGGCGATGAAGTAAATATTTGTTTCAAACTTCCAAAATAGTACAAAAGGTAACTGTTAGTTCAGATTGGTTATTATGTGGTCAACAGTTCACACGCATATTACTTAGAAAAGTCAATAATGATAATGACAGTATAATGATCCATATGTATTTTATGAATTGTTCATATCCATTTGTCATTAGTGTTGATGACATTAGAGTAGGTATCATTTATGTAGATACAATGTGCATACATTATTCATGTATTTCCTCTTTAGAATGTCATTTGAGCTGCGGGTTGTCCTTTTCATGGTTATTATCGTTACTCTTTATCATGTGACCCGCTGCATAATTCTAGTTATATTACTTTTTGCACTGCTCTCTTGCCCTATTAATCTAACTATGTTTCATTTTTGTTGTTTGAAACTTAACACTTAACAAGGCCACAAACAAGGTTTAAAGGTGTATCATTGGATCGACTTTGACTTGCTACTGGTGTCTATAAAGAAATGCCATGCATGTGACGGGGAGTATTAAGCGGTCAGCGAATTATGTACATCACTGTTAATATACACACACTATTGCCATACAGTTTGTGAAATGTTCTGAAACCAAACAACGACAGCATCTGTGGTATAATATAGTTTGTATGTCATATTACAGTTAATTGTAATAAAGCAGAGGAATAATTGTCTATATCTAGATACTATCATGGAGCTAAGAAGGAGAGAGAACACTGTTTAAGTCTGTTTTAAGCTGTTGACATAGCTTTGTTTTAGGCAGAATTAATCCTATTAAAATAAGCCTTTTACATCATGACTGGGACCGCATGTTTACTTATGCTAATTGCCGCGTTTCAAGATATTGCTGAACGGGAAAATATTTTTGTCCATAAAAACGAGTATGCAGAAAAATAACAAACAATACGTGTTTTCTTCCAAGTGACGTCAGAGGTCATTCATTGACATTTAGACCGGAAACAACGCAGTCCTGGATACATTCTCAGTGATGTCATTGCCGTGTACATGTCGTGTATGCGGAAAAGAACTCAATTCTCAAAGCTATTTTTTTCCCCTGACAATTCCTCAAAAAGATACAGTATACAGTACAGTACAGTACAGTATACAGTATACGGAACCAACAAAAGATTAAACCCTGTTAATCTTGTTATAGTGAAGGGGTCAATATCTAATGAGCAAATAAACTATAACTATCATATAATAGGCTGAAACAATAGTGTCCTCTCTCCTTCCCTTTCTAGCTCCATGATACTATGTAAAGGACTTGTGTAGCGATACAATGTGTATCTATCCTGATTTTAATTGAATCTAGAGAATGAAAAGTTATAAATATATAGAACCTCAAACCTTGGCTATAACGATATAGAACACAACACGCTTGGGGTTAAGTAAATTAATTCATTGTTATACACTAGATGAAATGATAAATATAATATTAGAAGCTCTAGTTTATATATAACGTGGCGACAAAACCTTCGAAGCCTCGGGTTAGCGTGGAACAAACACGTAACGGTTCCATGGTCGTAGCTGAATTTAATACACTAGCCGTGTACTACATGAAGACCGACACAGCAAATAAATGAACCCGTGCATTTGTTTATGATAGAACACACCGTCCACGCGCACCCTTATGTTCAATCAAATGTAGCGCCATCACAGGTGTAAATGGGACTAATCACTTGATCTTTGCGCAAGAAACACGTACATTTCCATTGAAATAGCGCCATCACACCCATTATTTATCGCGTTTTTTGGACACTCAGCATTTTCCATTGTGAAGTTACGGCATTACTGCAATATTTTAACATTCGAACTTTCACCAAGTCAAGCTTGTGCAAATATTCATTTATTCACAGCCATTGGTTAGAACATTTGGAATACGCCTGCATTTCATCAACTCACTGTACAACTTAAGTTCTAATAAATTCGACCTGACTTCCACTCATTCCAAGAACAAAATATTTTGAGTAAAACATTACTCATCCTAATATGATCTCGCTATTTTGAAACTGGGTGATATTTAATAAAATTCAACCTACAAATCTAAGTCTTCTAAAACTTCAAGGAGGAATAGCCAATAAAGAACTTTAAATAGAAGCTTATTATCTGTCAAAATTCAGCTGTCTTTATCAACGGGTTCCTACATACATTAGTTGTGAATGACTAGTTAAAACTGGAAGGACAGATATATATCAAATGTTATCCATAAAAGCCGGGAGGTGGGTTACTCATATACTTTTTTATTTGAATGTTATGTCAGTTTATCCGATTCATATGAACACACAATTTCAGCAAAGGGATTTCATGTCAAATATATCACACATTGGTCGACCACTGATATATTCACCCCAACCCTCTATTTCTTCGAAAAATAAAATAAAACGCTTAATACCGGATTTTGGTTGAACTTGACATTCTGACAAAAAGATTTGTTCTGAACTATTGTCAATGGTAACTCACAATGGCATGACCGATCACTACATTGATTATAAACAATATCAAATGTTTATTTACTATGCAATTGTCAGTTAGACTTAATGAAGAGGATGCGTACATGCACTACATTGGACTTCGAAATATGACAAATTATGCTCCATAAAGTCTTATGTTATTTACAAATACACTGGTATTGTGCGTATTGTGTAGTTAATTTGTTAATGTCGTGGTGTACATTGTCATTTTGTTCATATATAAGACCTTGGAAAACTGTAAATAAATAAAGCGATAAATTAACTATTACCAGACATTGGGTAATATATTCACACAGGTTATGTAGTTTGGGCAAATGATTCTTAGCATGAAATGTTGAACTTGAAATAACACTCCAAGCCCATCACTTGAAATAGAGTAAAGTGTGAGGCACACAACCCACAGAAAATACACTTCAGCGACAATATCTCCATAAATCACAAGTCTTTCTTGACCAACGCACAATGTACTGACAGTGTCGTTAAAATGCTTTAAAACAACACAACTCCCTTATGCATATGATAAGATTGGTTAAAATGATACGATAGACACATGGTTTGTATGAATATACGTTAAACCACTCATTAGAAATATTGTTCTGACACGTTTATGTATCACATACGTGCTGCAAGAAAGAGTAATATGATTCACTCGTGTACTTTACGTACTAGTACATATATTTAACATGATGGAAGTGCAATTCATTTCAATTGAAACGAACTAAAAAAATCAATGGGTTGATGACGTTGATAGTAAATATTAGGCACATTGTTGAGAACAGAGTGACCATCAAATAAAACCTATCTATTATAGTTCAACGTATGTTTCATAATATTCACACTTCAGTTTCTAAGTGCCATTTAAACAAGACAATTCTTGAGTGAAAGATTCATGTTAATCACAGCTACTATATCGTATGTGCATGATATAATCGCAATGACTACATCGTAATATGTTAGGTATTTTTATTGTTGTAAATGTTATTTAATATTAGTAATCTTGAGATTGTAAATAAAGCCTAGTGCCATCTTAATGAGTATGTAATATGTAGTGAATTTGTAGAGTATATAGAAAATATACAATGACAAATGAGAATGAAACTAACCAACTAGAATGTATGATCAACAATGAATTATATGTTCATATCACAAAATGTAACACGAATTATTGACACTGAAATGGATATGTGCTGGTCAATAGTCCGATACTGTTAATGTTTGTTTAATTTTACAGTTTGAGCTGCGATTATTCAATGTCCATGGTAGTACATTTTGTTCTTCTTTATCGTAACACATGTATCATGACTTTGTACTTATGATTGTGATATAGCTTTTCAATATTCACAACATGTAATCGTGCGCATATCGCCATCCATGCAGTTTGAAGTTTAAATAATCAACTCATGAATATTCGTGGGGTTTATTTCGAATGAAAGATTTAATTAAACTTTATTCAGCTTTAGTAAAATAATTTTCCATTTACATATTCTCACAGATATGGATATATGCCTGTGTATAACACTGATGATTTTATCTATTTGTAGTACAATATTCGTATTCGTAGAATATTTTATGTGAAAAGATAGTTTAATATAACTTAAACAAAAATACAAAGATGTATCCGTATTGAAATTCGTAGCAACGCAAATGAGTTTGGTATGTAGCAAATTTTCTTCTATCATTCCTCAACATTCCAATTAAGTGTATTGTTTTGATTTTTATATAAAAAGATACCAAAAAGAGAACGAGTTTACGCATCTAGTTGTGTGAATATTCTACACAATGTCCGTAGTTAATTGCCAAGTCAATGATGACACGTGTAGTAAGTGTATGTATGTCCGAGCAAGTATAATTGTTATTGAACACAGTATTTTCTATATACATCCAATTGAAATAAAAATACGTATTTATTTGATGATTTTTATTGAGGTTGTTGAGTTCAGCTGTAAGTTGTTGAACAACCCTACTGTTTTTGCAATATATGGATGGTTATGTTTCAGCTGTGTCTGGTTTCATGGTGATATCAAATAGCCAAACTGAGAGTAATCATTGGTGATTATTGTTTTTGTTTCTTAATAGTTTGGTGAACAATTACTCAATGGTACATGTAATTGCGAAAGTAAGTAAAATACCGGTATACCCCATAATTTCTCAACAGTGAATATACATATATTTATGCCGTATATCACGTCAGCTCGGTGTTATAATTTCAAGCATAGTAATAATTTTCAATCTTTCCATACTATGTAATTACAATCCTGGCAATCTGATTGACCCATGCAAGCAGTTTGACTGACTAGCTATAGCTGACTATCAAAAATAATATCTCAAAACATTGTGTTTTGTATAATATTCATTGAATTATCATTACGAATTATATATATTTTAATATTTCTGATAGTTTCATAGGTCGTGTGTGATATATGTATGAAAACCCATTCCAAATTCCACTTCAGTTTCTCCACGCATATAAATTAGTTTCACTCATGTCTAGTGGCGAGTTATCAAGGATTGTAAACTGGTCATATTTTGATTTAGTTTAGCTACATTACCAATGCAATGATTGGTTGATGCCTCTGGGTCGCGGCAGGTCTAGTTGGCAGAGCTAAGGTGTAATATAAGGGAAACACAGCGAGTCGAGTAAAAAAGACAGCGTTTAAACTTATTTTTGTTGTCGGTGTATTCTATAGTCGACACAATCAAATGAGTTGTAATATTTTCTAATTTATAATGCATTTTGAGAATGTAAAGCGACATATGAAATGGAAAGTAGTTAGTCTTGAATTAGCAACGGCATATTTATATTTAGGTAACTACACAAGGCCTTTACACGGCGTACTGGTATAAAAAAGTTAGGCAACATTTTGTTGCACTCGACTCATTAGTAAAAATTCTCGTTGTAATATTTTGTATATTTGTTGTGTTTATTTCAAGTGTAGATAGAACAAATATTAGTAAACAAATAATTGATTACTGTTCGTTTAATTTGTAAGTGTGCAACTTTACACAAACAAACTTTAAATTGCTACTTCCACAGAATACAAAATAGACACAATAAAGACACACACGTGTGTTAAACTTATATATGGGTATGCGTGTATCATACTGATGCAATAGAAACAAATGTAAGTGTATACCACATAGGCGATGAAGTAAATATT
The DNA here is from genome assembly GCF_978046115.1 of Saccoglossus kowalevskii. Lineage (NCBI taxonomy): Eukaryota > Metazoa > Hemichordata > Enteropneusta > Harrimaniidae > Saccoglossus > Saccoglossus kowalevskii. The sequence continues at coordinate 20,297,153 of NC_140651.1, forward strand.
TGTTTCAAACTTCCAAAATAGTACAAAAGGTAACTGTTAGTTCAGATTGGTTATTATGTGGTCAACAGTTCACACGCATATTACTGGAAAAATAATGATAATGACAGTATAATGATCCATATGTCTTTTATGTATTGTTCATAGCCATTTGTCATTAGTGTTGATGACATTAGAGTAGGTATCATTTATGTAGATACAATGTGCATACATTATTCATGTATTTACTCTTTAGAATGTCATTTGAGCTGCGGGTTGTCCTTTTCATGGTTATTATCGTTACTCTTTATCATGTGACCCGCTGCATAGTTCTAGTTATATTACTTTTTGCCCTGCTCTCTTGGCCTATTAATCTAACCATGTTTCATTTTTTTCGTTTGAAACTTAACGCTGTGTAAGTAGAAACTACAAACAAGGTCACAAACAAGGTTTAAAGGTGTATCATCAGATCGACTTTGACTTGCTACTGGTGACTATAAAGAAATGCTATGCAGGTGAATGAGTGTATTAAGTGGTCAGCAAATTATGTACATCGCTGTTCATAATTACACAATGTGATCAGTGAGATACACACACTATTGCTATACAGTTTGTGAAATGTTCTTAAACAAAACAATGACAGCATCTGTGGTATAATATAGTTTGTATAGGATATTGCAGTTAATTGTAATAAAGCAGAGGAATAATTGTCTAATCCTAGATACTATGTAAAAATTCATCTGTGGAGTTACTTGCCCTTATCGTGTGCTCGATTGTATATTCATCCCGGTTTTTGAAGCTAGAGAATGAAAGTTATATATATATATAACTATATATAACTATATATGAAGCTAGAGAATGAAAGTAGATAGACACTCAGTGCAACGATTAAGCCATCTTTTCTCTAACAATTTAAATGCAACTGTTGCCACAACAACTGGACGGTAATTGGATTTATCACAGATATCACCACCCTAATCTTTGGGTACTGGGACTGAAACAGTGGCCATAAGACGTGTAGGAATAATTCCATGAACAAGTATAGCGGTAAAACAAAGGAATAATAATACATACAGTCTAGAGGGCGCAAACCTAAAGTGTTCAGAAATGATACTATCAATGCCGGGAGATACACCCAGTTTCAGATTTCTAACCAGATCACAGAGTTCACTCTGATGAACCACCATGTCTTCACAAAACTTACTAGTTGGAATGACTGGTGTGATGTCAATATTTTTTTTCCACATCTCAGCAACTTTCACGTCACCTGCACATCCACCCACCGACGAGGGCGCTGGAGCTTTACATGTATGCTTTATTTCTGTCCAGTAGCCATTCGGGCCATTTTTAAGCTTTTCTGCTAAGGTATTCGCACGAAATTGCTTCTCAGCTTTCTTACAATTAGCAAGTTGTCGCTTGAACTGTGCTCTAGATCTACGCGTTATCTCAAAGAAAGGGTCAGATTTCGGAGAACCATTATCTTTCAAAATCAGGGAGTCAGTTCGTGCTTTGTCGTGAATATCCTTGATATTACAACCTGGTACAACATTCTTTTTGGAATAAAGAGCACATGGAATAGACTTTACTGCAGCATGCAATAATGCAGAAATTATGTCATTGTAGAATACATCAATCATCTCGGCATCACATTAAGGATCAGTACAAACAAGTACTTCACTGGGCAATTTAATGACAGACAACAGTCGGTCACATAATAATTCATAATTTGCTATGTTAGCATTGGATGCTCGATTCCAACAAGGTGTATAGGCAGTATGATGCACGGATGTACTCGGTTTTGGCAACAACTCAGACTGCAGCGAAAACATAATATGAAAGTGATCAGATGACATAGTATTATAATTAACAGTAATATTGTTAATAATACTATGAGCCGATTTAGAACAAATAACACGGTAAATCCAACTGTGTGCTAAACCAGAGTCACTAAGATAAGTAAAAGTAATGGAAGAAAGGAGTTCCATATCAGTAAAAAACAAACTATTATCCTTTACAAACTGTTCTAAATACGCATATTGCTCTTTCCCGGACTCAGCATTGCAATCACCCGCTATAAGACAGCAACATGTATCTAAATCATTAATAGTGGCATGCAACATGCCAGGGATTCGTTGAAATTCATCAATATAAGCAGCTGGTGGAATGTAAACATTACAAATTACAATATCAGGTTGGTGAGCTAACTTAACACGTATTCCGATAACTCTTTTCTCTCCTTCAATGAGAATTGGCGTAACTCCACAAAGAAGTTTACGCCAGATAATCCCTACACCCCCAATAAGGCCTGCCATTAAGGATCCCATGTGCTCTATTCATAGCACTTAGACCAACTGAAATAATTTCACTATTTAAAGAACTAAGATTAGACAAATTGTCATTGTTAAGCCAATGTTCCTTGTAGTAACAAAGGATTCAAGTAAATTATTAATTGCAGCAGTATTAATAGTAGCAGTATTTAAATCCTCTCACATTATAACTACCAATGTTAATTATATTCATAAGGTTAATCAGTAATCATTAATGTTAGCTAGTGTTGGCTCAAAGCAGATGGGAACATATCTTTGAGTAACTGACTCAATTTTCTCAGCTACAACTAGTGGGACTAGTTTGTTAGCAGTGGTAGGTACGGTTTCCATGACAACTACGTTCTCCTCTAGTTTGGAGCTTACTGTATCAAATTTTTCGCGCATATCTCTGACCAACTTCAATAAGCTGCTATAATCGACATAGTCAATATCAATTAGAGGGAGACGATGAAGTTGCTGTGCAACAAATCTCTTCTGAGTATCGACCGACAGGTCAGCTATGCAATCAATAACATCACGGATGGTGAGTGTTGCTTTACGGCGAGATGGAACACGATCACCCGCCAGCTCAAAGACCGTATTTAATAACTTTCTCCACCGCCGCTCGAGTTATTCCAGAGCTCAACTTATTCACAACAAAACACGCCAGTTCACAAATAACAATGTCATTGGCACAGGTGGCTGCCATATTCAATGGTCATGTACACACAGACAGTCAGTATCAAAATTGGTTGAAAAACAATCATTGCACGCAATAATTACCTAAAACACGACGTCACAAGTAGCAGACAACATTTACGAACACAGCAACAGAGTTAATCGATCAAAATACCGTCAAACAAAGAGCAAACGGAAAGGTGTATATGGGTGCTGCCATCTTGATTACGTGAAAGTTTGAAATAAAAATACACATTACTTCGAAAAAATTTTTGTGTTTTTGACAAAAGCTGGAAATAGCATTGAGGTTGTTGAGTTCAACCGTAAGTTGTTGAACAATCTTACTGGTTTTGCAATATATGGATGGTTATGTTTCAGCTGTGTCTGGTTTTATGGTGATATCTTTTCATATTCGGATTCCCACCAGATCTCTTAAATCCGTTAGCACCATGTCAACGTGCACTTAGATTTGAACAAACTTAAATACAAGTTTAGATATGTGAGATTTTCATGGAATACAGATAAGCAGATACTGTTGATTGCTATGTCATGGTTTATTTTTTTTTGTGTACGTCTAAATCGATATAAGTGAGTAATGAAATAAACAAATAACAAACAAACAAACACAATATAAACTGTCTTAAAATATCGTTATATAGCGCATTTTGTATTGCCATTCTTCATTTGTAAGACCACTACCACTATGTCAGCGTTTTCACTTACGGCTCAAAGCAAGCATTATCTGAAATACAATAATAATTTATTTTATTTTCATTTTTCATCCAATTAAATAGCATTCGTCGACAGACATGGAAGATAAATAACATGTAAAAGTAACTCACCGTACTCGCATATATATCCCTTCTCTTTAACGCACTTATCATCATCCCATTTCAATCCTCTTCTATCCCTATTACACAAACAACATGAATGATAAAAACACGGTGAGCACACTTGTAATGGTATCGAACTTTATAACACATAAACCCCAAAACGATGCTTGTCATTTGACTGTTATAGCTTACGATATATAATTAATTATGGTCGTCTCCGTAACACACTAATTAATTTCATCGACATTCAACTTATAAAGTTCTCAATTCATGTGTAGTGACTTGAATTCTATTCATCTATTTTTTGATCGTAGAGTTGTTATTTTGTTTTGTTTGTATTTGAAATATTTGTAACAAGACGTTTTTGCAACTAAAATAGAAAAAAAATCACTAACCACATTTGTACGCAGTCTTGAACGGCAGCTTTCAGTGGTTTACTTGACGGTTGATTTCGTGCCCACTTTGTGAAATCACCCGGTAATAGTGGCGTTCCATCTGACCAGACGAATTGCCCTTCAGTAATAATATCATCGAGCCCAAACCAGAATCCTTTCAGTACGTTACTATATCCATTATCCATAATAAATCTCCGCACCAGATTCCATATAGCTTTCGTATTCAGTTTAGCTAACCGACCATTATTTGCCTCACAGTTTGCTTTCGCCGTTTCCCAGTTAGCCTTATCCATATGGACCTCATAGAAATGACAGCCACTGCATACAGTGTCTGGAACTACAGAATACAAAATTATTTAAAATAAAATTGATAAGATTAGATTACTTGAATGTTCAGTGACTTTTTTTTACAGGGAGTTTTTGGCAAAAACAGGGGAGAGGGCATGAAAAAAATATTTCATGGGCTGTTGTAGTTGCACTGTATGACCAGTAGAAATATTGCCTTGTAAATGTGTAATATTACCCTCCAACTTGGAGATAACGCGAACTGCAACTTAATACACTGAGTGTGTTCTATACCGCAATCACAAGCAGGGAAGAAATTCACAAGGTACATTTCAAAGCCAAGTGCACATAAGCCATACATCATCATCACTACATCTGATCTAATACGATATAGATGTCACGACATATTGCACGTAAAGTATGTGTTGCTGCTAAATTTAATGCATTTCTTAGGGTACATACCGCTCCCCGGTATATTGGACTTGAACTCTAATTGTCATCATGAATGCGTGAATGGACACGGCGACTGTCAACGTGTCGTACTACACATAATAAATCGTTTACGTCTGAAGGTATGAAACCGACTATCGACCCTGGTATCAGGGTATGACGGAAGTGTGAACGAAGTGCGTGTATGAAGTATGGAACGCGCAGATAATGAACGCAACATTTTAGGCAGTAATAACAGTGTTTGTTTCAATGACTAAACATTACGTCATAACAAGAACTAAAATAACTACAAACGTATTTATAATTGTTAAAGCACTGAAATAACTAACCGACTCAAAAATCACGGCGTAATAGCGCTAATATCTGAAAATGTCTGATTGTTGTCCTCATTCCCCCTAGTGCCTGTGTTGTATGGTCTATGTTCTATGATCTCATTTACTCAGTCATTCAGTTTATTTATGGAAAGAATTAAATGTAATCTTATGGCTATATTCGGGCCAAACATAATGTAATTGCCGCATACGACTTATTAACCACTTCCGTGTCACTGAGAATGTTCTAGAACCGTACAGTGTCTGGATGGAATATTCTAGATTTTTTTTAGAAACTGGTTGAATAGGTAATAGAACACTGTATGAGGCAATAGAAGGTAATGGAACATTCTAGAATTTGTAGTAAGTTCCAGATTCATTATGTATGCTGATGTAATGGTCTATTTATAGACAGTGGTAGTATATATAGGGGAGTTGTTCAGCACTGAGGTCAGATCGGAGATCTCGTTGAATTGTATTGGAGTTTAAGTATCTAGTTATTGGAGTAGTGGAGTTTTACCGCGTTATTGTACTTGATGTTTGCAGAGTATAATAATACCAGTACCAGTTGAAACCTCATCTGTTGGCTCTGTGTTCGTATTTTATCATCGCCGCCAGGGAAGTCTTTCTGTTACTGTTGCCATTTTGGTATTTGAACCATCACACCTGTACTATACCAATTACGGTAATATTACGTTGCGTGTGACAGTAATTTAAGGACAAAATAATAATTGTTTTCAGTGCGAGAAACAGAAAGGAAATATATATTAAATGTGCCATAAGTGACCCTACAATATTAAATTTATGAAAGTTTTCATTTTTTCCGATTTTATGATGAGAAACGAATGGAAATTACCAACAAATTTATTAAATCTGTTAAGGCTCATTTGTAAAACCACGGTGGCTTATGACATAAATTTATATAAATCATTTATCAAACATCGAGATATTGTTGCCTTCCCATGTGTATAAGACATGATACAAGTTTGGAAACGTCTCTTGTTTACTACCGTAACAATATGCTACATTTTGATTTCACACCACCACTGGCCCGGCAACATTATATCTTCCGAGATGACAAAAAACTGAAATGCGAAAATCGACCAAAAAATGCTGACGTCACACAATCACGCAATTGCAAAATGTGAGATGAAGCCAATTTTCAAGGTTGGTAATCTGCCGCCGCGTATCAATGGAAAGCACTAGATCTGCTTCAACCCAGGGGATTCAATCAATCATTGCCTTGGTAATATAACCAGACTAAATCAAAATATGACCAATTTACAATCCGTGATAAGTCGAACATTGGACATGGATGAAACAAATTTATATGCGCGGAGAAATTGAGGTAGGAAGAATTCATACATATTTCACACACGACCTATGAAACTATCCGAAATATTCAAATACATATATTCATAGAATATTACTCAAAACCACCAATAATTTGAGATATTATTATTAATAGTCAGCTATAGCTAATCAGTCAGAAGGATCATGCATAGTATGGGAATATTGAAAATTATTACGCTGCTTAAAATTATGACACCGAACTGACATGATATACAGGATAAATATGTAATCACTATTATCGAGAAATTATTGGGGTATACCAGTGTTTTACTTACATTCGCAATTACACGTATCACCATTGGGTAATTGTTCACCAAACTATTAAAGAAAAACATGGATCAATGATCAATGATTATTCACATTTAGGGGTTGATTTAAAATATCCTGCTTGTGTGCACACACTTGGTATACAGGGCATATCATAAACAAGACATGTGTAAACTGAATGTTGAACGAGATGTGTATACAGACAAAGCTATACAAACGAATCCCCTCACCAAATATCGTGTTTCCTTCTTGTAACATCCACAACTGGATTGTGGAATACAAATACCCCCTGTGTCGAAGATTAGCCCATCTTCACAGAAGCACCCCTCTACACATTGCGTTGTACATTCTCCGACAGGGTTTGGTTCATCGCAGGTTGCAGGGCACGCCGGACCACATGTTTTGTATATCATGTTCACCGGACAGTCAATTTCTAGAAAACAATTGTGCAAAAAAATTATTATTATGTTGTACTAAATGTGCAAGTTCACAAATCAATACAAATTGAGATTATTATAATAGAGACCTCAAACTATTGTTACTTGTTATGAAATCATAGAAATTAGCATCACCCATCCTATATATTGTATGGAATTAAACATTGTCCATTCCTTATACTGTGTAAAAACCATCAAGCATCATTAATCTTCTATACTCTATAATGTATGGAATTTAGCATCGTCCATCCCCTATACTGTATGGAAATTAGCATAATCCATCTCCTATACTGTATTAAAATTAGCATTGTTCATCCCCTATAGTGTATGGAAATTAGCATCGTTCATTCCCTGTAATGTATGGAATTTAGCGTCGTCCATCCCCTATACCGTATGGAATTTAACATCGTCCATCCTCCATACTGTATTAAAAATAGCATAATCCATCTCCTGTACTGTAAAGAAATTAGCATCCTTCATCCCATATATTGCATGGAATTTAGCATCGTCCATTCCCTATACTGTATTAAAATTAGCATTATCCATCCCCTATACTGTATGGAAATTAGCATAATCCATCTCCTATACTGTATTAAAATTAGCATCGTTCATCTCCTATACTGAATGGAAATTAGCATCATCCATCCCCAATATTGCATGGAACTATCTTTCATCAGATTGAAAATTTGTTCGCCTTACCGCATGCAGTATTATATCGCCAATCGCTTATCACAATTCCTTCATTCTGGCACAGTGCAACATAACTTGCCAATACGGCACAACCACCGGCTTCGTCTCCTGGAAGTGAGTCGCATAGATCCATCTTACATGCGTCAATGAACACTTCTGGAGGCAGTGTACCGGCACACTCTGGTAAGGCTCCTGGGATATTAGTAAAAAAATAATCACATGTTGCATACATATATAATACGTGAGTCGTTGCCTGTGATTAGTACAGTTAAATAAAAGTTATAGAAGACGTGGTGCAACGATTTTATTTTACTCAGATGAGAAGTGTTTACCTATCAGTGATGTACATATGTCAAGTGCCTGATCTGCATTTTGCGAGTTTAAGTCGCAGGGACCAACATCTACAAATCTTCGAGTTGTATCCGTGACATCACTGTAACTGTCGCTTCCGCCTTCCTCTGGTATACACTCTTCAATAGTTTCCCAGCTGTTGCCGAACACGTAAACGTCAGATGTCTATTAGAATAAATATAAATTTAACCAATCGAGTTAAATGAGATTGAATGTAATTTGGACTAGGGCAATTGTTTGAATAAATTCGTGGTGCAACAGATAAATTCGGATGAGATAGAAAGGACTGAAATGGCGTAATATTAACTGTCCGCTGCTGCACGTTTTGCGTGCAGTGTTCACGTATCTTGTGTTACAAAATGTTACGCTACGTGCATCCATGAGAGATACTACTCATTTAAATCCGAAATTTGAACTAGTGCTTGAAATATGTGTCTTTTGTAGCGAATCACATAACAATGATATCATCGTTCGCTGATAAAACGTCAAATATTAAACTATAACATTACCAGCTCCATAGCAGACGTGACGAAGTCAACATCTGGATTGTTATTAAACCAACCACAGAGACCGCACACTTTTTCAAGATAGTCAGAAACCAGGTCAACTCGTATCACAGACCATCCATCCCAAGAAACACGAAAACCGTAACCAATATTAACCACCTAAAATAATACATAGAATTATTACATTTTTGTGACACAAAATTATATTCAAATGATGTGATGTCATTATATTTGGTGACTTACCAGATACAAACCAACGTCTTTTATGGTTAAGTAATTCATCGTGATTGGTGGATAGACCGTGGTACCATCAATCTTCACTTCTTTTAATGGAAGTAACTCTATTACCTGTGATATACATATAGGTATATTATATTGTGTTTATAAAGCTCACTACGTAGTTAACTGGTACAACAAAACAATTAAACAAATAAATAATAACATTTGCAAGGCAGTACATAAATACTGAAACAATGAATATTGTTGTTTTAAAAGGCCATGCCGGGTCATGAAACATGCAAATGTGTTAATCACTGATTTATGGGAGCGAAAATATCATGCGTTATTGCAGTATTCTAAATGAAAATATCAGTCACGTGATTGTCATGAAAATAGAACCGCTAGATAGTGTAAATAAACTTAATTCATAAACCAAACATTTCAAAATACTGTTTCCCAATGTGACCCGATGTTTTTCTATACAACTGTGTACTTCAAATTAAGCGATTTCCAAGTCGTATAACTCTTGATGTCAACATTTCTATCCTTTGCACCCCGACTGACCCGTTTTAAGGTTTGGTGGTCTGATTTTGAAATAAAAACAATCGACTATTTATTTTCATAGAATACAATATTAACACAACATTATTTGAGTTTATACATACCACTGTAAAAATGTAATAAAGGTTCAGATTTGAAGATTTAAATCGCGTCTAAGTATATTTTATTTTTCGCAGTACAATGTGACAGTACGCAATGTGACTTGAAAACTTGCCACTGTTTCAATGAATATTTTGACAATATAACTACTCAGTCAAGTGTTCAGGAAAAAACATTTAATAACTTACATATGACATATACATTTCTATTAAATTCCGAAACGTGTTTAGCCCACGAATTATTTGTAATATGTATATACGTGTATGCGAGGTACCAACTTTTGATGAAAACCAAGGTCCGGGAGATCAATTCGAAAACAAGAAAAAAAAACTTCTTGAAACAAATTTACAAGCGAGAACCGCATCTTCTTACAAATGCACTAGTTATAAATCATGATAAAATGGACGTATTATTGCCACATATTACACAATATATAAACACAGCAAAATTATGACCCATTTATTTCTTGAAAATGCCAAAATCCTTTGCCCATTTTGAAACTTGCATAACTTAAAGACCCCTATGATTGCCGCGCAGGTAAGTTGTACCAGTAACCTCCCACGCTTCCAATAGGCGTTTACAATGTCGACAACGTCCATGTCACCAGTGCGTTATAAATAAATCCACGCATCAAAACTTTCATGCCGATAGTCTTGAACAACTCTTGATGTAACGCGACATTTTATCTACATTATTTTACAAACATAAATCGGTCTGTTTATGTGAGAGGTATAGACACATTATTAAAAGTGATTCCAACAAATCAAATCATATGAAATACTAAGATGCGCTTTGCGAGATGAAAACACACCTTATATATTGCTACAATTGTCAATCAAACGGTCAAAACAATTTCCTCCAGTGATCTGAGTGTCGATGAACCGGCATTCTATATTCATTCACTGTCACAAATGTCAAACAAACACATCATTTTCGCAATGTAGTAAATTGTATGGATGATGAATGTTGACAATATCGGAACAATTTTCAAAAACTGTACCCTGATTTTTTCAGAGCTATTGCAATAATACAGTTACCTTATATAGTACACGCGTGTCACACGCAACGTAATATTACCGTAATTGGTATAGTACAGGTGTGATGGTTCAAATACCAAAATGGCAACTGGTACTGGTATTATTATACTCTGCAAACATCAAGTACAATAACGCTGTAAAACTCCACTACTCCAATAACTAGATACTTAAACTCCAATACAATTCAACGAGATCTCCGATCTGATCTCAGTGCTGAACAACTCCCCTATATATACCCTCACTGTCTATAAATAGACCATTACATCAGAATACATAATGAGTCTGGAACTTACTACAAATTTCTAGAATGTTCCATTACCTTCTATTGCCTCCTACAGTGTTCTATTACCTATTCAACCAGTTTCTAAAAATTCCACCCAGACACAGTACAGTTCTAGAACATTCTCAGTCACACGGAAGTGGTAAACAAGTCGTATGCGACAACGCGCAAGATATACTACACAACAATCAGAATTTATTAAGAGGATGTCGAAAAGCATTGTTTTATTATTTCGTACAGCGACTTACCATATCATAAACTTCAATTCGTGCTTGTTTAGTGTACGTCACAGTTGACCCAGGCGAAGTTAAATCGTTGTCCACGATCACCGCAAATTTTGATTGATCGTTACATCCATCGGTCATCAAAATGTATTCACATTCACCTTGGTAATCATAGTAGGTGCCATCGAATGTTTTGTAGTGAGGATCACCAGAGCCATAGCAGTTTGCGGTTTCTTGAAGGTGAAACGGATTTGAAACAGAAGTTATAATGACAGTCGTTTTAACTTGAAATACTATGTAATGTTGCTCTAGTTTTCATAGCTCACTGTCGAAATGCTGATCGTTCAGAGAGGAATATGGCTTTGGGATATCTTTACTTTATCAAAAAATGGCTATCATCAAAAGTGTTTATTATTATTACATTATTAAGTGTATTACATGAAAATGAAGTAAACATAACGTGGGATCACGCAATGAAAGAAACATTATATCTGCTCTGCCGTCCTCTATTGTTCTGTGATACCAACTATGCATATGCTGATATATAATTAGCACACTTATTGATAGGAGTAGCCCAGGGAAATAAAATAAAATATTCCTGCTCTCGCATGGGGTTTCCAGGGAAGAGAGATAGTATGACAGAAATTAAATACTGGTAGCAAAACTAAAGAAGAATATACGTGTAGCTCTGTGTGTGTGTGTGAGTGTGCGTGTGTGTGTGTGTGTGTGAGTGGATGGGATAAAGTGGGCCGTTTGGGCAGACAGTTGATGCTGGCAAGACCTGGTAACCCGAAAGTAAACACGGGAATCAATTTTTGAAAAATATCATCATGTAAAGAATTATTCTAAATCTATTTCCACGATTTTCAAATCTTCATTGAAAGTACTGTAATGCTATTTAACTTAATATCTCCAGTTCGTATGTGCTATCACCTTCGTTCGTCTTTTCTGGGTTTCCTGTGATCTACATATCAAATATATGGATTGTATAATAACCTCAAATTTTCAATCGGAAAAGTCAATAGGTGAACAGTACGCATTTGAATTAGTATTAGCATTGTATAATGCGTGATGATCTCAAGTCTGATTAACGAACAAAACATTTTACCTGCACAATCATCTATATACTCAGGACAACAATCCCCCCATGAGTGGCATAAGTTATCACAGTAACATAAACGCTCTTCAATTACTCCACCGCAAACGTCTCCACAGTAACCTGTGCATAAAATATAAGCATAAGTATGTTTCAGGAAATTATTATTATATATTAGACATATTACTGTCCAAAATAACACATCATCCCGGCGATCATACGATCAGGTTTCAAGACTGGGATATGTTTTTAATTATTTGTATAATTTTTGGACAATACTAAGGTGCTGGAAAGAGCTTTTGTGAATGCGATGTGCAAGAAACATTGGCGACAATTTAGAGTATTCATTGGTCCATGATTGTCGATAAGTATTTTTTAGATATTTTACCCATTTGTCCCTACCTGTATACTTATTAGGTAAGATATCTGTTCAATTCATTCTCGCAGTAAATTATGCATTTCCAAAATTCAAACGCAATGAATTTGAGAACAATTGACCAGGTTTAGAAACAAATTGTATAATTCAAAACGTGTTATTAGCATTATTATCGAGGTATCGAACACACACAAACAATTGCTGAGAATTCGATACAAATTACTTACGTATGGGGCAGCATACCGATATTGGGTCATCGGTGTCACCACTCACATGCGTGCAGGAATACCCACCAGGACAGGAATCAAGGAACGGTACAACGGGCCCTCCATCGGGAACTTCACAAAATACCATATCACCTTCGAACTCGTAAGGGTTCCCGAAAGGACAAGTGAAAGCTGCAACGTACAATTGATTTAAATCAGTGAGGCTGTGAAAATGTAGCATACATAGTAGTATTCGATTGATGAAATACTTGCAAAAAATAAAATTTAATGCGAGCAAACTTCTCCTCACTTTCACATCCATAGAATGTTCACAGTTAAAGCATTAGTTTGCGATAAAGACGCAATTTCAAAGAAAAGTAATTAAATATGCACAAACATAACCTCATAACATATATTTAAATTTGTTTTGTCGATGCATCACAGCATGTGTCATATGCATATGACCATGCACCCCTACATTTTCTGACATTGTGAATACTATTCGAAAAAAAGTACATTATAGTTTGTGTCAAAATAACATATGGTATTATTGTACAAGTTATCATAATAATTTCATTATATGACATACTTTGTAATTGATAGACGTCGATAGAGTTTTCGGTTCCAAGTCCTTCAACACACTCATCGGACGAGCCAGCGGATGTGAGCAGTCCGTAGTCGGAAAAGGCATAACATGCTCCACCATCACCAAGCGCGAAATATAGTTCTTCCACGTGTGTAGCAGCACTAGCACATTTCTATTAAACAACAATACATTATGCAGACCATAAACAAGTCTGTATAACTACAAATTGCATCCTAGATTTGAAAGACATACAGAATATTGCGTACATACCAAGGCCTTGTCGGTTCGTGTTGCATATTCTCCATCTAGATGAGGGTTACCTGTGCCTTCCAATGATGGTAGTGATTCTGGGAGTATCCAGCATCCGTCATATATGTAACCTAAAAAATGTCGTTACACGTGTTCGATCATACAGTTGTATTATATCACCGAAGCCAAACTATGGATGGGTTAAGAACTTTTTTGTGTGTCCATCTTCAAATTAAGAGCATTAAATGCGTTCTATCAACAGTTCTGCACGAAATTCGAAAATTAAGTGCAATAAGCTATAAAAATACTGGCTTATTTATGACGCAAAATTTCAAAAATATTGTCTTTGAGCGTTACTTACCGGTAAACTGTGGACAACCAACTATCATACATGTACGGGTGTCTATGTTAGAACCCTCACATGACTCATCCCCGCACGTTCTGTACCTATCTTGAGATCCGCCTCCACATGTTTGTGTACAGTCTGACCAGGCACTCCATTCTGACCATCCTGGTCCTGAACAAGTAAAACACAATGTTACTGTTGCTTAAACATTAAACTTGCAAAGGGGCATCCATATATTGATCTTGCAATCGCTGTAAACATATGTGCTACTCACCATGTCACACTATTATACAAAATGGAAATATCATATTCAATGAGCAGGGACAAGTATAGGAAAGTAAGGGATATAGCTATGAGATAAAATAATTTATGACGGTGAAATAAAAATCATTCCTTTTGTTGTACAGTCATGTGGCTCTTATTGTCAAATCCAAAGCAATGACAATAACAATGTGCTTTGTCGTATTCATATTAGAATGTAATGTTGCTGGTAATTTAACAGACATACCTTCATAACAGCTGTATATGCCATTAACCTCCACTATGTCAGTCAGACTAAGACCATTAATTTGACCAACTTCTCCGTCATAGTCCTGAAGCATAACCATCGTTGGTAATGCAGGATCTATGGCGAAGTCGTATAGACCATAATGCATAAGTGAACCATAATCGTACATAGTGGATTGGAGATTCATGTTATACTCCTTAGCAAAGTTGCCCTCAGTCCCTGTTAGTGAAGCACATATCACATAATTAATTCTGAATCAGGATATTGCTCATGTGTACATATGTGTATTGCGGGATGGTTACGTACCAGACTTTATATTGTCCCATTTGATTTCAATGTAGTCATCTCGATCGTAACGCGATTGTTCGTGGAAAAATCCCAAGGCGTGAAGAACTTCGTGTTGTATAATTCCTTCCCACCAGCACGACCCGCTGTTTCCGTCGTAAAGTGACAACTCCTGCTTTCCACCAATTTTCCCAATATATGACCAACATCTTTCATAAGATTAACGATACAAAGCTATTATTTCCACACCCTCAGCTAATTTTATCATGTAAAAGCGATATATACCACTCGATTCTACCGATTAACCAAGTCGAATTGTTATGATACCAAATAATTATCTTACCCGCCGCCATTGAACATACTTATATAATTGTCTGCCACGCCTTCTGTGAATGTTAAACATGTTTCTGCTTCAAGGTCGTCCAATGCATCCCGTATGATTCCTCTCCCGAATTCGCCTGTGCAAATAAAAATTTTAAATTGAATTACACCATGGATTTTACGATTCTTTATAACATATATATTATTCATCAATTATAAAGTTCAATTCACGTGGTGGAAATGATAATAATTATCGTTACAGTGGCATTTGCCTTCAGTAAAAATCAACACCACCGATCTTTTGAAGTAATAAAGGACAAACATAACAAAGGTTAAGGTTACTAGGGGCTATCAGAAAATGGATGGTTGTTCAAAGTCAGAATGTTCGTTGAAAATATCCGTTGTTTGCTATGGACGTGGTTGATACGCCCACAAGAGAGTCGTCAAATCTGTTTTCGAGATACTAGTACATTGTTTTGGTTTAAATATTTTGTTTAATTATTTTTTGGATTTTAATGATATTTAATCAACTCGTGCAAGTTTTTGTCAAACATAAAATCAGCAAATGTCCTCAACGTTTTTATTCAAAGTCGGTTTGAACATAACACACAAAGAGTTACGTTAGCTTGATTCAAAATGGCTGAACGGTGACCACGTTTTATTTCTATATGTCCATGTCCATTTCTCGGACAATTCACCATTTTTTTATTGTGTACATACATGATGATGTTTATGTTATTTGTATCTAGGCAAGGCTCAGAACTATATATCTTGCGTGGTATATCTATAAGTCAATTTTCCTGTAGCTACTCACTAATTGGGCTGCCTTCACTGGTAGTTTCTTCATCAAATACGTAATGAACAACATTACCAGGCCAATACAAGTAGTCATTAGTTGTGATGCCTCTTTTTCTGAAAGCAGAATAAATTGTATTAGATTGTGTTGTGTAGACTTCAAACTCACAGACGCATTCTCTGCAAACACATATTAGCCATTCTGTCACATGTTATGTATCTGTAGTGTGCACGGAACATTATAAATTATAGTTACTCATGATTGGACAAGATGGGCATTCCTGCACTATGTCTTCTTTCTTGTTCTTCTGTCAGCTTTATATCTCCTTGAAATAAATCTGTAAAAAAAAAGATGTTACAACCTATAATATACATCCGCGTTTTTTTGATTGCATGATTTTAATTATTGTGTCTTTCAAATGCTGGTTACGTTGCTTCCATTGTTACATTGAATCTGCGTCCGATATCTCACTCTATCAGGCAGTTGTCTCAAAAATTGTCCTGATCTGAATTTATTAATAATCTGATGTATTCGTTTTTAGTTGATTGCACGTTATATATATTGATTAGATGCGAAATAAACGCTTGTAAGACATTTTTGGTCAGCAATTGAAATTAATAACTATCAGAATGAGAATATTTTGAAATCAAATGTCTCCATCAAATTTACCTATACTCCATTCATTATTATATGTAGTTCCATAAAGAATACTCATTATTTACTCACTCAAATCGCGATTGATTCGTAGAATATTATCAACGGATGGGTTTCTATGGGTCCGTCTAGTAGATTTGGCTTTATTGGTTTTTCTTTTTACTATATGTAACGCATCGTCTGTAAAAAATCACAATATGTATTTCATTAACAGTTTCTTACGTATATGCATGCTTTTTGATATAAATAGTTGAATATATGACAAGGCGCCGCACTACTGAAAGAAACGAGAAACGTATCTGCATTATTCTAGCTATCCCAAAGAAGACTGAATGAAATAATGTGCGTGCACACAGAACCAAAGTGACTAGATGCACAACACCAATCTTTGACATCACAAGTAACCTATCCTGTAGTGACTGATGTCTGGGGCATGTACTTGCTCACCAGCTGTGACATATGCATGGAGTTATTATACGTACAGGCAATTTATGAACAATTATTCTGTCTTACCTGATTCTGTAACTTCACAGAGAAAGGATTCAGCATTTCGGCAATCCGAAAACTGCCATTCAAAGACATGTTCATTGTTACCTACACCCATTACACACTCAGCGTCGCTAGATGGTGATCGCGCCCAGGGATATGCTTTGTTCTCTTTGTATGGTATGGTTGTTTCTACCCAGAGTGGTCTCCCGTTACCGTGTGGTTTACGTAATCCAATCCACAGTTTGGCACCACTGTAAGTATATGAATATTACATAATTATAAAAACACCAACATATAAGCTTCTTAAAAGAAGGGGTCATAAATTACGTCTTTGCTAAAATATTATTAAATGAAAACATCACAAAATCCAACAGATAAAATGTCTGATTAACACAAGCTATCCTGGAAATTCAGTGTAATGTCTCATATTGCAATGATACTGCCAATTAATACCGAATGACCAACAAGGACTCAACATTGCATAATATTTAGTAGGGAAACTGTTATTGTGTTTGAATGAATCAGTAATGGAAAGGTTAACTAATACCAAATCTGATTCTATACCGTTAGAACAAAACTACGCAATAAAGCTAGTACAATCAGCATTACTGGTGTAGGTAACAGTATATAATCATGGGCACAACAACAGAATAAATATTAAAGCCGCAAGCGGCGTCACCGGGGCCCAAGCTGATAAGATTCTGTTTCATAATTAATGAGGTCAACATGTTAGACAATCAGATACGAGTAACTTGTATTATCAGTAACATGAGGTCGAAATGAAGTTGGTACCATGTATTTACCTGGTTTGGTTATCGAAATATGGTTTTCAGGATATATAATGAGCCATGTTCTTATGCACAATAATGAGATTACATAATCATATATAGCCAATTCTAATGTTAGTTGCATCTTTCATTCAATGTCTTCATAATGACACTAGTTACATGTCCTGCTCTGCGACAGTGTTTTAGATATGACTGCTTTGCATATTAATGAGTTTACATGACCATATATGGTCATCTGTTATTTTAATCAAATCTCTTGTTCACTGTTGTCATAATAACACAGTATTCATCTTCCTAACTGCAACAGTGTTTAAGATATAATGGTTATGCATATTAAAGAGTTCACATGACCATATATGGTCATCTGTTATTTTAATAAAATCTCTTGTTCACTGTTGTCATGATAACACAGGAATCATCTTCCTAACTACAACAGTGCTTGAGATATAGCAGTTATGCATATTAATGAGGTTAGAAGCCCCCACCCCATGGGCGCGTAGCCACATGACCTAGCCATATGCCATTCAGGAGAAAGAATGTATCTAAAGAGTAGAATACACGTACAAAATTTTATTCCAATCGGACCAATACAACACATGTAATTGAACAATTTCTGTTTGCGCAATATCCAAGATGGCGGCCAAATCATGTGACTGATCAACATTATTTTATTTTTCTCATATGGAGCTATGGCCAGACATATTATTAATGAAAATATCTAGTAGATCGGTTGAAGCAGCTTTAAGAAACAAATGCCCAAACTTTCGGTCATTTTTATTTGAAATCCAAGATGGCGGCCAAACCATGTGACTGATCTCAAATCTTTTTTAGGTTTCTGAAAGAGTTTGATATAGAGATGCCATACAGCAATATTCAGGATAATCCCTCAAGAGTTGCCAGAGTAAAAAACTACTTCCTGTTTAGAAGAAATCTAAAATGGTGGCCAAACCACGTGACCAATCGTAATAATTTTTTTCAAACATAAATGGGATTCATATATAGAAGCTAAATACTACATATATGAGAGCATTCTGCTTGGTGGTTCTGAAGAAGAAGATTTTTAAGTGTTTTTTGCCGTTTTTAGGAAAAACAAAATGGCGGGAAAAGTCACATGACCGCTAAAGTTTTTATTGCTGATATCTATTACACATGAGTTGTACTATATACCATAAAAAATCTAGACGCCTAGACCCTCAGAAAGTGGTCAAACAGTCACTTCCGGTTTTATTTCAATCCAATATGGCTGCCAAACTAATTGACCAATCGAAATTCTGAAAGCATGTTGCACCAGTTCACATTAGGGACTATCAGTATAGAGCATTATCAGATCATTCTGTTCAGCGGTTTTCTCAAACGGCTTGACGAAAAAAGTTACGGAAGAAAGAAAGAAAGAAAGAAAGAAAGAAGAAAGAAAAAACCGGACAATAAGAATAGGGGCCACGCCTTACAGGCTTGGGCCCCTAATAAAACCCCTGAAGGACATGTCGAACATTGAGCAAAGGTGCAGGAATATTATGGATGATAATTGAACCTACACCGAGAGGCATGTTTCATCAGGAGGAAAGAAAGTCAAATACACAACAAAATGAAAAGCCTGCAAATCGACTTTTAATTTGAAATCTACCATTATCAGTAAAACACAACTCCCTCAATCTGATTCCCTAACCAATAAAACCTTTAAATGGTGTACTCCTTCAATTACACTAAGTAAACATTTAAAGACTACCACTACACTAGATGCCACTACCCTAATAAAACAACCTTCAAATTGCAAAAAATGTTCCAATACTTTCATCACTAGAAACAATGTGCAGTCTCGAAGCCCGAGGAAATCAAGCGAACATTAGGTGAGTGCGCCCTCTGTCGGGAACGGCGAAATATATACAAGATAATCCTAACTGTGAAAAGTCCCTTTGGGTGAGTAAACCCTCCAATAGCATTGTACTTTTCATGGTTGCCACGCCGCCAAAACAAATACCCAAGTCTCTTGAATAACTCATGAACAAATAAACAATATAGATATTTCTCATGACATCAAAATAAAAATCAATAATTTCGGGTGGCACATTGGAGGTAAATGCTGGAATGTTGAATGCCTACATCCATATTTTAGAAACCACGCCAACTTTTGAGAAACCACGCCCAAATTGTAACTCGATGTTCATTTAACAGTTCACAGAACTTCGAGTTACGGGCAATATTAATTTGTAATTTAACGTCCACATTTAGTAACTCGAAGTTCAGTTAAGAGTTAACCGAATGTTGAGTTAAGGGCAACATAGACTTGTGAACTGAAATAAGCCATGATCCGCTCACTGCGAGATCTCGCGTGGCCAAGCTTTACGTCTTTAGCAACCAGTTCCATGTGACACCATTGTGTCAACACAGGTGGCGCTATTCAGCACAGACCTGTGTATTATGACGCATAACTAGCCTCTGAAGGCTAAATATCCATCCGCTACCATTTTTCTCAGCGTTTCTGCCGTGGAACTATATAAAAGTATTTTCTTGTTTTGAACACATCCTCCCCCGATTTTTAGCAAGATTCAATCTTTAATGAGTTGATCAATTAAAATAACACACAACACTCATCAGAATATCTTATTTTAACATATTAACATTATAATGCATATAAATTGGGAGGTCAAAGGTCTAATTTTTCTCAATATTGCATTGACACCCCTGATTGCCACAAAGTGGAAATAGTTCCGACCACTTTTCCCATAATTCCACGCGCGGTATGTATCAGATCGGTTGGCTTGCGGCGATCTGCGTGTCAATGATGTGACACCGGTCAAGCTTTCCCCTAGAGACGGTGGTAGCGCCGTTGTTCACTCTGCCGTATACCGTTCACACGACAATATCGACTGTACAAAAACGCTATACGGTGAATGCAAGAGCGATTCTCGATTCATCTAAAGAATTAGACGAATGGTAGGTATTTTACACGTTTCCTGGGAAATGTGATCGGTGGATCAGTGCCTGTTCTCGTGCCGATGACTTTGAAAGACACCGCACCCCAGTGTCCTCACTCAGAAAATCGCAATGACTATGCGAAAGATAGGGGGAGATAGTGCGTCTTTGAGGGAAATAAAATTACGAAATTAATTGCGTTGTCATTGAATGAAGAAACATAAATGGTCGCAAAAAAATATGCACATTTTATTACAATATTAATTCCGTACTACCCGAATTTACGAGGTTAAAAATATTAGAGTCTGTTGGAACACATTCGAAGTCAAGATATGCATCATTATCTTCATTGTCAAATGTTTTGGATCGTACGCAAAATCTCGATGAAAAACACTTTACGCCATGACATATTCTTGAACGATTTGACCTAATGGGTCACAATATCCACGCTGTATCATATAAAAGCGGTTACCAGTATTCGTTAAGCAATGATCATAGACCAAGTTAGACAGTCAAATTAAAAGCATTTCGAAGGGGGTGGGCGCTTAGCCGAGCATGCACTTTATTGGAGGCAATGTTCCGAAATCGTCACATCTAGACCCAATACCAGCCACTGCAAGGGGTGAGAATTCGAAGTTGAAACACCAAATTTTCGTAAAAAGCCCTAGAGCCGCGGCTCTGCGTGTTTGTCGACATCATCTAAACGTAAAAAGAACGATAAACGTGTCGCAAGCGTGGAAATAAGGTCAACAAAAAACGCACAACGTTATGAAAGGACGCCATTTTGAACCAAAGCTTGACCTGTGTCACGTGGCTGACAACAGTTGCCAGGGTATCTCGCGAGATCTCGCAGTGAGCGGAATATCCATTATTTGTGAATATTTCTAATGTTTAAGGAAGTTCACAATGTAGAACAAGTATTTATGTTCAAGTTTAAATAAACAACTTCGCTTGGGCGAAGATGGTCGTTTATGGCGCATTATCGAAAAAAGTTAAATATTGAGAAAACCAGTATAGACCTTTATTATTGTCAATAAAGTGATGCATGCCTCAAAACTGCTATAGCAGGCAATAGTAGACGTTAGTCTTGACGTCCGTAATTGTTGGCCACCTGACTGAATACTCGGAGATATATATACATAATTACAGACAAACATTATATACGTAAATTAGAACACTGAACACGGGATTGGAGTCCGTGATCCCGGCAAACACAGAGTAGACAATAAACTCGCTCCCTGCCTCGCCACACTGACTGTCATGAAATATGCGTAATTGCATACGCTACGATCATTACGTCAGACTGTTTCTGTGCATGTGGTGGAAAATAAAAACCTCATTGACTGCACATTGTATATAACTACGTGGTTTACATTTGGCTAGAGGGCGTCAATTATTATGTTCCGCATTTTCACTTTGGGTGTTTTTAGGCTTATTTATGACATGCAGCATGTCGAGCAAAGGTATTCACGAAAGTATGTTCTGTATTGTAGGATTTGTGTGCTTATATCCGTGTTACTAAACCACGTGAATTATACTTTATTTCCGAGAAATGTTAAAGCATTTATACTGATATAGACACATTTTCTAACTATACGAATTCCTTGCGCAACAACTTTCAATTTTGTGCGCAATTACCGTGCACACAGTAATCGTACATACAATCGTCATTGATGTTTATACTTGGTCAATGTAAAACATTGTTATGTCAAACTATGTGCAATGCTAATCGTATTTACCTTTTTGCAAGTACGTTGACCGCATCACGGACGTGTTCACTCTCAAGAACAGCCAAGTCACCACCAAGTTCTTGACACTTGCTCCGGGCTTCTGACCATCCCAGCGAATTGTCTGGGACAGTGTAACATTTATCTGGTAATTTGACGTCACAGTTTCTGACCGCCACAGTGGATCCTAGACGGAGGATATAGAATAGATGTTGGGTTGGTGTCGGGTGTCACTATACAAAGCAGACACCTTTGTGGAGTGATTTATGTCAGTCATTACATTACAGTTAACAAAAAATAAGAGGTTAATTTGAGAGTATGCTGTACGTGTATGACGGGAAAGATGATATTATGACAGTTAACATTAGTGCGCAGTGTGCCTGATTATCGCTGTTTATAATAAAAAATAGTACCCAGTTTCAGTGTAATGCGTCTCGAATTGCATACCTTATTTTCACGATTGATTTGATGAAACTGGTAAATAATAAACACATTAAACATTTCTTACCTAACAGAGCTCCTAAGAACATAAAACATATCTTCCACAATGCTTCCATGACTGCGATGTAAGACAAAAAATAGATTTCGTATATTACGGCAACTAGGTACCACTTGAAAGTGATAAAATCAGCGAAGGATTATTTTCAATCTTTGCAAAGACAATACATTGTTGGTTTAAATTGATGACTCAAACCAAGGGAACAATGTGTTGTTAATGGGAAAAAAATGTATGATTGAAAAAAAAATATTTCGCCGAAATATATTCTGTATTATAAAGAAACTATATATAAAGTGAAATATACAGTGCCAGCAGTGTGAAATATACAGTGCCAGCAGTGTGAAATATACAGTGCCACATGTGAGTACAGCGATATTCTTAACTATATGCGCCTAAAACACAATATACTAAAAACAGAACCTTACCTGGTAAAGACACGTCTTGTGTTCAGGTTGGCAGCCCAACAGCTAGTGGGGCTATTTTATCCTATTTTCGAATCGCAAAACATCTGTTGTTTAAATTAACAGAGATGAAGCCTAATGAATATCTCTCATGATTGAACCAATTGTTCCCGTACACTAGTACTGTACATGTGTTTAACTATATTGTAACGACGTATTGTATTGTACACACTCGTAATGTGAACTTGATTACTTCTAATTATGAACTGTGTTAAAAAGTAGATTAATTTATTTCATTTCGCACATTACAGTTCACAGTTCAAATTATAATGAAGAACTTCTTTCCTTTGATTGTGGTACAACATATATGTAATATATCTTCGCGGAACAATGTATATTATATTTTCATGTAATAATTTTTTGTGCCGAATAAATGTGAATAAATGTAGTATATTCCAATGAAATGACCGATATTGTTATGTATACTTATTATTGCAGATGCATTTCAGATTCTGTTGAACTTGAAAATTTGATTGATTGACTGATTTGATAATCACATTTTTTTCATCAATAAGTTTCGCCAGCAGATCGCTCATTCTTATAAATTACCATACACAATTGGGTTAATTACATTGGTTATCCAAAATGTTCAACAAATGAGCTGTTAAATGCAGTACGTTCACGGTGTGGTATAAATCACATGTGGATATTTGAAATATATCAATATTTCTTTCAATACAGATAAAAAATATCAGTATTTTATTATTTCTGCTTGACAACCTATTTGTCGAGGATATATTTGTTCAACAAGATATCAGCATTCAAATTATGCTTCCTTGATGATTTCGGTTTATTTCTTTATTTGTATGAAACTAAATTCATTAAAATGTTCTTTAGTACAAAAGAAACACAAGATTCAAATCGTTTCACATTCGGATATATTGGTGAAATTCTTCTATCCTAAATTTAGTGATTACAGTTCAATAGTATATGCAGCGGAACTTTAAATTAAAGAGACTAAATAAATTTAAATTGTCTGCTTGAATACTTGAATTTGACTCTCATGGCTAGCATTCAGTCAAACTGTGTAAGTAAACAGATGGCTTTAATTTAATATCACCAATTTCTACACCTTTACATCAATTACATTTTTTAATTGGTTTTAATTGGTTAAACATTTTCCAGCTTATTCGCTATGTTTATGTTTATTAATTGTAGTTGTTTTGTGCCAAAGAACTTGTATTCCATATTCAAATTTGTATTTAGTGATCTACGGTTGAGTATGTTAACTTCACTTTTATATCGGATATGCGAGAGTATATTAAAAAAAAATTGTTTTGGACAGACACATGAAAAACTGGAATTTAATCGGCTGAAAATATTAAACAGATACCCACACACACGTTCCTATCTTTGAATGGAAACTCTATACGTTGTAATAGTTCATCTCCTGATTGTGGACATTTTGTATTTTGTTGTCATGAAAAAAATAACCTTAACTTGATAGTACAAAAACCTTCCAGCCTACTATAAAGTCAAACAAGGAATGAACCAATAATACGACCAAAGGCAAAAATGTGTATTATTCACAAATTTTAATTAACAAAAAACATATTAATAAAAGTACTGATGATAGTCATGTAAATCGTATGGTTAATTGTACAAATTGAAATATACACCATGATATTGATGCGTGATGATAATAAGGTGAAATGTCAGAAAGTTTCAGCAACCAAACAATCAATCATGGTGACGATAAAACATACGAAACATTTGTTGTATATGTTCTATTCTTATTAAAATAGATTGCATGTATATTAATATTCAATTAAGCAATATGTACTTTTAATTAAATATTTCAATATGTGCGGTGGGCACTGAACTGAAATGTACATTCACTGTTATATTAATTGAATATTTAAATTGAACTTGAAATGTGGATATTCCCATTTGTATTTCAATTCAGCCTGATGATATGTGGTGATATTATCCATAGTTCAATGGCTCGCCTTTCATTTTAGTTGATAACGTTAGTGCAACTGCCCTGTAGTAATATAACACTAGAACGAGCTCAACTCAAAATCGAAATAACAAGCTTACGCTTTGCCGGTCAACTTATTGCATGATCCTGTGCATCCCACGTGTTGTTGTTGTCGTTGTTTTTGTTGTTGTTTTGTTATTGATTCTCGCGAATTATAAATAACTAGTTATAAAACGACCCATTTCTGCATGTTTTCAGCCTAGTTTTCTCCAAAAAAATGTACTGTGTGAAATATCATAGAAGTGGACGACCTACTGACGTATACATTCTTATGCAGAACAAATAAACTTGATAATTGTTTTGACCTTGGTTTAGTAGACTGACGAACGACTTCAGTTGCGGAAAAGGACATATAAACCACGTTGCCGATGGTGATAATGAGAAAAGAATCAGCCATAATGATAAAACATGTGAAACATTTGTTCCTAGCTTCTGTGCATGTTCTCTTGTCGTTAGTGCTGATTGTATATTGTACATATATTATTAATCAATCATGCATTATTTACTTTCAATCAAATAGTTCAAAATGTGCGGTCGGGTACTGTACTGAAATGCTCATTCATTAATATAGTAATTGAATATTAAATTAAATTGAATTTAAATTTTCTTTCGTGCAACTTGCATATTCCAAACTTGAGGACATTATCGAATAGTTTAATGATATGATTTTCAATTTCAGTTGGTAATGTATGTGTAGTTGTCCTGTAGTAACAGAACACTGAATTAACAATCTCACCAAACAAATCGAAATAACCAATATGAGCAAAATATATCGATCGATTTATGGTTTACTTTATCGCAGAATCGTATGGAAAATGTGCAGTCCATCTATTGTCATCATCGTTGTTTTGTTAATTATTAAATATAAACGCTTACTTTAACATTCATTCAATTTATGGTATTTAATTCCCGATTATTAATGATAATACATTGTTTATACATGTTACTGTCGTGTGTCACGTGAAATGTAATAGAAGTGGAAAGAGGACGCTAGTTTTTATGATCGCTTCAA
Source organism: Saccoglossus kowalevskii (assembly GCF_978046115.1). NCBI lineage: Eukaryota > Metazoa > Hemichordata > Enteropneusta > Harrimaniidae > Saccoglossus > Saccoglossus kowalevskii. The sequence goes on from NC_140651.1 coordinate 20,323,704, forward strand.
TTTATTTATTTGGTTAACTTTCCCGTAATGCGACTACGTGAATAATTAGCATTTAGATCAGCTTGGAAACAGTCTAGAAACGTTGATACCTAAATCCCACAACATGACGAAATAACAGATTCTTGTAAAATATTCGCAGTGTTCATGTTAGACATTGTGATCCAATAACAAGTTTCCATGACCTGGGACCCAGCATCATATTGTACATGCTCAACGTATTTAAAAGTCAGTTGTTCACGAAAACACCTGAAACAAAATGGCAAAACTATTGCGTAAAAATCAACATCGCATATCATCGACATGTACTATGTAAGCGTCTTGTATAAAGTGTGCTTTTCCCTGTTCAAAGAAACAATTTTACTACAGCAACGAAGCAGTCAACCGTCTACTCACCCTGGAAAACAACTAGCAAGTATATAGTTTCCAGTGGAGGCCTGGTTAATGATCAATAATGTGCATGTACACTGCCGATTCTTTTCTCATGCGCATTGCATTCTGCGTACTCTCGTACTCTCTTCTCTCTATCTACTTTCCACGTCTGTCTCAAGAGAAACAAAATGAATGGAAATTAACGTCGATCCCCTGAAAGATTTGGAATCTCACAACCCTCTTTACCTTGGAATAGCAACCCACAATGCAATATTCCAAGTTAAATGTTGCAGATAATAAAATTGAGTCAATTCAACAATAAATGAAAAAAAACAAAATATGCTAAATGTAACACATTCAAATAAATCTACTCAAATCCTGGTAGATATCGCATGAAATCCATGATGATTATCTCGGCCGTTTTCACGCAGGCATCCTTTTAGAAAGATGGACCCGAGTATGAAAGTTGACACGGGTGTTATCTCACAGATTGCACATATGCGTATTCCATTTCCTATGTGTTCTGTAGTTCCAACAAGTATGATATTAAACATTGTTTGGGTGCAGGGAGGTAGTCACAGGAAAGTCTCCAAATTCAATGGAGAGATACATAGCTCAAGGTAGCAAAAGCGATAGTACGTGTTAAATTTGCCAGTGAATCGGGCGTTCTTTAAACTATATGCTAAAACACTATATACATCATCTCATATTCTAGATATAGGCGAATATATCCTCGGGGGCGGAGCTACGTCACGGACGTTCTACGTTGCTAAGACGCGCACCACTGTACCACTATTTCTATGGGCTTCGTGCGCGCTGTTGTGGAACGCCGGTGGAGCCGGTCAAAACTCGAGAAAACAACCCAAACTCAACTTTGAAGTAATCCTAAACAACCAAATTCATATATGTTACACACGTAGGGCTAATCTTGTTACACTGTTCAGGGGACTCTCAACAACCATCGCAAAGTACCGTTTTCTGCGGGTTTTGGGTCTTTGTTTTCACCGCGAGGGTTGCCAGGCGGTAGAAAATGCCCGGATGTCCGCCCCCGAGGATATAATGATTATACCAATGTACCGATGTGTGTTTATGGAATGACCTGAGTGAACAATTTTGCTATTGTGCTTTTTTTACTATTTCCACTATTAAAAAATAGTTGTATTACAAATCTCGCAACTGCCCAGTGAATTGCACGTAATGTTGTTGGCTAGACGATTGCTTCTAGATTTTATTTTTTATTTACGACCAGATAACGGCTAACAAACTACAGACATCGGATTATCGATAGCATGGTTGTAATTATTTGGGCGACCACTTGATGGGGATTGTTGTGTGGTTGAAGTCAACCACAAAGTTTCACTAATGCATTATATAAAACGTAATTGAAATCAGAGACACCCATGTTACTTCGTAGTGGAACTCACTGTAAGTATGAATATCTCCTGATTCACGTCACCAACGAACTCAATAAGTGGACATAATTCGTAATTACATATCACGACATTAAGCAAATATAACTGAGATGTCAGTACAAAACGTTATGCATAGTTATTGTGTTGATAAGAAACGTATTATTTGTGTGATGTTGAGAATTTTGTTCCACCGGGTTGAACCAGTTTGCATAAGTCGCAATCTCAGCTAAGGCAACCAGCATGTTTTAGCCGTCTGTGACAAAGTCAATCATGTATAGAAACGAATAAATGAAACATTGGAGTAAAATGGATAAACAAATAAAACAATCGATTGAAATTATATTTTAGAAATTTAGAACTTTTTTATATTGTTGTCAACTTTGTTTTATCTCACACATATATGCAAGTGTACATGCATTTTAGGTTTGATCGATTTTTGAATCATAATATATTTATCAGAAAACAAATTTATTCGTGACACAATTTGTTTGTTTGAGTATTAAATTCACGGCGAAACTCTTCCTTTATCTCAGAAATATTGTATTGGTGATAATAATATAGATGGAAAAATCACTACAAAAAGCATATAGGACCATTATACACCCATTGCACATCGGACTGAGAATATTTCGAGTGAAAAAAAACTTCATTCACAAAAGATTTTATTTTTTTATCATATCACAGTCAAGTAACTGTAACGGACAACCAGAAACTCGATGTAACCAGTAAAAAAGTTTATATTGAATAGTAGTGTTCTGTGCCTGTATGACACAGGCAGCTCTAGAAGATGAAGATGGCCAGTACATGAAAATGTGAATGACGAATGAAAATATATAGACGCTGTAACATTTGGCGTTACGGTGACAGATGTATAATAATAAACTTGATTCAACGAGGGTAACACACTTATCTTCCCCATGGCCCTCATATAATATATATATAATGATTAGATATGTGTATGGATTTTATATATTTATATATATCTTCGTATAGGTATGGCTGCTCCATATCAGTAAATGTATTTGATCTACTGTGGTGGTACGTAGGGTGATTTATTCATTTACCGTATCAATCAAACAGAATGTAACTGTACAGCGCCATTGCGTTTTCTCAGCATGATGGTGATGACTAAGTAACGTATTTCATCTAGTCACTATAAGTCTGTGTATATTAAACGCTATTTGAAGCAGTCTCCTGTGGGTGGTTACATGGTTATAGTGGTGAGGTGCGTGTCTGCTTACATTGGTGAGGCAGATTAGTCGTGGTTATAAGTTGCGATCCAGTACTTTGTGTTTATAGATTCATAAAATACCTATAATTCATATTCATTGAATGGTTTTAAATGATGGCGCTCTTCCTTAAAATGATTTTTTTTGTTTAACAAACAATTATTAATTCCCAAGTTTTCGCCTCAGTGATGAAACTTGTAGTTTAGCAGGTATTCTCATTTAATACAAATTTTAACAACATAATAGGTATTGACTTTTGTCAAGAATAATTTTAAATTAATGTTCCTTACATCTGAACTTTACTCAATGCTTCGTTTGAGAAAAAAGGTTAAACATGTTATACATGAAGACGAAGTCAATATATCTTGTGTCATAGGTGGCGCCGTATATTAGTGACACCAGTGATTGTAAAACAGCAATCATAATAGTTAATTTTTAACTACACAATTACTCGTATTGTAATTGTCTACATCAGAAGTCGCTGATAGTTATAAAGTGTGCTTATATAAAACTGGAAGTTGTTTGACGCGCGTCAAGATTTAGGTAAAATGGGCCTATCTCAGTCGTTGGAGGGATATGCGTGCAGCACATGCGGTACACAATGTTATCCTCAAGACTGGAAATATGTGAACTCCAACAACCAAGTGACGTGTTTCTTCGCCGAACACGACGAAGCCAAAATGACGACACCAGTTACATTCAGTGGGAGTAATCCTGACAAGGTCAATGATGGTGTCACAATAACAACATGGAAAGTCCTGGAAGCCTTGAGCACTGACGGGAAATATGGACTCAGTTACTACTGTATACCTTGCTTTGAACGCCATGCCAGTGCAGAAGCTAAGGTAGAGGCTAATGGACTTTGTACTCAGTACAACATTGGCACACTACACCCAATGTTTCGAATGCGTTAGCGAATATGGCTGTTTATAAACAACGCACGCAATTACAAATGTCAATGCAATGATCGCTGCACATATCATCTGAAGCCCGCTGTGTTGACACATGCACACCTTTATGTTGACGGTATATCTGTGAACACAGTGTGAGAGTATATCTGATTTTGACTGAAGTAAGCGATGCAGTGCCGTGGTAGTTTGTCATCTTGTTCATCTTATTACATGTGTTGTAGAATATTAGAATTAAGCACAACATCATTAAAGCTAGTTCATGAGGTTTTAATCCGGTTGAACATCTTGTTTTATAACTAAACACCTTCGTTCGCGCGGCAACTCTGATGCCAACTTTCCATTCCTTGCTGCTGACCGCCATTGGTATTTTGAAATAAGTATCAGAACATGCAACCAGTCTGTATCCAAGACGCATCAGTAATCAATCCATACACTACTTATGCCACAAATACGAATGTATGCTGGGCGTTCAACTAATTCAACATTGGTGATTGCGCAAGGCATTTAGAAAATAAAGTCAATTCACTCATTTAATTACAATATTTACTATACTCATTCAAACAGCCAAATGATTTCGTTCAAATAAAATGCTTATAGTGTGAATATACTTGGTCGCATTTTTTTCATGTTACACATGTGACCGTACTGTCCAATTAACTAACTTCTGATTTGGCTTTTGCATAGCAGTAACTTTCCTTGCATGTGTCATTAGCAGTTGTACGTTTCATACCAGTATTTAGCTTATCCCTATTGCTCTAACCTTGTCTTGTTTTTACTGCAACCGGGCGCTATTTATACAACCAACAAGTGACTGCATTAAACACAGTCAAGATAAGGAGTTCACCTTTCTGACAACTTCTAAGTACATATAATATTTCAGCGACGGCATTGCCACGTTTCAAACCACATACCTTCCGATGAACTACATCGTGGTCCGCTTGCTGTATGATCTAAAGGGTTACTTGACAAGAGACAACAAGACATATGTCTGCTGTCGCGTGTACACGATAATCGATATGGTGGTTGAAACTCACTAATTACATCAGTGGAAATAAGAAAAATGCTTCCAAAACATTAAGTTCTCTTGTGAATGCAAGTGTACATGCATTTTAGATTTGATCGATTTTTGAATCATAATATATTTATCAGAAAACATTAAATTAAATTAAATTCACGGCGAAACTCTTCCTTTATCTCAGAAATATTGTATTGGTGATAATAATATAGATGGAAAAATCACTACAAAAAGCATATAGGATCAGTATACGCCCATTGCATATTGGACTGAGAATATTTCGAGTGAAACAAACTTCATTCACAAAAGATTTTATTTTTTCATCATATCACAGTCAAGTAACTGTAACGGACAACCAGAAACTCGATGTAACCAGTAAAAGAGTTTATATAGAATAGTAGTGTTCTGTGTCTGTATGACACAGGCAGCTCTAGAAGATGAAGATGTTCATTACATGAAAATGTGAATGACGAATGAAAATATATAGACGCTGTAACATTTGGCGTTACGGTGACAGATGTATAATAATAAACTTGATTCAACGAGGGTAACACACTAATCTTCCCCATGGCCCTCATAATCATATACGTGACAATGGAGCTATGGAGTATTCATATACTGATTAGATATGTGTATGGATTTTATATATTTATATATATCTTCGTATAGGTATGGCTGCTACATATCAGTAAATGTATTTGATCTACTGTGGTGGTACGTAGGGTGATTTATTCATTTACCGTATCAATCAAACAGAATGTAACTGTACAGCGCCATTGCGTTTTCTCAGCATGATGGTGATGACTGAGTAACGTATTTCATCTAGTCACTATAAGTCTGTGTATATTAAACGCTATTTGAAGCAGTCTCCTGTGGGTGGTTACATGGTTATAGTGGTGAGGTGCGTGTCTGCTTACATTGGTGAGGCAGATTAGTCGTGGTTATAAGTTGCGATCCAGTACTTTGTGTTTATAGATTCATAAAATACCTATAATTCATATTCATTGAATGGTTTTAAATGATGGCGCTCTTCCTTAAAATGATTTTTTTTGAACTTTACTCAATGCTTCGTTTGAGAAAAAAGGTTAAACATGTTATACATGAAGACGAAGTCAATATATCTTGTGTCATAGGTGGCGCCGTACATTAGCGACACCAGTGATTGTAAAACAGCAATCATAATAGTTAATTTTTAACTACACAATTACTCGTATTGTAATTGTCTACATCAAAAGTCGCTGATAGTTATAAAGTGTGCTTATATAAAACTGGAAGTTGTTTGACGCGCGTCAAGATTTAGGTAAAATGGGTCTATCTCAGTCGTTGGAGGGATATGCGTGCAGCACATGCGGTACACAATGTTATCCTCAAGACTGGAAATATGTGAACTCCAACAACCAAGTGACGTGTTTCTTCGCCGAACACGACGAAGCCAAAATGACGACACCAGTCACATTCAGTGGGAGTAATCCTGACAAGGTCAATGATGGTGTCACAATAACAACATGGAAAGTCCTGGAAGCCTTGAGCACTGACGGGAAATATGGACTCAGTTACTACTGTATACCTTGCTTTGAACGCCATGCCAGTGCAGAAGCTAAGGTAGAGGCTAATGGACTTTGTACTCAGTACAACATTGGCACACTACACCCAATGTTTCGAATGCGTTAGCGAATATGGCTGTTTATAAACAACGCACGCAATTACAAATGTCAATGCAATGATCGCTGCACATATCATCTGAAGCCCGCTGTGTTGACACATGCACACGTTTATGTTGACGGTATATCTGTGAACACAGTGTTAGAGTATATCTGATTTTGACTGAAGTAAGCGATGCAGTGCCGTGGTAGTTTGTCATCTTGTTCATCTTATTACATGTGTTGTAGAATATTAGAATTAAGCACAACATCATTACAGCTAGTTCATGAGGTTTTAATCCGGTTGAACATCTTGTTTTATAACTAAACACCTTCGTTCGCGCGGCAACTCTGATGCCAACTTTCCATTCCTTGCTGCTGACCGCCATTGGTATTTTGAAATAAGTATCAGAACATGCAACCAGTCTGTATCCAAGACGCATCAGTAATCAATCCATACACTACTTATGCCACAAATACGAATGTATGCTGGGCGTTCAACTAATTCAACATTGGTGATTGCGCAAGGCATTTAGAAAATAAAGTCAATTCACTCATTTAATTACAATATTTACTATACTCATTCAAACAGCCAAATGATTTCGTTCAAATAAAATGCTTATAGTGTGAATATACTTGGTCGCATTTTTTTCATGTTACACATGTGACCGTACTGTCCAATTAACTAACTTCTGATTTGGCTTTTGCATAGCAGTAACTTTCCTTGCATGTGTCATTATCAGTTGTACGTTTCATACCAGTATTTAGCTTATCCCTATTGCTCTAACCTTGTCTTGTTTTTACTGCAACCGGGCGCTACTTATACAACCAAAAAGTGACTGCATTAAACACAGTCAAGATAAGGAGTTCACTTTTCGGACAACTTCTAAGTACATATAATATTTCAGCGACGGCATTGCCACGTTTCAAACCACATACCTTCCGATGAACTATATCGTAGTCCGCTTGCTGTATGATCTAAAGAGTTACTTGACAAGAGACAACAAGACATAGGTCTGCTGTCGCGTGTACACGATAATCGATATGGTGGTTGAAACTCACTACTGACGACGAGGTGAAAAGTGAAGATTCAAGGTTACCACGTAAACACAGATGGTTTATATAATTCAACAACGGGCCAAACATCAGTACTCGTTCAGATCGATTATAATGTACAAGCAACACCTGACACATGATTGTATCATCGCAACTATGTCTTGTTTTACCTGTATCAAGTACACAGTCAGCTGCACACGCACACCTAATTACACGAAGAACCTAGAAAACTTTCCTGGGGTATTTGAAACTAAAAATTGGCATTCCCGCTCAGCAGCCAATCAGCGACGGCCTTACACTTAGATGACAATTTCGGTTTCAAATACCCCGGCCGAATGTTGTTATCGGTTGGCTTAATATAACCCCAACAGACCGTATTTTTGTGAAAGATTGGTATTTTCGTCCTGATTTGTAGGAATTAGAAAAACGCGTTTTACAACTTGTCTCATCTTTAGTTCGCATAGTAAGGTGACTATAAAAGCTCTATGGTCGTGCCTAAATCAAGACTTGGTTTAGAATAATCAGGATACGGGTTGGTTTTGGCTTGCTTGTCGAACAAATGTCATGGGATCAGCACTTATGTTCCTCCTAACTCCCACCTGCCATGATTTGAAGTGATACGATTAAATCCAATTTCCCAATCTGTATAGACTTTCAAATGAATATTCATTATGCATAATGTGGATGATTATAGCGTAGTGATAAAGTTGTTAATTATGTTATACTGTATTTTAATCCGTGCCATATCTCTATGTGCAATGATTTTTCTATTGTATTAAGCATTGGGGACAGCATGTTGCCCTCAAAACTTTTACCCCAACGATTTTTAATCCCACTACAACAGTATTCCCCCACTCATCAAATTACTCCCACTCCTAAAATAAATGTTTGTGTGGTAATTTGTTGCTACTAGGGTATCTATTATCCGGTATAAACTTAGTAAATTGGCGATCTGGATATTTATAAATAATCTATGTGGTTTAGTCAACATGATCCTACGTCTCTCTTAAAAGAAGGCCAATATATTTTGAAATATGCACTCCATTACTCGGCCAGTTTATATTTTGAATACTATTATATGCCAACATGTACAAAATAATGGTCCTCATAGAGCGTGTACAATCTGTAAATATACTAGTACATTTTCGTTATAAGACATCGATGTCAGACATTCCACTACTAGCTTCACGTTCGGGTAAATAAAACCTCAAATAGCCTCCCGAGCGCTTACTCATTGCCCAAATTATACTGAACACCTAATCCCGATCGAACTCAGTCTCAGGTCATATGTGGGTCATTCGTTTATTCATTTCCGAACATGATTACAATATTAATATATATATTAATATATATATATATATATATATATATATATATTTAAATATATGACTTTACCTTTACAATCGTGGTTGCATTTTGAGATCAAATCAGAATAACTTACATCGATGTGAACATTTCTTGCACTGTTGTACTTATAAACTGTGTCTATCCAAAATACATCAGTGGAAATAAGAAAAATGCTTCCAAAACATTAAGTTCTCTTGTGAATGTTTCACATTCCTTTCAGACATCAACAACAAACAAATACAACCACAGAATCATATCCGTACTACTGTGAAATATAGTGAAATATGGACAGACCCGCAAATAAGCAAGACGCGAGAATTGAACCACCACATGATAGGGTCTAACTCACAATCAACACGAATGGTATTGATATACAGTATTTAGAACTATTATTTTGTATTTAGTGTTAGCTCATCAATATTTATTTGATGGTGATGACCACTGTGCGAATTTAGTGTATGTCATACACCTGTCACACATGCAATATACAATGGAGGTCCAATCTCTGATATACACGTCAACACATAGATGGCTATGGTTTTAAATTTATAACTTAGACCAGGTATATTCAAAGAAACACCCGGAAGGACGCGGATATGAATTCATAACATAGGATAGGCATTGTTATACAAAGAAATTCATACATGACTAAGGTTTAATAATTTACAATATTAATAAAGTGGTGTTAGACAATGAAACGCATCGATGGCCGTGGTTTTAATTTGCAGTGATATGCAATTGTTAGAGATGAAATCAATGAAAGAACTAAACAAGGCGCCTGCTCTATAAGGATAACATGTCCTCTTTTAGTGCACAATATCTTAGAACCCGAATAACTTAGAATAAGTGTTTTTTGTTTAAGTCCAAACCTCGCATTCAAGAAAATCTGTCTCAAATAAAAATAATAACGCATTCGTCACATATCTATTGAATCATTTATTATTTAATTCATTCTAATAAATTCTACTTATCATCCTACACCGCAAAAGCATGCATAACGTACTAGTTGTATACGATCTGTAAAAAAAAAGAGAAAATATATTATCACGCTTCATATATATATATATATATATATATATATATATATATATATATATATATATATATATATATATATATATATATATATATATATATATAGCAAAATGTTATGTTGTGTTCTTAATATCTAATCAACACGTGATTCAATAACAATAATTGTTGTCCTCTCGCGTAGTTCCATTGCATATGTATCTATAATCACAAATATTCTACATGTACATCCATATGCGATATATTTAAAGCGGGAGGGTCGTCACCTGCGCACGCGCGGTAATTGAGGCCCAAGTGGCGATAACAACACATGCTAAAACGCAAAGGCTCATGGGTAGACACTTGTTTGTAAACAATGAAACGCTGTGGCCATCTGACGCATGCGCAGGTGACGACTTCCCCCGCTTTAAAAGTTGGCAAAATATATTCGCAAAAAAAAAAAACAATACGTGTTACCTTTAGATACTAAGATGGTGGAGCGTTTGGACAGCCGCCGTCTGGTTGAGCGCTCTTAATTTCAAACAAGTTGAGTGCATGGTCGTAGATCTGGAGGCACTTAAAATACCCTTTGTAAGCATTGCCTGCAGGGTCACTGCCAATTACTGCCTTCACACCGGTATCTAAATTCATGGTACCAAAGTCTTCGGAAACAGCCTCTACCTGGTCTATGTAGAATTTTGCGTTTCCAGATTGGTAATCGTAAGTGAACGCGATGTCATGCCATTCCACGGGTTGAATAGACTTCTGCTTGCTATCCAAGTTTACTTCCATGTCACTATCTCTGTCTTTAAGTGTGATTAGAAGACTGCTGAAGCGATTGCGATAAATACGTACTGCTAGGGTATCGTCCGCCGCCAGGAAGGAGAACACCATACCACGGTTTGATCTGCCGAACTTCACACGAGCCAGTATACTGATGGAGTACTCAGCGTTGATTGTGTTGGGAATCTCCATGTAACCATTCACAAAATAGTAAGCCCCGCTTCCATCGTCTTCGGTTGCGTCGTATGAGATGCCGTTGTCGGGTACATCAATATCGTTACCGTTACCCGATTTATCGATTGCGTCGCCCATTAGTGGCCATAAACCAACCAGTCCTTCAGGAGCAGGGATCACTTCAGAGAGGGAAACAAACGATAATCATAATTAATAGGCAGTTTTCAGCAGCCAACTGGATTGTCCTCTGCATATACTAGAACAGTAAATATACTGCATATTTATCTTACCTTCTGGTGCCTCTGTTACATCTGGTGGTAGCTCCCCACCCCCTGAAGAAACACATGCAAAATATTAGTTCAATACTTTGGAAGAAGAAAAACTTCCTCCAAATCTATGGCACATTAGCAACTCAGAGGATGAAATATATTGACCACCCAAAAAAAATACTTTCAAATTGTCAACCCTGATTAAACAAATCAGCTATGAAATAGAACACACTCATTGTCAGCAAATGTACATTTCACGTCAATGTCATGGTATCGTTAAAAATATACCAGGCCATATATAGTCTGCAAGCTTGTGTATCTAAATCGAGACCCATATTCTAGTGTATAATCTTAAAAAAAAAACAGTTTAGCCAAAACCACTTGTTGCCTTTTTTTCATTTTCAAGGGAATGTGTTCTGACTGTTTCTGTAATTCGCAGTGGTGGCGCCATTCAACATATGCTTCACTTAGCTGTGTTTCTGCTACCATCTTAGACACAGCTAAGAACAAACAAACATATTTCAGTTTGTTTTTACAATTTCAAGAGAACACAAGATGCGAGAAACTGAATGTAGCGCAAAAAAATATATACTTATGACACAAAACTAATAAGTGGTAATAAGAGGTAAAGATTTGGCAATCCTATTGTTATTGTTGCGCAAAGTTTGAAAAATTACACAGAAAAAAACTTGAAAAACAGGAGTACAATGCCATTGATAGAGTGATAGAGCTAAAATAAAATTGAAACAGATGAAAAGTAGTATACAAATGGTGCAAACTTTGTAGTCAAAGGAAATGATCGAAATCTGTTTGTGTTGATAAATATTAATTTCCCCACAGTCCAGTGCGCTCTACTAATAGAAATCACAATATTTAGGGCGCGACTTTTGCCGCCGGTGACTCCTTCGATACCTTCATGCGTAGCGCGACGACTACCGCCCTTTAACCAATCAAAAGGACATTATTGTACATCTCGTATGTATATGACTGACAGACTGATTGATCAAACCAATGACACTCAAAACCTTCATAATGGTGGCCATTCTTATGACAGACAGAATAAACCCAAGCCTTGAATACATAATTTATCTTTTGGAATTATAACTGTGGAAATCAATATATCGCTTGAAATTCAAAATGATCGACTTTAGGATTGCTGGGAAAAAATGGCAACAAGTGATTTTGAGTTAAATAGATCAAAATTTATGTTAACAGAAATGTTCTAAGAATTATTCAAAAATACATATGACGTTCACAACCTAACAGAGTAACACCACTACTAGATGTAAACCTCATACATACGAAAACGATATGAAAAAGTAATTGTTCAAGAGTACATACAAAACAAGGATGCTATTTATGTCAAAAACGGTGTGAGTACGCCGTCTAATGAAATAGATCAGTGTGTTAGTTTACGGCAGTGGCAGATAACACGTACAATCAAATAAACCGTCCAATCAACTGACATATATTAATATTCAAACTAATTGCCAATGACGTAACGCGTATTCGATGAGTCTCTTCAATCGATTTACCCGGCAACTAGGTTTGAGCGTATTCTACTACCGGGTGGGATCATATTGGTGGTCGGCTTAGACTTGTCGGACCTCACATGATAGATAAACCGGCCGATTCGAAATTTGCTTCACAATGAGTAATTTGTATTTTGTTTAAATCAGATATACTAGACTTCTCAGCTTCATGATTTATCAAACCTAAACTAAGGCACATATAAACACATATATTGTGACATGATTCTCAAAAGACTCTTATTGTGACATTATTAAATCATGTTACCCTGATTGAACATATGTTATATTAAATAAGAAATATATATAAATACTTACCATTCTCCTCCGGTTCTATTACTTCAATGGTCAGAAGCAACGAAGAGAAGACAAACCAACATCAAAGAGCAGTGCAAATAACGAACAAATGCAAACAACTATTAAAATGATTATAGGTTTTAAATATTGAACTCTTATTTATTGTACAATATTTAACTGTTTTCTTAGTATGAACGAAGCAGCATTTCGTGGAAGTGTAATCTCGAAAATCATATTTAAAAGAATGTAAATATAACGTTAGGCTTACCGACGTCCGTTCCGTCGCCGGTTGAATCGTAATCGCAGCCGTCCGGGGCAGCGATTTCCGGCAAACCAGATTGCTGTCCATCGAACGTGTTGATATCATCTGAAATAATTAAATGTAAATGGTGTGCGTCTATATATTGTATAGAGCGTTCTAATATGGGATGGCATTCAAGATGAGAGTGGTTTACTGCCGGGACCACATATATATATTAAATAATTTAATGAAATTAAACAAAAAAATGTTATTGAATTGTTGGCCTGACATGGTGTTGGATGTACGCAACCTGAGGATCTATCCACGCGGCCAGGAGTTCAACAAAATGGATGTAAGATCATTACTTACCGGTGCCTGATAAGCAGTCCTCGGTACCGGCGCATGCTTTCAAAGCAGCGATGTGTTGCTTGAGAATTGAGATATCATTCACCTGATACTTAACATACTTCGATAAGTGGTACAGAGCGCATTTAACAGCAGGGTCGTCCGTCAGCGACATTCCACATAGCACGGGTGTGACCACAAAGACAACGAGTACGGTGATTCTAGATAACATTTTAAGCTTAAAAAAAGACAAAACAAAAGTTAAGAAATTGTATTTTGTGATTCAGACTCGTAATTAAAGGTAGTAGAGGCATACCCTATGTCTCGCAATGTCAATTTCGTCAATATAAAAAACAAAAAAAAATATACGGAAAAGTTTTTTGGTTGAGTGTTTCACAGGTGACAGCTCGAAAATTGAAGGTAAAGAACGCATCGCATGCGCTGTCGACTTAATACGCTCCCGCAAACTTCACCTTACTTTTCGTCAAAAAAATAAATGTTATCTACTGTAGTGTCTCCGTCGAAATAAAAATCATCCGGATGATGACGGTATTTTGTTTAGAAAATATCGATATGTGGTTAAATTAATTAATTAAAGTGAAATCGACATTAATAATTATATTAATATATAGAATATTTGTTCAATTTGGTAAAATTTTTCGTGAGTGTGTTTGTTCTCACATCGACGTTGATTTAATAATAAATACATTTATATTGGGCGTTCCAATATTGCCATCCGTGCAAACATAGTAATATTGATCTCCGTTATTCTTCATCACCTTACACCTGTTGATTTCCCGAGGCATAAATAAAAATATTATATACATATACGGTTGTATTTAGCAACATGTACTACTTCCGTAAATGTTACGCACAATCTGAAACTTAAAATATGTCCTAGACAAATAATACACATGATGTCTTTAAAAGTTCAAAGACGCATAACGCTGTCTCGCCATAATTTCATTAGCTAATAAGGAATCATTCTAGTTATGAAAATTAATTTCAAAAATATTTCAAAAATGAAAATTTTCCATGACATTTTCCTTTTTCTTGAAAACCCATAATGACAAAACCACGAATAAGATAATAACGTTAGCTATACTATTTAATTCCACCCGCACGCTCTTTAAAAACACACGTGCGTCATGTGTACGAACAGCATGAGCCTGAGTGATCTTGATAGTATGTTCTGTAATAAAAAAGCTCTTGTTTTTCTCATCTTCTCCTTGATTGATTTCAGCGTAACCCTAATCTTCATTATTAGCTAAATCACATTGTCATGTATTTGACGTCATTCGGTGATCTCCGCGTCACGATGTAATGGAAGGCCTGTCTGATCCATGTTTGGCATTAGTAATTACTTCAAATATCATTTTAACAAGCGACACTGTGTAAACCGGTAATATGACTATAATTACTAATTAATTCTCCAAATAATTGGAATTTTCCGTAATCGATATTTTTTTATCAATTACAGAATGGTTGCATGCACCTGGCGGAGACATTAGAATCACACGTACATCGTCATGGTGATATGAATATTTTTGCAATATCATGTCATAATTAAATATATTCGTACAATCATACATAACACGTTCGTATCATATTCGCACTCTTCCACTGTTCGTAACAGTCAGAAATTTGATACGGTACTAGTGTGTAGTCTTAACCATGGTATTCGCGAGATATGCGCCTTGCCATTCCCCGAACGTCGCCGAGCAGTTCCGTATGTAGCGTCGGCTGTCATTGCGTTTTCAATGTTTTAGGGTGCCATCATGTCTCCAAATCACTTGTTTAACGACCAAATGACTATATTACAAAAGATTATATTTTCACTAAGATTAGTCTGAGATGTTGTTTCCTTCATCGCCATTTAGTCTTTTACTTTTTGGATTTATCGGACGACTAATATACGCATATTACCTTAACGTTGGAGCGAACATCTACCATAATTATGTACTACCCTGCTTTGTTCTTTCTCTTCTTCATAGGTCGTTTTGCTTTACGCATTCAGAGACGGTCATTTTTCCATAATTATCTTACCCGAACATATACTGATAAAAAAATGTTTGTGACAACCGAACTATTTATTAATGTCTGCGAGATAATGTTACTGGTGTTAAATGCCTCACAAGATGAACCAAAACTGGGAGGAAACAAAGTAGTGTTTACGTATAATAATTGAGAGATAAACATAAACCACTAATTTCATAAGCTACGTGGTTCATGAGAACCATGACTACTAGGTTTTGTATGTGTATATTTACAATAATGTAGGTTATTTGTGTTGTCCGTGATTCAGCCTGAGTATTTCCATCTAGTCAATGTGGGTTCGTGTGCACTGCAGACAATTTCGAGCTGACTATTCTAGCTAGTATGGCTGAGTGGTTAACGCGTTCGCCTGCGTTAGCGAGGCGCTACACCGAGTGTCAAGTTCCAGTTACGTGTTGTTATGTGTTATGCACGTTTGTATTTTTCACTCAAACAGATTTTCTAACATCTCCGTTCGTCTTGATTTCTGGCGAATATCGAGTATCCGCGCCTAACAGGCTAGAACACAAAGCCTAAAACCAGTTTATACAGTTGATATATAGTAGATAATATTTGGTGATAATATATATTCAAAATACCTTGACTTTTTTAATGATGGCTTTTCTCTGGCATCTAAGGAAATGATTAAACAACAAACATATAGGCAGAACACAATAACGTATGAACACGTACAACAACTACAAAATGAAATCACTAAAAGAGACGTATGTGAGCACTAGATAGTAAGCATATGAAATGATTTGAATAGTTTATTTCCCTGTGTTTCTGTAGTTCCATGGCGGAATATTTAGCGTATAACACATAACAAATACGTCGTTTTAGCACCGACGTAAATTTAACAACGGTGTTATTTTTATCGTGTGAAAATTACACTGGTGTAAATATGGCGGTTTTTACACTAGCATAAATTATGTGACCAGAGTCCGCGCTCAAAAAGAAAAATACTTGTGAATAAGCACAGTGGCATAAACGCCCTCTACCAGGAATTTGTGTAAACTCGATGACTGGATCACCAGATCTTGTCAACTCAAGGCCCCAGAGAACTATAGAGGGCTTCAACGTGAGATGACAATCCCTGTGTATCACAGAATTGTTCTGGATCAAAATGAAAGGAGAGGGGCTATAGAGCTATAGCAGCGATTCGCTCATCCATGTATAATTAAATAGTCAGGCTGTCAAGTATAGATATAATGGAATTACTATTGTTTTATTTCTCCAATTTAATATCCAGAACTTTTGCCGGTGAGTTTTCATAACACCACGAGTCCATACAACCTACTTTGTTAACCATGTCAAAATTGTACTTATCATTTAGTGTTATACCATGTAGCCGTAGATCGAGGTAATCATAAATCAGTATGGGCTTATTTTGATATGTTGACAATTTACAAGACACTGTATACCTTTTTGACAATTGGCTTCAGACAGGTCCAGGATTTTGACACCCTGGTCTCACACTGGTAATATTTTTTTACAAAGTGGATGAATACCATATATGTATTATTGACGCTGCTTTTTTTGAATTTGAAAAATACATACACGGCACGCAACGCTCAATTTTGGATCCGATTTGTTTATATTCAGAACACCATCCGAACTTTAGAGGGCGTGATACAGTTTGCGGATAAACGGGTATTTAAACAGTGCCATCTATTGGCCGACAACTAATATTTATTATATTTAGTCGCACTTAAACAATTGCTATAAAAAAGGTGAAATAGTTGCATTACCTGTGAAAATTAAATCATCATAAAATCCCCCCCCCCCCCTCACCAGCCACACAATTATACATGATATAACGTAGCATAAAACGTATACAATTTATAACGAGAAATAATTAAAATAGTTGCGTAGCTAAAATAAATACTGCAAACATTCGATACGTGGCAATCAAAATCAGCATTTTCTAAATGTTGGTTATTGATATCTGTACATTAAATACACTACTGAGATGATGTTATATCGACACCCAATATCAAACGTTGAATTTTCACCACGACAACAATTTTTACGCGTTCCATTGCAAGGAACTGAGGTAATCTAAATCTACAGTAGATATTATAATTTGTAATGCCCCAATCTCTCTCCGTTGTTATTAATGAACTGACATAATATACAAAACATAAGCTCGGCTGGAAACATTTATTTTATTTGGGAGTCGAATAGTGATTTCTGATGGTTCCAGGCTACAATTGAAAACACTGTCAAATAATAGCCCGCACCGACAATCAGTTGAACAAACATTACAAGAGGGAGGGCAGGGGGTAGCTGGTATAGGTTACAGGAAATAAAAACGGCATTTTACGTTTTTACAGGAAATAAAATAAAAGTTCCATTTACAGATAAACAAAATTCCTCATTACATTTTTATAGTATTTTTGATAATTTGTGTTTACGAATCAAAAATGTCTACGAATTTACGTTTTTTTATTTATTTAAATTACATTTTTACGAAAATAAAAAAAAATTGATTACAGCTTACTAAAATACTCCTTACCGACCCGCTTACAAGAAAAAAGACGTCTTGAACAGTTATCATGCAGAATCGGTAAGTTGGACATTGTGTTTAAATTACCCACCCTCCCACCACCCTACTAAACAGAGCTTCACACTCTAGCCGACTGCTGCAATAAATTTTGCATGTTCCACTAAATACGGGCTAGCTAAGTAGTAAACATATCAGTCCCCCTAAGTCGGTCATAGATGAATCTAAGGGGTCAGGCGTGACACGTATTATGGACGTGTATTATGCCAGCATGTTGCAGATCCATGAATACTTCCTTCATCGAAGTTGCTCCTGGTCCCGTCAATATGTTCTTAACAATGTCGCCTTCGTCTGACGTTTTTTTCTCGTGTATCGGCGCTCCATAAACGTGTATTGTATCACAGAGTAGCACGGCCAACGTCACCAGTGTCAGGTCCGATGTTGAATTGGCAATCTTCCAATATCTGGAACACGAGAAATGGGTTGTTTTAAAAGCGGTGAGAAACAACGAATGAACACAATTCATGTCTGGTGACGTTACCAAGATATCAGTGGAGCATACTGGATCGTTTTTTTTTTATTTATTTATTGGAACAAATGACTGCTCAAGACGAAATCAGAATGAGCGGGTCTGTGTATTCAGGACTCAGAAGTTCAGTTTCGTCCAACAGCGTGTGATATGCCTCCTAGAATTAACCAAATGCTAGAAATATATAGTAATTTCCCGGTGTTTGATGTATATATGGAAAATCCCCATAATAATACTAAAATATGAACATGAACGGGCTGTACTTACTCGCTCACTCGCACTGAGAACGGTTTCAGGGGCGAGTAAGCCATCTGGAGGTGAACTTGGTATCGTTCTCGAAGCCGAAGTGTCATAAAGCGAATGTTGTTTCTCTCGCGTGAAGTCCTTTCCAGTCTCCATGGATACAACAAAATCGTACCGTTTAACTTTTGCACGGTGGAAAAAAGTTTAAGGTTAGACGACTTTCGGGCTCCTCTCCTCGGGTTTTCAGATACGAAATCGTATAACGATTGTAATAGTGTGCTGTCCAATAACGCCAGGTCGGTTTTAAAACCAATGTCATTAGTCTTATCATCCTGTAGCCCTGTTAAAGTCCTCCTAATCACGAAAGGTGAAAGTTCAATTTGGTCACCACATCGGGAATGAATCAGGGCTTTCTCGCTGAGTACTACGGAACACGACTTTGATTGGCGTAGAGGGCGCGTGGCATTTGCGAGACGTTTAAATTCTGGATCGTGTTTAACATATTTGTCCTGGTAATCTTGGAAAAAGTGCATATATTTTGGAGTTGTGTCATTTTTAAACACCCGTATGTCTGCATCAATGACGATATTGCCGGATATGTTTTTTCTGCAATGAACAAAAACAGACAATAGCATATTTCTGAACTTGAACTTGATCATATTGAAATAATCTTCAACTTAATATACTCGTCATATTCAGAATAGTTTCTATGACAACGTTGTTGAAGTGTGACCGCATAGTGATGATGGCTCATCCAGTTGATAAAAAGATATTCCTATGTTCCACTATATGAACATATCCTCGATCGCACGTGCATTAAACCGATGAAACTATTATCAGGAAGTGCGTGCCAGGGAATCTTTAATGGCACATTTATTGTCTGACATACTCACAATAAAATGCCAATGAAAGAAGGGAGCTAAATGTCTAGTTGTATAACAAATAACAACTGAGCAATAATGATTTGGGTAAAATTTGGGTATCACATACACTACTCTTTTTGCCATACCTGAGTAGCAGTAACTGATTAAGAACCACTTTCTGATCTTTGTCAGGAAATCGTCCACCCCGATGTATTACGTCATGGTGAAAGCGAGAATTGTTCGACTTTTTTTCCTTGTTTTCCAACTTGAATGACGTGAATCCGCTAATACCAGGACTGTGTGTGAAACAAATAATTGCGATCATTTATAAAAACATTTATACTTAATATACGACAATAATATAATGCTACCTTTCGGCTTGGTATCGATCGTACATACATGTACAAATCCTCGATAATTACCGAATATATCCGAAACAACAAATGTTACTCTATAGTAAACTAGTGTTTACTTTAAACAGTAAACTCGTTACAATTTTCAGTTCTAAAACACAGTGCAAAATACAAAATATGCGATGTTCAGGGGGGTCATAATCGTGACCAAGAGCAAATAGGTTTATGAAACCCCACCTTTTAGCAATCGGCGATTTGTTGTGCTCATTGACATCGGATAAGTCGAATATCCCAAAATTAACTGTGACCATGACAACAGCGAAGGCAAGGGGAAGAATGCAGAAACATTTGTTTCGTCTTGCCCATCTCATAAGTCTCGCCATATTAGTTGGTAATCGTCAGTCCAGCGTGGTCATGTCCTTCTCTCTGTTGATACATATATACATATCGTTATGAATATGATTATATATTTATATAATTTTACATAAATAAAACTTGATTGTTATTGCAAGCAGGCATAGAAAGGCAGGTTTAATATTAACCTGAGTCTGTTTTCGTCGCATTTACCACCCCTACGTACCCAACCAGATATCCTTCATAGGGCCACCATTATGTACATACCCAATCATGTTAGTGAGCGCTGAATACTAAGTATAACAATGGCTATTGTACTACTGAACACACACAGTAAGGGTAATTACAAGTGTACACATTTCAGTTCACGGGTACAGACGCTTAGACGTTTAGTCGAACGGTCATCACATTTGTCATTGATGCGCACGGCGCTTACGGCCTTGAAACTGTTTCCACCGTCCATCGCGTAAACAATGCCAATAATAATTTCAAACATAGAGTATCACTCTTGTCGAGTTACAAAGGAACGGAAAAGCTGCGGCGTTGGATATACACTGTTTAGCTGTAGATATGTTGGCAAATATTCGAGCAATTCAGAATCCACCCTGCCAGTACTTGTTGTAGCTATGTGGCACTCCCTTAACATAGAAAACATACAATAACACACGATTTTCTGTTCTGATCCTTACTATTATGCCTTTCTAACGGTATAATATACGATCCGTCCGAGCTTCTATTTATCTCTATGAATACAATGATCATCGATGACAATGCCTGTCAGTTTCCGACCTCACTAATTAATTCCAAAGTAATTCATGTCTGAGTTTACATGTCTCTCGGTCAGTTAATAAAAAACACTGAATATGACGCGAAACATCTCGATATGGCTGAAATAGCTTGCTACGCTTAACTAACGGGTCAGAGGGTGGTATCTGAATTGTCGGGTGCGGTTTAAAAGCTTTGTGTGAAATCTTCGTTTGTATCGCAATGCCTGCTTTTCTGTTAAGGAAAAAAAAAACGTTTGTCCTAAACCTAGTCATTGTAGGAGACGGTACTACTTGGTCATGACATTAACCAGGCATGTAAATAGTTTGTTTATTTGGTAAACATTTTTGATGCCGCTACTATACAGTAGAAATGTTTACCCGGCAAACAAACTGGCTTACTAGCATTTGAGAACAGCATCCCAATTTACTGGGATGATTTAGGACGACCCTATTTAATGCTGTATTTGTTTTACTGAAACTAATATTATTATGTAAACAAATATCAATAAATTCACATTTAGGTTGTATTACAATCCCAATATGGCCGTATAAACGCGTACGTATAAATATTCTATGCCCTCTTACCCCAATCACTTTATGCGAATATCACAATGGATGAGTGTATTCTCAGTTTTCAGAAGTGTATTTATGTTTTGCGCACAACTACTATGGCGTAATGAATTATAAAAAGTCTGCGATTCAGAAGAAACTTCAGGTACTGCATCATGTGACGACTCCTAGCAAATGATATGTTGTTCAATCAGTAGTTATTGTTATCCAGCTACACATATGCAGACATATACAGACATAAATAATCGATAATTCGTATCAACTGTGATAATATATATAATACCGCTTGACGATAATTACTGGTACACTTACCTGCAATCACGCGGAATACAGCGTTTAATACAAGCCCCATTTGTCATTCAGCGTTCCGTATACGCATTGGGACCCACTCCGTGTACGTCACCAACGACTAAACATCCAGTGAATGCGATGTGCCCGTGGCTAGTTAAAAGGAACAGAGAACGAGGTCATAAGGTGACAGAACACGAAAGTCAGTGAACCGAAGATTGACTACTGGTGCATTGTCTGTCGCCGGCCTCTGAACGCTGATTGTTGGTTATAATGCGTAATCCAACCCTTCAGTGTCCTGTCAACGGATTTTCTCCCTCAAGTATTCGGGATAATATGTATAACATAAGCCTCATAAAGACCATGATTACGTGTCTTGCATGTAACGGCTAATAGGACGAAAAAATATATTATCAATTCGTCAAAGCAGAATGCAAGGGTGTATCCCTTGACGTATGACGTTGAATTGACACCGGAATTGACTTGACAACACGGTATAAGGTTTTACTGAGGCCCAGCATACGCTATACGTACAACTAAATTATATACGTTGGTAACAAAATGCAAAAAAATGTAATAAATTTGAAGATAATATTTCTATATTAGTAATTTACTTTTGTTTCCCATTCTTCTTAAAAAGTGAAAAAATGCCAAAACTTAAAAAAATGTACCCATTCTGTTGTTGCAATAAATTTACTTATTACTAATATATGGATGCTAACTATTTTTGTGTGGTGTGTTTTATGCATTTGAATGCTTGCAGTTACAGAATTTGTATTAAAACAAAGGCTACCCACAGTTCAGTCGTAGGTGGCGCACGTTTCATTAATCAGCTTCAGCCTGACGAAGATTTGATTCTTGCAACAACATCCGGCGTCATCATGTGCACAGCTATACGCTACATTGCGTTTCAGTTCGCATTAGATGTAGATCACTGAAATGAGCTGCCTGAGTATAGGTTTATGTCTCAACACCATTTTCTTTCAACAAATACACTGTACATAATATGACAATATACTGTCAAACACACACAATACAAAAACAATATCAAACACAACGATGCCGTCACACGGCAAAGCCCACGACTCTCAGATTTAGATTGACGAAATACTCAATCGCAGATCGAATGTCTCAAACCACGTAGTTTTTCTCTCCAATAAGATAGTCAGATTGTGAACATAAACCTAGAAAAAAAAATCAGATCGCGAATATTGCCGCGTATCTTGTTCCCTTGACAAGTTATTAACGTAAATCAGGTAAATTGAGGAGGAAAGTACCCGGATGGAGGTTGACATACAATGATGGCAAGGGGTGAATGCACTCCCGAACTTGCGGCCTCATGTCGGGGAAGTTGACATAGTTACGTATGATCTCATGCCGAACGCTTCTGAAAAGGGGAAAGAAATAATAGTCGATTGCAATGTTTACTCGTACAACATTACTCGGAGATGTAGTGTACGAAGCAAACTCTTAACATGTATGATAACTGTTCTACAAAAGGGAAAAATATTTACGAAAGATTTGCATGGTCATAATCAACAATCACTGCCAGGTGAGGTGACGACGGTTGAGGTGAAAACTAATGTCCGAAACAATGTCTTTCGCTCTGCTGCAGACATTGTTGAGAAGGTTATCGTTATAATTACGTCCAAGCTGCACCAGCCTACAGCCAACCGGTACCACTCAACCTTATCCGAGCAGCGAATAGATTAGGTCAAAATACGGCCGACATACCTAGACAATGAAGCAACTACTGATATTAACAAAATACCAGTATCGTCCCATGTTACAACACGTCACATCGTATCAGTTCCACTGATAATAAAAAAATCCTCCTATGTTACGGTACGTCGTAGCATATTAGTACGTCGCATTTGTTTTGTACGATTGTGTAATTGAAACTAGGCAACAATGAGTCACGTGTCGCCTGATGATACCACTCTTCATCGCATATATTGGTAATGTGGGACTTAGTGCCAGAGTGATTATCTTATATCATGTCAATAAGTAAATGTTACAAATGAATTCAGTTGAAAAAACAGATCACACCCCAAAACGACATTTTGTGCGTGCATGCGAACGCCGAAACTTCCGGAAAAGTCGTCTATACAGGGAATCGATTTGGAAATAATAAACCAGAATCGGAACTTGACAAGAACCGGCGTAAGGTGTTAAATCGAACAAAAGAACGGAAACAGTGTGAATGTCGCAGCGTACGTAGTAATGGTGTCAAAACTTGCGTTAAATATATCGTTCATACGTATCCAAGTACCAACACATGTGCTATAAATTGAAGAAAATAATCAGCTTTTTTCTAGGTTGTGATCATACCTGATTCATGCTTTAATCACATCACGTTAAATATGGAGCCGACGTTTTTTTGTTGAAAGTTTGTTGTTTTTCCTTACGGTAACTTCTTTGCTTTGCATGTATTACATGGAGTAAAACAATCGGTGGTTTCTTGATGTTGAAGATGTAATGTGGTGCGTTTTTCCATAGTCAATTCGCTTATTCCTATCACTAAAAAAATAAATGGTTTTCGATGAGATGTAGTATATCGAATAATGTGGTATGCACATTTAATGATAGTCAATGTCGATGGCTCATGGGTATATGATGAAATTGTTTTCGCGCATCTGTTAATCGACTTAATTAGCTGATTATTAGCGAATGGCTGTGTTATGTCTGTCATCGTTTAGGCAGGCGAGGTCCTGGACGGAACTCGACTCTGTGATTTGGAACTAATTATCAGATAACCGTCGCTATTCGGACTAATATTTCTGACAGTTAGTATTCGTAGTTATTAATGTAGTGAACAATTAATCAAAAGACATGACGTGTACAGTACTTAGTGTGATTGGCTTTATGATTGAAGGTTACGCCCTAGAGTCTTTTTACTGCTTTGTAATTGGTTAATGTTTTGAAAATGAATAAAGAGTTGTTTTAGTTGGTCTTGGCGAGTACTCCACGACAGAGGAGTCTAGTCCTGGAGAGTCTTGGGGCGAGTCTTGACACAGTCTTGGGCGAGTCTTGGATCAGCCTTGCGATAGTCTTGGGGATTTTTCCCCAGGGCGCTGTGTCTTATAGAGTGCTCGACTGGTCGACAAAGACGAGAGTTGAACCGTATTTCGTTGTGTGTGTCTTATTTGACTGTAAAGCTTAAGTGACTTTCCCGATATCGTACCTCAAGGGGACGCGATAGAGAGACGAGACGAGACTCCCCCCTGACACGTGTGGAGAAACCCAGAGAGAAGATTTCCCCCGTGATAGGTATGTCAACGTCATGTTTCTATGTGATAGATCGGTATTTCGAAATTGAACTATGAAGAATAAAAACAATCATGAAACTGAAAATCATTCGATTTTTTTGGCCCCAGATTCGTATCTTTTACGCACAAAGCGGGATCTCAATATGTTCGAAAAATGCCTTAATCGACATGCATAGTCTCGTGGCTATTTCGCTCCCAGTGACATCACTTTTATCGGGGAATACCATATGCCCTAATTAGCTTATTTGGGACAGCTAATAACCTCACTTACGCTCGGTTAACGTTCTTATCTCACTCCAAATATGCTAATTTACCCCCCCCCCCCAGAAAGATCTCATACCCGCCGCTTGATGCATATCAAAACCAATACAGGACTTACATAGTACACTAGCTTCCGATCTAGAAACTATTCTTTCTTTTTCCTTGTATTGTAATTCCACGAATATTGAATATAGCAATACACTCGGAGCACTGTCCTTCCATATAGTGCATAATTTTATTATGTGCAACGCAGTCACGCTTAAATCAACCTCCTAATAAGCAATTATGTAAATGCTTTCAAAATGTCAAAATGACGTACATGTGTGAGAGCTAAGTCTTTCAATTCTACAACTGTGTTCGTAATAAAGTGTATAGTAACGTCCCTCAAAATAACATTAATTTGTGAAAAAATACAGATAAAAACCATTTGACCGGCGTTTACGTCACAAATTTACTCCAAAAAAACGCCTCGTAACTAGGCGGCGCGATTTGTCAATATTAAAGCAGGGGAGTCGTCACCTACGTATGCGTCAGGTGGCCATAGCGTGTCAATGTTTACAAACAAGTGTCTAACCATGAGTGACTGTCTTTGTGTTCTTAGCGTGTGTTGTTATCATCGCTTAGGACTCAATTCCCGCGCGTGCGCAGGTGACGACCCTCCCGTTTTAATGTATTACTGTGCGAAATACTGCGTCTAGTTTGAGCCGACTCTCAGACTAACACTCAAACCGCCCAACAATATCTTTATATGCGTAACGAAAACCACACATACCAAATGTCTCGCGAGATATATCTCAAACCCGTTGGGTCTGTTTTTCTTATCATAATTATATGTATGTATTACACAGACTACTTGCATAACTCCTTCCCAAATTTCATCACTGTTCCTTCTTTCTGTTCAATTTGATATTAGTTGGTTTGCAACAAATTTTAAAGATTAGTCTGATCACTTGCTTTAAGATAATAATGGCAATGGCCACTACGGCTAGTAAAAATAAGGCAATATCGAGGAGATAATACTGCAGGAAATTCAATTGGAGGGATGCTGGTTTTATGTGATCACCGCCAAACTTCAAAATGTGTTCAATCCAAAATACAGCTGCATCTCCTGGAGGCATTGGAGTATCTCTCTGGATACTGGATAATTTAGCGGCGTTCTCTTTGTACCTACCAAAAATAATTTGTACTATAAATTATTATCTGTGCAATCTTCAAGTTGTACTTTTTTAAAATGACCCATTGAGTTACAATTTTAATTGTAACATATTATTGATTAGCAGTCTGTCAGTAAGAGTCCCTTACCTAGGGTCTTCGATTACTTGTTTCACAGCATTGTAGACATCATCTTCTGTAGAAGATTTCAAATCTATAACAATTGCCATCCCTTGGCCGACCAGTCTTCTAGTATTTTCAAACTGATCTCCGTATATCGGCACGCCAATAAAAGGCACTGCATGATATATAGCCTCGTTTACACCATTGATACCTCCATGGCCTATGAATGCTTTGGTATTTGGGTGACCTATTGAACATATGGGGTAAGTAAGAACAATTATTACATATGTTTGAACAAATAGCAAGGTCGATATTCTGAATATGTATATACTATAACACATGTGTATTTATTTTAAAATTTATTTGTTTTAAGGTAGCAACAGGGAAAACCTGGTCACATGTTTTTTGTTTATTAATCGGTATATCATGTTATAGACGTAAATCGGAGAGAAAACTGAGCACAACCAGCTGACTTCCATTTGTCATTTAAAATGCAAACACTTATATAATTCAAATGATTGACATATTGTGAACAATGGCATTGCGGTAATCGGTTGTCGCTCCAACTTGGGTGTTTTCTTTTGTAAATAAAACCCCATCTTATCAGTTCCCATTATATTGTCAGTGCCAACAGTTTCCATATATACACATTCATTATTGGAAGAGCGTACGCACAACTAACATTTATTTTTTTGTCAAGGCAAAGCAACATTATTTTAACATGAGAAAGACGAGAGGTCGTTTAAACAAGTATTTTGAACCTTTGAGTGAAGAGAAACGGGTCCGATTTAGTGAGTACAGCCGGAAACTAAATCCTGTTTCAGATGACTTAGAAGACGACACTTTATGAGAACCTGTCACAGCGAAATTATTTCGAAAACGCCCAATCAAATGGTTAAATCGCCGGGCAGAAATGTTGTTATTTTGACAGGGTTCAGTTAATCTCCAATCACATTACCCATATGTAAACAGTCTTTGCAAAACATGAATTAACAAATTTCTGATTATTTCAGCCTCATATATTATATGGTTTGTCATAAATATGTTTTGATTGGAGTTGCGCAAACCATCTGAACTAAACGATATGATTTCCCCTGTTGCTACATTAAACTGCAATTTACGAAAGTCGAAGAACACAAAACAAAGTATAAACTCAGTATTACAAACATCGTTATACCACAAGGAGAAAGCACATTCTGCATATATTCCCCATCTACCATTCTGATTCACAACTACATCCCAGTGCACAGGTGGATGACTTACATCAAAATATCACAAAATAAACGACTGACAAGAAATAACAATTAACAATACAATTAACTGGCAAGCAATCTAC
This sequence comes from Saccoglossus kowalevskii, assembly GCF_978046115.1. Lineage (NCBI taxonomy): Eukaryota > Metazoa > Hemichordata > Enteropneusta > Harrimaniidae > Saccoglossus > Saccoglossus kowalevskii. The sequence goes on from NC_140651.1 coordinate 20,351,980, forward strand.
ATCACCATGCCACCATTGTGGTTTATATGAGTGATATCAGGTGATTCGAATAGCTCCATATATTTTGCACGTGTACGTTTTCTATAAGAAATGTGTCTACTTCATGGTCAGCATTGTGTGTCTTTCAATGCTTGTGTAGTCGTTGTATGTATGTCATTCACAAAAATGAAAGTATATTGACGGGATTATGTTGTTGGCTCCTTGTTGATATGTTCTCCAAACTGCTGTTCAATGTGATTACATATATAGAGGGTGGTTATTAGATAATGTTACTATGTGTTAGTGGACCTCAATTTTGATAAATATGAAACGTGCGTACTACCTTGTACTAATATTGCTACACAAAATACATATTTGAGATTTAGCATTTGTGCCTCCACGAACAAATACATATATTTTAGGATGTTATCAAGTATAATCTAGATAACTGGATGTCGTATAGAGGTACGTTTTGAGCGCGCTGTCACAAATTACGATTGCTGTATCATTTTGAAGGTCAGAAAGCTGCTATACTGATACAAGTAATATCGTACGGCCACTCATGAGATATTGTCTATGTATTACCTAGGAGATCATTTTGCGGAATCCAACTGCTAAGTTTGGTGTTCTCGCCAAGTTCATTTGGTGGATTCCCAACGTATTTCATAATCACTTTCTGTGGCAATCTAGCAAACGCTCTAACAAACTTTGTTGCCTTTTCCATGTCTTCGCCGATGTTAACCTGTGAACCAAGTGTAAATACTACAATTCCTTCTTCAGCCGATTCGACGAATTCGGTCCATTCCTAAGGAGGAAACAAATCGGAAAATACCGCTTGAATTATATTTGCGGTTGGAATGAGTAGACTTCGATGTCACTCATGGGACATCTATCAACCATATTTCTATTTTTCGCCTCAATATGAATTAGAAATACCACAAAAAAGTGTGTGTTCACTGATTATTATTTAAAGCACAACAATTGTGACACGCGGATACACTATGTTTATTATTGCTGTTCGAAGGGCTTCTGTCAATCTGATATAAATAAATATATATATATATTTATATATGGCCATATATCATTTGGTGGTTTCTAAACATACTTATAAGATGAAAGAAAATCGAAATTGAAATATTCTAGCGTGACAGAAAAGCTGACCTGAAGTGCAAAGGTTAATTATTAGCACTACAACTATCATTCTTCTTTATAGAACACGTTTACACAATGTTTTTATAAATATGGCTATGTTTATTTGTTCTTGCTTCACCCATCATAAGAAACGAGTATTGGGGGAATCGAAGTAGATTTTCACGAACAACAGTATAATTCCACCGATCACAAAGAAAATGTCAAGACTGCAGGTTGAGACATTTTACCATAGGCTAGACTTTATATCCATAACTGTCCGGGTACGAGGGGTTTATTATGTGAAATAAACCCACAGTACAAACTATCTTTGAGAGTAAATTCTCAAAGTCCTGTCAACAATTCTGCATACAATTTGTAATGGGGAATATTCATGATCTTATCCTAGTAGTTCAATGAGAAGCATGTCACACCGGACTTTGTGTGAACTTTGAGCTCGATGCCAGCCCTCATGGTTATGTTTAGCACTGTATAGTTTGGTGTTTCATTAATGATGTCACGTGATCTGTATGAATCTCCAAGGGCAATTTATAAGAACAAACAAATTGTACTTGAGAAAACCAGTCAGACTCGAGAACAGGAAATATAGTGCACGCAATTCTGCACTGGAAAATTTTGATTAGGTCGAGAAGCACTAGGTGTAGCACTTATGTGGCTAGTATACAACTAATGTACATAACGCTGTAGCTAATACTGTGACGGTACAAAAGATCGAGGGCAGTCATTAGAATAAATAAAATGGGTCAAGGTCACTTGGTCACAAGTGGTTTACGTGTACTTCCCTCCGTCTCTGTTACAAGACTATTGGACGCAACCCATACATAGTTCTCACCCTGGTTCGACTTTACTTCATCGATGTATCAAATTTTGTGTACAATTTTCACGTAACTCACCTGACTGAGAGGGTCCGGGGTTCTTGCTGTCAATGACCCAATGTAAATACCGTGAGGCATCATAGGCCGGGGATAATCAAATGCAAAATCAGAACAGAAAAGTACTAACTCCGAATTTCCACATAAACTCCTGTATGGAAGCTCTGGTCGAATGTTATGCCTTTGTTGTACAATTTTGAATGGTTTTAACAAAACAAACTCAAGTATTGCAGCCGATGCAAGGTATGCAAATACATTTTTCAGTCTCTGAGGAAACGTCATCTTATCTGAGTATCCCGTCGTTACCGCTGGTACATATGCCGGGTTTGACATCAAACCATGAATTAAATCGTCTATCATCGGTAACGGTCTTGCAGTGGAGACACCGATGATTGGTACATGCAATATATCAACAATAATAGCGTAGCCTGGGTTGAAGACATTGGCAACAATTAGATCAAAGTTCGCCGCATTCAAGCGTTCTACGATGTTACTGTCTTGAATAAAAGCCTCTGTCTCATCTGCAAAAGCTTCAAAAACGCGAAGCGTATCAAAAATAGTTGGTGCAGTATGTGTACTTTTTGTGACTTGGTTGTATGCATCGGGAAATTCATTGAAGCCGCATTCATACTCTTCAAAATTCATAAATGTTCGTTGTTGTTTGATCAACCCTGCAAATCTGTGGTAGAAGAGATCATTTATCAAAACGGTTACGTTGTGACCTTTCATGGCCAAGAGTTCTCCAAATCTCGAAATGGTAATGTAGAAATTCCCGGCCGAGGGACCAGGCAAAATTAGGATGTTGCTGCACAAGACTGGACAGATCACACACGCTGTAACAACAGCACCGAACCATTGGTTGTTAAAAAATGTCGCCATTTTGGCAGCGTTCTTCAAGGCTACCATATGTCAATCAAACATCAAAGTTAGGGCAGGGTTCCAAAAGTCGTACCTACACTTTATACAAATGCTAATTTATTCATCACGTGGCAGTTTCTGTGCTCACGAATATTCATTAATTATAGGGTCAATACATTCTAAAAAGGGGCGATATATTATTTTGGGGGACAAGAGTTAAAAAGGGGGAATTAGCAATACTTAGGGGGTCAATACAAAAGAAGGGATAGCAGCAATGATCCTCGTAGCTCTTGTTGTTGTTGTTGCATGTGACTTGCAGCTGTGTTCGTACTTCGACAATTTGTGGGCTTCGTCGCCCACGACTGGCTTTCATATGAGGTAGTATTTCACTAGCATTCACAAAACATACTAACCGTACGAGATTCGAACCAGCGACATGTAACATTACTAACATTGTAACAAATCCACTGAGCCATGTGGTAGTCATGCAAATTATTGCAAATTAGTGTTTGCGAGAAAAGACGAGAAGGCATGGGAATTGAACCCAAGTTCTCCTGATCAATATGTATACAATTGACCCACAATACCACGATGGATTGACTGGTTGTGTTTTCATTCGATGAGACTATATAGTGTTTATATATATAGAAATGCAACATACTTCTATTATTGAGTTACAATTGTCCAAAATATAGCCAATTTTGTTTTTTTTTACTTGTGTAAACTATATTCATGCCATAATCCGTTAGTTAGACTGGCGCAGTCGAAGCAATTAATTTGGTTTTGTAGTTTAAATAAAATAAAAAAAAAATCAATAATTGACAATCTTCTAAGCCAACCACAACGTCGCTTCAACTGATCGCTGACTGAGAAGACGTCTGCTGATTGTAGTCGCCGATTTTTTTTAAATTCTACGACTAGTACGGATTACTTTTCACTCATTGTGATGAATTAGAAACGACGTGGACTAATATTTGAGACTTATTTTGGTGTAACCACTCAGTATTTAATTAATTAATTTCCACCATTAACAAGTGGTTAAATTGTGACAAAAAATGTGTGGACAAATATTTGAGACTTATTTTGGTGTAGACAAGTCGCATTTAATTAAATTCCACCATTAACAAGTGGTTAAATTGTGACAATAAATGTATGGACATATATTTGAGAGTTATTTAGGTGTAGACCACTTTCGTTTGATTATTTTACACAACTGCAAGTTGTTAAATTGAGAGAATAAATGTGTGGACAAATATTTGAGTAAATACCTGTCGTTTAATTAATTTCCACCTCTACAAGATTGTTAAATTGAGAGAATAAATGTGTTTTTGATACTTATTTAGGTGTAAGAACTCGTGTTTGATCAACTTCCATCATTGCAAGTTGTTATCTCTTGTCACGATCTGGAAACTGTTGAACAAATTGCGCGTCGTGCAGTTTAAGACGTAATTTAATGAGTTGTTCAGAATGGAAAGCTTCATGAAAATAATGGGTATTACCAAACGCTTCAGCGTGGTATTAAGAGTTTGTTTTCAGGGGTGGGTGATACCAAGGTGGAAAATGAATGCACATATGGGGGTAATTCCTGGAATTGCAATAGAGAGGGTTCAGGCCGAAATACAATATATAATGTTTCCATGTTTCGTCTGATATTTCTGTGGTTTTCTGCTGCTGTAAATAATGCAAAATTGGTTCCGAAATTCAGTGTGTTGTGTGCACTCCAGGGTTATTCGTTTTTTGCTCAATACACCCCTATTTTTAATGGCAGAGTCGAATAGTTTCACCCCCACTGGGAAATCTGCACTGTTGCTTGAACGAGAGCTAATTAAACACCTTTTCCAGACCGGCGAAAGTGTATGCAACAGCCAATTTTAACAGCCTGTCACGTGATTTTACTCTGAATGTCAACATGAAAAGAAGCTAGTCCATTTTACGCAGGAATAATTGAGAGTAGAATATGTGAGGGATAGTATCAGCAGAGATGTGTATACTGGAAAGTAATATATATCGTTCTTTTGCATCGCTGAGCATTTCTGTTTTAGTATACTGGTTTGAAATGTGTTTTTACTAAAACTCCTCTATTGATTGAATGCCGGGTTTGAAGGAGAACGGCATACCACGTGATTCGTTCGAATACTATGGTGAAGGTTTGACACAAAGTTATGTTGAAGTTAAAAGTTCCTCCACCGAATTTTGCATTGGCAAACATGTCATGCTACTGCGACACTCCACTGACGGGATGACTTTCGTCGACAGCGGTCGTCGCTGAGCTGCATGCTACAACTTCGTTTGTGATGTAGCTTGTTAGGCGTGGATTAAATAAATCTTGATTACTGGTTAAAATGTTGCTCATTCAGCGTTGGTAAACTTTATTTGGAACTGGGTAACGCTGCAACGTCACCAGCAGAAACCTCCTGGTACTTCGATGTTGATGGTTGCGCCTCCATGGCAATCGCTAATTTTACTGTAGGGGGGGGGGTCTTCCAAGAGCCCTTCAGGGTTTATAAAACTCAACATACATCAAGTTCTCACAATCGTAGTATTCTATGTGATGTACATTTATTATGCCAAAAATGTTGCTGATCGATTTGAACTGGATAAAAATAGCAGACGAAAATTTGTATACAAAATATAAATAGCCCGGTTGCCAATGAAAACAAGCCGGTAGGCTGGTTGGCGGTCCGTTCCGCTAAAAAACAAGCACTATGTTTTCAGCTGTTGTTAGAACATGAACGTGAAGCTAACGTCGGCTTATAACTAAAACCGAGCACCGTATACGAAGTTCGCAAAAAACATTCAGTCTTTAGAAGTCACTTTATTTTATTGCTTGGACGTATTCTGCCATTGAATGTATTACATGTATTTCCAACTGTTTTGCGATAGTATTTTCTAGATTGGAGGCAGCATTTACATTTCATTCAAATTTGCTTTGAGATTACGATGATACAGTGTAACAATGTCGGCGCCGGTGTGCAACTCAGCCAAAATAAAAGGCATGATCATTTAAACACTGCTATTATGATGATTTTTTTTTCGCGTATCTGTTAATCGACTTAATTAGCTGATTATTAGCGAATGGCTGTGTTATGTCTGTCATTGTTTAGGCAGGCGAGGTACTGGACGGAACTCGACTCAGTGATTTGGAACTAATTACGAGATAACCGTCGCTATTCGGACTACTATTTCTGACATTTGGTATTCGTAGTTATTAATGTAGTAAACGATTAATCAAAATATATGACGTATTCAGTACTTAGTGTGATTGGCTTTATGATTGAAGGTTACGCCCTAGAGTCTTTTTTCTGCTTTGTAATTGGTTAGAGTTTTGAAAATGAATAAAGTTGTTTTAGTTGGTCTTGGCGAGTACAGCACGACAGACGCAGTCCAGTCCTGGAGAGTCTTGGGGCGAGTCTTGACACAGTCTTGGGCTAGTCTTCGGTCAGCCTTGCGATAGTCTTGGGGACTTTTCCCCAGGGCGCTGTGTCTTATAGAGTGCTCGACTGATCGACTAAGACGAAAGTTGAAACGTATTTCGCTGTGTGTGTCTTATTTGACTGTAAAGCTTAAGTGACTTTCCCGATCCCATACCTCAAGAGGACGCGAGAGAGAGAGACGAGACGAGATTCCCCCTGACAAGTGTGGAGAACCCCAGAGAGAAGAATTTCCCCTGATACTATTACAAGACTGGTAGGAGTTAATAAATTTGGAACGAAAGTATTAAAAAAACAGTCTTTGGCTGTTGCCATGGTAGCTGTGGGCCAGGATTGTTTTTCCAATTAATGACGGTACGACCTGCTTGTCAAGTATGAACAAAATTAGCCAATCCAAAAAAATCTCAGAGAGGAGTTAAAAGCTGTTGCTGGTGAAAAGTTACTCCAACGTTGGGGTTCATTTTCTCGGTAATAGATATAAAAAAACAGTAAATTGTTGCTCACACTCAAACTGAGTAGAATGAGCTACGTCCGTGCTTTTTAATCATAGAAATGTAGGGCGTGATACATTTGGCGTGAAGGTATTAAACAAATCAGTTTTTGGATGTTGCCATGAAAACGGTGGTCAGAATTTGTTTTCAGATTTTAGGAAAAGTAACTTTGTGCCCACACTCAAGCTGAGTAAAATGAGCTATGTCTGAGGTGTTGTATACTAAATTTGTTGGAGAGATACATTTTTTGGCTGTTGCTATGGCAACGGTGGGTAAATCGGCCAAGCCAAGACACACAAAAGTGATTTAAATGGCTCCAGTGGAGCGGATCGCCAATACTATGTTCATTTGCATATTGACCGTTAAAATACCAAAAACATTATTGCATACTAGAAGTACCATTAGTTTTGTTCATATTTTATTTCACTCGGCAAGTATATTTACCCAAGGTTAAAATATCGTACTTCTAAATATAGTTTATTTCTGCTATGTTTCGAAAAACGCTACTCTTGAAAGGACTACTTTGTTTGCTCTCAGACCTCATTTGCATATGCGGTGTGGAAATACCGATTTTGATTTCAGGGACTAATCAAAATAAACTGCAGTACATATGTAATAATGTGAAATATTTCATTTTCACTGTAAACATTTTTCCGCTTAAATAAATTCCAATGAAAATGCCATTTCCCTCATACTCTATTGAGACTTGACACAGCACAGTGAAATTTGGATTCACACGTAATGCTTGAAAACTAAAATAAATTAAGTGAAATTCTATGTGACTTCATAAGAGTTGGAAATGAACAAATTATATGACCCCAAAACATCAATTCACCGATGTATTCTATTTGACTTCAGGAGAAATTGAAATAAACAAATTATATGACAAGGAACTTAATTATAATTTCAGCTTCTAGTTCAGCACTGGTTAAATAAACTACCTCGTCTTTATACCAACTTGAAGTTATTCATTGCCTACATCCGTGACTTCAAAATCCATGTTTCAATCCTAGGAATTTCACTTGCTATTAATTGCATGGGAGTGCCAGTCTTTTATTTTTTTATTTTCATGTCAATTTCTTGCGATTACTCGGAACATGAAGCTGTAACCACATACCGTCTATGTGCTGTAACTAAATCCTGGTATAAGCACTGGTTAGGCAGGTTTGAACTATGTATTTGAAGCCAGCTGAGAGATATATCCAATCCAATATATTTCTCATTGTTTGGTAACTATTTGCTGTAAATGCAACAAAAATAAATAAAAAAATATTACCCACACAGCATTCTACAGGTTACTTATTATTATTATTTATTCATTCATTTTTGCATGGTGGAGTTTCGTGAGGTTTAATATTTTTTCGCGACGTTCTTTATTTACGTTGGTCTTTGAGTTGTGTTCATTTTGCTAACTACTTCAATGTTACGTTGAGCCAAAACGATTCCAGGTTTCCAATCGCTTAGTTTCATGTGAGTGTGTATCTAGTATGATTAGAACCCATGGCGTTTGTATTGTGCGTTTTTTTTATTTCCCATGTTGGCTACGCCGTAATATGCAACCACTTTCATGTTTTATTGTGACTTTGTGAGTGTTCAATGATGTCTTTCCCGCTCGTCACGCCATAACCCAGTTTCAACCACACGGCCATTTTCCAACGAAATGCGTGACCCTTGGCGTGACCCCACTGACTATATGATGGTTCTGTTCAACGGTTAAGCTAGGATTTATTACCGTTACTATCATTATATTGTCACGTGATTTGTTTTAACTTATGTGTAATGTGTTAAGTATCTTTATTGTAGCTTGTATATACCAATTCGTATATCCCGATGAAACGACCCTGATTGATTTGTGACGTAACCAATTCGTGTGTAGGTTCGGCTTCTAGAACTGTGCTGAAGTTAAATATTATGTGAACGTTATCAATGTTGTTAGATAATACACAATTTACATCTTTTAGACATTGAGCTTTTTCAACGTTGCTGACGATGAGGGACGTCATCGAAGAAGCAAACTATCTGAATATGATTCTGTAGGACTAAATTGTGATTGTTCTATAATGTATATACATGTACATATGTGAAATTCACCTTAAACGTCGTAAATCAATATTAATTTCTTTTGTGATCATTTTCAGAATATGTTATGACCATTATTTCATAAGTTATATATATTACAAAGTAATATGCTGTAGAATAAGATTGGCATTTTTTATAACATATTATGCATATGAAGAAAGTAAGTCTTTCCAAAGTTAGCTTTCAGTCATTAACATAAATATTAAATGTTATTGTTTTTGAATGTGCTTACTCAGTGACCGTTATGCCTTTACTCAGAGGTAGTTTGTTTGTTCCCACCAGATAAGCAATCATGTAGGAGAATGTGACAGGATCAAAGTTAAATTACTATACGTGATTAAGTAATTGTTACTGTCGTGTGGAGTCGGGCTTCATCAAAATGTCTTCTGATCTCAACAATATTTAGAATGAGTGGTTGGTCAAAAGTTTGATGACTTAGGTGCATCTATTGGCTAAGCTTGTTGTACATAGATGCAAAAGAGTATAGGAACCATTAATGCTGTAGGGTGTATTGGAAGGGATGGAGGATTTGTAATGATTGGTTTTAATGTGCTATGTTGTTTTTTCAGGATGCAGCCTGATATTTGTTGTATTCTTAGTTTTTCAATTATGGCTACATTTTTTGTGGTGGGTGGAAGATGTGTTTCATTATTTGTTGAGTCGTTGTTTGGACACCATGCAGCTTTAAAATGGTATGGTCCAAATCAAAATTTGATATGGCTGCATCTTCTTAAAACATGACATCAAAATGATTTTTGTTTATTTATTTAGTGTTGCAGATCCTGAGAAATATGCATGATATCGTGTAGCAGGCTATGGCTGGCAAGCAGATAATGGTTTTATTTACTAAAAACATACATAACAATGGGATTTTAAAGCGCGTGAACCGAGTGAATTGAGTTTGATTCAAGATGGCGCTATGCATGACTTGGATGTCCCAGCTGCTAATAATTTCTCAAAACAGGCATTCGTTTTTTTAATTTTAGCTCAGAAAACGACTATCGATATATCCCACAGGTAAAATCGTTATGTCAGTCCCACTGATGATCTGTATTATATCGTCACATATCAGTCCCACTGATATTTTATATCAGCCTCGTTACGTTAAAATCGCCACATCAGTCCCACTGATAATCTGTATTGCATCGTCTTATATCAGTCTCACTGATATTTTATAACAGCCTCGTTACGCTAAAATCGTAATATCAGTCCCACTGATAATCTGTATCAGATCATCTTATATCAGTCTCGCTGATATTTTATAACAGCTTTGTTGCGTTAAAATCGCTATATCAGTCCCACTGATAATCTGTATCGTGTTGCGCATATCAGTCCCGTTTATATTTTATAACAGCCTCGTTACGTTAAACTCGCTATATCAGTCTCACTGATATACCGTATCGTATCGTCTTGTCTTGTAACAGTCTCGCTGATATATTATATCAGCCTCGTTACGTTAAAATCGCTACATCAGTCCGACTGATAATCTGTATCGCATCGCATCATCTCATATCAGTCCTACTGATATTTTATAACGGCCTCGTTATGTTAAAATCGCTACATCAATCCCACAAACACACAACTCGATCCCCACAGGCAGTGTCAATATTGTGAACTTAATTGTCGAATATATTGGAAACTCCCAAACTTCAAGTTGCCGCCACAGACCGGGGAAGTTGACATAATTACGTATTATGTCATGCCGAGCGCTTCTTAAAAAGGGAAAGCAATGTTAGTCGATAGCAATGGTTACTCGTACAATACGAAGAGTACTGAACAGCAATGGTTGAGGTGAAAACTATTGTCCCTAACAATATATGTCGCTCTGCTGTGGACATTGTTGAGAAGGCTAACGTTAAAAAACACGTCCCGACTGCCCAGCCTACAGCCAACAGGTACCAAACAGCCTTATCCGAGCAGCGAATAGATTGCGACCGACCGGCATGACCTAAAAATGAAGCAACTAGAAAGTATGATAGTCCTATCACGGGGAAATTCTTTCTACTCTCGGGTTCTCCACACTTGTCGTCTCGTCTCTCTATCTCGTCCCCTTGAGGTACGGGATCGGGGAAGTCACTTATACTTGACAGTCAAATAAGACACACACAACGAAATACGTTTCAGCTCTCGTCTTAGTTGGTCTGTCGAGCACTCTGTAAGACACAGCGCCCTGGGGAAAAGTCCCCAAGACTAATCACAAGGCTGACCCAAGACTCTCTTAGACTGCGTCAAGGCTCGCCCCAAGTCTCTCTCGGACTCGACTCGACTCTCCAGGACTGCACTCTCTCTACTGCATTTATCGTGCTGTGCTCCCCAAGACCAACTCAAACTCTCTTTATTCATTTTCAAAACTCTAACCAATTACAAAACAGCAAAAAGACACTAGGGCGTAACCTTCAATCATAAAGCCAATCACACTAAGTACTGAATACGTCATATCTTTTGATTAATCGTTCACTACATTAATAACTATGGATACCAACTGTCAAAATCGCGACGGTTATCTGGTAATTAGTTCTAAATCACTGAGCCACGTTCCGTCCAAAACTTCAAATAGGCCTGAACGATGACAGACATAACACAGCAATTCGCTAATAATCAGCTAATTAAGTCGGTCAACAGATACGCAAAAACAAATTCATGACAGTCCTATTATTAATCGTCATCGCATATCTACGGAAGCGTATTGGCGCCACACTCTTAGCAAAATATTTTTAAAAAATCTCGTTATAACGAGTCTATTTTTTTATGACGTGTTTATTTGTATCGTTATAACGAGTAATTTTCTAGTTATAACGAGTTTATTTACTGCGCCCTCAGCTTTTATTTTAAACATGAATGTACTTTCGGTTCATTGAGATGCTGTGGCATTCATATCGGGAAAATCCCACTGAAACATATTCCATATGGCTTGAGTTTATCATACCCATCTAGATGCCACAACAAATCCGGACCTTTATTGTAATATCATCTTCGTCGTAGCCTACGACGGCTTCTAAGAAGGACACCGACAGGATCCAACAACTTCCGCAGGAGTCTCACTGTTTCCTGGGCACAACAAGTCCACTTTAAATGTATCCATCGGTAGCCTGGCAATTGGTTAGATCCCTGAATTTGTCCCTGAATTGATATTGGTGAATTTTTTTTTCTCCTGAAGAGTCCTAGCTTTCGCAACCATCTTTTGAGGGACCATATACTTAAAATTACATTGTGCCTGTGAGCTACATTGACCAATATTTCGTTGTAGTTGAGACTAAGGCGGAAGTAAAATGTAATGAGTTCATCTCTATCCACCATTGCTGCAGCATATGACATCAGCTGAGACAATTATAAAATAAACTCGTTATAACGAGAAAAATAAACTCGTTATAACGAGGAAATATACTCGTTATAACGAGATTTTTTGCTATGAATGTGGCACCAATACGCTTCTGTACATATCAGTTTCACTGATGATAAAAATAATATCGTCCCATGGTTTATCACGTCGCATCATATCAGTCCCACTGATAATAAAACAATCGTCCCATGTTACGGCACGTCGTAGCGTATAAATACGTCCTATATTGATCCATGCTATGTTTTGTATGTGTAATTCAAACCAGGCGACAATGACTCACGTGACGCCTAATGATACCACAATACTTCGCATATATTGGTGATGTGGGATTTAGTGCCAGAGTGATTTTTTTATATCATGTCAATAAGTAAATGTTACAAATGAATTCAATTGCTTTGACACCTTGTCGATGGAATTAAGCGACCGATTCGCTATACCATTTCAATTGTTCTGTGTGCTTTGGAACCGTGCAGCCAGAGCAAAAGGCGTGTAGGACTCTTTGTATCACCCGCTAAAATGTGAGTGTTAATTGGCTGCGTTCTTTCCACAAACTTTGAAAAAATGTCATTAATAAGACAAAAAAATAGGCTGTGAATATAAAGCTTTACAATCGTTGACTATTTAATATAAAAAAACACTATATATGGACACGTATCAAATATAATTTTTCGGAACACTGTCCTCCCATATGTGCAAACAGTCATGCTTATATTAACTTCCTAATAAGCTTCAGTAGTGTCAAAATAACGTATATGTTAAGCATAAGTCTTTCAATTCTACAACTGTGCTTGGTTGTGTACTAGCTTTGTAATAACGAGTATAGTAACGTCCCTCAAAATAACATTAATTTGTGAAAAACTACATATAAAAACGATTTGGCCGGCGATTACGTCATCAATTTACGTCACAGAAATGCCTCGATACTAGTCGTCGCGATTTGTCGATCTTTTTTTCGCTACAATTAATTTTCGCTGTTAGAATTTCTAGATGTTTTGTATTGATTTTTGTCACTAATTTTTGACGAATATAATGTAAAATATAGGAAATAGGGTATATTCCCTGGATTTTAATTTCACTGAATTATTCCTTCAGCGAAAAATGGCGAAAATAAATTCCAAGTGAAAATAAAGTGTTTTACAGTAATTAATTACTATATTATCCGATTTATAGCATCTTGATGCATGTAACATTGGGAAGATAATAGGCAATGTGTGGAATACTGTGTCTAATTTGAGCCGACTTTCAGACAACTATCCAACCGCCCAACATTATCCTAGTATGCGTAACGTTGGGTCTGTTTTTTTTATCCTAATTATAAGTATGTATTACAAAAACTACTTGCATAATGCCTTCCCAAATTTCATCACTGTTCCTTCTTTCTTTTCAATTTGATATTAGTTGGTTTGCAACACATTTTAAAGATTAATCTAATCACTTGCTGCAAGATAATAATGACAATGGCTACTACGGCTAGTAAAAATATTGCAATATCGAGGAGGTAATACTGCAGGAAATTCAGTTGGAGGGATGCTGGTTTGAGGTGATCACCGCCAAACTTCAAAATGTGTTCAATCCAAAATACAGCTGCATCTCCTGGTGGCATTGGAGTATCTCTCTGGATACTGGATAATCTAGCGGCGTTCTCTTTGTACCTACCAAAAATAATTTGTACTATAAATTAGTATCTGTGCAATCTTCAAGTTGTACTTTTTTAAAAGGACCCATGGAGTTACAATTTTAATTATAACATATTACTGATTAGCAGTCTGTCAGTAAGAGTCCCTTACCTAGGGTCTTCGATCACTTGTTTCACAGCATTGTAGACATCATCTTCTGTAAAAGATTTCAAATCTATAACAATTGCCATCCCTTTGTCGACCAGTCTTCTTGTATTTTCAAACTGATCTCCGAATGTCGCCACGCCAATAAAAGGCACTGCATGATAGATAGCCTCATTTATTCCATTGATACCTCCATGGCCTATGAATGCTTTAGTATTTGGGTGACCTATTGAACATATGGGGTAAGTAAGAACAATTATTACATATGTTTGAACAAATAGCAAAGTCGTTATTCCGAATATGTATACACTATAATACACGGGGCAACAGGGGAAAACTGGTGAAATTTTCATGTTTTTTTCAATAATCGGTATATCACTTCCTTTTAGTACATTCGTTCAGTACAGCTATTAGTTGTTAGTACAAAAACAGTACTAATGTTATTTTAGACGTAAAATGGAGAGAAAACTGAGCACAACAAGCTGACTTCCATCTGTCATTTAAAATGCAAACAACCACATATTTATTTACATAGTTCAAATGCTTGACATATTGTGAACAATGGCATTACGTTGTGTTAAGTAATCTGTTGCGTTGTTTGCTATTGCAAATGAAACCCAATCTTACCAGTTTCCGTTATACTGTCAGTGTCAACAGTTTCCGTATATACATATTCATTTTTGAAAGAGCGTACACACAACCAAAATCTATTTTTTCGTCAAGGCAAAGCTACATTATTTTAACATGAGAAAGAAGAGAGGTCGTTTAAAAAAAGTATTTTGAACCAATGAGTGAAGAAACTAGTCAGACTGAGTGGGTACAGCCGATGATTTAGAAGACGACACGTTTGTACGGAGCTGTTTGTACGTACTTTATAAGAACCTGTCACAGCGAAATTCTTCTGAAAACCCCCTATCAAAAGGTTAAATCGTCGGGCAGAAATTTTGTGATTTTGACAGGATCCAGTTTATCTCCACTCACATGCTCGATATGTAAACAATCTTTTCAAAACATGAATTATCAAAATTCTGAATATTTCAGCTTTCAGAAATTATATAGTCTGCCATAAATATGTTTTGATTTGAGTTGCTCAGACCATTTTAAATAAACGATTGGATTGCTACATTAAACTGCAATTTACGATAGTCCAAAAACACAAAACAAAGTGTAAATTCAGTGTTACAAATATCGTTATACCACAAGGAGAGAGCACACTCTGCTTCTCCATATGTCATTCTGACTAACAAGTACATCCCAGTTCACAGGCGAATGACTCACAAAACAGTATCAAAAAAATAAACGACTGACAAATAATTAAAGATACAATTAACTGGCAAGCATTCCACAGCACCATGCCGTTATTATGGTTTATATGAGTGATGACAATGTTACTACGTGTTAGCTGTTCTCATTTTTTAAGTATGAAATGATCTATCACTATCTTGTACTAATATTTCTACATAAAGTACATATCTGAGATTTAGCATTTTTGCATCCACAAACATATATTCTAGGATGTTACCTTATATATTTTAGTCTAGATACATATATGTCGTTTAGAGGTACGTTTTGGGAGCGCTGTCACAAATTACGATTCCTTTATCATTTTGGAGTTCAGAAAGCTGATATACTGATACAAGTAATATACTAGGGTCACTCATGAGATATTGTCTATGTATTACCTAGGAGATCATTTTGCGGAATCCAACTGCTGAGTTTAGTGTTCTCACCAA
The DNA here is from genome assembly GCF_978046115.1 of Saccoglossus kowalevskii. Classification (NCBI taxonomy): domain Eukaryota; kingdom Metazoa; phylum Hemichordata; class Enteropneusta; family Harrimaniidae; genus Saccoglossus; species Saccoglossus kowalevskii. The sequence continues at coordinate 20,367,693 of NC_140651.1, forward strand.
GTCCATTTGGTGGATTTCCAACGTATTTCATAATCACTTTCTGTGGCAATCTAGCAAACGCTCTAACAAACTTAGTTGCCTTTTCCATGTCTTCGCCGATGTTAACCTGTGAACCAAGTGTAAATACTACAATTCCTTCTTCAGCCGATTCGACGAATTCGGTCCATTCCTACGGAGGAAACAAAACGGAAAACACTGCTTGAATATCAATCATATTTCTAATTTTCGCCTCACTGTGAATTAAAAATACCACAAAAATGTGTGTGTTAACTGATTATCATTCAAAGGCACAACATTTGTGCCACATAGATCCACTATTGTTTATTATTGTTGTTGAAGGGCTTCTGAAATTAATGAATAAATATATGTTACCAACTTTTATTTGGTGGTTCATAAACAAACTTATATAAACACGAACAAAAAAAAACGGATTGAAATATTCTAGAGTGACAGCCAAGCTGACCTTAAATGCAAATGTTAATCATTAGCACAACAACTTTTTGCTTAATATAACACGATTTACATTTGTTTTCATAAATATGGCTATGTTTATTTTTTCTTTCTTCACCGGTCATAAGAAGCCACAGCATAATTCTGCTTGTTACCGCATAACTCCATTTTAGAAAGAAGGTCAACGAACTTTAGTTAGCACACCTGATATACGTATGATTTATCCAGACCAACATGTTGCATTCCATCAAAAATCAACTCATACAGTTGAGTTAGCATGCATCCAGTTGTCTACCAATTGAAATGTTTCAGCAATCAGTTTTATTATTCCATGCACGCCTCTAAACGCAGGGTAATTTACACAACTGCAAAGAATGTATTGCCAGTTGCTCATAAATAATTCAAACCAATCACAATCAAAATGAAATTCATCTGTCGGCACTACTTGCTGTGGTTGATTTCAGGGGTTTCAAACTCGTGCTTATCCAACTGCTTTCAATAACCATGAAAAGACAATTTCGTCATCAACTCCACCTTGGACGAAGTCAAATCGTCTTTAAAGATTAAAGAAACAATTAACATGCAAACATTCCACAGCACCATAATGGCTGTCACACGCAACGTAATATTACAGATGAGGTTTCAACTGGTACTGGTATTATTATACTCTGCAAACACCAAGTACAATAACGCGGTAAAACTCCACTACTCCAATGACTAGATACTTAAACTCCAATACAATTCAACGAGATCTCCGATCTGAACTCAGTGCTGAATAACTCCCCTATATATACTCCCACTGTCTATATATAGACCTTTACATCAGCATACATAATGAGGGTTTTGAATAAAGGCATCCGTTTGTTATTATGTGAGCGTTATCAATGTTGCTAAATAATACACAATTTACATCTTTAAGACTTTGTGCCTTTTTAACGTTGCTGACGACGAGGGACGTCATCGGAGAGGCAAACTATCTAAACACGATTCTTACAGATTAAATTGTGATCAATCTATAATTTATGTACTTATGTGAAATTCACATATCTTCTTAAACGTCGTAAATCAATATTAATTTCTTTTGTGACCATTTTAAGAATATGTTATTGAATTGAATTTTCGAACAACAGGTCACGTGATCACAAGTGGTTTACGTGTACTTCCCTTCTTCTCTGTTACAAGGCTATTGGACGCAACACATACATAGTTCTCACCCAGGTTCGACTTTACTTCATTGTTGTATCAAACTTCGTGTACAATTTTCACGGAACTCACCTGACTGAGAGGGTCCGGTGTTCTTGCTGTCAATGACCCAATGTAAATACCGTGAGGCATCATGGGCCGGGGATAATCAAATGCAAAATCAGAACAAAAAAGTACTAACTCCGCATTTCCACATAAACTTCTGTATGAAAGCTCTGGTCGAATGTTATGCCTTTGTTGTACAATTTTGAAAGGTTTTAACACAACAAACTCAAGTATTGCAGCCGATGCAAGGTATGCAAATACATTGTTCAGTCTCTGAGGAAACGTCATCTTATCTGAGTATCCTGTCGTTACAGCTGGTATATATGCAGGGTTTGACGTCAAACCATGAATTAAATCGTCTATCATCGGTAACGGTCTTGCAGTAGAGACACTGATGAACGGTACACGCAATATGTCAACAATAAGAGCGTAGCCTGGGTTGAAGACATTGGCAAAAATTAGATCAAAGTTCGAGGCATTCAAGCGTTCTATGAGTTTACCGTCTTCAATAAAGGCATTCGTTTCTTCTGCCATAACTTCAAAAACGCGAAGCGCCTCCAAAATAGATGGCATGATTTGTGTACTTTTTGTGAGTATGTCGTATTCAACAGGCGTATCACTGAAGCCGCATTCATACTCTTCAAAATTCATAAATGTTCGTTGTTGTTTCATCAACCCTGCAAATCTTTGGTAGAATAGGTCATTTATCAAAACGGTTACGTTGTGACCTCTCATGGCAAAGAGTTCTCCAAATCTCGATATGGTAACGTAGAAATTTCCCGCCGAGGGACCTGGCAAAATTAGGATGTTGCAGCACAAGACTGAAGAGATCGCACACGCTGTAACAACAGCACTGAACCATTGGGTGTTGGAAAATGTAACCATTTTGGCAGCGATCTTCAAGGCCACTGTATGTCAATCAAACATGTTGTTGAGACTGACAAGTCATGAAGTTAAATATTATGTGAACGTTATCAATGTTAGATAATACCCAATTTACATCTTTTAGACTTTGTGCTTTTAAACGTTGCTGTCGATGAGGAACGTTATCGAAGAGGCAAACTATCTGAACACGATTCTTACAGATTAAATTGTGATCAGTCTATAATTCATGTACTTATGTGAAATTCACCCTATCTCCTTAAACATCGTAAATCAATATTAATCTCTTTTGTGGCTATTTTAAGAATATGTTATGACCATTATTTCATATGTTATGTTTATTACAAAGTAATATGCAGCAGAATAACATTGGCATTGTTTGTAACATATTATGCATATGAAGAAAGTAGATCTTTCTAAAGGTGAGCTTTCAGTCATTAACATAAATATTACAGAGTATGATTTGAATGTGCTTACTCAGTAACCGTTATGCCTTTTCTCAGAGGTAGTTTCAGTCGATTTGTGACATGTTAAACCCATTGTTCTCCCGGATTTTGTTTCTAACACGGGTGAGCACGTCTGGATTCTTTTTGAGATTGATTTATTACATGCAAAACCTCGTGATAGTTGTGACAGAAACACTGCATGAAAATCATGGCCTGAAAGGAATGTGTCAAGTGTGACCTTTCTTAGAGAGTATATAAGTATAAGTGTTTTCACGAGCTCCCTTAATAGTATTAAATCGTACCCAAATATAGAATATATCGACTATATCAATATGGCGGCGCCCAGGCACCTTGCGTGTCATTTTTAGAGAAAAAACTATCCTAATATTTGAGATGTCTTGAATTGAATAAATAAATATTGAAACTATTGATACTTTACAATTCCTTCAGTTTCTTGTGCCCGTTCTTCAGTCAGACTAATCTAATGTGTATATAGCTCTACATAGTATATATTCTGAAATTACTGTGTAATAAAACTTAATTTTTAAGACTAGCTTAGCCTTAGAGTCACTGTTTCCGCCCAAAATGGCATTGCCCAATCACAGAAAAGATCGGACAATAGTATATCAACATACGCTATATCACAATACAACTGGTACATTGACCGAATACAGGAAACATGCACACAACTTGAAAAAAACTATTGTTGTAGGACAAAAAAGAAAAGTTAAAAGTTCCAAGCTCAATATATATTTGTTATGCAGCATAATACTGAGGATCTGGATGGGAGACTGTAAAACCAAGCAAATAGATTGACTGCCAAACACAGTTGTCATCCTAATCTGTCTAAACTTAATATCAATGAAGTCATAAATAATATTGACCCAGTTTTGTGGAATTTTGTTTTTCTTCTCACAAAATGAAATGTTGAACGAGTGGAAATATTCAGAGAAAAATGTCTTGGGGCAATATATGGCGTTTTACAAAGAATCATCCACAGATAATAATAACAGTGCCACAGTTAATAATATTAGAAGGAATGTTTGTAATACAAAGTGCACCTATCCGTATTAGAAGGAATGTTTGCAATACAAAGTACACCTATCCGTACATATCATAAACATTCCATGACTATTTCTTTATCTCATCCTATTCCAGCTTCTTAATTAGCAGAAACACCTAGAGATTGGAGGGGCCTGGAGAAAGCAAACTGTAAAGTTTATGATATAAAATATAAAGTTGTGAATGATAAGTGAAATTTTTCACCCTTTCAAACTGCTTTATTCTGTACCTCGTCTAGTAAGCAATCTAGTACCCTCCCAAAATATTTAGTATGTTTACGTGGAGCTGTTCTTTCTAAGGGGACATACTTTCAAGGCGTCCGTGGCCAGTAATATGGCCGGAGTTTGTGGATCAACCTGCGATCATTGTGTCACGATTTCGACTAAGAGCCAATGGTTGACAAATTCCCATATGTTTCCCGGGTTGAACTATTACCAAATAATGACACAAATGTATAGGATAATATATTTTCATTTCATTTATAGTACTTGTGAATAAACCATTAATATGGCCATGAACATATAAATGAATTCACACAACTCAAATATATAGATAAAGTTACATTAAAAATAATATGCTATATAAGTACAGAAAATAATAGGGTCTACTTATCAAATAAATGTCAAGTATATTCCAGCTGGTCCGAATGTCTAACGAATCTCCACAACGTGGCCGGTCTTTGATATATCACGAAACTTGTAGAGCGACTTTCCTTCGTCTTGATATTGCGTACAGGTACGGACTTCGGACGACTTGGAACGACTTGAAACTACCCACGTCGACGTCAAACCAATAAGTAAGCAAAATCCACAGCTTTCTTGTGCAAAGCATTGTGGATTAAAAAACGTCACCAACGGCCAAAACCACATCTAACCAGATACAGTGGAGGGCGCTATTGAATTGAATTTAATTTCTAAACCAAAATACATTTAAATCTTTCTGTATTATTTTACAATTAATTTATGCCTTACATAACACTTGTCTTATATTGGTTACATCCACCCACATTAGGGCAATTGTTTCTCATATGGCGACCCATGCCGCTGGGCTTTGTGTAATATTACTTGGACAGGGCATACTCCTGAGGGTTGTTTGAGGCACAATGCCTCTCATGGAAGAAGGAATTTCCACAAAGCCCATTAATTTTCTGAGCTATGCAGATGTGCATGCAAAATATACACTTGAAACAGAATATTTGCCCTGTAATGCTAAATGAGTATGATGGTTTGTAGGATATGTGCTAAAAACCATCCAAACCGGACGTGGATATGGATTCACTTTATCGACCTGCTGGGCAGCCACAGCCAGTATTTTTGGGAAAACATGTGGTGCTACATTGGGCAAATATACTACTAATATCTTGTCACTTGAATCAAATATATTAAAGATTGAGTGCTCTGTGGGAATATACTAATTCAGCTGTCTTTGTTCTCTAATTGGGGCACCCCCTCGTCTATATTGTCCACCAAAACATGGGTATATAACACAAAAGCCGGGAGTCCTTTGCCAACAATTTTCACATTTTCTGGAAAATGAAGCTTACACTTTTGGCGGAGACATTGACATTTGGATACGGTCAATTGTGGCTTTCGGGCTAATTTATTGCAGCTATATTTTACTACTGAAAGGTCTCACAAGTTCTTTGTGACAGTTAACTAGTTTGCTAAGATGGTAAAATGCTATGCCAAAAAATGTTATGCCACAGGAACTGGTGGCTGGAAAGCAAATTGAATTCACGCCACTGTAAACACATATACTGACAATTTAAAACCGTCTTTTGTTGCTCCAGACCCCAACCACATCCACCTCAATGACCATGTTCTCAGTTACCACGATAGTTCCTACCCCCCCCCCCCAACAAGACTGACCATGTTGCTGTATGGTTGTCTCCAGTTTACCATATTATATTGGTGCAACTGTGTCTAGTAGCATTGGTTCTGGCATTATGGTTGACAGCTGCTTCTGTTGAGATCCTCAAAATGACTAGCTGCGCAGGTAGTGGTGGTCTCAAACTAATTTTCTCATATCGAACCAGAAGATTACATGCCCCTGCTCAGTGAATGCCCTTTCTCCATAAATACAACATTCTAAATAATGTCAGCCATGTAGACATGACGACCTTGAAAAAGGGAAACCTGACAATCAGCAAGTTCTTATTTTGTTCCGTCGAAAGCAGCCTTAAAACCAGAAAATGCAGCAGCAACTGTTAAATCAGAATAAGTCTACTAATGTAGTGAGCTGGGTCATTCCCAAGGTCGACGCATTACTGTTCGCCAAATAGCCAAGAGGTCAATATTAGTAGAGGGTCCGTGTTAAATATCATTCATGACCTTTTGCATATGCATAAGGTGTCTGCCAGATGGATTCCCAGGTTGCTCACAGCTTTCCAGAAGCAAGAACGAGTGGTCGAGGATGAATTTGGAGATGTGCCAAGAAAAGTTTTTCAAAAGACTAATTACACAGGATGAAACTTGGGCCCATGATGACTCGATTCAGAGACCAAAGCCCAGTCAATGCAATGGAAGCACTTGGACTCACCACCTCCAAAGAAGGCAAGGGTGCAGCCCTTTGCTGGCAAGGTCATGCTCACAGTCTTATGGGACCAGGACGGAGTTGTGAGGATCCTATTACGCTTCACTTTTGATGAAATCAAAATCAAGTGACGGTCAAGATCAGCAAAGGTATTCTCCTCCTACAGGACAATGTTCGGTCCACAACTCGCATGTCGTCAGATCAGAAGCACGAGGGTGTGGCTATGAAATCCTTCCCCATCCCCCTTACTCTCCTGACCTCTTACTTTCATCTCTTCCCAGCCATGAAGTTGTTTTTGAAAGGAAAGCGTTTCCCAGATGATGCACCTTTGATTTCTGAAGTTACAACATGTTTGGAGGACCAACCTGGGGTGTTCTACAAAAATGGTGTTCAGAGCTACATCAAACGATGGGAGAAATGCATAACTCTGGGTGGTTCCTATGTAAAGAAATACTAATAACTGTGCCAAGTTTCATTAATCTCCTGCTATGGGAAATGGGTCAGGGGCATTACTCATTGAACGCCCCTCGTATAATATACAAATTGTTCTATAAAGGACAAAAAAATGATAAAATAAAAAAAGTGACTGGCATGTTTTTTACAAGAAGAGCTTTCAGGATATGGACATCAATTACTAATATCAAGATTTTAAAACTACTACTAATTACTATAAATCTTGCTAATTAAAACAATAGCTGCTACAATATGATTTGTCCAGAATAGATGCTACTACTTGTCGATGCCAGTTTGTTTGCAAATTTAAAGCATAAGGCTTGCTGTAACCACACTTTGAAAAACGGAAATTTTACAGAAATATAAATCTCAAATGGGAGAAAAAATAAAACTGCATTGCTAACAGAGCAAATAGGATATATGTGATGTTTTATTAAATTATTTTAAATTAGGCAGCAGTAAAACGCTATAATTTTCTTTCCACGCTTGTATCGCATTACTGCTCGGTGGCTCTGTCCACCTGATCAAGTCTGCATATATATATTACTTAAATACAAGCTACATGACGTTTATCTATTACTTCCTAAATCAGATGAACTGTATATATGCCTATAAATTGCTGTTTTAAGAAATCGATGCACTAACAATTACACAATCAAAATTAGAATTGACGAACACATCACGATGGTGTGACAGAATCGAATACACTATTCGACACGTCGCAACAGTCAGAGCAGGCACTCACATGACAGAGTGCTATTATAGCTAGATAGTACATACAGCTTGGCATTAAGACAAAATATTATTAATTATTATTCATATTATTAAATTCTTTTCAACAAATATGTCAATTGAATATTGTAAAAAAAATAGGAAATTATTAGTTTTTAGCCTTTGATTCAGTTTGGTGAGAAGGGCTGTTATATTAACTTCTTCGGTTAGGTGTGGGAGGAAATGTTTATAAGGCTATTAAAGCTATCTATAAAAACACCAAATAAAGTATTAAATTGAGAGCAGGGATTGCTTTATATTTCAATTCATACAGAGTGGTAAAACAAGGGTGCAAGCTTAGTCCTCAATTTATTAATATTTTTGTTAATGGAATATGTGATGATAATATAAATTTGGATTCTGTAGATTTAAAAGGCTTGAATCTCAAATGCTTGTTATGTGTTGATAACTTATTATTTTCTACAACCCAGGAGGGGTTACAAAGTTCATTGATACAGTCCAAAATTACTGTAACAATTGGCATTTATAAGTAAATATTAACAAAAGCAAAATCATTATTTTCAATGGACTAGGTAAACACGTTTTGTGTTGGATGCTACGAAATTACATTGTGTTAATTCTTATAAATACCTTGGCATTGGTTTTCAATCAAATGGAAAGTTTCATAATGCTCTTTCTATGCTACGGAACAAAGCACAGAAAGTACTGTTTAGGGTGTACAAACCCATTATAAACCCATGGCTGTATATGGGGCTGACGTGTGGGGAGGAGTTATGCTGGGCATCTACAGTAGGTCTGGTAAAAAAAAAAAACGTACAGTAGACAATTAGTAGATAAATTAATTCCGAAAAACTTCTGTAAAGTAGTTCTGGGCAGGCACAGAAAATCATCTAATGACTCATGTAGTGGTTAATTAGGTCAATATCTAACTATATTTTTTCACCAATATCGGATCAAAACTCGGGGATAACATTACTGCCCCGGGCGACTTTAATGAATATTTAACTGGCAATTATCGTGACTCTTTTTAAATTCGTCCTGTGGATGAGAGCGATATATTCAATGAAATCACTGCCCTAGATCCTGGAAAATCAGTAGGACATGATGGTGTCCCCCCTAAAATTGTCAAGCATGCTAGCCATATCATTTCTCACCCCCTTGCCCACATTATCAATTGTTCAATTCGCCAATGTATATTTCCTAATGCTCTTAAAATAGCGAAGGTCATTCCCATTTATAAAAAAAAGTTCCACAAATGATGTCAACAACTACCGTCCAATATCCATTCTACCTATTTTTAGTAAAGTAAGCGAACCAATCGTTAATAAGCAATTAATTACATATCTCGAGAAAAAATCCATACTCATTGATACTCAATTTGGCTTCCGTAAAAATAATGTAATCGCCAACAATTTGTATGTATTGAAAACACTTCATCTTTGTGACCTATTACCTGCGGGGTTCCACAAGGGTCGATTCTAGGCCCAATCTTATTCTTAATATATATTAATGATATAGCCAACTCTACCAATTCCTTTCATTTTCGACTCTTTGCAGATGATACTAACCTATTTAAATTTATTCAAAACAATAAAATCAATCTCTCAGAAATTGATAATGATTGTCAAAGGGTTCGTGAATGGTGCAGTGCTAACAAACTTACTATTAATTCTGAAAAAAACAAATTACATGATAATTAAAATACCACAACGATCGGTCACTATTGAGGGCAGCCTGGAAATTAACGGGTCACCGATAGAGGGCGTATATGTTGTCAATTACCTTGGCGTCTCCATTGACCAGAATATGTCATGGAAAGCCCACATTGATACAATTTGCAAAGTTATCGCACCAAAAATTGGATTAATTTCACAACGACGTCATTTTGTACCTATGACTATCCTAATTCTCTTATACAATTCCTTAATTCTACCACACATTACATATTGCCTGGAAATCTGGGGAAATACATATGCTACTATACTGCAACCAATATATCTATTACAGAAAAAAATAGTACGCCTCATCACTTTCTCTGATTCGTATTCCCATGCTGCTCCTATTTTCAAAAAACTAAGAATACTAGACATTTTTTCACTCTGCAAGTTACAAACCAGTTTATTTGTCTTTGATCTCAGCAATAAATATTTTGTACATGATATTTACAACTATTTGGATCCTTTGTCCCATAATTATCAAACCCGTTTAGAAAGTAGCTTGAACTACTATACTCCAAAGCTGAATCTTACACTCAACCAACACAGTTTTAAATACTCTGCAACAAAACATTGGAACTCTTTGCCTGATGCATTTAAAACCATCACTAAGAGACATATATTCAAAGCAAAATTAAAAAACTATCTCTTAAAAATTTGATTTGTAATATTTTTATCTCTTTCTTTCTTTATTTGGAGATTTGTGTGATTAAACTATGAAATTATATATACAGGGGTTACGGACTCGACTAGTTCTGATGAACTATATCTGTAATCCCCACCAAAAAAGAAAAGTTATCTAAGTAGAATTCGTTATTTATTTATTTATTTATTTATTTATTTATTTATTTATTTATTTATTTATTTATTTATTTATTTATTTATTTATTTATTTATTTATTTATTTATTTATTTATTTATTTATTTATTTATTTATTTATTTATTTATTTATTTATATGTATTTACTACCCGTGCAACTTCTACATTTACCGTTTTTTTGGGGGGTGAAATAAATGTCATTCATTCATATTGGATATTTGCATTTCAGTTATGAAATACTATCAAAGACTAGTATGTTAAAAAACAAACAAGTCTATCATTATTTAGACTAAATTAAAAATAACAATCTTAGAATAGATTATACTAAAATTTAGAACTTCCGCACATTCTCTTCCCATTGAATCCGGTAGACATAACGATATTTTGAAGGAAAACAGGCTATATTGTCTCCATGAATGCAATGCAGTAGGGGAATGAGAAACATTACATTACTATTTTACGAAATGGAATAAAAATACACAAATAGTCGGACCTTCAGATGATGGAAATCAAAACAATCTAGCATTTTAAAATTTACCTAATTCATGCTGTTTACGGGAAAGAATTGCGACAACGTGCACATGTTGGTGGTCTTAAAAGCTATTTCTATATGAGGATAGTTACAAGCTTCTAACATGTTCGCCTGTTAAAATGTCCGCCTGGGCATAGAAATAACGAATTGAACCCATGCGTGACAAAAAGAAAAGTGAGATATAATGCCGATTGTCTCAGTCAACACAATGCGTGTTCAGATTAATGAAATAATGTGATAATCGAAACAAAACAATAAGCATATAAACTAAACTGAAACAATCCTCTTAAATGCGTCGTTCTTCCTGTTATATTGTTATTTCCATGGAATTACATCCATGGGCAAAATGTTGAGTTTAATTTCAGTATCGAAATATTGTCAGTTAGTCGCGTGAGTACAAGGGCGGAATCCTAGACCAGAGAAGTTACACTAGTTACCCAGAACCAACTTGCCGTTTGCAAGATATTCGTTACGCCCCATTTCAGAACTATGCCGCAGTAATAGACCTAATCTGTATAAACGAAAATCATCAAATTTTTCCCTGACTCTAGCCTTGTCATCTACATAGTAGTTCTACGTCAAATCATGAATTAAATCGTCTACCATCGGTAAAGCTCTCACAGTGGAAACAACGATGAACGGTACAAGCTATGTATTAAAAATAAGAGCGTAGCCTTGGCTCAAGACACTGGCAAAAATTAGATTAAAAGTTCGTTGTAATCAAGCGCTATTGTGTGGTCGATCGACATTCTCATTCCAATCGATAATCGTTTCGAATGAAATGCGATGTGCATGTCATGACTGGTATCGAGGACGTAGTATTCAGCGTTTTTCTAAATAACAGAACTCTAGTAAATGAGGTAAGGTATTCCCGCTTGTGGCGAGAATGATTATTTCTATAGTGACCCACGATGTTGTCTAATATGGCACGAAACCCACCCACATGACATTAACGTAAAATTTCATATTGCGTATACGGAATGAAGTCGAACAGTGTAAATTTTGTCGTGTAATTGCTTGGTCATGTTTCGCCGTTACTGCGTTTCGGGCCCGTAGCTATTTTTGTAATTCCTTTTCAACGGACTTGGTATGGTTTTTTCGGCATCCTCCGAAAAGTATATGTGAACGGTCGTGAACGCTAACGTGAACGATATTATTGTAACACGGTATCGCTGTGAATATCGACGGCAGTTGTCTTTTGTCGTTGTGCAGCCTAGGCAAAACGATAAAAACCGAAGAAAGTTATATTGGGTTAGATCAGCTTTGAGTGTTTTTTTCTGTATTTTCATATTGTCTTTGCATTAGGTTGACATTTTCTTGACATATTTATTGTCTTTGATAAGGTTTGCACTTTGCATTTAGATTTTGTTTTGAACTTTCATTATTCTATCTTGACGTTTTTTTTTAACTTTCTTATTTTAGTCTTGTGTCACATTACTATAATTTAGTAGAATGTGACATGATTAATTATAATTACTATATGATGGAATAATGTATACTGTCGTATGGGGTCTGGCTTCATCAAAATCTCGTCTGATCGCACTACGACAGAAGCTTGTCAGATCTGGCTTTGTCTGTCGCAACATCGGTGTTGATAGAATGCATGTCGATATCCCGGACCTCGTCTCAACAAGTGACGCTGGAACTAATAACGAAGCGTCACAAGAAAGAACTAGTTTTCCAGACCCGGCAACTGTGATTAACAAATGAAAGGGAATTTCGGGCAAAGGCGTACGCGTGGTCCTGATGCCCGACGAATAGGAAACAATGTGGCCAATCGAAGTTGCCATACTGTCACGCCCCACATGAACCAAATGTTTGGGTCGCTTTGTCGTCCACGGAACACGGAATGAAACATGTTTTCATGGACGAAATATTTATTTTCCCATTTGTTTTGTCATTTTGAATACAAATCATAACCGGTTTGTTAGATTAACATAATACGAATGTAAATCATAAAAAAAATGTTACATACTACTATACTAGTATATTGCCAGAGACTGGAATAAGTCAGAATAATTACAACTGTTGACTATTAAGACACGAAAAGCCAATTTTCGCGGGAAATATGTATTATTAGTTGACTTGTTCAATACAAATACTGCGAAATTGTATTAATTATACGAGAAACCATGCGTATTTTTTAAAAATTCTTTGCTCATTGTCAGACAAAATCCTTATTCCATAAGAAGATTTGGCAGAAAATTTTCACCAGTGTTAAAAAACTGTTTTTTATCAGATTTGTTTACAAATGCTTCTTGGAAGGGTTTGTGTTGCCGCTACAAATCAGGACACGCTATGCACGGATGATGCATGTTCGATAAATTACACAGAAAACATGCAGGTCACAAGATTATATTTCTAAAATACACCCTCCTTTCAAATATACTGAACAAAAAAAAATAATATTATTTACACACAGTAGGAAATGATACATAATTAAAAACAAATCAAAGTGAAACGACATAGCCAAAATGGTGGCCGAAATCCATAACAATTTTGAGACAAAAAATATATATCTTTCCACCGCCTGCTTTGTAGAAGTGTTCAACAGGTACATATATATAGTCAATACAACAGTCAATAGGGATTTATGGATGACCTAATGTTGTTTGGACAAAGATTTTAGTTTGAACATTTTGAATTGGTGCTAGTCCTTAAGCCTGGCACTTTTTCTGGCACCTGGGACGTTGCTTAATTTCCGAATTCTGACCATTTTGAAGGACAATCTTATTAAGATTTATTGTATACTAAAATATTGAATGGTGTAAGGTGTATTGAAGTATGATTGAGTGTAGGCTCACAAAACACTGGACCCTTTCTTAAAATAGTAGGACACAATTTCATATATACTTACATGCATATCGATACTCTGCACAAATGCTAATCGATGAGAGTTAGCTGTGGATACGAATACGAATTGGTTACAAGAAACACCCATAATAACGTCTTTGAGCAAAATAATTGAGCAATGTAATTCATACTAAGTATGAATTACATATGTTCAAATTTTTAATCATACAACGGTTGTGTCCCTCATGTATACAAGTTCTTTCTTTTATGGTTACTATAGTATGCACATGGTTGTAGTTCATATGAATACACACAAACATGTATCCATCATCAATGTTGTTTTTTTTTAAGAATAACGATGATGTATATTAATAATATCACATGATCTCACCCCAAATGCCATAATAATATTTGATTTCCAAAATCACTCATCCTGCAATAGACCGTCACACATGTTTACATTTCGCGTACGTGTGTGTGCGCAGTGATTGGTTGGTAAGAACCGGCTGTTTGCATAAAATAATGGCGTTGTTCGTTGTTGATACTACAGGTACATGCATGAGTCCCTGTTAATAAAAGAACGTGTAGCAACATTGTTACAACAGATTGCGAGCTATTGCTGATCGGTAAGCGATATTTGTTATCAGACATTTACATGCAGTGGGTGGCAAATATTTAAACATATGATGTCACGACAGCCTATATGATAGGGACCTATGGCCAGTATATAGTGACTGTTTTAAACATCATGTGATTTATATTCTGAAAGTCATGAAGGCATGAATTTGGTTTATAACATATGTAAACATGTTTTTAGAAATAGCAAATAACGGTTGAAAACAACATGACCAGCCACAATGCATTTTGTAATGCAAGACAGTAAACCGTCAAAAGGAACATGGGTAATTAGAAACTCGTTTTCACATTTTATTGTGATGCACTGCAATACCCATCTCGAACAACTATTTGTGCCATGCCATTTTTTAAAATATTCGTTGTAGTCAGATTATTTGTTTAATAAGTCATTGTCAAAGACATTGTTCCCAATTGTATTATTACCTTATGTTGGATGAGTGTGTGTAGTTTAAACTTGATCAGTCAAGACATATCGCATATATGATCCAGACCTGCATTCTTTGAAAACAAACTTTGCACCCGATTCAAAACATAAAATAAAGTGAATCAAGTTCCCCTTATGATTAATGCATATACCACTTTCAAACCAAATATGTTCACACGTGGTTAGATCTAATTCTGGAATGGTGAAAATATGTGATTTTAACGCATGTTTGAACATAAAATGGCTGCCATATAGCCATTATGAATATAATCATGAAATAAATACATGTGTATATGTTTGACATAATGTGAGAAGTTTGAACTTGATCGGTCGTAGTATGTGTGAGAT
Organism: Saccoglossus kowalevskii; assembly: GCF_978046115.1. Classification (NCBI taxonomy): domain Eukaryota; kingdom Metazoa; phylum Hemichordata; class Enteropneusta; family Harrimaniidae; genus Saccoglossus; species Saccoglossus kowalevskii. The sequence continues at coordinate 20,382,766 of NC_140651.1, forward strand.
ACATATGTTAGATGCAAGTCAATTCATGAGTCCCCTATTTTGAAGTGCGTACAAACTAGGACTAATAATCATGGATAGTCTTGTACTACCATGCATTGTGATTTCAGACAGTTTCTAAAATGGATAATGAAGATCTAACCTTATAACAATATATGGTGTTTGTGAATAATTTAATATAAGCAATTCATCTTTAAACATTCAATCCTCTACAAATACTAACCAAACGCATCGATAATTTTCATATTTTCTATTGGCTAATTAGTCAAATTATAGTAAAATGCATTGAATCACAATGGTTACAGTGACATCATTAAATTATTATATTGGCAATAAATGAAGTCAAAATATATTAATAAACGGCGTATGTTGACATGCACCAAATACCCAAGTTATTTTTATATAGTTAAATATATATATGTTTTCAAATGGTTGATTAAACATGTGAATTTAAACAAAATGTTTCAAGCAGAAAAATTACTTAACAAAGATAGTTCTTCATGGTGATGCTTCGGTATAAGTTCTAGCGACATTTATTCACGAGGTCAGATGCGTCGACATGCATCCTCTCAACATCTTTGTTGCGTCACGCAAATCTCGACAAGCTTCTGCCATAGCGCGACATTTTGATGAAGCCAGGCCCCATAAGACAGTAACAATTATTTACTCACGTATAGTAATTGTGATTTGGACAACTTTAATCCTGTGACTTTCTCCTACATAGCAGCTTATGATGGGTACAAACTGGACAAATCCTGAGACTAATGTCATAATACAGCCACACATCAATTCACTGCTAATGTTCGGGATATCATATTACCTTGGCTAGGGTGTTTTATTCTGCATGAATTATGATAATGCGACACAAGACAAAATTAGAATACTGAGCTCAGGTCATACCACTAAAGGTAGGCCTTTTGTTTTGTGCATTGGACTGTGACTTTGATTGACGTCGACAAAATGGCCGCACTTTCTAATACCCGATGGATCGGTGCTATTGTTATAGCGTGTGTGACCTGCCCAGTCTTGTGCAGCAATATCCTAATTCTCCCTGGCGCCACGTTCGGGAATTTCTACATTACTATATCGAGATTTGGAGAACTGCTGGCCTTGAGAGGCCACAATGTGACCGTGCTGATAAATGAGCTCTATTGCCAAAGATTGGCAGGACTGATAAAAAAACAAAGAACATTTATGAATTTTGAAGAGTATGAATCAATGAATTTCCCGATGCAAACAACCGAGTCACAAAAAGTGCACATATTGCACTAACAATTTCTGAAATACTTCGCATTTTTGATGTTTTGGCAGATGAGACGAAGGCTTTTATTCAAGACACTAATATCCTAGAACGCTTGAATGCCGCGAACTTTGATCTAATTCTTGCTAATGCCTTTAACCCAGGCTTCGCTCTAATTGTTGATACATGGCGTGTACCGTTCATCAGTGTTTCCACCATGAGAGCTTTACCGATGATAGACGATTTACTTCATGGTTTGCCTTCAAACCCTGCATATGTACCAGCGGTAAAAACAGGATACTCAGATGAGATGACGTTTCCTCAGAGACTGGGCAATACATTTGCATACCTTGCATCGGCTGCAATGTTTGAGTTTCTTTTGCTAAAACCATTCAAAAGTATACAGCAAAGGCATAACATCCGACCAGAGCTTTCATACAGGAGTTTATGTAGAAATTCGGAGTTAGTACTTTTCTGTTCTGATTTTGCATTCGATTATCCCCGCCCTATGATGCCGCATGCTATTTATATTGGTTCATTAACAGCAAGAACCCCAGACCCTCTTAGTCAGGTGAGTTTCTTGAAAATGTTTATTGTTATATATATATATATATATATATGAATTTCGATATATTCATGAATGTATTTCTTTTATCGGATATCGGTTAGGTCCACTCGAAAACGGAAACTGCGTAAATTTCGAAGTGCTACGTATGATATGTTCTGTGTGAAGAACGGAAATTCCCAAATTTGCAGTCGTTTTACGCCGAACTTGGAGAACTGATACACTAAGTTGCTCTTTTAATACTTTCAGCTGAGAGTTTGTTGTTGTTTTACTTTCAATTTAGTTAGCGTAAATCACGCACAGTGAACTACATAGGTGTAACGCTACTGGTTTGATATGATAGATTTCATTTACTTTTTCATATAAACCTGCTTCCGAGGCCCGGTTTAATGACTCGGAAACCACATTTCAAAATAACCAGCTTTAACTTACTAGTTTATGGCAATCGTCCAATGCATGCGACAACTTTATATTTTTTGTTGTGTGCATATATTCGTACTGGTGTCGTATATGCTGTATAGAACTAACTTGCATTATTTTACATCTGTCACCGTAACGCCACAAGTTACAGCGTGCCGTAATTTTGCGGTATTTTACGGGGTATTTTCATACTACCATATTTGGAAATGCGAATTCCAAATATGGAATGATTAAGCCCGTAAGCGTCCTCTAATAATAAAAACAAACATGGCTGCCACCAGGATTTGACCGGACTCCATGCAAAGAAGTTCGCTGATTCTGTTCTAAACCTTTTGAATTTCGGCATTTCCATGATGTATCCTTGAAGGGAAAAGATGTATAATAATTAGGTTATTACGAAGATATGCACGAAGACAGTACTTCGGCAGTATCGACCGACGCGCAGCGGAGGTCGATGTGACAGCGTATTAATATTATCTTCGTAATAACCTTATATTAATTAGATCGTGGCGGAGTGCTTGTCTACCGATTGTGATTATTCATTACATGAACATTTTAGCAGTAAACTATTATTTATTATACATTTATTCGCAGTATCCGAACACAGTATTATATCTGTTATTGCGCCCTCGCCGATCACATGTTAGGTTATATTAAACGCTAGGTTATATTAAATAAATATTTTGACGTGGAAGTACTTTGTGGATGACAAGCCTAGAGTAACTAACATATTTAGATTCAGCAAACACGGCATTGCTGCAATAGTTGCGACTCTAAGTTACTTTTACAGAAGTGTGGTTTTAGTTAGATTACAAGTCTAATAGATTATTTATTTTATTAAACATGTGTTATTGCGATAGCTGATAGCCTAATTCATGCTGATCGATTTTGTTTTCATGATAGATGATCTAAATCACATATATATCACAGTGTAAACAAAATACTAAGTAGTGAAATGCAATACTTGATTTGATGGCCATGTAATTTTCAGAGAGAAATTTCAGATCTTGGTTGTTTATAAAGATCATGTGCACTCATGGGTTACTGCATTGTTCTGAAATGGTGCGTACCGACCGAGTTTCTTGCGAATGACAAGTCGGTGGCGGGTAACTAGTAAAATGTCACTAGTCTGGGATTCCGACCCTGGATCTACTACCTTCTGACAGTCGGGAACGTGTCGGCACGTACCGAAATGTGTGTGTGAGCGGCCGGAACGAGACGCCACGTGCCAACAAAAATCGATCTAGTTCCTCATATGAAGTCGGGCCGAGATTTACTGCCTGACAGGTCGGTACGAGCCGAAATCACACTCTCGGTGGTGACTTAAAAGAAAATATATGTAATACTAGTGTCACAGGTCTCACTGGCGGTGGGGGCCGGAACAGTGAATTGCGTATTTTGAGTGCAGTGTTTACGCAATTTACGGAAAGACACACACACACAAGAGTTCGAGTAATTGTGGTTGCTGATAATAATCCCGGATCTTTATTTTCATTTAGCCTAAGTAACAACAGATCATAGAGAGGTGAAAGGTCACACCTTTCAATAGGGATGCATAACTTTGTCATACATGAAAATTTCTAACAAAAGTTAGCAAAAATGACTCTATGCGCGTTTACCTATAACTCATATCAAATTTAAAATCTTGAGTAAATAATATTAAGAAACAATTAATTCTAACAAAACCATACAGGCATAATGCCAAGGTGCTCATGTTTCAAACAAGATATTAATTAAATAAGGATGGCAATATTAAATGATAGGATTACGATGGATATTTTGAGTCAATACAAAAATCTTACCTAAGTAACAACAGATCATAGAGAGATGAAAGGTCACACAAGCAAGACAGTGCAATTGACCTGTGAGGGCGCTAATCCGAAATAGTTAGGCAAATACCCTGTTAATGAATACACAAGGTTTCTGGATATAAACAAACTCAATTAGTGTTAACAAAGGGGGGATATATTTGAGGTTCAAAGAACCTGGGTCACATCCTCCCCTGTTTTGAAGAAAAAACGACATCCTTGTCGTTCCAACAACCCAATGCAATATCTGATAACTAAAAAATATATAAATTAAAAAATAACATCCACTACTGGCGCTAGTCATGCAGGTCAACAGGGTGTAAAACCAAAATATCCCCAAGGTGTGTCCTTTATCAACTCACACTCTTCTTCAGTCTTCAGTGCACTACTTCCCACATCACAATCCTTTATCTTCTTTCCATACCAATATCTTCGTCTTCGCACCACATCTTCTCTTTCATCAATTCAGTGAATTGATTGAGCACACGGTAATTAATGCCTGACTTACAGATAAAATTATCCTAACCAGTGTTCACAGAAAGAACATGGAATGATGACAAAACTTACTGTGACACCAGGAAAGTCCCTCAACCACAAATTTATATCAAGGTACAATTAACTACAATTCATCATAACAGACGTGACCATGAAACATAATGGTACACTGTTCCAAGAACCAAACTAGTCTCAAATCAACACAACTTCAACGGTATAAAAGAACACTTTCTCAACAAGGCTAATAAGACGAGCCAAATACCTTTTTACGCAACCAAACTAGAACTTTTACAACGTTTAAGTAGTTCGCAAACTAGAGCCATGCTATAATAAACAAGTCGGTCAGGGACTCTTCTGTCTCTACTAGGGTAACGTCTAGATTCAGTAACTTGTGGAGTTACGGGTTCACTTTTATCACTAACCAAATATTTTGGTGGGGGGACAGGTTCATGTATAGCCTCGTCAATATTAACTGAGGTATCAGGCAAAGAATTTAATGAAGTATCAGGAGGACATATTATATCTGTTGAGTTTTCTAAGATGGGTTCCCAAGTTACAGACTCACAGGCCGACTCATCAGAATGCTCAGGACAAGAAACATCACAACTATTAAGACTTTTATCTGCAGTTTCAAGTAACTGCCCAACATCAGAAACAGAATCTCTAAACTCAGCTGGCGCCATAATTGGAACATCAAGTGAATTACTGGATAAATCCAAACCAGATATATCTTTTGGAATGCCAGGATCACTTAAAGAATCATTAAGAAAGTACTGAACGGCAAAACAATCATCAGAATCACTATCACAAGTATCTATTTCATTGCAACTATTGTCGTCATCAAAAGCAACTCTATCTACACAATTTTCCTCATCTGCACTGAGAAAAGTGCAGGGCTACAACAGGTTTCTGTGTACAGTACGTATTCTCTCCCCTTCTTCACACTTGATAACATACACTGGAAGATTTGGTTTTTTTGAGACAACTACATACGGCACAGCTTCCCATTTATCATGTAGTTTGTGTCTACCTATCACTGGGGTCTTGTCTTGGAAAAGAACTCTATCTCCAGGTTGAAGCTCCAACAAAGTATTGTTTGACTTTTTATCATAATTGGTCTTTTGTTTGCTCCTCGACAAATCAGCCTGAGCAATTGCCTCGGCATATGATGACTTCAATCTACGGCGAAGGTTGTCAGTATACTCAGAGTAGTCTACTTCATTACCTATAGACTCATCCTCACAAATACCAAAAGCTAAATCAATAGGAAGGCGAGGTGCCCGAACAAACATGAGAAAATAAGGAGTATAGCCAGTTGAGTCATGGCGTGTGCAGTTGTATGCATGTGTCATGGTTCCCAAGTACTCCTTCCAGTCTAGTTTCTGGGATGGATCTAGAGTACCAAGCATGTTCATCAATGTATGGTTGAAGCGTTCTGTCATTCCATTTCCCTGGGGATGATAGGGTGAGTTTCTGCTTTTCTGTACTCCTGTAAGTGTACACAGCTCATTCACCAAAGCACTCTCGAAGTTCCTACCATGGTCAGCATGCAGTCTCTTAGGGATACCAAAATTACAAAAGAAGTTATTCCACAACGTCTTTACCACAGTGCTTGCTTTTTGGTCTTTTGTTGCATATGCCTGGGCATATCTGGAAAAGTGATCAGTAACAACCAACACGTTTTCATAACCACCTTTTGAGCGTTCCAGTGATAAATAGTCGATGCAGACCAGTTCAAGCGGTTCTGTCGTGCGGATATTTACCATCGGTACTCTGGTTGTAGCAGTGGGTGACTTTCTCAGACCACGTCTCTTACAGGATTTGCACCATTGCTTCACAAAAGACTGCGTCATGGGCCAATAAAATCGTGATCTAACTAAATCCATGGTTCTATCAAACCCAAAATGACCATTGGCATTATGAAGACTTGTTAGAGCATCACTTCTAAGCTTCTGTGGTAGGACTAACTGCTGTATCTCACCACGTTCATTACCTTGGGTTGACCTAAACAGCACACCATTCCTCACTGATAACCTCTCCCACTTGCCTGGCAATGACTGACTACCACTCTCAGGGTTGACACTGGTGCAAGGCAGGAGATTAGGCTCTGAGAAATTGTTCATTCTTTGCTGAATTACTGTGCTAACTGCTCTCAAGGTCTCTTCAACGTCTTCTCTTGGCATCCTTGACAAACCATCAGCATTAGCATTGCTTTTGCCTGGGCGGTATATAATATCAAAGTCAAACATGGCTAACTGTGATATCCATCGCTGGCCAGTAGCATCTAATCTAGCTGTGGTCTTTGCATATACCAGAGGATTGTTGTCAGTCTGAACTGTGAATCTGTTCCCATAGAGGTAATCTCTAAGTTTATCAGTCACTGCCCACTTCAAACACAAGAACTCAAGCTTATGAGCTGGATACCGTGTCTCAGAGGGGGTTAGTCCGCGGCTTGCAAAGGCTATAACACGTTCTGTTCCATCTTGCACCTGTACCAAAACTGCACCAAGACCATCTATGGAGGCATCTGTTTGCAGTATAAATGGAAAGGAAAAGTCGGGATAACCAAGAACTGGCGCAGTTGTGAGCTTTTCTTTCAGTAACAGGAAAGCTGACTCGCATTCACTTGTCCACTCATATGGAGGCTGACTTTTGCTTGGTCCCATCTTACCTTTCTTCATGCGTGCATCTCCAGATGTCAATCTATTCAATGGTGCTGCTATCTTGGAGTAACCCTTCACATACTTCCTATAATAGCCGGTGAATCCTAAAAACTGGAGTAATTCTTTCCTATTAGTAGGTTTTTTCCAGTTTCTCACTTTTTCTATTTTCGCAGGATCTGTGTGCACACCATCAGCTGATACTATGTGACCAAGATATGATACTTCCTTACGCAGGAAATTACATTGCTTTGGCTTCAACTTCAAACCATGCTGTCTTAAACGGTCAAACACTAACTGTAGCCTGGTTAAATGTTCATCAAAGGTTTCTGAGAATACAATTATGTCATCCAAATATATGAGTAGAGTTTCAAAGTTATGATCACCCAAACAACACATCATTAGACGGGAAAAAGATGCAGGTGCATTTTGAAGTCCGAACGGCATACGGTTTGCCTCAAACAGGCCCATTGGAGTAGTGAATGCAGTCTTATGCCGATCCTTCTCAGCCACTTCAACCTGCCAATAACCAGATGTAAGATCCAGTGATGAAAAAAAAACTTGGACTTGCCCAATGCCTCAGGTGCTTCCTCCATCCTGGGTAAGGGGTATGCATCACGAACTGAGCGAGCATTCAACTGTCGATAGTCAATGCATATACGTAGGCTGCCATCTTTCTTGCGGACGATAACAATGGGAGACGCATAGGGTGAGTTGCTAGGGCGAATGGCACCAGCTGCTTCCATGTCCTGGATGTGTTTCCGAACATCTTGATACTGTGATGGTGGGATTCTTCTATGTGGCAGTCGGAAGGGTCTCTCATCCACCAAGGGGATCTCGTGCTGCACTGTTGACGTACAACCCAAATCAAAAGAATGTTGAGAAAACACATCAGAGTTACTATCAATCAATTCTTTTAGTTTTCTAAGCTGAGAGGGGTTGGTGACAGCAGCTTCACTCAAATCCAACCCTGGTACACCCTGTTGTATTGAACTCTGGGATGATACAGGTTTGTGTGGGTCCTGGGGTCGCTTGCGATGCCAATTGTGAGTACCATGGTTCGTACTGTTGCGCTGCTTGGACCTGCTCCTCTCATGTACCAAAATAGACACTAGAATCCTAGAAGGTTCAACTAGGTCTCTTTCCTGATCATGTTTCACATGTACACCAATGTACAAATCAGCCAGAGTTGTGTTGCGATGGATCTTCACAGGCTTTGTGGACAAATTACACACCCGAACCAGGACTTGACCATCTTTAACTGTGCTCAAGCTCCGACCAGTTACTAAATCATTTAGATCAAATGCATCCCTTGCCCCTTCAACCAGAACTGTATATGGCTGATGGCCACCTTTGCGTGGTGCACGACAAGAAATATGTGCTTCAGTTCCAGGTTGAATAGTATAAGGACGACGCCCATTATACTTGGCAGGCCCAATTCGACTATCTCTACCACCAAGTTCAGCAGATCCTGTCTCTTTATATGCACCATACCAGACTTCAGACTCCTCCTTCACCTTAGTCAAGTAACATCTACCTAAAGAATTTCTGAAATGTGTGCGACTTGCCCTAATTACATTTGTACCTACAAGAAGAGGAACGTTTCTCCTGTAATCAGTATCCTTTACAACAAAAGCAGGCACCCTACTGAAAGACTGACCAAGAAACTCAAGACTGAGAGAAATAACACCTAAATATGGAACTACCTCAGCTGACGCTCCTTCAATAACAACACTACTGGGTTTCAATGTTTGATGACAAAGTTCTGGATGCTGAAAGACAAAGGACTCAGTTATTGAAGTAATTTGGGACCCAGTATCAATCAGGGCGCAACAAGAAACACCATCAACAACAACAATGTCTTCATTTGGTGGACCAATTAACTGTGAGTCAACTTTCACCGAAGTATCAGTCGTAGTAGACTCACTTTCCGGTTCAAGCTGCAAGTTAGACTGGTGCACACAGGAATTCACAGTAGTTTTCTTACCAGGGCTACCTTTAATGTGGCCACACGTGACATGCCTCCAGCCACGGGTTCTAGTTGTTTAAAGGATTTTGTTTTTCAGCACCATCTTCTATGTCAGCAAAGCAGCCAGTACTGATGTGGCCTTCTTTCCCACATTTGAAACAAACAACTGGGCCATTATTTTGGCGACGTTGACGGTTACCATAAAAAGGTTGACGATTATTACCAGGACGTGGTATATTGTTCAGTGTGGACGTCATTGCATCAATTCTCTGCTCCATACTTTGCATCTTGTTTGCTTGCTCTGCTTGACCACTTGCAATCTGCTTCACTAACTCAGTTAACTCAGCAATTTCAGATTTTGAGCCATCTTTCTTACTCTTGTCAGTTTTCACAGTAGTAGTATTACCAGTGCTGGGAATAACTGCTAGATGACTTTGGGCTTTGCCTGGTTTAGGTGGTACAACAGTTCTTTTTTTCTCATGGGCGAGGCGTCTCAGCTGCTCTTGCACATCCCTGAAACTCATACACCATGGTTACATTGGGTATAATTTGTTATATATCGCCTCATCATGCAAACCTCTCATTAGCTGGTGGGTAAGACGGTAGTCACGGTCATGCATTGGGCGGCCACCATTCTGTCTCTCCTCGATTGAACGCAGCACTGCTTCTAAAGCTATGGCATAAGAACAAGCTTGTTCATTGGGGCGTTGGGAACGGGTGTAAAAATCAGCCATGGTATCCAGGGTACACTGAGCATCACCATATTCGGCAAGCAACTCAGCAAAAGCTCTGTTAGGGGTCTGTTCATCAGCATGCAAGTTCAATATCAACTTTCTGGCCTCTCCACCCAAATTGCGGACAATGGTCATGAATTGCATATGTTCTGGCATTGCTCCAGCATTCAACATATACTGAGCATCTCGTATCCAGTCTTCAACCGAAATCTTGGAATCTGGACCACCAGTAAACAAAGGTATATTACGGATCTGGTGCGATGACATCATACTGAAATGGTGCCGTTCAGGCGCATGCTGGGTAACAGAGTGCTGTACAGATGGGGTTTGGTATGATGGAGTACCATAATTAGGCTGACCACTAGGAATTACTTGGGGCTGACTCATACCATTATTGACATTGCCATATGACATGCCCACTTGAGGATCACTTAACATAAGACCTATGAGGCACACCACTGGAGACTACTACACAGGTTGGGTTTGACATACCACTTACTGCAGTCATTCTTGGTAGACCACTCCAAGTAGCAACTGGTGTATTTAGATTACCGTTAATGTACAGGGATGCAGGGGTATGCGGTGGTGTAGCTGTAGTCATGTAGTTATTTTTCTGTGATGAATTGGTAACTGTCGGAATGGCTGGAGGTTGACGTGTAGGTACTGCACCAGGGTGAGGTTGATTAATGTTTACCTTTGAACTGGCTCCATGTGGAGTGTGTGGTGTTTGCATACCTGTAGTACCTGATCCGCTCCCAGACTCAAGAGATGATGGTAAGTATAAAACAGATTTAGAGTCAGTAGCCATAGCAACAAAGAATAAAACCAAACAAAGAATGCAGACCAGAAAAAAACAATACAACTGCAACACTAACTACCCTATAGTGAGAAGAAAGAAAAAGAACTGTTATTAATATTGTGTCAATATTAACAACAGCAATATCTCCAATATAACCACAAACAGTGCAATGTCCTGCAAATACTGACAGCAAATTAACAAGGCAAGAAAATACTAGAAAGCAGAATTTCCAGTATGCTGAAATTACAAACAGTGGATATACAACATCACACAAGAAATTTGCATAAATTGAAATTACATATATGGTATGAGCGCAAAACTACTATGCTACAAATACCACAATAGAGAATGATGGAAAATTGCAAACTCAGTGACAGTGAAACTACGCTAAAATTGTACAAAATACACAGTATACCTAGACTAGTGATGGCATGGGCCTACAGAATATAAGCCTACAGAATAAAACAAACAAAAGCAACACTGCAATACTTAATTTCAGGTGCAAAAACTATTTTCAAAAAAAAAAAAAAATCTAGTTGCTAAAAAATGGATCTAGCACGAATAATTAAATTTTTTTTTAAAAACATTGCTACGCATTGACACTAATGCACAAATCACACACAAGCTAATGTTTCATAAGATATCAAGTACACAAATGCCTGCAAGAAAAAGTTGCACACAGCTATATCAATTGCATTAAATTATGCATCAATCAGTACATAAATAATCTATGCAAAAAAAAATACAGCATATCAGTCACATCAATCATGAATAAAATTATTAGGCACTTATTAAGAGTTCAATAATAATAAAAGTTCAGTCTTCATCTATTCAGTTATTTCAAATGCAGAAATGTTCAAAAATGGCAATGACTGGTCACCTCACAGCTGGCAGTTCACAACAGCAGACAGCAATGGAAAACGCGTTTGTCTTCAGTCACAACACAGGGATCAATATAAACAAGAAACCAGTACCATAGCCTCTCCAAGATAATCAGGAAATCACAATCACGTCAGGGTCACCATTTGTCACAGGTCTCACTGGCGGTGGGGGCCGGAACAGTGAATTGCGTATTTTGAGTGCAGTGTTTACGCAATTTACGGAAAAACACACACACAAGAGTTCGAGTAATTGTGGTTGCTGATAATAATCCCGGATCTTTATTTTCATTTAGCCTAAGTAACAACAGATCATAGAGAGGTGAAAGGTCACACCTTTCAATAGGGATGCATAACTTTGTCATACATGAAAATTTCTAACAAAAGTTAGCAAAAATGACTCTATGCGCATTTACCTATAACTCATATCAAATTTAAAATCCTGAGTAAATAATATTAAGAAACAATCAATCCTAACAAAACTATACAGGCATAATGCCAAGGTGCTCATGTTTCAAACAAGATATTAATTAAATAAGGATGGCAATATTAAATGATAGGATTACGATGGATATTTTGAGTCAATACAAAAATCTTACCTAAGTAACAACAGATCATAGAGAGGTGAAAAGTCACACAAGCAAGACAGTGCAATTGACCTGTGAGGGCGCTAATCCGAAATAGTTAGGCAAATGCCCTGTTAATGAATACACAAGGTTTCTGGATATAAACAAACTCAATTAGTGTTAACAAAGGGGGGATATATTTGAGGTTCAAAGAATCTGGGTCACACTAGTATGAACTGGCGGTCAATGTAAATAGGTGTTGTCCGTAGTAATGACAAATTGTTGATGTTAATTATAGATCAAAATTATGCAGAATGACTTGTTCCTGCGAAATACCAATATGATTACGTGTTTCTCAGTCGTACTAAATCTAAGCTCGTGACGTTATTTTTCGGTTGGTGATTTATTGTTAGTCTTACAGAGTTTCGCATGTCCATTCAAAGCACAATGTTTTGCTGAGAAAAAATCTGCTCTCGTGATGATAGTAGGCAGTTATAGAATGGCAAGCGCTCTGGGTTTTGACCTCGGTGAAAACAAAGGTAGAAGCTCTCAGGAAACTGTTCTTTGGGTCTGTGTCTTTCGAGTCTCTCCTGAACAGTACTGAGCATATCTATGCCCACTGAAACGTCTGGACTGGTTGACAACAAAGAATTGAAATTTTACTAAAAAAATAAAACTGCACATGTTAGACTTAAAAGCAATGGCCAATTTCTATTTGATGATAGCTACCAGCTATCAGGACAGAAATCGTTTTTTTTTTCGGCACGCGCCGATTCGGTCCTCACCGTTCACATACGCGTTAACGCCACTATAGACAAACACACCATTTTCACCAATGCCTTGCAAATTTCATATAAAATACACAAATATGTTGTGAATAATTAAACCATACATTCGTCGTGCATTTATAACACTAAATATGAACACTTCCAACTATAATTTATACCAGAACTGTGACGACCAACCTGTTTAGGGCCATGATACCCAAAAGCAGGACCGCAACGCCCAGTAATCAATCTAATATCCCTTTCCCCAAATAACCGTCACAAGAGTGGATATTTAGAAGTACGCATAATAAAAGTTGAACGGAAATCGATGTTTTATCAGAAATTTCCGTTTTTTTTAGGTTGGACCCAATGAAAGGAAATGTAGTTATTCCGCTGACGGTTACGCGACGGTTAGACTTCCGGTTATCTGACGGTTACGCGACAATTAAGCACGATTTTTCTTTCTATCCGATATGTATCCGGAGTCGGAAACACGTGATTCCAAGCAGTGTATCAAAGTGAACACGTACACCACATGTACATGCATGTACACCACATTTTGTCACGTGATATATTGTTTGACCACTGCTCTTATCAAGGACGTCAGGCAAAAGTGTTGGGTCAGTGATACATTCTGTTTTGAAATATTTGTGGAATAATGGAAATGTAAGTGTATTAGTTACATGTTCCTGCTTTCACGGGTAACTAGCTAAAATAATAATTAATAATAATATACGTAATAGATATACACACAAACTGTGTCACTATATCTGTATTTAATTTCTTCCCCAATTTGACACGTACGGGGTGAATAGAGAAAGCCGTTAGTTATCAATATTTAACAGCGCCGTCACCGACGGAGAACAATTGCGCGTGCTTCCCCTGCGGGATTGCTTGTGTGTCTGTGTTCCGCTATACAGAAGAAACTCCGCCAAAGGACTATAAAATACTAGTACACGGGGTATGACACACCGCGTACCAGCCTTCTCGTTCGTGAACATTATTTATGGTATTCGTTGAGAACGGTCGAGCACCAAATAACCAAAGCCTCGTTATTTTAGCGTAAAATAGTACATAATTTGTATGTGCTGGTAAAAAAATCGTAGTGAAATACAGTAATAAATCAAATTACTCATGTACATACTGAAAAACATTGCTTGATCGATCCTATTGTTCAAGTTATCACACTCTGACGTCGGCGTACAAATATTGTTTAAAATCGCAATTACTCGGGGAGTTGCTTGTAAACAAGATACAATGTATAGATAGCTGCAGTACTGCGACGGTATATCGTTTTTTTATCGCCGTAAGAATATTTCACCTGTCATCGAAAATATAAATATTTAACTATGCACAAAACGGCCTCTACGCTTCTGGTGACAGCGATACTTCATGAAAAGTGACCGCACTGTAGCGATTATTGAAGTTTCTAGATTGAACAACAAACACTCGATATTGATAGTGAATTACGTTTTCGAATAACTTAAGATTGTGTGTACCTTGTTCTATAAACGGCAAAATACACTATAACACGAAGAAGAGCATGGTACACGTAAACAACGTTACGAGCGAACACCTACTGGTCAGCTTGAGTCGTGTCATACCCCGTCTATTTATTTTGAAGAGCCGGTTAAAGCGTACTACAATTCAAACGTTTTTAAAAAGCATTGCAGTCTAAACTGGGCGCAAAACCAATACGGAGTGAAAACATGGTACCAGAGTTATGCGTGTAGTACTGCTTTTTTCGTATTGTAATATAATATTACTAATAACTTATTCTAGCCAAGAAGGACAATATTCATGTATTATTTCTAGTATTATATTGCCTGGTATCCATGTATTTATGCTGATTGTAAAAATGCAACCGAGTATGCAAGTAAATCGGCAATGTATTTGCTATATAGCCTTGCATAACTTGTAAACTAGCATTATAATAGTACTATAAATGTACTATTACTACATAACCGCACAATGCTTGTAAAAGAACGTGTATTACCTGCATAACCATGTATCAATTAATTGTATTGGCTAAATAATACTTTATTTATAAATAATACTTTACGCCAAGCGGATTAAATAAAAATACTACATTCTTGTACAAAAAGAAAGGAATACAGAATAAGGTACAATTTGATACAAAAGTGATAAAAAAGTTGACAAACCTGCTTCACAAAACTTGACAACGATTGGAAGCTAATACATTTAATTTGCATACTTGCCACATCAAATATATTTATATGTTACGTGAACAGGTGTAAGTGCTTCAAAACGATGTACCGAATTGTTGTCTTTTTAGGAATGGACCGAATTCGTCGAATCGGCTGTAGAAGGAATTGTAGTATTTACACTGGGTTCACAGGCTAACATCGGCGAAGACTTGGAAAAAGCAACAAAGTTTGTTAAAGCGTTGGCCAGATTGCCGCAAAAAGTTATTATGAAATACGAAGGGAATCCACCAAATGGCCTTGGCGAGAACACCAAACTTAGCAGTTGGATTCCACAAAATGATCTTCTAGGTAATAAATAGACAATATCACTTTATTAGTTTAGCAGTTTTTATTTCTTCAAACCAACACAGGAATCAAAATTTGCGTATTCAAGGGACGTTTAAATGCCACAGAGTAATCTATTCCAACATATATTTATTTGTATGTTGATGTAAAATCACAGATACATATATGCTTCGCTGTAACATTGGTAAAGGTTGTGTGATCATTTCACATATATTCAATATTGAGACTAAGAACAGGTAACACGTAGATATATCGTCTAACGACTATTCGTTATTGAATTCATTACATAGAATATATGCAATATGCAGAACATATCAAGGTGATATATTCTATACATATTCAAAATTATCAGCTAGCCATTTATAGATTGATCAAACATCATTATGATTGCTCTGACTTACCCCATCTGTTCAATAGCTCACCCAAATACCAAAGCATTTATAAGCCACGGAGGTATCAATGGAGTAAACGAGGCTATCTACCACGCAGTGCCTTTTATTGGCATGGCTTTATTTGCGGAACAGTTGGAGAATGTAGAAAGACTCGTTAACAAAGGAATGGCAATTTCTTTAGATTCAAAATCCTTCACAGAAGATGATGTCTACAATGCTGTAAAAAAGGCGATTGAAGACCCAAGGTAAGAGGTTCTTACTGACCGACTGTTAATCAATAATAGGTTATAATTAAAATTGTAACTCTATGGGTCTTTTTGAAAAAAGGATAACTTGAAGATTGCACACATACTGATTTCTAGCACAAATTATTTTTTCGTAGGTACAAAGACAATGCCGCTAGATTATCCAGTATCCAGAGAGATACTCCAATGCCTCCAGGAGATACAGCTGTATATTGGGTTGAACACATTTTGAAGTTTGGCGGTGATCACCTCAAACCATCATCCCTCGAACTAAATTTAGTCCAGTATTTACTTCTCGACATTGCCGTGTTTTTACTGATTGTCGTAGCCATTGTCATTATTATTGCAAAGCTAGTAATGAAGCAGATATTTAAAATCTGTTGCAAACTAACGGATGTCAAATTGAATAGAAAAAAAAACAGTGATAAAATTAATTAGGAACGCGATGTGCAACTAGTTATATCAGAGTGAGCGTAAGGTATACATATTTCCAAACTATATGAGAATGGTTTATAATATTATATATTCTTAAAAATATAGCCTATTCGCCAATGGCCGCCGAGATTTTAGCAAGAGAACCACGTGACTTGTTTTTGTCCCAACCCTATATTGTTACAATCATGAACACCATCGCGCCTACCGTTACAAATACCATGGTTACATGGGTTAAACGAGAAGTTGTCTTGTTCACAATAAACGGAAAGAAATAAGACAACATTGGCGAGAAAAAAAAGTTGCGTGGCCCTCACGCTTTTCAACTAGCACTCAAACAATGTATATTTCAACAAGAACTTAAAATAGGTCTATTTCAACGAAAATTCGAACAATGTCTATTTCAACTTGACATCGTCTCATTTGCCACGTGAGAACAATTTGTTGGTAAAAACAGCTCTTGTCTTTACAAATATCTGCTGTACTCATGATTTTAAATAATATGGTTACATTCCAGGGATATCTCATGCACTTCAAAGCAATATATGGCCGCTGAAAAAAAGCTTAAATTTAAACAGCAGATCAGAACGGTTGGTCCAAATTTAAGCCCTTGAAACTAAATAAAATGCTTATCCTTGCCTAAATTTAAGATTTGAAATAAATGCTCGTCCATGTTTGAATTTAAGCTACATAATAATTATATAAAT
This sequence comes from Saccoglossus kowalevskii, assembly GCF_978046115.1. NCBI lineage: Eukaryota > Metazoa > Hemichordata > Enteropneusta > Harrimaniidae > Saccoglossus > Saccoglossus kowalevskii. Next base: position 20,399,953 of record NC_140651.1, read on the forward strand.
ATATAAGTTTAAATGCTTAAATTTAAACATTCAAACAAACAAAAATCAACTCATAGAAGCTCAATAGCAAGCCTTACAATGGTCACATTTGCAATATTTCTATGTTCTAATGTTTAAATTTAAGCATTGCTCAAGAACAATGTTAATTGTTTGGGGAAAGATTCCTGTTGATAATCTTAACTAACAGAATATATTTTCAACAAAACAAATAAAATAAAATAAATAATATAAATAATTAAGATAGAAAACCTAACTAATAAAAACAACACAACATAAGAAGTTAACAAATCAAATGAAAAATTCGATTGAACATCTAAGGGGAGAATTATTATGTGTAATTATTACAACGTTCTATGCACCAAATTTAATTAAACTTTGTTAGCGTCCCCTGAGAATTTTGTAAACAGCTACATCAATTATGTGATTCTTATATTGTTATAATTTAAATATATAAATCAGTTAGCATCGGAAGCTCTAATTTCCACTTAAAAATTGTCAATCTATTCTCCGACTTTTGTTTATTAGTTACACCCATAGCAATGACAAACCAAGTAAAACAAGTATATTTTTCACTTTATGTGAAGAGATTTGATTGCTGTGATGAGTCGTATTAGTTTATCTTTCGTTTCATCAAATAGACTTATATCACAGTGTCAAACGTTTCCTAATACAACATGAAACAGAACAAAATATAATCGTTAATGAACAGTATATTTATACGGCAGTTTATTTGTGTTCATTACCCATTCATTCGATGGGTAGTGTATTATATGCCATAAAATATAAATGACACATGGAATGGCTTCACATTAAAGGACAATATATTCACTTGAATGAAGCATTGAATGGTTTCACATTAATTGAAATGACAAAAACTGCAACAAAACTCATCGTCCCACTATTTTGATGTACAGTTGAATATATATAAATTACGCATAGAATGACTTCACATTAATTGGTGGCATGACATTAACCACTACATGGTTCACCATTTCTCTCTTTTGATGGGTAGATGAATATACGTCGTAACAACATAATGGACGCACAGAACGGCTTCAAATTTAAATAACATTACATGACATGGTTCACCGTCCCACTCGTTCGATGGATAGTTGAATATATGCCATAACCGGTAAATGACGCATGGAATAGCGTCACATTACACGAAATGACATGAACCACGACATGATTCACCGTTGCACTTATTTGATTAAGAGTTGAATATGATCAGTCACCAATGCGCTTTTGGTAGAAATTTGACGCTTGGCAAAACTCTGCAGAAAACCTTCATAGACTGAGCAAATCATTCCTGTGTGTTTTTCACCTGTGTTAGAAACCTGTTTTTATCAGATGTTTTTTTATTCATGATTATTTTTGGGAGACATCAGGGGATTGTGTTGTCGCTTCAACTCAGGACACGCTATGCACGGATGATCCATGTTCGATAAATTGCACAAAAACATGCAGATCACAAGATTATATCTCCAAAATACAGCCTCCTTTCAAACATACTGAACAAAAGAAATTAAATAAATTGCTTTGCACAAGAAATTGGACGTAATTCAAAACAGATCAAAGTAAAACGACATAGCCAAAATGGTTGCCGAAATCCACAACAAACTAATTTTGGAGAAACAACATTTTGAGATAAAAGTAAAAAAACTGTTCACCACCAGCTGTGTAGAAGTAATAAATGCTGAGCAGGTACATATTTTTAGTCAATAGAATAGTAAATAGGGATTTAAGGATGACTTCATTTTGTTGGGACCAAGTCTTTAGATTGACAATTTTGAATTGGTGCTAGTCCTTTGGCCTGGCAGTTTTTTTTTTTTTTTGGCACGTACGAGGTTGCTTAATTATGAAGGACAATCTTATTGAGATTTATTCGATACTAAAATATTGAATGGTGCAAAGTGTATTGAAGTATGACTGAGTGTAGTAAAATATGCTCACAAAACACTGAGATTTAAGGATTTAATTCAATTCCTTTTTAAATAGTATGACACTATTGCATATATACTTCATGCATGTAGACTTTTTGATGAGAATTAGCTATGGATACGGGTTGGTTACAAGAAACACACTTTATTTAAGAAAAATGAAGGCCATACCAAGTATGAATTACGTATTAAGTATGATTTTAAACTAAATTTGTTCACACACAGTTGAGATTCGATTCTGGAATGGTGAAAATATGTGATTTTAATGCACTGTGGGACATAAAATGAATGCCATTCAGCCACCTTGATTAGAATCATGAAATAAATATGTGTGCATATGTCTGATATAATGTGAGCAGTTTGAATCTGTTATGTATATGATGTGATACATATGTATGAATGAACACACAGTTGGGTGCATGCCAATAAGCCATTTTCCGTAGTTTGCGTGAGCCACGGTCACGTGACACATGTCAAGCTATCCTCGCTAAAGCATAGCAACGCCATTGTTACACGCGTGAAAGCAGCAACAATACGACTATTACTTCGGCTGATTACTTCTTCAATGGGAGCTAAAAGATGTGCCTACGGAGAATGCAAGAGCGATTCCCCATATCCAGATGGATGTTCGACGGCTGGAATATATTTTATTCGATTGCCAAAGCCGAAAACGCAACCCGATAAATGCGACCGCTGGATCATCGCATGCTCCAGAGCAGACGATTTTGGGAGGCATCGTATCACTCAGGATACATACGTGTGTTCTCTTCATTTTGTTGGCGGAAAAGGACCTACAGATGAACAGCCAGACCCAATTCCTGCAACAGCAAGAAGTGTAGACCTTCGACCATTCGAAACGAAAAAAGTTCGACCACCACCGAAAGACAGATCTAGTACCGGAAATGCAAAGAAACGACAACGTAATCAAGCTTCGGTAAGCACTTTCTTTCCGACGGAAATCGTCAAGACATTGTTTCATTGTTTCGTTACTCTTTTAATTATCAAAATTTCTTTCAACAAATTTGTTTTTCAAATGTCAATCAGAAGCCCAGGTCTGTTATTTGTTTTATTCAGTGCGTTTTATTTTAAATACGAATATACATGTTTTGCAGCGTCGAGATTTATTTTATCGCGAGATACATGAAAAACAAAAAGACAGTTTAACCATGGAGGTCTTTTTTATTACCTCCATGGTTTAACAAACCTAGATGTGAACAATGGATACTTATCAATGTTCGTGTCTGAGGTGTCTTTTTTACACATCTCAGACAATGGTTGTCTGACGACACACTTAATTCTTTCATAAATACAAAACTTATTTCCTGCCAGTGGGCTTTTTTTTAATTCAAAGAATTACCGGTATGTCAGTATTTTTTGGAAAAAACATTTATGATTATTAACTAGTTTATTATGGTACTTTTTTTTATAAATTGAGAACCTGAATTGTTTATGTGCACTTACTTTTTCAGCCATGTAATGAAAACAACAACAACTTTAATTTATTATACCATGCTACACAATCTCCCAGTGAATCCTTAGCAGAGTCTACAATTATTTCACTAATGAAAAATTCCAGGAAAGATGCTGTAATTATTGGTAAGATTTTATGGTTTTTAGTAATTTTGACTAATTATATTTAGATTGCTTCTGAACTACATGCCTTCAACATATTTAGGGGCCCAAGCCCAAAGGGCGAGGCCCCTATTCTTATTGTTCAGTTTTTTCTTCTTCTTCTTCTTCTTTCTTCTGTGGAGAGAGGACGTGTTTTGCTGAGCTCCAAGACTTTGACTCATTCTAAGCCAGGGAAGTGATTTCTTTGTTTTATTTCTTCACCACTATTTTTGTGGTATTTTGTTTATCATTTCTATTTGAAATTTGTTTTGTTTTACCAGCGGATTGCTGTGATTTTTGTTGGATTAGTTTTGTGTGTTGGTTTCAGTGTGGGGCTGGCAAGATGGCCGCCCCCATTGTCCGGCAATTTGTAAATACACTCACGCGAAATCACGCAGTGAGATGCCAATCTATTACTGAGTTATCAGTGGAGCAGTATGTCACTGCTGTTGGTGATTTGATCGGCGATGAAAATGTTATCGCCGCATCTAGAATGAATCACTCAGTTATTATTTTTCTTTCTAGTGTTACACATGTCGAGGAGGTCATCAGTTCTGGTCTCTTTGTCAATGATACCATGGTACATGTAGAGCAGATGGTCAAGCCTGCTACACGAGTGATTATCTCAAATGTACCTCCGTTTATTCCGAACAGTGTTTTACATAAAGAATTGTCTGAACATGGTAGGATAGTTGGTGGTATTCACACTATTCCTTTGGGCTGAGACTGAGACTTTGAAACATGTACAGTCATTTCGAAGACGAGCTCACATGTTATTGCGAAATGAGCATTTAAATGGTCTAGTACATGTCATGTTTGAAGGTCGACCATATTCAGTTTACATTTCAACCGATGAAATGCGTTGTTTCTACTGTAAGGAGATTGGTCATGTTCGTAAAAACTGCACACGCGAACGTAATGGCACACTCACGAACAAAAACAAAGATCAAATTGATAATAAAAAAATAATGATGACTCACACGACAAAATTGATAAAACTAATGATAATATTAATAATGATGATGCAAATAATGTTATACCACATGATGAAACTGATATTACCAATAATAACGATCAAATTAATAATACAAATAATGTTATACTACATGTACATGATGAAACTGATATCACCAGTAATGACGACAGAATCGATGACATGGATAATGATAAACAACATGGTGATAAAATTGATATCATAAACAATGACAAACATGATGATAAAATTGGTAACAGTACTAGTATAAATGACGATAAGCTTGTAACTTCAAATAATGATAAACAACACATAACTGATAACATGAAAACAAGTGAAAAAATAAATGTACCACAGAATGTTATGCAAACAAGTGAAAACTCAGAAGTACACAGAAATGAGAATACTGGCAGCAAATGTATCGATGATAAATATATTGATCCCTTTGATCAAAACTTGTCTATGGTAAATGACGAAGTGAGGGTACGAACCCCTCCTTCATCCCCTATCTTTGCTCCCCCTCCTCATTTATTACCACTTCCTCCCTCTCCACCCGATGAGGAATTGCTGGTAAATGAGGATACAGAGGATTTTTCAGATGTTGAGTCAGTGGGTTCTATGGTGTCTGATGGTGTGATAGATCAACCGGAGTTTAAACTCATAAAATTCAGTGAACTCATTGCATTTTTAGATCAAATAAAGGGGTCTAAAAAAAATCTTGAACGATGCCTTGATTTTTGCTCAGATGCGCGACTACTGTCAAAATCACTTAGGAAATTGCGTGAATCTACTGCCGTCACGGTCCAGAAAAAAGCACGCATACATAAAATTGAAATGAAATTGTTACACCATAGAAAAATCAGTCTGCTTAAAGCAAATACTCAACAGTAATGTATTGTATTTCCGCTCTTTTATTACTCATTATGGTGACTATTTCAGTAGTCTCTCTTAATGTCAATGGTTGTCGTGATTCTCTTAAGCGTCATGATATGTTCAATTTTTTGAAGTTAAATCACCGAGCTGACCTCTACTTTCTCCAAGAAACGCATTCACTTCCAATCGATGAAGCCAGGTGGCAAGTGGTATGGCGTTCACCAATTTATTATTCACATTGTTCTAGCACGTCAGCTGGCGTTGCTATTCTCACACATCCTAACAAACAAATAAATGTGCACTCGTCACATAGTGTTATTGATGGTCATTTATTGCATCTACATGTGACTGTCAATGGTTGTTTTTACAATTTACTCAATGTGTATGCACCGACTAATGGTGTCAATCGTCTTGCGTTTTTTCAAACTCTCAAAAAGACTTTAAATGATCTAGACAAAAATCACCCAATAATCATGGCGGGTGATTTCAATTGCACATTGAATCCTAAACTAGACCGTAATAATGCACGAGAGCCTCATCCACAGTCAGCCAACTTGCTGCAAAACATACTTGATCGCTATAAGTTGGTCGATGCCTGGCGTCATTTCCATGGCAACGAGAAGGTATACACTTGGGTCAGAGGTGACAGTGGTTCTAGGCTGGACACTGTGTTTATTAATAAAGCACTAAGTTCAAAAATATCATGTGTGTCAATCCAACCTTCCTTTCAGTTCTCAGATCATGATTTGATAACTTTTGTCTTGTCTCAAAGACATGTTAATAACCGGTCTCCATTGTGGTGTTTTAATACCAGTCTCATCGATGATGAAACATACTGTGACATTATTAATGAATTCTGGGTTATGTGGCGCAAAATGAAAAATAATTATACCAATATACAAAAATGGTGGGATCTGGGTAAATACAAAATTAAAGAATTAACAAAACAATATACCTCTAATAGCTCATCTCAACTCAAGAACACAAAGGAAAAACTCATGCGTGAAATAAAACTACTTGAGACACGCTTTCCTGACAACGTCGGGGAAAATACAGAGTATTGTCAGAAAAAGGAAATGCTCAAACACTTGGTAAACAAGGAAACAAAGGGTGCGTCGATTCGCTCCCGTCATCGTCTACTTAATGACTCTGATAGTAGTTGTAGTTTTTTCTTTGATCTTGAAAAAAATAGAGGCACACATAAATCTATCACCCAACTTCGTAACCATGACAACACACTTACAAGTAACACAGGTGAAATGTGTCAGCTGACAAGACAATTTTATGCTAACTTGTTCTCACCATCCACAATTTCTAACGAGGCACAGGCCGAGATTCTGAGCGATTTACCACAGCTCGATATAGACACTTCTTCTATGTGTGACAGTCCTCTTTCTTTTGATGAATTGTCTGATTCTTTGAAACAAATCAGTCATGGTAGAACGCCTGGAATTGATGGACTTCCTGCAGAGTTCTACAAAAAGTTCTGGTCTACACTTGGACATGATTTACATGAAGTGTTTTTAAAATCTATTAATGAGGGCATATTACCACTGTCCTGTCGTAGAGCTGTCATTTCCCTTCTTCCTAAAAAGGGTGACAATACCTTAATAAAAAATTGGAGACCCGTCAGCTTACTTTGTGCTGATTATAAAGTTCTCACCAAAGCTCTCTCATTGCGTCTCAAGAGGGCGCTAGGTCAGATAATACACGTTGACCAGAGCTACACAATACCGCACAGACAGATATATGATAACATCAACTTGATGCGCGATTCTGTCTTCTACGCCAATCAGTCCAGCATCCCATTAGGTATTGTAGCTCTCGACCAAGAAAAGGCCTTTGATAGGGTTCATCGTGACTATTTGTACAACGCATTAAATGCCTTTGGCTTTGGTGAGAACTTTATATCATACATTAAACTAATTTACACTGATACACAAAGTTTGATACGAATAAATAATGCTTTAACTGCCCCTGTACCTTCCCTACGTGGAATCAGGCAATGATGTGCCCTATCTGGTCAACTGTATTCCATTGCAATTGAGCCATTGCTTCATAAGATTCGCACGAAAAGTCACATAAAGGGTATTTTAATTCCTAAATATGCAAAGCGCACATGCCTGCTATCTGCGTATGCTGATGACATAAATTTCTTTATAACCAGAAATGAAGACTTTCAGAAACTGTCTTACTGGCTGGAAGTTTATGAAAAAGCTTGCAATGCACGCGTTAATTATGGAAAATCGCAAGGACTATGGGTTGGTTTGTGGAAAGGGCGCATTGATGCGCCAATGAATATACAATGGAACAGCACCGGTCTCAAAATACTTGGAGTATATATTGGAAACACCACAGCTTACAATAACCAAAACTGGGATGAAGCAGTGAGAATAGTGAAATCTAAACTAGAATGGTGGGGCCGCTATGCACGTGCAATCTCCTATCAAGGACGCGTCATCATAGTAAATCAACTGGCAGCAACAAAACTTTTCCATCGTCTCTTCTGCTTCAGTCCTTCAGTTCATGTTATCAAAGAGATTGAAACGCTTTTTCTTAACTTCCTATGGCAAGGGCGGCACTGGAAATCGGAAACATTGGTATATGCGCCACTAAAATATGGTGGACAAGGATTGGTTCACATCACGAGTCGTATCAGGGCATTTCGCCTCCAATATATTCAAAGGTACCTGTACTCTCACTCAGATCACCCATGTTTTGCCTTCACAAACCATTTTCTGCAAGAAACCAATGATTTCAACTATGATAAACAACTCTTTGTTATAAATCTGACTTCGACTTGTTTGTACAGCAACCACGATTTCTATCGTGAGCTTCTTGTGACCTGGTCTGCAAACAAGACACTCAGAAAGGATAGACCCTCTTCAGTTGAATCTATTTTGATTGAACCACTTTTTAACAATAATTTGGTGTTACACTCTGTTCGCAAAGAGCCTTTTATTCTCACACACTTTGTAGAGGGTGGCATATCCACCATTGGTGATCTAGTCAACTTAGCCGAGAAACGCTGGTTCAACATAACAGAAATCAATGAAAAGGTGCCTATCTATTCTCTGCACGTTCTAGAAAAAGCTTTCTCCATATTACACCAGTCAATTCCACTGCCACTTGTGGAAAAAGTCAACACATTTCTTGCAAGTGGTAATCCTGCACAATTACAGACATGGCAGTATTCATTGGAAATAGTTTTTGAAAAGGATGAAACAATTTTAAACTGTCCTTTGTACAAAATTGAAAAGGGCGCCATCTATAGGTTTCTTATACTGTCACAAATGTATGCAACCATTCCCAATTATGTTGATACAGTTTGGCGGGATTTACTCTCTCTCCCTGATACAATTAGACCAGTCTACAAATATTGCTACTTACCTCCTACTACTAAAAGAGAGGGAGATCTCCAATGGCGAATTTTGCATGGTGCATATCCAACTGGCGGTTTCCTGCATGCTGCCCGCTATCGCCCCAATTCTGAGTGTGTTTTTTGTCATGAAGAAGATGATCTCGTGCATGTTTTTTTTCCAATGCTCTCGTCTCCCACCTTTGTTTGAGCTTATTGGAAAAATAAGTCACAAACTAATCGATGATGACTTTATTCTTCCACATTGGTGGTTTATTCTGGGTCCACCATCCTTTGGGGGAGCACAGAAGAAGGCTTTAGCTTTGTTTAACTATATTTTGATATCGGCAAAACTGGCCATTCAAATCACACGTCATAACGCCCTCAACGATGAAACACCTACTGATGTTGTGCAAGTATTCAAGACAAGACTGCGCTCAAGAATCCATGGAGAATACTACTTCTACAGTAGCACAGAATATGGAGTAAACAATTTTAACAAAATATGGAGTATTAACGAAGCCATCGCTATAGCAGAAAATGGTCAACTGTATATTTCAGATGAATTAAAGTGATTTTTAATGTAATTCTAAATAATTTTTTACTGTAATACTCATTTATGTATATATACTCAAAATTGTAAATATGAGTGACACACTATGTATTATGCTGTAAATGCCGTATAAATTTAAATCGTAACTTTTATAGCAATTTCGTAACTTTTTAGAGCAAACCAGATTATAGTGTATTTAATTGTCTCAACTTGTAAAGTTGTTAATAAATGAGCATTCTAAAATCAAATCAAATCTTCTTTCTTCCGTAACTTTTTTCGTCAAGCCGTTTGAGAAAACCGCTGAACGGAATAGTCTGATAATGCTCTATACTGATAGTCCCTAATGTGAACTGGTGCAACATGCTTTCAGAATTTTGATTGGCCAATTAGTTTGGCTGTTTGACCACTTTCTGAGGGTCTAGGCCTCTAGATTTTTTTATGGTATATAGTACAACTCATGTGTAATAAATATCAGAAATAAAAACTTTAGCGGTCATGTGACTTTTCCCGCCATTTTGTTTTTCCTAAAAACGGCAAAAAACACTTTAAAATCTTCTTCTTCAGAACCGCCAAGTAAAATGTTCTCATATTCAGTACTTAGCTTCTACATATGGAGCAGATTTAGATTTGAGAAATTCATTATGATTGGTCACGTGGTTTGGCCGCCATTTTGGATTTGTTCTCAACAGGAAGTAGTTTTTCACTCATGCCACACGTGAGCGATTATTTTCAATATTGCTACATGCCATCTCTATATCAATCTCTTTCAGAAACCTATAAAAGATTTCAGATCAGTCACATGGTTTGGCCACCATCTTGGATTTTGAGGAAAATTGACCAAAAGTTTGGGCATTTGTTTCTCAGAGGTGATTCAACGAATCTACTAGATGTTTTTATATTTACCATGCCTGGCCTCAACTCCATATGGAAAAAATAATATATTTTCGATAAGTCACGTGGTTTGGCCGCCATCTTGGATTTTGTGAAAATTGAAATTATGCAACTACATGTTTTGTATTAGTCCGATTGGAATAAAATTTTGTACGTGTATTCTACTCTTTAGATACATTCTTTCCCCTTAATGGCACATGGCTAGGTCATGTGGCTACGCGCCCATGGGGTGGGGGGCTTCTAACCTCATTAATATGCATAACTGTTATAACTCAAGCACTGTTGTAGTTAGAATGATGAATCCTGTGTTATTATGACAACGTTGAACAAGAGATTTGATTAAAATAACAGATTACCATATATGGTCATGTGAACTCATTAATATGCATAACTGTTATATCTCAAGCACTGTTGCAGGTAGGAAGATGATTCCTGTGTTATTATGACAACATTGAACAAGAGATTTGATTAAAATAACAGATGACCATATATGGTCATGTGAGCTCATTAATATGCATAATCGTTATATCTCAAACACTGTTGCAGTTCGGAAGATGAATACTATGTTATTATGACAACAGTGAACCTGAGATTTGATTAAAATAACATATGACCATATATGGTCATGTGAACTCATTAATATGCATAACTGTTATATTTCAAGCACTGTTGCAGGTAGGAAGATGAAATCTGTGTTATTATGATGTTAAACAAGAGATTTGAATAAAATAACAGATGACCATATATGGTCAGATGAACTCATTAATATGCATAACTGTTATAACTCAAGCACTGTTGTAGTTAGGAAGATGAATCCTGTGTTATGACAACATTGAACAAGAGATTTGATTAAAATAACAGATGACCATATATGGTCATGTGAGCTCATTAATATGCATAATCGTTATATCTCAAACACTCTTGCAGTGAGGAAGATGAATCATGTGTTATTATGACAACATTGAACAAGAGATTTGATTAAAATAACAGATGACCATATATGGTCATGTGAGCTCATTAATATGCATAATCGTTATATCTCAAACACTGTTGCAGTTCGGAAGATGAATACTATGTTATTATGACAACATTGAACAAGAGATTTGATTAAAATAACAGATGATCATATATGGTCATGTGAGCTCATTAAAATGCATAACTGTCATATCTCAAATAAATATATGGAACCAACTGCATTTCGACTTCATGGTACTAATCATTCAAACTAATTGTGTATCATTTGACCTCATTATTTATGGCATATACTTGGGCCCTTGTGATGCTGCTTGCAGCTTTAATTTTTTTTCTGCTTGTGGGAAGATGAAAAATATAAGACAAGCCAAAGCATTTCTTCCTTGCATACACACCCATTTTGTTCTCAATTTATTTTCGGTTGAAGTCAAGTAAGAACATTGGGTAGATTTTTTTCAGGCCTTTAAATTCCATACTTTTTTTTAGATGTATCAACATATACTCCAGAGATTGCTCAGTGCAAACCAATGAAGACTGTGCCATCCCATTGCAGTTTATCAACACAGACTGATTTAACTATAGAACACATGGAACCCTACAGTGACAGGGCACTCACAGATAGAAATTATATGAAAAGAGAACTCATTATAAAGGATATTGAAAGAAATGCTAAATCTTGCAAATTTTACACAGGTAATTAAACTAATGTGTTGTTTATTTATTCATTTATTTAAAATATTGTGTTTTCACCTTTTCTGCTGTAAATAAGCTATCCTTTTCATTTAATATTCATATTATTTTTTCTAGGGTTAGCATCACTGCAACTATTATTATACATTTTTAAATGGATCAAATCAAAGGGAGGTAGACTTACAATTTGGAAAGGACAAGACACTCTTGTAAGTTTTGATTCAAATTCTCTATTGTGAAAAAATATCAGCTACTGGTATATTTACTGCACACATAAAACGTTTTCATCTGTCACTGGTTTAGTGTCCATTTTCCAACAATAGAATCCATCATCATATTAACAACTGAAAGTACCAGACTTCAATTTGTATACATGACAAATTTATATATTTTGGTATGGTAGTTCAACATACTTCAGCAAGAAATGGTTGGCATAATTTAATGTTTCAATCATATTTTAAAAATCATTGTATTTTATTGTAATTTGTGTTTTGCTACTTAGGATAATCCAGTCAGTCAGGGTGGTTACTGTCGCGCTCTTACAACATATGAAGCCTTTTTACTGGTACTTGTCAGACTACGAAGAGGAATGGATATAGAACATTTAGCCGACTCATTTGGCATTGCACCTGCCACAGTCAGTCGCTACTGTACAACATGGATTGAGTTTCTGAGTAAAGAGTTGTCATTTTTAATAAAGTGGCCTAAACAAGATTATATTAGATCATCAATTCCATCGACATTTCGTCATTTTAAAAAGACAGTTGCAATTATAGATTGCACAGAATTCTTTATCCAGAAACCTTCCATACCATCATCACAAAGGATTACATGGTCTAGTTACAAACACCACAACACCTTGAAGACCCTTGTGTCAATATCGCCAACTGGTGCATTTACTTTTGTATCAGATTTGTGGTCTGGTTCCATATCTGATCGCAAACTTGTGCAGGAAAGTGGGTTCCTTGACAATGTCAACCATGGGGATGATGTCATGGCAGATCGCGGATTTTTAATACGAGATCTTTTGGCGTTGCATAGAGCCACACTAAACATACCGCCATTTGCACATGGTAAACAACTCAGTGCAAGAGCAGTGACCAAGACCAGGAGGATTGCAAGTGCCCGAATACATGTTGAACGAGCAATTGGACGTTTGAAAAATTTCAAAATTCTTCAAGGTATATTTCCACTGAAGTCCAAAAAAATACTGAATCAAACTGTCCAACTCTGTGCTGCATTGTGCAATATTGACAATGTGTTGGTCAAATAGGCAAGTCTAAGATGAAATTATGCCTGTAATTCTGCATTGAAAACTGATTCATGTACAGTGCTTTAACACATTTATTTATATTTAATCTTATTAATTTACACTGGCCATTATTTTTATTTTTATTTTAATGAATTTATTTACATTTCATTGTTGTTTTTCATTTACAAGTTCAGTGTGCATACCTAGACATTCAGTACTTATTCAAATTTACTTATTTCAAATGTTCTTTTACTTGTTTTCATGAGTACTATTGCCATTGTAAAATACTTTATTTTCACTGGAAGTTATTTTTGATGATAGTGTTATCATGTGATGTGTAAACAGGTAGCTTGGCAATAATTTCCACACACTGTGCAGCAATATTTGTTCTCAGTACATTGACATTTAAGACAGAATATTTTTGTTTATTATTCTTTATTATGAAATGTGCTTTCATTACAGAAAAATAAATATTTTTTTAAAAAAAATTATATAAAACAAGTTTAATGGCAGTACTTATTTTTTTCTATTACAGTACAAAGGGTACACAGTGTGAAATGCATAAAAAGTGAAAATATTTTCTAGTTAGCTACAACATACAGGCCTCAAAACTTATACAGATTTTTGTACCAGTATGTCATAATACAGAGCACAAATCATCTTATAATATGGCATAACGCCTCGGTAAAACATACTCCCTGTGAAAAAATGACAATATGTCCTCCATACTAGTAAAGTACTGTTCATTGAATGGCACAGTAATTATTAACAGTCCTTTTTTTCGTATAAATAACTAGGTCGCATTCCGTCAAACCATAAATACCTAACTGGCCTTGTATTTGGACATAGTAGCCTGCACTTTCAGAAAGATGCCAGTTTCTACCTTCCTCAAGCACCCCCTCTCTTTAGCAGCATCCTTTGGTGACTTTAGTCGCAAAGAATATGGACATTTAATTTCTAATAGCAGGCTAAAAATGGCTTCTCAATGTAAACTCTAAGTCCAGGTACTTTGATTTTTAGGCATCTGTGTTTTTTTTCTTTCAACCATAAGATACACTTCCCTGGCCTTACTTTCCTTTCTTCATCCCCACTATAGAGCAGGCAAATCCCCGACGGTGGAACAGCACAACGAATGATTAAATGAACTACCTACCTTAGATGGGTCAGCAGATGTTTTTTTTGTCAATGTTGTAGCCCTACTTGCAACACGTTTAAATGCAGATGCTGTCAAGATCCCATTCCGCATTGAACGCCAAGTAGGGTTTTCAGACTGCCCAACAGTCTCTGTGTCAATGAAATTTACCTCTTCAGGTGTGTATGTCAGGTTTCTAAGAAACATTGCAATCAGGTCTTGAGTAGAAGAAACTAAATTTTCTGGCAAATGAATCTATAAAAAATTCTGAAACTTCACTGTAAGTGATAAGTTTAGACAGTCTTGATTTGGGTCTTTTTTAACATCTTTTGGCACATCTGTTGAGGGCAGTAGTAAGCTAGGTGCTGCAGCATTTGGTATTATCTGTAAGAGTACAGAAAAAAATGTTTGCAAAAACAAAGATATCACACATTTCTCATTAAATAAAGAGCTCAAAACATTAACCACTGACAAAAATTGGCTTATATGATATATCCCCACCATACTAGGTTCCCTATTCACAATGCTGCAAACATGTTTTTTCATATACTGAGGTTTCTTATGAAATAATAACTCTGTTCTGCCAATAAGGAAATAGTAAATGCTATTTACAATCAGTTATGAAGCCATTAAATCAAAATGATTTTGTGGCCATGATGAATGAAACCTGTGGCTATGACCTCTGAACTTTTGGATTGTGTAAAGAAATGCAAACAACATACGACTAACCTGTGAGAGTCCTTGAGCAAATGATTCTTCCTGCTTCTATGTCAATGGTTTTCTGTCTACTGGGTCTCTTGGATCAAAATCTTCCTGGCCTATGTTATTTTCTTTCTGGACGCCATAGCTGGAAAATAATATTATAAAACAAAATACTACTGTAAAACATGTTGAAAAAGCGACATGCAATTTTAACAAATTGTGGTAAAATGACGTAATAGCGAAATTTTGATTTAGCGAATCTCTCTTGTCATTGTTGTTTGCGGTTTTCACAATACATTTGTACTTGTCTGTCGCATGCCAAATGTGCAGTTAACACCTCCATAAAAAATGTCAAGTGTAATTAGGAAGTGCCCCAGATTTGTATGTTCCGGATTACTGTTTTACAGTATATTGCACAACATCAATGGATGTAAGCCTATTTCCTATTTAGCCTATTCATTTTGAGATAAACATATTATTATGAAATAAACATACCGTGCAAATAGTATCTTAAGACGTTTAACAGAAACAGGTTCATCGTGTTCCATTGGTCTTCTTTTCCACTGGCAGGGACCATCAGTTACTGATGTTTTATTAAATGCCTCAAGTTCATAAAGTGTTGCAGCCACATGATGACATGCTCCATCTGCACTGTAAAAATAAAATTATCAAAATTAAAATATTTCAGTTAAGCAACTTGGGAAATTATACCTCATCCATTTACTTAAATTTCCACTTTGCTCATTGTTTCACAGCAGTAAAATACTTATTTATGGAATTCCTTGTACTTTGTGGATATAGATAATACAACTGCACACTGAGACTATTGCATGTATTATATTTTATTTAAAAAATGATTTCTTGTAAATAAAAAATGGTATATGATATCATAGAAAAATAAATAACATTGCACCTTACCCTCCAGGACATTCACAATATGCAGTCATAACTTCAGAGTGTTCTTTTTTCAGTAGAAACCACAAACTGTATGTTGACTTGTTAAGATATGTTTTGTCTTTTTGAGTAGGTTTAACCTGGGCTCGAAATGCACCAACAGAGCTACTCTCAGATATCGCGGTGTATTCCATATCCAACACATGACCATCGTAATATAACTTATGGTCTTCATAAGACTTGTATGCCCTGAGTTTTTTCCAGTCATAATCCGATCGGTGACACATTAAGTAGTTAAACACATCACACAGGCCGAAATCGGGAACGCTAGTAAAATCAGAAGAATAATTTGGAAGACTCAGAGGGTCAGTGAAATCACAACCCAGATCAATAAGACGTTGTCTAACGTCATATTTTGGATCATACCGTGAATAATCTGGGTCTTCGTCAAGGTTCAGGTTTCGGACTGCCTTTGCAAGCGTTACGAGAATATTCTTTCTGTAGTTGGAAGTTGACACGCCGAATTTCCTCAAAAAGTCCTTGAGCTTTGGAACTGTCAATTTATCGATGTTATCCATTGATTTCGTACGCGGCAAACGGTGAAAAGGCAGAATGTTTTCGTCGATTTACACGTTGCGTGAATGGACTCATGGAGCGACGCCATTAAAAGCTTGAATGTTTGACCTTTGTCACGTGCTTAGCAACCTGTTGTTAAGGTGAAATCTCACTCGCGCGAGACCTGCGTACAACCTAGGACTAATAATTATGGACATTCTTGTATTACCATGCATTGTGATTTCAGACAATTTCTAAAATTGATAATGAAGATCCCACTTTATAACAATCTATAGTTTTTGTGAACAATTTAATATTCACAATTCATCTTTAAAGATTCAATCCTGTACGACTACTAACCAAACGCACTGATAATGTTCATATATTATGTTGGCTAATTATGTCAAAATATATTAATCACGATGGTTACAGTGAAATCATTGAATTATTGTATTGGTAATAAATGGGGACAAATGGATTATTCATATTCAGTGACATGCACCAAATACCCAAGTTATTTTTATACAGTTATATATATATTTATGTTTCAAATGGTTGATTAAATATGTCAATTTAACCTAAATGTTTCAAGCAGAAAAAGTAATTTACAAAGCTAGTTCTTTCTTGTGATTATGTCCAGCTCGTTATTAGTTCCAGCGACACTTGTTGACGAGTTCAGAGGCGTCGACATGCATTCTTTCAACATCTTGGATGCGTCACACAAAACTCGACAAGCTTCTGCCATAGCGCGACATTTTGATGACGCAAGGCCCCATAGGACAGTAACAATTATTTAATCACGTATAGTAATTGTGATTTATACAACATTCACTTTCTCCTACATATAGTAGCTTATCTGATGGGTACAAACTGGGCATATCCTGAGATTAATGTCATAATACAGCCACATATCAATTCACTGCTAATGTTCGGGATATTATATTACCTTGGCTAGGGTGTTTTGTTCTGCATGAATTATGATAATGCGATACAAGACAAAATTAGAATACTGAGCTCAGATCATACCACTAAAGGTAAGCCTTTTGTTTTGTGCATTGGACTGGGACTTTGATTGACGCCGTCAAAATGGCCGCACTTTCTAATACCCGATGGATCGGTGCTATTGTTATAGCGTGTGTGATCTGCCCAGTCTTGTGCAGCAATATCCTAATTCTCCCTGGCGCCCCGTTCGGGAATTTCTACATTACTATAACGAGATTTGGAGAACTGCTGGCCACGAGAGGTCATAACGTTACCGTGTTGATAAATGATCTCTACTACCAAAGATTTGCAGGACTGATCAAAGAACAACGAACATTTATGAATTTTGAAAACTATGAATCCGGCTTCAATGAATTCCCCGATGCATACAACCGAGTCACAAAAAGTGCACATATTGCACTAACAATTTCTGAAATACTTCGCATTTTTTATGTTTTGGCAGATGAGACGGAGGCTTTTATTCAAGACAGTAACAGCATAAAACGCTTGAATGCCGCGAACTTTGATCTAATTCTTGCTAATGCCTTTAACCCAGGCTTCGCTCTAATTGTTGATACATTGCGTGTACCGTTCGTCAGTGTCTCCACCATGAGAGCTTTACCGACGATAGACGATTTACTTCATGGTTTGACTTCAAACCCTGCATATGTACCAGCGGTAAAAACAGGATACTCAGATGAGATGACGTTTTCTCAGAGACTGGGCAATACATTTGCATACCTTGCATCGGCTGCAATGTTTGAGTTTCTTTTGCTAAAACCATTCAAAAGTATACAGCAAAGGCATAACATCCGACCAGAGCTTTCATACAGGAGTTTATGTAGAAATTCGGAGTTAGTACTTTTCTGTTCTGATTTTGCATTCGATTATCCCCGCCCTATGATGCCGCATGCTATTTATATTGGTTCATTAACAGCAAGAACCCCAGACCCTCTTAGTCAGGTGAGTTTCTTGAAAATGTTTATTGTTATATATATATATATGAATTTCGATATATTCATGAATGTATTTCTTTTATCGGATATCGGTTAGGTCCACTCGAAAACGGAAACTGCGTAAATTTCGAAGTACTACGTATGATATGTTCTGTGTGAAGAACGGAAATTCCCAAATTTGCAGTCGTTTTACGCCGAACTTGGAGAACTGATACACTAAGTTGCTCTTTTAATACTTTCAGCTGAGAGTTTGTTGTTGTTTTACTTTCAATTTAGTTAGCGTAAATCACGCACAGTGAACTACATACGTGTAACGCTACTGGTTTGATATGATAGATTTCATTTACTTTTTCATATAAACCTGCTTCCGTGGCCCGGTTTAATGACTCGGAAACCATATTTCAAAATAACCAGCTTTAACTTACTAGTTTATGGCAATCGTCCAATGCATGCGACAACTTTATATTTTTTGTTGTGTGCATATATTCGTACTGGTGTCGTATATGCTGTATGGAACTAACTTGCATTATTTTACATCTGTCACCGTAACGCCACAAGTTACAGCGTGCCGTAATTTTGCGGTATTTTAAGGGGTATTTTCATACTACCATATTTGGAAATGCGAATTCCAAATATGGAATGATTACGCCCGTAAGCGTCCTCTAATAATAAAAACAAACATGGCTGCCACCAGGATTTGACCGGACTCCATGCAAAGAAGTTCGCTGATTCTGTTCTAAACCTTTTGAATTTCGGCATTTCCATGATGTATCCTTGAAGGGAAAAGATGTATAATAATTAGGTTATTACGAAGATACCTCAAAGTATGCACGAAGACAGTACTTTGGCAGTATCGACCGACGCGCAGCGGAGGTGGATGTGACAGCGTATTATTATTATCTTCGTAATAACCTTATATTAATTCGATCGTGGCGGAGTGCTTGTCTACCGATTGTGATTATTCATTACATGAACATTTTAGCGGTAAACTATTATTTATTATACATTTATTCGCAGTATCCGAACACAGTATTATATCTGTTATTGCGCCCTCACCGATCACATGTTAGGTTATATTAAACGTTAGGTTATATTAAATAAATATTTTGACGTGGAAGTACTTTGTAGATGACAAGCCTAGAGTAACTAACATATTTAGATTCAGCAAACACGGCATTGCTGCAATAGTTGCGAATCTAAGTTACATTTACAGAAGTGTGGTTTTAGTTAGATTACAAGTCTACTAGATTATTTATTTTATTAAACATGTGTTATTGCGATAGCTGATAGCCTAATTCATGCTGATCGATTTTGTTTTCATGATAGATGATCTAAATTACATATATATCACAGTGTAAACAAAATACTATAAATACTAAGTAGTGAAATGCAATACTTGATTTGATGGCCATGTAATTTTCAGAGAGAAATTTCAGATCTTGGTTGTTTATAAAGATCATGTGCACTCATGGGTTACTGCATTGTTCTGAAATGGTGCGTATCGACCGAGTTTCTTGCGAATGGCAAGTCGGTGGCGGGTAACTAGTAAAATTTCTCTAGTCTGGGATTCCGACCCTGGATCTACTACCTTCTGACAGTCGGGAACGAGTCGGCACGTACCGAAACGTGTGTGTGAGCGGCCGGAACGAGACGCCACGTGCCAACAAAACTCGATCTAGGTCCTCATATAGAGTCGGGCCGAGGATTACTGCCTGGCAGGTCGGTATGAGCCGAAATCACACTCTCGGTTGTGAACTTAAAAGAAAATATATGTAATACTAGTATGAACTAGTATGACTTGTTCCTGAGAAATACCAATATGATTACGTGTTTCTTAGTCGTACTAAATCTAAGCTCGTGACGTTAGTTTTCGGTTGGTGATTTATTGTTAATATTACAAGGTTTCGCATGTCGCATTCAAAGCACAATGTTTTGCTGAGAAAAAATCTGCTCTCGCGAAGTTAGTAGGCAGTTATAGAATGGCAAGCGCTCTGGGTTTTGACCTCGGTGAAAACAAAGGTAGAAGCTCTCAGTTATTGCGATAGCTGATAGCCTAATTCATGCTTATCGATTTTGTTTTCATGATAGATGATCTAAATTACATATATATCACATTGTAAACAAAATACTATAAATACTAAGTAGTGAAATGCAATAATTGATTTGATGGCCATGTAATTTTCAGAGGGAAATTTCAGATCTTGGTTGTTTATAAAGATCATGTGCACTCATGGGTTACTGCATTGTTCTGAAATGGTGCGTATCGACCGAGTTTCTTGCGAATGGCAAGTCGGTGGCGGGTAACTAGTAAAATTTCACTAGTCTGGGATTCCGACCCTGGATCTACTAGGCTTCTGGCAGTCGGGAACGAGTCGGCACGTACCGAAACGTGTGTGTGAGCGGCCGGAACGAGACGCCAAGTGCCAACAAAACTCGATCTAGGTCCTCATATAGAGTCGGGCCGAGATTTACTGCCTGACAGGTCGGTACGAGCCGAAATCACACTCTCGGTGGTGAACTTAAAAGAAGATATATGTAATACTAGTATGAACTGGCGGTCGATGGAAATAGGTGTTGTACGTAGTAATGACAAATAAAGAGATCGACCAATGAGAGCGAGATTTCGGTACGAGCCGAGTGGCTTATTCAACATATGTAAGACAGCTACTAAATATCACACGTTTGATAAAGAAAGAACTTCAATCGTATTGTGCTTGATAAATTCACCTGCAAAATATTGCGTTGATGTTAATTATAGATCAAAATTATGCAGAATGACTTGTTCCTGCGAAATACCAATATGATTACGTGTTTCTCAGTCGTACTAAATCTAAGCTCGTGACGTTACTTTTCGGTTGGTAATTTATTGTTAGTCTTACAGAGTTTCGCATGTCCATTCAAAGCACAATGTTTTGCTGAGAAAAAATCTCCTCTCGTGATGATAATAGGCAGTTATAGAATGGCAAGCGCTCTGGGTTTTGACCTCGGTGAAAACAAAGGTAGAAGCTCTCAGGAAACTGTTCTTTGGGTCTGTGTCTTTCGAGTCTCTCCTGAACAGTACTGAGCATATCTATGCCCACTGAAACGTCTGGACTGGTTCGACAACAAAGAATTGAAATTTTAATAAAATATAAAACTGCACATGTTAGACTTAAAAGCAATGGCCAATTTCTATTTGATGATAGCTACCAGCTATCAGGACAGAAATCGTTTTTTTTTTCGGCACGCGCCGATTCGGTCCTCACCGTTCACATACACGTTAACGCCACTATAGACAAACACACCATTTCCACCAATGCCTTGCAAATTTCATATAAAATACACAAATATGTTGTGAATAATTAAACCATACATTCGTCGTGCATTTATAACACTAAATATGAACACTTCCAACTATAATTTATACCAGAACTGTGACGACCAACCTGTTTAAGGCCATGATACCCAAAAGCAGGACCGTAACGCCCAGCAATCAATCTAATATCCCTTTCCCCGAATAACCGTCGCAAGAGTGGATATCTAGAAGTACGCATAATAAAAGTTGAACGGAAATCGATGTTTTCTCAGAAATTTCCGTTTTTTTTAGGTTGGACCCAATGAAAGGAAATGTAGTTATTCCGCTGACGGTTACGCGACGGTTAGACTTTCGGTTATCTGACGGTTACGCAACAATTAAGCACGATTTTTCTTTCTATCCGATATGTAACCGGAGTCGGAAACACGTGATTCCAAGCAGTGTATCAAAGTGAAGTGCATGTACGCCACATTTTGTCACGTGATATATTGTTTGACCACTGCTCTTATCAAGGACGTCAGGCAAAAGTGTTGGGTCAGTGATACATTCTGTTTTGAAATATTTGTGGAATAATGGAA
Source organism: Saccoglossus kowalevskii (assembly GCF_978046115.1). Taxonomy (NCBI): domain Eukaryota; kingdom Metazoa; phylum Hemichordata; class Enteropneusta; family Harrimaniidae; genus Saccoglossus; species Saccoglossus kowalevskii. The sequence continues at coordinate 20,422,159 of NC_140651.1, forward strand.
ATGTAAGTGTATTAGTTACATGTTCCTTCTTTCACGGGTAACTAGCTAAAATAATAATTAATAATAATATATGTAATAGATATACACACAAACTGTGTCACTATATCTGTATTTAATTTCTTCCCCAATTTGACACGTACGGGGTGAATAGAGAAAGCCGTTAGTTATCAATATTTAACTGCGCCGTCACCGACGGAGAACAATTGCGCGTGCTTCCCCTGCGGGATTGCTTGTGTGTCTGTGTTCCGCTATACAGAAGAAACTCCGCCAAAGGACTATAAAATACTAGTACACGGGGTATGACACACCGCGTACCAGCCTTCTCGTTCGTGAACATTATTTATGGTATTCGTTGAGGACGGTCGAGCACCAAATAACCAAAGCCTCGTTATTTTAGCGTAAAATAGTACATAATTTGTATGTGCTGGTAAAAAAATCGTAATGAAATACAGTAATAAATCAAATTACTCATGTACATACTGAAAAACATTGCTTGATCGATCCTATTGTTCAAGTTATCACACTCTGACGTCGGCGTACAAATATTGTTTAAAATCGCAATTACTCGGGGAGTTGGTTGTAAACAAGATACAATGTATAGATAGCTGGAGTACTGCGACGGTATATCGTTTTTTTTATCGCCGTAAGAATATTTCACCTGTCATCGAAAATATAAATATTTAAATATGCACAAAACGGCCTCTACGCTTCTGGTGACAGCGATACTTCATGAAAAGTGACCGCACAGTAGCGATTATTGAAGTTTCTAGATTGAACAACAAACACTCGATATTGATAGTGAATTATTTTTTCGAATAACTTAAGATTGTGTGTACCTTGTTCTATAAACGGCAAAATACACTATAACTGGAAGAAGAGCATGGTACACGTAAACAACGTTACGAGCGAACACCTATTGGTCAGCTTGAGTCGTGTCATACCCCGTCTATTTATTTTGAAGAGCCGGTTAAAGCGTACCACAATTCGAACGTTTTTAAAAAGCATTGCAGTCTAAACAGGGCGCAAAACCAATACGGTGTGAAAACATGGTACCACAGTTATGCGTGTAGTACTGCTTTTTTTCGTATTGTAATATAATATTACTAATAACTTATTCTAGCCAAGAAGGACAATATTCATGTATTATTTCTAGTATTATATTGCCTGGTATCCATGTATTTATGCTAATTGTAAAACTGCAACCGAGTATGCAAGTAAATCGGCAATGTATTTGCTATATAGCCTTGCATAACTTGTAAACTAGCATTATAATAGTACATGTACTACATAACCGTATATTACTTCTAAATGGGCATTATAGTAGTATATTAATGTGCATTACTTGTAGACGGGCATTGTATTACTACATAACCGCACAATGCTTGTAAAAGAACGTGTATTACCTGCATAACCATGTATCAATTAATTGTATTGGCTAAATAATACTTTATTTATAAATAATACTTTACGCCAAGCGGATTAAATAACAATACTACATTCTTGTACAAAAAGAAAGGAATACAGAATAAGGTACGATTTGATACAAAAGTGATAAAAAAGTTGACATCGTCTCATTTGCCACGTGAGAACAATTTGACGGTAAAAACAGCTCTTGTCTTTACAAATATCTGCTGTATTCATGATTTTAAATAATATGGTTACATTCCAGGGATATCTCATGCACTTCAAAGCAATATATGGCCGCTGAAAAAAAGCTTAAATTTAAACAGCAGATCAGAACGGTTGGTCCAAATTTAAGCCCTTGAAACTAAATAAAATGCTTATCCTTGCTTAAATTTAAGATTTGAAATAAATGCTCGTCCATGTTTGAATTTAAGCTACATAATAATTATATAAATATATTAGTTTAAATGCTTAAATTTAAACATTCAAACAAACAAAAATCAACTCATAGAAGCTCAATAGCAAGCCTTACAATGGTCACATTTGCAATATTTCTATGTTCTAATGTTTAAATTTAAGCATTGCTCAAGAACAATGTTAATTGTTTGGGGAAAGATTCCTGTTGATAATCTTAACTAACAGAATATATTTTCAACAAAACAAATAAAATAAATAATATAAATAATTAAGATAGAAAACCTAACTAATAAAAACAACACAACATAAGAAGTTAACAAATCAAATGAAAAATTCGATTGAACATCTAAGGGGAGATTTATTATGTGTAATTATTAAAACGTTCTATGCACCAAATTTAATTAAACTTTGTTAGCGTCCCCTGAGAATTTTGTAAACAGCTACATCAATTATGTGATTCTTATATTGTTATAATTTAAATATATGAATCAGTTATCATTGGAAGCTCTAACTTCCACTTAAAAATTGTCAATCTATTCTCCGACTTTTGTTTATTAGTTACACCCATAGCAATGACAAACCAAGTAAAACAAGTATATTTTTCACTTTATGTGAAGAGATTTGATTGCTGTGATGAGTCGTATTAGTTTATCTTTCGTTTCATCAAATAGACTTATATCACAGTGTCAAACGTTTCCTAATACAACATGAAACAGAACAAAATATAATCGTTAATGAACAGTATATTTATACGGCAGTTTATTTGTGTTCATTACCCATTCATTCGATGGGTAGTGTATTATATGCCATAAAATATAAATGACACATGGAATGGCTTCACATTAAATAACATGATACAAACCACGACATGTTTCACCGTCCCACTCTTTCGATTTGTAGCTGAATATATGTCACAGAAACACGAATAACACATAGAATGGCTTCACATTAAAGGACAATATATTCACTTGAATGAAGCATTGAATGGTTTCACATTAATTGAAATGACAAAAACTACAGCAAAACTCATCGTCCCACTATTTTGATGTACAGTTGAATATATATAAATTACGCATAGAATGACTTCACATTAATTGATGGCATGACATTAACCACTACATGGTTCACCATTTCTCTCTTTTGATGGGTAGATGAATATACGCCGTAGCAACATAATGGACGCACAGAACGGCTTCAAATTTAAATAACATTACATGACATGGTTCACCGTCCAACTCGTTCGATGGATAGTTGAATATATGCCATAACCGGTAAATGACGCATGGAATAGCGTCACATTACACGAAATGACATGAACCACGACATGATTCACCGTTGCACTTATTTGATGAACAGTTGAATATGATCAGTCACCAATGCGCTTTTGGTAGAAATTTGACGCTTGGCAAAACTCTGCAGAAAACCTTCATAGACTGAGGAAATCTTTCCTCTTTATCTTTTTCACCTGTGTTAGAAACTTGTTTTTATCAGATGTTTTTTTATTCATGATTATTTTTGGGAGACATCAGGGGATTGTGTTGTCACTTCAACTCAGGACACGCTATGCACGGATGGTCCATGTTCGATAAATTGCACAAAAACATGCAGATCACAAGATTATATCTCCAAAATACAGCCTCCTTTCAAACATACTGAACAAAAGAAATTAAATGAATTGCTTTGCACAAGAAATTGAACGTAATTCAAAACAGATCAAAGTAAAACGACATAGCCAAAATGGTTGCCGAAATCCACAACAAACTAATTTTGGAGAAACAGCTGTGTAGAAGTAATAAATGCTGAGCAGGTACATATTTTTAGTCAATAGAATAGTAAATAGGGATTTAAGGATGACTTCATTTTGTTGGGACCAAGTCTTTAGATTGACAATTTTGAATTGGTGCTAGTCCTTTGGCCTGGCAGTTGTTTTTTTGGCACGTACGAGGTTGCTTAATTGTGAAGGACAATCTTATTGAGATTTATTCGATACTAAAATATTGAATGGTGCAAGGTGTATTGAAGTATGACTGAGTATAGTAAAATATGCTCACAAAACACTGAGATTTAAGGATTTAATTCAATCCCTTTTTAAATAGTATGACACTATTGCATATATACTTCTTGCATGTAGACTTTTTGATGAGAATTAGCTATGGATACGGGTTGGTTACAAGAAACACACTTTATTTAAGAAAAAGGACAGCCATACCAAGTATGAATTACGTATTAAGTATGAATTTAAACTAAATTTGTTCACACACAGTTGAGATTCGATTCTGGAATGGTGAAAATATGTGATTTTAATGCACTGTGGGACATAACATGGATGCCATTCAGCCACCTTGATTAGAATCATGAAATAAATATGTGTGCATATGTCTGATATAATGTAAGAAGTTTGAACCAGTTATGTATATGATGTGATACATATGTATGAATGAACACACAGTTGGGTGCATGCCAATTCATGAGTCCCTTATTTTGAACTGCATACAACCTAGGACTAATAATTATGGACATTCTTGTATTACCATGCATTGTGATTTCAGACAATTTCTAAAATTGATAATGAAGATCCCACTTTATAAGAATCTATAGTTTTTGTGAACAATTTAATATTCACAATTCATCTTTAAAGATTCAATCCTGTACGACTACTAACCAAACGCACTGATAATGTTCATATATTCTGTTGGCTAATTATGTCAAAATATATTAATCACGATGGTTACAGTGAAATCATTGAATTATTGTATTGGTAATAAATGGGGTCAAATGGATTATTCATATACAGCGACATGCACCAGTTATTTTTATACAGTTATATATATTTATGTTTCAAATGGTTGATTAAATATGTGAATTTAACCTAAATGTTTCAAGCAGAAAAAGTAATTTACAAAGATAGTTCTTTCTTGTGATTATGTCCAGCTCGTTGTTAGTTCCAGCGACACTTGTTGACGAGTTCAGAGGCGTCGACATGCATTCTTTCAACATCTTGGATGCGTCACACAAAACTCGACAAGCTTCTGCCATAGCGCGACATTTTGATGACGCAAGGCCCCATAGGACAGTAACAATTATTTAATCACGTATAGTAATTGTAATTTGGACAACATTCACTTTCTCCTACATATAGTAGCTTATCTGATGGGTACAAACTGGGCATATCCTGAGATTAATGTCATAATACAGCCACATATCAATTCACTACTAATGTTCGGGATATTATATTACCTTGGCTAGGGTGTTTTGTTCTGCATGAATTATGATAATGCGACACAAGACAAAATTAGAATAGTGAGCTCAGATCATACCACTAAAGGTAAGCCTTTTGTTTTGTGCATTGGACTGGGACTTTGATTGACGCCGTCAAAATGGCCGCACTTTCTAATACCAGATGGATCGGTGCTTTTGTTATAGCGTGTGTGATCTGCCCAGTCTTGTGCAGCAATATCCTAATTCTCCCTGGCGCCCCGTTCGGGAATTTCTACATTACTATATCGAGATTTGGAGAACTGCTGGCCATGAGAGGTCATAACGTTACCGTGTTGATAAATGATCTCTACTACCAAAGATTTGCAGGACTGATCAAAGAACAACGAACATTTATGAATTTTGAAGACTATGAATCCGGCTTCAATGAATTCCCCGATGCATACAACCGAGTCACAAAAAGTGCACATATTGCACTAACAATTTCTGAAATACTTCGCATTTTTGATGTTTTGGCAGATGAGACGGAGGCTTTTATTCAAGACAGTAACAGCATAAAACGCTTGAATGCCGCGAACTTTGATCTAATTCTTGCTAATGCCTTTAACCCAGGCTTCGCTCTAATTGTTGATACATGGCGTGTACCGTTCATCAGTGTTTCCACCATGAGAGCTTTACCGATGATAGACGATTTACTTCATGGTTTGCCTTCAAACCCTGCATATGTACCAGCGGTAAAAACAGGATACTCAGATGAGATGACGTTTCCTCAGAGACTGGGCAATACATTTGCATACCTTGCATCGGCTGCAATGTTTGAGTTTCTTTTGCTAAAACCATTCAAAAGTATACAGCAAAGGCATAACATCCGACCAGAGCTTTCATACAGGAGTTTATGTAGAAATTCGGAGTTAGTACTTTTCTGTTCTGATTTTGCATTCGATTATCCCCGCCCTATGATGCCGCATGCTATTTATATTGGTTCATTAACAGCAAGAACCCCAGACCCTCTTAGTCAGGTGAGTTTCTTGAAAATGTTTATTGTTATATATATATATATATATATATGAATTTCGATATATTCATGAATGTATTTCTTTTATCGGATATCGGTTAGGTCCACTCGAAAACGGAAACTGCGTAAATTTCGAAGTGCTACGTATGATATGTTCTGTGTGAAGAACGGAAATTCCCAAATTTGCAGTCGTTTTACGCCGAACTTGGAGAACTGATACACTAAGTTGCTCTTTTAATACTTTCAGCTGAGAGTTTGTTGTTGTTTTACTTTCAATTTAGTTAGCGTAAATCACGCACAGTGAACTACATAGGTGTAACGCTACTGGTTTGATATGATAGATTTCATTTACTTTTTCATATAAACCTGCTTCCGAGGCCCGGTTTAATGACTCGGAAACCACATTTCAAAATAACCAGCTTTAACTTACTAGTTTATGGCAATCGTCCAATGCATGCGACAACTTTATATTTTTTGTTGTGTGCATATATTCGTACTGGTGTCGTATATGCTGTATAGAACTAACTTGCATTATTTTACATCTGTCACCGTAACGCCACAAGTTACAGCGTGCCGTAATTTTGCGGTATTTTACGGGGTATTTTCATACTACCATATTTGGAAATGCGAATTCCAAATATGGAATGATTAAGCCCGTAAGCGTCCTCTAATAATAAAAACAAACATGGCTGCCACCAGGATTTGACCGGACTCCATGCAAAGAAGTACGCTGATTCTGTTCTAAACCTTTTGAATTTCGGCATTTCCATGATGTATCCTTGAAGGGAAAAGATGTATAATAATTAGGTTATTACGAAGATATGCACGAAGACAGTACTTCGGCAGTATCGACCGACGCGCAGCGGAGGTCGATGTGACAGCGTATTAATATTATCTTCGTAATAACCTTATATTAATTAGATCGTGGCGGAGTGCTTGTCTACCGATTGTGATTATTCATTACATGAACATTTTAGCAGTAAACTATTATTTATTATACATTTATTCGCAGTATCCGAACACAGTATTATATCTGTTATTGCGCCCTCGCCGATCACATGTTAGGTTATATTAAACGCTAGGTTATATTAAATAAATATTTTGACGTGGAAGTACTTTGTGGATGACAAGCCTAGAGTAACTAACATATTTAGATTCAGCAAACACGGCATTGCTGCAATAGTTGCGACTCTAAGTTACTTTTACAGAAGTGTGGTTTTAGTTAGATTACAAGTCTAATAGATTATTTATTTTATTAAACATGTGTTATTGCGATAGCTGATAGCCTAATTCATGCTGATCGATTTTGTTTTCATGATAGATGATCTAAATCACATATATATCACAGTGTAAACAAAATACTAAGTAGTGAAATGCAATACTTGATTTGATGGCCATGTAATTTTCAGAGAGAAATTTCAGATCTTGGTTGTTTATAAAGATCATGTGCACTCATGGGTTACTGCATTGTTCTGAAATGGTGCGTACCGACCGAGTTTCTTGCGAATGACAAGTCGGTGGCGGGTAACTAGTAAAATGTCACTAGTCTGGGATTCCGACCCTGGATCTACTACCTTCTGACAGTCGGGAACGTGTCGGCACGTACCGAAATGTGTGTGTGAGCGGCCGGAACGAGACGCCACGTGCCAACAAAAATCGATCTAGTTCCTCATATGAAGTCGGGCCGAGATTTACTGCCTGACAGGTCGGTACGAGCCGAAATCACACTCTCGGTGGTGACTTAAAAGAAAATATATGTAATACTAGTGTCACAGGTCTCACTGGCGGTGGGGGCCGGAACAGTGAATTGCGTATTTTGAGTGCAGTGTTTACGCAATTTACGGAAAGACACACACACACAAGAGTTCGAGTAATTGTGGTTGCTGATAATAATCCCGGATCTTTATTTTCATTTAGCCTAAGTAACAACAGATCATAGAGAGGTGAAAGGTCACACCTTTCAATAGGGATGCATAACTTTGTCATACATGAAAATTTCTAACAAAAGTTAGCAAAAATGACTCTATGCGCGTTTACCTATAACTCATATCAAATTTAAAATCTTGAGTAAATAATATTAAGAAACAATTAATTCTAACAAAACCATACAGGCATAATGCCAAGGTGCTCATGTTTCAAACAAGATATTAATTAAATAAGGATGGCAATATTAAATGATAGGATTACGATGGATATTTTGAGTCAATACAAAAATCTTACCTAAGTAACAACAGATCATAGAGAGATGAAAGGTCACACAAGCAAGACAGTGCAATTGACCTGTGAGGGCGCTAATCCGAAATAGTTAGGCAAATACCCTGTTAATGAATACACAAGGTTTCTGGATATAAACAAACTCAATTAGTGTTAACAAAGGGGGGATATATTTGAGGTTCAAAGAACCTGGGTCACATCCTCCCCTGTTTTGAAGAAAAAACGACATCCTTGTCGTTCCAACAACCCAATGCAATATCTGATAACTAAAAAATAAATAAATTAAAAAATAACATCCACTACTGGCGCTAGTCATGCAGGTCAACAGGGTGTAAAACCAAAATATCCCCAAGGTGTGTCCTTTATCAACTCACACTCTTCTTCAGTCTTCAGTGCACTACTTCCCACATCACAATCCTTTATCTTCTTTCCATACCAATATCTTCGTCTTCGCACCACATCTTCTCTTTCATCAATTCAGTGAATTGATTGAGCACACGGTAATTAATGCCTGACTTACAGATAAAATTATCCTAACCAGTGTTCACAGAAAGAACATGGAATGATGACAAAACTTACTGTGACACCAGGAAAGTCCCTCAACCACAAATTTATATCAAGGTACAATTAACTACAATTCATCATAACAGACGTGACCATGAAACATAATGGTACACTGTTCCAAGAACCAAACTAGTCTCAAATCAACACAACTTCAACGGTATAAAAGAACACTTCCTCAACAAGGCTAATAAGACGAGCCAAATACCTTTTTACGCAACCAAACTAGAACTTTTACAACGTTTAAGTAGTTCGCAAACTAGAGCCATGCTATAATAAACAAGTCGGTCAGGGACTCTTCTGTCTCTACTAGGGTAACGTCTAGATTCAGTAACTTGTGGAGTTACGGGTTCACTTTTATCACTAACCAAATATTTTGGTGGGGGGACAGGTTCATGTATAGCCTCGTCAATATTAACTGAGGTATCAGGCAAAGAATTTAATGAAGTATCAGGAGGACATATTATATCTGTTGAGTTTTCTAAGATGGGTTCCCAAGTTACAGACTCACAGGCCGACTCATCAGAATGCTCAGGACAAGAAACATCACAACTATTAAGACTTTTATCTGCAGTTTCAAGTAACTGCCCAACATCAGAAACAGAATCTCTAAACTCAGCTGGCGCCATAATTGGAACATCAAGTGAATTACTGGATAAATCCAAACCAGATATATCTTTTGGAATGCCAGGATCACTTAAAGAATCATTAAGAAAGTACTGAACGGCAAAACAATCATCAGAATCACTATCACAAGTATCTATTTCATTGCAACTATTGTCGTCATCAAAAGCAACTCTATCTACACAATTTTCCTCATCTGCACTGAGAAAAGTGCAGGGCTACAACAGGTTTCTGTGTACAGTACGTATTCTCTCCCCTTCTTCACACTTGATAACATACACTGGAAGATTTGGTTTTTTTGAGACAACTACATACGGCACAGCTTCCCATTTATCATGTAGTTTGTGTCTACCTATCACTGGGGTCTTGTCTTGGAAAAGAACTCTATCTCCAGGTTGAAGCTCCAACAAAGTATTGTTTGACTTTTTATCATAATTGGTCTTTTGTTTGCTCCTCGACAAATCAGCCTGAGCAATTGCCTCGGCATATGATGACTTCAATCTACGGCGAAGGTTGTCAGTATACTCAGAGTAGTCTACTTCATTACCTATAGACTCATCCTCACAAATACCAAAAGCTAAATCAATAGGAAGGCGAGGTGCCCGAACAAACATGAGAAAATAAGGAGTATAGCCAGTTGAGTCATGGCGTGTGCAGTTGTATGCATGTGTCATGGTTCCCAAGTACTCCTTCCAGTCTAGTTTCTGGGATGGATCTAGAGTACCAAGCATGTTCATCAATGTATGGTTGAAGCGTTCTGTCATTCCATTTCCCTGGGGATGATAGGGTGAGTTTCTGCTTTTCTGTACTCCTGTAAGTGTACACAGCTCATTCACCAAAGCACTCTCGAAGTTCCTACCATGGTCAGCATGCAGTCTCTTAGGGATACCAAAATTACAAAAGAAGTTATTCCACAACGTCTTTACCACAGTGCTTGCTTTTTGGTCTTTTGTTGCATATGCCTGGGCATATCTGGAAAAGTGATCAGTAACAACCAACACGTTTTCATAACCACCTTTTGAGCGTTCCAGTGATAAATAGTCGATGCAGACCAGTTCAAGCGGTTCTGTCGTGCGGATATTTACCATCGGTACTCTGGTTGTAGCAGTGGGTGACTTTCTCAGACCACATCTCTTACAGGATTTGCACCATTGCTTCACAAAAGACTGCGTCATGGGCCAATAAAATCGTGATCTAACTAAATCCATGGTTCTATCAAACCCAAAATGACCATTGGCATTATGAAGACTTGTTAGAGCATCACTTCTAAGCTTCTGTGGTAGGACTAACTGCTGTATCTCACCACGTTCATTACCTTGGGTTGACCTAAACAGCACACCATTCCTCACTGATAACCTCTCCCACTTGCCTGGCAATGACTGACTACCACTCTCAGGGTTGACACTGGTGCAAGGCAGGAGATTAGGCTCTGAGAAATTGTTCATTCTTTGCTGAATTACTGTGCTAACTGCTCTCAAGGTCTCTTCAACGTCTTCTCTTGGCATCCTTGACAAACCATCAGCATTAGCATTGCTTTTGCCTGGGCGGTATATAATATCAAAGTCAAACATGGCTAACTGTGATATCCATCGCTGGCCAGTAGCATCTAATCTAGCTGTGGTCTTTGCATATACCAGAGGATTGTTGTCAGTCTGAACTGTGAATCTGTTCCCATAGAGGTAATCTCTAAGTTTATCAGTCACTGCCCACTTCAAACACAAGAACTCAAGCTTATGAGCTGGATACCGTGTCTCAGAGGGGGTTAGTCCGCGGCTTGCAAAGGCTATAACACGTTCTGTTCCATCTTGCACCTGTACCAAAACTGCACCAAGACCATCTATGGAGGCATCTGTTTGCAGTATAAATGGAAAGGAAAAGTCGGGATAACCAAGAACTGGCGCAGTTGTGAGCTTTTCTTTCAGTAACAGGAAAGCTGACTCGCATTCACTTGTCCACTCATATGGAGGCTGACTTTTGCTTGGTCCCATCTTACCTTTCTTCATGCGTGCATCTCCAGATGTCAATCTATTCAATGGTGCTGCTATCTTGGAGTAACCCTTCACATACTTCCTATAATAGCCGGTGAATCCTAAAAACTGGAGTAATTCTTTCCTATTAGTAGGTTTTTTCCAGTTTCTCACTTTTTCTATTTTCGCAGGATCTGTGTGCACACCATCAGCTGATACTATGTGACCAAGATATGATACTTCCTTACGCAGGAAATTACATTGCTTTGGCTTCAACTTCAAACCATGCTGTCTTAAACGGTCAAACACTAACTGTAGCCTGGTTAAATGTTCATCAAAGGTTTCTGAGAATACAATTATGTCATCCAAATATATGAGTAGAGTTTCAAAGTTATGATCACCCAAACAACACATCATTAGACGGGAAAAAGATGCAGGTGCATTTTGAAGTCCGAACGGCATACGGTTTGCCTCAAACAGGCCCATTGGAGTAGTGAATGCAGTCTTATGCCGATCCTTCTCAGCCACTTCAACCTGCCAATAACCAGATGTAAGATCCAGTGATGAAAAAAAACTTGGACTTGCCCAATGCCTCCAGTGCTTCCTCCATCCTGGGTAAGGGGTATGCATCACGAACTGAGCGAGCATTCAACTGTCGATAGTCAATGCATATACGTAGGCTGCCATCTTTCTTGCGGACGATAACAATGGGAGACGCATAGGGTGAGTTGCTAGGGCGAATGGCACCAGCTGCTTCCATGTCCTGGATGTGTTTCCGAACATCTTGATACTGTGATGGTGGGATTCTTCTATGTGGCAGTCGGAAGGGTCTCTCATCCACCAAGGGGATCTCGTGCTGCACTGTTGACGTACAACCCAAATCAAAAGAATGTTGAGAAAACACATCAGAGTTACTATCAATCAATTCTTTTAGTTTTCTAAGCTGAGAGGGGTTGGTGACAGTAGCTTCACTCAAATCCAACCCTGGTACACCCTGTTGTATTGAACTCTGGGATGATACAGGTCTGTGTGGGTCCTGGGGTCGCTTGCGATGCCAATTGTGAGTACCATGGTTCGTACTGTTGCGCTGCTTGGACCTGCTCCTCTCATGTACCAAAATAGACACTAGAATCCTAGAAGGTTCAACTAGGTCTCTTTCCTGATCATGTTTCACATGTACACCAATGTACAAATCAGCCAGAGTTGTGTTGCGATGGATCTTCACAGGCTTTGTGGACAAATTACACACCCGAACCAGGACTTGACCATCTTTAACTGTGCTCAAGCTCCGACCAGTTACTAAATCATTTAGATCAAATGCATCCCTTGCCCCTTCAACCAGAACTGTATATGGCTGATGGCCACCTTTGCGTGGTGCACGACAAGAAATATGTGCTTCAGTTCCAGGTTGAATAGTATAAGGACGACGCCCATTATACTTGGCAGGCCCAATTCGACTATCTCTACCACCAAGTTCAGCAGATCCTGTCTCTTTATATGCACCATACCAGACTTCAGACTCCTCCTTCACCTTAGTCAAGTAACATCTACCTAAAGAATTTCTGAAATGTGTGCGACTTGCCCTAATTACATTTGTACCTACAAGAAGAGGAACGTTTCTCCTGTAATCAGTATCCTTTACAACAAAAGCAGGCACCCTACTGAAAGACTGACCAAGAAACTCAAGACTGAGAGAAATAACACCTAAATATGGAACTACCTCAGCTGACGCTCCTTCAATAACAACACTACTGGGTTTCAATGTTTGATGACAAAGTTCTGGATGCTGAAAGACAAAGGACTCAGTTATTGAAGTAATTTGGGACCCAGTATCAATCAGGGCGCAACAAGAAACACCATCAACAACAACAATGTCTTCATTTGGTGGACCAATTAACTGTGAGTCAACTTTCACCGAAGTATCAGTCGTAGTAGACTCACTTTCCGGTTCAAGCTGCAAGTTAGACTGGTGCACACAGGAATTCACAGTAGTTTTCTTACCAGGGCTACCTTTAATGTGGCCACACGTGACATGCCTCCAGCCACGGGTTCTAGTTGTTTAAAGGATTTTGTTTTTCAGCACCATCTTCTATGTCAGCAAAGCAGCCAGTACTGATGTGGCCTTCTTTCCCACATTTGAAACAAACAACTGGGCCATTATTTTGGCGACGTTGACGGTTACCATAAAAAGGTTGACGATTATTACCAGGACGTGGTATATTGTTCAGTCTGGACGTCATTGCATCAATTCTCTGCTCCATACTTTGCATCTTGTTTGCTTGCTCTGCTTGACCACTTGCAATCTGCTTCACTAACTCAGTTAACTCAGCAATTTCAGATTTTGAGCCATCTTTCTTACTCTTGTCAGTTTTCACAGTAGTAGTATTACCAGTGCTGGGAATAACTGCTAGATGACTTTGGGCTTTGCCTGGTTTAGGTGGTACAACAGTTCTTTTTTTCTCATGGGCGAGGCGTCTCAGCTGCTCTTGCACATCCCTGAAACTCATACACCATGGTTACATTGGGTATAATTTGTTATATATCGCCTCATCATGCAAACCTCTCATTAGCTGGTGGGTAAGACGGTAGTCACGGTCATGCATTGGGCGGCCACCATTCTGTCTCTCCTCGATTGAACGCAGCACTGCTTCTAAAGCTATGGCATAAGAACAAGCTTGTTCATTGGGGCGTTGGGAACGGGTGTAAAAATCAGCCATGGTATCCAGGGTACACTGAGCATCACCATATTCGGCAAGCAACTCAGCAAAAGCTCTGTTAGGGTCTGTTCATCAGCATGCAAGTTCAATATCAACTTTCTGGCCTCTCCACCCAAATTGCGGACAATGGTCATGAATTGCATATGTTCTGGCATTGCTCCAGCATTCAACATATACTGAGCATCTCGTATCCAGTCTTCAACCGAAATCTTGGAATCTGGACCACCAGTAAACAAAGGTATATTACGGATCTGGTGCGATGACATCATACTGAAATGGTGCCGTTCAGGCGCATGCTGGGTAACAGAGTGCTGTACAGATGGGGTTTGGTATGATGGAGTACCATAATTAGGCTGACCACTAGGAATTACTTGGGGCTGACTCATACCATTATTGACATTGCCATATGACATGCCCACTTGAGGATCACTTAACATAAGACCTATGAGGCACACCACTGGAGACTACTACACAGGTTGGGTTTGACATACCACTTACTGCAGTCATTCTTGGTAGACCACTCCAAGTAGCAACTGGTGTATTTAGATTACCGTTAATGTACAGGGATGCAGGGGTATGCGGTGGTGTAGCTGTAGTCATGTAGTTATTTTTCTGTGATGAATTGGTAACTGTCGGAATGGCTGGAGGTTGACGTGTAGGTACTGCACCAGGGTGAGGTTGATTAATGTTTACCTTTGAACTGGCTCCATGTGGAGTGTGTGGTGTTTGCATACCTGTAGTACCTGATCCGCTCCCAGACTCAAGAGATGATGGTAAGTATAAAACAGATTTAGAGTCAGTAGCCATAGCAACAAAGAATAAAACCAAACAAAGAATGCAGACCAGAAAAAAACAATACAACTGCAACACTAACTACCCTATAGTGAGAAGAAAGAAGAAGAACTGTTATTAATATTGTGTCAATATTAACAACAGCAATATCTCCAATATAACCACAAACAGTGCAATGTCCTGCAAATACTGACAGCAAATTAACAAGGCAAGAAAATACTAGAAAGCAGAATTTCCAGTATGCTGAAATTACAAACAGTGGATATACAACATCACACAAGAAATTTGCATAAATTGAAATTACATATATGGTATGAGCGCAAAACTACTATGCTACAAATACCACAATAGAGAATGATGGAAAATTGCAAACTCAGTGACAGTGAAACTACGCTAAAATTGTACAAAATACACAGTATACCTAGACTAGTGATGGCATGGGCCTACAGAATATAAGCCTACAGAATAAAACAAACAAAAGCAACACTGCAATACTTAATTTCAGGTGCAAAAACTATTTTCAAAAAAAAAAAAAAATCTAGTTGCTAAAAAATGGATCTAGCACGAATAATTAAATTTTTTTTTAAAAACATTGCTACGCATTGACACTAATGCACAAATCACACACAAGCAAATGTTTCATAAGATATCAAGTACACAAATGCCTGCAAGAAAAAGTTGCACACAGCTATATCAATTGCATTAAATTATGCATCAATCAGTACATAAATAATCTATGCAAAAAAAATACAGCATATCAGTCACATCAATCATGAATAAAATTATTAGGCACTTATTAAGAGTTCAATAATAATAAAAGTTCAGTCTTCAACTATTCAATTATTTCAAATGCAGAAATGTTCAAAAATGGCAATGACTGGTCACCTCACAGCTGGCAGTTCACAACAGCAGACAGCAATGGAAAACGCGTTTGTCTTCAGTCACAACACAGGGATCAATATAAACAAGAAACCAGTACCATAGCCTCTCCAAGATAATCAGGAAATCACAATCACGTCAGGGTCACCATTTGTCACAGGTCTCACTGGCGGTGGGGGCCGGAACAGTGAATTGCGTATTTTGAGTGCAGTGTTTACGCAATTTACGGAAAAACACACACACAAGAGTTCGAGTAATTGTGGTTGCTGATAATAATCCCGGATCTTTATTTTCATTTAGCCTAAGTAACAACAGATCATAGAGAGGTGAAAGGTCACACCTTTCAATAGGGATGCATAACTTTGTCATACATGAAAATTTCTAACAAAAGTTAGCAAAAATGACTCTATGCGCATTTACCTATAACTCATATCAAATTTAAAATCCTGAGTAAATAATATTAAGAAACAATCAATCCTAACAAAACTATACAGGCATAATGCCAAGGTGCTCATGTTTCAAACAAGATATTAATTAAATAAGGATGGCAATATTAAATGATAGGATTACGATGGATATTTTGAGTCAATACAAAAATCTTACCTAAGTAACAACAGATCATAGAGAGGTGAAAAGTCACACAAGCAAGACAGTGCAATTGACCTGTGAGGGCGCTAATCCGAAATAGTTAGGCAAATGCCCTGTTAATGAATACACAAGGTTTCTGGATATAAATTAGTGTTAACAAAGGGGGGATATATTTGAGGTTCAAAGAATCTGGGTCACACTAGTATGAACTGGCGGTCAATGTAAATAGGTGTTGTCCGTAGTAATGACAAATTGTTGATGTTAATTATAGATCAAAATTATGCAGAATGACTTGTTCCTGCGAAATACCAATATGATTACGTGTTTCTCAGTCGTACTAAATCTAAGCTCGTGACGTTATTTTTCGGTTGGTGATTTATTGTTAGTCTTACAGAGTTTCGCATGTCCATTCAAAGCACAATGTTTTGCTGAGAAAAAATCTGCTCTCGTGATGATAGTAGGCAGTTATAGAATGGCAAGCGCTCTGGGTTTTGACCTCGGTGAAAACAAAGGTAGAAGCTCTCAGGAAACTGTTCTTTGGGTCTGTGTCTTTCGAGTCTCTCCTGAACAGTACTGAGCATATCTATGCCCACTGAAACGTCTGGACTGGTTGACAACAAAGAATTGAAATTTTACTAAAAAAATAAAACTGCACATGTTAGACTTAAAAGCAATGGCCAATTTCTATTTGATGATAGCTACCAGCTATCAGGACAGAAATCGTTTTTTTTTTCGGCACGCGCCGATTCGGTCCTCACCGTTCACATACGCGTTAACGCCACTATAGACAAACACACCATTTTCACCAATGCCTTGCAAATTTCATATAAAATACACAAATATGTTGTGAATAATTAAACCATACATTCGTCGTGCATTTATAACACTAAATATGAACACTTCCAACTATAATTTATACCAGAACTGTGACGACCAACCTGTTTAGGGCCATGATACCCAAAAGCAGGACCGCAACGCCCAGTAATCAATCTAATATCCCTTTCCCCAAATAACCGTCACAAGAGTGGATATTTAGAAGTACGCATAATAAAAGTTGAACGGAAATCGATGTTTTATCAGAAATTTCCGTTTTTTTTAGGTTGGACCCAATGAAAGGAAATGTAGTTATTCCGCTGACGGTTACGCGACGGTTGACTTCCGGTTATCTGACGGTTACGCGACAATTAAGCACGATTTTTCTTTCTATCCGATATGTAACCGGAGTCGGAAACACGTGATTCCAAGCAGTGTATCAAAGTGAACACGTACACCACATGTACATGCATGTACACCACATTTTGTCACGTGATATATTGTTTGACCACTGCTCTTATCAAGGACGTCAGGCAAAAGTGTTGGGTCAGTGATACATTCTGTTTTGAAATATTTGTGGAATAATGGAAATGTAAGTGTATTAGTTACATGTTCCTGCTTTCACGGGTAACTAGCTAAAATAATAATTAATAATAATATACGTAATAGATATACACACAAACTGTGTCACTATATCTGTATTTAATTTCTTCCCCAATTTGACACGTACGGGGTGAATAGAGAAAGCCGTTAGTTATCAATATTTAACAGCGCCGTCACCGACGGAGAACAATTGCGCGTGCTTCCCCTGCGGGATTGCTTGTGTGTCTGTGTTCCGCTATACAGAAGAAACTCCGCCAAAGGACTATAAAATACTAGTACACGGGGTATGACACACCGCGTACCAGCCTTCTCGTTCGTGAACATTATTTATGGTATTCGTTGAGGACGGTCGAGCACCAAATAACCAAAGCCTCGTTATTTTAGCGTAAAATAGTACATAATTTGTATGTGCTGGTAAAAAAATCGTAGTGAAATACAGTAATAAATCAAATTACTCATGTACATACTGAAAAACATTGCTTGATCGATCCTATTGTTCAAGTTATCACACTCTGACGTCGGCGTACAAATATTGTTTAAAATCGCAATTACTCGGGGAGTTGCTTGTAAACAAGATACAATGTATAGATAGCTGCAGTACTGCGACGGTATATCGTTTTTTTATCGCCGTAAGAATATTTCACCTGTCATCGAAAATATAAATATTTAACTATGCACAAAACGGCCTCTACGCTTCTGGTGACAGCGATACTTCATGAAAAGTGACCTCACTGTAGCGATTATTGAAGTTTCTAGATTGAACAACAAACACTCGATATTGATAGTGAATTACGTTTTCGAATAACTTAAGATTGTGTGTACCTTGTTCTATAAACGGCAAAATACACTATAACACGAAGAAGAGCATGGTACACGTAAACAACGTTACGAGCGAACACCTACTGGTCAGCTTGAGTCGTGTCATACCCCGTCTATTTATTTTGAAGAGCCGGTTAAAGCGTACTACAATTCAAACGTTTTTAAAAAGCATTGCAGTCTAAACTGGGCGCAAAACCAATACGGAGTGAAAACATGGTACCAGAGTTATGCGTGTAGTACTGCTTTTTTCGTATTGTAATATAATATTACTAATAACTTATTCTAGCCAAGAAGGACAATATTCATGTATTATTTCTAGTATTATATTGCCTGGTATCCATGTATTTATGCTGATTGTAAAAATGCAACCGAGTATGCAAGTAAATCGGCAATGTATTTGCTATATAGCCTTGCATAACTTGTAAACTAGCATTATAATAGTACTATAAATGTACTATTACTACATAACCGCACAATGCTTGTAAAAGAACGTGTATTACCTGCATAACCATGTATCAATTAATTGTATTGGCTAAATAATACTTTATTTATAAATAATACTTTACGCCAAGCGGATTAAATAAAAATACTACATTCTTGTACAAAAAGAAAGGAATACAGAATAAGGTACAATTTGATACAAAAGTGATAAAAAAGTTGACAAACCTGCTTCACAAAACTTGAGAACGATTGGAAGCTAATACATTTAATTTGCATACTTGCCACATCAAATATATTTATATGTTACGTGAACAGGTGTAAGTGCTTCAAAACGATGTACCGAATTGTTGTCTTTTTAGGAATGGACCGAATTCGTCGAATCGGCTGTAGAAGGAATTGTAGTATTTACACTGGGTTCACAGGCTAACATCGGCGAAGACTTGGAAAAAGCAACAAAGTTTGTTAAAGCGTTTGCCAGATTGCCGCAAAAAGTTATTATGAAATACGAAGGGAATCCACCAAATGGCCTTGGCGAGAACACCAAACTTAGCAGTTGGATTCCACAAAATGATCTTCTAGGTAATAAATAGACAATATCACTTTATTAGTTTAGCAGTTTTTATTTCTTCAAACCAACACAGGAATCAAAATTTGCGTATTCAAGGGACGTTTAAATGCCACAGAGTAATCTATTCCAACATATATTTATTTGTATGTTGATGTAAAATCACAGATACATATATGCTTCGCTGTAACATTGGTAAAGGTTGTGTGATCATTTCACATATATTCAATATTGAGACTAAGAACAGGTAACACGTAGATATATCGTCTAACGACTATTCGTTATTGAATTCATTACATAGAATATATGCAATATGCAGAACATATCAAGGTGATATATTCTATACATATTCAAAATTATCAGCTAGCCATTTATAGATTGATCAAACATCATTATGATTGCTCTGACTTACCCCATCTGTTCAATAGCTCACCCAAATACCAAAGCATTTATAAGCCACGGAGGTATCAATGGAGTAAACGAGGCTATCTACCACGCAGTGCCTTTTATTGGCATGGCTTTATTTGCGGAACAGTTGGAGAATGTAGAAAGACTCGTTAACAAAGGAATGGCAATTTCTTTAGATTCAAAATCCTTCACAGAAGATGATGTCTACAATGCTGTAAAAAAGGCGATTGAAGACCCAAGGTAAGAGGTTCTTACTGACCGACTGTTAATCAATAATAGGTTATAATTAAAATTGTAACTCTATGGGTCTTTTTGAAAAAAGGATAACTTGAAGATTGCACACATACTGATTTCTAGCACAAATTATTTTTTCGTAGGTACAAAGACAATGCCGCTAGATTATCCAGTATCCAGAGAGATACTCCAATGCCTCCAGGAGATACAGCTGTATATTGGGTTGAACACATTTTGAAGTTTGGCGGTGATCACCTCAAACCATCATCCCTCGAACTAAATTTAGTCCAGTATTTACTTCTCGACATTGCCGTGTTTTTACTGATTGTCGTAGCCATTGTCATTATTATTGCAAAGCTAGTAATGAAGCAGATATTTAAAATCTGTTGCAAACTAACGGATGTCAAATTGAATAGAAAAAAAAAACAGTGATAAAATTAATTAGGAACGCGATGTGCAACTAGTTATATCAGAGTGAGCGTAAGGTATACATATTTCCAAACTATATGAGAATGGTTTATAATATTATATATTCTTAAAAATATAGCCTATTCGCCAATGGCCGCCGAGATTTTAGCAAGAGAACCACGTGACTTGTTTTTGTCCCAACCCTATATTGTTACAATCATGAACACCATCGCGCCTACCGTTACAAATACCATGGTTACATGGGTTAAACGAGAAGTTGTCTTGTTCACAATAAACGGAAAGAAATAAGACAACATTGGCGAGAAAAAAAAGTTGCGTGGCCCTCACGCTTTTCAACTAGCACTCAAACAATGTATATTTCAACAAGAACTTAAAATAGGTCTATTTCAACGAAAATTCGAACAATGTCTATTTCAACTTGACATCGTCTCATTTGTCACGTGAGAACAATTTGTTGGTAAAAACAGCTCTTGTCTTTACAAATATCTGCTGTACTCATGATTTTAAATAATATGGTTACATTCCAGGGATATCTCATGCACTTCAAAGCAATATATGGCCGCTGAAAAAAAGCTTAAATTTAAACAGCAGATCAGAACGGTTGGTCCAAATTTAAGCCCTTGAAACTAAATAAAATGCTTATCCTTGCCTAAATTTAAGATTTGAAATAAATGCTCGTCCATGTTTGAATTTAAGCTACATAATAATTATATAAATATATAAGTTTAAATGCTTAAATTTAAACATTCAAACAAACAAAAATCAACTCATAGAAGCTCAATAGCAAGCCTTACAATGGTCACATTTGCAATATTTCTATGTTCTAATGTTTAAATTTAAGCATTGCTCAAGAACAATGTTAATTGTTTGGGGAAAGATTCCTGTTGATAATCTTAACTAACAGAATATATTTTCAACAAAACAAATAAAATAAATAATATAAATAATTAAGATAGAAAACCTAACTAATAAAAACAATACAACATAAGAAGTTAACAAATCAAATGAAAAATTCGATTGAACATATAAGGGGAGAATTATTATGTGTAATTATTACAACGTTCTATGCACCAAATTTAATTAAACTTTGTTCGCGTCCCCTGAGAATTTTGTAAACAGCTACATCAATTATGTGATTCTTATATTGGAAGCTCTAACTTCCACTTAAAAATTGTCAATCTATTCTCCGACTTTTGTTTATTAGTTACACCCATAGCAATGACAAACCAAGTAAAACAAGTATATTTTTCACTTTATGTGAAGAGATTTGATTGCTGTGATGAGTCGTATTAGTTTATCTTTCGTTTCATCAAATAGACTTATATCACAGTGTCAAACGTTTCCTAATACAACATGAAACAGAACAAAATATAATCGTTAATGAACAGTATATTTATACGGCAGTTTATTTGTGTTCATTACCCATTCATTCGATGGGTAGTGTATTATATGCCATAAAATATAAATGACACATGGAATGGCTTCACATTAAATAACATGATACAAACCACGACATGTTTCACCGTCCCACTCTTTCGATTTGTAGCTGAATATATGTCACAGAAACACGAATAACACATAGAATGGCTTCACATTAAAGGACAATATATTCACTTGAATGAAGCATTGAATGGTTTCACATTAATTGAAATGACAAAAACTACAGCAAAACTCATCGTCCCACTATTTTGATGTACAGTTGAATATATATAAATTACGCATAGAATGACTTCACATTAATTGATGGCATGACATTAACCACTACATGGTTCACCATTTCTCTCTTTTGATGGGTAGATGAATATACGCCGTAGCAACATAATGGACGCACAGAACGGCTTCAAATTTAAATAACATTACATGACATGGTTCACCGTCCAACTCGTTCGATGGATAGTTGAATATATGCCATAACCGGTAAATGACGCATGGAATAGCGTCACATTACACGAAATGACATGAACCACGACATGATTCACCGTTGCACTTATTTGATGAACAGTTGAATATGATCAGTCACAAATGCGCTTTTGGTAGAAATTTGACGCTTGGCAAAACTCTGCAGAAAACCTTCATAGACTGAGGAAATCTTTCCTCTTTATCTTTTTCACCTGTGTTAGAAACTTGTTTTTATCAGATGTTTTTTTATTCATGATTATTTTTGGGAGACATCAGGGGATTGTGTTGTCACTTCAACTCAGGATACGCTATGCACGGATGGTCCATGTTCGATAAATTGCACAAAAACATGCAGATCACAAGATTATATCTCCAAAATACAGCCTCCTTTCAAACATACTGAACAAAAGAAATTAAATGAATTGCTTTGCACAAGAAATTGAACGTAATTCAAAACAGATCAAAGTAAAACGACATAGCCAAAATGGTTGCCGAAATCCACAACAAACTAATTTTGGAGAAACAGCTGTGTAGAAGTAATAAATGCTGAGCAGGTACATATTTTTAGTCAATAGAATAGTAAATAGGGATTTAAGGATGACTTCATTTTGTTGGGACCAAGTCTTTAGATTGACAATTTTGAATTGGTGCTAGTCCTTTGGCCTGGCAGTTGTTTTTTTGGCACGTACGAGGTTGCTTAATTGTGAAGGACAATCTTATTGAGATTTATTCGATACTAAAATATTGAATGGTGCAAGGTGTATTGAAGTATGACTGAGTATAGTAAAATATGCTCACAAAACACTGAGATTTAAGGATTTAATTCAATCCCTTTTTAAATAGTATGACACTATTGCATATATACTTCATGCATGTAGACTTTTTGATGAGAATTAGCTATGGATACGGGTTGGTTACAAGAAACACACTTTATTTAAGAAAAAGGACAGCCATACCAAGTATGAATTACGTATTAAGTATGAATTTAAACTAAATTTGTTCACACACAGTTGAGATTCGATTCTGGAATGGTGAAAATATGTGATTTTAATGCACTGTGGGACATAACATGGATGCCATTCAGCCACCTTGATTAGAATCATGAAATAAATATGTGTGCATATGTCTGATATAATGTGAGAAGTTTGAATCTGTTATGTATATGATGTGATACATATGTATGAATGAACACACAGTTGGGTGCATGCCAATAAGCCATTTTCCGTAGTTTGCGTGAGCCACGGTCACGTGACACATGTCAAGCTATCCTCGCTAAAGCATAGCAACGCCATTGTTACACGCGTGAAAGCAGCAACAATACGACTATTACTTCGGCTGATTACTTCTTCAATGGGAGCTAAAAGATGTGCCTACGGAGAATGCAAGAGCGATTCCCCATATCCAGATGGATGTTCGACGGCTGGAATATATTTTATTCGATTGCCAAAGCCGAAAACGCAACCCGATAAATGCGACCGCTGGATCACCGCATGCTCCAGAGCAGACGATTTTGGGAGGCATCGTATCACTCAGGATACATACGTGTGTTCTCTTCATTTTGTTGGCGGAAAAGGACCTACAGATGAACAGCCAGACCCAATTCCTGCAACAGCAAGAAGTGTAGACCTTCGACTATTCGAAACGAAAAAAGTTCGACCACCACCGAAAGACAGATCTAGTACCGGAAATGCAAAGAAACGACAACGTAATCAAGCTTCGGTAAGCACTTTCTTTCCGACGGAAATCGTCAAGACATTGTTTCATTGTTTCGTTACTCTTTTAATTATCAAAATTTCTTTCAACAAATTTGTTTTTCAAATGTCAATCAGAAGCCCAGGTCTGTTATTTGTTTTATTCAGTGCGTTTTATTTTAAATACGAATATACATGTTTTGCAGCGTCGAGATTTATTTTATCGCGAGATACATGAAAAACAAAAAGACAGTTTAACCATGGAGGTCTTTTTTTTTACCTCCATGGTTTAACAAACCTAGATGTGAACAATGGATACTTATCAATGTTCGTGTCTGAGGTGTCTTTTTTACACATCTCAGACAATGGTTGTCTGACGACACACTTAATTCTTTCATAAATACAAAACTTATTTCCTGCCAGTGGGCTTTTTTTTAATTCAAAGAATTACCGGTATGTCAGTATTTTTTGGAAAAAACATTTATGATTATTAACTAGTTTATTATGGTACTTTTTTTTATAAATTGAGAACCTGAATTGTTTATGTGCACTTACTTTTTCAGCCATGTAATGAAAACAACAACAACTTTAATTTATTATACCATGCTACACAATCTCCCAGTGAATCCTTAGCAGAGTCTACAATTATTTCACTAATGAAAAATTCCAGGAAAGATGCTGTAATTATTGGTAAGATTTTATGGTTTTTAGTAATTTTAACTAATTATATTTAGATTGCTTCTGAACTACATGCCTTCAACATATTTAGGGGCCCAAGCCCAAAGGGCGAGGCCCCTATTCTTATTGTTCAGTTTTTTCTTCTTCTTCTTCTTCTTTCTTCTGTGGAGAGAGGACGTGTTTTGCTGAGCTCCAAGACTTTGACTCATTCTAAGCCAGGGAAGTGATTTCTTTGTTTTATTTCTTCACCACTATTTTTGTGGTATTTTGTTTATCATTTCTATTTGAAATTTGTTTTGTTTTACCAGCGGATTGCTGTGATTTTTGTTGGATTAGTTTTGTGTGTTGGTTTCAGTGTGGGGCTGGCAAGATGGCCGCCCCCATTGTCCGGCAATTTGTAAATACACTCACGCGAAATCACGCAGTGAGATGCCAATCTATTACTGAGTTATCAGTGGAGCAGTATGTCACTGCTGTTGGTGATTTGATCGGCGATGAGAATGTTATCGCCGCATCTAGAATGAATCACTCAGTTATTATTTTTCTTTCTAGTGTTACACATGTCGAGGAGGTCATCAGTTCTGGTCTCTTTGTCAATGATACCATGGTACATGTAGAGCAGATGGTCAAGCCTGCTACACGAGTGATTATCTCAAATGTACCTCCGTTTATTCCGAACAGTGTTTTACATAAAGAATTGTCTGAACATGGTAGGATAGTTGGTGGTATTCACACTATTCCTTTGGGCTGTAAATCTGAGACTTTGAAACATGTACAGTCATTTCGAAGACGAGCTCACATGTTATTGCGAAATGAGCATTTAAATGGTCTAGTACATGTCATGTTTGAAGGTCGACCATATTCAGTTTACATTTCAACCGATGAAATGCGTTGTTTCTACTGTAAGGAGATTGGTCATGTTCGTAAAAACTGCACACGCGAACGTAATGGCACACTCACGAACAAAAACAAAGATCAAATTGATAATAAAAAAATAATGATGACTCACACGACAAAATTGATAAAACTAATGATAATATTAATAATGATGATGCAAATAATGTTATACCACATGATGAAACTGATATTACCAATAATAACGATCAAATTAATAATACAAATAATGTTATACTACATGTACATGATGAAACTGATATCACCAGTAATGACGACAGAATCGATGACATGGATAATGATAAACAACATGGTGATAAAATTGATATCATAAACAATGACAAACATGATGATAAAATTGGTAACAGTACTAGTATAAATGACGATAAGCTTGTAACTTCAAATAATGATAAACAACACATAACTGATAACATGAAAACAAGTGAAAAAATAAATGTACCACAGAATGTTATGCAAACAAGTGAAAACTCAGAAGTACACAGAAATGAGAATACTGGCAGCAAATGTGTCGATGATAAATATATTGATCCCTTTGATCAAAACTTGTCTATGGTAAATGACGAAGTGAGGGTACGAACCCCTCCTTCATCCCCTATCTTTGCTCCCCCTCCTCATTTATTACCACTTCCTCCCCCTCCACCCGATGAGGAATTGCTGGTTAATGAGGATACAGAGGATTTTTCAGATGTTGAGTCAGTGGGTTCTATGGTGTCTGATGGTGTGATAGATCAACCGGAGTTTAAACTCATAAAATTCAGTGAACTCATTGCATTTTTAGATCAAATAAAGGGGTCTAAAAAAATTCTTGAACGATGCCTTGATTTTTGCTCAGATGCGCGACTACTGTCAAAATCACTTAGGAAATTGCGTGAATCTACTGCCGTCACGGTCCAGAAAAAAGCACGCATACATAAAATTGAAATGAAATTGTTACACCATAGAAAAATCAGTCTGCTTAAAGCAAATACTCAACAGTAATGTATTGTATTTCCGCTCTTTTATTACTCATTATGGTGACTATTTCAGTAGTCTCTCTTAATGTCAATGGTTGTCGTGATTCTCTTAAGCGTCATGATCTGTTCAATTTTTTGAAGTTAAATCACCGAGCTGACCTCTACTTTCTCCAAGAAACGCATTCACTTCCAATCGATGAAGCCAGGTGGCAAGTGGTATGGCGTTCACCAATTTATTATTCACATTGTTCTAGCACGTCAGCTGGCGTTGCTATTCTCACACATCCTAACAAACAAATAAATGTGCACTCGTCACATAGTGTTATTGATGGTCATTTATTGCATCTACATGTGACTGTCAATGGTTGTTTTTACAATTTACTCAATGTGTATGCACCGACTAATGGTGTCAATCGTCTTGCGTTTTTTCAAACTCTCAAAAAGACTTTAAATGATCTAGACAAAAATCACCCAATAATCATGGCGGGTGATTTCAATTGCACATTGAATCCTAAACTAGACCGTAATAATGCACGAGAGCCTCATCCACAGTCAGCCAACTTGCTGCAAAACATACTTGATCGCTATAAGTTGGTCGATGCCTGGCGTCATTTCCATGGCAACGAGAAGGTATACACTTGGGTCAGAGGTGACAGTGGTTCTAGGCTGGACACTGTGTTTATTAATAAAGCACTAACTTCAAAAATATCATGTGTGTCAATCCAACCTTCCTTTCAGTTCTCAGATCATGATTTGATAACTTTTGTCTTGTCTCAAAGACATGTTAATAACCGGTCTCCATTGTGGTGTTTTAATACCAGTCTCATCGATGATGAAACATACTGTGACATTATTAATGAATTCTGGGTTATGTGGCGCAAAATGAAAAATAATTATACCAATATACAAAAATGGTGGGATCTGGGTAAATACAAAATTAAAGAATTAACCAAACAATATACCTCTAATAGCTCATCTCAACTCAAGAACACAAAGGAAAAACTCATGCGTGAAATAAAACTACTTGAGACACGCTTTCCTGACAACGTCGGGGAAAATACAGAGTATTGTCAGAAAAAGGAAATGCTCAAACACTTGGTAAACAAGGAAACAAAGGGTGCGTCGATTCGCTCCCGTCATCGTCTACTTAATGACTCTGATAGTAGTTGTAGTTTTTTTCTTTGATCTTGAAAAAAATAGAGGCACACATAAATCTATCACCCAACTTCGTAACCATGACAACACACTTACAAGTAACACAGGTGAAATGTGTCAGCTGACAAGACAATTTTATGCTGACTTGTTCTCACCATCCACAATTTCTAACGAGGCACAGGCCGAGATTCTGAGCGATTTACCACAGCTCGATATAGACACTTCTTCTATGTGTGACAGTCCTCTTTCTTTTGATGAATTGTCTGATTCTTTGAAACAAATCAGTCATGGTAGAACGCCTGGAATTGATGGACTTCCTGCAGAGTTCTACAAAAAGTTCTGGTCTACACTTGGACATGATTTACATGAAGTGTTTTTAAAATCTATTAATGAGGGCATATTACCACTGTCCTGTCGTAGAGCTGTCATTTCCCTTCTTCCTAAAAAGGGTGACAATACCTTATTAAAAAATTGGAGACCCGTCAGCTTACTTTGTGCTGATTATAAAGTTCTCACCAAAGCTCTCTCATTGCGTCTCAAGAGGGCGCTAGGTCAGATAATACACGTTGACCAGAGCTACACAATACCGCACAGACAGATATATGATAACATCAACTTGATGCGCGATTCTGTCTTCTACGCCAATCAGTCCAGCATCCCATTAGGTATTGTAGCTCTCGACCAAGAAAAGGCCTTTGATAGGGTTCATCGTGACTATTTGTACAACGCATTAAATGCCTTTGGCTTTGGTGAGAACTTTATATCATACATTAAACTAATTTACACTGATACACAAAGTTTGATACGAATAAATAATGCTTTAACTGCCCCTGTACCTTTCCTACGTGGAATCAGGCAAGGATGTGCCCTATCTGTTCAACTGTATTCCATTGCAATTGAGCCATTGCTTCAAAAGATTCGCACGAAAAGTCACATAAAGGGTATTTTAATTCCTAAATATGCAAAGCGCACATGCCTGCTATCTGCGTATGCTGATGACATAAATTTCTTTATAACCAGAAATGAAGACTTTCAGAAACTGTCTTACTGGCTGGAAGTTTATGAAAAAGCTAGCAATGCACGCGTTAATTATGGAAAATCGCAAGGACTATGGGTTGGTTTGTGGAAAGGGCGCATTGATGCGCCAATGAATATACAATGGAACAGCACCGGTCTCAAAATACTTGGAGTATATATTGGAAACACCACAGCTTACAATAACCAAAACTGGGATGAAGCAGTGAGAATAGTGAAATCTAAACTAGAATGGTGGGGCCGCTATGCACGTGCAATCTCCTATCAAGGACGCGTCATCATAGTAAATCAACTGGCAGCAACAAAACTTTTCCATCGTCTCTTCTGCTTCAGTCCTTCAGTTCATGTTATCAAAGAGATTGAAACGCTTTTTCTTAACTTCCTATGGCAAGGGCGGCACTGGAAATCGGAAACATTGGTATATGCGCCACTAAAATATGGTGGACAAGGATTGGTTCACATCACGAGTCGTATCAGGGCATTTCGCCTCCAATATATTCAAAGGTACCTGTACTCTCACTCAGATCACCCATGTTTTCCCTTCACAAACCATTTTCTGCAAGAAACCAATGATTTCAACTATGATAAACAACTCTTTGTTATAAATCTGACTTCGACTTGTTTGTACAGCAACCACGATTTCTATCGTGAGCTTCTTGTGACCTGGTCTGCAAACAAGACACTCAGAAAGGATATACCCTCTTCAGTTGAATCTATTTTGATTGAACCACTTTTTAACAATAATTTGGTGTTACACTCTGTTCGCAAAGAGCCTTTTATTCTCACACATTTTGTAGAGGGTGGCATATCCACCATTGGTGATCTAGTCAACTTAGCCGAGAAACGCTGGTTCAACATAACAGAAATCAATGAAAAGGTGCCTATCTATTCTCTGCGCGTTCTAGAAAAAGCTTTCTCCATATTACACCAGTCAATTCCACTGCCACTTGTGGAAAAAGTCAACACATTTCTTGCAAGTGGTAATCCTGCACAATTACAGACATGGCAGTATTCATTGGAAATAGTTTTTGAAAAGGATGAAACAATTTTAAACTGTCCTTTGTACAAAATTGAAAAGGGCGCCATCTATAGGTTTCTTATACTGTCACAAATGTATGCAACCATTCCCAATTATGTTGATACAGTTTGGCGGGATTTACTCTCTCTCCCTGATACAATTAGACCAGTCTACAAATATTGCTACTTACCTCCTACTACTAAAAGAGAGGGAGATCTCCAATGGCGAATTTTGCATGGTGCATATCCAACTGGCGGTTTCCTGCATGCTGCCCGCTATCGCCCCAATTCTGAGTGTGTTTTTTGTCATGAAGAAGATGATCTCGTGCATGTTTTTTTTCCAATGCTCTCGTCTCCCACCTTTGTTTGAGCTTATTGGAAAAATAAGTCACAAACTAATCGATGATGACTTTATTCTTCCACATTGGTGGTTTATTCTGGGTCCACCATCCTTTGGGGGAGCACAGAAGAAGGCTTTAGCTTTGTTTAACTATATTTTGATATCGGCAAAACTGGCCATTCAAATCACACGTCATAACGCCCTCAACGATGAAACACCTACTGATGTTGTGCAAGTATTCAAGACAAGACTGCGCTCAAGAATCCATGGAGAATACTACTTCTACAGTAGCACAGAATATGGAGTAAACAATTTTAACAAAATATGGAGTATTAACGAAGCCATCGCTATAGCAGAAAATGGTCAACTGTATATTTCAGATGAATTAAAGTGATTTTTAATGTAATTCTAAATAATTTTTTACTGTAATACTCATTTATGTATATATACTCAAAATTGTAAATATGAGTGACACACTATGTATTATGCTGTAAATGCCGTATAATTTTAAATCGTAACTTTTATAGCAATTTCGTAACTTTTTAGAGCAAACCAGATTATAGTGTATTTAATTGTCTCAACTTGTAAAGTTGTTAATCAATGAGCATTCTAAAATCAAATCAAATCTTCTTTCTTCCGTAACTTTTTTCGTCAAGCCGTTTGAGAAAACCGCTGAACGGAATAGTCTGATAATGCTCTATACTGATAGTCCCTAATGTGAACTGGTGCAACATGCTTTCAGAATTTTGATTGGCCAATTAGTTTGGCTGTTTGACCACTTTCTGAGGGTCTAGGCCTCTAGATTTTTTATGGTATATAGTACAACTCATGTGTAATAAATATCAGAAATAAAAACTTTAGCGGTCATGTGACTTTTCCCGCCATTTTGTTTTTCCTAAAAACGGCAAAAAACACTTTAAAATCTTCTTCTTCAGAACCGCCAAGTAAAATGTTCTCATATTCAGTACTTAGCTTCTACATATGGAGCAGATTTAGATTTGAGAAATTCATTATGATTGGTCACGTGGTTTGGCCGCCATTTTGGATTTGTTCTCAACAGGAAGTAGTTTTTCACTCATGCCACACGTGAGCGATTATTTTCAATATTGCTACATGCCATCTCTATATCAATCTCTTTCAGAAACCTATAAAAGATTTCAGATCAATCACATGGTTTGGCCACCATCTTGGATTTTGAGGAAAATTGACCAAAAGTTTGGGCATTTGTTTCTCAGAGGTGATTCAACGAATCTACTAGATGTTTTATTTACCATGCCTGGCCTCAACTCCATATGGAAAAAATAATATATTTTCGATAAGTCACGTGGTTTGGCCGCCATCTTGGATTTTGTGAAAATTGAAATTATGCAACTACATGTTTTGTATTAGTCCGATTGGAATAAAATTTTGTACGTGTATTCTACTCTTTAGATACATTCTTTCCCCTTAATGGCACATGGCTAGGTCATGTGGCTACGCGCCCATGGGGTGGGGGGCTTCTAACCTCATTAATATGCATAACTGTTATAACTCAAGCACTGTTGTAGTTAGAATGATGAATCTTGTGTTATTATGACAACGTTGAACAAGAGATTTGATTAAAATAACAGATTACCATATATGGTCATGTGAACTCATTAATATGCATAACTGTTATATCTCAAGCACTGTTGCAGGTAGGAAGATGATTCCTGTGTTATCATGACAACAGTGAACCTGAGATTTGATTAAAATAACATATGACCATATATGGTCATGTGAACTCATTAATATGCATAACTGTTATATTTCAAGCACTGTTGCAGGTAGGAAGATGAAATCTGTGTTATTATGATGTTAAACAAGAGATTTGAATAAAATAACAGATGACCATATATGGTCAGATGAACTCATTAATATGCATAACTGTTATAACTCAAGCACTGTTGTAGTTAGGAAGATGAATCCTGTGTTATTATGACAACATTGAACAAGAGATTTGATTAAAATAACAGATGACCATATATGGTCATGTGAGCTCATTAATATGCATAATCGTTATATCTCAAACACTCTTGCAGATGAATCATGTGTTATTATGACAACATTGAACAAGAGATTTGATTAAAATAACAGATGACCATATATGGTCATGTGAGCTCATTAATATGCATAATCGTTATATCTCAAACACTGTTGCAGTTCGGAAGATGAATACTATGTTATTATGACAACATTGAACAAGAGATTTGATTAAAATAACAGATGATCATATATGGTCATGTGAGCTCATTAAAATGCATAACTGTCATATCTCAAATAAATATATGGAACCAACTGCATTTCGACTTCATGGTACTAATCATTCAAACTAATTGTGTATCATTTGACCTCATTATTTATGGCATATACTTGGGCCCTTGTGATGCTGCTTGCAGCTTTAATTTTTTTTCTGCTTGTGGGAAGATGAAAAATATAAGACAAGCCAAAGCATTTCTTCCTTGCATACACACCCATTTTGTTCTCAATTTATTTTCGGTTGAAGTCAAGTAAGAACATTGGGTAGATTTTTTTCAGGCCTTTAAATTCCATACTTTTTTTTAGATGTATCAACATATACTCCAGAGATTGCTCAGTGCAAACCAATGAAGACTGTGCCATCCCATTGCAGTTTATCAACACAGACTGATTTAACTATAGAACACATGGAACCCTACAGTGACAGGGCACTCACAGATAGAAATTATATGAAAAGAGAACTCATTATAAAGGATATTGAAAGAAATGCTAAATCTTGCAAATTTTACACAGGTAATTAAACTAATGTGTTGTTTATTTATTCATTTATTTAAAATATTGTGTTTTCACCTTTTCTGCTGTAAATAAGCTATCCTTTTCATTTAATATTCATATTATTTTTTCTAGGGTTAGCATCACTGCAACTATTATTATACATTTTTAAATGGATCAAATCAAAGGGAGGTAGACTTACAATTTGGAAAGGACAAGACACTCTTGTAAGTTTTGATTCAAATTCTCTATTGTGAAAAAATATCAGCTACTGGTATATTTACTGCACACATAAAACGTTTTCATCTGTCACTGGTTTAGTGTCCATTTTCCAACAATAGAATCCATCATCATATTAACAACTGAAAGTACCAGACTTCAATTTGTATACATGACAAATTTATATATTTTGGTATGGTAGTTCAACATACTTCAGCAAGAAATGGTTGGCATAATTTAATGTTTCAATCATATTTTAAAAATCATTGTATTTTATTGTAATTTGTGTTTTGCTACTTAGGATAATCCAGTCAGTCAGGGTGGTTACTGTCGCGCTCTTACAACATATGAAGCCTTTTTACTGGTACTTGTCAGACTACGAAGAGGAATGGATATAGAACATTTAGCCGACTCATTTGGCATTGCACCTGCCACAGTCAGTCGCTACTGTACAACATGGATTGAGTTTCTGAGTAAAGAGTTGTCATTTTTAATAAAGTGGCCTAAACAAGATTATATTAGATCATCAATTCCATCGACATTTCGTCATTTTAAAAAGACAGTTGCAATTATAGATTGCACAGAATTCTTTATCCAGAAACCTTCCATACCATCATCACAAAGGATTACATGGTCTAGTTACAAACACCACAACACCTTGAAGACCCTTGTGTCAATATCGCCAACTGGTGCATTTACTTTTGTATCAGATTTGTGGTCTGGTTCCATATCTGATCGCAAACTTGTGCAGGAAAGTGGGTTCCTTGACAATGTCAACCATGGGGATGATGTCATGGCAGATCGCGGATTTTTAATACGAGATCTTTTGGCGTTGCATAGAGCCACACTAAACATACCGCCATTTGCACATGGTAAACAACTCAGTGCAAGAGCAGTGACCAAGACCAGGAGGATTGCAAGTGCCCGAATACATGTTGAACGAGCAATTGGACGTTTGAAAAATTTCAAAATTCTTCAAGGTATATTTCCACTGAAGTCCAAAAAAATACTGAATCAAACTGTCCAACTCTGTGCTGCATTGTGCAATATTGACAATGTGTTGGTCAAATAGGCAAGTCTAAGATGAAATTATGCCTGTAATTCTGCATTGAAAACTGATTCATGTACAGTGCTTTAACACATTTATTTATATTTAATCTTATTAATTTACACTGGCCATTATTTTTATTTTTATTTTAATGAATTTATTTACATTTCATTGTTGTTTTTCATTTACAAGTTCAGTGTGCATACCTAGACATTCAGTACTTATTCAAATTTACTTATTTCAAATGTTCTTTTACTTGTTTTCATGAGTACTATTGCCATTGTAAAATACTTTATTTTCACTGGAAGTTATTTTTGATGATAGTGTTATCATGTGATGTGTAAACAGGTAGCTTGGCAATAATTTCCACACACTGTGCAGCAATATTTGTTCTCAGTACATTGACATTTAAGACAGAATATTTTTGTTTATTATTCTTTATTATGAAATGTGCTTTCATTACAGAAAAATAAATATTTTTTTAAAAAAAATTATATAAAACAAGTTTAATGGCAGTACTTATTTTTTTCTATTACAGTACAAAGGGTACACAGTGTGAAATGCATAAAAAGTGAAAATATTTTCTAGTTAGCTACAACATACAGGCCTCAAAACTTATAAAGATTTTTGTACCAGTATGTCATAATACAGAGCACAAATCATCTTATAATATGGCATAACGCCTCGGTAAAACATACTCCCTGTGAAAAAATGACAATATGTCCTCCATACTAGTAAAGTACTGTTCATTGAATGGCACAGTAATTATTAACAGTCCTTTTTTTCGTATAAATAACTAGGTCGCATTCCGTCAAACCATAAATACCTAACTGGCCTTGTATTTGGACATAGTAGCCTGCACTTTCAGAAAGATGCCAGTTTCTACCTTCCTCAAGCACCCCCTCTCTTTAGCAGCATCCTTTGGTGACTTTAGTCGCAAAGAATATGGACATTTAATTTCTAATAGCAGGCTAAAAATGGCTTCTCAATGTAAACTCTAAGTCCAGGTACTTTGATTTTTAGGCATCTGTGTTTTTTTTCTTTCAACCATAAGATACACTTCCCTGGCCTTACTTTCCTTTCTTCATCCCCACTATAGAGCAGGCAAATCCCCGACGGTGGAACAGCACAACGAATGATTAAATGAACTACCTACCTTAGATGGGTCAGCAGATGTTTTTTTTGTCAATGTTGTAGCCCTACTTGCAACACGTTTAAATGCAGATGCTGTCAAGATCCCATTCCGCATTGAACGCCAAGTAGGGTTTTCAGACTGCCCAACAGTCTCTGTGTCAATGAAATTTACCTCTTCAGGTGTGTATGTCAGGTTTCTAAGAAACATTGCAATCAGGTCTTGAGTAGAAGAAACTAAATTTTCTGGCAAATGAATCTATAAAAAATTCTGAAACTTCACTGTAAGTGATAAGTTTAGACAGTCTTGATTTGGGTCTTTTTTAACATCTTTTGGCACATCTGTTGAGGGCAGTAGTAAGCTAAGTGCTGCAGCATTTGGTATTATCTGTAAGAGTACAGAAAAAAATGTTTGCAAAAACAAAGATATCACACATTTCTCATTAAATAAAGAGCTCAAAACATTAACCACTGACAAAAATTGGCTTATATGATATATCCCCACCATACTAGGTTCCCTATTCACAATGCTGCAAACATGTTTTTTCATATACTGAGGTTTCATATGAAATAATAACTCTGTTCTGCCAATAAGGAAATAGTAAATGCTATTTACAATCAGTTATGAAGCCATTAAATCAAAATGATTTTGTGGCCATGATGAATGAAACCTGTGGCTATGACCTCTGAACTTTTGGATTGTGTAAAGAAATGCAAACAACATACGACTAACCTGTGAGAGTCCTTGAGCAAATGATTCTTCCTGCTTCTATGTCAATGGTTTTCTGTCTACTGGGTCTCTTGGATCAAAATCTTCCTGGCCTATGTTATTTGCTTTCTGGACGCCATAGCTGGAAAATAATATTATAAAACAAAATACTACTGTAAAACATGTTGAAAAAGCGACATGCAATTTTAACAAATTGTGGTAAAATGACGTAATAGCGAAATTTTGATTTAGCGAATCTCTCTTGTCATTGTTGTTTGCGGTTTTCACAATACATTTGTACTTGTCTGTCGCATGCCAAATGTGCAGTTAACACCTCCATAAAAAATGTCAAGTGTAATTAGGAAGTGCCCCAGATTTGTATGTTCCGGATTACTGTTTTACAGTATATTGCACAACATCAATGGATGTAAGCCTATTTCCTATTTAGCCTATTCATTTTGAGATAAACATATTATTATGAAATAAACATACCGTGCAAATAGTATCTTAAGACGTTTAACAGAAACAGGTTCATCGTGTTCCATTGGTCTTCTTTTCCACTGGCAGGGACCATCAGTTACTGATGTTTTATTAAATGCCTCAAGTTCATAAAGTGTTGCAGCCACATGATGACATGCTCCATCTGCACTGTAAAAATAAAATTATCAAAATTAAAATATTTCAGTTAAGCAACTTGGGAAATTATACCTCATCCATTTACTTAAATTTCCACTTTGCTCATTGTTTCACAGCAGTAAAATACTTATTTATGGAATTCCTTGTACTTTGTGGATATAGATAATACAACTGCACACTGAGACTATTGCATGTATTATATTTTATTTAAAAAATGATTTCTTGTAAATAAAAAATGGTATATGATATCATAGAAAAATAAATAACATTGCACCTTACCCTCCAGGACATTCACAATATGCAGTCATAACTTCAGAGTGTTCTTTTGTCAGTAGAAACCACAAACTGTATGTTGACTTGTTAAGATATGTTTTGTCTTTTTGAGTAGGTTTAACCTGGGCTCGAAATGCACCAACAGAGCTACTCTCAGATATCGCGGTGTATTCCATATCCAACACATGACCATCGTAATATAACTTATGGTCTTCATAAGACGTGTATGCCCTGAGTTTTTTCCAGTCATAATCCGATCGGTGACACATTAAGTAGTTAAACACATCACACAGGCCGAAATCGGGAACGCTAGTAAAATCAGAAGAATAATTTGGAAGACTCAGAGGGTCAGTGAAATCACAACCCAGATCAATAAGACGTTGTCTAACGTCATCTTTTGGATCATACCGTGAATAATCTGGGTCTTCGTCAAGGTTCAGGTTTCGGACTGCCTTTGCAAGCGTTACGAGAATATTCTTTCTGTAGTTGGAAGTTGACACGCCGAATTTCCTCAAAAAGTCCTTGAGCTTTGGAACTGTCAATTTATCGATGTTATCCATTGATTTCGTACGCGGCAAACGGTGAAAAGGCAGAATGTTTTCGTCGATTTACACGTTGCGTGAATGGACTCATGGAGCGACGCCATTAAAAGCTTGAATATTTGACCTTTGTCACGTGCTTAGCAACCTGTTGTTAAGGTGAAATCTCACTCGCGCGAGACCTCGCAGACTTCGGAAAATGCACTATTCATGAGTCCCTTATTTTGAACTGCGTACAACCTAGGACTAATAATTATGGACATTCTTGTATTACCATGCATTGTGATTTCAGACAATTTCTAAAATTGATAATGAAGATCCCACTTTATAACAATCTATAGTTTTTGTGAACAATTTAATATTCACAATTCATCTTTAAAGATTCAATCCTGTACGACTACTAACCAAACGCACTGATAATGTTCATATATTATGTTGGCTAATTATGTCAAAATATATTAATCACGATGGTTACAGTGAAATCATTGAATTATTGTATTGGTAATAAATGGGGACAAATGGATTATTCATATACAGTGACATGCACCAAATACCCAAGTTATTTTTATACAGTTATATATATATTTATGTTTCAAATGGTTGATTAAATATGTCAATTTAACCTAAATGTTTCAAGCAGAAAAAGTAATTTACAAAGCTAGTTCTTTCTTGTGATTATGTCCAGCTCGTTATTAGTTCCAGCGACACTTGTTGACGAGTTCAGAGGCGTCGACATGCATTCTTTCAACATCTTGGATGCGTCACACAAAACTCGACAAGCTTCTGCCATAGCGCGACATTTTGATGACGCAAGGCCCCATAGGACAGTAACAATTATTTAATCACGTATAGTAATTGTGATTTATACAACATTCACTTTCTCCTACATATAGTAGCTTATCTGATGGGTACAAACTAGACATATCCTGAGATTAATGTCATAATACAGCCACATATCAATTCACTGCTAATGTTCGGGATATTATATTACCTTGGCTAGGGTGTTTTGTTCTGCATGAATTATGATAATGCGATACAAGACAAAATTAGAATACTGAGCTCAGATCATACCACTAAAGGTAAGCCTTTTGTTTTGTGCATTGGACTGGGACTTTGATTGACGCCGTCAAAATGGCCGCACTTTCTAATACCCGATGGATCGGTGCTATTGTTATAGCGTGTGTGATCTGCCCAGTCTTGTGCAGCAATATCCTAATTCTCCCTGGCGCCCCGTTCGGGAATTTCTACATTACTATAACGAGATTTGGAGAACTGCTGGCCACGAGAGGTCATAACGTTACCGTGTTGATAAATGATCTCTACTACCAAAGATTTGCAGGACTGATCAAAGAACAACGAACATTTATGAATTTTGAAAACTATGAATCCGGCTTCAATGAATTCCCCGATGCATACAACCGAGTCACAAAAAGTGCACATATTGCACTAACAATTTCTGAAATACTTCGCATTTTTTATGTTTTGGCAGATGAGACGGAGGCTTTTATTCAAGACAGTAACAGCATAAAACGCTTGAATGCCGCGAACTTTGATCTAATTCTTGCTAATGCCTTTAACCCAGGCTTCGCTCTAATCGTTGATACATTGCGTGTACCGTTCGTCAGTGTCTCCACCATGAGAGCTTTACCGACGATAGACGATTTACTTCATGGTTTGACTTCAAACCCTGCATATGTACCAGCGGTAAAACAGGATACTCAGATGAGATGACGTTTTCTCAGAGACTGGGCAATACATTTGCATACCTTGCATCGGCTGCAATGTTTGAGTTTCTTTTGCTAAAACCATTCAAAAGTATACAGCAAAGGCATAACATCCGACCAGAGCTTTCATACAGGAGTTTATGTAGAAATTCGGAGTTAGTACTTTTCTGTTCTGATTTTGCATTCGATTATCCCCGCCCTATGATGCCGCATGCTATTTATATTGGTTCATTAACAGCAAGAACCCCAGACCCTCTTAGTCAGGTGAGTTTCTTGAAAATGTTTATTGTTATATATATATATATGAATTTCGATATATTCATGAATGTATTTCTTTTATCGGATATCGGTTAGGTCCACTCGAAAACGGAAACTGCGTAAATTTCGAAGTACTACGTATGATATGTTCTGTGTGAAGAACGGAAATTCCCAAATTTGCAGTCGTTTTACGCCGAACTTGGAGAACTGATACACTAAGTTGCTCTTTTAATACTTTCAGCTGAGAGTTTGTTGTTGTTTTACTTTCAATTTAGTTAGCGTAAATCACGCACAGTGAACTACATACGTGTAACGCTACTGGTTTGATATGATAGATTTCATTTACTTTTTCATATAAACCTGCTTCCGTGGCCCGGTTTAATGACTCGGAAACCATATTTCAAAATAACCAGCTTTAACTTACTAGTTTATGGCAATCGTCCAATGCATGCGACAACTTTATATTTTTTGTTGTGTGCATATATTCGTACTGGTGTCGTATATGCTGTATGGAACTAACTTGCATTATTTTACATCTGTCACCGTAACGCCACAAGTTACAGCGTGCCGTAATTTTGCGGTATTTTAAGGGGTATTTTCATACTACCATATTTGGAAATGCGAATTCCAAATATGGAATGATTACGCCCGTAAGCGTCCTCTAATAATAAAAACAAACATGGCTGCCACCAGGATTTGACCGGACTCCATGCAAAGAAGTTCGCTGATTCTGTTCTAAACCTTTTGAATTTCGGCATTTCCATGATGTATCCTTGAAGGGAAAAGATGTATAATAATTAGGTTATTACGAAGATACCTCAAAGTATGCACGAAGACAGTACTTCGGCAGTATCGACCGACGCGCAGCGGAGGTGGATGTGACAGCGTATTATTATTATCTTCGTAATAACCTTATATTAATTCGATCGTGGCGGAGTGCTTGTCTACCGATTATGATTATTCATTACATGAACATTTTAGCGGTAAACTATTATTTAT
Organism: Saccoglossus kowalevskii; assembly: GCF_978046115.1. NCBI lineage: Eukaryota > Metazoa > Hemichordata > Enteropneusta > Harrimaniidae > Saccoglossus > Saccoglossus kowalevskii. The sequence goes on from NC_140651.1 coordinate 20,462,853, forward strand.
TATACATTTATTCGCAGTATCCGAACACAGTATTATATCTGTTATTGCGCCCTCACCGATCACATGTTAGGTTATATTAAACGTTAGGTTATATTAAATAAATATTTTGACGTGGAAGTACTTTGTAGATGACAAGCCTAGAGTAACTAACATATTTAGATTCAGCAAACACGGCATTGCTGCAATAGTTGCGAATCTAAGTTACATTTACAGAAGTGTGGTTTTAGTTAGATTACAAGTCTACTAGATTATTTATTTTATTAAACATGTGTTATTGCGATAGCTGATAGCCTAATTCATGCTGATCGATTTTGTTTTCATGATAGATGATCTAAATTACATATATATCACAGTGTAAACAAAATACTATAAATACTAAGTAGTGAAATGCAATACTTGATTTGATGGCCATGTAATTTTCAGAGAGAAATTTCAGATCTTGGTTGTTTATAAAGATCATGTGCACTCATGGGTTACTGCATTGTTCTGAAATGGTGCGTATCGACCGAGTTTCTTGCGAATGGCAAGTCGGTGGCGGGTAACTAGTAAAATTTCTCTAGTCTGGGATTCCGACCCTGGATCTACTACCTTCTGACAGTCGGGAACGAGTCGGCACGTACCGAAACGTGTGTGTGAGCGGCCGGAACGAGACGCCACGTGCCAACAAAACTCGATCTAGGTCCTCATATAGAGTCGGGCCGAGGATTACTGCCTGGCAGGTCGGTATGAGCCGAAATCACACTCTCGGTTGTGAACTTAAAAGAAAATATATGTAATACTAGTATGAACTAGTATGACTTGTTCCTGAGAAATACCAATATGATTACGTGTTTCTTAGTCGTACTAAATCTAAGCTCGTGACGTTAGTTTTCGGTTGGTGATTTATTGTTAATATTACAAGTTTTCGCATGTCGCATTCAAAGCACAATGTTTTGCTGAGAAAAAATCTGCTCTCGCGAAGTTAGTAGGCAGTTATAGAATGGCAAGCGCTCTGGGTTTTGACCTCGGTGAAAACAAAGGTAGAAGCTCTCAGTTATTGCGATAGCTGATAGCCTAATTCATGCTTATCGATTTTGTTTTCATGATAGATGATCTAAATTACATATATATCACATTGTAAACAAAATACTATAAATACTAAGTAGTGAAATGCAATAATTGATTTGATGGCCATGTAATTTTCAGAGGGAAATTTCAGATCTTGGTTGTTTATAAAGATCATGTGCACTCATGGGTTACTGCATTGTTCTGAAATGGTGCGTATCGACCGAGTTTCTTGCGAATGGCAAGTCGGTGGCGGGTAACTAGTAAAATTTCACTAGTCTGGGATTCCGACCCTGGATCTACTAGGCTTCTGGCAGTCGGGAACGAGTCGGCACGTACCGAAACGTGTGTGTGAGCGGCCGGAACGAGACGCCAAGTGCCAACAAAACTCGATCTAGGTCCTCATATAGAGTCGGGCCGAGATTTACTGCCTGACAGGTCGGTACGAGCCGAAATCACACTCTCGGTGGTGAACTTAAAAGAAGATATATGTAATACTAGTATGAACTGGCGGTCGATGGAAATAGGTGTTGTACGTAGTAATGACAAATAAAGAGATCGACCAATGAGGGCAAGATTTCGGTACGAGCCGAGTGGCTTATTCAACATATGTAAGACAGCTACTAAATATCACACGTTTGATAAAGAAAGAACTTCAATCGTATTGTGCTTGATAAATTCACCTGCAAAATATTGCGTTGATGTTAATTATAGATCAAAATTATGCAGAATGACTTGTTCCTGCGAAATACCAATATGATTACGTGTTTCTCAGTCGTACTAAATCTAAGCTCGTGACGTTACTTTTCGGTTGGTAATTTATTGTTAGTCTTACAGAGTTTCGCATGTCCATTCAAAGCACAATGTTTTGCTGAGAAAAAATCTCCTCTCGTGATGATAATAGGCAGTTATAGAATGGCAAGCGCTCTGGGTTTTGACCTCGGTGAAAACAAAGGTAGAAGCTCTCAGGAAACTGTTCTTTGGGTCTGTGTCTTTCGAGTCTCTCCTGAACAGTACTGAGCATATCTATGCCCACTGAAACGTCTGGACTGGTTCGACAACAAAGAATTGAAATTTTAATAAAATATAAAACTGCACATGTTAGACTTAAAAGCAATGGCCAATTTCTATTTGATGATAGCTACCAGCTATCAGGACAGAAATCGTTTTTTTTTTCGGCACGCGCCGATTCGGTCCTCACCGTTCACATACACGTTAACGCCACTATAGACAAACACACCATTTCCACCAATGCCTTGCAAATTTCATATAAAATACACAAATATGTTGTGAATAATTAAACCATACATTCGTCGTGCATTTATAACACTAAATATGAACACTTCCAACTATAATTTATACCAGAACTGTGACGACCAACCTGTTTAAGGCCATGATACCCAAAAGCAGGACCGTAACGCCCAGCAATCAATCTAATATCCCTTTCCCCGAATAACCGTCGCAAGAGTGGATATCTAGAAGTACGCATAATAAAAGTTGAACGGAAATCGATGTTTTCTCAGAAATTTCCGGTTTTTTTAGGTTGGACCCAATGAAAGGAAATGTAGTTATTCCGCTGACGGTTACGCGACGGTTAGACTTTCGGTTATCTGACGGTTACGCAACAATTAAGCACGATTTTTCTTTCTATCCGATATGTAACCGGAGTCGGAAACACGTGATTCCAAGCAGTGTATCAAAGTGAAGTGCATGTACGCCACATTTTGTCACGTGATATATTGTTTGACCACTGCTCTTATCAAGGACGTCAGGCAAAAGTGTTGGGTCAGTGATACATTCTGTTTTGAAATATTTGTGGAATAATGGAAATGTAAGTGTATTAGTTACATGTTCCTTCTTTCACGGGTAACTAGCTAAAATAATAATTAATAATAATATATGTAATAGATATACACACAAACTGTGTCACTATATCTGTATTTAATTTCTTCCCCAATTTGACACGTACGGGGTGAATAGAGAAAGCCGTTAGTTATCAATATTTAACTGCGCCGTCACCGACGGAGAACAATTGCGCGTGCTTCCCCTGCGGGATTGCTTGTGTGTCTGTGTTCCGCTATACAGAAGAAACTCCGCCAAAGGACTATAAAATACTAGTACACGGGGTATGACACACCGCGTACCAGCCTTCTCGTTCGTGAACATTATTTATGGTATTCGTTGAGGACGGTCGAGCACCAAATAACCAAAGCCTCGTTATTTTAGCGTAAAATAGTACATAATTTGTATGTGCTGGTAAAAAAATCGTAATGAAATACAGTAATAAATCAAATTACTCATGTACATACTGAAAAACATTGCTTGATCGATCCTATTGTTCAAGTTATCACACTCTGACGTCGGCGTACAAATATTGTTTAAAATCGCAATTACTCGGGGAGTTGGTTGTAAACAAGATACAATGTATAGATAGCTGGAGTACTGCGACGGTATATCGTTTTTTTTATCGCCGTAAGAATATTTCACCTGTCATCGAAAATATAAATATTTAAATATGCACAAAACGGCCTCTACGCTTCTGGTGACAGCGATACTTCATGAAAAGTGACCGCACAGTAGCGATTATTGAAGTTTCTAGATTGAACAACAAACACTCGATATTGATAGTGAATTATTTTTTCGAATAACTTAAGATTGTGTGTACCTTGTTCTATAAACGGCAAAATACACTATAACACGAAGAAGAGCATGGTACACGTAAACAACGTTACGAGCGAACACCTATTGGTCAGCTTGAGTCGTGTCATACCCCGTCTATTTATTTTGAAGAGCCGGTTAAAGCGTACCACAATTCGAACGTTTTTAAAAAGCATTGCAGTCTAAACAGGGCGCAAAACCAATACGGTGTGAAAACATGGTACCACAGTTATGCGTGTAGTACTGCTTTTTTTCGTATTGTAATATAATATTACTAATAACTTATTCTAGCCAAGAAGGACAATATTCATGTATTATTTCTAGTATTATATTGCCTGGTATCCATGTATTTATGCTAATTGTAAAACTGCAACCGAGTATGCAAGTAAATCGGCAATGTATTTGCTATATAGCCTTGCATAACTTGTAAACTAGCATTATAATAGTACATGTACTACATAACCGTATATTACTTCTAAATGGGCATTATAGTAGTATATTAATGTGCATTACTTGTAAACGGGCATTGTATTACTACATAACCGCACAATGCTTGTAAAAGAACGTGTATTACCTGCATAACCATGTATCAATTAATTGTATTGGCTAAATAATACTTTATTTATAAATAATACTTTACGCCAAGCGGATTAAATAAAAATACTACATTCTTGTACAAAAAGAAAGGAATACAGAATAAGGTACGATTTGATACAAAAGTGATAAAAAAGTTGACATCGTCTCATTTGCCACGTGAGAACAATTTGACGGTAAAAACAGCTCTTGTCTTTACAAATATCTGCTGTATTCATGATTTTAAATAATATGGTTACATTACAGGGATATCTCATGCACTTCAAAGCAATATATGGCCGCTGAAAAAAAGCTTAAATTTAAACAGCAGATCAGAACGGTTGGTCCAAATTTAAGCCCTTGAAACTAAATAAAATGCTTATCCTTGCTTAAATTTAAGATTTGAAATAAATGCTCGTCCATGTTTGAATTTAAGCTACATAATAATTATATAAATATATTAGTTTAAATGCTTAAATTTAAACATTCAAACAAACAAAAATCAACTCATAGAAGCTCAATAGCAAGCCTTACAATGGTCACATTTGCAATATTTCTATGTTCTAATGTTTAAATTTAAGCATTGCTCAAGAACAATGTTAATTGTTTGGGGAAAGATTCCTGTTGATAATCTTAACTAACAGAATATATTTTCAACAAAACAAATAAAATAAATAATATAAATAATTAAGATAGAAAACCTAACTAATAAAAACAACACAACATAAGAAGTTAACAAATCAAATGAAAAATTCGATTGAACATCTAAGGGGAGAATTATTATGTGTAATTATTACAACGTTCTATGCACCAAATTTAATTAAACTTTGTTAGCGTCCCCTGAGAATTTTGTAAACAGCTACATCAATTATGTGATTCTTATATTGTTATAATTTAAATATATGAATCAGTTATCATTGGAAGCTCTAACTTCCACTTAAAAATTGTCAATCTATTCTCCGACTTTTGTTTATTAGTTACACCCATAGCAATGACAAACCAAGTAAAACAAGTATATTTTTCACTTTATGTGAAGAGATTTGATTGCTGTGATGAGTCGTATTAGTTTATCTTTCGTTTCATCAAATAGACTTATATCACAGTGTCAAACGTTTCCTAATACAACATGAAACAGAACAAAATATAATCGTTAATGAACAGTATATTTATACGGCAGTTTATTTGTGTTCATTACCCATTCATTCGATGGGTAGTGTATTATATGCCATAAAATATAAATGACACATGGAATGGCTTCACATTAAATAACATGATACAAACCACGACATGTTTCACCGTCCCACTCTTTCGATTTGTAGCTGAATATATGTCACAGAAACACGAATAACACATAGAATGGCTTCACATTAAAGGACAATATATTCACTTGAATGAAGCATTGAATGGTTTCACATTAATTGAAATGACAAAAACTACAGCAAAACTCATCGTCCCACTATTTTGATGTACAGTTGAATATATATAAATTACGCATAGAATGACTTCACATTAATTGATGGCATGACATTAACCACTACATGGTTCACCATTTCTCTCTTTTGATGGGTAGATGAATATACGCCGTAGCAACATAATGGACGCACAGAACGGCTTCAAATTTAAATAACATTACATGACATGGTTCACCGTCCAACTCGTTCGATGGATAGTTGAATATATGCCATAACCGGTAAATGACGCATGGAATAGCGTCACATTACACGAAATGACATGAACCACGACATGATTCACCGTTGCACTTATTTGATGAACAGTTGAATATGATCAGTCACCAATGCGCTTTTGGTAGAAATTTGACGCTTGGCAAAACTCTGCAGAAAACCTTCATAGACTGAGGAAATCTTTCCTCTTTATCTTTTTCACCTGTGTTAGAAACTTGTTTTTATCAGATGTTTTTTTATTCATGATTATTTTTGGGAGACATCAGGGGATTGTGTTGTCACTTCAACTCAGGACACGCTATGCACGGATGGTCCATGTTCGATAAATTGCACAAAAACATGCAGATCACAAGATTATATCTCCAAAATACAGCCTCCTTTCAAACATACTGAACAAAAGAAATTAAATGAATTGCTTTGCACAAGAAATTGAACGTAATTCAAAACAGATCAAAGTAAAACGACATAGCCAAAATGGTTGCCGAAATCCACAACAAACTAATTTTGGAGAAACAGCTGTGTAGAAGTAATAAATGCTGAGCAGGTACATATTTTTAGTCAATAGAATAGTAAATAGGGATTTAAGGATGACTTCATTTTGTTGGGACCAAGTCTTTAGATTGACAATTTTGAATTGGTGCTAGTCCTTTGGCCTGGCAGTTGTTTTTTTGGCACGTACGAGGTTGCTTAATTGTGAAGGACAATCTTATTGAGATTTATTCGATACTAAAATATTGAATGGTGCAAGGTGTATTGAAGTATGACTGAGTATAGTAAAATATGCTCACAAAACACTGAGATTTAAGGATTTAATTCAATCCCTTTTTAAATAGTATGACACTATTGCATATATACTTCTTGCATGTAGACTTTTTGATGAGAATTAGCTATGGATACGGGTTGGTTACAAGAAACACACTTTATTTAAGAAAAAGGACAGCCATACCAAGTATGAATTACGTATTAAGTATGAATTTAAACTAAATTTGTTCACACACAGTTGAGATTCGATTCTGGAATGGTGAAAATATGTGATTTTAATGCACTGTGGGACATAACATGGATGCCATTCAGCCACCTTGATTAGAATCATGAAATAAATATGTGTGCATATGTCTGATATAATGTAAGAAGTTTGAACCAGTTATGTATATGATGTGATACATATGTATGAATGAACACACAGTTGGGTGCATGCCAATTCATGAGTCCCTTATTTTGAACTGCATACAACCTAGGACTAATAATTATGGACATTCTTGTATTACCATGCATTGTGATTTCAGACAATTTCTAAAATTGATAATGAAGATCCCACTTTATAAGAATCTATAGTTTTTGTGAACAATTTAATATTCACAATTCATCTTTAAAGATTCAATCCTGTACGACTACTAACCAAACGCACTGATAATGTTCATATATTCTGTTGGCTAATTATGTCAAAATATATTAATCACGATGGTTACAGTGAAATCATTGAATTATTGTATTGGTAATAAATGGGGTCAAATGGATTATTCATATACAGCGACATGCACCAGTTATTTTTATACAGTTATATATATTTATGTTTCAAATGGTTGATTAAATATGTGAATTTAACCTAAATGTTTCAAGCAGAAAAAGTAATTTACAAAGATAGTTCTTTCTTGTGATTATGTCCAGCTCGTTGTTAGTTCCAGCGACACTTGTTGACGAGTTCAGAGGCGTCGACATGCATTCTTTCAACATCTTGGATGCGTCACACAAAACTCGACAAGCTTCTGCCATAGCGCGACATTTTGATGACGCAAGGCCCCATAGGACAGTAACAATTATTTAATCACGTATAGTAATTGTAATTTGGACAACATTCACTTTCTCCTACATATAGTAGCTTATCTGATGGGTACAAACTGGGCATATCCTGAGATTAATGTCATAATACAGCCACATATCAATTCACTACTAATGTTCGGGATATTATATTACCTTGGCTAGGGTGTTTTGTTCTGCATGAATTATGATAATGCGACACAAGACAAAATTAGAATAGTGAGCTCAGATCATACCACTAAAGGTAAGCCTTTTGTTTTGTGCATTGGACTGGGACTTTGATTGACGCCGTCAAAATGGCCGCACTTTCTAATACCAGATGGATCGGTGCTTTTGTTATAGCGTGTGTGATCTGCCCAGTCTTGTGCAGCAATATCCTAATTCTCCCTGGCGCCCCGTTCGGGAATTTCTACATTACTATATCGAGATTTGGAGAACTGCTGGCCATGAGAGGTCATAACGTTACCGTGTTGATAAATGATCTCTACTACCAAAGATTTGCAGGACTGATCAAAGAACAACGAACATTTATGAATTTTGAAGACTATGAATCCGGCTTCAATGAATTCCCCGATGCATACAACCGAGTCACAAAAAGTGCACATATTGCACTAACAATTTCTGAAATACTTCGCATTTTTGATGTTTTGGCAGATGAGACGGAGGCTTTTATTCAAGACAGTAACAGCATAAAACGCTTGAATGCCGCGAACTTTGATCTAATTCTTGCTAATGCCTTTAACCCAGGCTTCGCTCTAATTGTTGATACATTGCGTGTACCGTTCGTCAGTGTCTCCACCATGAGAGCTTTCCCGATGATAGACGATTTACTTCATGGTTTGACTTCAAACCCTGCATATGTACCAGCGGTAAAAACAGGATACTCAGATGAGATGACGTTTCCTCAGAGACTGGGCAATACATTTGCATACCTTGCATCGGCTGCAATGTTTGAGTTTCTTTTGCTAAAACCATTCAAAAGTATACAGCAAAGGCATAACATCCGACCAGAGCTTTCATACAGGAGTTTATGTAGAAATTCGGAGTTAATACTTTTCTGTTCTGATTTTGCATTCGATTATCCCCGCCCTATGATGCCGCATGCTATTTATATTGGTTCATTAACAGCAAGAACCCCAGACCCTCTTAGTCAGGTGAGTTTCTTGAAAATGTTTATTGTTAGTTATATATATATATATATATATATATATATATATATATATGAATTTCGATATATTCATGAATGTATTGCTTTTATCGGATATCGGTTAGGTCCACTCGAAAACGGAAACTGCGTAAATTTCGAAGTACTACGTATGATATGTTCTGTGTGAAGAACGGAAATTCCAAAATTTGCTGTCGTTGTACGCCGAACTTGGAGAACAGATGCACTAAGTTGCTCTTTTAATACTTTCAGCTGAGAGTTTGTTGTTGTTTTACGTTCAATTTAGTTAGCGTAAATCACGCACAGTGAACTACATTCGTGTAACGCTACTGGTTTGATATGATAGATTTGATTTACTTTTTCATATAAACCTGCTTCCGTGGCCCGGTTTAATGACTCGGAAACCATATTTCAAAATAACCAGCTTTAACTTACTAGTTTATGGCAATCGTCCAATGCATGCGACAACTTTATATTTTTTGTTGTGTGCATATATTCGTACTGGTGTCGTATATGCTGTATGGAACTAACTTGCATTATTTTACATCTGTCACCGTAACTCCATAAGTTACAGCGTGCCGTAATTTTGCGGTATTTTACGGGGTATTTTCATACTACCATATTTGGAAATGCGAATTCCAAATATGGAATGATTACGCGCGTAAGCGTCCTCTAATAATAAAAACAAATATGGCTGCCACCAGGATTTGACCGGACTCCATACAAAGAAGTTCGCTGATTCTGTTCTAAACCTTTTGGATTTCGGCATTTCCATGATGTATCCTTGAAGGGAAAAGATGTATAATAATTAGGTTATTAGGAAGATACCTCAAAGTATGCACAAAGACAGTACTTCGGCAGTATCGACCGACGCGCAGCGGAGGTCGATGTGACAGCGTATTATTATTATCTTCGTAATAACCTTATATTAATTCGATCATGGCGGAGTGCTTGTCTACCGATTGTGATTATTCATTACATGAACATGCCAATTTAGCGGTAAACTATTATTTATTATACACTTATTCGCAGTATCCGAACACATCTGTTATTGCGCCCTCGCCGATCACATGTTAGGTTATATTAAACGTTAGGTTATATTAAATAAATATTTTGACGTGGAAGTACTTTGTAGATGACAAGCCTAGAGTAACTAACATATTTAGATTCAGCAAACACGGCATTGCTGCAATAGTTGCGAATCTAAGTTACTTTTACAGAAGTGTGGTTTTAGTTAGATTACAAGTCTACTAGATTATTTATTTTATTAAACATGTGTTATTGCGATAGCTGATAGCCTAATTCATGCTGATCGATTTTGTTTTCATGATAGATGATCTAAATCACATATATATCACAGTGTAAACAAAATACTAAGTAGTGAAATGCAATACTTGATTTGATGGCCATGTAATTTTCAGAGAGAAATTTCAGATCTTGGTTGTTTATAAAGATAATGTGCACTCATGTGTTACTGTGACATTGTCCTGAAATGGTGCGTATCGACCTAGTTTCTTGCGAATGGCAAGTCGGTGGCGGGTAACTAGTAAAATTTCACTAGTCTGGGATTCCGACCCAGGATCTACTACCTTCTGGCAGTCGGGAACGAGTCGGCACGTACCGAAACGTGTGTGTGAGCGGCCGGAACGAGACGCCACGTGCCAACAAAACTCGATCGAGGTCCTCATATAGAGTCGGGCCGAGATTTACTGCCTGACAGGTCGGTATGAGCCGAAATCACACTCTCGGTGGTGAACTTAAAAGAAAATATATGTAATACTAGTATGAACTAGTATGACTTGTTCCTGAGAAATACCAATATGATTACGTGTTTCTTAGTCGTACTAAATCTAAGCTCGTGACGTTAGTTTTCGGTTGGTGATTTATTGTTAATTTTACAAGGTTTCGCATGTCGCATTCAAAGCACAATGTTTTGCTGAGAAAAAATCTGCTCTCGCGAATTTAGTAGGCAGTTATAGAATGGCAAGCGCTCTGGGTTTTGACCTCGGTGAAAACAAAGGTAGAAGCTCTCAGTTATTGTGCCAACAAAACTCGATCTAGGTTCTCATATAGAGTCGGGCCGAGATTTACTGCCTGACAGGTCGGTACGAGCCGAAATCACACTCTCGGTGGTGAACTTAAAAGAAAATATATGTAATACTAGTATGAACTGGCGGTCGATGGAAATAGGTGTTGTACGTAGTAATGACAAATAAAGAGATCGACCAATGAGGGCGAGATTTCGGTACGAGCCGAGTGGCTTATTCAACATATGTAAGACAGCTACTAAATATCACACGTTTGATAAAGAAAGAACTTCAATCGTATTGTGCTTGATAAATTCACCTGCAAAATATTGCGTTGATGTTAATTATAGATCAAAATTATGCAGAATGACTTGTTCCTGCGAAATACCAATATGATTACGTGTTTCTCAGTCGTACTAAATCTAAGCTCGTGACGTTACTTTTCGGTTGGTAATTTATTGTTAGTCTTACAGAGTTTCGCATGTCCATTCAAAGCACAATATTTTGCTGAGAAAAAATCTGCTCTCGTGATGATAGTAGGCAGTTATAGAATGGCAAGTGCTCTGGGTTTTGACCTCGGTGAAAACAAAGGTAGAAGCTCTCAGGAAACTGTTCTTTGGGTCTGTCTCTTTCGAGTCTCTCCTGAACAGTACTGAGCATATCTATGCCCACTGAAACGTCTGGACTGGTTGACAACAAAGAATTGAAATTTTACTAAAATATAAAACTGCACATGTTAGACTTAAAAGCAATGGCAAATTTCTATTTGATGATAGCTACCAGCTATCAGGACAGAAATCGTTTTTTTTTCGGCACGCGCCGATTCGGTCCTCACCGTTCACATACACGTTAACGCCACTATAGACAAACACACCATTTCCACCAATGCCTTGCAAATTTCATATAAAATACACAAATATGTTGTGAATAATTAAACCATACATTCGTCGTGCATTTATAACACTAAATATGAACACTTCCAACTATAATTTATACCAGAACTGTGACGACCAACCTGTCTAGGGCCATGATACCCAAAAGCAGGACCGTAACGCCCAGCAATCAATCTAATATCCCTTTCCCCGAATAACCGTCGCAAGAGTGGATATTTAGAAGTACGCATAATAAAAGTTGAACGGAAATCGATGTTTTCTCAGAAATTTCCGTTTTTTTTAGGTTGGACCCAATGAAAGGAAATGTAGTTATTCCGCTGACGGTTACGCGACGGTTAGACTTCCGGTTATCTGACGGTTACGCGACAATTAGGCACGCTTTTTCTTTCTATCCGATATGTAACCGGAGTCGGAAACACGTGATTCCAAGCAGTGTATCAAAGTGAAGTGCATGTACACCACATTTTGTCACGTGATATATTGTTTGACCACTGCTCTTATCAAGGACGTCAGGCAAAAGTGTTGGGTCAGTGATACATTCTGTTTTGAAATATTTGTGGAATAATGGAAATGTAAGTGTATTAGTTACATGTTCCTGCTTCCACGGGTAACTAGCTAAAATAATAATTAATAATAATATACTTAATAGATACACACACAAACTGTGTCACTATATCTGTAATTAATTTCTTCCCCAATTTGACACGTACGGGGTGAATAGAGAAAGCCGTTAGTTATCAATATTTAACAGCGCCGTCACCGACGGAGAACAATTGCGCGTGCTTCTCCTGCGGGATTGCTTGTGTGTCTGTGTTCCGCTATACAGAAGAAACTCCGCCAAAGGACTATAAAATACTAGTACACGGGGTATGACACACCGCGTACCAGCCTTCTCTTTCGTGAACATTATTTATGGTATTCGTTGAGGACGGTCGAGCACCAAATAACCAAAGCTTCGTTATTTTAGCGTAAAATAGTACATAATTTGTATGTGCTGGTAAAAAAATCGTAATGAAATACAGTAATAAATTACTCATGTACATACTGAAAAACATTGCTTGATCGATCCTATTGTTCAAGTTATCACACTCTGACGTCGGCGTACAAATATTGTTAAAAATCGCAATTACTCGGGGAGTTGGTTGTAAACAAGATACAATGTATAGATAGCTGCAGTACTGCGACGGTATATCTGTTTTTTATCGCCGTAAGAATATTTCACCTGTCATCGAAAACATAAATATTTAAATATGCACAAAACGGCCTCTACGCTTCTGGTGACAGCGATACTTCATGAAAAGTGACCGCACAGTAGCGATTATTGAAGTTTCTAGATTGAACAACAAACACTCGATATTGATAGTGAATTTTCGAATAACTTAAGATTGTGTGTACCTTGTTCTATAAACGGCAAAATACACTATAACACGAAGAAGAGCATGGTACACGTAAACAACGTTACGAGCGAACACCTATTGGTCAGCTTGAGTCGTGTCATACCCCGTCTATTTATTTTGAAGAGCCGGTTAAAGCGTACCACAATTCGAACGTTTTTAAAAAGCATTGCAGTCTAAACAGGGCGCAAAACCAATACGGTGCGAAAACATGGTACCACAGTTATGCGTGTAGTACTGCTTTTTTTCGTATTGTAATATAATATTACTAATAACTTATTCTAGCCAAGAAGGACAATATTCATGTATTATTTCTAGTATTATATTGCCTGGTATCCATGTATTTATGCTAATTGTAAAACTGCAACCGAGTATGCAAGTAAATCGGCAATGTATTTGCTATATAGTCTTGCATAACTTGTAAACTAGCATTATAATAGTACATGTACTACATAACCGTATATTACTTCTAAATGGGCATTGTAGTAGTATATAAACGTGCATTACTTGTAAACGGGCATTGTATTACTACATAACCGCACAATGATTGTAAAAGAACGTGTATTACCTGCATAACCATGTATCAATTAATTGTATTGGCTAAATAATACGTTATTTATAAATAATACTTTACGCCAAGCGGATTAAATAAAAATACTACATTCTTGTACAAAAAGAAAGGAATACAGAATAAGGTACAATTTGATACAAAAGTGATAAAAAAGTTGACAAACCTGCTTCACAAAACTTGACAAAGATTGGAAGCTAATACATTTAATTTGCATAGTTGCCACATCAAATATATTTATATGTTACGTGAACAGGTGTAAGTGCTTCAAAACGATCGTACCGAATTGTTGCCTTTTTAGGAATGGACCGAATTCGTCGAATCGGCTGTAGAAGGAATTGTAGTATTTACACTGGGTTCACAGGCTAACATCGGCGAAGACTTGGGAAAAGCAACAAAGTTTGTTAAAGCGTTTGCCAGATTGCCGCAAAAAGTTATTATGAAATACGAGGGGAATCCACCAAATGGCCTTGGCGAGAACACCAAACTTAGCAGTTGGATTCCACAAAATGATCTTCTAGGTAATAAATAGACAATATAACTTTATTAGTTTAGCAGTTTTTATTTCTTCAAACCAACACAGGAATCAAAATTTGCGTATTCAAGGCACGTTTAAATGCCACAGTAATCTATTCCAACATATATTTATTTGTATGTTGATGTAAAATCACAGATACATATATTCTTCGCTGTAACATTGGTAAAAGGTTGTGCGATCATTTCACATATTTTCAATATTGAGACTAAGAACAAGTAACACGTGGATATATCGTCTAACGACTATTCGTTATTGAATTCATTACATAGAATATATGCAATATGCAGAACGTATCAAGGTGATATATTCTATACATATTAAAAATTATCAGCTAGCCATTTATAGATTGATCAAACACCATTATGATTGTTCTGACTTACACCATATGTTCAATAGGTCACCCAAATACCAAAGCATTTATAAGCCACGGAGGTATCAATGGAGTAAACGAGGCTATCTACCACGCAGTGCCTTTTATTGGCATGGCGTTATTTGCGGAACAGTTGGAGAATGTAGAAAGACTCGTTAACAAAGGAATGGCAATTTCTTTAGATTCAAAATCCTTCACAGAAGATGATGTCTACAATGCTGTAAAAAGGGCGATTGAAGACCCTAGGTAAGAGGTTCTTACTGACCGACTGTTAATCAATAATATGTTATAATTAAAATTGTAACTCCATGGGTCTTTTTGAAAAAAGGATAACTTGAAGATTGCACACATACTGATTTCTAGCACAAATTATTTTTTCGTAGGTACAAAGACAATGCCGCTAGATTATCCAGTATCCAGAGAGATACTCCAATGCCTCCAGGAGATACAGCTGTATATTGGGTTGAACACATTTTGAAGTTTGGCGGTGATCACCTCAAACCAGCATCCCTCGAACTAAATTTAGTCCAGTATTTACTTCTCGACATTGCCGTGTTTTTACTGATTGTAGTAGCCATTGTCATTATTATTTCAAAGCTAGTAATGAAGCAGATATTTAAAATCTGTTGCAAACTAACGGATGTCAAATTGAATAGAAAAAAACAACAGTGATAAAATTAATTAGGAACGCGATATGCAACTAGTTATATCAGAGTGAGCGTAAGGTATACATATTTCCAAACTATATGAGAATGGTTTCTAATATTATATATTCGCCATTGGCCGCCGAGATTTTAGCAAGAGAACCACGTGACTTGTTTTTGTCCCAACCCTATATGGTTACAATCATGAACACCATCGCGCCTACCGTTACAAATACCATGGTTACATGGGTGAAACGAGAAGTTGCCTTGTTCACAATAAACGGAAAGAAATAAGACAACATTGGTGAGAAAAAAAAGTTGCGTGGCCCTCACGCTTTTCAACTAGAACTCAAACAATGTATATTTCAACAAGAACTTAAAATAGGTCTATTTCAACGAGAATTCGAACAATGTCTATTTCAACTTGACATCGTCTCATTTGCCACGTGAGAACAATTTGACGGTAAAAACAGCTCTTGTCTTTACAAATATCTGCTGTATTCATGATTTTAAATAATATGGTTACATTCCAGGGATATCTCATGCACTTCAAAGCAATATATGGCCGCTGAAAAAAAGCTTAAATTTAAACAGCAGATCAGAACGGTTGGTCCAAATTTAAGCCCTTGAAACTAAATAAAATGCTTATCCTTGCTTAAATTTAAGATTTGAAATAAATGCTCGTCCATGTTTGAATTTAAGCTACATAATAATTATATAAATATATTAGTTTAAATGCTTAAATTTAAACATTCAAACAAACAAAAATCAACTCATAGAAGCTCAATAGCAAGCCTTACAATGGTCACATTTGCAATATTTCTATGTTCTAATGTTTAAATTTAAGCATTGCTCAAGAACAATGTTAATTGTTTGGGGAAAGATTCCTGTTGATAATCTTAACTAACAGAATATATTTTCAACAAAACAAATAAAATAAATAATATAAATAATTAAGATAGAAAACCTAACTAATAAAAACAACACAACATAAGAAGTTAACAAATCAAATGAAAAATTCGATTGAACATCTAAGGGGAGAATTATTATGTGTAATTATTACAACGTTCTATGCACCAAATTTAATTAAACTTTGTTAGCGTCCCCTGAGAATTTTGTAAACAGCTACATCAATTATGTGATTCTTATATTGTTATAATTTAAATATATGAATCAGTTATCATTGGAAGCTCTAACTTCCACTTAAAAATTGTCAATCTATTCTCCGACTTTTGTTTATTAGTTACACCCATAGCAATGACAAACCAAGTAAAAAAAGTATATTTTTCACTTTATATGAAGAGATTTGATTGCTGTGATGAGTCGTATTAGTTTATCTTTCGTTTCATCAAATAGACTTATATCACAGTGTCAAACGTTTCCTAATACAACATGAAACAGAACAAAATATAATCGTTAATGAACAGTATATTTATACGGCAGTTTATTTGTGTTCATTACCCATTCATTCGATGGGTAGTGTATTATATGCCATAAAATATAAATGACGCATGGAATGGATTCACATTAAATAACATGATACAAACCACGACATGTTTCACCGTCCCACTCTTTCGATTTGTAGCTGAATATATGTCACAGAAACACGAATAACACATAGAGTGGCTTCATATTAAAGGACAA
Organism: Saccoglossus kowalevskii; assembly: GCF_978046115.1. Taxonomy (NCBI): domain Eukaryota; kingdom Metazoa; phylum Hemichordata; class Enteropneusta; family Harrimaniidae; genus Saccoglossus; species Saccoglossus kowalevskii. Next base: position 20,479,871 of record NC_140651.1, read on the forward strand.
TATATTCACTTGAATGAAGCATTGAATGGTTTCACATTAATTGATGGCATGACATTAACGACTACATGGTTCACCATTTCTCTCTTTTGATGGGTAGATGAATATACGCCGTAACAACATAATGGACGCACAGAACGGCTTCAAATTTAAATAACATTACATGACATGGTTCACCGTCCCACTCGTTCGATGGATAGTTGAATATATGCCATAACCGGTAAATGACGCATGGAATAGCGTCACATTACACGAAATGACATGAACCACGACATGATTCACCGTTGCACCGATTTTATGAACAGTTGAATATGATCAGTCACCAATGCGCTTTTGGTAGAAATTTGACGCTTGGCAAAACTCTGCAGAAAACCTTCATAGACTGAGCAAATCATTCCTCTTTATCTTTTTCACCTGTGTTAGAAACCTGTTTTTATCAGATGTTTTTTATTCATGATTATTTTTGGAAGACATCAGGGGATTGTGTTGTCGCTTCAACTCAGGACACGCTATACACGGATGATCCATGTTCGATAAATTGCACAAAAACATGCAGATCACAAGATTATATCTCCAAAATACAGCCTCCTTTCAAACATACTGAAAAGAAAAGAAATTAAATAAATTGCTTTGCACAAGAAATTGGACGTAATTCAAAACAGATCAAAGTAAAACGACATAGCCAAAATGGTTTCCGAAATCCACAACAAACTAATTTTGGAGAAACAACATTTTGAGATAAAAGTAAAAAAACTTTTCACCACCAGCTGTGTAGAAGTAATAAATGCTGAGCAGGTACATATTTTTAGTCAATAGAATAGTAAATAGGGATTTACGGATGACTTCATTTTGTTGGGACCAAGTCTTTAGATTGACAATTTTGAATTGGTGCTAGTCCTTTGGCCTGGCAGTTTTTTTTCGGCATGTACGAGGTTGCTTAATTATGAAGGACAATCTTATTGAGATGTATTCGATACTAAAATATTGAATGGTGCAAAGTGTATTGAAGTATGACTGAGTGTAGTAAAATATGCTCACAAAACACTGAGATTTAAGGATTTAATTCAATCTCTTTTTAAATAGTATGACACTATTGCATATATACTTCATGCATGTAGACTTTTTGATGAGAATTAGCTATGGATACGGGTTGGTTACAAGAAACACACTTTATTTAAGAAAAATGAAGGCCATACCAAGTATGAATTACGTATTAAGTATGAATTTAAACTAAATTTGTTCACACACATTTGAGATTCGATTCTGGAATGGTGAAAATATGTGATTTTAATGCACTGTGGGACATAAAATGAATGCCATTCAGCCACCTTGATTAGAATCATGAAATAAATATGTGTGCATATGTCTGATATAATGTGAGAAGTTTGAATCTGTTATGTATATGATGTGATACATATGTATGAATGAACACACAGTTGGGTGCATGCCAATAAGCCATTTTCCGTAGTTTGCGTGAGCCACGGTCACGTGACACAGGTCAAGCTATCCTCGCTAAAGCATAGCAACGCCATTGTTACACGCGTGAAAGCAGCAACAATACGACTATTACTTCGGCTGATTACTTCTTCAATGGGAGCTAAAAGATGTGCCTACGGAGAATGCAAGAGCGATTCCCTATATCCAGATGGATGTTCGATGGCTGGAATATATTTTATTCGATTCCCAAAGTCGAAAACGCAACCCGATAAATGCGACCGCTGGATCACCGCATGCTCCAGAGCAGACGATTTTAGGAGGCATCGTATCACTCAGGATACATACGTGTGTTCTCTTCATTTTGTTGGCGGAAAAGGACCTACAGATGAACAGCCAGACCCAATTCCTGCAACAGCAAGAAGTGTAGACCTTCGACTATTCGAAACGAAAAAAGTTCGACCACCACCGAAAGACAGATCTAGTACCGGAAATGCAAAGAAACGACAACGTAATCAAGCTTCGGTAAGCACTTTCTTTCCGACGGAAATCGTCAAGACATTGTTTCATTGTTTCGTTACTCTTTTAATTATCAAAATTTCTTTCAACAAATTTGTTTTTCAAATGTCAATCAGAAGCCCAGGGCTGTTATTTGTTTTATTCAGTGCGTTTTATTTTAAATACGAATATACATGTTTTGCAGCGTCGAGATTTATTTTTATCGCGAGATACATGAAAAACAAAAAGACAGTTTAACCATGGAGGTCTTTTTTTTACCTCCATGGTTTAACAAACCTAGATGTGAACAATGGATACTTATCAATGTTCGTGTCTGAGGTGTCTTTTTTACACATCTCAGACAATGGTTGTCTGACGACACACTTAATTCTTTCATAAATACAAAACTTATTTCCTGCCAGTGGGCTTTTTTTTAATTCAAAGAATTACCGGTATGTCAGTATTTTTTTGGAAAAAACATTTATGATTATTAACTAGTTTATTATGGTACTTTTTTTTTATAAATTGAGAACCTGAATTGTTTATGTGCACTTACTTTTCCAGCCATGTAATGAAAACAACAACAACTTTAATTTATTATACCATGCTACACAATCTCCCAGTGAATCCTTAGCAGAGTCTACAAATATTTCACTAATGAAAAATTCCAGGAAAGATGCTGTAATTATTGGTAAGTTTTTATGGTTTTTAGTAATTTTGACTAATTATATTTAGATTGTTTCTGAACTACATGCCTTCAACATATTTTTGTTCTGCTTGTGGGAAGATGAAAAATATAAGACAAGCCAAAGTATTTCTTCCTTGCATACACACCCATTTTGTTCTCAATTTATTTTCGGTTGAAGTCAAGTAAGAACATTGGGTAGATTTTTTTCAGGCCTTTAAATTCCATACTTTTTTTAGATATATAAACATATACTCATATATAGCATATATACATACATATACAGAGATTGCTCAGTGCAAACCAATGAAGACTGTGCCATCCCATTGCAGTGTATCAACACAGACTGATTTAACTATAGAACACATGGAACCCTACAATCACTGTGACAGGGCACTCACAGATTGAAATTATATGAAAAGAGAACTCATTATAACGGATATTGAAAGAAATGCTAAATCTTGCAAATTTTACACAGGTAATTAAACTAATGTGTTGTTTATTTATTTATTCTTTTATTTAAAATATTGTGTTTTCACCTTTTCTGCTGTAAATAAGCTATCCTTTTCATTTAATATTCCTATTATTTTTTCTAGGGTTAGCATCACTGCAACTATTATACATTTTTAAATGGATCAAATCAAAGGGAGATAGACTTACAATTTGGAAAGGACAAGACACTCTTGTAAGTTTTGATTCAAATTCTCTATTGTGAAAAAATATCAGCTACTGGTATATTTACTGCACACATAAAACTTTGTCATCTGTCACTGGTTTAGTGTCCATTTTCCAACAATAGAATCATCATCATATTAACAACTGAAAGTACCAGACTTCAATTTTTATACATGACAAATTTATATATTTTGGTATGGTAGTTCAACATACTTCAGCAAGAAATGGTTGGCATAATTTAATGTTTCAATCATATTTTAAAAATCATTGTATTTTATTGTAATTTGTGTTTTGCTACTTAGGATAATCCAGTCAGTCAGGGTGGTCACTGTCGCGCTCTTACAAAAAATGAAGCCTTTTTACTGGTACTTGTCAGACTACGAAGAGGAATGCATATAGAACATTTAGCCGACTCATTTGGCATTGCACCTGCCACAGTCAGTCGCTACTGTACAACATGGATTGAGTTTCTGAGTAAAGAGTTGTCATTTTTAATAAAGTGGCCTAAACAAGATTATATTAGATCATCAATTCCATCGACATTTCGTCATTTTAAAAAGACAGTTGCAATTATAGATTGCACAGAATTCTTTATCCAGAAACCTTCCATACCATCATCACAAAGGATTACATGGTCTAGTTACAAACACCACAACACCTTGAAGACCCTTGTGTCAATATCGCCAACTGGTTCCATATCTGGTTGTGGTCTGATTCCATATCTGATCGCAAACTTGTGCAGGAAAGTGGGTTCCTTGACAATGTCAACCATGGGGATGATGTCATGGCAGATCGCGGATTTTTAATACGTGATCTTTTGGCGTTGCATGGAGCCACACTAAACATACCGCCATTTGCACATGGTAAACAACTCAGTGCAAGAGCAGTGACCAAGACCAGGAGGATTGCAAGTGCCCGAATATATGTTGAACGAGCAATTGGACGTTTGAAAAATTTCAAAATTCTTCAAGGTATATTTCCACTGAAGTCCAAAAAAATACTGAATCAAACTGTCCAACTCTGTGCTGCATTGTGCAATATTGACAGTATGTTGGTCAAATAGGCAAGTCTAAGATGAAATTATGCCTGTAATTCTGCATTGAAAACTGATTCATGTACAGTGCTTATCAACACATTTATTTATATTTAATCTTATTAATTTACACTGGCCATTATTTTTATTTTTTTTATTTTTATTTCAATGAATTTATTTACATTTCATTGTTGTTTTTCATTTACAAGTTACAGTGTGCATACCTAGACATTCAGTACTTATTCAAATTTACTTATTTCAAACGTTCTTTTACTTGTTTTCATGAGTATTATTGCCATTGTAAAATACTATTTTTGATGATAGTGTTATCATGTGATGTGTAAACAGGTAGCTTGGCAATAATTTCCACACACTGTGCAGCAATATTTGTTATCAGTACATTGACATTTAAGACAGAATATTTTTTTTATTATTCTTTATTATGAAATGTGCATTCATTACAGAAAAATAAATATTTTTAAAAAATATATATATAAAACAAGTTTAATGGCAGTACTTATTTTTTTCTATCACAGTACAAAGGGTACACAGTGTGAAATGCATAAAAAGTGAAAATATTTTCTAGTTAGCTACAACATACAGGCCTCAAAACTTATAAAGATTTTTGTACCAGTATGTCATAATACAGAGCACAAATCATCTTATAATATGGCATAAAGCCTCGGTAAAACATACTCCCTGTGAAAAAATGACAATTTGTCCACAATACTAGTAAAGTACTGTTCATTGAATGGCACAGTAATTATTAACAGTCCTTTTTTTCGTATAAATAACTAGGTCGCATTCCGTCAAACCATAAATACCTAACTGGCCTTGTATTTGGACATAGTAGCCTGCACTTTCAGAAAGATGCCAGTTTCTACCTTCCTCAAGCACCCCCTCTCTTTAGCAGCATCCTTTGGTGACTTTAGTCGCAAAGGATAGGGACAATTAATTTCTAATAGCAGGCAAAAAAATGGCTTCTCAATGTAAACTCTAAGTCCAGGTACTTTGATTTTTAGGCATCTGTGTTTTTTTCTTTCAACCATAAGATACATTTCCCTGCCCTTACTTTCCTTTCTTCATCCCCACTCTAGAGCAGGCAAATCCCCCGACGGTGGAACAGCACAACGAATGATTAAATCAACTACCTACCTTAGATGGGTCAGCAGATGTTTTTTTTGTCAATGTTGTAGCCCTACTTGCAACACGTTTAAATGCAGATGCTGTCAAGATCCCATTCCGCATTGAACGCCAAGTAGGGTTTTCAGACTGCCCAACAGTCTCTGTGCCAATGAAATTTACCTCTTCAGGTGTGTATGTCAGGTTTCTAAGAAACATTTCAATCAGGTCTTGAATAGAAGAAACTAAATTTTCTGGCAAATGAATCTTTAAAAAATTCTGAAACTTCACTGTAAGTGATAAGTTTAGGCAGTCTTGATTTGGGTCTTTTTTAACATCTTTTGGCACATCTGTTGAGGGCAGCATTTGGTATTATCTGTAAGAGTACAGAAAAAAATGTTTGCAAAAACAAAGATATCACACATTTCTCATTAAATAAAGAGCTCAAAACATTAACCACTGACAAAAATTGGCTTATATGATATATCCCCACCATACTAGGTTCCCTATTCACAATGCTGTAAACATGTTTTTTCATATACTGAGGTTTCTTATGAAATAATAACTCTGTTCTGCCAATAAGGAAATAGTAAATGCTATTTACAATCAGTTATGAAGCCATTAAATCAAAATGATTTTGCGGCCATGATGAATGAAACCTGTGGCTATGACCTCTGAACTTTTGGATTGTGTAAAGAAATGCAAACAACATACGACTAACCTGTGAGAGTCCTTGAGCAAATGATTCTTCCTGCTTCTATGTCAATGGTTTTCTGTCTAATGGGTCTCTTGGATCAAAATCTTCCTGGCCTATGTTATTTTCTTTCTGGACGCCATAGCTGGAAAATAATAATATAAAACAAAATACTGCTGTAAAACATGTTGAAAAAGCGACATGCAATTTTAACAAATTGTGGTAAAATGACGTAATAGCGAAATTTTGATTTAGCGAATCTCTCTTGTCATTGTTGTTTGCGGTTTTCACAATACATTTGTACTTGTCTGTCGCATGCCAAATGTGCAGTTAACACCTCCATAAAAAATGTCAAGTGTAATTAGGAAGTGCCCCAGATTTGTATGTTCCGGATTACTGTTTTACAGTATATTGCACAACATCAATGGATGTAAGCCTATTTCCTATTTAGCCTATTCATTTTGAGATAAACATATTATTATGAAAAAAAAAACATACCGTGCAAATAGTATCTTGAGACGTTTAACAGAAACAGGTTCATCGTGTTCCATTGGTCTTCTTTTCCACTGGCAGGAACCATCAGTTACTGATGTTTTATTAAATGCCTCACGTTCATAAAGTGTTGCAGCCACATGACGACATGCTCCATCTGCACTGTAAACATAAAATTATCAAAATTAAAATATTTCAGTTAAGCAACTTGGGAAATTATACCTCATCCATTTACTTAAATTTCCACTTTGCTCATTGTTTCACAGCAGTAAAATACTTATTTATGGAATTCCTTGTACTTTGTGGATATAGATAATACAACTGCACACTGAGACTATTGCATGTATTATATTTTATTTAAAAAATGATTTCTTGTAAATTAAAAATGGTATATGATATCATAGAAAAATAAATAACATTGTACCTTACCCTCCAGGACATTCACAATATGCAGTCATAACTTCAGAGTGTTCTTTTGTCAGTAGAAACCACAAACTGTATGTTGACTTGTTAAGATATGTTTTGTCTTTTTGAGTAGGTTTAACCTGGGCTCGAAATGCACCAACAGAGCTACTCTCAGATATCGCGGTGTATTCCATATCCAACACATGACCATCGTAATATAACTTATGGTCTTCATAAGACTTGTATGCCCTGAGTTTTTTCCAGTCATAATCCGATCGGTGACACATTAAGTAGTTAAACACATCACACAGGCCGAAATCGGGAACGCTAGTAAAATCAGAAGAATAATTTGGAAGACTCGGAGGGTCAAGGTTCAGGTTTCGGACTGCCTTTGCAAGCGTTACGAGAATATTCTTTCTGTAGTTGGAAGTTGACACGCCGAATTTCCTCAAAAAGTCCTTGAGCTTTGGAACTGTCAATTTATCGATGTTATCCATTGATTTCGTACGCGGCAAACGGTGAAAAGGCAGAATGTTTTCGTCGATTTACACGTTGCGTGAATGGACTCATGGAGCGACGCCATTAAAAGCTTGAATGTTTGACCTTTGTCACGTGCTTAGCAACCTGTTGTTAAGGTGAAATCTCACTCGCGCAAGACCTCGCAGACTTCGGAAAATGCACTATTCATGAGTCCCTTATTTTGAACTGCGTACAACCTAGGACTAATAATTATGGACATTCTTGTATTACCATGCATTGTGATTTCAGACAATTTCTAAAATTGATAATGAAGATCCCACTTTATAACAATCTATAGTTTTTGTGAACAATTTAATATTCACAATTCATCTTTAAAGATTCAATCCTGTACGACTACTAACCAAACGCACTGATAATGTTCATATATTCTGTTGGCTAATTATGTCAAAATATATTAATCACGATGGTTACAGTGAAATCATTGAATTATTGTATTGGTAATAAATGGGGACAAATGGATTATTCATATACAGTGACATGCACCAAATACCCAAGTTATTTTTATACAGTTATATATATATATTTATGTTTCAAATGGTTGATTAAATATGTCAATTTAACCTAAATGTTTCAAGCAGAAAAAGTAATTTACAAAGCTAGTTCTTTCTTGTGATTATGTCCAGCTCGTTATTAGTTCCAGCGACACTTATTGACGAGTTCAGAGGCGTCGACAGGCATCCTTTCAACATCTTGGATGCGTCACACAAAACTCGACAAGCTTCTGCCATAGCGCGACATTTTGATGACGCAAGGCCCCATAGGACAGTAACAATTATTTAATCACGTATAGTAATTGTGATTTGGACAACATTCACTTTCTCCTACATATAGTAGCTTATCTGATGGGTACAAACTAGACATATCCTGAGATTAATGTCATAATACAGCCACATATCAATTCACTGCTAATGTTCGGGATATTATATTACCTTGGCTAGGGTGTTTTGTTCTGCATGAATTATGATAATGCGATACAAGACAAAATTAGAATACTGAGCTCATATCATACCACTAAAGGTAAGCCTTTTGTTTTGTGCATTGGACTGGGACTTTGATTGACGTCGTCAAAATGGCCGCACTTTCTAATACCCGATGGATCGGTGCTATTGTTATAGCGTGTGTGATCTGCCCAGTCTTGTGCAGCAATATCCTAATTCTCCCTGGCGCCCCGTTCGGGAATTTCTACATTACTATATCGAGATTTGGAGAACTGCTGGCCATGAGAGGTCATAACGTTACCGTGTTGATAAATGATCTCTACTACCAAAGATTTGCAGGACTGATCAAAGAACAACGAACATTTATGAATTTTGAAGACTATGAATCCGGCTTCAATGAATTCCCCGATGCATACAACCGAGTCACAAAAAGTGCACATATTGCACTAACAATTTCTGAAATACTTCGCATTTTTTATGTTTTGGCAGATGAGACGGAGGCTTTTATTCAAGACAGTAACAGCATAAAACGCTTGAATGCCGCGAACTTTGATCTAATTCTTGCTAATGCCTTTAACCCAGGCTTCGCTCTAATTGTTGATACACTGCGTGTACCGTTCGTCAGTGTCTCCACCATGAGAGCTTTACCGATGATAGACGATTTACTTCATGGTTTGACTTCAAACCCTGCATATGTACCAGCGGTAAAAACAGGATACTCAGATGAGATGACGTTTCCTCAGAGACTGGGCAATACATTTGCATACCTTGCATCGGCTGCAATGTTTGAGTTTCTTTTGCTAAAACCATTCAAAAGTATACAGCAAAGGCATAACATCCGACCAGAGCTTTCATACAGGAGTTTATGTAGAAATTCGGAGTTAGTACTTTTCTGTTCTGATTTTGCATTCGATTATCCCCGCCCTATGATGCCGCATGCTATTTATATTGGTTCATTAACAGCAAGAACCCCAGACCCTCTTAGTCAGGTGAGTTTCTTGAAAATGTTTATTGTTATATATATATATATATGAATTTCGATATATTCATGAATGTATTTCTTTTATCGGATATCGGTTAGGTCCACTCGAAAACGGAAACTGCGTAAATTTCGAAGTGCTACGTATGATATGTTCTGTGTGAAGAACAGAAATTCCCAAATTTGCAGTCGTTTTACGCCGAACTTGGAGAACTGATACACTAAGTTGCTCTTTTCATACTTTCAGCTGAGAGTTTGTTGTTGTTTTACTTTCAATTTAGTTAGCGTAAATCACGCACAGTGAACTACATAGGTGTAACGCTACTGGTTTGATATGATAGATTTCATTTACTTTTTCATATAAACCTGCTTCCGAGGCCCGGTTTAATGACTCGGAAACCATATTTCAAAATAACCAGCTTTAACTTACTAGTTTATGGCAATCGTCCAATGCATGCGACAACTTTATATTTTTTGTTGTGTGCATATATTCGTACTGGTGTCGTATATGCTGTATAGAACTAACTTGCATTATTTTACATCTGTCACCGTAACGCCACAAGTTACAGCGTGCCGTAATTTTGCGGTATTTTACGGGGTATTTTCATACTACCATATTTGGAAATGCGAATTCCAAATATGGAATGATTACGCCCGTAAGCGTCCTCTAATAATAAAAACAAACATGGCTGCCACCAGGATTTGACCGGACTCCATGCAAAGAAGTTCGCTGATTCTGTTCTAAACCTTTTGAATTTCGGCATTTCCATGATGTATCCTTGAAGGGAAAAGATGTATAATAATTAGGTTATTACGAAGATACCTCAAAGTATGCACGAAGACAGTACTTCGGCAGTATCGACCGATGCGCAGCGGAGGTCGATGTGACAGCGTATTATTATTATCTTCGTAATAACCTTATATTAATTCGATCATGCCGGAGTGCTTGTCTACCGATTGTGATTATTCATTACATGAACATGCCAATTTAGCGGTAAACTATTATTTATTATACACTTATTCGCAGTATCCGAACTCAGTATTATATCTGTTATTGCGCCCTCGCCGATCACATGTTAGATTATATTAAACGTTAGGTTATATTAAATAAATATTTTGACGTGGAAGTACTTTGTAGATGACAAGCCTAGAGTAACTAACATATTTAGATTCAGCAAACACGGCATTGCTGCAATAGTTGCGAATCTAAGTTACATTTACAGAAATGTGGTTTTAGTTAGATTACAAGTCTACTAGATTATTTATTTTATTAAACATGTGTTATTGCGATAGCTGATAGCCTAATTCATGCTGATCGATTTTGTGTTCATGATAGATGATCTAAATTACATATATATCACAGTGTAAACAAAATACTAAGTAGTGAAATGCAATAATTGATTTGATGGCCATGTAATTTTCAGAGAGAAATTTCAGATCTTGTTTGTTTATAAAGATAATGTGCACTCATGTGTTACTGTGGCATTGTCCTGAAATGGTGCGTATCGACGTAGTTTCTTGCGAATGGCAAGTCGGTGGCGGGTAACTAGTAAAATTTCACTAGTCTGGGATTCCGACCCTGGATCTTCTACCTTCTGACTGTCGGGAACGAGTCGGCACGTACCGAAACGTTTGTGTGTGCGGCCGGAAGGAGACGCCACGTGCCAACAAAACTCGATCAAGGTCCTCATATAGAGTCGGGCCGAGATTTACTGCCTGACAGGTCGGTATGAGCCGAAATCACACTCTCGGTGGTGAACTTAAAAGAAAATATATGTAATACTAGTATGAACTAGTATGACTTGTTGTTGAGAAATACCAATATGATTACGTGTTTCTTAGTCGTACTAAATCTAAGCTCGTGACGTTAGTTTTCGGTTGGTGATTTATTGTTAGTATTACAGAGTTTCGCATGTCGCATTCAAAGCACAATGTTTTGCTGAGAAAAAATCTGCTCTCGCGAAGTTAGTAGGCAGTTATAGAATGGCAAGCGCTCTGGGTTTTGACCTCGGTGAAAACAAAGGTAGAAGCTCTCAGTTATTGCGATAGCTGATAGCCTAATTCATGCTGATCGATTTTGTTTTCATGATAGATGATCTAAATTACATATATATCACAGTGTAAACAAAATACTATAAATACTAAGTAGTGAAATGCAATAATTGATTTGATGGCCATGTAATTTTCAGAGAGAAATTTCAGATCTTGTTTGTTTATAAAGATCATGTGCACTCATGTGTTACTGCATTGTTCTGAAATGGTGCGTATCGACCGAGTTTCTTGCGAATGGCAAGTCGGTGTTGGGTAACTAGTAAAATTTCACTTGTCTGGGATTCCGACCCTGGATCTACTACCTTCTGACAGTCGGGAACGAGTCGGCACGTACCGAAATGTGTGTGTGAGCAGCCGGAACGAGACGTCACGTGCCAACAAAACTCGATATAGTTCCTCATATAGAGTCGGGCCGAGATTTACTGCCTGACAGGTCGGTACGAGCCGAAATCACACTCTCGGTGGTGACTTAAAAGAAAATATATGTAATACTAGTATGAACTGGCGGTCAATGGAAATAGGTGTTGTACGTAGTAATGACAAATAAAGAGATCGACGAATGAGGGCGAGATTTCGGTACGAGCCGAGTGGCTTATTCAACATACGTAAGACAGCTACTAAATATCATACGTCTGATAAAGAAAGAACTTCAATCGTATTGTGATTGATAAATTCACCTGCAAAATATTGCGTTGATGTTAATTATAGATCAAAATTATGCAGAATGACTTGTTCCTGCGAAATACCAATATGATTACGTGTTTCTCAGTCGTACTAAATCTAAGCTCGTGACGTTATTTTTTGGTTGGTGATTTATTGTTAGTCTTACAGAGTTTCGCATGTCCATTCAAAGCACAATGTTTTGCTGAGAAAAAATCTGCTCTCGCGATGATAGTAGGCAGTTATAGAATGGGAAGCGCTATGGGTTTTGTCCTCGGTGAAAACTAAGGTAGAAGCTCTCAGGAAACTGTTCTTTGGGTCTGTGCCTTTTGAGTCTCTCCTAAACAGTACTGAGCATATCTATGCCCACTGAAACAAACAAAGAATTGAAATTTTACTAAAATATAAAACTGCACATGTTAGACTTAAAAGCAATGGCCAATTACTATTTGGTGATAGCTACCAGCTATCAGGACAGAAATCGATTTTTTCTTCGGCACGCGCCGATTCGGTCCTCCCCGTTCACATACACCTTAACGCCACTATAGACAAACACACCATTTCCGCCAATGCCTTGCAAATTTCATATAAAATACACAAATATGTTGTGAATAATTAAACCATACATTCGTCGTGCATTTATAACACTACATATGAACACTTCGAACTATAATTTAGACCAGGACTGTGACGACCAACCTGTTTAGGGCCATAATACCCAAAAGCAGGACCGTAACGCCCAGCAATCAATCTAATATCCCTTTCCCCGAATAACCGTCGCAAGAGTGGATAATTAGAAGTACGCATAATAAAAGTTGAACGGAAATCGATGTTTTCTCAGAAATTTCCGTTTTTTTAGGTTGGACCCAATGAAAGGAAATGTAGTTATTCCGCTGACGGTTACGCGACGGTTAGACTTCCGGTTATCTGACGGTTACGCGACAATTAAGCACGATTTTTCTTTCTATCCGATATGTAAACGTAGTCGGAAACACGTGATTCCAAGCAGTGTATCAAAGTGAAGTGCATGTACACCACATTTTGTCACGTGATATATTGTTTGACCACTGCTCCTATCAAGGACGTTGGGTAAAAGGTTTGGGTCAGTGATACATTCTGTTTTGAAATATTTGTGGAATAATGGAAATGTAAGTGTATTGGTTACATGTCTCTGCTTTCACGGGTAACTAGCTAAAATAATAATTAATAATAATATACTTAATAGATACACACACAAACTGTGTCACTATATCTGTATTTAATTTCTTCCCCAATTTGACACGTACGGGGTGAATAGAGAAAGCCGTTAGCTATCAATATTTAACAGCGGCGTCACCGATGGAGAGCAATTGCGCGTGCTTCCCCTGCGGGATTGCTTGTGTGTCTGTGTTCTGTTATACAGAAGAAACTCCGCCAAAGGACTATAAAATACTAGTACACGGGATATGACACACCGCGTACCAGCCTTCTCGTTCGTGAACATTATTTATGGTATTCGTAGAGGACGGTCGAGCACCAAATAACCAAAGCCTCGTTATTTTAGCGTAAAATAGTACATAATTTGTATGTCCTGGTAAAAAAATCGTAATGAAATACAGTAATAAATCAAATTACTCATGTACATACTGAAAAACATTGCTTGATCGATCCTATTGTTCAGGTTATCACACTCTGACGTCGGCGTACAAATATTGTTTAAAATCGCAATTACTCGGGGAGTTGCTTGTAAACAAGATACAATGTATAGATAGCTGCAGTACTGCGACGGTATATCGTTTTTTTTCTATCGCCGTAAGAATATTTCACCTGTCATCGAAAATAGAAATATATAAATATGCACAAAACGGCCTCAACGCTTCTGGTGACAGCGATACTTCATGAAAAGTGACCGCACAGCAGTGATTCTTGAAGTTTCTAGATTGAACAACAAACACTCGATATTGAGCCAGGATTAGTGAATTACGTTTTTAAATGTGTGTCCCTTGTTCTATAAACGGCAAAATACACTATAACACGAAGAAGAGCATGGTACACGTAAACAACGTTACGAGCGAACACCTATTGGTCAGCTTGAGTCGTGTCATACCCCGTCTATTTATTTTGAAGAGCCGGTTAAAGCGTACCACAATTCGAACGTTTTTAAAAAGCATTGCAGTTTGAACAGGGCGCAAAACCAATACGAAGTGAAAACATGGTACCACAGTTATGCGTGTAGTACTGCCCTTTTTCGTATTGTAGTATAATATTACTAATAACTTATTCTAGCCAAGAATGACAATATTCTTGTATTATTTCTAGTATTCTATTGCCTGGTATCCATTGTATTTATGCTAATTGTAAAACTGCAACCGAGTATGCAAGTAAATCGGCAATGTATTTGCTATATAGCCTTGCATAACTTGTAAACTAGCATTATAATAGTACATGTACTACATAACCGTATATTACTTCTAAATGGGCATTGTAGTGCTATATAAACGTGCATTACTTGTAAGCGGGCATTGTATTACTACATAACCGCACAATGCTTGTTAAAGAACGTGTATTACCCGCATAACCATGTATCAATCAATTAATTGTATTGGCTAAATAATACTTTATTTATAAATAATACTTTACGCGAAGCGGATTAAGTAAAAATATTACATTCTTGTACAAAAAGAAAGGAATACAGAATAAGGTACAATTTGATACAAAAGTGATAAAAAAGTTGACAAACCTGCTTCACAAAACTTGACAAAGATTGGAAGCTAATACATTTAATTTGCATACTTGCCACATCAAATATATTTATATGTTACGTGAACAGGTGTAAGTGCTTCAAAACGATGTACCGAATTGTTGCCTTTTTAGGAATGGACCGAATTCGTCGAATCGGCTGTAGAAGGAATTGTAGTATTTACACTGGGTTCACAGGCTAACATCGGCGAAGACTTGGAAAAAGCAACAAAGTTTGTTAAAGCGTTTGCCAGATTGCCGCAAAAAGTTATTATGAAATACGAGGGGAATCCACCAAATGGCCTTGGCGAGAACACCAAACTTAGCAGTTGGATTCCACAAAATGATC
Source organism: Saccoglossus kowalevskii (assembly GCF_978046115.1). Classification (NCBI taxonomy): domain Eukaryota; kingdom Metazoa; phylum Hemichordata; class Enteropneusta; family Harrimaniidae; genus Saccoglossus; species Saccoglossus kowalevskii. The sequence goes on from NC_140651.1 coordinate 20,495,142, forward strand.
TTCTAGGTAATAAATAGACAATATCACTTTATTAGTTTAGCAGTTTTTATTTCTTCAAACCAACACAGGAATCAAAATTTGCGTATTCAAGGCACGTTTAAATGCCAGAGTAATCTATTCCAACATATATTTATTTGTATGTTGATGTAAAATCACAGATACATATATGCTTCGCTGTAACATTGGTAAAGGTTGTGTGATCATTTCACATATATTCAATATTGAGACTAAGAACAAGTAACACGTGGATATATCGTCTTACGACTATTTGTTATTTAATTCATTACATAGAATATATACAATATGCAGAACATATCAAGGTGATATATTCTATACATATTCAAAATTATCAGCTAGCCATTTATAGATTGATCAAACACCATTATGATTGTTCTGACTTACACTATATGTTCAATAGCTCACCCAAATACCAAAGCATTTATAAGCCACGGAGGTATCAATGGAGTAAACGAGGCTATCTACCACGCAGTGCCTTTTATTGGCATGGCGTTATTTGCGGAACAGTTGGAGAATGTAGAAAGACTCGTTAATAAAGGAATGGCAATTTCTTTAGATTCAAAATCCTTCACAGAAGATGATGTCTACAATGCTGTAAAAAAGGCGATTGAAGACCCAAGGTAAGAGGTTCTTACTGACCGACTGTTAATCAATAATAGGTTATAATTAAAATTGTAACTCCATGGGTCTTTTTGAAAAAAGGATAACTTGAAGATTGCACACATACTAATTTCTAGCACAAATTATTTTTTCGTAGGTACAAAGACAATGCCGCTAGATTATCCAGTATCCAGAGAGATACTCCAATGCCTCCAGGAGATACAGCTGTATATTGGGTTGAACACATTTTGAAGTTTGGCGGTGATCACCTCAAACCAGCATCCCTCGAACTAAATTTAGTCCAGTATTTACTTCTCGACATTGCCGTGTTTTTACTGATTGTAGTAGCCATTGTCATTATTATTGCAAAGCTAGTAATGAAGCAGATATTTAAACTCTGTTGCAAACTAACGGATGTCAAATTGAATAGAAAAAAAAAACAGTGATAAAATTAATTAGGAACGCGATGTGCAACTAGTTATATCAGAGTGAGCGTAAGGTATACATATTTCCAAACTATATGAGAATGGTTTCCAATATTATATATTCTTAAAAATATAGCCTATTCGCCAATGGCCGCCGAGATTTTAGCAAGAGAACCACTTGACTTGTTTTTGTCCCAACCCTATATGGTTACAATCATGAACACCATCGCGCCTACCGTTACAAATACCATGGTTACATGGGTGAAACGAGAAGTTGTCTTCTTCACAATAAACGGAAAGAAATAAGACAACATTGGTGAGAAAAAAAAGTTGCGTGGCCCTCACGCTTTTCAACTAGCACTCAAACAATGTATATTTCAACAAGAACTTAAAATAGGTCTATTTCAACGAGAATTCGAACAATGTCTATTTCAACTTGACATCGTCTCATTTGCCACGTGAGAACAATTTGTTGGTAAAAACAGCTCTTGTCTTTACAAATATCTGCTGTACTCATGATTTTAAATAATATGGTTACATTACAGGGATATCTCATGCACTTCAAAGCAATATATGGCCGCTGAAAAAAAGCTTAAATTTAAACAGCAGATCAGAACGGTTGGTCCAAATTTAAGCCCTTGAAACTAAATAAAATGCTTATCCTTTCCTAAATTTAAGATCTGAAATAAATGCTCGTCCATGTTTGAATTTAAGCTACATAATAATTATATAAATATATAAGTTTAAATGCTTAAATTTAAACATTCAAACAAACAAAAATCAACTCATAGAAGCTCAATAGCAAGCCTTACAATGGTCACATTTGCAATATTTCTTTGTTCTAATGTTTAAATTTAAGCATTGCTCAAGAACAATGTTAATTGTTTGGGGAAAGATTCCTGTTGATAATCTTAACTAACAGAATATATTTTCAACAAAACAAATATAAATCAGTTATCATTGGAAGCTCTAACTTCCACTTAAAAATTGTCAATATATTCTCCGACTTTTGTTTATTAGTTACACCCATAGCAATGACAAACCAAGTAAAACAAGTATATTTTTCACTTTATGTGAAGATATTTGATTGCTGTGATGAGTCGTATTAGTTTATCTTTCGTTTCATCAAATAGACTTATATCACAGTGTCAAACGTTTCCTAATACAACATGAAACAGAACAAAATATAATCGTTAATGAACAGTATATTTATACGGCAGTTTATTTGTGTTCATTACCCACTCATTCGATGGGTAGTGTATTATATGCCATAAAATATAAATGACACATGGAATGGATTCACATTAAATAACATGATACAAACCACGACATGTTTCACCGTCCCACTCTTTCGATTTGTAGCTGAATATATGTCACAGAAACACGAATAACACATAGAGTGGCTTCACATTAAAGGACAATATATTCACTTGAATGAAGCATTGAATGGATTCACATTAATTGAAATGACAAAAACTGCAACAAAACTCATCGTCCCACTATTTTGATGTACAGTTGAATATATATAAATTACGCATATAATGACTTCACATTAATTGATGGCATGACATTAACCACTACATGGTTCACCATTTCTCTCTTTTGATGGGTAGATGAATATACGCCGTAACAACATAATGGACGCACAGAACGGCTTCAAATTTAAATAACATTACATGACATGGTTCACCGTCCCACTCGTTCGATGGATAGTTGAATATATGCCATAACCGGTAAATGACGCATGGAATAGCGTCACATTACACGAAATGACATGAACCACGACATGATTCACCGTTGCACTTATTTTATGAACAGTTGAATATGATCAGTCACCAATGCGCTTTTGGTAGAAATTTGACCTTTGGCAAAACTCTGTAGAAAACCTTCATAGACCGAGCAAATCATTCCTCTTTATCTTTTTCACCTGTGTTAGAAACCTGTTTTTATCAGATGTTTTTTATTCATGATTATTTTTGGAAGACATCAGGGGATTGTGTTGTCGCTTCAACTCAGGACACGCTATACACGGATGATCCATGTTCGATAAATTGCACAAAAACATGCAGATCCAAGGATTATATCTCCAAAATACAGCCTCCTTTCAAACATACTGAAGAAAAGAAATTAAATAAATTGCTTTGCACAAGAAATTGGACGTAATTCAAAACAGATCAAAGTAAAACGACATAGCCAAAATGGTTGCCGAAATCCACAACAAACTAATTTTGGAGAAACAACATTTTGAGATAAAAGTAAAAAAACTGTTCACCACCAGCTTATGTATATGATGTGATACATATGTATGAATGAACACACAGTTGGGTGCATGCCAATAAGCCATTTTCCGTAGTTTGCGTGAGCCACGGTCACGTGAAACAGGTCAAGCTATCCTCGCTAAAGCATAGCAACGCCATTGTTACACACGTGAAAGCAGCAACAATACGACTATTACTTCGGCTGATTACTTCTTCAATGGGAGCTAAAAGATGTGCCTACGGAGAATGCAAGAGCGATTCCCTATATCCAGATGGATGTTCGATGGCTGGAATATATTTTATTCGATTCCCAAAGCCGAAAACGCAACCCGATAAATGCGACCGCTGGATCACCGCATGCTCCAGAGCAGACGATATTAGGAGGCATCGTATCACTCAGGATACATACGTGTGTTCTCTTCATTTTGTTGGCGGAAAAGGACCTATAGATGAACAGCCAGACCCAATTCCTGCAACAGCAAGAAGTGTAGACCTTCGACTATTCGAAACGAAAAAAGTTCGACCACCACCGAAAGACAGATCTAGTACCGGAAATGCAAAGAAACGACAACGTAATCAAGCTTCGGTAAGCACTTTCTTTCCGACGGAAATCGTCAAGACATTGTTTCATTGTTTCGTTACTCTTTTAATTATCAAAATTTCTTTCAACAAATTTGTTTTTCAAATGTCAATCAGAAGCCCAGATCTGTTATTTGTTTTATTCAGTGCGTTTTATTTTAAATACGAATATACATGTTTTGCAGCGTCGAGATTTATTTTTATCGCGAGATACATGAAAAACAAAAAGACAGTTTAACCATGGAGGTCTTTTTTTTACCTCCATGGTTTAACAAACCTAGATGTGGACAATGGATACTTATCAATGTTCGTGTCTGAGGTGTCTTTTTTACACATCTCAGACAATGGTTGTCTGACGACACACTTAATTCTTTCATAAAAACAAAACTTATTTCCTGCCAGTGGGCTTTTTTTTTAATTCAAAGAATTAGCGGTATGTCAGTATTTTTTGGAAAAAACATTTATGATTATTAACTAGTTTATTATGGTACTTTTTTTTATAAATTGAGAACCTGAATTGTTTATGTGCACTTACTTTTGCAACCATGTAATGAAAACAACAACAACTTTAATTTATTATACCATGCTACACAATCTCCCAGTGAATCCTTAGCAGAGTCTACAAATATTTCACTAATGAAAAATTCCAGGAAATATGCTGTGTAATTATTGGTAAGTTTTTATGGTTTTTAGTAATTTTGACTAATTATATTTAGATTGCTTCTGAACTACATGCCTTCAACATATTTTTTATTCTGCTTGTGGGAAGATGAAAAATATAAGACAAGCCAAAGCATTTCTTCCTTGCATACACACCCATTTTGTTCTCAATTTATTTTCGGTTGAAGTCAAGTAAGAACATTGGGTAGATTTTTTTCAGGCCTTTAAATTCCATACTTTTTTTTAAATATATCAACATATACTCATATATAGCATATATACATACATATACAGAGATTGCTCAGTGCAAACCAATGAAGACTGTGCCATCCCATTGCAGTGTATCAACACATACTGATTTAACTATAGAACACATGGAACCCTACAGTGACAGGGCACTCACAGATAGAAATTATATGAAAAGAGAACTCTTTATAAAGGATATTGAAAGAAATGCTAAATCTTGCAAATTTTACACAGGTAATTAAACTAATGTGCTGTTTATTTATTTATTTATTCATTTATTTAAAATATTGTGTTTTCACCTTGTCTGCTGTAAATAAGCTATCCTTTTCATTTAATATTCCTATTATTTGTTCTAGGGTTAGCATCACTGCAACTATTATTATACATTTTTAAATGGATCAAATCAAAGGTAGATAGACTTACAATTTGGAAAGGACAAGACACTCTTGTAAGTTTTGATTCAAATTCTCTATTGTGAAAAAATATCAGCTACTGGTATATTTACTGCACACATAAAACTTTGTCATCTGTCACTGGTTTAGTGTCCATTTTCCAACAATAGAATCATCATCATATTAACAACTGAAAGTACCAGACTTCAATTTTTATACATGAAACATTTATATATTTTGGTATGGTAGTTCAACATACTTCAGCAAGAAATGGTTGGCATAATTTAATGTTTCAATCATATTTTAAAAATCTTTGTATTTTATTGTAATTTGTGTTTTGCTACTTAGGATAATCCAGTCAGTCAGGGTGGTCACTGTCGCGCTCTTACAAAAAATGAAGCCTTTTTACTGGTACTTGTCAGACTACGAAGAGGAATGGATATAGAACATTTAGCCGACTCATTTGGCATTGCACCTGCCACAGTCAGTCGCTACTGTACAACATGGATTGAGTTTCTGAGTAAAGAGTTGTCATTTTTAATAAAGTGGCCTAAACAAGATTATATTAGATCATCAATTCCATCGACATTTCGTCATTTTAAAAAGACAGTTGCAATTATAGATTGCACAGAATTCTTTATCCAGAAACCTTCCATACCATCATCACAAAGGATTACATGGTCTAGTTACAAACACCACAACACCTTGAAGACCCTTGTTTCAATATCGCCAACTGGTTCCATATCTGGTTGTGGTCTGATTCCATATCTGATCGCAAACTTGTGCAGGAAAGTGGGTTCCTTGACAATGTCAACCATGGGGATGATGTCATGGCAGATCGCGGATTTTTAATACGTGATCTTTTGGCGTTGCATGGAGCCACACTAAACATACCGCCATTTGCACATGGTAAACAACTCAGTGCAAGAGCAGTGACCAAGACCAGGAGGATTGCAAGTGCCCGAATATATGTTGAACGAGCAATTGGACGTTTGAAAAATTTCAAAATTCTTCAAGGTATATTTCCACTGAAGTCCAAAAAAATACTGAATCAAACTGTCCAACTCTGTGCTGCATTGTGCAAAATTGACAGTATGTTGGTCAAATAGGCAAGTCTAAGATGACATTATGCCTGTAATTCTGCATTGAAAACTGATTCATGTACAGTGCTTATCAACACATTTATTTATATTTAATCTTATTAATTTACACTGGCCATTAATTTTTTTTTTTTATTTTCATTTCAATGAATTTATTTACATTTCATTGTTGTTTTTCATTTACAAGTTACAGTGTGCATACCTAGACATTCAGTACTTATTCAAATTTACTTTTTTCAAATGTTCTTTTACTTGTTTTCATGAGTATTATTGCCATTGTAAAATACTATTTTTGATGATAGTGTTATCATGTGATGTGTAAACAGGTAGCTTGGCAATAATTTCCACACACTGTGCAGCAATATTTGTTATCAGTGCATTGACATTTAAGACAGAATATTTTTTTTATTATTCTTTATTATGAAATGTGCATTCATTACAGAAAAATAAATATTTTTTTAAAAAAAATATATAAAACAAGTTTAATGGCAGTACTTATTTTTTTCTATCACAGTACAAAGGGTACACAGTGTGAAATGCATAAAAAGTGAAAATATTTTCTAGTTAGCTACAACATACAGGCCTCAAAACTTATAAAGATTTTTGTACCAGTATGTCATAATACAGAGCACAAATCATCTTATAATATGGCATAAAGCCTCGGTAAAACATACTCCCTGTGAAAAAATGACAATTTGTACACAATACGAGTAAAGTACTGTTCATTGAATGGCACAGTAATTATTAACAGTCCTTTTTTTCGTATAAATAACTAGGTCGCATTCCGTCAAACCATAAATACCTAACTGGCCTTGTATTTGGACATAGTAGCCTGCACTTTCAGAAAGATGCCAGTTTCTACCTTCCTCAAGCACCCCATCTCTTTAGCAGCATCCTTTGGTGACTTTAGTCGCAAAGAATAGGGACATTTAATTTATAATAGCAGGCTAAAAATGGCTTCTCAATGTAAACTCTAAGTCCAGGTACTTTGATTTTTAGGCATCTGTGTTTTTTTTCTTTCAACCATAAGATACATTTCCCTGCCCTTACTTTCCTTTCTTCATCCCCACTCTAGAGCAGGCAAATCCCCCGACGGTGGAACAGCACAACAAATGATTAAATCAACTACCTACCTTAGATGGGTCAGCAGATGTTTTTTTGTCAATGTTGTAGCCCTACTTGCAACACGTTTAAATGCAGATGCTGTCAAGATCCCATTCCGCATTGAACGCCAAGTAGGGTTTTCAGACTGCCCAACAGTCTCTGTGCCAATGAAATTTACCTCTTCAGGTGTGTATGTCAGGTTTCTAAGAAACATTTCAATCAGGTCTTGAATAGAAGAAACTAAATTTTCTGGCAAATGAATCTTTAAAAAATTCTGAAACTTCACTGTAAGTGATAAGTTTAGGCAGTCTTGATTTGGGTCTTTTTTAACATCTTTTGGCACATCTATTGAGGGCAGTAGTAAGCTAAGTGCTGCAGCATTTGGTATTATCTGTAAGAGTACAGAAAAAATGTTTGCAAAAACAAAGATATCACACATTTCTCATTAAATAAAGAGCTCAAAACATTAACCACTGACAAAAATTGGCTTATATGATATATCCCCACCATACTAGGTTCCCTATTCACAATGCTGCAAACATGTTTTTTCATATACTGAGGTTTCTTATGAAATAATAACTCTGTTCTGCCAATAAGGAAATAGTAAATGCTATTTACAATCAGTTATGAAGCCATTAAATCAAAATAATTTTGTGGCCATGATGAATGAAACCTGTGGCTATGACCTCTGAACTTTTGGATTGTGTAAAGAAATGCAAACAACATACGACTAACCTGTGAGAGTCCTTGAGCAAATGATTCTTCCTGCTTCTATGTCAATGGTTTTCTGTCTACTGGGTCTCTTGGATCAAAATCTTCCTGGCCCATGTTATTTTCTTTCTGGACGCCATAGCTGGAAAATAATATTATAAAACAAAATACTACTGTAAAACATGTTGAAAAAGCGACATGCAATTTTAACAAATTGTGGTAAAATGACGTAATAGCGAAATTTTGATTTAGCGAATCTCTCTTGTCATTGTTGTTTGTGGTTTTCACAATACATTTGTACTTGTCTGTCGCATGCCAAATGTGCAGTTAACACCCCCATAAAAAATGTCAAGTGTAATTAGGAAGTGCCCCAGATTTGTATGTTCCGGATTACTGTTTTACAGTATATTGCACAACATCAATGGATGTAAGCCTATTTCCTATTTAGCCTATTCATTTTGAGATAAACATATTATTATGAAATAAACATACCGTGCAAATAGTATCTTAAGACGTTTAACAGAAACAGGTTCATCGTGTTCCATTGGTCTTCTTTTCCACTGGCAGGGACCATCAGTTACTGATGTTTTATTAAATGCCTCACGTTCATAAAGTGTTGCAGCCACATGACGACATGCTCCATCTGCACTGTAAAAATAAAATTATCAAAATTAAAATATTTCAGTTAAGCAACTTGGGAAATTATACCTCATCCATTTACTTAAATTTCCACTTTGCTCATTGTTTCACAGCAGTAAAATACTTATTTATGGAATTCCTTGTACTTTGTGGATATAGATAATACAACTGCACACTGAGACTATTGCATGTATTATATTTTATTTAAAAAATGATTTCTTGTAAATTGAAAATGGTATATGATATCATAGAAAAATAAATAACATTGCACCTTACCCTCCAGGACATTCACAATATGCAGTCATAACTTCAGAGTGTTCTTTTTTCAGTAGAAACCACAAACTGTATGTTGACTTGTTAAGATATGTTTTGTCTTTTTGAGTAGGTTTAACCTGGGCTCGAAATGCACCAACAAAGCTACTCTCAGATATCGCGGTGTATACCATATCCAACACATGACCATCGTAATATAACTTATGGTCTTCATAAGACTTGTATGCCCTGAGTTTTTTCCAGTCATAATCCGATCGGTGACACATTAAGTAGTTAAACACATCACACAGGCCGAAATCGGGAACGCTAGTAAAATCAGAGGAATAATTTGGAAGACTCAGAGGGTCAAAGAAATCACAACCCAGATCAATAAGACGTTGTCTAACGTCATCTTTTGGATCATACCGTGATTAATCTGGGTCTTCGTCAAGGTTCAGGTTTCGGACTGCCTTTGCAAGCGTTACGAGAATATTCTTTCTGTAGTTGGAAGTTGACACGCCGAATTTCCTCAAAAAGTCCTTGAGCTTTGGAACTGTCAATTTATCGATGTTATCCATTGATTTCGTACGCGGCAAACGGTGAAAAGGCAGAATGTTTTCGTCGATTTACACGTTGCGTGAATGGACTCATGGAGCGACGCCATTAAAAGCTTGAATGTTTGACCTTTGTCACGTGCTTAGCAACCTGTTGTTAAGGTGAAATCTCACTCGCGCGAGACCTCGCAGACTTCGGAAAATGCACTATTCATGAGTCCCTTATTTTGAACTGCGTACAACCTAGGACTAATAATTATGGACATTCTTGTATTACCATGCATTGTGATTTCAGACAATTTCTAAAATTGATAATGAAGATCCCACTTTATAACAATCTATAGTTTTTGTGAACAATTTAATATTCACAATTCATCTTTAAAGATTCAATCCTGTACGACTACTAACCAAACGCACTGATAATGTTCATATATTCTGTTGGCTAATTATGTCAAAATATATTAATCACGATGGTTACAGTGAAATCATTGAATTATTGTATTGGTAATAAATGGGGACAAATGGATTATTCATATACAGTGACATGCACCAAATACCCAAGTTATTTTTATACAGTTATATATATATATTTATGTTTCAAATGGTTGATTAAATATGTCAATTTAACCTAAATGTTTCAAGCAGAAAAAGTAATTTACAAAGCTAGTTCTTTCTTGTGATTATGTCCAGCTCGTTATTAGTTCCAGCGACACTTGTTGACGAGTTCAGAGGCGTCGACAGGCATTCTTTCAACATCTTGGATGCGTCACACAAAACTCGACAAGCTTCTGCCATAGCGCGACATTTTGATGACGCAAGGCCCCATAGGATAGTAACAATTATTTAATCACGTATAGTAATTGTGATTTGGACAACATTCACTTTCTCCTACATATAGTAGCTTTTCTGATGGGTACAAACTAGACATATCCTGAGATTAATGTCATAATACAGCCACATATCAATTCATTGCTAATGTTCGGGATATTATATTACCTTGGCTAGGGTGTTTTGTTCTGCATGAATTATGATAATGCGATACAAGACAAAATTAGAATACTGAGCTCAGATCATACCACTAAAGGTAAGCCTTTTGTTTTGTGCATTGGACTGGGACTTTGATTGACGCCGTCAAAATGGCCGCACTTTCTAATACCCGATGGATCGGTGCTATTGTTATAGCGTGTGTGATCTGCCCAGTCTTGTGCAGCAATATCCTAATTCTCCCTGGCGCCCCGTTCGGGAATTTCTACATTACTATATCGAGATTTGGAAAACTGCTGGCCATGAGAGGTCATAACGTTACCGTGTTGATAAATGATCTCTACTACCAAAGATTTGCAGGACTGATCAAAGAACAACGAACATTTATGAATTTTGAAGACTATGAATCCGGCTTCAATGAATTCCCCGATGCATACAACCGAGTCACAAAAAGTGCACATATTGCACTAACAATTTCTGAAATAGTAACAGCATAAAACGCTTGAATGCCGCGAACTTTGATCTAATTCTTGCTAATGCCTTTAACCCAGGCTTCGCTCTAATTGTTGATACATTGCGTGTACCGTTCGTCAGTGTCTCCACCATGAGAGCTTTACCGATGATAGACGATTTACTTCTTGGTTTGACTTCAAACCCTGCATATGTACCAGCGGTAAAAACAGGATACTCAGATGAGATGACGTTTTCTCAGAGACTGGGCAATACATTTGCATACCTTGCATCGGCTGCAATGTTTGAGTTTCTTTTGCTAAAACCATTCAAAAGTATACAGCAAAGTTTATGTAGAAATTCGGAGTTAGTACTTTTCTGTTCTGATTTTGCATTCGATTATCCCCGCCCTATGATGCCGCATGCTATTTATATTGGTTCATTAACAGCAAGAACCCCAGACCCTCTTAGTCAGGTGAGTTTCTTGAAAATGTTTATTGTTATATATATATATATGAATTTCGATATATTCATGAATGTATTTCTTTTATCGGATATCGGTTAGGTCCACTCGAAAACGGAAACTGCGTAAATTTCGAAGTGCTACGTATGATATGTTCTGTGTGAAGAACGGAAATTCCCAAATTTGCAGTCGTTTTTGTTTTACGCCGAACTTGGAGAACTGATACACTAAGTTGCTCTTTTAATACTTTCAGCTGAGAGTTTGTTGTTGTTTTACTTTCAATTTAGTTAGCGTAAATCACGCACAGTGAACTACATAGGTGTAACGCTACTGGTTTGATATGATAGATTTCATTTACTTTTTCATATAAACCTGCTTCCGAGGCCCGGTTTAATGACTCGGAAACCATATTTCAAAATAACCAGCTTTAACTTACTAGTTTATGGCAATCGTCCAATGCATGCGACAACTTTATATTTTTTGTTGTGTGCATATATTCGTACTGGTGTCGTATATGCTGTATAGAACTAACTTGCATTATTTTACATCTGTCACCGTAACGCCACAAGTTACAGCGTGCCGTAATTTTGCGGTATTTTACGGGGTATTTTCATACTACCATATTTGGAAATGCGAATTCCAAATATGGAATGATTACGCCCGTAAGCGTCCTCTAATAATAAAAACAAACATGGCTGCCACCAGGATTTGACCGGACTCCATGCAAAGAAGTTCGCTGATTCTGTTCTAAACCTTTTGAATTTCGGCATTTCCATGATGTATCCTTGAAGGGAAAAGATGTATAATAATTAGGTTATTACGAAGTTACCTCAAAGTATGCACGAAGACAGTACTTCGGCAGTATCGACCGACGCGCAGCGGAGGTCGATGTGACAGCGTATTATTATTATCTTCGTAATAACCTTATATTAATTAGATCGTGGCGGAGTGCTTTTCTACCGATTGTGATTATTCATTACATGAACATTTTAGCAGTAAACTATTATTTATTACACATTTATTCGCAGTATCCGAACACAGTATTATGTCTGTTATTGCGCCCTCGCCGATCACATGTTAGGTTATATTAAACGTTAGGTTATATTAAATAAATATTTTGACGTGGAAGTACTTTGTAGATGACAAGCCTAGAGTAACTAACATATTTAGATTCAGCAAACACGGCATTGCTGCAATATATAGTTGCGAATCTAAGTTACATTTACAGAAGTGTGGTTTTAGTTAGATTACAAGTCTACTAGATTATTTATTTTATTAAACATGTGTTATTGCGATAGCTGATAGCCTAATTCATGCTGATGGATTTTGTTTTCATGATAGATGATCTAAATTACATATATATTTCAGTGTAAACAAAATACTAAGTAGTGAAATGCAATACTTGATTTGATGGCCATGTAATTTTCAGAGAGAAATTTCAGATCTTGGTTGTTTACACGTGTGTGTGTGAGCGGCCGGAAGGAGACGCCACGTGCCAACAAAACTCGATCAAGGTCCTCATATAGAGTCGGGCCGAGATTTACTGCCTGACAGGTCGATATGAGCCGAAATCACACTCTCGGTGGTGAACTTAAAAGAAAATATAAGTAATACTAGTATGAACTAGTATGACTTGTTCCTGAGAAATACCAATATGATTACGTGTTTCTTGGGCGTACTAAATCTAAGCTCGTGACGTTAGTTTTCGGTTGGTGATTTATTGTTAGTATTACAGAGTTTCGCATGTCGCATTCAAAGCACAATGTTTTGCTGAGAAAAAAATCTGCTCTCGCGATGTTAGTAGGCAGTTATAGAATGGCAAGCGCTCTGGGTTTTGACCTCGGTGAAAACAAAGGTAGAAGCTCTCAGTTATTGCGATAGCTGATAGCCTAATTCATGCTGATCGATTTTGTGTTCATGATAGATGATCTAAATTACATATATATCACAGTGTAAACAAAATACTATAAATAGTAAGTAGTGAAATGCAATACTTGATATGATGGCCATGTAATTTTCAGAGAGAAATTTCAGATCTTGTTTGTTTATAAAGATCATGTGCACTCATGGGTTACTGCATTGTTCTGAAATGGTGCGTATCGACCGAGTTTCTTGCGAATGGCAAGTCGGTGGAGGGTAACTAGTAAAATTTCACTAGTCTGGGATTCCGACCCTGGATCTACTACCTTCTGACAGTCTGGAACGTGTCGGCACGTACCGAAATGTGTGTGTGAGCGGCCGGAACGAGACGCCACGTGCCAATAAAAATCGATCTAGTTCCTCATATAAAGTCGGGCCGAGATTTACTGCCTGACAGGTCGGTACGAGCCGAAATCACACTCTCGGTGGTGACTTAAAAGAAAATATATGTAATACTAGTATGAACTGGCGGTCAATGTAAATAGGTGTTGTACGTAGTAATGACAAATAAAGAGATCGACGAATGAGGGCGATATTTCGGTACGAGCCGAATGGCTTATTCAACATATGTAAGACAGCTACTAAATATCATACGTTTGATAAAGAAAGAACTTCAATCGTATTGTGCTAGATAAATTCACCTGCAAAATATTGCGTTGATGTTAATTATAGATCAAAATTATGCAGAATGACTTGTTCCTGCGAAATACCAATATGATTACGTGTTTCTCAGTCGTACTAAATCTAAGCTCGTGACGTTATTTTTCGGTTGGTGATTTATTGTTAGTCTTACAGAGTTTCGCATGTCCATTCAAAGCACAATGTATTGCTGAGAAAAAATCTGCTCTCATGATGATAGTAGGCAGTTATAGAATGGCAAGCGCTCTGGGTTTTGACCTCGGTGAAAACAAAGGTAGAAGCTCTCAGGAAACTGTTCGTTGGGTCTGTGTCTTTCGAGTCTCTCCTGAACAGTACTGAACATATCTATGCCCACTAAAACGTCTGGACTGGTTGACAACAAAGAATTGAAATTTTACTAAAATATAAAACTGCACATGTTAGACTTAAAAGCAATGGCCAATTTCTATTTGATGATAGCTACCAGCTATCAGGACAGAAATCGTTTTTTTTTTCGGCACGCGCCGATTCGGTCCTCACCGTTCACATACACGTTAACGCCACTATAGACAAACACACCATTTTCACCAATGCCTTGCAAATTTCATATAAAATACACAAATATGTTGTGAATAATTAAACCATACATTCGTCGGGCATTTATAACACTAAATATGAACTCTTCCAACTATAATTTATACCAGAACTGTGACGACCAACCTGTTTAGGGCCATGATACCCAAAAGCAGGACCGTAACGCCCAGCAATCAATCTAATATCCCTTTCCCCAAATAACCGTCACAAGAGTGGATATTTAGAAGTACGCATAATAAAAGTTGAACGGAAATCGATGTTTTATCAGAATTTCCGTTTTTTTTAGGTTGGACCCAATGAAAGGAAATGTAGTTATTCCGCTGACGGTTACGCGACGGTTAGACTTCCGGTTATCTGACGGTTACGCGACAATTAAGCACGATTTTTCTTTCTATCCGATATGTAACCGGAGTCGGAAACACGTGATTCCAAGCAGTGTATCAAAGTGAACACGTACACCACATGTACATGCATGTACACCACATTTTGTCACGTGATATATTGTTTGACCACTGCTCTTATCAAGGACGTCAGGCAAAAGTGTTGGGTCAGTGATACATTCTGTTTTGAAATATTTGTGGAATAATGGAAATGTAAGTGTATTAGTTACATGTTCCTGCTTTCACGGGTAACTAGCTAAAATAATAATTAATAATAATATACGTAATAGATATACACACAAACTGTGTCACTATATCTGTATTTAATTTCTTCCCCAATTTGACACGTACGGGGTGAATAGAGAAAGCCGTTAGTTATCAATATTTAACAGCGCCGTCACCGACGGAGAACAATTGCGCGTGCTTCCCCTGCGGGATTGCTTGAGTGTCTGTGTTCCGCTATACAGAAGAAACTCCGCCAAAGGACTATAAAATACTAGTACACGGGGTATGACACACCGCGTACCAGCCTTCTCGTTCGTGAACATTATTTATGGTATTCGTTGAGGACGGTCGAGCACCAAATAACCAAAGCCTCGTTATTTTAGCGTAAAATAGTACATAATTTGTATGTGCTGGTAAAAAAATCGTAGTGAAATACAGTAATAAATCAAATTACTCATGTACATACTGAAAAACATTGCTTGATCGATCCTATTGTTCAAGTTATCACACTCTGACGTCGGCGTACAAATATTGTTTAAAATCGCAATAACTCGGGGAGTTGGTTGTAAACAAGATACAATGTATAGATAGCTGCAGTACTGCGACGGTATATCGTTTTATTTATCGCCGTAAGAATATTTCACCTGTCATCGAAAATATAAATATTTAAATATGCACAAAACGGCCTCTACGCTTCTGCTGACAGCGATACTTCATGAAAAGTGACCGCACTGTAGCGATTATTGAAGTTTCTAGATTGAACAACAAACACTCGATATTGATAGTGAATTACGTTTTCGAATAACTTAAGATTGTGTGTACCTTGTTCTATAAACGGCAAAATACACTATAACACGAAGAAGAGCATGGTACACGTAAACAACGTTACGAGCGAACACCTACTGGTCAGCTTGAGTCGTGTCATACCCCGTCTATTTATTTTGAAGAGCCGGTTAAAGCGTACTACAATTCGAACGTTTTTAAAAAGCATTGCAGTCTAAAATGGGCGCAAAACCAATACGGAGTGAAAACATGGTACCAGAGTTATGCGTGTAGTACTGCTTTTTTTCGTATTGTAATATAATATTACTAATAACTTATTCTAGCCAAGAAGGACAATATTCATGTATTATTTCTAGTATTATATTGCCTGGTATCCATGTATTTATGCTGATTGTAAAAATGCAACCGAGTATGCAAGTAAATCGGCAATGTATTTGCTATATAGCCTTGCATAACTTGTAAACTAGCATTATAATAGTACATGTACTACATAAACGTATGTTACTTCTAAATGGGCATTGTAGTAGTATATAAACGTGCATTACTTGTAAACGGGCATTGTATTACTACATAACCGCACAATGCTTGTAAAAGAACGTGTATTACCTGCATAACCATGTATCAATTAATTGTATTGGCTAAATAATACTTTATTTATAAATAATACTTTACGCCAAGCGGATTAAATAAAAATACTACATTCTTGAACAAAAAGAAAGGAATACAGAATAAGGTTCAATTTGATACAAAAGTGATAAAAAAGTTGACAAACCAGCTTCACAAAACTTGACAAAGATTGGAAGCTAATACATTTAATTTGCATACTTGCCACATCAAATATATTTATATGTTACGTGAACAGGTGTAAGTGCTTCAAAACGATGTACCGAATTGTTGCCTTTTTAGGAATGGACCGAATTCGTCGAATCGGCTGTAGAAGGAATTGTAGTATTTACACTGGGTTCACAGGCTAACATCGGCGAAGACTTGGAAAAAGCAACAAAGTTTGTTAAAGCGTTTGCCAGATTGCCGCAAAAAGTTATTATGAAATACGAGGGGAATCCACCAAATGGCCTTGGCGAGAACACCAAACTTAGCAGTTGGATTCCACAAAATGATCTTCTAGGTAATAAATAGACAATATCACTTTATTAGTTTAGCAGTTTTTATTTCTTCAAACCAACACAGGAATCAAAATTTGCGTATTCAAGGCACGTTTAAATACCAGAGTAATCTATTCCAACATATATTTATTTGTATGTTGATGTAAAATCACAGATACATATATGCTTCGCTGTAACATTGGTAAAGGTTGTGTGATCATTTCACATATATTCAATATTGAGACTAAGAACAAGTAACACGTGGATATATCGTCTAACGACTATTCGTTATTGAATTCATTACATAGAATATATGCAATATGCAGAACATATCAAGGTGATATATTCTATACATATTCAAAATTATCAGCTAGCCATTTATAGATTGATCAAACACCATTATGATTGTTCTGACTTACACCATATGTTCAATAGCTCACTCAAATACCAAAGCATTTATAAGCCACGGAGGTATCAATGGAGTAAACGAGGCTATCTACCACGCAGTGCCTTTTATTGGCATGGCGTTATTTGCGGAACAGTTGGAGAATGTAGAAAGACTCGTTAACAAAGGAATGGCAATTTCTTTAGATTCAAAATCCTTCACAGAAGATGATGTCTACAATGCTGTAAAAAAGGCGATTGAAGACCCAAGGTAAGAGGTTCTTACTGACCGACTGTTAATCAATAATAGGTTATAATTAAAATTGTAACTCCATGGGTCTTTTTGAAAAAAGGATAACTTGAAGATTGCACACATACTGATTTCTAGCACAAATTATTTTTTCGTAGGTACACAGACAATGCCGCTAGATTATCCAGTATCCAGAGAGATACTCCAATGCCTCCAGGAGATACAGCTGTATATTGGGTTGAACACATTTTGAAGTTTGGCGGTGATCACCTCAAACCAGCATCCCTCGAACTAAATTTAGTCCAGTATTTACTTCTCGACATTGCCGTGTTTTTACTGATTGTAGTAGCCATTGTCATTATTATTGCAAAGCTAGTAATGAAGCAGATATTTAAACTCTGTTGCAAACTAACGGATGTCAAATTGAATAGAAAAAAAAAACAGTGATAAAATTAATTAGGAACGCGATGTGCAACTAGTTATATCAGAGTGAGCGTAAGGTATACATATTTCCAAACTATATGAGAATGGTTTCCAATATTATATATTCTTAAAAATATAGCCTATTCGCCAATGGCCGCCGAGATTTTAGCAAGAGAACCACTTGACTTGTTTTTGTCCCAACCCTATATGGTTACAATCATGAACACCATCGCGCCTACCGTTACAAATACCATGGTTACATGGGTGAAACGAGAAGTTGTCTTCTTCACAATAAACGGAAAGAAATAAGACAACATTGGTGAGAAAAAAAAGTTGCGTGGCCCTCACGCTTTTCAACTAGCACTCAAACAATGTATATTTCAACAAGAACTTAAAATAGGTCTATTTCAACGAGAATTCGAACAATGTCTATTTCAACTTGACATCGTCTCATTTGCCACGTGAGAACAATTTGTTGGTAAAAACAGCTCTTGTCTTTACAAATATCTGCTGTACTCATGATTTTAAATAATATGGTTACATTACAGGGATATCTCATGCACTTCAAAGCAATATATGGCCGCTGAAAAAAAGCTTAAATTTAAACAGCAGATCAGAACGGTTGGTCCAAATTTAAGCCCTTGAAACTAAATAAAATGCTTATCCTTTCCTAAATTTAAGATCTGAAATAAATGCTCGTCCATGTTTGAATTTAAGCTACATAATAATTATATAAATATATAAGTTTAAATGCTTAAATTTAAACATTCAAACAAACAAAAATCAACTCATAGAAGCTCAATAGCAAGCCTTACAATGGTCACATTTGCAATATTTCTTTGTATCTAATGTTTAAATTTAAGCATTGCTCAAGAACAATGTTAATTGTTTGGGGAAAGATTCCTGTTGATAATCTTAACTAACAGAATATATTTTCAACAAAACAAATATAAATCAGTTATCATTGGAAGCTCTAACTTCCACTTAAAAATTGTCAATCTATTCTCCGACTTTTGTTTATTAGTTACACCCATAGCAATGACAAACCAAGTAAAACAAGTATATTTTTCACTTTATGTGAAGATATTTGATTGCTGTGATGAGTCGTATTAGTTTATCTTTCGTTTCATCAAATAGACTTATATCACAGTGTCAAACGTTGCCTAATACAACATGAAACAGAACAAAATATAATCGTTAATGAACAGTATATTTATACGGCAGTTTATTTGTGTTCATTACCCACTCATTCGATGGGTAGTGTATTATATGCCATAAAATATAAATGACACATGGAATGGATTCACATTAAATAACATGATACAAACCACGACATGTTTCACCGTCCCACTCTTTCGATTTGTAGCTGAATATATGTCACAGAAACACGAATAACACATAGAGTGGCTTCACATTAAAGGACAATATATTCACTTGAATGAAGCATTGAATGGATTCACATTAATTGAAATGACAAAAACTGCAACAAAACTCATCGTCCCACTATTTTGATGTACAGTTGAATATATATAAATTACGCATATAATGACTTCACATTAATTGATGGCATGACATTAACCACTACATGGTTCACCATTTCTCTCTTTTGATGGGTAGATGAATATACGCCGTAACAACATAATGGACGCACAGAACGGCTTCAAATTTAAATAACATTACATGACATGGTTCACCGTCCCACTCGTTCGATGGATAGTTGAATATATGCCATAACCGGTAAATGACGCATGGAATAGCGTCACATTACACGAAATGACATGAACCACGACATGATTCACCGTTGCACCGATTTTATGAACAGTTGAATATGATCAGTCACCAATGCGCTTTTGGTAGAAATTTGACGCTTGGCAAAACTCTGTAGAAAACCTTCATAGACCGAGCAAATCATTCCGCTTTATCTTTTTCACCTGTGTTAGAAACCTGTTTTTATCAGATGTTTTTTATTCATGATTATTTTTGGAAGACATCAGGGGATTGTGTTGTCGCTTCAACTCAGGACACGCAATACACGGATGATCCATGTTCGATAAATTGCACAAAAACATGCAGATCACAAGATTATATCTCCAAAATACAGCCTCCTTTCAAACATACTGAAGAAAAGAAATTAAATAAATTGCTTTGCACAAGAAATTGGACGTAATTCAAAACAGATCAAAGTAAAACGACATAGCCAAAATGGTTGCCGAAATCCACAACAAACTAATTTTGGAGAAACAACATTTTGAGATAAAAGTAAAAAAACTGTTCACCACCAGCTTATGTATATGATGTGATACATATGTATGAATGAACACACAGTTGGGTGCATGCCAATAAGCCATTTTCCGTAGTTTGCGTGAGCCACGGTCACGTGAAACAGGTCAAGCTATCCTCGCTAAAGCAACGCCATTGTTACACGCGTGAAAGCAGCAACAATACGACTATTACTTCGGCTGATTACTTCTTCAATGGGAGCTAAAAGATGTGCCTACGGAGAATGCAAGAGCGATTCCCTATATCCAGATGGATGTTCGATGGCTGGAATATATTTTATTCGATTCCCAAAGCCGAAAACGCAACCCGATAAATGCGACCGCTGGATCACCGCATGCTCCAGAGCAGACGATTTTAGGAGGCATCGTATCACTCAGGATACATACGTGTGTTCTCTTCATTTTGTTGGCGGAAAAGGACCTATAGATGAACAGCCAGACCCAATTCCTGCAACAGCAAGAAGTGTAGACCTTCGACTATTCGAAACGAAAAAAGTTCGACCACCACCGAAAGACAGATCTAGTACCGGAAATGCAAAGAAACGACAACGTAATCAAGCTTCGGTAAGCACTTTCTTTCCGACGGAAATCGTCAAGACATTGTTTCATTGTTTCGTTACTCTTTTAATTATCAAAATTTCTTTCAACAAATGTGTTTTTCAAATGTCAATCAGAAGCCCAGATCTGTTATTTGTTTTATTCAGTGCGTTTTATTTTAAATACGAATATACATGTTTTGCAGCGTCGAGATTTATTTTTATCGCGAGATACATGAAAAACAAAAAGACAGTTTAAGCATGGAGGTCTTTTTTTTTACCTCCATGGTTTAACAAACCTAGATGTGGACAATGGATACTTATCAATGTTCGTGTCTGAGGTGTCTTTTTTACACATCTCAGACAATGGTTGTCTGACGACACACTTAATTCTTTCATAAAAACAAAACTTATTTCCTGCCAGTGGGCTTTTTTTAATTCAAAGAATTAGCGGTATGTCAGTATTTTTTGGAAAAAACATTTATGATTATTAACTAGTTTATTATGGTACTTTTTTTTTATAAATTGAGAACCTGAATTGTTTATGTGCACTTACTTTTCCAACCATGTAATGAAAACAACAACAACTTTAATTTATTATACCATGCTACACAATCTCCCAGTGAATCCTTAGCAGAGTCTACAAATATTTCACTAATTAAAAATTCCAGGAAAGATGCTGTGTAATTATTGGTAAGTTTTTATTGCTTTTAGTAATTTTGACTAATTATATTTAGATTGCTTCTGAACTACATGCCTTCAACATATTTTTTATTCTGCTTGTGGGAAGATGAAAAATATAAGACAAGCCAAAGCATTTCTTCCTTGCATACACACCCATTTTGTTCTCAATTTATTTTCGGTTGAAGTCAAGTAAGAACATTGGGTAGATTTTTTTCAGGCCTTTAAATTCCATACTTTTTTTTTAAATATATCAACATATACTCATATATACATACATATACAGAGATTGCTCAGTGCAAACCAATGAAGACTGTGCCATCCCATTGCAGTGTATCAACACAGACTGATTTAACTATAGAACACATGGAACCCTACAGTGACAGGGCACTTACAGATATAAATTATATGAAAAGAGAAATCATTATAAAGGATATTGAAAGAAATGCTAAATCTTGCAAATTTTACACAGGTAATTAAACTAATGTGTTGTTTATTTATTTATTTATTTATTCATTTATTTAAAATATTGTGTTTTCACCTTTTCTGCTGTAAATAAGCTATCCTTTTCATTTAATATTCCTATTATTTGTTCTAGGGTTAGCATCACTGCAACTATTATTATACATTTTTAAATGGATCAAATCAAAGGGAGATAGACTTACAATTTGGAAAGGACAAGACACTCTTGTAAGTTTTGATTCAAATTCTCTATTGTGAAAAAATATCAGCTACTGGTATATTTACTGCACACATAAAACATTGTCATCTGTCACTGGTTTAGTGTCCATTTTCCAACAATAGAATCATCATCATATTAACAACTGAAAGTACCAGACTTCAATTTTTATACATGACACATTTATATATTTTGGTATGGTAGTTCAACATACTTCAGCAAGAAATGGTTGGCATAATTTAATGTTTCAATCATATTTTAAAAATCTTTGTATTTTATTGTAATTTGTGTTTTGCTACTTAGGATAATCCAGTCAGTCAGGGTGGTCACTGTCGCGCTCTTACAAAAAATGAAGCCTTTTTACTGATACTTGTCAGACTACGAAGAGGAATGGATATAGAACATTTAGCCGACTCATTTGGCATTGCACCTGCCACAGTCAGTCGCTACTGTACAACATGGATTGAGTTTCTGAGTAAAGAGTTGTCATTTTTAATAAAGTGGCCTAAACAAGATTATATTAGATCATCAATTCCATCGACATTTCGTCATTTTAAAAAGACAGTTGCAATTATAGATTGCACAGAATTCTTTATCCAGAAACCTTCCATACCATCATCACAAAGGATTACATGGTCTAGTTACAAACACCACAACACCTTGAAGACCCTTGTTTCAATATCGCCAACTGGTTCCATATCTGGTTGTGGTCTGATTCCATATCTGATCGCAAACTTGTGCAGGAAAGTGGGTTCCTTGACAATGTCAACCATGGGGATGATGTCATGGCAGATCGCGGATTTTTAATACGTGATCTTTTGGCGTTGCATGGAGCCACACTGAACATACCGCCATTTGCACATGGTAAACAACTCAGTGCAAGAGCAGTGACCAAGACCAGGAGGATTGCAAGTGCCCGAATATATGTTGAACGAGCAATTGGACGTTTGAAAAATTTCAAAATTCTTCAAGGTATATTTCCAATGAAGTCCAAAAAAATACTGAATCAAACTGTCCAACTCTGTGCTGCATTGTGCAATATTGACAGTATGTTGGTCAAATAGGCAA
Source organism: Saccoglossus kowalevskii (assembly GCF_978046115.1). Classification (NCBI taxonomy): domain Eukaryota; kingdom Metazoa; phylum Hemichordata; class Enteropneusta; family Harrimaniidae; genus Saccoglossus; species Saccoglossus kowalevskii. Next base: position 20,518,500 of record NC_140651.1, read on the forward strand.
GTCTAAGATGAAATTATGCCTATAATTCTGCATTGAAAACTGATTCATGTACAGTGCTTATCAACACATTTATTTATATTTAATCTTATTAATTTACACTGGCTATTAATTTTTTTTTATTGTCATTTCAATGAATTTATTTACATTTCATTGTTGTTTTTCATTTACAAGTTACAGTGTGCATACCTAGACATTCAGTACTTATTCAAATTTACTTTTTTCAAATGTTCTTTTACTTGTTTTCATGAGTATTATTGCCATTGTAAAATACTATTTTTGATGATAGTGTTATCATGTGATGTGTAAACAGGTAGCTTGGCAATAATTTCCACACACTGTGCAGCAATATTTGTTATCAGTACATTGACATTTAAGACAGAATATTTTTTTTATTATTCTTTATTATGAAATGTGCATTCATTACAGAAAAATAAATATTTTTTTTAAAAAAAATATATAAAACAAGTTTAATGGCAGTACTTATTTTTTTCTATCACAGTACAAAGGGTACACAGTGTGAAATGCATAAAAAGTGAAAATATTTTCTAGTTAGCTACAACATACAGGCCTCAAAACTTATAAAGATTTTTGTACCAGTATGTCATAATACAGAGCACAAATCATCTTATAATATGGCATAAAGCCTCGGTAAAACATACTCCCTGTGAAAAAATGACAATTTGTCCACAATACGAGTAAAGTACTGTTCATTGAATGGCACAGTAATTATTAACAGTCCTTTTTTTCGTATAAATAACTAGGTCGCATTCCGTCAAACCATAAATACCTAACTGGCCTTGTATTTGGACATAGTAGCCTGCACTTTCAGAAAGATGCCAGTTTCTACCTTCCTCAAGCACCCCCTCTCTTTAGCAGCATCCTTTGGTGACTTTAGTCGCAAAGAATAGGGACATTTAATTTATAATAGCAGGCTAAAAATGGCTTCTCAATGTAAACTCTAAGTCCAGGTACTTTGATTTTTAGGCATCTGTGTTTTTTTCTTTCAACCATAAGATACATTTCCCTGCCCTTACTTTCCTTTCTTCATCCCCACTCTAGAGCAGGCAAATCCCCCGACGGTGGAACAGCACAACAAATGATTAAATCAACTACCTACCTTAGATGGGTCAGCAGATGTTTTTTTGTCAATGTTGTAGCCCTACTTGCAACACGTTTAAATGCAGATGCTGTCAAGATCCCATTCCGCATTGAACGCCAAGTAGGGTTTTCAGACTGCCCAACAGTCTCTGTGCCAATGAAATTTACCTCTTCAGGTGTGTATGTCAGGTTTCTAAGAAACATTTCAATCAGGTCTTGAATAGAAGAAACTAAATTTTCTGGCAAATGAATCTTTAAAAAATTCTGAAACTTCACTGTAAGTGATAAGTTTAGGCAGTCTTGATTTGGGTCTTTTTTAACATCTTTTGGCACATCTATTGAGGGCAGTAGTAAGCTAAGTGCTGCAGCATTTGGTATTATCTGTAAGAGTACAGAAAAAAATGTTTGCAAAAACAAAGATATCACACATTTCTCATTAAATAAAGAGCTCAAAACATTAACCACTGACAAAAATTGGCTTATATGATATATCCCCACCATACTAGGTTCCCTATTCACAATGCTGCAAACATGTTTTTTCATATACTGAGGTTTCTTATGAAATAATAACTCTGTTCTGCCAATAAGGAAATAGTAAATGCTATTTACAATCAGTTATGAAGCCATTAAATCAAAATAATTTTGTGGCCATGATGAATGAAACCTGTGGCTATGACCTCTGAACTTTTGGATTGTGTAAAGAAATGCAAACAACATACGACTAACCTGTGAGAGTCCTTGAGCAAATGATTCTTCCTGCTTCTATGTCAATGGTTTTCTGTCTACTGGGTCTCTTGGATCAAAATCTTCCTGGCCCATGTTATTTTCTTTCTGGACGCCATAGCTGGAAAATAATATTATAAAACAAAATACTACTGTAAAATATGTTGAAAAAGCGACATGCAATTTTAACAAATTGTGGTAAAATGACGTAATAGCGAAATTTTGATTTAGCGAATCTCTCTTGTCATTGTTGTTTGCGGTTTTCACAATACATTTGTACTTGTCTGTCGCATGCCAAATGTGCAGTTAACACCCCCATAAAAAATGTCAAGTGTAATTAGGAAGTGCCCCAGATTTGTATGTTCCGGATTACTGTTTTACAGTATATTGCACAACATCAATGGATGTAAGCCTATTTCCTATTTAGCCTATTCATTTTGAGATAAACATATTATTATGAAATAAACATACCGTGCAAATAGTATCTTAAGACGTTTAACAGAAACAGGTTCATCGTGTTCCATTGGTCTTCTTTTCCACTGGCAGGGACCATCAGTTACTGATGTTTTATTAAATGCCTCACGTTCATAAAGTGTTGCAGCCACATGACGACATGCTCCATCTGCACTGTAAAAATAAAATTATCAAAATTAAAATATTTCAGTTAAGCAACTTGGGAAATTATACCTCATCCATTTACTTAAATTTCCACTTTGCTCATTGTTTCACAGCAGTAAAATACTTATTTATGGAATTCCTTGTACTTTGTGGATATAGATAATACAACTGCACACTGAGACTATTGCATGTATTATATTTTATTTAAAAAATGATTTCTTGTAAATTGAAAATGGTATATGATATCATAGAAAAATAAATAACATTGCACCTTACCCTCCAGGACATTCACAATATGCAGTCATAACTTCAGAGTGTTCTTTTTTCAGTAGAAACCACAAACTGTATGTTGACTTGTTAAGATATGTTTTGTCTTTTTGAGTAGGTTTAACCTGGGCTCGAAATGCACCAACAGAGCTACTCTCAGATATCGCGGTGTATACCATATCCAACACATGACCATCGTAATATAACTTATGGTCTTCATAAGACTTGTATGCCCTGAGTTTTTTCCAGTCATAATCCGATCGGTGACACATTAAGTAGTTAAACACATCACACAGGCCGAAATCGGGAACGCTAGTAAAATCAGAGGAATAATTTGGAAGACTCAGAGGGTCAAAGAAATCACAACCCAGATCAATAAGACGTTGTCTAACGTCATCTTTTGGATCATACCGTGATTAATCTGGGTCTTCGTCAAGGTTCAGGTTTCGGACTGCCTTTGCAAGCGTTACGAGAATATTCTTTCTGTAGTTGGAAGTTGACACGCCGAATTTCCTCAAAAAGTCCTTGAGCTTTGGAACTGTCAATTTATCGATGTTATCCATTGATTTCGTACGCGGCAAACGGTGAAAAGGCAGAATGTTTTCGTCGATTTACACGTTGCGTGAATGGACTCATGGAGCGACGCCATTAAAAGCTTGAATGTTTGACCTTTGTCACGTGCTTAGCAACCTGTTGTTAAGGTGAAATCTCACTCGCGCGAGACCTCGCAGACTTCGGAAAATGCACTATTCATGAGTCCCTTATTTTGAACTGCGTACAACCTAGGACTAATAATTATGGACATTCTTGTATTACCATGCATTGTGATTTCAGACAATTTCTAAAATTGATAATGAAGATCCCACTTTATAACAATCTATAGTTTTTGTGAACAATTTAATATTCACAATTCATCTTTAAAGATTCAATCCTGTACGACTACTAACCAAACGCACAGATAATGTTCATATATTCTGTTGGCTAATTATGTCAAAATATATTAATCACGATGGTTACAGTGAAATCATTGAATTATTGTATTGGTAATAAATGGGGACAAATGGATTATTCATATACAGTGACATGCACCAAATACCCAAGTTATTTTTATACAGTTATATATATATATTTATGTTTCAAATGGTTGATTAAATATGTCAATTTAACCTAAATGTTTCAAGCAGAAAAAGTAATTTACAAAGCTAGTTCTTTCTTGTGATTATGTCCAGCTCGTTATTAGTTCCAGCGACACTTGTTGACGAGTTCAGAGGCGTCGACAGGCATTCTTTCAACATCTTGGATGCGTCACACAAAACTCGACAAGCTTCTGCCATAGCGCGACATTTTGATGACGCAAGGCCCCATAGGACAGTAACAATTATTTAATCACGTATAGTAATTGTGATTTGGACAACATTCACTTTCTCCTACATATAGTAGCTTATCTGATGGGTACAAACTAGACATAGCCTGAGATTAATGTCATAATACAGCCACATATTAATTCACTGCTAATGTTCGGGATATTATATTACCTTCGCTAGGGTGTTTTGTTCTGCATGAATTATGATAATGCGATACAAGACAAAATTAGAATACTGAGCTCAGATCATACCACTAAAGGTAAGCCTTTTGTTTTGTGCATTGGACTGGGACTTTGATTGACGCCGTCAAAATGGCCGCACTTTCTAATACCCGATGGATCGGTGCTATTGTTATAGCGTGTGTGATCTGCCCAGTCTTGTGCAGCAATATCCTAATTCTCCCTGGCGCCCCGTTCGGGAATTTCTACATTACTATATCGAGATTTGGAGAACTGCTGGCCATGAGAGGTCATAACGTTACCGTGTTGATAAATGATCTCTACTACCAAAGATTTGCAGGACTGATCAAAGAACAACGAACATTTATGAATTTTGAAGACTATGAATCCGGCTTCAATGAATTCCCCGATGCATACAACCGAGTCACAAAAAGTGCACATATTGCACTAACAATTTCTGAAATACTTCGCATTTTTTATGTTTTGGCAGATGAGACGGAGGCTTTTATTCAAGACAGTAACAGCATAAAACGCTTGAATGCCGCGAACTTTGATCTAATTCTTGCTAATGCCTTTAACCCAGGCTTCGCTCTAATTGTTGATACATTGCGTGTACCGTTCGTCAGTGTCTCCACCATGAGAGCTTTACCGATGATAGACGATTTACTTCATGGTTTGACTTCAAACCCTGCATATGTACCAGCGGTAAAAACAGGATACTCAGATGAGATGACGTTTTCTCAGAGACTGGGCAATACATTTGCATACCTTGCATCGGCTGCAATGTTTGAGTTTCTTTTGCTAAAACCATTCAAAAGTATACAGCAAAGGCATAACATCCGACCAGAGCTTTCATACAGGAGTTTATGTAGAAATTCGGAGTTAGTACTTTTCTGTTCTGATTTTGCCTTCGATTATCCCCGCCCTATGATGCCGCATGCTATTTATATTGGTTCATTAACAGCAAGAACCCCAGACCCTCTTAGTCAGGTGAGTTTCTTGAAAATGTTTATTGTTATATATATATATATGAATTTCGATATATTCATGAATGTATTTCTTTTATCGGATATCGGTTAGGTCCACTCGAAAACGGAAACTGCGTAAATTTCGAAGTGCTACGTATGATATGTTCTGTGTTAAGAACGGAAATTCCCAAATTTGCAGTCGTTTTACGCCGAACTTGGAGAACTGATACACTAAGTTGCTCTTTTAATACTTTCAGCTGAGAGTTTGTTGTTGTTTTACTTTCAATTTAGTTAGCGTAAATCACGCACAGTGAACTACATAGGTGTAACGCTACTGGTTTGATATGATAGATTTCATTTACTTTTTCATATAAACCTGCTTCCCAGGCCCGGTTTAATGACTCGGAAACCATATTTCAAAATAACCAGCTTTAACTTACTAGTTTATGGCAATCGTCCAATGCATGCGACAACTTTACATTTGTTGTTGTGTGCATATATTCGTACTGGTGTCGTATATGCTGTATAGAACTAACTTGCATTATTTTACATCTGTCACCGTAACGCCACAAGTTACAGCGTGCCGTAATTTTGCGGTATTTTACGGGGTATTTTCATACTACCATATTTGGAAATGCGAATTCCAAATATGGAATGATTACGCCCGTAAGCGTCCTCTAATAATAAAAACAAACATGGCTGCCACCAGGATTTGACCGGACTCCATGCAAAGAAGTTCGCTGATTCTGTTCTAAACCTTTTGAATTTCGGCATTTCCATGATGTATCCTTGAAGGGAAAAGATGTATAATAATTAGGTTATTACGAAGATACCTCAAAGTATGCACGAAGACAGTACTTCGGCAGTATCGACCGACGCGCAGCGGAGGTCGATGTGACAGCGTATTATTATTATCTTCGTAATAACCTTATATTAATTAGATCGTGGCGGAGTGCTTGTCTACCGATTGTGATTATTCATTACATGAACATTTTAGCAGTAAACTATTATTTATTATACATTTATTCGCAGTATCCGAACACAGTATTATATCTGTTATTGCGCCCTCGCCGATCACATGTTAGGTTATATTAAACGTTAGGTTATATTAAATAAATATTTTGACGTGAAAGTACTTTGTAGATGACAAGATCATGTGCACTCATGGGTTACTGCATTATTCTGAAATGGTGCGTATCGACCGAGTTTCTTGCGAATGGCAAGTCGGTGGAGGGTAACTAGTAAAATTTCACTAGTCTGGGATTCCGACCCTGGATCTACTACCTTCTGACAGTCTGGAACGTGTCGGCACGTACCGAAATGTGTGTGTGAGCGGCCGGAACGAGACGCCACGTGCCAACAAAAATCGATCTAGGTCCTCATATAGAGTCGGGCCGAGATTTACTGCCTGACAGGTCGGTACGAGCCGAAATCACACTCTCGGTGGTGAACTTAATAGAAGATATATGTAATACTAGTATGAACTGGCTGTCGATGGAAATAGGTGTTGTACGTAGTAATGACAAATAAAGAGATCGACCAATGAGGGCGAGATTTCGGTACGAGCCGAGTGGCTTATTCAACATATGTAAGACAGCTACTAAATATCACACGTTTGATAAAGAAAGAACTTCAATCGTATTGTGCTTGATAAATTCACCTGCAAAATATTGCGTTGATGTTAATTATAGATCAAAATTATGCAGAATGACTTGTTCCTGCGAAATACCAATATGATTACGTGTTTCTCAGTCGTACTAAATCTAAGCTCGTGACGTTACTTTTCGGTTGGTAATTTATTGTTAGTCTTACAAAGTTTCGCATGTCCATTCAAAGCACAATGTTTTGCTGAGAAAAAATCTGCTCTCGCGATGATAGTAGGCAGTTATAGAATGGCAAGCGCTCTGGGTTTTGACCTCGGTGAAAACAAAGGTAGAAGCTCTCAGGAAACTGTTCTTTGGGTCTGTGTCTTTCGAGTCTCTCCTGAACATTACTGAGCATATCTATGCCCACTGAAACAAACAAAGAATTGAAATTTTACTAAAATATAAAACTGCACATGTTAGACTTAAAAGCAATGGCCAATTACTATTTGATGATAGCTACCAGCTATCAGGACAGAAATCGATTTTTTCTTCGGCACGCGCCGATTCGGTCCTCATCGTTCACATACACGTTAACGCCACTATAGACAAACACACCATTTTCACCAATGCCTTGCAAATTTCATATAAAATACACAAATATGTTGTGAATAATTAAACCATACATTCGTCGTACATTTATAACACCACATATGAACACATCGAACTATAATTTAGACCAGGACTGTGACGACCAACCTGTTTAGGGCCATAAAACCCAAAAGCAGGACCGTAACGCCCAGCCATCAATCTAATATCCCTTTCCCCGATTAATCGTCGCAAGAGTGGATAATTAGAAGTACGCATAATAAAAGTTGAACGGAAATCGATGTTTTCTCAGAAATTTCCGTTTTTTTAGGTTGGACCCAATGAAAGGAAATGTTGTTATTCCGCTGACGGTTACGCGACGGTTAGACTTCCGGTTATCTGACGGTTACGCGACAATTAAGCACGATTTTTCTTTCTATCCGATATGTAACCGGAGTCGGAAACACGTGATTCCAAGCAGTGTATCAAAGTGAAGTGCATGTACACCACATTTTGTCACGTGATATATTGTTTGACCACTGCTCTTATCAAGGACGTTGGGTAAAAGGTTTGGGTCAGTGATACATTCTGTTTTGAAATATTTGTGGAATAATGGAAATGTAAGTGTATTAGTTACATGTCTCTGCTTTCACGGGTAACTAGCTAAAATAATAATTAATAATAATATACTTAATAGATACACACACAAACTGTGTCACTATATCTGTATTTAATTTCTTCCCCAATTTGACACGTACGGGGTGAATAGAGAAAGCCGTTAGTTATCAATATTTAACAGCGGCGTCACCGATGGAGAACAATTGCGCGTGCTTCCCCTGCGGGATTGCTTGTGTGTCTGTGTTCTGTTATACAGAAGAAACTCCGCCAAAGGACTATAAAATACTAGTACACGGGGTATGACACACCGCGTACCAGCCTTCTCGTTCGTGAACATTATTTATGGTATTCGTAGAGGACGGTCGAGCACCAAATAACCAAAGCCTCGTTATTTTAGCGTAAAATAGTACATAATTTGTATGTGCTGGTAAAAAATCGTAATGAAATACAGTAATAAATCAAATTACTCATGTACATACTGAAAAACATTGCTTGATCGATCCTATTGTTCAAGTTATCACACTCTGACGTCGGCGTACAAATATTGTTTAAAATCGCAATTACTCGGGGAGTTGGTTGTAAACAAGATACAATGTATAGATAGCTGCAGTACTGCGACGGTATATTGTTTTTTTTTTCTATCGCCGTAAGAATATTTCACCTGTCATCGAAAATATAAATATTTAAATATGCACAAAACGGCCTCTACGCTTCTGGTGACAGCGATACTTCATGAAAAGTGACCGCACAGCAGTGATTCTTGAAGTTTCTAGATTGAACAACAAACACTCGATATTGAGCCCAGATTAGTGAATTACGTTTTTAAATGTGTGTCCCTTGTTCTATAAACGGCAAAATACACTATAACACGAAGAAGAGCATGGTACACGTAAACAACGTTACGAGCGAACACCTATTGGTCAGCTTGAGTCGTGTCATACCCCGTCTATTTATTTTGAAGAGCCGGTTAAAGCGTACCACAATTCGAACGTTTTTAAAAAGCATTGCAGTTTGAACAGGGCGCAAAACCAATACGAAGTGAAAGCATGGTACCACAGTTATGTGTGTAGTTCTGCCCTTTTTCGTATTGTAATATAATATTACTAATAACTTATTCTAGCCAAGAAGGACAACATTCATGTATTATTTCTAGTATTTTATTGCCTGGTATCCATTGTATTTATGCTAATTGTAAAACTGCAATCGAGTATGCAAGTAAATCGGCAATGTATTTGCTATATAGCCTTGCATAACTTGTAAACTAGCATTATAATAGTACATGTACTACATAACCGTATATTACTTCTAAATGGGCATTGTAGTGCTATATAAACGTGCATTACTTGTAAGCGGGCATTGTATTACTACATAACCGCACAATGCTTGTTAAAGAACGTGTATTACACGCATAACCATGTATCAATCAATTAATTGTATTGGCTAAATAATACTTTATTTATAAATAATACTTTACGCCAAGCGGATTAAATAAAAAGACTACATTCTTGTACAAAAAGAAAGGAATACAGAATAAGGTACAATTTGATACAAAAGTGATAAAAAAATTGACAAACCTGCTTCACAAAACTTGACAAAGATTGGAAGCTAATACATTTAATTTGCATAGTTTCAAATGCACGTCACGTGCACAGGTGTAAGTGCTTCAAAACGATCGTACCGAATTGTTGCCTTTTTTAGGAATGGACCGAATTCGTCGAATCGGCTGTAGAAGGAATTGTAGTATTTACACTGGGTTCACAGGCTAACATCGGCGAAGACTTGGAAAAAACAACAAAGTTTGTTAAAACGTTTGCCAGATTGCCGCAAAAAGTTATTATGAAATACGAGGGGAATCCACCAAATGGCCTTGGCGAGAACACCAAACTTAGCAGTTGGATTCCACAAAATGATCTTCTAGGTAATAAATAGACAATATCACTTTATTAGTTTAGCAGTTTTTATTTCTTCAAACCAACACAGGAATCAAAATTTGCGTATTCAATGCACGTTTAAATGTCACAGTAATCTATTCCAACATATATTTATTTGTATGTTGATGTAAAATCACAGATACATATATGCTTCGCTGTAACATTGGTAAAAGTTTGTGTGATCAGTTCACATACATTCAATATTGAGACTAACAACAGGTAACACGTAGATATATCGTCTAACGACTATTCGTTATTGAATTCATTACATAGAATATATGCAATATGCAGAACATATCAAGGTGATATATTGCATACATATTCAAAATTATCAGCTAGCCATTTACAGATTGATCAATCATCATTATGATTGCTCTGACTTACCCCATCTGTTCAATAGGTCACCCAAATACCAAAGCATTTATAAGCCATGGAGGTATCAATGGAGTAAACGAGGCTATATACCACGCAGTGCCTTTTATTGGCATGGCGTTATCTGCGGAACAGTCGGAGAATGTAGAAAGACTCGTTAACAAAGGAATGGCAATTTCTTTAGATTCAAAATCCTTCACAGAAGATGATGTCTACAATGCTCTAAAAAAAGCGATTGAAGACCCTAGGTAAGATGTTCTTACTGACAGACTGTTAATCAATAATATGTTATAATTAAAATTGTTACTCCATGGGTCTTTTTGAAAAAGAAGTATAACTTGAAGATTGCACACATACTGATTTCTAGCACAAATTATGTTTTCGTAGGTACAAAAACAATGCCGCTAGATTATCCAGTATCCAGAGAGATACTCCAATGCCTCCAGGAGATACAGCTGTATATTGGGTTGAACATATTTTGAAGTTTGGCGGTGATCACCTCAAACCAGCATCCCTCGAACTAAATTTAGTCCAGTATTTACTTCTCGACATTGCCGTGTTTTTACTGATTGTACCAGCCATTGTCATTGTTATTTCAAAGCTAGTAATGCAACAGATATTTAAAATCTGTTGCAAACCAACGGATGTCAAATTGAATAGAAAAAAGAAACAGTGATAAAATTAATTAGGAACGCGATACATATTTCCAAACTGTATGAGAATGGTTTCTAACATTATATATTCGAATAAATATAGTCTATTCGCCAATGGCCGCCGGGATTTCAGCAAGAGAGCCACGTGACTTGTTTTTGTCCCAACCCTATATGGTTACAATCCTTAACACCATCGTGCCTACCGTTACAAATACCATGGTTACATGGGTGAAAAGAGAAGTTGCCTTGTTCACAATAAACGGACAGAAATAAGACAACATTCGTGAGAAAAAAAAAAGTTGCGTGGCCCTCACGCTTTACAATTTCACGGTAAAAACAGCTCTTGTCTTTATAAATATCTGCTGTATTCATGATTTTAAATAATATGGTTACATTCCAGGGATATATCGTGCACTTCAAAGCAATATATGGCCGCTGAAAAAGCTTAAATTTAAACAGCAGATCAGAACGGTTGGTCCAAATTTAAGCCCTTGAAACTAAATAAAATGCTTGTCTTTGCTTAAATTTACGATTTGAAATAAATGCTTGTCCATGTTTGAATTTAAGCTACATAATAATGAAATATCTACTAAGTTTAAATGCTTAAATATATTGCTTTAAAGTTTTAATTTAAGCATTGCTCAAGGTCAATGTTAATTGTCTGGGGAATGAGTTCTGTTGATAATCTTAACTAACAGAATATATTTTCAACAACACAAATGAAATAAACAAATAATATAAATAATTCAGATGGAAAACCTAACTAATAAAAACCACACAACATGAAATGAAAAATTCGATTGAACATCTAAGGGGAGAATTATTATGTGTAATTATTAAAACGTTCTATGCACCAAATTTAATTAAACTTTGTTAGCGTCCCCTGAGAATTTTGTAAACAGCTACATCAATCATGTGATTCTTATAATGTTATAATTTAAATATATAAATCAGTTAGCATCGGAAGCTCTAATTTCTACTTGAAAATTCTCAATCCATTCTCAATCTTTGTTATTAATTACTGCCATAGCAATGACAAACCAAGCAAAAAAGTATATATCTCACTTTGTGTGATGTGATTTGACTTGCTGTGATGAATAGTGTTCGGGTTTCTTTCGTTTCACCCAACGAACTTCTGTCACAGTGTCAAACTTTTCCGAACACAATACAAAACAAATCAAAATATAACCGGTTATGAACAGTGTTGTGATATTATATTTGTTGATGTAATATAAATGTATTTTGATAATGCCCAGTTAGCTAACGAGGCTTGCCCAGCTGCGGAATTACAATAGACAGTGTGTATTGTCTTTTCTTCGTGCTTGTGTGCAAGACGAACGTGAACACGAGTTAGTCAGTTGTCACCCAGCTCCAGGACAGTGCCGTGCGTTGCAATTCAGCTCAAGTACAGTGAAGTGTCAACGTGGCAGCAGCCTCAAGATAATAACTGTCCAATATGCGATGTGGGACTGACAGATACTTAACAGCCGGCTTTGGTTCTACGCTTTAAAACCAACATTATTTAAAGACCTGTGTTTCGCCACAGAACGACAGTATGGAAGTAGCGTAACATTACGGTCCGTGTCGTGTAGATTGCATTCCTTGAGACCTAGTCGTTTGACTGTAGAACTGCTTTCGTCGTCGACGTTAATGTGAATGACTGTACTTTCGCTGGAACTACGCAGTACGAGCTGGGCTATTATCATTATTGTTATTATTGTAATGTATATCGGTGACCTGTGTGTAATTTATATTACTGCTGCTAATGGTTTATGCCAATTGTATCATTAAATTAGAATTATTTGACATATTTTCGTTGTGTGCCTTTGTGTTGCGTCGTGGAGTGCGGGGTATTGTATTTCGTATTCCTGTTCGTTCCAACAGAATATTTATGCGATTGTTTATTAGTGTCACTGATAGATAATAAATCAAATAAACGTTGGAAGACTTTGGGCGGATAGACAATACATACAGTAGAAAAATAAATGACTCAGGGAATTGCTTTACTTTTAAATGACATGACATTACATTACATAAACCACGACATGATCGCCGTACCATTCGTTCGATGGGTAGCTGAATATATGTCACAATGAAAAAAATGACGCATAGAATGGCTTCACATTAAACGAAATGACAAACCACGAAATGATAAACCGTTCCATTCCTACCATGGACAGTTGAAAATATGTCGTGGAAACATAAATGAAGCATGGAATGGCTTCACATTAAATGACATGACAAACCACGACGTGTTTCAATGTCCCACTCGTTCGATAGGCAGTTGAATACATGCCATGAAATATCAATGATTCTTGGAATCGCTTCACATTAAATGACATGACATTGTTCACCCTTCCACACTTTTGATGGGCAGTTGAATGTATGTCACAACAAAATAAATTACGCATGGAATGGCTTCTCATTAAACGACATGATATAAACCACGACATGATTCATCGTTGCATCCTTTTGATGTACAGTTGAATATATGTCATAGAAACATAAATGACGCGTAGAATGGCTTCAAATTAAATGACATAATCGATAAAACCAAGGCGACATAGTTACAGATGAGATGTGATAATTGTTATCATTACGACACAGTGTGAAGTACATTATATCGAAAACGTTATGGGTTACTTTGTGATACAGGTAACCAGATAAAAAGAACTAGCCATTTACTTCATTATCGTAATTTGAATGTTCGCTTGTTCATTGTTACCTTATAGTTCTATCTGTCTATGAATTTAAAACGTGTATTCAAATTGGTAACGATAGTTTATTTGTAAAGTTTGCAGTCGCTAACCCTCCAACGCCAGAGTAAATTTTATCAAACAAACCGCAGTTAATGTCAGTATTTTTACGATGCATCAATGTCATGTAATAAAGTGTTCAAACGTATGCCAAAAACCCAGTTTGGAGACCAGCTGTATAGTTAAGTAAAGATACCAACCTCTAGTGCAAGTGAACTTGGTATTGGTATATGTGTTTTAATTGTATCATCAGACGGCCTTACTCTAAGCTACTGTAAATTATAAATATTAGAAAAATTGCAGTCATACATGTGTATCTATAAATAATATTGTTCTTTAATATATAGTATATATGTTCTTCAATACTGTGGGTTAGATTGCTTTCACTTGCCTGCATTTTTTGTTTAATCATTTGTTAATTTAAATGTTCTATATATCTATATCCTGCCTTCATCAAATATGATTTCTAAAATGCATTTTCACTTGCAATGTTATCAATTTTCAATGCATGAACTCCTCTTTCCCGAGACCCCTTGGTAAGTCACGATCCCCGGCAAGTCGCGGTTTTTGCCTTGGTCCCGACACCGGTGACTTATCGAAGGGTCACTTTAGAATCAAAGTGGGAGAAACTACGAACGGCAAATCAGGATTTAGAAACTGTATCGCTGACTGCTCTGGTTGTGCTACTGTGTAGCATTTAAATGCCAGGGATATAAACTTATTTTCATTGTCTATTATATTCCGTTTACTTGATTAAGTATTGGTAAGTTTGACAAAAGTTATACACCTTTTAAAATGTTCACTCGTGTATTCACTTCATATTGTTTTCAAGAGTGGTTGACTGAATGGAGGTAGTGTATGATCAGTATTAACATCATTATGATTGCGATGAAAGATTAAATCGGAAACGTATTCAAGGTCTGCGCAAATTCTATTGACATATTAATATTCACAGTTTCTCTGGCAATCATTTTGAAAAAATGACAATATATACAATGGTACACATAAAATAAAGGAAGTTGCAAAATACTGCAGTAACTTGTGTAACCGGCCTTTAACACCGGGCCCAGGTACGCTATACCAAATGATGGTTACCACACTTATTATCATTCACAACAGCTTATTTAATAATTATTAACACAAAATTATAAACTCTAAAGTCAGTCACGTCCATGCCGAGTGTACGTCACCTAAGGAGAATGTACCAACTAATTGTAACAAAACGAGGCCTACCTTGTCGGTAACCAGCAGGTTAGATTAGAGTGGCCAAATCCAATCAACCCAATTTTTCACCGAATACTTCAGGTACACTCACCTGTGTAACGTACACACGATAATGGAACAACCAATAATGGCAATAGATTATTATACAACAATATGCAACACAGTGGCAACTGACTGCACACAGGTACACCCCGGTAGGAATAGATTAAGTGCTGATCACACTAGTTAGGCAGGACATGTTCGCAGATACATTTAACAATAATATAAAATACAATTAACAAATCACTACAGTTCACTATAATCTCTTCATATATCGGCAATAATTGCGACAGCAAGGTAATTATCCAGCACGGTTATTTGTAGCTAACTCCGGGATCCTGGTTATACGTGTTCAGAGTTTACCAATTTATCCTACGTGGCACGTCCCCTTACGGCGCAAAAATATAGCCCGACAACTCTGCAACTGAATTTAAATTGCACTCTTATTGCAAGCTTTAAGGACCGACTGCTGGCAAGACAATTCCGTGGCTCACAAAAAGCGACAGGCAACCACTCCACATGGTGACCGACCGACAAGTCAAAAGGGATTCAGAGAGCGCAATGCACCATGGGGCGAAGCAACCCAACATTTGCATATAAACATCTGTACTCGATTAGGAATCGGGTTACACTTGCATAGGCTGTTACCCCAACCTAACATACAATTGTCTTGTAAGATATGATTGACACTAGCATATTGTTTAGGTAAATCGCCGATCCCAATGAAAGTTAACACGTTTAGGGTTGATATTAGTGCTTAATATTTTCCTCTCTGTATTTCACAAAAAAAATTAAAAAAAAATTAAATTTTTTGTAATTTTATCATCAGACGGCCTTACCCTGAGCTACTGTAAATTAAAAATATTAGACAAATTGCAGTCATACATGTGTATCTATAAATAATATTATTCTTCATTATTCTCGGCGGGAGGGTCGGTACCTGCGCACGCGCGGTAAAAACGCAAAGGCTGTCGGGCATAGTGAAACTAATGTTAAATGCGGATAGAAAGTATCAATAAAAGCTATTTTACATTCGATGACAAAAAGCAGACGTATTAACGCTTTTAGTTGTAAACATTCAACCTTCACTTTCGAGGCACTATAATTACACTCCGATTCTTATCAGTTTTATACAAAATGCTACGTTACCAACAGGCTATTTTCCGCTTCGATCGAAACCAAGCGAGACCGTTAAATTTGCTTAGCAACCGGTTGCTTGTCACGTGACACAGGTCAAGCTTTGAATCAAAATAGCTCTAAACAGTGTGTGTGCCAAGTGTCGTACGTTACATTTCCGAGTGGTTTCCTGCATTCTCTTTCACGTATACCAGTACGCAGTTTTAGACATGAGTGCTATTTTTTGCAATAACTACACTCGCGTATCAAAGGACATCGATCAAGTTTAATCAATATTTAATTTTGTGTGTTGGCAGTGTCAACATGTTTGATTGATACACAGTGACCTTGGACAACGCCGTCAAAATGGCCGCATGTGTTAACAGCCGGTGGATTGGTGCTATTGTTATAGCATGTGTGATCTGTCCAGTCTTGTGCAGCAATATCCTAATTCTCCCAGGTTCCCCGCTCGGAAATCTCTACATTACTGTATCGAGATTTGGAGAACTACTAGCCACGAGAGGTCATAATGTGACCGTGCTGATAAATGACCTCTACTACCAAAGATTTGCAGGCTTGATCAAACAACAACGAACATTTATGAATTTTGAAGAGTATAAATCCGGCTTCAACGAATTTCCCGACGCGTACAACCTAGTCACAAAAAGTGCACATACTGCACCATCTATTTTTGAAACGCTTCGCGTTTTTGATGCTTTGGCAGATGAGACCGAGGCTTTTATTCAAGACAGTAACACCATAGAACGCTTGAATGCCTCGAACTTTGATCTAATTCTTGCCAATGTTTTCAACCCAGGCTACGCTCTTATTGTTGGTACACTGCGTGTCCCGTTCGTCGTTATTTCCACCACGAGAGCGTTACCGGTTGTAGACGATTTACTTCATGGTTTGACCTCAAACCCTGCATATGTACCAGCGGTATTGACAGGATACTCAGATGTGATGACGTTTCCTCAGAGACTGAGCAATACCTTTGTATACCTTGTATCGGCTGCAATGTTTGAGTTTGTTGTTTTAAAACCATTCAAAAGTATACAACAAAGGTATAACATTCGACCAGAGATTTCATACAGGAGTTTAGGTGGAAATTCGGAGTTAGTACTTTTCTGTTCTGATTTTGCATTCGATTATCCCCGCCCTATGATGCCGCATGCTATTTATATTGGGTCATTAACAGCAAGAACCCCATACCCTCTTAGTCAGGTGAGTTACGTGAAAATGTAGATTGTTATACAAATACGATATATTCATACAGTAAACATCAAACAAGTGTAACCTAGAACCAGGCAAGGTACACGTACACCACTTTTGTCACGTGCCATGTTGTTCGACCACTTCTCATCTGTCATTAAATCCAGTAAAAATGCAAATGTAAGTGTTTAAGTAAATCGGCAATTATTACTTGTAAACTAGCATTGTAGTACGACATAACCGTACATCACTTGCAAACTAGCATTGTGGTACGACATAACCGTATATTACTTGTAAACTAGCATTGTAGCACTACATAACCGTATATTACTTGTAAACTAGCATTGTAGTGCTACATAACCATACATTACTTGTAAACTAGCACTGTGGTACGACATAACCGTACATTACTTGTAAACTAGCATTGTAGTACTATATAACCATACATTACTTGTAAACTAGCATTGTGGTACTACATAACCGTATATCACTTGCAAACTAGCATTATGGTACTATATAACCGTATATTACTTGTTAACTAGCATTGGAGTACTATATAACTGTATATTAATTGTAAACTAGCATTGGCGTACTACATAACCGTTAATTACTTGTAAACTAGCATTGTTGTACGACATAACCGTATATTACTTGCAAAGAAGCATTGCGGTAGTACGTAACCGTATATTACTTGTAAACTACCAATTTGGTTTTACATAACCATGTATTATCTGTAAACTAGCATTGTGGTACTACATAACCGTACATTACTTGTAAACTAGAATGTGGTGCTACACAACCGTACATTACTTGTAAACTAACATTGTGGTACTACATAACCATATATCACTTGTAAACTATCATTGCAGTACTACAGAACCGTATATTACTTGTAAACTAGAAATTTGGTATTACATAACCATATATTACTTGTAAACTAGCATTGGGGTCTACACAACCGTAAATTACTTGTAAACTAGCATTGTATTACTACATAACCGTATATTACTTGTAAATTAGCATTGTGGTACCACACAACCGTATATTACTTGTAATCAGCATAGCAGTACTACAAAATCGTATAATACTTGTAAATTTGCCTTGTGATACGACATAACCGTATATTACTAGTAAATTAGCATTGTGGTACCACACAACCGTATATTACTTGTAATCTAGCATAGCAGTACTACAAAATCGTATAATACTTGTAATTTAGCCTTGTGGTACGACATAACCGTATATTACATGTTAACTAGCATTGTGGTGCGACATAACCGTATATTACTTATAATCTAGCATAGCAGTACTACAAAATCGTATAATACTTGTAAATTAGCCTTGTGGTACGGCATAACCGTATATTACTTGTAAACTAGCATTGTGTTACTACATAGCCGTATATTACTTGTAAACTAGCATTGTGGTACTATATAACCGTAGATTACTTGTAAACTAGCCTTGTGGACGACATAACCGTATATTACTTGTAAACTAGCATTGTATTACTACATAGCCGTATATTACTTGTAAACTAGCATTGTGGTACTATATAACCGTAGATTACTTGTAAACTAGCATTGGGGTACTACATAACCGTAAATTACTTATAAACTAGCTTTGTGGTACGAGATAACTGTATATTACATGTAAACTAGCATTGTGGTACTACATAACCGTATATCACTTGTAAACTATCATTGCAGTACTACAGAACCGTATATTACTTGTAAACTAGCAATTTGGTATTACACAACCATATATTATTTGTAAACTAGCATTGTGGTACTACATAACTGTACATTACTTGTAAACTAGAATGTGGTGCTACATAACCGTACATTACTGGTAAACTAACATTGTGGTACTACATAACCGTATATCACTTGTAAACTATCATTGCAGTACTACAGAACCGTATATTACTTGTAAACTGGCAATTTGATATTACATAACCATATATTACTTGTAAACTAGCATTGGGTACTACACAACCGTAAATTATTTGTAAACTGGCAATTTGGTATTACATAACCGTACATTACTTGTAAACTAACATTGTGGTACTACATAACCGTATATTACTTGTAAACTGGCAATTTGGTATTACATAACCGTACATTACTTGTAAACTAACATTGGTGATAACGAGGCTCTAGTATGGCTGGCTGAGGGCGCTGCCATGAACAGATAAGCGCAATGCACGTGGCTCCGTGGAAAGTTGAATAAAATTTGCTATATTGGTTGTACAACCCGTCTTAGAATAGCTGATGGCATGTCAGGAAGGTGGAATTGATACTTATTACAAAGATGCCAAATGGTCGAACGAGAGCAGAAAGGAAAAAAATGGTAGAAAGCCAAGCTGTATCTTCGAAGACGACGCCATTGGAAACTCGAGGTAAAATTACACACTTCATGAATAAAGACAATACAGTAATGGCAGGTGACGACAGCGCAGCTGACTTCAAGGAGTTCATGATAAATACAATAACACGCATTGATCAAAATATGGAGAAGTTAGTATCAGAAAATATAACTATTAACAGCAGAGTAGATGCAGTTGAGAGTGATTTAACGAAGAACAAGGAGAAGTTTGAGGAGCATCAACAAGAATTTACGTTGTCGTTTGAGAATGTGAATAAGAGGGTCAATGAACTTATGACACGTGTTACTGAACTGGAGAATGAAAATCAAGTTTTGAAAAAACAGCTACGTGAATCAAATGAAAAACAAAAGAATCAAGAAAGGTATTCACGTGAATATAACTTGCGATTCCACGGTATACAGGAAGGTGACAACGAGAAGTGCGTTGAAGTTATCGAGAAAATACTAGTGGATAAATTTGGTATGCAAGCAGGTTTAGTGGAAAATGCCCACCGGGTAAATATTGGTGAAGTAGCCAAAACAGAGAACCGGCCCTACCCAAGACAAGTATTGGTGAAGTTCTTCAGTCGTCTAAAGAAAGAAGAAATCATACGAAAACAACGAATTGCGTTAAAGGATACAGGAATATATGTAAAACGGGATATGATTATTGAAGACTTTCAATTGAAGAAAACATTGAACGCTGTTATTAAACGTGCTTACGATGAGGGGAAACGACCTATTTTTCGAAGAGGCGTGCTGTACATTGATGGAAAGAAGTATTCGCCTAATAAAGATGATGTGGTGTAAAGTTATAAAGTTATAAAAAAAAAGCTTTTGAATTTTATTGAGGTATGTCTTTATATATGATTTAATTATCAATTATGACGAAATAAGTGGTAATTACTTACAGTTTCTTTCCCATGTGGGATGTAATATTAAGTGTAAGTGACTCCAGACAAACTAGTTATAGCTATATATCCGACATGAGGTAAGAAAAAAAAACACTGTTGAGTTTTATTTAATTATGCATTTATATATGGTTTATTTAGCAAACTGTTTATGGTCTTTTTTTTTTAGGGTTGTGCCAGACTGGCAACATAACATTTTGCTTAATGACTAAGTCAGTGGTAATTAATTTACAGTTTCTTTCTCGTGTTGAATGTATCATCTGATTAAGTGTATAATTTTTTAAACTGGTATCATAATTTTAGTTGGGGTTGTTGATACAATAATATGGCACTGAGTGTGCTATTGGGATGTGAATTATGATTCACGGAGCTGCAGCATTATTGCATTATTACATATTTTGTCAGCAATATTTAAGTGCCAATAATATTTCTTTTTCCTTTTTTTTTTTTTTTTTTTTTTTTTTTTGGGTATAATTTATTATGACTTCATTTAAAATTTTAAGTTTGAATGTTAGGGGAATGAGACATTCGTATAGTAAACGAAAAGCTGTTTTTAGATTTTTTAGACAGCAAAGGGGTGACATTATTTTGGTTCAAGAAACTCATAGTTGTTCTAATTCGGAGAGTGTGTGGAAGAGGGAGTGGGGTGGAAGTGTCATTTATTCGCATGGCACACAAAATAGTTGTGGGGTAGCAATATTTTTTAATAAGAATTTAAATGTTAATATTAGAAACAAGATGGTCGATAATGATGGGAGGTATATTTTTGTTGAAGTGGAAATTAATGATCTGGTTTTAGTCATAGCAAATCTATATGTACCCAATAAGGAAAACGAACAAATTGAATTCTTAGCCACTGTAAGAGGTTTAATTGATTATAACTTTCCAAATTGTAATTTAATAATTGGAGGTGATCTAAACATCCCTCTTGATCCAGTAATGGATAAAAGAGGTGATAGTCCAGAGCTGAGGAATACTTTCAGACGTGACATGTATACATTTATTAATTCCTTATCACTTATTGATGTTTACCGTAAACTAAACCCAGCACAGTATAGGTTTACTTGGCGAAGAGCTAATGCTGCGTCTCGTCTAGATTATTTTTTGACATCGCCATCTGTATTTAGAAATATTAGGAAGTTTGACATCATGCCTTGTACTAAATCAGACCATGATGCAATTTCAATAACTTATGAAATTGGTAAAAAGCAGGTTAGAGGACCAGGTTTTTGGAAATTTAATTGTGATTTATTAAATGATGATTCATATTCTAAAATGATTAAAATACAGATCTCTAGTGTCGTGGGTGAAAACAAACATATGGATGATCAAGCTTTGTTTGAGTTTTTAAAATATAAAATTCGAGAGGCAACAGTTGAATTTTCAAAAAAGAAAGCACAAGAGAGACGAAGTAAAGAAAAGGAACTAATGCTTGAACTACGGAAATTGGAAGAACAAATAGATGAAAATTTAGATGAGATGGTATTAGCCCAATACGAAATTAAAAAACAAGAATTAGATGATATTATTGATAATAATATTAGAGGTTCAATTGTAAGGTCAAGGGTTCAATGGTTTGAAAATGGTGAGAAAAGTACAAAATTCTTTTTGAATTTAGAGAAACGTAATTATTCAAAAAAGACCATTGTTGAGTTGAAAAAGGGGAATGAATATTTGACGAGTGAAAGGGACATTTTAAAGGAAATCAATAGGTATTATAAGGAGCTCTATACATCAGAAAAAAACAATTTGGAATTTAGTGAGAATGATAATTTATTTTTCGTAAAAGAAAATATTCCTATTTTACCAAATGAGATTGCACTACAGTGTGAGGGCCCACTTACTAAGGAGGAAGTTTTTGCTGTGCTTAAAAAAGCCCCTCAGAATAAGACTCCAGGTAGCGATGGTCTACCCCCCGAGTTTTATTTATTTTTGGGGGAATATATTGGAGATGCACTAGTTGCTTCACTCAATCATGGTTATAGAGAGGCATGATGTCAAACACACAAAAACAGGCAGTCATTACCTTATTACCAAAGCCAGATAAAGACCAACTTCATCTAGGAAATTGGAGACCAGTTTCTTTATTAAATAGTGATTATAAGCTAGCAAGTAGGTGTATTGTAAAACGTCTTGAGAATATTTTGCCTAAGATTATCAACGAAGATCAATCAGCTTTTATTTCGGGGAGGAAAATTATGGATAATATAAGGCTTATCTCTGATGTTATCGATTATTGTGAGGAGTATGAGCACACAGGGGCAGTGATGTTTGTGGACTTCTCTAAAGCTTACGATACTTTGGAATGGAACTTTATAAATAAAGCATTGAAATTGTTTAATTTTGGTGATTCATTTATACGTTGGGTAAATGTATTTTATAATGATATTAAGAGTTGTGTTGTAAACAATGGGTTTTCCACAGGTTGGTTTGGACTATCACGGGGTATAAGACAGGGCTGTCCTTTATCGACTGCATTGTTTGTAATTGCTATCGAACTCCTTGCCATTTCTATACGTGCCAGTAAAGAAATTGAAGGAGTACATTTGCCTTATGACAATGAAATTCGATTTTTAGGGTATGCAGATGATACCACGCTCTTTTTGGGGGATCAGGTGTCAGTTAAGCACATTCTTATTTTGTTAAAGTACTTTCATAAGTGTTCTGGACTTAGAATTAACTTGCAAAAAACACAGCTTTTACTAGTAGGTACTATGAAAAGGCAATGGAGGGAAATAGATGAGATTTCACCCACTGATAAGCCAATTAGATATTTAGGCATTTACCTGGGCCACAATAAAAGGTGTAATAAGAAATTAAATTTTGATGATAAGATAACTAAAATTTCAAATATTCTGTCAGTCTGGAAATCACGTAATTTAACTCTCAAAGGAAAGGTTATTTTAGTTAAGGTATTTGGTGCATCAAATCTGGTGTATTCAATGACTGCGATTTCAACCCCAAGTAATGTTATTAATGAGGCTAGGTCCTTGCTATTCAATTTCTTGTGGAGGGGTAAAAAACATCATATAAAGGGTAATACCCTAATTGGTAACTATGATCAAGGAGGCCTTCGTATGGTGGATATTGAAATTTTGAACAAAGCAATAAAACTTTCCTGGGCTGTTAAAATTATAGATACAGAATCAACTATAGCTGCATTCAGTCATTATTATTTTAGAAATTATGGGGGTTTGCGATTTTTACTCCAGTGCAATTATGATTGGGGCTAAATAAATGGTAGAATACCTCCCTTTTACATGGATATTATAAGATATTGGAGTGAGATAAATAAACAGAAGGAACCAAGTTGTGTACAGGAAGTTATAACGCAAACAATTTGGAATAATAAATATATTTTGATAAATGGGAGCTCTGTATATTACAGTAAATGGCACATCAGTGGAGTAAGGTACATCGGTAATTTGTTAGATAATAACGGTAAATTTCTAAAGTGCCATCAGTTTACTGAAAAATATAATATTGCTGTGAATTTTATAACATATACAGGTATTATTTCGGCAATTCCATCAAAATGGAAAAAGCTTTTGAAATCTAATGACCATGTGCATGTAACTGGACAAAATGTTCAAAATACAATTGATTATGGAAAGGGTAAAACAAAAGATTTCTATAAAATACTGATAAAAAGTAAATTTGAACCCCCAAGCTCAGAAACTAAATATGGGTCAATGATTTATGGGCCGAACATAGCAGGAAAATGGAAGGCACTTTGGGAGTTACCTTATAAGGTAACAGGTGAAGAAAAAATGAGAATTTTTCAGTTCAAAATTTTGCATAGAATTGTAACAACAAATTTATTCTTATACAAAAATAACTTAAGAACAGATAGTATGTGTAAATATTGTCAAAATGAGGAAAATTTAGAACATTTGTTCTCGTATTGTTCAACTGCACAAAGATTTTGGAATTCGTTTGACGAGTTCTGGAAAAAGATCTCTGATGATAACACAAAATTAATCACATGTTCAAGTATTATCTTCGGAGTACTGGAAAACAGATCCCTTTTAAATTTGTTGTTACTAATTGGTAAATATGTCTTGTATTGTAGCAGGTTTACTGGTTATAGCCCAACAATAGCCTATTTTATAAGTAAAATTAGAAACCAAATTAACATTGAAAAATGTGTTTTAAAAAAGTTTGAAACGATATGGAGCAAAGTGCTGCAAGTGATTGCAGGATATTTGTAAGTTAATTTTATAAGTTTATTTAACATGTAGTCATTGTAAATTAATGAAATTCAACAGTTAATAAAAAAAACAAATGAACCCCTCCCTCATACACACACTAACAACAACAGCCCCTCCCCCAACCATTTTTTCCCCCACTTTTCCCCCTTCTCTTTTTCTTTTTCTAATATTGCTTCATTTTATGTTGTTAATTACCTTTATGTATATCTTTTTGACATGTAAGATTGTTTTGAAGTAATGTACTTTTGTGGGAAAATATGTGAATAAAAAAAAAAATTAAAAGAAAAAAAAAACTACTAATTTGGTAGTATATTACCATATATTATTTGTAAAGTAGCATTGTGGTACTACATAACCGTACATTACTTGTAAACTAGCACTGTGGTACTACATAACCGTATATCACTTGCAAACTATCATTGCAGTACTGCAGAATCGTATCTTACTTGTAAACTAGCAACTTGGTATTACACAACCATATATTATTTGTAAACTAGCATTGTGGTTCTACATAACCGTACATTACTTGTAGACTAGAATGTGGTGCTACATAACCGTACATTACTTGTAAACTAACATTGTGGTACTACATAACCGTATATCACTTGTAAACTATCATTGCAGTACTACAGAACCGTATATTACTTGTAAACTGGCAATTTGGTATTACATAACCATATATTACTTGTAAACTAGCATTGGGGTATTACACAACCGTAAATTACTTGTAAACTAGCATTGTATTACTATATAACCGTATATTACTTGTAAATTAGCATTGTGGTACCACATAACCGTATATTACTTGTAATCTAGCATAGCAGTACTACCAAATCGTATAATACTTGTAAATTAGCCTTGTGATACGACATAACCGTATATTACTTGTAAATTAGCATTGTGGTACCACACAACCGTATATTATTTGTAATCTAGCATATCAGTACTACAAAATCGTATAATACTTGTAAATTAGCCTTGTGGTACGACATAACCGTATATTACTTGTAAACTAGCATTGTGGTGCTACATAACCGTATATTACTTATAACCTAGCATAGCAGTACTACAAAATCGTATAATACTTGTAAATTAGCGTTGTGGTACGACCTAACCGTATATTACTTGTAAACTAGCATTGTGTTACTACATAGCCGTATATTACTTGTAAACTAGCCTTGTGGTACTATATAACCGTAGGTTACTTGTAAACTAGCATTGGGGTTCTACATAACCGTAAATTACTTATAAACTAGCTTTGTGGTACGGCAAAACTGTATATTACTTGCAAAGAATCATTGCGCTACTACGTAAATCTATATTACTTGTAAACTACTAATTTGGTATTATATTGCCATATATTATTTGTAAAGTAGCATTGTGGTACTACATAACCGTACATTACTTGTAAACTAGAATGTGGTGCTACATAACCGTACATTACTTGTAAACTAACATTGTGGTACTACATAACCGTATGTCACTTGTAAACCATCATTGCAGTACTACAGAACCGTATCTTACCTGTAAACTAGCACTTTGGTATTACACAACCATATATTATTTGTAAACTAGCATTGTGGTACTACATAACCGTACATTACTTGAAAACTAGAATGTGGTGCTACATAACCGTACATTACTTGTAAACTAACATTGTGGTACTACATAACCGTATATCACTTGTAAACTATCATTGCAGTACTACAGAACCGTATATTACTTGTAAACTGGCAATTTGGTATTACATAACCATATATTACTTGTAAACTAGCATTGGGGTATTACACAAACGTAAATTACTTGTAAACTAGCATTGTATTACTATATAACCGTCTATTACTTGTAAATTAGCATTGTGGTACCACATAACCGTATATTACTTGTAATCTAGCATAGCAGTACTACAAAATCGTATAATACTTGTAAATTAGCCTTGTGATACGACATAACCGTATATTACTTGTAAATTAGCATTGTGGTACCACACAACCGTATATTATTTGTAATCTAGCATATCAGTACTACAAAATCGTATAATACTTGTAAATTAGCCTTGTGGTACGACATAACCGTATATTACTTGTAAACTAGCATTGTGGTGCTACATAACCGTATATTACTTATAACCTAGCATAGCAGTACTACAAAATCGTATAATACTTGTAAATTAGCGTTGTGGTACGACCTAACCGTATATTACTTGTAAACTAGCATTGTGTTACTACATAACCGTATATCACTTGCAAACTATCATTGCAGTACTGCAGAATCGTATCTTACTTGTAAACTAGCAACTTGGTATTACACAACCATATATTATTTGTAAACTAGCATTGTGGTTCTACATAACCGTACATTACTTGTAGACTAGAATGTGGTGCTACATAACCGTACATTACTTGTAAACTAACATTGTGGTACTACATAACCGTATATCACTTGTAAACTATCATTGCAGTACTACAGAACCGTATATTACTTGTAAACTGGCAATTTGGTATTACATAACCATATATTACTTGTAAACTAGCATTGGGGTATTACACAACCGTAAATTACTTGTAAACTAGCATTGTATTACTATATAACCGTATATTACTTGTAAATTAGCATAGTGGTACCACATAACCGTATATTACTTGTAATCTAGCATAGCAGTACTACAAAATCGTATAATACTTGTAAATTAGCCTTGTGATACGACATAACCGTATATTACTTGTAAATTAGCATTGTGGTACCACACAACCGTATATTATTTGTAATCTAGCATATCAGTACTACAAAATCGTATAATACTTGTAAATTAGCCTTGTGGTACGACATAACCGTATATTACTTGTAAACTAGCATTGTGGTGCTACATAACCGTATATTACTTATAACCTAGCATAGCAGTACTACAAAATCGTATAATACTTGTAAATTAGCGTTGTGGTACGACCTAACCGTATATTACTTGTAAACTAGCATTGTGTTACTACATAGCCGTATATTACTTGTAAACTAGCCTTGTGGTACTATATAACCGTAGGTTACTTGTAAACTAGCATTGGGGTTCTACATAACCGTAAATTACTTATAAACTAGCTTTGTGGTACGGCAAAACTGTATATTACTTGCAAAGAATCATTGCGCTACTACGTAAATCTATATTACTTGTAAACTACTAATTTGGTATTATATTGCCATATATTATTTGTAAAGTAGCATTGTGGTACTACATAACCGTACATTACTTGTAAACTAGAATGTGGTGCTACATAACCGTACATTACTTGTAAACTAACATTGTGGTACTACATAACCGTATATCACTTGTAAACCATCATTGCAGTACTACAGAACCGTATCTTACCTGTAAACTAGCACTTTGGTATTACACAACCATATATTATTTGTAAACTAGCATTGTGGTACTACATAACCGTACATTACTTGAAAACTAGATTGTGGTGCTACATAACCGTACATTACTTGTAAACTAACATTGTGGTACTACATAACCGTATATCACTTGTAAACTATCATTGCAGTACTACAGAACCGTATATTACTTGTAAACTGGCAATTTGGTATTACATAACCATATATTACTTGTAAACTAGCATTGGGGTATTACACAAACGTAAATTACTTGTAAACTAGCATTGTATTACTATATAACCGTATATTACTTGTAAATTAGCATTGTGGTACCACATAACCGTATATTACTTGTAATCTAGCATAGCAGTACTACAAAATCGTATAATACTTGTAAATTAGCCTTGTGATACGACATAACCGTATATTACTTGTAAATTAGCATTGTGGTACCACACAACCGTATATTATTTGTAATCTAGCATATCAGTACTACAAAATCGTATAATACTTGTAAATTAGCCTTGTGGTACGACATAACCGTATATTACTTGTAAACTAGCATTGTGGTGCTACATAACCGTATATTACTTATAACCTAGCATAGCAGTACTACAAAATCGTATAATACTTGTAAATTAGCGTTGTGGTACGACCTAACCGTATATTACTTGTAAACTAGCATTGTGTTACTACATAGCCGTATATTACTTGTAAACTATCCTTGTGGTACTATATAACCGTAGGTTACTTGTAAACTAGCATTGGGGTACTACATAACCGTAAATTACTTATAAACTAGCTTTGTGGTACGGCAAAACTGTATATTACTTGCAAAGAATCATTGCGCTACTACGTACGTAACTCTATATTACTTGTAAACTACTAATTTGGTATTATATTGCCATATATTATTTGTAAAGTAGCATTGTGGTACTACATAACCGTACATTACTTGTAAACTAGAATGTGGTGCTACATAACCGTACATTACTTGTAAACTAACATTGTGGTACTACATAACCGTATATCACTTGTAAACCATCATTGCAGTACTACAGAACCGTATCTTACTTGTAAACTAGCCCTTTGGTATTACACAACCATATATTATTTGTAAACTAGCATTGTGGTACTACATAACCGTACATTACTTGAAAACTAGAATGTGGTGCTACATAACCGTACATTACTTGTAAACTAACATTGTGGTACTACATAACCGTATATCACTTGTAAACTATCATTGCAGTACTACAGAACCGTATATTACTTGTAAACTGGCAATTTGTATTACATAACCATATATTACTTGTAAACTAGCATTGGGGTACTACACAGCCGTAAATTACTTGTAAACTAGCATTGTATTACTACATATCCGTATATTACTTGTGAATTTGCAATGTGGACAACATAACCGTAGATTACTTGTAAACTAGCATTGGGGTACTACATAACCGTAAATTACTTATAAACTAGCATTGTTGTACTACATAACCGTATATTACTTGTAAACTAATAATTTGGTATTATATTACCATATATTATTTGTAAAGTAGCATTGTGGTACTACATAACCGTACATTACTTGTAAACTAGCATTGTGGTACTACATAACCGTATATCACTTGTAAACTATCATTGCAGTACTACAGAACCGTATATTACTTGTAAACAAGCAATTTGGTATTACACAACCATATATTATTTGTAAACTAGCATTGTGGTACTACATAACCGTACATTACTTGTAAACTAGAATGTGGTGCTACATAACCGTACATTACTTGTAAACTAACATTGTGGTACTACATAACCGTATATCACTTGTAAACTATCATTGCAGTACTACAGAACCGTATATTACTTGTAAACTGGCAATTTGGTATTACATAACCATATATTACTTGTAAACTAGCATTGGGGTACTACACAACCGTAAATTACTTGTAAACTAGCATTGTATTACTATATAACCGTATATTACTTGTAAATTAGCATTGTGGTACCACACAACCGTATATTACTCGTAATCTAGCATAGCAGTACTACAAAAACGTATAATACTTGTAAATTAGCCTTGTGGTACGACAAAACAGTATATTACTTGTTAACTAGCATTGTGG
This sequence comes from Saccoglossus kowalevskii, assembly GCF_978046115.1. Taxonomy (NCBI): domain Eukaryota; kingdom Metazoa; phylum Hemichordata; class Enteropneusta; family Harrimaniidae; genus Saccoglossus; species Saccoglossus kowalevskii. The sequence goes on from NC_140651.1 coordinate 20,548,793, forward strand.
TGCTACATAATCGTATATTACTTATAATCTAGCATAGCAGTACTACAAAATCGTATAATACTTGTAAATTAGCCTTGTGGTACGACATAACCGTATATTACTTGTAAACTAGCATTGTGTTACTACATAGCCGTATATTACTTGTAAACTAGCATTGTGGTACTATATAACCGTAGATTACATGTAAACTAGCCTTGTGGGACGACATAACCGTATATTACTTATAAACTAGCATTGTGTTACTACATAGCCGTATATTACTTGTAAACTAGCATTGTGGTACTATATAACCGTAGATTACTTGTAAACTAGCATTGTGGTACTACATAACCGTAAATTACTTATAAACTAGCTTTGTGGTACGACATAACTGTATATTACTTGCAAAGAAGCATTGCGCTACTACGTAACCGTATAATACTTGTAAACTACTAATTTGGTATTATATTACCATATATTATTTGTAAAGTAGCATTGTGGTACTACATAACCGTACATTACCTGTAAACTAGCATTGTGGTACTACATAACCGTATATCACTTGTAAACTATCACTGCAGTACTACAGAACCGTATATTACTTGTAAACTAGCTATTTGGTATTACACAACCATATATTATTTGTAAACTAGCATTGTGGTACTACATAACCGTACATTACTTGTAAACTAGAATGTGGTAATAACCGTACATTACTTGTAAACTAACATTGTGGTACCACATAACCGTATATTACTTGTAAACTATCATTGCAGTACTACAAAACCGTATATTACATGTAAACTGGCAATTTAGTATTACATAACCATATATTACTTGTAAACTAGCATTGGGGTACTACACAACCGTAAATTACTTGTAAACTAGCATTGTATTACTATATAACCGTATATTACTTGTAAATTAGCATTGTGGTACCACATAACCGTATATTACTTGTAATCTAGCATAGCAGTACTACAAAATCGTATAATACTTGTAAATTAGCCTTGTGATACGACATAACCGTATATTACTTGTAAATTAGCATTGTGGTACCACATAACCGTATATTACTTGTAATCTAGCATAGCAGTACTACAACATCGTATAATACTTGTAAATTAGCCTTGTGATACGACATAACCGTAATTTACTTGTAAATTAGCCTTGTGGTACGACATAACCGTATATCACTTGTAAACTATCATTGCAGTACTACAGAACCGTATCTTACTTGTAAACTTACTTGTAAACTAGCAATTTGGTATTACACAACCATATATTATTTGTAAACTAGCATTGTGGAACTACATAACCGTACATTACTTGTAAACTAGAATGTGGTGCTACATAACCGTACATTACTTGTAAACTAACATTGTGGTACTACATAACCGTATATCACTTGTAAACTATCATTGCAGTACTACAGAACCGTATATTACTTGTAAACTGGCAATTTGGTATTACATAACCATATATTACTTGTAAACTAGCATTATGTTACTACATAGCCGTATATTACTTGTAAACTAGCATTGCGGTACTATATAACCGTAGATTACTTGTAAACTAGCCTTGTGGTACGATATAACCGTATATTACTTGTGAAGTAGCATTGTGTTACTACATAACCGTAGTTTACTTGTAAACTAGCATTGTAGTACTACATAACCGTAGATTACTTGTAAACTAGCATTGGGGTACTACATAACCGTAAATTACTTATAAACTAGCTTTGTGGTACGACATAACTGTATATTACTTGCAAAGAAGCATTGCGCTACTACGTAACCGTATAATACTTGTAAACTACTAATTTGGTATTATATTACCATATATTATTTGTAAATTAGCCTTGTGGTGCTACATAACCGTAAATTACTTGTAAACTAGCATTGTGGTACTATATAACCGTAGATTACTTGTAAACTAGCATTGAGGTACTACATAACCGTAAATTACTTATAAACTAGCTTTGTGGTATGACATAACTGTATATTACTTGCAAAGAAGCATTGCGCTACTACGTAACCGTATAATACTTGTAGACTACTAATTTGGTATTATATTACCATATATTATTTGTAAACTAGCATTGTGGTACTACATAACCGTATATTACATGTAATCTAGCAAATCAGTACTACAAAAGCGTATAATACTTGTAAACTAGCATTGTGATACTACATAAAGGTATATTACTTATAAATTAGCAGTGGTACTACATAACCGTATATTACTTGTAGACTAGCATTGTGGTACGACCTAACTGTATATTACTTGCAAAGAAGCATTGTGTTACTACCTAACCGTATATTACTTGTAAACTATCATTGTGTTACTACATAACCGTATATTACTTGTAAACCAACATTGTGGTACCATAACCGTATATTACTTGTAAACTAGCATTGTGGTACTACATAACCGTATATTACTTGTAAACTATCATTGTGGTACTGCATAACCGTATATTACTTGTAAACTATCATTGTGGTACTATATAACCGTACAGTACTTGTGAATTAGCATTGTGGTACTACATAACCGTACATTATTTGTAAATTGCCTTGTGTCACTACATAACCGTATATTTCTTGTAAACTAGCATTGCGGTACTACATAACCGTAGATTGCTTGTAAACTAGCATTGTGGTAATACATAACCGTACATTATTACCTGCCTTCATCCGCCCGCCAATCAAACACAAACTCTAGAATAGGAACATTTGGGGATTTTTGCGGTACCATGAGCCATGTACGACCGTCGTCAGTATGATGAAAATTTTTCGCAGAAGCTCATTCAACTCGACCGGTGGTATGTCTTCGAGGCGCCGCAATTATCCGGTATTCTGAGTTAGCCACTTAGTGCAGCGACGAAAATCACGTTCGGTGGTTTTAACGGTACTTTGCTTCTGGTGTGCTATTACAAAACCGTCCACTTCGTACTTCATTTTCTGGTGCTGGTCAAAAAATGTCATCAGGTTGGCCCTGTCCTATCGATTGCAACCACTGCATAATATCCATTTTGCCTGCTGCAGCTATTATCGTCTGCAGGTTGTCAAGGGAACCGGTTAAAATAATGAGTAAACATATCCATCCGCAGTGCCAAACTTATCGATTAACGTGATTGCATGCAAAGCTTTGTTACTGCTCATGAAAAAAAGTACCCTTTTACCAATAAGAATTACCTTTAAATATTAAAATATAAACCCTGTACTCTGTATGTTATTAAAGGCATGTAATAAAATATTTTAGCCCGAATATGGGCGTCAGTGTCCTCGCACAACGCACAAGGAGATCATTTTTTCCCCCCCCCCTAACGTCGGGAAAATGGTCACCTGCGCTCGGGCACAAACGCCCATATTCCGGCAGTAATATATTTTACTTGTAAGCGGGCATTGTATCAGCTAAATAACTGAGAACGCAACACAGCAAAATTTCAGACTATTGAGGAGTTACCGTGAATGTCATAATAACGTCGTTACAATAAAAATTACTTGTTCGCCAAATAATGACAGTCCATGCCGCATATCGAATTGCAAGAAAAGATCACCGAACTGTGAAGTCGTCATTCAACAACAATCACCAAACAATTCAAAACATTTTAGACAGCGAAATTAACAACAATTACCAACGTGTGAGTGCTGCGTAATTTTCTGTTTGATCGATACTTGGGTTTTCGCGTCACGTCATAGCTACCTGTTACATAACACGAACTATATGTATGTTCTCTTCAAAACGTTATTCAGATTCCTAGAAAATTTGAAACACTTACCCGGTATTTGTCTCTCTTCTGGAAACCGACGTAGCATTGGCTGGTCCGGAATCTGTTTTTTTTTAAAGGTTTAATGTTTCGGCACTTTTTCATGATGTTTTATTATAAATGCCTAGTCCAGCTTTTTCTCATTGATTTTACGGCTTTCGTCCAGTGATGTCACACATTCGGATCGTTTGGAAACGCGCAAATTCTCACAACACTACACGCACTGCTGCATCCGCCAAAAATACAACGTTTCAACAAAAATGCGCCGACCGAAAAATATATATCGTTAATAGTATCGTTGAAGGACGCATTAATATAAAAGTATAGCAAAGGAGTATGGCTTCGTCTCATATTTTGGTATTTGGTGTTTTACTTTGGCGCGAATTTACTCGGATATGAGTAATCACTTTTAACAAAAAATCTTCCTATTCACAAACTGCCTATTTCACAAATAAAAAACTAGAATTGTGTTGGCAGACATTTCAAAGGGAACTTTAAATAAAAAAGAAAGTATAGTGAATAATATAGTACAATTTGATGCAAATGTGATAAAAAAGTTGGAAAATCTGCTGATACATTTAACTAGAATTATAGTTTCTATATTAATATATTTATGCGCTACGTAAACAGGTCACGTGCGTCACAACGATCGCAGATATATTACTGGCACAAGCCAGGACACGTGCTTTCAATCACTGGAGTAGAGAAGTTAAGTGTGTGTTAAATAATCATTGACTAAAAGAGACCCGCTGGCTTTGAAGCAAATAGTGAATAAACAAAACATGATTTAATTTAACAACATTCTCCCACTTATATTTTGATATATTTTGTATTTATTATTTAAAGCGGGATCTGTGAACTGTTATCTTTATATTTTTTGTTGTTGCAACTAGTAGTAGATCTAAATGTATATCAGCTGTCGTATAGGAGTGCTCTCTATTTGTTTCCTCCTTAGGAATGGACCGAATTCGTCGAATCGGCTGAAGAAGGAATTGTAGTATTTACACTGGGTTCACAGGTTAACATTGGCGAAGACCCCGAAAAAGCATCAAAGTTTGTTAGAGCTTTTGCTAGATTGCCCCAAAGAGTTATTATGAAATACGTGGGGAAGCCACTAAACGGAGTCGGCGAGAACACCAAACTTAGCAGTTGGATTCCACAAAATGACCTCCTAGGTAATAAATAGACAATCTATCTCACAAGTGGCCCTGGATTTGTTCTGTAACACATCCAGGTATCGAGAATAAACTAGATAGATATCATTCCAACATATGTTTATTTATATGTTGATGTAAAATCACAGTTTTTCAGTTCTTTTTTCCCTGTTGTATATACAAAATAAACTTAACTTTAGAACAGTACACAAATAATGTGTTATGGTGTATACATATTCAGAATAACTAACTTGCTATTTATGGATTGATCAAACATCATTATGATTGCTCTGACTTACTCCATCTGTGCAATAGGTCACCCAAATACCAAAGCATTCGTAAGCCATGGAGGTATCAATGGAGTAAACGAGGCTATCTACCATGCAGTGCCTTTCGTTGGAGTGGCGGCAGTTGGAGATCAGGCTGAGAATGTAGGAAGATTGGTCGACAAAGGTATGGCAATTGCCATAGATCTACAATCATTTAGTGAAGATGATGTCTACAATGCTGTGAAAAGGGTTATTGAAGACCCTAGGTAAGGGCTTTTCATGTGACCGACTGCCTGCTAATCAATACTTAAGTTTAGTATACAATGTTATAATTAAATTTGTGGCTCTCATGGGCCTTTTTGAAAAAAAGGAAAACTTGAAGATTGCACACATACTGATTTTTAGCACGAATTATTTTTGGTAGGTACAAAGACAATGCCGCTAGATTATCCAGTATCCAGAGAGATACTCCAATGCCTCCAGGAGATACAGCTGTATATTGGATTGAACACATTTTGAAGTTTGGCGGTGATCACCTCAAACCAGCATCCCTCCAACTGAATTTAATCCAGTATTACCTTCTCGACATTGCCTTATTTTTACTAGCCGTAGCAGCCATTGCTACTATTATCTTAAAGCAAGTGATAAGAATGGTCTTTAAAATCTGTTGCAGACCTAATAATGTCAAATTGAACAGAAAGAAGAAACAGTGATGGAATTCAATTAATTGCAGTCCTAGTAATTCATTCATATTTACTAACTTTAAATCAAGCTGTATGAGAATGATTTTCAGTATTGTTCAAACTGCATATTAGAGAGAATAAAACCTGGTCGTAAATGGCCGTCGAGGACTCAGCAAGAGAACCACGTGACTTGTTTTTGCCAAGCCTCTATAGGATTCCAATCTTTAACGCCATCTCCGGTAACTTGAATAAAGTGTAGATGTACTTAAGGTAACGAGACTATTATTTGCATATTTGATTTCATCTTCTAATTGTGACTAAATGACTACAAACAGATCCAGGAAAGTGTATATTGTTGGAATTTCAAAAGTGTGTTTTTCATGTCCGTATCTGCATTCTACGACGCGTTACTCAATCAAAGGTAAAACATTACTTTTTCTGTAATAAAAATAATTACCCATTTATGCTGGTGATAAGAAGTTTTTTTTACTTTTCCTAGTTGTTCAATAGTCTGGTAAATTGAATGTGTCTTGTCAGTTTTATTCAAGCAATGCGTTTTAAAAAGTAGTGTGCTGAATTCTAATTTCCGTTTTAGTCGTATTGTCCCCCCCCACCTCAAACCACAACACGTTGGTAAATAATCGATGAAATAGTTTGTCTGGACACATTGAAGTTTCTCTCATTGTCACCTTAAAGTTGTGAACATTTGGTGTTAATCCGACGGCAATAAGTATACGCTATTTTTCGTTAAAGACCTTGTATTTTGAAAAAAAAAAATAAACTCCTAGAAAACGCCCATGAAGTCACAGCAAAGATTCAACTTCTTTATCGACACAATCGACTTGTTTTTCCTTCAAGGTCTGTTTTAACATGTGTAGGGGCATCCAAATGTGTAATGTTATTTTAAACCAAAAAAATAAAGGAATGTGATAGCTATAATTCGATAAAATCGGCAGATGAGAACACCAAAACCAATGTCTTTGTGTGTCAGAAAGCCACTGATAACACGTCCTTACAGTGCTTTGTTTTGAGTTTATCATTGAAACTTATAGGCACACAGATTAGACCTGTGATTTTGGAAAAAAAAAACTACTGAGGCTGCCTTGCTTCACTTCAGAAAATCAACATTTTAACCAACTTACATGACATTCTATGTTATGTTGATTTATCATATTAAAGTTTATATTGCATTTCATCAATTAATAAATCGTACTTTTCAACACAAATAATAGTCTCGCTACCTTAACTATAGACTTTTCGCATTACTTCCTAGCTATCTAATGTGTAATGTTATATAAATCATTCAACAGTAACACAAGTTTTATGATGTTACCCTGGCTTTCAAGAAGGCGCATTTTTATAATGTTTAGATAATTTATTCCGTACTGTAGGTCATCGTGTTATATACATTAAGGGAAGGTACAAAACAAATACGTAACATTATGCCAAAGGAATTCCCTTTTCAATTTCGTGAATAATGATATTTTTTTCAGTTGCCCGATCAACTCTACTTGTAGCCATATGTCTAACGATCCAGTTCTATGTTCGGATCTCAGGATTATTGCACAACTAATATTAGTACTCCAGTCCAGTTTAATATCAGGGCAGATAAATAGCAGATGCGGTAAAATGAATAGCGACTCACTAAAGTCACCGGGAATGAAAATGCTCAATTTTATATTTTTTTTATTTGATTATTCATTATTTAAGCAATAACCCCCGCCGAAGGCGGGTATACCACGAGATATTGCACAATTCACGACATATATGCACGAGCCGCAGGCGAGTGCATATATGGAGTGAATTGTGCAATATCAAGTGGTATACCCAACTTCGGCGGGGGTTATTGCTATTATATTATACCAGTATATTGACAATTCGATAAAACTAGTAAAAAAAAAGTTTACTTTCATCTACTAAAAGATCATGATTATGGCCCTTGAACATGAATATTTATAAGAATAGTATGTAGTTGTACGCTGAATGCATACACAAATTACATGCGCAACACAGTTCAAATTGAATACAAACTAATTTTTATTCCACATGAAAAAGAAACATATCCACGTTGAATAGAGCAGTGTAAACACACAAATTAGCATAACAAAGGATGACCTTTCTGACCTTTTACTGACGTGCAACGCGATTTGAAATACAGGGTCGTGTACATTTTGGATCATTTAAACAACGGATTTTCCACGTTTTCATTCCGGTTTTTGTACAATTTGGACTGTAATTTGCCCATTGAAAGTACAGTTGTGAAATAAACCGGTTTTGTGACTCATCATACTACTTGTAACTGTGGATATTTGACGTTCAGCGGTACTTGGTTCGACCGAAATTTGAGACGCGGCGGGACGCGGTGTATCATGTACGGCGACCGGCACAGCGACCTCAGTTCCAACATCTGACCTGGATACCTTTGGTATAACCAAAGTTTTCTGACAGTATGACTGACAAGTTTTGTCGTTGTTCTGGGGTAAGTTTGATGGTGTAAGATCGGATTTTCGCATCGTTTTTGTGACACGTACATGATATGCCTTGTCTCAACTCCGGCCGAAAGACTTTGCACGCCGTCGCTCTAATACAGTGGTTGGTGTACACTCGGCGCAAATCTATAGCTTTCAAAATTACCTTCATCATCTCCTGTAATTTATTTACCCATAGTGGAGAATTACAATACCATATATCGTCGTCGAATCCTGCGTTGTCCCGTGTTTTTTGAAACTGATGACAATTACCCGGGTGCACTGCAATTTTGTCAGCTGCCGCAACCGGACACCGGATGTTATTGGTGGCATACATTTTTGCCTGTGACTCATAGTTTTTTGCATTTTATGTCATTAAATCCCTCAATTATACCTTGTACTTAAAGATCATGTTTTCTTTGTTGGAAGTTCGCAATCCATCTCAAAGTAACAACACTGAGAACATAGCGTTCTGGCGTTCGTGTAGGCACCTCACGGTGTTGAGGGACGGTGGTTTAGGTTTGTGTGGCGAACGACAATCACCCAACGACCGACGCTCACAACTTGGATCCCACCATTAACAAAAAGCAATATTATAGTTATATAACTTTTCAGATGTTTTTAATTCAGTATTTTTTTCAACATTCTTCCAAAATTCAACCACTATATTTCCCTAAAAATCAAATAATACCGGTTTTATGTATTTCCGTATTAAACCTGTAGTCAATTCATGTTCCAGGGCCACTTGGTTTAGCCGTGCATTATCAGCCAATATACCATGGATTGCATATGCAAATTTTGTGTTTGGACCAATCAAATCAATTAATTAACACCATCAATATACTGGTATAATATAATAATCAATATGCAAAAGTTACAACTACAGATTACGGCCAATAACAACATAAAACACAATTACAGATCATAATATTTAATAAAAGCCCCCACTTCTTTACGAACTTTGTTTTTCTGGTTTGTGCTTTCGCAATGATATTTTCCAAATCAAAGATATATTTTACACAAGGGTTTAAAACCTGCAATATTTGACAGATTACGTTGTAACTTGCACTTAAACATATAATAACGACCTATAAGTAGGACATAGTTAAGCATTGATCTATACACTTTGTAGAACTTAATGAGAAAATTAATTCTGTGAACAAGGATAGCTATTTTCTAACTAAGTTCCGAAACGTATTTGTAAATCTACAATCCGAAAATAAGTGATAGTGGTCTTAACTAACCTCTCCACAAAAGGAACATAATAGAGACTCGGCGAGATTCCATGTATACAGAAGTTGATTAGATGGCAAATATTTTATAGTAAGCTTGTACTGGAAATGTCGTAGCTTTGTATGAATGGTGATTTTGTACGGTAGTGTACAAACAGTTCCAATGGAAATATAATATCTATGATGTCATGCCAGTAGAGCTGGAACAGTATTTGAATTTACCGCTCATGAACGGTTTTAACAGCACAATATTCAACTCGTTGTTAGTTTAACACCAGTTAAGCACTTACAATTTGCATGTTCGGTTTACATACACGTATTTTGTTCCTATCACGACCAGCTCGGAGATTCCTTCGTTTTAAAGGAAGCGCAAATTTTAACTGAAAGAAATTATATTGGTACATACAACACCCATAATGTAAAATAAACTATTCAGTGATAACTATTTCAGATTAAAGTTTTGTTGCTTTAGACTGCGGTGTTGATAAATAAAAGTACCGATTACCGGTAACGCTCATTACCCATAACTCTAGATCAAACGTGTTTAAAATGTGTTAACATTGCAGTAATTAGCTCGTTGGAGTGGATTTCAAAAACATGCAAGTAGTGACATTATCTTTTGACGCGGAATATTAAATTGAGCAGCGTATTACTGTTTGGCAAAGCGAGCGAGTATAAAAAGAAAGGTTAATAAACGCAGAAAAAGTATACATAGGCGTGTATTGATCAAGTGTCATAGGTTGCTATTTGAAATTTGTAAACTATTTATAAATGTCCATGTAGAGCAAATTAGTCCCAACATAATAGACATTTTAATGATGATGATGATATTGTTGACGTTGTTGTTGTGTGTACAATACATAAGAGAGATTCAAGTTGCCTATATTCAAGTTGATTGTCCATACAAAATACATTTTTCTAAAAGTCTAGTGACGAAACGATTCCGTGACGTAAATATGTGATACACGTTCCATCACTAGAGGGCGACATGATGGTGTTTAGTTGAAGAGTGGCCAACATATGTTATATACTGGAAGTCAATGTTTCAGTAGAAATGCAATAAAGGAAAATATTTACGAATTGAGCCGGAACAGCCACCGTTAGTGGCTATTGAATATTCAGATATTCTATTAATATAAAAAGCCAAAAGACCTGTTAAATCGAGCGATCAGTTTGGTAAGGTTGGAGCTAGTACAGTCTTCTAATTACCACAATGGATAGCCTACACATCGTCGACGGAATTATGTGGTTGCAGTGTCTCATACGCAATGCTTTCGATTAATAATTGGGCGATGAAATATTTACAAGAAACATCTTAATCTCAATAACATACCATTATTAGCACGCGCATCTTAAGAGACTAATCGATCCTGAACGCCCTGGCAAATAAACAGAAACAGCCCAAAACGGCTTATATTGGCACTTTAAGTAGAAATCACCAACTTCACTTCTCTAAAAAAATGTTATTGTGGTATTTTTTTTATAAATAATGTATTTTTGCTGTTTAGTCCCTCTTTCCTAGAAGCAAAATAGAAAATCTTGGTTTAGAAAGAAATTTACCATATGTGAAAATAATTCCAAAGCTCGAATGTCATTGTGACATAACACGGACCCCGTACAGTTACATTGAGACTTACAATATCCAACGCAGTTACTATGTCCTTGGTCACACATACCTTTGATTCTATGGGAATAAATAATATGGTTTGAAGGTGAATCTGAATTCTTTTTTTTAATTGTAATTTGTCCCTACTATTAGTATCAATTTTGTAAACAAAGACAAATGTTTGGCTGTAGCGCCATCTAGAACTTTTACAGAGTCATTTTTAATTTGGAATTCTCTGATTGGATGGAAGTTTGAGTCTAGCAAGGGCTGATATAATTGGCCTGTTATGTTCAGATTCAATTAAGTCTGAACTATTAATTTGACCGAAATGAGATACGTTCAGCATGCCTAATGTATTCAATGATCGTCGGAAAAATAAATGTTACTCTGTAATTTAGACTCGCATTGATCATGGCATTTTAAAAATCAGAGGTATTAACTCCCCTCAAGTTATGTCTTGGTTCCTCCGTAAGGTAATGGTTGTATCCAATATAAAATTAATTAAAGATGGCGGACTATATCGTTGATTCATCTCATTCTACTGTCGATTAGATGGAGCAAATAATAAACAAGTATTTATATACGTGTTTTGGTTTTTTAATATGTTTGTGGCTATTTCTTGCTTTACGTATTGACTGTATCAGTGTGTTTCTAAGATTTTGATGTAAGCCGTGATTGCTGTTCAGGGCACTGCAGCTGGTCGACAACAATTCAGTCCTTTGCAGTACTTCAGTGAAACTGTTTCTTGACTACCCCCCCCCCCCTCTCGGGAGATATGTGCCAGGTGTGGTATATTGAAGGTGGTGTACGTTCACAATTCAAATCAGCCTAGGCAATGAGGGAACTGTCGCATTTAGTACTCAAGGAAAATTGTTTCTGTTCATGTGTATTTCTGTACAGTTAAATTTGCTGGCTCTGTGCATACACTGTGGCGGCGGCAAGAAATTTTGCATGTTCAGTTCACAATCCCTTGCGGCCCATAGGCACAAATGGTCGCGTATTGTTTTCAGGGGCGACCGTAGGTCTGACAAGGGTGGGATAAATCAAGAGGTTGCCACTTTCATGTTGTGACATCTAGAGGAGGAGGAGGCTGTTATATATCTGGTTAAGGTGTTTACAGCACATTGAACGCCCCCGGCGAGATGTATTTCAGGGCGTCTTGTTTAAATATTACCATATTATTCGTTATTTTAAAACATTATGTCAAAACTACATATACGTACAAAGGATGAACCAAAATATATCATCTTAGCTCTGCCAACTATCTAATTATTTGTGTACAAACATAATTTACATTTAAACATGTACTGATCTGAAATTAATTAATTATTACTATTGACTCCTAATGATGACATCAATTTCTATGAGATTTAGTGACATAGGCCAGCGCCAGATGACACCACAGAGACTCCTCTCGACATTCGTAGAGTTCGATGCCGACTGAAAGAAGAAGAGTGTATTGAGCTGGTATTATTCAGGATAATTTCTTGCTTACTGGAGTATTATAAATAAATGTATGAGCATATCTATGAAAAATGAAGTCATTCTGCTTCAATTATATAAAGAAAGAATATTGAAAAACTGAGTGGGCAAATATAAATGCTGGAATATTGTATGCAGTATAGGTATAGGTCGTTTACCAACTGTTTTGAAATGTGGACTACACTGAATATTGCAATAAAATGCACGCATTTACAGAATTTTAATTTTCCAATAAAGACGTATTCTTTCTAATCTGTCACATGGTGCACGAAATTCGGATATTTTTTTCGAGGGGGACATGGGTACAAGGTTTAATAAAGAATTACAATGTTGAACAATTTTACATGTTGAGGCCCCTGGCCTTGTGCTCCTGGAAGTATGGTAATATGTATAACACCTAATTAATATGCACATTATTCGAAAGAATTTATATAACAAGTTTCATTGATAGCGTTCTTGCTGACCAAGGCTTGAACTGTTGAAATGTCGATGTATTGGGTGTGGCGCAGTGGATTTTAGAATGACGTATCGAGAATCGGCTTATTTGTTATATTTATCATACGCAGGCACATATAACCATAGCAACAATCCTTCAGTAATCACAAATATAATCCCCGTTTTGTTTATATAAATAAATATTAAAAGTAAGTCTCAAAGACCCATTGGATTCGTCACCGATTAATAAATGTGTTCTTTGTAAATTAAACTGATATTTGGTTATTTAGCTAGAATTACAGTTATTATTTTAATTCAGTAATTTTTTGCTAATGAATACTGATAATGATTATTGAATACAGTACCAGCTTCAGATCCGATGTAAAATATATCAAGACGTTTCTTATGTAGATAACCATCTCTCTCTATGTATAATCACACTGAAATTGTTATTACACTTTTATGTCGACCTGTATTGAGCACATTTTAGATTGTGATGCTAGAAATAAACGTTCATTATTAGGTTTTTAATATATTGCACACAGGAAGAAAACTACAAGTTATCTACATAAAATGATACCTTTTATCAGGTTGTAATTTGCTGAAATATGGAATATCATTTTGTATTCCGGAAAGTTAGGCACAAATAAATGTTTGACCTACGAATAAATGTATAAATGTTAGGTCATTGTTGCACTTCAAGATAACAAATGTTATTAACCATGATATTAGATCGACAACCATGGTAGTATGTGGTTGACATAAGTTATATCGATGAATGCCATCATGATAGCAAACAATAAATAGATGTAGATTTTAAAAATAAATGTGTGATTATCTCAGAAAATGAATACTACAATAGAAGAGTAGATCAGATCAGATACCAATCATTTGTTGAACAAACATTTTATCCAAGTATTTAATATCGATCGATTTCCGCAGTTTTAAAATACCTGATGAAAGTGTAAAAACGAAGGGAGATATGAAGACAAACTTTCTTAGCGGTCAACAAGCTGGCTCATCATCAAAATCACTTTCGTTTGATGGAACACTATGGTACAATATGTGCATTCGTGTACGACAATCTCATCTTAACGCCACAGTCCGTAGTTTTCGGCAATGAGGGTTTCCATGAAAAAATATGGAAAACAAATGTATATTTAGTGGCGACTGTCATGAGTCTACAAGTGAATTATAGATATATTTAGTTAATGAAGCCCGTTTCATTTAATAATATTAATTGCGTCTTCATGTACTAAAACATGATGCAACATCAGATCGTTGAACATCAAATACCAAGAATGTACGCAGATTAGAAGTTACATTCCCGGATTTGTTCTGCAGATCATACAAAATGGAAATGCATCTTTAAATCAGTTGTATCATTATTGTTTTACTGCCTTCGTCTTTTTACTTTGAAAACAGGAACGTCTCTGTTATATGTAACTTTTTTGTACTGGATTACTTCATCATCCAATTTGAATTTGTTGTTTACGTCATCATTTATTTCCATGTGTCTAAAGGATCGGTCACTGATACGACTTGATAACTGTTTTAATTTATAGCTGGTTAATATCATTCAACATATTCCCATAACTTGTCACCATTTAGGCTCATGGAGGTCTTAGACGGAACTTGAGTCAGCGAATTGGCTGTATGCGAATTGAATGTATAGAGGCTACGCCTTAAGCTCTTAAACTCCTCTGTAATTGGCTGTTGGAGAAGTGAATAAAGAGGTCTTGGTCTGTCGTGAGTGCTGGAAGACGAGGCGAGCCAACCTTGGAACAGTTCCTACTAGGCCGAGATTAGAAGTGACACGATTCCATTCTCTGTGTGTTTTGTTCAGTAAAAAGGTGGCGAATTCCCCGGACCCTGGTACCTCAGCATTGGTTTAATAACACGATAATTAAGCCTTGATATTTAGCTGACACTAGTACATTGAGCAACATGCCGTAATGTTTAGTGGCGTCATTCTATAAGCAATCTAATCAGAAATGGTAGCACAGCAGATAATGAGAAAAAATGTAGGTTAATGTTAAGAATTATACCAAAGACTATGCACATTTAATTATTTTATTGGTATGCCGACATTTTGTAATACGGGCATGTTCTAATATTGTTAATCACAATGTTATGGATATACAACGAAACAATGAGAAGCAATTACACCACCCAATCCGTTCGCTGCCACAAAACTGTCAAGATCAAAAGATAATCGGCTGGATGTTGAGACAAATGGTGTGGAAGTGCTTGGTTGTTTATAAATGAGCGTTTCGAATTGATTTGGAGTAGGTGGACTTGGTTTCATATACGAAAATTCTGTTGAAATAAAAGGAGTCTTATCGATTATGGGAGATAAGAAGAAGACAACAACAACAGTAAAAACAATAAAGGCTATTATAAAGTGTTACATGGCATGGCACAAACATACTATGAATACAGTACGAGCAATGTGTTACCTCCAATGTCAACACCGCCAATAGGACCATACAAAAGGCTATCGCCCTGCAAATGAGAAACAATGAGCAATAAGAATGATTGATTTTTGTGTTAAAAACATGTATGGTTTATGTGTGTATTTATCTATTTTTTTAAGGAGGAAAGACACATCTATCATTCACTGAAACACAGACGCAACTACAAGTTCAAGTTAGAACTTTGCTAAGTTGAAATAGTAAAACAAACTATTAAATCTGTTTGAGAAACAGTCAAAAACATATGTTTGCGAGGAATGCTGACATGAATCACAGTTAAATCATCACAAATCTTCAAAATCACAAATTTATTTTCATCAAATGTAACTAAATGAAGATGTGAGCCACGATGGGGCAGCTTTGTTTTTGTGTAAGAAAGAAATCTAATCTAATAATAATGGAAGCAATAATCTCAAGCCTGGATATACATTAATTAACTTGTTAACAATGCTTCATTTTTGTCAGTCTAAATCAATGGGATTCTATGATAAAGGCTATTCGTTTCGATATTATGAAATTATTTCGCTTTTATGCCAAGTTAAATACAGTACTTTTACCTAGTAAAATCTCATTTATTAAAGTTATTGTTCAAACATGAGTTATATAAACTATATAGTTTTCAATTTCATTCAACTTATGCAAGTTATAATTCATGACATATGAAACTATAGAGAATACAAAGAAATATCTTTTTTTCTGTAATAATTATGAAAATAATCATTACATTAATATTACATTACGTTATAAATTATCTGTAATATATTTCTGGATATGTTCAGTTCTGTTTTTCAAACAACAAAAGAATTACCCTTTATAGTGTTATTGTGACAACATTGTGCTATGTTAGATGTGTGGTTAACGGTAGGGTTAATAACATATTCAAGTAGAATTCCTTACAGGGATATTTCCTTTTAGCCAGTTTAACCAATTGCCCCCTGGCGCATCTACATCCCGCATTACAAGAGTATACATTGCGGACTGTAATTTAAGAAAAAAAATGTGTTAGGAAATAAATAAAAAACGACTGTTCTGCAATATATCAAATATTGTACATATTCGTAAATGTTTTCACCTGTTTACTCAACCATGAAACTCAGTGTTATTGTTGTGATATATGAGACGTGTTTCTTAATATTAAAACGTTAATTTGAAATATTGTCGATTATTGGATCTCTATTACCCTCAGCACACAGGAGTTCTTTCTAAGCATTTTTTATTGTGTTGCTTAATGCTGCAAAGAAATAAATGTGGCTTGCGTATATAGTATTGTCCATTGCTTAAGTATGCGTATGGAACTTCATATTTCGTAATTTGCCAATGCCAACTATTTAAATGTGAAAACTGATGTGTTTTCAAAGTTATATAGCTATTTAGCATGCCCACCCATTGAGTTTGAAAGTAGTATCCTGATTATGAAAAAAAAGCCTGTTTAATTTTATGTTTTCGTTATTGATATAGTTGTCTGTTATATGTCGAGATGCCATTATGTGTATAATCGAGTAATTAACAGAACTCATCCTCCAAGATTCTATATGTACGTTCACTTGCTTCTTTATAGTCAGGGTGTATAATGCTAGCAGATTTAAACAAAAACATTTGTTTAAGATAATGTCTTTAAGATTTAGTGGTGACCAATTTAAAGGAACAATATGGAACTAGTACAGACAGCTGTCTAGACATTGCGAGAAAGAACAAATGATGTCCACTACTGATACGCTAGAATTAAAAAAAAACGTCAAACAAGAATAATGTTAAGGCCACAAAGCACACAAAACATACATACGGTCAGAAACATGTTGGTAGTCAGTACTATCGATTTTCAACCCTCGAAATCGACTCGTACAAAATGCGTTTACATAGTTATATTGCTGCCTTGAGCTAATTCAAGCTGATAAAATATTGCAGATAAATATCACGCCTTCAACAGTCAAATATATAACAACTGAAGTACCTACTTAATAACTATATTTAAAAAAAAACATCTTACCTCTGACAATCTATTATTGCTCAAAATACGTATTAAAATATAATATGAAATTACGCAATGCATAGATACAGCATAATTTCTCGAAAACCAAAAGGCCAAATTGAGTCATACATTCAACACATTGTTATATAGCAAAAGAGGTGATACTCACAATATCTGCAGTCGGCAATTTTACGTCAGGAGCTGTAGCGAGTGAATATGACTGTTCGCTAGCATAGCATGCGACTTGCAAGCCTGAGAAAGTCAACCTCAAATCATTGGAACATTGGCACCCTAGTGAATACGATACACTAACGAGAGCGATACAAATTGTCAGAAGATTCATCGTAGTTGGTGTGTGCTGTGGCAATACGATTCGCTCGTTTTATGTAAAATCGCGAAATTCAGTAGCTGGATCAGATTATTTGTGATCCGTTTAATATGCAGATATATGTTGCCATAGAAACAGAATTCAGTAACCACAAATACATTTGTTTTCCCGTTCTGCCTTTATTAATTTTACAGAGATAAGACTGCCTTTTAAAATCGTTATTTACAAAATTTCTTGCCTCACTATTTCTTCTCCTACCTTCATCTCCTAGAATGCATTTTACCGGTCAGTGACGCAGTTATTTGTTATTTAAGGTTTACCCGCTATATTCTTAGGTTTTACATCATGACATAGAAAGTAATGGTTAACCACCATTGACGCTGCAGGTCGGCGTCTTCTACACCGATCTGACGCATATCGCGCAAGGTGTGCCGGGAGTTTGTTCGACATTTCGAACGTTTCGAAGTCAATCGTCGATTGTCACATATTTTACGGATATATTAAATCGTTTCAGAGACCTGTTTACTAAATAATGATAAATGAAACTTAGAAAATTTGTAAGAACAAACTGGACCCAAATTGCGCAAATTTACGCTGCTAGTGTCTAGTTCGGAAGGAGTTCTACTCGTGATTTTATCGCGTTCAATGACGTTCTATTTTCGAACTCGTTAAAACCGGAAATTACACAAGTACTTTCGAACTTCTGATTATCGTTATCATGTGTTAGTTTCTGTTATTTACAAGCTTTCTGTTCATGTGTATTTCTGTACAGTTAAATTTGCTGGCTCTGTGCATACACTGTGGCGGCGGCAAGAAATTTTGCATGGGGTAAGATCAGTTCACAATCCCTTGCGGCCCATAGGCACAAATGGTCGCGTATTGTTTTCAGGGGCGACCGTAGGTCTGACAAGGGTGGGATAAATCAAGAGGTTGCCACTTTCATGTTGTGACATCTAGAGGAGGAGGAGGCTGTTATATATCTGGTTAAGGTGTTTACAGCACATTGAACGCCCCCGGCGAGATGTATTTCAGGGCGTCTTGTTTAAATATTACCATATTCTTCGTTATTTTAAAACATTATGTCAAAACTACATATACGTACAAAGGATGAACCAAAATATATCATCTTAGCTCTGCCAACTATCTAATTATTTGTGTACAAACATAATTTACATTTAAACATGTACTGATCTGAAATTAATTAATTATTACTATTGACTCCTAATGATGACATCAATTTCTATGAGATTTAGTGACATAGGCCAGCGCCAGATGACACCACAGAGACTCCTCTCGACATTCGTAGAGTTCGATGCCGACTGAAAGAAGAAGAGTGTATTGAGCTGGTATTATTCAGGATAATTTCTTGCTTACTGGAGTATTATAAATAAATGTATGAGCATATATATGAAGAATGAAGTCATTCTGCTTCAATTATATAAAGAAAGAATATTGAAAAACTGAGTGGGCAAATATAAATGCTGGAATATTGTATGCAGTATAGGTATAGGTCGTTTACCAACTGTTTTGAAATGTGGACTACACTGAATATTGCAATAAAATGCACGCATTTACAGAATTTTAATTTTCCAAAAAAGACGTATTCTTTCTAATCTGTCACATGGTGCACGAAATTCGGATATTTTTTCGAGGGGGACATGGGTACAAGGTTTAATAAAGAATTACAATGTTGAACAATTTTACATGTTGAGGCCCCTGGCCTTGTGCTCATGGAAGTATGGTAATATGTATAACACCTAATTAATATGCACATTATTCGAAAGAATTTATATAACAAGTTTCATTGATAGCGTTCTTGCTGACCAAGGCTTGAACTGTTGAAATGTCGATGTATTGGGTGTGGCGCAGTGGATTTTAGAATGACGTATCGAGAATCGGCTTATTTGTTATATTTATCATACGCAGGCACATATAACCATAGCAACAATCCTTCAGTAATCACAAATATAATCCCCGTTTTGTTTATATAAATAAATATTAAAAGTAAGTCTCAAAGACCCATTGGATTCGTCACCGATTAATAAATGTGTTCTTTGTAAATTAAACTGATATTTGGTTATTTAGCTAGAATTACAGTTATTATTTTAATTCAGTAATGTTTTGCTAATGAATACTGATAATGATTATTGAATACAGTACCAGCTTCAGATCCGATGTAAAATATATCAAGACGTTTCTTATGTAGATAACCATCTCTCTCTATGTATAATCACACTGAAATTGTTATTACACTTTTATGTCGACCTGTATTGAGCACATTTTAGATTGTGATGCTAGAAATAAACGTTCATTATTAGGTTTTTAATATATTGCACACAGGAAGAAAACTACAAGTTATCTACATAAAATGATACCTTTTATCAGGTTGTAATTTGCTGAAATATGGAATATCATTTTGTATTCCGGAAAGTTAGGCACAAATAAATGTTTGACCTACGAATAAATGTATAAATGTTAGGTCATTGTTGCACTTCAAGATAACAAATGTTTTTAACCATGATATTAGATCGACAACCATGGTAGTATGTGGTTGACATAAGTTATATCGATGAATGCCATCATGATAGCAAACAATAAATAGATGTAGTTTTTAAAAATAAATGTGTGATTATCTCAGAAAATGAATACTACAATAGAAGAGTAGATCAGATCAGATACCAATCATTTGTTGAACAAACATTTTATCCAAGTATTTAATATCGATCGATTTCCGCAGTTTTAAAATACCTGATGAAAGTGTAAAATCGAAAGGAGATATGAAGACAAACTTTCTCAGCGGTCAACAAGCTGGCTCATCATCAAAATCACTTTCGTTTGATGGAACACTATGGTACAATATGTGCATTCGTGTACGACAATCTCATCTTAACGCCACAGTCCGTAGTTTTCTGCAATGAGGGTTTCCATAAAAAAATATGGAAAACAAATGTATATTCAGTGGCGACTGTCATGAGTCTACAAGTGAATTATAGATATATTTAGTTAATGAAGCCCGTTTCATTTCATAATATTAATTGCGTCTTCATGTACTAAAACATGATGCAACATCAGATCGTTGAACATCAAATACCAAGAATGTACGCAGATTAGAAGTTACATTCCCGGATTTGTTCTGCAGATCATACAAAATGGTAATGCATCTTTAAATCAGTTGTATCATTATTGTTTTACTGCCTTCGTCTTTTTACTTTGACAACAGGAACGTCTCTGTTATATGTAACTTTTTTGTACTGGATTACTTCATCATCCAATTTGAATTTGTTGTTTACGTCATCATTTATTTCCATGTGTCTAAAGGATCGGTCACTGATACGACTTGATAACTGTTTTAGTTTATAGCTGGTTAATATCATTCAACACATTCCCATAACTTGTCACCATTTAGGCTCATGGAGGTCTTAGAC
Source organism: Saccoglossus kowalevskii (assembly GCF_978046115.1). Classification (NCBI taxonomy): domain Eukaryota; kingdom Metazoa; phylum Hemichordata; class Enteropneusta; family Harrimaniidae; genus Saccoglossus; species Saccoglossus kowalevskii. The sequence goes on from NC_140651.1 coordinate 20,570,069, forward strand.
GGAACTTGAGTCAGCGAATTGGCTATATGCGAATTGAATGTATAGAGGCTACGCCTTAAGCTCTTAAACTCCTCTGTAATTGGCTGTTGGAGAAGTGAATAAAGAGGTCTTGGTCTGTCGTGAGTGCTGGAAGACGAGGCGAGCCAACCTTGGAACAGTTCCTACTAGGCCGAGATTAGAAGTGACACGATTCCATTCTCTGTGTGTTTTGTTCAGTAAAAAGGTGGCGAATTCCCCGGACCCTGGTACCTCAGCATTAGTTTAATAACACGATAATTAAGCCTTGATATTTACCTGACACTAGTACATTGAGCAACATGCCGTAATGTTTAGTGGCGTCATTCTATAAGCAATCTAATTAGAAATGGTAGCACAGCAGATAATGAGAAAAAATGTAGGTTAATGTTAAGAAGTATACCAAAGACTATGCACGTTTAATTATTTTATTGGTATGCCGACATTTTGTAATACGGGCATGTTCTAATATTGTTAATCACAATGTTATGGATATACAACGAAACAATGAGAAGCAATTACACCACCCAATCCGTTCGCTGCCACAAAACTGTCAAGATCAAAAGATAATCGGCTGGATGTTGAGACAAATGGTGTGGAAGTGCTTGGTTGTTTATAAATGAGCGTTTCGAATTGATTTGGAGTAGGTGGACTTGGTTTCATATACGAAAATCCTGTTGAAATAAAAGGAGTCTTATCGATTATGGGAGATAAGAAGAAGACAACAACAACAGTAAAAACAATAAAGGCTATTATAAAGTGTTACATGGCATGGCACAAACATACTATGAATACAGTACGAGCAATGTGTTACCTCCAATGTCAACACCGCCACTAGGACCATACAAAAGGCTATCGCCCTGCAAATGAGAAACAATGAGCAATAAGAATGATTGATTTTTGTGTTAAAAACATGTATGGTTTATGTGTGTGTTTATCTATTTTTTTAAGGAGGAAAGACACATCTATCATTCACTGAAACACAGACGCTACTAACAGAGCAAATTCGCTACAACTACAAGTTCAAGTTAGAACTTTGCTAAGTTGAAATACTAAAACAAACTATTACATCTGTTCGAGAAACAGTCAAAAACATATGTTTGCGAGGAATGCGGACATGAATCACAGTTAAATCATCACAAATCTTCAAAATCACAAATTTATTTTCACCAAATGTAACTAAATGAAGATGTGAGCCACGATGGGGCAGCTTTGTTTTTGTGTAAGAAAGAAATCTAATCTAATAATAATGGAAGCAATAACCTCAAGCCTGGATATCCATTAATTAACTTGATAACAATGCTTCATTTTTGTCAGTCTAAATCAATGGGATTCTATGATAAAGGCTATTCGTTTCGATATTATGAAATTATTTCGCTTTTATGCCAAGTTAAATACAGTACTTTTACCTAGTAAAATCTCATTTATTAAAGTTATTGTACAAACATGAGTTATATAAACTATATAGTTTTCAATTTCATTCAACTTGTGCAAGTTATAATTCATGACATATGAAACTATAGAGAATACAAAGAAATATCTTTTTTTCTGTAATAATTATGAAAATAATCATTACATTAATATTACATTACGTTATAAATTATCTGTAATATATTTCTGGATATGTTCAGTTCTGTTTTTCAAACAACAAAAGAATTACCCTTTATAGTGTTATTGTGACAACATTGTGCTATGTGAGATGTGTGGTTTACGGTAGGGTTAATAACATATTCAAGTAGAATTCCTTACAGGGATATTTCCTTTTAGCCAGTTTAACCAATTGCCTCCTGGCGCATCTACATCTCGCATTACAAGAGTATACATTGCGGACTGTAATTTAAGAAAAAAAAATGTGTTAGGAAATAAATAAAAAACGACTGTTCTGCAATATATCAAATATTGTACATATTCGTAAATGTTTTCACCTGTTTACTCAACCATGAAACTCAGTGTTATTGTTGTGATATATGAGACGTGTTTCTTAATATTAAAACGTTAATTTGAAATATTGTCGATTATTGGATCTCTATTACCCTCAGCACACAGGAGTTCTTTCTAAGCATTTTTTATTGTGTTGCTTAATGCTGCAAAGAAATAAATGTGGCTTGCGTATATAGTATTGTCCATTGCTTAAGTATGCGTATGGAACTTCATATTTCGTAATTTGCCAATGCCAACTATTTAAATGTGAACACTGATGTGTTTTCAAAGTTATATAGCCTATTTAGCATGCCCACCCATTGAGTTTGAAAGTAGTATCCTGATTATGAAAAAAAAAGCCTGTTTAATTTTATGTTTTCGTTATTGATATAGTTGTTTGTTATATGTCGAGATGCCATTATGTGTATAATCGAGCAATTAACAGAACTCATCCTCCAAGATTTTATATGTACGTTCACTTGCTTCTTTATAGTCAGGGTGTATAATGCTAGCAGATTTACACAAAAACATTTGTTTAAGATAATGTCTTTAAGATTTAGTGGTGACCGATTTAAAGGAACAATATGGAACTTGTACAGACAGCTGTCTAGACATTGCGAGAAAGAACAAATGATGTCCACTACTGATACGCTAGAATTAAAAAAAAAGAATAACGTTAAGGCCACAAAGCACACAAAACATACATACGGTCAGAAACATGTTGGTAGTCAGTACTATCGATTTTCAACCCTCGAAATCGACTCGTACAAAATGCGTTTACATAGTTATATTGCTGCCTTGAGCTAATTCAAGCTGATAAAATATTGCAGATAAATATCACGCCTTCAACAGTCAAATATATAACAACTGAAGTACCTACTTAATAACTATATTTAAAAAAAACATCTTACCTCTGACAATCTATTATTGCTCAAAATACGTATTAAAATATAATATGAAATTACACAATGCATAGATACAGCATAATTTCTCGAAAACCAAAAGGCCAAATTGAGTCATACATTCAACACATTGTTATATAGCACAAGAGGTGATACCCACAATATCTGCAGTCGGCAATTTTACGTCAGGGGCTGTAGCGAGTGAATATGACTGTTCGCTAGCATAGCATGCGACTTGCAAGCCTGAGAAAGTCAACCTCAAATCATTGGAACATTGGCACCCTAGTGAATACGATACACTAACGAGAGCGATACAAATTGTCAGAAGATTCATCGTAGTTGGTGTGTGCTGTGGCAATACGATTCGCTCGTTTTATGTAAAATCGCGAAATTCAGTAGCTGGATCAGATTATTTGTGATCCGTTTAATATGCAGGTATATGTTGCCATAGAAACAGAATTCAGTAACCAAAAATACATTTGTTTTCCCGTTCTGCCTTTATTAATTTTACAGAGATAAGACTGCCTTTTAAAATTGTTATTTACAAAATTTCTTGCCTCACTATTTCTTCTCCTACCTTCATCTCCTAGAATGCATTTTACCGGTCAGTGACGCAGTTATTTGTTATTTAAGGTTTACCCGCTATATTCTTAGGTTTTACATCATGACATAGAAAGTAATGGTTAACCACCATTGACGCTGCAGGTCGGCGCCTTCTACACCGATCTGACGCATATCGCGCAAGGTGTGCCGGGAGTTTGTTCGAAATTTCGAACGTTTCGAAGTCAATCGTCGATTGTCACATATTTTACGGATATATTAAATCGTTTCAGAGACCTGTTTACTAAATAATGATAAATGAAACTTAGAAAATTTGTAAGAACAAACAGGACCCAAATTGCGCAAATTTACACTGCTAGTGTCTAGTTCGGAAGGAGTTCTACTCGTGATTTTATCGCGTTCAATGACGTTCTATTTTCGAACTCGTTAAAACCGGAAATTACACATGTACTTTCGAACTTCTGATTATCGTTATCATGTGTTAGTTTCTGTTATTTACAAGCTTGAAATATTTATGACATTAACATTTCATCCACTAAACAATATTTCACTACAATACGCGATTAACAAGCAACTTAAATTGGAAAAAGAAGTATCAAGTTCCGTGTATAAAAACTAGTGTAAAGAGGTGGCGGAGCGCTATGTTAGCCAAAATCGGCTAGTAAGGCGTCATATGACACAGCATTCTCCTTCCCAGAGTTCCTTGCGGTTAGATCACCGAAAGTATCATTCTCTACCATCGGTCCCACGGATGTCGCGTGACCCTTGTTACGCAGGATGCGAAAGTATCTCTGCCACCACACACCGCCATTTTGTGGTGAAACACCACAAGACTTTTACTACGCCAATTATTTGCGTATTTTTGTTATGAGAGGGAGCCGGATCTTGTGTTGATTTATTCCTACTGATAAACTAGTTTTAAAAGATTTCATCGATAGCTGATAATGATTTTTTTGCAAACGCACCGAAAACGGTGAAATAGTTATAACTAACAAAACAAAATAATTCCTTGCGTAATAACCGTTGCCAAGGTGTTACTCGGTTCATCAAACTGACCGTCCTGTCGATTGCCAGGCAACGAATTACAAACTTACGAAAGCACTTCCTAGTATTAACGACTAAATCGTCCTACTGCCACACCGTTTGTGTTACAGAAAGAAAAAAAAAATCTTCTATTTTTGAAAACAGTCAAAATCTGCAAACAACGCGTACACATTCGTCGGATTCGAAAATCGAACACTTGCATGGCAATGTTTTGTTGGGCGCCTTTGAAAGTAGTGCCACTGTGACGCATCGACCAATCAACGACAAGCATAAGATCGCGTGGTGGCAGAGATATATTCGAGGAATAGAACTCTGCCTGGAGATTGAATAGAACTCTGCCTGGGAGATTGATGACACAGGTCTGTGCTGGGACAGCGCTTCCTGTGACGACACAACGGGTCAACCACTGTTCTGAGTATGTTGCCATTTCAACTCCTAACTCTTTCAATGTTTGAACGCGCGCGGGCGCACTTCGAGTCGGTTGTTTTTAAAGGATCACTGAGGAATGACATCATCAATAATCTTAGTTCGAAAAAGTTCCAGAAATTCTTCCAAGAGAAACGTAAAGCTTATTGAACTTGTAGAACGTTCTGAACTAAATGTATGTCCCATGGAACCTGACAATCGTGAATTATCGAATAACCGTCATCGTAGTGTGCAAAACTGTATGTACAGTTGTAATTATTCTTTTCACAAAATACCAGGGACTAAAACAAATACTAGCATTAATAATTACGTGTGCACGTCATATTTTTAAAGTCTATATTTCTCTAGATTTGTTCTGATTGCACTTAAAAACAGCCAGTGGCATTGCAATACCGGATAACCATTTTATATTGTTTGTAGACCCATATCCAGAAATAAAATGGTTGCAGCATGATGATAATAAGTTACATACGTTATGCTATTCATCTCCACTAAAGACACCAACCACCACTGGCACTCGGGTGCTTTATTACGCCCTCTAGCGTTGTGATGGTAAAAAAAGCATATGTACGGAATCAACGAGAAGCTACCTACAAGATCGTGATTGGCTATCCAACCCAAAAACCTAACAATCTGACTAATCAGAGAGCAGCTTGTTTGTAGACAGGATTTATTGTCATTTAAAATTATGCTTTGTATATGTGATCATATTAAAATCAGATGTTTCAATTAAACATGTGATACTGTAAAGTGACTAATTTTCACTGGGTTGAAATTTCGCTGATTTACTATTTCAGGAATATTCAGTGGGTTTTATCATTAAGATAATGTGTTCTATGCTAAAGTTTACATATTTATTTATATACATATTCACTTGCGCATGCAACTACATCATTATGGAGTGAAATGCATTTTGAAAGATGAAGACAGGTGCAGAAACAGTGAATGAAAGAATCTTGTAAAATAACAATGTCAAAAAGCTGCCTTATAGCACTTTAGAATTGATGAAGGCAGAACGGGAAAACAAAGGTATTTTGGGGTAGTGAATTCTGTTTTGGCAAAATATATCTGCGTAGCAAAAAGATATTTGATCCAGCATATTGAATTTCGAAATTTTGAAAACAAACCAAGAGAATCGTTTTGCCAGCACATAACAACAGCAATCTTCTGACAATTTGTACCGCTAGTGTGTCGTATTTACTGGCATGTCATTAGTAAAATAGTTTGAACTTGAATTTCTCTGGCTTCCAACACGTTGCATGCTTCGCTGGGGTACATTCATCTGTGCACAGTACTGCTACGAACATTAAACTGACGTCTACAGAAACACTAAATGTTACCTCTATCTATTTAACATCTGAAACTGGAATGAAGTTACATGAATCGGAGATCGAGTACATTGAAAATTGCTTCGAAATTTTAAAATTAAAAAACAAAAAAACACGAAAGGCATAAAATTGGCAAAATAATTTGCAAATTTGGTTATTGATACGCACTGATTGCAACAAGAAACTAATGAGGTTTGTGCATTATACCAGCTTATGTATGTGTTATTGAAACCTGTTAGGCAATACATATACGCGCACAATACACAGATACGCAGGTAGGTTGATTGGCGATTCACAACATATGTTTGTGGTGTTGCCATGAAAGGACATGAACGTGAACCTAGCGTTGGTTTATAATTAAAACCGGAGCTTCTTATACGAAGTGCGCAAATAGCATTCAGTCTCACTTCACTTCACTTCAGCAGAATACGCATCAAAGTCAAAACGGAAATAAAGAAACTACTTTGAACTATAGAGGGCCTCAATTGCAATTCTAATAACAATATCAACACATGTTGCATACCGTGTACCTGGATGAAACGATGTGGTGTTTTGCATTACTACATTCCGTGGAACGAATCAATTGACGTAAAGAAGCAACACTAAATATTCGACTAGATTTCGAAATGATGTACCTAAAACATACTTTACAATTCTCAATATTCTTATGAGGCAGCACATGAGTCCAAGTAAGTTTCTTCAGATAGTTGCTCACGAATTGCCTCATGTGTATACAAAACCGCCATGTTGGTTGTTTCAAATATTACATTAATGACGTTAAAATACGTTACTATAAGAGTGATGTGGTAAACAAGGAAGACCTTGTGGACAACACAATACTACGAAAAAGGAAACTACTGTAATATATTTGACGACGAATTTCACAATTACCGATGGTGACGTAACTGTTGTCTCTGTCATGAGTTTAAATCGTAGATATCTGAAGCCGTTTTTATCGGCTCTTAACTGATGGGTGCTGTGCTCTTCAGGGCCTAGTCGATGGCCAATTAGCTTGCTCGTGTTAACACTACCTCATTGAAACACAATTCCACGAAATGACTCTGGTCTAGATAAAAATGAAAGAATATATAAAAAGCCATCATGATAGCGTACACAATAAGCGAAGAGATTTGACAAAGCTCACGAATTATACATGAGGGAGTTCAGCCTACGCTAGTATTGGCTACGATTAAAGTTAAACTCATACATTTGGATATCGGATATACCCATTTGCATTTCAACAAAATTATTTTAAATTATTTTACTTTTCAGCTAAGTAACACGTGATCTATACAATTTAGTTCTCTTGTTACAACAGTAGTACGGAATGACACATAAACGGATATAATCTCTAACAATGAATAAATAATATTCAACTCAGCTGTCTCGTTGGATTATTCAAATTCCAAATTCAATCTTCTTTTCCTCAAGCAATTTCATTTTTAATAATTCTTCTAATAAATGAGAACAACTGACAGAAATTTAAATTGTAGGTTTTTAGAATTAAATACAAGAGATAGATAGATTAAATACATCAATAAAACATGACTGTGTAGACTTTAACACGTACCAGTTATTTTACTGTGTTAGCCTTATCTCGTTCTAGCTAATGTTGACTTCTTGATTCACAGTAAATGCGTCTCTTCTAATTTATGATTACATTATAAAACGTTCAAAAAGGCCAACAAGTCCTATAAAACGAAAATGTATTACAAGGGGCGTTCAATAAGTTATGTCCCTGACGCACTTCTAGTTGTCTGATTTACATCTCTGAGGGTTATGTTTCAAAAAGCTCTGAACTAATTGTGGTTTCTGATTTACAGGTGTTTGAACTGAGTCAGGTGTGAAATGTAGCCATTTGAATGTCGCACACCTCCAAAGATGGCAAGAGTGCAGCTCTCCACTGGCAAGGTCATGCTCACAGTCTTCTGGAACCAGGACGGAGTAGTGATGACAGATTTCCTGCCAAATGGTACCACACTTACAAGAGCCTACTACGCTTCACTTTTGATGAAATTAAGAGAAGCTATCAAAATCAAGAGGCGGGGCAAGATCAGCAAAGGTTTCTCTCTTCTAAGGACAACGCTCCGGTCAACAACTCGCATGTCGCCAGATCAGAAGCACGGTCATGTGGCTATGAAATCCTCTCCATCCTGCTTACTCTCCTGACCTTGCATCCTCTGATGTTCATCTCTTCCCAGTCATGAAGTTGTTTTTGAAGGGGAAGCGTTTCTCAGATGATGCAGCCTTCATTTCTGAAGTTAGGACGTGGCTGGAGGACCAACCTGGGGTGTTCTACCAAAACGGTGTCCGGAGCTGCATCAAACAATGGGAAAAATGCATAACTCTGGGTGGTTCCTATGTAGAGAAATACTAATAACGTAACTGTGCCATGTTTAATTAATCCCCTGCTATGGAGAATGAGTATATGGCATAACTTATTCAACTCCCTTCGTACGTTGTTTTCGTGTTAAAAGACATAAGATAGATAAATAAACACGAATAATCACTATGGACACATAACAATTGAAGTTTGTAAACTGAATTCTGTCCTGGCAATGTACATATTATAGTGTCTCTACGCCTCGAGTTTAAATCATTATCTGAGGCTGTTATCGGCACCAGTGACTGACATACCAAAATCGAGGAGTGATGTCGGTGATAATTTAACTTGCGTATGTTAATGCTTGGTTATCTGGATGTAATCATTATGCTAGGTAGATTGTCGTACAATCTCGTCTCATTGACAATACGGTCAATCTGTGGAATATTCAATTTAATTCATATTCCCGATACTCTCGAGTCTTTATGGAATTAAACGTAACTTACATCAGTAGGGTGAGTTTTTAATTTTTATATTTTACATATATACAGTGGTGTTCATGTTCAATTTGTAGCAGGCTGACAACATATACTTATGTATAGCTTGGTGATTGGAGTCCCATCGATTGGCAATGATAATTTGTTGTGCGAACCAATTGAGTACAAATAGTCAATACTGCATCATTTCCCGGTACGTCAAAACAAACTGCGTCAATTGAAGTAATATAAATATGTTGTAGTCAGTGTTTACTTGTTACAGCATATTGTAATTGTGGGTGGACTATTGAAAATTGGAGCTTGCTTCTGGCGAAAATTAATATACTGGAATTCTTGTAGTAGAATGATATTAATGAGTTTCTGAAATGCACCATTGAATGATTCATTAACTCAAGGTGCAACGAGTAAAAGCTGTCTACAACGCATTTATTTACGTCAATTTAAGCTTTTTGTTTTGATCTACAGTGGAATGATGCAGTATTGACCTTTTGACTCAATTGGATCACACATAAAATCGCTCTGCTGCAAATATGTTACCAATTGAACTACCAGGCTAGACTGTGACCGAATGGCGGAACGGACAGGTCCCAGAACAGACAGAGAATTATCCGGTATGACTCCAATCACCAAGCCCTAATTACGTATATGTACTTAGTTGGGCATTCAATCTACAACTAGCTACTCGTTGATCATAAAGACTGTATATATCAAAGTTAAGTTTAGTTCTATGACGACTCCTGTTGAATTAACTATTCCACGGGACAGTTGAACCGTATCCAATGTCTGGGACAATGGGACGAGATGGTACGACTGTGTACCAACCATAACGAATGAGATCCTATGACATATCATTAACCCGCGCAAGTTTAATTTATCATCTACCAAGCCCTGACAAATACATCATCCCCTGTGATGGGGCCGATAACAGCCTTAGATACAAGATTTAAACTCAGGACGGGTCAACCGCTAGATCACCATCGGTAATTCAGTGCAATATTATCTATATTGAATCAAAAATTTTGAAACACGGCAACTATGTTCTCGAATAAATTGAAAGCTGGCAACGCTCGATGTCGAATTTGTCGCTTAATATATCGCAGTAGCTGTTTTACGTTTTGCTTGGTTACTACTTCACTTCGTTTTTGTATTTGTCATTCTAACACGAAAACCGCGTAATATTCTTTTTTTATGTGACAATTCGTTCTTTTTGGTCTGAAATTGTATATTAAAGTAGACACTTGAATCACGTCCAGTCTTACATACGATTAGTTGAAGCAAGTGAACGCTATTTCTAAAATCAACAAGCTAATATTTTTTCAGTTGCCATCGCAATTTACCAAAATGAAATTGCTTCATGAAATGATTAGAAGACTATGTATTCTGGAATTTGAATAATCCAAAGGGAAACCTGCGTCCTATTTTATAATCTAACTAAATCGTATACATGGCGAGTTATTGTACTGAAAACTAAAGGAACTCGAAATTTGTATATTCCTCGAAAGTTTCGTAGTTCCTCTGTATTTTTGTAGGTTCCTCGTACGTGAAGGCAACTTGTGTAGCACCACCCGCATGCACATATTTATCACACCGTCACTTGTGCTAACCGATAAGCCAATGTAAGGTAATAACTTAAATCCGAGCCAATACTAGGGCTGAACAACATATGTATAATTCCTATCTCTCTACACTTAGTGTGTCCCCATATCATTATGTCATATTATATTTTTTGAATCTAAACCAGAGTCGTTTCGTGAGTTCAGTACTAACGCGCAAATTAATTTACCATCGACCAGGCCATGAAATGTACATCACATCACCCCTCAATTAACGTATTTTAGTGACTGGGACCGATAACAGATGCACTCATATCAATTTTAAAGTACCATTTGCAAAACCAAAATGGCGATTTTTTTACACACGAGGCAATTAATGACCAACTATCGAACAAAAAACTTTGCCTAATGCGTTGCCTCGTATTTTAAAGAAGGATGACAATTTTAAATTTATTTTTTCGGTTCATCTTTTCAAACTTTGTTATTCCCTGCTGCTTCTTTACGTCAACCCATTCGTTACACTGAATGTAGTAACAAACATACAATACATACAATTGTATGAAACTGAGGCAGTTTAATACTTCCAATGGAATGACAGAAATGATACCATTATTAATCAGTAAATTTACACTCTATATGTTGTCTTTGTAAAATGGTTGATGGTACCATACAGTCAACGTCTGGTGGCGAATGATGCTTGCAAAAGCTGATCACGGAATCTCAGTATTATAGTTTGGCGGTATGTGCAAGAAACATACGTAGATTGCTTAAAAAGACTTGTACATGAAATGAGAAATTATCTGCGTTTCGTAGATTAGCAGATAATTGCTATCTATTCGTATGTAAATTATTCAGGTGCCATTGCACCTGCTCCGATTGGTTAGTGGCTAAGTAGGCAGGTGCTCATGAGTATATAGTAAGAAGAGTATTCTATTGTATTCAGTCTCGGTTGCAAACAACTCACGATGTATTTTTTATTTCATTTTTATAAATGTATAGTATTCTTAATATGGACGACTCCCGACGTCCACCCCTAGGTACATATGACATTGCGTGGGGTACAGGTTTCCAGATTTGTTTCTCCCTTGACGGGTTTTTATATCTGTTTTTTCCTGGGCGGTCAATGTATTCACGATGGGGCTTTGGCATCAATTTCATGTATATTTGCATATGTAAGGTGGGGGGGGGGGAATAAATAAACGTAACAAGCCGGTAGGCTGGTTGGCGATCCGCTCCGCTCAAAAACAAGCAACATGTTTTTTGGCTGTTTCCATGGTGACATATACGTGAAGCTGACGTCGGTTTATAACTAATACGAAGTTCGCAAACACCATTCAGTCTTTAGAAGTCACTTAATTTAGTACTAGGACCACAGTTACTCTCTCCTAGTAGAGTGACTGTGCTAGGACGTATTCTGCTGTTACATTTATTATTTCCAACCGTTTTGCGATAGCATTTTTTAGAATGAAGCGTTTCCGGAAATGCTGGAAAGCGAAATAATGAAATAACGAAATGGTAAATATTTACCTAAATTGCAGTGTGTTGACCTTCATAACAATATACTTCATAATGCAAAACACTAGTCACAGTGAGTAATTTAAATGTACGACTCCTAATCGAAAAATATGACCACAGTCCAGAATTTCAGACGGATATTAAGCAACCTAAGAGCATATCAGAAGCATTTACTCTAAAATATAAAAAAAGAACTGCAGTCAAAAGTCAAGAATGCCAGCAAATAAAGGACTCTGTCCCACAATCCTTTGTGCGCGTTATTACGGACACGCGCAAAAAACTGTACCACGCTTGTCAAATCTGGGTCAAATATACAGTACGCTACTATCTTGCCACAGATTGTTTAGTAGTGGAGTGTTCGGTGACCATTGAATTAGCCCGTGATTCATATTTTATGTGTATTAATTTATTCATCAATTTTCGTGACTGACAGTACTGCCCAAATTTTAGTCAAAAAACGCAACTGGTGAAACAGAAGAGCATCGCCAGGCGATGGACACAGGGCTCTTTGGCAACGACCTCATAGAGGTCAAAATACGCGTTCTATTTTTACGCGTTAAATTTGGCTCTTCCCTTTCGCCCCCTCCGGAATATTCTACTTTTGCAGCCTAATAGCAGGTTTTTCGAAAAACGTCTAAAAAACACAAGAATTAGTAGAAATGTTCCTGTTTTGGGCGGATTATTGATAGAGAATAATGTCTTTATTACAAAAATGCTGAAAAACCGTGAGTTGTTGCCTTAGTTATTTTTTTATTGGCGAAAAACTGCGAACTCGGCAAATTTGGTTGCACAACTTCCCTTTATCATATACTGTACACCCAGCGACACCGATGCCAGCTGACTGTGTACAAAACTGGTAGGAGGTAATACATTTGGGGCGAAAGTATTCAAAAATCAGTTTTTGGATGTTGCAATGGCAGTGGTGGGCCAGGATTTTTTTACAATTAGTGACGGCACAACCTACCTGTGAAGTATGAACAAAACCAGCCGAGCCGTTGCTGGTGAAAAGTTACCCCAACTTTGGGGTCAAATTTCTCGGTAATGAAAACAGATATCAAAAATTCAAATGGTAACTTTGTGCCCACACTCAAGCTGAGTAGAATGAGCTATGTTTGAAGTATTTTATCCCAAATTTGTAGGAGGAGATACATTTGGCGCGAAGCTATCCAAAAATCAGTTTTTTGGCTGTTGCTATGGCAACGGTGGGCCAAAAAAATTTTCCAGATTTTTCCTTATAACTAGGGTTAAGGTGTGACCTACCTGCCAAGTTTGAACGAAATCAGCCAAGCCAAAAAAATCACAAAAGAAATAATACGTGAACACTGGAACACTGGAAATGTACACACACAGACACACACACACACACACAAGCCGGTAGGCTGGTTGGCGATCCGCTCCGCTCAAAAACAAGCAACATGTTTTTTGGCTGTTTCCATGTTGACATAAACGTGAAGCTGACGTCGGTTTATAACTAATACGAAGTTCGCAAACACCATTCAGTCTTTAGAAGTCACTTAGTTTAGTACTAGGACCACAGTTACTCTCTCCTAGTAGAGTGACTGTGCTAGGACGTATTCTGCTGTTACATTTATTATTTCCAACCGTTTTGCGATAGCTTTTTTTAGAATGAAGCGTTTCCCGGAAATGCTGGAAAGCGAAATAATGAAATAACGAAATGGTAAATATTTACCTAAATTGCAGTGTGTTGACCTTCATAACAATATACTTCATAATGCAAAACACTAGTCACAGTGAGTAATTTAAATGTACGACTCCTAATCGAAAAATATGACCACAGTCCAGAATTTCAGACGGATATTAAGCAACCTAAGAGCATATCAGAAGCATTTACTCTAAAATATAAAAAAGAACTGCAGTCAAAAGTCAAGAATGCCAGCAAATAAAAGAATCCTTTGTGCGCGTTATTACGGACACGCGCAAAAAACTGTACCACGCTTGTCAAATCTGGGTGAAATATACAGTACGCTACTATCTTGCCACAGATTGTTTAGTAGTGGAGTGTTCGGTGACCATTGAATTAGCCCGTGATTCATATTTTATGTGTATTAATTTATTCATAAATTTTCGTGACTGACAGTACTGCCCAAATTTTAGTCAAAAAACGCAACTGGTGAAACAGAAGAGCATCGCCAGGCGATGGACGCAGGGCTCTTTGGCAACGACCGCATAGAGGTCAAAATACGCGTTCTATTTTTAGGCGTTAAATTTGGCTCTTCCCTTTCGCCCCCTCCGAAATGTTCTACTTTTGCAGCCTAATAGCAGGTTTTTCGAAAAACGTCTAAAAAACACAAGAATTAGTAGAAATGTTCCTGTTTTGGGCGGATTATTGATAGAGAATAATGTCTTTATTACAAAAATGCTGAAAAACCGTGAGTTGTTGCCTTAGTTATTTTTTTATTGGCGAAAAACTGCGAACTCGGCAAATTTGGTTGCACAACTTCCCTTTATCATATACACCCAGCGACACCGATGCCAGCTGACTGTGTACAAAACTGGTAGGAGGTAATACATTTGGGGCGAAAGTATTCAAAAATCAGTTTTTGGATGTTGCAATGGCAGTGGTGGGCCAGGATTTTTTTCCAATTAGTGACGGCACAACCTACCTGTGAAGTATGAACAAAACCAGCCGAGCCGTTGCTGGTGAAAAGTTACCCCAACTTTGGGGTCAAATTTCTCGGTAATGAAAACAGATATCAAAAATTCAAATGGTAACTTTGTGCCCACACTCAAGCTGAGTAGAATGAGCTATGTTTGAAGTATTTTATCCCAAATTTGTAGGAGGAGAAACATTTGGCGCGAAGCTATCCAAAAATCAGTTTTTTGGCTGTTGCTATGGCAACGGTGGGCCAAAAAAATTTTCCAGATTTTTCCTTATAACTAGGGTTAAGGTGTGACCTACCTGCCAAGTTTGAACGAAATCGGCCAAGCCAAAAAAATCACAGAAGAAATAATACGTGAACACTGGAACACTGGAAATGTACACACACAGACACACACACACACACACACACACAAAACGACAAAAGTGATTATAAGGGCAATCCTAGCGGAGCGGATCGCCAACAAAACGACAAAAGTGATTATAAGGGCAATCCTAGCGGAGCGGATCGCCAATAAAAGCGTGTGGCTCCTGGGTGCTGCAACCACCGCATACCGCATTTCATGCGTGTTGTATAATTTGTATGAATAATTGAAGTTAAGTAAAGATTAATCTATCTCCTAAACAAATACGTGCACTGCGTGAAGAAGCATTGCCATGATAGTAATGCCATGGCAACAATATCTAAACAATTTGAAACAATATTTATCAACTATGGCAACAAACAGGATTACTCATTTTAGATTGACGTCACGATAAAGAAGAACCAATTAAGATTCATTTAAAGACACATCTCACGTATTACAACCAATGAGGTGCAACTATCCGGTGCACTCGGCACTGTATAAAATCCCCCTTGTTTTGCAATCACAGTCATTTCTGAGGCAAGTCTGAAGTAGGTCTGAAGCAGAATCTAGTAGAAGAAAACACGATGAGGTGAGTTCAGTGCCATACAAACGCACACAAAATTTTTACTTACAATTTTCCTGGAAGTGAAACTCGTCAACAATTTCATGTTTCATTCAAGTGATACGCGATTTTTTTTCAGTTTTAATAATTTTGTTCCCATTCGTATATGACAGATATTTTGAACGAACCACAAAACACGCATTAGAATGCTGCTACACTAGACTTTCATCAACGACACAAAATTCTAATTATTATCTAATAATGTTGTGTTTTCTCAGTAAAGTAACCTTGGTTTGTTTGTTGATGTCGTTCATGGTGTACTGTCTGATCGACTCTACTGGTGAGTGATGTTAAGTTTGGTTGCTCTTTTTTACGGAGAGGCTCAGTACACGAATTCTCAATATTGCCAAGAAATAATTTACCGATTTAATATGAGCAATCTGATGAATTCCTGTTTCCGTACAATGACGAATAAATTCATAATCATTTTGGAGGAGATTTTAATCACATTAAAATAAGAATTGATTGCCTTGTTTATTGTGTGCTGTGAGTGGCTGCTCTCAAGGCCGATCGTCATCTGTCGAAATAATGGGACGCGTTCCACACCAGGATATACACACATCCTAGTGCGTGATCTCAAACTTATTGCTAAGAAGTGTGTGTTTCTTCTTCCAGGTGCAGCTGACAATAGTACCACCGATACACCAACCAATGCACCAACCAACGAACCAGGTGTAACGGGTGGTATACAGACGACAGCTGCAAGTGGGAATGAAACGGGAAGTATGTGAATATTTTAGAGATCGCGAACAATTTTAAGGAATGATGTTTTATACGTTTATTTGGAGGTAGTGAAACAAAATCATTACGGCATCAACATATTGCAGTTTCCCTGAAGAAATATGTTTTACTTATGCACCCTTTGCAACGTTAAAATGTTATAATATAACAGGCGTGAATATCCTTCGCCCAGGAAATAATGGTTGTTGAATTGTACAGAAGCGTGGCAACTTACAACTGTACAGAAACGTGCTAACGTCGATTTTTAGGTTAATACATGCCACCAGTAAACATTATCATCGCATAAACTAATGTAGCACCACCCGCATGCACATATTTATCACACCGTTAACCCATCTTGGCCTTTGTAGTTATATCCATTCACCCATTAATTCTCTGGTCATCCTAAACACGACCTAAGCCTATAGCCATATTATCAACATCAGTCCACTTACCAGGTCATAAATAACCAAATATGACGCCGGTGAACCCATGTATGCTGTCATTGGGAGAGAAACACTAATTCATTTCTTTACATGTGATTCAGATTATGCAGCTAGTCACCACGTGGCAGTACCTCTCATCCTTTTACCAATATTAACTATGATTCCATAAGGTAAGTGAGATGTGGAAATATCATGCAACACCTTATATTATTTGTCATAATACATGGAACGTTCGATTACTCCCTATAGTTGCCATGCTAGTGTATAACTTTTTATTCCTATTCATATTCAATACTTTTCGAATTCGAGAGTTAATTGCTAAACTTGAAGTACTTTTCCAAAGTGTATTGTGCTTGATAGTGATTGTTATAAATAAATACTTCTGTCTGTTCTATTAGCAGCAACTCTGACTTGGTTCCAACCTGGAAGTAATTTGTGGAAAGATGACCGAGATGAACCGAAGACCATAGAAAGGAAGAAAGAATCTAGTCACATAAATTAAAACATCGCCGAGCTGATTTGTTTTCTCTCTAATAGCTCAAATAACAAGATGAATATCAGCGTGCGTGCAAATTCTACCGCCAACCTATTACTCATCAATAGCAAAATCAAGGAAATAACCCAAATACTACATTATTTTATAGAATAAAGGAACTGCATTGATTATCCTATCAGTAGTGAACTTTTTACGTCCAAGCATCTCCATGACGAGACTGCTCTGCGCAGGTCTGAAAAGAATATTAAGATGTGTTGTACGTACAATAGCTGTTTTTCAATATTTAGCTTTTTGTAATTACGTAAGCAGATTAATACTTAACCTATGTTTTATTACTTGACTATGTTCTTTGTTGCACAAATGTAAAATAGCAATACCATGTTAGCTTAACGAGATACGTTAAACAAGAATTACGCTCTGTATTGATGACAATTTGTCTAGGGATATGACGGTACTTATGAATAAGAGGTATGGCATTGGGCAATGTAATGCCTCTATGATTTCGGATCTGATATCGCCCTAGATAGTCTGAAGCCCTTCTATCAGGCGTATTCTTTTATATTGTTCCAGATGTATCTGTACTCAGAAGATACGTTTACTTAATTCAACATGGTAAGCATTGTTTGTATATTGTTAGCAATAAAATCTACGGAATGTATCGTACTCTGATGTCTTATGAGCTGGTTCTATTATTACTTGTTTGTTTTATAATAATAAATAAATCCAAGATACGAAGAATTGTTATAGAAAGGTTTTAGTTTAGACCGAATTATGAAACATATTTGGTTTCACAAATATCATACGCTCTTTCCAGACCTTCATGCTTTTTCGGGTTCTTTACCAAATAACGAATCAAAGACTTGTCACAGAATGTAAATACGAATCAATCGGATGGGTAATGAAGGTGAATCGGGAAATACGTTGGGAGCACCTGTATTGCTGGTACACACAATCAAAGCAAACATTAGTCATTGGCGGATTTAAAGAGGGGCCGAGGGGGCCGCGGGCCCCTATTTTAAACAACCAACAGGGCTTCTCGCCATCGGCGCACGCGAACTTGGCCTTCTGCAAACTTATCGCCCCCCCCCCATTCCAGAATCCTAGATCCGCCCCTGGTAGTAGTGGTAGCCTAGTGGTTGTTGCATCAGACTCCTGATCGATAGACCAAGTTCAAATCCTAATTTAGACTGAACATCAAAGGATCCACCCCTTTCCTGGGTGAGTGTGCCACAGACTCGATGGGAAGTGCCAATTCCACTGAACGAGATTCATTCACTAACAAATGCGACTTTAGAGGAACTTTGATTATGGTCCGCAGGTGATTGTGTTCGACCGAGCCTGGTTGACGCCATGATAGAGCATTAAAATTGACCTTTGATAGAGAGATGGCCACACAGCCCTGTCATGTAGTCCCAAACATGGCAAAATGCACTATGTGTCAGCTCTTGCAATTTGCACCTACAAAACAAAGTCATGAGAGACAACAGTGACACTCAATGTCCAGAACTGTTGCCTGGTACAAAAACATTAAAAAAAAAAACACTGTGGTGTCTGGCCCAATAAACTAGCAGACGACAGGTTTAAAGTACGGGGAACTTTTACTCGTGTAATAACAAACCCAACTGATGGCTGAGAATATGTCCATGCAAACTGCGATATATGTTTATACTATTAATGTTCATAGTTCAAACACAACACATACGTAGAGAATAATACATGCTCTGTTCACAATGATTGCATAGCAACACACTATCAGATACGACAAAAATAAGTGTGTGAGGATTATGGCAGCAGTTGGCAGAATATCTATAGGTCAAAGGTACGTACGTGCCAACCACCGATGTGAACAAAACTAGACAATGTGGCGTTTGTAATCTTAAATGCACATATTATGAATAGTAATGATGAGTATAGCGAAGCAGTCGCTTAACTCCAGCGGCAAGGTGTCCCATCATTTACGAATATTGAAATGATAGCGAGTGCAGTGAAACCAATTGCTTAATTACCACGATTATTTTCTAACGACCGGAAGAAAATACGCACCATGAAGTATATTAATTGTTGATTCAATCACACACCAGTAAAACCATGCAACCACTGTAAAACCTACATTCCGACAAACCACTAATATGCAGGCCCTGAGAGAGAAATTAAAATGTATCACTATATTATTTATTTTCTGATACACCGATCCCCCTACACTGTCTCCCTACATTAACTGCTACATTTCCCCTGCTGATTAATGTTATTAATGCATTACGTAACTCCCCGTGAAAACAAATTTTAACAACAATGAAGCTCTATTTTTTTGCTCCGTGAAACAACAAACCACAAATGTACAATTTGAACCCCAACTAAAACTGAAATGTATTAGAAGTGTATTCTGTGTTATCTGGTCGCACACGTACATGTGCATAGGTGTCAATCAACATTCAGCTACCGTGCTTAGTTCAAAGGCAGTGGTAAGTGAGAGAACAAATACCTGCTACATTGCATCTTCGCTAGCCAGGTCTAAGTTTATTCGGCCAAGCCTCCAAACAGACATGGCAGAACGACAATCACATATGCGTACTCAACAGCGCCCCCAGTCATCAGTTGCGGCTAATCATTGTCCGATGAGTTTGCGTGTTACAAATCCCTCTTCGGCGTTTAATTTTAAACAAAATGGCAGCGCCCTTGAATCCTGATATTTGTGATGATAACATTGTGAAAGTTTTCGATGTTGGGGCCCTCAAGCCTCATCAGGTAAAGGCAATCGACGCAGTTTTGTGTTGGAAGAATGTCTTCATAGCGACAAAAACAGGAAGAGGAATTTTGTTTTATAATTTGGTACGTCAAAGCTGATTAGGCGCCTTGTTTCGAGGCGCGCCCAATTAGATCTCACTGCTTAAGATACGCAATTAGTCTATGCGATCCCGCATGGTATCGTGTAGAGGCGTATAGGTCGAAGACATGGGACCGTGCGATTCGGACGATGGCTGCATTGTGTCAAATCCAATGTACGTATCACGTGATAGAGGGGTTATCACGTGATAGAGAGTATGTTGTTAAACATAGGGTTAAATCATGAAAAAAATCACGCAAAAGACAGAAAGTATATTGTGAATAATAAAATCACACATTCGTTATGCATTTATTACATTAACGCTAGATATGAACTTCGAATATAATTTATTGCAGGACCAGAACGACCAAACTGTTTAGGACCGTAACTTCCAAAACCAGATTCGTTACATCTTTTATTTACAAGAACCGGAAGCGACAAGGGACGATTCGTCAAGCTGCCTATAGTAACCCTTGTCTCTGAATGACCGTCGCAAGACAAGTTCAAGTGCAGACCCTTACACTCTTTTTTTCAAAACGTAAAATAAAACGAATATCGCTCTATTATAGCCAAACTATATATTACACTTGAAATGTCACAAAATTGATCTTACAAAGACATACGAGAAGCTTGATGGAATAGAGCTAAACACGTCTTGGTTCGCTTGGGGTACATAAAACTTCAAGTATCGGCGGAGTCTGTCGTTGATGGCGGGCTTATGATGTTTGAGTAATGGTACTTTACGCTTGATTTAAAACAAGCTGTACGACGGCGCTATATAATATTCTGGATTTATTTTATTTATGTCTCTATTCCTCTATTGCTTTAAGAAACAGATCAGGCTTCTTTTAATCACGTTTAATAATTTTAACACATTCAAAACTGTTAGCGCTAAACTTATAATTATAGCTAATACACATTTTAATTTGTAAACGGTTATGATGAAACTTGTACATTGTGTACGGATATTCATAACGCCGACACCATTTCCGGAAAACGTCAAAATAAATGTAATTTACAATGGACGTACACCATGTACATGACGTGGCAGAGGAATACGCTGTATATTGTTAACGTAATAATCGGATACCCAACTGTATTGTCGATTCATTTTTAACGGTTTAATAAATGATGATTGCTTGACAATAGAGTGCGCTTGCTATACGCGCAAGATGGGAGCTCTGATTCATGTACAATTACCTCTTTTGTGATATATACTCTGGCCCATCAATGAAACAACTTGAATATACACTATACCGACAACTTGCTTGGTTAGGTTTCTACAAAACAGTTATATACCAACATTTGCTGGGAAATGAAGCCTAACTATTAAATAAAGTTGACAACCTATGTTTGCCTACCCTGTATTTCTTGAGAAAGGGCTTAAACTTAATAAATATTCACGTACAATACACAGACACGCCAATAGGCTGATTGGCTATCCGCTTCCTTAAAAATGGACATGAACGTGAAGCCAATGTCGTTTATAATTATAAAATCGAAGCCCCTTATACGAAGTGTGCAAAGAGCATTCAGTCTTCAGAACTCACTTCACTTCGGCATAATCCGCATGAAAAACAAAACGGAAATAAACGGACTACTTTCAACTATAGAAGGCCTCGACTAAAATAGAAATACAAACTTGACATGAATACGGATTTAGTGAGATTAATAATAAATAGCGGTAAAATCTTTCCAGCTCTGAGGACATTTTCTGACTAACTGCTACTGCAACAAAAAGCTAAATCAAATGTTTCTTTGTATCTCAAACTGATGTATCTGGTTCTCGCTAATTCATGAATTGGCTTGCATGATATAGGGGAAAGTCAGACTAGGGGATAAATGTCTGTCATTTATAAAAGTCTTAATTTTAAATCGTGTTTGTAAAAACTTGCTAATTGCTATCTAACTTATACACTGTAAATTTTTGGGCACTTTCACTTTTTTCATTAAAACACACCGTTTTGAGTGAAGAACACACATTGAAAAAAAAACATGTGTAATTATATTATAAAATAATAAACTTTCTCTTTTCGTGCATTGATCCATTACTGCATTACATAATTGCAGCAACACGGTTATTTCTATATTCCACCATTTTCAATTTTACCAAGCAATGTGTCGTTTCTATCGGGAGTTCTGATTTGGTGATGAATATGAGGGCGCGCGACATACAGTAGAGCGTGGGGGGATCTGCCATGGGTTAATGTCGGGGCTTTGGCTGAATAAAGTGTCTTTGGCTGGCGAGGATGGCGGTGAACCAACAGTGCTATTGCCGTGGTAATACATACTGTCTACGTTATGACGTGAAACCAAGGAATATAGCGGTTATCCTTTAATATAGTGGCAATCCATCGTGATGATATGTCGTCTCAGCGATATGACTCAAATCATATTAAAAACTTCCAACCGTAACAGAAACTTGATAAATAGAATTCTTCTATTGCTCATGATTCAGGTAAATTAATGTCATATGTATAAGATTATAGAAGGAAATCATACAACTAGACTTGATAAAACAGTGTGTGATTTTTTATATTTGGCCTATTAAAATAAAATCGAAAATTATAGCACGAATACATATGAGAGGTAGAGGGCGCCATGAGACTCAAAACTATGTTGTGTATATTAACACGACACACATACACCCGTTTCCACTTTTAGTGAACGAGTACTTCTTGGAAGTAATAATTTCAAGTGCTCGAGCATTACACACGAGTAATGCCTAGTATTATCTTAACAACAATTGTTTAAACTCGTTAATCTGCAATTTTAAGTAAATTTGATTAAATACGTAGAGAATATATTTATAACGTTAATTAAAGACAATACACTAATTATGGAGAGAGAGGTTTCTAGCACATTCAGCCAAGGAGTGGATGTTAGGTATTCACTTGTCTATGCAATGAACCCTTGCAAGTAGCATATTTACCTTAAAATGAGAATATGCAATCGATTCCTTGAATTACTGTTCAGGCACAAGTTGAACTAAAAACTGCAACTTCGGGGATTATAGTTATCCATAACAACGACTAGGTATTCCCTTGTTAAGAGATCATTGCAATCAATATTTTTGGTGAACTGCACAAATTATTATGTTAGTTGTATCACCATTATTATTTAGAAAGATACGCTGTATTTTGTTCACGCATGCACTTATCACAACAATGACCTTATTGTTGAACAGCTCTGACTTTGACCATATTTGCAGTTCTGTTACTTGTTCATGGTTTACAGTACTTTGGCTTTTTTATATGCCGAAATTCCAAGTTTCGCGCATATACATATATTAGTAAAATATCTTCTTTTCTCATTTAATCACTTGGGATTGACGTTTACAAGAGAGTAGTTTGCGATATTTTACTGCATTGACAGGAGCTGTGAAACTAACAGACCTTTTCATATGTAGTAATATTATTCACATAAAGCGACACGTCTCTGACAGGCAGACAAACATGCACGAATAATTTGTAATTTAATCTCCCATTTGTCCAACTTTTATTCTCATTCTCAAAATCCCGACAATTGTATCACATAAAGACATTGCGTGTGTTTTCCAAATTGTTTAATATAATCTCTTACTGTATCTGATAACATATTACTTTTTGATGATTGATATTCTTGGGTATATATACTCACACAAACATATTAAGGTTGAAAGGTTTTAATAATTCTTTGCTATTGATATGAAGCGCCTGACATATTAAGTTAGCAAATTGTACTGAGCTGAACTGTACTGAATTGTACAAATGTCTTCCATTCTGACTAAAACACATATTTAGAGAAGAGTAAATGTAGTTAATAGCAAAAGGGATAAAAATAGTTAAAATTCATCTGTAGTTCATACAATCTATAATCATGCTATCATATCACCCTGCATATCATTTGAAAGAGATTCAAAGAAATCTAAATGGGTTTTACATATTGCGAGGCTTCTGGCCTCACATTTACTCTGGGGTGCTATTCGTTGCGAGAACTGTTTCGTGATAAGTTAAAGAAACGTGTGTCTCGGCTGTTTTTACATGTGCTTCAGTTTTGTGAATGCTGCCTGTCAAATATGTTTAACTGATTGACGCGCCGCTGCTGATGAATAATGATTCTGTTGTAGGTCGAAACCGCTTCATCCACTCACAACTTGGCCTATTGCCTAGCCATAAAAAAACATGACCGCATACGTCGTGTAACTCATTGGCAAATACCAAGTGCGTTTTCTATCGAAGATGCTTATTACCATATAGTGTAATTCACAAAGACTGATTTCCACTTCAGGTGTCATGGTACAGCTAGAAAGTAGGACGGAAATTGGAATGTTTTCAAATTATGTGACTCAGTCGTCTGACTTCACGACCGGAATTCCGTTCCAGTGGTACACGATGCAAATTTCTAGGCAGGTGTCTTTCATTTGTCATTCATACAGGTCCTCGTTGTTCGGTGTACGTCATACATTACATTATATTTTGACGGTGACTGCAGATCTAATGCCGCAAAATCACTTTGTCGCAGCGGCAAGCATGATCAGGGGTGATTGCCAAATGACTCTCTTGAAGAAGCGATTATAGAAAAAACAAGCGAGTTCGAGTTGCATTATTAGTCAATGCGTTACAGCACTGAACGATACCTTCCGCTGATCGCCTAACTGGTGGCATTGAACATTAACTCCTGCTACAATTTCTTTTTAAGTTTCAAAATTTGCTTCTAAAATATTCTCATAAAATATTCACCCAATCCTTTCTGAGAGTAAAGTAATATTGCCAAAAGACATGTAGGTAAGTGTTAATTTGGAGAACTTTACCATTGTTTATTCTCCACAGAGACTATTCAGGGGAGAAGCCGTAGATTTTGTGTGTTTATCCTTAGACAGCTAATAAATTTATTTGTTGTCTGGGGTTTATCATCGGTTGCTAGGTTGTTCTTCTATAGTAAAATATTAATCGTCACAGTTGTTTTGCTGCTCACTGTTCTGTGGTTATAATATAATAAAATTTTCATACAAGGAAAAAAAATACTAGTGGTGGTCGGTGAATCACGGTTTTTAGTAACCGTGGGTGAATAAATAATTTGTTTCTCAGAAGTATTGGGCAAGGTGCATTTTAGATTTTGTTTTTTTAAATAAGCTAATATAAACAATTAGATCTATTCTTTTTACAATTTATTTTAATAATATACTACATTGATATACATAGTGTATATGCTATGCTTTCAAAGTCCACATTTTGGCGATGGCCGCTACAAATTGACACTAATGACAAATATCTGTTGAAAATGGTGTAAAGCTGAATTTCAATAGTGCACGTGGTTTACATGTTATGTATAGTCATCTGTATTAATTACACTTTGCATATCAACACAAGTGCCGTTACAACCAGAACAAAGGTCACATGACCAATAATGGTACAAGTATTGATTTAAGGTAGAAGCCTACTCAGCATTTTTTGAGAAAGTTGGTCATCAATCGCATCACAGTGTTCATTGGTTTATAATGTAAAATCGTGGAGCTATTGCCCCATAAAATAGCATTCTTTTGTGTAAACAGTGCCGTATTTTGAGAAACTTGTCCTAATATTTTTCAAAAATCGCTATTTTTAGAACAATTCCATAGAGCGCAATGTTAAGCAAAAATTGCATTTTTCAACACTTTTTAAAACCAAGGTTTTTAAAAAAATTCAGGAAAACAAAAAGTACCCCTCATTAACAATATATATTTTTTTCAGCCTATGTCACCAGCCTACAATTTGAGATATGGCATAATATCTCTGACATAAGAATCTATGGTAAAAACACTATAATACTGCCAAAATAGCCATTATTCACTAAAATATAACCACATATATTTTCTTGAAAATTAACCTGGTGACCCCCAACTTTTTTTAAGTCAATATATTGCCTAGAAGTACAATTTATTAAAAATTCTGGGTATTTGAGTAGACTTCTACCTTGAGGGTTGGGAGGGTCAAGGTTTACCCTTGAACAAGTGCCTACATTTGGACACAGTAATATTTCAAATCATTCGTTTGTTAGACTTTCATAATAAAATTTATTTTTATAGTGTATACATGTAATAAAATCCCATAATAAAATTATATGTATACATGTATATCACAAGAATGTTTGCTATATATATATATATATATATATATATATATATATATATATATATATATATATATATATATATATATATATATATATATATATATATATATATATATATATATATATATATATATATATATATATATATAGGTTCATTATACATTCATTAATAAATTAATAATACCACACATTTGCATCAATCACTGTGCCTTTACTTTATAATCAGGTTAGCATTAACTTATAAACATGTTAGTATTCCAATTAATACAACAATTTCTTCTATACAGAATATATGTAAATAAGTGCATGTACACATGTCAATTTAAAGATGTTTTCTCAACATGGAAGAGGTCTGTATATCCATTGTCCCTGGTAACCTTTATTAGTCACCAAATATCAAAAAAAATATTTATAATCCCAAGGTTACAAGTTGTAATTGAACTGTATTTTTTATCATAATGATGGTAATTAATAAAGATTGGAATTCTATGTGAAAATTTTCATTGTGTTATGATTTGATTTTTACTTATAGTAATATAATACAATGTTTGAGGCCACTTAAAGTTTATTTGTTGTAAAGTGCTCCAAATATTTACAACTTTATTACTGAAAAAGTAAGATTTCTGACATCCAGACGTGACCAAATTTTCTTAATTTAAAGTCATGGCCTCTAGTTATAGATGTTTTACCATAAATGCTCACTGACTGGACATGCATCAGTATAAAAACAATTTAGCACCCTAGCTTTAAATTTCATTATCATGCAGAGAAAGAAATAATTTGTATAAAAGTGACATTACAAGTATCACCAACCTATGGTTTGAAAAAATGGTAAAACATGAGATATTGATCGTTATGAATATTGTACTTGTATCAGAATCACTACCATTTGAGAGTCCAGTTTTCAATCTTGACACGAGTAATGCCACTCTAGTTAGTAGGTCACATTTGTTGAATTTCTGAAATGGCGATGAATTAATTCCTTTCAATCCATTACATGATTGTCCAAGGGTTTTCATAAATATCCTTAACTTTTGTAGTACTTGTGTACCTCGAAGTAAAACTTCTTCCGGAACTACATACGTGTGTATTCTGGATTTACAGTGGATGAAGAGTGCTTCATTAAAATTAACACAGAACGACATACTGCATCTGCTGACCCTGTTTCACGACCCATGGCTTGTGTAAATTTATTTGGGCCTAGTCGGTGGATTAGTGTCTTGACATTACACACTCCATACTTCTGTCTCAAATCATGTACAAATACGAACAACAAAGAAATTTAGTTTTTGACAACGCAACAAAAGTAATTATCAATTAAATTAAAAGTTTCACTGTTTTTACGAAAAACAACAAATTATCCGCAATCATGAGTTCAGATATAATATTTCCTAATATTGCTTCACCGATTGCATAACAAAATACTATTAAAAACAATATAAGGAAATCTTATCTAAATACGATTCTAAGATGGTCGTTATATTATCAGCTTCGGCTTCACGGCTTCCGAGCTTGATATAAAATGATAATCCAGCAGTCGAAAACTAAAACAGTGAATGACGGTCGTGCCTCCGCTGGTTTGCATTTCTATGTTTATGTAAATGTAGTTCAGGGTTCAGTGCGCGGAGGAAGATGCGCAGTGACTGTGCGCACAAGTTGTGGTTACAGAGGTAGAGAATGAGGTCTGTGCTGGGACAGCGCTTCCTGTGACGACAGAACGGATTAACCACTGTTCAATCTCCTTCCCATAGGCCTTTGCGCTTTACGCAATAGTGCCTCTGCCACAGGCAGCCTTCAATGTTGTGGTCAATCACCTCACTACGCACGGCCATTTTCTTGTACCTGTTACATCTGAAAACGTACTACAAAAAGTGGGGAAAAAACGTATGTGACATCCGAACTATTTATTAATGTCAGACCTCAGTAAAAACGTAAATACGAACCATTTTATCGCGGACTATATTTTGCAAGGTAATGTTACTGTAGTGTAATGGGCACTAAAACTTGGAAGAAAAAACGTTCAGTTATCGTATATAGTTGGAAAAGAAACATTAAAGACTAATTTCACTGAAAAACGTTTCCTAATATTTCCGTTCATCTTGTATTCTGGTGAATATTTCAATACTATTTCTGGCTTGAACGGGTTCGATTTTGCGCGTCTAACAGCAATAGAACACAAAGGTTCTAGTAAGTTTAAAAAGTTAGCCATTTATTGTAGAAACTAATGCTTTTCTAGCGCAAGTCATGTATATTTTAATCTAATTAACTGCACAATTTATTCGGAGTCGGGGCGTGAAACGCCTTATTACACCCAAAGCAAAGTCAGCTTGGACGTTCAGTTGTGAGACATGACAAAATAAACGGTGCCAGCGATAGATTTCGAGTATGAAAGAACAAAATAAACGCAATCAAAGGCGCCGACCACGCGCGTTGGAAATAAATAGAACACGTTGCGACGTGAAATCTCACCTGCATCTTCCACTCACCAAATGCACACACGCATGCTATTTCCGTATATTGAATACGTTGGCAACGGAAGGGATAAGTTTAAATCATCTTTGTATTAACACAACTTGAAGGCAACAGTCTCACACTGAATATATGTTTATAAATTATCAAACTAAACATTCAATGAAGCGGACTGCAGCGGTTAAGGACGAAAAGACAAGGCTAAGACGAAAAACATGTGACAGTACGATTATGCTCGTCTACTACATGCCCCGGGACTACACGTTCACGTATCCAACATCCCAATACAACATTTTTTTAGTATCAGCAATAATTTCTAGTACTGCCTAGAAAATTGCGTATTATTAGTTTACTTCAGACATAACCCTGTACAGGATTTTTTAACAATTTTTGCGAAAGAATATTCAAATAAGTTGGGATGAACATGAATTGAATGTAAATCCTTTAAAAATCAGCTAAACAGTTCACCACCTAGATTATGGTGAATTGGCGAGTTATCAACGAAGACGACGGGACGTCTCCGATCATTAGCTGGCTGGTTTGAATTTATCCACTTTTACAGTGATGAATTTTGCGTTCGAGTTGAGTTACTTGTAATTACAAGCTTGATTTACATTTTTCTTGTGGTGTTTTTTGTCAATGTATTAAATATAAGTGCGTTGGGAAATAGCATAATTATATTACTTCAGTGAAAGAGGCTGGTGAGACTGTGTCACAACGCGTTCTATTTATTACCAACGCGCGTGGTCGGCGCCTCTGATTGCGTTTATTTTGTATTTTTATTTTCAAAATATATCACTGGCTGCGTTTTTTTGTAACGTCTCGCAACTGAACGTCCAAGCTGACTTTGTTTTGGCTGTAAAGTGTTTAAAGTAACCAAGTGACTTATGCATAACTTTGTTAATCGACAGGGTCTTGCAGTTCGAACATATTCGAATATGCAAATGAGTCATATGCAAAGCTGCTTTGTGCAGTGATCATAAGTAACGCGCATCGAACTGTGCGGAGTTCGACCACTGTTCTGAGTATGTTGCCATTTCTAACTCTTTCAATGTTTGAACGCGCGCGGGCGCACTTCGAGTCGGTTGTTTTTAAGTGATCACTGAGGAATGACATCATCAATAATCTTAGTTAGAAAAAGTTCCAGAAATTCTTCCAAGAGAAACGTAAAGCTTATTGAACTTGTAGAACGTTCTGAACTAAATGTATGTCCCATGGAACCTGACAATCGTGAATTATCGAATAACCGTCATCGTAGTGTGCAAAACTGTATGTACAGTTGTAATTATTCTTTTCACAAAATACCAGGGACTAAAACAAATACTAGAATTAATAATTACGTGTGCACGTCATATTTTTATTTGTTACAATCTATATGTACCGACTGGTCTCTGAATAGTTTTTACTGTATCAAAACATACTGCGTTTTCTAAATTTGCAGATTCCATGGTTGCAGCATGATGATAATAAGTCACATACGTTATGTTATTCAACTCCACTAAAGAAACCAACCACCACTGGCACTCGGGTGCTTTATTACGCCCTCTAACGTTGTGATGGTAAAAAATCATATGTACGGAGTCAACGAGAAGCTACCTACAAGATCGTGATTGGCTATCCAACCCAAACACCTAACAATCTGACTAATCAGAGAGCAGCTTGTTTGTAGACAGGATTTATTTTCATTTTAAATTATGCTTTGTATATATGATCATATTAAAATCAGATGTTTCAAGTAAACATGTGATACTGTAAAGTGACTAATTTTCACTGGGTTGAAATGTCGCTGATTTACTATTTCAGGAATATTCAGTGGGTTTTATCATTAAGATAATGTGTTCTATGCTAAAGTTTACATATTTATTTATATACATATTCACTTGCGCATGCAACTACATCATTATGGAGTGAAATGCATTTTGAAAGATGAAGACAGGTGCAGAAACAGTGAATGAAAGAATCTTGTAAAATAACAATGTCAAAAAGCTGCCTTATAGCACTTTAGAATTGATGAAGGCAGAACGGGAAAACAAAGGTATTTTGGGGTAGTGAATTCTGTTTTGGCAAAATATATCTGCGTAGCAAAAATATATTTGATCCATCATATTGAATTTCGAAATTTTGAAAACAAACCAAGAGAATCGTTTTGCCAGCACATAACAACAGCAATCTTCTGACAATTTGTACCGCTAGTGTGTCGTATTTACTGGCATGTCATTAGTAAAACACGTCGCATGCTTCGCTGGGGTACATTCATCTGTGCACAGTACTGCTCCGAACATGAAACTGACGTCTACAGAAACACCAAATGTTATCTCTATCTATTTAACATCTGAAACCGGAATGAAGTTACATGAATCGGAGATCGAGTACATTGAAAATTGCTTCGAAATTTTAAAATTAAAAAAACAAAAAAACACGAAAGGCACACAATTGGCAAAATAATTTGCAAATTTGGTTATTGATACGCACTGATTGCAACAAGAAACTAATGAGGTTTGTGCATTATACCACTTATGTATGTGTTATTGAAACCTGTTAGGCAATACATATACACGCACAATATACAGACTCGCAGGTAGGTTGATTGGCGATTCACTTCGATAAAAAATAAATAAACACCATCTTTTGGTGGTGTTGCCATGAAAGAACATGAACGTGAGCATAGCATTGGTTTATAATTAAAACCGGAGCCCCTTATACGAAGTGCGCAAAGAGCATTCAGTCTCACTTCACTTCACTTCACTTCAGTAGAATATGCATCAAAGTCAAAACGGAAATAAAGAAGCTACTCTGAACTATAGAGGGCCTCAATTGCAATTGTAATAGCAATACCAACACATGTTGCATACCGTGTACCTGGATGAAAAGATGTGGTGTTTTGCATTACTACATTCCGTGGAACGAATCGATTGACGTAAATAAGCAACACTAAATATTCGACTAGAGTTCGAAATGATGTACCTAAAACATACTTTACAATTCTCATTATTCTTATGAGGCAGCACATGAGGCCAAGTAAGTTTCTTCAGATAGTTGCTCACGAATTGCCTCATGTGTATACAAAACCGTCATGTTGGTTGTTTCAAATATTACATTAATGACGTTAAAATACGTTACTATAAGAGTTATGTGGTAAACAAGCAAAACGTTGTGGACAACACAATACTACGAAAAGGGAAACTACTGTAATATATTTGACGACGAATTTCACAATTATTAAATTTATATAGATTAGAATAGTATTACCACAATTACCGATGGTGACGTAACTGTTGTTTCTGTCATGAGTTTAAATCGTATATATCTGAAGCCGTTTTTTATCGGCCCTTCCCACTGAAAAATCATAACTGATGGGTGATGTGCTCTTCAGGGCCTGGTCGATGGCCAATTAGCTTGCTCGTGTTAACACTAGCTCATTGAAACACAATTTCACGAGATTATTCTGGTCTAGATAAAAATGACAGAATATATAAAAAGCGATCATGATAGGGGCACACACATAGTGAAGAGATTCGAAAGAACTCACGAATTATGCATGAGGCGGTTCAGCCTACACTAGGATTAAAGTTGATCCCATACATTTGCATATCGGCTATACCCATTTGCTATTCACGTATGTTACGGACCTCCATACAAACTGAGGAACGACCAAAATTATCTTCAATTCTTTTATTTTTCAGCTAAGTAACACGTGATCTATACAATTTAGTTCTATTGTTACAACACAGTAGTACCGAATGACACATAAATGGACATAAGCTCTAACAATGAATAAATAATATTCAACTCAGCTGTCTTGTTGGATTATTAAAATTCCAAATTCAATCTTCTTTTCCTCAAACAATTTCATTTTTGATAATTCTTCTAATAAATGAGAACAACTGACAGAAATATAATTTGTTGATTTTTAGAATTAAATACAAGAGATAGATAGATTAAATACATCAATAAAACATGACTGAGTGGACTTGACCACGTACCATTTTTTTTACTGTGTTATCCCTATCTCGTTGTAGCTAATGTTGACTTCTTGATTCACAGTAAATGCGTCTCTTCTAATTTATAATTACTTTATAAAACGTTCAAAAAGACCAACACGTCCTATAAAACGAAAATGTATTACAAGGGGCGTTCAATAAGTAATGCCCCTGACCCACTTCTAGTTGTCTGATTTACATCTCTATGGCTTATGTTTCAAAAAGCTCTGAACTAATTGTGGTTTCTGATTTACATGTGTTTGAACTGAGTCAGGAGTGAAATGTAGCCATTTGAATGTCGCGCAGTGATCCAACAGTGATCGAAACCAAAGCCCAGTCAATGCAGTGGAAGCACTTGGACGCACCACCTCCAAAGATGGCAAGGGTGCTGCCCTCCACTGGCAAGGTCATTCTCACAGTCTTCTGGGAGCAGGACGGAGTAGTGATGACAGATTTCTACCAAATGGTACCACACTTACAGGAGCCTACTACGCTTCACTTTTTATGAAATTAAGAGAAGCTATCAAAATCAAGAGGCGGGGCAAGATCAGCAAAGGTTTCCCTCTTCTGCAGGACAACGCTCCGGTCCACAACTCGCATGTCGCCAGATCAGAAGCACGGGCGTGTGGCTATGAAATCCTCTCCATCCTGCTTACTCTAATGGCAGCCGTTTTTAGTCGGCTTTATTAGTATGTTTTGTTAAATAAATGGTTTGCCGGACCGACTGCACATACGTGGCCGAACCTGGCATGAATCTTACCTTATGTAAGTGTGTGTTGTACATTGTCGGATGTGACGAGTCTAGTAAAGACTATACACAACATAGTTATGAATCTCATGGCGCCCTCTACCTCTCATATGTATTCGTGCTATAATTTGCGATTTCATTTTAATAGGCCAAATATAAAAAGTCACACACTGTGTTATCAAGTCTAGTTCTATGATTTCCTTCTATAATCTTATACATATGACATTA
This sequence comes from Saccoglossus kowalevskii, assembly GCF_978046115.1. Taxonomy (NCBI): domain Eukaryota; kingdom Metazoa; phylum Hemichordata; class Enteropneusta; family Harrimaniidae; genus Saccoglossus; species Saccoglossus kowalevskii. The sequence continues at coordinate 20,603,746 of NC_140651.1, forward strand.
ATTTACCTGAATAGAAGCAATAGAAGAATTCTGTTTATCAAGTTTCTGTTACGGTTGGAAGTTTTTTTATAGGATTTGAGTCATATCGCTGAGACGACATATCATCACGATGGATTGTCACTATATTAAAGGTTAACCGCTATATTCCTTGGTTTCACGTCATAACGTAGAAAGTATGTATTACCCGGCAATAGCACTGTTGGTTCACCGCCATCCTCGCCAGCCAAGGACACTTTATTCAGCCAAAGCCCCGATATTAACCCTTGGCAGATTCCCCCCACCATCTGCTGTATGTCGCGCGCCCTCATATTCATCACCAAATCAGAACTCCCGATAGAAACGACATATTACTTGGTAACATTAAAATGGTGAAATATAGAAATAACCGTGTTGCTAGCGCGTGGAATAATTTTAGTTCGAAAGAGTTCGCTATAACTTGCAGTAATGCAGCAATGCACAAAAATAGAAAGTTTATTATTTTATAATAGCAAAACGGCGTGTTTTAATGAAAAAAGTGAATGTACCCGAAGATTTACAGTATATATGTTTGATAGCAATTAGCAAGTTTTTGCAAACACAAATTAAATTTAAGTCTTTTAGAAAGGAAAGACATTTATCCCCTAGTCTGACATTCCCTTTATATCATGCAAGCCAATTCATGAATTAGCGAGAACCAGATACACCAGTTTGAGATACAAAGAAACATTTGATTTAGCTTTTTGTTGCAGTAGCAGGTAGTCAGAAAATTTCCTCAGAGCTGGAAAAATTTTACCGCTATTTATTATTAATCTCACTAAATCCGTATTCATGTCAAGTTGGTATTTCTATTTTAGTCGAGGCCCTTTATAGTTGAAAGTAGTCCGTTTATTTCCGTTTTGTTTTTCATGCGGATTATGCCGAAGTGAAGTGAGTTCTGAAGACTGAATGCACTTTGCACACTTCGTATAAGGGGCTCCGATTTTATAATTATAAACGACGTTGGCTTCACGTTCATGTCCATTTTTAAGGAAGCGGATAGCCAATCAGCCTATTGGCGTGTCTGTGTATTGTGCGTGAATTTTTATTAAGTTTAAGCCCTTTCTCAAGAAATACAGGGTAGGCAAACATAGCTTGTCAACTTTATTTAATATTTAGGCTTCATTCCCCAGCAAATGTTGGTATATAACTGTTTTGTAGAAACCTAACCAAGCAAGTTGTCGGTATAGTGTATATTCAAGTTGTTTCATTGATGGGCCAGAGTATCACAAAAGAGGTAATTGTCTATGAATCAGAGCTCCCATCTTGCGCGTATAGCAAGCGCACTCTATTGTCAAGCAATCATCATTTATTAAACCGTTAAAAATGAATCGACAATACAGTTGGGTATCCGATTATTACGTTAACAATATACAGCGTATTCTTCTGCCACGTCATGTACATGGAATACGTCCATTGTAAATTACATTTATTTTGACGTTTTCCAGAAATGGTGTCGGCGTTATGAATATTCGTACACAATGTACAAGTTTCATCATAACCGTTTACAAATTAAAATGTGTATTTGGTATAATTATAAGTTTAGCGCTAACAGTTTTGAATGTGTTAAAATTTTTAAACGTGATTAAAAGAAGCCCGTATGCTTTGATCTGTTTCTGAAAGGAATTGAGGAATAGAGACATAAATAAAATAAGTCCAGAATATTATATAGCGCCGTCGTACAGCTTGTTTTTAAATCAAGCGTTAAGTACCATTACTCAAACATCATAATGCCCGCCATCAACGACAAACTCCGCCGATACTTGAAGTTTTATGTACCCCAAGCGTACCAAGACGTGTTTAACTCTATTCCATCAAGCTTCTCGTATGTCTTTGTAAGATCAATTTTGTGACATTTCAAGTGTAAAATATAGTTTGGCTATAATAGAGCGATATTCGTTTTATTTTACGTTTTGAAAAAAAGCGTGTAAGGGTCTGCACTTGAACTTGTCTTGCGTCGGTTATTCTAGACAAGGGTTACTATAGGCAGCTTGACGAATCGTCCCTTGTCGCTTCCGGTTCTTGTAAATAAAAGATGTAACGAATCTGGTTTTGGAAGTTACGGTCCTAAACAGTTTGGTCGTTCTGGTCCTGCTATAAATTATATTCGAAGTTCATATCTAGCGTTAATGTAATAAATGCATAACGAATGTGTGATTTTATTATTCACAATATACTTTCTGTCTTTTGCGTGATTTTTTTATGATTTAACCCTATGTTTGACAACATACTCTCTATCACGTGATAACCCATCTATCACGTGATACGTACATTGGGTTTGACACAATGCAGCCATCGTCCGAATCGCACGGTCCCATGTCTTCGACCTATAAGCCTCTACACGATACCATGCGGGATCGCATAGACTAATTGCGTATCTTAAGCAGTGAGATCTGATTGGGCGCGCCTCGAAACAAGGCGCCTAATCCGCTTTGACGTACCAAATTATAAAACAAAATTCCTCTTCCTGTTTTTGTCGCTATGAAGACATTCTTCCAACACAAAACTGCATCGATTGCCTGTACCTGATGAGGCTTGAGGGCCCCAACATCGAAAACTTTCACAATGTTATCATCACAAATATCAGGATTCAAGGGCGCCGCCATTTTGTTTAAAATTAAACGCCGAAGAGGGATTTGTAACACGCAAACTCATCGGACAATGATTATCCGCAACTGATGACTGGGGGCGCTGTTGAGTACGCATATGTGATTGTCGTTCTGCCATGTCTGTTTGGAGGCTTGGCCGAATAAACTTAGACCTGGATAGCGAAGATGCAATGTAGCAGGTATTTGTTCTCTCACTTACCACTGCCTTTGAACTAAGCACGGTAGCTGAATGTTGATTGACACCTATGCACATGGACGTGTGCGACCAGATTACACAGAATACACTTCTAATACATTTCAGTTTCAGTTGGGGTTCAAATTGTACATTTGTGGTTTGTTGTTTCACGGAGCAAAAAAATAGAGCTTCATTGTTGTTAAAATTTGTTTTCATGGGGAGTTACGTAATGCATTAATAACATTAATCAGCAGGGGAAATGTAGCAGTTAATGTAGGGAGACAGTATAGGGAGATCGGTGTATCAGAAAATAAATAACATAGTGACACATTTTAATTTCTCTCTCAGGGCCTGCATATTAGTGGTTTGTCGGAATGTAGGGTTTACAGTGGTTGCATAGTTTTACTGGTGTGTGATTGAATCAACAATTAATATACTTCATGGTGCGTATTTTCATCCGGTCTTTAGAAAATAATCGTGGTAATTAAGCAATTGGTTTCACTGCACTCGCTATCATTTCAATATTCGTAAATGATGGGACACCTTGCCGTTGGAGTTAAGCGACTGCTTCGCTATACTCATCATTACTATTCATAATATGTGCATTTAAGATTACAAACGCCACATTGTCTTGTTTTGTTCACATCGGTGGTTGGCACGTACGTACCTTTAACCTATAAATATTCTGTCAACTGCTGCCATAATCCTCACACACTTATTTTTGTCATATCTGATAGTATGTTGGTATGCAATCGTTGTGAACAGAGCATGTATTGTTCTCTATGTATGTGTTGCGTCTGAACTATGAACATTAATAGTATAAACATATATCGCAGTTTGCATGGTCATATTCCCAGCCATCAGTTGGGTTGCTTAACAACAGAATAGACTCTGGGACAGGGCTGCCATTATGATTAGGAGTTCTGTTCGTTATTACGCGAGTAAAAGTTCCCCGTACTTTAAACCTGTCGTCTGCTAGTTTATTGGGCCAGACACCACAGTGTTTTTTTTTTAATGTTTTTGTGCCAGGAAACAGTTTTGGACATTGAGTGTCACTGTTGTCTCTCATGACTTTGTTTTGTATGGGCAAATTGCAAGTGCTAACACATAGTGCATTTTGCCACAGAAGTCATATTCATGCTTGGGACTACATGACAGGGCTGTGTGGTCATCACTTTATCAAATGGCAATTTTAATGCTCTATCCTGGCGTCTACCAGGCTCGGTCGAACACAGTCACCTGCGGACCATAATCAAAGTTCCCCTAAAGTCGCATTTGTTAGTGAATGAATCTCGGGCAGTGGAATTGGCACTTCCCATTGAGTATGTGGCACACTCACCCAGGAAAGGGTGGATCCTTTGATGTTCAGTCTCAATTAGGATTTGAACTTGGTCTATCGATCATGAGTCTGATGAAACAACCACTAGGCTACTACTACTACCAGGGGATTCTTGGATACAGGAATGGGGGGGCGATAAGTTGGCCGAAGGCCAAGATCGCGAGCGCCGATGGCGCGAAGCCCTGTTGGTTGTTTAAAATAGGGGGGCCGCGGCCCCATCGGCCCCCTTTAAATCCGCCAATGACTACTGTTTGCTTTGTCTGTGTGTATCAGCAATACAGGTGCTCCCAACGTATTTCCCGATTCACCTTCATTACCCATCCGATTGATTCGAATTTACATTCTGTGACAAGTCTTTGATTCGTTATTTGGTAAAGAACCCGAAAAAGTGTGAAGCTCTAGAAAGAGCGTATGATATTTGTGAAACCATATATATTTCATAATTTCTAGAACAATTCTTCGTATTTTGGATTCATTTATTATTATAAAACAAACAAGTACCAATAGAAACCAGACAAAATAAAATAAGATGTCATAAGACATCAGAGTACGATACATTCCGTAGATTTTATTGCTAACAATATACAAACAATGATTACCATGTTGAATTAAGTAAACGTATCTTCTGAGTACAGATACATCTGGAACAATATAAAAGAATACGCCTGATACAAGGGCTTCAGACTATCTTGGGCGATATCAGATCCGAAATCATAGAGGCATTACATTGCCCAATGCCATACCTCTTATTCATAAGTACCGTCATATCCCTAGACAAATTGTCATCAATACAGAGCGTAATTCTTGTTTAACGTATCTCGTTAAGCTAACATGGTATTGCTATTTTACATTTGTGCAACAAAGAACATAGTCAAGTAATAAAACATAGGTTAAGTATTAAACTGCTTACGTAATTACAAAAAGCTAAATATTGCAAAACAGCTATTGTACGTACAACACATCTTAATATTCTTTTCAGACCTGCGCAGTGCAGTCTCGTCATGGAGATGCTTGGACGTAAAAAGTTCACTACTGATAGGATAATCAATGCAATTCCTTTAATCTATAAAATAATGTTGTATTTCGGTTATTTCCTTGATATTGTTATAGATGAGTAATAGGTTGGCGGTGGAATGTGCACGCACGCTGATATTCATCTTGTTATTTGGGCAATTAGAGAGAGAAACAAATCAGCTCGGCGGTGTTTTCATTTATGTGACTAGATTCTTTATTCCTCGCTATGGTCTTCGGTTCATCTCGGTCATCTTTCCACAAATTACTTTCAGGTTGGAACCAAGTCAGAGTTGCTGGAAATAAAACAGAAAGAAGTATTAAATTGAAATAATCACTATCAGGCACAACACACTTTGGAAAAGTACTTCGAGTTTAGCAATTAACTTTCGAATTCGAAAAGTATTGAATATGAATAGGAATAAAAAGTTATACACTAGCATGGCAACTATAGGGAGTAATCGAACGTTCCATGTATTATGACAAATAATATAAAGTGTTGCATGATATTTCCACATCTCACTTACCTTATGGAATCATGGTCAATATTGGTAAAATGATGAGAGGTACTGCCACGTGGTGACTAGCTGCATAATCTGAATCACATGTAAAGAAATGAATTAGTGTTTCTCTCCCAATGACAGCGTACATGGGTTCACCGGCGTCATATTTGGTTATTTATGACCTGGTAAGTGTTCTGATGTTGATAATATGGCTATATGCTGAGGCCGTGTTTAGGATGACCAGAGAGTTAATGGGTGAATGGATATAACTACAAAGGCCAAGATGGGTTAACGGTGTGATAAATATATGCACGCGGGTGCTGCTACATTAGTTTATGCGATGATAATGTTTCCTGATGGCATGTATTAACCTAAAAATCGACGTTAGCACGTTTCTGTATAGTTGTAAGTTGCCACGCTTCTGTACAATTCAACAACCATTATTTCCTGGGCGAGGGATATTCACGCCTGTTATATTATAACATTTTAACGCTGCAAAAGGTGCATAAGTAAAATATATTTCTTCAGGGAAACTGCAATATGTTGATGGCGTAATGATTTTGTTTCACTACCTCCAAATAAACGTATAAAACATCATTCCTTAAAATTGTTCGCGATCTCTAAAATATTCACATACTTCCCGTTTCATTCTCACTTGCAGCTGTCGTCTGTATACCACCCGTTACACCTGGTGCGTTGGTCGGTGAATTGGTTGGTGTATTGCTAGTACTACTGGTATCTGCACCTGGAAGAAGAAACACACACTTCTTAGCAATAAGTTTGAGATCACGCAATAGGATGTGTGTATATCCTGGCGTGAACGCGTCCCATTATTTTGACAGATGACGATCGGCCTTGAGAGCAGCCACTCACAGCACACAAGAAACAAGGCAATCAATTCTTATTTTAATGTGATTAAAATTTAAATCGGTAAATTATTTCTTGGCAATATTGAGAATTCGTGTAATGAGCTTCCCCGTAAAAAGGAGCAACCAAACTTAACATCACTCACCAGTAGAGTCGATCAGACAGTACACCATGAACGACATCAACAAGCAAACCAAGGTTACTTTACTGAGAAAACACAACATTATTAGATAATAATTAGAATTTTGTGTCGTTGATGAAAGTCTAGAGTAGTAGCATTCTAATGCGTGTTTTGTGGTTCGTTCAAAATATCTGTCATATACGAATGGGAAGAAAATTATTAAAACTGAAAAAAATCGCGAATAATGCTTGCAGAAGCTGATCACGGAATACCAGTATTATAGTATGGCAGTATGTGTAGGAAACATACGTAGATTGCTTAAAAATACTTGTACATGAAATAATCTATCTCCTAAACAAATACGTGCACTGCGTGAAGAAGCATTGCCATGATAGTAATGCTATGGCAACAATATCTAAACAATTTGAAACAATATTTATCAACTATGGCAACAAACAGGATTACTCATTTTAGATTGACGTCACGATAAAGAAGAACCAATTAAGATTCATTTAAAGACACATCTCACGTATTACAACCAATGAGGTGCAACTATCCGGTGCACTCGGCACTGTATAAAACCCCCCTTGTTTTGCAATCACAGTCATTTCTGAGGCAAGTCTGAAGTAGGTCTGAAGCAGAATCTAGTAGAAGAAAACACGATGAGGTGAGTTCAGTGCCATACAAACGCACACACAATTTTTACTTACAATTTTCCTGGAAGTGAAACTCGTCAACAATTTCATGTTTCATTCAAGTGATACGCGATTTTTTTCAGTTTTAATAATTTTCTTCCCATTCGTATATGACAGATATTTTGAACGAACCACAAAACACGCATTAGAATGCTGCTACACTAGACTTTCATCAACGACACAAAATTCTAATTATTATCTAATAATGTTGTGTTTTCTCAGTAAAGTAACCTTGGTTTGTTTGTTGATGTCGTTCATGGTGTACTGTCTGATCGACTCTACTGGTGAGTGATGTTAAGTTTGGTTGCTCCTTTTTACGGAGAGGCACAGTACACGAATTCTCAATATTGCCAAGAAATAATTTACCGATTTAAAATGAGCAATCTGATGAATTCCTGTTTCCGTACAATGACGAATAAATTCATAATCATTTTGGAGGAGATTTTAATCACATTAAAATAAGAATTGATTGCCTTGTTTATTGTGTGCTGTGAGTGGCTGCTCTCAAGGCCGATCGTCATCTGTCGAAATAATGGGACGCGTTCCACACCAGGATATACACACATCCTAGTGCGTGATCTCAAACTTATTGTTAAGAAGTGTGTGTTTCTTCTTCCAGGTGCAGATGACAATAGTACCACCGATACACCAACCAATGCACCAACCAACGAACCAGGTGTAACGGGTGGTATACAGACGACAGCTGCAAGTGGGAATGAAACGGGAAGTATGTGAATATTTTAGAGATCGCAAACAATTTTAAGGAATGATGTTTTATACGTTTATTTGGAGGTAGTGAAACAAAATCATTACGCCATCAACATATTGCAGTTTCCCTGAAGAAATATGTTTTACTTATGCACCCTTTGCAACGTTAAAATGTTATAATATAACAGGCGTGAATATCCCTCGCCCAGGAAATAATGGTTGTTGAATTGTACAGAAGCGTGGCAACTTACAACTGTACAGAAACGTGCTAACGTCGATTTTGAGGTTAATACATGCCATCAGGAAACATTATCATCGCATAAACTAATGTAGCAGCACCCGCGTGCACATATTTATCGCACCGTTAACCCATCTTGGCCTTTGTAGTTATATCCATTCACCCATTAACTCTCTGGTCATCCTAAACACGACCTCAGCCTATAGCCATATTATCAACATCAGAACACTTACCAGGTCATAAATAACCAAATATGACGACGGTGAACCCATGTACGCTGTCATTGGGAGAGAAACACTAATTCATTTCTTTACATGTGATTCAGATTATGCAGCTAGTCACCACGTGGCAGTACCTCTCATCCTTTTACCAATATTGACTATGATTCCATAAGGTAAGTGAGATGTGGAAATATCATTCAACACCTTATATTATTTGTCATAATACATGGAACGTTCGATTACTCCCTATGGTTGCCATGCTAGTGTATAACTTTTTATTCCTATTCATATTCAATACTTTTCGAATTCGAAAGTTAATTGCTAAACTCGAAGTACTTTTCCAAAGTGTATTGTGCCTGATAGTGATTATTTCAATTTAGTACTTCTTTCTGTTCTATTTCCAGCAACTCTGACTTGGTTCCAACCTTAAAGTAATTTGTGGAAAGATGACCGAGATGAACCGAAGACCATAGCGAGGAATAAAGAATCTAGTCACATAAATGAAAACACCGCCGAGCTGATTTTTTTCTCTCTCTAATTGCCCAAATAACAAGATGAATATCAGCGTGCGTGCAAATTCCACCGCCAACCTATTACTCATCTATAGCAATATCAAGGAAATAACCGAAATACAATATTATTTTATAGATTAAAGGAATTGCATTGATTATCCTATCAGTAGTGAACTTTTTACGTCCAAGCATCTCCATGACGAGACTGCACTGCGCAGGTCTGAAAAGAATATTAAGATGTGTTGTACGTACAATAGCTGTTTTTCAATATTTAGCTTTTTGTAATTACGTAAGCAGTTTAATACTTAACCTATGTTTTATTACTTGACTATGTTCTTTGTTGCACAAATGTAAAATAGCAATACCATGTTAGCTTAACGAGATACGTTAAACAAGAATTACGCTCTGTATTGATGACAATTTGTCTAGGGATATGACGGTACTTATGAATAAGAGGTATGGCATTGGGCAATGTAATGCCTCTATGATTTCGGATCTGATATCGCCCTAGACAGTCTGAAGCCCTTGTATCAGGCGTATTCTTTTATATTGTTCCAGATGTATCTGTACTCAGAAGATACGTTTACTTAATTCAACATGGTAATCATTGTTTGTATATTGTTAGCAATAAAATCTACGGAATGTATCGTACTCTGATGTCTTATGACATCTTATTTTATTTTGTCTGGTTTCTATTGGTACTTGTTTGTTTTATAATAATAAATGAATCCAAAATACGAAGAATTGTTCTAGAAATTATGAAATATATATGGTTTCACAAATATCATACGCTCTTTCTAGACCTTCACGCTTTTTCGGGTTCTTTACCAAATAACGAATCAAAGACTTGTCACAGAATGTAAATATGAATCAATCGGATGGGTAATGAAGGTGAATCGGGAAATACGTTGGGAGCACCTGTATTGCTGATACACACAAACAAAGCAAACAGTAGTCATTGGCGGATTTAAAGGGGGCCGATGGGGCCGCGGCCCCCCTATTTTAAACAACCAACAGGGCTTCGCGCCATCGGCGCTTGCGAACTTGGCCTTCGGCCAACTTATCGCCCCCCCCCCCCCATTCCAGAATCCTAGATCCGCCCCTGGTAGTAGTAGTAGCCTAGTGGCTGTTTCATCGGACTCATGATCGATAGACCAAGTTCAAATCCTAATTTAGACTGAACATCAAAGGATCCACCCATTTTCTTGGGTGAGTGTGCCACAGACTCAATGGGAAGTGCCAATTTCACTGCCCGAGATTCATTCACTAACAAATGCGACTTTAGGGGAACTTTGATTATGGTCCGCAGGTGACTGTGTTCGACCGAGCCTGGTTGACGCCAGGATAGAGCATTAGAATTGCCATTTGATAGAGTGTTGACCACACAGCCCTGTCATGTAGTCCCAAGCATGAATATGACTTCTGTAGCAAAATGCACTATGTGTCAGCACTTGCAATTTGCACCTACAAAACAAAGTCATGAGAGACAACAGTGACACTCTATGTCCGAAACTGTTGCCTGGCACAAAAACATTAAAAAAAACACTGTGGTGTCTGGCCCAATAAACTAGCAGACGACAGGTTTAAAGTATGGGGAACTTTTACTCGCGTAATAACAAACAGAACTCCTAATCATAATGGCAGCCCTGTCCCAGAGTCTATTCTGTTGTTAAGCAACCCAACTGATGGCTGGGAATATGGCCATGCAAACAATACATGTTCTGTTCACGACGATTGCATACCAACATACTATCAGATACGACAAAAATAAGTGTGTGATGATTATGGCAGCAGTTGACAGAATATCTATAGGTCAAAGGTACGTACGTGCCAACCACCGATGTAAACAAAACTAGACAATGTGGCGTTTGTAATCTTAAATGCACATATTATGAATAGTAATGATGAGTATAGCGAAGCAGTCGCTTAACTCCAGCGGCAAGGTGTCCCATCATTTACGAATACTGAAATGATAGCGAGTGCAGTGAAACCAATTGCTTAATTACCACGATTATTTTCTAACGACCGGAAGAAAATACGCACCATGAAGTATATTAATTGTTGATTCAATCACACACCAGTAAAACTATGTAACCACTGTAAAACCTACATTCCGACAAACCACTAATATGCAGGCCCTGAGAGAGAAATAAAAATGTATCACTGTATTATTTATTTTCTGATACACCGATCTCCCTACACTGTCTCCCTACATTAACTGCTACATTTCCCCTGCTGATTAATGTTATTAATGCATTACGCAACTCCCCGTGAAAACAAATTTTAACAACAATGAAGCTCTATTGTTTTGCTCCGTGAAACAACAAACCACAAATGTACAATTTGAACCCCAACTAAAACTGAAATGTATTAGAAGTGTATTCTGTGTTATCTGGTCGCACACGTCCATGTGCATAGGTGTCAATCAACATTCAGCTACCGTGCTTAGTTCAAAGGCAGTGGTAAGTGAGAGAACAAATGCCTGCTACATTGCATCTTCGCTAGCCAGGTCTAAGTTTATTCGGCCAAGCCTCCAAACAGACATGGCAGAACGACAATCACATATGCGTACTCAACAGCGCCCCCAGTCATCAGTTGCGGCTAATCATTGTCCGATGAGTTTGCGTGTTACAAATCCCTCTTCGGCGTTTAATTTTAAACAAAATGGCGGCGCCCTTGAATCCTGATATTTGTGATGATAACATTGTGAAAGTTTTCGATGTTGGGGCCCTCAAGCCTCATCAGGTACAGGCAATCGACGCAGTTTTGTGTTGGAAGAATGTCTTCATAGCGACAAAAACAGGAAGAGGAATTTTGTTTTATAATTTGGTACGTCAAAGCTGATTAGGCGCCTTGTTTCGAGGCGCGCCCAATTAGATCTCACTGCTTAAGATACGCAATTAGTCTATGCGATCCCTCATGGTATCGTGTAGAGGCTTATAGGTCGAAGACATGGGACCGTGCGATTCGGACGATGGCTGCATTGTGTCAAACCCAATGTACGTATCACGTGATTGAGGGGTTATCACGTGATAGAGAGTATGTTGTCAAACATAGGGTTAAATCATGAAAAAAATCACGCAAAAGACAGAAAGTATATTGTGAATAATAAAATCACACATTCGTTATGCATTTATTACATTAACGCTAGATATGAACTTCGAATATAATTTATAGCAGGACCAGAACGACCAAACTGTTTAGGACCGTAACTTCCAAAACCAGATTCGTAACATCTTTTATTTACAAGAACCGGAAGCGACAAGGGATGATTCGTCAAGCTGCCTATAGTAACCCTTGTCTCGAATAACCGTCGCAAGACAAGTTCAAGTGCAGACCCTTACACGCTTTTTTTCAAAACGTAAAATAAAACGAATGTCGCTCTATTATAGCCAAACTATATTTTACACTTGAAATGTCACAAAATTGATCTTACAAAGACATACGAGAAGCTTGATGGAATAGAGTTAAACACGTCTTGGTACGCTTGGGGTACATAAAACTTCAAGTATCGGCGGAGTTTGTCGTTGATGGCGGGCTTATGATGTTTGAGTAAAGGTACTTAACGCTTGATTTAAAAACAAGCTGTACGACGGCGCTATATAATATTCAGGACTTATTTTATTTATGTCTCTATTCCTCAATTCCTTTCAGAAACAGATCAAAGCATACGGGCTTCTTTTAATCACGTTTAATAATTTTAACACATTCAAAACTGTTAGCGCTAAACTTATAATAATTATACCTAATACACATTTTAAATTGTAAACGGTTATGATGAAACTTGTACATTGTGTACGAATATTCATAACGCCGACACCATTTCCGGAAAACGTCAAAATAAATGTAATTTACAATGGACGTACTCCATGTACATGACGTGGCAGAGGAATACACTGTATATTGTTAACGTAATAATCGGATACCCAACTGTATTGTCGATTCTTTTTTAACGGTTTAATAAATGATGATTGCTTGACAATAGAGTGCGCTTGCTATACGCGCAAGATGGGAGCTCTGATTCACGTACAATTACCTCTTTTGTGATAGATACTCTGGCCCATCAATGAAACAACTTGAATATACACTATACCGACAACTTGCTTGGTTAGGTTTCTACAAAACAGTTATATACCAACATTTGCTGGGGAATGAAGCCTAAATATTAAATAAAGTTGACAAGCTATGTTTGCCTACCCTGTATTTCTTGAGAAAGGGCTTAAACTTAATAAATATTCACGCACAATACACAGACACGCCAATAGGCTGATTGGCTATCCGCTTCCTTAAAAATGGACATGAATGTGAAGCCAACGTCGTTTATAATTATAAAATCGGAGCCCCTTATACGAAGTGTGCAAAGAGCATTCAGTCTTCAGAACTCACTTCACTTCGGCATAATCCGCATGAAAAACAAAACGGAAATAAACGGACTACTTTCAACTATAGAAGGCCTCGACTAAAATAGAAATACAAACTTGACATGAATACGGATTTCGTGAGATTAATAAAAAATAGCGGTAAAATCTTTCCAGCTCTGAGGACATTTTCTGACTACCTGCTACTGCAACAAAAAGCTAAATCAAATGTTTCTTTGTATCTCAAACTGATGTATCTGGTTCTCGCTAATTCTTGAATTGGCTTGCATGATATAGGGGAAAGTCAGACTAGGGGATAAGTGTCTGTCGTTTATAAAAGTCTTAATTTTAAATCGTGTTTGCAAAAACTTGCTAATTGCTATCAAACTTATACACTGTAAATCTTTGGGCACTTTCACTTTTTTCATTAAAACACACCGTTTTGAGTGAAGAACACACATTGAAAAGAAAAACATGTGTGATTATATTATAAAATAATAAACTTTCTCTTTTCGTGCATTGCTCCATTACTGCATTACATAATTGCAGCAACACGGTTATTTCTATATTCCACCATTTTCAATTTTACCAAGCAATGTGTCGTTTCTATCGGGAGTTCTGATTTGGTGATGAATATGAGGGCGCGCGACATGCAGCAGATCGTGGGGGGAATCTGCCAAGGGTTAATGTCGGGGCTTTGGCTGAATAAAGTGTCTTTGGCTGGCGAGGATGGCGGTGAACCAACAGTGCTATTGCCGTGGTAATACATACTGTCTACGTTATGACGTGAAACCAAGGAATATAGCGGTTATCCTTTAATATAGTGGCATTCCATCGTGATGATATGTCGTCTCAGCGATATGACTCAAATCATATTAAAAACTTCCAACCGTAACAGAAACTTGATAAATAGAATTCTTCTATTGCTTCTATTCAGGTAAATTAATGTCATATGTATAAGATTATAGAAGGAAATCATACAACTAGACTTGATAAAACAGTGTGTGATTTTTTATATTTGGCCTATTAAAATAAAATCGAAAATTATAGCACGAATACATATGAGAGGTAGAGGGCGCCATGAGACTCAAAACTATGTTGTGTATATTAACACGACACACATACACCCGTTTTCACTTTTAGTGAACGAGTACTTCTTGGAAGTAATAATTTCAAGTGCTCGAGCATTACACACGAGTAATGCCTAGTAATATCTTAACAACAATTGTTTAAACTCGTTAATCTGCAATTTTAAGTAAATTTGATTAAATACGTAGAGAATATATTTATAACGTTAATTAAAGACAATACACTAATTATGGAGAGAGAGGTTTCTAGCACATTCAGCCAAGGAGTGGATGTTGGGTATTCAATTGTATATGCAATGAACCCTGGCAAGTAGCATATTTACCTTAAAATGAGAATATGCAATCGATTCCTTGAATTACTGTTCAGGCAGAAGTTGAACTAAAAACTGCAACTTCGGGGATTATAGTTATCCATAACAACGACTAGATATTCCCTTGTTAAGAGATCATTGCAATCAATATTTTTGGTGAACTGCACAAATTATTATGTTAGTTGTATCACCATTATTATTTAGAAAGATACGCTGTATTTTGTTCACGCATGCACTTATCACAACAATGACCTTATTGTTGAACAGCTCTGACTTTGACCATATTTGCAGTTCTGTTACTTGTTCATGGTTTACAGTACTTTGGCTTTTTTATATACCGAAATTCCAAGTTTCGTGCATATACATATATTAGTAAAATATCTTCTTTTCTCATTTAATCACTTGGGATTGACGTTAACAAGAGAGTAGTTTGCGATATTTTACTGCATTGACAAGAGCTGTGAAACTAACAGACCTTTTCATATGTAGTAATATTATTCACATAAAGCGACACGTCTCTGACAGGCAGACAAACATGCACGAATAATTTGTAATTTACTCTCCCATTTGTCCAACTTTTATTCTCATTCTCAAAATCCCGACAATTGTATCACATAAAGACATTGCGTGTGTTTTCCAAATTGTTTAATATAATCTCTTACTGTATCTGATAACATATTACTTTTTGATGATTGATATTCTTGGGTTAGTATATATACTCACACAAACATATTAAGGTTGAAAGGTTTTAATAATTCTTTGCTATTGATATGAATCGCCTGACATATTAAGTTATCAAATTGTACTGAGCTGAACTGTACTGAATTGTACAAATGTCTTCCATTCTGACTAAAACACATATTTAGAGAAGAGTAAATGTAGTTAATAGCAAAAGGGATAAAAATAGTTAAAATTCATCTGTAGTTCATACATGCTATAATCATTCTATCATATCACCCTGCATATCATTTGAAAGAGGTTCAAAGAAATCTAAATGGGTTTTACGTATTGCGAGGCTTCTGGCCTCACATTTGCGAGAACTGTTTCGTGATAATGTAAAAGAAACTTGTGTCTCGGCTGCTTTTACATGTGCTTCAGTTTTGTGTATGCTGCCTGTCAAATATGTTTAACTGATTGACGCGCCGCTGCTGATGAATAATGATTCTGTTGTAGGTCGAAACTGCTTCATCCACTCACAACTTGGCCTAGTGTGTAGCAATAAAAAAACATGACCGCATACGTCGTGTAACTCATTGGCAAATACCAAGTGCGTTTTCTATCGAAGAAGCTTATTACCATATAGTGTAATTCACATGGACTGATTTCCACTTCAGGTGTCATGGTACATCTAGAAAGTAGAACGGAAATTGGAATGTTTTCAAATTATGTGACTCAGTCGTCTGACTTCACGACCGGAATTCCGGCCCAGTGGTACAAGATGCAAATTTCTAGGCAGGTGTCTTTCATTTGTCATTCATACAGGTCCTCGTTGTTCGGTGTACGTCATACATTACATTATATTTTGACGGTGACTGCAGATCTAATGCCGCAAAATCACTTTGTCGCAGCGGCAAGCATGATCAGGGGTGATTTCCAAATGACCCTCTTGAAGAAGCGATTATAGAAAAAACAAGCGAGTTCGAGTTGCATTGTTAGTCAATGCGTTACAGCACTGAACGATACCTTCCGCTGATCGCCTAACTGGTGGCATTGAACATTAACTCCTGCTACAATTTCTTTTTAAATTTCAAAATTTGCTTCTAAAACATCCTTATAAAATATTCACCCAATCCTTTCTGAGAGTAAAGTAATATTGCCAAAAGATTTTCACACGCTTTTAACAACATATAATACTAGTGATGCGATTATTTGCTTTGACATTAAAACCATTCACACCTAAATTTTTAAGAAAATAAAATGACATGCGAAATTTGCAGGGCGTTTCATAAGCAATAGTTTACAAATTCAAAAAATGAATGCAATGACGTAATTGATGACAAATGGAGTAATGTCATCTGCGAGACGTGACGTGAATGTGAAATTAGTAACCGATGATGAACTGCGTTCTCAAATTCTCTGAATGCATCATCTATTTGTAGAATTGTTATCTTTATATAGAAATTCGATCGATCGATCAAGACATGAATAATAACAGAATTGTTTTAGTGTGGAAACGTAATATCCATTAAGGTATACATAGAGAATAGTAAAACAACGGGTCGGGTATCAGTTGCCATCAGGGTACATTATAATAACTGATTGTAATGACATGTATATATAATAGGTCTAGCCCCTACAAATTATTCAAAAAAATACTTTCGTATTATAAGAATACGAAGTTTCAAAATACTTTCATACTATCTGTTAACTTTTTTCTGCTAATTTTGGCCATTAATTCAGAATCAATATAATCACATTAATTTTAAATGGCAGCCTATAAAAGTTCAGTGCGTGGATAAATTTGATAGATAACGATCATTTTAACGATCATAATGTAGTTGCAAATATCGGGGTATTTTTAGACAATTCTAATATGAACTTTACCGAAGTTACAAAAAACTTATTACTATTAATTTAACATTGGAACATACGGCTCAGAAAAGAGCCTTGATAAGTTTGATTGAAACTGTTTCAAATACTACAATGTCAAATATTTTCAACTACAGCACGATTACTCAAAAACACTTCTTGTTTTTAATTGACTTGATAGAGCAAACACATTCATCGTTTTTAGTTGCTAAACTATTTCTTTGCGCAAGACAGTGTGACATTATCACTGCCTAGGCTATTTTCAGTGTGCTATCATTTTCTGTGTTATTTTTCCCTATGGCATTATTTCCAAATTTCAAAATTTCACCCTTGTTTGGTCTGTTTTTTTCGAGATTAACTAAACAGGTCACATAGTAACACATAGTATGGCTGCCTTAATTTGACTCGGACGACCAAGTGGCAGTTATATAATGTCATTTGTATACAAAATTGCGCATGTCAAACAAACAAAGATGTTCACAATAACAGTTGTGATAAGACTTTCTCCCATGCATTTTTTTAGAATCGTGTAGGACCGATGTAAAGATGAAGATTGCAAACATCAAAGGAAATGCAAGACGTGAATGTACGAGTTATTTTTAAATAAATGATCCATATACCGTTAAAATAAACATGGTGCACTTCACAACGGCCTCACAACGCAAATATACTTAGATTGTGTTTACACTATCAACTTGCTAGTTCTAACGTAATTCTTATTTCACTCAATGCAATTTAAATCAATCATATAACAAAGTGCACGTGGTAAAAGTTCCTATCGCGATGAGCAAACCAACATGTCATGTTGCAGTGAAATGGTCTTTAGTGTAGACGTAATCAGTTTTGATAATTAGCTCGATGGCATTAACTATCGTGATGGTTGTCATGGTACTCAATGACAACAGCGGGGTGTAATCCGTCAACCTGATTTCTGCTTTGCATTACATATGTGTCATATGCGGATATTCGCGACTGAAGCACGTAATCGAAAGCGAAAAACACACGTCGTATATTGTATCTTCAAACATGATTAAGTTGATTGTAACGTGTATTTCTAGTGTACTAGTTCATTTTCTCTGAAAAAAAGTCATTTTTTTCAACTTGTAATCCACTTTACTTATATAGTGCTTCTAGCGGGTGGGCACCCACGTTCACTCCGCTTTCTTTTAAAACATGTTTCAAATATGCCGCTCGCTTTTCCGTGGTTGCCTGTATATTGCCCTTTTGACATGTTATGTCCATATCCTCGCCCGTTGCTAAATAGGTTACGCATGCGCCAAAAGAATTACAACGCGGCCATCGGTGATTCGGAAATCGCATTAATGATGGGTGAGAAAGAGGACACTAATGGAGAGAAAACAAAACGCGTATTTGCTTATACTGAATCATATTTGAACATGTTACAATGGAAGGCACAAAAGTGGGTGTTGCTTATAAACATGCTGATTATTTAGTTGTCATATTTGAAGCCTCAATTACAATCTTGTTCCCACTTTAAAAACATTTCAAGTGTTTATAATCTGCATATTATGAACAATGTTTATAATGAAAACTCTTGTAAGTCAGTGTTTTTGATTGCAACATTTCATTACGTAAAATGTTCCCACCAGAAACATTGAAAAGGTTTATCATCGCAAAGCTTTGAAAGGAGCTTTAATGCAATACAATCTAAATATTGAAAAGTGCTTGTATCAGCATTTCCGCTGATAATTGGGTTAAATTAAATCAATTATTACGCACTATTTGCAGCTGAAATATTATTTGGAAAGTGTTAATGTGTAAAATATTTATTACTAAAGACAAGAATTAATAAGGTAAGTTTGTGAATAACATGTACACTTCAGAACAGATGAATAATAAACTGAAACAAACAATAATATCTTTAACTTGTTTTTCTTTGATATAACTAACGTGCCCAATCTCGTGCCTTGTGGTATTGTTGTTTATAATACCGTCTTCTCGAACACATCAATTTCCCGGGAAGAAGAAAACATAGTGGAGCAAATAAAAAAAAAAAAAATTATTTCATAGAAATAACTTGCGCACAAGATATAATTTTACTCTTTTCCAATCCCATTACCACCCACTCCACAAATCGGGTAAAATTCATATTTTTCACGTTGTGTTTTTTGGAATTGTTTAAAAATAGCGTTTTTTTGAAGAAAGGGACAAGCTCCTTAAAAAACGTTAGAGTGACACACAAGGGAATGATATTTTATGGTGCTATATAGGAAATAGTTACATGAGTTTACATAATAAACCAATGAACATTGTCATGCAAGTTAGACCTGTTTCTCAACAATTGTGAGTCGCCTTCCATCTTACAACGAGGCACAATTGCTAGGTAAGCTCACATCAATTTCTACTAGCGTCGCTTAATATAGGATCAGATTAACCATTTGGAATATGCAAATGAGCGTTGCCAGCGTTGTTCATTCGCTCTCAACCATATATTCTGTTGATATAATATATGCACGTTTTCTTAATTGCATTGCTTTGGTTGCCTTCATGTATACATCGCTCACAATACCTCTGGTAAACACAATCAAACAACGACATTTAAAGCACATCTGTCTCGCATCTATCATTTCTGTGAAGGCATGTGTCGAGTGCATGCTCACAGTAACTGTCCAAGGCAGTACGAGTTGATCACGTCGCGGTCAACGCTGGGGAACGCCTTTTGTTTACATTCTTTTTACGATCTCCCGAATCATATACACATGTGACTGAAAGCTTTACTTGTTAGTTGTTGCAAGTTCCAAATCAGTTTTTTCCGTGGTCGAGAACAACAATAAGTGCAGTGGAAATATACATGAACAGCTCAAACGAGACACTTTAACATTAGATTAAACACATGTTGAGATGCCAGATACTTTATAAATACGGCTGGAAATTTACAATGACGTACATGTACTACGTGATTGGTTCAGGGGAATTGTTAAAACACACAAATTCGGCAAATTAGCGACAAAATACACGTTTTCCCGAGTCTGAATGACTACCGCTGTATGTCAATTGCCGGGCACAGCCACCTTGAATGCACGCTTGGTCCTGATTGGCTAAAAATGGTTTAAAAATATGACTGTGGTGTTTTAGCATTATTACGTCACTGCTATAAAGGAAGAGAAAATCACCAAAGAGTAGAGGGGATTCAGGGGGTGCGGCTTTAATATTTAAAAATGAATTGAAAGCCGGTTTAAGTAAAATTAATTCTGAAATTAATGATTGTTATGGTGTAAGCTACACAAAGAGTTTTTTTCGCTGCAATTTGATATTTATTTGGGATGTAATTATATTCCTCCTGAAAACTCTCTATACCATTTGGATCACGATTACTTTGACATACTAGATAAAGAAATTACAAGATTCTCCCAACAGGGGGAGGTGATAATTATGAGGGATTTCAATAGTCGTAGAGGGAACCTAGTAGATTATGTTTCATTCGATGATAACTCTCATATACCATTGCCAGATAATTATACACCAGATCAGTTCAAAAATAGACACATACAAGATAAAGTTTCTAACAAATTTGGAAAACAATTAATAGAGATGTGCTTAAATAATAATATAATAATTAATAGTGGTAGAACAATAGTTGATTTAATTGGCGACTATACTTACCGTCACCCAATGGGTTCAAGTACGGTAGATTATTGTATCAGCTCAGCAGAATGCCATAAACAAATAGAATGTTTTAAAGTAAATGAGGTCAGTTATTTGTCAGATCATTGCCCTGTCAGCTTTTCGTTATTAGTAAATCATGTAAAAAATAAGCAAAAAAACGACAAACTTACTCCTCTTCCTCCGAAATACATCTGGAATGAGGAATCTAAAGATAAATATCAGAACCAGTTACAAAACCAAAGTACTAAATCAGAACTATTGAATTTTTTGTATTACAGTGAGAATAATATAGATATTAACTCAGCAACTGAACAATTAAAAAATATATTAATTAATACAGCTGAAAATTGTTTAAAAAAAATAACAAAGAAAACAAGAAAGTCAAAAAGACCTAAACAGCATTGGTTTGATAAGACGTGTTTTGAAGTTAAACTAGATCTAATTAATATTTCTAAATCTTTATCAAAAAATCCAAACAATCATTTTGCTAAACAGAACTATCATAAAACCAAAAAAAACACTACATTAAATTAATTAGAGATAAGAAAAAAGAATTTTAAAAAAAACATGATCAATCATCTGGAACAGCTCGATGTTACAAACCAGAATGAATATTGGTCAGTACTTAAAAAGTTACGTTGTCCACAAAACAATAACACAACAGTACCTATTCTAACAAGTAGCGTTTTGACAGATCACTTCAGTAAACTTTATAATAACATAAATGTCAAAAATATAAATCTTGAGGAAACATTACTGGAAAAATGAAAAGGAAAAACATTATAACTCTACATTGAATTCAAAAATAACAATTAGTGAAATAACAAAGGCAATTAAAAAACTAAAAAAATAACAAATCAACAGCTGAAGACGGAATAGCGAATTAAATGCTTAAAGTGAACAATGAACTGCTAGTTCAATGTTTACTGAAGTTATTTAATTCCATTTAACACAAGGTAAATTCCCAGAAAGCTGGAAATCAACAATACTGGTTCCTTTGCATAAATCTGGCAACAAATCCGACCCAGATAATTATAGAGCGATTGCGTTATCAAGTTGATTATCAAAACTATTTACTAGTATTATGAATAACAGACTGACATCCTATTTAGAAAGCAATAAATTATTAAATGAACTACAATTTGGATTTAGAAAACAGAGAAGAACAACTGGCGCAATTTTTCTACTAAAAACAATAGTAAATAAAACGTTATACACTAAAGAAAATGTCAGTAAACAAAAACGTTTGTACAGTTGTTTTATAGATTTCAGAAAGGCATTCGATCATGTTTGGAGAGATGCATTATATCTTAAATTGGGTCAATGGAAATGTTTATAATATTGTGAAGTCAATGTATACAGGTTTAAACTACAAAGTAAAATTACCTAATGGTGTATCAAATGATTTTAAGTCTATTTGTGGTGTTAAGCAAGGATGCAATATTTCACCAACACTTTATCATATATTTCTGAATGACCTACCCGATTTATTTGGTAAAAAACATATACATTGTATCCAATATGCAGATGATTTAGTATTGGTGTCTAAGACTCCCGGAGGTTTACAAAATTGTTTAAATAAACTAGCCAACTATTGTGAAAAATGGAGCCTTGTAGTAAACATAAAGAAAACAAAAGTGATGGTTTTTAATACTGGCAACAGAATTCTTAAAAATCAAAATTTCTCAACTAATAACCAAAATATTACAGTAGTGGGTGAATTCTGTTATTTAGGCACTATATTCACACCAAATGGAAAATTAAAATCAAATTTATTAATGTTAAAAAACAAAGCAATGAAAGCTTTATTCTCTATACGACAAACCATATTAAATCACAAAATGGTGTCCCCTTCACTGTGTTTAAAGTTATTTGACCAACTAATTTCACCAATTTTAATGTACGGGGCAGAAATCTGGGCTTGCGATTTATTAAAAGATGACAATAATCTTGAACAAACCTGTAATCAATGTTATCGTTTCATACTTGGTGTAAGTAAAACTACATCAGTAATCGGTATTAAAGGACAACTTGGCAGAACGCCAATAAGAATAAAGGCATCAACATTGGCAACTAAATATTGGTTCAGGCTAAATACCCTACCTGATAACCATATACTTAAATGTGCTTTCGATGAAGCAGTTAAGAATAATTCTAGTTGGATAAAAAATATTGAAAATATAATGGGCCACAATGACTTTGAAACAATAAAATTAAACCATAAAGTAAATAACATTGATCAAAACTCAAATGTTGTTAAAATAAAACTCACAAAAGATTATGAAAAATTATGGAAAGAAAGCTTAAATTCTCCTCAGAGTAAAAATGGTAAAGATGGCAATAAAATGAGAACATATAAATTGTTTAAATCGTTTTTGAAAATAGAAACTTACCTGACCGAAATAACAAACTTTAGCCTTCGGAGAATTGTGAGTAAATTTAGGCTTAGTGATCTTAATTTAGAAATTGAAAGAGGCAGACAACAACGACCAAAAATTCCTGCGGATGAGCGATTTTGTAAAAAATGTCATACAAATTCAGTTGAGGACGAACAACATTTTATCCTAGATTGTGAATTTCTCAATAAAGAAAGAGGGGAGCTGTTTCAAGAAATAGGAATTAAAAATAAACTAAATAAAACAGACAATTTCATTAAAATAATGACGTGCTTCATACCCCTGGCAAAGTTTCTAAATAAGGCAAAACAGAAATCAGGTATATGATAGCTATCACCTCTACATTGGGAGAATCCTGTAAATATCCTTATTTTGTTTTTCCTATTAAGCTTTTAACATCTTGTATTTTTAATTTTATCTTATAGTCTAGCTACTGTATTTTTTCTTATGATTTGTATTTTATTTACCATACTGTGCCCTCTGATGGCATAGTAGTGTAATAAAGTTTTTATTATTATTATTTTCCCGTCTCTCTGTATTGCGCTCTACATCAGCACTTTCATGGTTGTATAAACCTAATTTCAGCAGCTACATCCTGAACAAAAGTTCATTTTTCCAAACACATCCGGCGCCACGCTGTTCCCTCTCTCGAGACGCAGCTATACGCCACACGGCGTCCCCCGATCACACTATAGGCTTATAGGCTTATGTCAACACCATTTTTTTAGCAAATAAACCATACATACTATGTAGATATACTGTCCCACGGCAATGCCCACAACTCAGATTCTTTAGATACACGCAACCGCAAATCGAATGTCTCAAACCGCATTGCTGAGCGCTGGATTTATTGGAAATGATGTCTCTGTCAAGAGGTCAAACCCGAAATGTTTTGTTTGTAAACGAAAGCAAGAACAATAGTATGATCGATGTTGAAGTTGTCACTCACCTTTCACAATATTTACTCCCCACGCTGTTTGCTTTGTGGTTGCTTTCTCGTTTTTTAGCAACTCATTGTTGTCAAGGTCAATTTCATTAAAATTGGCAAAGCGTTTCTTTCTCTCCGTCTGGACGAATTCTTCGGTTTCTGCAAGAAAATCCTTCTCTGACAGTTCCCGTACATGATTGCAGACATATTTAAATGTCCTTCTCTTTATTTGTTTGCGCATTAAACTTGTATTCTTGTTCTGGGGCCTTATTTGGAACACCACAACTGTGCATTATGCTCTATTTAACCATGGCTTGCATAAATTAAAACAGTCTTCCAACGTTGTCGTTGTTTTAATACTGATTGTCTGAGCAGCATCGTTCTGAAAATTAATGAAGTTATTAACATATACTTTACTAAATTTTAAACCGAATAAGGCTTTATGATCCTGGTGTAATGAGGTCAAGTGGATTCTAAATTAGCTTGATTTTAGTAAAGCTTCGATACTGTAAATCACCCTCAAATAGTCTATTACGGTTTTGTGTGTGGTAACGTAGGTGCAATGTAGCCCTTACATCCACGGCGTTGTCAGAGTAGGCGTTACTTAGATTCGGTCGTTGGCCGCCCACTCAACACCGCAATGAATTCAATCTGATCAAAAACTGATGTAGTTTACGCGTAAATTTATTTTTGTTTTACAGAATTTATTTCATTTTACTATATATTTTTAGTATTTTGTAATTGTTTTATTATTATCATTATGTTCATCTTATTTTGCATTACTCTTAACTATCGGCACATACATCTGACGCCTATATAACGAGATTTCAACGAGATCTTCTCGGACTGGTCTGGCCAACCAATCATATACCCCCTTCTATAGCGCGCCTGGTGACGTTGCCAGTCAGAACAGGTCACAAACACACTCAAATAAAATGGCGGATTCTACTGATAAAAACATTTAAGAAGACACGGCTATCCGGTAAGTGTAGCATTGTTAAATAAAATGAACATGGTTAGTTTGCGTTGTTACTCTGGGAGTGACGTTTTGTCCTCCGGTTTTACCGAACACTGGCAACTTTCGAAGTCGCTTGCACTGGATATAGGTGCTGTTGTCGGTTGAGTGGAAATCGTCCACGCATTGAAGCTCTAGCTGTAAATACGAGTGTTCATCAAAATGTGTCACCATAATAACTTGGTATTAACATAATTGAGCTGATTTGGGTTGAAATAACAACAAAAAATTAAGCAATATATTTCCCGTATTCATTCAGGAAATATTTTTTAATTTATCTCCATTATTCAGCGTGGACCTCGTGTGTCAGCGATGTTACAGTGCGTAAAGCTGTTGGGATCAAATCAGTTTGAGATTTGCTTTTTGCATTGTTTATGAGATTACATAATAATTATAGTGTTGGTGTAGTGTTGAAGCCTCAACGTCAGCGAGGCGATGCCTGAACGAACGAACCTTGGCTGGCGAAGATGCTCAAGGAAGTGTACATATTTGTTGGAAATGAAAAAAAGTAAATGTAATGACAAGAATGACAGAAAGATTGTCCATACTGCTAAAAATGTGATACTATTGCGAGAAACACTTTCTCACTTGATGATAATGGTGAGATTTTTGCCGTGGTGATGGGGTGAATTTTTTAAATAAAATCCGTGAATAAAAAATACAGTTTAATGATAAGAATCCAAATTCTCACCCAATTTATTGCAACGACTAGCGCTTCTCACTGATAAATGGTGAGAATCGTCGATGTAAATTGTAGAGAAAATGTATCTACTTTGCAAAAATCAACAAAATATCACCAATACCGATGAAAACATAAAGTCCTGCCAAACTGTAAGAAGTGTCCGCTTCTCACACTTTGCAAATTAAACTTGAGGTGAGAGTGAAGGGACTAATTTTAGTATACTTCAAATGAATTACGCAATAGTTGCATTCAAAATAAATAAAATCTTTCACCAAAGAAATTTTAAATTGGCACTAGTATGTTTGTGTTGACAAACATTGCGTCAATCGTCACAATGTCATATATTTGTTCTGAATATTTACTGCTAGACTGAGTTTCGGTTCATGTCATGTCGTGTTTTGTGCAACTTACAACAAAATGATCACGAACACATTTATCAAGATAAATTAAAACTAAATTGTCCGTCGCAAGAATGAGTAACGTCCTTAGCACAGTTATATGCAAATTGACCAGATTATCTAACCACCGTTTCCTGGTATTTCCCAGTCAACTTTTGATCGTGATATGATTGTCTTCAATATAAAATCCACGCCACAAAACACCACAGAAGCTTGTCAACTGAGGGGGGGGGTCTGCAGTGCGAGCACGAAGTGCGAGAAAGGACAACACTCAGCCCCGATGTCGTCACAACTAAAGATTATCTGAAGTTTAGCCAGTAATACACAGTTTAAACACATGAAGTTATGATGCTGCTGGTTTACGCATGCGCATTCCGCGTATTGTTAGTTGCGCACCCACTTCATTTTGGTATTGCAGGATCCATGGCGTTGTTGAGTGGGCAGCCAGCAGCCAACAGCTTAATATAAATAACGTTGTAGATCTAGATCGAGGTGTAGTGTTACACAGGGGTCACAACATTTATTTATGTTAATAAATATTAATAACATTCGTTCCACAGTATTCTCCACTGATTACGGATTGAATTTAACTCAAGCAAGACTCATTTTATGCTGAGTGGTGATTAAGTGCATGGAAACTAAATTGTAAAAAGTACATAGCTGTTAATTTCACTAATAAAATAAAGTTCATCCTTTAAATAATTACTCGTGTATATGTACTCGACGGAAATGATGTACCCAGGGGGACACATTGCAAGATTGTTTTTTTTACTAACAATGTTAAAGCGGGGGAGTCGTCACCTGTGCATG
The DNA here is from genome assembly GCF_978046115.1 of Saccoglossus kowalevskii. Taxonomy (NCBI): domain Eukaryota; kingdom Metazoa; phylum Hemichordata; class Enteropneusta; family Harrimaniidae; genus Saccoglossus; species Saccoglossus kowalevskii. The sequence continues at coordinate 20,630,902 of NC_140651.1, forward strand.
CGAATGATGGCCATAGCGTGTCATTGTTTACAAACAAGCGCCTACCCTTGAGCTTTTGCGTCTTTAGCGTGTGTTGTTCGCGTCGCCTGGGACTGAATTCCCGCGCGTGCGCAGGCGACGACCCTCCCGCTTTAATTTCTCTGCCCATATTAACATGTAATTTTCAAAACATTTAATAGTTCAGACATTTTATATAACATTCGTTTTCATGTACCATCGCGATCTTTACGTTTGCACACAGTCCCTCTATCACAGGTCTGGAAACGCCTATTATTTTACGTGTGAATCGGCGGGATTAGTGGACTAACGCTTTTTACGGCTCTCCGCGAAGCGCGGTACTATACTGTTGATATTTTTGATATTCGATACCGTATACAAATATTTTTTACCATAGTTGATTCGTAACGTCTTTGTTTTTAAGGAGAGTCAGTTTCGTTGTATACAATATGTTGATGCTCGACGTTTTCTTGTGTGAAATTATGTCTTCTTCACCTTTTGTAATAGAGGGACTGTGCCATGACTTGTAAACTGACTCGTTTTTTCTGTTTCTCACATTAACGGTACATTCTTGACAACATGACAACATTTGTATTTTTGGTAGATTTGAAATACGTTTAGCACAATGGTCATGTTGAATATACGATTTTGATGATTGTTCGTTAAAAAATGACACTTATTTTTAAGAAGTAAACGGCGTCCTTAAAAACAAAATGGCCTCTCCCAGTTACGATGTTGTACACATTTTACTTTGGTAATTTTTTTTTTCTGCTTACTTTGTTTTTCAGGCATATTAATTGCAACAAATATGTATATCGGCAACACAATCAATTGAGATACTGTTTAATGTCACAAGATGTATGATTTTTGGGTCTTGGTTTTGCACGTCATTGTATTCATGACGGCGCCATTTTGGATCACATCATTCTCTCAGTCGTATAATTGTAACGCTAGTTTCTGTTCCGATTACAAGGGAATGGGGTGATTCTCCAATTCCATTTTTATTTGGTGATTAAAGAAACTACGTCTAAAACTAATGGGGTGGTTTAATTCTGTTTGGGATGTAATAAATAGTTTAATTTCATAGACAAATTTTGTTTACGTTCAGACAGCAGTTGTGGAGTTTTGACAGACGTGTGGGCGTGGCAATCATGCCCCGTAAAAGGTTTCTCCGGTAAGTTTTCAGCACTGGCTGAACTACATGGTTTATCTTTATCATCTTTATCAATGTTGTCATCGTCGAATTCGACAAAATCGCCGTAAGCCTTCCACATGGTAATGTTGTGATCCGTGTGCTGGTAATTACGCATGTGCAATGACCCAAATCGCTAAGTATCATGGTAACTTCCAGTGGGTTAATGATATGCACGACTACATCAATGGAAGTTTATTTTCGGGATAACTTGGCGTAAGGTGTCAACGATTTATTTGCCCGTTACGAGGGTTAGTACAATATAATACTAAGCGTTTCCAGACCGGTGATAGAGGGACTGTGGTTTGAAGCATGTTTTATTTATTCCCAACTTTCTAATTAATCTTCATTCGTTCATTTTTTTTCAGAGAAGCATCATTGCTTATTAAATAATGTTTTATCTGATCAAAATGTTTATTTTTCGTCGTTGATTTTGTTTTATTTGTCAATCGTGATTTTTGGGAATAATTATGTATTTCTTGTTTTTCGGGAACTGCAGGGTTTACGCCCAATGAAATAAATAATTAAATAAGATAAGCTTTCTTTCTAAAAAAATGACGCGATTATAGTACGCAAGCAAATTTGGTAAACGATAATATATATATACCATGATATCAGTAATGTATCAAGCAGATAGCTCGGATCTCATCTGTTTCCTAGTATCTACATTATCATATGCTTATCAAAACATTCATCGTGTGTTTATTTTAAATTCAATGTGATAAAGTCATGAACATCGAGTTCACAAATACAAGAATTGTACAAAGTAATGGCTACCGACCAATGTGGACTTACACTGTATAATTCCTGCATAGTCATGCAATCAGATTGTTTCTCATGAAATGGGTAATCTATTTGTAAATATCTTTGATTGGTTTTTGACAGGAACATGCTACTTTCATTCATTCGCACAATCACTTAAACTGATGATAGATGTTTTATTTAAGAAACCTAGAGTAATATGCAATATTTACAAAGTTAATTTTACATCAAGCTTTTTTTTTAAAAAAAAAATAATTGATCACGCATAAAACTATAATATTGAACTATAATGTAAATCGTTCGGTACAAGGAAAATAAATATATCATCGTCTGTGTTTGATCCCACGGAAAACAAAAAAACTAATTCAACAACAATGATTAATCGAAACTTCCTCAAGTACGTTCTTTCGATAAAAGCCTCATTTTAATTCCGGTCGCATAGCAATGAGACGCTATGCGCTGGATTTTCATCTTTTGTTTGCAATGTAAATATCACGTACTCGGCGATTATACCGCATATAAAAACACGAACTGGGCTTCGTATTCTGAAGAGTAAGTCTTTCGTAGACCATATGACTTAAATAGAAAGTACCTATATGTCGCGCCCCTAGAGACGAAGTATGTAATGCAAATGGTTAAAATGAATGTTTTTCACAGCGTCAGTATTGTTTTCAAATTAACATATTTGCGAGATTTACTATATTGTAAATGACGAACATCACAGCCTACCTCCATCTACGCCGTTTCGACATCACGAAATTCTTCGTCGCTAGAGGGCCCACTCATTGGAACAGTGCACGGTATTGATGTCTGTTTGCACACGTATCACGTAAACAAATTTCAGTTTAACCCAGCATTAGTGTGAATAGGCTGTACCCTGTTTCCGAGCAAAAATACACATATCAAATTTATTATTTCTCGCAACATTTTTTTAAGATTCATTACCCTCGCCCCCGAAGAAGATTTTAATAAAAAAAATATACTGCTTTTCAATAAATAATGTTTGCTTTGTAATAATGGGGCTTTAATTGCCATCACATTATGAATATATCATCTATGTTATATGATGACATGTGGTGACAGAGGTCTATGTAAAATATTTTGAATGGCGATGTTCAATGCCGGCATATCTACACCGCGTTCCAGACCACATCACTACTAAGCTCCGTCTACATTATTGCCCTGACGGAAACAAGATTTGTAAGGAAAAATCGCTGGCAAAAAATGCATGGAATGTTTTGACGTATGTGGTCCATTCGCAAACGAATGTAAAAAAAACAGCGACATATTTATCTAAATCGAAGGGATTGAATAATCAATTACCATGGAATGGTAAGCATAACTGACTACTACAAGCTTTAAGATTTGAATCGCAGTCGTTTTCCGATGCGCCACTCAACTTATATTGTTATATTGCAGTCTATGCGTTTTCGCTTAAATTGTAATGAGAATATACAGCCAAACAACATTTAAACAAAATCGATTGTGAGGAGACAAATAATTAAACTAACATCGGATATAAGATCTTGAAACATTAGTACAAGGAAACTGCTTGTCTGCTATTGACAGTACCATTCTCGATTTCCAAAGTACCACTTTAAAAGCTCGCACTATCGGGGTGTGCGTCAGACTCTAGCAGCCCTGCGTCATTGTAGCTCTCTACCGCGTACTATTCATTACATACAGGCAGTGAGGCCATTATCTGTTGCACAATATCAGAAACACGTCTCACGCAAATTGATCCTTATATTATGCATTATGTTCAATTAAATACTCCCATGCCTACTCCAGTTGTACGGTAAGTTTAAGTACGGTCTATGCATATCATCAAGACACGAATATTTACAGGAAAAAAAAACAACTTTGTTACTCTTATCGTGCGAGAAAATATAATAAATCCTCAGTGTTCGTTTCAATGTTTCACGGGTCTAGTCAGCATCGCGTATATACAACGAATGAGTAATCACTTATATACAGTGCCTACGTGCACGCGATAGATAGTTACTAGTGTTTTGGAAAATAACTAACTGATGACAACTAACGCCCAGAGGAATCATACGATGTTAATATACCAAGATCAGTTCTTTTTTTCCCGAGAATAAACTGGTTGAGTTATGATTCTTCGCTGCTGATCTCAGCTTCAGCTTCGCATTGTCCGACGGTTCACGAATGATGTGTGGTAACTGGAGGACAACGTCATACACCCCGCGCAAAACATGTATAAGCAACGGCCTAATTGTCTCTGGCACAGTTTTGTAGCCTACATCGTCACCATGGTTACCCACATGTCTCTCTCCCTGGCAACCTCGATTAACATATTTAGCGATCGAGGGTGGCTGTCCTTTTCTCTGAAACGCTGCGATGTTCAATGATGCTCTTTTTGTACAGACTGACAGTGGAGGGAATAATATGGATGTGTCGATATGATGGCACAATGTACAATGGTTGTGCTAGTATTTGACACATATCAATTAGCGGCGATAGACGTCGGTCACGCAGTTTCGACTCGCTAAAATTGTCATTTGATGCGTGTGTATCTTCAACGTCATATTATATACGGTATTCACTCCGTGATCGTGGATTATAATGTGCATACAACTCTTCCGCGATACGTTAAACAATTATTTTATTTTTTTGTTCGTTTGTCTCGTTCAATTTTTCGTCTCTGCGTGTTATGTAGCCGTCTTTCATTTTTCCCATCATGTAATCAAATACTAGTTTCCAAGCTTCCATCACCTCCGGTGTGAATCTGTCTTGTAGCTCCAACTCCCAAACGTGTAACATTGCTCCGGTGAACGAGTCAAAATAGTTCAGCTCAAATCCGGAGAAATGGTTGTGCGACTTACCGAGATTCATAAGCAGTGGGGCCAGCGACGTCTCAAGATTGTCCAAATTATCCACGGCGGCCCCCACGCTCTGCATGAAACGCGACGCGTGTCCTTTGAAGTTCAAGTCCTTTAACAGTTCCTCGCCTGTCTTGTCCCGGCATGGGAACAGTTGTTTAACTTTGGGGTTCATTTCAAAAATATGTAGGAACACTTTGGTGCCGTTTCCTGTCATGTCATTTGCCAACGGCCGCCACGTCTTCCGCACAATCCGCCTCTGTCGTTCAGTGAAAATATCTACACTGTCACTAAGCTGGACGAAATTCTTACCGTTCTCCGTACTCGTTGAAACGCTACATCCCATGGTTCGAAGAACGTATGTAGAGTATATATATATTGAATATATTGCAAATAACCGACACAGTCCAGTCAGTAGCAGTAGCTTGCCTTTACCTAAACATATCGTCTGGTTCTGCGCCTGGAATGACAAGATAAGTAATATTCAAAACATGTCACAGACGCTGGCTGCCCACTAGTACATATCAATGGATGCTGGCTCCAATGTTATGTTCTCAGCAGTGTGTCTGTTTTCGTAGACTGACTTATATATTGACCTCTCGTGTTAATACGTCCTCGAATACATCACATGCTATTAGTGTCTGAGTCGTTGTGGCCTCGTCCCAGGCTGGTTTAATCTAAAGAGTTACACGACCTTGCTCCATCTTATCCCACTTTGAGACTCATAAAATTGGGCAGATGGATTCGCATTTATAAACTATGTTTACGGATTAGTACCTCAAACGTCTCTAGAAATCCCCCCCCCGAATTGCATGATCTACTAGTTTTACGCTAACTGAATGTTACATTAGATAAGAGTCGTTTTCGAGATGCGGACATGCGCGATGGATTAATTCTGGTTTTGTCTTTTTATTTATGTATTTGAATCGAAAGAAAAATGTTACTCAACCTGGCCAGTCCCCTAAAGTGTAAAAACTGTGAGTATTTGCGCCTTAATTAGTTTGAATTGTGGTTACAAACTAAAAGTTTCAAGTAGAAAATATTTTTATTTGTAAATTGTCATATTCTAATTAGTTAGATATTTAAAGATCTTAGCATGTCAATTGTAATAATCATTAAAACGTTTTGTGATTATATTTTATATTTAAAATAAATGTGTGGTTAGTAGTTTTATATTTTGTCTGTGTCTTGATTCTCCCCTAGGAGTGTACTAAATCATTATACATTTAAAAAAAAACATGTAATTTCATTCACAATTGTTGGTGGAGAAGATTACGTGCGATACACACAGAGAGTGGAGAACAAGGAAACAAACAAGGGGGACACGTACATTTTTAAAAAAGGAAAGTGGAAAGGCAATGCGTGACAAGCTTCATGCAATAAATTACTGGTATATTTATAAATTGAAATAAATATAATGACGTTTTTATTAAAATAGTAGCCACACTTAGGCTGTTTGTGGTTAACAGTGGTAATTGACCTAAGACCTCTGGAAATCTGTTTTTAACTGTTTCGTCGTACTGCATCTTGCCCATAGCTCAATTCTGGAACGCCCCCGGAGCCTGAGATGGTCGATGGAATTAGGCGCTAAACCATCTGCACCGATAAGACACCTTATCTCAATGTAAACTGGCTACCACTGTATTATATATTCAAATTAAGAGGTATTTCAACCATTCATGGGCTGGTTCATAATTACAATTTTCAATGTTTGTCAAAACGTTCATCTTACAAAAAAAAAAAATGACAACGATTGGTAACTCTATAACACGCCTCAGAAATGGCGAATTTCGTCAACGACAGAATCGGGCGAAAACGGGTGAACTTTTTTTTATTGATGAATACAAATTTTAGATTATATTGCCAGTTTGTTTTGTTGAATCCTTCATGCGTATTGAAGAAATGAACTAAACTCGAAGTTTGAAGTAGAACCTCTCACGCTCATATTTCGGTGGTTTTGCCGGCCGGGAATGTAAACCGGTCGTAATGATGAAATACTTATTACGATATATTCTAATTTATAGCTCTTTTGTAACAACACTTCTTGGATAAGAGGAATGTCATTTTGTGACTGCCAAATAATACATTAAATTTATAAACAAAACAGAACTCGCCCGATTGCATTTGTTCTTATTCAAAGAACAAACTCGCATATTCACAGTAACGAAGGTTTTTCATCTCTCTTCCTAACTTTGTCAATTAGTCTGCGTTATAGACTAGTTTGATTCTAAATGCAAGCTCATCAAATGTTCTTTCAGTTTGTTCTTTTCTTTTTGTTCGTACGTCCAGTATTTTTTAAGTTCTTCAAGTTGGTAGTTTTCTTAACTGAGTCACCGTAGTGTAATTTCACAGCAATTCCCACTTATTTAATGGTAGTTTTATTTACAATCCCATTATATGGGTGTACTTGTTATACAAATAAAGGCACACACAAAAAGCCTCCTGATAATGTTGAACAACACAGTTTTTACTAGTTGACTCATATGCGCTGACCTACCCAATTGTGCGAGTTATGTGTAAATAACAACTACGCCGTAATTTTCCGTCAACTGATCAATTGTGATAAGGGATCTGGAATAATAGTTCTAGTTGTCTGGTTTGTCTGTCTCACTCGAGGGTGATATTCACACAATAATTATTTACTTGTAGAATTTCTAGATATCAAATTGTTGCCATAGTTACGATTTATGACCCCATGGAGTTATTGAGTCAAAGTTTTGCAATATTTTTTTTTAAATATACTCTATAAACTTAACCACGTGTCTGCATAGCAACGGAACTATTTGCAAATGCCAGGTTCTCAGGGGTGCATTATTATTCAGTATTCACAGTCATGATTTGTAGTTAGAACACTCAGTCTGTTTTTACTCATATAATTCCAACCCCATAAATAGATGGCGAGGACTACTGCTTACCCATTTACTTTTACGTCTCCATATTATTTTTTTAGAAGCTAATTGAACACTATAGTATCGTACCGTAATTGAAAATAAAAAAAAGTAGGTTCTTGCTAATAATATCGCAATTGGTTCGATTTTACATCGTAAGATGGATAAACAGAATGTTATGATAATCTTAGTCCCATCTTGTTGAACAGAAAGAAACTTGAACTCGTGTTGGTTGATGTCATTAAATTTTGGTCGTAAAGAATGTGAACTGTCCATGCAAGCAGTAACTTTTCCCGATTGCTGACATTGATTTGCGATGTATCACAGACCTATAAATATACACTACATAACTCAATGCCACTAAATCGTCCACATTTCAGACTGAATTTTTTCCCGAATGTCGAGGCTGGATCAAGAGTAATATTTATCGGTACCGGTGACATTGTGGTTGCCGAGCCTGACCCATGACCACGTCCCGTGCATGGAACACCAAACCCCATGTCTATGGTGCCGTGTTAATATTTTATCTGTATACCTTAGATGAGTTTTCCATAAACTCCATTTGGGGAGGATATGCCATTAAGATTGGTTGATGAGCGTGTTGCGAAAGGGACGGCGCGTGTAATTTCCATTATTGGAAGGAAATCACACAGCCCTGTCACGTACAATACAACTTGATTACGATATAGTTTATTTGAATAGATCACCTTTTCCTGTAACATGTTTTTATTGCATACCGATCATTAAATCTTCCTCTTAGCAGCAGTTTACTCGTTTTATGTGGGAGGTAATTCTTAACTATAATGTCGGAATTACTGTGAGTGGTTGTTCACAAACTGAACTACATGTGAAACTGTAATGGACCACCAGTACAGATCGTAAACGTGAATGGTAGAATTAAACGATACTATTTGTTCTCAGTTTATCCAGGGGTCGTGGCACAGGGTGCTTGATGTGTAGTTCGGTACTCTATATGTACTTACGCACTCTATATTTAGAACACATTATTGCGTTTTTGAACAGGGATAGAAACTGTCAAAACATCCTGCGTTGTTTTACGTCTACGCTGACACGGATATGAACGCGATTAAATGTACAATGTTGCATATTTACTGACTTGTACGTGTACGTTCAACACTACGATAAAGTCTTTTCGTTTTCGACATTGTGAAATTCTTTCGTTTTTTGGGAAAAACAACTCTAAAAATTTGTTTTACAAGATAATTCAAAAATGTAGATTAGGAATAAACCAAATGTATTTCCTACGCACCCATATATAGTTTTCATAATTACCGATTACACAATAATATTACAGAAAAAATAATTTGCTATATTCTCTGCATTTTTGCCTTTTATTTGTCTTGAATTATAACTGAATGAAGCTGAATAAAATTACAAACTATGTAGTGTGTTCAACAACTCACGTATGAACAATTATAACCTTTAATAAACATGAGTTTACTTGGTACAAATACTGTATTTTTCTGCACAAAAACGAAATAATTTCGAAATGTCGAAAACGGAATGTCTTAATCGCAGTGTCCAATAAAGATTGGCAAGCGAGGACACCTGCTAATTATGGGCTTTTGGGGCCGTCCCTTCGATCCAGAATTGATTATACGTCTGCCTTGAAAGAAATGGGTCCCACCATGTCTTGATATGTATGCTTTTAATGAGCCGTATAAGTTCTCATGAGAGTTCTCATTACAGTTGATGTTATCACAGAGCTGTATGGAAACAATATGAGTCCCCCTCCCCCCCCAAAAAAAAACGCTCTTTATGTTTCAATTTTCAACCCGTAATCCTTTTTTAAAATCCAATATGGTGGAAACACATTTCTGCCCTATAAGTTGGTAACACCATGGTACATCGTATTATAGTAGCTTCGGGATATGCCCTCACAACATCCATCGTTCTCATGGTTCTACCTATACGTGTACCACGAGTGTTCCAAATTTACGGCCAATCAAAATTATCATTGTGAAATACGTAGTCAAGTTGTCGCATATTTAGGATTGTCGAAACATTGACTTCGTATACAATTACATAACTAGATCAGGCATATAACTACGAATATTCAAGAACGCCCTTTGGTCAATTTAGAACCGCCACCTTTTTTGTGTGCAAATAGCCTGTAAAAACTGAAATGTTACCTATGTACATTCCTTTGTTATCACATTTTAAAACACGATTGAAAAACCCGAAAATCAGCAAAAAGAAAAAAAAAAACTACAATATTGCTATTGCGATGAGTGAGATATATGCTAACTTTATGTGGCACATGCTAATTGGATTTGATGGATAGTTCTGATTACGTTTCTGATCAGTATTCTAGATGCGAATTAACACTGATCTGTTTTCTGGGCACTCAGTCGTCTTCGTTTTTCGTGACGGCATGAGTCTGTTTATGGTCACGATCATCGTCAATATGGCGGACTACAAGATTGATGTTGACAAGAATACATGCCTGATTAGTTTCTGTCTCGCAGATGGGGGCCATCGTTGACCGACTTATTTGTAATTCCTGTCGGAACAACACACCTTCGTTTTTCTGGAGGAAGGAAGTGGGTCATGGAGTGAATGTATATTACTAGAAAACAGAAAGACGTGTACTGACAGCCACAAAAATACTAAACCGTGGACAAATTATTTACGCAATAAAAAAAAACGATTCGAAGTGGGAATCATCTATATAATATGGCGATGTAATGATCGACATGAGTTGTTCCCACATGTGCGTAAAACGTTCACTGAAACGACAAGACAGTAGGTTATCTTCCACACGCGAAATACTATCCAATTGTGAGATTTGTAACATATGATCCGGAACATACTATGAAATGTACAGACGCCGGTTACAGGCAGCTATGTTGATCTGACAACAGTAATTAAACATGTCTTCAGAAATAGCAGTTGCCATATCAACGGGAATGCCATCTGTGTAGAATAGCAAAAAACCGTGATGCATTCTATCTTCATCAGTGACACAATACATATTTCGCTCGCGGAAAACGTCGGTAATCTTTCGGCAGTTTAACTCACCGCCGTTGGTGGTTGTATCACACAAAATCACTTTATACATCTATCCCGCACACTGATGGACTGTTGGCTTTACAGCATTTTTTGAATAAAAGGGCAGTTAAGGATCCTCCTACGTTTGTGTTGGTGCGCTTAGCGGAATTAGTTTTGAACGGGAATTGTTTTTCTTTTAATGGTAAACATTATATACAGAAACGAGGTGTGGCTATGGGCAGTTGTTTTGGTCCGAGCTATGCATGTTTATTCATGTCATATCAAGAGGAGTTAATTTGTTTGTCCTTTCAAGGCACTAAACCTGAATTTTATGTCAGGTACATTGATGATGGCTTTGGTGCCATGTCAAGCAGTCGGGATGAGTTATTACAGTTCATTGACTTTGTTAACAACTTTAATCCCGCCATACAATACACACATGAGATATCAGAAATAACACTACCATTTCTCGATATTTCTACTAAGGTAGATGGTGATCGGATTTCTACATCAATTTACACAAAACCTACTGATTCACATTGTTATTTACAGTATGAATCATCGCATCCTACTAGAATGAAGGACTCCATACCTTACTCACAGTTACTCCGGGTACGTCGTATTTGCAGCGACGATACTGATTTCCGAAACCATGCGAGGAATTTATGTAATTATTTCAGAAAACGGGGTTATCCTCGTAATGTCACTGGGAACGCATTGGCCAAGGTTGTGTCAATGTCAGGAACGGATTGTATTGGATCTACGGTTTCCCGTGACAATCAGGATCGTGTAATTTCGGCACTTACGTACCATCCTTTAAATGTCAGGATTAGAAACATTATGTACAAACATTTTCACATTTTACAGACCAGCGAGGAGACAAGTTCTACGTTTTCACTAATGCCTACTACTTCCTGGCGCCGTGACACTAATTTAAGGAGGTTATTGGTGCATCGGGTGAAAGGGGAGACCCTGAGAAATATGGTTCTGTCCCGTGTAATCGTCCTAGGTGTAATACTTGTCCTTTTATTACAGACTCTAATCGTATATTTGGTCCCAAGGGAGATGTTGCGGTCAAATATCCGTTCAGTTGTATCACTATGAATGTTGTATATTGCATTTCATGTGTTAAATGCGGGAAACTTTACATTGGTTCTACAGTTCGTCGACTGGGTGATCGGTTTGCTGAGCATCTACGGCAAACTAGACAGAAAAATCGTTATTATCCGGTTTCACTTCATTTTAATTCTAGTGGACATAATATTACAGATATGTCTATTTCTGGTGTATGTGTTGTCAATGGCAACAAAAATCAGCTCAGGCGTGTCGAGGAGGAAACTATATTCCGCCTTGAAACTAAAGAACCCCATGGTATTAACAAACAGTTCAACTCATTTGTTGAGCTCACTACCTAAGGCGCGTTATTTGTTCTATTGTGGATTTTTTTGTGATTCTAACTTATAGTTCATGCGCGTTCTTACGTTCCTATGTTCTACCTGTACATTATAATACTTTCTTCTATGCTATCGATAAAGAGCCATTGCTCGAAACGTCTAGCTATTTTTAATAGTTATTTAGGACTACGATTACCAAATATTATCTTCTATGTATCACACACCTCGCCAGGTGTTACCGTTAGTGAATGTGGAAGAAAATCGAAACGTCGACCTTTCATTGCATCACAAATCCCCCCCCATCTCACTCATAACCATTACATACTGCCTTTCCTATCTATAACTCGGTACTCAAGTACCATATGGTACTATACGCATGTACATCTAATTATTCCTTGAATTGTCTCAAGTTATAATATTACGAAATCGCATTCCATTACTACCTACAATTAAGAAATAGGCCTTTCCAAAACATAAAAAAAAACTAATTGTTGTTTCGAAAGCGGATTGTGCGTCCGAAAACACTGAGTACAATTTGTATTGATACATGCAAAATTAGATATTGTATTTCCTTACATCTCTAGTCTCTATATTTATATATATATATATATATTACTTCAATCATGCACATATTTCTCAAAACAGTGTGAATTAATTGTGCCAGGGGCAGTCTTTTTCACCACCAAACAATTGTCAATACTAGCATCGGTGCCGACATTTTACAAACAAGTCAATACAAATCTGTTTGCACCACTCTTTTTAGAATTTGCTTTCCAACTGAAATGCGCTGTTTCAAAAGAATTTGCCCGAAGACTCCGAGGTGTTGTCATGGAGATCGGTAACTTATATGAGTCGGAAGATGATCAAAGAAGCTTTGACGCATGTTGATTCCTGGAACTCGCGTACACGGTCTGGCTAACAAGAAGGAGATGTGTCTTGTTATTGTTCTTATATAGCTTGACGTTCCTCGTCTTGTCAGGGCTTTATTGAAATTGAATGTAACAGCTAAAACTATTTATTATCAACCCAAAGCGGCATTTAGTTTAATTGGTAAGACAGCCAACGCATACGTCGGTCATGATGGATCAGGTGAAGTGGCCTCTTCAGTTGCTAGGTTACTATTATCCATATGATGTCGATTTTGTGCGCAGGGAGTGGCGTGGTGTTCTTTTCGCATCGACATGAGTACTTTACTCGTATGGTTTCACACTATAATAACAACATGTGATAACGCTGACGCACACCATTTTCTATTATGATTCCAGAATAAGATACTCAATCGTAAATCTGTAGACAAAAGTCCAAGAACACAAAACAAGTAGACTGACAAGTAGACTACACAATATAGTCAAATCAGTAAAAAAGATATACGAGCTCCATGATATACGCGAACTGGTGTCAGGTGTTTCGAAGAGAGTGAGTACATCCTGCTCTACATGTGGCACCCGTGCGTCATTTATCACTGTGAGTCATAATGGAATGGTTTTCTGTGTGAAACCTGATACATCTTCTACATGTGACACTTGAGTGACACTGGTGCCATATGAGATCATCTTTGTAACAGTGTTATTGTATTTAACCACAAACTCATTGTATCTGGCAAAGCATCATTTCAATGTTAAGGGCAGTTGTTGTTCGCTTGGTTTATTAGTTTGATTGTCAAGCCGGTTGGTTAAATTTTATATAATACTGTATAACTACTGTAAAACGATCTATCTTCTCTGATATTTAATTTCACTATTATATATATTTTTAGCATTTTTACTGGGTTTAGTTCTTAGATTTCTCAGAGAAAAAATTATATTGTTATTTTACATGTTCTCGTTTTAGCGAATTTTACTTTTTAATGAAAATGGCGAAATTAAAAATCACTCAATTGTTAATGCCTTTACTGTAAACTTTAAAATTGATGTGTGTACATCTTCACAAGGTATATTGCCCAAAATATTCTAAATATGGCAATAATGACTCGTTTCGAATTCATAATATTAGCACAGGGATATAAATGCACATTTTCAGTCGTGCCCTCTACCGACGAATATATGATGTGACGTCAAATATGGAAAGAGCAATTATATATCGCCACAAACCATGACCCTTTTATGGCAACTGAATTTCCGTTTGACATTTTGGAAAATTTAGATAGAAATAATCTTTGGTTGGCGAGAATGGCATAGAAATGACAGGCAATTTTGTGTGACTGTGTAATTGGCAACTATTTTATTTTGATGAACCACAAAGTACTTTTTTCATGTCAAAGATTCGCGCAAATGCGATAAACGTTATACCATTTTCACGTGGCGCCCTTTGGCGACAAAGTGCTCGTGGAACGCAAAAATGGCGTAAAAAGTTGAAAGCACTCTCATTGAATGTGTAGTCGTTCATCGTTGAGATTAAAACAAATTTGTGAATATAGTATTCAGACAGACTGCATCAGATCAAATCAGCAGCAACGATAGCAATGTTGTTTACCCATTTGCGTCATAGAAACTGTTAGATGCTTGAGGGCTCGGCTTATTGGGAATTATTGATGATGGGTTGTCTATTATTATACCATCGATAAATCGAACCAAGCATTCATGTCGTGCCGAATGATTACAACATTGCATTCGATATAAAATAGCAAGTTATTCTAATGCTAATATAATAATATCAATATATTTCCTTGACAAATCCTAAGATACAAGATACAAGCTATCGCTCGCTCGTCTACTGAATATGAAATGACTCCAATAATATATATTGAATAAATTCATGAATGGGTCAGTATTTTTATGTTCTCATATTATTAACAAAAAATTATAGCTAATCCTGAATGCCGTCATGGTGCCGAAAAATCGAACGATGCTGTGTGCCTGGATGTAAAACAATGAATTGATCAGTATGCTCTCAGTAAAGTGTTGCTAATTTGACACTTCGGTATCGACCAAATCATCATGACCAGATTGAAGGACTTAACAAAGGATATGAAAAAAATCGCGGTTAGGAAAACTGCATTTTAACCGACCGACTGCAGTAGCAATGATACTACTGGCGGTTCATTGCCTTCTAGTAATGTTAGTTGATGAGATCTCTAAATTTAGACAATACATTTCTTGAATTTAAACTAATATCTGTTTCCTGGCAATAAATCACAATCGACGTAAAACTACCCTATACATCATTGCGTTACGTTTTTGTTAGACCATGTAGTTCTATATTTAGCCTCCATGGTGAGACAATGCACTGGGCGGCACAACGCCGCTGTGAATCACTATGGTAATAGATTGCGCCCTGTGGCGCAACGAAATGTTAACAGCATCGAAAATGGCAAATTGAAATGCTGATCAGTTGCTGTTTTCATTACGTAACAACAGGCTAACATTCATATTACGGTGCGTGAAATGTAATATTACTATGACAGAGATATATATCACGTTGTTTGCTCATATAGATGTTATGGCGTCATTCACGAAGCGTGACAACCCGCACAACTCACCCCTTACATCGGCGATCAAATCGTAAACTAGCAAGAAAGGATAACGACAATTAACGTGTACAGATCCAACAACTCCCGATTTCCCAGCTAGTAACAACGTCTTTTAACTTGTACACATTGAAAAACGAAGCTTCAGCATCGAGGGGGGCAAATGTGTCCGTGTTGTTATGCCTTGATAAATACAGTTACAAATATGTGCTGTGTTAACATCAAAACTAATCATTTAATATAATAATACAAGGGCAAATAACAAAAATTCGTTTATTTATTCATAATTAATTTGTCACATATTAAAAAATATATTCAAATTGCGATCAATATTGAACAAAAAAGTTAGTATTATTTTATTCAAGAAAACACATTATCACCTTGTCCAGCGGCATACATTACTATTTGTTTCTTTGTACCCTATATCATGTGATTTTTCTATTTCCTCACGCTTGTATGGCTCCCGAAATCATTTCCTCTGTTATTTCAAGAGAACCGTCGAATCTTATCAACGTTTCACTCTTGTTAGAAGTATCTCTTGGCAGCCTTCTGAGTTGTTGCAGGTAATATATATTGCCATTGAAAGCTTGCCGTCATAATTTCTTTAATGTGGGAGATAAATCATTGAAGTTCCGGCAATCTCGCTCGACATGACAAAATACTTTTAATCAGTAATCTTCACGTAAAACGCAATAAACTGATTATTATATATTACGACGTCGTGCCATCTTTGATACGAGGATCGAATACGAAAGAACTTTGGTAAGACATTGTTCAAATGGTTGGATATTTTATAAACTAGAAACGCTAGACAAATACTACGGAAGCCAGCAGAATTCTTTTTTCTTCTTCTAGCGGGTGGTGAGACTGTGCTGGCGTAAACAAGACGAAGACTGATAGTCGACCCAATGCCCTCATCATTGCC
The DNA here is from genome assembly GCF_978046115.1 of Saccoglossus kowalevskii. Taxonomy (NCBI): domain Eukaryota; kingdom Metazoa; phylum Hemichordata; class Enteropneusta; family Harrimaniidae; genus Saccoglossus; species Saccoglossus kowalevskii. Next base: position 20,647,381 of record NC_140651.1, read on the forward strand.
ACATGTATTCCAACAAGAGTATGTATTTATTACACATGCGCAAGTGACAGAAGGCCTGAATTCAATTTACTGTGTAAAACATTGCATTGCATTGCCATGCGACTTACTGTTACCAACAAAAGGTACTAATCATGTAGGATACCTTAGGCGCGCTCGTGGTGGGTATTCTTGAAAAAAAATGTTGGTTGCTGGTCAAGAAGAGGTCAAAGTTTATTTGACAATAAAAATTATTTGTTAAAGCCGCTTGTATATTTCAACCTGTGGGCTTAATTCTCCCATTAGAGATCTTAAATATTTTAGAATAAAAACAATTTGCACCAGATTACGGCGTCTCTTATAATTTGACCCGATTTGTGCACATATGTAAACAAAGTTTTTTTCGTCCTAACCTCAAAAGTATTGTTATGATCTTAATCTAGTATAGCTTAAAATTATAACTTACATACGGGGTTGAATTTTCATGAATCAAAGTGTGAATATATAATGATAATTGAAAAGGATAAACATTACATAATTGCGCTTTTTTTAATTGTTAGATTTGAATTTTACAAGTTTATTGGCGTTTATATGTAAGATGTGTCCGCCATACAAAAAACTTTATAGACGTGATATTTTGATGAATTTTAAATCATTTTGATATAATTTGTTATAATACATCTGCCATCGTAAACGCCAAAGATTACAGCGTGCCGTAACTTTGCGGTATTGCAGCACTGGATATTTTCATCCAACCATATTAGGAAATGCGAATTCCCAATATGTAGCGATTATACGGGTGAGCGTCTCTAATAATAAAAACAAACATGGCAGTCCACAGGGCTTGACCGGAAAAAAGTTATCTAAATCTGTTCTATACTGTTTGGATTTCGGAATTCCCATGACGTATTTTTGGGAGGAAAAGATGTATAATAATAAGGTTAATACGAGGATACATCAAAGTAAGCACTCAGGTAGTACGCCGTCGCATCGGCCTGCGCTGCGCGTCGGTCGATACTCGCGTTGTACTGTCTTCGTGCATACTTTTCGGTATCCTCGTATTAACTTCATATTATCACATGCACAGTGTTACGTCACAAACTGCCGAACTTTATTTTATTGTACGCGTAGCCTGAAGTTCCCAGGCTCTTGTGAGGAAAAATAACTACGGAATGGGGTAACGATGGTTCATGTTGGTAAGCTCGTAGTGTTACAAAATATCGGTTGAAAATTTAAAAAGATCATTACGAATTATAGGGAATATCACGAACGGGTAGAATCGCTACACAACGCACGGAAGGCGTTCGCGTGAAGCAGTACACTGTGACATCAACAAAGTTAGTATACGAGATGCGCGCAATGATATATTTGTAGTCAGTGGAATTTCAGAAATAGTTCAATTGTCAAAACTCTGCCGTTTCACTAGGTCGGAAATATGCATATTTCTTATTTATATTTATTCATATGTGATAGATAATATATAATCCCGCGATGTGTTCTCTTTGATTGACATCAACATACAGTCGTGATTACCACCAGAGCCTGTAGCTCGGATTGATACAAAACTCGGGCGGTAATCACTCGTGTCTCCTGATGTCAGCCTAAGAGGAAAATATCCTGGGACTACGTATAATTACTTCGTGGATGTATGGGAGATAACAGATAAACATAATGTAGAGAAATCACTGATCGAAGTGAATAGTTTATTGACCACGTTCGCCATTATTGCACGCATAATTTCTCTGAATTAACTATATACTTACAAACTGCTTCATAAATTACCATCCCCATCATACAATCTCAATTTTAACCCATTTTTGATTTAAGTTAATTAAATATTTTTGAAATTACAATGCAAATCAAACATGTAGACATATCCTTAAAATAATTAAAACTATAGGTGGTCCTGTACATTTACTGAAGGAGCCAATAATTATCGTAGTTAATTCTAAAATCTGATTTGGTCTAGATCTAGTCGTATAATTAACATGAATGTATTTATATATAGGCATTCCCGCTAAAATTAAAAAAAATCATACTAACAGTGAAATTGACCCTTCCATATTTTGATCAAGCTACCGATTTCACCAGGCCAACACACATTTCTGAAAAACATACACAAACAATTTTCCAATAGTACCACACATCATAAGTACCCATATGTACATATTGCGATAGATGAGTAACACTTGAAGGCAACACTGATTACGAGTAATGCAAATTAAACAAACTCCAGGCAATATTCCAACGTGTTTTGTATACCTAAATTACCATATCGTGTTCTCAACACATCTTTTCAGTGAGAACGTTATAAAGTAATCACATCGGAAGGATGTGACGTAATATGCCATTGACGTCATTGTAACTGAACCACCAGCGCGTTTTAATCACATTCCTGAAAGCAGTTTCCCAGATTAATTATTGCGATTGTCCAATCATGGATATGCCTGGGGGTACATTGCGCAGTGCGGATCCAGGAAACGCTCCTCCACTCAGAAATGAAACTAAATTGAGAAACACTAACAAAAAAAAACTTATTACATTGTAATAGCCTACAGTAAGATTGATGGATGATTCAAAAGAACTGAACGCAGTTAATATGGTTATGGAAGTATAATACTGGCCGGTTGTCACTTTCAAGTTTACCAAGATAGCTATGCTTTCGACAAATTATCTGTTAATTACTACAACTCAAAACGGCTGGTCCACGGCTACCAACAAAGTACAAGATAGATCACTTTAATATCCGCCCTGTTCAATCTCATATTTTATATTTTACTCCGACTTGATTTTTTTGAGTAAGCTCGTTTCAGAACAGTCTAACACCTTGCTTTAGATTACGTATAAATGTAACACAGTTGTATTAGCAATAACTATGCTATTAGGGGCTGGCCATACTTCTGCCGTGCAAAATCTTTTGTTCAAATATTGGATTGTGTGCCATTAGTGCCATTAATTATGCTCACGTTAGTTTGTAGCATGGGGTATGAGCTTGTTTTTTTCCTAAACGATCCCCTGTATTTCATCAGCAGTGTTTATGATTTTAACGAATGAACAAGTTAAAATTAAGTAATCACGCGCAACTCAATTTCAAACTTGTATCTAAGAGTGGGCTTGATTTAACAATGGTTCGTCGACCCACCTCTCTTCGTGGCCATCCTTTGACAGTTTTTTTAAGAATTTGTTTGCATGTGTCGCACGTAATCTTGTCTACTCAATTCAAGCAACACGGCACCGCCAATCACTGACACAGTAGCGTTATTAAAGGCTTAAATGCTGCATTATCTTTGAATATATTTAATAATCTAAGTAAATATTGATGCAATATTTGCATACATATAGTGAACTATGTTAGCTTATATGGATTTAGCATATGTTCAATCAATTAATTTACCTCGTTTCCATCAGAGGAAAACTCCAGGACAGTATTTTTGGTCAATGCACGAATGAACAAAATTGTGGCTTATCAATATGCAGAAGGTCCGCCACATGTGTACGGACCGTTTAAGCAATAAAATCACCATGATTTTGTTCATGTTCAGTTAGAATGCTACTCGTTATTTCAGTAACACTTACCTTATTAATATCTTATTTAGATCATTGGATTAACTCAATGGATTAACCGTCCCAGTTATACTCTCAAGTTCCAATCTAATCGTTCAGAATTACTTTGTTGAACATTCTGAAGTCAAGATGTCAAACTCGTGCGAATACCTTTAGGCTTCCCATCTGCATTGGTCAAAAAATGTTTGTTTCTTCCATTACCCTTTTTTTAGTTTCAATTTATCGATAATTTTATAAAGTCTTTACCACGTACGATTATTTCCCTAACTCATTTATTGTAGTATTTGTTTAGAAGAAGATTCTGGAATGGTATTTGACTCAAGTGATACACACATGTTGTGTCATTTACATCGTTTGGGCTCGAAGAATAATAATTTGTCCAAATTGGAATCCCCCTTCTGTTGCAGCGTCTACTCATATTCTTTCAAAAAAGCACACATTTAAATCTAAACCAATATTAAACAGAATTGTATTCCACTTGACATCACTGATGATTGGCTACTCCCTGATTTCGGCCAAATTAATTTTAGGAACTGTGTATAGGTTGGACAATCACTGCAATACTACCAGTAACCCAGAGCTATGACATAGTAATGATAACAAACTATGGAGAGCCGTATTTTTCGAATATAAATTGCTTAACTCCAGAAGGCGGCATGATGTTACATAGATACCAAGCCTGTCATGTAGACACTGTTCTACACCATAGATATGGTGAACACATTAGGGGCTATTTATTTAGATTGGAGCCTGCTGTTGTTTCCAACTCGAAGGCCACAGAAGTTTGCCAAATTATCAGATGATTTTTTGCAGGGCCCTTATGCCTTGACAGCCGATTTAATGTAGGGGAGGCGGTTGATAATTATGGTAATCGCAGATGTGGATGTGGTCTGGGTCATGGCCCCCACTGGTTGATGACGCACCCTCTCAAGTTGATTCGCTGACATGGGTGCAGCCAGCCCCTCGGGATAACTTTCTGTTTCATCATGCCTATCTGCTTTCCCCGGAGAATAATCAACCATCAGAAGAACTCCAATGACTACATCATCAGTGTCATTGACTCTGCTGAAAGATTCACTAAATGTAGGTGTTATACTTTAGAAAGTGAAAAAAAAAACTTATTAACGAAAGATGCATTCACAACTGTGTTTGACTCCCTCTTCTTGCATTGCTTCCCCATGTTTTGGGTGTACAAGAAAATATGGGATATGCCTTATTATAGATTATCTTTTCCCACAGATCATTTTAAAAAGTGTCCAAGCAGAAGTACACCACTGTATATATCAAAAAATGTATGAGGTTAATGACTTCATCAATGCAAGGCCTTGTACCTCAACCTGCGGATCGCTTCTGTGGACACAATTAATTATGGATCCCTCAGATCCTGACCGCTCTCAAGTATTGGCCGGGCTTAACTCGGAGGGTTATTCCAATGAGTTTATTCACTGTTCTACATGAGTTAGTGGTAAGGTAAGTATGTAAAATCTTATAGTATCTCCAAGAATTTGTCTCGTTAGTTAGTAGATACATTTATTGACATTTTTTAATACATTTTATACTTTAATACTAAGGAAACCATATATCACCAACCAACATTTTGAAATGAAACAGGAAATAGTGGCAAAATCATCAAAAACGTAAGAAATATGTTATTTTCACTGTATTTTATTGATCGATTTTCTCAGAACTGAGTACCCTATAATTGTAACTCACTTTTTTTCATTCTGTAGCAAGATATATCAAATATGTATGAGTGACAAACAAACGTGACATAAATTTTAATTTTGTGTAACGTTTTACCTCAAAAATCCTGATTATTTTTACTCAGACAATTATGTATTTGTATTTTATTGCGTTTGAATCACCAATACCATGACGTCATTGATTTACATAATTACACTATAATGTCAACTTTTATTCGCAACTTCGATTAATCCATTCCAAACTGATTCCACCAAATTTATCTAAATTGTATCAATTCTGATATAATGAATCATACACAGCGTCAGCGTGGATTCGCCGAAGTGCGATATTTTCGGCTTCGGATCACACACCTTGCAATAAACCCGCTTCCTCATCCAGTAAATAATGAGATCGACAATTGTCGTCATTGCTCTGTTTTACGCCGTAATACTATGAGCGATGCGTCTTTCCCTATTCCCTAACTCTCGAGCTGTTATACGACTGAAATAACATGGAACAAAAAAACATACAGAAAAAAAACAGCACGAGCACGGTAACTGATGACGTAAATCGGTTTTGCGAATTTCAGGAAGCGCTGCCCGAGAGACAGAGTAATTGATATTACCCACAGTAGAAACACGAGAAACCGTAACAGCGTCGAGTCACGGTCATACAAAGCGAAACTTCTATAATCCAACTACAATGACGGACCCGTGTATTTTCATGCTGTGAGGCTAGCTACACGTCAACGTTCAGTATAGTTCAAATAGTTCCAAGAAACGAATTGACGTAAAGACGACAACAGAGACTAATAGTAGGAGAAACAATCGATAGACGTCTCGCAATACTAGACTAACCGTCTTATTTAGACCTCAGGTACAATTTAATCAACCAATTGCAATTAATGATTGTTGTCACGTGTTTATCCCAATCAATTGCGAGTGCAAAAATAAAAATGAGCTTTGCACATACACACTAGCTGAAATGACATTGATCCACCTGTTCTCATGAATCTCAGTCGCTGTTTCTTAACATATCTGTTACATCCGAACGCCCTCAGTATAAATACATCTATATTGTGATGTCATTACATATCTTACGATTGTTTTAATGTCTTCAGTGTGTAATGTGATAACATGTAATATGCATTCTATTTTATTGACATCTCCTTTTATTTCTACAGACCGATTATTACATTCAAGACGCGATTTGACATTAAACATCACTAATTTGCATCATATTCACAATGTCTGATGCCGAGACATACCAAATAAATTATAAACGGGAAATGTACCCCTCCACCTAGTAGCTTTTTAGACCATCAAATATTTCACATAAAATCCCAAATACCACAATAAAGTTGTATGAATGAGTGCAAATTTGGGGATACTGACATTTACATTTGAAATTACCGTGGTTTTTTTGACGCATTAAAAATTAATTAAAATGTTTTTTTTTTAAATGATATGTATAAATAGTAAATTCAAATTTGTCCCCTGTAGGTGTGGCCAGAAGCCACGCACTGTAATCGATAACCAAGAGCATACGCGTAGATTTCTGTAAACGTTGTCATGATCAATACTACACTATTGCAGTGTCATTACAGAACGATCGTCGTGTATATAACAATGGTTCCTTGCAAAACTACTGGATTTCTGATTTTTCATTTGTGCCAATGTAATTGCCTACTTATATAGAGTAATAATTTACCAGTCCATAATTACACGTTGCACAAGTGTATATAAAGTAGAGAGTATTAAGGAGAAACGAGCCATGGTTTGTAATGGGAAAATAGTTCGGAGACAATGGAGTAGTTTTCTGCGATATCGAATTGTAAAGCACATCAATGGAATAGCCTAATTGGGGCCACGCTCTAGGGAACGTTCTACTTTTAAACAAATATTTCCTCACTATATATCGTTTGTCAGAGCTGTGTATGATGTATGTCTGTAGAAGACGTCAATCCTAAATTAATATATCACATATTTACCATGATAGAGGTACGATTAGCGCATCGTAACGACCGATATAGAAATACATATAGCTCTATTCATTTTGATGAATCGTTTCATAATCGTAAGTAACGTGTTCTACAAGAAAAAATCAATTGCCATGATAACACAAAGAACGCATTAAAATATCGCAGTCTACGTACGTCCTTGTCATTAATAAAAAAACGTTAAAGCAACATATTTTTTAAAATAACCCATTTTATAATTGGTTGTTTCAGTGTTTATAATTACCATCGCATAATATACTGAACGCGGCGAGTCAATTATTGTGATTCTTCGAGGCATGTTCAGTTGACATCTGAGAAGCCGGGTAAATAAACGACAGAGCGTTGTACCACACACGAGGAAGCTAAAAATATACATTTATGCTGAAGACGCCGTGTACGCTGATTGTGTGGGGCTCAAAATACCACCTTGCCATTGGAAACGTCGGTCATCTTCTGCTTTTCATAACATTGTACACGATTATTATAACATGACGTGCAATAGGCAATAGGCAGTGCGCATGTGTGGTATTACTTAATGGTACGCATCTATTATAATAGTAGGTAGGCAGACGTCGTGACAAGTATACGAAAATAATGATGCCGTTAGTCATTTGCATATCTGCTTATAGATATTAGCGGAATAATCATGTGTGCGACTATTGACGTGTATTACAAATCAATGGCCCCTAACAACGACATTATCTTATGTAATTAATCACACACTTAAAATAACACGAGGATTGTTCATCGTGTTCACTGCGTTATCATATTTTGTCCAAGTGATGACGATCACGGTATCTGGGAAAGACGAAGATGGAAAGATGGTTTCATGCACCCATGCACTACATACTAATGAAGCAATGTGATGTCATTGCCACGTGAGCTGCATAAGACAACGAACGCATACATCGTTGTTCGACGAACAAACTATATTTCATGTGAATAATAGAACATGTATATAACTTGATTTATATTTCTCTGACTCACGTCTTTGTTAGTTAGCGTAGACTCTACCTAAGGCTGATATAACGCAATGTACAAAATATTACCGGGGAAAATGTATAGTCAGATGCAATATGTTGTAGAAACCCCTAAGGAACTAACATTAAATGTCAGTATTATATGAATTATATTTAATTAATATTTCACCTATTACAAAAGTGTTTCAACCTCGTCGATTTCTACCTGTACAGTGTGTATTACCGTCCTCATATTTCAAGTGAGAAGTCAAGTTAAAGAAATATTCCCAATCTTCAGAAAATCACAAACACGTTATATTTTTAAAAAATGGTAGTTGCACATACGTGACGAATCAATAATTAAAGCCACAGGAAGAGCATGCTCATTTGACATTTGAGAAGCCAGCACTGAAAGAAAAGCTATATGACAGTTTATACCATCTCACCTTTAATTATTATTAAAATGTATCCACTCAGTAATGACCCTGAAAGCGAAGGCCATCTAGCGATCGGAAAACGCTTTTCCGTATATTATCCGTTTTCTGTGTACAATTTTTGTATATTAATTTTCTTCCCAACAACATCTTAAATTCATTACATTGCTGTTCTGGTTTGGAGTAAAATGTTATGGTAACGACTGGGTACTAAGATAATTAATTTGATAACCCATAAACTACAAATATGGGACATTGTGAATTTCTATTTGTTTCATCACTAGGGACGTATAAATTTCATTATTTGAATCATATACGTTGCGTCTGAGTTTGTTTTGCTTCAACTAGTCACGTCTCCCTGAGTACCGTGGCCATTTACGTGATCTGCAGTCAAGCATAATCTACTTGACGCTTTTCCGATGTACAACGGATAATTGGCTGAGGTGAATACGTTATAACGTCTCTTGTGGTTTCTCTACCGGTAATTCGTTTTTTTTCCTACTGCGTAATGTAGTTACTGTTATTATACATACGGTGTTGATATTTTCACTTTTATTATTTCATTTCTAATCCAGCTCTTCAAGCCAGAGCTCGTTATTCAATTTAATCATTAAACCGTGCTAATTTGATAAGGGTGCATGCCAAACCGAGCATACTACTACATTATCTACCTATTGTGCAAGTAAAACAATCAAAGAATTGTGAAGCTTTGTATACCCATGTAAACATCAAATGACTGGCAAAAACAATGGGCGTTCTTTACCGCATATGCTAGTCTAAATTCTGTCGAAAGGTGAAATATTAGCTTTCGACGTTAACACTTCAAATAACCAATCAGTCCTGAGCAGTTCCAAAGGACTGAATTATCGTAAGTCAATAACTGATCCGATATATATATCATTTACTCGTTAAATTATACCGTTGCCTTACACTTTCCCAATATTAAGTCGCACTTGCTAGCGGCGTAGCGCTTTTATGATGTCAACATGGCGTATAATACGTGAATACAAAGCCGTTTAACTATACACATCTCTTTAGCTGTGTGAAGCTAGCGATCGTGAACTTAATCTCAAACACGTTTTTCATTAATTGAAACACATAAATGGTAAAATGAGATGCTCGGTAACCAGGAAACAGTTTTTTAAAGATGGTGATATGCGTTCAGCTATCAATCAGACTCGGTTCAAATTACTAAATATATGCATGAGGCTGGAATATCCAGCTCGGTATAAAGCCCAACAGCGCGTATAATGCGTGTAATCATGACGCTCGTAGCAACAGTGTAAATGCAACACAGATCAGTAATTTCGAAGTTCAAGCATTAATTGTGATTACTTAATCTCATATACTGCACACACGGACATGGACTACTGCACTGTAATTGTGCTATTCTATATCACTGTATGTCTACATGTCGGCGCCGTTTTCGATTTGAATCTCGGGTAATACGCTGCAGAACATATGACATATGCTAATAATCAATTCGTTAAAACGTACTATGAAATATCTCAAAATTCATTTGTCTGGTTGTTTGATTTATCCACGAATTGCAAAACAAACATTATATTCTGCATTGGTGCACTTGTCTTATACACACGCAATTAACCATATACTTGCTCGAACACGTACATGGTCTGTGGCGGTGGTTAATGTTTGTATTTCTAGTGCGAGAGAGCATCTTCAAAGACGTCAATATATATTCAAACAGATTTACGCAACGTGTTTGGAAAATGAATGGCCGAAATAACAACTAAGAGATAGATAGAGCAAACGATACCAAGACATAAACGCTGGTAGACTGGAGCGTATCGTATCCAATGAATGAATTCATGAAAAAACACATATATATATATATATATATATTGCTTACCACGGTATCAGCACATTCACATTCAACGATATTTCTATATGATGACGGTGGCGGAGTAGCAACGAACCCGTTGTGTGTGCATCGCTGGAAAGCCGGTGGTATAGAAGCGTTCGACATATATAACCGGATAACAAAACACACACACATAGCGCATGTATATAATGCGCATGCGCAACAGGGTCACCATAGTTACGTAGGTTGACTATACGATTACAATGAATTCTGCAGCTGTAATTATTTTAATGGTGTATTCGTTTGTTATCATAATATAATATAACGTTTTTGTTTGAAACACAATCTGTTATGTACATGTCTTGTGGAATTTTAAAGCGCGGGTATATTGAAAGAGATTGTACGATTTTAATTTACCTGTTTCTCTCAAAAATGTAAAAAATAAGTTATCCGACAGTGATGTTTTGAGAGATATGCAGTCATCCTATGTGCGTTGATGTGCGCACTGGGTTTATCGAACAATCATTATATAGCATAATGTCACTATTCATATAATAATATATATAATCATACATCAATCACAGAACTGTTACCTATGGTGTTTCAGAATGAATGCAATTATTTTCCGGTATCTGCATTCAATTGCAATGCAAATTTGAACCTGGAGTCCAATAATTATGCTAATTTACAACGCTAGAGGATTAATCTCTCGACCTCATCAGCATATTAACGTAAGCACGCAAACACCCTCCGATTAACTTTCATACGAACACCCGAAAATATGGATTATTCAGAATATAAACATTTGCTGACAGACTCTATCACGTAACTTCGTATATACGAGAGCTGTTGGCTGTTATCAACACCACTTGGTGTAACTATTTTGCCTGCCGCCGATCTTTGAGAGGATCGCTTCTCTCTGACATTACTACATAATACTGTCTATGCATATTCGTCCAGATTCTTTCAACCATGCTAGGTCACTGGTTGACGGTAATTTCAAGGCTCTGATTGAGAACGAAACAAACGCTAAAACTTGTTCGCGTTTGCAAATTTTAAATGCGCCACTGACATGACAGTGGGTTGTAGTAAAATCCTTCAGCGGTTGCTTGAACAAACCTTTTTCCGTAATACATGTTGAAACGATAATTAACGTGAAGGTAGTCCGAGAGTGAAAACCTTTACCACAGATGCAAATTAATTATTCTCACTAGAACTAACCGTTTAATTTGTATTATTATGTCTTCATCACATTGAAATGAAAGACCAAATCGAGTCTTGAACGGCCTTTGCACTCAAAATATTGTACAATTAATCAATTTGGCGATGGCAAAAAATTCCTTTTCCATGGCAACTGAACCAAGATCTCTCCTAAAATCTAGTCGACCGGTTGTGTCTGAAGTACAACACCTCCTAAAAACAAACTCCTCCTTAACTGTTTAATCATCGGAACGGTCATTGAAGACATTCTTGTTTCCATGGAAATGAGATCCAGATCTCAGGCAGCCTATAACTGATTGATGCAAGTTTTTCAAAGGCGAAAGGATTCCTGATATTGCCATAAGTTATAAACGCGGAATAATTCCCAAAATGGCCGATTCCATAGCAACCTTCCCAGATCTCTCCTAGCATCTAATTAATCGGTATTTATGTCAATGTTCGCCCCTTCCTTAAATAAATGTAATGATAATTTATTCATGAGTTTTTTGAATTACAAATGGAAAATCATTTCCACAAATCTACATTGAGTGTGTGCATTTCCACTCTAAAGAATGTGCACATACAGTTAATGTAATTCAAGTTGCACGTTAAAAGTATTAATCAAATTTGAATAACGTGTTACATTGTAGTATTATATTGACGAAAATATAAACATATTATTAGCACAACTGGGCTTCATAGCATGTTTTTAATTACTATACGTATGTTTCAACTTGTTACTATGGTTATATGAAGTATCATGCGATTAGAAATACACTCGAAAAGCGAACGTAGCGCTTCAATTTTCTAGTAAAACAGACTCGAAACTAATTATGTCAACTCGCTTTATAGGTTACCTTTCATAACCATGCAATTAAAAGGATTTCATACTTTCAAAACGGTATACATGCCAGTGTTGATCTAACTCTAATGTTTATTTTGAATTCAATCGGTTTGCCCAAAGGGAAAACATCACGCTTGCCAAAAAGTTAACTGTTTGAAGGCATGGTGCTCACATGATGTTGACGTTTCGTATAATTACCTAATCAAAACATGCTCTTGATTAAAAGACAATTTCGAAATGTACTCCTCCTCCCGACATGACATTGCCAAACTGTATTCTCGAATCTAACGACCAATGATGTCTGATATAACAAATGACATATTTTAAAATGTTTGGTTTTACCATTTACGCGCGGCACATGCATACACTTAAGTGTGCCCGACAAATCAACTTCTTGATTTGAAGCGTTTTCGTTTTCTGAATCACATGATAATTCTCACGTAAGCCGTCCCCTCTGCGGGAGGGGTCAGACTCAGTTCGATGCTTTTCAAGACTTGCCTGTCCAAGCGTCTCATTAACTCGGATCACAGCGTACAGTCTGAGTCTACCCTCGCGTTTAACTCAATACACTCAAGAGAACCGTTTGCCTTCCAGCACCTAAGAGTGATTTCACTTTCGTTTTAAAGAACAGCTTGATAACAGAGGAAATGCACACAAATAATGAAATACATTATGCATTCGAACGTGGCCAGGGCATCTATTGTCTGTAGATAATACATCTCTACGTCCATGGCGTTTTTTTATTATGTTGACGTGTGTTGCAGTTACGACTCGTGACGCCTGATTAGGGCGTACATAATGTGGGTATTACGGTGACATGATACATTTGGATTGACCTTGAATGAGCAAGCAATGGAGACTATAGATATAATAAATTCTATTTATAAATAAAAAAATGTAAATATATAATTTATTAATCAGGAATTCCCTGACATATGTCTTTTATACGAGAATAGATTTTGAGCATCTTTTGATTTTCACGATCGTATTGAAGAACTACTTCATATTACAGTGGATGAAAATCCACAAACATATTAATGATTAGATACCATCATTCAATTCTGAGAAACTCAATGTTTTTTTCGAACCAATTAGGTTATACAAACCCGATCGCTTGTATGAGATTTCTTTTCGTAAACTCAGCTTCGTATCGTGTGTCAATACACCATGTGATTACTATAGAAAAAAATAACGGAATATCTATAACGCAATTCGCACTGTATGTATCCATTGTGGGGATCGGGCGAATAAAAAAATAATTAGGAATATTCAGCGTTCCAAGGTTAACTTCATACGTTATCATATACGTTGTAATGCTGGCCTCGTAATGCTATGAGAAACCCGATGAGCGAGCCGTGCAATAATTTTTCATATCACTCCCGGAAATGTTTTCAGGAAGTTACCGGTTATTGCGTTCCCGGAGATGATATTATTTTCTGTTATGTTGTAAGGCATGTCTATATAAAACTTCGATCACATTAGCTACACATAACTTTCGAACACCGGAAGATATTTTGGGTTGAAATCAAACCACATTCAAATGATTGCGCGTTCTGGTTGGGGTTCAAGCGGGGGCTCTAGTTCGAAGATATTGTGACGTCAGGCACAGCGATATCAATCCGCGCTGTAAACGTTTGTGAATAAATCGTAGAAAAAAGATTAATGACCCATATGAATGAAACACGAGTAGCTCGAAACAATGTATTTTTGTAATAAACCCTATAATGTACATGATAGAACATTCATAGACTGGATACAGTTTATGCGACTTCGGACGACGGCAAACGCACCTCGCAAGCTTAAGTCTTAAGCTACACGACTTCAGGCCGCAAAAGTCCGATCCAGCCCATCACGAATATTAATGATTTGCAACGCATGGGAGTTTACGCAAGTGCATGAACGTGTTTTGGACGTCATGATTTATATAATCTTTTAATTGATTTTAGTAGGATATTAGGGGCAGTTCAAAATGTTGGCGCTATACTGCATACAGATCAATTGTAATTATAACTATTTCTGCATTACAAATAGAGAATATTTTTGTCACTTATCCAATTGAACTCACGAGATGGTTAGTTTTCTGTCACAATCTATGGTATATTTGTTCAACCAAGGTCAGTACAAGTCCGTGACTGGTGTTAAACAGCGAATGTAACATACTTTTAATTCAGTCATGAAGTAAATCAAAGAGTTGTTTAAAGAACGACTGGCATTAATCACGTTTTCCATCATGAATCACAAGTTTGTGAACAAATACCAGACAGTTCTATGTTCACCTTGCCGGACATATCTAACATGAACTTATTTGATTGTGCCCAGATTCACATGTGAACCTGGCTGAACTCGTTCAAAACACTCCTTGAATGGCTGTACGCCTTGAAGTATTTTGTCGCACAGACTATATCGTGAACTATACGGTAATGTGTTTGTCAGTTGTGTATTTATAAAAAAAAACAATAATTTGGCGTGTTTTGTGGGGTTACCTTACTTAAAATACCTAACCGCCATTTTACCGCAAGCCGCCAATACGGGGTGATATTATGGCTCAAAGATTCATAGAGAACCCTTTATTTAATGTTTATCTTGTATAGAAGGTATATATCAAAGATAATTTCATGAGTTATTTGACTTCAGCTTTCAGAAATAATAAAAAAGTAAATACAATATTTTACCGAGTTCAACCTCTTCCAAAACAAATTTCACCGAACCTTTCCCAATATAAAAAAATAGCATCTGTACTGTTTAGTAATATACACATCTTATAGGATTGAGGAGTTACGTAAACAAAAGCAATGTCTTGTTCATGTATTGCAGCATGGGATCCGTCTTGACGGTAGTTTAGTCCTACCACATACATATTCAGAGACTATAAGTGTATGTATGTTGAAGATAATGTCAAACAGATGTATGCTCAATGTACACATACAAGCCATTTCCAATTTGCCTGATGTAGACTGTAAACTACTCAATTATGGTAACAGCTTAATGTGGATCATACTGAACTCGTTCATCGACAATCAACAACACTTATTTTAATTTTTGACATTGCCATGAACTGCAGTGTGTTTGAAAGAAGTTTGTTTACATTAAATATGGCTCGCCATTAATGCGACGTATGGTGATTACTGAACTCAACTACCACCAAGTATTGATCATAAATTTGATTTGTAAACGACATCAACGTATTGAGTGTCAGCTATATGGGGATAGCTAAACGGACAGTAACACTTACAAATTCCACGTACAATGAGATAAACGAAAGATACATTGTATGCCATTTTACTTTGCTGACGCAGACCGCAACTTGTTAACATGATCTATTCAATTACGGTTCAAGTTAACGTGGGGCAGACTGAACTAGTTCAAAAACACATGCCAACACTTCGTGAATCTCTCACTGACTTTTCCATGAACTGTAGTGTGTGTGAAAGATGTTTGTTTGTATAAAATACCCAGGCGTGTATAATAGTGTAATGTACGTTGGTTACTTAACTCAACTGCCATAAATTTAATTTTTGTTAAACGTCTAGAATAAACTTTAGGCAAACTGTGTTTCCTGTAATATACAAAAGGATGTTCTAATTTGTTCTAACATGTTTAGTTGTAAAATTGAAATCTTATTTTCAGGTTCATCCAGCTAGAATTTTAATATTATATTGACTGATGACTGAGTATTAAAATATTGACTAAAAACACACACAAAAACACAATGGTCACCCCGAATCCAGGTAAAACATCGACTTAAATATATAACAACATCATTGTGAGATAACAATACATCAAATAGATGCTTAAGATACGCAGCTAGACTTGCAAAGTCGGGACTTCTGTTTTTGTTTCACAGACAAAAATATAATTAATTCTCAATTTAGCCTTTTTAACGTGACCGCGAAAACTAGCGTGACTGCAAAAGAAATCCCGACTGGACGCATCTGCCGGTGACCCCCTGCGTTGGAGTGAAAACCGGAGCGGAATAACTCCGGTGATTATGCTAATTAAAAGTTGTTGACTAGCATTAACAACGAATTAAAGTGCAGCTATTTGCGTTGCATCTTATCTATGTTAATGTGCGTAACCTTTCACTTCTGAGGTCTCGGCGATTTTGAAAGGCTATTTATTTACATTGGACAATTAAATCGACTTGTTTTCAGTAAACATGGATCATGAAAATATGGCCTTTGCACTTAGAATATTAAAGTACCAATCTCTGCGATCGAATCGAAGAAACCTTTCACACACCCACTTATGAATAATCAATGACATCATGATTAATAAATAGCAGCCAAATGCCTGTATTTGCGTCCAGTCGGGATTTCTTTAGCGGTCAGATTAGTTTCACGATCACTCTAAAAGGACTAAAAGAACAATTAATTATTTCTTTTTGTAAACAAAGAAGAAGTGCCGACTTTGCCAATCTAACACGCAGCTAGCACTGGAACACTATTACTCGTACAACGCATTACATGCATGAGACGTGGAGCGAAACAGTAAATTATAAAGCCTGTAAATTAAATTATTCAGCTTAACTGATGTACTTCAGATATGAAGTTTGTAAGATAAAATATTATGTGACTTGAAAGTGACGCGTTTTGCTAGGGGTAGTGACAATATGCGGTAGTATCATATTCAGCACATTCAAACGATATTAACACACCCGCGCAAATTTATTTCTACAAATATACTGCTGCTACAAAGATATCGTAGTGTATCGCCATCTCGTGGGTCAGATAGATTATATGTTGCATATAAATACTATCAGTAGTATACTCTTCTGATATATATCTCCTATAACGTTCTTAATAATTTGCACAATGCAATCCATTTTACCTCAAAATTAGTAACTACCCGAACATCAAAATCAAGACCAGATATCTAATGACATCCTACTATGGCACAGTATTGTTTTCTATTAACAATCGTCTGCGATACATGTATCGGGAATTCAATGAAAAATTGCACCTTAAAATTGCATGATATGTTTCACTATTGTAATTGTGTAATAGTCCACTGTAACCAAATACTCATTTCTACAGCATGCACACTAATTAGATCTGTCATTGGAATAGAATCTTTATGTTGCTTCTTTCTGCTGTGTCGTTACTACTGTTTGAAACATGTTCCTATATGCCAAAATATGTCGAAGGAATATTTAAGATTTTTACTATTTTTTACACTGAATTCGTAATAAAATCAAAAGTAATGAGTTTATTTCAACGGGTAGTGCAGCTTTGGGACAAGGAATCCATTATGTATCACTGTTGTTAACGGAAGTTATATACTATTTGTTTCAGTCTACAGTGCAAAATCATTGCTTCTAGGCACTGAAATAAATATATCTTGTACCATATTGACCATTTCAATGTCTTTCTGTAGACCATATGTAGGTTGTTCATGACCTAATTTTCATTCTGATGCCAGATATGTGTATTGGTGAATTCGTTCAATCGCTAGAATTACTGCCTTACTGACTATTTTTTTTTCATTCCTTAGATTCCCTGGTTACTGTATAGGTTGATGTTCTGCTTGCAACAGCTGTAGTTGCCTGTACATTGTGGATCAAGGTTGCACCTCGATCTGTTTAGATGCATCTGCTTGTAAGGTTTGATTATAGTATTTGTTATAGGTATAGTAGTATAGGAGCAAAACGTTTCAAAACACGTTAGAAAGACCCCATGTACTTCACATACGAATGGTTATTGCAAAGTGAATTCATATGTGTTTCAATTTTCAGCTTGATTGACTTCCTTACTGCCAATGTCACTGCTATAGAGTCAGATTTGCAAATCACAAAATAATGCTACGAATCTGGGACATGATGAATCCGTTTGTATACTGAAGTGTCCCTTTGTTATTCATGAATATTTTAACGACCGTGTTTGCAGAGATCGATGAAAACCGTATTTTGTAGACCGCTAGGTGTTTACTGGTCCACGCTATGTCTGATTTAGTAATCAACTGTGTATGTTGTGTAGCTCACTTGCCTCCCGCTTTTAACTTTGCCAAGATTGCCGCAAATACATAGTTTGCTAGTTTGAATTTTTCTTAGTGAATAATGACTCTGACGGATGTTTTCTTGAAGTCACACTGTAGGTCGTGTCTGTTGACCTCTAGTTATGTGACTCCTGGTCCGAACGAAAAACCAACGAAAGTTCGGTGGCATCTTCTACTGACATCTTGAACGTTTACAAACAATAACCTTGGTCTGGTGCATGCTCACATGGTGTGATTAGTCGAACCTTTGCCTTATTGACGTCATGTTGGGAACAGTCTAGCCACTATCCAGGAACAGTGTAAAATTATTTATTGTCACATAGTTCCGTATTTCCAAAGAACAGCACGTAATTTTGACGAGGTGCGTTAACACGAGCAAGTGATCTCCTTATAAATCTCAATGAACTTATCCGCAATGTTATCAAGAATAATTAACCGCTCTCTTGCAGTTGGATTTAAAGATGTGGTTAAGAGAACAATCGCCCGTGACATCTTCCGTAATATTTGTGATGAGTGATTGTAACCACATCCCTGTAATTGTGCTAACGTTCCGTATTGGTAGTACCAAAATAGTGTGACTTACTTTTATATAATTGTCGTCATGAGTAGCATGAATTCTATCGTTATAATATTACTTTATCCACTGTACACATGGTTTGAAATTGGGTTGCAGATGTTGGTTTTACAATAGTTTAAATTAATCTTACTCACTATTATAGGGCATTCGCCCAAAGCGTGTACTTTCTCACTGAATATTCCGAAGGAGGTTATTTTTAATGGATCAATCACAAAAAGAAGGCGCCTGCATTGAATTCACTAAAGTCTACTTTGAACATAAACAAACTGATTGCCTAGTTTATAGTATAAAATATTAAACGATTAACGTCATCAGACTCATCTGTTAAAACTTTTCATATACATTGGATGATTTCCAATAGTAATAGTATGTTTTAAAAAAGGTTATAAAATGCTGAATGAGCAAGATTAATGCTCCTTTATGAACATTTGTTTTGCATTACGGCTAAATAAAACACTTTAAACACGTCCGTATATATTGTACAATAAAACTCAAATAAATAAAACCACAGCTTTGAGATACAAGGGAAACCTATAACTTTACATGTATTAGGCGTCTTAAAATCGAATTGTATATGTTATCAACAGAAGGGCGAGTTAAATTATAATCTACATGTTCTGCTGTAAAACTGGGCTCCTATTTTGAAGTTTTAGTACCATTTTTACCACCGTACTCACAATCGAGAAAAGAACACATTTTTCACGTACAGCGAGGAGTCACATGCATCTATACAATCAATTAGCTTTTATTAATGTTTGAGTTGCCGTCGATCACAGGTATCGAACCAACAACCGAAGACGGAAAATCACTAGTTCATGCTATAGTTCATACTATCTGTAGCCATCACAGTATGAAAAATATAGGGCAAGGCGTATGAAGTTTTCCTTCTGTGACACACACACAGACAGGCGGCCATACATTCCATAGTTACTGAATATTAGTAATAAATAATAGTAAAGGTAGTAATAATATAATTAATAAAGGGAAAGTGGTTGAATTTGTTACGACATTTCTAAAATAAGCTTTACACAGGATAGTATGGAATATGGAAAAATGAACGCACTTAGCTGATAATTGCGGTGACTTGCTTTGTACAACGTTATAAACGTGTCATTCGCTAGTTTACCACAAGTACTCCAAGTACACATGCTCCCAATCTGATTAAAATCTGATGTAGTGTACGGGCTTTAATTATTTTGGCTATAAACTTATTTTAATTTTATTTTTTATTACTTTTGTTATTAGTGCCTTTTTATTTTATTATCATTTTACTTTGATTTTGATTTCGTGTTTTTTTTAATTCCGCCCTACATACATCTGATCCGATGCCTATGTAACGAGATTTCAACGAGACCCACTATCGGCGATTTTAGTCAACGAATCACAGACCTCCTTCTATAGCGCACATGATGACGTCACCGGGCAGAGTCAGGTACATACATACTCAAATAAAATGGCGGATTATACCGATGTTATAATTAGCGACCGATAATAACACGGCTTTTCGGTAAGTTTATTATTGTCAAATGCAACGAAAGTCATTTTTATGTTAATATTGTGGCTCGAATGGTTCGAGTTTAGATCGTTATTTTGCGTAGTTATTCTGGGAGTGACGATTTTGTTTCCACCGGTTCGACAGAACACCGGTGTCTTTTTCCAGTCGCTTGCCCTGGAGACAGGTGATGTTTTGTTGACGATCGGGCCAAAATCGTCTACGGTATTGAAGCCGTAGCTGTAAATATTCATCAAATTGTATCAACATTTTGTACATTATACAATAACTCTTTATTAAAGTAATTGAGCTGATTTGGACTGGAATAAAATATTTTTTATTTGGAACACATCGCAATTGATCAAGAAATATTTTTTGCTCCAATTTTCTGCGTCCATTCCGTGGGCCGGTGACCGTTATACAATTTAAAATCAGTTTGCATTGTTTACTATAGCTGTTAACAGTGTTCTACTCATTACGATTTACTCATTTTTTTGCTTCCATTCTAGATAATTATGCTCAGTGTTTGATGTAAAATTGAAGCGATGACTGACTGAATGAATGAACGAACCTTGGCTGGCGAAGATGTATCTGGAAGTGTACACATTTGTTGGAAGTGAAAAAAATATTCAATGTAATGACAAAAATTGTAAAATTTCTTCTGTAAATAAAAATGTACTAGCAATTGTCTATTAATGGTTTATTCAAGTGGGCAAAATATAATGTACAGAAAGCTTGCCCATATACATTGAAAAGTAAGCAACTGACAGCCTGTATAAAAGGGGGGCTGTGATTGGCTGTTACTTACGCGAGATTTGAACAGGACTTACATAGACGTCGGATCAGATGTAGGTAGGGCGGAATTAAAACAAATCACAAAATCAAAATCAAAGTAAAATAATAAAATAAAAAGGCATTAATAACAAATATAATAAAATTAAAATAAGTTTATGGCCAAAATAATTAAAGCCCGTACACTACATCAGATTTTAATCAGATTGACATGCTCCACACTGTCATGGCAATGCATATTACCAAACGGTTTTTACAGATGTACAGTAATTTGTTATTTCTTAGACATTAATATCACAATGCCAACAATATCGTCAGGCTAATATGCCATTCTGGTTATCGAGGCGGAATGATATATATGCAATCATAAACACCAGACCAGTCAAGCAAACATGTACTGTCGGTTTTTTTTCCTAAGTAATTGAGTCGTATTATTAATACACGTACTGAACAAAACTCAACATGTGTTCACTGAAATCCACGTGTGCTCTATGATAGCATCACCATGCGTTTGATATTTTAAAAGACTCATACTGCCAGAAGGACAAGGTTTCTAATATGCCATATGTTAGGTTCTCATACTATATCCAATTTCTCCCTGTGTTTTGACGGAAAGTGTGTAATATGAGAACATTTACTGTGCCTAGACGGACATGCGCAAACAGAATCTCTGACGTCACATTCAATCGCATATATAGAAGCCGTGTATTCATGATCAACATGATTGATCTAGTTGTTTATTTTTCATTTGTTTGTTATGTACTGTCCGCAAAGTTTGAATGAATGTGGCATGGTTCATTTTATAGAACGTCAAGACATATTGCCGTTCAACATTATGAGAAACTTATTTTTTAGCGAAAATGCTAACTACAACTCATAAATTGTGTCACGTTTACTTTAAGATGCAAATTTGTATGATTGACAGCAGCAGAAACATTATCATGCCCGAACTATTTCGGGTTTCGAGTATTGAGACTGTGATTCATACTCTCAACCTTTTTATTCATTTAACAGCGTTAAAATCAGAGATTATATAGCATCTAAAAATCTAATAAGTATAATATTTAATAATTTCTACATAATTTGTTATCAAAATTTGCCTCATCATAAGTGTTGCGTAATTTAGTACTAACTTTGCTGATTAGGTCAAAGCTGTATTGGCCAATCATATCACAGATTTAAAGTGTGACGTCACTTTCAAAGTGTGTAATACCAAAAATATCACACGGCTGTTATTACACTAAAAGTGCATGATACATGTGATAAAAAATGTTACCGAGATCAACCTCTTCCAAAACAAAACTCACCACACCTGTCCTTATATCAACAAGAATATCCTCTGTACTGTTTAGTAATATACACATCTTACAGGATTGAGGAGTTACGTAAGCATGTTGAATTATACTTTAGTATTGCCACATAGGATCCGTCTTGGCGTTAGTTTAGTCATAACACATACATATTCAGAGACTATAGTGTAAGTATGTTGAAGAAGATGCCATGCAGATAGGCTCAATGTACAAATACCAGCTATTTCCAATTTCACGTGCCTGATGTAGACTGTAAACTACTCAATTATGGTACAGCTTAATCTAGAGCACATTCGTTCAATCACAATTGGCAACACTTCTCTGCTGTATGCCTGGAGCATTTTTTTTATTTTTGACATTACCATGAACTGCAGTGTGTTTGAAAGAAGTTTGATTGTATTACAAATGACGTACGGTAGTTATTGAACTCAACTACCACCAAGTATTGATCATAAATTTGATTTGTAAATGACATCAACGTATTGAGTGTCAGTTATAGGGGATAGCTAAACAGACAGGGACACTCACAAATTTTACGTACAATGAATTGAGGAAACGAAAGAGACATTGTATATCATTTTACTTTCCTGACGCAGACCGTAACGTGTTACTACTATCATTTCAATTACGTTCACGTTAACGTGGGGCAGACTGAATTCGTTCAAAAACACATGAAAGCACTGTATGTATACCCGGGGCTATTTCTCACACTTTCTTTTCCATGAACTGTAGTGTGTGTGAAAAATTGTAATGAACTTTGGTTACCGAACTCAACTGCCATAAAGTTCATTTTTGTTAGACGTCTCAAATGAACTTGAGACAAACTGTGTCTCATTCTTATAGACAAAGGGATGGCCTAATTTATAATTAGCATGTTTGACTGAGTATTAAAATAATTTTATTCAAATGATGGGTAGGACCAGCACGAATTAGAATACTGTCTCTCTAGCCTGGTGGGCAGTTATTGAACAGCTGACCCATTAGATACAACGTTTCATCTAACTGATAACATCAAAGCTGCTACTCTTTGAAAACAATTTGACAATTTACACATTGAAATGACCGACAACAAGTCCTTCATTAAAATCTAAAAAAGCCAGTTTCCCATACTAATAGCTAAAACAACAATAATATATTCGCTTCCAATAATAAGGAATGCATAATAAGCGTAAAAATTGGCATCAACTGCCCACTTAATATTGTGCAGATTGAAGTTCTTCCTAGAACACCTGAATGCCTGAATGGAGCAATACCCAAAGTGTAGTATAGTGCTGCAGCTACTATGCTCAATAGTAGGACACGTTATTCACTTTGATTATACTCAGATTTCAAAAGATATTCACTCTATAATACTCTTTGAATATTGCCGGACATTGAGTTATGCAACTTACAGAGTAACCCCCGAGATATCAGAGTTGGACAACTGACAGAGTGGTACAATAAATACCCCAAAACTATAGTAGTTGCATGGGAGCAAAGCCTTTGGAGATATCGTGTCTCCCCCAAGGAGTATACATCTTACTTATATACGTATTTGATAACATGTCGAGTATGGTGTCTGTCTGAGACCAATGTCAGAAGCTGGATATTATTTAATTTGTAAATAATCCTGAAACCGTGATCTTGAATTTTCGAAGGTTCTTGCATATGTCATTCGTTAATTGATTTTTAATAGTAGGTTATAAATTGTTTGTAAATGCAAATGTTGTTACTATGGTATAGTTTTAGCTAAAATTAAAACTTTATCTCTAGTTTGATAATCTAATACCATAAACAAGTCTACCAGATATCTTGTTTCCCACCATTAACATAGTAATAGGCATGAAGAAAAGCACAATTTCAAACATTGATTTAAATTTATAACAGCATCATTGTGAGATAACACTACATCAAATAGCTGCTTAAGACACGCACCTAGCACTGACACTATATTACTCATACATAGCATTACTTTATGTATGAGATGTGGAGCGAAATTAAAAGTAAAATATAAAACCTGCAAATTAAATTATTCAGCTTAACCTTATTATATCTGATGTACTTAATATTATAAAGTTTGTAAGATAATATATTGAGTGTTGTAGACTTGCAAATGACATGTTTTGCCAGGGGTAGTGCCATCATGCGGTAGTATCAGATTCAGCACATTCAAACGAAATTAACACACCCACGCAGATTTATTTCTACAAATATACTGCTCCTACAAAGATATCGTAGTATATCGCCATCTCGTGGGTCAGATAGATTATATGCTGCATATAAATATTATCAATAGTATACTCTTCTGATATATATCTCTTTTAACTTTCTCAGTAATTTGCATAATGCAATCCATTTTACTTCCAAATTAGTAACTACCCGAACACCACGATCAAGGCCGGATATCTAATGACTTCCTTCTATGGTGCAGTACTGTTTCCTGTTAACAATTGTCTGAGAAACATGTATCGGGAATTCAATGAGAAATTGCACCTTGAGATGGCTTAATGTTTTTCACTATTGTAACTGTGTAATAGTCCACTGTAACCAAATACTCATTTCTACAGTATGCAAACTAATTAGTTCCGTCCTTGGAAAGAATCTCCATGCTGTTTCTTTCTATTGTGTCGATCCTACTATTTGAAAGATGTCCCTATATGCCAAAATATGTTGAAGGAATATTTTGCCGTCAAATATTTTTACTATTTTTTACACTGAATTTGTAATGAAATCGAAAGTAAGGAGTCAATTTCAACGTGTAACGCAGCATTGGGACAAGGAAAACAAAATTACTGTTGTTAACAGCAGGTTTATATACATTTTGTTTCAGTGTGCAGTGTCAAATCATTGCTTCTAGACACTGAAATTATTAGACCTGTAGATTGTTCATCTTGTAAGAAATTCAATGCATAACCTAATATTTCATCCAGATGCCAGATATCTGTACTGGTGAAATCGTACATTCCTCACATTCTCTGGTTACTGTATATGTTGATGCTCTGCTTGCAAAAGCTATTGTCTGTACGGACCAAGGTTGCACCACGATCTGTTTTAGATGCATCTGATTGTAAGATTATATTATCGTATTTGTTATAGGTATAGTAGTGTAGGACCAGAACGCGTCAAAACACTTTAGAAAGACCCCAATATAATTTAAAGACGACTGGTTATGGCAGAGTGAATTTATATGTGTTTCATTTTCCAGCTTACTGACTTCCTTACTGCCAATCTCATTGCAATAGATTCAAGTTTGCAAATCACAAAATAATGCTACGACTCTGAGACATAATGAATCCGTTTGTATACTGAAGAGTCTCTTTGCCATCCATCCGCGTTTGCAGAGATCAATGAAAACCTATTCGGTAGACCGCTACGTGTTTACTTGTCCACGCTATGTATGATTTAGTAATCAACTGTTTATGTTGAGTAGCTCATTTGTCTCCCGTTTTAACTTCGCTAACATTGTCGCAAATACTTGATTTGCTAGTTTAAATTGTACTGTACCGGGTCTTTTCTTGAAGTCACGCTGTAGGTCGTGTCGGAAAATAATTATCTATTTTCATAACATAAATTGATCTCTATTTATGTTATTTTTATTTAGAATACCTAAGAAAAACTAATAAAAACTAATAAAAACTCAGCAAATTCCTGCTCCGAAAGAAGAACCAATGGAAGTTCGGTAGCATCTTCTACTGACATCTTGAACGTTTACAAACAATAACTTTGGTCTGGCGCATGCTCACATGGTGTGATTAGTCGAACCTTTGCCTTATTGACGCCATGCCGGGAACAGTCTAGCCACTATCCAGGAACCGTGTAAAATTAGTCAATGTCACATAGTTCCGCATTGCGCAAGAACCGCACGTAATTTTAAAAGGTGAGTTAATACACGAGCAAGTGGTCCCCTTTAAAATGTCAATGAACGATGGCAGTATTATCAATAATTATTAAACGCCCTCTCGCAGTTGGATATAAAGATGTGGTTAAGAGAACAATCGCCCTGACCTCTTCCGTAATATTTGCGATGAGTGATTGTAACCAAATTCCTGGACTTGTGCTAACATTGGTAGTATGTAATATAGTGTGACCTACGTTTAAGTAATTTTCTCCTTGAGTAGCATAATTTCTCTCATTATAATATTACTTTATCCACTGTGTACATATGGTTTGAAATTGGGTTGTGGATTTTGTTTATACAATAGTTTACATTAATCTTACCCACTATTATAGGACATTCGCCCAAAGCGTGTACTTTCTCTCGGAATATTCCGAAAGAGGTTATTTTCGGTGGATCAATCACATAACGAAGGCGCGCTGCATTGAATCCACTAAAGTCTACATTGGACATAAACAAACTGATTGCCTAGTTTAAAATATAAAACATTAAACGATTAACGTCATCAGACTGATCCGTTAAAACTTGTCATATACATTGGATGATTTCCAACAGTAATATTATGTTTTAATAAATATATTTTAAAAAAGGTTATAAAATGCTAAATGAGCAGGATTAATGCTCCTTTATTATTTGCATAACGGCTGATTAAAACACTTCAAACACGTTTCCATACATTGAGATACTAGGAAACCCTATGGCGTCTCAAAATCGAATTGTATATGTTATGAACAGAAGGTCGAGTTAAACTATAATCAATATGTTCAGCAGTAAAATTGTGATCTTATTCTGAGGTTTTGGTACCATTTTTACATCCCACCCACCGTACGCACAATCGAGAAAAAAACAAAACATGTTCGCATACACCGAGGAGAAATACGCATCCATACGATCAATTAACTTTTATTAATTTTTGAGTTGCCGTCGAACCGAATGCGGGAAATCACTAGTTCATTCTATAGGCCTTGATCTGTATCCCACAGTATAAAGCACGAAGGTCAAGGTGTATTAAGTTTTCCTTCGGTGACACACACACAGACAGACGGCCGTACATGCAATTCCATAGTGAGTAAATATTAAAGGTTGCAATAATATGATTAATAAAAGAAAAGTAGTTAAATTTGTCACGACATTTCTAAAATAAACTTTTCACAGGATAATATAGAATATATTAAATTCAACGCACTATGCTGATAATTACGGTGACTAGCTTTGTACAACGTTATAAACGTGTCAATCCCTAGATCACCACAAGTACTCCAACTACAAGTACACAAGCTCCACACTGTCGTGGCAATACTTATTATCCGACGGCTTTTGCTGATGTACAGTAATTTATTATTTCTTGGACATTAATATCAACGTGCCAACAATACCGTCAGGTTAATATACCATTCTGGTTCTTGAGGCGGAATGATATATGCGCAATCATAAAAACCAGACCAGTCAAGCAAATATGTACTGTCAGTTTTGTTTTCCTAAGTAATTGAGTCGTATTATTAATACACGTACTGAACAAAACTCAACATGTGTTCACTGAAATCCACGTGTGCTCTATGATAGCATCAGTATGCGTTTGATATTTTAAAAGACTCATACTGCCAGAAGGGCAAGGTTTCTGACATGCCATATGTTAGGTTCTCATACCATATCCAATTTCCCCTGTGTTTTGACGGACCTAAAAAAGTGTGTAATATGAGAACATTTACTGTGTCTAGATGAACATGCGCAAACAGAAAACAGAATCTCTGACGTTACAGACAATCGCATACATAGAAGCCGAGTATTCATGATCAGCATGAATTATCAAGTTTTTTATCTTTCATTTGTTTATTATGTACTGTCCGCAAAGTTCAAAAGGAGCTGACATGGTTCCTTTTATTGAACGTCAGGACATATTCCAGGGCCGTTCAGCATTATGAGAAACGTATTTTTTTACCTAAAATGCTAACTAGAAAGCACTTTGTGATTAATGACATGGTGATATATACATTATATATCTATAAAATATTTGAGCGGGCAGTCGGGCACGGGAATCAAACTCAAAATTTTCTCATATCTTTGATAAATACGAAGGTGGTGTGTGTGCTATTTACAGGACCTTGGTGTACATCCCACACACTATATTTCAAGGACTTGATCTGCATCGCAGACACTGTATTGAAAGTAGAGCGGGATGCGGAATCTTAGTATTCTTAGAAATACTATTTCATTCACAATTTGTATGTCACTAAAACCTATCGGAAAACAATCACCTTTCAAACCATATGAAGTCTATTATGCAACTGGCATTTATTCGTTGTTGTTGCTCTGCTGTATTACCTAATATGAGTGTTTGAAACGGGTATTTTGTTTAAGATGTTACAAGTCACGCGGTAGTTTTCTTTGAGTCCTCCATTGAATAATACAATTCGATACTTATCTGTGTCGTAGTTCTTGTGTGGTGGAAGAAAAGAGAAGAAGATGCGATTTCGAGCGCCGAATTCATGAGACACGTCATACCCCAGTGCAGTAGTAAGTAAGTCACGTGAATATAAACTCTCATTTTTAATGTATAGTGTATAGCGTGTGATACTACTTGACATGTGGTCTTGTAATCCACATTGGTTAAGTATATGTAAGTTACATACATACATCAGTTATGTTCAATGCTCTTAATAGACGCGAATATCTGACAGCCAGTAATTGTTGTTAATTGTTGTCATTACCACTATGCAGCGATGTACATGCATGTGAAGACTACCTTACTGATTTATAGTTTTCTTGTGGAATTTCGGAATTCAAATACGTTGGTGTCAAAAATAAATTTAAAATAACGCTTTGGAATAATGATGCGTTGAATATTTAAATTACCATGTCATCTACACAGCTGACAGAAATGTTGGCAAGATTCATAATAAGGGCGAGTGTCATTTACGTTGTGTTATTGTCCACACAATGCACCTGCATTTCAATCGATACCGTGTCTACAACATATAAGTCAGAACAACCCACGCCAAATCAAATGAATCACTAAAAACCATTTTCGCGTGATTAAAATATCGGGAACATTGCTCATTGCAATTTACCACGCTACTAATAATCATTTTATATATGACGCATATATATCGATTGTACCATATCACATAGCATGACCTGCGTCACTGAAAAAATGCAAGCAAAACAAATTGTATATATTATAAAAATGTCAAGTGGTAGCCCTGGCTATACTTATAATACTGACATATTCGTTTTATTAAGTCAGTCAAAATTACAGAATAAATGTTTGGCAAAAAATGGTATGACATAGTCTATGACATCTCGAATTATGCAGATTATGTACAGAGCTGCACTTAAAAATAAACACTACTGGTATTTTTTTAAAATATCATCATTTGAAGGTGGGCAGCAGGCAGGCAGAGCCCTCTATTATAACATATACATGCAACAAATTGCTCCGCATATTTGCATTATTAATACTAGTCGATGACTAAGTGGACGAAAGGGCCGACAAAATACTAAATACAAACGCTTTTCCGAACCACAACAAAACTGAAATACTCTGAACTAAAATATAATTTTTGGATTGAACGAAATCTCCTCAACTGGAATTATTAATTTGAAATATTTTCCATTTTGCGATATATAATCTTAAAAGCGGTAAATACTGTACTCTAACTAAAACACATATAAGCTGATAAGCGTAATATCTAAAAAGGGTTTCAGTTTACTCGCAGAGGAAACATTAAGTGGCGCTGTTTTTGTAACCCAACCTAGTTTCAATGAAATATACCCAAAAGGACCTCGAAGGAAACCAGAAGGATTACTAGAGTATACTTCGTTCCCAGTCTGTGCATCTTAAATATGTGTATGACGAAATCAATGGCATTTGTGACCTGGTTCGCTGTCAACCTTGAGCTAGATATGGTAAAATCACAGTAGCGACAATTAAGACAGCGTAACGATAACCCAGTGGAGTTCTTGTAGATTTTCAGAGAATTGCAATGCCACGTATGGAATACCTACTTTACTTGTCAATGAACCTATCATTTATATTTTGAATTCAGAAACTTTATTTATATGTATATAAAGAAATGAAAATTTTATATATATTATAATATAATAATAATAATAAACCCTTTTCCAGTAGTTACTGTCCCTCAACATGTCAATAGACATGGCTGCCACAATTGAACAATTCTCACTAGCAGTCAATCTTGTGTAAAAGCCAGCCCTGGACTTGCGCAGAATACTCTTAAATTGAACGGAACGGAATACTTATTAAAATTACGTACCAAATAGTTGGCTCTTGCATAAAAAGACTTCATTTGACGCGTCATGTCACAACTATCATTGGTTAATGTGTTCACAATAACTCCTAGGTATAAATAATTACTAACGAAATCCAGCTTAGTACCATTAAGATAAACATAAGGAATACGTGTAATACTACTACGAGGAGGTAGTATATACATACACTTCGTTTTATCAGTATCGAATTAAATGTTATGAGCGTTGGCAAAATAACTACACTTAGTCAGCAAACGATTCAAGTACTTCACAGACGGGCATATTATAACTATGTCGTCTGCATACATTAATTTAGTATTGAATATACAAAAATCATTCACAAATCGAATAGTAATTGACTTGGTTCTTCAGTGGTTTATAGAAATATGCCAATGTTTATACCATTCAAATGATTTTTTTTAAATATTTATAATAGAGTAATTAGGGTAATTGTTGATTATATGTCAAATATATACATTACACCTTTATTTATACAGGACATGATTGCGAAATGTATGATATATTCATATTTGGTGTGAAATCTCATATACAATATAATATATGAATAAACACACCAACGGCATAGCAAATCCGCGCATTGGAACTTTTAAATGCAAATTTTACGTCTTCGGTTATGCTCTTTTTTCGTGACAGATTTCCATTCAAATAATTCTGATTCATACAGGTAAAAACTCGGCTTAATATATATATAATTGCTACAGCTTCATATACACGGGATTCTCTTAAGCACAAATTTTGTGTTAATAATACTATGCGTAACATCCAAGCAAAGACAGACAATAGTGGTTATGCATGTTATTCCAAACGTCAAGTTCTAAGTAACGACGTTCAAAATACCGAGCATATAAATACGTGTTCCCGTGTGTTAGTTGACAGTCTCTGTGGGGCTGAAAACACGCGAACATTATGTATAAGTGATGTGTACTATCGGCTGATGATTGTAAGGACCATTACACTGTCCGGTTTAATCAATGTCTCACGGCTGTAATGCCCACACTTGTCATTATTGAATGACCTGATATTATTGTTTACGTTTTATTTTTCGCCTTTAGAGCTGGTAGTTGATTATTGGCAGTATACGGTATCTCTAGTTAGACATCGATTCTGTCTAAGTTTCATCAATGTCTATTCATGTGTTATACCTGAACATAATTATTTCAGGAATCCAAAACCCAGTGAATTACTTTAAAAGGCGATGAATCCATGTTTGCAATGTATATTATAATTGGAATAAAAAAACACTCAATTGAAAAAAATTAACCCAGTAAGATATAATATTTTGAATAAATGAATAGTTACTGTCTACATTTGGAAAATTCTATGTTTAACACAACCTTGCTCGCGTCACAAACCATCGGCATCATGACAGTTACGGTATCAAGGGAAAGCTAGATTATGTTGGGAAAACAACAAGGCAATGAAATATGAGACCCGCTTTGATTATAACATTTTTTGACGTCACTACTTTTTGTTAAGGTCGATGTTTATCGCAATAAGAACCCGAATGCGACGAAATAGCTCGAATCAACTCTTATCAGTCAAGCTTGATATTTTTATAGGTGTGAATTGACTATATAGACAAATGTTAGGCCACGTTTAAATTCGGAAAATAATCACATTTTCTTATTTTATTATTTCAAAATTAGCTGAAAACAAATCAAGCAAACCAGGCATTTCACACATTGTGAACACATAAACAATGATTGACAGTATATTATTATTATTATTATTATTCAACACAATGACATTACGGAAAGATTCAAATGCATTACACTATAAGCGGTTCAATAATACTTACCAAAAATTGCCTTCCCAACATATTACTGTGTGATTAAGAAGGCGATATTGTAACATCTTTTTATTCTCCAACTACCTCCGGGATTCAAACCTAAGTCGGTGCATTATCGTTTTTTTTTATCATGGCAAAGGTCAACGTTGTCGGGGGAGTAGATTGCCTTTTAAACTACAAGATTTGCAACAGAACCATGAAAGGCCATATATTGTACATAGTTCTTTGAATGCGATTCGTAATTAAATTCAGTCATTGTTCAAGCATCCAAATTCAAGTACATTCGACACTAGACATTCAATTAGACGGGAAAGACATTCTGTTTAGCAAAGAGTATGTTGCGCTTGCATTCTATGTCAATTGTAATACTATTAAGTATTACTTTCAATATATAGACCGATATTCTGGTATTCGGGAAATTTGTTCTGAATAGTAGCTGACCACACTGTCGAAATTTTATTTCATCAGGTGATACGCATGTATACAAATCACTTGTACCCCGACTACGCGTACAGCGGAACGACAGCACGCTCGGAAAACGTGGTTGATTGTACTACTTTAGAAATATGAAAGAAAAAAAATAAACGCCTTCAGTGAAAATGTGATTGATCACAATAAATATTGCAGTATCAAAGCCTATGATTTCTTAGAGCACTGTTGGCCATCATGCTGATTCTATACTTTAACATCTCCATGGTAACGGCGAGAAATTAGACAGTATCAAATGCAATTCATTGATTAAAAATTGTAATATTCAAAGATGTGAATGATTTAGTTTGTTTGAAAAAAAGGATTTGATTGCAAATGATACGAAGGAATGACTTATATTTTTTATTTTAATCATCTTATTTTAACGCTTATATGTGTTTTTTGGTCTTCCTCTTAACAATTTCACTTACCTTGCCCCTGAAGGAATGATATATATATATATATATATATATATATATATATATATATATATATATATATATATATATATATATATATATACGTATGGACGACTACTGATGGGGATGACATGGTTGCTGTGACAACATTGTTCACCTCTAACGCGTCTAACGTGCTTGGGTTTAGCTGACAAGTTGACAAATTTGCTGTCATCTAAACTAATCGTATGTCTTAAAGTACGACAATGAATATATCTGCAAAATTGATTGACTCTGATTTGACTGATATATACACTGTCATTAATTACACCATTGTGTAATAACCGTGGATTATTAAACGCAAATGTGTGATGAATACAATGCGACTATAATCAAAATACAAAGCCAACACATTACAAAATATGGTCATGTCAATGAAAGAATGATATATTGATTCCATAGTTTACAACCGAAAGGTAATGTCTATAAGGTGGTGACAATGTGGCATTAATAATAGAAGTTGATACTCAGTAAAGACTGCTCTCTACTAGCCTCGTAACTGATTTACAGATTGAGATAATGTAATATTATTTTGAATTCTATTATATCTTTAAACGCTATAGTATAGTCCATTTTATGACAGTGATCTGTTCCCCTACGTGATAATTGCGAGGTATAGATAACATCAGACTAATATACGAGTTTGACATTTTTAAGAACAATTATCTAACATGCTTATCACTATAGTAGTGCACGTTTGAAAATAAAAAAATGAATTCAAAGTATATATCATAATTATGCCACGTTTGACAATGTTTAAACTTGTGGATTTTTGAAGAAAAACACGTTTGGCATTTTTTGTGACTCTACTATAAATAGTGGTGTTTCAAAAATGTGCGTTTTAAATGAAACTATTCATCAAAAAATGCTAAACGTGCATTTCAAAAAGGAAAAATTAATATCTTGCGATCTTTGAAAATTCTAAACGTCAGACAGGCGTCCGGCGCCGGATTTTGAAATTGGAACGTCATGGTATATTTTGAGGTATAAACTACTATAGGTGGCGCCGTCTTATGTAATATTTGTAGTATGACAGAGTTTGCGCGTGATGTAAACTTATCGGAAATCGTTAAAAACATACGACATTTGTGTTTTTGTTATACAATCAGAAAACAGTTGTTCCATATGCAAGAAACACAAGTTCTTTGTCATTACTTTTGCTATTACTATATTAATGTTATTTCAAAATTAACTGTGTCCGCATATAGACAGTGCACGTGGACCAATGGAGGTTTATGGTCAAGATGGGTAACACCCGATTTAAACACCTCTCAGGGGGGACAGAAACACGCCAATTGCGCTGTTTTAGCCTGGCCGATCTATCGAAGAGATATGTGATATATTTCATATCGCAAAGCCCAAAAAGTCTGATATATAATAAGACGTTATCGACGCACTGATTTATCGTGTTTGTACACAACCTTGTTGACGCTAAAGTCAAAGTACCGAACGCTTGTCTGGAATACTATTGGTAAATAAATGCTCGCTAATGTGCCACATTGGTGTTCGAACGCTACGTGCGGTGGCTGCTGTGTGGTAACAGCGACACATAACTGACGGAAAACTGTCATTAATGCCGTGCTTCAGTGCCTGTAACGCTCATGCACTGGTAGAGGGCGAGATTTCATGTTGTAACTGTTCAGGCGTTCTCTATTCTAAAAATAATTATTATAATCATTTTATTACCTAAAAGTTGATTACATAAACTTAAGTAGCTCTTTGCTTCATTACATTTGTACGTTACAATATTCTATTGTCCACGTTGAAATGGGCAAAACACTATTAATTCACAAGTTTGGGAGAAATGCAAATGCAGTTTATGAATAAATTGCGCAATGAAATCGGAAACACTGACCAAAGTTTCAGTAAGTTAATCAGCATGTTGAGACACAGAAAGCAATTTAAAATCTAACGAGAATATTACTGAGAGCTGGGGCTGAAATGAATGTCTTGGGGAAGTGTTAATGACCAGGAAGGAAATGTTAATGACCAAAATGAGGATGCACTTACAAATTATAATATAAATTGAAAATGTTGTTAAAGTATGTGTAAAACTAAAGCAAAAAAATATGAGTTTGAACAACTTAATATGTTGTTACATTGCACGCAGAACATTTTTGGGGGTTGGTTAAAGTAATTATGGATGGGAAATTGGCTGTTTCCCGGGGGCAATATTAGTTCAAAGAAATGTTGAAAGTAACATTTTAAATTAAAAGAACATGACTCTCATTGTGAGTTATGTAAATATAATGTGCCTTTAGCAGCAACAGTGACATTGCGTTGCAAGAGGTCACAAATTGTATCAAAAGGGATGGGAAAGCACCTGGCCCAGATGTAATTGTAAATGAAATGCTTAAGCATGGTGGTGACCAAGGTCTGTGCCATTTATTTAATTTTATTCCTTCGCAGGCAAAATATCCAATCAGCTGGGAAAAGGGAATTATTTTTCCGTGATATAAAAAGAGGGATATTAACAATCTCTCCGTGATATTTCGCTGTGGTCATCGTGAGTAAGATTTTTACTAAAATTATAAATGACAGTCTAGTAAAGTGGACTGTAGCAAATGACATTATTTGTGAGGCCTAAGAAGGTTTTCGTAAATGGTACAACACTTTTTCACAATATGTTTTCAGTGCATTGTTTAGCCCAGAAATAGTTATCACGAAGTGGAAGGCGTATGTAATGAGTCTTTATTTATTTTTCGATAGGCTTTAGATCGTGTAAAACATTCACATTTATTTTATAGACTTATCTCTCATGAATTGCACGGCAGAGTTCTAACAACCATGCGGACAATGTACAGCGAAATTAAATCTTGTGTTCGGTATGATGAGGGACTTACAGAATGTTGTATGCTAAACATTGTATGCTAAGCCCATTATTATTTAGTTTATTTATTAATGATTTATTTAGTAGTTCTCAACATAATCACTATAACATGGTTCTAATCACTATAGTCTATTGTATCTTCTCACTTCTAACTGTAAAACGTCATGGTTACCATGGTTACAGTGACTGATTATTATAATGATAATTCACAGTACCCCTTACTTAAGGAAACCATATTAAAGGCACACCGCATAAATGCAATCTAAAATGCATTAGAAGACCCCTCGGGGAAAACCACACCCTGTTAAATGTGATAACCGACAGTTTTCAATCCTTACTAGCTCCGATAGCGCTTGTTGTAAAATGTGGCAAATTGGCGAATACAAGGTATTTTAAACGTTTACTTTAAATCTAACCAACATATACTGATAATTCACGTTATTTGAAAAGGTATCCCTTTCATGATTTTATTTGGCTGGCGTGAACTCAAAATTGTGGACGGATAGATGTATTTAATGATATTTTAATCTTTCGCTGTCTTTTAAAAAATAACAACTATTTAGAACACAACATCTACGTATGTATAACAATGTAATAGCGCCAGTCAATTAATGAAATAATTAACTATACGGAAAAACTATATTTGTTATTAACTAGTACAAGAAGTCCACAAGAACAATGTCTACACAACAATTATTTCAAGAAATGTATTCGCTATTAAACTAAACTGAATATATATTGTATTTTTAGAATAATGCAAGCGCTATTTGCATCAAGGTGTCATGGTTACCTGTTCTTATTGGTGCATCTTTGCTCATTGTGGTGGACGGAAACCTTGCATTGGTTGGATTAAATAGTAAGCAATGTTTGATATTGTTTTTATTTGTCTTAAACAGAGCATAATAAAAACAGCAACCCGTGGCATGTTTGAATAGCTGGTCGCTATATAGAATAAGATAATACAGGGTTTATTGATGTAGTATACTATGATACATCAATGCATTACGTTATTTGATATAGTCTTTGACAATACACAACCGCGACAAGGCTGCAGAACCCCCCCCCCCCATGAAACTCGCTAAATTTGCGGTATACCCGGGCCCTCAACATCGTTTCGAGTATAAAGACTATTCTGGGATATAACTGTTTAGGCCGCGGGCAGATGCATTTTAACGCGGAGAGAATTTTATCTCAAAAGAGTCCGGCTATTTCAAACCCGCCACCTCAAACATATTGATGTGTATTTACTGCAGAATTCCAGATTGTTGAAGTTGAGGCCTGTCAACTATCTTGTACGAAATGTGTATTCTCCTATCTCTGAACGGAATATGCTAGTACAGTTCACATCTGCGTGAATTTATATCCATTGTTCTTATACAATTTGCATACTGAATCGTGGCAGATGGTCCCTGTACGCAGGATCTGCGTAATGTTTAACTTATGAATATTCACGATTTATCTCAAAACATCGTATAGTTCAAAAGCCAGTGACATCGTTTTCAAACCATACATTTGTGATTTGTTCTTAGCACAGGAAAAAGTTTAAAAGTCCTGTTCATTATTATTTATAAAAACAAAGATATTTGACTCGAGAAATGTCAAAAACGGAACCTTTAGTGTAGATAAAGTCCGACAATGGAAAATTGTGATTAATCGAGAAACACGAGGTGTGTTTTTATTCCCATAACGTACTAATAGAGGTACTATATCTAGCAGTTATAGTACACTTATCTCAAAATATTACCTATGGTAACACACAAATGAGCACAGGTATAACTTGAGGAGAAAATAGACTGCAAACTTGTCACAAATGTTCCCGAAGTCACCACATGAGATAACTCACTCGTGAATCCTTGATCGAGAATGGATACAACCATTATAGAGAGAGTAATTTTTTTAAATACCACGGATTATTTTTAATCATCACATGATCACGAGAAATCTCTTTCGCAGTTGTGACATTTAAATAGCATGGCATATCCCTACGCATCTGTTAGGGTTAATGTCACAATGCTGGTGCTGTACGTAATCATTTTAGGTGTATTCGAACAATACGCGAAGAAAAATATAAGTGGTTTTTCCCAGTACTGTAATTGTAGTGATATGGGAAATGCAGACAACCAATCCATGGTGCAATGCAAACAACTTAAAATAATGATAACGGGAAAGTATTTCATTAGGAAGTGTTTTATTTATATATGCTCCAATGCTCTACATTCTAAATTAACTGCCAGTCCCACCCTGGTATTTCAGAAAAACTTATAAAGTATTATTCTCGATACTTTGCTACTTACAGGTGCACCGATACAGAAAGATGAAATCGTGAAGTCAAGTGGCAGATATAAGCGACAGGGCCAGTCTAATATATACCTCACCGTTGGTTATGATCATATGCTCTATGTTGCATCGTCACATAACAATGTAGTACATAAAGTACCCGACTCGGAGTTCACAATTGATGTTGAAGTACGCAATGAC
Source organism: Saccoglossus kowalevskii (assembly GCF_978046115.1). Taxonomy (NCBI): domain Eukaryota; kingdom Metazoa; phylum Hemichordata; class Enteropneusta; family Harrimaniidae; genus Saccoglossus; species Saccoglossus kowalevskii. The sequence goes on from NC_140651.1 coordinate 20,686,211, forward strand.
GGCTCTTTACTTGGGATCACGATGGATAACATGTTACAGATTAAGGTTTCGACATTGACAGCAGGGTGGTCGGAACCTGTACCAGACAGCTGTTGTGTCAAATCAGTGGCTGACTCGGAGAGAGACGTTATATTTGCTATAGGCAGCCTTGATGGTCACTTGATTTATCGAGAAGAATTATATAGAAAGTGGTCAAGTACACCAATCAGTAAACCTTATTTAGCCTTGGATGTCATGGGCAATGTTCTTTACAGTCTTTGTATAAACGGCACTGAAATGCACATGTACTATTTGAATGGTGATCCCGGGTATCCGATCAACCTGATTGAAAAGATTCGTGACTTCTACGTCAATGATATTGGAGAATTATGCGAACTACCTGTAGAGTCTAGCCACGACAAAATCTGCGGCGACGCTCCTATGGACTACACTATTTACGGTAATGCTCCTAAACTCACCGTGTGTTAGTGTGTAGAATTATATGTTGCTGTCATTGGTATAGCGTATAGTAATAATATAAATAGCAGTATCTATGTTAAGCACCGACTCCCTGTATAGGTGTGATCTAGAAAATATTATAATGTAAAATATCACACATATGTTAATATTTCGGTAGCTCTATACGTGTTTTAATAATTCTAAATGATTGTATTTCAGTTAAAAGTATATATTTGATTGTCGGAATAGACCATCGTCTGTACTACTCCTGGAGTACCTCAGCAGAACCAATCGGGCCATTTATTGATACCTGTTGCATCATCGATATTTCAACACTTGATGATGGAACTCTACTTGCCGTCAATACTGAACACAAGTTGGTATTAATGACAACTGTTCGCGCATATGGGTGGACATCTGTGTTAATAGACCCGTGTTGCCTGCTAAGTGTTGACGTCGTGTATAATAGCACTATTATTTATGGTGTAGGAATCGATACTCAGGTACGAATGCGTCCGGGAGTGTACTCTCCATGGGGTGAAGTTATTCCAAATAGTGGTGGTATCAAGAAGGTAGCATTCGATAATTTCTACGGTATACTATACGGCGTTAGTACGAATGGTGATATCGTGTGTGAACCTTACTGGACTTTGGCGGAAACAGGCCCATATATTGATGTCTACGAAAATCATAACACCATTCATTTAGTATCACCTGACTTCACAAAATTGGCCGTCACCGTGGGTTCCGTTTCATTCAAAGGTATTTGATCGGATGTGCATATGTATATACAGTGATGCATAACCTCGACTGACTGAATGACTGACTGACCCACCTTATACAACTTCCCCGGTTTTAAGGTTGTGGCGTAAAACTAAAAGCACATTAAGAAACTTAAGCAAAGCACTTCATATGAAGCATGTACCAACTATACACATTTATTAACGATCATCCCGATGCGTCGTCTGCAGTTTGCAGTACAGCAAAACGCGCGCTGTTTTTTGGGAGTAAATTCAGCCAAAATGACCGATAATATCGCGAATTGAATACATGGAATACATGCGAATAATATATCTTAATAGCAATAATGCCCCCCCCCAATTGATAGATTCGGATTGCCTTCTATAATAACGACTCGATATCGTTTAAGCGGGGGGTCGTCATTTTGCGCATGCGTCAGATGGCCATAGCGTGTCACTGTTTACAAACAAGCGTCTAACCATGAGCCTTTGCGTTTTCAGCGTGTGTTGTTATCGTCGCTTGGGACTCAATGCCCGCGCATGCGCAGGTGACGATCCTCCCGCTTTAAGGTAGTGACCAGGGAAATACGGAGTTTGAACATAAATAATTCCTGGAGTGCCAAGCATAAAACTACTCCCCTGAAGTATATATGTTCTGAAAGCTTGAATATCGGGGAATACAACTGACCAAATTGCGTGCCCAATGTTGCCGAATTAATAACGTGACACACTTTTTAGCTGAACCCCCCAAAATTTATAATCCCGCGCTATCTTGAAAGTGCTGTGACTTATCCGTCCAAACATGTGTGAATGAACGAAGTGTAAACTGTTTTCTAAAAGTGCGTCTAGAAATTGTTATCGGGTATTATCTCTTTACCATGTGTCCATCCTATTTCCCGTGCAATTATTGAATCTTGTCTGACACCTTTCAGGAGTTCTTATTCATGCAAAAAAAATGTGACTAAATCTGGACGCACTTTCTTTAGATCATGGCCTCAAATATCCGATGTAGAAATTTTAAAACGCTGACGCGAACGCAGACGATTTGAGGGCGGGACAAAGAAGTTATCCCAGGTCGCATTACCAAGTGAAGACAAATGTCAAAAACATGTTTGTGACACTTTTTCGCCAAAAACTTCAAATGTTTGGTTCCAAGCCATTTTAAAAATTGGTAATTTGATGCCCACTACTATATCCTCGTCGATGATATAGTCTCATCAAGAACAATTAATACGGGAAATACGGAGTTTGAACATAAGAAATTCCTGGAGAACCAAGCATAAAACTACCCCCCCCCCTGAAGTATATATAATCTGAAAGCTTGAATATCGGGGAATACATCTGACCATATTGCGTGCCCAATGTTGCCGAATTAATCACGTGATACACTTTTTAGCTGAACCGCCAAACATTTATAATCCCGCGCTATCTTGAAAGTGCTGTGAGTTATCCGTCCACACATGTGTGAATGACAAACTCTATTGGGGAATGTATACCATTTAGATGATACTGTTATGTGAATTCCAATTCTGTGAAAGGATTTGTTCTGCCAGAAACCTGAAATTGTGTTCAAATGTTTTAATTAAATTGTAGTTTTGTTAATGCTCTTAGTGGATTGGTATGCAAATGCGTTGATTAGTGATATTTTGTTTATAGCTTCTTCTATGTTTTTATTGGAAGCAGTGACAATATGCCATAAATTCTCTATACGTTTGTTAGTTAGAACATTTGTGGAGCTGAGCTTATGAGCCTGATTATTTAGTTCCAAAAATAAATCATGAATCTTGCCAGTTACTTTTAATTGTTTTTCTGCAACCAAACCAGTAAGAGAGCCAATAAGCTGTCCAAAAATGTTCCTCTTGTTCCTTCCAGAAGAGATCATGTTAGTGTCAGGTCTACCAAGCAGAGAGATTTCCTTCGCACGGTGTCTGATCCTTTTAATAGTTCTTTCTTAAATGAGGTAACAATTTGATTATATGTGTTACAAAATGGATTGTTAGTAATAGAATCACAAGGATGTGAAAATTCTTCGGATGGTTTCAGAAATCTTCAACTTTGGCTTTGGTACTACAAATGTTGCATACCAGTGGGAGCTTCTCTGTTGAATCCGCCGTGCAGGTTTAAATATAGCACCATTGTTGAGCCTCAGTCTGATATCAACAGCAGATGTACATGGTATAAGTAGGAGTATCGCTGTTAGGATGACTATGGTAGAGTTCATCTTTGATGGTTTTAAGTTAGTCAGGTATACAGTAAGCTTGCAGAGCTGTAAAGCTGGAGCAGTTCTCAGGAAACCAGTCATGGGAAAAAGCAACAGGGAATAAGTGTCTTCACTGACACTAACTGCTTTTTAAATAAGAATATACAAATACATACCTGTTGGTACCTTCTGATTGGAAGTCAGCTAGTCATAACATTTTGCACCAATCCTAAGGCATTTTAGCAGGGTCATATGATTGTTTTTTTGAATGGTAACTGGACAATTATACCATTATTCACATGCCACATGTACTGTTCTATTGTTCTAATTAGCTGTAGAACAAAGTTACCTTTTAGCAGTATAATATGTTCGGCTAAATTTAACAAGACAAAACAAGTGTTACAAAGCATGACAAAAGATGTTTGATGACCATGTGTGATAACAGAGTATTTGTTTTAGTCTTGACACTGCAGCACCACAATGCAGAATCTAGTATAAAACAGAAACAGTTTTAATAAAGAAACAAAAGATCAGTTATTTTAGTATTGAATGTACTTCAATACTGTAGTGTTATTTGGTACCCATGACAAGTTTGTTCAGCATAAAATAAAATGAAAGAATGACTTGGCTCCTGCTAAAGATATGAGAAATATTATTGTAAATCAGAGTCATATGTTTGCATTCCACTGCTGTTTAGTAGAGATTTAATATAATTTATTTAGGTTTCTGGAGTCTACCGGTATGAGGAATGTGTTATCTATCTTTTCAATTCGATATTGTTCTGGTTCTGAGGAGACTACAGTTTCAGATGAATCTGTCTCTAAAACTTGGTTAGATACATGTTCACTGCTGCTAGACACTGGAGAAGCAGGATGAAAGTTATTCTGCTATCAACTCTTTGCAAGTAGATATCACATATGCAAATTTCAGTCTATCAAAATGGACAATATGTTTTAATCTTTTGTTGGTTTCAGGGTGAACTAATTGCTAGGCAGTAGGCAGTATATTTAGAATTTTGTATTGGCCACTACATCTTCTACTGAATTTATTTCTTTTGGATGGGTTGGTAATATAGACCACGTCATCTGATTCAAAGTGTATAGGATGTACATGTTTATTATATCTTTCAACCATCCTGTCCTGATATTTTCTTATGTTCTTTATAGCAGTCTCATGCATTTCATTTCTTGTTCCGGAGAGATTACTATGAAACCAGCATTCTTTGTATTAGTAATATTTGGCGTGGAGTCCATTTCCAGTGGTATGTTGATGTCAAATCTATACAAGATTTGAGATGGAGCCAGTCCAGTGCTCAGCTGGGCCTCTTGTTGATATTAAAAATGTTGCAGACATGAAATATTACATCTGCCCATATATTTGAAGCACAGTCAGTGTACATTTATTTAATCACTCCAACCATACAGAACAGATCAACTAATCTTTAGGCTATCGTCTCTGCTTTGCTATCTGGAAGTGGATATGCAATAGGAAATTTTGAGAATGAATCCATAATTAACAGAATATATTTCATGCCATCTGCTGAAGTAGGCTATGGACCCATTAGATCTGCATATACCCTGTGGAAAGGAGAAACTACAGACTGAGAGAGAAGTTTAGAACGACAAGGAAGATTGGCTCCTTCTTAGTATGACATGTTTTGCAGGTCCGAACATAGTTATAAGCATGCTTGAACTTTTTGTTCCAAAAATATTGTCTCGTAGTAGCCCATATGTGCGAGCATATGGTTAGCAGCCAATTTTGAATTGTGCATATGACTAAGTACTTCTGACTGTAATGATTTAGGTACAACTAGTTGTTTCTTGACACCCAGAGCACTCTTTGCTTTACCCACAGGGTTCGCCATCCTGTAAAGAACACTTCTATTATAACATAGAAATCAGCTTGATGCAAAATCTTTCTAGCTGGTTTTGTATCTCGGGGCAAAATTCCATCCTCATGGAAATTAAATAAAGGTTGTAGGTCTGTATCTTGTCTTTGCTGTGCAATAGATTTAAAAATGCATTCATTTTCATGATCAGATGGGTCAGCATTGACAGCCGGGCTAACCAATTCTTCCGAGGTACAGGAACCCAGAAATGATGTGTGAGCGAGGTCAGGTTTGCTTCCGCGTAATTTGCATGAACTAAAATAACATTTACGTCACATGTATTTATTGTTATCTCTATGAAATGTATTATTTAATAAAAAAAAACATCAGAGTTTGTATTTTCTTTTAAAAAGGTCGATCCAGAATAAAACCGGACGCAACGTTTTTGCCGGTCATTGAGAGAAACAATTTGCATATAAAACAAAGGACAGCACCCATTGCATGAATTCGGTTCTATGATTGCTTAGACGCTTGACTTGTGTCACCGTGGGGCCCCAGTTAGGTGTTTCTGTGTGACAAATAGGCCTACAATAAAATAAAATAAGTCAACATTTACAAACTGGGGTGACCGAAGAGTATGATTATTACTCGAACGAGTACAGAAATTTCTCGAATGTCTGGGTTTACGTTAGGTATTACAGCAAGGAAAGCAGAATGTCCCCGCAGGGAGCTGTAATGAGTGGGGTGTCTTCGTTTCCTGGAGTACGTTTTATATCGGCCAAGCTCCCGTGTATTTTTTAAACACTCGGTGTGGAATAAAACAAAGATTGAGTAAATAAATAAATAAATAGGAAACTAAATTCGCAAGCTCCCAACTGTAACACTTATTTGACTTTCCGGTTTGCGTATTTTGAAGCGACGTATGCCTATTCGCAGTTTATTTTCCCCATGTAGACCCTGCCAAAATCACAATTTCACCGCATTGATTTTCCGAAAGACAGCGTCCGGTAATCCCAGTCTCATACATTCGAGACGGAGTGGTACACATCCGCTAACCCGCCGGTGACAATCATTTAGAGAGTAGACCATGGAAGCACGGTTACTAAAATACTTTTTTAGTAACCGTGATGGAAGGTACTAACGGAAAGAGCCACGACGCTATTGTTTCAGCTTTACCTATGATCGTTTGTCAGTGTTTGTTCACAAACATTGATCTTGTTAGCTATTATCGCCTTCGTGCAATGGGTTACGTTAATCTCGAGCATTCGTTAATATTCGGAGCAAGTTCGGAAGCGTGTACAATATTGAAAATGGCGTCTAGTTTGAACGCTGTTGTTTCAGGAGATCGTGGCGAACTTTAATGGAAAATTGTCAGATATAACATTGATTGAAGAAGAACTGATGAAATATCGTGAATTTTTTGTACTTGTAATGGTAGTGAGACTTAATCAATGATTGTTTGTGACGATTGCATTATTCAATGGTACCATTGTCAGTACATGGGTTTGGCGCCCGAAACTGTCGAAATGTCGAACTTTCTCTGTGATAATATTTTTTAGGAGTTCTTAGGAATTTTTGTTGTAGAGACTCCAAATCTTGTCGAAATCACGTATTTTTACCTTTCCAACGGTAGAGTTGACTTTTCAGAACTCAGAACTCAGAACCTCAAAACCCAGAACTCAGAACCCGGAGTGCGCCCCAGACGAAGAAATTGGGGTTAATGAATAAATCGGTCGTTTTTGTCATCCACATAATTTCGCTCGGAAACGCAAGGGTGATAATACTCTATTTTCAAGGACGCAGGTTGTTGGGATCGGACTGTTTCTATTGTTTCGAGTTTGTTGTAAGTCTAGAAACGTGACAACATTGTTTTTTTTAGTGAATACAGAATATGTTCTGTTTCAATACATGATTTTGATATGCCAATCGGGCGATTTTAACAATTTCTTACTGGGGCGTCACCTGTATAAATAGTCCTCTACACTCCAAAAAATGACAATGGTACTAGTCCAGGAGACTTTTTGTTCAGCGCGTCTTTGGCTCTAGCAATGTTTACGCCACTGTACAAAAATACGCACACGCGCGAATTTGACAACATTCACTTGAGCGTTGTAGGATAGTGGGAATAGAAGCAAATAGATGGAAATACCAGTAACAGCACTCATGAAGATTGATGATTCGATTGCTGGGTGGTATACCTGTATTTAATGTCCATTTCTATGCAATAGGTCTACACTTGCGATTCTCAATTTCGATGTGTAAAATTATATCGCTGCTGTGGACGGCGACGGCTGACAGACTGTTTTGGCTCTGCGGATCTCTTTGACACGGGCAACTAATTTTTAGGTTGCTTTTTTGTTTTACTATTCTTACGTTTACTTGGTCGCATTGTCAGACACTAACAGTAAGTGAGCGGGCCAGAACATAGTCAACATTGGACTCGGAGTGTCATCGTACAACATCAATGAATATGACAGAACCCCTCACCCTCCCCGTGGCTTTAGTTGCGTATGGAAGTTATTTTCACGAGTGATACGGTGTATCCTGCGGTCGTACTTTTACGAGCGAAGCAGAAGCAGAATACGCATTTCAATCAGGGTATAGATAGCAAAAAAATATGAAGGCAGTTGAACTTAATAAGTGGGTATTAGTACTCCGGTGAATCGTGTGTAACAGAACTGGCTTTCACTGACAACGACTTAGGGCCTTGGTTATCTGTTGACCGACTTGGTTAGCTGGTTACTAGTGAATGGCTGTGTTATATATGTCATCATTTAGGCTCACGCGAGGTCCTGGACGGAACTTGATTTGGAACTAATTACGATGTAACCGTCGCCATCCGGACTACTATTTCTGACAGTTGGGTATTTGCAGTAATTAATATAGTGAACGATTAATCAAAAGATATGACGTGTCCAGTACTTAGTGTGATTGGCTGTATGATTGAAGGCTACGCCTTATAGAATCTGTACTCCCCTGTAATTGGTTAAGTTTTGATACGTAATAAACGGTCTAAGTCCTTGGAACCAGAGAGAGTCGTGGTCAGTCCTGGGCAGAGTCTCCGACGAGGCAGTTTGCCTTGAGGCGTTCTCGATGTGGCTAAAGACTAGCTCTTGAAACGTATTTCGCTGTGTGCGTCTATTTGACTGTGACGTTTAAGTTACTTTCCGATCATGTACCTCAAGCAGACGTGATAGAGAAAAGACGAATTTCTCCCATGACAGTTTACTGACATCCAGTAATGACTTCCGCAGTATATTTTGCTGCACAACTCAAACGGGCTTTTTCAGGGCCACCACATCCTCCAAAAAGAGACACAGTTACAATGGACATGCTGGTATAAAATTATTTGTCAACATTACCATCACCTAATTCGGCTTTTATTGACTTTTATTGTCACTCACGACTAATTAAACAAATGTCTCAAGTTTATTTCCGCTTTTAAATGTCGATTTTTACAGAAACCATGACTGATTTTTACTTTTTAACACATCAGGACGATGTGTATTATTTAGAAGAAGCTTCGTGAAAAATACCACAAAAACGGCCATATACTAGTGTTTCCCTGTTCGCCACCTTAAATTAAAGAGCGGTTGTCGTCACATCACGCTTGTTCGAGATTTGAGTTCTCACAACGTAATGCGCCGTCCCAGTGACAAATATTATTGAGAGTTTTGCGAAAATTCAATCCTGGAATTGTATAATTGCGGTCTATTTTTTGTACGCGTTGATCTACGTAACATTATCCTAATGATGACTAAATTTCGATTATTACAACTGTAGTACCATAATATCCATGCAGTTAAAATTCACGCAATACGCATGTGCACTGTTTTGGTATTGATGCAAAAGTACTCACTGTACTGAATTTCGGTCAGCATGCGAAATGCACTATCAAATAACAAACTAAAAAAAGTTCTTTGTTCACATTTAACCACAAACATTGAGGTACATATGATTCGAAAATTCAAAAATTTAAGAATGATAAAATCATATGTATTTCACCAGCTTTTCAATGCATTACATAGGTACTACTTAAAGCCGAGTTAAACGTTCTGCAACTCATTATACGTATCTGGCGATATCCCCAAGTAAATGTTTAAAACATCACTGAGATTGCTCGTGATCTCGTGTTGTTTCTAAAACACTAATACAACACTCAATTACACAAACGTAGAGATAATAAAACTAAACAGTATCTTATGTTGAAAAAGGGATATGAATGTCAGTCAGCATACATTTTGTACTAACAATGGTGATATGAACATAAAAATATCGCGACACCAACCATTTTGTTGAGCATGTGTGGATACGTGACATATTCTCATTTCTAAAAGTACAACATCCAGTTGTTACTGGACAAATGTATCATGAATTGTTCATTCAGGCATTTGTTCAATTATTAGTATTTTTCTGTACTGAAATGTGACGTAAACTTTACAAGTTAAAGTACCCAATACATTTTCACATTATTAATCAGCGCAACACACAAAAAATGATAAACTAAAAATAAATATACACTGGCTAATACATATTTTGTATATTGAAATGTAAAAAGTAAAAACCCCATGTGAAGTGGAGGCGGAGTAATATACTTATTATGTGGATAGTATGCATTGCCGATCGCTATTGTCGACAATTAAAGATTGTGGCCAAAGAACATGACTGATCAGCATTATTTTATTTTTCTCGTAATAAGCTTATAATATCCAAAATATCAATTTGATCTGTTCAAACGGTGGGATGATTCATTACGTTTTTATTATATGTGACATGTTTTTTAGATAATAACAATATCAGTATATCGATTAGTTGTAAGGTAGCGTAATTGCACTTTACATATGTCCAGTGACAAGTTATCAGTAACATATTGATGGCGTGAATGATAAATAAATTTATTTTGAAGTATATCTAAATTACGTATTATTAATTATTAATTAAAATTACGTTTTCCATGTGTTTATAATGAATTGTCAGGAGTGAGTCTGACCATTTTCCACTTTGTTATAAACTTTGAATGTCTGGTGTACTTAATTCAGACGAAAATTCGATTGGAAATAATTCCATTGTGAAATTTCGTTGGAACAACGAACTATTGCAAATTTATAAAACACGTGTTCTGGAGAAAACTGCTGAAATTAATTTATTGACTAATCAAATGGGGGCTCATGATTTAAACGAAACAGTTACCCAATTTACAGATATTTTAAAAGAATCGGGAGAAATTATGCAAGTACAGATCCCTAACAAAAGATTATCTTCACACAGACAAAATAAACAACTATGGTATGATGAGGAATGTCGCATGGCAAAATTATATACACTTTCCCGTTTACGTCGTTATCGTGATACTGGTCGTGAGATTGATTTAAATAACTACAGAAGTGCCCGTAATTCATTTCGCTTACTGGTGAGAAAAAAGAAACATACATATAACGAAAAATTGCAGGATACAATTAGAGAAAACATAACAAGTGAAAAATGCATCTGGGAAACTATTAGAAAGAATAAGAGTAAAAATCAAACATCGATAATCCCATTACAAGATTGGGCCATGTACTTCGAAAAACTGTATAACCAGGATTCATGTAACAATAACATAGATCGAGAGCATCTTACTGAAGTTAAAAACTTTCTGTATAGTTTTGATCCGCATTCTACAGAATTTGGGGAAACTGACACAACATTGAATGTGCCAATAACGAATGAAGAAATTATTCAGTCAATACATAAACTTAGAAATGGCAAATCTGCAGGGTCTGACCTGTTAATCGCTGATTTTTTTAAATTTTCATGTGATGTGTCGATAACATTTTTGAATGCCCTTTTTAACTTAATTTTTAATACCGGTATCTTTCCGGAAGGTTGGTCAAAAGGTATTATTATTCCTATCCACAAGAAAAACAGTCGAAATGATCCCGGTAACTATAGAGCTATATCACTCATGAGTATATTTGGAAAAATCTTCACCAGTATCATTGAAGCACGACTATCAAAATGGGCAAGGGTTTTTGATATAATCCCAGAGACACAGGCTGGATTTAGGGAGGGCTATTCAACTATTGATCAAATATTCACATTATATGCCATAATTCAGAAACAGTTAGCCAGGAAAGGGGGGAAATTGTATTGCCTCTATATAGATTTCCAGAAGGCATTCGACTCTGTTAACAGGTTTTTTTTATTGTTTAGACTGGCCAATAATGGTACCAACGGGAAAATGTATGTAATTTTACAAAGTATTTATAAAGACGTCAAATCATGTGTTCGTGAAGGAGGAGTCACTTCGAGATTCTTTGAATTGAAGAATGGGGTTCGGCAAGGGTGCATGATCAACCCTATTTTATTCTCATTTTACATTAATGAGCTACAAAGCATGTTGGATGACTCTGGGTATAGAGGAGTACAATTGATCCCGAACGACATGTTAGAGTTGTTTTCATTATTGTATGCTGACGACATTGCTATATTTTCAAATTCTGTTTTGGGCTTGAAAAGACTAATTAGTATATTGTATGAGTTTACAAACAAATATCAACTTAAATAAAACTAAAATTGTAGTATACAGAAATGGGGGATATCTCAGTAAATACGAAAAGTGGTACTTCGGGAATAAGCAACTTAGTACTGTTAGTTCATATGAATACTTGGGATTGGTAATGTCATGTAAATGCTCTTTTAATATTACCACAGAAAATTTAGCTATAAAAGGCAAAAAGAAATTGATTGCAATCAAAGGATACTTAGGAAATATGCAATGTTTTAAAGCAGACTTGTATTTTAAGATTGTTGACACCTTAATTCAACCTGTACTTACATATGGGTCTGAAATTTGGGGATATGATCAATATCAACATTTAGAAAGTGTACATACATCTTATTGTAGGCAATACCTCGGTGTAGGTAAAAATGCTCCAACTTGTACAGTATTAGGGGATTGTGGGAGGCTACCCTTATTTTGTTACCATGTTATTAAACGATGTGTGAAATATTGGTTAAAAATTACTAGCATGGATGAAAACAGATTACCCCAGAAAGCTTACCGGATGCTACTTTCACAGGACGAAAAAGTACAAAGGTCATGGGCCACAGAAATTAAAGAATTGCTATTTAAATATGGATTTGGTTATGTCTGGTTTAATCAAGGGGTGGGGGACTCTGATATGTTCTTGTATAAATTTTGTGAACGGGTCAAAGATACTGGAATTACAGATTGGTATATAGACGTTTGTTCTAGCGAAAAAACGCAGTATTATAGGCAATACAAAACAAATTTTGGGATTGAAAACTATGTGTCATTGCCACAATTAAAATTGCGCAGAGCAATAGCAAGATTAAGATGTGCGTACCATCCCTTAGAAATAGAAAGAGGCAGACATAATAATATCCCTAGGGAGAGACGTATTTGTCATTTGTGCCTGCAAGAAATTGATTATGAATATAATTGTTTACTAAAATGCACTGCATGGGACACAATCAGGAAAAAGTATCTTCCAAATGAGACACAACCCCCAAATTTGAATACTCTAGTACAACTATTAAGTTCCTCTAAAAGTCAAATCATTAACTCGTTAGCTCTATTTATTTATAAGTGTTTTTTAATCAAAGATCAAATGAGAATAACCTAATAAGCTTGTATGTATATATATATATATATATATATATATATATATATATATATATATATATATATATATATATATATATATATATATATATATATATATATATATATATATATATATATATATATATATATCCCCATCACATTATTATATAGGGCTTATATTATGTATTGACACACTCTTCATCTATATTTTCATACATATTTTGTAATGTGAATTTATTTCATTCCATCACCATGACAGAAACGTTCATGATATTCTGAGAGAAGTATTACATAACACATCTGAGTTGATGGAGTATGACACGGAATAGAGTGTTCCTTGTTACTACAGTATGCACTCTTACACATAATGTAAAATAACTCAGTTTCCTATTGCGAGCTAATTGTCTAGTTTATCGTTACCACATCCGTAACGTGTACGAGTGTTTACGTATTTGAATGTGAATCGTAAAATTCGAACTGCAATGAATGTCACGTCTGTGCCAAAGCCATCGCTGATTTTCACAGTTTACACGAGTTATTCTATAACGTTGAAGACTTATTGTATTTCAGAGATGACGCTCCTAAAAATCGGCGATGACAAATGTCTGTACGTAGAACAATACAGTTATACAAAAGGGCCAATATTAGGTACATGTGGAGTTATTGATGTTACAGTTTTGGATAACACGACGTTATTGGCCGTTACAATGAGAAATGCACTTACTTTGAAAAAGTCGATTCACGTATTCGGTTGGGCGTCCGATTTGCCAAGGTCGTGCTGCGTAATCAGTGTCAGTGTGACACCGGAAGGCATAATATATGGTGTTGGAACTGATACATATCTACGAACATATGGCGGAACCCCACCAAAGTGGAGTGACCCTATTACTGGAAGTGGTTCTATAAAATATGTCGCATTCAATTCAGACGATGATAAGATATATGGTGTCACCACTGCTGGCGACATTGTAGTTGAACCTTTCTGGACTGTGGTGCTGAAAGGGGACTTTACATCCTTGATACTCGGACATTATTTTGTCCAACTAGTCGATGAATCTATGTGGTACATCGCTGGGTGTGTCGGTTCTCTTCCCGATGATGGTATTGACATTTTTATCTATTTACTTATATATTAATGTTAAACAGTCGTGATTTATTGTACATTGCAGTAGATTGGCAAACAATAAGCAATATAAAAACGTGCTTTTTATACAATGTTCGATGTTAAATCACTACACAATATATATTATAAATGTCCCTTGGGTATAATTGCTTCGAACTAAAATGTTATGATGACATAAATTCACCCAGCTTCGGTACTTCCAGTCAGTAGATAACATTCATTAAAACAACGTGTGTAATAATCTTCTTTCCATTGGCAAACTGACAGGATCATCCGCTAAACAACTAAGTTCAACTGACTCCAACGATGTTACTACTGTTTATACAGACGTCAATACAGACGTCAGTACAGATAACAATGAAGATGAGTATGAAGGTAATGAAAAGTATATATGCTAACATCGCATTTTCTAAACAATGGAGCTTGATGTTAAATCGGGATACGTCAAGACGTCTAACCAATCAGGGGTCGTTAATTTAAACCAGTGTTAATGGGCCAATTACAGTCAAAATGAAAATTTCCCGCCACTTATCGAAGGTCATTTTAACCAATACAATCTGTGTATAATCTGATGTTTATTAGAATTGTTGTATCCCAATAATACTGCCTTATTTGGAGGGATTTCACAGTAAATTTATACAACCAATACCTTATTTATTTGGAAGGATTTAACAGTCAATTTATACAACCAATACCTTATTTGGAAGGATTTTACAGTCATTTTATACAACCAATACCTTATTTGGAAGGATTTCGCAGTCAATTTATACAACCAATACCTTATTTGGAAGGATTTCCAGTCAATTTATAAAACCACTACCTTATTTGGATGGATTTCACAGTCAATTTATACAACCAATACCTTATTTGGAAGGATTTCACAGTCAATTTATACAACCAATACCTTATTTGAAAGAATTTCACAGTCAATTCATACAACCACTACCTTATTTGGAGTGATATAACAGTCAATTTATACAACCACTACCTTATTTGGAGTGATTTCACAGTGAATTTATACTACCACTACCTTATTAGGAGTGATTTCACAGTCAGTTTATACAACCACTGCCTTATTTGGAGTGATTTTACAGTCAATTTATACTACCACTACCTTATTCGGAGTGATTTCACAGTCAATATATACAACCACTGCCTTATTTGGAGTGATTTCACTGTCAATACATACTACCACTACCTTATTCAGAGTGATTTTGCGGTTAATTCATACAACCACTACCTTATTTGGAGTGATTTCGCAGTAAATTTATACAACCACTACCTTATTTGGAGTGATTTCACAGTGAATTTATACAACCACTACCTTATTAGGTGTGATTTCACAGTCGGTTTATACTACCACTACCTTATTTGGAGTGATTTCACAGTCAATTTATACTACCACTACCTTATTCGGAGTGATTTCACAGTCAATTTATACTACCACTACCTTATTTGGAGTGATTCCACAGTAAATTTATACTACCACTACCTTATTCGGAGTGATTTCACGGTCAGTTTATACTACCACTACCTTATTTGGAGTGATTTCACAGTCATTTATACTACCACTACCTTATTTGGAGTGATTTCACAGTAAATTTATACTACCACTACCTTATTCGGAGTGATTTCACGGTTAATTTATACTACCACTACCTTATTTGGAGTGATTTCACAGTAAATTTATACTACCACTACCTTATTCGGAGTGATTTCACGGTCAGTTTATACTACCACTACCTTATTTGGAGTGATTTCACAGTCATTTATACTACCACTACCTTATTAGGAGTGATTTCACAGTCAGTTTATACAACCACTGCCTTATTTGGAGTGATTTTACAGTCAATTTATACTACCACTACCTTATTCGGAGTGATTTCACAGTCAATATATACAACCACTGCCTTATTTGGAGTGATTTCACTGTCAATACATACTACCACTACCTTATTTGGAGTGATTTCGCAGTTAATTTATACAACCTCTACCTTATTTGGAGTGATCTCACAGTCAATTTATACAACCACTACCTTAATCGAAGTGATTTCACAGTGAAGTTATGCTAACACTACCTTATTCAGAGTGATTTCACAGTCATTTATACAACCACTACCTTATTTGGAGTGATTTTACAGTCAATTTATACAACCACTATCTTATTTGGAGTGATTTCACAGTCAATTTATACAACCACTACCTTATTCGAAGTGATTTCGCAGTCAATTTATACTACCACTACCCTATTCGGAGTGATTTTACAGTCATTTATACAACCACTACCTTATTTGGAGTGATTTCACAGTCAATTTATACAACCACTTACCTTATTTGGACTGATTTCACAGTCAATTTATAAAACCACTACCTTATTTGGAGTGATTTCACAGTCAATGTATACGGTACTGTACTGGGTATGTTCATCCTACCATATTAGGAAAGGCTTACGCGCATAAGCGTCCTCTAATAATAAAAACAAACATTGCTGCCCTCAGGGGTTGACCGGACCCCACACAGAGAAGTTCGCTAAACCTGTTTAAAACGTTTTCGATTACGGCATTTCGCTGATGTAATCCTGGGAAGAAAAGACGTATATTAATAAGACAGACAGACAGTGAGCGATCATATCGACCTCCGTTGCGCGTCGGTCGATACTCCCACTGTGCTGTCTTCGTACATACTTTGCAGTATCCTCGTAATAACCTCATGTTATTCGAATCTCATTTGACAAAAAAAAGTAATGTTATCACTAGGATAGCTTGTTCTGGATTAGGTTTTTGGTATTGCATAAGACATTACCTTGAACAAATAAAACATACAATTGATATAGTCACATACTTCTTAACTTTCATTTCTCAGAATGATTATTGTTATTATCATTACTTTAAATGACATGTAAAGGTGTAAAATTAGAGGTCAAATTTAACACATACGCTTGATATTTTTACTATGATAAGGCTCTGAAATCTTAGGAGTATGGCGCTTTGTCGATTACACACAATGTTATTTGCTCTAACCAATGGATTTAGTTTATTCTAATCTTGAGTTATTACATTTAATTAGACTCGACAGTTGATTATATTGATGAGAATCATCCTGTAATACCAGACAACTTTAAAGTCGCTAGCTCAGGTAATGTTATCAATATGCATTATCATACAAACATTGAAATATTTATCTATATTAAACTGTACCAGCACTACTTGTAGAATGTTGAAAGTGGCGTATCTCCATCTTCATGTCATATTACGTCAAATGAATCCCTCATAACATCTCTCATGTCGCATCCAGCGGTGAATGGAACTTGGATATTTGTTTTGCTTTCACCAGTCTATAGGAAACATCCTCGCCTAAGACTCCAGGCATATATATATTAACCATGTAGGCGCCCGACTTATGATAGAATTATTTGATCCAGAACAACAATTACTATGCTACACTTTGGTTTCTCATTGCTATTCTAGGTGTATCTACTGCAATATTGGCAAGTGTCTTCATTGTTCTGGTAATCGGTATTTACATCGGAAAAAAATACAGAAGCAAACTAGAGCAGAGGGAGATTGAGAGACGACTGAAAAAGAAAACCAAAAGGAAAGAACTACCTGACAAAACAACTGCCGTGGTTCTTAGCTAAGTTTACAACTGAACAATCAATGTATCAATAATACTTTGCGAGATTATTCGACACTTTTTTTCGGAACGTGAAATTTGTCTGTTTATTGTCGTCATGATTGCTTTGTCTATTGATATTGTGTTTTTATGGTATGAATAATACAGACAACAAATGCTCATGAGGAGACTTTAACCACTGTCTTTTAATGACGAAAATTTATTTGAGGGAATGGCACAATATCGGTGAAGTGGGATTTATAGTTAGGCGTATTTAACACTACAAGTGCATAGGTCCAGCATTAGGTCGTGCTACGTGCACCAGAGTATCACGGTGAAGCATGTACAGGCGTTGTAAACCAATTAACGTTTGACACAATGGACTGTGTGTCGTCATGGCTGGTACATAATTTTCGACCGCGTGTTCCTTGAAGTTCTTGTTCAAGTCTGTGACTAGCGGGGGGTAGTCCTCGCACCGGGTGACCACCAAATTAACTAAACAGTTTTACTGTTTACATGGCATTCACTCGGTGACCAGCACCGCTGGTTGTTGTATTGTTCTAACACGCGCTACGACTTGACACGCGTCGTGAAATTCAGGTACCGGCACACACACATACTCACACACTAGTTAGTCCTTGGCTTTCAGTTATTATACCATGCTTCATGGAATTTAGTTTATTTATGTGTTATTTTACAAATGTATATATATATATATATATATATATATATATATATATATATATATATATATATATATATATATATATATATATATATATATATATGCAGAGTGTTGAATGTTCTGTTTTTGCATCG
Source organism: Saccoglossus kowalevskii (assembly GCF_978046115.1). Lineage (NCBI taxonomy): Eukaryota > Metazoa > Hemichordata > Enteropneusta > Harrimaniidae > Saccoglossus > Saccoglossus kowalevskii. Next base: position 20,704,580 of record NC_140651.1, read on the forward strand.
TTTACTGACATTGCTGCGGTGTGTTTAGTGCATGTCTTAAACGCCCTCATCTCATACTAATTGGGTATCTACGTTGGTGTGAGGTAAATGCGGCGTTTAGCACTTAACTATTGCAGGGGCGAACTATTACAAGTCGGCCGATATTGCCGGAGACGAGTATGTGTAACGTTTAAATGGCTGAGAACCCGCACATAACGTAGTAAAAATATTGATTATTATTTTGTGTATGTTATATAGTATGTTATATATATCTTGGTTACAATTTTACCTACACATTTATTCTAATGTATTTATTTTTCTGTAGTATCAATTAGGTTAAGATTTTCCCCATGCTAATTACCATTCTAGTTAATACAGGTTGTCTAAAGCATCTGATTGACAAATATAAATATCCGGCAGATGCTGATTTACATATGTAGGGGCCTGGGAAAAATTGGATCTGTGTGAAGAAGTTGCAGGATAGGGTGGCGGCTCAAAATACGTCTAAAATATATCTGTTCGCTAGAATTATAACGATTTTATCTATGTTTTGTTTTTTTACATTTATTGTACCACATCTCACTTTCTTAAGTGTAACCTATAAACTTACTTTCAAAATTTAAAAATATTTGTGAGCTAGTTTAGAATTAAGTTAATTTGTTTAATATTTAATTACGCGTTCCTAGAACTTGAACTAATCTATATCTACTAATCTATGAACTAATCTATAGGCGATCTATGTATTTTAATGGTACGTTCGAATTTAACATTTTAAAAGTTAACACTTATATATAAAGACGAGCTTATCTTCTCGCTATTCAGAAGTGTGCTTGTATTCTTGTATTAATGTCCCAGTTCTAATCATTGTTAACGTTATGTTTAAAGGAATGTGATCCCTCTAAAGAACAAAACAAGATATGTATGTCAAATAAATACTCTATGCTGTTGTACACAATAATTATCATACCCTTAACCAAGGTACTCCCATTCGGAATCCGCTGGGGGCGGGGGTGGGTTGACAATCACCATTCTGCCAGTACAAACCCTCACAGGGTTTGACACGTTAATAATTGATTCTGTTCAACGTGCAGGGAGGGATTAATTGATCCGCCGCAGCAATAACTAGGTCAAAGTTGTAACTCGCTCCAATCATATGTTGACAAGTCTCAAATTTGAGCACCATCTCTTTCCCGTTATATCGCCCTTCGTGGAAAGGCCGTACATTACCGAAAACACACACACACACGTTATTCGGAGTTAGTTTACACCGCAATAATTCATCGTAATTCTAATAGTATTTAGTGTTAATTAATAAAATGCTGCAGTTTATTTCTTCAATCAAAATACTCATTTTCTCTAAACAATAATAATTGATTTTTTTTCCGAATTCCCTCAAACGTCCAATTATGACGTGTGATGGCGCTGCAAGTAAGTCATTCGTGCGTATCGAACTGTTCGGAGCTCACGTATGGTGGAGTCAAACATCAATATAGCGTACACATTGATGTAAGTGAATTACGTGAATGGCAGCTTCATCGCTTGAAATAATTCATTTGGAAATGTTGCACAGAACTAACTAAATTAACTCTCCGTTGCCATTACTTACTAGCACATTATTTGAGGAATGAAAAATACCACAAATATGACACGGAATGTCATTATTTTCCATCTGAAAACTATCCGTAGTGTTAACGAGCATTATTATTATTATTCCAGTCAAAGTTAAAATTGCTAATATTGCTACTCTTCGATGATGTATTTTACGAGATTGCGAGAGTCACCTTGGTTTGTTTACAAAACTGAACTGTGATGATGCAACTTCCCGCTTGTTGGCTGTGAGAAATCTCAAACTAATTTGACAGGTACCAATAATTATAGTGAAAATAGTGGAATATATTAGAAAATATGAATAATTTATTGAGAATTACCTCTTGACAAATTGTCTGATTATGAACATTCACTGTAGAATGCTACACTTTTGTTAAATACGTTTCGCTATATCGCGTCTCGTACGTGCTGATAGACCGGACCAAAGTGACCAAAGCACGTGCGCCCGCATACAGTGGAATCGGAATAAAATTTCTTCTTTACAAAGAACTCGGAAAACGCCAGTTGCGCTTATAACAGGCATGCCTGATTAAGTGCACGTATAACGACACAAAAATTACGAACACAGAAAATAAAAATCGAAATATTGATATTTTTCAGATAATGAAAGCTTTTCTGAAACTTGAGCTTCAGTTGTAAATTACTGGTATACTGGTAGTCGCACTGCGCTTGGTAGCATGAAATGGGTAGTGTCATAAACGTGGAAAAGTCTCAAATATTGGTACTACTAAAATGACTGAATAGATGAACGTAGGCATGATTTTGATGAAATATAAGGTATTAAAATGTTCCTAATGCTTCATGAAGGCAAACTATTAATACGCGTTATGGAAGAAGATTCAACTCATAACTCATGTATAACCCCTTTCTATAAACTATTTACCAAATCATTAAGTAATTTCTAGATGCACGGAAAGTGAATCCAGATAAGGCACATCTATTCGTGGTGCAGAAGATTGTTATTAATGTGAGTCATGTTATTGTTTCAAAGGGAAAGTGAACGAAATAACGCAAGGATTCTTTCTGAACGTATATGTTTTGGTATAAACATATCCATGATTTTACGTAATTTATTGACCCCCTCCCAAATCAAACAACTTAAGACCCAAAACCAAGTCGTGCAGCACACGTACGCCACCACCTTGATGATCGAGTTTATAGTATTCTGATGTAAATTAGATAATATGATACGTTTATCGGATTAATGATCACGTGATGGACGTTTAAAGAGAAAAAAAACATATAGTTCCGTAAAATTATACGCGATATACAAAACACAGAACCGTGGTGTGTTGATGAGTATGCACGCATGTTTTAGAATATAGCCACTGTGACGTTTCAGTGTAATTTGAAAACTTCATATCCTGTCCTCCCTGTGGCATAATGGTATGCCCCAATTCAGTTGCGTTGTTAGTGTGAAATACTTTAGAATACAGTTATTACAATGCTGGGAATGCTCAGTCAAGAACTCGACATGACTCGAACCTTTAATATTCTGAATGCAGAGTTAAAACTCCAGGGTGTTGTTATTCTTGCAGTTCACGTGATTTCTCTGAAGCTCACTTTGTGTTTTCGTTGATTTGTGATGTCCATGGTGTTTATATCACAACTGCCTGTTTATGCCCCTCGTAAAATTTCCACCCAAAAAAGTAACGTAAGAAGCCACGTAAATCTGTAAATTAAAAGTCCTGGTATGCTGGTACGGACATTTTACAATCTGTTACTTCAGGCATCAAATCCAAAACTAATTAGACCAATTCAATCAATTGATTTGTTTCCCCGTGTTTTTCTATGTTACACTAAGAAACGCAGCTAAGAACTTCGGTAACCTCACCGTGAATGTACGGGGATATTCGTGTGCATGATGCAGGCAGTATGCTCATTGTGTAATATCAACATAGATTTTCAACCGTCACACGTTTCAAAACATAGCAATTGTATTTACGGTATGTCTATGTGGTAAGAACTGTGAAGTGGTAAGATCTTAGGAGTTAAAACAATGATTTAAATATTTTGCACAGACCGACCCATAATTGAGGCGGAGCCGGGCTTTGTGCTGTAGATCAAAGGAACTTACTCATGGAATCCACTTAAGTGATAGTCTATATAAATAGTTCGACCAACTGTAGCTTGTATTCAGTACGTACTGTGCCACATGCCGAAGACAACACGGCAAATTGGGTCTGTGAAAATGCTGCCAAAAATGCATTTCCGATTCTTCGCAATCGGATACACGCTACATTTTGTTTATGACCAGCTGTCACATGTTACATCGACTCTGATTAGGCGCGTGCTTTAGGGCTCATACCACTAATTGAATTTCCATAGACGACAATGTTAACATATGACGAGATTGCTATATGAAAATGACGAAGAAAGTTGAAAATATGGCTCAAACTGAGAAATCAACATGCCAGTAATCAACCATATGAAAAAAACATGTTAGCCAGCTCAAACTCTTGTAAATCTCAGGTAAACAAGACACACCTACTGTAATAATAATATCTCTTTATTTCGTAATGTGGCCATTGGCCTTATGTACAGATACAAATAAATACATAATAAATTAGATTGGAATGGTCGCAGAAACAAGTAAAGAAAAACAAATATAAAATCATAATACATAACATTTGCATAATTAAGTGTTCTCTCCAAGCATAAGTTGTCGTACTTGAAAACTATAAAATATAAATTTACCAAGGTTTAATTGTATATATGGGGTTTGATACTGAAATAATGAAATAAACTTTATCTCTGTAGGTGGGGAGTAGTAATACTGTGCAATAAACTACCTACTGTATTTGGATTGCACCAAGAAAAATCACTGACCCACGTGATTACGCCCTCAAACAGGGAGCACCTGAGAAAAAAAATATTTAAAAAATTTCATTGGTTTTTGCTAGACTACTTGCAGCCATTGGTTGATTAGTAGCATGAGACCTTTAGAGGCGCCTCCAATCAGATCTATGCATTTTACCGAGGCAATATACGCGATTTATCAGTGGAATTCCGAACAGATTCGTATGTTTACATTGAGCTTGCGAAACCGAGCGATTCGGAACATGAATTTGTTTCGCTTGCTTCTATACTTCAATCCACTTAGTGTATTAAAATAAAAATAAATATAAATGGTTCGTACTTGTGGAACAGTCTGAGCATATGCAATCAGTGGTATATTTAATTGTGTAAAATTCGACTCCAAAACAACTCATGATTTTGTTTTACAAAATTCGAATTTTTCTAAAGCAAACGAAAATGTTGGTAACGATTATCACTTAATTATTGTTGCCGCTATCTGCCACGCCTTAAATTGGCTGGCTAACCGCGTTCATGCAACGACACGAGCGCAATCATGTTTGTCTTGGTGTGAACCACAGCATCCTAAATAGTTGAACAAAATTACGTTATGAATATGTAATATGAATATCGTATTATCGATTCTTATGCAATGTTCACATATGTAAACGCTGATTTTCCAAAGTTTCAATCGCAGGATCTTTACATTTTATAATTTGTGTGCAATGTTTTATTTTATTTGTTCGTTAGTCGAATTGTTCGATAAAAAAGTTTTTTTTTTTTACTGTACTGGAGAAATACAGATATATGAATGAATTGCTAGCGCTTATATACTTTGAAAAGTGATTCTCCAACCTCGGACGAACCATGAATCTTTGAGATACTTGACATATTTTATATCGGTGGGAGAGCATATGACTATGCGGTTAGAAATACTCAGTGAGTATTATACTGAGTTCGCTCAGTGCACAGACCAGGAAATGTACATGTGAACGAAGAGATACTTAGGATTTGGAAGACCATTGGGCAAAAGATCGTATTTGCCAGGGCCATCGGCATCGGACCCTGAAAAGCAAGACCAAAATCATCCATTTTGACAAACGGAAGCTTTACCTGGGTCCTGATTTACCATCTGATTAGAAGAAGAAAGCCACAAACAGATTTGTCACCTCACCTGACCCGCAAAAGCCAAAACCACTGAAAAAAACAATTTCTGACGTTGGTGGCGCAGTTCTAAAAGGATTCAGTTCAGGGTCACAACACGCAGTTGCTCACACGCATATTTATTAAAGCACGTGACACCCATTCCGCGTCATTATGGGCATGACACCGACACAAACGCAAAAACATGGTCGGTCAAAACGAAATGTCTATGGGTGGAATCGAAAAACAAGCCCAATGCTTTCTGTTAGTTGTGTTTCAAGTTAATGGAACGAATGGAACTGAGAGACGGATAAATAAAAAATACGGAAAATGTAAATACTTATTTTTGGAATTACTGAGACTTCACATTCAGAGAATACAGCAGTAAGAGAAACAATTTGACTCGAAAACCAAGCCAATACAATGCTGACGGCGGGCTAAACATCGGCGGCTGCAACTTGAAAGGGGGGGCCCGGAAGGGGGGTTGAAAAAATGCGCGACCACTCTCCCCCATGCAAAATGTCAAGCGTGCACTATACGTAACTACTAGGTGATTTTCCGTACAATTGCGAGATCTCGCGAGATGCATGAAAGACGCGCGTCGAACGTCTGCCGCAAAAATCGAACGATTTGATTTTGAACTAGAATTTCTTTATTTCGCAGCTTACATTGACCGGCCGATCTTCGACAGAGGAATATTGCTTCCGAATACCGAATTGCCTATCATCAAATGTGGACAGCACATTATTTAGCATGAAATTGTCCCCAAAATACTTTTGCGTTTGTCGAATCCCACGCGATGTTTGGCGCGACTACGACGCTATGACCTTTGTTTGTCCTGTTTTTTATGTTCGATTTCACGCATAACGCGTGATTCTCGCAGTGAACGGAAAATGGTCTCTTCAAAGTGAGGCATCATGAATGAGGCATGGCCACTACCACCGAGACATGATGACACGCTTCTTCTGGGGACACCTCAAAATTGTCACCATTGCTGCGTTGACATTCAAATTATTAGACGCCGACGGAAGAAAATGCGTTCCCGATGAATTAACGTTTTCATTGACCCCCCCCCCCCCGCACACACACACACACTTAACATGATCGACAGTCAATAACCAACCGTGGGTATTTTATTATTATTATTATAGAACAGTGCAACAGGGACTAAGGTGTGTTTCTGTAACGAACGAATGTCTAGTGGGATTATTGGCGATCCGTTCCGCTAGGATTGCCAATAAAATCAATTGTGTGTGTGAGAGGGAGTGATTTTGTGTGTCCTCACGTATTTATTCCTCTGTGAATATTTTGTCTATGCCTGATTTCGCTCAAACTGGGCAGGCAGACCACACCTTCGTTCTTGTTAACCTCAATGTTTGAATATTTTTTTCACAAGTAACGGCATTTTAACTCTTCTATTTCTGATCACACTTGGCTGGCAGGTCTTATCGTCAATCTAGTTGGGTGGTAAAATCGTAAAAAAATCATGGCCCATCGTTGCCATGGCAACAGCCAAAAAACTGATTTTTGAATACTTTCGTCCTGAATGTATTATTTTCTACCAGTGTGCTAATAGCAGTGTTCAAATGATCATGAATTTTATTTTGGTTAATTTGAGCACCGACGAGAGATCCCTGATCGACGCAGGTCCAAGCGCAACTTTGAATGTGGAACAAAAACTCAATACAATCGCAAAATGATCTGAAAAAGTAATTATATATATATAAACAACGCCAGTATAAAGTTTAGTGACTTATGAAAACTGAATGCTCTTTGCGAACTTCGTATACGGGGCCCTGTTTTAGTTTTAAACTGACGTTAGCTTCTGTTCATGTTAATGTTCTACCATGGCAACAACCGAAAACTTTTTTTTTTGCGCGCGCGGAGCGGATCGCCAATCAGCCTACTGGCTTGAGATTGTACGGCCCCTCCACACGCACACATATATGATAAATCTCTAAACATTTCCTAACAGTAATTCAACGTTGTCCCAAGACTGAATTCCCCCGCAATAAGTTGCGTGTAAACCATACAACTTTTTTTTTTTTTTACAAATAAACGCTTTCATTAGACAATGAAGTTTCATGGCTATGTTTCACCGGTTTGGGTGAGCAATACGGCAGTAGTTTCTGTGAGGGTAAAATAACTGTCATATTTGACTTTCGGGTAAAGTATAGCGAAATTAATAGAACATTGTGTATGTAAATATTATCTATATATATAATTTTGGCAAAAATGTCTTCACTCCCGGAATAGAATTGTGTTTGGAAAACTTACTAGGCAAACGGAGATACTTCAATATCCATTATCCTAGCGATTCTCATCACGAACACAAAACAACTATTTTACTTTTTTACTTGACTACCAAGCAACGTTAACGTTAGTAAAGGTTGTAGCCAAGTTTAATATAAAATAACGGGAGGGGTATACATTGAATAGCGCAGTATGATTTAATGTGTCCTTGAATTTGAATGTAGCAGAGAGACAACAATGACAAGACGTTAAAAACACCTTGTTGTTGTCCGCATTCGACCCCTGAAACTACATTGCCAGCAGGATTTGTTTGAACTCTCGACCCCGGGTGTTCAAATAAGACAGCATACAGATCTGAACGCACTTACATGGTCAAACAACGTGTTTGTTTTGTTGAACAAGGAACTTCAATTCACCACATTCGATATATAATGAATATGCAACTGGGTTCAAACGACGGGTAGAACAGTTTTCCGTATTCCGGGTGTAACATACATACTAGAGCGCCATAGCTTGTAACAGACTGGTGAACTCTGAAGGTATGTATATGCATGTTTTAATACACTGCTTCTATATTATGTAAAAGGATTAATTGTTCACTGCTTATTTCGCTGACTGAAAAATGCGCTAAATTAAAACCAAGTGATTATGTAAAATTTAGCATATAGCATAGAACACACGAAACACACGAAATGGTAAATCAGCGAAATTTAAACCCAGTGAAAATTAGTCATTTTACACCGTGATTGATGGTGCAAAGATGGATCTGTGTCTCGATCACTGACAGCTCTCTAAGCTGTTTGGTGGAAGGTTGAAATTTGGTGACTAAACACTTTGAGCCACCCCGAGATGCAGTAGGGTCATAGAACTGCTATACTTTTGTATGTGACACTGCCTACATTCACTCTTCTCGATCGATTGCTGCGTACTTTATTTTTATTTCCGAACAATCACAGGACGCGAATAAATAATGAAAACAGTAGTATCTGTTGATGTGACTACGGACTGTTTTGCGTTAATTCGGTAATTTAGTGGACCATGTTTACTAATATAGCGCATGTGAACGTGAGATGTCCACCGGCTATGGCATCGGCTAGATGTTGTAACCACCTGTATATTACATTCCAAATAGGCAGGCGCAACGCGAAATAATTGGAATAGTTTTAGATGGTTATACCTGGTGGAGATTAGAGTGTCAATGTCGTGAATTAATTCATTCGACCGTACGTGACTAGAAATTGACAGGGGAAAATAATGTCAGACAAAATAATTTCCAAATCAGAGAACCGTGAATTTAACCTTCTAGATCAAAAAACAGACGGATGTTTGTTTCCAACGTCTTTTATACGAAGGAAATAACGGGCCGAAGTAAAGGTTGCTAGGCGACGAAAAGAATGCACACGTGATGTGTGTATATATAGTTAGCATGTTTGTATTCTTCTCTCTCTCTCTTTAGTTGACTGTACTTGAACTAGTTTTATAATAGTAAATGAGAGAAAGGGTGTTTTTTAATAGTAGATTTTTGACAATGAGAAAAATGGCCGTTCGCGCCGACTTTATTCATCGTCTTACATGTGTTCACATGCAAGTGTGTTTTTGCTTCCCTTCAATTCGAAGTCACTTTTTCTAGCGCGAATCGAACACGGTAAAAGTGTTGGATATAACGGTTCAGAAGTGCCGTCGCCGCCTTTACCGAGAACACCGTATATATACCGTTATTATTCAGTTGTTATTCAATGAACAATTCAAACTGCATTCCACTGTGTTGCACCAATACTAGTTCTAAGCAGAGATTCTATTTCATTATGCTAATTGGCAATTTGCCGACCTTAAATGACCTTCCTCATAAACCCGTGCGTGACCGTGTTAGGGGTCTAACATTTGAAATTTGAAAGGGGAGTGGCTAGTGTTACCGGTGCAATTGTTATCTTATCTTTACATTCATTTGTTATTTGTCTTAAATGAGCCAATATCCTTTCCCTGCAACACTTAGCATGTATCTTTTGACCACCCCCATGACTTCAAATGGCCAATCCCTTAGATATACTGTATTTTACCCTAGTTAATAACTTGATTTGGAATGTCAAGCAGCTGGAATCTACAATCAGTATTTACAATTTACAATGCTATCGTTAAGCGCTTCGAAACATTCGATCTTCCCTTGCGCAATTCGTCACTCGACTGAATCAGAGAGTTGTGGACTTTGTCGCGCGATGGCACGGCGGTGTTTGAAGCGGAGGAGCGGCACCAGCGCACGCGCGAGAATTTAGTCCTAAGCGACGATGGCAACACACGCTAAGAACGCAAAGGCTCATGGGTGGACGCTTGTTTATAAACAATGACACGCTATGGCCGAATGCCGCATGCGCAGGTGACGACTCCCTCGCTTTAAGTTTGTTACGTATTCTGTGTGTTTTGACAGTATATCTAAATATGATGTATTGTTTATTTGCTGAAAAAAAATTGGGATGGCATAAGCCCGTACGCAAACAGTGTGTGTCGTACAGCTGTATACAGGGGGGCACAGGATGGCACCGGTTGTGTTTGTAAAAAATATTCTTTGTCAGTCTGAATATATGCAGAAAATGAAAACAATGAAGGTAAAAAAAAAAACTTCCATGTTAAAACTCAATAAATCTTAATCTCTGCTCTTGAACTTGTATGTTTGTGTTGATTGTTACAAGCATGTATTGCGCATTCAGTTCTATGCAGGATGCCCTGGATGATATAGCCATGATTGAGTTCCATAATTTTTATTTTAAGATATATTCGGTATAATTATACAAACAGCGGTGGACATACAGAGCATACTAGTGGCGTTCACTAGAGATCTTCGCACCGAGTCCTCACGTGCCGAAACGTGTGTGTGAACGGTCCAGCCAGTTATAAAATTGTAAAATTGTTTCGTAAATAACACTGACAGTGAAATACCCCCTCGAGAAATGTTAGTGATGGAATATTTTATATTGCACTTTCTTTCAATTTTAATTAGTTGTATTGCAATGCATTAGTAATAATTTAAATATAGATACATTCCTTTATTTCATTGTTGAGACTGAGTTATACATTTGTTTCGTACTATAATTTAGCTATATTGGAAAATTGTTATGGGGATTATTAATTTCAATACACAATATTTAACTATCTTTTGCAGCACCAAAAAGATCATTAATTACAGTCTGTCAATAAGCAGTATAAAAATACATGATGCAAAACCCAATTATAAATGGTCAAATGTTTATTGATCTTGAAAACTAGGGGCATTATCAGAGCATGGGTCTTATTTAGGACCTCCTGTCAGAGCGACTGCGCAAATCATAAGGGCAATTTAGAGCTTCTAAGGATGGTATTCCCAGAATAGCACCGGTTGTTAAAGAAATATTAAACTTTAATTCTCAACAACGATGAAAGGACCAGTTACTGCGATAAATCCCTACTCCTCGCGAAACCCACTTACCGCAAAAGCTACTAGAACAATTAATTGTAAATATATTTTTACCAAATTCGTCAACAATGTGTCCACTCCAGGGAATGGAATTTTGTTTATAAACCTTCTCAGGCAAACGGAGATACTTCTCTACCCTCCTAGCGTTTCCCATCACGAGGACAAATCAACTATTTTATGTTTTACTTGACAACCATGCAACGTTAACGTTCCAACATGCCCAAATTACGCGGCTCGCCCTTGATCTTTTTGGCTTGAACATGAGCGCGTTAAAAGTGAAATGTCCGTATTAACGCTTCAATGTTCCACAATAGTATGCCATTAGAGATATTTTGAATGGGTGTAAAGGTTAATAATAGCGATACTGCAATAGATTGCGAGAGCGTACATTCGGCATGTCTATAAAGCCCCTTATTTGTATTATGTTATGCATTCCTGCTTTAGATATAGGATAAACCCTGAATACAAGGGCTCAACGGGGCATAAAAATGACCGTCTATTGTCTACGTTCAAGGTTCACAGTGTCCTCTAAATGTACCTTATTCTATGCCTATCTCTATAACCTATGGCGCTGAGCACTACAATACAATTTGTTATCGTAGCTCGAGTTACGGTGTTGACCTTTCCTCTCGCGTCGTACACTATGGTATTGTATTCGACGCACCCGCTCGTATTTTTTTTATTTTACCTCATAATTTTAAACATCTTCCGATTGCAGCCATGAGCGTTAGGCAGCAATACTCTTGTCAGCGAACATTGCATAACAAATAATTATATATGAGAAATACTGCCAGAGATGGACAATATAAACATTGCTATGATAAGCTATTACTAAAATTGAGGCAGCCGAATGGAATTACACGAAAGTGGTAACATATTTTGACTTACATACAGCGGTTTCCGCAACTTTTGAGGATTCGATGTGTGTGTTGTCGTGAGTCTGTGCGTTTTTCGAAAACGTTCGAAAAGACGTGAAAAAAGGCACACTCGTTTCTTGTCGTTGGTGACGCTGTGCATTATTCCTTGTGCTGCTTATGATAACTTATAACTATCTGGATATATGTCAAATCAATAAAGAAAAACAAATAAAATAAACAAAATTGCGCAGTCTACATTTTGCATGTATATCATTCTATTTAGTGTATTTATTATCAAGTTACCCTGGACCCATAACTGGTATACTTACCTTTACAATATTCTACAAATCTTTTAAAAGTTTATCAGTGATTCCCCTGAGGGCATCCATCAAAAATGTGGTTGAGCATTTGCTTTACAGGAAACGTGTAAAAAGTATGTTTTATTGTGGCTAAACTCAATTAAAGTGGGTGTACCACATGAACAGTTGTGCTTTAAGTTGCAACTCTTTCTTTAAATCCGCATGAAACGTACGCGTTTGACCATTCTGTGAACGCTTTATTAAATGCTAAATTAATAGAATAAACAGGCAATAGGGTAGCCAGAGTGTTAACAATTAATTAAGTACTGGCAAATCAAAGTCCAGCTTTTTTGTTTCATTTAGTGTATTTTCATTTAGTAATGTTTTAACTTACATAAAAAGTGTGTAAAAACTTGCGGAAGGGAGGGTCTGAACAAACAGAATGTATACCCACATGCTTAACTTCCATTTTAAAAACTCAGTAATCATGCATAACACTCCACGTTTAGGTAATTCTCAGGGGACTGGTCTAAAACTTTGCTTAACGCCCTGGTGTAGGATGCACTGAACTGAGCAAAATGATGAAAACATTCTTTCTGCGAATTTCGTTTTTCAAAACCGTCCGTCATCATGGAAATAGAAATCAGCATTTCGATTTTTAACCGCAATATTTAACATTGAAATTAAATACAACAACTAGTACAACAAGCGACACTAGTATCTCACATGTACGTGTGAGCGGCCATGCCTTACGTAGCCCTGCGTACAGTGCTGTGTGTACGGGCACGCGTTTGGTTGATAGATGTCCCCACCACAGCCCTGCGTACCTTCATAGACAAAGTTCGGGACTTTGAAAAATATAACTTTTTTAATGAAATAACATCCCAGACACCAAAAATGAAGATCGATTACCAGATATATCCAGAACTCCCAGTTCGGAGTCCAATTGTGGATGAAATCGGCTCCTTTGCCCTAAAAACAAACGCATTCTCTCGCGTGAAAGAAATTAAAAATGGCGGCGTTTGGTGGATAATTCCTCCGGTTTACAATTTGTCCGTCTTTACTAGTTGTTATTTAAAGACATTTCAGTTTCAGATAACTTTGTAATGCTTGTTACGGAAAACTATCGCCATTTCAACCGATTTCGGCTGGGAAACTACTTATTAAAAGTTATTTTTAACTTGCACACCAATTACGGTGCGCTCCCGGACTTTGTCTATGGATGTACGCAGGGCTGTGGTGGGGACATCTATCAACCAAACGCGTGCCCGTACACACAGCACTGTACGCAGGGCTATGCCTTACGCAGTGCGCTAATGGAACTACCGTGTAATAAACATGGATATAGTCTATGTGCAGTGTACCATGACCTTTGTGTTAACTATTGAGAGAATAAACAAAATATAATAGCGAGCAAAACAAAATAATTGACCTAGTATAGGATTTCACATTGCTAGATCAACTGAAAAAAACAAAGCGTCTGTGTTGTGTTGTGTTGTGTTGTGTTGTACAAATAGTTAGTTTGATTTTATTCAATACTTAATGAATATGCAACATGTGTGAGACAAAAAAATCGCACAAATGAATGAAACCCGTCACAAAGAGCGCATGACATGCAACATACTACATAAGTCGAAGGTAGGACTACGTCCTTATTACTACTAGTATCTTACACGGATAATCACGGTATATGACCTCTTGATACTGTGTGTGTTTGCTAGAATGTTGACGCAGAGTTATTCTCACTGACACGTATCACGTTCGGATACTTGAATACACATAACCTTTTTGTGAAATGGCTTTACACACCATTTTCGTATGAAAAGTGAGAACGACATGTGACATTATGAAGATAACTTAACCCACCCACCCCGCCCTCCCGCACCGTTTGCGTAGGCGATCATGGTACACAGAGAAGTACTAAAACCAGTTTATGTTCACTCCCCGAACCTAATCATTGATCTAATTGAGGTATGATATCAAATATTTTGAATGGTATTTATTGTGGGCAGAGGATGTCGAGGCTACAAAACTTGACTGTATACAACCTTGCTACTATATGTCGAACAAAAATAACTTTGAACTGCCGTAACACTGTATATGATTACATACAATGTATATGACAACAAAATAGAACACATGAATACGGTGAATATATCAGTCTTTTCCATTACATGTACAGCGAATGTCGGCGTCGCATTTACTACAAGACACTACTAGAATTGTCGATTGTTGAGTTGGTTGTTTAAATAAGATGTAGATTGTTTGTACTTGATGATTAGAAGTGAAGTTTGTTCCTGAATACGGATTAAATATGATATCATGCTCATGATAAAAGCAGCACAATTTTCAAAACGCCCTCAAGCGATGAGACTGAAACACTCTTGTCAATGAAATTACGTCCAAATTGTTACACCATCGGGTTTTTGTTATCATTTTGTATACCATTTACATTGAAGTGTCATTGGTCGCCGATGTCAACAAGTGAGATAGGACAACTCATATATAATATTTTGAGCATCTCAAATATTCTATGATTTGATCTCAAATTTATACATCATTGCAATCCAAAGGCTTATATTTGTATGATTCCCTTAACTATTATTAAATGTGAAAAATTAATAGAACCTCTTGTCTGTGGACTTCGTTTACCGAAATAAACGTCCATCATCTGGGAAAGATCGAGAAATCGTGATTGGTCAAAAATGTATTGATATTTATTACAATTCACCGGACACACGCATTTTAGCCGGCAATCAATATTTTTTAAATGCTTTTGTACCTGGCGACAGTTCCGTGCATTGAATGTCACTGCTGTCTCTCCTGACTTCTTTTGTATGCGCAAATTGCAAGTGCTAGTGTTGACACATGTTTGCCACAGAAGCCATATTCATATTCAGGACTACATGTTTAGGGCTGTGCGGCCATCTCTCTATCAAATTACAATTGAATGCGCTATACTGGCGTCAAGTCGGCTTGTCGAACACAATCACCCGCGGACCTTAAAAAAGGTTCCTCTAAAGTCGCATTCGTTGGTGAATGAATCTCGGCAAGTGAAAATGGCCTTCCCGTTGAGTCTGTGGCACACTCACCCGGGGTAGGGGTCGTCCCTTTTTGTAGTTCACAATGTCCTGAATTCATTAAGAAATTATAACACAAGTATCGCATATTTTACGTAGGGCGCTCAATCCTAATGTCGTCAGCTAGTATAAAGTACGCAATAACTTTCTATTGCAATAATACTCCCACTGCTTCCAAACTTGACCTAGCGTGTAATTGGATTGGTCACTGTGTATCATGTATGAAGTGTCTTAACTGCTAAGTAAATAATTACACTACGTGAAACCGTGGACATAATAAATAATGAACTATACATATATACGGTTAAACTTCACCTGGTAGACTGGTCCAATAAAGGTTTAATGTATTTCTGTACAAATGGCATCAGGTTCAAATCAATGGATATACAATGAAATATACTTTGTATGACCTGCTGACGTTGTTTCCAGTTGTTAGATTTTAATTGTATTGATTATTAGTTCTTGCTAATTATGTGCACGTTTCATTTAAGCAAATACTTATTAGTTGTTATGAAGTGACTAAAACACAATTATCGCATATATACGTAGACGCACATGTCTAACGCCATGGGTTAATGTAAACTTACACATGTATATGTAGTATTAATATTTGTTATTGTTCCATTGCTTCCATTGAGTACTCCCACTACTCCCAAAGCTAATCGAGCATGTAAAAACTTGTTCTCGTCCATTTGTACTCGACATGTTTGGTAAGTACTGAGTGAATGAACTACATACAACATACAAGACATAACAATGCTTTATATATATGGTTAAACTTCACCTGGTCGACTGACCAAGAAACGGTATGTCTTTCTGCGCCAATATATTCACATCATTGAGTAACTTTTGTAATTGATTAACCTACGTGGTACCCGTGTCACGATGTGTTTTACCAGTTGTGAACCCGTTGGCTCTTATGACCTTGATGCCATACGTCCAATTCAAACTATAACTCGATGATAAATAAACGTTGTTTTTTTTACTAAAGTAGTTATAAGGAGAGTTGCATTTACAAACTTGAGTTGTGAATCGAAGTTCATTGAGATTTCATCGTATTGAACCGTGTGTGAAATCTACCCACACATTCAAAAGTAGCGCCTATAAATAGTTTCATTCATGCGAATTAATAAACCCAATCACTACATAGTATTCAAAATCACCAGAAATGAGAGAATCACGGGCACCGAGCGTGTTTACATAACTGTGTACACAGTCATTACAGCAAGTATATCGACTGACGCGTAGCAGGTTGGTGCGACCGCCTATTGTCTGCGTGAAAAGTTCACAGTGTCCTCTAAATGCACCTTATTAAATGCCTAGCTCTGTAACCTATAGTGCTGAGCACTACAATACAATTTGTTATCCTAGCTCGAGTTACGGTTTTGACCTTTTATCTTGCGTCGTACGCTATGGTATTGTATTCGACGTATTTTTTTATTTTACCTCATAATTTTAAACATCTTCCGATTGCATCCATGAGCGTTAGACAGCAACACTCTTGTCAGCGAACATTGCGTAACAAATAATTATATATGAGAAATATTTCCGGAGATGAACAATATAAACATTGCTATGATAAGCTATTACTAAAATTGCGGCAGCCAAATGAAATTACGTAAAAAGTGATAACGTATTTTGACTCATTTTTGGTTTGCCCCACTTTTGATGATTCGATGTGTGTGTCGTCGTGCGTATGTGCGTTTTCCGAAAAAAAGCACAATCGTGTATTGTCGTTGGTGACGATGTGCAATATTCCTTGTGCTGCGTATAATAATTTTAGTTATCTGAATAAATGTGTCAAATTGATCAAGAAAAACAAATAAAATAGCGCAGTCTACATTTTGCATGTATATCATTTCCATTTAATGTATTTAATATCAAGTTACCCTTAATCAAATACTTGTACATCAGGTGACACTAGTATCTCACATTCACGTGTGAGCGGCCATGCCGTATGCAGTGCGGCAATGGAACTACCGTGTAATAAACATGGACATAGTCTATGTGCGGTGTACCATGACCGTTGTGTTAAATATTGAGAGAATAAACAAAATATAATAGCGATTAAAACAAAATAATTGACCTAGTATAGGGTTGCACATTGCTAGGTCAACTGAAAAAAACAACAATGGGTCAGTGTTGTGTTGTACAAATAGTTAGTTTGATTTTATTCAATACTTAATGAATATGCAACTTGTGCTAGACAACAAAAATCGCATAATTGAATAAAACCCGCCACATCGAGCGCATGACATGCAACATACTGCAGAAGTCGAAGGTAGGACTACGTCTTTATTACTAGTAGTAGCTTACAAGCATAATCACGCGTACATTCCTTAATATGATGTCAGTTGTATGTGTGAATCTGGTATCTGACCTCTTGATACTGTGTGTGTTTGCTAGAATGTTGACGCAGAGTTATTCTCACTGACACGTATCACGTTCGGATACTTGAATACACATGGCCTTTTTGTGAAATGGCTTTACACGCCATTGAAAAGTGAGAACAACATGTGACATTATGAAGATAACTTAACCCCCTCCCCTCCCCACCGTTTTTGTAGGCGATCATGGTACACAGAGAAGTACTAAAACCAGTTAATGTTTACTCTCCGAATCTAATCATTGATCTAATTGAGGTGTCATATCAAATATTTTGAATTAAACCGATCTCTGCATGACATATATGTACCAATTCCAGTTGTGTTCCCTTAGATGAACTATCATATATGAGCTGGTATTTATTGTGGGCAGAGGATGTTGACGCTACACAACTTGACTGTATACATCATTGCTATATGTCAAACAAAAATAATTGTTAACTGCCGTAACACTGTACATGTTTACATATAATATATGAAAACAAAATAGAACACATGGATACGGTAAATATATCAGTCTTTTCCAAACGATTACATATACAGCGAATGTCGGCGTCGGATTTACTCCAAGACACTACTAGAATTGTCGATTGTTGAGTTGGTTGTTTTCAATAAGATGTAGACTGTTTGTACTTGATGACTAGATTTGAAATTTGTTCCTGGAAAGGGATTAGATATGATATTATGCTCATGATAAAAGCAGCACAACTTTTGAAACGCCATCAAGCGATGAGGCTGAAACACTCTTGTCAATGAAATTACTGAAACATACAACTATTATAGTAGTTAATGCCATTGAAATTACGTTCACGTTGTTATATCATCGGGTTATCGTTGTCATTTTGTGTAGCATTTACGTAGAAGAGTCATCGGTCCCGTACTAACGATGTCGCATGTACTCAGTAAGTCGCCGAAGTCAACAAGCGAGATTAGACAAACCGTATATAATACAAGTAACCTGTAGAATGCTGTCTGGGTAATATTTTTATATTGATTGTTGTTGCATTTTCAACAAATAGTTACCAAACAATGAGAAATCTATAGGATTGAATATGCCTCTTAGCTGGCTTCACATGCATAGTTTAAGCATTACATTACAAAAGAAAATAAAAGACTGGCACTCCCATGCAATTAATAGCAAGTGAAATTCCTGAGATTGAAACATAGACTTTGAAGTCACTGGTGTAGGCAATAGAGTATGAGGGGAATGTCATTTTCATTGGAATTTATTTTAGCGGAAAAATGTTTGAAATAAAAATGAAGTATGCCTCATTATTACATATGTACTGCAGTTTATTTTGATTCGTCCCTGAAATCAAAATCGGTATTTCCACACCCCATATGCAAATGAGGTCTGAGAGCAAACAAAGCAGTCCGTTCAGGAGTATCGTTTTTCGAAACATAGCAGAAATAAACAATATTTAGAAGTACGATATTTTACCCTTGGAGTACATGAATCTACTTGCCGAGTGAAATGAAATTCGAACAGTAGTAATGGTACTTTTAGGCAGTCGCATATTTTGACTAAAACTAATTTGCAAATGCATCTCCAAATGGCCAAATGTATCTCCTATAAATTTAGGATAGAACACATCAGACATAGCTCATTCTACTCGGAGTGTGGGCACAAAGTTACTATTTGATTGTTTGGTATATTTTTTTCATTAATGAGAAAATTATACTTATTATTTAACAAAACTACTTACTAAAAAAGAACCGTGGTATGACTGACTGCGAAACGTTCCACCGAGATCAGACAGCGCCCTATCATGCCAATCCGTCACTATTGTATTCAAACGAATCACGTGGTGCGCCGTTACATTCTCCTTCAAGCCCGGGATTCAACTATAAGGGGCGTTTCAGTAAAAAAAAACATCGCAAATCACGCAAATTCTACATTTTCAAACCAGTATACTGAAAGAGAAGTGCTTAGCGATGCAAAAGAAGGATATATATTACTTTTCAGTATACTCATCAGTGTTGATACAATCCCTCACATATTCTACTCCCAATTATTCCTGCGTAAAATGGAATAGCCTCTTTCCATGAGACATTCCGAGTAAAATCACGTGATATGCTGTTAAATTGGCTGTTATATACTACGGTTACGGTCTTACGGTCTGGAAAATGTGTTTAATTAGCTCTCAATCAAGCGACAATGCAGATTTCCCAGTGGGAGTGACACTGGTTCGACTCTGCCATTAAGAAATATGGGTGTTTTCAGCAAAAAACGAATAACCATGGAGTGCGCACAAGACACAATATCTTGCATTATTTAAAGCAACAGAATACCACAGAAACACGAAACACTATATATTGTATTTCGGCCTGAACCCTCTCTATTGCAATTCCAGAAATTACCTCCATATGTGCAATCATTTTCCACCTTGGTATCACCTACCCCTGAAAACAAACTCTCAATACCACGCTGAAGCGTTTGGTAATTATGAGCATATCAAATATTTTATAATTTGATCCATTATATGGAGAAACGACTTATAAGTATTTTTAATAACTTCCTTCTATCTTTCAGGTAACTTGGTTATTTATTTGATATTATTGCCATGTATTCCCACACAACTATGAAGACCACAACAATAGCCTTTCCTACTGTGAATATGAAATGTGTTAATAATATTAAACTTTAATTCTCAACAACGATGAAAGGACCAGTTACTGCGATAAATCCCTACTCCCCACGAAACCCACTTACCGCAAAAGCTACTAGAACAATTGTAAATATATTTTTTACCAAATTCGTCAACAATGTGGCAATCAGGCAAACGGAGATACTTCTCTACCCTCCTAGCATTTCCCATCACGAGGACAAATCAACTATTTTATGTTTTACTTGATTACCATGCAACGTTAACGTTCCAACATGCCCAAATTACGCGGCTCGCCCTTGATATTTTTGGCTTGAACATTAAAAGTGAAATGTCCGTAATAACGCTTCAATGTTCCACAATAGTATGCCATTAGAGATATTTTGAATGGGTGTAAAGGTTAATAATAGCGATACTGCAATAGATTGCGAGGGCGTACATACGGCATGTCTATAAAGCCCCTTATTTGTATTATGTCATGCATTCCTGCTTTAGATATAGGATAAACCCTGAATACAAGGGCTCAACGGGGCATAAAAATGACTTCGAGATAAAAGGCCGACTAAGGTTGGGGTGATGTATTCTACCTGTTACTGCAATTAGCGAGTTCTCTCAACCAAAACGCTGCACGAACTTTCACTAACGTCCAACTTTTCAAATGCAAATGCCGTAAAATCCCTGGAGATGTAATGAATACGTAATACGTAATCACTACACACGTGTGTTAATCGTGGACGTGTTAAAATATGCTGATATTTTCTAATAAATTCTATATAGTGAAAATATGCCAGATGTACGCTAGCAACAATTAATCAAATTATGGGTATTCATGTTCAGCTGGATCTATTATTGTAATATATTATACATCATCAATATATCTGAATGTGAAATGAAGGATGTAGTAGTAAGAGGTTGTTTTTTTTTTCCTTTGAAAATATCATTTTGTTTCCACATTCTCTTATAAGAAGCATGCATATATAAAGCATGCATTCAACTAGAGAAAAACGATTATAGAGATGGTTTAAGAATAAAATTCATTTTGAGTAAATCAGAGATACTGTGTGTTTTATATTTTTTGTGATTTTTCGTGCATAAAAAGCATCGATATTTAGGGTTAGTGTAAAGTTGATCTCGATTCCCATCTGGTCCACGACGGTGATTTTTGGCATAGGTATTTTTTGAAAGCTGGTGTTGAACTTTGACAAAGATAGTTTGTCTACCACTTTCACTTTAGAAAATATGACACAACTTTCTCTTTTCAGAACTCTGACACGGGATATCATATTTCAAAGCAACGTTGACAATGTTTTTAAAAAGTGTTATGAGGTAAAAATCTAGGTTACGCAACAGTAGACCTACTGAACTGGGAAATTGAATTCAAACCTATTATAGTATCTCTAAGTCCTGCGAACATAATTTCTGCAGTGTGGACTTATTTCGGTTACTTCGAAAATATCACCTCTCTATTTGCACAGTGGTCACTGATTACACGGTTTCATTTGTTTGTTGCAATATTTATTTCATATTATTTGAATATTATTTGAAAAATTAGCTTTCTAAAACATATAACTTGATGGGATTCAAAGAATATGTTACTTCAGAAATGTGCTATGCAATTGCAATTGCACTAACTTCTACTACATTCTTAAAGTATTTGGCCGTTTGTACACAAAATCGTAACTGTCGATACGGACAGATACCACACAGCACTAGTATTATTTAAACATATGTAAATGTAAAGGCTTGGTCAGATAATGTATATATTTAAATATATAATGAAAGGGCCGCTGAAATATAAGACAATAATTGTATTTTATACCAGGTACTCAGTATTGCGTTATTTTATGTGTTTTTTTTTTCATGCAAATAGGTTTTTCTTCATATATTTGTAATTTATACTGATTGGTTGTACATTTTCATTCTTTAGGTTATATAATAAAATCTGCATACATTTTGTTTCGCTAATACCAACATAGTATACTTACACACAGTACTATTTATTGATGAATAAATCGTCCGCAGTGGCTTCTCTGCTATGGTCCGGTGGATTAAGGGGTAACAGTAGAACAACGGCCGGGATTTACTTTGTTATAAGAACTATTCATTACAGTAACAGTAGAAACACGCATTAATGGCGTGGAGAAATTTGAAGTAAAGAAATAAATATATAAATCCCTATATATACATATTATGAGTACATCACAATAAATATTTGATTCACAATGTATAAAACGACTTTTAACACATGTTATTGAATTGTGGTTATCTTTCAGAAAGCGTGGTTATTTGTGCAATAAATTTGGTGCACGATGTATGGGCATAATGTTACAAAGAAGGCAGCACTTTTCATAGTAAGTTCATATTGCTATAACTAAGTTTATATTGTTGTAACCTCGTACTCGGCAGGAATCGGTCAATTAGATTGCGCAATCTAACAATTTCATTACCATTTGTGTAAGATTGTTTTATATACTCTGCATTGTTATATTTGGGATGTGTTCTATGTGTGTTTGTTTTGATACTACCATATCCGATTCACAGACGTTTGGTATGATAAATTATGGTTCAAATAATTACATGTTTTACTATACGTCTGAACATTTGACTCTACTCATTTGACGTACTAGGCGGATAAAATATATCAAATTCTTCATTTTACCAAGAAGATGTATCCGGTTGTGCAAAGTGGAAATAACACACCGTAGATTGTTATAAACTGAAGTCTAATAGAAACTATTTAAAAAATACATAAAAGTTTAGAACTAAATAATGACAACATTAAACAAATTCATTGGGTTTGTTAAAATGTCATGTGATTAACTACGAGATAACCAAATACCCAACATTGCTTTGCCGTATTTCTTTTGCAAATTAATTTGTAATTTTTTTGTATTTCAGGTGTTAACATTGTGCACCATAACTACAGTAACATGGTACATTCTGGAGATGGAGAAAAACGTTTATGCGCCACAGTCCCACAGAGCGAAACTTTCACTGTTTGCCGCCCGTCGATCGTTTGACGCATCTCCAGTCGCAAATGTTGTTTATATCAAAACGCACAAAACGGGGAGTACTTCTTTGCACTGTATAATTTGTCGCTATGGTTACGAGCGAAGTCTATCATTTGTATTCTCGAAAAACAACCCCGTAAATGGTTACATTAGAAAATCGTCTCTCCGTCCGTCAACATTCTTACCGCCACTTGGGAATACGTCGGGTAAAAGGTCACATAAATACAATATTCTTTCTGGTCATGTGATTTATAAAAGACGTCAAATTCATTCATTTATGAAATTCAATGCTAAATACATTACTATTTTACGAGAACCAGCTAAGCAAATAGAGTCACATATGAACTTTTTTAATATTAAAGAAACAGTAATGTGCAATATTTCCTCCTTCAATGAAAACCCTGAAATTTTCGAAAATGGCGGCAAGGCATTATCGCGCAATAACCAGATCAGAGACTTAGGACTACCTCTAAAGAAAACAGCGAATGAAACTCTTGTCAACAACAAAATACGACAGTTAGACAAAGAATTTGACCTTGTACTAATAACGGAATATTTCGATGAGTCTCTTGTGTTATTGAAACATATTTTTCGGTGGGATTTTGATGATATATTGTATTTATCAAAAAATGAACGGACTAATCGTGATGATATTACAGATGAATTTCGATACAACATTTATCAGTGGTCTCGAGCTGATGTTCTGCTGTACACATATTTTAATGAAACACTTTGGAGACGAATCCGGCAGTATGGGTCACAATTTGAAAATGACTTGGCACATTTTCGTCACCGCTTGCAGGAGACTAGGGAACAGTGTGAAATATCTGATGAAGAAGTAGTAAGTTCCCATAGAGCCAGCATAACACGTATACAACATTTAAGTAATAATGAATCAACGTTATGTCGCAATATAGCATGCACAGGTAGTGGATGGTATAAGCGTATAGCGGCTCGACAAAATATAAGTATGCTATAAATTAATCTAATTGTTCAATAGTATTTAAAACAAATGTCATGTAAATATGAGATCACTAAGCGCCAGTATGTTTTGTATGAAATTATATGGAAATCTCTTGAGCTGTTGCGGCTGCTGCAGGCAATCCGAGCTTGAACCCAGTTGATAAGCATTGGCTGTCCTTAAATAATGTTTGCATCAGGCAGATGACATTGATGTCTTCTAACATAATTTGCCTGAAATAGATCCTGTATTTGCCAACAAACTCATGATATGAACTCAACTTTTGAAATGAAGACTTTTCTAGTAAGATGTTTTTTTTGCTTGAGTGCTTAAACACTTGTGGTGTGGATAATAACAACGGCCTTCGGGCAATGACCGCTAAATGTGTAGCTTGTTATTTAGTATATATGTATGTATATGTATAGAAACAAACTAATATGTGCATTAATCAGATTATATTTCTGTACATTTGGTTGAGTCAACAAAAGACATTAATTGTGAGCCTACTTAACCTATACGGAATGTGTGTGTCAATAATAATAAATCATAGTTAAAACATTGATCAATAAAGTGGAATATGTTCGATTTACTTCGATTGTGTGTACATTATGCAGAAGCACATTGCCTATAACAGGCACATGGTGTACGCTCTGTTATTGGGCATCATCGGTCAAAAATATGAGATTATTACAAGGATTTAGTAAAGTATCCATGGTATATTACAGATCGATTATCATTTATTTCAGGTCGATGCAACCGCCATTGTCTGAGTGCATACTTTGCCGTATTCACATAATAACCTTAAATTTATACATCATTCTGATCCAAAGGCTTAGTGTATGATGCATTTTAACTATTATGAAATGGGAACGATTAACAGAACTGTTTCTCTATGAACTTTGATTTTGAAATAAACTTCTATCTTCTGGGAAATATCGAGTAATCGTGGTTGAAAAAAAATGTATTGATATTTATTACAATTCACCAGAGATACGTGCAAACACAGTTTCGCGTTTCAGCAGGAAAACAATAGTTTTTTCTAATTTTTTTGTGCGAGGCGACAGTTCCGTATATTGAATGTCATTGTTGTCTCTCCTGACTTGTTTGTATGTGCACATTGCAAGGGATAGCGCTGACACATTTTTGCCACAGAAGCCGTAGTCATGTTTGGGACTACATGAAAGGGCTGCGCGGCCATCTCTCTATCATTAATGCGCTATATGGCATCAACTGGACTTGGTCGAACACAATCACAAGCGGACCGTAACCAAGGTTCCCCCAAAGTCGCATTCGCTAGTGAGTGAATATCTGCCAGTGGAACTGGCCTTCCCATCGAGTCTGTAGCACACTCTCCCAGGGTAGGGGTCGACCTTTTTGGTTTTCAAAAGTTCACAATGTCCTGAATTCATTAAAAAAATATTACAAAAGTATCGTATATTTACGTAGGGGCGCTCAAGCTTAATGTCGTGAGCTAATGTAAATATTCTAATAAGTACGTAATTACTTTCCTTATTATTCCATTGCAATAATACTCCCACTGCTTCCAAACTTGACCTAGCGTGTAATTGGATTGGTCACTGTGTATCATGTATGAGGTGTCTTAACTGCTGAGTATATAATTACACTACGTGAAACCGTGGACATAATAAATAATGAACTATACATATATACGATTAAACTTCACCTGGTAGATTGGACCAACAAAGGTTTCTGTACAGATAGTGTCAGGTTCACAGCATTCAATATACATAATGAAATCTACTTTGTATGACCCGCTAACATCGTTTTCAGTCGTTAGGTTGTAATAGTATTGATTATTAGTTGTTGCTAATTATATGCACGTTTCATTTCAGCAAATACTTATTAGTTATTATGACGTAACTATAACACAATTATCGCATATATACGTAGACGCATATTTCTAACGCCGTGGGTTAATTTAAATATTGTGCAAACATACACAGGCATATGCACGTATTAACATTCGTTATTGTCCCATTGCTTCCATTGAGTTCTCCCACTACTCTCAAAGCAAATCGAGCATGTAACAACTTGTTCCCGCCATTGTGTATCCTGACATGTTTTGTTAACTACTGAGTGAATGAACTACATATAACACACAAGGCATAACAATGATTTATATATATGGTTAAACTTCACCTGGTCGACTGGCGGTATAATGTCTTTCTGTGCCAATATAGTTAGATTCACATCATTGAGTACAAGTAACTTTTGTAATTGATTAATGTTAGTACTTATGCTATACTTCCTCAAAGGGTACACAACCTACGAGGTACGCGGGTGGTGATGTGTGTGTCATCAGTTGTGAACCCGTTGGCTCTTATGACCTTGTTACCATACGTCCAATTCAAACTATAAGTTCATTGAGATGTCACCGTATTGAATCGTGTGTGAAATCTACCCGCACATTCAAAAGTAGCGCCTATATATAGTTGCAGTCATGCAAATGAATAAACCCAATCACTATATAGTATTCAAAATCACCAGAAATGAGAGAATCACGGGCACCGAGCGTGTTTACATAACTGTGTAGACAGTCATTACAGCGAGAATATCGACTGGCGCGTAGCAGGTTGGTGCGACCGCCTGTTGTCTACGTTCAAGGTTCACAGTGTCCTCTAAATGTACCTTATTCTATGCCTATCTCTATAACCTATGGCGCTGAGCACTACAATACAATTTGTTATCGTAGCTCGAGTTACGGTGTTGACCTTTCCTCTCGCGTCGTACACTATGGTATTGTATTCGACGCACCCGCTCGTATTTTTTTTATTTTACCTCATAATTTTAAACATCTTCCGATTGCATCCATGAGCGTTAGACAGCAACACTCTTGTCAGCGAACATTGCGTAACAAATAATTATATATGAGAAATATTGCCGGAGATGAACAATATAAACATTGCTATGATAAGCTATTACTAAAATTGCGGCAGCCAAATGAAATTACGTAAAAAGTGATAACGTATTTTGACTCTTTTTTGGTTTGCCCCACTTTTGATGATTCGATGTGTGTGTCGTCGTGCGTATGTGCGTTTTCCGAAAAAAAGCACAATCGTGTATTGTCGTTGGTGACGATGTGCAATATTCCTTGTGCTGCGTATAATAATTTTAGCTATCTGAATAAATGTGTCAAATTGATCAAGAAAAACAAATAAAATAGCGCAGTCTACATTTTGCATGTATATCATTTCCATTTAATGTATTTAATATCAAGTTACCCTTAATCAAATACTAGTACATCACTAGTATCTCACATTCACGTGTGAGCGGCCATGCCGTATGCAGTGCGGCAATGGAACTACCGTGTAATAAACATGGACATAGTCCATGTGCGGTGTACCATGACCTTTGTGTTTAACTATTGAGAAAATATACATAATACAAGTAACCTGTAGAATACTGTGGGGGTAATATTTTTTATATTGATTTTTTTGCATTTGCAGCAAATAGTTACCAAACAATGAGAAATCTATAGGATTGAATATACCCCACAGCTGGCTTCACATGCATTGTTCATAGTTCATATGGCGCTTACACCAGGATTTGGTTAGAGCACATAGGCGGTATGTGGTTACAGCTTGGTTGTGATTGGTTGGTGATTGGTTGTTGACAAATGCTGAACAGGCTACGCCTCCAACTGTGTCGTGCGTTCGGACTAACCGTTAGGAATTCCTAAATGGAGTAAATTTGTGTAGTTTTCTTGATTTATTCTGCAGATATGGGTAAAATGTAGGTAAGGCTTTGGCGAAATTCGAAAGAGCAGCTAATATTCTTCAACCTGGTATTTTTTTAGATTTTATTTTTCATTCTTTTCGTCTATTTTTTCGAGTTTAAAAAATGTGAGCTGGCTGGAGCCTTCATCCCTTGTCTATTTCTTACACTAGATACGAGACGATACCACTCCCCCCCCCGCTCATAGGGAGTGCGTACAGTTGATCATAGTTCCTGGCCTCCCTCTGGTAGCACGGCATGTTTGCTTTCAGCATTGTATTCAAACGAATCACGTGGTGTGCCGTTCTCGTTCAAACCCGGGATTCGATCAATAGGGGAGTTTCAGTACAAAAAAAACATTGCAAATCATGCAAGTTCAAGATTTTCAAACCAATATACAAAAACAGAAATGCTCAGAGATGCAAAAGAAGGATAGATATTACTTTTCACTATACACATCTCTGTTGATACTATCCCTCACATATTCTACTCCCAATTACTCCTGCGTAAAATGGACTAGCCTCTTTTCATGTTGACATTCAGAGTCAAATCATGTGACAGGCTGTTAAAATTGGCTGTTGCATACTCTGTCGCCGGTCTGGAAAATGTGTTTAATTAGCTCTCATTCAAGCAACAATGCAGATTTCCCAGTGGGAGTGAAACTATTCGACTCTGCCATTAAAAAATAGGGGTGTTTTCAGCAAAAAACGAACCACCCTGAAATGCACACAGCATACTGAATTTCGGAACAAATCGTGCATTACTTACAGCAGCAGAATACCACAGAAATATCAGACGAAACATGAAAACACTATTTATTGTATTTCAGCCTGAACCCTCTATATTGCAATTCAAGGAATTAACCCCATATGTGCATCCATTTCCCACCTTGGTATCACCCACCCCTGAAAACAAACTCTTAATACCACGCTGAAGCGTTTGGTAATAATGGCGAGCAAAACAAAATAATTGACCTAGTATAGGGTTTCACATTGCTAGGTCAACTGAAAAAAAACAATGGGTCAGTGTTGTGTTGTACAAATAGTTAGTTTGATTTTATTCAATACTTAATGAATATGCAACTTGTGCGAGACAACAAAAATCGCATAATTGAATAAAGCCCGCCACATCGAGCGCATGACATGCAACATACTGCAGAAGTCGAAGGTAGGACTACGTCTTTATTACTACTAGTAGCTTACAAGCATATTCACGCGTACATTCCTTAATATGATGTCAGTTGTATGTGTGAATCTGGTATCTGGCCTCTTGATACTGTGTGTGTTTGCTAGAATGTTGACGCAGAGTTATTCTCACTGACACGTATCACGTTCGGATACTTGAATACACATGGCCTTTTTGTGAAATGGCTTTACACGCCATTGAAAAGTGAGAACAACATGTGACATTATGAAGATAACTTAACCCCCTCCCCACCGTTTTTGTAGGCGATCATGGTACACAGAGAAGTACTAAAACCAGTTAATGTTTACTCTCCGAATCTAATCATTGATCTAATTGAGGTGCTTATCAAATATTTTGAATTAAACCGATCACTGCATGACATATATGTACCAATTCCAGTTGTGTTCCCTTAGATGCGGGATCACTAATTTGAACTACCATATATGAGCTGGTATTTATTGTGGGCAGAGGATGTTGACGCTACACAACTTGACTGTATACATCCTTGATATATGTCGAACAAAAATAATTGTTAACTGCCGTAACACTGTACATGATTACATATAATATATGACAACAAAATAGAACACATGGATACGGTAAATATATCAATCTCTTTTCCAAACGATTATATGTACAGCGAATTTCGGCGTCGGATTTACTCTAAGATACTACTAGAATTGTCGATTGATGAGTTGGTTGTTTTCAATAAGATATAGACTGTTTGTACTGGATGACTAGATTTGAAATTTGTTCCTGGAAAGGGATTAGATATGATATTATGCTCATGATAAAAGCAGCACAACTTTTGAAACGCCATCAAGCGATGAGGCTGAAACACTCTTGTCAATGAAATTACTGAAACATACAACTATTATAGTAGTTAATGCCATTGAAATTACGTTCACGTTGTTATATCATCGGGTTATCGTTATCATTTTGTGTAGCATTTACATAGAAGAGTCATGGGTCCCGTACTAACGATGTCGCATGTACTCAGTAAGTCGCCGAAGTCAACAAGCGAGATTAGACAAACCGTATATAATACAAGTAACCTGTAGAATGCTGTTTGGGTAATATTTTTATATTGATTTTTGTTGCATTTTCAACAAATAGTTACCAAACAATGAGAAATCTATAGGATTGAATATGCCTCTTAGCTGGCTTCACATGCATAGTTCAAGCATTACATTACAATAGAAAATAAAAGACTGGCACTCCCATGCAATTGATAGCAAGTGAAATTCCTGAGATTGAAACATAGACTTTGAAGTCACTGGTGTAGGCAATAGAGTATGAGGGGAATGTCATTTTCATTGGAATTTATTTTAGCGGAAAAATGTTTTCAATGAAAATGAAGTATGCCACATTATTACATATGTACTGCAGTTTATTTTGATTCGTCCCTGAAATCAAAATCGGTATTTCCACACCCCATATGCAAATGAGGTCTGAGAGCAAACACAGCAGTCCGTTCAGGAGTATCGTTTTTCGAAACAAAGCAGAAATAAACAATATTTAGAAGTACGATATTTTACCCTTGGTGTACATGAATCTACTTGCCGAGTGAAATGAAATTCGAACAGTAGTAATGGTACTTTTAGGCAGTCGCTTATTTTGAGTAAAACTAATTTGCAAATGCATCTCCAAATGGCCAAATGTATCTCCTATAAATTTAGGATAGAACACATCAGACATAGCTCATTCTACTCGGAGTGTGGGCACAAAGTTACTATTTGATTGTTTGGTATATTTTTTTCATTAATGAGAAAATTATACTTATTATTTAACAAAACTACTTACTAAAAAAGAACCGTGGTATGACTGACTGCGAAACGTTCCACCGAGATCAGACAGCGCCCTATCATGCCAATCCTTCACTATTGTATTCAAACGAATCACGTGGTGCGCCGTTACATTCTCCTTCAAGCCCGGGATTCAACTATAAGGGGCGTTTCAGTAAAAAAAACATCGCAAATCATGCAAATTCTACATTTTCAAACCAGTATACTGAAAGAGAAGTGCTTAGCGATGCAAAAGAAGGATATATATTACTTTTCAGTATACTCATCTGTGTTGATACAATCCCTCACATATTCTACTTCCAATTATTCCTGCGTAAAATGGAATAGCCTCTTTCCATGAGACATTCTGAGTAAAATCACGTGATATGCTGTTAAATTGGCTGTTATATACTACGGTTACGGTCTTACGGTCTGGAAAATGTGTTTAATTAGCTCTCAATCAAGCGACAATGCAGATTTCCCAGTGGGAGTGACACTGGTTCGACTCTGCCATTAAGAAATATGGGTGTTTTCAGCAAAAAGCGAATAACCATGGAGTGCGCACAAGACACAATATCTTGCATTATTTAAAGCAACAGAATACCACAGAAACACGAAACACTATATATTGTATTTCGGCCTGAACCCTCTCTATTGCAATTCCAGAAATTACCTCCATATGTGCAATCATTTTCCACCTTGGTATCACCTACCCCTGAAAACAAACTCTCAATACCACGCTGAAGCGTTTGGTAATTATGAGCATATCAAATATTTTATAATTTGATCCATTATATGGAGAAACGACTTATAAGTATTTTTAATAACTTCCTTCTATCTTTCAGGTAACTTGGTTGATTATTTGATATTATTGCCATGTATTCCCACACAACTATGAAGACCACAACAATAGCCTTTCCTACTGTGAATATGAAATGTGTTAATAATATTAAACTTTAATTCTCAACAACGATGAAAGGACCAGTTACTGCGATAAATCCCTACTCCCCGCGAAACCCACTTACCGCAAAAGCTACTAGAACAATTGTAAATATATTTTTTTACCAAATTCGTCAACAATGTGTTCAACTCCAGGGAATGGAATTTTGTTTATAAACCTTCTCAGGCAAACGGAGATACTTCTCTACCCTCCTAGCATTTCCCATCACGAGGACAAATCAACTATTTTATGTTTTACTTGACTACCATGCAACGTTAACGTTTCAACATGCCCAAATTGCGCGGCTCGCCCTTGATCTTTTTGGCTTGAACATTAAAAGTGAAATGTCCGTAATAACGCTTCAATGTTCCACAATAGTATGCCATTAGAGATATTTTGAATGGGTGTAAAGGTTAATAATAGCGATACTGCAATAGATTGCGAGGGCGTACATACGGCATGTCTATAAAGCCCCTTATTTGTATTATGTCATGCATTCCTGCTTTAGATATAGGATAAACCCTGAATACAAGGGCTCAACGGGGCATAAAAATGACTTCGAGATAAAAGGCCGACTGAGGTTGGGGGGATGTATTCTACCTGTTACTGCAATTAGCGAGTTCTCTCAACAAAAACGCTGCACGAACTTTCACTAACGTCCAACTTTTCAAATGCAAATGCCGTAAAATCCCTGGAGATGTAATGAATACGTAATACGTAATCACTACACACGTGTGTTAATCGTGGACGTGTTAAAATATGCTGATATTTTCTAATAAATTCTATATAGTGAAAATATGCCAGATGTACGCTATCAACAATTAATCAAATTATGGGTATTCATGTTCAGCTGGATCTATTATTGTAATATATTATACATCATCAATATATCTGAATGTGAAATGAAGGATGTAGTAGTAAGAGGTTTTTTTCCTTTAAAAATATCATTTTGTTTCCACATTCTCTTATAAGAATATATAAAGCATGCATTCAACTAGAGAAAAACAATTATAGAGATGGTTTAAGGGTGAAATACATTTTGAGTAAATCAGAGATACTGTGTGTTTTATATTTTTTGTGATTTTTCGTGCATAAAAAGCATCGATACTTAGGGTTAGTGTAAAGAGTTGATCTCGACTCCCAGCTGGTCCACGACGGTGATTTTTGGCATAGGTATTTTTTGAAAGCTGGTGATGAACTTTGACAAAGATAGTTTGTCTACCACTTTCACTTTAGAAAATATGACACAACTTTCTCTTTTCTCAACTCTGACACGGGATATCATGTTTCAAAGCAACGTTGACAATGTTTTTAAAAAGTGTTATGAGGTAAAAATCTAGGTTACGCAACAGTAGACCTACTGAACTGCAAAATTGAATTCAAACCTATTATAGTATTTCTAAGTCCTGTGAACATAATTTCTGCAGTGTGGACTTATTTCGGTTACTTCGAAAATATCACCTCTCTATTTGCACAGTGGTCACTGATTACACGGTTTCATTTGTTTGTTGGAATATTTATTTCATATTATTTGAATATTATTTGAAAAATAAGCTTTCTAAAACATATAACTTGATGGGATTCAAAGAATATGTTACTTCAGAAATGTGCTATGCAATTGCAATAGCACTAACTTCTACTACATTCTTAAATTATTTGGCCGTTTGTACACAAAATCGTAACTGTCGATACGGACAGATACCACACAGCACTAGTATTATTTAAACATATGTAAATGTAAAGGCTTGGTCAGATAATGTATATATTTAATTATATTATGCCAGTATATTGATGGTGTTAATCCATTGATTTGATTGGTCCAAACACAAAATTTGCATATGCAATCCATGTTATATTGGCTGATAATGCACGGCTAAACCAAGTGGCCCTGGAACATGAATTGACTACAGGTTTAATACGGAAATACATAAAACCGGTATTATTTGATTTTTAGGGAAATATAGTGGTTGAATTTTAGAAGAATATTGAAAAAAATACTGAATTAAAAACATCTGAAAAGTTATATAACTATAATATTGCTTTTTGTTAATGGTGGGATCCAAGTTGTGAGCGTCGGTCGTTGGGTGATTGTCGTTCGCCACACAAACCTAAACCACCGTCCCTTAACACCGTGAGGTGCCTACACGAACGCCAGAACGCTATGTTCTCAGGGTTGTTACTTTGAGATGGATTGCGAACTTCCAACAAAGAAAACATGATCTTTAAGTACAAGATATAATTGAGGGATTTAATGACATAAAAATGCAAAAAACTATGAGTCACAGACAAAAATGTATGCCACCAATAACAACCGGTGTTCGGTAGCGGCAGCTGACAAAATTGCAGTGCACCCGGGTAATTGCCATCTGTTTCAAAAAAACACGGGACAACGCAGGATTCGACGACGATATATGGTATTGCAATTCTTCACTATGGGTAAATAAATTACAGGAGATGATGAAGGTAATTTCGAAAGCTACAGATTTGTGCCGAGTGTACACCAACCACTGTATTAGATCTAGAGCGATGGCGTGCAAAGTCTTTCGGCCGGGGGTGAGACAAGGCATATCATGTACGTGTCACAAAAACGATGCGAAAATCCGATCTTACACCATCAAACTTACCCCAGAACAACGACAAAACTTGTCAGTCATACTGTCACAAAACATTGGTTATACCATAGTTATCCAGGTCAGATGTTAGAACTGAGGTCGCTGTGCCGGTCGCCGTACATGATACACCGCGTCCCGCCGCGTACCGCTGAACGTCAAATATCCACAGTTACAAGTAGTATGATGAGTCACAAAACCGGTTTATTTCACAACAGTACTTTCAATGGGCAAATTACAGTCCAAATTGTACAAAAACCGGAATGAAAACGTGGAAAATCCGTTGTTTAAATGATCCAAACTGTACACGACCCTGTATTTCAAATCGCGTTGTGAGTCAGTAAAAGGTCAGAAAGGTCATCCTTAGTTATGCTAATTTGTGTGTTTACGCTGCTCTATTCAACGTGGATATGTTTTTTTTCATGTGGAATAAAAATTAGTTTGTATTCAATTTGAACTGTGTTTTATGTGTTTTTTCATGCAAATAGGTTTTTCTTCATATATTTGTAATTTGAACTGATTGGTTGTACATTTTCATTCTTTAGGTTATATAATAAAATCTGCATACATTTTGTTTCGCTAATACCAACATAGTATACTTACACACAGTACTATTTATTGATGAATAAATCGTCCGCAGTGGCTTCTCTGCTATGGTCCGATGGATTAAGGGGTAACAGTAGGACAACGGCCGGGATTTACTTTGTTATAAGAACTATTCATTACAGTAACAGTAGAAACACACATTAATGGCGTGGAGAAATTTGAAGTAAAGAAATAAATATATAAATCCCTATATATACATATTATGACTATATCACATAATAAATATTCGATTCACAATGTGTAAAACGACTTTTAACACATGTTATTGAATTGTGGTTATCTTTCAGAAAGCGTGGTTATTTGTGCAATAAATTTGGTGTACGATGTACGGGCATAATGTTACAAAGAAGGCAGCACTTTTCATAGTAAGTTCATATTGCTATAACTAAGTTTATATTGTTGTAACCTCGTACTCGGCAGGAATCGGTCAATTAGATTGCGCAATCTAAGAATTCCATTACCATTTGTGTAAGATTGTTTTATATACTCTGCATTGTTATATTTGGGATGTGTTCTATGTGTGTTTGTTTTGATACTACCATATCCGATTCACAGACGTTTGGTATGATAAATTATGGTTCAAATAATTACATGTTTTACTATACGTCTGAACATTTGACTCTAGATGTACTAGGCGGATAAAATATATCAAATTCTTCATTTTACCAAGAAGATGTATCCGGTTGTGCAAAGTGGAAATAACACACCGTAGATTGCTATAAACTGAAGTCTAATAGAAACTATTTAAAAAATACATAAAAGTTTACAACTAAATAATGACAACATTAAACAAATTCATTGGGTTTGTTAAAATGTCATGTGATTAACTACGAGATAACCAAATACCCAACATTGCTTTGCCGTATTTCTTTTGCAAATTAATTTGTAATTTTTTTGTATTTCAGGTGTTAACATTGTGCACCATAACTACAGTAACATGGTACATTCTGGAGATGGAGAAAAACGTTTATGCGCCACAGTCCCACAGAGCGAAACTTTCACTGTTTGCCGCCCGTCGATCGTTTGACGCATCTCCAGTCGCAAATGTTGTTTATATCAAAACGCACAAAACGGGGAGTACTTCTTTGCACTGTATAATTTGTCGCTATGGTTACGAGCGAAGTCTATCATTTGTATTCTCGAAAAACAACCCCGTAAATGGTTACATTAGAAAATCGTCTCTCCGTCCGTCAACATTCTTACCGCCACTTGGGAATACGTCGGGTAAAAGGTCACATAAATACAATATTCTTTCTGGTCATGTGATTTATAAAAGACGTCAAATTCATTCATTTATGAAATTCAATGCTAAATACATTACTATTTTACGAGAACCAGCTAAGCAAATAGAGTCACATATGAACTTTTTTAATATTAAAGAAACAGTAATGTGCAATATTTCCTCCTTCAATGAAAACCCTGAAATTTTCGAAAATGGCGGCAAGGCATTATCGCGCAATAACCAGATCAGAGACTTAGGACTACCTCTAAAGAAAACAGCGAATGAAACTCTTGTCAACAACAAAATACGACAGTTAGACAAAGAATTTGACCTTGTACTAATAACGGAATATTTCGATGAGTCTCTTGTGCTATTGAAACATATTTTTCGGTGGGATTTTGATGATATATTGTATTTATCAAAAAATGAACGGACTAATCGTGATGATATTACAGATGAATTTCGATACAACATTTATCAGTGGTCTCGAGCTGATGTTCTGCTGTACACATATTTTAATGAAACACTTTGGAGACGAATCCGGCAGTATGGGTCACAATTTGAAAATGACTTGGCACGTTTTCGTCATCGCTTGCAGGAGACTAGGGAACAGTGTGAAATATTTGATAAACAAGTAGTAAGTTCCCATAGAGCCAGCGTAACACGTATACAACATATAAGTAAAAATAAATCAAGGTTTTGCCTCGATATAGCATACACAGGTAGTGGGTGGTATAAACGTATAGCGGCACGACAAAAAAAAGTATAATCAAAGGTAAATCATCATTAAATAAAATAACTGATATGGAAATCGTCAGTATATGAGAAGTCAATCTTATCATTTTAAAAAGAAGGTTTTCAACCTTAACAGTTGTAATTATAGTGCTTTTTTGTTTTGTTTGTTTTCGACGGTCATTATTAACTAATTGAATAAATAATGATACAGACTAGAGTTAATATACTAACAATCTGATATTAGAATACACTAAATACATGACGAAGACAATCATTGATATAAAATAACAAAGTATGTATCTTGTAAACATACCTCATTCAAAAAGTTCATGCTTGTTAATGCCAACATTTTGCATTTATTTAAATTTTCTCACAGATTTCATTTCATAGAATATATAAAAGTGCTCCTTTACACATACTGTTGATGTTCAAAACATTGCCGGAAGTAAAATTTTAATTAAGACATGTGATTGATTAATTAAATATATATTTCAAATTATAACGCTGTTAATATCTGCTGCATTCTAGCAAAGTAGACGTTTTAAATATTCCATGTTTCAAACAATCATATTGTATTTAATAAATATTCGAAAAAGAATTGCGAATAGCAGTATTTCATTATGAAGATACTACGACAGGGGTATTGCTTGACTACGTGATTTTTAATTTCTTTCTAAACAACCTGTGCCCTGAATAACACAATTTAAAAAAATTGCGGAAAAGTGACAGCTCCGTAAACAAGCTCAACTAGTTTTGGCTTTTTACATTACTGTTAAAAGTGGAAATCATCACGATTAGTTGGTAATTATTATTAAGTGTCGGCCAAGTGTATTTCAGATAGTATCAGTTGATTAATAATATAAATATGTATCGTTTTGTTTGTTTTTTTCTTGTAGTTTTGACCAATGTTTTTACATTCTGTACTTGAGAATTCGTAGACGTGTTTTTAAATATGTTATACCGAATTACCAACGTATGATTAATTCTTGTAAGCCAACTTGAGCAGGCGCAATGAACTATCAATGACGACCAGGCTTTTGTTTAAAATTATATCTTTACAATTGTATATAACTGATTGGGATATTTTGGTTCAAATTTTTATTATTCGAGTTGCGAGTTACCAACTCGTTTATCAAAAAGTGCAAACATTACATCTATGGAGAACCATATACCTTAGAAAAGAGGTCTATGGGTGAACTAGTCATCATGAAAATGTGCAACAAATAATGTAAATAACAAATAATATTATTGATATGTCCCCTAAAAGCGAAATTAAAATGGCAACGTTTCAAAAACGTTTGGTTTGGCGCATGCGAAAAGCAGTCTATATGAAAAGAATCACAGTTTCTTTAGCGTGACCTTCAGTTAAACATGATAATACGCTATAGTAACAAAGAAAAGAACGGAATATACATGAAAGTAAAAGATAATTTATTACTCGTCGCCACAACTTTCTATCTTGTGTCCACGACTTTGTATTTTGTGGCCACGACTTGCTATCTCATGGTCACGACTTACTATCTCATGGCCGCGACTTACCCGGCTACTATTGACTGGCATTTTTGATATGGACAGGGAACAGCTGATAGCCCGTTATTTTAACCTTGGTTTAAACAACTGATGTTGTACGGCTGTTTATTGAACAACGGTTAAGTGATCAGGTCAACTTCATGGATACCGTTGGATGCATCTATTCGCATTCAAACTAGGATTTGTACAACTAAAGAGACTGTCATAAGCATCATTTAGACTTGGACACCGAAGGCGTAGCACTGCCTTCAAGACATCAGCTACGTAGACGAACATATCGTTCATACAGTGACAAGTAAACACTAAAGTCCTACATGTGGTCAACGCAGCTAAAACTGAACGTCTGATCCAATACCTGAATAGATGTAACAGTCACTGAAATTCAATACCACAACTGTTACAAGAGGAGAAACGAACAACATATTATTAACAGATAAAAAAAGATTTATAATAAATAAAACAGCAAGGTATGCCCCTTCCCTTTAATGCTAATGGTCACTGATAGAAAAATAGTACAAACGATTTATGTAACACAAAGTAACAGTATTTTGAAATGTAACTGTTATAACTGCTCTAGTGTTGATAGTATTATTTTCATAGTATGCTTTTTATTATCCAAACAGTCTTGGCTATGGACTGTTAAAATTGTGTAGAATTGTGAATAGTGGAACATACCCAAAAAACGATTTTGAAATATAGATAACAGGTGCAAACATTATCTCTTTTGAATGCTTAGCAAGATTTAGCAAGGCTGTACATAAATAATAAAAAAGAAACATGGTGAAAAAAAGAAATGACGGGACCTCCATATTATGCACTATATTTAACTTTAAACAAAACAATAATACATTTAAATTTGCAACTGTTACAGCCATTTTAATTATGAGCATTAGCAAACTTCTTACTGAGTGAATTGTTATGCAAATTAGCAATTATCTCAGCTTCTTTTTAGTGCACATCCCAGAAATTTAAAAAAAATAGCTCCTAGACGCTTTGACCTTTTGTTTTGAAACTTTCACAAATGATTGACAATGTGTTTATCTTCAAAACGCCGTCGGGGCATTGTTTTTGGCTGAACAGTGTTACAACAATCGTATATACAACTAGCCTGGGTGTTAATTTATGCATAAACTTGAAGTAGTTAAATTTGAGCTGCTGCCCTGCAAAATTGACAACTGGTAGACAGTTTTCAAGACGGCACTTTCTTCATAGTAAACAGATGTACTCATAAACCAATTTTGACAGGAAACAGAAGCATGGTTTAGAAGCTAATTCTTTTTAAATCACTTTTGACCAAAAAAGCACATTTTTGTGCATATTTCAAACTACAGTGTCCATAAAAATAAAATACTAACAACACTTTAAAATTCATACAATAAGCTTTCCGAAAATATATAGTTTTGTGGACAAGGGAGGTCATCTTGGTTTCCTAATTAACTTATTAAAATACCTGTCAGGTAAACTGCATCTCTACCTTAAACCACAAAATATGAATATGAGCAAAATATGAACGATTGGATATATGGGTGAAACAAAAACAGGCAAAGAAAAACATACAACTTCGTCACAAAAATAGCAAGTGAGAATAAACTTTCCGTGCAATACAACTGAACATTTTCTCTTTCTAAATAAT
Organism: Saccoglossus kowalevskii; assembly: GCF_978046115.1. Taxonomy (NCBI): domain Eukaryota; kingdom Metazoa; phylum Hemichordata; class Enteropneusta; family Harrimaniidae; genus Saccoglossus; species Saccoglossus kowalevskii. The sequence continues at coordinate 20,744,981 of NC_140651.1, forward strand.
GTCCATCACTCTAACACCAGCATTCAAGTGGTATTAAATTCAGCTCTAAAATCAGGATAGTTGTCTTATGGTAAAGATAGCTCTGGTAAATTTGAGCAGGAGTGCTACTGGACGACGGCTTATACCAGACAGCTTGACAAATTATGTGTTTAGAGGATCCTCAGACATCAGATCATATCAAGTGATTAAAGCAGAAAGCTCTTCAACAATTATCTATCAATTTCACGTATATACCTCTGTAAATGGTTCCCCACTTTTTCTTTCTTCTGTATTCATTTGGTCTGGAAACTGTAACTGATTTTCATTTCTCACTGCAGTGGGCTTTGTGATCTCATAGAACTTGCTGATCTTATTGCCACAAATGACTGGAAACTGGTGGAAGTATTTTTCTCCAACAGTCTGCAACAAACCTCGGTTCTTGTATAATCTCTTTGTAAGCAATTTCCAAAATAAATTCACGCATAGCATCAGCACGTTCAGCAACGTTCATAAAACTGAGTCCAAAAGACGGTGAAACACTCCCCAAATGGCCCCACTGCCAACTGTCTGCACCATGACTGAACTGTCTGGCAATACCAATCTTATATCAATGTCTTCTGCCAGGATACTAGGGTCAGAAAATCATTTCAACATGTCTTCCAAAATTTCGCTTCTATGTACCACAATCATACGTATACCCTCCAGGATATGGAATTTCCAATTCATACATGGTTTAAATAGGTATCTACATTTTGGTTGGTATCATTAAAATTACTTAGACTATCTCTCATCATCTTCAACATCAACATCATACAATGCTTCTTCAACTTTAGTACAACTTGTATATTGACCAGGTCTACATGGCAGTGTTCTAGTTCATTCGATACAGGTGTTCGATGATCGTCCTTCGTAACAGCTGTGCTAGTACTGGGAACTGGTGTGTTTGACTGCAATGTTTCAAAATCCACACACAGTGGCTCAACCGTTTTCGCGTCAGGTTCATCGGGAGACTTCTTCAGATTCACAGATTGTGCTTCACCAACAGTCTACACTGACATGGACTTCTTCTTTGTTGTTAAATCAAAACATAGAATCTTGAAACCAGGTGTGTCATAAATATCATCATCTATAATATTAACCTCAAAATCATTTAGGTCAACTTCCAATTTGTGAGGCCTTTCTCTTTTTGGGAAAGAAGATTCCTAACCCTAATTCTAAAAATTCAGTTGTTTACTGTTCCTTCTGACAGACAAATTTCTTGTACAAAAGTTAAAAATTCGCACGTCACTTATTTTCTTTATGAGTCGAGCGAGTCACGTAACTTGTTGTAAACAAAACAAAGTCAAAGACATGTTTGCATTATTCTTCACTGTAAACGAGTGCCATTTCTTTCGCTGAGAATGAATTCTGTAACAAATTTTGTCATCAGGGATCTGGTTCAAGCTGTTAATGAGCATAGATGCTGGTGTCGCGACCACTTTTTTTGTTATTGCAATGACCAGTTTCATCGTTACATTTGATGGTTGGTGCTAACGTTGGAATGAAAGTGTGTCGTGTATTACAGTTCATCCAAATAGGGAGGGAGTTCAGAGAGGGAACAGCCAACACGCATTTAAAAGGAAACTTGAAAACTTACGTTATTAAATATAATATTAGGTTTTGAGGGCTGCTGGGTCCAATCATGTACTAAATCAACTAGAGTCATATCATGCAGAATTTGATTTGCTAGTGCTTAAAGCGGGGGACTCGTCACCTGAGCATGCGCCAGATAGTCATATTGTGTCATTGGTTACAAACAAGCGTCCACCTATGAGCCTTTGCGTTTTAGCGTGTGTTATTATCGAAGCTTGGGACTCATTTTCCGCGCGTGCACAGGTGACGACCGCTTTAATCCATTTTTACCACCATGGATACTCTTTCGACATTGGCTGTTTATTCTATTGATTTTGCTCTTGAGCTAACCAATAACAGACGTTAAAACGTGCACAAAATGGCCATGCTATAATATCTTCCAAATAACTACTTCTAAATGTCAATTTATTTCTATAGAAACTCACTAATTTTTTGTAAAATATACTGTATTCATGGTGGAAATTGGTTACATTGTTTTGTCAAAATACATCTCAAATACATCTAGAATCAGGGTTTTTTTTGACAAGTGGGTCTTAAATTCGTCGTGTCAGACTCAAACCACTAATAAACAGACAAGCAAGGCGGGTATTTATTTTGATATAACGTGTGTCTCAGGTTTACTTTAGCAATGACGTTTGAATCTTATAAACAACTGTGGGAGATAAGAACATGTCCACTAGGTCACGCGGTAACGCACGACTTCGCGAGAACAGGAAGTGACGCAAAAGGTCAGATCGAAGTTTAAAATTTTCCCTACGTTAGTATACTAGTACTCGCGCTGGCCCATAGACATTCATAAAATAGGTCCGAGATAAAAATAAAACAGAAAATAGAAAATTCATTTGCAGGTCAAATTAAATAGCAGTGGAAATAAACCAGGTGGAAGCGACGTTGCTACACACATGTACAAATTCAAAACATGGCGTCGGTACTATTTTGAAACCGTTGTATTAATTTTGCCTCGATTAGTTGACTGGTACACTTTTTACCCTGATGTATCATATTTCCAGCTTTGTTGTAAATATGTCGACGTGAACTATCCTAGAGAAATCGAGTAACCATCGGAAAGAATTGCCGTGTTACAGTAAAAGTAGTTTCCCTTTCTTCATTATGCATGAATACATTCAAATATTCGTTACTTTCCAAAAATATGGTCAATTTTTGATGAAAATTATATTATTCGGCAACTCGACGTAAAACTCTCTCGCTTTCGGGTGATCTGATCTGAACTGCTTACAGAGAATGATTGAAATGCACGCGAGACCGAGGATTCCCGATGTGTGTACCCGCCATTCAGCAAAATTCGACAAAGTGTGATCCACCAGCGTAGCCGAGACAAACGTTCACCGGGGATTAGACCGATCACAGTCCCTCCAGAGGGACACCTCTAAACATGCATTTTCTTCATAGCTATTATTCTATTGGATGAGCCTCAATGTTGAATTCATTAATATGGTGTTTACTACACAGCTGTGCAAATTTGCGTATAAATTAAATGAGCTCCTCTAAGTCTATGTTAATACACAACCGTTATTTAAAAATTTCGTTAATACAATAATTTAGTTTGCTACTTCTTTGCAAACATTTTGAGACACTCTTCGTAAACGACGGTGTTCACGATGGACTATTATATGTTGCGTTTTCAAGTAACTGGTAACTGGTGTCGCTCATTCAGCGATTGAATTACACTATCGGGAGTATTTGGACAGGTGGCATGTTCGTTAAAGAAGCAACAACAACTTGGACCGAATGATGCCTTTCAATGATGATAAGCCCTTATGTATACACATTCTTTGTGGACACATTCGGATTTACAGTGTGGGCAGACTAGCAACTCCTATTGTTGTAAGTGTGGTTTGGGGATTACGCACGTAAAGTGCGTGCCTCGGCAGAACTTGCTTGCAACTTATTGACACACGTTAACCCGAAGATTCCAAAGCGTACTCACATTTACCTGCTTCGTGGGTTTTCGTATTGCCATTCTAGTGCCAAACGCACATGAAAAAAGAAATTTGTGTGTTTTAACCTCTCGATCGTGGTCACGGTTGTTACTGTTCAAATCGGCCAATTTTTCGGTGAGCATTTTTAATATCTTCTACTTACGTCTACGTTCAACTGTTGTGATATGTGTAACAATTGTCAACCTAAGCTACTGACAGTATAGTATAATATGCTGTAGAGTATACTATACTGTCGATGCCTAAACCTAGTAGGAACACGTCGACATACCACTTCTACGATTTTTATCTCCAGTGTATTTAAAAAAATTCTCCAATTTCCATTAGATCTGTTCAGTCTTTTCATTTTTTGTCACATGATTTCGTTCACAATTTTTCTGTGTTCCGTTGAGCTATAAATCTATCCCAGTATTTTGTTTATTCTGTCAAATCGATATTAGGGCGAATACGTCTTCGTCAAGCCAAAAATTACGCGAAATTTCAAACGGCGTTGTCTCCTCCATAAATGAGAGGTTACTTGAAATAGACGTTTGAGGGCGCTATTTTGGCGTTCGGTCGTTGGGCTCCAATGCGTTTACACGGTCGGTCAGAATTTAACCCGAGGGTTCATTGGAGCCGAACTTGGCTCGTGCCGAACGCGTACACATGACATTTTTTTCAGCCTCAGGGCTCCGATAAAATTCTGCCGTGTAGCACATGCATGCGTGCCGGAGCACACACCTCATAACGCATTGACTAGCGAAGACGAAAATGGAGGGGGGAAAAAGAACGTGCGAGAAAAAAAAACGTAATACGAATGAGCGATGGAAAAAAAGTTAATCATTACTACCAGTCTGTTGACTCGTTAGGAGTTGCATAATTGAATCACAGACTGTGAATATGTTGTTAGTTTGGCAACTACATCGTAGTTGATCGCACATAATTGTCGTACACACTAGAAAATGAGAAGATTATATTCTTCAAGTTTGTTTTGCGAATAAATGCGTCAGGTGTTTCATTTTAATAAATATCGGTATTACCTAAATATATTTAATATATACATTAATATATACATTTTTGTTTTTCGTTAAACTGTTTCTATAAACTTGCTTCCAACGTATAGCAACCATTGCGTATTTGTCGCACGTATGTCAGTGTGTTTGCTATGTTAACACACCGATATTGTGTTTGCCATGTTAACACACCGATATTGTGTTTGATTTGTGAATACTGGCAATGGATTGCCCAAGAGGAGTGTTACGTGCCTGAAATAATAGCGTGGATGCAATAGTCATTGGGTACATAGTATAACACAACCCTTGATGGAGATAATTAGAAATACTGTCACGGTGACGTGTGTGTTCGATGATTGATGATACACAAGCGTATTCAGGGAATGACTTTTATACAGTGCGTTCGTCCACTGACAGTTATTAGAAAACAGCATGATTGGGTTACTGATCATACACGTCAACTATGAAGACCAATATCGATTTTCGCTAGACGCATGGAGCCGGGAACAACCACTGGTGGCGCTGTATACAATAGAAACATAGTTAGGCTTGCCTACAGTCATGCAGACTACAGTGTAAAAGCCAGAAACAGTTGTTACATTTGGTGACCAGTTTAGTATGATGGGAAGCGTGCACAGTCTTCAAATTAACACAATAGACAGAGATGGGTCAAGACCGAATATACGAGATCCCGGCGTTTCATAATAAATGCTTTCTATTCTATTGATAATTGCACTTTCAAATAATATTCATGTGATATGTCTATGTCATAACCTCGTTAAAGTTATTAGCATATTGTGTGCGCAGTGCACATGCTTCGGGCCCTTTTTTCCGTCTTCCACAACCGATGCGTCATCACAGTGAGGTCAATCGCAATTTACGTTTCGTGTAAGTAACGGTTTGATTGACCTCACTGATGGTGCTGAACGTTGTGTTTGTAATCGAAGCCCACACCAACCCAGCGACTGCTGTGCTGGCAAAGAATATATGTGTACACACTCCCAACATGTCATACTCTGTAATATGCAATTACGATTCTGGTTGCCCAATAACACTGGGTTAACGCATTCTAATCCTAACCAAGTACATAAGTTCGTCACGGAACACAAACAAGTCATGGTCACTATGAATCAACCTAGTATCGACGACCGTTATTAGCGCCACTAAGGAGACTATTTTTGCCAGCTTTTCTTCGTTTGTCTGACTGATGAATTCTAAAAAAAGGAAGGCTATTCATGACACAGGAACAAGTCAATTAAATATTGATGGGAATGTAATCAGATTTACGTAGAAACAGCAATTTAGGTGAAAAACTTGTTCTCTTCAATACTAACTGAACAAAAAAATTATAGATTTATTATCATAAAATGTCAAGCTGGGTCCAACCAATTAAATTTCGGTAAATATGTTGATCCGGTTGCCATTGACACAGCAATTTCGGGAATGATTTTTGTTATTGATAATACAACATGTCATGAATCAGAACGGGTTATCCTAGAAATTGGCGCCAATCGATTCATATTTGGCGAAATATTGGTCTAGTTGCCATGGAAACAGTAAATTTCGGAATGACTCATTCATAAGTCAAAACAATCATGGACGAATCGTTATCACATTTCTAGAAGGGATTGACCTTACAGTTGTATTGAAGTCGGTTGGGATGTAAATTATATTGCCATGGAAATACGAATGTTCCCATGACGTAGACATTCACTTCGAATTCACAATTAACGGATTAATACATATATAATCATTGTAATCAGGAACTGGACATACATTCAATATATATATATTCTCAAACAGACGAACTAGTTTTGTTAACGTAGTCTTTACAAAATAAGATTTGGTGAATATTATCATTGTTTGAATTCAGACTGAATTAACTTGCTATGTATAGAAATTATACGACTCAAATCGTCTTTGGTATGTTCAATACAGCATCTGAAATTTAAAAATAAAAATTTGTTGACTCACTAACGATACTGGGTCTTAAAAACGTTTCTCAGATTGTCCATTTCCTAGTAAACTTTAAAAATGCCAGGGTTGATAATATGAACGTTAATAATAATCGCGTTTAATTTGGAAAGTAAGTACCTGTTTCCTACTTACTAGTGTGGTGAACGTTTTTTGGGGGGGACAATAGGCTAACAGAATGACAGTAGTTAATTACTAGCTGGACGATGTGATCACAACTTTAACAACGTGTTTGACATTACAAACACAATTAGAATCTCAACATGATGAACGTTAATTCAGTCAAATGCAACTTTGGAGCATGTTTTTATTTCACTTTTACGGGCGATCTGCTGATTAATCGCTCTGTAATTACACACAAAAGAGAAACAATACGAACATAATGTGCGATTCCTCAATTTGGAATTACCTTCGATCCACATTCGGCTATGCGCATGCGTGATATTTCAGTTTTCGCTTTGGGATAGAATGAAACAGTTGAATTACTGTATAAGCTCAGTGATTGTATACATTTTCTGACGACTGATATAAGTACAATCTGATTAAAATAAGATTCTAATTTAATAAATTATTTGTTCATTTTATATTCTATTTTATTATCTATTTTTGTATTATAAGTTTTTATATCGTGAAAGCTCACATAGATAAAATGATACAAAATAAGTTGTACGTAATATTAATTAAAAAAAGTTAATATTACTAATAAAATTAATTTAAATTAATATCTCGCGCCGTACACTACATCAGATTGTACATGTAATTAGATTGAACACGAGTATTGCTTATTGAATTTTGTAATTACAATATATATACAATATATATAATTGTAATATCGGAAATATCGGTTGATCTCATTCATATGTATATTGTGTGCACTAATGCATTACACATAACTCGCAATTTGGAAAGAGTTGCAAACAGTTTCAACGAACATTAGCTTGTGTGCGTGTATTGCGGATGCGACTTGTTGAACCAGACGGAAATATATGAATGTAATTATATTATTGTACAAGAATTGCTATTAGTGTGTATATTACAGTGACTTATAAACAGCATGTCGATTTAAAAACAAACAGAAAACAACAAGCGTATATCAATTTCAAGATTTATGTTAATAAATAAATATATCCAAAAACATATATTAACAAGTCATCTCGAATTTGGGGTGTTGTCAACATCGTGTGGTGATTTAGATATTCCTGGTCTTCAAAGCGGCATCCAAAAGTACAGTGCAAATTTTACATCGAAATTATCATCTAACTGTAAGGCCGTCGCGGATTGGCTGCTGAGCTAGAATGACAATTTTTGGTTTCAAATACCTCTGGAAAGTGTTCTACGTTCTTCGTGTAATTAGGTGTTCGTATTTTACACAGATTTTTCCCCACAAAAACGACGAATTCGGCTGAATTTTGTTATCGGTTGGCCTAATAGTATCCCCAAAAGAATCGTATTTCTGTGAAAGATTGGTATTTTTCTCCTGATTTGTAGGAATCTGAAAAACGCGGTACACAACTCGTCTCTTATTTAGTGTTATGTGGCATTCAAGATAGCGGCCCCATATAGTAAATATCGTATTTATTTTATTATCATTTATGCACCAAATGACTGTGACTCTACCCTTCAACATCTGTATTGACAATGTTGTTTTATTATCCCTATTTGAATTTTCAAAATTTTGCATTTCGATATCCACATTCGCTGCATTCTTGCCAAAATAGTTATCATATTTCTGATTTTGGTAGGTATATGAAACTACGGGCGATCGTCGGATATCATTTCATTTGCGCGCAAACACACAAACAGCCGCAACATTAGGACCACTCACATCTAAATAAAACGCAATAACACGCCATTATCCTCGTTAAATGAACAATTTAATCCACATTTACTTGCTAAACACACAGGTACACTAAATTACCTTGATGAAATCAATAAAATCACTAAACATCCTTATTTAATTTCCAATGCTCGCCACGTACACGTGTCTACGGACCGACCAATAGATATACTGTGCTCAATGATTATCTCTCGGTTACATGTACTCACATAATACATAACTCGTCGCAAGTGATGCCAGACACAATGATGAGAAGAAAATGTTATCGTAGTTCGACCTATTCGCAAATTAGACGTGATCCAATGAGAAAACACCAATAAACCTAGACGTGGGAGCAGCTATTTCTAGGTTTAGTTTGACGTGATATCACAGCTGGAAAAGTTAATATGGAATTAAAAGTGGCCGGCTACTGCGCGAATCTAATTGCATGACAGGACTATCAAGAACAATAATATTTTATATTTCCATACTTTGTAATGCAACCATCGGTAATCTGATTGGTCCATGAAAATAGAATGAATATTCATAAAATTTGAATATTTGTATAGTTCATTTGTCAGTTAAAATCTTTACTTGATATACTTACATTACGTCATCTCATTTTGTACAAACCATGTCTCGTGCAGATTTTTTAAGAATTGTGAAAATTCGAATTGACTACACAAATAGAAATTAATCATTTCTTTCTTTTTTTCTTCAAATAATTCAAGTATTTTAAATTTCGTTCATTGAAATTGAATAGATGCATCCCTGTAACCGTAAGTATGGCTCCAAGCATAACTATATTTCTTTTTCGCAATATGATAAACTAACGGTTATCGGTGTTCATCAATGGCGACCAATTATGCAAATGGTTCAAGACAACGTCTTAAATACGCGCTCACATCGAACATATCGGATAAACAGTGACCAATTTGTGACCTTACAATTTCAGATTCATTAAACTCGTGTAGTAATTGTCAATATTTTGTACCTCGTCAACTGACAATCACTACACTAAACACATTTGATATTGTAGGGCCACTAATGAAATATCCTCTATGTATCTACACTGCAGGGGGTCGTGCTCGTTACCGTGTTCGTAGCTGCTTATTTCTACAGTACTGCAGTAAATCTGTCTAATGCTTCCCACTATTTGCATAATCACACAATGCCTGTGTTCGACTATTCAATAACAACTGCTCAATATCAAATAATTCGGTTTATATTCAGTTAGGCTATCTCACTGTGAAATTAATCTCGTACATATTTGAATAGAACTCCAGCAGTCGTGAAATATGCTTGGAATTCGACACTCAGAACCCGCGAATATGGCACATGCGCACAGCATTTGATATTTATCCGTGTGTGAAAATCGTGACGTTACAGCGCATGCGTAAATATACAATAAGTGCGTTTCCAACGAATCACAAGGGTTTTTTTCATGATCACTTTAATCAGATTCGCTAAACATAGTGATGAATACACACCGTCATCGACACACTGGAATAACATTGTCGTAATAGATTTACTCCGCTGAGCATTCTCGAGTTCAGCTGTTATGTGATCAGAATGTAGATTTACGATCAAGGTATGTTGTTCTAAATTGTATAATTAGTTTGATGTTATAGAGAGAATTATTCGTAAATAGCGATTTCATTCATGATTTGCCCTTAATGGCGTATATTCCCAACACGCGTATGAGTGAAATATATTACCGTAGCTGCTTGAAATGTGAACACGAATTGTATGTATATTTCATTTCGCACGGACAGCGTCGATTTGGTTTTACCGATGCCTTCGTTACAGGACACATTGCGATATCGCAAGCAAATATTAAAGAGTGTAAGTTGATGTTTGTAAGCTACGAACGTCAGATCTATATTAAGACGTTAACACCGTGAACAATCTGGTTTACGCGTTCACAATGCGCATACAAAAGCAATGAGACAGACGTTACCTGAAGTCATGGCTCGAGAAACTAGCATTAGTATGTAAGCAGCTGCTCTGTATTGGCGAGTGGGTTCTCCAATAAAATATAAATGAAATATAAACCGGAATGAAATGAAGCAAAGTAATTGAATTTTAATTATTCATAGATTTTTTAATTGATGTATTTCGCGAATAGACTAACTCCCCCAGTATATAATCACGATATCACTCGAAGCTTTCTAGAAATACATATGTATGCACTTAACGCAGTATGTTTGAATTCATGCACCGGTGATATCCGAAGGCTAGACTCTATATGTATTGCATGCAATCGTACTCGAAATTAAATTATTGAATCTCAGTGAGTGGTTATGTTTTTTTTATTAAATCAGATGACGGTTTTGTGTATGTAACATATTGAATATTTCATACAGTGATAATATAATACTGTGATAAACGAGCCACGAATTCTGCACCAATTTTACTCATACATTGTGGGAAGTTGGAATATACTACAGTTACTAGATTTGTTATATATTCATTTGCGCGCGGTAATGCAATATAATACACCATCAACAATGTGGATACGATGAACAACACCGTGACATTGATAATTTTAATTTCATCCTTGATGAAAAATATTTCTTAAAATAGTAATTCCTCAATGCTAGGAGAGCGGAAATGGACGCGACCTATTCTCTACACTCATGAAATTACGGTATTGTCTCCGAGAGTGACTAACCATACATTTAACAATGCGAAGTTAATTCCGATTCCGTGTTCGCATTCAAAGTGGTACTGACTCTTCGATAACCCACTGTCATCTGTGATAATGATATAATGCAGTTTGACGTGATTTTTCCACTTTTGCAAATCACTGAGTAGGCGTGACGGAATGAATGAAATCGCACTCAATAGAGTGAGTGTCACACTGTCTTACTGTGATTTACACAATCGATCGTCTAAGACGACACATCGAATGACTTCAGTGTTCATTCGACCATTTTCTCACAAAGGTACCGACCATGAATTATACAATGTAATCGGTTACTGATATTCATGACATAACGAAACGCATCCTAAGACTAAAACGGGTAGCTTTTTTGCATAGCATTTTTTTTTTAATAGAGAAAATTGCATCGCGGTTTGCGAAGGTGCGATTATTGTTTCAATTGTAAGAATTCTAATTTACGGATAACGAATAACGTTGTATCACAATCGACTGAAGTATTTCAAATTACAGTGACTGCTCGTGCATTGTATACTCCATAAATGAGTGAGGTGAAACCAAAAATGGCAATTTCCTTCAAGTCAATTATTTAAGAAACCTGGAGTAATATGCAATATTTACAAAGTTAATTTTACATCAAGCTTTTTTTAAAAAAAAAAAATAGATAGAGTGATAGAGGGACTGTGATACAACGTTGCAAATTAATTCCTAGAAATTCACGTTTTTTCTCAATTTTCTCGACTTGCATGGTGATGAATTTCACCATGTTCCTAACCTTAAGCTTCTACCGACGGTAATTGGCGGAGAACGCCAGCTAATACATTGCAGTTAATACTAGTGAAGTCGATATCACTCAAAACCCTTACGCTTAAATTAGGCATAGACGGCACTCATACAATAAAGAACGTGAATTTTCACTTTACATCTGAATTATCATTTATTTTGCCTCTATTCCCTGCTGTAACCCGACGAAGCGACTGTTAGATGGCACTTTACATGTAACATAGTACTTATTCTCAATAAGAAAGCCTTGATCTATATGCTTAACTAACGTAGTCTATACAATTTAGTTAAAATGCTTAGCAACATGATTACTAGAAAATGATAAATCTATGAAGCGCAAAGATGGAACGAATTACAGAGGCTATTCAGTGTGTGCCAGTCATGCTTATCTTGCATACTGTGTTCAGTATATATCAGACCTGCTGCCTTTTTATAATAGATACCGGGACAAGTTAAACAGTAACGTTATACCATCAAACAGTTGGTGGCAAAATACATCGCTAGACAATTGCTCAAATAAAAAAAAAAATAGAATTCAAATTTGTTGGCGTTATTAATATCATTTCAAGTGTACAAGTGTATTTTTTTCTAGCTTTGCAGAGGCTCTTATTGTGTCATCAAACAAATGTAAATATGATATGAAACCTTACTATCGTAGTTTTGATTTACTGTGATTGCGTATATTCTGCAAAATGTGATGGAAGGCGTATGAAAACTATGATGAGGTGCGTTGATTTATGGTATATCTCTGCTGTTATTCTACCATACTGTGATTGGAATTTATTCAATTTAATGGGATTCCGCAAACCTGTGTCATTTGTCAACCGCGAGTAATTATCAGATATTTTCACATTCATCATTTTCAACATACATGAGAGCAGATAAATATCAATCATCAATCTCTACACAGGCATGGTCAATGAATAAACAAATTGACGCGCTCAAAATGAGTTTCTTCCAAAACGGATATTATTTTCGGACCACTCATTGCGTAGCCGAGGAAACCCGACCCTATGCTGTGTTGAGCATTATATTCTTACACTCCAATATCCGCACACCACGCGCAATATTAATATCACCCGTGCCCAATAACCTCGACATGCAAATATGTCAATCGCCCTTACAACATAGGTTAACTGTTACTGTGAAAGGACTTGTAACGGAAAACGTGTATCCTTCAACTTGAAGGGCGATGTTTGTTCCTACGCCTACATTGTCATCATTACACTCGATACCCTTCGAGTAGTAGGAGCTCTCCGGCCAATCATTAAGCAACTGACATTACCTATCTCCCATTTTAATAAAACGAAATACCGGATTTAACTTCCCTTAAATTGACTGTCGTGTAATATACAACGTGTATTACGTCGTTTACTTATATGTCTATTTTGTATATATCTATTTAATGATCTACTCGCCCGTTACGATTTATAGCCAGCTATGACTGTTTTCTGTCCAAGTATTGATTCATCTAATGTCCACCGAAGTTATTTATAATGCATTAACTGAATATATAGAATAGATGATGCACTAATAGTTGATTTAATGTAGTAAACGTTACGTCGGATTGATTTGTCTATTTCCCGTGGAGTTTGAATAGCTTTCCGTATAACAGATGAATTCAGGTCATGGTACCTATACATATTCTTCAGATTTATGTTCTTGGCCAACGATCTGTAAAAAAAATAATAATTATTAAATAAAACATTTTTCACACAAAACATCTTTACAGCTATTCCAGGATAATTAAGTATATTGTCTCAGCATCATAGTCTAGGTCAAACGCATAGTCACACTGTAGTTAAAATGTCAATAGCTAGATGCACAGTCAGCTGGCGCACACGTGATAATAAAATAAATACGATATTTACTATATGGGTGCCGCCATCTTGAATGACGCATAAAACTAAATAAGAGACAAGTTGTGAAACGCGTTTTTCAGATTCCTACAAATCAGGACAAAAATACCAATCTTTCACAGAAATACGGTCCGTTGGGGTTATATTAAGCCAACCGATAACAAAATTCGGCATAATTCGTCGTTTTTGTGTGGAAAAATCCCTTGCATACGAACACACAATTACGCGAAGAACCTAGAACACCAAGCCGGGATATTTGAAACCGAAATTGTCAACTAAGCGTTAGGCCGTCGCTGATTGGCTGATGAGCTGGAATGCCATTTTTTAGTTTTAAATACCCCGGCTTAGTGTTCTAGGTTCTTTGCGTAATTAGGTGTTCGTATGCAATTTTTGTTTGACAATTTGCACACGGCACCTATATTCATTTTGGAGAACTAGGTAATGGAATTCGGTCCTAATTTGGTCAAATATTACCTGGTTAATTTGCATATTGGGCCGAATGTTTTGGGAGTCACTTCGATTCAGTGTTAGGTGTCAATTCCAATGTGTAAAGTACTTCCCTACATAGTTGTTACATGCACGTATTCCTGTATTGTTATGTGTCCCTACATTCAAGTGGAGTTATCGAAACCTCTAAAACACTAAAAATAATGCATTTAGTAAATATTAGTAAAGATATATACTAGATAAGAGTGCAAACGATATTGCTCTACCTACAGAGTGTGTAATATTCTCAAATTTTACGCTACAATACATATCTGATAGTCATATTCAATTTCATCACTTTCTTAGATTGCGGGAAAAGCGCATTTACCACGAAGTCACGTAGTGTTGACTTTTGCACACGGATCTAACATTTTGCCAAGCCATGGTTTCTCTATTCAAGCATTATTTGATCCTAACAAACATTGCTATGTCTTAGGTCAGTGCGATTTAGCATAAATAAGGTTATCTTATATTCAGATTCTGCACTTTGTAAAATGAATAGGAAAACTAAGTTCGAGCAAAGGTCAGTTGTAAACGACAGCATCCCAACCCGTGCGGCAATGATATTGAATCAAACACCACGCTCTCCGTCTAACGAATGAATGTGGCATAGATTGATTTATTTTTAACAGGTATTTTTGACACACGTTGTGTTTTACAATGTCATTCATATCTTTAGTTCCTAGTCCGCAATACCGTCCAGGCTTTATATCCCTGTAATGCTATATTGACTGATCGTATTCGAAAAAAATAAATTTGCGAGAGTAATTAATTTTGTCGTTTTCATATAATGTGTGATGACAGTTTTATCTCAATGGCTCGGTGGAAAATGTATTGAATCGTAAACTCAGGCTGCAATGCTGTTCAAACGTTTGAACATACACCGTGCACTCAAAAATATTTATTGGGTTGTTTATAACTTATTTTGGTTTCTATCAGGGTAAATTAAACAATGCCATATTTACATAGCTTGTTATCATTGCCCTAGTCGTCTCGAGAATACTGTGTACCTTATTTTACTCATTGAGCACTCGTGAACCGTAACAGTCGACTCAGCGTACAAAATGGACAGTATTGACACTTACATCATAAACGTTATTTGTTTTACAAAATGTATACTATTTAATAACCCGTGATATAACAACGCTTATGATATCGCTGTTATACTCTTATAAGATTCGTAGTTCTACGCCGCTGTCCCGTCATGTGAACAATGACTAGTGCAAGCATTCAATGCACCAATCAGGTAACAGTGCGGTGTAATCAGAATGACGTGGTTAGTTTATTAATCAGAAACAATTGTGGACATGTGCTTAACGCAGTGAATAATAATTTTAATGAATAAATGATTCAGCGGTACATATAATTGAAACTTTTCATTTACCTAATTTGAACACCATAATAAGCTGCTAGTATAAATAGGGTTTTATATAGCTAACGTTAGTAAAAATGGTGTTAATTATACAGCGGAGATCTTCATGACGCGAAGGTCAATTTATACTTGTTGAACATAACAAGTATAAGCCGAGAAACGAACATGCACTAACTAAACACAGTGTCAGGGATACATTTCATGCGTTAGCCACCAATCTATGAAATCTAAGGCGCCTCTTATCAGTGACGATCAACGTTTCCTCATCAGAGTGCCTGCCGCGTCGTCCTCTCTCAGCTTTCTTTCTCGTGGTTAATGGCACAAACGAGTAGGTTGTGTTCATTATGTGACTTTGCCATCTCTACGTATCTCGTAATTTTACTAATGTTAGAGTCCATTAAGAGTTATTCTCAGCGAGGGAAACAACTACTTAATGCTGCTTTGACGAATACTGCATAACCCCAAGGGCACGCTTAGACCTGTCATCGAATGCGGCGGGCAACCAATACGTGGTATGTGTTCTCTCTCAGTACTGTCACACGTGCCAGCGTTCCTTACAAATGTTCATTTCGAAAATAAGACATCAGTATGTCACAGGGTTATCTGAATTTGATATTGCTTACGTCAACCATCTGTCCCAGTGATGATAATTCATGCCGAACGTGTCTCGGCACGGAGCATGTACTTTCAGGGTCAGGGGAATCCATATGATTTTGTGTAATAATTTAACTACAGGAATAGCTAATCATTATTATGATTATGTTTTTGTATATATGATCGCTAACTCCATGATATACGGCATTGCCTAGCACACAATGACGTACACATCGTCCTCGGTGGCTCGGAATCAAACTGTTGTTTGTCATAATGTGTTTAGTGATTGATGTACATGCAATGAAACAAATATTATGTTTGAAACGCCGTTAGCGATTACGCTGGCAGGGAAATTTACTTCCATTCTACCACGAAACGTACTCCCTACGACGAAACCGATTCAGGCAGCTTGAAGGCCACGTAATGTAGTTGAATTCCAAACAGTGTACTTATTATAACATTAATTGCGCAGTTAATATATTGCTTTAGACTCGAAGCTATTATTTTTCAGACATACTGTTTTTAACTCAACAACGCTATTTCTAATTTGTTTTCAGGCTTTGCTACCTCGGGTGCTAGAATATTAATATACATACGTACTGGGATTAACAGGAAAGATTTCCCCCCACAAGAAGCATGGGCTGCAGTGCCTCAACATCTACGGAGAACGGCGGAAGTTTTGCTCATTTGGATGACAGCAAAGATTTATTTAATGGGCGGCAACGGCGTATAGTGCGAAAGACGTGGCGGCCACTCGCTAACGACATGACCGGTATCGGGAGTAAAGTTTTCCTGCGAATATTTGAACTGAACCCAACCGTCAAACAGTTGTTTCCCTGTCGAGACCTGAACGGGGAGGAGCTGCAGAAAGATTTAAATTTCAAAGGACACGCATCACGGTTTATGCAGAGTGTTGGAGCCGCCGTCGACAATTTGGACAATCTTGAGACGTCGCTAGCGCCGTTGCTGACAAACCTCGGAAGATCGCATATTCACTTTAGAGGCTTTGAATCGCATTACTTCGACGCATTTACTGAAGCGATGATGTACGTCTGGGAACAGGAGCTACAGGACAGATTTACGTCGGAAGTGAGGGATGCGTGGAAAATGATGTTCGAGTACATGATGGGAAAGATGAAAGTTGGATATATTATGTCAAAGGAGGAGCAAATGAACGAAACCAATTCACAGAAAATCAAAACAATCGAGTAAGGGGTTGCGGATGTCGATGCGTTACTTAAGTAGATTCAATCCAGGACATTCTCATTAAGAAGTAGGATAACTTTTCTACTACAGACGATTTTCAATGATTTGATGTGTTTTGTCGCATTCCGATGGTGCTATTTTGAGCGTATGTTTCAGTCGATTCGGTGCAAACTTTCACAACACGTGATACTTGATCCACTGAAAATAAAAGGACACACGAGTATTCCTGAACCAGCATTAATCATTCTGGGTGAAACTGCCATTAACAGGTGGAGGTAGTCATGGCAACGGCAGTTGTGATTAGTTGATGTGTGCAGCCGGTATTAATCAAATCTTCAGTAACGACGGTGATAATCACTAACATATATATACCAAAATCTGAATAGATGGAATGTTCATTGCCGAAGTCATTATTGTACTCAGTGTCTACTATTAAACTTCCCGTCTAAACAGTAGTTATATTCGACACGTACTCACAAGTAATGTGAACATAATGATGATACGTGACTTGCTGCACGTGGAACGGTTAGGCCTTCTGGCAAGTCAGTTATAGTGTACATAATATAGTTTGATGGAAAGGATGTACGTACATTTGGAATGAATGAATGACGTGAAGGTATGTTTTTGTTATCAACTCTACTACATATCCCGTAACAGCGTGTTATCTTTATATATATGTAGTTTTCAGAAACTCTATAATTTATTCACTTGTCATTATGATAGAATCTTGTTTTGCAATAAAAGTAAAATCACACAATATACAATTATCTTTGTTTCCGAGGCTTGTATAGAAATTCCGCAATTTAACTGCCTCTCAATATGAGGTAACCTATTACGTCGCATTGTTATCAAGAGTCCGCGATGAATACCCAACACACCCACGGCAAAGTGTGATTAAACTGCGAGTGAAATGGATGTTTTCACGGCCACGGAGATAATTGTAAATTGCAATTGTCTTGTGGAGCCCAGTACTGTACTTTTGCATCGATAATACTGTTTGAAATTATTTACGTCACGTCTGAGTTGTGAACAATTATGGCATTTAATCAATGGGAATAAATACACCATGGGCCAATTTAACATGATGATTTCGTCGGCAATTCCAAGACATGACTGATAAATATGATTATTCCATCCGAGGACTGACCTGTACTGCGTTATGCGGGTAATTAAGATACACCAAGGCCAACGAAATCAAAAAGTAGCACTTCAGTCAGGGAAGCAGAACTGTATAATGTTGCTTAATCCTAGCTTAATCGTTACAATCTGCGGCCACTATAATCAACTATACTATTGTAATTTTCACAGGAGAAATAGTTCTTATTAATTTTTACAGGTTGAGGAATGTATCCATTGAGAACATGTCGAATTAACGATTGGAATTATAATCAACTTATTTGTAATACAATAACTGCTGGAAAGAAATATATACAGCAACTTGACCTTGCTGTGTGATTCAAAAGTGATGTAAAGGTGGTCATGACTTTAACCTCACCGATATCCCCCATTGCATCTGACAGTGTTAACCGGAACCGAGTGATTAAACTTACTTGGTCCTCTCTGTTATATATATTTTCAAGATATCCAATTATCAAATTAATATCATATGTTAATTTTAGTTCAAAATGTACACTCGCGTGGACACGATGCCCAAAGCTCGTGAATAGCGCGGTCATGATTGAAAGGATTGTTGGAGAAAAAGACACACTAGTAAAGTTCTTACATATGTATGCGCAATAGTTGATGTGGTTACATCTGCTTATACACAAGGTGGAGCACACCATGTGGTTGCGAAATAAGTATTGTGGGATAGGTGCCGTAATGAAGAAGACGTTTCACTACTGAAGACGATTTATTGTTTCACAAATAAAAATCCGACCACATCCGTGACTACAGGCAGATTGATTAAGTGCGCACACTTCTGAAACCATCTCTAACAAGGATTTCTCTCGCAGGAGCTCTGAACATTGCGTTACTGCCCGCAATGCACTAATATATGTGGCTGTAAAATTATTATATGTTATGCTTTAGTTGAAAATGGTGTACATTTCATGCATTGTCAATAAGAAGGCGTAGTTCAACTAGCGGGTGTCGATCAATGTTATACCCAGTAACGAGAAGCGAACAGCTTACATTCCACAGATCACGTTTCTTATTTATACCTTATGGTAACAGTATGTATCGTCCAAGATACAAGCGTACGTCACACTTCGCCCTAATTACACTCTACTGCCGATTTAACGTATCATATTGCTCGATTGCCACTAATCCATAATCGCGCATTCACTCGTCGTCGTCGTCGTGAGGAAAGAATTACGCGTGACGTGCGAATAATCCAAATGAACTTCATTTGAATCGTTAGTGAGTGCTGTAATTATGTGTGTGCTCGTATAGGTGTGTACGTGTAGGTGACTGGACTCTTAGCATCACTCGAAGGAGGTTGAGTACAGCATTTAGCACTTGAATCAATGTAAATTCAGTAATGAATCTACAAGGAGGAGACCGTATTACCCCCGCAGTGTTTCGTTACTGAAGTTAAGGTTTTGTGAGGCGAAGCAATGATGATACAAGTTTCACCTGGAATATTAATGCGTGTGGGTTCGTAGTGTTTTACTAAGACGTTCCACGTATTACGCGCCATTCTCTTGACGCCTAGAAACGATCCCAGTAGTATCGACCTAGAGTTAATTGGATGATTGAAGACGCTGTCAACATAGACACTGGAAATCACGTGGTAACGGGAAAATTTCGGACGTTTTCTTTATTTTTTATTACATATTTGATGTATCATGTTACAAGATGAAGGGAAAATTAAAATAAAAACATGAGATAACCGTAATAAGTTAGGAGAAAAAACTAAAACATAATAAAATGAAAACAAACAAACATTTTGTTGTGTTAGATCATCTCATCACTGCTTCCTCTCATTATCTCCAAATTTTGCTCGATGACGTATGGTGATATATAATGTCCGAGTCTTATACGGTTTATTTTAATGCCTACATGTATTTTTAAAAAAGACAATAATTTTAACGGGGAAATGTGTTTTTATTGTGGCCTATGGAGTCCGATGTTACAATGACATGCTATACGTATTATTTTACTGTTTATTCTCAACAACAAAAAACAATAAAACAGATTCATACTGTTGACTAATATTAATACGAATAATTACCGACAGATTTTGACACCAAATATTGCTACTGATATATGTGCTAAAATCTTCGCACAAGTGAAAAACTCGCGAGTAGCATTCTACCTTAAACTCAGTGGTTACATCGTTCATAACATTTCATTTCTCATGACCCTTATGACATGCGTGCGATCCACATAATGGGTCGCAGCCTTTATATATAATTTACATATGTACCTACATAATATATATATATAACTGGGGCTATCATTCATATCACATATTATATTTCCTTACAGCTTCCGCCATTATTGTCACATTCGTACACCGAGCACGTAGGGTCGTGTATTTATTGCAATCGTGTGTTTCTGTTATATCACATACGGATTGTTCATTTATATATTGCCTTGCAACGCTCACATCGTATATATGCGTCGACATTATAACTGAATATCTAAACGTGCTTGATGACTTCACGGTTCGTGTGTCGCCAGAACCAGATATTTTAGCATTAAATAATGGTGTAACAAATTCTAAAAGTATCAATTTCGCGCCAGTCTGTTCGACGTTCAATGCGGTGCGCTAAACTGTGCTATTTATAATATTGCGATGCAAACGTGACGGAAATGCGATAAATAAGCAACACGAATGCGATAGTTGGGCGACGCTAATGATGTAAATGCACGAATTGGAGTGACAGCCTCCCCGAAACTATACTGCACTTGAATCATTTGCGCGTCCGTCGACGTCCTTGAGTGATTCGTTACCGAGAGTCACTCAAGTATCATGTAGCTGCCAATATATCGGTGGTTCCGTCAGTGGATATTGTTGCACATATGATCCAAACATCGTCGATTTCCTTGACCATATGTGTTCATGTCAGTTTCAGTGCGAACGACAACGCAAGTAAATTCATATAGAGTAATAAATCATGGAACTTCGTTTTACTGCCTCATCGATTACGTACACATACGACCCGTTTTAATTTAAGAGGTCGGGAGCACAATAACGCTATACACAAATCAAAACTGTTCATTGAGGCTTGGGCAGTCATTGAAGACATAAAATTACAATTTTACGATAAAAAAAACAACTACAAGTAGTACCATCAGTTAGTACCGTCGCATGCACATAATATAACCATGTATGCATTCGTTTTCCGTACTACGGCACTACACAAAACAATGACATAAATTGTGGAAATAACACTCTATAAAACAATATATTTAAAAGACAAAACTCAATCTATGACACTGGCTAATATATTAAACGGTCGAAAAAAGATGATATCTCGTTCAAATGAACGTGATCTCAACAATGACTGGAAAATGAGCACAGTGTTTATACGGAAACAGGAACGTCAAGAGCTGAACAATTATCGAAATGAATTTGGATTTCGCGTTTATTAAATTATTACTTTTATTTTCTTATATCAATTCTGATTTATGTATGCTGTATTAGTAGCTAACATTCGGGTCACCGTTGGTAATATCTATGTATCTATATACTAGATGTAATGTAAAGAAATGGCGCCTTATATTAATACATGGATAACCCGTGACTGAATAAGCCAGAATATTTATGGCAGTGACACCTGCTTCACAAACAATGTATTTCTTTATCACTATAATACTAATGATATTGGTTATGCTGTAGTCAACATCGATTTGCACTCGTAACTTTCACGAAATGTGGCTTTTTTTATTCTCCTGATTGCGCACCTCCTTCGCGAGCGTTTTAATGGATCTACTAGTCTCAGAACGCATCGTTCTTTAATGGGTTGTGGAGATTACCTTTGTGAAGTGTAATTGTGTTCTGAATTCAAGTTGACATGTAGATGGTTCATTTTGAAGTCGTCAAATCCTGATTAGGGAAACGTGCGGTAAATTTCATTGTCAACATAGTTAGTAATACACAATGTTTCCGAACCGTTATTACTCGATTACATTATTTCAAAATTCGTGGGGGTTTAATGACAACGTTAGTATGTAATCAGTCATTTTTTAAGTATTATTTGACAAATCAATATATAATATATATATATATATATATATATATATATATATATATATATATATATATATATATATATATATATATATATATATATATATATATATATATATATATATATATATTTATCCTAGCATAAAGAATGAAATTAACGTATTTAGATTCAGTTGTTAGCATCTTACTAATGGCATATTAAATTTTCAATTCAGGTAGTATCTTAACAGACGGTGTGTATTTGCCGTTGCATTCAATGGCATGAATGCGTTTAATAATTTACAGTTTTCTGTGTCGGTATATATAATAGTGTACCACGGAAACTATCAGAAAACACCAACACACTACGCCGCGCATTCTAGCAAAAAATCGTGAATGACTGAAAATAAAGTAGTTTTATGTTATTTATTTGATTGTGTTTAATAATGTTTCATACAAAAATAATCGATACACAATCATTCTAAATGATTAACTACTACACATCCAAATGTGTCATTGCTGTAATCGATAGAAGCGCTTCGTCGCTAGAGGGCGCGTGTTTTGTACATTTCGTTTCCGTTTAGTATGCGCGCATACCGGATGTGGGGTGCAATGTAAATTTGCACGCACGATATTGTGCTTATGGATGTACCAATCGCTGTGATAATGTAAGATTCCCTTTTACCGAATATCAGTTGGTAAACTTGTATTTGATCTCGTGACAATGGCAGGCGTACGCGTCTTGCTTGCACCCCAATCTTGCAACATCCGGGAGAGTGGTCGATATAATCGCGTTACCGTGTGGCTGAACATCAAGCTCGGGCGGGCGTTGTTCCAAATTGATATTACGTTTTGTTGAGACACGCGTTTGAACATGACATTGTGGTATCAATCACCTTCTTCGACTATATGGGGGAGTGCAAGACGTAGTATTTTGTTTATCCTAAAAATCTTTCTAAGTTACTATAAAATAATTTATTTTAGCTAAAATTTATTTTCACTGATTTTTGATGAGTTGAATGTAAATTATAGAAAAAAAGGTATATTCCCTGGATTTTATTTCACTGAATCATTCCTTCAGCGAAAATCATATCGAAAATCAATTCCAAGCAAAAATAAAGTATTCTACAGTACATGTCGATCGGAAAGAATAGTTTGGTGAGCGTATTTTATATCATATTCTGACTGCGTGTGTCCATTGATCACGTGTATATTTCAATAAATGTCACGTCATAGCTGAACATAAATCTTCGTGATGTATGAAATGTACATTCTATTACAACCTAACGTATTATAGTGAATAATTTTCATCCTAATGTATAGTGATACGAAAGATGCGAGGGGCATGATGGCCACATGGTCAAAGTAAAGTGAAGAGCTGTGTGAATGATTATGATCTTCGTATTACCACCGTTGAACTGTCTACCAACATGTTGAGGATCATTCTTATAAAACTAACTGCCAATTAAAGTGACACCATCGTCACGCGAAGCGCATTCAAATGAATATTGCATTGCATCATGGGATTCATGTCTCGTTTACTCACACATACCGAACTGTATAACTGGAACTTTTTGTTCATCTCGGTTACCTTGGAAACAAGTAGTATCTACTTAAGGAGCTACTGAGCATAAACACTTCAAGAAACATCTGTCGCACCGATTATCGCACATCGGAACACACTGAGTGAACTGAGTGATTGTATTAAACTACTGCTGATTTACTGTGAAGTAAACTTGTTAAAAGACGGATATAGATATCGTATTATCGCTTCCTTGCATCGGTTGATACACATGTCATATAAACTGTTAATGAATTATTAAATTCTTTGTTTTGACACATACGATATTTGCACCACCATGAATTGTTCAACGGGCGTTCTAGAAATAAGATGGATATATACCGTACCTGGTTATGCCATGGTTTATGAGTCAAAGTACCGACAAATCCAAATATGTGACACATTGGCTAAAAATTAATCTGCACGTATTCACATTAACATTTGATTTGCCGGAAACTCACCGATTTGTGACAGCCGTGTTACAACTAATTTAAAGAGCGGTGGTTGTCTGCAGCGCGTGTTCAAATTTCATGTAAACAAACACGCGTTGTGTTCGTCGTTATGAGTCCCACATCGACCAGAACGCGGCGTGACGACCGCCTTTCAAATTGTGGTCACGAGGTCACGGTGTTTGTATTGTAATTATGACGGGACCACACGCACGCTGAAATAACATCGAATACCAACTGACGTTAGATCAAAGAAAAGACATTTATCAACGTTCTTACATCACCATAATCATTTATTATATAAAAATAGAAACTATAAGGTATCTCACCATAGCAACACTAAATGAGCATTTTTGAATATATATTGTTAAAACATTAATAATTACACAACAAAGTAAGTTATTTTCATTTATGAGCTCGCAATTATTATATTATTTTGCACCAGACACATATTGACTAAGATTATTGCCTCAAAATGGCGATATAATTTGTATCCGTATATCTTTAGAGTAATCTAATTATTAAAACTGTAACAAATATTAATATGATGAGGGTACGGCTGGTTTCTGCCTGACATCTTCCCGCTGAGACCGCTTTCCGAGTTGGTTCTGAAACATAGGAAACAACATTCTTGTGTTTATAGTCTGACGTATTTATATCGCAACAAACAACACTCAGTAGTATATGAAATGTAATCTAAGATATCCAGAAGGCTTACACAAGCGGGCGACTCCTCATCCGTAGAGACCAATTACGTTCTGTTAACTGGTCGAATACCCATCGGAAATGACGACGACAAACTATACTAGGAATCCAGTTGCCAGTGATGTGATCTCAAACAGTCACGTCACAGAAACTGCAGGTCAATTGAGTACGATACTTACTATATATTAAAGCTGTATTATCTATCAACATTATTTTCGCTCTTGGACATATGTGTTAAATTATGTTATATTAAATTTCATCGCATCCGTTTCCACTGCGTCCTAGCAAAACATATGGAACATGTCATACCTCCTAAGCTATTCGAATGTGTTGAGCGTATTCTAAATCAGCATTCGACACAGCGTTGCATGTCGGGTTTATAGGTATTATAAATTATAAAAATTAAATTGGTAAAGTTCGCATAACAATTCGTGACTCATTTTACTACATATTACTAAATTTAGAGAGAAACGGACAGGACAACTTGAGAAGTGGTGTTTATCAAACAAATTCCCTGACTTGTTTCTTAACAAATTTATGCCACAAAAAAAAAACGGATAATACAGCTTTAAACAAACTGTATTGTATTGTATATAAAGCCATATTTCTTTGCAGGGCTAAATAATGTCAGTCATATGACATAGTAAAATATCCCCTATAACTCAAAAGTTATATATATTTTATCGACGGTGTCAAAGGGATAAATCGTGCCACGTGATTGTCCAGTCAGTATTTTGTTGACACATTAACGACGCGCTTTCATTACGTAAATGGGTGGCACGTTTACGTCATCGCAATGCCACTCTCGTGTTTCGTCGTCAGAGTGAGTAACTTAAATTAAAACGTGTATTGATGCACTTAATACCTGGACACAGCGTGGTGTCTCCTGAATCATCCTCTAGATAATCCGCTTCTTTGTTTCTTCTTGTTGGATATCTATCCCGGAAGTCCTTCAGTTCTGCAAGTGCACCATCCCAGTCTTGCGTAGTGACAAATCCCCAGTATTTGGGGTATCGAAACACAGGCGGGCCGCCATATTGGTAATATACTGAAGCAATTACGGTTTTTTGGGCTACGGTCAACTCACTGAATTCCTTGCGACTGCCACCTTGATAAAAACGATGTAGAAAAAGGTGTATATTAATGCACGATTAAGGTGTGATGCAGGTTTATGGGCATTCGCAACCCCAAAAAGCGTGTCCGTTTTTGTTTTATGTTTTTAGATTTAGACAGCCTTGCCTAGACATTATTAACATTTCGAAGGCGGTTACGGATGTTCAAACTGGACGTTTGTCTCTTGTGAAAATGTACACTATATTGATGCCTTATATATTAAGACATCTGGTACTATAACAATGTATTAAACAGGGCGTTAACCAAATAATTACACCTACTCAAGTTTTTAACAACTTCGTGAGCACAAGCCGAAAACAAGAAACATTATATAAAAATAACTGTACGCCATTTTCTTGCTAATAAAAAAGGACAGAAACTGTTGCAGCTACTCAAGTTTGAAATTCCATCGCTAACTAAAGAATAAAAAACTGAGATAAATCCTACATAAAACATAAACGATCACATATACCTTTTTAATGTTTTAATGTGTACTGCTTATGGTAGAGCGCAGCGATGTTAACAGTGCATAGCCAACACGGCCTACAAATAGCGTGCCAAGCATTGTGTTTAATTATTCAACAGCATATTCACATGGACTACTGTGACCTTTATGTCTCAACTAAGTAACTAAGTGCATTGTTATACTTTTTAATGTATTTAAAGTGGCCATTGGGTAGACACATTTTTTCCAACTACAATTTTGTTAAACATTGTATAATAACGCGAAAATATCTTAATTTGTTACAATAAATGTATGTACTACAAACGGAATTTTTATATAATAAAAAATGTAAGTATGATATATTATGACATTTAAATTTATTTTTTTGTAATAGTTTGAAGAGCTAAGCATATATACATCAAGAATGTATTTATTGAATTCTCTCGTAAAAATACGAATGTCACGTCTTACCCAGCTGTTCAATTCGTGAGTTATACTCTCGTACCATCTCATCGATGCGCCTGTCCATAATTCTGTCACTCAGTTCAATTGCATCACTTTCCGTCAAATCCAAGGGTTGGTCGAGTGATTTATTGTATGCAAGGACACCCTAGATGGGTTCATAAAAAAGACTGTGTCAATGTAGTTGTAGAGCATGTACATAAAATAACAGCCGAATGATTTACTCTAAGCGATAACACCCTAGGTAAGTTATTATAAACACAGTGTCATTGACAAAAACGCGGCACAGTTGTCGCCCAGTGGGCGTCCGGATTTCCTGTAAGCAAGCGCTGTATTTGATACTTAAAGCATTGGACCTATATCGAAGACGACGCGGCGCTTTAATACAACGACATCCGTAATATATTACGAGTTTACTGACAGCATAATGAGTTCATAAACAGCGCATGGAGCTATTACATGCTAAACATTTCCTAATCATCACGAGAATGTAACACCGAATTTATGTATCTTAAAGTGACTTAGTTTGTCGAACATGACCACTAATTGATTTCCCACAGTGCACTCCGATATCACTAAATTGCAAACATTTGTTGAGCCAGATTAGATTTTTTTTTTCACAAGTAATCCTTTATATTTTCATGACGTGAGAAGCAGTGAACTTAATGGGTTAATTATCGGTATTTCACATAAACCAACGATGGTGTCAAACCAACAAAAATATAATACATTCTTTTCATGATTGATACTATTTTATTTACCAAACAAAAAAATCCCCGTATTTCCGACTATTATAGAAATATCACAGTAATCGGATAACAATAATGCTTAAATCGGAAGAAGAAAGGTATACTTCGGCTATCCGGACAAAATCAATCAACTAATTCAAGGAAAAAATAGAAAATATAACTCTTACACGGCACTGTCGGTCTTGTTACAGATGACACACAACAAAGCCGAGGAATTATTTTAATACCATGGGACAGAATCTTGCTAGCAAATTTCCCAATACAATTATATCCTTTAAAAGAGTAATATTTTTCAATTGAAAAATATATTTGACTTTTGATTTTTTTCTATGGAACGAAGACTAAATTATCTCATTTAATTGATGATAATACTACAAACGGTTTAGATGGTATAAGTTCCCGCCTATTAAAGATGGGAGCAAGTCAAATAGAGTCTCCGCCGCATATCAAATTGATGTTTTACTAAAAATGGGGGGTTGGGCTCAGAATGGAAAAGGGCCAAAATAATCCCAGTGTATTTATCAGATCCCACTGCAACAGTCACTAACAGTTATAGAGCCATAACAATATTCCTAGTATTATTTTATAGGGCTGTTCAACTTCACCATTTCTAGAAGAAAACAAACTAATTACAAGTTGTTGATCAAGTTTCAGAAAACACCATTCCACAGTGACATCTCTGATAAATGGCCACGTGACATCAATCTAGGGAAAGTCTAGGTGTTTCATTCATAGACCTCCGTAAGCATTCAACACTTTTTAGTTGGCCCACTAATATTTTTACTTTATCTAAATGGAATTCCAGATAGTATAGTGTATACTATCATTAATATGTATGCAGAAGATATAGCACTTGACATTGCCCAGCAACACCATCTGAGCTCGAAGTCAAGGTTACGAGTGAACTTTCATTATCATCATCATCATATTTATATCATTGCTAAGTGCTAAGTGATACTAAATCGCAGCTTATAACTATTGGTTTTAAACAAATTAAAGGTAGAAATGATTGAATCTCACATACGAAGAACATACCGAAATTTATGTGTAATGGAAGTTGGTGTTATGCGACGAATCTTGTACTGTGTATCTAGGAATTGTTTAATGGCAATGTTTAATAGTTTGATTCTGCAATTGTTTGACTACTCAAACATTATGTCATCATTGTCAATGCAGATAAAAACATCCTCAGGCTGATAAATTACAAAATCCCTCAAAACAGCTGCGAGACTAATACTGGCAGCTGATAAAATGACACACAGAGAGGACATGCTCAAAAAACTAGTCTGACTGTCTCTTCGTAATTGTAGGGAATTACATAAAGCTGTACTGATGCATAAAATAACAAGGAGATAGCTCCGATTGTTTAAAAACATCTTTTATCACAATATATCAAAACCACAATCACTCAACCAGGTTTCTTCTTACTTTTCAATCGCAAAATAAATTTCAAATAGTTGTACGCTATCCCTCTGAAATGCTATGCTAGTTCAATTAATATAAGAGTAAGTCACTGCAATATTTTAATTTTTTTTTCTAAAAAAAAGAAAACAATTTTATTATTTCTTTTAAAAACGTACCCTGTATCAATATATTATGTTAATGTTATTAAGATTTGTTATTGTTGTTATGTATATATTTTGATGTGTTGCCTCCGTGGAAATAAGTATTTATTACATGTGAAGCTTGTGTGAATAAATATTTGCTGGTCGCGAAATTTTTTTAGTTATTCAAAATAACATCATGGACCCCCCCCCCCCCACGTATAGCAATATAATGTAAAACTGACCCGTAGACCGAGGTATGGCAATAACTGCATTGTTATCTCCTCGGATATGCCACTTTCTCGAAAATAGTCGGAGTCTTTATTTCCTAAATCAATTGCTGCACCAATCATCACTCCTTTGTCAGTGAGTGGGCTGCCTTCGTTATCGACGGGAACGTTGCCATTTGTATTAAAGTCATCCAACCCTCTGATGAATGCCTTGTCCACATCGCAATCCCATACTCCTGTGAAGTAACAATACATGGTACATGCGAGAATAAGACGTGTCCATCAAACGCCTGAGAAGTCACATTTCAACAATCTTTATTATTTTAACAAGCTTTAAAAATCCGAATGATTTCAAAAGAAATAATAATATGAAATAACTTACCAATTTCGTCGTTATCGTCATCTTCGTCGTCGTCATCTTCCAAGAACAAAATAACGTTTACGAAAACAATTAACAGGGACATTAGGTTCAACGCAAACGAGAATTCAGATAAATCATAGCGAATCGTCGAACACCTTGTAAACATATTTTTCGAGTATCATAGAATACGACAAAACATATATACTTTTTAATTACAACGTGTAATAATACCTTGGCACAGCGAAACTTCCATTGTGTCACCTTCCAGCAAATCGGCCTCATTGTTCCGTCTAGTGGCGTAAGCGTCACCGAAGTCTCGCAACTCCCCAATTGCTTCATCCCACTGTTGGCTTGTTACGAAACCCCAGAATCTGGGGAATCTTGTTGTAGGTGGACCACCGTACTGATAAAACACATCAGCGACAACTGTCTTTTGAGCCACGGTTAGGTTCGCGAATACTTTGAGCTCTGCATCACCTGTAAGATAGATATCATATTGTACCGTTCCACATCGAAATACATAGACAATTGTTTAATAGCACGAATGTATTGTACATGTGTGTAATTACCGAGTTCCGCTACTCTGGCATCATACAACCCAGCAACCTCTTCAATATGTTGATTCATTACCAAATCACTGATCATCTTCGAATCCTCCTCTGATAATATTAACGGGATCTCTTCCAA
Source organism: Saccoglossus kowalevskii (assembly GCF_978046115.1). NCBI lineage: Eukaryota > Metazoa > Hemichordata > Enteropneusta > Harrimaniidae > Saccoglossus > Saccoglossus kowalevskii. The sequence goes on from NC_140651.1 coordinate 20,775,719, forward strand.
TTTTTGCACGGCTTCATCTCGCTGAAACCATTTATGTTACATATATCGCTTAGAAACTACGTTACATTGTCATATCATAAAAGCATAGTCAATATGACATATGCAAAGAAATTATCAAGAAATATTAGGAACTATAATTATATGTTGGGTAGCTTTAAATACGACTGAAACGTGGCATAAAATTCTCCCAACCTTGAGGTCTACGCGCATAGTAATTAGTTTCACTCATATCTAGTGGTGGGTTTCACGGAATGTCTGGTGGCTACGGTTTGAATTAACTCTAAAAACATGTAACCAATGCATCCCGACACCGTGAATATAGTGCTGGCTTCAAAAATTAATATATTTCGTAATAGTGATAGGGTAAACTAGCGGTAGTCCGATGTTCCTGAACGGCGATTTTGTTATGCAAATGACCAGAACGCTCTACGATGCATTGATTAACGCATATTACAATCACTGTTTAAGCCTTTAAGCTCCGAAATGATACATGGGATAAAGAGCATATCAAATTTGTTTCTTTACAATATTAGATCTATTAAATTTCTGTAAAAATTTTAATTTGTTTCCCACAAGAGGCACAACGGAAATGAAACTTACTACACTCGTTTATGAAATTTAATATTGTAGTGTCATTCATAAAATACCCTCTATATGTTGCATATGTCACCCTTATGAAAATCAATGGGAAATAAAAATGTCTGTTCCTGTAAACCTCATTTGAACCAGTTGTTGTCAAAATAAGTTGTGTATAATTTAACAAACTGTATGCTATACTGTATTGTTATAGGGACGGAAAATAAGTACAAGTTGCACGACCTGACATATACTGTGATCCTATGCTGGTAGTCTCAGAAATTACTATCTACACCTAAAAAATTTGACAATATGAATGCATGTTCATTTTGAATTAACAGTGAATCTTTGACATGCGCATTAACATTAACATTTTATGATTCAACAATCGAGAAAATATTTTAAAACTAAATTTCGCGAGTTTAGATATACAACCCTTGATGCAACACTGACAACAAATATAAGAAAATGGCGTTACCTTAAGTCCAAAATATGGTCTAAACAGGGTAATGAGTTCTTCTGATACCCCAAGGTTACGGAAATATTCTTCATCAAGGCCACCAAGATTGATCCCATAACCAAATTGCACACCAGACTGGCCCATGACTGTACCATCGCTAAGCATTGGAACGTAACCGTCTTTGACGAACCCCTCTCTTTTTTGGATGAAATCTTTGTAAATTAGACAATCCCACACCGATGGTTCTAAATGAATGACACTAACAATTTCTGTAAACAAGTCTACCTATTTATGATACTATGAGGTTATCATAAGGACACCGAAAAGTATGCACGAAAACAATAGAGCGGGAGTATCGACCGACGCACATGATGTGACCGTGTTCAGTCTGAGTGCATACTTTTCGGTATCCTCATAATACCCTTATTATTTTAAATTCCTCTCAAGGATACATCATGGGAATTACGAAATACAAAACAGGTTGAGCGAACTTCTTTGTATGGAGTCCGGTCAAACTCTGGGGCTGTCATGTTTGTTTTTAATCGTTCCATATTTGGAATTCGGTAGGATGAAAATACGCAGTGCAATACCGCAATATTACGGCACGCTGTAACTTATGGCGTTACGGTGACAGGTGTATACTAATGATATATATTTCTAGTACCGCCAAACTATTACTGAATATAGGGAGTTATGCGTTATATATAATGTAAATAAATAAATAAATAAATAAATAAATAAATAAATAAATAAATAAATAAATAAATAAATAAATAAATAAATAAATAAATAAATAAATAAATAAATAAATAAATAAATAAATAAATAAATAAATAAATAAATACAACGTTCATGTAGTATGCATTATCGGGAATGAGAAATGCTGGAACGAAAAACAACTTACCTACACATCTTGAAACCTTCCCGGAGTCGTATTCTAACAAATCTCCCTCATTGTTTCGTCGCTCTGGGTAAGAATCGCGGAAATTTCTCAGCTCCTCTAAAGCGCTTGACCATTCTTGATTAGTCACGTATCCCCAGTACGTTGGAAACCTATTTTGTGGGGGTCCACCGTACTGGTAGTAAACGTCTACGATGACCGTTTTCTGAGCTATGGACAGATCCTCGAATTCAAGTAGGTCACCTCCTGTAAAATAATATTTTTTTATTAATATTCTTGTATCTATAGTAGTCTGGTAAAATAACATTGTAGAATAAGCAACTCATTGACCCCCTTTTAAGAGTTATCATAATTGCGTGTACGTTGACGGACATAATAATTTAATTTTCAAAAAGTGAATTTGGTACATTATATGAGAAACTCTTAGCTATCTTACCTAATTCACTCACTCTTGTGTCATACAAAAGTGATACCTCCTGTATGTGTTGGTTTAGAACTCTGTCACTGACATCAACAGCCTCTTCGTCGTCTATTTCCAAAGGAGTTTCATTCAACTTTTCCAGCGCGTCAGTGCCCTTTACGGAGAGGAATTACAACGAGGGACAATGAAGCGTTTAATTTGTTCGCACGTCGTAGTGAGTAGAAGAATGAGCACGAGTAGGGAGGCACAGCGGTAATAATAAAAACATCTTACACGTGTGTGTTTCCGACACGTGTGATATGTGTCGCCTAACTACCGACACCAATGATCTGCTTCGATTTTCACAAATAGTGCCATACTACTGTGATGACTCGAGTGCATCGACGAACCAACCTATCAGTGCGCCCAGATTTTTGTTTCGAACTGATATTTGGTGACGTGCGAGGTCCTTTATAACGATTTAAGCGCGCCTCAGTGGACAAGTATTTGCAACACAGTGATTTGGAATTTTGTGAAGTTTTATGGAGTTTTAATGAGTTAATGTGTAAGGATTATGAGGGGGAGAGTGATGCCCCCACGAGTTTTTCAGAGTTTTGAGATTTGTCGAGTACAGAGATATCGACGTTTTAAGAGTTGTTTTTGTTTACGTGTTGTTTCCGGAATACTTCTGACGCTTTTTGAGTTGATAGCACCTTTGTAACGTTTTTAATGTCTTTTTGGGATGAAAGTTTGGTGCGCCTATATACGTATTGTTTGATAACGCAAGCTTTTGTTCATGATTGACAGGATTATATGTAATTCAGTAGTTTCTATCGTTTTACTTTCCCGTCTTTTTTGCCAGAGGAGTAATGTGTTATGATAGCTTTATCTTTGCATTCCGTTACCACGCCGTATGACTTGTGTTTAGATTAACGACTTTTGAGTTCAGTTGAAGTTTATAAGCGTATATGACAGGAGTTTGATTAATAGCTTGTTTATTCATTGTTTATTAGTTACCGCTTTGCAATGCTTTAACCGAGAGACGCATCCCTGGTAATCACGTGATCATGCTGTCGACTGCAGCGATTGGCTGATCGCTTGGTTACACCGCCACGCCTTAGTTTTTTGACCTTTTGATATAGAGTTTGTAACCTTAGTAACGGAGAAAGTGAAGCGACGGGTTACCTCAGCGAACCGTTTTGAGAAAAATGAGTCGTTTGGTAGCCTTTCCCTTGTTTTTGCTTTATAACCGTTGATATTTGAAACTTTATAACCATTGTATTTAGACTTTATAATCATTGTACATGTACTTAATTAGTGTGTTTTACTCTTTTTGATTTATACCTTTTATTATTAGTATTGTATTTAACCCGTATGACGATGAGTGGCTGACGGTATCTTTGATTTATGAACGTGCAATGCCGAGAGGCATATCTCAGTTTGGGTGAAGGGATGTGTCATGAATTTGTTTTCGCGTATCTGTTAACCGACTTAATTAACTGATTATTAGCTGAATTGCTGTGTTATGTCTGTCATCGTTTAGGCCTAATTGAAGTTTTGGACGGAACTTGGCTCAGTGATTTGGAACTAATTACCAGATAACCGTCGCGATTCTGACAGTTTATATTCATAGTTATTAATGTAGTGAACGATTAATCAAAAGATATGACGTATTCAGTACTTAGTGTGATTGGCTTTATGATTGAAGGTTAGGCCCTAGAGTCTTTTTACTGCTTTGTAATTGGTTAGAGTTTTGAAAATGAATAAAGAGAGTTTGAGTTGGTCTTGAAGAGTACTCCACGATAGACGCAGTAGAGAGAGAGTGCAGTCATGGGCAGTCGAGAGTCCAGTCTTGGGGCGAGCCTTGACGCAGTCCAGTCTTGGGTGAGTCTTGGTTCAGCCTTGTGAGAGTTTTGGGGATTTTTTTTCCCCAGGGCGCTGTGTCTTATAGAGTGCTACAAAAGATCGACTAAGACGAGAGTTGAAACGTATTTCGTTGTGTGTGCCTTATTTGACTGTAAAGTTAAAGTGACTTTCCCGATCCCGTACCTCAAGGGGACGAGATAGAGAGACGAGACGAGTTTACCCCGTGATAGCAGTGGCAGCATGCGTTAGGATTAGACACGTTGTGCGGTCCTGCTCGTGGACACCTCTACTCACTGCGCAACAACAATATGAACACTTAAGTGTCTCGCGTTGTAAGATTGTATAGTTTGATTTATGATTGTCACACGCAACGTAATATTACCGTAATTGGTATAGTACAGGTGTGATGGTTTAAATACCAAAATGGCAACAGTAACAAAAAGACTTCCCTGGCGGCGATGATAAAATACGAACACGGAGCCAACAGATGAGGTTTCAACTGGTACTGGTATTATTATACTCTGCAAACATCAAGTACAATGACGCGGTAAAACTCCACTACTCCAATAACTAGATACTTAAACTCCAATACAATTCAACGAGATCTCCGATCTGATCTCAGTGCTGAACAACTCCCCTATATATACCCACACTGTCTATAAATAGACCATTACATCAGCATACATAATGAGTCTGGAACTTACTACAAATTTCTAGAATGTTCCATTACCTTCTATTGCCTTCTACAGTGTCCTTTTACCTATTCCACCAACTTCTAAAAATTCCACCCAGACACAGTACGGTTCTAGAACATTCTCAGTCACACGGAGGTGGTAAACAAGTCGTATGCGACAATGATGCAAAGCAGCTTCTCGAATTCACGACTCATTTCTGACAATGTGATAACCAATATTAAAATGTTACCTATTAAAAGAACGATCTAATACTGGTTGTGTACTAAGAAACTTACAGTTAGTCCAAAATAGGGTTCTAGTTGCTCTATGATATCTTCAGAAAGTCCTAACGCTTGAAAGTACGAGGCATCTTTTGCGCCAATATTAATTCCATAACCCACGTTCACACCTGATTGTTCGAGTGGGGCTCCGTCACCATCAATTGGCACGATCCCCGTACTACTAAATCCTTGCTGTTGCCGAATGAAATCTTTATTAATAAGACAGTCCCATGGTGTTGCATCTGAAAATGTTATTGAACGTTAGGCATTGATTAAACTGTTACACAACAATCATGAATACAGAAACGTAACAGGGGCATACAAATATGTAATAATATATGTAATATGTAATACTCGTATTACAACTTTAATTCGTATTCTATTATAATATGACTGCGTTTGTTATTGATCTGCATATAACTGCGCATGCTCATACCTAACTATGTTCAACTTTTTAACACCAAATATACCATGTTTGCTCAAAATTAACGAAAAGTACAAAATGTGCAAATGCTTCACCGAAGGGAATAATTAACCGAGCGCTATCGCTACTAGTACATAAACCACGTACCTGAACATGCCGAAATCAACCCTGTATCAAACTCTAGCAAGTCGGCCTCTTTAATCCTTCGCTCTGGGTATATATCTCCGAAGTTCCGAAGTTCCGATAGGGCGTTGGCCCACTGCTGGTTTGTCACGTACCGCCAGTAGGTGGGAAATCGTGCAGGGTTGCTGCCGTACTGGTAGAATACGTCGAAAATCACGGTCCGCTGAGAAACAGTTAAGTCTTCGAATTCGTCTAAGTCGCCTTCTGAAAGTGTGATAGGCAGTTAGTCTCGTATGTGGGATCTATACAACAGCTTAAACATTACAGATTCCACAAATATACTGTGTTAACGAAAACGCATTCGTAGTGAAATAAGTGATACGTTTTGACACGCCGTCTGTTCCATTGCTTTGATAAGGACACAGGTTAATCCGAATTCTGCACCATATTGTAATGACACCACGCAAGGAAAAGATGCACATTACGCGATTAATACTTACCGATAGATTCTAACGCAGTGTCATATACATCAGACAATTCGGTAATCTGCTGTTCAATATGCTTGTCACCTATACTCATCGCTTCCTCTTCCGTTAACTCTAAGGGAACTTCAGTCACTTTACTTTGAGCATCAGCTCCCTAACACAGGTAATATAGAATATAAAAGTACGGGTTATGCATTCAAAAGCATTATAAATGCCGGGTGTCGGAACGACCCGTTAGTTTACTGATTTTCAATAACAAACGATTCTTGTTGAAATTAGCGATTCTAACACGAGAGGGCGTCTTCTACCAATCAGATCGATTCACTGCATATATAATAGTCCATTACGAGTTACAGGGAAGATGTCCTCATTGATTGATGACTTTTGAGTTTGTGTAACAATTAATTTGCATTGCATACAAATATCACATAATTTTTTAACATTTAGACTTGTTATTATATATTAACTACGTGAAAAAATGGTGAATTTATGATATGTTTTCTGGCACATGGTAATTTGAACGGAATTTTTCAATCTGCGATTCTGCGCTCATAGTAAATTAATTTGAAAATTTCCTTTGAATGCTTAGCGTATTTTTGTTATTGAATTATTCAAAAAAATCGCTTGACCTTCTCAAAAACTGAATGCGATATTGTACAAATGCGATAAAATAAAAATTATTATTTTAATTGCCAGAAAATCACTAAACGACGACCAATAAATAACACTGTAGATTCTAGGTTGTAAACAGGAACCATCATGATTGAAAGATGAATGACTGAATTTGAAGAAGACCTCTAACCCTTGCAGTTTTGGTTCAATTAAGTACTATTTTGACACGGGGCGTATCCATAAACAGCTGGCTAGTGACACTCAGCGTACCATTCATGATAAACGACCTTAGGTATTACGTCGAAATGCAATAATATCTGGCATAGATTCTTCTCTGTTAAATCTAGAGACTATAGAAGGAAACGTAATATTGAAACAAATATTGCAACATCGTAGTACAATCACTTTGGCGATGGTGGCAAAATAACACACATGGTGTATGATGTGGTTGAATGAATTGAACTATTTTGTACATACTAAATTTTACCCAACGTTATTATAGTGCATTTCGACATAATAACACTGGCCGACATTGCTTGTGTACTCGCCCTAACTGGGGCCAATACTGCCATTGTCACACTCTTCTTCATACTCTTTTGAGTGATGCGTCGATCATGCAGGAGAAGGTGTTATAATGATTACGTATTATTATATTGACCAACTTTTAAACTCAATTTTCATCGATTCATCTATTCAGAGCACAATTTATGTTATAAACTATTTCGTTTTTATTTACCTTTAACCCGAAGTATGGTTCGAAGAGTGTTATGGTTTCTTCAGATACATCTAACTCCCGGAAGTATTCTGCATCGAGATTGCCGATGTCGACACCGTAGCCGACATTAACGCCAGATCTGGACAATGACAATCCCTCATTGTTTGTCGGTACATAGCCTGTGCGACTGAATCCTTGTACTGACTTGACGAACTCCGTATCTACCAAACACCATATATCTGAGTCCTCCTCTGAAATGCACAATGATAATACTGTTGAAACTGACAAACAGTACCTGACTGTTTGATATTATTTAGTTAGCTATCAATAACTTAGTCTTAATAATGACCCCATTTAATTTGCACTTCAAAACAATGCTAACGTGGAAAGCTGGCAAGGACAATTTACGAGATAGGAAATTGCTTACTTCATAGTTTTGAACTTCATCAATGAGAGAATTGTGCTGGCATTGTAAAAGGCAACTGATGTTTAATATCGGACTTATGAATATATGTATATTGAACAGACGTAGTTATTTTTGTTATTAAATATGAGTGTGTGGTTGAAGATTATACTTACTACCAGTGATTGCATTTAAATATTTCCACGTTATACTCCTTTATGCATCAAATTACTTCGGGCACAAATAATAATAATATCTCGTAATATCTCGTAATATTATATCTTATTTTGCAAAACGTTCGGATGTCTTGTAAAAATGATTATACATGAGATGAGTAACATTGAGACGATTGTGGGGGGGGGGGGTTGTAGAATGTTTGAATACAACCATAGAGGGCGCTACTCTGCCGTGTCTTTGTGGAAGCATTGAACCCATAATAATTGTATTTCAAATCAATGACATATAGTTTTCAGTAGAGGGTACTCCATTCTAGGTGAACATGCCAATCACCAGTTTTATATTTTAATGTACAGTCGATCATATGCTTATCGACTGGCAATGAAGAACCCCCCCCCCTTTCGATTCCGCCGCCACTGCACAATGCGTACACTCATTTTACTTGCATCATACACTGTGTTTGACAAAGTGAAATGTACGAAGCGTGCATCTCAGTACTATTAATGAAAATGTGTAATTGTACGCTTATTGTATGCTTAATTGTAATGTGCATATGGAGCACGAAAGTATATAACTACATAAATACGTACGGCTGCACCAAGTTTGCACGAAGCTCGTACATATATATATATATTTATATATACAAACAATGTATATATATAACATAACAAAAAAACATCTTTTGACGGCAGTTTGATGCGCGGTTTCGTGATTTTCATCTAACCGCAGGACAATTGCCGCGAAAACGCCGTTTTTGCATTTTTAATTTTAATGAGCTGCAGATATAACTGAAGGTCAGCCGCAACTACACATGGACGGACTGTATAGAAGGTGGATATGGGAATAAGTCTCAGACGTTGTACGTCGATGTGATATGAATCCCCAGTGACCTGCAACGTATGGAGGTATCAGGGGGAAATTTCTGTACTCTCGGGTTCTCCACACTTGTCAGGGGGGAAACTCGTCTCGTCTCTCTATCTCGTCCCCTTGAGGTACGGGATCGGGAAAGTCACTTTAACTTTACAGTCAAATAAGACACACACAACGAAATACGTTTCAGCTCTCGTCTTAGTCGGTCAATCGAGCACTCTATAAGACACAGCGCCCTGGGGAAAAGTCCCCAAGACTATCCAAGGCTGACCCAAGACTCGCCCAAGACTGGACTGCCTCAAGGCTCGCCCCTGGACTCTCTCGGACTCTCGACTGCCCAGGACTGCACTCTCTCTCTTCTGCGTCTATCGTGGAGTATTCGCCAAGACCAACTCAAACTCTCTTTATTCATTTTCAAAACTCTAACCAATTACAAAGCAGTAAAAAGACTCTAGGGCGTAACCTTCAATCATAAAGCCAATCACACTAAGTACTGAATACGTCATATCTTTTGATTAATCGTTCACTACATTAATAACTATGAATATAAACTGTCAGAATGGCGACGATTATCTCGTAATTAGTTCCAAATCACTGAGCCAAGTTCCGTCCAAAACTTCAAATAGGCCTAAACGATGACAGACATAACACAGCAATTCAGCTAATAATCAACTAATTAAGTCGGTTAACAGATACGCAAAAACAAATTCATGACACATCCCTTCACCCAAACTGAGATATGCCTCTCGGTATTGCACGTTCACAAATCAAAGATACCGTCAGCCACTCATCGTCATACGGTTAAATACAATACTAATAAAAAGGATAAATCAAAAAGAGAAAAACACACTAATTAAGTACAATGATTATAAAGTCTAAATACAATGGTTATAAAGTCTCAAATATCAACGGTTATAAATCAAAAACAAGGGAAAGGCTACCAATCGACTCACTTTTCTCAAATAGTTCGCTGAGGTAACACTTCGCTGCACTGTCTCCGTTACTAAAGTTACAAACTCTATATCAAAAGGTAAAAAAAAAAACTAAGGCGTGGCGGTGTAACCATGCGATCAGCCAATCGCTGCAGTCGACAGCATGATCACGTGATTACCAGGGATGTGTCTCTCGGTTAAAGCATTGCAAAGCGGTAACTAATAAACAATGAATAAAAAGCTATTAATCAAATTCCTTTCATATACGCTTATAAACTTCAACTGAATTCACAAGTCATTAATCTAAACAAAAGTCATACGGCGTGGAAACAGAATGCAAAGACAAATGTCGCTTTCATAACACATTACTCCTCTGGCAATTAAAGACGGGGAAAAAGGCAAAACGATAGAAACTACTGAGTTACATATAATCCTGTCAATCATGAACAAAACCTTGTGTTATCAAACAATACGTATATAAGCGCACCACCTCTCATTCCAAAAAGACATTAAAAAACGTTACAAAGGTGCTCTAAACTCAAAAAGCGTCAGAAGTATTCCGGAAAACAACACATAAACAAAAACAACTCTTAAAACGTCGGTATCTCTGTACATCGACAAATCTCAAGACTCTGAAAAACATATTGGGGCATTACTTTCCCCCTCATAATCCGTACTCATAAACTCATAAACTCATAAACTTCACAAAACTCAAAACACTGTGTTGCAAATACTTGTCCACTGAAACGCGCTTAAATCGTTATAAAGGACCTCGCACGTCACTAAATATCAGTTCAAAACAAAGATCTGGGCGCTTACATACATACAATTCAACATCACAAAAAAAAAAAAAAACGGTAAAAACAATAGAAAAAAAACAGCAATACATTACATTACTGAGCAATAGTGTTAGGGTTCTGGAAAAGAGTTCAACGTCTTAAGTTACACAGTGTCCGTTACAGTGTCCAACCAGCGGTTCTCTAAGCAAATAGCTAAAGTCAAAGTCTATAAGCGTCTCTTCTCTTGTCGCGTTATTCTGGGTCGTTCTTTCATCTCTTGTCTTTAATGTCGCTCAATTCTAAATTATACAGTCCTATCCGGTACTCGTCCTTCATAAGGGGTTCAGAAGTCTTCATCTCTTCAGCGTTGTACATCGGTGTCGTTCGGGTAAAACCGTTAGTCGTCAAGCGCAGTTTCTGAGTCGTCTCTGCCATCGAGCCAGTTAGTTCGGTTCGCAAGAAAGACACACATTCGCCATTCACTTTTCTTCACAGGATGTCAATGTGCGTAAGACGCAATGCCCAGGGTTCTCACACCACGTATCAGGGGGAAATTTCTGTACTCTCGGGTTCTCCACACTTGTCAGGGGGGAAACTCGTCTCGTCTCTCTATCTCGTCCCCTTGAAGTACGGGATCGGGAAAGTCACTTTAACTTTACAGTCAAATAAGACACACACAACGAAATACGTTTCAGCTCTCGTCTTAGTCGGTCAATCGAGCACTCTATAAGACACAGCGCCCTGGGGAAAAGTCCCCAAGACTATCCAAGGCTGACCCAAGACTCGCCCAAGACTGGACTGCCTCAAGGCTCGCCCCTGGACTCTCTCGGACTCTCGACTGCCCAGGGCTGCACTCTCTCTCTTCTGCGTCTATCGTGGAGTATTCGCCAAGACCAACTCAAACTCTCTTTATTCATTTTCAAAACTCTAACCAATTACAAAGCAGTAAAAAAACTCTAGGGCGTAACCTTCAATCATAAAGCCAATCACACTAAGTACTGAATACGTCATATCTTTTGATTAATCGTTCACTACATTAATAACTATGAATATAAACTGTCAGAATGGCGACGATTATCTCGTAATTAGTTCCAAATCACTGAGCCAAGTTCCGTCCAAAACTTCAAATAGGCCTAAACGATGACAGACATAACACAGCAATTCAGCTAATAATCAACGGTTAACAGATACGCAAAAACAAATTCATGACAGAGGTAACATAATTGTGACGATATGTCTACTTTGCTTGATCTCTATGTCAAGTATGGAATGAAATGTATCAAGCATATTGATTGTTTACCTACACGTAATGTATGTTTACATTTACGCGGTTGTCAGTAATACCAATGAGTCTGCACTATTGTATGGGTGTGGCGTTGGCACAGGTCTTAGTACGAAATATCGACCCCGACTTACCTTCGGCCATGACTATCGATACAGCGATAGCCAACAACGCTAACTGGCAGGTGAGGATTCGCTTGCACTTTAGCATAGTTTACAACACGAGCTCAAAAATTTTTTCTGGTCAAGTATGAACGCACGATCCCGATGAAACTGTGATTGCCCAATTGACTACTGTCAGGTGCTTGTTTTCTGTTGTAAATATGCCCATTGGCGAGGTAATTAACATATTTGAAGGGACCAATACCAGAGGTATGCTACATACTACGAAGGTCATGCATTGTTGAATATACAAAACAGGGCTTACATATTGATGAATTGACGGAGTAGCCATGTCGCTCATTGCTAATATCGACAGCATACTAGTTTATAATTTCTACTCGTCCCTAGTTACATTGTTTCTACCAATGACACAATAACAGCGACCAAACACGAAACGTGTGGCGCATTTGATTTTACAGTAGAGTCCAATCTCGTATTCGACGAACCATAAAATATGCCAAATAATTTACTGTTCACTGGTCGACCACTGTAAATGCTGTGTACATGGTATATTCTAGCCGGCGTTCCACGGTCAACCGAGAACGCGTACTGATTGAAACAGACAGGTTATTTTCTTTCAGACCACTTTACTACTATGCAAAATCGTAAATGATTTACTAAAAGTCTACTAAAATATTTTAAACGCAGTGAGAGTTTTGCTCAAAATCATAAATTGTTTCTATTATGACACTAACTTTTTTTCACTTTTTCTGATATACGTAGTTTTTATTGAACACATTTCGGATTGAATATAGGCTAGAAAAGTTAATTTACTACCCGTAATCGCATTTAGCTGCAATACGCACACCTTATATTATACATATCGTCACTTCCACCATAAAATATACAGTGACGTCAGAATTTCTCTATCTCTATCTAATTATAGCAAATCTGATCTGTGTCGCACGCAGCGCACGGTGTATTGCACGCAAGGTATATGTTGCATGGGACCCATAGCGAACATCCCGCGAAATACCCTGACACCGGTTGTCAGCCACGTGACACAGGTCAAGCTTTGATTCAAAATGGCGTCCTTCCGTAACGTTGTGCGTTGTTTGTTGACCTTATTTCCACGCTTGCGATCCGTTTGTTTCATCGTTCTTTTTACGTTTATATGATGAATGATGTCAACAAATACATAGTGCGTAAACTGTTTGGCTATAGGATCATGCAACCATAGAGAACGCTAATGTACTGTGTTAATTACAAGTGTGATACGTCGAATAGAATTGTTTTATAAGCGAAATATTTGTCTCTGAGAAAGCATTGAAACGTAATTATGTTTAATAACCAATGAAGTCAAGTAAGCCAATCACTAGTTTTAATCACAGCCCCTGAGGGTCTGAACTGGGGCTGTAATGTACAGTAGCTCATATGCTTACCGATTGGAATTGAAAGAACCATTGTACGTTTTTTTCATGGACGATGTGGGTTATTATTTGATGTTAAAAGATTATTTGATGCCTTCCCAATTGTATACACAATGCGTATACATGTATGCACTGTGTTGGACAAAGCGACATGGTCGTACGAATAGTATATCTCAGTACTAATAAATAGCCACGTATAGTATAAATAAACAGCGGCGGTGGATTGATATCGGCATCCCCAGATTTTCACGACAATTGCCACGAATATAACGTTTATATATTTAATATTTTATATTTATATAATGAGCTGGGTTTGACTAAAAGTCAGCTAGCATTTGAAAATGTGTCCTGGTCACGACTGAATTTGTGATCCCAAAGAAACGACTGCAATTGTCGAGTTCTCATAAATGTCAGTGACCTACTGACTACCGTGAGGTGATTGTTTTCTTTTGTTAGTATGCGAATAGATGCATGCATGAATGGATTGGTGGTAGCGGAATGCTATACACCGCGAAGTTCGTGCACTGTCTCATATAGGGCACATTTACACTATACAATCGACGGGGCAACGTATAGCTCGCTACATAAACAATAGGCGACAAGCATGAGTACATAGTGCGACTGGAGAGACGATTCGCAACGAACCGTCATAAAAAAGTATAACTAATTTGCAATGAACCATTAGGTTTCAAGAAAAACAAACATCGTACAAACCACAGTGTTTCTATGTTAAAACTATCGTTGATAATAAAATGCCGGGGGGTTATATATAATTAACATTTACCCAGACACATTATCCTTTATGTGTGACGTCACCATGTAGTGATATGCATTATATAAATCCCATAACTCAGTACAGTACATGTGATATGGTATAGAACTACTTGCAGAGTACACAAGGTGTACTATACTACTACATGGAAATGACTTTAAATATCGCAACATTTGCAGTATAAAACAAAAAAGATACACATACTGGGTAATGATATATTTAAGGTACATCCACCACGGAGACGAGGATTTCACCCTACTTTGTATTATTCACGTTTGGAACCCACTTCTAAACACCCAAAACCGTGATATATTGTCGTCTATTGATCCGTGTGCTATCAAATTCTCACGATTATGTCAGAGAGTTGTAAGCTTTTTTTTCTGTTGTTACTTGTGGAAATAATTCAGGACACACGGTATAGTTGTAGTTATAACGCGTCATTTATTGTGAAGGATTCAATCAGGTAGATACAGTACAATATGTTGACATAAGTTGGTTGCTACGTGACGGTTTCATGGCTACGCCTGAAGATACATGTTGTTGGACAACCACAACTGACCGAGATCACCGACCGACGACGAAGACCGACGCCGACCACCGACGACGACAACCGAGAATGAAATCACTCCCGTCTTTATAGGGTCATGGGTCACGTGGTATTCGTTGTCACACGCAACGTAATATTACCGTAATTGGTATAGTACAGGTGTGATGGTTCAAATACCAAAATGGCAACAGTAACAGAAAGACTTCCCTGGCGGCGATGATAAAATACGAATACGGAGCCAACAGATGAGGTTTCAACTGGTACTGGTATTATTATACTCTGCAAACATCAAGTACAATAACGCGGTAAAACTCCACTACTCCAATAACTAGATACTTAAACTCCAATACAATTCAACGAGATCTCCGATCTGATCTCAGTGCTGAACAACTCCCCAATATATACCCGCATTGTCTATAAATAGACCATTACATCAGCATACATAATGAGTCTTGAACTTACTACAAATTTATAGAATGTTCCATGCGTCCATTAATGGAGTAACTCACAATCAATACCAAAGTAATAAAACATAAAAAACTATTGAATGTTAGGTAATGCTTGGTAAACTTTTGAAAATAAACGAGAATGACGGTGGCCTAATATGTGGTCTGTGTGGTTCAAGATCATTCGAGTGTATCATAGGCTGGTAACATGCTAATTTTCTGAAGTGAACTCACTTCATAAAATGTGTCCTCGCTCGGAAGTATCCAAGGCTGGTAACAACCACATGAATGTATATATAGTGGGAATTTCGAAAAAGAATGTTACGTACTAAAACATGGCTAGCTGGTGACATCTTTCAAACATCTGCCTTGAATAGAAAAATGGGACGCATTAGGAAAAGTAGAACAGATTCCAGCAATATTAAATATACATAACATATAAACCATGTTTTATTTCTAAACGTATAACTGTTAACATTGCAGTCACACAGAAACAGCTGCCAAAAGTGAAATAATATGCCATATTTATGTAATTTTACAGCTTAGTAGCGCGCAAATTAGCGTCTGCTTGCATATGTTATGAGCTTACTCGGTTTACACGCCCTCACATGGTAAATCATTAGAGAAGGTGCCCAACTTCCAATCGCCGATTTCCACAACTCGGTCATAATTTTGTTACCTAAAAAATCTTCTATCGTGAATACATTTCGTTGATATTAATAATTCGAGCGAATTTAGGACATTGCCTGTTACTATGGAATGCCTATATAAAACAGCAGAATGCTACAGAGCTTGGTTGTACACATTATCCTCACATGATGTCGTCACTGCAATGAATACCCAGGGAGTGAGATTTGAATCACCTGAAGTAAATGTAAAAAAATTGAAACGACGCGTCGAAGCGTGGAATTACAACGTTCATATATGCCACATGTCTCTGAAGTTATGAGTGGAATGAAATCAAGATTATTAGCATTGATAGAATTCCATAAAGATTACATCATATTTAGTTGCGCGTGTATCTGTTGTTCAGTTCAATACAGCAGCAAACTGCGCATGCGTTTGATGCGAAAGTTTGACTGTCTCGAAATGTGCTGACAAGTCTTTCATCGGTCAAGAGATTTCAACTTCGTGCCATAATTATTTTTTAAATAAAAATTGTGTGTGTCCTATAAAGGATATAAAAATAATAGAATTGCTGCATATGGAAGTATACTTTCAGTACAAAATAAATGTTGGCAAATGTTGATGCGTTGGCAATGGTGAATGAAGTTGATAAGTATATCTCATACAAGACAGTTACCAGGTGACCTCTGCATTCACAAGAAAATATTGAAGTAGCGCAATCCAGAAATATGTAAATACTGAAATGATGCTATATCAGAAAAATATTCAAAGCTGACAAACATGGAGGATTAAATAAAAAAACATTTTCTTAGGCGCCACAGTTGAATATATTATTCAGATCGTGTGCCCAAATGTCTTTAATGAAACACTAGCTGAATGTCTATCTGCAATGGTGATGCAGACATGACATTTGTGCATTGTAATGAGCTCGCATTACCATATATGACCAATAAATATGTTGATAAGATGTAGTGTAGTATTGGTGTAGTAAAAGTACTGGTTTAATGCCACTTACTTAATAGATATATGACAGATATATTATATATTACATATATCCAGATATATTTAAACATTTATTGAGGTCACATGTCCATATATGATCAATAAAAATATTTATCAGGTCCAGTGTGCAATGTCTTCATTAAAGTACTAATTGAATGTTCCTATCTGCAATAGTGCTGCTGTTACGAGCCCATACGGAGGTGTGGAAGGACAGACAGACGAGCGGTCGCTTGTAACCACTCTATCCCCTGCTAGAATTATGTGCCAATGCACCTAGACTACCCTGACTACAAAAGAAACTCCTTATAAATATATAATCTATACAAATGATATAAATGTTGCTGTTTGATTGGTCCAGACTTAAGAACAAATATCTATGTGCATATGCATTTCAGACATGTATGAACCAATCACGTCCACACATGCAGCTTGTCGCACAATATCAGCCAAATAAGGAAACCGAAGAATAATCTGTTTACAGCTGGTGAATTATATTATATATTACAAACACAAGTCGTTTACAAAATGTAATGGCCAAGAACTAGGTGTAAAATTGCTCCCTTATACAATAAAATAAATGTCTCATATAAACGCATGTAAATGCTAAAAATACAAGCCATGCATGGCACAGTTCCCGTTAGTTATTAAACTTAAGACATATAGTTATGTTTACAGTAACATAGTTGGAATATACGCATGTCAGAGATATGGATCCAGAAGCTGATGCTTGATTATGATGATATTTTTTTAACATTAGAATGATTGACATCTTGTATCTGATTGTCAAACGAGTACTTCTCCATATTGAGAGAAATTTTGCTCTAACTGCATTCATTAAAACAAAATGGCCGCCAGCCGCCATTTTCAATTCGATCTGAAAAATAAAATGACGTACATTAGGGACTCGTATAGTCTAAAGAATGTATCAAGCTTGAACAAAATCCATCTAAAAACTCCAAGATCCGGTTCAGGAATGCCGGAAACCGGATTGACAAAAATTGTCGCCAATTGGCCATTTTGAATCAGATAGTCAAACCAATATATCTGTATATATATGGCGTGATGTATAATGATTATAATAAAATTTGAAGATAATCAGTTAAAGCATGGCAGAGATATGGCACTAGAACTGCATTCATTTAAACAAATGGACGCCAGTCGGCCATTTTAAATTCGATCTGAAAAATAACGTGCATCAAGGTCCCATAATGTCCAATGTATGTACAGAGTTTCAATAAAATCCATTCATAAATGCTAGCACAAAAATGGCCACCATTCGGCCATCTTTAATCAGATAGTTAAAAAAATTGATGTGCATATGTATAATATTATGTATGATGTGTGTTTGGATGTAATTAGTCCATGCATGTCCATGATATACGCACGCACGCATGCATGCACATAAGTCCCCGTTTTCGGACTAAAAATCTATCTGGTACCATACCGAAAACTGCTAAATTTTCAGGCAAAACTTTTGTTGTATTCAGCAATATAACACATTGAAATACGTAGACTTCCAGTTATCACCTATAAAATTGCAACGAATAAATATAACTACGGACATCCAAATCAGTATTTTTAACTAAATTAACAAACGCCGGAATATTCACTCTTCACAATCACAACAATTTGATAAAACAAAAATACAATTAATCACAATAATTAAATAGTTGACATTCATTTATTTCGTGATCAAATATAACAGATGCACAGATAAATTCTGCTGTGAAAATTCATCAAATACAACGTCGCGAAATTTGATTGTAATAACAATAAATCTTGATTATTATATTAATATTCACTATCCCCGCTGAGAGGTGTCGTGAGTTGTTAACAGATTACCGAAGTAGGGATGCTTTATAATATTTGGGAATTTTCTGTGTATAATATACATGATTAATATGGGAATATTGTATGCACCAGCATTGCTGTACTTGTTTTAATACCTACAAAACAAAATCTATGCCACAAAATATATCATCATACCGTGTCGGGTATGGAAGCAGCTAAGCATTATGTACACCGTATTAAAACTTAATATTCTAGTTTATCAAGAATTTTACATTATCTATGATTGAGTAAAGAGTAGAGCCGTGGTTATCACACAATGTGGTCACTACGAGACTTTTAGCTACATCTTGTAACGTTGTACTTGATAGTTGTGGTAGAGCATAGATGTTTGTCAATTGGAACTGATTATCTCGTACGAAGTCACAATTCAAGTATTGACCATAACAGTCGCGGTAAGCGGCGATCATGGTGAGTTCGATTCCTTTACAAGTGTTCTCGTCTTTCTGGTATTCTGTCAATATAGCGTTCATCACACAAGTCTGAACACTCTGCATGGATATGCCGCCCTGTAATATTAGAATAAATAGTGAGGGCTATTGCATCGCATACTCAAAGAAATGACGCTTTCCAACGTGGTATTACCACTGACTGTACATATGTGAGTAGATGGCCATTTTCTGAATATGAGTTGTAATCATGTAATATGGCCTAAGACAATATATATGCAGATTTTTCTTACATGGTGTAATCCAAATTAGACATGTGTAATGACATTATTTTTATTTTCATTTACGTTTTTGATGTTAAGTTTGATGTAATGGAAACTGCAAAGTACATATAATGATATATATGCTGAACAAACACTTCGTATACACTTATTTGATAGTCAGTCGATATCACTTACATTCAGTGTTAATTAGAAATCTGACAGAGTTACACATTGATATTCTAGGGTAGAAGGACATTGAACATAGAATAGTTAATTCGGCCAGAGGATAAGCAAACTCGGGCGAGTGTCGGACAAAATATAATTCTATGTTTGATAGGTGAGGCAGTTACGATAACACGTACATTAACATATCATCAATTGAGTACAAAATGTAACATACTTACAGTAGCTTTCAGGTAGTTTTTGTATTTGTTTTCTTGTTCACAATAAATCTTTCCAAAGGAGAGAGCAAATCCCGATGGACCACACGGAAACCGTTTTTCAAAGCAATCGAAGAAGGCACAATTACCACCGGTGGCTAAATCCTCACAGGAATCGCCACTACCTGTCAAACAATGAATAAGGCAAAAACCATTATTTGGGTTTTATTCACGTTCGAAGAGGCTAATAACCTATTTTAATTTTCTCAAAATATTGTAAAAACGACAGAAAATGGCATGAAGAAAAAGTGGTTATGTATAAAAAAATAAATTAGGTACATGAATTAAATAATCGCATATATACTAAGCTATAATGGAAGACAACGGAAACTATCATATCGAATATACATAGCGATAGTTTTATTTGCATTTTAATCGAATGAACTTACTAGATTTAGAATTGATTGAAGAGGCTCCTTCCACCATTTTCATTTCAATTGCATCCACCATTGTTTGTAAAACGTCGTCATGGGTATGGAAACCACTGCGATGGAAATACAGAGTCAGTTCCTCTACCTCTTCCTGCATAAATTCCAAAAGCAGGCTCTCCGGATCCGATTCTACTGCAGCAATCAAATCATCTATGCTCGCTTTATAGTCGTCTAAGTTGTCGGAATCTTTCAGGCGATCAAAAAAGCTATTTTCCTCAGATGAGGCTGATCGGCGTTTATTTGACTGGTTGGGCTCTTTCGCACATGACTTGTAGTGCTTTTTCCCGTCCTTGTACATCTGTTTGCATTTTGTAGTACTATATGTCTGTTCCAACTGTTTATATTCAGCCAACATCTTCAAGGCAACACACTTAAATATTTCTTTACGGTCAGACAATATGTAGCGGATCTGAAAAAAAACAACATTAATATAATTGTTATCGTGTTGAACGAAGCCGTGAAGGTTCAAGCTACGATCAACCAATGCGATACACCTTCTCATAAGCTGTGCAGGTCGCTATAACATCCAGCCCGACAATATATCGTAATGACGAAAACGAATGCCCATCGTGGTTTTTACTTCAATCAATAATCTCCCGTGTATGGGCGCGGCGAAAGTCAAACGTGAGGTAAGTCTATCTGTACGTTGATCCACTTGTCTGTCTGCATAGATTACGTTTCACTTGCTTAATTGTAAGGAAACTTTTCTTATTTGTTTTCTTTAATTAAGTAATTTATATACTAATTACTAGTATGACTAGTATGTATGGTAACGTGCACACTGTTTGTGTAATATCTAACAATATCCATGCATAATAATTTGCTAATTAGCATACTAACATTCGCTTTCAGTTTGTTTATACTGCATAATAACATCTGTCTGACAATAGTTTTATCTGTTAATAGTTGCTAATTTACATATTTAAAACCTCTATTGCCATGATTTGTTTGTATCATACTTTTTTGCTCAAGTAGATTAAAACGTTGTGTATGCATACTGTTTGTTAAATCATTATGTGTATATGAATCAGCACTCACGGTTTGGAACTTGAATCCCGCATACTGAACCTCGCGGTATGCCCGTTTATATATTATATGATATATATATATATATATATGTATGTGTGTACACAATAAGATGATTGTATTGGTGACACAAACATGAAATGTATATTTGCGACTACTGTGTGTTTTAAGTGTTGTAATAATTCAACTTGTTAAGGAAATATACCTACCGATTGGGCTAGTCCCTGGCATCTGCTGTAAAGCACGCCCCCGATGTCATATTTGGAACACGTACTATGTCGTTCGCTAAAACATTTGAAAAAATCGCAGTCCCCTTCCAGAGCTAATTGTATGCAGGTGCTTTCGATGCCTATTATATAGAAATATAAAAGAAAATTGTAGCTTATAGATTAACCGTTTCTTTTAAAATTAAGCTCGTGCGATGTTTGTCTTTGTTAATTTTTAAAAGTAATAACGCAGACAGTGAGACAATAAAACCGAATAATCGAATGCGTTGAATAAGACCCTCATCATTGTTAACAAGGTTTTGTCTGACAATCTACTATTTTTATTCTTGAGTTAGTGGAATCAGGACAGAAGAAATTATAGTTTAGTATTTTGGATGCTTTGACTGTCGGCGGGTCGGGATATTGATTTTTCTATCACACCATTTGTGTCAATTACATAATCAGTTTACCTGTGCGTATTACGGCCATTTCAGTCCCTCCGCCACATACTACACCGTCACTGCGACCTGTACAAGCAGTCAGACACCGTGACCTTGAAACTAGATTACTAGAAAGACAATTAAGGAATCGGTTAAAGTTTCTAGTGCGATTCCAAATTTAGCATGTGCTGCAATAAGGTTAACAATAAATGTATAGACTGCTTATAATTTTAAAAAAATCTAACCAAACAAAATATAATGACGGGAGAGATCCTAATTCTATTTATATATGATGTAAACCGTCTCACCTAAACTGTTGATCGTTTCCACAAGAACACGTGTCTCCTTTAGACAAGCCAGCATACTCGTACCCTTCTTTGGTGCACTTAGCCAAGCAATAGTGTGGGCAGATTGTGTTTGGTTCAGTCCACTTCTCCATGACAGAAAAAGCTGAACTATCCACACAACCAATATAACCTATAGTATGCGAATATATTTATATAACAGATATATTTATATATCAGTGTTTTGAAATGTATAATTAAAGCGCGGTAGTCGTCGCGCTGCGCATGTGCGAGATATATGGGTCTCATATAAACAAAGAAGGCGACTTTGACTGTTGCGCAGATCAACGAGTACGAACTGACACGTTTCCAAGCTTTAATTAGGTAATTTTCATGTGATTGGAAGGTATCGAAGAAGTCACCGGCGGTAATCAGTGCAAGTCGCGCCCAGGTCAAACCTCATACTTGTGATTTCCATTTGATGAGCGCATTGGATTGTGGGAAAATCAATGTTTATGTCGAACATGCGCAGCGCAACGACTACCGCTCTTTAATGCATACTAATGCAATGACCAACATAGTGTCGTTACATATTTAAGAGAAACCCACCGATTTGGACTTTTCCAGTTTTACAACATATACACATAAAAAATACACATAAGACTTCGGCGTTCAAGAGTTTATTTTTGGCGTAGTTTGCCTAATTCTGAATCTGAAAAAAATAGTATTTTTCTTGTGCTTCTCGATTGAACCTAAACTACCCATGGATCGCAATGTTGCTCGTAGCGCAAACTAATGTTTATGTTGATTTCAATTGATAGAAGGATTTAACGTTAATGTGTTATTCACGTTTGTGGCATACGTCAACACACATTTTAAGCGGCTTTCATAAATTATCTCGCATTCAATTGCAATCACAATCGTGCGCGTTTATAGGCGTGATAAACTGATGGAATACGATTCAAAATAACAATTGCGTCAATATTTGTACATGCAAATCTAATGTGCACTTTGTATACTCATTTTGTTTCCATAAAAGTACTACAACTTGAAGTAGCACATCGACTTGGTCAACAAGGCACTAACTTACCTGTTTCGTAAACTGAATTATGTAAATGTCCACCGCAAGTTATTCCTTTAACAGAATCGCGACACTTGTGAGTGCACTTGGACGCATCAACTTCTCCATATTTTCCATACGTGTCCCCACACCAACAACTCAACTGAGACGAGGTGTACTGGAGTCCTGCATACATATATGCTCTTGCTCGGCAGTAAGATAGGCATATGTCAACCGATGTAATTACCGACGATGATTTGTGGTCCATGTCTGGTGATAACGATCTGTCTTCGTAACACCCAAGCGTATGAGCTGTTTTAAAAACAAATTGAAATTTGAATTATCTAACTGGTAGCATAGTTTTCATTTTAATGCAGTCAACTGGTGACTACATCATTATGATAACATATAAATATTTCGGTGAAATTGTTATCAAATGATCTTTCTCCCAGATATCAAAATCATCAATCTCTGAAAAATGGAAATTTGCAAAATTGTAAGCGACATAAATATTAACATAGTCCTGCTTGTACTCACACCTAACATAAAAACATAACAAATACAATATGATTTCAAGTACAAGTTTGAATCATAATAACGTACGCGTGAGCCATTATTGAACACGAAAACGAGTAATACTTCATAGAAAAACACAATATAACAACGGGAACCGGAATAATTGCACTTACCGCAGAATGGTTCTTTGCTTGTGGTAGTTAGGAAATACATTGATGGCGTGTGTGTGGGAGACGCGTGATAACCCATTCTTTGGCAGGGCGGTGATGTGCAAATTGTGCAACTAATACAAATTGAATGATAGTAAAACAAGTTCAATCAACCACAGAATAATACAAATATTCACATAGGAAACTTAAAAAATAATAATAATCCAGGATTGCATATCATCTGTCAGGAACATAATACAAAATGACTTGTTCACCCTACCTTTCAGCCCTGAGAGCTCCAAGTGTGTTGCACGTGTCTGCGATAAAGCTACAGCGAGAATTTATTGAAGCTGTAAACAATTCTACAGCTCGGCCATGGTCACAATAAACATTACAGCCAGGTTGTTTGTTACCCCCATTTGGGTAAAAGTCAGCATCACCCAAAGCCTGCGAATAAGGCATGTAAAATTTATTTACAATTTTTTCACAAAAGTAAGGTAACATACGGAAGAAATGTCACCGTAATTTGTATCATCATTAATATTGTTCCTGATAGACTGGCAAAGTCGGGACTTCTTTTTTGTTTCACAAAACAAATATAATTAATTGTCAATTTAGGCTTTTTGACGTGAGCACGAAAACTAGCGTGACTGCGAAAGAAATCCCGACTGGACGCATCTGCAGGCGACCCCCTGCGTTGGAGTGAAAACCGGAGCGGAATCACTCCGGTGATTATGCTAATTAAAAGTTGTTGACTAGCATTGGCAACGATTCAAAGTGCAGCTATATACGTTGTACCTTATCTATGTTAATGTACGTGACTTTTCACTTCTGAGGTCCCGGCAATTTTGAAAGACTACTTATATATATTGGACATTTAAAATGATTTGTTTTCAATAAACATGGATGAAAGTATCCATCTCTGCGATCGAATCGAATCAACCTTTTAAAGGTCATGTTTAATTTCACACATGAATATCAATGACATCATGAATAATTAATAACAGTTAAATGCCCGCGGGTCCGTCTAGTCGGGATTTCTTTAGCGGTCCGGTTAGTTTTTGCGATCACGCTAAAAGTACTAAAAGAACAATTAATTATTTCTTTTTGTAAAACAAAAAAAGAACCGACTTTGCCAGTCTATGTTCCTGATTCACAGTTTCTTTCCATTTCTAACAGAGATGGATATCAATCTTCGTTCCCTTATATGCATTAGCACGCCTTGTCTTCGTATAACATCTTATAATTTATCAATGCAAATGTGAACAGCATTTTCAAATATGTCCGTTCATGAAACATGGCATTAAAAATGGCATTATTTTGAGATATCTTTCTCTGAAACGATTTTACAGTAAATTCACGTAACTGAATTTGAACCTCTCGTTGGTGGGAAACCTGTACGACTAAATTCTGGTGCCATTACAGTAAGTGCCATTTCTTCCATTATTCTCCCCGTTGTTTCAAATAGAATGCTTATTTGGATCAGAGTTAACGCGATAACAAACAGAAAAACTAAAACTATTTGAGGAAGAAAAAGTCGACATTTTGCAGTTGTCAGAACTTCATTATAACTATTTTGAATAGCAGACTGTTTATTTTGTTACTCACTATTAATATCTATCTTGTTTCTGAATCACCCAAAGCTGGTATTTCACCAAAAAGTTGTGACATGGGAGTACGTGGAAATGGAACAAAGACAATGCACGTTGTCGATACGAAATATATAAATATGTATTTTGAACGCAATTATCGCTGCTCGTATTTGTTGAACTATCAATATCCATATATCAAATATATCTGACAAATGTCAAGTGAGAGTTCAAGTAATAATATTACTAACCCGAAAAATTCCAAACGTATTAGTTATACTATCAGATTCATCCTTTTCTTCTGTGGCATCAGTGTGTATGACATCTACAAACATTGCATCTCCTCTCTGTACACAGTATTGACTTGGAGGCCTATTATTGCCTGTTGGTTCCAAAAAGTTAGGACGCGCTGGGTCCAATGCTAACGACAAAATGAATAGCGCATTACTACCATTGTAATGTTTATTTCAGCAGGTTCAGTTAACCATGTATCAAATTTCTCCGAGTAATTTGTAATAATGGCGTCACTGTATACCTGTAATCCGACTGATTCTACACGGTTGACCTCCACATGTCTTATCTGTTATCCATTTTCCAACCATACCGCATATCTGAGACCCTAAGCTGTGTCCAATGAGGTGGATATCCGTGAAAACTGTGTCCCCGACACTTATCTTCAAAAAAGCTATAAATCGTTTCACCCAGCTTGCGACTATTCTGGTGTTACTAGAAGCCTGGTTATATGTACTTCGATTTGGAATCTATAAATTTAAAATCGCATTATTTAGCATAGAATATTTACTATAAATCTGAACACCTACTTCATCTGATCATTATGTTATGCATGAATTCGTTTCAGTTAAAAATCACATTATTAGGATCGCATTGTAACTATGCATCTGATTTGAGTTCATATATATAAAAAAAAATACCTGTGGCGTAAACATACGTGCCCAACATAAAGTCAGATTAAATATGACCACATGGTAACACCGTACCAATGTTGGTTGTTACTATTACACCGGTAGATCATGTGTGAAATTAGTGGAAAAAATAAAAATATATATGGTACTACATAAATGTCATTATGACATGCATTGTATATGTCATGACTAGTATTTGCACGAGGTTGAATATACTTAGTAATTTATATATATATATACATATAAATGTGAACGTTTGATAAGACAATGTGCGCCATAGCTTCAGTGAGAGATATAATTTAAGTTTCGTGGTAGCAAAGTTAAGGCTAACCAGGTATTATGGGTCAGATGTGTATACAGTATAAAAGTATATTACCTATTTTTTTTTTTTTTTTTGGAGTGGTATTACGAAGCTATATACACACATACTGTGATCTTGACCTTAAATGGATCTTATTTTATTTGGGGTGCATGTACGCCGGCAGTGACGAAGTAAATTCCGTTCAGTCTGTTGTATTCATAGTTTACATTCGCTGGTGAGCCTTTGTAGACGGCGTGTGTTAACCAATATATAAATGTATTTTGCAATTAACCATTGATACTTTGACACTGATTTACTCAATATACTCACCGTTTTTGCAGCTTCATGCCAGTCAACAGTTATCACATTACAATTGTCAACTTCTAGCAACTCTTTTACCATATCAGTAACCCAAGGTTTAGTGGCTTTGTCTCTGTAGCCATGGACAATGAACTGAAATATTTAAGTACGAACTAATAAGTTATACCAGCGTATTTATTATATAAGATTATTAACCTGTACATTATTGGGCAATGTGTAAACTTGATATTTTAAATTATGCGTCATCAATATACACATAGTGAATGTGAGTTTTTAAAATGTGTGTGATCACCGTATACCATTCATTCAGATAATATTATGCATGATAATCTTAAGGTCAGACTTTAATTTATTCGACGAAATCAATCAAATCAGAAGATATTAATTTTGTTTAAAAATACAATTTGTTTCTTTGTGAACACTTGTATTATAATAACAAGTATTAATTATACTTTGTTTAGCTGTGTCTCGTCAACTACTTATATTAACTAGTTTTATATATTTTCTCATGACTTGAGTTTCTGTCAATATAATCCCACATTTGGAAATAAGAGTTCTGCTTCAAAATATAATTTCTTATTTACTGTATCCAAATACTGCTAAATGAGTATATGATATGTGATTATTTATTTACTCCATTGGGCGAAACAATGATTAGAACGTTATCACAGTTACAATAAGTTGTGTTTTAAAAAGATTTGTTTTTATGATGTATTTTCAAAATATGAAACCCTCAAATGAGATGATATTCCTACACTTATGTTTAAACAGTTGAGCCCCTTTTTGATAGAAAAACGAGAGGCGTTCAATAAGTAATGCCCCTGACCCACTTCCAGTTGTCTGATCTAGATGAAATTTTGCGTGTGTAATGATTTATATCTCTATTTGTTATATTGCAAAAAAACAGCTCTGAACTAATTGTGTTTTTTTATTTACAGGTGCTTTTAACTGGAGCCAGTTGAGTGTCGCGCAGTGATCCGGTTTTTGTATTTGAAAGGACGCATACCAAAGGAGACTTTTGAGGAAATTGAAAGAAGCTATCAAAATCAAGAGATCAGCAAAGGTATCCTCCTCCTGCAGGACAACGTTCCGGTTCACAACTCGCATGTCGCCAGATCAGAAGCACGGGCGTGTGGCTATGAAATCCTCCCCACCCCCTTACTCTCCTGATCTTGCACACTCTGACTTCCATCTCTTCCCAGCCATGAAGTTGTTTTTAAATGGAAAGCGTTACCCAGATGATGCAGCCTTGATTTCTGAAATTACTACGTGGTTGGAGGACCAACCTGGGGTGTTCTACAAAAACCAGCGCTGCATCAAACGATGGGAGAAATGCATAACTCTGGATGGTTCCTGTGTAGAGAAAGACTAATAACTGTGCCAAGTTGCATTAATCTCCTGCTATGGGAAATAGGGTCAAAAGCATTACTTATTGAACGTCCCTCGTAACCACTGCATTGGTAAATTGACTGTTTTTTTGCTATGTTTCGTTTTATGTTACAAACCTAGTTAGATTGTGTTCCAATTAAACAAATGGTGGCATGAGAAATAGCAACTAGTACGATTAATAAAGATGTACCGAAATATTTCAACACTGCCTTTTCAGTCAACATCAAACATACAACATAATGGAGGGTGTACATCATACCTTTGTTGGCATCCCTTGAATATAACTTCCATGTAACTGTCTAGTAGGTTGAGTAACGATATCACCATCAGGTGTCGCACGAGTGTACAAACGAAATGTTACTTCAATATTCTGTTCTGGAACGACTTGGAAGTTACCAGCACAGAAACGTTCAATGTCGCCATCAACGTTATAATTTGCACAAGCTAAGAAAAAAAAGTACAATGACCCAGACATTGACAAATGTATGGGTAAAACCAAATATTTGTTGTGAGAATCAAAGAGACGCAATTACACGCAATAGTACTACACAATATGTACAACATATCGTATTTTGATTATGAAATGGTATTTGAATGCATAACTAAAGATATATTAGACAATTTAATTAAATTATTATAAGATTAGATTACTAGGATGCACTATTTTCTTATCTGAACGAGGTATACGTACGTTCTGGGGGAACACAGCATCTTCTAGTCGCAATCCCTCCGCATAAGTTAGATGTGAAGTTTCCGGCACAAAATAAATCATCGTTTTGGCACGTACCTCCCAAGCTCAGACATTGGTGGTCCGCTGCAATTAAATAAAAACAGTCATTGAATTAGGGGACAGAACGTTACAATAATGTTATGTGTAATAATCACGATTTTGAGTTATTGGCGGCGGCATCGGGGCGGGAGGCGTGGTCGCCCCCACCAAAAAAATCACAAAATGTCGTGCCCCCGCCTCTGTTTTGAGTAATGGTACTTACGTCCAGGTACACAACATCTTCTGTGAGCATGACCCGAACAAAGGCCAGTCTGATAATCGCCATTATTACATATTATGTTGTCTTCTTGACATGTACCAGATAATGCGATACAAGATGTGTCACCTGTAAATAATCAGAAAAAAAACATGGTATTAAAGCTACAAGCAGCATCGAGGGGCTACAAGCAATTTATATTAATGTTTTACGCAGTTCTTAAATGTAATCTGTATTGTCAATATGATACACTAGAGTTAATATTCGCGGTGACCTGAATCTCATTGGTAAATGCTAAAAAAGTGTCTGATTCGGTTGTTGTCATAGTGAATGTGTCCCCCACCCTTACATCCACTAAGCGTGCTCCAGAGAATTACTAAACTTTAATTCCAGTTGTTGAGTGCTGAGTGTGATCGTTATTTATTTCCTCCAGTCAAGACTGTTATTGCGACTAGAACGTCTTAGACCAGAATGCGCTTACCCCTTTGCCAACGAATGATGCATAATTATGTTGTATGAACTATATGCAACTAATCCATAAATTATTGAAGTTATTTCATAGTCTGAAATAAAGATTCGCCAGTTCCTAACGTGCCTTGTAACTGGCACGTAGGACACTAGTAATCCCCATATTGTTCCACGTGGCCAAAGGCACGTGGCTGAGTAACATTTCTCGCTATTTTTGTGCAAAGTGATTGAAAAATCGCGCAACTTTTAAGAGCGTGGGAAACCCCTGCTGTATA
The DNA here is from genome assembly GCF_978046115.1 of Saccoglossus kowalevskii. Classification (NCBI taxonomy): domain Eukaryota; kingdom Metazoa; phylum Hemichordata; class Enteropneusta; family Harrimaniidae; genus Saccoglossus; species Saccoglossus kowalevskii. Next base: position 20,805,908 of record NC_140651.1, read on the forward strand.
TATGGAAAGGCCGCGAGGGTAAGCGCTGACGTCAGGTAACCAAGAGAAATAGGACAAGGAAAGAGAACGTGATGGACCAATCAGAATTCTGTAATAATTACATGTAACCGGCCTCTTGTGGCTTCATGCGCCATGACACTTGAGGTGGGAATCAGCAAACAATAAAGACGGTAGCTCTCCCACCCCTGAGGGCGCTTTACTAATGCAAGTGTTTTATTTTTAAAACTCAATATGCGGGAAACGGAAGGGGACTTCCGTCGTTTTTATCAGTGAAATGAGTAGCCCACATATCAGTAATTTTTGGCCATAGGTACTATATGACTGATTTCAAGTCGATCTTGAAGAACAAATGCTAAAAATGATTGCATTTTAGACGAAAATCCAAAATGAAGGCGAAATCGCGTGACTGGTAAGATGCAACCTGTCAAATTGCAAATCGATCAGCTAATTGTGTCGTCAGTATACAACTATATCCTGTTTAAAAGAAGTCTAAGATGGCGACTAAACGACGTGACAAATAGTACTAAATTTATAAATAGTAATTTTCGGATCTTGTGTAATAAAACGACCCAATTGTCAGTCGACATGTCCGTAAACACAATATGCAAACACCATCACACGACTACTTATTTAACGCCCATCACAAGTATGTTTACAATACAACTACACGCCGATTGACAAAACGAAATACACTCAGGCATATTGTGACAGTTCCCACAGAACTATTCAAAGTAGCCCCGTCACATTAATTTATTTACACATAACTAAAAACAATTAAATTGCGATTCAACAAATAAGACAATCGAATATAATGAAATTATGGTTTTCAAAGTAAACCAATTAAAGAAAAATTGTAATGACATGGTATGACAGACTCTAAAACAAAATACTAATAGTAGCTTCAGGCACGCACTAAGACAAATTAGAATTAGATATGTTCGGCATTTATACACAAAGATTTGTACTAGGATACATTTTGCGCGAAGCTACGACCAAAAATCAAGTTTTTTGGACGTTGTCATGGCAACATTAGGACTGAACTACTTTTTTCAAAGATGTCCACTTTTCTAGAGTGTAACCTACCTATCAAGTTTGTGGACTAGGCATAGGCACCACAATACTTAGATATGATATTGTTCAATGTGTCTGAAACGAAAATCTAGTCAACACGAGACGCATAACCTATTTATGGCTTTTACAATTCATGGACACACCAAACGACATTTAACAACCATACTCTAGCCTTGACCTTTCACATTGTTGCTTGCTTCATTGTTGCTTGCTTCTATGTATATTTAAGAAACCTTCTCCTTCAAAATGGCGATCAAAAGGTCGCGTCGTATTTGACTATGTTGTTTGCATTGCTCAGACTAGATCACACACAAATACAACATGAAATCAATGTGATAACAATACGCATAGAGGAAGTTCGCAAAAAATACAAGAAAGCGTCTCGAAATAGCTTTCTTCAAGACGGAACTAAATACCTACACTCTGAGGTTCGTTGTTTCTTAACCCGTCAAGTACCTAAGCATACAGACAAAGGGAAGCTATTCTAACAATGGGGTGTCACCCTATAACATGACGTCAGATCCCGGAACCTAGGCGGATGTGTATATAATCCTACTTTGGTGTAAACAATTTCAAATTTGCTAAGAGTACAAACGACGATCTCAACATATTAGAGGTATTCTGACCATATACTTCTGATTGCGCTCTAGAGAATGACAAAAAAAATCGAACTGACACTCCCAATCCGTCATCGCTCTAAACTCGATCAAAAACGTGTGTCATACAGGTAACCTAACTGATACGCAAATGACAAATGCACAAATCTGAATATCTAATATGAATCTTTGTTATTCTAGGTTTGTTAATCGAATATATGTTTCCACTAAGGCAATAACAATATACAGTGTTTAATGCAAACACTATTATTGAAATTATAACCAGATTGTTGACGTCACGTGATCAACCATTCAACTTAATCCTGGTACAAAATATGTTTTCGTATAGTGCATTGTGTGGACTTTATAGTATGTGCGTATTTAAGAAAGTAAATATCATAAATGTAAATAATATTGACATCTTCCGTAACATTTAGTATCATAACGCGTATTATTGTATATCTCACAGATTAGATTTACGATAATACATTCACTGCACATGCATAGTTTTGGTTTTATTTATGCTGACAACGTTTCATTAATTCAGCAATATCCCCGTCACCAGGCGGAGTGTTGACTGAGTATTGTAACTCGACAGTGGTATGCCGTCGCCAAGGCAACAGATATAAGCCCCCTTCCCTCAGCTCCTCCCTATGTTGTACACATATATTGCATCGAAACTACTCGACATCCTATCTCATCTACTACCAGTTGTACTAGGAAACCTATCACGAGGAAATATACAACATGTCAATGTCACACTTACTATGTGTTATGAATCAGACTAGACGCTATATAACTCATATCTACCAGACAATGTATCGCCCAACTTGAAGTCATCACCAATCGTAATATATATGTCGATAAAACAGTGCAACAGGCGGCATATCCAGTGACCGATTAAATACGACGGGGAGTTACCGCCTCGACAAAAGATCACACACAGTTGATCAAGAAACAAGAGTTCACCGGTAAATATGACTAACACATACCTTGCACGGCACGTATGCAGTCGGAATAAACGACCACCAATGCCAATAGAAGAGTGGCACACATATCTCGCTACTAATATCAATAAATCCCGGCAAAGTACGTGTATTACCGAGAGACGAGTGCGACTTACTTGCAATCGTTATCGTAGACACTTATTTCCTGGTCATTGACCCCGGTTGTATGCAAATTTAAATGTGTAGCTTAAATGCATATGCATGAATCATGACTATGTTCATACAACGGACAGAAATAGTACTAACCAGCAGTCGTTACAACTTGAAGAATTGTATTACACGTGTATGTATACTTTAGAAGCAATATCATGCTCAAGGGTGATGATGTTGTTTGGAACAGCCATTCAAGTATTGTGTGCGGTGTAAGTTTCATCGGGTGTACGTATAACTTTACAGCCCCGGGACAGTGCAATACAAGATGGACAATACAGCACGCAGTTGTAGGTACGTTGCTATTTTAGCAAGTTTGCGCTGAGTGTAACCAGCTGGTCGACCACGCAAAGTGAAATATGTTCACAATTGTCTCGGTTTCTTCGATTAAATTCCACGATTGAGATTGGTAGGATTTAATTGTGACTTCTCACCAATAACAATCTTGTTGACTGAAACTGACATAATCGAGACGTCTACATAATAGTAATTGTAAAACCTAATATTAGCTTAATCGCAAAGCTACAATACGGATAAAAACAAACTATTTTTATTGTCAAAGCGTGGTGGTCGTCGCGCAGGGCGTGTTCGAATATCATGTAAATAAACAATGCGTCGCTATGAGTCTCATATCGAACAGGACGCGGCGCGACTGTCGCGCTTTAACGTTTGATGCTACATGCTACATATAACTGGGCTATTTGTGTCTTACACATCTTAGTAGTGAAACAATTAAATTCTCTGATACGCATGTGCACCAGTGGTTTTGGTACGTACAGTAATAATTACTGCACATGCGTATTAGTGTTTCTGTTTTTTCCTCTAACGAATAGTGTTGTGTGTCCTGTAAAGAACATTATGACAAAGTATAAATAAAATATAGCGTTTATCTAATTCGTCATAGGTGTATTTTTAACTTACCGTAATATACGTTATTTCCGTAAGTTTGGATTAATGTTTCGGATGCACAAGGCTGATGTCAAGTTATTAAGGATACATTCCCGCTATCGTTCCATGAAATCGTAGCTTGCCAAATTTATAAATATTAGTATGCATTCCATATACAATAAGTCTATTCAAATTGAGGAATAGCAACAACAAACTTATTAAAGCGGGAGAGTCGTCACCTGCGCATGCGTCAGATGGCCAAAGCGTGTCATTGTTTACAAACAAGCGTCCACCCTATGAGCCTTTGCTTCTTATCGTGTGTTGTTATCGCTGCGCGTGCGCAGCTGACGACCCTGCCGCTTTAAGAGCTTTAAATCCAAATTTGAAATGACTGCGTTGTGCATAAGATGTGTAACAATATTCACAGGTCTAGTCTATCTCGACGTCAAGTATACAGTGTCTCCGTCCATTTATCCACGGAAGGAAGGAGTATCATAAGATACGTGTGTTAGACCAAGTAGACAGATATGGGTACCGTTTGTATTCTTATTTATATGTCGTTTTAACCACATTATATGTTATAACGAAAAACATGATATGATTAATAATCAACTTTTAGAGCAATTGTCAATATATCTTGAAATTTGCAATGACATGCTTTATAAATATTGGTGTGATGTATTTATGTGACATATAATCAACGAGAAAAAATATTTATTTATAAATAGTCGTAAAACAGTGTATTATATATAAATAAATTATGACTGCAAACATTGTATGATTATTATAATTCAATACATGTTTCTTGTCATAATTATATATTAAATCATTGAAGATGTCAATCGTTCATTTATTTGTAAGTAATTGATGTATCCTTACCAAATGTAAATAGATTTATTTAATTTATAATAATAGTATTATACTCATATAAATAGCACAATTTCTAAATTAAAAACAAATATATCAAATAAATAGTATATTTCAGTATGAAAGTTATTATGTATTATTATTAAGCTAAATAGTGTATTATTATTATATACGTAAAAAACAAGAAATTAAATTACAATCGGGGTACAATCGTTGATCTGTGTGAAAAATTAAATTTTTTAGTATTAGTACTCCAAGATTAGTACTTAATGATTATTAAAACCCAAAAAATACACTTCCGGGCCTCTCACGTTACATGGGCATATGTAATAGTTCTTTAAATAAAGCGGTTCTGTGGCGTAAACATTTAACTCTATGGTAAATTAAATTTTACTTGAACAATAGTGCATCATATACATATTGCTGATATCGTGTCGCATGTCGTGCGCGCGTTGAATGAAGTTAATGAACACCGTGATCAACGTACCGACCGGAGCATAGTTCGGTCTTGAGAAGGGTCGAATGTAAATCAGCATCGCCAAATTAGTGAAAACGATAGCAGATTAGAGTAGATCTATAGAGGGTGCCATTTTCAGAAAACACTTGAATCTTGCCAGAAGAATATCTCTATAATTTTTTTTCAAATAAAATAACAGTTGACATCTTCTAATGTTTAATATATAATTATAAAAAGTACAAATATTGAATTATAATAATTACATGTTTATAATGTTTGCAGTTACAATTTATTTATATATAATACACTCAGGCTGTATTATGATTATTCATTAAGAAATAATTATCAATTACACCAATATTACTTTGGCCGAAGCCGTTTAAGAAGTATACAAATCTAAAAAGGAATATCTATTGCAATGTCTTATTTTGTTTACGAAGACCACTTTATGCGCTACTTCTCCCCACTAATCATTTTTGATTAGTAAGCAGCCTTGGATTATGTCACAAAATATATCACATCAATTTTAATCATATCCCATAATGTGAATCCATTAGAGGGTACATATTATTTACAATAATATGGAGTTATTACGGGGATACCTCAAAGTATGCACGATGATAGTACAGCAGAAGTATCGACCGACGCGCATTAACATCTATAATAAAGAAAAACTAATATGTCAATGTGCCAAATGCGGTAGTTTGTTTCATTTAACAAATTCACGCTCGTGCACGAGATTCTGAAGTGCTAATTATTAAAGCATTAGACCTTAGTTTGTCTTCAGCCCGTGCACTTGTACTGTTTTCTCTTAGTCGTCTATGTTTTTACAACCGAGAGTGGGCTGGCACAATTCGAGATTTTGACTGTACAAAATGGGACATCGTTTTTCCACTACACTAAGGGGTTGTCATCTTATTTTCTGCGCCTAACATTCGCTAATTAATTATATTTTGAAACACTGAACTAAGTACTTGGTGATGATTTAGCATGATTCACCCATAATGTTATTGTTCTGCTGTAATTATAGATGTCTACCTAAAAGCACTTGCACTGGAGTGATCATGTGTTGTAATAATTAAAGAAACACATACATGGTCTGCATTAACATTTAAAGAAAAACACGTATTCTACGTAAACATGCTCATATTATCCACGTGGCCTGATAGAGAACCAGGGATCCTAGATATTAAATGCGAGTCAGAAATAAAATTAAAGACATCAACCTTACGACAAAAGTTTTTTTTTTGTATTTGAACATTGTATCTTCAAACAGCTTCAAACTCTGTAACTGAATCTTGTAAGTTGTGTTTCCCTGCCTTGCGTCTGTTTCTACTCAAAGGGGGAATAAAAATGTTCCTTATTTTTCCCTTTCGACTTGTAAAAATAACTTTCATCTTTAGATTTGTTAATTTTTTGGTGGTATATTTTGAAGGGATTTGTCACGAGGGGTCGCTGACTGATCGGAATAGAATGTTCCGCAGTCTCTCGTTCATAATACATAAAAAAAACTGAAAGATAGAATCTGTGGTAGGTTTATGTAAAGCTTCACTTTCCAATCATGAGTTGTGCATATAACCTGGGGAACAGTGAAACTGCTATTGTTTATAGTTTGAGACACCATTCTGGTGCATATGATGCTACATTGAGCTTGGACAGGCACTCATTGAACTAGAATCATAAAGTGAGAAACGGCTTTCAGGTTGAATCAGTACATGCAGATACGCGTCTTTGAAATCAAGAGACTCCTGGTAATTGCTGTGGTCCTGATCACCTCCATGGTAGAGTTCGCACACATGGCCCCCACAACCATACACTGTACAAATGATGGTTGACGCTCATAACTAGTTATTTTCAGCTTACCATATCAAGAATATATTATAATTGCGCTTCTACACTGGTATCCCAGATTCTGATAACATGTTGGGTAACTGCTGTCATCAAAATGCTAAACTGCCCCGGCAGAATCAGTCAAAATAAATTTTGTTCTATCAAATTACAAGATATGAGGTTTGCATGTTCCTATTCAGTGATCATCATTTCTTCAACTCTTAATACGTCACATCACGCATTGGCCAAGGGAAAGTGGCACATTAAGCTACAACACTCTAATTAACATTGGCTCTGCAGACACCTGAAATTGTTTTATTGCCGTATTGAGTCCAGCCTTCGAGTCAGAAACTACAGCGGCATGGGTTATATCAGAAATAATCTGTACCTAAGGTGTCATCCATATCCAGCATGTCAAACAGCGAATTCAAGAATAAATGTGTAATACCGTCAAATTACCTGACTTGGGCCTCTTACAGTTTATAAAACACCATACCGCATTCTGGTCTTTCAATAAACCAGCACTTCTGGGTCAAACAACGTTACTGAATCGTATGCTAATAGTATAAGTATCTTTTACCATCTGGCATATCACTGGAAATATGGATGCTTATTCTATGATTAACCCAATGACGCAATAGCTTAGGTTGGACTTGTGGGGAAAATCCAGTTAGGAAGCAAATGACATGGAATGATTTGCCACCACGCATTACTAAAGTTATTTAGTGAATTACGAGTAATGGCATATTTATGTGGAAGACGTGCTCTATAAATAAATTCAGATCACTCTTGGTCATTTTTAAACACGTGTATATTAATGTTAAATGTACAAACATTAATACATCCAAGTAGTCGTTTTACGTATTAGTAATTTTATTTCATCCATCCATTTTGAAAACTGTCAGTACATCATGTTAATTTGAATGTAATACATTTTATATGTAATATAATGATTGTCATGTGGTTATTAAAATAAAACAAATATATTTAAAGGGCGGTGGTCACCGCGCAGCGCGTGTTCGAATTGTAAACAAACAGTGTATTTAACACGCGTTGTGTACGTAGCTATGAGTCCCATATCGAACAAGACGCGGCAGAACGACCACCACTCTTTACGTTATAATTACATACATAATCAACTCTTAAGCCCACCACATAAAGCACACTATCGACACTTACTAAGGAAATATCAGTAAAATATGCATAATGTTGATAATTCCGGTCAGATATTTTTAGAAATGCAAATCGTCTCATAAAACTTGTATATATTGGTATTGTAAAAAAAACATGTTGAAGTAGGAGAAAACGTAAATGTTAGGTTATGAACTTTTTACCGTCTGTGAATTTGTACAACGTTTCCCCATGGCAATCACATGCAGTGGTAACGATTAGACCCTTAGCAGCATCCTGCAACGTGGTGGGCGACAGTTGCGGTTTGGCATATATGTTTGTCAATTGGAACTGGTTATCTCGTACAAAGTCGCAATCTAAATATTGGTCATAGCAGGCACGGTAAGCGTCCATCATGTTGAACTCGATATTTTTACAGGAATTCTCATCCTTCTGGTATTCAGTCACCATGGCGTTTGTAACACAGGTTTGTACGCTGTTCATCAGACTTGTCTGTACCTGTTGAGTAAATTACAAATGTAACCACGGCATCCACATTTATTTATTTATTAATAAATTGAGAATGAAAGATTGGATTCACTTACATTACTTTTGAAATAATTCTTGTACTTGTTTTCGCTTTCACAAAATACTTTGCCAAATGACAGTGAGAATCCATTTGGCCCACACGGGTACCGGTCTTCAAAGCAGTCAAAGAATTCACAGCTACCACTTGTTGCTAAGGCTGTACACGTGCCATCGACAGCTACGAGTTAACACAAACACACACACAAGTGAAATAAAGAATGCACAGACATGTGTTAGTCTTTTATTAAGTTATTTTTTATGATCACGATGCAAGGGCAATATTATTTATACTTGCCAGATTTAGGGTTGATAGAAGGGACGCCTTCAAGCATTCTTTGTCTAACCTTATCCGTCATTGTTTTCAGTACTTCATCTTGTTCATGGTAATGAAGACGACCACAATATAATCTTATTTCCTCGATGTCAGACAACAGAAAATTCAGAATGGTACTATCTGGATCCGGGTCGGCTTTAGAAATCATTCTTATTAAGTCATTATTGTATTCTTCTAAGTTCACTGGTGTCATTAGTTGGCCAAAACCGTGCTGTCCATTTGCACAGTTCTTGTAGATGTTCAGACCGTTCTCATATATTTGTTTGTACTTGTTGGCGTTGTGTAATGTGGGCAATTTTTTATAACTCTCTTGTAGTTTTTCTCCCACACATCCAAAGATCGCTTCACGCTGAGTCTGGTTGAAAGAATAATTGTTTGTAGATTACTAAATAATTAGCATATGTTTTTCCTGGCATCTAAAACATCTTAAAATGTATTTAACTTTACAATTTCAACCTCCAAAGAACAATTCTTTTCCACTTTCCTCCCCATTCCTCATGTGTAATGATACGATCAGTAGTTGTACTCAATGACGTGAATTACAGGGACAAACGAAAATAATGTATGTACCATACTTATATTGACTCACCACACTTGAGATACTGATACACTTGTCATACAGAACGTAATTGATATCGTATATGGATGGATATGAACTGTGTCGATCACTCAAGCATTTCATGGAGTCGCATTTATCTTGGTTTTCTGTGCACGATAACTCCAAACCTGTGCGCAACACTGACATGGTATTAGGTCCACCACATACATAATTGCCTCCACTGGTACAAGGTGTTAAACATTGAGATCTAGGCTGCTGGTTTCTACAATGAATGAATGAATGCGATATTTGTATTTATCCCATGGCAGTTCGGTTTAATAATAATAATAATAATAATAATAATAATAATAATAATAATAATAATAATAATAATTATTATTATTATTATTATTATTATTATTATTATTATTATTATTATTATTATTATTATTTCAATTCGAATATTTATAATAGTTTTAGATGTCAACTAAAACGCGTGTGAGCTATGCAATCACATATGTGTGAGACCCCATTCCAAATTCTCAACTTTCCAAATGCTTATCGAACTACTAATTCACGTGGGTTCAAAACTTAATCCGTTCATATTTCAAGCGTAATTTCATGTCAGAGCAGTGCAATCGCTATTTCTATTCGGCATACAAATTATATACGAGAGAAAATAATCAGGATTTACGTAATTTCTTGCTTATTTCCACAGGTACATGTTTTGCCTTGGGACAATCCAGCATACGCATAACCACTCTTGGAGCACAAGGCAAAACAATAATGTGGGTACATCTGATTTGACGTTTTCTGTCCATTGGTTAGGTTCGATTGCGAAATTTGTATACATCCAAGATAACCTGTAACATATAAGTTATGGAAAGAAATAATTGTGAAAAAACAGTTTTTTATATAATTCAGTTTTTTTTCAAATAATATATATATATCATATGTTAAATATGTTATAACTAAAAAGTTGAATTTGAAGCGTTACAAATACCAATAACATAAAATAATATGACTTGCTCACCTGTTTCATAAACCGAGTTTCGTAAGTGCCCACCACAGAAAATTCCCAGCACTGATTCTCGACATTTGTGCGAACATTCTGTCGGACTGTCAGCCTTTCTGTATTTTTCAAACGATTCTGAGCAACTGCAAATTAGTTCTGATGAGGTAAATTGAAGACCTGCATATTTATATGCCCTGGCACGGCAATATTTCACGCACGTGTCAACAGAAACAATGGATGAGGAAGACGGTGCTTTGTGGATCATATACGGAGATGCAGCATCATCTATGTAACATCCCTTGGTATTAGCTGTGTGAGATATGTATTAGAAACATCACGTAACAGGTGCCATGTTATGTTTTATTATAAAAGTACCAGTTTTAGCAAATAAGGCGGAATCGCAACTATTATATCGCCTTATATCGCCGCTTGTGAAAACAAAGATATATATATGTATACGCATTCGATTCCTTTTAAATTAGTAGAAAGTGATTGATGCCCATACAATACCGGGTGTAATTAAATAGGTTAAGCCGATATTGTCCCTGTTCGCCGTACAAAGGATAAATTACATATGCACGTAAATTTGTTTTACGTTCCGACACTCAATTGCTGTATTTCGAACAATGTTATATAATATTTTATATATATCAGTAAACAGGAGAAAATAACTGTACTTTTCCACACACATTACCACCGTAATTTTTAGTACCTATATAACTAATTAATTAATATATATTTACCTGTTGTCGGAACACAGCATATATTTGTACCACTGCATAAATTGCGTTTATATTTGCCAGAACACGGCATATTTTTGTGTTGACATATTCCATTAATTCTATCACACTTACAGTCAGCTAATGGTTAGAAAATTATAAATACGTGTATTAATATCATTAAGTAAGTTTTAAAAAGTCTCATTGCCGATAACTAAAATACCGCACGACGATTGTGAAAGCGTTGCATATAACTGTGCTTATTTTTCTGCTGATTGTCTATGTTATATATTCAATATTGTTAATCCACAGGTGTGAAATAGTTATTTATAACGATTCACTTATCATAGTGACGAAGTTGATGAGTTTACTGTCATGCTTTGTAGCCCATGGTTAATTATTGTTACCATTAATAATACTTTGACCTCCACCACACATCCCGGCATTTTCGATATTTGATTACGTTAGCATTGAACATTTTTTATAATGACTGATTCCTAATCTGCATATTTGTATTTTGGAACCTGCGATGTAGACTTCAAGAATAGCTACCACGCTATTTTTATTTTATTGTTGTGCAAAAATAAGTGTTACACACAGTGAATATAATGTGGAGCAATAAGTGATCAAAAGATTTAGCTTATTGTTCAAATTGACCACTACAAATTTACCACTCATTTTATTTTAAGATATTTTGGATTAATGTTGTTTAAAAATCAGACATATTGACATATTTTTAAAATTGGTCAAAATATGACTTAACCTTTAACTAAAAAGCCATTTATCACGTAATTTATTCTAAACCGTGTGTTGAATCTAGTCGAATAATTACCCACATCAATGTTAATACACATATGCATAAATCTGATGAAATTTGACACCTCCTAATTTTGGTCAATTTACTGATTTTATCAGCCCAGGAGACATTTCTGAAAAATTACTTTTCCAATGATACAGCAGATCATTAGTACCTAAAGTTACTACCAAATCTCCCGAAAAATGGATTCGGCCAAGGACGACAATACAGAATGGTGTGGTGTGATTATAACTCAGTTATAAGTACTGCACTGTGGCACCGAGTGAAGTAAAAAAATGAAAATTATAACTAATTCTGAATAAATTGCCAATTTCGAGCATGTTTGTGTTATAAATTATCATTACCCAATAAATGAAAATGGCAGCTATTCTCAAATATGTGTGCAATGTATATTGTCTGCCCATGAATAAATAACATAAGGCTTAACTAGAGAGCTAAAATACTCATGTCATATTAAGTTTGGATGTACTTACGTTTCTTAGGTATACAACATGTTCTGCTTGAATCTCCACTGCATTTATTAGGCTTACATTTACCGTTGCAGTTGTTTTTATTGCAGTTGTTTATACACGAACCACATTTACACGAACAAAAGTAGTCATCTATGCATTGAATAGAGAAATATTCATAATGAGTTAATTTTAATAAACACCAATTTAATAAACATATTGTAATATTTAGTATCTGTGGAAAAGAAAACTATGGAACTACGTCTTACGTCCAATTTTGGGCACACAGCAAGTTCTAGGTGGATCTGAACCAGAACAAAGTCCTGCCTCCGCCTCACCAGTGCTGCAATGAACTCCATCTTGACAAGTGCCATATAACATTTCACACCCAGCATCCCCTGCAACGTAATGAAACTAAATATAGATATTGAACATGTGACTGCCAAAATTGAGGAACACCTATTCCAAAATACATGTACATGTACATGTTCCAGCATGTCCGTAGAATGTGGCGTCAATCAAAGGCAACCCACAGCAGATTTCGGCATCTAATTAATAGCAAATGATGTAATAATAGAGTAATGATTATTAACTGAATTAATATTTATTTATGTGTGAATTGAATACATACACCGATTAGCTGAATCAAGATATTACGCTTACTGCAGCATAGGCGTTCTACCTCCGTCAAGATATTTAAATAAACCGCAGCGATCCCGGTTTATTAGACAAACAAGTAAATTGTTAGAAAAACTTAATATAGACATCAAGACATTTCGAATGTTCTTTGTAACTTCTCATGTTTTAATTCATGTGACAAGCATTATTGCTTGTACGAGTAATCAGCCAGGCTTGCTGTAACAGTACTGTTGACTCAATACAGAAATTGAGTCCAGTTATACGTGGTACTATTAATTAAAGAGGCCATCCCAAATTTTGGAAAAGTCAGGTCATACCGTTTTACCCACATGTTAAATGTAGCAGTAAGAAATAACGTTCTACATTTTGAACAATTATTTTCAGGTCTGAAGGAACATCTAAATTTGTTCTTATGATTATGACGAGGCCATTATGGCGCCTATGTTTCTGCTCACAATTATTACAAGAAACGAAGCACTTCATGAAATTAAATTGAACAGATAGGTGACTGAAGAAGAGTAATTATTGTCGCCCACTTATGAAATATTCTGATGGTCAGTTACCATATATGTATTCAAGTATGCAATGTTCATGACACGTGCTACATGGTCATTGCAATTTTTTGCAACAATAGTTTTATACATCAAATTATGGCGTGTTGTCCACGATAAGAGTACTAGTACAATTATATAAATGTATGTGTTTATATATCACGCAGTTGATGTGGCCAAAACACTTTTCTGAATCAACAAATTGTTAAAAGAATGCACCGAAATTCATAATTTAAGCAAAAAGAAACATTACTTCAAACATGGCAACAGTTTCGTATTCTTTTTTAACTTACATATTTGAGAAGTCAATAGAAGCGTTGGCTTTATCGTATCATATCTATTAACACATCTAAATATTGTGCTGGTGCTCAACAATTCAATTACTTCATACAAATGATTATGTAGACACATTTAATAGTAATGAGCCAATCGAGTAATCCTTATATAGGAACAGTGAACAGTGAGAATGCATAATGCAAAGTGAAATTATACCTGAACATATTGTAGTTGCGTTCGAGTCATACTCCAGCAAATCTCCTTCTAGGTTTCTTCTTTCGCAATGCACATCGCCGAAATTCCGAAGTTCTGTTAAAGCGTCGTTCCACTGTTGTCTTGTAACGTAACTCCAAAATGTTTTAAACTTTTTAACACTACCATATTGATAATATACAGATGCAATAACAGTTCTCTGGGCCACCGTCAATTGCGAAAAGTGCTTTAGAACTTTTGTTTCTGAAAAGAATATAGGTAGAACTATAAGAATATGATTGAATGTGGGTAAGACAACAAAGGCTGGTTACGGATATCTGCAAGGACGGTTGTTTGCAGAAATATAACATATTACCGACATTATTATGTCAGCATCTAGCCAACCGAAATTAGTTTGGGTTGTATTTTGTAGAACGATGAACTAGTGTCAAATGACATACTGCGTGGCGAAGTTACTTTTGTATACTAATTTGTATACTAATCTTGTTAAAGCGATGAAAATTCAGGTTGACTACTCCATCCGTGGCACAGTTTATACTTACGTTCATGTTGTATCTTATCAATTTCGGCATCGTATATTCTGTCCACGTCTTTTATGTATTTTAGAATGACACGATCGCTTATATAAATCGCCTGTGCTTTGTCCAGTATGAGGGGTTCGGATGTTACTTTTTTTTGAGCCTCCTTTCCCTGTTAATGGGGTTAAATATATTTGTTTGATAAAGGTTGTCATACAAATGACTCAAAGGTTGTAGCAGATATGGAAACGGTAAATACAATGCGACATTGTACAGTAAAATGAAAATACATTTAACTAAAATAAAACGAACCGTTAATCCATAGTATTTGATGAGCTTAATTTTAATATCATTTGCCACACCAATATCATTGTAAAAGTTTCCATCTTTTCCATTAAGATCTATTCCATATCCAATAGTTACCCCACTATTTCCATCAGGATTACCAGCACTATTCGTTGGTACATAACCCTCATCTCTGAACCCTCCCGCTTCTTGATAAATTGTGTGAGTACAGAACAACTCCAATCCGTTGTTCCTGAATAGTAAAGTGTATACAAAGTCAGTCAGTCATGTGCGTGAATCGTTCTATATGCTGGTTACATATTACGGAATTTGGCAAAATACTGGGCGATCATGGGATTTATGCACATGTGTGATCGTCCCCTCTGTAAGGAAAGCATCAAGACTAACCCCATGCTTCCCATTTAATAGTTTACTGATTAGAGTAAACATATAGTGTGATGATTAGTTACTATGGAAATACAAATCAATATGACTTGAACTATATGCTATCACAAGAATAAACTTCAAATTATAAGTTGTCAATCATTTCCTTGAAATGATTTACGCATACAAATTACAATTATTGGTTTGCAAGTGTAGTACTTGCGAGTAAGTGTTTGATTGTGATAAATACTGTATACAAGGGGCGTTCAATAAGTAATGCCCCTGACCCATTTCCCATATCAGGAGAAACTTGGCACAGTTATTAGTCTTTCTCTACATAGGAACCACCCAGAGTTATGCATTTCTCCCATCGTTTGATGTAGCTCTGTATAAAAACAACTTCATGGCTGGAAAGAGATGAAAGTCAGAGGGTGCATGGTTAGAAGAGTAAAGGGGTGGGGGAGGATTTCATAGCCACACGCCCGTGCTTCTGATATGACGACATGCGAGCTATGGACCGTAGCGTTGTCCTGCAGGAGGAGGATACCTTTGGTGATCTTGCCCTGCCTTTTGATTTTGTTAGCTTCCCTTAATTTCAAAAGTGAAGCGTAATAGGCTTATGTAATTGTGGCACCCTTTGCCAGGAAATCTGTCATCACTACATCGTCCTGGTCCCAGAAGACTGTGAGCATGGCCTTGCCAGCGGAAGGCTGCATCCTTGCCTTTTTTTAGAGCTGATGAGTCCAAGTGCTTCCACTGCATTGACTGGGCTTTGGTCTCTGGATCATAGTGATGGACCCAACTTTTATCCTGTGTAATCAGTCTTTTGAAAAACATTGACTCATCTTGTTGGCACATCTCCAAATTCATTCTTGCTTCTTGCTTCTGAAAAGGTGTGGGAAACCTGGGAATCCATCTGGCATATGCATATGGTCATGAATGATAGTTTCCACAGACCCTGTACTAATATTGACATCGGTGTTGGTATGTATGTACATACGTAAACGTCGTGCAGCGTTGCCCAAAACCTCGGGCTAGGTGATCCCTAAAAGGTTGGGGTGAATTTGTGGGCAAAATCAAGGACAGTAACATGTGAAGTCGTCAGTCGGGCTTGTGTATGGACCCAACCATTCAACCATATCCGTCAGAAATATTTAAACATCTGGCGAAGTAAGATCAGCGATAAAGAAGAAAAAATAAGAGAAATAAACAATTTGGATAGCAACATTACGCTCAAATTAAATAATGTTAATAAATAAGTTTATCACGACCGAGCTCAATAAAGCTAAGATTTATATGGATGGGAGTAGTGCTGTTGCTCACTAATGTGATATACAACTAATTGTTAACTTACATTACTTTTAACTTTTAAAAGAAAATGACGACTGGCAAGTGGGTTATAAACCTAGGCGGGTCAGGATATTACATTCTTAATTTACTCGCTTGCGTTACTGCTTTTAGTTCATTTTCACTTGTGCCTAATTTCATAAATAACCAGACGAATACATAGATGACGTGTTTATCGTACGCGTACAAAAGCAAGTTCATTGAACACCTGAAATGTAAAACCGTGGCTACGATGGTTACAGACCACTTATTCGCAATCATATTTCAGAAGGTTCTATCTGATTATTTTCAAAATCAAAGTAATTGCATATAATTGTACAGGGTCATCAATAATAATTACGACATTAGTATCAAAGACGGACATTTTTAGACTGATCCCGGCGTGAGTTTGTTGTGTTGTTTCAAAGGGCACTTTGGTGTTAAAATTCCTGATACAAACCACAGACCAAATGAATTGTAAAAAGCTGTTCGATAAAAGAGGGTTGTACTAATATATCGATAATAGACAGATGTTGTTTCTATTGACCCTGTTATTTAAAATCCCTGATATCTCCGATGGATACAGTCCGATATTGATCAATGAGGGCGGGTATCTTTTTCCAACATTTAAACATACTATACCCCATACCCCATTGGGTCAAGGCATTGACGCCCACCATATGAAATGGTCTTATCCAATATGGAAGTGACCCGCGATTCTAAACTTCAGGAACAAAATTAGAATACTGCAAAAATGTATGCAGTAGTTGCATTAACAATAAACACTTTATACCAAAGAAATTTGCAGTGATAGTATTTCTTTTTTCCATTTTTTCTAAGTATTTCTCGCTGGCATTGATTTTGGCAATCAATGGCAGATTTAGTTCGTCACATCAACTTTGAATGACGATTTAGATGGCTCATGTCCGGTCATACTTAATGCAAAACTTACAAGAATATATTATCAAGAACACGCTAGATAAATTATATATAATAAATAGTCAGTAACGGAACGAAATCTCACAATAACGCATTTTGTAGGTTTGCATAACTATAAGCTATTTTAATCAAATTCAACTATTTCTATCTACATTCGACAAGCCACATTACAATATCTTTATCTTCCATATACAGCCTCTCGTCTGCAATATGTATATACTAACTGTTCATGCGCATTTGTTAATGTAGTACTTGACTCAATATTATATGTACGCCTTATCAAAGACGGTAATGTAAGAAACTGGTAGTCCGTATTGATTATTGTGTATTATTGCGCCATGGACACTTTGTGAGTAAACAAAACAAAATTCCGGTCCAGGAGTAATCACATGATTATAAACAATTATATTGTTGAATCACCAATTTGAAAACCTGCATTCAACAAAATACGAATCGTAGTTGCCTGAATAATAAACATTATGCCTTGGTATCGTGCAAATCCACCACCTTCCATGACTTCAAAGGCAGCAGCTGATTGGGTCGATCACCGGGTCGTACTAATTTTGTTATCGTATAGGAAATGATTAGTTTCGTGTCACATGTTGCTAACATAGCTAAGTGATCGTGTTTTTTTTGTTTTTTTTATTTTTTATTTTGGCGAGGCTGCCAACAACGAAAGTCTAGCAGCGCCGACATTGTTGCAATCATAGCGGAACTGTGTTAAGGACAGATTTACTTAATGTCGTTATTTATAATTATTTTTTATATCTCGGTGGCTCGGAGGGGACTGTGAGATTCATTGTAAACAATGATTAGTGTTTACCAATACTGTCTATGATAATGTGTACTTCAACAATGCATATGTACATGTATAAATTGTCAGTTTACATGATGAGGAAACAGTGCCTCTAGTGGCGAATTTGGGTAAGCCTAGGTTAGGGTTCAGTAACTCCAGAATGGTCGCTGACAGAGCAAGATGTGCGTAAAGCTCTAGTAAAAGTTGACTGCACACGGATACTAGATCTGGTGGTCTGCATAACGAGCACTCATATTACTGACGCCACAGATTTGTTTTGGTTGCTAGGTCAATCTATAGATTGTTTCATTCGTTGGCAAGGATTGCATTGGTGAGAGACACTCAGTTGACCATCTAGTAGCAGTGAACATTCTTATGGGTCACATTACACGTATATTGGACCCCAGTAATCTTTGATTTTGTTCATAAATCGCTACACAATGTATCAATGAGACAACGCGGTGGCGTTTCTATGCAAGTTTTATCCAGGGCATAGCACCAAAAACTATGTAAAATCCGTTGCAACCGGGAACACGCATTTGAATGGAATGTTGGCATTACTAACTCATGTTACGATTTTTGTTCTCCGATATTATCGTCTAATAATGTTTAAGTTAGACATCTATGTCTGGGCATAGGCCCTCTATGTTGGCAGAGATGTCTAACTTAGAAATTTGTAGACATTATTAGACGATAATATCGGAGAAAAACGAACTGCCCCAATAGTCACCCAAGAAAAGATGTCCAACTTAGACATTTTTAGACATTATTTAGATAATATGGATATTATCGATAATATCGGGGGGTAACAAACTGTTCCAATTGTTGCCCAGACAGAACTGTCTAACTTAGACATTTTTAGAAGATAATATCGGATAACGTTAAAAATTGCAATGTCGCGCCTTCCTCTGGAATATAAGCGTTTTTGTCACGCCGTCAAAATACGCTACATCGGCCAACAATATATCGGGAATTTTATGGAGGAGACATTCACAGCAACCGAATCAGAAAATAATGAGAATTGTGAAACACATTACTGCTTTGGTGAAGCAACTCGCCAGTTACAAAGACTTCGAGGACTACATAATTATGGTGACTGATTCGAGACACGCCTGGCATAAAATCTTGTGTCACTGATGCGATTGCTATTGGAAATCTACACACAGTCATTTCCAATGCAATTGTTACCAAACAAGATCGTCCGGTTTCGCAGCGCCATAAAGTGGATGGCACGCTACGAATCAGTCGTACGAATATATCGGCATCTTGACAACAATGGGGTGAACGTAAAAATTCACGCCCTTGACAGGAAGTATGTCTATCAAGAGAGGCCAGGACCGAGAATGAGAATGATACATGACACGCTACTAAGTCCGTTCAAAAAGCTACGAATAAATAGCTAGTAACGGCTCACCCGAAACGCAGTTACGACAACATTTAGCACGAGTAATTACACAATACGTACGAGTAACTACAGGATACACCAGCGTGTGGACTTCTCCCCATGACGGTAGTGAACGAATGTTGGTACATTGATTGCACATAACATTTTCTGACCAACACGTTACATTCATTATCAAATAAATATTCAACCTTGTTTTTGTCAACCCCATGCACCCAATGCAAGGAGACTCGTCCGTGTCCACTTCCGTAATGGGTTCCATTGTAATCGGTAACACAAACAACACACTTAGTGGTGTTTATTTCACTTCATATGCAAAGTAGACATTTTCAAAATGAGGTGGGCAGTGCCAGAAAATTCAAATCTCAACGGTTTTGAAGGGCATTTTATCGGCAAAAGTAAATGATTGGGTGTCATATTGATTTCTTTTTTCATTTATGACTTCTCTGAACATTCATACTGCCATTCACGTCTGCAAAATAGGAAACATAATGAAATGAATCACTGTTTCTCGTGTTTTTTGTGGGGCTTTTAGTCGCCGTTGTTGTGGGCGAGGAGGGGGGTCTTCATTTGTTCCATGTCGGGCTGACAGTAGTCGGGATTAGTTATTTGTTATTGCCACGTTTACACACAGCATTTTATCGGAGCCCTACGGCTCGAGCAAGGCGAATGGCATTTGTCTAACTCAAAATATATAACTGTTTGAACTGAGTTTGTTGCTTTGACCATAAAATACTTCACTTTATATGTAAGCAAAACCTCGTGGTATTATGTCTTTCAACTACACGCCTCTGTTCTGTCACGAAGATTTACTGGTTTATGCGTATACCTGGAAGACCTACCGTGATTGTATTTCATGTTGTACTGAATACATTCACAGAATCGATACAATATGTCCAAAACGATAATACAGCAGTATAAACTCATTGTTTTAAAATGGACGCCAGTCAAACAGGAATTTATAGGTAGTCAGTGTACACATATCATTCCTAATGGGCGGTTGTCTGCTTGTAGCATTCGTTTCACGTATTTTCGCCATTTACTCAGATAATACTAATAAACACCATCTCATCTCAACGTCTGCTTATAATGTATTGTTGTGTCCATCGCAAAAATACTTTGATCACGACGAAACGCGTTGCGCTATTACCAGCATTTGGACAACATAAAACATACCTTGCGTCACAACACTCCAAATGAAGCAACTAACTATGACAACTGGAAGGTATAAACGAACGACTCTACCACCCATGGCAATCAGGTCCGTGCGTCTAAGGATGCGTACACAGTTAAGTTCTGCTGGGAACCGCAACTGTATAAACTATGCGACTCAACTGTGGAACAAATAAGAATACAAATTCTCTACTACTTCCTTGTTGACCTCTGGTCACGTAATATATCAGCCCCACCTCAGCGACTTCGGCCATATTTACCAGTTCATGTTTAGGTCGTTTCGTTTCGTCTGCAGAGTGACCACTAGAAGGTGTATAGCGAACACAATAAATAATAGTAAAACATCGATATTGCCAAATGTTTTAGTAAAATTTACCACAAAATTAAAATCATATGATTATGTTAAATTTCCGTCTTTAGTTGAAAGGAATTAATTCAACCTATCATTTTTGCCGTGTCGTTTTGCGTCATGTCCGTCGCCTGCAACATACGTCGTATGTAAAATGACGGAAGATGTTTCTCTCAACGAAACTGACGATTTAATACCCAACGTATCCAACAAGGCAACATTTACATGCAGGGGCAAGGGGAAAATATGGTCAGCGCTACACCAAACCTTGTCTGTCGTAGATTCCACCTTGCCGCCATAGATAGTTATTTGAATTTGCCTTCCTACTGCCGAAACATAAACATTATGCAAGCCCGCAAATTCAAAGCAAAAATTGACAATAATTCACAGTGTTCGACGACACTTTCCCTCGACCCGGTTAGATCAGAATTCCTCTACACTGAATGTGTGGTATTATCATACACATGACACAATTCACACGCCCAACACAACAGTAAGTGTTAGTAATTTGTCTTCTAACTACGTGAGATGTAGTTTTAATTTATAAAAGGGGGTCAAAGTTCCTGATATATCATGGTGAAGACGTTCTAAACATTGCCCCAAAAGCTTAGTATATGTGTATAATACAAGGTTAATGCTATATAAATAGAGAGAAGGAACCCCCCCCCCAAGGTAACGATTAAAGCGGAAGGGTCGTCACCTGCGCACGCGCGGGAATTGAGTCCCAAGCGACGATAACAACACACGCTAAAACGCAAAGGCTACAATGACACGCTATGGCCATCTGACGCATGCGCAGGTGACGACTTAAGTAAAATTGATCACAAAATTAAAAGCCTGTGACTATATCAAATTCCAGCCCTTAGTTGAAAGCAATTTATCCAAGGCACAATTTTCGCCTGCAACATAAATATGGCTGAGTTTTTCGTACATGAAATGACGGAAGAAGATCTTCTCAAAGAATTGCATTGCGGCAATTGTATGCAGAGGCAATTTGCAAATATAGGCAGCGATACACAAGATCTAGTCTCTCGGGAATTCGATCGTGCCGCCATAAATAGTTAATTCAACTTGATGTCTTACCAATGAAACATAAACATAATGTAAGGCCGCAAAACAATGTGTGTATCGCATTAATAAAGCAAATAAAGGCTTCGCTTCTTCGCATCGAAGAAAACGATAAGCAATACCGAATGTTTTTTTTCGGAACGACGTACGGTTTGTTATCATCCAGCGACCCACTTTCATTTGTCCTTAAAGTATGGTTTATCTTACCATTCAAAACTGAGTGGCATGCCGATGACATTTTGGTCTCTCAAATGATGTTCGGTATTGTAGATCTCCAGACGGAAATAATATAATAGAGTACATGATGACATATAGTTCGAACGTTGCACGTCTTTCAATCATATTTACAAACCGAGCGTGTGTTTGAGCGACAGCGTGTTGAAACTGGACCCGGAACAGCATATATATCATGAAATTCACCACACACAAAAGCGAAGCAAGTGTTCGTTGCTGTTTTTCCCAATAAAAACAAAAGAATTTCACAATGTCGAAAAACGGAACTACGTATATACTTCATCATAAAGTTTTCATACAAAGTTTCACTTTAACATTTCCCTGTGTTGCTTTAGTTTTGTCTTGTCCACAAAAAGTATTGGCGTGGTTTTGAATGACAAGTATAGCTGGCAACTTGAGCCACCAAATTAAATGGAAATAAGTTGACGTTACACCAGAGTTATTATAAATTTCCGCAAAAATGACTTGATTGTAATGAACTCAAAATCTAAAAAACTTTAAATCATAATGCAATTAAATGCGCCCATTGAATTCACTAAAACAATGATAAATCCTAGTGTTTGGATAATAGTTTTGAGCACCAAACCCTGTAGTTAAAACTTGTAAGTTGTTTTTCATTCTCCTCCTGCTCTAAATAAAAATGAAGGTCACCCAAAATTTGTTCCATGACAATGCTTACAACTGCTAATCAAAAGACAATGAACAGAAATCAGAAATTAATTCGCATATTCAATCCCAGGAATCAATGACATTGATTTTCGTAATAGTGTGTTGTACGTCAGAAACAAAACTGATATCAACTATAGAATTGAAATATCATATATTTGAGAGAATGATCTGATATATATTTATAAGAATGAAGCTCTCTGTTGTTATCGCGGCCCTCTATATTTGAGATCAGTTTCTGTTTTCGGTATGTATTCAAATCTATTGACATCTGTCTGATATATTATGCAGCATTAAAATAGTCATATGACAAGTTTTTAGAAGCCACTTACTGTCTTGCTCACACTGTTATTATATTTTTGGCGGGACAGCCACTATGTGGTTTTGGGTACTGCTCTGTTCCATTGTGTGCAAACAATCGTGGTTTCATTATTCCTGGGTTTGAATATGCGAATAGATTTATATATCATTATGCGATGGCGAAGATCGGATTCACGAAAAACGCATTATATGTGGTCGGCTACTTTTGGAATAAAACATTAGTATCACATGAGGATGATATACTTAATTTGAGGGAGACAAACAGTGTCACAGGTGAATTCCAAAAGTTTTCTAAATTAATGGTTTTTCTTTAGCTCAATTGGTGATATAAACCATTCGGTGTATATATGTTTATGATAACGGGGACCTATTATCAACTGATCTTCAGTTTACACTTGCTTTGAGATATCTTGTGTCATTAGATGAAATCGTATTTTACTATTAACTGTTGATGAACGTCAAGTCGTGTCACGCTGTGCTGTTTTATCTTATATGGAAGTATACTCTTATTATGTTTATCTACTGAATATAGAACATAAATTTCACAAATTATATAACCGTGTATTTCAAAGTTTTTAAGTACGGTGCTAAATATTCTACTTTTATTCAATTAAACTTGAATTAAAACACAATTCCAGGTTGAATTGCAGCATTGTTACAGTAATGAAGTTTAATTTGTAAAAACACTCCACGCGGTAAACAAGTGAATAGCAAAGACAAGTTTATTGAGAAAAAATGACTTACAGGCACAAACTACAAAACTACTAAAATTACAATACAATAAAATACAATTCTTTAAACTACAAAATCGAGCAGGGGGAGGACTTCTACCCCCCCCCCGAGACAGCTCGTGCCCACCTGAGCAATGGATTTCGGGAACCAAAAGAAAGAGGGGGAAACCTGCATGAGGCCGCCCAACCTTGAAATGAGGATCAGGATGACATCCAATGCCCAAATGAGGGACACGAGCTGCAAGTGGAGCGAAGTGACCCCAATTGAAATAAAGAGACCTGAAAGAGAAATAATGGGTTAGTAGGGTTGACTCAAACATGAACAGACCAAGGAGTGGTGCAGAGGGAACAGATGTTCACAGTCTGCGTGGTAACTAAACTGAACTTCTCATGGCCCAGGGGACACGAACTGAGTGGCACAGGGGGAGGTAGCAACCTCGCGGCCTGTGGAACAGCTATGTGCGGCCTGGGGGAGAGGGACGTGGGTGACATTGAACTGCGAAACACAGGGGGAGAGAAGTGCCTCGGGCTAGTGGGACAGCCATGTGTGGCCCGTGATGCAGATTGTAAAGGTCTGAACATGGTTTATAGAGATGCCAGGTTAATAAAGGTTTCTCGTAAAAGCTGTTGAGATGCACGGATGTACGTCCGGTAGCAGTCATTGGTCCATCTTCCTAGGATTTTGATGAGATGGTCTGGTATATGACATATTGCATTGAATATTGATATATTGCAGCAGTTGTAGCAGCTCCAATACGGAATGAAGGGCCGACATAAATAAGTGGATCATGACCCAGTCGTTATAGCAGGATGCATAGCGCATTGATAAAAAATTCCCTGTGGAATGGGGTTCCTTCTGGTAGAGCCAGTAGTGGGTCATTAGGTAGTGCGTTCATTTGGTAGTGAACAGACAGGAGGTGACACATTGTGGTGATCGGACAAATTGGCATTGCCTGTTGGAAATAATTGCAGGTGGAAACCCTGGCGGAACTGGTCTGTCTTTAAAGACTTGATGTGCAATGTTACGGACTTTGTTGCATCTTTTTCATTATTGATGATGACATCCTTTATGCAGAGATGAAGATTGGGCTTGAACGCATTCACTAGGGCAGTAAACTCACTGCAGTGCAAGAAGAAAAACAAAGGCAATGGTGAGCGATGACTGCAAAAGTAAATATGTGTATCTGCCATATACATCGCTTTGCAGAAGCACACATAATTGCTTAAGGATGTCCACAGTTATGGGCAAACGCGGACAAGATGAAGAACCCTGCATCCGGTGAATCCCTCTCAACACATGGGATAGGCAAATGAAATCCAAGCCCTCGGATGTGATCATGGGGTTTCCATAGCCTCCCCGAATGTAGTGGTTCCGAATTGATGCAAGGTAAACTTTAATCGTAGAAAGTTTTAATCGCAGACTGGAAGCACAGTGAGCTACAAAGTAAATTACATATCTGGATGGGAGCACTCAAAGAGGATGGCGAAGCGAAGCCATGAACACACTCCTGTTGCATAGGACCGGAGTGTCCTTGTGCTGAAGGAGGCATCCTGGAAGTGCAAAATAGCATCATTTAGCCGAACATTATTTCATGAGGTATTGGGCTCAGCTTTGGGGCTGCTTCCCGGGAACGACGAACCTGCAAACGTGATAGAGAATCAGCAATAATGTTAATGGACCCAGGTATATGTTCTGCCTGGAAAGTGAAGCTATTGGTGGCTGCTAGAATGACAAGGTGGTGCATAAGTTTCATTATAGCTGGTGACTTTGAACGCCTCTTGTTGATAATGTTCTCCACTGCTACATTGTCACAATGAAATAACACTCTCTTACGACACCAATATTTCCCCTAAAGGATGCCAGCAACAACAATAGGGTACAATTCCTGGAAGTGCCATTCTACAGAAGAAGCTTGTTGGACCACGGGGCTTTAAACCATTGCCCTTGAGAGTAACCCCCTGAAACCAACACCACTGGCATCAGTGAAAAGCTCCATACAAGATGCAATCTTTGCCACATAAATAAGTTCGTCTTGGCTTCTGTAGACAAGGTGACGTGGTGATGAAGACTCCCTTTGAAAGTTCAATGAGACGGGAAATAAAAGTTCTACTAGGGACAATGACTCTGCAGGCAAAATTCAAATGACCTAACAGACTCAAAAGGTTGTGTTTTGTGCAAGTTTTGTGGTTGGTAAATAACATTTCTCGAATGCGGGCTAATTTGTCCATGGGAAATCGTGCTTGCATGCATTGCATGTCCAACTCGATTCCTAAGTATTCGACCATGCAGCTAGGACCTACTTTTTTATGAGGTGCTAGTGGTATGCCTAGATGTTTAAAAATCAACGTCAAGAGTGCCATGGTTTTTTCTGTGTCGACATTTGGCAAGTCAACGGTGAGGAAGTCGTCCAGCAAATAGAAAATAGTCTTGATGCCATAGTTTTTTTCTATGATCCAACAAATCGCAGATGACAAGTGATAGAAATAGTAGGACTGATGCCAATAAATTCCATATAAATGCCACAAGGAGGGGTGGATCGGCATGAGCTTAAATGCATCTACGATGTCTGTTTTGCATAACATGGCTCCAGCACCAGCATTATTGATTGCGACAATAGCATCATCTACTTTCACATACCTGAGTGAAAAGTTCTCCTTATTAATGAGACCATTAATACTTGGTGTGTCGGAATCATGAAGAGAAGACAGGTCGACGATAAGCCACTTTTTTGTAGAATATTTCTTCTCCACTAGACCAATGGGGTTACATCGATAATGTGTAAAGGGGGAGTCGAGAAAGGACCCATTAAATAACATTTGCCGACTTCTGTTTGTACAAGTTCTGAAATAATGTCTGGTTGGTTGTGAGCAGATGACAGATTACGACACGCCAGAGAAGTAGTAGTCCGGGTATGTATGCCCGTATCGAACCCTTCAGACAGGCCACTGATCAAGTAGGATACGAAATAAGAGTCAGGGTGGTTCAAAAGTCCATGTTGAAGCCTTGAAATGTTCACTGGAGTAGGCACACCTGAATGTTGTCAAACTTGTTTCTGGTTGTCCTTCTTTTGGCACTGGATAGCACAGTGGTCGTTGGCATGGCAAGACAAGCACAAATGAGCAAAGATGCAGTTTGGTTTGCTACATCCCTTTGTCGAATTAAAATTATTACACAGTTCTTTTCCCTGGAAGGCCACACGTAGCCGACCTATTCTGTCAAGTGTATTGTTATTGCCAGCAGCCAGTGGGATGTTCTGATTAGGCACTTTCCTTGACGCATCAGCGCAGGAAATGGCAGAATGGCCAACACCCCTACAAGTAGAACAGGAAATAGCGCGACATCCGGCGAAAATAGAGCAGTAAAGTTGGTTTTCACGACGCGACCAGTCCACTTTCACGTTATGGTTTAACAATAGAGCCGTGGCTCTCGCAAAGAATTCAAGGTGATACTGATAAAAAGTCGCACCACCAAAACGGGACTCCACTCCGCGATGTCACGTTCATATGCATTAAGTTCCTGTCGGCGTGCGGGATAAGCCTCACACATCACGTTTTTGTAAATGCCGAAGGTCAAAATAAATTCGGAAATAGACAGTGACTGCGAAAGTCTGTTATCCGTAGGGGCACGCAAAGTAAAGGCCTCATCTCCGGCGAAAACGTGGCGTTGAGTCGCACTTTGATTAAAGCCAGGGATGAGTAGGCAGGCTAAATTAATGTCTAGCAAGCTCTACGTAAGGCAGGTCCCCCGAAGAAATGCCTCGAGTCTGTAGCAGGTTAGAAACCAATCATGGCTTCAGGAAGGTCGCATTTGTTGTCGTTACCTCGTTCTCGATCAGTTGCGTTTGTGTGTTCGTTACTCAACTTCCGCTTGGAGTGCCGTTCATTACTTCCTGTACAGATGGTCGATTCAGGGCTCATACCAATAATTGAATTTCCATAGACGACAATGTTAACATATGACCAGATTGCTATATGAAAATGATGAACAAAGTTGAAAACATGGCTCAAAATGGGAAATCAACATGCCAGTAATCAACCACTTTAAAACAACTAACATGTTGGCCAGATCAAATCCTTGCAAATCTCAGGTAAACAAGCCACACCTACTGTATTTGGATTGCACCTAGAGAAATCACTGGAAAACACCAAGATTATTAGAACATTCAAATACACACAGAATAAACTCACAGGTACACAGTCGCTAAGTAGTAAACAAAAGACCACATGTTGGTCTCACCTTTGACCCAGGTGGTCACGCCCTCAAACAGGGAGCACCTGAGAAAAAAATATTTAAAAAAATTCACTGGTTCTTGCAAGGTATTTAAATTGTTTGATTAGCGGCATGAGACCTTCAGTTGGGGAACGGTTGACGAATTCTGCGCTGCAATCAACTTGGATAAATTTGCAATTGAGGCTTGTAAGTCATTGATCATCGCCGGAGATGCTAGTTGTACGTTCCCTGTTGACTCAATTGTACCATGCTATGGGCCTGGTTGAGCGACGGTGAATCATAAAATCAAGCTCAAAGGTTCCATGTCCTTACAAACCCACACTTGGCACAAGTGAACACGTAAACTCCAAATAAATCGCAGATAGAATGGCGTTTCAATACAAACATAACGCAACTATATTAAAAATTACTCCAAAGCGTGTCGTCACGATGGTACGACGTGTAAGTGTACTTTAGTAAGCGCATATTATTAACAAATACATTAAAATAACATCTAGAATATGCTGGAAATGATTCAAAAAAGTGAAATCATACTACAATTCATTAAAAAGTTATTATTCTAGTTTACCAAGAATTTTATGTTGTCGATGACTGAATAAAGGGTAGAGCCGTGGTTATCACACAAAGTCGTAACTACAAGACTCTTAGCCACGTCCTGTAACCTTGTACTTGATAGTTTTGGTAGGGCATACATGTTTGTCAAATGGAACTGGTTATCTCGTACGAAATCACAATCCAAGTATTGGTCATAGCAGTCACGGTAAGCGGCGATCATGGTGAGTTCGATTCCTTTACACGTGTTCTCGTCTTTCTGGTATTCAATCCACATGGCATTCATCACGCAATCTTGCACACTTTGTATAGATATGCCACCCTGTAAAGAAATAAATAGTTATGCTATTTAAAAAAAATATACAAAACATGTAAGAGTGGTTCATCCTTTATAAATGTGACAGTCAATCATTCTTACTACGTACGCCTGTTGTTAGAAAAACTGTACATAGTTTTACAATGATACTGTCACAGTGTAGTATTGTTATATTATCTAGACATGTTTCACTAAGCCTTGAGAAGTTTCGGCAGGAGAAATAAACTCGCACGAATTATAATAAATTAAATATACATAGCTACACTCAATGAAATCACGTTGATCGTCTAGTCGTCTATTTGGTACTCACTGTAGCTTTCAGGTATTTTTTGTATTTGTTTTCTTGTTCACAATAAACCTTTCCAAAGGAGAGAGCAAATCCCGATGGATCACACGGAAATCGGTTCTCAAAGCAATCGAAGAAGGCACAGTTACCGCCAGTAGCTAAATCCTCACAGGAATCGCCGCTACCTATAAATAATTGAAAGTGAAAAATGGATAGACTTAATAACACGTCCATGCTTATTGAGAAAGATTTATATAATATCTTAAATACATGAGTATAATAATCCAACATAAAGTTATTTACATTCTCTGAATTTTGCGAATATGTTAGGATGGGTAATTGTTAATCTTGCAAATATTTGTACCGGGGATTACCAGAGACATGTGCACATAAACACATGTACATGAAGTTAAGAGTTTTATTAGTTATAGGTGCAGTTAACCTTCATGGAAAGAAAAATGAAGAACGATTTAAAAGAAAGGTGCCGATTAAATATATCTGAGTTAATGTAACTTTTACGACATTCTATCCATAATCGGATCGACAAATATTGTTGGTGTCAACGTGAATTAGGTATGCCCACTCACAATTATTTCTGCACTTGATTCCACAATTCGGATTGTTCCAAACCGTGTGTACAAACGTCGTAGAGAAAATTGTAGAAAACATTGTGTTTGAATTTGACACCTGGGCGAGCATAGTTTGTTGTTTTAAAGGATGACGTGAAACATATAGTTTGTTAAGCTATAACTAGTATATTTATTGTAAACGACAAGTTACGTGTTGTTTTTTTCCTTCAAAGAAATCTATTACACTCTTAATCAAAATGACTTACTAGATTTGGAATTGATTGAAGGGGCTCCTTCCACCATTTTCATTTCAATTGCATCCATAATTGTTTGTAAAACGTCGTCATGGGTATGGAAACCACTGCGATGGAAATACAGAGTCAGTTCCTCTACCTCTTCCTGCATAAATTCCAAAAGAACGCTGTCCGGATCCGATTCTACTGCAGCAACTAAATTATCTATGCTCGCTTTATAGTCGTCTAAGTTGTCGGAATCTTTCAGGCGATCAAAAAAGCTATTTTCCTCGGACGAGGCTGATCGGCGTTTATTTGACTGGTTGGGCTCAGCCTGGTTCGCACATGACTTGTAGTGCTTTTTCCCGTCGTCAAACATCTTTTTGCATTCTGTAGTACTATATGTCTGGTTCAACTGTTTATATTCATCCAACATCTTTGAAGCAACACACGCGAATATTGCCTCACGGTCGGATAATATGTATCGGATCTAGAAAATGAATAACATTGCAGCATTGACATAGTTTTAAACTAAATACAGCGTGGGATATACTGGAGAAAAGCCAGTTGACAAGTCGAAAAACATTATTCGAAACGTTAATCGAACAGAACAAACAACTAGCAGCGCTTTACCAAAAAAAAAACTATATTTAAAATCAATTACAGCGACTTGTTTTCAATGTTATAGATTAAAATGCGATAACATCCGAACAGATAAATTCAGTCCCATTTGCCATTACATTTTTGTAAACTAATATACACAACATGAATCACCATATAGCACTTCACCCTTTCCCTATTAATCTACCTACCGATTCGAAGAGTCCCTGACATCTGCTATACAGTACGCCTCCAATGTCATACTTAGAGCATGTACTATGTCGCTCGCTAAAACATTTGAAGAAATCACAGTCGCCATTATTAGCTTTATCTATGCAGGCGTGTTCGATACCTGTGACGAAAATATAAAACAATTCCAATCGATAGTGATATTTAAATATTCAATGAGTGTAATCTATAATCATAATTGTATACTAGTTATAACTACAAGTATAATTTATTACTGATATTACATTATTACAATAATGGTGAACATTGTAACCATTGTTTACTTTTCCCTCCATGCCAGCAGTCAGGACACAATCATTCATGAACGTGTAGTAGTACAAAATACGTAATTGTTTCGCCACAAAAACAAGTTCAAATTCAGGAAAATTGTAAAGTTTCTGCTGTAACTTATTTTAGTACATGTTTTTTTTTTCGTCTCCCCAAATAGCTCCCAAAATACATAAAAATCTACATTTATGTACTACAATATTTTTTTTTGATAATAATAGTTTTGTTGTGTTTCGCTGTTCTGTATTTTCTAGATGCCAAAAACCGATATTTCGTCAATAATGTAATTAACGCTATGATTTGCCGATGCTCATTTCATTTTACCTGTGCGTAAAACAGCCACTTCGCTCGTTCCGCCGCATAGTTGACCTTTTATTGTACCCGTGCAAGGCGTCGCACAACGCGACCTATCCACTAGATTGCTGAAAAAACACAGAAATAATGTATGTGCGATTCCAAAACCAGAGTAGTGATATGATGATTTGGGGTTTATAAAAATGCTTTAAACAAACTGTTTTGGGGTACACAGGAGAATTTCAACGTGAAGCAAGAACCGAAGTAGCGGTCATTGTCTACAAACTTGTAAACTGTCTCACCTAAACTGTTGATCGTTTCCACAAGAACACGTGTCTCCTTTAGACAAGCCAGCATACTCGTACCCTTCTTTGGTGCACTTAGCCAAGCAATGCTGTGGATACATTCTTTCTTGCGAGGTTACTTCATGGTTAAATGAAATTGTCTTACCCTCTACACAACCGATATAACCTACGGATAAATTGGTAAGATGATGTTTATGTTACTAAGATTTTGTAAGTTAACAAATCGCACACAATGGTAAATCCGAGCGTGTGTATACTTGCTATTTTCCACGCAGCAACAACGTTCTACGATTATGATGACCAAAATCAAAAAACACGAAAAGGTAGGTAAATCGTTTCTTGGCTCCAGCTTTAGGGAAGTAATATCTACCATCACACATTGATTACATAAATGCTTGCCTGTTTCGTAAATTGAATTACGAAGATTCCCGCCACAATATATTCCTTCAACAGAATTGCGACACGTATGAGAACACTCCGAGGGACTATTAGCTTTTCCATATTTCCCATACGTGTCCCCACACCAACAACTCAACTGAGACGAGGTGTACTGCAGCCCTGCATAGACATATGCTCTTGATCGGCAGTAAGATAGACATGTTCTAACTGATGATATATCCAGCGACGTTGATTTGTGATCCATGTCTGGTGAAGACATTTGGTCCACGTAACACCCAAGCGTATGAGCTGCAAAGATAATAAGTCTTATACCTTACACATATAAATTACGTATGAAATGTTTGCAAAGTTTGAAATGCAAGCATCAATATATAATAATAATAATAAACTGATAAACTAATTAACTGCATTGTTGCGACTTGCGTTTTAACTGCAAACTGGCCCCACTTGACAAATAAAGGTATTCAAATCGAAATCAGTTCAGCATCATAAAGTACAAAATTAAACATTTTATATTTTATTTTCATTTGATAGTCATCGTGAACATTATATACCACTATATTGCCGTACAGACGCGCATATATTGTGTACTTCACATGTACAATTATTAGTAACATTTTCTTAAACGGTCAGTTATGTTATCTTACAGTGCTGTACGTATTAGTACAGTACAGTCATAATAATTGTTACTATAGAATTATTAGTGTTGAGATTACCTTTGTCTATTCAAAAGCTAAAATACTAACTTCACAATTGTTCAATTTCAGATTACACACCTGCTGAACCTAATGAGACGCTCAAGGTCAGGAAGACAAAATCTCAAAGTGAACAACACAGTTTCACCTTACGTTATTATTCGCATATTCACACGTGATTACTACTCACCACAGAAAGGATCGTCGCCAGTTGTAGATAAATGATATAGAGACGGGGGCGTCGAATTGACCGCATAGTAACCCATGCGTTGACAAGAGACAGAGGTACATTTCTTGCAACTACTAGTATTAAAATACAAAACAAGTTAGTTGAAAGGTTATAAAGACATGATTAATCAAAGAAACCTTGGAAACAACTTCCGTGAACTAAGATTGTATTCACTCTATTAGCATATCTTCAAATCATTTATGTCTAATTTTGTCCATAGCCTCATCTCTGTCATTTAAATATCTTAAAAATGATGAATTGATAATTTAGTAAAATGACAGCATCATTATAGTATTGATTGCAAAGTTATGCTTACCATTTGAGTAGCATGACCATATATGGTCAATTGTTTCTAACTAAAAATATGCTTTACATATAATATTTACGCATAATAATAAGGTCACATTGCCACTTATGACCACGTGATCAATGAGTCTTGTGCAATTCCGCCCGTACAGCATTGCATGTGTATATCAACAATAGTTCTCTAAAATTATAATTATGCATATTAATGATGTGACCATATATGATCTTGTGTGAGTTATTTACATTTTTAGTGTAATGCCGTTATTGTGGCACTGGTTGCATGTCCCTGTCCTCAAGGGCGTTGGTCGTCGCGCCACGCATGCGCGAGATATGGGTCTCATGTTGTAAGGTAAGGAAGGAGTCATCAACGGTCAAAACTCGTACTCGTAATTCCATTGGAAGAGTGCATTGAACTATGGAAAAGTCGATGTTTAGCAACACAACTATCCGCCGCCCTTTCAAAATGGCTTGAAATATAAGTTATGCAAATGAGGTCACATTGACCAATTCATGCAAATCGTGTAATCCATATGCTTGGGTTCCAACCTCGGCGTAATAGGGTATGTCACATATTCAAGAGTATCAATGTACCAAGTTTCATTTAAATGTTGTGAGTGATACTGGAGATATCAGTGGAACATCCACAAATTTGCTAATTTATGCAATTAGGATATAAGTTTTAATGAAAATCAGCCCTAAACCAAACATTAGGATTAAGATCTAATTGTCTAATTATTATAGACAGATTTTAACCCAAAACTAATCAGGTCTGAGCATTGACCAAGTGCAAATATGAACCACGTTTCATTGAAATTAGTTCTTGAGATGTCAGTTTGATTATTCAAGGTTATTAATATGCCAAATTATTATATCTATGCATTGCCCTAGGGTATCGATGGATTAGGTTTTATTAGAATTCTATGCGTAGTTTGTGAAATATCCATGGAAAGCTAATTATTATGGAAATTAAGTTATTAATATGCACAGATTTCAACAGAAAACTAATCACATCTGTGCTTTGTCCCACACGATGTTTTTTGGTGAAAGAGACATACACACATAAACACACAGGTTAATTAATAAATTATAATTTGTTTTTTGTACATTCATTCTTGTATACGTTTGTTCGTTCACTCACTCACTCGCTTACTCACTCGCTCAAACACTCACTCGATTAGTTGTTCTTTTGTGTAAGAATAGCCCATATACCTTTTACTCTTCAGCTGCAAAAGACTGTCACAATTATCTGCCGTGAAAGTACATCGAGAGTTGATAGAAGCAGTGAACAGGTCGCCAGCTCTCCCGTGGTCACAATAAAAATAACACCCAGGTTGGTCGTTACCACCATTGGGATAAAAATCCACGTCACCCAGGGGCTGCAAAATATCAGTAATGTAATTACTGATATTTAATTACGCTATAAATACTAACTGCAAAGGTAGTTTTCATGAATTCCAAGGCATTGTTTTAAATTCTAAATTAGGTTCTAGGGTATACTATGATACAGTGCCGGTTACCTGGTATATCCCCAACGGACCCCAAATATTATTAGACTTATCCTTCGCCTCTGTCGCGTCCGTGTGGATAATATCCACGAAAATAGCATCTTCCTTTCCAAGACAGTATACTCCTGGCGTTCTCTTGCCACCCGCAGTGCTAGGGTCCTCCAGAAAATTGGGTCGTGCTGGATCCAAACCTGAAATTACGTCGATATGTTATTATTCATTATTTAACAACATGCATTGACATTTTTACATTTTTTTCTTCAATTTTTATTTTTAATTAAACATTCCTGTGTCATCAGTGTCAATTTGTAACGGCCTTCCCCGAAATGTGGACACTGAAAGCATGGCATATACGCTAAATATATGCCAATGCAAGTGAAAAACGATGGCCGCGGAGTTCAGGTCCAGGTCTCTAGAAGGCGCCATGTATTGACGTTCGGATTTGCAAGCGAACTTCAGGGATTACGTGTGTCATTCCCAATAATATTGTGCGTAGTGCGTCATAATTCCATGGAGTTATATACAAATAAACAAATGTTCAAAATCATAGCTATTGTTGCATTAAGATTTCTTGCAAGCTACATTGTGTGGAACCTAGGGTATGGAAAGGATTGCAAAAAAATCGAAATATATTGCCTCATACCTGATGCAGTTGCTTGTTGTATCAGCATCAATCTTATTTCTTTGTGAATTTTTTTCCAAATATCCTAATTTTGTATGTATGAACAATATTCACGTGGTTCAATGAACGTCATTATATACCTACCGCCCTGTTACTATAAAATATTAGTATATTATTTGACCATATTTAAATCACCCATTTCTCTCCATAAAGGTCCGTATAATCAATGGGCGGTGGTCGTCGCGCCACGCATGCGCGAGATATGAGACTCATATGAACAAAGATGGCGACTTTGACTGTTGTGCAGACCAACGAGTATAAACTAAGACGTTACTAAGCTGTAACTATGACATATCTTTGGTGATTGGAAAAGGATTGATCAAAGGAGTCACCGACGTAATTATTGCACGTTACACCCAGGTATTCGTACTCGTAATTTTCACGAGAAAAGCGCATTGAAGTGTGGGAAAATCAATGTTTATCGACAACAAATGTCGTACATGCACCCGCGACGGCTACCGCCCTTTAGAGAAGCAAGAGTAATATTTGAATACATGTGTTCATCTTCCGACTGTGACTAAATGGCTACAAAAAAAACAATAAAGTATATGTTTTTGTCTGTATCTGTTTTTTGTGAAAACAAATAGATTTTGCAATTATGGTTCTGCTATTTTTCATAATTCCTCATAGTTCGTTTTTCTGTTAAATTGAATGTGTCTCAGCAGATGTATTCGTGCGCCACGTTTTAAAAAGTTAAGTGTTGAATTTCAAGATTCAGTTTTAGTCGCATCCCCCCCCCAAAAAAAAAACTATCACTAAGCTAACGCTATCGTAATATGAAAAACATAAACTTCTAGAAAACGTCGATGTACTTACAGATATGCTTACAAAAAGCCGTAAAAAACTTGTAACCCTGCGACAGGCAAAGGCTTGTAAAACAAAACAGCAAGAACGTCATAAGATTCATAGACTAAACAAAGCGTGACTGACTGCCATTCGTTTTTCTTTCTTTCTTTCTGTCTAAAGTCCCTTGGCCTATCAAAATCATAATTCACGCAACGGTGAGATGATTAACAAAATGTCACCTGTTTGACCCCAAAGACGCACTTTGGTTTAAAGTCAACCGACTTTAGAATGACTTCCAGGCAGTTCGAAAATTTCAGAATCATTTGCCATACTCAAACATGCCAATGTTCTTAAAAACAGTATGATTCAACTAAAAAAATACGATGATTTCAATGACAGACGTTTATTTTTTTCGAAAACCAGAATATGACTTCGAATACAAGCCTGGTCTACCATTTCCGGTCTTGGATGATTTTCAGACGTTTGCCAAACTGAAACACGCCAATGGTTCTGAAAATAGTATGAATAGTATGAATAATATTTGAACAACAAATGTTTTAACGGGCGAAAAAAATGCTGACCCAAAACAAGTCGACGCGATTTTCAGAAAGATAGAAAATTTCGAAATCACAACTTAAACACTGATTTGCCAGACTAACAAACCCCAACGTTTTTGAAAATAGAATGATTTGAATAAAAATTATCATAATTTGCGCAACGTATGTTTCATTTAGACAATTAACAATTCCAGTACGTATATCAATTGTCGTTTACCCAATAGCTAGTAGCCAGTGCAGTAAAAAATAATAATTGTTTGCTCCCACTCAAACATAAAAGATGTACATATCAACATTGCAAGTGGTGAATAAACATTGCATTGTCTTGACTAAACTTGTGGTGTTTATTTTTGTAGATACTAGCATGATGCGAGTAACGTTCCCTTGCCTCTATCTCTTCGGAAAAGCTGAATTTTAACCAACTTACCTGACATTATATGTCATTATATTTGAAAACTCTCGCTACTGTAGTATATACTTAGTTGCCAGCCTCTAAACTGACTCACATAGCTCCATATTCGTTGATCCAACGACTTAACTAGATATATTTTTACTTGTGATTCAGTGCTTGTGCCAGCTGCATAGCTGGATAATTATGTTGTTCATTGACTCTATCTGTGATGCGTCGTCAGATTCGCACGGTTTCGTGGAAGCCGACAATCTATGGCCGTCTCAGCGAGCCCGGGCGTGATTGTGTTAGGAAAAACTGTAGTTATATTGAATGATTTCATTGGGCTGAATCTATCAATCAGTGATTTTGTAACGACATAAGTATAATGGTAAATCGTCGGCCGAAAAAATGAATATTTGCTGGCGAATATGTCTGCAATGATCCACCAAACTTGAATAAAATTCACCAGTCAGTCAGTCAGTCAGTCAGTCAGTTAGTCAGTCAGTCAGTCAAGTCATTCGAGAAAAGTCATTCGTTCATACAATCAGGCAGGCAAACAGTTGCCTACTGGCAGTGACTCACTCACTGGTCTTTCACTCATTTTCCCTCACCAACCGAATCATTCAGTCTTAAACACTTACCGGAAATTCTGCCAATACAAGGGTGACCTTCACAGAAGAACTCTCTCACCCATTTCCCAGTTATACCGCTTATATGTGCACCCAAACTGTGTCCAATGAGATGGATATCAGAGAAATCCAAATTAGTCGACGTCTTGCTCCGCAGGAAATCTATAAATCGTTTGATGCGACTGGCAATGATTCGTGTGTTACTTGAAGCTTGGTCGTAACTAAACGGATTCAAAAACTGAAATTGAGTTTCAAAGAAAAGAGAATCATTATATTTCCGTTGCACTGGGGGCATATGATAAAAATTCAAGTTTCACACTTTCCCCAAATTTTATTTTCCGATGTTTTCATTACCTAATTGCCACCTCACATCCAAGTATGAATTCAACTGTAAGGATATTTATCAAATACGTTCTGCAAAATTACCGTGGAATGTGATGATTACGTCATGTCTAGTGTTTATAAATCTAGCCCAAATCGACAATCCCGCTTAAATTCATATTTCTTAAACTTATATATAAAAAGAAAAACGCTAGCACCCGGATTTATTTATACGCACACGTGATTCGAGCACAGTTGTTCTATGTTGCAGTTTTCACCCATTACCCCTCTGTAATAGCGTTTTTGGGTAATATATGGCTAAACAGGTGGTTTGCTGTTGGAAGCAACATGTAGTTTAATGTGATATGTACACGAATCAGGTGTGCTTTCTACAAGTCATTGATCACACGTGCACCGTGACATCACACAACCCGCGATGGGGGCTGCAGGAAAACCACGTAATACTCGCCAAATTCGCAGTATTACTTTGTTAATATGTGGCAACTCGGACGCTAAGGCCGACCTAACAACCCGCCAATTAGCGTCACCATAGCCGTCATTTACCTATCAGTGGTGATTTAAATGCGACGTGAGAAGCATATATATATATATCTATATACCGTATGTGAAGCATCGTCCCAGTCAACAGTTATTACGTTAAAATCGCCAACTTCCAGCAGCTTTCTGACCATGGTGATCACCCACGTAGCCGTTCCCTTGTCGGAAAAGCCGTGAACAATAAACTGGAATAGTAAAAGAAAAAACAGAAAATAACTTACAACGCTTACCAATTTGAATTCAACAGCAAGTCGCCGTATGCATTTCGTTAGCACTCCTTCAATCATATTTCTAAAACGTGAGAGAATGCCGCTCTTATGCTGAGAGAGATGGGTTTATGTCACAGACCCAAAGAAATTGTGGTTTGCGCTTATATGTATAGTGGGCGTTCTGGGTAAATGTATACCAGCGTTCGTACTGAATTTTCAAATGCATGTACTCTTTTCTCTGAGAATTTCTCCATGAATATTCGAGTAAAAAATCTTTCATGTTTACGTTAATACTATATTACGTCATTACTGTACATTGTAACATTGTAACAATGATGAAACTGTAACCACTAACTGTAAGTCTCAGGATAACATAACAATAACATAACAATAAAGGAAGCAATACAAATCATAATACATTTTGTTTTATGATTGTGATAGGTTATAATGACTCCCTTCTGCGTTCAACAGCCTGGTGAACGCAAATGTGAACAATTAACCTACAAACCGTGGTGTATATGTAATAAGGATATTATATATGTTATACTATATTCATGTCGAGCATTATAACTACTCCGAGTCACATCATGGTGAATACACATAACCAATCTCGAGACGTATACGAGAAAATTGTCAATAGTTTCACAACATATAATCGATGGTAGCGAGTCTAGATAAAGGCTGTGGTTAAAACCTGACCGAACACGAGATAAGTAAGTGGCTTGGGAACAAAATCACAGACTGTAGCTGTCGTGCCGAACACCTGGCAAGGGGTCGGTGTATTTATCCAAACATACATACTAAATAATATTTAAGTTTTCAACAATAGACGGTTTGAAACCAATCAGGTTGGATAGCTTGGGCTGAATATAGACCTTACGTTTATGGGACTCTCGATTTAAAAACTGGGGATAGACTGGAAATGACAATGGTGAAAAGGAAAATAAATTGACTGCATAATGTTATAGAAAATGTGAATAATAAAAACAAAAAATGTCGACAGGCATATGTAAATAAAATATTTGCAAAAACAAACAAATCTTTCCAGTACAAGCAAAGCTGTTTACAAATCCCCGATTTGCAAATATGTAATCCCTAACTAAATCCTGGTTGGTATACAAGCATCCGAGTCACATATTTTTGTCTCTCATTTGAATATTTTAATCAGTAAATGGTTCGTTTCGCTAATTAATTAACATTAATTTACTAATTAAAATCCAGTTTTTGAGCAAATGTCTTATGCTGTTATATACACGACTGAAAGCTTAATATATTGGCCAAGTTTCGTCCGACAGTTGTGAATATTGTACGTGTAACACTCTTATTTCGCTGAGTATGATTTCTAAATATCTGTAATTAGCGAAGCTAACCATCGATGACAATAATCCCTTCAGGCGTCACGTCAGTTACGACGTTCCCTTTGACAGTACGCTCCATGGTGGCGCCGGTAATATTTTCGACGAACGGTGAATATTTAAGAATTATGCTATACTAATTACGAAATTTAACAAATTTGTACACACTTCTAAAACAGAATTATATACATTAAATCTTACCTTGATCGGTTTCCCCTGCATATAATTACTATTCAAAGTATGGGCCGGAAAGTTGAAAACATCGCCGTCTATGTCTCGGGTATATAATCGAAACGTCACATCAATACCGTGTTCGGGAACTTTGCCGAATATTTCAGAACAGAATATACCATCTTCACCATAATTCCCGCAATCTATTCTCAATAATACAATAATTAGTAGTATGAATTGCCATTAGTTACTAGCAGCGATATCATTGGCATAGTAGCACAGCAACGGACGGGAATACTGTTTTTATTTGTTGTTGGTGTTTACAGAGATGCTGAATTGTACGAGTTACGGACATCCAGTTAGGGAAATCATCAAAATCAAACTAGTGGTTTCCGGCCCAGTATCCGGGGAGCGCCGAGGAGCTTCCATATCTTCGCTAATTTTATTAATTACCTTTTAATGAGGTCGTGAATAATTGTAGAATGCGGGAGTAATGGTATATTTTATACTTTGGAAAATGTGTACCGCCGACCAAGCGTTTTATCAATGTTGCTTAGTAGCTGTGAATATTGCTAAGAAATAGGTCAGCAGAAACCTTTGTGCTATGATGTCTAAAACAATGTACAAACGTATGAGCGTTCATGATTTTTTTTTTATTTACTTTTAAGTTGTCCTAACAGCAATTAATGTTCTTTTGAAGTTAAATAATGAGTTTTCAATTTGTTCCAGTCCGCTCGCGAAAAAGCTCATCAATATTCTTGCATACATTTGCATATTTCTCGGACCTCCCCGGAAGACAAAGCAGCCCCTCGAAGCTCCCTGGAGCTCAGCGGATACCGGCCTTGCAAAACGATGGTTTGATTTGATCACCTCCCTTACGAACATCGCGTTACAAAAACATCGAGTTACCAAAATGACCACGCTCATATTTTAGAAACGACGTCCACTTTTGCATAACTACGTCCAAATTGTAACTCGATGCCTAATTAACAGTTAACAAAACTTCAAGTTATGGCCAATATATATTTTTGTTATTTGTTGGACTACAACATTTAGTAACCCGAGCTTTAATTAACAGTTAATCGAACCTCGACAACATAGATTTGTTGTTTTGTTTTGTTTAAGGTTAAAATTTAGTAACTCGAACTTTAATTAACAGTTAACCAAACTTCGAGTTACGGCAAACATACTACTCACCACAAAAAGGATCGTCTCCTGTTGTAGTTAAATAATATAGGGATGGAGATATCACTTTAGTCGCATAGTAACCCATGCGTTGACAAGAGTCAGAGGTACATTTCTTGCAACTATTAAGATACAAAACAAGTTAGTAATAGTTAAAAAGTTACGAAGTGAAGACAAGGTTACTCAAATAAACCTTGAAAACAACTCCCGTTCGCTAAGAATGTTAAAGGGAAGGTCAATGTTGCGATTTTTTATAGTTGCCTAATATTATGTGTATGTGATTTTAATAAAAATGTATTTGTTGTTGAAAATTGTGTGCGTGTCGAGTTCGAAGGGTTTTATACATGTCTCACAAAGGCTACGTACGTCGCCATTGTTCTAAATAAAAACGCCCTTAGGCGACTGAGACTGACAATTTAAGTGTAGCACCGTGACGTAATATCGTCTGATTAATCCATGACAACATAGGGGTATTCACTCAAAAACTTTCTGGGGGGTCACGATTCGTTCTCGTTGGCAGCAAACTACGTGGAAACCATGAAATTTATTCACGGGTCCTGTGCAAAGCTGTGTTCCAGAGAGATGCAGACCTGCAAATATTATGGGTGCGCAAGCGACAATCGTTTTTCACATTGTGTCCTAAAAAAGAAGGTCTTGTATGGGAGGCAAACATTGGTACGGATTTCGTACTCATTTTCGTTAACTCATTTTCAGTAAAATCTCTAATATTACATAATAAAGAGATTACATGACCAAATATGACCAAATGATATGTAAGCCATTCATTCATCTATTTGTATAGGAATCTCCAACATACCTTTTACTCTTCAGCTGCAAAAGACTATCACAGTCATCTGCCGTGAAAGTACATTGAGAGTTGATGGAAGCAGTGAACAGGTCGCCAGCTCTCCCGTGATCACAATAAGCAACACACCCAGGTTGGTCATTACCTCCATTGGGATAAAAATCCACGTCACCCAAAGGCTGCAAATAAATCATTAATGTAATCACTGCAAATTTAGTATTCGTGGATTCAAGGGCATTTGTTTACATTTATACATCGATGTTCTAGGCTATAATACAGTGCCGGTTACCTGGTATATCCCTAACGGACCCCAAATACTATTCGACTTATCCTTCGCCTCTGTCGCGTCCGTGTGGATAATATCCACGAAAATAGCATCTTCTTTTCCAAGACAGTATACTCCTGGCGTTCTCTGGCCACCCGCAGTGCTAGGGGCCTCCAGGAAATTGGGTCGTGCTGGATCCAAACCTGAAATTACGGCGTTATGTAATTATTCATTATTTATTAACATGCATTACAATACTACCAATTGATGAAGGCAATTTGCGTCAGGTGAGATGGCTGCGGAGTTGGGTCAAAGTCTCCAGAGGGTGCCATCTATTGAAATCCAGTTTTGTCAAGCGCACCTCGAGGATTTCTCATTATATTGTGCGTGACCGATTTCTAGGAAAATGGCGACTACTGGATTTGCAGTTTACACATCGCATTTCATGTGACGTTAAACATGTTTAGGGTGTATTTGTCCATGCAATTGCAAACTATATTTAGTAAGATTTGGTCATCTTTATGAAGTTACATATATATTGTTAAATGTTAAACAACTAATTAAACAACTACTAACACTTGATGGTACCTAGGGCATGGAGTATTAAATGTGTAGAAAGGGCTGGGACGGCTACACAATTCAGGGCAGCAATAATGCGATTATAACTACTATTGAGTTTGAGATGAATTTATTATCCAAATGTCTCATTCAATTATAAAATGCCAAATAAATATAGAATCATAAACATACATGACTTACTTAAAAAACAAACTTCAAATTCATAACAAATACAGGCACACTAGTGTTCATATATCCTTACAATACTTCAGTTAAGCTTGCTAACATTATCTTCATTTTTTTTAAATAATAATTAGTTTTATTTTAATTTGTGTATTTTTACGTGTTTCAATGAATGTTAATTTAAACATGATTTACTAACGACTGGATCACTCACTGACTGAAAAATCAAAATGTTAAATCAATAACCAATCCAATTCGCATAATCGCATGTATTTGACCTCAGTGAAATTTAATGATTTGATTAGCGAGTCTAGAAGCTGGATCAATCAATCAGCGCGCCTGTTATAACAAGCCGCGTCAATTTAAAATTCAAACCAATATTTTTGCCGTCTGCCTTGGAAACGCGACAGAAACAACGACATTGTGTTTGATTTCGTCGACAGTGAATACTGGGCTATAAGTGCGATTTCTGTCAAGATACAAGAGTGAAAAGTCATTGTGAATGGCATAGTCTCCGTCCAGTTTTTGGTAACTGTGTAAACAATGACAGATGTAGATTATAATTAAATGTTGCAAGTGTTACTCACTGAGTACAGTATGAAAACAAAACAACGCTCTCTAGATGCCATTTACCCTCAGAGGTCATGAAAATGAGAGCCAAATGAATGTGCTCATGTTTGCTATTATGTCTTGCCCTTTGACCCGAATTTAAACAAAATCCATAAAAGCATATATCTAAAAAGGTTATAAAATATGTAAAAAATACAAAATAGCCGTCAGTCGGCAAAATTTGTTCGAATCACGAAAAAAAATATATGCAACTGTAACTCATTATGTATGACCATCGCACAAACTTTGACCAAAATCATTTTGAACATGCCTGCGAAACAGCT
The DNA here is from genome assembly GCF_978046115.1 of Saccoglossus kowalevskii. Lineage (NCBI taxonomy): Eukaryota > Metazoa > Hemichordata > Enteropneusta > Harrimaniidae > Saccoglossus > Saccoglossus kowalevskii. Next base: position 20,850,799 of record NC_140651.1, read on the forward strand.
ACTGACACGTAACAATCGTGATTTAGCATATTTTTATCAACATTTACCGTTGGCCGTTGGGAAACAGCTGGAATATATGATGTATTGTCTTTGTGTAAAGTTTGAATGAGATCGGTGAATTAATGTTTGAGATATGACTCCGGACGGACAGGACGGACCCCAAATTAATAGTCCCCATTTTCGAATGGAACTAAAAAAGATGTGTGCAATAATCCGCCAATGAAATGGAATGACACAAACCCCAAAAAAACACCAACCCACTCAGCCAATCAGCAAGTCTGTCAGTTGGACAGTCATTTATTCATACATTCGGGCATACAAACTATGACATCATTACTGTCATACACTTCAGCTCATCTTTCCCTCGCAAAACAAATCAATCAGTCGGTCACATACACTTACCGGAAATCCTACCAATACAAGTTTGACCTCCACAAAAGGACTCCTTCGCCAATTTCCCAGTCATACCGCTTATATGTGCACCCAAACTGTGGCCAATGAGATGGATATCTGAGAAATCCCAATTAGTCGACGTATTGCTGCTCCACAGGAAATCTATAAATCGTTTGAGGCGACTTGCAATGATTCGTGTGTTACTTGATGCTTGGTCGTAACTTAACGGATTCAAAAACTGAAATTGAGTTGCAAAGGAAAGAGAATCATTATTTTCAGCACTATAACAGCTTTTTAATTGCCCGCTGGTCGGTTCTATTGTTCTGCTTTTTTGGCACTATAGCAGATTTTACTTACTCTTGTTAGTATATTGTTCCAAGAGAATCATTATATTTCCGTTGCATCGATAAATTCAAGTTTCATTCACACTTTCCCCAATTTTTTTTTTGTTCTTAGTACTTGAGATGTTTCTTTTCATACGAGCAATTAGGAATTTAGAACGAGCACACTGTTTACAAATCTAACTCATTGTAATAGGCGCTTTAATTCGTATTCAGCAATTTTTTTTTTCATTGCCTAAACACAACGATGTTTACCAGGGGCGGCGCCTCACAGACAAGTATGTTAATTTAGAGTGTACGTACGTACTGCACAATAATCAGAAAAATAAATGATGATTACGTTATGTCTAATGATTCGAGCACATCAGTTTTCATTAGTTTATCGGACGATAATTCTTTGTTGCAGTTTTCACCCCTTAACCCGCTGTAACAGCGTTGTTGTGTTAATTTTTTGGAAGATAGATTTCCGTGTTGTCCATGAGTTTTTGTAAACTCACAGGATATAAGACTACTAACTTTTTAGTAATGTTAGGTTTTGTGTAGGACAAAGTGTAAGACTCTTTAGGGTTATAAAGTCAGGCGCAAAATAAAATCTCGAGACTGATCTAACTCGTGATATTATATAGCCCAAATTCCAATGACTTACATTCAGTTCCGGGTAGCTCAATGGACAACAGGTCCGTCCAGTCGTCGCTATTTGAGCTCCTAGATCGATCCCAGCCTTTTTTGGTTTTTCCTTTAGCGTAGTAAAACATAGTGTTCATCATTGGTGTCACGTGGTCTGTATACAAATGCGCTTTACGAAGACGTTTAAAATGTTGTAAACAGTTTAGGTTTTCGTTCATCATTAATTAGAAACAGTTTCTTTGTTTTCAACGATGTCTGTTTATTGGGAAAATATTGTTAATTGATCATTAGACTCATTGGTCTCAAAAATACCCTATTACTAGACGAGCTGTGTTTCATGTCACAACGTTTGCTTCACTAATTTCTGGGCAGCAACAACCTTGATTCGAACCTACAATTTTCAGATCGACGAGAAGTACGAATGTATGTTCTAATCATTGAGTTAAGCAGGTGGTTTGCTGTTGAAAGAAACATGTAGTTCAATGTGATATGTACACGAATTAGGTGTGATTTCTACAAGTCATTGATCACACGTGCACCGTGACATCACGAACCCACAATGGAGACTACGGGAAAACCATCTAAAACTCACAAAATTCGCAATATTAATCACCGGACGCTAACGTCGAGACCCGTAAGTTTACCTAGAACTTCGACCCAAACAAGCCGTTAACTATCATAGCGTCCTCGTCGTCACCATTTTACTATCAGTGGGGATTTTAATGCAAAGTGAGAAACAAATTACCGTTTTCGAAGCATCGTCCCAGTCAACAGTTATTACATTGAAATCGCCAACTTCCAGCAGCTTTCTGACCATGGTGATTACCCACGTAGCCGTACCCTCGTCGGAAAAGCCGTGAACAATAAACTGAAATGGTAAAAGGAAAACAAAATAAGCTTACCTCGCTCTTTGCATTTAATGGCAAGTCTTCGTACAATACATGTCGTTTAAAATTACCCGCTCCCGACAATCAGATGTCTAAACCGGCACGGTGGTAGAATGCTGTTCTTGCTCGTCAGTACCGAACTTTCAACAGCGTATACCTTTTTTTCTAAGAATTTCTCCCAGAACATTCGAGCGAAAACATAGTCATTACCATGTTGGAAATAGTGGGACATCTATATATTGCAACGGCGTAACTTTAAGCATAAGTCTCGGGACTAACAATAGCATAAATTTAAAAATAAAGGAAGCAATACAAATCGTCCACCAGGCTGTTGAACTCGGAAATCAGTCATTATAATGACAGTGATGCATTGTTAATGTACAATACTACGTGGGCGTTTGCTATTGTTTGCAACTTCAATGGTAACAACTTCCGAAATATACCAGTTTCATCGCAGTTATAAACCTGTTCGTCGGAATAATTACCTTCATAGATAATTTCTCGCGAGAAGTTCTGTATTTCATCAAACAGGAAATTGTGAATGTTCATTGGAATTATATTCTGTCGGTTCATTTCCAGGGCCAAGACAACTTGTTGTAGAAATTCGAATTCAAGTAGGGAATAGACTACAATGTTCAATAAACACACTAGCAAACATATACAAAGTTGCATACTAGTATGCTAAGCTTATTTCGTATTTTTCATGATGCCAATCGAGTGGACGAACGTGAAACGGTTCTAGCGCCGAGGGGTCTAATCGTCCTAGGGTCGAAACGTCGAGGGGTCTAATCGTCCAGGGGTCGAAAGAGCGAGGGGTCCAAACGAGCTGGTACCATTATAATATACCACAGTCATGAAACAAAAACTACTATGATTTGTATTGTTTCCTTTATTTTTAAATCGACCGATCATCTGACAAGCGGCTGGCAAGCATGACCACACACTTCGCAAGTGGCCGGTGAATATATCTAAACATGCATACTAAATATTATTAAGTATTCAACAATAGACGGATTGGAACCAATCATGTTGGATAGCTTGTGGCTGAATATAGGCCTTATGTTTATGTGGTTCTCGATTTGAAAACTTAGGATGGTCTGAAAATGACAATCAGATGGTGAAAAGGAAAACAAATTGACTGCATATTGTGAAAATAAAATGTGAAAAATAAAAAAACAACACATGTCGACAGACATATGTGAATAAAATGTTTGCAAAAATAAACAAATTCTTCCAGTACCACCACCCATTTTCAAATAGGTAACCACTAACTAGATCCGGGTTGGAGCACATCAGAACCCAAGTCACAATACAGACGTCAAGGTCCATTCCGTGTATAGCGTTCTTTGTTCTCGACCATGTTGTCGTGAGCGGTTTTATTTATTCAACGGCTGGACACGGATGAATAAACACGCTTCTACTAGTACGGCATATCACTGCCATGCCCTCGAAGCCAATTGATTTATACTTCCTTGTTCGTTTCAATAGATTAATAAATACATAGTTTTTCGTCACAGTATTCTACTGACATTTCCAGGGAACGGTGAATATGTAAGAATTATGCTATACTAATTACGAAATTTATCAAATCCTACACACTGCTAAAACAGAATTATATACATTAAATCTTACCTTGATCGGTTTCCCCTGCATATAATTACTATTCAAAGTATGGGCCGGAAAGTTGAAAACATCGCCGTCTATGTCTCGGGTATATAATCGAAACGTCACATCAATATCGTGTTCGGGAACTTTGCCGAATATTTCAGAACAGAAAGTACCATCTTCACCATATTGCTCGCAATCTATTCTCAATAATACAATAATTAGTAGTATAAATTGTCATTCGTTGCTAGCAGCGATATCATTGGCATAGTAACACAGCAACATACGGGAATACTGTTTCATTGTCTTCGGTGTTTACAAACTAATAAACGCGGACACAGTCCAATCAAAGTCCCTCTATATGTTTATAGAGGAACTGTGTTCCAATGTATGTCGTGACATTGTTACAGTTAAAACATTAAGATAACACCCTTGAAAAGAAACACGATACTAATAAATAGGTACATTTTATTTCGAACTTTAACAAACAGGAAATAATACGCCATTTTGTTCTACAAGCTAAAACTTATATTTAACTCACCTGTTGCTTCATTCAACATTACACAGCAGCTCAAACCAAAAACCACTAGTACGCAAAGAGGAACTATCTCCATATCTGACCAAGTCGCAAGAAATTTAAAAAAAACGTCGTCTAGAAACAGTCTTCAAGACTGAACCCGGAGACGGAACTACCGATAGAATACCTGCACTCTTAGTTCCTTGTTACACGACCTCAACGGTAACTTGATATTGAGACTATTATATACAAAAAACAAACTAGGGACTATATAAACACGAGGCCGACGCCCCATAATATTTCAAACGGCTATCGGATTTACAAGGTCGTTCAGTCAATCAGCATGATCTCGCACATGTCACATTTCGGACCAATCAAAAATCTTCGTCGAAGTGACAATACGTTCAAACACGAAAATAGTTGTCACATTCTCACTTGTAGGCGGCGCGGTTGAAGTTCTATGTTATTGTTTCCACTAAACTTTGTTGTGAAGCGATTTTTTTAATTGCGACGCCTATTTGTTACCAGATAAAATCGCGAAAAGGTGACGCTTTAGTAAGTCCCGACAAATTAACAATACATATTCTGGAAGCTTTCCATAAATTAGTAATACATGTATTTGATTATTGTAATTTCTGGTTCACTATTATCACATTAACTATTTTTCTCTACTCTTCCTGTTATTGTTTTCACTTAACTCTCTCTTGTTAAGGACGTCTTTTAATCGCGACAATATGTACTAACATATATTAATGCGATGAGTTGGCGTTTTGTTGCAAACCGACGGATTAATATTACATATACTGAAAGCTTTAAATATTTATTTAATATTTGTAATTGATTTTTGTAATTTGAAATTGGCTGCTCTTACGTAATCTGCCTCTACATTTTCGTTTACTTAACTGAATTATTGCAATGTGATGTGCGTCGCATGCTGGCGCTCTTTATTCTGTTTTATGCGTTGTGACATTGACCCTAATTGGTTGAAATCGTTCTGATTTGCAAATTAATATGATATGACAGTTGTACATAGCATCACGTGCAATAATCTCAGTGATGGGATAAAAAAAAGTACGGTAGTTCTCTTTTTGGAGTATGTGCTGGCCCTGAGAATGGCCGTTTTGTTTGAGTGTCGTATCACTATTGCTGACGACGATTTTGTCTTTTCTGGATAAATTTTAAAATCACCCAAGGAGCATAATCTACAGGATAAGAATTGAGATGACCTCTTCGACAGACAACAATTGTACGATGGATCGTGCCCAAGACGAGAATGCTCGTGTCCATGGCTGCGGTGGTCTTCTTGTCGAAAGAGGGCTGGATAAATACGCATAGTTGCATGCTATACGGGAGTCAAACATGATATGGCAGTTGTTATTTGGATCCATGTCGATTGATAGTATGACGGTATCTGGTGGAAAACTTCTGAAATAAGCAAAACGTTTGGCTATGTATTCCAGGCTTATGCTTTTTTACTTTCTGTATATATTCTTTTATTTTTCGCCTATCGCAGGTTCACATAAAATGCCCATAAAAAAACTTTCCATTGTTTGGATGATACATATTTGAATATAGTTACATAAATCACCTAGGTAGTATTTTTTTCACAAATTGTTATCCATGGGATATACTAAATTTAAAGCGCGGTAGTCGTCGCGCTGCGCATGTGCGAGATATGTGGGTCTCGTATAAACAAAGATGGCGACTTTGACTGTTGCGCAGATCAACGAGTACGAACTGAGATGTTCACAAGCTTTAATTAGGTAATTTTCATGTTATTGGAAGGTATCGAAAGAGTCACCGGCGGTAATCAGTGCAAGTCGCGTCCAGGTCAAACCTCATACTTGTGATTTCCATTTGAAGAGCGCATTGGATTGTGGGAAAATCTATGTTTATCAACACAAATGTGGCACATGCGCAGCGCGACGACTACCGCGCTTTATGACCAACGCCCGGAACAGTGCATCATCACTTTATCCCCGAGTGCAGCGCCCTCAATGGTGGATAATTTGGCAGTTTTCGATAGCACGAGAATTTCACATTAAGTACATTTTCCTCGGAATTACAATTATCGTCAATTTAAGTACAATTAAGGTTGTGTAAATGCCGGAATAGATAATAACACTGTTTGAAATATTATTGTGAATTACGTGGGTGCGCTCTCGGTGTCAAAACTTCACGAGAGGACTCGTATTCAACTCGTATTCACGATCGGCAGTACACTAGCGCTGCATAAAAGAGCACATTCTGCCCACCAGGTTCTCACATTTGTATTTGGGAGAATGGCGACCTTTCGGATGTGCACTTGAGGCTGTCTGTCGGTCCCGTGTCACCTTTCCTATCCTCAGTGCACATAAATGATTCAGCAATAATCAACAGTTGTGAAACGCAGCATGACCGGATTGCGCCACCGAGATCATTTGCTAAGCAATGCAGTTGTGTTCGTTTTTATTTAAAACCTTTTTTGTTAGAATATACTTTTGTTACCAATAAAATAAAAAAATAATTATATTTGGCGTACCAAATTGTAGCATAATTAATCACAATCCTATGACGTCATATGGACGTAGCATGTTTATTTAGAGTTATAACAAAAATACGCACATTACTGTAAAATGACTAATTTTCACTGATTTACCATTTCAGGTTTTAAATTCACAGTGTTATCATTTAGATAATGTGTTCTATGCCAAATTTTACATATTCACTGGGTTTTAATTTAGCGCATTTTCCAGTCAGCGAAATAAGCTAAATTAAAACCCAGTGAATAATTAACCCTTTTACAGTATTCTGGAATAAATATATAATACATGTATAGTAGAAAGTGTCGTAATTCGTGGCATGTTATTCACCCTGTATATGTGACGTCATCAAATATTGTATGACGTGTTGTTGTTCTTTTCTTCTTCTCGGGTGAGCGATATCCCCCTCCCGCCGCCGGACGGTCTATCCAGGAAACACTTTTCGGGTGTTCCAGATATAAATAACATAGTTCTAGCAATATGTCCTAAAATATTACCACTTTTAAGACAAAGCAAATTAAATTCCATAAACTGGTTTCTAATGCACGTTATATACTGTCTGGTTACGTCAACAGCTTGTAGCCTCGTTCGAAGTTTCTTCATGGCATGCGCGACTACCGTCTCATACGTACAAACAAAAGCGCCAAATTATTGCAGCTTTACGGGATTTTCCGTTGTTGCAAATCAAATGTTTACTTGGCATGCAGTGATGTGATAGATATATATTTGGAGGACGATTGTAGGGATTACTGCACGACTTGTGACGAAAGATACATCAGAGTGTATGGCTACTCCAACATACAAATCACGTAGTCTAGTTTGTAAGGAATTTGACATTATCTATGATTGAATAAAGAGTAGAGCCGTGGTTGTGACACAAAGTCGTAACTACGAGACTTTTAGCTACGTCTTGTAAGGTTGTACTTGATAATTGCGGCAGGGCATAGATGTTTGTCAATTGGAACTGATTATCTCGTACAAAGTCACAGTCAAAGTATTGGTCATAGCAGCCACGGTAAGCATCCAGCATGTTGAACTCGATATCTTTGCACGAACTCGAGTTCTTCCGGTATTCAGTCAGCATGGCGTTCATCACACACGTTTGTACGTTGCCCATTGACGTGCCGCCCTGGAATAAAACACAATAATTATTATTAGCAGCACATTAATTATAGACTCTATATAAAATATAACACACCCTGATTAAATATGGACAAAAATATAATACAAATATGATGTGAATTTTGACAACAAACTTTGCATATAGCTAACAGGTTTGTGTACCAATATAGTGAATTCATCTTGACTGTATTGGGTATAGCTTGCAATATTTATAATTGTTTTAAAAAATTGGATATCATTCTTGAAAACTTAATGCATTTTTCAAACACTTTAACCATGCACCACTGTAACGTCTCAAAAAGTATGAGAAGTCATGATCACGTGTTACGTTTCACAAAGTACGAGATAGCATTAAGTTGATCAAAGAGAAGTGTAACTGAATCAAAACACAGAGCAATTTGTCAGTAATCAGCAGAATGGACAGTCAATTAACAATGGTACGACGCTTTGCCGTGGTCGTGATTTTAAGTTTCATGTGTACATGACATTAATGAACTCACTGAGTTTTTCAGATACATCTTGTACTTGTTTTCTTGCTCACAGAACACCTTTCCAAAAGAGAGTGCGAACCCGTCTGGGCCACATGTATATCGATTCTCAAAACAATCAAAGAAATCACAGTCACCGAAAGTCGCTAATTCTTCACAAGAGCTATCACCAGCTGGAATTAAAAGAAAAACGTGTAAGAACAAATCCATGGTCAATGCAAATCTACTTACAAGATTGTGGCTTATTGGCTGCACCAGTATAAAACTGTAAATCCTAAACTAACAAGTCCAATCGCCATTAAAGTGTGAAATATATCAACCACTTGAAGCTACCACTTGAACGTAATATTGATTACATATTTGAAAATATAATAAGGATTTGAACCAAAAAGTCACACATATCATATGGTTAATATTTCACATTCACACTAAATGATTTGTACGATCTGGTTGACAATTTCAATTCAATGAAATAACGAGAAACAATATACTGAAGATATGCAAATATTTAAGGACTGTGGTCTTCGTGGCGAGCGCGTTCGAATTTCGCGTAAATAAACAATGTACTTTGTACAAGTCGCCCTTTTTTACAAGCAGAGATACGCGTTACGGCTAGTTTGCCAAAGAATTGTATTTCCATACTAAAGGATGGGGGGTCGTCGCGCCACGCATGCGCGAGATATTGGTCTCATATAAACAAAGATGGTGACTTTGACTTTTGCGCAGACAACGACTACAAACTGAGACGTCACCAAGCTTTACTTGGATAGTTAGATAGTGGTGAATGGAAGGTATCGACGTAGTCACCAGCGGTAATTAGTGCAAGTCGCGTTCAGGTCATAACTCGTACTCGTGATATCTTTAGAAGAACCCATTGGATTGTGGGAAAACCAATGTTTATCAACACAAACGTCGCACATACGCGGCGCAACGACCACCGCCTTTTAACATAATCTTGATTCCCCCATTCTTGTAAGAAGCGTTCTCCATTAACGTGACGTCAACATAAAATAGATTGGTGAAAGTTTTTGTCATTCAAAACGAAAACAATGTTTAGTCGTTCGTTGTTTTAGAATACAATTATAGCACATTTTTCGAAAATATGTTTTTCATTGACGGATGACTACAGATCTGAACATCTCACATCCATGGCGCTTTGTCACTAGAGGGTGCGATTTACAAAAAAGTTCATTGCAACTACGTATCCCAATCTGCAACCAAAGTATCAATAATAATAATATGCTATTTCTCAAACATTCATATTCGTGGAAGAAAACATAAAATGTAACATCTATCAAATATGAGGGTGCGCCAATCAACATTAATTTTAGAAACACTCACATAGTGTGGGTGGGGTTGACGAGACTCCTTCCAGCAATCTCTGCCTGACACTGGTCTTCATTGCTTCCAGAATTCCATCAAGGTCATGGAAATTTCCAAGATGGAAGTACAAGGTCAGTTTTTCCACTTCTTGTTGGAGAAACTTCAACGTAGCGCTTTGTGGGTCCTGGTTAACCGTAGATAACAGCTGGTCAATGCTCGCTTTATAAGCTTCTAAGTTCTCGGCATTCTTCAAGTGTTCGTATAAGCTACCAGTCGATGCATCCCGGCGTAACCGATTTGAGATAGGTGGTTGAACACAGGAGGAATAGTGATTCTGGCCGTCGATATACAAATTATAGCACTTGGTGGAACTGTACACCTGCGGTATATGTTTATATTCGTCCAACATTTTCAATCCTACGCATCTGAATATTGACTGGCGGAACTGAAAGGTGAAATCATACACGACTGTCATTACTTCGACGATCGTATTACGACCACAATTGAATAATAATTATCAAACACGTGAATGTAACAGCAAAATTCACGAATGGATCTGCATGTCCGCTTCAAATACACAAATAGTAACTGAAATCACAATCTCATATTCAATCAGACAAATCATAATCAGGTACGTACCCCATCAGGCAAACTTTTACATCTATCGTGCAAGACACTGGTGATATCTAAGGATGAAGGACAGATGCTATGTCGGTCTTTGAAACACTTGAAGAATTCACAATCACCGTTATCTGCCATCTCTAGGCAGGAGAGTGCAATTCCTAAACGAAAAACATTTGTTATTTATTTCCCTCGACATGATAGATATGAAGAAACTGTAAAAATTGTAAAAAATATTGTCTACGAGTACATTGCAAACAATGACGTCATTACATGAATGTCACCTATAAGGACACTCTACAAAAAACACCTTGATGTAGTTTCCATTTCCTGCTTTATTGCACACACGTACATTTCAATTCTGTGTCAGTTATTCGATAACATTTATCGTTACAGTGCATATTGAAGCACATTTTTAATAGTGTTGTCTGATATTGCATGTTTAAATGATTTATCGTAAAATAAATACGTTCAATGTAGCAATGGATGTTTTGGTGTCTACAATAACAATATGTGCACATGCGCATTATTATCTCGATTGCAAACACGTAAGTTGGCTTCAGCTAAACTATCACGTAACTGTGTTTTAATATTAAGGTTGTCAATTATCGTGTTCATGTTACACCAAGTACGGGCTAAGATTTAAGCTGATCTCATGTGTTTGCATATCGGCTAAACCCAATTGCGTTTACGCACGAGAGGAAACATCGGTTAACTAGTATCAGATTTAGCCAATACTTAGTCTATTCTAAGCGTTCGCGCATGTTTCTTTGTTTGTTTTGCATGGGCTAACGTTTTCGACCACATAGCTCGTGCTAAGCAGCTGTATGCGAACGCAACTCAGAGTCAGATAAAGCTTCAAATAAACTGTACTGGCACTCAAAATGCTAGACGCATAAGACACGTTGATAATTTCACCGAGAATGACATGTAAGGTATATACACACACAGACAATATTACAAATACGTAATCGCATTATGTCTGGAGAAAGATGAAAAACCAGTCACGAGTTTGCGCCTTATTATCGTATAATAACCGTATAATTGTAAATTCTGGAATAATGTGTGCACAGACCTACCTGTACGTAGAACGGCAACTTTATTCACCCCGCCACAGACATCACTACCTCTACCAGAACAACGCGTCCCGCAATCAGATCTTGGGACCATATTACTGAGTGATACACAAATCAAAACTAGTTGAAAGAATGATGAGAATTTGCTCCCGGTGCCAACATTGACTGTGCATAATCTGAACTACCATGTACCGAAAATTTACCTAAAGAATGCGCATGCGTGAAGAATTACTCGTGCGTAGTGTATTCAAACAAATCAAAGCGTATTCCCATTTGTGTTTATTTTGCAGAAGAGTATAACCATCGAAACCATACCATCAAAAGTATCCTAAGTTATCCCCCTAATAATATCAATTTTAGTCACAGATGACAAACATACCTTTGTTGTTGACCATTTCCACAGGAACAAGTGTCTCCTTGCGTCAACCCGGCATATTCGTAACCCTTTTTGGAACACAGCGCCACACAGTGATGTGGGTACATGCGGTCAGATGAAAACGTTTCATAGTTCAACGAAGAGTGCGACTTGTCCACGCAACCTATATAACCTGTAATAAATATGCGTATGTGTATAGGTTAGACTAGAGTGCACAACATTTTTTTGAGATTCGAAGTACCGATAAATCAAGTTTAAGCACGTTAAGTTTTATTAACACATTAATATTAATGCAATTTTCGCAAAGTATGTATTAATATTGAAGGGAGGGAGGGTCGTCACCTGCGCACGTGCCACAAGGCTCATGGGTAGACGCTTGTTTGTAAACAATGACACGCAATGGCCATCTGACGCATGCGCAGTTGACGACTCCCGTTTTAATTAAACAAATCAATTCAAATACATTTATGCATACTGTGCTATTTGACACCTAAGGGAAACAGTTTATACACTTTGCATTGCGAGTAATTGACGTTTATTTATCATGCAATGACATTAAATGGGATTTTTGATTTCACAGGCAAAGTAATCTAATATTGTCGGCGATGGGTGCACACTGGTTGTAATTTAATGTAATTCAATATATGAAGATAAAAACAGCTGATCATAGAATAACTCGTAATCATTCATTTTGACTATGATGGCCTGGGAATCCATTTACATTTATAACATAACATTGCGCATCGCCCATTGTTACAAGTAGTTTACACCGTTAGCTTGAGTTCTTTTTAAGATAACACAGTCACACTTATAAAGTATAACGTTCTCTGAAACTCACCTGTTCTGTATACTGAATTTCTCAAGTTTCCGCCACAGAGGGTGCCCCTAATAGAATAACGACATTCATGCGAGCACTCGGTTGGATCATTGGCTGTTCCATACTGTGCGTACGACTCCCCACACCGACAACTCAACTGCGATGACGTGTACTGAAGTCCGGCATACGGGTACGCCCTCGCTCGGCAGTACGACGCACATGTATCTACGGAAGTTATGGAACTTGACGTTGATTTGTGTATCAGGGCTGGCAACGATGCATCGTCCTTGTAACAGCCAATGTAATCTGGAGAGATAAAAATACGTAATTAGATAAAACGGTCTCATTAGCGGTGAATTTCATTTAGCTATAATAATGTACCTTTCTAAACTGTTATGATTAACTAATAAAATCCGGATTGGTGGTTTCCATTTACTCGTATGTGAAATACATTAATATATATTACATGAAAGATACATCACATGAAAGACGAACACGCACACAAATACTAACATAAAGCAAATGACAGGGGACCCGAACCTTGACTGGGAAAGACACCTTGTCTGTAAATGTGTACGCGGTATCAGGACACACTCAGAGGAACAATGACGTCATAGTAAAGGCTCCCATCACGAAATAATCTTACAGACAGTTTGTTTGCATCCAATCAGACAGCATTGTATTGATCAGTGTTACATTCTGCGTCATTGATATACAGGCCATAAACAGTATATAAAACAGTATACCGAACAGTATACCGACGTGAGTGGTTAGTATTACTGGTCAAAGAGAACAGATCAATATGATTATGTAGTAATAATTTAACTATATTTTCAGTGAAATACATTCAACAAGTGTTGCGGTATTCATTTTTGATTGATTATATTAAAGCAACGGTGAATACATACGTATCTAAACACCGTTTGTATCTCCGTGAAAAAATGGTTTGAATAAGACCCGTAAACACAAAACAGATAAAAAGTGTTCAGCCCAAATTCAAATCTATTTTTTCACGATACACAACATTTTAAACTGCGATATGCAGCTTTCTGAATATATATATATAACATGTCGCAGCTGTCATCTGCATGATCTATTAGCTCAATTAAAAAAAAAACATTGTTAAAAGGTTTATCTCACCTTTAATACTCGATGTTAATATGAGAAAGATTCATTTACGTTATTAGATATTTAGTATTCAGAGTAGCAAATAGAAAAGTAATATGTTATATCAGGCTTGAAAGTAATCCGACCGAGTAACTGTAACAGCTGTGCAAATACGTAAGACAAGTTTATATATTTTCTACTCGCCTTTTATTAGTGGCGCGCCCTTGTTTTATGTCGACAATGCTCATTGGCATAACAGGGCAACATGACTGTGGGTTATTTTGGGGGATCGCGGAGAGCATCGTGGGAAACACGAACATTGTAACTACGATAATTGGCCTGACATCCACCAATGTATTGTACGACAGGGCGTTGTTGACAAGATTTGATGTATGTAGCTATTTTATTTAAACAAAGATGAATATGTATAAATGTAGTTCAGGTACACAAACAACACATCCTGTGTGCATATTGTCAAACCACCCTTCCAACCAATCTGAAATGAATCTTGCATACTGGATTCATGTTTCAGTAATAATTCCAAACAACTGTGACGGGAAAAAAACAATTTTCGTATTATTTTACCTGAGCATAGTGTAGTTTCCCCGGAGTCATTTTCCAGTAAATCTGCTTCAAGATTTCTACGAGTTGGGAAATCATCTTTGAAGTCTCTCAGCTCGGATATAGCGTCGTTCCAGCGTTGATTGGTCACGTGACCCCAGAATGTCGGAAACCTCCCCGGACTGCCATATTGGAAATAAACAGAAGCAATGACAGTTCTTTGTGCAACAGTCAATTCATCGTACTTTTTTAGATTTCTATTCCCTAAATTAAATAAATAACAAAGTTACATGTACTTTCCGTTACATCTTGAAGTCGCACACAATCAAATTGAACTGTTTTAGTAAAATGTGTCCCTGAGTTTGAGTGTGCTTACATTCGTAGTGCATATCACGTGATATGAACGAAATATTTGAACGTGTTTACGTTACTACAGTGTGGTGATTGATATTTATTGCTATTCTGTCTCAGTAATGTAAGGTTATATTTGTTCAAATTAAGGTGTGACATGAATACAGTTAGTCATACCAAGAACAGACTTGCAGTGTACGTATGTATCGTCGTAGAAGTGTGAGGCTCGTATTGACACGAAAGGTTATTTATCGAAAACAACATTGATCCTAACCTATTACGCACACTACATCTTCAAATATACAGAGAAAAATACAAGTGCATCAAACAAAAAACAGCAAACAACACATTCAAAATACAGGATGCCATTTCAAAATATCGATTCTCGTCCAATATTACATGTAGTGTATGCGAGATTAAATGAACGCAACCAGAACATATTGCATCAGAATCAAAGTTCCGTATTTCGAAACCGACATAAGTTATGATATTTGGAAACTTATGAGACTGAGTTGAAATGTCGACTTTCTTAACGTCCGAATGACATATTAACCTTTAGAAATTTGTGTACGCTACATGAAAATGGATGAATGTTACTAAATTTGTATAATAGATCAAAGAAATTGGAATTATTTATAGTAACTTAAAACGATAGTCTACGATTATAGCTGTAAACACTGGAATCAGTAAAGCCATATATTTTATAAATTCTAACTGTTCATGATTTCGAATGGGATAGTTGCACAGTACATGTACATGGAAATGGTGTTGTTACTGGTCGAGCCAGTCCAATCATCTTTTTTCGATTCGATTCGAAACAGATTGGTTTGTATATCAACATGAATTCATTGATTCCCGTTTCCTGTGACTGTTAATATTTTGCGAAAATCATGAATCATAACGTTATACCTATTTCCGCCACTTTATTGTCGTACGCTCTCCTGACGTCATCTATTTCTTTGTCCATGACACGGTTACTGAGTTGTGTTGCTTCGTCTTTTTCGAGATGGAGCCCTCTTTCATTTAGTTTGTTCTGCGCTGCCGTTCCCTGAGAATATTATAAGGTAATATTGGACGGAGTGTGTTGCAGCAAAATGAATCGCATGCAATGTTGTATTTAACAGAGAACTACTGAAGTATTTCAATATGAATTTTAGCGACGAATTACGTATATGACGTGATGATGACGTCAAATGTTTGATTATGTAGTCGTTCAATTTAAAAAAGGAAATATCATTATTGTGTATTGACACATGTAACTGGTATCGACTCTGTGTACGGCGTTTCATTTACGTCACAAAAGCGCGTCGTCGCTAGGGGGCGGTACTACAATCGAAGCACTGTTTCTCTCAGCGAGTTCACTTTGAGAAGTCAACATGACGTAATATTATTATAATTCTGAAGATCGTTACACATCTAAAACAATACTAACCCTTAGACCAAAATACGGCGTGAATTTTGTTATGATTGTTTTAGGGACATCCATATCCCGGAAATATTTAGCGTTTTTACTTCCCAGGTCGACACCACTACCGATAGTGACTCCACTGTTTGCATGGACGTTACCATGTTTGTCTTTGGGAACGTATCCATCCATACGGAAACCTTCACGAGCTCTGATGAATGATTTGTCGATAAGACAGTCTTGTGATACTACGGCGACGCCTACATTGGGAAGAAAGTACAAGTATCCATAAAGTCACTGAGTCAAATATCTCCATCGTAATAATACAAAATTGATGATGCTCTGCCTAGCTTTTAAAATCGAATAGTAAACAACGCCATAACCGGAGTTAAAATCCCCTCGAAATGTAGCTGATTCAACCACACCAGTAATGGCCATATTGGAATTGTTGACCAAGCCGAATGTATCAGTCCTATATTTTGTATTAACGGGTTGGTTTTCTCTGAGGTTCTATTCATAAATGTAATGTTAGTACGATGCCATATTAAATCAAAACTGTTTGAAATACAAAAACGCCATCAATAGACCATTTACCTTTCACTACGAGATCTCGCGTTTTGCGTGAAATTTATCTTAGAAACAGGGAAAAAAGGACATAGCGTCGTAATGACTTCAAAACATCGCGTAGAATTTGATGAACGCGAAAATATTTTGGGAGCATTTTCATGCTTAATAATGTGCCATATAGATTTGATGATGGTCAATTTTGATGACGTAGGGATATCTCAACGTAATATTTCCCTCTCAATGATCGGAATTTTGACACTAAGCTACATTTTGCGGCAGAAGTTCGATACAAGCCTTTCACGCAATACGAGATCTCGCAGTGAAAGTGAAAAAAACCTATTGTATTTGTATTTGGAAGCGATTGAAATATAAGCGCTTTCACTGATACTAAATTATAATTGCAGTGTGATACCATATCTTACTCCCGTGGCCAAACAACACGGCAGTATCCACCAGAGGTTGTACTTGCTGTCATGTATAGAAGTACCATTATTTCCACTTTCATCATGTTAGATTAATATCCGGTGATTAAACTAGCCTCAGTCGGGCCGCACGTGCAACATAATACACGAACACAACGCGTGCCAATAAATTGCAACGCGATTCCCCTAACACGTTATGTTCATTGTACGACAGGGCGTTGTTTACTACAAATGACGTATGTCTAAATTTGCGTATATATTGCCTTAATAAAACTCGTACATAACAATTCGACCTTTGACTTTTGCTGACCCGACTACGTATCTTACTAGTGTGTACTTTTATGTACTCATTCAACAAATACATTGTCTGAATTGGTAAGGAGAAATGGTTATTCGAAAGTAAATCATGTTTTATTCTTATTTCTTATAAGTAACGAACGAAAAAACGGCGCAAAACTAATTGAGAGTTGACCTAACAAGTACACAATGTTCTCTTTTGATATATAACGTCTGACTCTAGCTATACGTTATTTTATTTGTATAAACGTTGGTGTTAACGTTGTCCATAACAAATTATGAACGGCTTTGACATTAATAATCAATTTTATATATACCTATCACGTATCGTTGCCAAAGCGGTTTAATTTTGAACTGAAAACAATTTGCATATTATAAGTAATACTGCAGCAGGTAAGTACACTGTACCTGAATCTGGACTTGGATCAGAAGTTGGATCGGGACTTGCATCGGGACTGGGACTTGGATCGGGACTTGAACACAGGTTCGTTTTCCCGGAGTCTTCTTCCAGCAAGTCTGCTTCCAGATTTCTTCTAGTCCCGAAGTCGTCTCCGAAGTCCCTCAGTTCCGCTATAGCATCGTTCCAACGTTGATTGGTCACGTAACCCCAAAATTTTGGGAACCTCCCCGGACTGCCATATTGGAAATAAACAGAAGCAATGACAGTTCTCTGTGCAACAGTCAATTCATCGAACTTCTTCAGATTTGTATTGCCTGAAAATAAACCAATAATTTAAAAAAAAGTCATTATTTATACTTCTCGGCAATGGGCGTACCGTATCTGTGTAAACGATCCGCCAGACCTGGCACAAACCTAATTCACGCGTTTATCGCGTTAGCGTAGCGCATTTATTTCACTCACGTCGCGCATCCCCCGCACTTTTTTAACGAACCACACAGAGTGACGAATTGACTCGTCCAGCCATAATTATTTGTATTTTTGATGACACAACTTTCCTAAGTAGGTTATCTCACATACAATGGAGATCATAGACGTTAGATGATGACGTTGTGTTTTCAAGAAGTTGGTTTAGATAGCCACTGCAGTGGGCAAAATGAGCGATGCCAATATGCGATACTTGCGTGACGGAAAAACATTGAACGAACGAATAATGTATTGTGTTGTTATCCAAAGACAAATACGTTCGCTTTACTCAGGCCCGTGATCCTTGGTAATTTTTTTTTATTTTATTTTTGGGAGGAGTTCTAGGCTGCTTTCTTTTCTCGAAAAAAACTAGACTGCATCGCATGTTAGCGTTTTCGAACTGGTAGTGAGTACCATTCGTGCAGTCAACGTGCGTAAATATTTCATATTTTACGAATCATGTGACATATTACCAATTTCCGTCACTTTATTATCGTATGCTCTTCTGACGTCGATTATTTCCTTATCCATGACACGGCGACTGAGATCTGTGGCTTCGTCTTCTTCTAGATGAAGCGGTATTTCATCCAGTTTGTTTTGTGCTGCCGTTCCCTGGAAAAATATTAATATTATTAGCATCAGAAAATATCACACAAAAACATTTCAGTTACTATTAGTGCATCACCATCTATTTTGTATTGGCAGACGATCACAGGTCAGACCACAGTCTCGGTGTAGAGGGACTGTGGTCAGACTAATGCCGACTCTGTGAACATTTACGCCACGGAAGCGCTTCGTCGCTAGGGGGCGCTACTACAAAGAATGCCTTGTTTCTAATCAAACTTGAGGATGGCATATTATTATACTCCAACCGAATATCACACATAAAAAAAAAACTTATAGTAACCCTTAATCCAAAATACGGCGTGAATTTTGTTATGATTGTTTCAGGGACACCCATGTCACGGAAATAGTTGGCATTTTTACTTCCCAGGTCAACGCCATTGCCGATAGTGACTCCACTGTTTTCATGAATATTGCCGTCTTCGTCTTCAGGAAGATATCCATTTACACGGAAACCTTCACGGGCTTTGATAAATGCTTTATCAATAAGACAGTCATTTGATGCCAAATCTACAATAAGGATATAATAATAGAAGAAAATATCTGATTAGCTTGGTTGCAGAAACTTTTATATTTACCACGGAGACGTTTCTAGTAACATGTATTGTATACCCATGTTTATTTTTCAGCTTAATGGACTAACCATCGTATACCTCTGGCATATCACGGTAACTAAAACTGTGGACATATTCAAGTTCTCGACTACTCCGCCAATCGTGCCAAGATTCCCACTTTAAATTAATGACTGTAACATTCACAACAGCAAGTAGAAAATTATACCCCCTGAAGGTATTATTAGAAACTTCTGATTCAATAAGCGCAGAGGGATACACAAAAGTAAATGTCTCCAGTCAAATCATTTCTATCGCATGATCATTTGCGTTCTTGGCGTGTGTTGATATTGTCGCTTGGGACTCGATTCCCGCGCGTACGCAGGTGACAACGCTCCCGCTTAAGTAAATGAAGATAAACAAGCTTAATATTCATAGACTGAAGAAATAAACAAGTAAGAAATTATAATACACTCTACCTGAATCGGGACTTGGCCCGGGACTTGCATCGGAACTGGGACTTGTATCGGGACTTGAACACAGGTTCGTTTTACCGGAGTCTTCTTCCAGTAAGTCTGCTTCCAGATTTCTTCTAGTCCCGAAGTCGTCTCCGAAGTCCCTTAGTTCCGCAATAGCATCGTTCCAGCGTTGATTGGTCACATGACCCCAGAATGTTGGGAACCTCCCTGGACTGCCATATTGGAAATAAACGGAAGCAATGACAGTTCTCTGTGCAACAGTCAGTTCATCGTACTTCTTCAGATTTGTATTCCCTGAAAATAAACCAATAAAAAAGTTTATTATTATTTACATTTCGATGCAATGAGCGTACCATTACTTCTACTCTGTGTAAACGATCCGCCAGACCTGGCAAAAACTAAATTAACGCATTTATCACATTTGGCGTGGAACATTTATTTCACCCGCGCCGCGCATCCCTGGCGCTCACGTTGCTTATTATCATCGCACTTATTTACCGAACCACACAGTGACGAATTAAATCGTCCAGTCATAAATATTTGTATTTTTTATAGCATCATTTCTCCAAAGAAGTAATCTCACATACAATTGAGAACATTGGTGTTAGGTGACGATGTTGTGTCTTTAAGAAGTTGGTTTAGATAGCCACTACAGTGGGTAAAATGTGCGACTTTGGATGCAAATATGCTATACTTGCGTGATTGAAAAACAACCAACGTACGACCCTAAAGCGAGCAATGAGCGATGCGAATGCAATAATAATGACAGGTTGGGCGGAAGCCGTAATGTATCGGTATTCCAACATGTGTGCCCTATTTAGGTACTTATCACAATCATGGGGCTAAATTTAAAAATTCGATTATTGGTCGTTTTGTTGTTGTTGGAGGTTGCATCTTTTTTCGAAACGTGCCTGTACTGCGTCGCGTTATAGACGTATATCGAACTGATAGCGAGTACCATTTGTGCAGTCAATGTGCGTAAATATTTCATATTTTACGAATCATGTGACATATTACCAATTTCCGTCACTTTATTATCGTATGCTCTTCTGACGTCGGTTATTTCCTTATCCATGACACGGCGACTGAGATCTGTGGCTTCGTCTTCTTCTAGATGAAGCGGTATTTCATCCAGTTTGATTTGTGCTGCCGTTCCCTACAAAATATTAATAGTATTAGCATCAGAAAATATCACACACCACAATAAAGTTATTATTAATGCATTTCGGTCTGTTTTGTGTTGGCAGGCGACTACAGGTCAGACTAATCACTAATACTGCCGCTATGTACGGCGTCCTTCGCCACAAAAGCGCTTGGTCGCTAGGGGGCGCTACTACAAACGATGCCTTGTTTCTAGTCAAAGAAATGTCAACATAGTATATTATTATAATCCAACAGAATATCACACATAGAAACAACTTATACTAACCCTTAATCCAAAATACGGCGTGAATTTTGTTATGATTGTTTCAGGGACACCCATGTCACGGAAATAGTTGGCATTTTTACTTCCCAGGTCAACGCCATTGCCGATAGTGACTCCACTGTTTTCATGAATATTACCGTCTTCGTCTTCAGGAAGATATCCATTTACACGGAAACCTTCACGGGCTTTGATAAATGCTTTATCGATAAGACAGTCATTTGATGTCAAATCTACAATAAGGATATAATAAAAGAGTCTGATTAGTTTGGTTTCAGAGACTGTCAATTGACTCGGGCATATCACGTGGTCATACTCAAGTTCTACACTACCATTAACACTACTTCACTTAATGACTGTATTATTCACAACAACAAGTAGCCCAGGATGGGATAATTAGAAACTTAGGGTATAATAAGCTTGGAAAGGTACACATGGGGAAACGTCCTCAGGCAAATTATTTTCATCATAGACATTTAAAGTGTATTTTATGGTATATGTCTTGATCGCATACTCAACCTGAGTGAATGGGTGTGGCCATGTGGCTTTAATAAAAGGGTAGTTTTGTCAATGCTTGAAAGTCAAATACAGTCTACTAGATTACGTTGTGTGCCGAATAGTACCAGTGGCGGATCCAGGGGGCTCTTGGGGTCCGGACCCCCCCCCCCCCCCGTTAAAAAAATTATTCAATAACGGATTTGTTTAATATAAACAAAATCATTAACTTAGTCTGGCGATTTAAAAGTTCGGAACCCCCCCCCCCAATACAACAAATCCTGTATCCGCCCCTGAGTACATTGATGTGATTATTAGAAACGGCAGGTTCAATAAGCGGGAAGGGTACACGAAAGGAAACTACATTAGCCACTAAAAAACCCTGTCCAAACATGCTGCCAATATGTTCAATATCGTTAGTAAATTTGAAAAAGGTGAACAAAATGCACATACAGTGGCAGCGACATGGGGGGGGGGTCGTGCCGCCGCCTCCCACATATAATTATTATATCCTTAATAATGAACCTGAAATGCCATGTGAGGTTTTTAATAGTACCAAGGGAGCCGTGACCTTGAACTAATAACGGTGTCGTAAAACCACAGAAAGTTACAACTCTTGGTTATATGGGTTTATTGTTGTGTGCTAATTTAAAATCGCTGATGACCTTCAATAGCAAAAATTGTCATGCCGCTTAGTAATAGTTTTCTCCGAGGACATTATACTACAGCTGACTGACATGTGTACGCCTTCGTGGTGCTCACCCATCACGCCAATGAGACCAGTTTCTTCGGTAACTAGACAACTAGACCCCAGACAACCGGACCCCTGTATACGTGACGGGGTTGACCCGTGACGGCACTGACGGGACGAGTTGTCTAGATCTGTAAATAAATCGATCTGATTTAACACATCTTGTTTACCCTAGACCGATCTGATCGGTACAACTCACCCGTTGTCTTGGGGTCCAGTTGTCTAGAAACCGTTTCATCGTAAGTCATATTTCAAGGTCAGAAGTCATTGCTACCCATGTCAGCCATGTTTATGATCTGATCCTTCCAAAAGTAGCGGAGCTTTTCTGAATCCCCACTGAATCCCCACGCCATGATCATATTCTAAACAAGATGTTTATAACACGGTGCCACACCTATACATAAACCTTGACCATGGTGGAATCACGTGGAATGTACCCAAAGTAAGAAATACTGTATATAATAATCTAAAAAGTTACCTTCAAAAAGAAGCATAGAATTATCATTGATGTGGTATTCACAGCTTTTAACTATGGCGACTGCACCGTGACGAAACTGTTACTATCTTACTGTACAAATATCGTGTTACGAACCACACAATGATGGCGTCGGTTCAGTTTTGGAGCGCCGTGAACTTACCTTCCGCCGCACTTAAAAGCACCGAACTAGAAAAGTTAACCACCAACACCGCCAGTAGCGGGAGAACTAGACGCATGTTGCTCGATGTAACGTCGACAAGCAGAAAATTAGCGTGGTTTAAATATTCACAAAGTTAGTTGGTCTTCTTGATAGAACACGACAGAGTTACGTCCGTTTGCCTGTTTACATCCTCATTGGTGTCATTGACCCCGCTCACATGACCTATGACCCCTTAGATTACCGGGGAAACGCGCAATTGGATCTGGGTTATTCCGTTTTTTTCCCGGATGTATGTTATGAAAGATAATATTTCGCAGAAATGAATTAAGGAGAATATGCTAAAACAATTGTACAGTAATGCATTGTGTTTTTTAGTTCCACGAGTTATGCAATAAAACAATAACTTTTAGTGGCATCTAAATGTACAAGATGCCAATGTAACAGGAATAGCGTGTTTTAATTTTTTCTCTCTGAAAAATGCTCCTCGTAAATTAAAAAAAAGATATTTGCCAGTTAAACTAGTAGCTTCGCGGTAAGTGACTTTCGCGTTAAGTGGGTTTCGTATTGGGTGGGTCTTGCGGGGAATAGGGCTTTGTCGCAGTAACTGGTCCTTTCATCGTTGTTGAGAATTAAAGTTTTATGTTTCTTTAACAACTTGCGCTATTCTGTGAATACCATCCTTAGAAGCTATTAATTTGTCTTTATGGTTTGTACAGTTGCTCTGGCAGGAGTTCCAAAATAAGACCCATGCTTACATTACATTATCATTATGATCTTATTGATGTTGCAAAGCATAGTTGAATATTGTTTATTACAATTAATAATCCCCATAACCGTTTTCCAATATAGATAAATTATAGTACGTAACAAATATATAACTCAGTCTCAACAATGAAATAAAGAAAAGTATATATATATATATATATATATATATATATATATATATATATACATTATTACTAATTGAAATTGAAAGAAATTGCAATATAAAATATTCCGTCAGTAACACTTCTCAAGGGCGTATTTCACGGTCATTGTTATTTACGAAAATATTTGTTTATAATTTTATAAATTGGGTTGGCAATTCCCACCCCAATTAGTTATAATTTGTACATGTTTTAATAAATAAAATTAAAGATACACTAACAAAAATGAAATATTAATTATTTCATTATATAACCTGCACAAAATTAATCAATATTTTTCCCTGCTAGAATGATGTGTAATTTCATATTGGAACCCTGATAAAGTTCACAGCTGGCGATTTAGCAATACCCGTATCAGGGATAGTCAACTTCTTGTGATTTTGATTACATAACGTTTTTAGGTTCATGTACCTAAGCGGCCGTTCATCGGTAAACAATTAAGCCAAGGCATGACTATTCTCCGTTTGTACACAATCTGGGAAGTTCGAATTACTAAATGAAGTACACAGGACGGCGAAGCTGAACTATCCAAGAACCAACACATACCAAAAATCAAAATCGTCGTACCGTCACTGATTGGGAAAAAATCCTGTCCCACCACTGCCATTGCAACAGCCACAAACTGATTTTTGAATACTTTCGCTCTAAATTTATTACCTCCTTCCAGTTTTGTAATAGCAGTGTTCAATTGATCATGCTTTTTATTTTGCCTACTTTGCGCACTAGTAAGAGATCACCGGCGCCGACATTGTTACACTGTATCAACGTAATCCCAACGCAACTTTGAACTTTGAATGAACTGTAAATGTAACACAGCAGAATACGTCCTACCTAGTAATAACTAAGTGATTTCTAAAGACTGAATGATTTTTGCGAACTTCGTATACGGGACCCATTTAGTTATAAACTTACGTTATAGCTTCACGTTCATGTCCTACCATGGAAACGGTCAAAACAATTACTTGTCAGTGTCTGACTGTTATATACAGCCCAGAACACGTCAGAATAGTAAAAAAAAAAGTCAGAAAATGTCAGTTGCCCGTGCCTTGAGAGCCGTTGAACCAAAACAATCTGTTACCCTTCGCCGCCCACAGCATCGATATGATTTTATATTGCATGGAAAAGAACACTAAATGCAGCTATCCCGGTCAGCAATCAAATGATCAATCTTCATGATTTATGTAACTGGTATTTCCATCTATTTGCTTAATGGTCTGAATGTGTTTTTACGTACAGTGACGCGAACATTCAACAACGTGTTATATGTGATTTGAACTTATTATATTTTATTTACTTTTCAAAATTCATACTAACTTGTTATATTTTATTTTATTTTTCTGTATTGATTAATATTCCTATTCCTATATACTGAAAGAAATGTATATTTCTAAAGATGCAATAAACAATTATTATTATATTATTCAAAAACGTGTTGAACAGGAAGTCCATCTTGGGCTAGTGGCATTGTTTTGTGGAAAATGTGTCTCCACTGTCTTGCATCATCTCATAGAACATAATTAACCCTTTTTCATACAATGGTCTGGGTAAATCAAGTGCGCATACTCATTTTCAGCCAATCAGGCGTGCCGTAACAGCGAGTATTTCCTTGATTTACCCAGAATTCTGTGCGAATCCCCCTTGATTCTGGCTGCTGGCCATTTTCGTTCATGAAATCGTCGGATATCATCAGAAAACGCGGGATTTGTGCAGTTTTGAATAAAACCAAGTTAGCGATTATGAACAATGGTTATTAACGTAACACCTGATCCCCTCTAAAATTTTTGTTTCGCATTTTAAGGTAAGAAATCGACATTTGAAACCGACAGGGTGTCGATTTACTCGGTGCCGTGTTTCACAACTTGTTTATTTATATACGTATAGCGGATGATTTTTATTAAAAATTAGTATTTATTGATTTTCAGCCCCCAAGTGACTGTGCTTAAGAGGGATGGAAATCAGTTGATTTGAGGGTGTCACAGTAAGCGAGGTTGTAAATCGTTTTTATGTACGGGAGTCTGCACGATGCACTTCCACACTGTCCGTAGAGGACGCCATACATCAGTAGGATATGTTAATAAGCACCCAAAGGGAAGATGATTTGCCATGAGTTGAGTACCAGTAAACAACGCATTATTCGCCAAACTGACTTAGTTTACTAACACGAATTGCGTGTTTTTTGTCAGTAGTTAACACGATTAAAATATTTACAATATAGAATCATGTCAAATGTTCCAATACACTGTATATACATTATCAAATACAGGAGTAATGAACGACATCGAATTGTTCACACATTCTGGTATTTTTTGGCGGTAAAAATTCATTATTATTGAAATTCACCCAATTACAACTCCGACCGACCGCCATCCAGACACACACACGCACTCACATCCTCGAAACAATTTAACTGTGACGTATAATATTGGACGTTAGTTCTGTTGCTGAGAATATACTAGTACTATGTGTACAATAATTTTAACAAATTTTAAATCAAAAACTGCTGTTTTATGTTGGAAATTATTTGAAAACAAGTTTAAATAAATGGTACTGTACCTGTGTTAATACATAATTACAGAATTAACATATGACATAAGTGGCACAACATTGTGTAACCAGTTTTATATACGTTGTGTCAACGGATCACTTGTTATCAATCATTTGAATTCAATTGACGTACAGCAAGAAACACTGGCGGAAGTAACTAACAAATAAACAAACATATAAACATAATTTGCATACTATCAGTCTACGACTCGCCACGGACTTCACATCCTCACAGACATTGTTTGCAGATCTTTTGCAACGAGAACACAACGTAGTTTTCCCCGAGTCGTTTTCCAGTAAGTCTGCTTCCAGATTTCTTCTCGTTGAGAAATCGTCTCCGAAGTTTCTCAGCTCTGATATGGCATGGCTCCATCTTTGGTTTGTCACGTGACTCCAGAATATAGGAAACCTCCCCGTGCTGCCATATTGAAAATATACAGAAGAAATTACAGTTCTCTGCGCAACAGTCAGGTCATTGAACTTCTTCAAGTTTGTATTCCCTGCAAATAAAAATACGTTTTTATATATAACACATAATCTGCGCAGCAATTCCGTTAATTTAAATTTGTCTTTGTTGTGATGTTATTGTCACACAATCGGTCATACCAAGGACATTTTTTTTGTATTTATTAGCATATACCCTATTCCCCTCTAACGGATGCGCCAATTTCAACAATGTACGTCTGGGTTCGTGTCTTGGACAACGACAGGGTAAAATGGTTTACAAATCTAACTGACGTTGAACCCACCCAATCGAGCAGCAGCAAACAATGTGGACGTAGTATTTATGCCATTAATATAGATTGTACAAATGCATTTTAGCGGATGATTTAAACAAATTGTTTATTTACAATTCGAAATTGAATTTTTCATTCTCAGTGAATGTGTATATAGATTTTTGTCTGAATAACAGCACCCTGGGATATAGGCGTACAATGCTGCTGTACAATCGCACAGTCTACCTGTGTTTAATTTGTTGGTATATTCAAATTCGTGGCACATTTTGTGATGGCGTGAAATTGTCAGTGATTGATCGTTTATAGAAGAGGTGGGTGATAGTGTCATCTTGTGACATTATATTTTACCTATTTCCGTGACCTTATTGTCGTAAGCTTTTCTGACGTCATCTATTTGTTTGTTCATGACTTCGTTACTGAGGGTTGTTGCTTGGTTCTCGTCGAGATGAAGCGGCATTTCATCGAGTTTGTTTTGCGCTTCCATTCCCTGGAATTATACCAATATTTTGATTTAGATTATTAGCAACAGGAAATCGCTCCACATTTGCACTTCCAGCCCTTCACAATTCCATAGAACACAGCCTTCAAGAAAATATTACTTTCTAAAACCTGGAATAATATGCAGGATAACAGAAATGGAGAAATAATCCCCACCAGTAGCGCGATATACTATTGCATTGTCTTATGTCACCAGCCAGCTACATTATATATGACATAATATCTCCACTAATAGTAAAATTGATATAATACTGACAAATGACCGCAATTCACAATTTATTTTATTTTAAATAATTAACAATTATAATTATATACTAACCTTCAAACCAAAATACGGAGTGAATTTTGTTATGATTGTTTCAGAGATACCCATATTCCGGAAATATTTAGCATTTTTACTTCCCAGGTCGACACCATTGCCGATAGTGACTCCACTGTTTGCATGGACGTTACCATGTTCGTCTTTGGGAACGTATCCATCCACACGGAAACCTTCACGAGCTCTGATGAATGCTTTGTCGATAAGACAGTCATTTGACGTAGTAGCTACAAAAATGTCAGATAAGAGTGATTCAGAAACAAGAATATTACAACAGCAAAAAAAACGTAAGTTCATGCCATTCCAGTGTATCATCATTCAACGTCAATAAATTGTATAATTCATTCCCAGTCGACCGGTCTAGCGCTATACTCAAGTCACCAGTTATGCCGGCCACTACAATTTGCATTACCTTCCAGGGACGTGCTGGTATAATTACGGGCGCGGGTCATCATTATTGTTTTAAGGTAGGTGTTATAATAGATAGCATCTCGTAATAGATGTTCTGTTTTGTGCGACATAACCTACTTCCCCAAGGTACAGAATGGCACCTACAAGTCCAACTATAGGTCAAGCGCGCCAGACGGATTGAATGAGGGGTCAATCATTTGAAATCATGGGGGTGGGCGGAAAGATTGTTTGAGAAAACATGCAAGCTAGACACAGAGAGAATCGAAAATCGCATGCACAGTGTTACAGGGAAAAGATGTTAGCACATTCAAGAAAAATATAAATGTACAGATAAGACAACGAAATAAAAGACAAAGTTTTTCTCAGGGCGTTGGCCTGATGACCAATCCTAGAGAGCAAGGTAGTAGGCACTAAATAGTCAGGTCTAGTTTATTCGAGTAACTTGTAAGTCTCGAGTAGGAAAAGCACTTTATATATGAGGTAAATTACGTGACCATGGCACGGAATGATGATAACTAAAATTAAAGTACTTGATCCATGGCTATTTCGAAATGGTCATATCACTGAAATACAATAGTCAGTTTAACACAATTTCATTGTTTCAGTGTCCGAAGTTTTACTACATGATATGAAGTTTGTAGCAAAACTGTTTTTTTATTGTGGGTTTCAACTTGGCAACGAATTGTCCAATTTAGTGTGATCGTTTGTCGCTGGTAACTGTGACCGCCAACATACAACTTACACGGAGTTGTGACGTGAGTAGCTAATGCGACTTCGCATCATGTTAGTATCAATTAACTTCTTTATTTACAATACACAATTAACCGACGGCCCTATAAATATATACGTTACAAATAATTGGAATTACTGGTATGCCGCTGTAATTTTGCCGCTTATTTTGTTAATGACAATAAACTAAAATAGTTCCATGTATTATATCAATAAATATTGCCAACAAAATTGTATTAGTTGTCGAAAATGTTTAGATGACCAAGAAACTACTGTATATGGTGTGGGCGTGTCTCGTTAAAGCCGACAAAATGTCCAATAGAACAGAATGGCTATTGTTTTAAAGTTGACGATACTGCTAGCAGCATATATATCCCAATAGTCAGTTATTTACAGACTGAGTCAAAAAAAACAAGCTAGGCTGTATTCGCTGGCGGCTATAGTCGGTGTGACTGATAGCTGACTGTACTATTGTTTCTGAAATAGGATAAATATGTCGATTGTGAAACCGCCGTGAACTCACCTGTTGCCGTCACGCCTAACTGCACACAGGAGTCCAATAACACGACGACCATAACCACCAGCAGTGGGAGAAAAGCACACATATTGGTTGAAATATCAGCATTGAGTGAGAAATTGTATGTCTGGCCCCCAAAAAGCCTCAGAGTACTTCCTGTTTGCGGAGTTGTAATACGACTAGAATATATGAGAATTTACTTCCTTGTACGAATGGTTCTGTAGTTGACCGTCTTTCTCGCGACACGTGACCTAGGACATCCTATGAATGTGTAATTGGATATAAAACCATGATGTGCATTACTGTAAATGTATTAATTATTCACTGGGTTTTAATTTCGCTATTTTCGTTGATAAGTAAAATTCGCTTAAATAAAATCCACGCGGAACATGTAAAGTAACAATAGAATTATAAATTATTTTTCTGCCAAATTCGTGAACTTGAAGCCTAGTGAAAAGGCTCAAAAATCAAAATAGTGAAATTTGTCAGTGAAAATAAATGGTTTTACAGTAGAGTGTAAATGTTGGAATAGAAAACTATCAATGAGAGCCCATGGGTCTCCACATCGATGACATTGAAATCGAGTCTCAAAACGTGATTATATTTTTTACAAAGACGGGATCAAATCTTGCCAAGTTCTAGTATAGTATAGTACATTCCATATCGTGATTTATCACTTGACCCATGATTGGTGGGCCAAAGTTCGAACACTAACATTTACCTAGTGAGTATGCTATAGACCCAAAAGTAATGACATTATCATTATGATCAAAATATGATCACACAGTCCTGCCACTTACTAACCAAACAAGGAATATGGTTCATGTGACAAAGTATTCTAAATATGCAGTACTTAAAAAAGGTCAGGGCAGACGTAAGTCAAAACTATTAATTAAAATAAACTATATGATATGTAGTGCTGCTGCTACTTACATTTCTAATGACAGTTGACAATAACAATCACCATATTAACAAAAAAACAATGGAAGATGCGGAATTCTTTGAGTTACAGACATTGAGTTACAAAAACTACCACGTTCATATTTTAGAAACCACACCCACGTCTGTGAAACCACGCCCAACATGTAACTCGATGTTCAAGGAAATATACATTTTTTTGTTTGTTGAACGTCCACATTTAGTAATTCGAAATTTAGTTTACCGAACTTCGAGATACGGGCAACATAAAATTTTAGTTTTGTTTTGTTCAACGTTGTATATTTCCCGTAATTGGAAGTTCGGTTAACTGATAATTAAAATTCGAGTTACTAAATTGGAACGTTGAACAAAACAAACAATTATGATGTTGCCGGTAAATCGAAGTTCGGAAACTGTTATTTAAAGTTCGAGTTACTAAATGTAAACGTTTAACAAAAATAAAAATATATATGTTGCCCGTAATTCCAACTTAACATCGAGCCATAATTTGGACGTGGTTTCGCAAAAGAGGGCGTGGTTTATGAAATATGGGCGTGGTCGCTTTTAACTCGATGTTCGTAAATCGATGTCCGTAACTCGAACAAGCATCTTCTTCGAGTTACGAGCAACATAGACTTTTTTCATCGCCTGGATGCTTTTTCATTATTTTTATTATGCGTCAATACAGTTTTTAAGTCAGTCCTGCGGGCGATCGAGGCCAAATCAAAGATGGCAATATACTCCCTACAAAATAGATAAAACAATATACAATATACTATCCATTATACAAAATATAACAATATAATCTCTGCAAGAAAAGGAACAAATTTTTTTTTAATCTGCCATACAAGACAACATACTATCTAAAAGAAACGATATAACAATATACTCTCTATTACTGTAAAAAGGTTAACTATTCACTGGTTATTTTGCTGACAGGAAAATGCGCTAAATTAAAACCCAGTGCATATGTAAAATTTAGCATAGACTACATCATCTAAATGATAAATACGTGAATTTAAAACCTACTGAATATGCCTGAAATGATAAATCAGTGAAAATTAGTCATTTTACAGTATATAAGATATACCAATATACTCTCTACTATATAGGATATAACAATATACTCTCTACTATATAGGATATAACAATATACTCTCTACTATATAGGATATAACAATATACTCTCTACTATATAAGATATAACAATATACTCTCTACTATATAAAATATAATAATATACTCTCTACTATATAAGATATAACAATATACTCTCTATTATATAAGATATAACAATATACTCTCTACTATATAAGATATAACAATATACTCTCTACTATATAAGATATAACAATATACTCTCTACTATATAAGATATAACAATATACTCTCTACTATATAAGATATAACAATATACTCTCTACTATATAAGATATAACAGAATACTCTCTACTATATAAGATATAACAATATACTCTCTACTATATAAGATATAACAATATACTCTCTACTATATAAGATATAACAATATACTCTCTACTATATAAGATATAACAATATACTCTCTACTATATAAGATATAACAATATACTCTCTACTATATAAAATATAATAATATGCTCCCTACAACATGAAATATAACATACTCTCCAAAATACAAAATAATACAATAGAGTTTCTATAAGAAAAGATATAACAATTCAAGTTTGCTATGTACTATTCAGTAAAACTATGTACTATTATATTATCTAGATCTGTGTTGTCATTCCGGCGTTATAATTATCAAAGAACATAATTTACATACTATCAGGCAACTAATTACTATACGTCTTGGCACAGTGTAGTTTTTATCTGAGTCGTTTGCTATTAAGTCTGCTTCCTGATTTCGTCTCTTCGGGAAATCGTCGTGGAAGTTTCTCAGCTCTGATATAGCATCGCTCCATCGTTGGTTGGTCACGTGACTCCAGAATGTCGGAAATCTTCCTGGGTCACCGTATTGGAAATAGACGGAAGCGATGACTGTTCTCTGTGCAACAGTCAATTCATCGAACTTTTTCAGATTTGTATTCCCTGGGAATTAATCAATAAATAATTTGAGTAGTGTGTTTCTATTTGAAATTGATTGATGTCGGTGTAAAACACAATTACAAGTTCAACATACTAATCCCGTCTTTAAAGAAGGGTACCGGTAGTGTTGATGATGATGAATTAAAATTGACGAGCCATACCTTATACCATTTTGTTTGTTTTTGTGTCAATTTTCAAGTTGACCAAAAGCGATGAAAGGGTATCCGAGAAAATGACATCGGCCTATATTATTATTAATTATAGTAAGGCCACACCGACTTAATTTTATGTATGACATCCGCGCGCGCATTAGTTTTCGCCTGCTCTCAAAAAAACAAAAACAATCTCCGACGACGAGTCTCCACAGATCGGTTTTCTCTCCGGAACTTGCCGACTCATATTGTCGCAAAGCGCTGGCTTGTCGTAAAACTCGTTTTGGACTACCCCAAAATGTACCAATTTTGTCGTAAATGATCTTCTGCACATGCGCATTGCCTTGCCGGGAATTCCAACATGGCGACCACGCCACCAAAATACGTGTGCATAAAAGTTCAGAGGAAAAATAGAGGGATTGTTGTCGGCCAGGGAGATGTGACGTTTACACAGATATACGAGAGATTGGTAGCGGCAAGCGAGTTTCCCCCAGACAACTTTAAGGACATATTGTCCAGAGTGGCTGTCCCGCGTTTCTTATTATTTTTTTTTCATTTTCTGATTCGAATAATTTGCTTGCACACAGAGTCAGTAATATTTTGATCATATGACGAATTTTCATCAAGATACATGTACATAATTTTCTGCATCCAAATTTTTGTTAACTCTCTGTTGGTGTTTTTTTTTCAATATCGAGCTTCTTATAAAGTTAAAGTAGTTCTAGAGCATTTGTGTCTACACTTTGTCTATCTGAAGTGTCACTTTATAAAACTGTAGTGAGTTTGAAGTTGATTTCCAAGTTGCTGTTGACAAACGTATTGTTCATTTTTAATTCTTTTTTTTTTCAATACAACACAGTCAGTTTTTCTTCATTATTGAATTGATGTGTATGCCTTTGGCAAAGCTAACATCTACCTTATCCTCTTGCCTTTTCAAAATGCCTTTTCATGATACCTGTGACAGTAATATAGTACGAGATGTGTACATCAACATGTGTTTCCTACAAATAAAGACTTGTTGTTTTTTTGATAAACTGTGTTCTGTGGTTCAATTCGTATTACCAGCTCCGTAGATAAGTGGTTTTAGCAGCATTTTTTTTAGCAGGATTTTTTTTTCGCCCTCTCGCATTAGTTTTGGGGTATCCAGAGAATGTCATCCATAAAATTAAATCAGTGTAGCCTAATTCGAATATTTCTGATATTTTCAGATTTCGGCTAAAACGCGCGCCACATTTTTCTTCTGAATTTGGTTGACTTTATAAATTCTATTCACATTTTATAGAAATGACGAATTTTGAATTCATATAATGTTTTACCTATTTCCGTCACTTTATTGTCGTACTCTCTCATGACGTCATTTATCTCATTAACCATGACACGGTTACTCAGATCGGCTGCTTCGTCTTTTTCGAGATGGAGCGGCATTTCATTTAGCTTGTTTTGCGCTGCGGTTCCCTGAAATTAGTGTTTGTTTAGTGTATTAGCAACAGAGGCACAGGAGAATTGGTCACAGTCACACAGTTATCTCCGTCACGGTGTTGCCTCCATATGGAGTCGGAACATATGTCGACACCCAGGTGTGTACACAGTCTCCTTTTTGTTCTGGTTACGCCTTCTTTTCAATAAGCGCCCAGGAACATTTCTCAGGAAAGAGGTCAATTTCAGACTCCGTCACAGATGAATCCCGTGAAATGTGTGACAAATAATGGGTAATTACCTCCCGAGAAATTGAAATAAGTTGAAAAATATCTTTCTAAAATAAGTACTGTCATGGGGCATCATTCGTGTTGACTACAGAACACCGATACATGGTTCCACGTTGTTTAATTATGTATAGATTCAATTAGTATAACACTGGCTATGTATAATTAACATTTGTGGAAGTACTGAAGTTATCGCCGCAAAATTTCTATACATCTTATATACCAGGTGGGTTATTATTACCAATAGAAATAATAAACAATTAGAGAAATACTAACCCTCAGCCCAAAATACGGCGTGAATTTTGTTATGGTTGATTCGGGCACGTCCATATCCCGGAAGTATTTGGCATTTTTGTTTCCCATATCGACACCGCTACCGATAGTGACTCCACTGTTTGCATGAACGTTACCATGTTTGTCTTTGGGAACGTATCCATCCACACGGAAACCTTCACGAGCTCTGATGAATGCTTTGTCGATAAGACAGTCAGTTGACGTCGAGAAACCTACATGATAATGCATGTCATTATTAGTGTGGTTCAATCACATGTTTAGGTTGACTGAACGAGCAATATTTCCTGGAAAACTATTGAGGTCGTCAGAAAGAAACACAGCATACTAGACAAACTGTGGTAACACTAAATTAAAGCCAACGCCTTATGTCATTGACGGTCAGGAACCAACCCGTTTTATTAAAACAGTTTCTCTATCCGAAGTCACTAAAGAAATATGTTGGAGAAAACTACCTGAAAAACAATCACTGGGAAACCATGGTTTCATAAAAAATAAAGTTTGGAGACCATATATTTTTTATCTGGGATTTGTGAACTACTACATTTAACGTTTTAACCTTTTCACCACCAGTTCCCTCTTTTCATCACAAATTCACAAAATAGTCCTGTTTATAGTCTGCACTTTCCTTCAGAATATTGGAACAAAAAATAGCCAAATTGTTAGAGTAAAAACTGAAAATTGACTCAAATCTTGTCTGTTGTCTCCGAAATTAGGGTTTCTTTACAGAACTATTAAAGAATTTAAAAAAGAAAAGTGCAGACAAAATTGGACGAGAAAGTATGCTGGCGAACAGGTTAATTGTAGCCAACAAAAATAAGAACGTTGCTGAATCCGATTCCAGTGAATATAATGGATACACATTTTATAGGTTATCGTCTTAATAATTCTTTAATATAACCAGACATTTTGGGCAATGGTCTTTCATCGGTGTTGCGGAATAGGGGGCAGTGTAATATTTTCGTTTCGTTTTTATTCGGTCGAGGTGGAACAACATAGTACTAAATCAGTGGAAATGGGGATACATTGTGCCAATAGATGAAGAAGGCGCAAAAAACGGACCCATCTAACTACCGGCCTATCACAGTATTACCAGTTATTACGTTTTTGTAAAGTTAGCTCCATGGTCTGTGCAAAATATTTTAATCATTGTCCTAACTCCTAAAGACTTTTCAATCATAATCAGTTCACAGTTCTCACATCGGAGACGTGCCGTTGCTTTTCAAATGTGTGACGCTGGCGGCCTTACATTTCATAGCTGTGTTTTTTAAGTTTTAATAAAATTAATTAGGTTGATGTTTAGCCCTCAATTAACTTGATGCTTGTGTATACTGCCCACGGCCTTTTGAGAAGAAATGTACAAATAACGTTCTACTACAATGACGTCATTAACCCGAATAATTTTGTCCTCGTGCGATCTAATGAAAATAGCTGCCACTAGAGTTATGTACTGTTCAGCGACCTAAACAACTTTAAACGGATCATTCGCGTCGCGGTTTTCGCGTTGGTGAGTGTTTTAATAGACATACTATCGATTGGTGATAGTTTCGATGGTGTGAGATGATGAGGAATTTGTGTACTCTCATCGACGTCGACTTTCATTTGCCATGCTATTTGGCATCTTACGTTTGTGTTACGAAAATCGTGCGGAGGAATCATAGCTCTTCTGCGTCAACATTGAAGACAACGAGTCACTGTTCAAATTATTATAAAGAAAAGTCGCATCTATAAACTGTAAATATAGAACCACGCTCTGTACTTGAAATGGTCATACAATTCAACGATTTGGGTGATTCAGATGTTATTCAATACATGAGAAACGAGTTAACTACTTAAGATATCCAACGTATGACGATGATTACGCCTGCGCAGAGAAACTCTCCTACAATGGTTCAAATATCGTCATGGTCGTATTACAACCAGTATAGGCCACAGTGTACTTCATATGCGAGAAACAGAAAATCCTGAAAAATACTGAAAACTGACAACATCCAGATTAATTCTGCACATCTTGACCTTAAGATGAAGCATGAACCTTTTGCGCGTCAAATGTGTCCAAAAAAAGTCGGACATTTAAGATTCGGTTTTTGCATTCGAATAAAGTCAGCACTGGGTGGTCTTTAGTAGACCTATTGTCTCTACCAAATGTAGTGAACAAATTCCGGAATACTTGTTGGGCTTCCAGGCACCACCTCGCCTCATTAACGCAACCACTTTGTCTGAGCGATCGATTTTTCGCTGGAGGAAAGGCATGACAAGTCACTTGCTAAAGTCGGGGATATTTCGCCAGATTTTTTTCATGATGGCACTAAATGAACACCAAGAAGCATTGCAGTGCCAGTTAATCATTTTATATGGCTTGTAGTTCCGAATCTGGAAATAATATGCTTGTCGAGTGATGCCAATCTTGTGAATGCGATGTTGTACAAATTCAATCCCATTCCAAGTGCCGAACACTACTGTCATCTGAGTACTTTGTTACGCCCCCTAGTGGTGTTCTGGCGAAACCCAACAACGAGATAGTCCCCAATTGGAAATCCATAGACGGACATGTAAACATATATGAGCAGATTGCTATATGAAAATGATAAACAAAGTTGATAACCTGGCTCTAAAATGGAAACTCAACATGCCATACAAAAAAATCGGGTAAACAAGATATACCTACTGTATTTGGATTGCACCTAGAGAAATCACTGGAAAAACACCAAGATTAGAACATCCAAATACACATAGAATAAACCAAAGACACTAGACACTTTTTCTAGTGTTTCTGAATAAACCCACTGATAAACAAAAGACCACACGTGAGTCCCACCTTTGACCCAGGTGATGCACGCCCTCAAATGGCGCTCACCTAAAAAAATAAAATTAAAATAAATCATTGGTTCTTGCAAGGCATTTCAATTGTGGTTGTCTGCTAATTCAAAACATTGACGTCTATGTCCCTATATAGGGCCTTATCCTCAAAACTGTTCGCGTGTAAACTAGATGACTAGAGGTACTGAGGGAGACATGTGTGGGAAATTTCGTCAAAACACGCTGCAAACGTGTACAAAGGAATGAGCAATTAGTTGTGTGAGAAAAGAAGTTCCTCTTCACTCAATTGCGTAGTATCCATGGTTACTGCATTGCACCTTTCATGCTAATGAAATCAAGAATGTGCCATGCGGAGATTTATATTATAAATAACTTGCTGATTGTATGTAGTTCGAATAATAAAATACATAAATACACAAATAACAACTGCAACGTGTTGAAAGGGTTGAAACAGATGATCGCTAAACACTACGTAGTAGTTTTCCAGTGCAGTTGAAACGATGGAAGCGATATGAATAGAGTGGGTCGGAGCTTGAATCAGTATATGGTCGATTTTAATACTTAACACAATATATCCTTTATTACAGAAATAGCCTATGGAATAATAGGAAACTTAATGTGTCCTACAAGAGTGTTAATTATTTAAGGAAAACGCCGTCAAATTGAAAATTCGATTAAATTGAAAGATTATGACGTCAGAAAGTAGGATCCGCGTGCACATAGCTAAATGGTTACAACAAAAATCGTGTCAATATTAACTTCTCCGCAAGGTAAATCAGTACAGGTATATGGACTTTGAAAACATAAACTCTGAAAGTTCGTTGAACTCAGACTCGACCTAGATGTACATCTAGATGTATTTCCTCGACCCATATATTTGTATTCACACGTATGCGAAGCTGCTTGCGGAATGACACTATCGACACCGAGACAGCTGGAAGCCTCCGCGAAAGCAAGGACCAAACTCGCTCTGAAAGGACAAAAACGATTTCGGGACTGCTATTTTGTTTTCATGCTACTCCTTGTTTCGGCGGCGGCTTTGGTAATATACATCGTATCACCCGAGCTTGGTGGTTCGCGTTGGGCGATTCTGTCTTCAGGTGCATTTGGATGGGTATCTATGTACCTGTTCTTGTGTAGATATTTCCCTCGTTTTACGTGGTACGGGTACGGTCCTGTAACGCCGATCAAGAAAAGCATCATCGTTACCAATGGCGACAGCGAGCTTGGATATTATCTGGCGAAGGAACTTGATATGTGTATGTTTTCGTCCATCTTTGTTGGCTCAAAGCACCCAGGTGAGTACTTCGTATGCACTGATTGGGATCATGTTGTGTATCTTTCAAAGTGTCACCATTTTTTTAACCCCGGACTCTAACCAACTACATAACGCAGGTACATTGGAGAAACCCATAATTCAGTTGAGCACGTGTCACATAGTGACATTGCTCTCAATTTGTTTATAAATTATTATAATTTTTTAGGTGAATTTCAGCAATTGCATTTGCAATTTCAATATATTTTTTTTACTAATTTCTTTGTTTATGTTTCTTAACTTTCATGTAGTTATTTTTGTGTTACAAATATCTGATTTCATCCCCTCCGGGGAAAGTTAAGTGTTAATAAATAAACTAAGATAATTTTAAGCGCAAAACGAATTCAAACAATTGACTTCACTAATGTGTCGCGCCCTCTATCGACAACGCACTTCCGTGACGTCGAATGACCGTGACGTAGTAGATGTGTGTGAGCAATGTCGTTTAAATAGACAATTCTGATGGTGCATTCATTCCTCATTTAAAATATAGTAATTTTAAAATAAACAGTATGTTTTATTAACAGAACTCTGCACGTAACAGACGTATTTCGTCGTTAGGGGGCGCAACTTTTAGACTTTCAAAAAGTCAAACACCTGTTCTACAGCCAGGTAAAGATAAATGAGTGGCCACTGGTGACGTCACGCTGAGCGATACTTACGTCACTCCGATATTGAGCGTGACAATGGCAACGTATGGTGCGCCACCAACGACATATCACGCTATTAGATTATTTATCTAACACGAGAGGATGAATTCACATTGCGTATTATTATTAATCTTCTTTTTACAATTAGAATCGTAAATGGTAGTTTAATACCGCCTTTAATTTTGTCTTTCGTCCAGATAAAGGATATGTTAAACGATTAGTTGACGAATGTACAAAAAAAGTTGTGGTGATTCCTTTGGACGTTACTTCTGACGAATCGGTTGCCAAGGCGATGGAGTTAATAAATGACTGTCTGGACCGCCGCAACAACGGTACGTTGTATTCAACGATCACATTTTACTACACAGTCTCAATAATATTAAAAGTTAGGCAAGTGCACATGATAGATGAACCGTGTTTACATTTGTGACACAGTATATACACAGTGTCCGTAAACAGACTGATGTACCCCGATGTATTCATTGTTAATGCTTTTCTACTTCGCAGAATTGTGGGGTGTCGTTAACAACGCTGCGGTCACGTCATGGGGTGAAATCGAATGGCTTCCACTTGAAACGTACAAGAATGTGGCCGAGGTTAATGTGTACGGCGTAGTACGCGTTATAAAAGCAGTGTTACCTCTTATCAGACGAATCCAAGGTACTCATTGTACGCAGCTGTCCAATGACAATGACATTGTGGCATACGCCTCAAATAAAAGCAGTAATTTTCAGGGACAATTTATTACATGATTGTGTAGGCCTTCTTCATATAGAATATTCATAGATCTTAACAAACTGTCTTCGACCGTTCAGCCACAGTCACGCGTATTGTATTGTAGTAGGAACGTTCATTTTTTATATGAAAAAGTAGTCGTCGCGCTACGCATGCACGAGATATATGGGTCTCATATAAACAAAGATGGCGACTTTGACTGTTGCGCAGAACAATGAGTACGAACTGAGACGTTTCAAAGCTCTAAGTAGGTAATTTTTAGGTGATTGGAAGGTATCGAAAGAGTCGCCGGCGGTATTCAGTGCAAATCGCCGCGCCCAGGTCAAACCTCATATTTGTGATTTCCATTTTAAGAGCACATTGGATTGTGGGAAAACCAATGTTTATCAACACAAATGTCGCACATGCGCAGCGCGACGACCACAGCGCTTTAAAAGATTATTCAGCCATATAGTCGCTTTCAATCAAAACCTACCACCCGTGTACATATACTGTAACGGGATAGACGCTTGAAAAAATGTGTGGTCGGATCTTTTTTTTCAGTGTTACGTGAACGACAAGGCTAAATTATTCTTTATTGTAAATTTTCTTGTTTACCCATCATTTTAGTCTTTGTGGAAATCTTCCGGCATTCCGTTGCGATTAAATTGCTTGCGCCCTCTGCCGGTGGCTATGTGTTTGATATTTAATCAGATCTTGGGATTCTTTTTTTTATTCTTTTAGTTGTTCATATTGTAAATTATAAATGTTATTTTTTTTTTGAATTTATTTTCTTACTTCTATTTTTTTATTGTATGACTATGAAAGCCTGAAGATCTCATTCGTGAGATCCCAGATAACTAGCAGCCGATCTAAAAAAAACAAAAAACATTGTATACAATGATTATTTCATTTGCACGCAAGTGTCGAAGTCCAATCATGGCTGTATATTATAATGTCTTCTCTGATTGGTTAACGAAGTTTGCGAGAGTTGAATGAGGTCTCCTATGTAGATTGTTCAGATTTGTGGGCTTTTGTGATCTACTGACAGTTACACAAATTAAACTAGTAGGAAACAATTTTAAAAAAATACATGAAATCACAAAATTAAAAAAAAATGTTGTTGAGGGTCTATGGTTCAATTGAATTAAAACATTAAAACGATTCAGAATTTGTTGTTGAATAATTGAAAAAAACTTTTCTAATAGTAGACATGGATTCAATAACATATTGTATTTTCATACTCAGGACGTATTGTGAACGTCAATGATGTGCGTGGTCTGTCTTCAGTACCCGGATGTGCAGCTTTCTCGATGACGAAGTACGCCATGGAAAGCTTCTCAGATACGTTGAGATATGAAATGAAACAATGGGATGTAAAGGTGAGTTTCCAATGACGTCATCCACACCGTACATTATCCATTATTTTGACTATGCATCCATTCTTTATATGCAAACGAAAGTTATCCTTTTTTCACACATATTGTAAGCACGTGTGTAAACCATGCATGTATTAATGTCTGACTGTAAACCACGCGTCTATTCATATGCAGAATGCAAACCACGCGTGCATTCATATAAAGATTGTAAACTACGCGTGTATTTATATGGAGATTGTAAACGGCGTGTGTATTCCCATTGAGACTGTGTACTATGTCCGTATTCACATGGCATCTGTGAACATCGCGTGTGTTCATGTGAAGACTGTTAACTATGCATGTATTCATATGGAGACTGGACTGCTCGTGTATTCATTCGTATGGAGATTATAAATAACACGTGAACTTGTATGGTGATTGCATTCCACATAATGTATCCTCATATGAAGAGGTACACATGTATTCATTGT
The DNA here is from genome assembly GCF_978046115.1 of Saccoglossus kowalevskii. Taxonomy (NCBI): domain Eukaryota; kingdom Metazoa; phylum Hemichordata; class Enteropneusta; family Harrimaniidae; genus Saccoglossus; species Saccoglossus kowalevskii. The sequence goes on from NC_140651.1 coordinate 20,893,210, forward strand.
TGAAATTGTTAACAACGCGTGCAATTTTTATGTGGATAGTGTGTACCACGTGTATATTGATATGATGATTGTAATCCCCGCGTCTATTTATATGGAGGCTGTTAACAAAGCATGTACGTATATGGAGATTGCATACTCCGCATGTATTCATATTGTGATTATAAATAACATATGTACTTATATGGAAATTGTAATCTACACATGTATTCACATGGAGGTAACAAAAATATGTATTAATATGAAGATGGCAATCCGCATGTATATTATATGGAGACTAAACTACGATAATAATCATATGAAGATTGTTAATTACGTGTGTATTCATGTGAACTTTGTAATCCACACGTATATTTATGTAGAGATTGTTAACAACGCATGTAATATTTATATTGATAATGTAAACCACGAGTGTATATAATCACATGAAAAATGTGTGTATAATCATATTCAAGAAATAAACATGAACAGTGAACCAGACGATAAATGAGAAGCAAAAACTATTAAAGGGGAAAAACAAGCCTCATGGATCTGACTCTCAACAAGGTGTCATGTGTCCTTATTTGGTCTAGCAAAGAAGAGATATGGAATTATAGAAAATATTAACAATATCTAAAGGACAATTTTAATGAAATGAATTTCTCTATTATTTCCAGTATAATAATAGTTAACTCTTTGACATTAAATGCCAAACACACCTTTAATAAACAAAATAAATGTTCATAATTTGTCTACATAATGGTCTAAATTCAACAAAGAAATTATTTGAAACAATGCATAAAAAAGTGTTCAAAGTATGAAATAATAATGGTTCAAAGAATTAAGACAAGGAAATATTAAATGGACCAGAGACAGAAAGTACTTTCTCACCAAATTTTGTCTGCACTTTTTTTTTTTATAATCTTCAGTATTACTGGAAATGAACCCTAATTTGGAAGCCAATAGACAAAATTTGAGTCAATTGTCAGTTTTTACTCAAAATTTTTTGTCCCATTTTGTGATGAAAAGAGGTGGTTAAAAAGTTAAGAGAAAGCCAAAATGCATTTTCTCCTGTCATGGTGTCTACTTTTCAACTGATATATATGTATATGTAATCATGGTATTTTAAAAATGGAATGTATTGGTGGGAGAGGACGGAACATTTGTGGTGCAAAAAAATATGCTGTTTATAATTATCCAACCATGTAATTATAGTACTTCATTTCTTTTCACTGAAACATGACAGCACATATGTTGTGTCTTTATTTGCTCAAGGGATTAAGCTAACAAACAACTGAGAAAACCAAACTGTTTTCATGATCAGAGTCGTTGCCAGGTATTCAGCCATAATAAATTACTGTGGCATGTAACGTTTGTTTTGCAAGATAGCAAGTCAGAAAAATACATGCCAGGTTCTTTATAAGTACCTGTCTTTCAAGTTCAGTTGCATCTTCTTCTTCTTGAGCAGCAACATTACACAGCATGTGCACATGCAGCACTATCACTCCTGTATCACAGCTCTGCATACATCATTATATATGTTGGTTACAAGATAGTTATAGGAAAAGCCCTACTTAAATATATATGGTAGGTATTTTTCCCATGTCAATACCATAACTTTTAACCTTGTAAATAGGACCAAGGGAGTAGCTTTATTTCCATCAATAGTTAACTTAAAGAGAGAGTGTTGTTACCTGTGCACACGTAGGAATTGAATCCCAAGCAACGATAATATCACACGCTAGAAATTCAAAAGCTCATGGGTAGATGCTTGTTTGTAAACACTGACACGCTATGGCCATCTGACGCATGCGCAGGTGAAGACTCCCTCGCTTTAAAAATCGACAACTTAAATTGAACCATTCACCTATATACATTTGTATATTTTAAAACCAGTTTTTCCTGGGACTTCTACATCATATCAAACGACAGACCCAATGCTTTTAATTTCAGTCAGCTGATACTGCTGCAAAAAACATTTATTTAAGTTAGAAATGAATGATTGTTAAAATTGTGAACTACAAATAGATCAAAAAATCGCATCAATGAAAAATACAGAATTATTACAAATTTGATATGTCAAAAATTATTATGAATCAAAATTTACATATAATAATAAATCAGCTATATATCATATGTATATCAGACAAATATTAAACTGAATATTAATAATAAAAACTAAAAGACATAGATTGTCAGGATATGGCAGTGTATCATTGCATAAATTATACTTGCATAAACTAAATATTTTACAGTCTCAACATTCCCAAATTTTCAACCCATATAATTTTTTTCACAATTTCTCTAAAAAAATTGTCAAGACCTGTAGCCAATAAGATTATGTCCATTTGGGCCAAAATTATCAAAAAAATTATACAAAAATACATAAAAATTGGCAAAATCTTTGGGGGGAAAAATGATGGCGTTGAAAAGGTAAACTGGCATCATTCCTATGGCTTTGCATTGGCATTGCAAATATTACGTGAAATATTTGATTGTCTGAAGTTGTACAAATAGTGGGATGTATATTTGCATTAGAGGTGTTTATTTGTGAAAATCCTACGATTCCAGTTTTTTTGTAAGGGGGTGATGGATGGGGAACAGGGTTCCTTCTAAGACTCTGAGAAAGGTTCATTGTAATTGCATGCATTTTGTATTCAAATACCCCCGATTGAAGGTGATTTTTATCATTGCAAAATTTACTTAGGGAGAAGACTAATAAGGAATGTGTGAAGTTTATAATAAAAAATGCTGTGATATGAACCTGAACATGCTAGATTAGTTATATCTTATATTAAGAGCTAGAATACCAATTAACTAGCATGCTGATTAGCTAGATTATCTTCATTAAAATTGAGCTAAAATTACAATTAGCTACATCTTAAAATAAATCATGCCAATTAGCTAGATTAGCTACATCCTACAATGAACTCGGATGCTGATTAGCTAAATTATCTTCATCAAAATTGAGCTAAAATTACAATTAGCTACATTCTACAATGAAGTAGGATGTTGATTAGCTAGATTAACTTTATTAAGTGAGCTAAAATTACAATTAGCTACATCCTACCGTGAACTAGGATGCTGATTAGCTAGATTATCTTCATTCAAATTTTGCTACATTCTATAAGATAGAATGCCAATTAGCTAGATTAGCTACATCCTACAATGAACTAGGATGCTGATTAGCTAGATTATCTTCATCAAAATTGAGCTAAAATTACAATTAGCTACATCTTATAATATATCATGCCAATTAGCTAGATTAGCTATATCCTACAATGAAGTAGGATGTTGATTAGCTAGATTATCTTCATTCAAATTTCGCTAAAATTACAATAAGCTACATCTTAAAATACATCATGCCAATTAGCTAGATTAGCTACATCCTACAATGAACTAGGATGCTGATTAGCTAGATTATCTTCATCAAAATTGAGCTAAAATTACAATTAGTTACATACTATAAGATAGAATGCCAATTAGCTAGATTAGCTACATCCTACAGTAAACTAGGATGCTGATTAGCTAGACTATCTTCATTCAAATTTCGCTAAAATAACAATTAGCTACATCTTAAAATATATCATGCCAATTAGCTAGATTAGCTACATCCTACAATGAACTAGGATGCTGATTAGCTAGATTATCTTCATCAAAATTGAGCTAAAATTACAATTAGCTACATCTTATAATATATCATGCCAATTAGCTAGATTAACTACATCCTACAATGAAGTAGGATGCTGATTAGCTAGATTATCTTCATCAAAATTGAGCTAAAATTACAATTAGCTACATCATATAAGATAGAATGCCAATTAGCTAGATTAGCTACATCTTACAATCAACTAGGATGCTGATTAACAAAAACAATGCAACTGGGTACCGAATAATCATATTAAACTAAAAATAAATAAATAAAATGTAATGTTTTTTAATTAAGTTTTTCTGAAATTCACATTTCAAGTAGTACCGGTAATGAATGAAATACCTTGTTTTCACTTGAGACATCAGACATAATATCTGAGAATAGTTTTGTGAATGCATCAAAATAAGTTTTCAAGTAAGTAAGTTGTATTTTTCATGAAAAGGACTTGCCCATTTAAAATTGAAAGAAATTCTGAGAAATTAGTTAAGAGCAATAGACTAAAAATTAGTAATAAATGTAATAACTAATAACAGTCCTGAGAAGCTGCGTCCTAGTTTCAATCGTCCAGTTTTCTTTTGGGTTTTTTTGGATTTCGAGATCGGCTTTTTGCTTTGCATAGCGGACATATTGGAGCATTGCGATGGATCTGTTGATGACAGGAAAGGCAAGCCTGTGAAGAGAGAAGATGTAGTCCGATGAGTTTCATTTCGTATCATGCATATTCGCCAAGGTTTAAATAATTGATTGCGGTTACAGTATAAAGTAATATATTGTATGTATTTTCCTACATTTGCAACTGCTAACGAGAACATTTAATGAATGCAAGTGAAGATATATAGTTCAGATAAGCAAATGGATCCATATGGTGTCTGATGTACGCAGTAGATGTCACTGATCACCTTTCTGGAGTATTGATAAAGATGGTGATTTCTTTTTAGTTGTTCAAGTGCCCTTGCATTATGAATGTGTACAACATGCAACTTTCTAGAATCAAACTTGTAATACATACAATTAATACACGAGTCTGCAATGTATGTCTTTGATGGCCATACATATACTCGTACTGTAATATGACTTAATGATCAATACTTTTATTTATTTATTTATTTATTTATTTTTTTATTTTATTTTTTATTTATTTATTTATTTATTTATTTATTTATTTATTTATTTATTTATTTATTTATTTATTTATTTATTTATTTATTTATTTATTTATTTATTTATTTATTTATTTATTCATTCATTCATTCATTCATTCACTTTTGATGCAAATTACCCTCTCATACTGTCATTCAATGTCCACAGACTCGAAGCCCATTTACAGACGCAGAAGTGAAGGACTGCACAACTCAAGCATATACATGGATTGAGGGGAACATGTCAGAAGGCATGTGACAAGTACAGCTGGATCCTTTATGTGTACTGACGACAGGAGCAGTACATACGACCATTAGCTTTACATCCCCGTCCAAAAGGATACCATTCACCTAAATACCAATGCCATGACCCTGACAAGTGAGCGATGTACTTTTTATAATGCTGAGTATGCAGCCAACCATGAGAATTAAACCCAAAATCTCTTTGATGACATACTACACACATATTGTATGGTAAATGTCAAAATATTCTCATAACACACTATCAGATTATATGTGTTGTGTTACAAATTGTATGACGCTATTGTGTGATGCTATTGTGTGATGCTACCACTTTTATTGTAGATCAAACCAGATAATTATACATACCTTCATAGGCGGCGGCTGTTGCCTGAATCCTGTAGGCTGTCTATCAACTGATGGTCTGTTTACTCTGGCAGTGACTGGCATCTGTTGGGTCGCTACGGACACTGCGGCAACAGTGGTCAGTGTTGACGGTAAGACTGGTTCAGATGCAGTGTCTTCAGCTTGGTAGTTAGGTCTCTGTTTATCAAAATAACTGTGATAAAAAACAAATAATATGTAATGCCGTAGAAGGTGAAATATATTTATTGGGTCTAATATTTACAGAATTAACGATGCAGGGGTAAAATTCCAGTGAATAATTAAGCCCCATACAGTATATGGCATTCTTCTATAAAATACTGTACCATAATCCTTGTATTAATTGGACTTACCGGTAGTTTAAATTTTAAGAAATATTATTTTTTTTTTTTCCTTTAGCTATTCAACCGACAGAGAATGGCTAAATTATAGCAGAGGATTGACACCTGTGCACACACGGGAATTGAGTCCTAAGATAGCAATGTATGCTAAAAATACCAAGGCTCATGGGTAGACCCTTCTTTGCAAAAAACAACATGCTATGGCTGTCTGTTGCATGTGCAGGTGATGACTCCTCCAATTAAAGATTTGACAAAAAACAACTTTTCAACATGTGGTACAAAAGTTCAAACTCTGAAAAAGCATTCTTTTAATTACACCAGCGTTTTGTCAGTTTGTGCCTCAATTGATGGTATTTGGACACTTAAATAGCGATACATTCAACTCATGACAAATAGTTATTCAATGTAATGGACTTTTTACTAAAAAAATGGTTTTTACAGAAAAAATGTTGTGCATGATGACAGATACTTGACGAAATATGTCACCGGTTTATTGATTGTTCTGATGCGTAAAACTTACATGTATATATGAGCGTAGAATTTAAATATGCTAACCAAACACAGAAGAGTGTTCAGATCATAGAAATACTTACTCTGGTGTGAGTTTATCTTCTTCGTGATAAAGTTCTGGTAATTTTTCAAGTCCTAGGCTTGCACGTAAACTATCTACGTGTTGTTTTAAAGGCATGTAGTCATCATGTAGCCTCCTTGCCTTCTCTAGTGATCTATTCCTGTCACTCTCAGCTTGTTTGATGGTTGTCTCCATCTACAAATAAAGGAATTCACAGAACTGTGAAACACTAATCACTGCTAAAACTAATGAGTTGTGTAAACATGCCAGACAGATGGCTCCTGTAAGCATTCCTGGGTAATGGGAAGGAAAATCGCAATTATTCTGTCAGTACTCTGAGATCTCTTGTATTCAATGGACAATTATATTAACAGTGGATACTGAATAAGTAAAATCATCACGGATGAGTGGATAACTATAGCAACCTTTTCCTATAAATCACACCTACAGGGATACACATTTTATTTTTTAACCTCTAATGATGTCAATGTCAACTTTCTTTACATTTCACAAAATAAACTGACAACTGAGTCCGTTCATACTTCATGTTAAACAAGCAGCCTGTCGGCTGAGATAGCTCCGCTGTTAGCAATGCACATTTCAATTAAAGAACTGAAGACATCATTAGAAAATGAACAATATGTATAGTATCAAAGCAATCGGACTTACAGTTTTTAACAAGAAGTCGAAAATATCACTTTCTACCAAAAATGACAAAAATATTCACCAAAATTAGAGAATTGAAGATATCATCACGAAATTAACAAATCTGAGAAAGGTCTACATGTAGTATCTATATATGTAATATCAAAGCAATTGAACTTTTGGTTCTTAACAAGAAGTCGAAAATATCACTTTTTACCAAAAATTAGAAAAATATTCACCAAAATTAGAGAATTGAAGATATCATCACAATATGAACAAATCTGAGAGAGGTCCACATGTAGTACCTATATATAATATCAAAACAATCAGACTTACAGTTTTTAACAAGAAGTCGAAAATATCACTTTTTACCAAAAATGACAAAAATATTCACCAAAATTAGAGAATTTAAGATATCATCACGAAATGAACAAATCTGAGAGAGGTCCACATGTAGTACCTATTTATGTAGTATCAAAGCAATTGGTTTTGCGGTTTTTAACAAGAAGTCGAAAATACCACTTTTTAGCAAAAATGACAAAAATATTCACCAAAATTAGAGAATTGAAGATATCAACATGAAATGAACAAACCTAAGAGAGGTCTACCCAAGGTACACATAAACCAAGTACCAAAGCATTCAGGCGTGTAGTTTTCAAGAAGAAGTTGAAAAAGTAAAACATTGACACGGACGACGACGGACAATCACACATATGATAAGCTCCGCTCGACAAAGTCGACAGCGGAGCTAAAAAAGGTTTGATCAAGATTTGTAGGCAATGGGTGAACAAGTTCCTTAAAGGGGAACCTTCCAAGACTAGGGATTGCACCAAAGAATCATGGGACACTATTGTTTATGCTGTTCACAATGTTAATCAATCTTTTGTTATCCATTGTAATTTTAAGCCAGAAAGTAAATTTGTTGTGAGATTAGGCTTAACTGGAAGTACCCCTTTAAGCCCTCACACCTCTAACGCGAACCATAATACTCCACTGCACTCCAAGCAAAGTAATGTATATACATGCCCTTCAAGATTACTACCGGATTCGGCTGATACCCCGCCCTGGGCGATCTTATGGAGGATTCGATTTTTTTTTAGAAAAATGTGGACCAAAAGATCGCCCGGGCGCCCATATTGTCTGGAAAAATAACCCTGCGTTGATAAAAATAGTTTCAGAAAATGTTTAGAAAAAATAAAGTTTTGTGTTGACCAAATATAATCATGCAAAGTATAAATTCAAAGTGTTTTAATACATTGGGAAAAGCAAGCCAAAGTCGAAACGGGTCGCATCATAGACATGACACAACACACGCTGCGACAACAGTGATCAGCGACATCATTTTGGGACGCAATTGAACTTCAAGTACGTCTTTGCAAAACTTGCTGCGCGGCGTGTGTATTGACCGAGGTTTGACCCCAAGTCACGCACTGAACTGGCGCGTTACCTTAGCAACCATTTTCTTTCGTGGTCCGCGCGTCGATCTAGTAAAATTGTTATTTATATCCGACTTGTATGCAACTCTGTACTGGCTTTGAATATATCAACGTCGTTTACTTGCTTTTCAAATTATGCAAATTTGTTTACAATATTGCACGGGCTCTAAATATTTCAACTGTGTAATGTATTGCTTTCATGATAAATACGCAAACTCAAGTTATTTTTACTATTGTTCGGGCACTGACCAGAGGGTATTGGGTCTGTGAATATTTCAATATTACCGACTTGATAATGCGTTGCATTCGTAATAATTACGCAAACATAAACATGGGCGCATTTAAATCATTGAAAAGGATAGTAGTCAGGTGTCTACGTAAAGTCAAGAAAATATTTTAAATACTTGTGATTCATCGATGTTCCAATGGTGAATTATTCGAAATGAAGTGAACATGTAATATAAACTATACTATGCATCAAGTAAAATTTTACTATAATGTAATAAACTCTGGACAGCGCACTTCGATCGCAATATTCACGTACATTTAGTCTGAACTCTAATAACCACGTGTTTGGATTACGTGCGGCATTGGGCAACGACCTCCAGAGTTCACGCACTGATATTTATATTCGGGCCATCCAGCTTGACGCAAATCAATATAATTACTTGTCATTTGTTAAAAAAATCTTTCAACTCTCACAAATACCATAAACGCAAAGAGATAACTGGATCTTTTTTGGACAAAAAACAGGTTAGATTTATAGAACTACATGACCGCTTAACTCTGTTTTTTTTTTTAATAATCATGTCGCATGTGAAACGCAGGAGACATTTTAGTTCGCCCATTTCTTGTTCACCGATCTTGAACTTTTTGTCTGGAATGCAATACAGGCAAATATTAAACATTACTGATAACAACCAAGAGGCTCGAATTAGGAAGGCTTGGCTATTTCAAACTTCGTAAATAACATTCTTTTCAAGCGTAGACTTTATTGGAGTCTAATAAACGTAAGTGAAATGTATTTTAACGAGTAATAATACGCAACAACAATTCGTATACAGCATTGGTTTTATTGGAGTTTTATGCTTTTTGACTTCACAGTGAATTATTTTTAGCGTCATATTTGAAATAGCGCGCTCGATACAAGATGTCAGACAGGAAAATTGGGTCTGTAAAAATGTTTGCTGGTTCAGTCAGGCAATGTGTGGAGCAAAACATCGCCCACTATTTGAAACATCGCCCATGGGCGGGGTTTAGGATGGGCGGGGTATCAGCCGAATCCGGTATATGTTTCCTGAAGAGGGGCATACAATTAAAATAAGGGAAAAGTCACTGAAAGGGCAGAAATACGTTATGGGTAATGAACTCTTAATAGCATTCGGTGTAAAAGTTGCAGAAATTATAGAGAAATACATATTAAGCATAAACAATGTTGATAAAAAATTTCATTCAAAAGGATAACCCTTTCTTGAAGTAAAAATTGTTCATCAACATTAGTAAAAATTGAAACTATGCACTTTTGTCACCCTAAAATACATTGAATACATAAAGAAATCATTGACGAAATTATTTAGGATTCAACTTGCATTCTGACAAGTGAATATTAGTAGTCTAAGAATACTTACAAGGTTTATGTCAGCGTGTATGAGTCTCAACTCCTCTACATGTGCCATCTTTTCTTGCAATAACAAATCCATTTCTTTTTTATATTCTTTCAGCATCTCTTCTTCTTTTTCTGTATCTACGAAGTCATTCAATAGTTGATTTTTGAGTTTTTCCAACTGTAGCATTTTGCTCCTAAAACAGTGAAATAACTAACAAATCAGCTCAGTTAAAATAGCAGATAAATAATCATGACTTTGAGACATACATGTAGGTGATTAATGACTTAGCGGGACAGTCATAATTACACAGGGATTTTTTTAAACAAAGGAACAGAGATGCAGCGCCCTCATGACATGGCCGTGCGCCCCCTTACCCTGGGGAGCAGATCCTCCGGCAACCATAAAATTCTTATTGACCAGGGATCACATGTGGCCACAAGCCCCAAGGAAGCCATAGAATGCTCCATTTTAACTTAGAATTATCAAAAACTGCACACCCGGTAGGGAGAACCCTATCTCCCCCACTTGGTGGCGCCACTGAATTGCAGTGCTCCCTTTTGCAGATTTTTTTCTAGAAAAACACCTGATTACACATGTGTACACCATGTGTACTATGTAAATACATACAGTGAAGATAACAGCTCACTAGTTGCATAGTGGTTGTTACACCAGACAGCTACGCTGTTAGCAATGTACATTTCATTTTGAGAATTGAAAATATCATCACAAAATGAACAAATCTGAAAGATAAACCTGAGTACCTATATGTATAATATCAAAGCAATCAGACTTGCGGTTTTTAACAAGAAGTCGAAAATATCACTTTTTACTGAAAATGACAAAAATATTCATCTAAATTAGAGAATCAAAGAAATCATCACAGAATGAACAAATCTGAGAGAGGTCTACATGTAGTACCTATATATGTAATATCAAAGCAATCGGACTTACAGTTTTCAACAAGAAGTCGAAAATATCACTTTTTACCAAAAATGACAAAAATATTCACCAAAATTAGAGAACTGAAGATATCATCACAAAATGAACAAATCTGAGAGAGGTCCACATGTAGTACCTATATATGTATTATCAAAGCAATGAGACTTGCAGTTTTTAACAAGAGATCAAAATTACTACCTTTTACCAAAAATGACCAAAATATTCACCAAAATTAGAGAATTAAAGATATCATTACAAAATGAACAATTCTAAAAGAGCTCTCCCCAAGGTACATATACACCAAGTATCAAAGCATTCAGGCTTGTAGTTCCCAAGAAGAAGTCGAAAAAGTAAAACATTGACACTGACGATGACGGACAATTACTCAAGTCGACAGCAGAGCTAAAAAGTTGACACGGGGCTAAAAGTTTTGAACCTTTCCCCTACCCTGGGTGAGTGTGCCACTTGATGGTCACATGCCATCAATCAGCCTATCAGTGTTCGTAGTCTTCAAATCTTATGATTATTGTTAGCAAATGGTTTTGCTTTCACCACGTTTTATCTAAAACGCGATATATGAGGGCGAATTCCAATTACGTCTCAGCTGTTACACTTGTGTGTGTAGCATTGTTTATTGACAAGTACCGGTGACCTGTGGATCTGGACAACTCTCAATTAGAGACTTCCAAACTGGCTGCGTTACTGAGAATATTGAAGGCAGAAAGACTGACATATCTGTGTGTTTTGTTTGCATTCATTTTCTAGAAGTTTGAGCTGGCCAACATGTGTTTCACTGGCCAGAATTCTATTACATACACGTGGTTTCAACAAATTAAAACAATATTTTGATCTTTGTAACCTTTTTTCTTGGCGAAATTGTCCTAAACACTAACATTGTCGTGTATGAAGTTCTAATTAGTGGTATGAGACCTGATAAAACAGCCAAATCCAAGGCCGAGATTCATTCACTAACAGACATGTAAGGCCCGAAGTGCTTGTATTAGAATGATTGTAGCACATTTGACCATCTTGAATAAGAAGCCAATCAAGCATTTTGAATCTGATTTAAAAAAAAAACTGATGTGCATCAAGGTTCCATAATATTTAATATATGTACTAAGTTTGAACAAAATCCATCTATAAAATGGCAGAAATGATTGATTTTGATGAATTGTTTACAATAAAATGGCTGCCATTCGGCAATCATGAAATGGATCATTAAATATATGAATGTGATTGGCTAAGGCATATCCAATATACATGTCCGAAGGGACAGACACATAGAGGTCAATTCACGAGTTCCTAGTTTAGAACTGTGTTCGAACAGAGAATTAAAACGTGTTTTGTTTTTTTGTCTGGTGTCAAACAGAAATATAAGCACATAGTTGAAAATAGAACAGTACAGCTCTTTTGAAAGCAAAAGAAAAAAATATATATTTGGTTGGTATATTTGATGACATTTTGCAATGTATGACCACCTAAGCAAACAAAGTTGAGAAAACTTAAATAATAAAGTTTACTTTTAAATGACACACAGACATCAATTTCCTCAACTACTCAAAAATATCTGGTTGCCCAGATTAAAGCGGTTACCGGTAATCCATAGCGTCAGGTCAAAGGTCAAGCCAAGTACATGTGCTCAAAGCTGTACAATTCATGATTGCGATGGTGTCTTACTTGCGATATTTTTTAAAAAGAAAAATATTTTTGTTATTTCACTGATGAGATTAGCAAAAAATCAAAAAAATCACCTGTATACACACAATTTTCAAGGAATTTAAACAAAGTCTTTCAAACATGAAATTGTGGAATGAATATTTGAAGGGTAGCATCCAAGAGTACATGTAAGAGATCATGGCCACCAATGAATTTATTTGGAGATCTATTCATTTTTATCACTTTTTTTCTCAATCTACAATATGATCCAGAAAAAAACAAAGAAAAACCATTTCTAGTCAATTTATGTGCCAAAACAAATGCGTGCAGTGTTTGTTGTAATTTTTTTTAATTTGAGTTTTCATGAAAATTGAATTTTGCTTTTACTCTTCATACAAATGAAAAAAAAACCCTGATGCATGAATAGTTATTTCTTTCCCTATACCTTACCATCTTTTTCAGACATAAAACATACATGATGGATGATATCTACAACAAATCCACAATTCTGTGCAGCAGAGCCTATTGGGATTACAGTTATGTGTAATTTAAGTAGACAAGTAATCTGTCGTTACACAGCATCAAATCCCCATGGCACTGCTTCAGTATTAATAGAATGGTATACTGTTAACAACCACTACTGAACCATGTAATGTTGTAATTACTCTCTAGGGTATGATCCAAGCTAGCTCTAATGTCCCTGGCTTCAATATTATAATAACATGCTATTAAAATGACTTATTATTTTCAATGCTAAAGGTGAACAATGAATGTAATAGCTGTTTACAATCAACTTTAAGCCTTTTACATTTGAAATAAAAATCCCCACCCAATGTGTTATACCTATGTCGGGTTTTTTTCTAAACCGGGGAACAGGTGCGCAGTGCCCTGATACTCTCCACTGGTGCCCTCTTACTGAATTACTGAACTTTCTAGTCATAAAAATATTTCTTGAGCCGCGCACTTCCGTGCTGCATGAAATCTTTCTTGAATATATTTTCTCCATGAAAACTTCCCAAGCAACACCAGCTGACAAATACACTAAAATTACTCTAAAAATATTTCAATGGCGATAGATACACTGTTAAAACAGCACAGAAACCTTCCAATATGGCGTTTCCAGATCGATCCGCCATGTTGTTTCTGTGCTAGCTACTCTCGCTCACTCCCTCGCCTGTGTGTGCTCCCTCTTGTTCATTTTTTCGAGAAAAATCCTTGCATGGTATATGTAAGAGAAAACAAAGCAATTTTTCTATCGCATCTCATGTTTTTATAAAATGCCACGGAGCAACTACCATGCCTGCATATTGGTAAAATTCATAATGACTATTAATTAATGTTAACATTATACAGGGAACGTTTGTCAAAACAAAAAATAAATATAAGAAAATAAATGAACACAATTTTATACCTACACATTTACATGTACTAATGTATAGTCTTATTCAGTCCCCCCCCCTCCTCCCAATTACTAGTATATTCACTGAGTATATATATTAAACAACTGTGGCGAAAATTATCAAATTGCAAAATGTAAAAACACATGGTACAATTGCCTTGAAATTCCCTATGTTAACTTTATAAAATGTTGGCCTTGAAAATGCTTGCCCTCTCAACTGTCATGTTCAAGCCCTAACATGCAGGCTCCGACAATGGATTTTACACAGATTATAATGACTTACAGCATTTGTATTTATTATACAGTTAATTTTCTTGAATTTGGGGTAAGTAAACATTTTACGTAGTAGAATCACGCTGATTCATCAAATTACAAAATATCTAGCAGCAACATCGCCTACCGGTACAGTATTTTTTCAGGAAGTACAAAAATGTAATTAACAGAAATGTTTGAAAAGGTATAGGAAGAAGACTTCTTAGCAAAAGGAACTCGTAATTCATAAACTCAAAAATGAAGCAATCATGTCAGTTTCCCCCTCAAAGCATAAAAGCTAGCAGAGCAACAGAACTCATTGGTTGCTATGGTAACAACTATCCATCACTGACAATGATTTCAATCGATTTCCATGGCGATTTATTGCAAAGGATGGAAAATGCTGATAACATGATGGTAATAAAAATCAGCTTTTGACCAAATCTTAACAGAGTGCCGTCATGCATGAAATCTCAACTGTAGAATACACATACACATATTCTAGAAAAATGTACACATTTTTTCTTCAATCGACATTTGTACTGAGCCCTTTATTACTTTTCCATCAAAATTACATCCCACATGATTTATTTCACTTTTTATTTATATCCTTTTTATACTAGAATCCAGAAAGTTGAAAAAATGGTGCTGGCAGGTGTTATTTTGCCTGTAACTGGAAGGCATCATTCAAACTGTGCACCAATAAACAGTTTAAATCTAAAGAAAAATTGCCTAGCCCTATATCCTGTATTTGCACATCTCCAAAAGAAGCACACTCAAACCCCACACTTCATTTAATGTATATTTGATCATTAAAATATAAATTATTTTGACCATACACACACCTCTGTCTTTTACCTAAATAGATTGTCTACAGTACACAGAATGTTTCTCTTCACGAATTGGCACAGGGTGTGGTGTTATAGGTACACACAGGTGTACAAATTACAGTTGAAGAAGAATAACAAAAATCAGAAATAAAGTAGCCGAGCCATGGGATAATACACAAAGAATTATGTGAAACTGATCATGGATCATTTGCAGGATATTTTCAATCCCCATGTAAACTTTTTTTTATAGTATCGGTATTATACCATCTTAAATATCCCATCAATCCAGAGTCATTATCATCACATGTAGCCTACTTTATATACACTGCATATTACAGAAATCTAGCTAGTAGAGCACTTTACAACCCTGATATTACTGTAAAATCTGTATTAGAAGCCGCGGTTTCTATTAAAATGGTACAATGCAACAGAGGGAATGTGGCCTCTATTAGAACATCTACACATATGAGAAATCATGGATTTTTGGTTCTCAATTGTTCAAGACGAATGTGTGTGACTTCTATTAGGGATGCGGCTTCTAAGACAGATTCTATGGTACTCAAAACAGACATATATTGAATCAGTGAGGTGAACAATCAAAATATTAAGTCTATTACAGTAACAATTTTAAAAAGTTGACTTTACAAATCAGTTTTAATAATCTAGGGTATTATAAAAGTATTTTTGTTTCAAAATTAAATTAGTGAAAAAATGTAACTTCTTGCTCAGAAAACTGCTAAAATAACCAACCTAGCAAAAACATGTACAACAAAATTAAAAGATGCACATATGATAAAAAAAAAATTGGATAATATTAAAAACAAAATATAAGACTCACAATTACAATAAACCCTTTTTTCATCTGTTAGATTTAAAATGCTAGTTACTGTACTGAAAACAAAAATCACCAAAACACTGCTCTAACCATTAAGCAAAAATGTCCGAGCATAAGTAAAGCATAAATGGAGGGAAAAAAAAGGTTTAAAATCCAAAATAGCATATTAGACTCGCATGAACGAGAAATTAAATCAACATTTTGATTTTAAGTATGCCATATCCTATTGCCATTGTTAAAAATGATTGATTGGCAAATCCATTTGATAACTTTAATTACATAGATCGTGGTAATAATAGCAAACATCAAGTATTAAAAGGTTTCCTAACAATAATGTGCACTCTGTAAGAGATCTGCTCTCTGTCTGACAGATGGCTATGTTTGCACTGGTTTCTAACAATAATGGTGAAATTAGCAATTTAATTTCCATGCTGCAGACTAGGGTAGGGAACAATGACTCAGATATTTGTAGCTGTAATGTAAGTTACCGGTGTTCAGTGTGTGTATGGTATCTTTGTAGGGAAATTTAAGCATCTGTTGTATTTTGTAATTACTAAATTGGAACTACAATGAGTTTATTTTACTATCACCACCAAAAACCCCTTCCTTTGATTTTTATAAATATTTATAAAATTCAAACTTAAACAAGATTTTCTATTGGCCGATGGAATAACATAGGAACATTTAAATAATATTATTATGAACTACTGTGTTTGGCTGGTTGATTCAACTGCTATTGAAATTTATAAATATTTTTAAAAATCAAGGGAATGACTTTGTGGTCATGATTGAGTATTATTTTACAGCAGCCTAGAAAGAAAAGAAAACAAGTTTCTGGTCAATTTGTGTCCCAAAATTGTGCATATTTTTTTTTTGTTATTTAAAATTGCCATCAAAACTGTGATTTTATATTGGTCTTTCAATAAATTTTATTTTTTTTTTAAATTTCATTTTCTGCCAAATTGAAATTTAAAAAGCAGTGACATTTTAAATTGATACATGCAATGACAAGAAACATGGATATATTCTTTCTAAGCCTACACTGCAACAAGGTTAGATAGGTAAGATGAAGTCTTTGAGGAATTTATCTTCTATGTTTTGGATGATTTTTTTTGACATCCACTCTCACTCCAAGACCTTAAAATGGGCTCTCTAAGGGTTTATGCTCCAAGTCATGGACTGTATGTTCTTGATTTTGTGACTTATTTGAGGGATAATTCTGAGAGGGAGTATGGAGTCAATAACGTAAAAAAGATCAAATTGAAGTTATAGTCGCCCAAGACATTCAATTCTTTTAGTCTAAACCTAAAACGTAATTATTAATACTAGTAGTCGATTGAAGTACAAAGATAATACTATCCTGTGTATTGAATTAATGCGGAAGAGGGGTATCGAGTTAATAGGATATGACGTGCTTATTTACGTTTTCACACCTACTTAAGAGTTAGAACGAATTAAGCCATTGTTCGTGTAACCAATCTGTTGTGATAGACAACGAACGCGGCAACAATAAAACAAGTCTTCTTGTCAAAACTTAAAGAAAACGTCTTGAAAGAAGGCAACACGATCATATAACCGAACAATGTTTGTGAATGGCTAATAAATAAGCTAAAAACCAAACTTGTCAATATGCCAGTATAATGTTAGCCACACCGGCACCGATCTTCGGAAACCGCGGTGTTCAGTCGAGCCATGGTCTCACTAAATTAAATTAAAGCTTTGTTCTTGAAAAAGATTTGCTTTGTTTTGCGAATGAAAAGTTCCATAAAACTCCCTTCCTCACTTCAAAGTTGTATCAAACCTCTCACATGAACCACAAACTGACGACTATTTATGCTTGGGTAAGACTTACCTTATATCTTTTAAACTATCCAATCGTGACAACATGATCTCTCCTTCGTGTTCCGCCGCCATCTTTGAGGTTGATAAACAAACAAAAGAGCAACATGGGTAGTTTGTCAGGAGTGGGTGGGCTAGTCCATTTTTCGATCATCACGGGGGAAGTTGTCTACCATATACAGGTGGTTTACGCTACCTAGACACGTGCGCATATTTCATCGCATACGACGGTGGTAATATTTAATGTTAAATTGTGTATGTATAATTTATTATTTCGGTGCTGAGTCAACGGAGAATACTATAGGTACTTTTGTAAATGTGGTTTCTTAACAGAAGAAGCATAGAAGACAATATACTCTGTCATTAAAAATATACTTCGCTATAAAAGTGATGATCTTTTACTGTGAATGAAAAAACAACCCAACCAGCAGTATTGCGATACAGATAACTGCAAAAAAATGAACAGTTTGTATCGGTATTTGATATCAATACTGCTAGCTATACTGCAATAAGTTGCATGCTTTGTCGGGCCAGTTTGATATAATGTGTGGACTGCCTCGGTGATTATAGATACAAAACGTTTTTTGTTTGTTTTTTCCTCTCTTTTTTTCCTTTCTTTTTTCCATGAAATTCCGATTCAAATGTATCCACGGCATCCATACAGTGTTTGCCATGTCAACGAGTTGGCGATCTACAGGGTGTTAACCCGGCTTGAAAGTCGTTAGCCAAAAATAAACATACAAAGTACGAAAATTATGTTTGTCAAAACAGAATAATACATTGAACGCAAAATTAAAAAAAAAATAATTGCAATATAACAAGACTGTGATTTTTAATAAAATATATCGATTGCATAAAGAAAGCCTGGCGGGCCGGGCCGACTTGTTCCAAAACTGTGCATGCAGTTTCAAGCTCCAAAACTGCTGTTTCGAACACTTCATCCCGGGCTGCACCCACATTTACTTTATTCATCGGCGTTGAAAGTCTAAAACAATTCATACAATATTGTTTTATCCCATGACAATGCACACATCCTTCGCTTTTCTGTTGTTCACATACATGTTTAAAACTGAATGTACAGATCAACAGAATGAACCTTGAAAGTTTACTGAGACTGTTCGTCTCAACAAGTGCGCCATCAGGCGACAACTCTTAGTTTTATTGAAAAGTTTTTATATTTCATTTCGATTCAAGACAACGTCAGTTTCTGGGATGGGTGCTGTGCCGGTTTTTTTTTATTTTTTTTTATTTTGGGCGAGTGTTCTCGGTCACGTGTAAAAACGCTGTATTAAAACACAGACCTACTATAGTCATTCCGCTATTCAAGTAAACATGTGTTTATTTCGCGCCATATTGACTAGCCAAATGCGTTGTGGTATATATACATTGATTGGACAATCATTTGACCTCTTAACTACTAACCCAATCACGTACTCTGTTATAAACAAGCTGCATGACCTGAAGATATTTGAAAGGCAAAATGGCGCTACAACCTAATCAACAACTCTCTTTGGGTAAGAATGACGTTTTACGCCAAGTCATGCCTTTATTATTATTGATTGATTTACAACAAATATAGATAATAATGAACGTTTATTTTGCCTTCCAGATTTTGTGCAGGAACAAGGATTTCTTTCCTTTTTCCGATCAATGTCAGAGGTGAGTTTTGTGTATACAATACAGCTTAGTTTTTGACTGTTACGGTCTGGTAGGGTCATTCCAGTCCCCCCCCCCCTACGGATGGATATTAAGGTTATGACACCCTATGGATTCAAATCCACCATTCAGGTGTCGGATTTTTGATAACTAACACACCCCCTGGAACTTTACTGATTTGACGTATACGGATGGGTATGTGACAAAATTAAATATATCAAAAATATGACACCTCTCGGAATTAAACCATCCATACTTTTTGTAGAAATGGAACCCCTCGGATTTAAACCATGCGTAGAGGGGGGGGGACTTGAATTACCCCTACTAGATCATGTCGATCCCCATACCTCGTGACTGAACGTAGTAATAAGTTTGGCGAAGCACAGCTTATACATTGAGTGAGAGGGTGCCAATGTTCATATGATTTCACGTTGATTGAAGCGGGATTAGAAGTACGTCACAGGTGAACATGATTTATCCTGTAGCAATGGAACTTTAACCCTAACACTAATTCTACCCCAACTATCATCCAGGACTAGGGGTGGGGAGAAAAAGGAATATTTTCTCAACTATTTTTTAGACTATGTAAAAAAGTAAAAACCAGGATATTTTCTCCCACTGTGTTGTTGTGATTAGTTATTAAATGTGAACTGAATTACATCGACTGTGCCACTAGTTCATTTTGCACTTGTATTTCTGTGTTACTAGGTTGAAAATCGTCTCGATCAACATTTCAAAAAAATTACAGACCCAGATTAGTGCGGTACACCTGATTACGTTTTGAGGATCAAAAATACTTCTGTGTTCACAACTGAGCCATTGTGGATGGAAATAAAATTTTTGACCTTGTTTGCATAATTCTCCAACAAAAAAATTATAGTCACAATGTGCTTCATTACTGTAAAATACTTATTTTTTACTGGAATTAATTTTGCTGAAAAGACTTTTTGGTGTTTTGTATGTAATTTTATTTTTCACTGATTTTTGACTAGTTGAATGTAAAATATAAGAAAAAAGGTATATTCGCTGGATTTTATTTTCACTGAATCATTCCTTCAGCGAAAATAGCGTAAATTAGTTCCAAGCTTAAAAAAAAAAGTATTTTGCAGTATGCGCTATGTTCATAGCAGAAGATAATTATATTGTCAATTTCAGTTGACAGAAAGGCTCTTGCTGTGTGTTATTTACATTTGGGGCCTACTGTAAAATCTGTATTAAAAGCTGCGGCTTCTAATAAAATGGTACAATGCAACAGAGGGGATGTGGCTTTTATTAGAACATCTACGTATATGAGAAATGGTGAATTTTTAGGTCTCAATTGTTCAAAAAGAATGGGTGTGGCTTCTATTAGGGATGTGGCTTCTAATACAGAAATACATAGTATACCCGGTATTTTAGACAGGCTTGCATAAATTAAAACTACCTCCAATCATATTAATGGATTTTATACTACCTTTTATCCAATCACATTCTTGCATTACAGTGGTGAAAATTAATACCGTAGTTGTCTGGGTAAGCGCGCAGGGTCCTGAACATGGAAAATTGCCAAAAAATAGGGGTGGGTGTATGCCTGAAAAAAAAAAAGAATATTTGCAAAAATTGACAACATGCAGATCAAACTGTGATAGGGAATAGAATGGCAAATGAAAACATACAACGGAAATAAATGAACAATATTCAACATTAAAAGTACCGGGTATAACAAAAATAATTTATTGCTTATAATGTGGCAAATAAACCAGAAATACCGTGATAAAAAATGACTGGGCGGAATCATTTGAATTAGGATTTCTCCGTCGACAAACACACCCAATATGGCCAATACTCAAAATGAACTAAAATGTCAAGGGTTGAACTTAAAATTATTTCCGTTTTGACAAATACAGGATCAACAGTCATACATGATCAATAATAATTTACAAATTTACACAGTAAAAGTTACAAAAGTTCACAGTTGTTTGAAAAAAATTCTCAGATCTCTATTTGTATGTTCATTGCCATCTTCGTCAAAGTCAAAACCAAGTTGGCGTCACTGTCGGCGTCAAACAAAATCCCTACAGCTTCGTCCTGAAGTTCGTCGATGTGGGCACACACAATTTGGACTATAATCCACTGATTTTACTGTCTGTCAGCTTGGCACTTTTAACTCATGGCTAATCACAATAGAGACAAGAAAAATGGGGTCACATGCAAACGACTCTTGGCACACGATGCTTTTGTTTACAGTTTGTCAATCATCTTTGGCCTTTAAGCATCTGCTTTACTGATTGGATAAGAATGACATCACTACGGTACTACCAGGGTAGTGTTTTATCATAGAAGTCAAGTCAACATTGCTTTTTATCAGACTCGACACTCATCAATCATGGTGAAAGTTATCATTCAGCAAGTTCCATCGTATGAATGTCTAACTATCTATATCGCGGTGGGCTTGAAATAGAATAGATGGCAGTCTTCAAAACGAAAACTACCTTTAATATAAATTTTTGTAGACTTGCTGACTGTTATAATTCTGATAATAAATCTTGAAAAATAAATGTAAATTATGTAAACAGTGGTGAATGCTTTGCCCTAGAGGCAGAACGTGAAATTATCTATTCTGCTGTCACAACTATTTTGCGTTCACCCCTCATTTTACACAATTGACATTTATTTTTCAAAATTTTTTATCAGAATCACAACAGACTGCAATGAATTCAACTTTTGATACAATGAACATAAAATAGGTTTTTGTTATTTTTTTATTACATGTGTAGAATAAGACCGTCTGGACGTATGCCTGGACATTACCATATTTTCTTTATTGTGTCAAAAGTGGGGGGTTGCCCGGTCATGGACGCTTACCCGGACAACTACAGTAAAGGATTACTGCTGTTTGTAGCTTCTAGCTTTGCTCTAGTTCTGCAGTGAAATGATCATTATTGTGAATGTGACATCTTATTACATTACCTGTACTGTAGCTATTTGGTTTCATATGATAGAATAACCATAAAGATGCACTACAAAAACTTCTATTTTTGACTCTCGTGTGCGAAGCACAAAAAGAGGGAGTCTTTTCAGTTAGTGTCTGTCTGTGTGTCTTGCTGTTCCACTAATACCTCAAGAACCATACATTGATTTTTGATGAAACTTGGTGCATAGATGCTCTGGGCCAATGCGCAGATTTGATGAGGTTTCGGTAAAAATCCATGTATATTAATTACCTAATTTGCATGATAATTAGCTGATTTTTAGCTGTTCCATGACTGTTCCACTGATATCTAAAGAACCACTCATTGGATTTTGATGAAACTTGGCACATAGATGTCATAGGACACGTACTGCACAAACCTGATGTTTTTAGTGTAATATCAGTACATATTAATTACCTAATTTGCATAATTAATTAATTTTCAGCGCTTGATATTTCAAGTAGTAATCATCACATTTCAATGAAATTTGGTACATAGATGTCATAGGACACTGCACAGTACCTAGTAGTTTTTAGGGTAATATCAGTACATATTAATTATCTAATTTGCATAATTAATTAATTTTCAGATTTTGATAATTCAAGTAGTAATCATCACATTTCAATGACACTTGGTACATAGATGTCATAGGACACTGCACAGACCTGATAGTTTTTAGGGTAATATCAGTACATATTAATTACCTAATTTGCATAATTAATTAATTTTCAGCTTTTGATATTTCAAGTAGTAATCATCACATTTCAATGACATTTGGTACATAGTTACTTAAGGACTGTGCAGACCCCTGATTAGTTTTTTGGTAAATATTTGTGCATATTAATTACCTTATTAGCATAATTAATTAATTTTCAGCTTTTTGTCTGATATCTCAAGTACTAATCATCATATTTCAATGAGACTTGCGACATAGATCTTCTAGGACTACATATGAAAATTTGTGCTTACAACTGGTTTTTAATCCGTGTCGAAAACGTGCACAGAATGGTCGTTTTGTGCACGTTTTCGACACGGCTTATCAGCTACCTCAAGTGCCAAATCCATGAAATAAACAACCAATGTCAATAGAGTAGCCTAGGTGTTAAAAATGGATTAAGTACTGGCAAACCAACCTCTGCATAGGTATGTTTCTAAACGCTTGCTTTTTAGCTGATTTAGTCATCATTTTTGAACTCAGAAGCCCGCAAAACCTGATATTACATGTGAGAACGAAACAAATCCGTCGAGATTTCACGTTTTCCCGTAAAAGGAATGCTGGCTGTTCCCTCTCTGGACTCCCTCCCCGCGTTTACAAGTACTGGTACTACCATGGATTAGTACCTTCCATGGTACTACCAACTCTAACCATGTCCCCATTTGGTGACGCATGTCAACTATAAATGGGCATCAATACTCATTTCGCCCAATATTTCGCTTTTATAACATTTTATAACATTTTATAACATATCACTTAATTACCGACCGGAAACACGACCATGTTTTTATCCCTTTTTTTTTTCTCACTCGCTTATTAAAAACACTGACCGCTTGTTCAAACACTGAACACTGGCACATGAGTTGTCGAAATGGTTGTTTTAGTGCTAAAGTTATTATTTAATTTCGAACGACACTTCCAAACCATCATACTTTGTTTCGTTCGCGAACGTACAGCGGGACTGTGTTCCGTTTGAATCCAGGGCTGCTATATCGTTTCAACAACATGATTATCGAGACAATTACGTGATACAGGCAATGCTAACTCCTTAGGGCAGAGAGCAGATACATCAGGAACATATTGATGCCACGGCCATGTATTTAAAATGCGAGCATGCAGACGGGCGATATTTCTGGGTTCGCGCGCTCGAAAAAATAAGCGAAAATTATTCAACAGGCGGTTGCAAAAGCGATTAAAAATGATAATCGAAAAGCAGAAGCGAGCAGGAGGTTGGGTGAAATTAGTGCTGTACATTCAGATCCTTTGTAAAAATACGATCGGCCAAGATCTATATAATTCTGAGGCACGCTAGAGACAGACAAAATGCAGTTTTAAATATTGACACCATTTGTATTTTTTAAATGAGTCAAAAAATAAATAAATTGTATGCTGCTTAAGCGATGATGGATCGAAACAGACTTGTTTTGCAAGTTTTAACGGCTACGTTCTGCTGAAGATATAAGACTTCACTTTCGGAGTTATTACCGAAGATAATGTACAACAGCAAAAAACAACAACATTTGGTTATGTGAAATAGAGTAGCATTCATGTAGATTCAATCAGTACTGTTGTATCGCCTATTTCGTCAACCGAACGTTACTACCCGTACCTGCTCGTCGATTATTATTGCAAATGTCATTTTTTCCCAGAATCAATTGGGTATAAGTACGTTATTTTAGAATGATTTTCATTTGGTTTCACCAAAGACAATTGTCTTTGGTTTCACGTGATAGTTAATCTGATTTATCATATAGCATTACAAACAGGAAGTTGTCGGCATGGGTCAGAGTACTAGTATACCCCAGACCACTCGTTTTGATGAATGGTCTGGGTCACGTGGGTCGGGGTGTGGCTTGTGGGTAAGAATAGAAAATGAATTTCGGTGAGGTTGTGATTATTTGGATTTTTGAGAACGGATTTTTACTATTGAAATGAAATTATCACGTCTAGGGGTGAATTGTTAATAGGTGAAGTGATGTTAAAAACATAAGTAGTTCATCTTCTTGCGTACACCGCAACAACAAAGGTTTATTTTCTAACACAGATCTCCAGTCAAGAGGGTGGCGTTTGGACGTGACCCCGGAGTTAAACCATAGACAATATAGTAGGAAGGACAAGCAACTCCAGCGATTCTATTGTAGCAGGGTAGGCTGGAAAAAAGTTAAGCTGATTTAAACTAACCGTTAACATAAACTAAATATTTATTTCCATTTCTCGTTAAGGTAGAGATGCCTGACAGGTATTTTAATTAGTTAATTAGGCAACCAAGATGACCTCCCTTGTCCACAAAACTATATACAACCAAAACAAAGTCAGCTTGGACATTCAGTTGTGAGACATGACAAAATAAACGGTGCCAGTGATAGATTTCGCGAATAAAAGAACAAAATAAACGCAATCAAAGGCGCCGATCACGCGCGTTCGAAATATATAGAACTGACGAGAAATTTCGCCTGCATCTTTCACTCACGCAAACGCACACACATGCTATTTCCGTATATTGAATACGATCGCAACGGAAGGGACAAGTTTAAATCATCTTTGTATTAACACAACTTGAAAGCAACAGTCTCACATTGAATATATGTTTATAAATTATCAAACTAAACAATCAATGAAGCGGACTGCGTAATTTCGTTGATGAGAGTCGCCTACGGTATTCCATCGGTATTCTAAATGGCCGTTGCTGATCACGAGTTCCCGTGTGTAGATGATTTACTCGATGTTTTTTTTTTTCGGATTTTAATGACGTAGGAAATGATAGTGAAGAAGATCCAAACGCAGTATACACAGCAATTCATGTTAACAACTCTGTGTGTGTGATTCAGAGCCCGGGCATCAACATCGAAAATAGCGAAGATTTGCGTTTTCTTGATCGTCACGTAAAAGAAACCCTTTGAAACACTAACAAAAAACCGAAAATAGTGAAAATAAAATAATAAAGACAATCGTGCCTCATTTATTCACAAGTATTCAAGTTATTTTGTTGAAATTATTAATAAAAACAGGGTATAACGTAGGTAGACGTGCATTCAGGCTGAAAGTCTGGACGTGTAGTCAAGATGGCGACAGACGTGAAAACGGAAAACGGAATGAAAGTCTATTAAAAAAATGCGAGACAGACAACAACAAAAAACAAGTGTAGTCAGTGAAAATAACAAAATTTGACGATTCATGCATCATGAAAACAATAATATTCGTGTATTTTGTCGAATACGGAGTACAAACTTACACATGCATTCCGTTTGAAAGAGTGTGAATAAGTAGTCAAGATGACGACAGACATGCAAACGGACGGATTGAAAGTTAATTTCAAAATAAGTGCAAGACAGAGAACAACAAAAACCGAGCACAGTCGGTGGAAAATAACATAATAAGAAGATTCATGCATCATGAAAACTAAAATATTCGAGTATTTTGTCGAAAACGGGGTACAACCTTAGACATGACATCCGATTGAAAGAGTGTGAGCTATTGTCAAGATGGTGACAGACGAGAGAACATACGGATTCAAAGTCTGTTTGAAAAAAAATGCGTGGCAGAGAAAAATAAAAAACGAGCATAGTCGGTAAACAATAACATAATAAGATTCATGCACCATGAAAACAAAATATCCAAATATTTTGTCGAAAATGGGGTACAGACTGAATATAACATGTACAGAAACATTACTGCCGTCTGAAACTAACTTTTAATTTTATTCAATTAATTAGTGACATCGCATGGAAGTAAATATGAAGTCATGGTTTACTTGCTCATCATAATATTCCAGCCCTGCTTACGTTGGGCATACGGCGTTTGACATTGGTGTTACTATACTACTATACTGTCTATGGTTAAACAGGGCCCAAATTGATAGGGAGTAAAACACAAAAGTGGAAGAGCTGTCCATGCATTGACCAATCACACAAGAGCTCAGAAACACCAACGAAATATTTGTTGTTGTACTTAACAAAGGGGTTTGGCACTAAAAACAATGGAACGTTTATAGGCTTAACGTTGGATTTAGATCGTGTTATAATCCAAATCCCCTACTAAGACTTGTAAGCACCAATTTTCATATGTATGCAGAGACCTAATTAGTTTTAATTGGATATTAATTACCTAATTTGCATAATGTTCCACTGATATATAAAGAACCACGAATTGGATTTTAATGAAACTTTTAAAGAGAACTATGCAGAGACCTAATTAGTTTTTGGTAAATATTTATGCTTATTAATCACCTAATTAACATACTTAACACTGATATCGCAATTACTGATCATCACATTTGAATAAAATTTGGTACATAAATGATCTAGGACAATTGACAGGCCTGATTAATTTTGGGTTAATGTTCGTTCATATTAATTCTCTAATTAGCATAATAATTCATAATTTTGGTGTTCTGTTCTGTTCATATTAGTTAGCTGATTTACATAATTAGTTTTCAGCTTTTCCATCAATATCTCATGTACAAGTAATTTTGAATTAATTTTTAATGTGTCTTCAATACTCTCAGCACACGGGAGTTCTTTCTAAGCTTTCTTTGATTTATTATTGTTATTTGATGCCATGCTGAAGGCTGAATTTGGGTTTAATTCATTGTATTAAAACTATAAATTCAGAAGCAGCAGTGATGAAAAATTCAAAACACTAATATGCTTGTACAGTGATTATTATTGTACAATCCAAAACAAACAGTGCACATGCATATTAGATAATGTCAATAAAAATTGGATATTCTCATTTATAATTACATCTTTAACATCATTAAAAAAAACTAACTGCAGCAAAACTACTGTAAAGGGGGTAATTATTCACTGGGTTTTAATTTAGCTTATTTCGCTGTCTGGAAAATGCGCTAAATTAAAACCGAGTGAATATGTAAAATTTAGCATAGAACACGTTATCTAAATGACAAAACCGTGAATTTAAAACCCACTGAATATGCCTGAAATGGTAAATCAGTGAAATTTAAACCCAGTGAAAATTAGTCATTTTACAGTATGCTCTACAGATCTATTAATACAAGCACATAAGTAATTTCTACCCGCAGTAGTATTAATATTAAAATAAATTAAAATTAAAATTTGCTGTATTAATGACTATTTTTATTGTTACTTTTCAGAAACCTGACACAACATTCAGAGTATTTGATAGAACAGTAAGTATTAAGCCAAGGTGTTTATTTTTGCTGATTTTTTATAAGTTGAATGTAAAATATAGAAAAAAAGGTTATTCACTAGATTTAATTCTAACTGAATCATCTTTCAGCAAAAATAGCGAAACAAATTCCAAGCGAAAATAAAATACGTACTTTACAGTAACAGAATTGTATTTTCAGTCTGTCATAAATTTCTCTAAAATCTTTTCTTAGAATAACATCGTACAATTTAAATACACTTTCTAGGAATATTACACTTGCCATGGATCGGATGCTGTATTTGCTGCAAAAGAAGTCTTTAAAACAACTGGCGTTATCAAATATCTCGGAACAGGTGTGTGTGGTGTGATTTTGAGAATGGTTTCTCAAATTGCATTTTTTTTTTGTGAATTTTAAAATTTTCCCTTTCAAAATTTGTGATTGTATGAACAAAGAATAAATCACAGTAAACTAGAAGAAGTGATATTCAATACAGAATAACTTGAAGCTGAAAAAAACAAAACTTGTGTGTTCTGATAACCGAACCTTGCCTGCATTTTGCATGCTGACCTGCCTTTTCATGGCTAAACTGGAAAGTTGTCACTAGAGGGTGCTCACTTCCTGTTTCTAGCTACTTGGCATCCTATCTTGTCAGGTATAATGAAAATTTCATTTGCGAAATGCTCCAAAATATACAGAAGCATCTTCATGGCAAAAAAAAAAATTATACCCATTTTACCCTATTTCCATTTTTGATGTCACTAGACATAAACTTACCAGTAGTACATGTATAGTGTACTATAAAATTCTAACATGTGAATACTGAATAGAAAAACTGTTCTTTGCTGAAAATACTATAGTTTTGTTTCTCATATTAACAAAAAATTATTCTAAAATACTAGTTTTTAACATAAATTATTTTGTTTAAACTCAGTCATGTTTATAAAAGTATCGCTTATTGTTTTTTAGATTTTGCTCTGAAAAACAGGGCATCATTGCACATCAGTTTAACATTTTTGCATCGCTGCTTTTTGTAATGTTTTAAAATTAATATTTTTAAAAGAAAAACATGCCAAATTGATCAGAAACTTTTTCTTACTTTTTTTGGCCTTTGCGAGAAAATCCTAAATTATCTTCTGGTATTTGGTATAATGTTTAACACCACACTAACACTGATACAGTACAGAGGAGTAAATAACTATGATGTGTGCAGTGTAACAGTACAGTATTTAAAATCATGAAACCAGTGAGACAAAGAAATTACCACCAGTGGAAACCAGTGAGACTAAATACAAATTAAATATAACTGAGTTTGTAGTTTAGTTTTCTTTACCTTGTTTTCTCACTTGATAGGAACAAAAAAGGTGGAATCTGTGGTTCTCAGTAAAATGAACTTTGAATCGCTAGTCAAGGATTTGTTGCTTGTGCGACAGTACAGAGTAGAAGTGTATAAAAACAAGGGCGGAGGAAAGAATAATGACTGGACCTTGGAATTTAAGGTAAAGTTAAGAAGCCCTCCAGATTGTTTTCTGAGGCTTTATTCTGTTTAGCACTGAAAGCAGTCTTGGATTATTGTATTTGCTTTATTCACAAGTGCATCTCCAATAAAAATACTCTCAAAACAAAACAATT
Organism: Saccoglossus kowalevskii; assembly: GCF_978046115.1. Lineage (NCBI taxonomy): Eukaryota > Metazoa > Hemichordata > Enteropneusta > Harrimaniidae > Saccoglossus > Saccoglossus kowalevskii. Next base: position 20,923,033 of record NC_140651.1, read on the forward strand.
AGATTTTATCGTTGGAACCCACACATGTTTTAGTTTATATTTAGTTTAGTTTTGTTATATTTTTGGATACAATCTATAGTGTTCAGCCAATCGCATGGTTTACTGCTCAAATTTTGTTATTGTTACAATCTGTCACTTTCTGGTTGTGCCACCATCTTGTTATCTCTTGGCGAGTCCGAAATAAAACTATCGAATGATTAACATATTCTCAGGACTGAATGATATTCCTGAATCGACCGTAGACGTTCCTAAATAGATTGTGGCTATCCCCACAGATTTCATGTTTACTGGATTATAAACAAATATGACTTTTTTATTTGACCATATACACAATATATACATGTTGTCGTGTACATAAGTATATGCACTGCTAAGAGAACAAATACGGTATACACTTGTTAGTTCCCGTTCGTCGAAGTCCGAAAACGGGGACTTATAATTCGGTCTCCGTGCGTCTGTGCATCCGTCCGGAGAATCAGAATCAGAATCCCTTGGACCGATTACGACAAGCCCTCGGCTTTAATAGGACGAGCACAAAGAGAACTTTCAAAAATTTAACGGGGACTATGCCCCGTTGTACCCATTATCAATGACTTGTGACATGCATAGGTTCACAGTCAATTCAGAACAAAGACAATTCTGAAGGAATCATATATTTGCCACAATTTGTGCATAATGCAGAAGTCTAAGAAGTATTAGAGCAGCAAAATTAACATACTTGCTTCTAAATTCAAGGACAACTTAACTAAACAGATTTGAATATTTTCCTTCTTTCTGTCAAAACCATTTACTACTACCTGCAAAAAAAAAATGTTTTACAAAAGTTTAGGTGATTTTACATGACCAACAAGAATACAATCTGTTTATGTTGGTAGGCCATCTGCTTAGACAAAACCAAATTTGTCAGCGAATAATTTGAGCAAGTTTGCTAACTTGCTGTTCTATTACTTAGTGTCACATAATAGACCCCTATGTTGATAATCACAGAATACAACTGTATTTTGACCTGGTCGCAAATAAAAAAAAAAAATAGCAATATAATATCAATTTCAGGCAGATACGAACATGCAACTATCAAGATTTGTACTTGTGATAAAACATGACTGCAGAAAATGTGCCCTGTCATCAAAAGCAGATGTTCTCCCTGTTAAAGACTGCCCTCTTTTCAATATTGTTGGGAGTTTGATAGGATTTTTGAGCTTGATAAATTTTCTTAGATGCTCTATAGGGCGATATTGTATTGATATGTACTTGTTTCACAATTGTGAAAAACATTTTCAATCAGATTCTGTATGAAAGAATATCATGAAATATTGAACTGTTTAATTTTTTTTAATCCTATGAGATTTCTATGCTTATAAAGTATTGCAAATCAGACAGAAAATGAAATTATCCCCAATAAACAAGATGCTTATGAAATCGCTTCCCAGTTTTACTTAAAGAATACTATTAACAAATTTCTTATTTAACTACACATTTGTAATTTATGCAAATATATGCACTTTTAAGTGTCGATTTCTATGCTACATGAACAGTTATAAAATCCAATCATGTGACTGTATTGTAGGCGTCGCCAGGTAACCTGACTCAGTTTGAAGAGATTCTGTTTGGTGCTAATGATATGTCAACATCGGCTTGTGTGCTGGCTGTTAAAATGGCAATGGATGGTGGACACAAAATTATTGGTGCAGCCTTTGCCGATGCCACACTGAGGAAAATGGGTGTCTGTGAGTTCCCTGATAATGATCAGTTCTCAAATTTAGAGGTACATATTGAATTTGATTTTCTGAGTATTTGCATAATATTTGCATAATATTTGCATGTCATTTACATAGTACTTGCATAGTATTTGAATATTATTTGCATGTCATTTACATAGTACTTGCATAGTATTTGAATATTATTTGCATGTTTGCATATTATTTGTTTTATAACACCTGCCACAAAGGTGGTGCTGTTTGTACTGAAATTTTAATACATATTGTTCTTGTGTACATTATTTTACCATAGGCTTTGGTAGTACAGATTGGACCGAAAGAGTGTATACTGCCCTCTGGTGACAGCGGACCTGAAATGAACAAACTGAAACAGATCCTCGAAAGAAGTGGTTTATTGATAACAGATCGGAAAAAGTGTGAGTGTTTTTTTTCAGTGCAGTGAGGTGTTCTTAACAGAGATGACCCAATGATAAATCGTACTTCCGTTATACAATGATATTTTGAACAGATGAACTAATGACGTTGACAGCCAGGCTATGAAAACATTATTTTCTGTTCAGTGTGGCAGTTTACTAATTTGCATAAACAAAATTTTCACGACCAATCAACTTTCCTTATGTATTTATTTTTCCATAGCTGATTACAATACTAAGGACAATGTGCAAGATTTGAATAGATTACTAAAGTTCAAAAAAGAAGACCAGGCTAATAGCAGTGCACTTGGTAAGTCTTATCAGAGGTACATTACTTGGGGTTTGCAACTACGGTGACATGATCAAGATCCCGTTTCAATCTCGCTCTCGCATAAACGTTCCAACTCAGAAAAATGCAAATGCGCATGCCTGAGGTAACTAGGATACTGGGATGTCCAGGTGGATCTAAATAGCTGCTCACGATATGACAGATTACGATAACTATATTTTCTGTACATTTTCGATGTATTAGATTTTTTCACTATGAATGCGGTAATACATGTTTTATTGTTTTATTACAAACCGCCTATGTCATGTCAGAAGGTAGTAGCATCAGTCTCGCTATCTACGAGACGAGACTTGAATGGGATCTTGGCATGATGTCACCATACAGTACTATGTGCGTTGCAAACCCCAATTAATGTACCTCTGGTCTTATTGTATCTTTGGTGTTCTTAGATCCAATAATCTAAATGTGATTCCGAGTCCAGTGAAGCCTGATAGGCACATGGCAGCAAATAAGGCTAGATTTGCTGAAATGCATTAGATCTAAGATGGGAAACAGTCATCAAAATATTTCATATTGTAAATAGCAGGAAGTCAAATACTGTAAAATATTTTATTTTCGCTTGGAATTAATTTTTAAGCAATTAGTCTTCAAAACTATGGATGTTCTACACAAATTGTGCAAAATTTAATTCAATTCACCCTTTTTTGCATTGGTATATGCAACTTCAAAACTTCAAAATCAGATGAACTGCCAAATCTTACCATGGGACTAAAACTGGTAGATTGACAAATTTTGTTATTTAATTTTTTTGTTTAAAATTTTTTTTTTGTCATATATATATATATATTTATTCAGTACCATTGGCCATAGGCCATAATGTACACACTTAAATGTAACACAAATAAATAAATAGATCGTTTGACAAGAATAATCACTGCTACTGCTTGTCTGAATATTACAAACTTATACTTCACCTATGAATACCAAATTAAATTTATATTTCAGTTAAATTTCCCTCCAACAAACTATGACGTTTTTGTAAAGAGTAGAATACATATTTTGCAAGATTTTGTAATGTATGTGTATTTTCAGATTGCAGTAGCAAAATAAATTTCCATTCAAGCGCTGGGCAATAGTAAAACTTGTGTATAAAACGATTTCTAATTTCCTCAAATTTGGGGCATTGTAATAGAAAGTGGAACGCATTTTCAATGTGATTACAACCAAGAGGACACAATCTTTGGTCAAGTGGTATTCCCAATGCCCTACCCTTTTCAATCATGAGCTCATGAGCAGATATTCTAAAACAAGCGAGACATTTTCTAAAAACACTTATAGTAATAGAATCCAGATATTTTTCCCCGGCTAATAATTGTTTAAATTTAGAATAAGTGCATAATTTTGAACTATTACCAATCTGATCATACCACTGTTGCTGGGAAATATCTAGACACCGTTGGTTAAACTGTAGCAGAAAACAATTTGGGTTATTCACATACTGGCTTTCCCATACGTGTGCAAAACCAAAATTACATAACAAATCCTTAACACATGTTGCCCAACAATTAAATCCCCTTTGTACCCTGTCATATTGATAGCCATAACATTCTTTTACTAAAACAGAGGAATCACCACCTATACATTTTAACCAATGCCGAATTATTTCTTTGTTCACATGTGTTCTAATTAAATGTCTTCCCAACTCCCCCCTCACAGCAGAGTTTGTGGCCTTTGGGTGTACCCCTAAAACAAATTCACAAAATTTATGATGTACTGTTTCTATATCGTAAGATTTATGTGTTCCCCATATTGCACTGCCAAATTTTGTTAATTTCGAGCCCTGTTACATGACATGTTGATGCCATGCAGTCAAATACTGTAAAATTCACGGTTTCGTCATTTAGATAATGTGTTCTATGCTAAATTTTACATATTCACTGGGTTTAAATTTCACTGATTTACCATTTCAGGCATATTCAGTGGGTTTTTAATTCACGGTTTTATCATTTAGACAATGTGTTCTATGCTAAATTTTACATATTCACTGGGTTTTAATTTAGCGCATTTTCCAGTCAGCGAATTAAGCCAAATTAAAACCCAGTGAATAATTAACCCCTTTACAGTATAGCGTTATCTATAATCACTTTAAATTTACAATCACATGATGTGATGACAGCCAATCAGCAACCACTATTTTGAGTAAGTAGTCCTACTAGTGAATTTCATTAAGTTCATTAACATATTTTGCACTATATGTTGCTATTAGTGACTAATGTCTAATATCTCATTGAGTTCAAGTTTAAAAGTGTTATTAATATTCCTGGATAATGTTTTGTAAGATTGTATAATTTCTCCTCTAGCTGAGATGGAGAAAACCCATGCAATGTCATCGCTGTCTGCTCTGATCAAATATTTAGAGGTAGGATCTACATGTACATTTTATGCTTGCATAATATAGATTAAATCAGTAGGGAGTTATTTTGATGTTTGCTTCTTCCATCTCTTGACTAGGACTGGGTTTGTCTCGGCTTAGATGAGGGATTGGCTTGGTTTGGTAACTTTGTTCTGATTTCTTCTTTGCTATATTACTGTATTTTTCCACTGGCTCTAAAACATTATTGCCCAGGGTGATCTTTTGGCACATTTTTTGTAATCACTATTTCAATCTATTATTGCCTAAATGCAATATTAGGAATATTGATGTCAATATTCAACACAGTTATTTATAGATGTTGCAGTGTATCTTTCAGCATTGATTTTTATGAAAAAGATGCAATTTTATTTTTTAAAAGGATCCGGAAATTGTGATTTTCAGGGGATAAATTGATAATTGAAGAAGCATTTAACATGTTTCACGGTGATAAGATCCCATTGTCAAACAGAGATTACCCATTCACAGTAGTCACATTTTTCCAAAAAAACTAAGACTCTAATTAAGCCACCATGCAGATAGATTGAAATGTTCTACTGAACATTTCTGAAACTTCAATCTGTACTAAATATTTTCTGTTACATGTAAATAAATTTGTTTGTCAAACAAAAAATTAAATAGGTACTTATCAGCTGGTCATGTTTGTTTGCAGCTCCTGAGTGACGAGAGTAATTTTGGACAATTTCAACTCACAACCTTTGACCTGAGTCAGTACATGAGGCTGGACGCTGCTGCAGTACGTGCTCTTAACTTGCTACCTAGTACACTTGACGGTAAGTGTTATTTTCACGAAACAGCCATTTAATAACGCTACAACACCTATATGCAGACATTATTAAGGAATGTGTCTCTATACCGTATTTGTTCAATTAGAAGCAGCGCATTTCAAATATAAAGCAAAAATCACATTTGCTGTAAAGTAAATCATTAAAATAGAAATTTACGTGAGCACTACTATTAAGAGTTTTATGTTTGTCATGTTGTGCATTATATTTCCATATTTGTATAGAAGTCCAAGGAAGTTACATATTTGTAATGTTTCTTTCTATTCTCTTACAGGTGGTAACAAAAGTATGTGTTTGTTAGGGCTGTTGAATAAATGCCGCACTCCACAGGGTCAGAGGTTACTGGCACAGTGGGTGAAACAACCCCTCATGGATAAAAATAAAATAGGTACAAGTCATGGCATGCATATATGTTTCTTATATTGTCCAAGCCGGTTTCTAATTTGTCTATCCAGCAGAGCCCCCTCAAGTAGTGAACAGTAATAACTTTTGTTTTTCTTGTGAAATTAAATATTTGTAAGATAAGCATCCTCAATTGGTGAACAGAACTTTCATTACTGCGAAATACAGAGTGGTGGAGTGCCCTCTGGTGGTCACTCGTAACAACTTTTGTTTTTATTGCAAAATTAAAGCCGTTTCACATGCAGTGGTAGAGTGCCTCATGTGATCAATAGTGATATTTGTTATTATTGTAAAATTAAAGCCATTTCTGTATTGTGCCCTCAAGTGGTCAATAGTGATAACATTTGTTTTTATTGCAGAAGAAAGACTAAACATAGTGGAAGCCATATTTGAAGACAATGAACTGCGACAGACTTTGTTAGATGACCAGTTGAAGAGAGTTCCTGACTTTCAAAGACTTGCTAAAAAGTTTCAGAGAAAGAAAGCCACGTTACAAGACTGTTATCGGGTTTATCAAGCTGTCGAGTACATGCCGCATTTACTGGAGACGTTAGAGAGGCATGGAGGCAAACACCAGATGCTCTTGATGGAGGTGTTTAGTAACCCTCTAAAGGTAAGTGGTGAGTTCATGGAAAGAATAATGACAAAACACTGGTCACTGGTAACAGTGGTTGTCGCATCAGACTAATGATCGGTAGACCCAAGTTCGAATCCTACCTTAGGCTGAACATCAAAGGGTCGACCCCTACCCTGGGTGAGTGTGCCACAGACTCAATGGGAAGGCCAATTCCACTGACCGAGATTCATTCACTAATGAATACAACTTTGGGGGGAACCTTGGTTAAGGTTTGCAGGTGCTTGTGTTCGACCGAGGCCAGGATAGCACATTAAATTGCCATTTGATAGGAAGATTGTTGCACAGCCCTGTCATGTAGTTCCAAACATGAATATGACTTCTGTGAAAAAAAAATGCACTGTGTGTCAGCATTAGTTATTGCAATTTGCACATACAAAAAAAAAGTCAGGAGAGACAACAGTGACATTCAATGTCCTGAACTGTCGCCTGGCACAAAAATTTAAAAAAAAAAAAAGAATAATGACAAAACATGTTCATAAAGAAACAGTATCAAAGTGTTGGTATTTCATTTATTGTATTTGCATACACTACTCGATGTATAAATGCTATGGCTAAATTGGTTGCAAACCATTCCTACTTTGCTATCCCTCTGGCTTTGATACTTGGTGAGTTCGCTTGTACGTTTCCCCTAGGACATCAAATAAAATCTTTAGTCTTGGCTAAATTATTCAGTTATACTATGTGAAACTTTGATTTCTTCATCAAATTGTCTTCAGAAACGTCTTAGTCTTAATTTACTAGTATCCCTTGCCCTCATCAATGCGTTTTAGGATTGTCAGTTATTTTCTTTGAATAGAGGCAGAATAGAATTGAATAGAGGCAGTTCTTCTTACCATCTGGTCAGCATTTTATGGAAACATGGTGTACTATCTCCAAATTATTTTTTTATACTTAGGAAGTGTTAATGGATTTTTCAAAATATCAAGAAATGGTGGAGACTACTTTAGATATGAAACAGGTAGAACAACATGAATTTGTCATCAAACCAGATTTTGATCCGGATTTACAAAGTAGGTAACCCTCCTTCTTATGATCACTATCTGCCTCTTAACCCTGTCACTGCTGGTCCGATCAGATCAGTATACCCTACATTCTGGATGTATGTCTTATTCTCAGCATCTATAAATAACATCTTCTAGGATTAAGCCTTGGTGTTGAAGTAGACCCAGATTGTGCAGATGTAGTTGTATGCAATGTGATTCATGTTGAGTGTTTCTGAATGCCCTGTCAGTATACTGCACACCACAATGTCAATCAGTTTGTTTCTGGCACATAACATGAAACCTATTTCAGAGAAGCAAGTGAAATTTATGAAAAAAATCCTAAAAAATTGTATCCTATTTTATTCCACATATGAGCTATGTTAAAAGAAAATATAATTTATACGGTAATTTGCATATTAAGTGCATCTATAAATGTAGGTTTGTCTTGGGATTTTGTGATCATCTCCAAATCATTCATAATCAACAGCTTTAAGAGAAAAGATCAATGATTTAGAGGATGAAATCAAGTCACAGTTGAAAAAAGCATCCACAGATCTGAATGTTGAGGCAAATAAAGTTCTAAAACTGGAGTCAAACTCTCAGCTCGGCTATTTCTTCAGAGTAACTAGAAAGGTAAGCTATATTCTCAGTCATAAGGCTTTTCCTTCCTACTAAAAATGTGCATCAGTGATACATGTACTTCATGTTGAAGAATGAAGACAATTGTTGGTACAATATAAGTGGATATTTTTTCTTGATTCAAATCGGTTTTGCCAAGGAAGTTTATGGTACATTTGAGAAATACTGATGTTTAATTTGAAGGTCTCTTACCATATTTTCTCCATTAGTGCAATAGAAGTGCATGTAAACTAACAGTTACATGTACAATGTACTACATGCATCATATAAAATATTGAGTTATTTTGACTATGGATACACCTCTGTCATTTATTTATGAATATGCGACTAATAGATCAAATATAGTATTGAAATCTTACTGAAAATATATGCAAATGTACATTTGTCAGGTTTTTCTCTCTTTAAAATCGAAAAAAAGACACATTTTTCCAATAAATGTAATAAATACTGCAATTTTTAAAACTCTTACATTTTGAGCTTTAACTTTTATTTCTGTTTCTCAATACTAGGAGGAGAAAGTGATCAGAAACAACAGAAAGTACATCACCATAGATACCAACAAAAATGGCGTCCGATTTACCAACTCTGCTTTGAAGTCATTCAATGAAGAATACATGCTGGCGAAAGAATCCTACAATGAGACCCAAAAAGCAGTTGTCATGGAGATTATCAGCATAGCAGGTAAAATTTCAGAAAAAACAAAAACTTTGCAAACATTTTAAAATCCAAAAAAGAATATGACAGTTGCAGATTTGATCACTCCTATCAAAAACAAATTTATATGTGCTTTCATGTTTACCAAAGAATTTACCGACTGATTTGGTTTAATTTGTTTTTCAAGTTTTCATAATCGCTTCTCATTTGGCTGCAACATATAGGGTCAGTAATTTATCCTTGGCATTATTGTACATACATGATGCGTACTTTTCATCAGAAAAAAAAAATAATGTTTTTGATTTTCACAGAAACTGTGGACTCGATTCCATTATAGATCATCTTTGTGATCTTTGTGTTTAAAGTGGCATTAACTTGTTTGTTTCTTTCAGCTGGATATGTTGATCCAATGCAACTCATTAATGAAATCTTAGCACAGTTGGATGTGCTTGTAAGGTAAGAATGTGAATGGTGTTGTAGATCACTGTTTGATTTCACTTTCAATTGGGCCACACATGCCCTATGGAAAACTACTTAAAATTTCATGACTCAGATTTTTGTCTTGACATATTACACATGCCAAATAAGTTAAAAAAAAAAAATTAACTCTATATGTCATTTCATTTTATTATGTTAAGCTATATTATGTTACACCAATTGGTAAAAGTGTTAATTGAAAGCTCTTGGGCATCGTTTGACCTTGTCTCAAGGATGAGCCATTCCCAAATGTTTCCAATCGATAATCTTACGAATTGGTGTAAGAAAACTATGGCTTAACGTTATGAAATGGCAGAATGCTTTGTGGATCTGATCTAATATGCTGTTTTCTGCAAAATAAAATTGTAAAAGTATTTACCAGTGTTAATTTTGTCAAAAAAATTGTAACATTCATTGAAAATAAATAAAGTCAGTAATTTAAAAAATAAAACCGAAATGATTGAGAAGGAATGTAATTTTACGTCTATCCCCTATGCATGTTAGTACCGATTCTAAATTCACTATAAGGAAATGTAAATTATTTAATTCTGTCAGTTTTGCCTGCGTATCTGCGAATGCACCTATTCCATATATACGTCCAACACTGCAAGCAAAGGGAAGTGGCCAGTTGAAACTCATCCAGTCAAGACATCCATGTCTGGAGGTGCAGGACGAAGTGGCATTTATTCCAAACGATGTAACATTTGACAAGGAGAAGGAGATGTTTCACATCATCACAGGCCCAAATATGGGTGGGAAATCTACATATATTAGACAGGTATGAATAAAATAACTCCCTAAATTATTCCATGATTCTATCATATTGTTATCAAGATGCATCTTTTGTGGCCACATGTGTATCCTTTGACGCGAAGCTACATCACAGAACGCTCTATGCTACTAAGGAACGCACCACTGTACCATGTTGTTCTATGCGAGAGCTGTTGCGGAATGCCAGTAGAAAAAGCTACAGTCAACTTAATCCTGAGCAACAGAATGTAAATATGTTGCGCATATAGGGGTAATCTTGTCACACTGTTTAGTAGAGTCTTAACAACTATCCCAAAGTACAGTTTTCTGGGAGTTTTGGGCCTTTGTTTTCACTCTGATGATTGTCAGGTGGTGAAAATGTCTGAATGTCCGCCCCCAAGAATTCATTCCATTCTGTCCATGCAAACAACACTGTAGATGAGAAACTCATTAAATCACTCTATTTTACTTTCCTCCACAGATTGGAGTGGTTACTTTAATGGCTCAGATTGGTTGTTTTGTACCATGTGACCAAGCAGAGTTGACAATAGTTGACTGTATATTGGCGAGAGTAGGAGCCGGTGACAGTCAACTGAAAGGGGTCTCCACATTCATGTCTGAAATGTTGGAAACTGCTTCAATTTTAAGGGTGAGAAAAATATACATACAAGTTTATTGAGTAATATTGATTTTTGTAATGAATTTTTATATGCAATTACCATAACTGTTTTAAGTTGTAACCATACTTAACTTCTAAATCAGCTTGTTTAATTCTTTAAATGGCAAAGTCAACATTTGTTATCTTTCAAAAAAACACTTTCAAATTCAAATTTTGAATTTGACCTGTAGGAAATTATGACAATTTGATTCAAAATTAAAAAAAAAATCATACAAAACTATAGGAAAATATTCAAAAGGCTGCACCAGAATGGCATTCAAAGTGTTGAATATAATCTAGTGATTCTTTACTAGAATTGAAGACTTACCAGTGATTTGTTTTTATCCAGTCTGCTTCTGAGTGTTCCTTAGTAATAATTGATGAACTTGGTAGAGGTACATCTACATACGATGGGTTTGGACTAGCATGGGCAATATCAGAGTAAGTTATCTTGCCAATTCATTCTTTAATAATCAAGTTTCTATGCATGTTTCATTGTTCTCTGGGAGCGGGAGGATCGTCACCTGCGCACGCATTGAGTCCCAAGCGACGATAACAGCACACGCTAAAAATGCAAAGGCTCTTGGGTAGACGCTAGTTTGTAAACAGTGACACGCTATAGGCATCTGAAGTATGCGCAGGTGTCGACACCCCCGCTTTGATGCCTAAGAACAGCCAGCGATGTAAAGCTCTGTTGACGTAGTTTATGAAACTTTATTGATATAGTGATGTTGTGGGAATCCTTACAATTTTGAAAACTAAATTTGGATATTATCTTTTCATTGATTCAGTGCTTGTAATGTAAGTATCATGACATCAGCATAAGCAATTAACTTTAACTTTAAAAATAAAAAATGGGTGAACAATTATTCTATTTTTATTTACAGGTACATAGCTACTAAAATTAAGTGTTTCTGTTTATTTGCTACTCATTTTCATGAGCTGACATCATTGGCTGATGCGGTGCCAACTGTGAATAATTTACATGTATCAGCGCTGACTACAGGAGACACACTAACGTTGCTCTACAAAGTCAAACCAGGTACGATGAATCACCACGACCATGGTGGTTGATAGAAAGGAACCAAACACATCAAATACTGTAAATTGAATTCAACGCGTACATTTTATTTGCTGTAATTCACTAGGATTTGCTTTTAAATGAGTTTTTTATAGGGGCTGTATAATAATTTGAAAAATAATCATGTAAGCCTGCCTCCATGAATCGTTTCTCACAAAAATCGATTGTTATTGGACCATATGCAAACCTTGAAGCTCTGGACAATCTTTAGGCAGCGTGTATAATAAGAAAATGTTTGGGTAGTATATGACATCATACCAGTACTACTACATGGTATGCATTTATGATCAGTTTTGTATTACATCACACTGTGGAGATATGCATGTTTAAAAAAATGTAATATGTATAACCTAATATATCACAAGGTATATTATATTCAGCATAGCATACCATAGGTTTAAAGTAATCTACTGTAAAGTACATTAACTTCACTTGAAATTTTATTTTCACTGAATCATTCCTTCAATGAAAATAAAATCCAGTGAATATACCTTTTTTTCTATATTTTACTTATTAACTTAAATTCTATACAAAACAGTCGAAATGTTTTTTTCAGTGATAATTTAATCCCACTATAATAATAAAGTACAATACCAAAAATTAACCACAGTAAATTCCAATGAGGACATAGTATATAACAAATTAAGTCCAGTATACAGTAATTTAGATGCAGTAAACCTTGCAAATACATGCCAAGATAGACCCCAGTGTACTCTACTTGTACATTTTACACAATAAATTAGAGACACAGTTTAATACACGCCTTCATCTTTTACAGGTGTCTGTGACCAGAGTTTTGGGATTCATGTTGCTGAGATGGTGCACTTTCCACAGAAGGTGATTGACTTTGCCAAACAGAAAGCTGCAGAGCTGGAAGATTACCAGAGTATCTCTGTTTCAGACTCTGCCATGGAGGGACATGATGAACCCGCAGCTAAGAAGAGAAGAGTGGCCAAAGAGGTGTGTACACATTTCATAAATATACATTATTGATCTTTAGGAAATTTATGACACAAACACAAGAGCATGTACATGAACCAATAATTTATTTGGCAAATAGGGGGGCACACCACAAGACCATCGTACACAAAAGTGAGACAATGCATAACAGACTGAAAAGATGGTCCCTGGTGCCGCCCCCAAAATGTAGAACAAAGCAGGTGTAAACTAGCTGGCTTACAGTTTCTAAACTAAAATACAAACTAGAATAAGACTGAAAACATGATGTTAGTATGGAATGGCAGATTGCAGCATGACTGCAACTGTAAAGTATAGGCAGCGAGTGCTGCGGCTACACCGTGGTTATGCAGCGGGGGCTGCATGAAGTTAAGAGGTTATGGGTAGAGGCAGCGGGGGCTGCAACTACTGAGTTTAGACATTGACGCAGCGAGGGCTGCCTGTGAAGTCGTTAATGAGGTATTAGTAATTACAATAATAAAATTAACACTAATAATAAAACCCACGCAAAATATACCTAAGAAAATATGAATGATCTTGGGGGAATATGAGCTAATCCCATAAGCGAAGTCCCCGAAATGATGCAATTGTTTCAATTGCAGAATAACCCCCAAGATATAAAGGATGGTAGGAAAACATGAAAATGTAAACATTACTAGAAACTCCGTGAATTACAATGTATTAAACTGTGTTAACTAATGCTGACTGGGCTGCAAATAAGGACTTGTCAGAAACATGAATGTAACGATTGTAACTGTCAGATGACCAGCGTCCCAAAGATTTAATTAAGTGGTCTTGAACACCAACCTGTGCTGCTGTGGTGGCAGCCCCAATTCGAAAGGAATGACCAGAATATTTCCTGGCATCGACTCCAATAATGTTAAGAAGGGAGCGAAGGTAATGTAAGAAACGCGAGCGTGACAATGGTAGGCCATCTCTAAAAATAAATAGGGGATCGCATGGTTTAACCAAAGGATTCCTGTGACGTCGTAAGTTGATATAAACCTGTAAAGCCTTGACTGGGCAGAGGCTATCATTACTACAGAGAGTGAGTGTAGTTCTCCTTCGGAACGGATCAGTCTTGGTCTTTTTCAAAGTTAAGTAGACCTGACTTGTATCCTTGAATTTTACATCCTCTACACATAAATGCACCTGGTGATCAAATTGAGTTGTGTCTATAGCAAACTCCCCACACCTGAGAAATCCAAGCTACTAAAATGACTGCTTCTAATAAAACATCTGTGTAGGGGGTGAAAACTCCTTTCTTTAAAGCTTTGATCAATTGTGCCACAATGTTAGCTGTTAATGGAAGTCTCGCTCTACTTGGTTTTCCTTGCACACGCTTAATACTTTTAATTAGCAACTTTAATCTATCTAAAGGGCCGCCATGAAATGACCTTAAAGGGTTAGGAAGCCCTGCCTCAATATATGTAAATCTGATACCAGATAAATACAACTCAATAGTAGCAGCACTCAAATGCAAGTGTTCATAACAATAAGTGATAAAAAGTAAAAGTAAATTTTCAGAAATTGATGGCAGAAAAGGACTGGAAACAGGAACATTATTCATGGTTAAAAATCTGATAAACTGTGCATGACCACAATTGTACGCCTGCCTTGTTTTACTTGTTATTGCGAAACTCCATAAATGGTTGAATTGCTCATCTAAATTTGGGTTATTCTGTAAAACAATGGGCACGGAGTCTTGTGCTGTTGTGCTGCTGGTGCCAAGAGGCGAAATCTCTGAAATTGAAAGCGAGATAGTGAGTCTGCAATACTATTGTGAGCACCTGGGAGATGGTGGGCTAAGAAGACAAAGTTATATTGCATAGCCAATAAAGTTAGCCGTCTCATCAGCTTATTAATTATGCAACAGTGACTGGAAGCTCTTCCCTTTCTAATAATATGCACTGTTGCAAGATTGTCACAATTGAAACTGATTCTGTGCTGTGACCACTGTGTACCCCAAAGCATTGCTGCCACTACAATGGGATACAGCTCAAGCAAAGCCATGGATAATTCATTATTATGTTGTGAATCTAACTCAACTGGCCACTTATCACAGAACCAGCTCCCTTTAAAATATCCCCCAAAGCCCACAGTGGATGAAGCATCTGTAAAGATATCAATGTCTGAGGCAAGTGTCACTGTACTGTGTAGAAAGAAATGGGCTCCATTCCAAGCTGCTAAGAAATGTTCCCACATAGCCAATTCCCTACGACAATCTAAATTGAGAGAAATATGGTGATGTAATTTAGAAACCGATGCTGCTAACTGTAATAAATGTGAAAGAAATGATCTCCCTGGTATGATTACTCTCGTTGCAAAATTAAGGTGCCCCAATAATGATAACAATTGTCGCTTTGTAACTGTATTCTTAGATGTAACCTCAGCAAACTTGGTCAATATTCGTGCTTTTTTATCAGCAGGTAAGAAAGCAGTCATGTCTTTAGAACTAAGCAAAATACCAAGATATTCAAGTTCCTGGGCTGGGCCTAGGGTTTTATGCTTAGCCAAGGGTATCCTAAGTAAATTAAAAATCATAGTCATAACTGCCATGGAACGCATAGCACTTTCTGCATGAACATCTATAGTTAGGAAGTCATCTAATAAATGCAGAATATTTAAACTGAGCAATCCAACAGATCGCTGTGGACAGCATATCAAAAATTTTTGGACTGGATCTGCTGCCAAAAACCAGTCTAACGAAGAAATAGTAGTTACCCTGCCATTTAACACCATGCAGTTTCCAAATGGATGGATGCAAAGGAATGATTTTAAAAGCATCGGTGATGTCAAATTTGCACATGTGGGCAGTATTACCAACACGCTTTAACTCTTTGATTGCGTCATCCACTGTAGAATAAGATAACGAGTATTTGTCTTTGTTAATAAGCTCATTGAGGCTAGGCACATGTGGCTTATCATGAGGGGAAGACAAGTCCACTATTAGCCTTTTCTTGCCTGAATATTTGCCCACTGCTAACTCCAATGGGCTAATGCGATAAACATCAAAAGGGGGGGAACTGAAAGGGCCAATAAGGTAACCCTTGTCAATTTCAGCTTGAATAAGCTTGCTAATTACTGAGGGATTCTGTCTGGCAGTCAAATTATTAGGACACTCAAAAACAGATGTTGGGACAGCGTCAATGCCTGTAAGAAAACCCTCTCTAAGGCCTAAGGTGTGCAGCTAAAGCTGTTTCTAAAAAGTCAATGTTAATTGGTGTGCTAGCTTGATGTGAGAGTCACTTTGAATCTTGAGACTTGTTAGGTGCTGGAGACTTAGTACATTTCCATACTGGATGATTCCCTTTACATGTTGAGCACAAATGTAGCAACGGACAAACCGCTCTGAGACATCCTTTATCGGTATTGAAATTATTGCATATTTCTTTTCCATTAAAGAATAACCTGGGTCTCCCTCTGATGTCATTGGTATTGGACTGTTGCTGCATATCACGACCCCGTTGTGATACAAATTGCCTGCGTGGGCAAAAATCATAAGAATTCAGAGTACTACTGCAAATAGCACATGTTGCTGCTTTACGGCCTGCAGTAACTCTGATAAAAATGTCATTGTCTCTAACTGACCAGCCAACCTTGACATTTTTCTGTTGGAGGTATGCTGCTGCCTTAGTTGTAAATTGGACATGGTAGTCATAAAATAGTGTACCCCCAAAGCTGTTAGCAATATCAATGATGTCTGATTCGTAGAGGTCCAACTCTTCACGTCTGCCAGGATATACCTCGCACATGATAGCTTTATATCTTCCAAAGGCAACTAAAAATTCGTTGAAAGTCAATGCTTTGTTTAAGCGTGCATCAGGATTGCCCTTAATTTTAATCTCATTACCCGCTAAGTCCATAATAGAACGACTTTCGTTAATTTCATGATCGGGGATTAACAACGCTGCTAAGTTAATGAATTTACCTTCCAAGATATTCTTTTTCAATGCTGGTGACACAGAAACTATCTTTGGCAAGTCATGTGATGCAACACCAAACTTCCTTCGTTCGTTAGTATTGCTATTGTCATTCCCATATAAGGATAAAACTTGAGCGGTGGCTGGTTGGTTGGTGTGCGATATGGGTCCAAGAGAATGCGACGACGCCATATTGTTAGAGTCTCGTCCGCAAAAAGTTTCAGTAAGATGTAAAACAGTTTGTCGCAAGTCCTCAATTTCTCGGCGAATAGTAGCCATATTATTGCCGTCACGATCCGTATTATTATTGCCAGATGACTCTCCACTCGGTGGTGACAGTAGGGGCGGGGTATTATTGTTAGCTGTGCCGACTGTGGTAGTAGCCGCGGTTTCAACACGATCATCGTCTACTCGGTTCAGTTCATAGACTTGGATTAAACTTTTTCTATTCATGCTCGGTGGCAGTTTCATTCCAAGTTGCCGCAACTTTTCGCGTAACACTGGTGTAGTCCAATTAACAGGGTTTTCGGGATCCAAAGTTGTTGTTCGTCGAGTTTTGCGTCCGGCAGTACCTTGGGTTGAACTCGTCGTAGGAATTTCTACCTCTTCTAGTGATACGGGATTGCTACCAACTTCGCTCGCCGTATCTGTGACTTCACGTCGCTTTCTGCCTCTACGGCGTGTAACCATACTGTGGCTGTCCATTTCACGATGAATTACTACTTCAGTTGCGGAAATTGAAGATGTGAGTGATTAAAACAAGAATAGCAGAAGCTCCGTAACACTTTCAGGCTACTTCCAATATGGCGCCAGAAACAAACTGATTGTGATGTTGAGCCACGCGAGAAAGTGCGAGATCTATGTAAATATCACGCGAGAGAGCATGAGATTTGCGTCATAAACATGGTTTAATATTACACATTAAACCTGTACTTATGAAAACTCAATCGCAGACAAGTTAACAGAAATTGTAGGCATTTGATTGGATGTCTCCAAAGTTTGTAAAGATGTCACAAAAGTGAAGTAAGTTTTCTTTCAATGATGAAAATTAGTTGCTGAATGTCAGAAGGTTTTCTAGAAAATTAAAGGGTGGTAGTCGTCACGCCACACATGTGCGAGATATACGAGTTTCATATAAACAAAGATGGCAACTTTGTCTGTTGCGCAGATTAACGAGTACTAACTGAGATGTTACCAAGCTTTAATTACGTATTTTTTTTAGGTGATTGTATTTAATGCAAGTCCAGCACCCAGGTCAAACCTCATACTTGTGATTTCCATTAAAAGAGCGCATTGGATTGTAGGAAAATCTATGTTTATCAACACAAATATCTCATGTGCGCAGCTCGACAACTACCACCCTTTAAAGAATGTAACATTTGTTTTTTGCAGCAAAATAGAGGTGACAGTGAAGTGATAAGATTCTACTAACTTCTTTTTTTCACAGGAAGGAGAAAAACTGATTCGGGGATTTTTATCAAAATTCAAAGAAATTCCGCTGTCCTCCATGACAGACGAAGAAGCTATGGCCGAGATAGAAAAACTGAAGAGTGAAATTAAAGGCAAGAATAACCCTTATGTGGAGGATATACTGGCAAGGGGATGCTGATTGGTCCATGAAGGTCATGTCACAGTCTCAAGTTGAAACAATTCAGTTGATTGGTTAGGTGTTAACCATGTGACATTAAGAAATGCATCTGATTGGCTGACTTGTGATAAAGTTTAATTCAGAATAACAACAATCCACAGAGTTGGCATTTCAGATTAGCATTGCTGAAAATATTAAGATGAGCTCATTTATTGGAAGAATTGCTACATTTTTAAGTTACAGATTGGACCACGCTCTGTATTACTAGAGTATGCAGCACTTTGCTGTAGAATAGAGTAATGTCAAGGGTCAAACACCGTAATATTCTGTATGGCTGAGTAAGTATACTTCACATAGTAAGAGTCAGGAAGATATTTCATTCCATGCCTTCATAATTTTACATTATTTAGAGAGTTATATGAATGTAAATCAGGCATCCCTAACTGATTTAGTATTAGCATGTTCAACCACCTAGACTGATCTATTTTACATAGTCATGTTCTCATGTGGTTTTTTCATACAATGTTCACATGTATTTACATCAATCTGAATTCACTGCTGATACTTCTTTGTTATTTTTTTTGTATTAATAAATGCTGTACATGTTTCTGGTACGTGTAAATGTTTCAGGAAATTGGTCATCAGTAAATCACTCTCTCAATATGGTACTCAATATTGCTTCTGACATAATAATGCAATGAATGATATTTGCTTTAACAGTGTGACAGTTTAGTTGCTGTAATTAACAGTATGCTAACTTTTGTCAAGCTGTTTTGTTTCGATGGTTGTTTTCAACATAATCCTTAAAACCCATGCTATGTCTCTCTTCCAGTCAGAATGTTCCATTGCAGGACTTCATATGTATATGCGTACGCATACATGTACTGGTTCATGCATAGCAGATATTTATAATTTTCTCTTAATTATGAGTAGAAAATGACAGTAAAAGCAAACTCTTTCCCATTTCCTTTTCACAAAATAAAAACATGTAGACTACACATACAAGTATAATAATATCACTTCGCTGTACACGTAATTTCCCCATTAGACTTTACATTACAACGTATTTGTCAATTGTTGACGCAAACATAAAGACACTGAAACAAATGAACCAAATTTGGTTTTTATTCATATATTTGATGTACATATCTCAGTTCCATTGCATACACTAATATCAACACTGAATATTGGACGCAAACATTTGATCATTTTGTAAATCTGGGTGTGCTGCTGTACATTCAATGTGCATACTGACAATATACCCATCACAATGTCTTCTGAACTAATTGTCTTCCTTTCATTGGTATAGTACATTGTCCTACTCAACTGGTCCACACCCTTGTTTATCTAAACTCACTCAAACCACTGTTGACATTTAACAGATTAGCCCTCATACAGTAACTAGAAATAAGTACCGGTAATTTATTCATATTTTATTGCTTAGCACATACACAATTGTACATTAAAATAGTTACCAAGTTAATTCATGTCTTATTGCTATACTAAATTAATCTGGAATTGATTTTTGTGTTTTTAACGCTATTTTTTGAGATTTATGGCAAAATATGACTTTGTGATATTCAAATCGTTATTACAAGTGTTTGAAAGTAATTAGTTAGAAAACCAAGTGCAAACGTGGTCATCAGTGCATTTCCCACGTAACAACCCAGCGCTGAAGGCCAAGTTTTTGTATGTGTGTGTAGAATCAAAGCGTTCAAAGATACATAATGTGTTTCATTATAATTTGAAATTTAATTCAAGTAACGAAATATTAAAATAAATTACAATCCTTTTTATAGAGAACGCATTTATTAAATAACACTTGAACAGCGCTGTACAATACATTCACCCAGTTATAATTAGTTTAGAATCAATGTACTTTCAGAAAATGGTATTGTAGACTTCTTAGAGGCTGAGGCAAGTGCACCTAACTTTGGATTTACGATTGCAATGTAACTAATTCAAAAGTGTATCATTTGAAATATAATTTTATTGAAAATCATGAAAAGTTTGTACATATAAAAACGACCTATTTGTTATTATAATTTTGATGAGCAGACAACACTACTACGTGACAACAAACAAACAGATTTCAAATATATCTTTACAACGTTTAAATTGCTACAGTCGGTTTAGATTGATTAAGAAAGCTAAACTACATTAAACCTCCACCCCACCCCACCCCCCCCCCCTAAAAAAAACAGTGACAGAAGTATTAAGGTCACATTCCCGACATTTCGACAAAATACACACGTACAAGAAATGAGTTCGGTGCTGAAATCAATCACATCTAAAAGTAGCCAAATTTCGCATGTTTAATAATGGCAAGTTAATTTGATTATGTAATTATTAGAGGAGTAAAAAAATCTTTTCAGGAATACGAACTTGATAAACGTATTTTGAATGTGGTCATTTCCAACACCTGGGAGCTCTGAAGATCCTCCTGAATATCGATACATATTATATTCGAACATGTCCGTGCGGTTAATAACGTATCAACTTTACTATTATTGGCGCATTTACTATTATTGTCAGCTATCATCAACAATGATCTCTGAATTCGTCACAGTCGAAGAGCGACAACTTGAAGAAGCAATAAACAGTCATGAGGTGCTAGTCTGTCATATTCTAGTTGTGACGTAATTAAAAAGTCCGTTACGGTTTCCAGTGCGTCTGCCCTTGCTTTTTCCGTTGACCAGGTGGTCCACCATGAGGATGGCCTTTCCTCCCTCCGCCACCGCCTCGGTTGCCACCGCCGCCACCGCTTCCACTAGCTCCGTCCGATCCAATTTCACAACTACATCCGTTGCCCATACTGACTGCAAAACAAACAAATCAGCTATTATTTGAATGTTCCCTATAATGAGTGAAGAAAAATCACAATGATAAACACGTATAGTTCTTACGACAGTGCGTCATATTGTTCATCTTAAAAGTTGAATGTAAAATATAGGAAAAAGGTATATTCACTGGATTTTATTTTCACTGAATCATTCCTTCAGCGAATATTAATTCCAAGCAAAAAATATATAAAATATTTCACAGTATACACCAGTCTAACGCACTGTGCTATTTCGTCGTCGCTAAGTTTACGGAAGAATCCATGCGCTTATTGTGTATCTGTTATGTGTTTCTGTAATTCACAAAAGTTAATTCTGCCAACAACACTGAGATAAACAGTTCACTACGAACCAATACCACTTTTTATTCATCTTAATAAATGGTGTACTCAGCTTTGTTGCACTGAATACACGCACAGTGACAACGAATATTGAAGGTAATCTTTAGATACTGGCACAATATCGAATAGTAAATCGTCTCGATAGTGAAAGGCATGCTTCTATACATTCGTTGTGTATATTGACAATATACCCATCTTCGCTCTTTCTTTGGTAGAGTACATTATCTCACTCAAGGCAGTCCCGCCCTTGTTTATCTAAAATCACCCAAAACACTGTCCATATTTAGCAGATTAGCTCGAATAGAGTACAGAATATGGGTATTTATAAATAACACATGAAATTGTACATTGAAACAAGTTTAGGAAATTTACAAAGTAATTAAAAACCAAAATGCAATGTATCTCAGCTTCATGTAGATACCACAGTGGTAGCGCGGTTAAAAGAAAAAAAAAACTGTATGGCACTTCGATAATTCAGACGTTTCTATAACCCGCTTTTAATTAAAGAAAAAAATCAACGATAAAAAGATACATACCTTAATGCGCGTATTGCTGTGATTTAAAATTAAATGCAAGTAACAAACTGATATATTCAATGTTATCAAGACGTCCACGTCAATTCTAGTGGTAGAGCCTTCTGGGTAATTGAGCAGAAATGTTACGGTATCCGGGGGTGCCACGTTTGACCACCTAGCTTCCTCAGTTTTGTAAAAATTACAATTTTTTAATACGTTAGAATTATTACTTCGTATGTGCATTGCTAATTACATCAATGCGTTTCAAGTTTAAAATTGTAGTCGTGTGTGACTACAGGATCAATGCTGAAACAAGAAATGTGTAACACCACCTTTAAATATTGTCTCTGTCTCAGACAATGATATCCGCCTCGTCTAATATGTACATACTCAATGCAAAGTTGTGTGCAGAGTTATTAACGTAAAGATCAGTGGTCTCCGACATCTCTATTGTTGTTTTCAGAATCAATGTAAGACATCGAACGAGGATATCATAACAACTGTTCTGGTATTGCACGATGTAGGTATTCACTTAGTTCAAGGGTGACTGGCTAATAATGAATTGACGATTTACAATAAGGTATGGTAGAATTTTTCCATGTGCGCAAATTTTAGCGCATATTGCAGTAGCAACATATATACCAATCGGTGGGGATCGCAGCAGTCCAGGGCGCCACCTACGCCAACTTGTCAGGCTATATTTTGTATGAAAATCTGTCTACAATTATTCGTTTTAGTAATAGTCAACAGTATGTGAACATTTTTGGTTTCACTGTAAATCTGATTTTTGTATAGATTGTATACAAATATGTAGACACTATGTGTTTTTTTTCACCATATGTTACCGAGCAAAATCTTGAGATATCGAGATATATCTGTTCCATGGAAACAATGGTAAACTGCCCTAAAATAGACAAAACATGTTATTTTCACTCCATTTTGTGACCCCATATTTTTATTCAATTTTCTCCATCCTCTTGACATGAATTGTCGTGTCGTTGTCCACCACATCATTTCGTTATACACATTTTACACTAAAAACTCACATTTTGTCTTGCATTTGTTGGAAATATGATCGTACGATATGGACCCAATGCTCCACCACATTTACATGTACTTCACAGAATGACAGTACTTGTGGTTGGGATAGTTCAAACTACCAATGAAGGCGATGCTTTTAATGTTAAATTTGCTAATAAATGTTTAAATGCTTGCAGCATTCTATTCATATGTGAAAATATTTTTTAAACATTTTTTTGAAAACTGGTAATGGTTTTTGTTGGCACATGGTTGGAATAATCGCCGTAATGATATCTTCACAAACACCATCATAGTATAAAATGTGCCCTTTATCTCCTACAAATATGTGGTAAACACGCAAAGTAAATGAAAGAGATAGTTAGGGGGAAAAGGGCGGCATACTTACCATTATTACGAGATAATAGGACAAAAGAAAAGAGTATAAAAGAAAAAAGTATACAGAAAAGAATTGAATAATCAATATTTTTTCAGAGTTTCCATGCATTAAATTTGAAACGGCCGTGAATCTTGTTAAATTGGTGCATACATGGTTTGTCACAAAATATTTAAAGACAAATGTTGGAGACAATTCTCGAATAGACACTTGTAAGCACATTATGTGCAAAACACATCGTGAAGTTTTTAAAATACGAATAAAACACCACTATAAAGTATTTCGACATTGAAATTCTTTCGGTTTTTGTGAAAGAACTGAATGCAAAACTCGGCGAAGGGTTCACGCTTTTGTCCGCGCGTATTTTTAACATTCTATGATAAAACGGGGTATGACACAGCGCATTTCATTTTCATAAATCAATATTTTTATCGACTCGTTGGAAACATTGCTTGATCAAGCCTGTTCTTCAAACTTGGAACCGTACTCTGGACGTTAGAGGTAAAAAGCCCAGCGTTGTCGATGAGTTGACTAAATTTAACACCACAACGACAAAACATGATGCTTTGACACTAGGTCACACTACGCATATGAATAAATAAACTTGAACGTTAATTATTGCCGATTGTTTTATTTTAACTCTCGGAGAATACCTATGTCAAAAATCCCCGTCGTGGAGCAGCCGAGATCAACTCTCTAGACTCGCCCCAAATACCGATGTTTTCTTGCGCGTGAAAAATCACAAAAACATAAAACACACTCTATTTCAGATTTTCACAACATGTATTACCCAATCGCTACAATTGTTTGTTTTTCTAGTTGAATGTATGCTTTATATATTCTTTTAAGAGAATGTGAACAAAAAAAGGAAATTTGAAACACTGTATTTTCAAAGAAAAAAATCTCTACAGTACTACATCCTGAAACAGAAACTCGTTCTTGTTTAAATCACGTTCATCTTTAACTTAATGTAACGTGTATGCTCAGACTAGTATTACTAGTCTGAGGTGTATGGTGTTCAGGGGAGCCGTCTCATCCCAGTCTACTATAGATTTCTGAATGCGTTGGTATGGCCTTGGGATATTCTTTATTTTCCCATTGTAACATAATGGAATAAATGTTTGCGACTTTTAGAATAAAAACAGAAACAAATAGTATTTTGTTTGAAAATAAATACGTGATGGCAAAGTTTATTCGAATAAGTTTCGTACCTTTCCAAACTCATGTTTCTACATGGCGTAAAGTGTGACGTACCATCTTATTAAGGGTCAAAAATCGTACACATATTGAACTAAAAATTGCTGGTCACATGTACTATATATGGCGAACACCTATTGGTTAGTTGGAGACATGTCATACACCGTGTAACGTGTGCTTTTTATTTCTGGCTGCAATGATATTTTTAGCCAATAAATTACTTTTCATCTCTTGTGTTGTACTGTCCCACAGTTTCCCCATATAAGGACTATGACTGACCCAATGCCTTAGATGAACGACCAAGTACGTAATGCATTCATTTGGCTGCACAGACTGTAAATCGACATTTATTATAGCGAGAAAACATCTATTAATCAACAACTAACAGGGATTTCTACAAAGAGTTCCTGATTGACAGTATATACCGGTATTCCAGTCAATATGCATTTAGACCTGCCACTAATTGCAATTATAACATTTAACGAATGAATTTTGCTCATGGTGTAATTCCAGAGTAACGTGATATTGTTTGCGATCTCCGTGATATACATATACATTCATCGGGGTCGTCGTCAGGTTCAGTCGTATATATAATGTTCGTGGCGTCCTGATGTCAGATCTCTCACATGGTCCAAAGTGACCACGGAACCGTGTCTTGGTTACTTTGCATGTTCACATTCCTACCGATTACACTACCACTATACTGTCCCTATATAGATAATGTCTCCCTACATAAATAACGACTCACTACAGATAATGTCTTCCTACATAGATAATGTCTCCCTACATAGATAATGTCTCCCTACATAGATAATGTCTTCCTACATAGATAATGTCTCCCTACATAGATAATGTCTCCCTACATAGATAATGTCTTCCTACATAGATAATGTCTCCCTACATAGATAATGACTCACTACATGGATAATGTCTCCCTACATGGATAATGTCTCCCTACATAGATAATGACTCACTACATGGATAATGTCTCCCTACATAGATAATGTCTCCTTACATGGATAATGTCTCCCTACATAGATAATGTCTTCCTACATGGATAATGTCTCCCTACATAGATAATGACTCCCTACATGGATAATGTCTTCCTACATAGATAATGTATCCCTACATAGATAATGACTTCCTACATAGATAATGTCTCCCTACATAGATAATGTCTCCCTACATGGATAATGTCTCCCTACATAGATAATGTCTCCCTACATGGATAATGTCTCCCTACATAGATAATGTCTCCCTACATGGATAATGTCTCCCTACATAGATAATGTCTCCCTACATGGATAATGTCTCCCTACATAGATAATGTCTTCCTACATGGATAATGTCTCCCTACATAGATAATGACTCACTACATGGATAATGTCTCCCTACATAGATAATGTCTCCCTACATGGATAATGTCTCCCTACATAGATAATGTCTCCCTACATAGATAATGTCTTCCTACATGGATAATGTCTCCCTACATAGATAATGACTCGCTACATGGATAATGTCTCCCTACATAGATAATGTCTTCCTACATGGATAGTGTCTCACTACATAGATAATGTCTTCCTACATAGATAATGTCTCCCTACATAGCTAATGTCTCCCTACATAGATAATGTCTCCCTACATGGATAATGTCTCCCTACATAGATAATGTCTTCCTACATGGATAATGTCTCTCTACACGGATAATGTCTCCCGACATAGATGATAATGTTTTCCTACATAGATAATGTAACGACAGAGTTGTTACAGCTATTTTGTTAATAAAGACATCCATGTGAAAAGCCGACCACAAAAACGTGTTAGTCACTCCCCGACTTTTTGTATAAGTATTTGTGAATATTATCCCCTCTCCCGCTCAAATAAAGCTAAGCCAACCATACTGGTTCTGGTACTAACATTAGACACAACATTGACCCAGCTGAGCACCCACTAAATATGTGATCATCGTGTCAAATGTGGACATTCTTTACCTAAATTTTACTCACAAATTATATCATAATATATTATAGATAATAACAAGTTTAGAATATACAGAGAATTATTTATGCGTTATTTCTACCGTGAATATAAATTACAACTGTACTAGGAAACCTGTAAAAGTCAATGATCACGTGATATTTATCCACC
Source organism: Saccoglossus kowalevskii (assembly GCF_978046115.1). Taxonomy (NCBI): domain Eukaryota; kingdom Metazoa; phylum Hemichordata; class Enteropneusta; family Harrimaniidae; genus Saccoglossus; species Saccoglossus kowalevskii. The sequence continues at coordinate 20,949,873 of NC_140651.1, forward strand.
ACTGGTAGCATAGTCAGGCGCAGGGGTGGATGACGCTATCGTTTCATCTACCATTAAGACTAGCCGACAAAAGAAACCATTGTTGTTGACGCGCCTCCTCTCAACTGTTTTGTACCAGATATCTTAAATTGGGATTTCCCCTATTTTTTTCCCTTTAGCAAGTAAGTTTGTCGAACTATTCTGTTTTTCGTCATATATCCATACCGAATTGTCATGGACTATTTAAATGTACAATTAAAATAAATCTGAACTGTTGTAGCGGGGAGTATCACAGAGACAGTGTTCAACGTAAAGTAGAAACAGTTACAACGTATATAATGATTAATCTAATTCGGTATTATATCAAACTACACAAGCAACAACTAGTTATCAAATTCAATGTCATCTGGAAAGTCAAATATCATACTATATTTATGCGTTAAACAACAATTATAAGGCAGCCTAAACACAAAATACCCCGGGCAATGTCTAAGAGCAGAGCATGTCAACGAGTAAAGCTAGTTACATATGAACGAAATGTTATTCTTTCACAGCCCTATATGCTCGATAAATACCCCCTAAGTTGACGGAAGGAACTTATCGTGTATATCCACGTATGAACTGATTACATCAAATGGAGTCGTTCTTTACTCTAATCGTGCTGCAGAATTCTTCCCAGCTTTACAGTACCTTGTATACGGGATAAAGCTTGAATCAAAACAATGTTGTGACTCTATAACGCATATATACGAAATGAAATGAGCTTCGCAAGATACCGTTTTTGACAATGTTCACAGATGTTACACGGACCAATCTTACTTGTGTCAGCAGTCTAACATACACAACTTCAAATGAAATAAAACGGTCGGGCTAATATTTTGAAGCCTTTATTAAAAATGTTTTCTGATATATATTTCGATATATAAAACAAAGCTACTGTGCGCAGCAACCACCCATGTGTTGAATAAACAGAGTCAACGCCAAATATATATGTTAAATATTAAGTATACCCGGCAAAAGAGTTGTCTTGCAGTATAGAATATATGAGATAGTATAAAAAGTACAGGCGTATTGGCGGGGCATCGATTAACAGATTGATTTTTCTGTTTAGCGTTGATATGTGTGCCAAACTAGGAGTGCCACTGTCTTCGTACGTTGCAGCAGTTGGTTTAACCCCAAGCTCACACCGCCCGCTATAAAACAAACAATTGCTGTGAACTCATGCCATTTCTGTTCAAAGTCCACAAGTAATTTATAACGTCATATGTGGGTGATATTCGCTCACATTCGATCAGGTTCAAACTGCATGCATTGGATCGTAGAGTTACAAGAAAGGAAGCGTAATGTACATTTAAACAATACACTGTTTATTATGGAAATGTTACAACAAAGAAACTACAATGTAACAAGAAGGCAACTGATGAATACACGACAGAATGCCCCTTTTATAGGGTTCAGTAGGATTCACACCTATGAATTAAAATAGGAGTGAGACACAGTGATAGGTTTTCAATATCGATACATCGGCTTAAAATCGAACTTGCAACTGATTCCCATTGCGTTCGTGCTGATAGTAGTTATTACTAAATGGCTTATGTAAACCGAATCTGTGTTTCTTTATAATAGAGATACATGCATTACAGTATAGTTTCAGGCATGTAACAACTTTCAATTGTTGTATCTCAGCTAATATAGCTTGGAGTTGAACAAAATAAAGACGAATAGATAAAGCAAAACATGATCTAAAAATATAACTAAATTACGAATACGAAAGAATAAAACTGAATAAACAAGAACAAATATGAATCAATGAGGAAAAACACAAGTGGATAAGCATCCACGACATCATACACGATAATTGCTTGGTTACAAGATTAACGAATCGGGTTTTCTCGTTCACCATTACTGTCTGTTATGTGTGCTTTACCAAATCATTTTCTTTCACTTCAAAGTTTATTAGTATTAAAATGGGATCGTTGCGATAAGTATGTTGTCTCGGGCGTATCGTTAGGGAACTATGATTATCATATACAATAAGTCGACGTTCTATATTCACTTTCAACATTATTCAGTATTGACAATAGCATATGTTGTAAATTTTGCTGAAATCACTGACTTCGCAAAAAAGATTGGGGGGGGATGAGTTGGTGGCTATAACGATGACGCTGGGTTTTGGCTAATAAATTGCGTCAGTCTCAACGACGGATTATCCATATTTTACTCGAAGCACAAAAATGGTGACTATTTTTTAGATTAACAATAAAGGAACAATTACAGAAATACATAAACCCATGGTATTTTTACTATTGTAATGAATGTGGGAGAAAGCACAAGTGTATTAATGTAGCAATCATGATATACATGGGCAGCAACATAAATGCTAAGCGTTAATTGGCCAATACATCTCGTCTGTGATTGGAGGAATTAAAACAACGTGAAAGGCTGGGAGATTTATCTCAGATCCGTGATGTATCGAAGTCATGAAAACTGCTTCTCTAAAATAATATGCAGAAGAGGAACGCCAATAAATGACTATTCTACTACTATAACTGGTGGACTAATTTTCAGATATAATGAGTATGACCCAATTGAATATAAATAATAGCTTCGTTTTGTTTTAATAGGTTTTTTTAAGCGTTTTAAGTGTCTTAAGAAATTGATACCGATGTACATATACTAATTTTATATCATAACAATCATTGTTAATATTACATTCTTGTTTTATCTTTTTTTTATCATGCCTTCTTAGAAGGAAGAGAAAGGGGAATATACCGAAATCGGATTTAAAGGAGTATCCTTCGCATCTGTTGAAAATGGAAAATGCAACAATCGTTGACCTACGGAGCAACTATCTGACTACATTACCCGGGGAAATCACGAAACTTGAGCACCTTGAAACACTAGTTCTGAGTGGGAATCAACTTACGTCGTTACCTGACGATATTGGTGATCTGAAGCATCTACAACATTTGAATATAGGGAATAACAATCTAAAGATTTTGCCAGAGCGTTTCAGAAATCTAGTACAACTTAAATTCACAAAAACTGCATTATTTGAATATAAATAGTAACAAACTAAAATGCTTACCTAAATCGCTGTGAACTTGCAGAATAAATAAATAAAAAAAAGACCGACCCACTCTATTTATGTTTTCCGTTAGTAGAGTGACCATGCATCCACATAGCTCGCCGATCTTCTAAAAAATTCTCATTTTTTTTAAATAGTGAGCAGGAGACCATGTGACCTCATTTTGAAAAAACAGTCCGCGTACCTGGCATGTATATCTGGTGGACACAACTTGCCCGACTTCATACACACTGGCATTAACGACTGTCATCTGTATTCAAAGGAAAACACATATAATTGCATTGTTGTTCCCAAATCTGAGTAATTCATCACAATTTATGTTCTAGATCGTAGTTTAAGTATCACGTGTCTGTGAGATGAAGAGTTGGAGAAAAATGAAAGGCGGTATCAGGATGTTTGAACAATTACTACAACCTACGTTGTCGTAACTCGAAATTAGGTTAACTGTTACTTAAAAATCGAGTTACTGAATGTGGACATTGAACAAAAACAAATTCTATGTTGTCCGTAACTCGAACTTAGTTTAAATGTTAATTAAATTTCGAGTTACTAACTCGAAGTTTGAATAACTGTTAATTAAAGTTCGAGTTAATAAATTTGAAAGTTAAACAAAACAAAAAATATATGTTGCCCGTAACTCCAAGTTTGGTTAACTGTTATTTAAAGTTCGAGTTATTGAATGTGGACGTTCAACAAAAACCAAAATGTATATTGCCCGTAATTCGAAGTTCTGTTAACTGTGTTAATTGAACATCGAGTTACAATTTGGGCGTGGTATCACAAAAGTGGGCGTGGTTTCAAAAATGTGGGCGTGATAATTTCTGTAACTCGATGTTCTCGTAACTTGATGTTCGTAACTCGATATCCGTAACTCGAATAATTCATCATCTCCATGTCTGTAATTATTTGTTCCCATGAAGAAAACAAAGACAGATAAAGTAAAAAATTACAGAGCGTGTTTGTTTCGCCTACAGCGTCACGAAAGTACAGTTCAATTCATATCTCAGTTTTTAGTGTATCCAATGCATCCTCGCAAAGGTGAGTCTACACTGACTATTATTGATGTCTGTTCGCCATACCATGCCGTGGTAATGTTTGTATGTTTATCTCACGGGTATATTGAGATCCGGGATTATATAAGATATAGATAGGCAGCGTGGTTCCTAGTACATTACCAAGTTAGTTGAAAAAAATATCATATAGAAAGTTAGTTAGTCGTAAAACAATCAAAATAATTGAACATGAACACGTCACAGTCCTTACAAAGATGAACTACGAAGTAGCCTAGATGGTAGCCGACAGTGCATAACAATGCATATATATCATGGCGCATGATAGTCACATGCACATTGCGTGATATTCATTAAGCCTTTATGTGGTAACGTCATCATCACGTGAAACCCTCTTACGTTCCTAATGCGAAGACGCCTTGAGACTCAACAGATTCAATAATAGAAACATGTTTCCCTACGCAATTACTCGGTAGGTAAACCAGACCTTGTTGCTAAACTATGCTGTATTAATTGTTTACATTTGTAGAACGGTTAGAATGTTTCTTCCTTCTAGGTAAATAGACATTTGAAGTTACTACAGCAAGTTTTGTTTCAATTGTTTGAAAACACCTGATACATGTCTGTGTTGTTTAATTCCATTCCTGTAATTAGCATGCTCATACAACCCTAACTTACTACACTATTACACGACAGTATAGTTCGCTCGGAATAAATTTGCATTAAGTTGTCATTATGTGCAATGGAGTATACATATATATGGGGATATTTTAATATAATACATGGACTACATGAAGCAAAATAGTATGTAGATAAATATTCTTATTGTTAGTCACTAAATATATATGTGGACTATATCAAAATAGGTTGTTTCTGGAATGGCTCAGACATTGATCATACACAATATACAAGGAAATAATTGACATGGAATTAGGTACTATTTTGCTAAAATACAACCCAGTAATTAAACCAACGTTTTAAATATGCAGTCTGAACCATTTAGTCCAAATAGCAATGGGCGAAAGTTCAAACAAATATACAAAGAATATACATTGAACCATTGAATCAGTCAAAGGAAACCATAGTGGCCTTTCACTGACGTCACGATTTCCATTTATTGTATCCATTGTTGTCGTGGCTGTGGTGTTGGGCCCAACAAACTACGATATATGTTTATACTATTAATGTTCAAAATTCAGACACACCAGTAGCATAAGCGTTGCTCGGTGCGTCTTGCACGACTTCCTTTCCATCATTGTCGTCAAATGTGCAGTCTTTGGGTGTTTGCGAGAAACACAGTTTTACGAAACATAATTGTTCAATGCCAATCTATGGGTTCTGTCTGACAATTTACAACAAATAACGTGAAATAACACTCTGTATGATAGTTCGAACTGACGTATTTCACGCCACAAATTGTTGCATCTGCTGTTTCAACATTCAAATACTCTTGACTATAGTGTTTATTTAACCTTGACAGCTATAACACCCATCATTTGCGGAGATGGTTCCTGTTGAACCAAGCATTGGCTCATCATGATAAACCACCAAAATGCTTCAACTTGCATCTATTTAAACCACACCACCCTACCTTTTAAAGATGATGGTTCTGTCAATGCAATAGAACTACCAAGTATGGAGTTTTGTATGCATTCATTGACGATTTGACACATTGCAATTATGCAAAACATATTATTATAATTATTTGTATATCACTAGAAATGTCACATTCGTACAGTACTAGAAGTGCGTTCAAGGCAGTAAAAAAAACAGGAATTTAGGTGCGCAGTCACGATAGGTTGCTTGGTGACTTCTTTACAAACTAATTTGTTTACAGTTTAGTCAAGCATAAGTGCCCATGGTACATGGCACAACTTTCTGTCCATTGATTCATCGCACAATTACTAGAGTCGGCGTCCATGCACATATGTAGGTAATTGTTCGCTTTGTGATGCAGTGGGTTTAGAGATAGCACAAGCGATAGCATACAACAGTTTCAATTGTTCAGGGAAATACAACAACTTATCCTCAACTTATCTACAAGTGTGGTTTTACTGATGGTTGAAGTACGGCTACAAGTGCGATAACGGTGATAACGAACTGTTTGGGTTGATGTTTTAGTAAATGTTTACAAAAAACGAAAACCCAAACAGGCCATTAACTACCATTAGCGTCCAAGTTAATACTGCGAATTTGGCATGATTTGTTTTGCAACCTCCATCGGTGTGTTGTCAAAGTGTACGTGTGTTGTGTAACTCCTAAAAAAGGACAATGGGCCAATGACTTGTAGAAGTCGCACCTGATTCATGTAAACATCACAGTAAACTACCACAAACCACCCAGTTTGCTCATTCTCTGGAGGGGTCATGCATTTACATAGCTCGTCGAGCTGGAAATCATTGGTTGGAATCCTGGGTTTTGCTGCTTGAAAAAATGTACCATTTTTCAGTTACGAAACATCCTTACACTGTGACAACACACAAACCGCGTTTGGGCTGCAAAAAAAAACTTGCCAAATTTACAGTATCATTAAGGTATAGCAATTCGGAATCTAATGGTAGCTATGACCTGTTTGGGGCCTCGGTTCTCGTAAACATCCTCTGTCCTACGGGCCTCAGACGTTTATCAGAACCTGGACCCCAAACAGGCAGTTAACTATCACTTAACCTATGGGTAACACGTATTTAACTTCAACAATTCCACTTTGACACACTGTTTATATTATGTAGGGAACCGACGATAACTCCATTGCCACTCAACTACACTCAACCCACTCCAACATGGAATAGACAGAAACTTCAGTACAAAGGTAGAGGATGCGGATTGAGCACGTTCCCAGGAATTCTACTGACAACCTACACCTGTGTACATAATGTGGATTTGAAAAAAAAAACAGAATAGCTAAACTGCCACCGTCCATCAGTACACTGAAGCAATTGAGAATGCTGCATATGAATAGTAATCGACTGACATCATTGCCTGGTAGCATCTGCAAACTCCGAAATCTTTCAACATTATGCTTGGAACGCAATTCACTCAAAACATTACCAAATAGTATTTGCAATCTACAGCAGCTTGAGAGACTGTATCTAAATAACAATCAAATATCACATTTACCAGAATGTATCGGCAAATTACGGAATTTAGAAACGTTTCTGATATCTAAGAACTCACTAGTATCAATACCTGATAGTATTGGTGATCTAAACAAACTGCAAGATTTCCAAGCACACAGGAACAAGCTGTCATCATTACCTGAAAGCATTGGTAAATTACAAAATTTGACAAAACTTTGGGTGTCCAGAAACTCACTTACGTCAATACCTGACAGCATATGTGACCTAAATAAACTTCAAGATTTGCGTCTACACACGAATAACTTGTCATATTTACCTGATCGGATTGGTAACCTAAGTAATCTCACACATTTGTTGGTGTATCGAAACTCGCTCGCATTATTACCTGAGAGTATTTGTGATTTGGATAGACTTACATATTTTTCGCTACACAAGAATAACCTGCCTTTATTACCTGATGGAATCGGTAAGCTACAAAACCTTAAAGTACTGAGGGCGAACGAAAATTCACTTAAGTCATTGCCTGATAGTATCGGTGATCAACATAAACTTGAAAAACTGTTCTTGAACAACAATCAACTTTCATATTTACCTGAAAGTATTGGTAAACTTCAACATTTGACAAAACTGTGGGTATATGAGAATGTACTCATGTCAATTCCTGACAGCATTTGTGACCTACAAAAACTTGAAGACTTGCAGCTTTCTAACAACAAAACGTCCTTTTTACCTGATAATATCGGCAAATTACGAAACTTAACAACACTGCGGGTTTCCAATAACCTACTTAGTTCAGTACCTGAGAGCATTTGCGATCTACACAAACTTCATGATTTACAGCTACACGGGAATAATATCCAATTCCTTCCCAAAAGAATCGGTCAACTAAAATGGTTAAGAAAACTCCGGATGTCCAGCAACTCACTGACACGCTTACCTCACAGCATTTGTGATCTGAATAAACTTGAAGATTTACAACTTCACATGAATAAACTGTTATCTTTGCCTAGTCAAATCGGTAAACTAAAACATGTTAAAAATTTGTCGATTAGTGGAAATTCAATAAAAATATTACCTGATAGTATTGGTGATCTTCAGCAGCTTACCAGATTGTACGCACATGGTAATCAAATTTCACATCTACCAGAAAGTATTTGGGAACTACGGAATTTGACAACAATGTGGATTTCCAGGAACTCACTTGTTACGGTATCAATAAATAATGGTACGATAAGAAATTGTTCACAAATTCAGGATTTGCAGCTTCACAAGAATAGTTTGTCATACTTACCTGAGGATATTGGTAGCCTACATGGACTTAAAAAATTGTCAGTGAGTGGAAATTTATTTAAATCATTACCTAGCAGTATTGGTCATCTCATGTGGCTTACTAGACTGTATGCGCATGACAATCAAATAACACTTTTACCAGAAAGTATTGGTGGACTTCAAGATTTGAAAACCATGTGGGTGCAAGAGAATTCACTTGTTTCAATACCTCACAACATTGGTCATCTACACCAACTTGAGGATTTGCGGATACACAAGAATAATCTGTCTTCCCTACCTGATAGTGTTGGTGACCTGACAAATCTTACAACATTGTGGGCGTCCAATAACAAACTTACGTCAATACCTGACAGCGTTTGTGAATTACATGAACTTCAGCATTTGCAGCTAGACACTAATAGCCTGACATTCTTACCCACAAATATCGGTAAAATATCATGGCTTAAGACACTGTGTGTGAATAATAATTCACTTACAACATTTCCTGATAGTATTGGAAATCTACATACACTGGAGAAATTGCATGTGGCTAACAATCAACTATCACAGTTACCAGAAAGTATTAGAAAACTAAAGAACCTGACAACATTGGTGGTGTCTAAGAATGCACTGGTATCTATGCCTAATATGAGTTATCTACACAAACTAGAGCAGTTCAGATTTGAAAACAATGAACTGCAGTCATTGCCAAGAGGAATTGATACATTACGTCACCTCCATACTATAAAGTTTGATGTGGATATTAAAGATAATAAAGGCAAGGTTCAACAACCACTTAGTAAGCTATACAAAGAGGAGACCAACTCAAATCCTCGTCCCACGGAATCAACAACAATGTCAACACCCACAAAGCTAAAACACAGTGAGGAAGTGCCGATGGGTGCTGGTATTCAAAGATATGTGATGGGAAATAAACCTAAAGGTCAGGCCATCATATTTAATAATCATACATTCAATGGAAATATGGCTGACAGAGATGGCACTGGTATTGACGAACGTAAGTATACCTCTCTGAATCAACAGTAATGTTCTTTTAGGTTTCGCGTTTCTCATTTTATGTTTTAAATGAGAGTAATTCCTTTGGAAGACAATTTTCGATCAAATTCGTTCCACAACACTTTTCTGAAAGACACTAGGTTTGTGAAGATGGAGTCAAAATAATATCCCTGACTAGTCATCTAAGTAGCAAATCAGGCAGCTTGTTTAGGCCAGGGTAGCACCATCATTAGCATAATGCATTTGCCACCCACAAACATATTGCTTTTGCTCTGATTAATATAATGCATGAGCCAACAATTAATTAAGCCAACGCACATAGCAACAAACAACCACCCAGCATGTTTGGCATAAATAACAATTAATATTGATTAAAAGGGATATTTTGACACCTACGAACCCATAACAACCAGTTCAAAATGATATATAGACACAAGTTTCTTTACTGTGACTACACATTCATTTTCTTGCTCGAAAGATTATTGATGGGTATGCCCCTAGTAGCCAGTGACATAGTCATAGCATCGTGGGTTCAGTAGTCTATTTGCCCAACCCGATCATTGTTGCTTGCAACTATATATGACATTGTCTTTGTTTAGGGGTATTTATATTTATTAGGTTTAAATGGCGGTAATCGTCGCGCCGCGCATGTGCGACACTTGTGTTGCCAAAATTACAACTACGTCGGACATAATGACTGATCCACAGTCCCTCTATGTTACTGTGAATAATCTAATTCTAATAAGATTTTCCCACAATCCAATGCGCTCTTCTAATGGAAAGTTCAAGTATAAGGTATGACCTGGGCGCAACTTTCACTAATTACCGCCAGTGACTCCTTCGATACCCTCCAATCACCTAAAAAATACCTAATTAAAGCGTGGTAACGTGTCAGTTTGTACTCATTGGTCTGCCCAACAGCCAAAGTCGCCATCTTCTTATTATATATCTTGCGCTTGCGTGGCGCGACGACTACCACCCTTTAATAGAAACTCACGTCTAGCGTTGCCTTTCCCTGTTATTATATGTCTTTCAATTTCTTATCGTACCATAGTCGCTGTATTGCCTTCAATGTGATGTGTATTGATAGTGTATTTTCATGAGCATTTGGACGCCTTGGCTGATATTGTTCACTAAATAAGAGTTCCAGTAAATCTGACATTTTTGGTTTGTTGGGACGAGTTGAATCCAGACCAGGTTAAATTATTTTGATTCTTGGTGTGTTTAGACCAATCATATTAAAGACAGTTTTGCCATTGCATCATTGTAATCCACCTTCAAGTTGGTCGTTTTTTTATTACTTGGTAACTACAGAGAATTTGACAAACATATCATTCGGCTCAATGAGCCGAACAATAATTGGAAACAATAATTTACAGAGGCACTGCTAAAATTTTGTAATGTCTATTATTTTTTTATCGAATTCCAGGAAACTTGGAAAAAATGTTTGAAAATCTGGACATCACAGTTCATGTATATAATGACGTCACAGCTAATGACATGGAGACCTACATCAGAGGTATTAGCATGCAGAATCATCGTAAAGCCAACTGTATCGTTGTTTGTATTCTATCTCACGGGACCCTCGGTAAGGTGTATGGCGTTGACGGTAGGGGTATTGAGATACGAGACCTCACCAGACATTTCACGGCAACATCCTGTCCCACTCTCATTAGAAAGCCGAAGATATTCTTCATTCAAGCTTGTCAGGGGTCAGAATCCATGAAAGCTGTCGTCGTTCACCCTGATGCAAAGAAAGCGTCACTTGATGTGATGCCGAATGAGGCGGACTTTATTATCGGGTATTCCTCTGTGCCAGGATACGTGTCCTGGAGGGACACACGGCGTGGTTCCTGGTACATCACCAAGTTAGTTGAAAATATCAATACGCATGGAAAAACGCATGATCTTGTTTCAGTTCTTGCCAAAGTTAACGAAGAAGTAGGTCAGATGATGAGTGGGGGTGCCTATACACAGTGTACATCGACATTCACTACACTGAGTAAACAGCTATATCTCAACGAGTGATGAGAGTATTGCCAGTGGAAGAAAAAAATAAATTACCAATTCAACTGCATAATTAAATTGCAGTAAATGACTCAAAATAATTTTATATTTTGACTAGTATAAGTAAATTAGTTCTAATGTATTCTAGTGTTCTAATGTATTTAATGGCTTGATTCGGCCATCTTGAATTCAGACGGTCTATGTTACTGTCACGAATGAAAATATGCATACAGAAATATTCAAACAATCTAGTATATTTTTCTGGCCTGGGAGTCAAATTAATTACCTGCTATATTACAAATACATTAATTACTATATGATTAACTTGAGGAACATGTAAATATTTTGAGGCATTTCATCAATTATTCGGTAACTCTTGCGGCAATATTCGAACTGTTGCTGATAGCGTGTAAATAGCGTGGTTTATTCAGACTGAACTGGCGGGAATGTAATGGTTTGGGGCGTCAAAAGGGACGTTAGGTGTAAATATAACTTGTAATGTACTTATGTCATGAACCATTTGAACTTACAGCAGTTTTATAAGTCACGTGCCAAATTACATATAAAACTGAATAAATAAATTGTACTCGTATAAAAGGTTATTGTTTTGTTGTTTTTTTGTTTCTGGTATATTTATAAAATGTATTAGATCTGATGAACGGTTTAATACATAGTTGTACGTGCTCACATTGTTACCATACATTGTGCAGACAGTGTGACAGTTGTGCAAACCCCACCCACCACACCAAAGTAGTCAATTTAAACATGTGATATAACTTTAATTTCATGTTCATCTACTCTTAGTAATGGTAGTACATTATTTGTAATGCTTGTAAATTGTATTAATATCACGGCAACATTATTGTTATTATTATGTTTTCTGCCAGTGTATGAGTTTGACTGTATGCACAATAACTAAATTATAGACGCATTCGCATGACATTTTCACAAGAGTTTGTATTTAACATAAAGAAGAAGCCATTAATTTTTAATGCGGTTACCATGAAAACACCCATTTCGGAACCGATTGATTTTCCATTGATATCTCAAACAGTTTCAGATAAACTTTTTATGAAATGTTGCCCTTGACTCAAAAATTAAAGTTGTTGATGGGTTCTCATGATTTTTTTCTGAAAAGGTGCCAATCGGCTTTATCTAGATTTCTTTGCCATGGTAACAATGAGGTTTCATTGCCAGGAAATTTAACAGGTTGAAGCTGGATTTTCTGACTTTTTAGGGGGGGGGGTCCTTCAGACATAATTCCCGCGATTAGATTTTAGGAGAGATTGTTGAATAAAATATTCAAGATTAAATTTAGTCTTTCTTTTAAAAAAATAAATAAAATTGTATATTATGATAAAAGTACATTGTCATAGGAAGACATTTATAAAATAGGCTTAGCGGTATTAGTGAGGATAAGTAATTTGTTTCTATTCGGAGGTTTTGCACTCTCGTAATGCCTGCTAGTTTGACAAGGTTCTTGATGAATCAAATCAAATAGTTTCACTCATCTTGGTTAGACCCATTGCGTTCACTGATTTGTATCTTATAACTGTCGTCTTATTGGTCATCTACAAGACTTCATGTGTAGTTCTTTGTGCAGCTACAATCATCGTAAGCCATGTTCAGTCTATAATGCCAGACGATTCGTCCTAGCGCCGTTGGCGGCGTACTGATTAGAGTCGACCCATCGTCCGCCTGCACGGCATTGTTGCGTTCGGACATTCCTTCAAGATGAGTCGACCACGATGTCGTATCGTCCTCCAGTATGGTCACGTGACCTTATCAAGGTGACTATGCCTCAAATATTGGAATTATCAAAGTTACTTAATAATTGTCGCCAATACTGACACGCAAGTGATGTGAATTACATAATCGTTTCATCTACCGCCGGAACAAAATAAACCTGTTGTTGTGTGCGCTTTTCCTTTCAAAGTCCACTCTTGTTTATAAGAAACACAATTGCTGATTTCTAGAAATCCCATATTGGGATTTCCCCTACTTTTTGCCAAAATTGCAACTACGTCGGCCATAATGACTAATCCACAGTCCCTCTATGTTACTGTGAATAATCTGATTCTAATATTTTACAAAACTGCCCAGCCCTCCATTAGTTTGCAAATTCAAAGTCCTTTGCGACGTCAAATACCATGTTAAATTATACGTTAAATAACAATTATACTATTAAGGCAGCATGGACACAGAATGTCACAGATCAGTTTGTAAATCTAGTTATATCTTCATTCCCAGAGGATAAGTTGTATACTAACATTGTACGACCTCTCGTTGCCTTCCTTTCATTCATCGTCCGCCTGCACGGTGTTGTTCCGTTCGGACATAACCTCCCCCCCCCCCCAACCTAGTGCTTAATATGTACCTTGAACGAAATTTTACCACTTCTTATCTGCTCTTTGAATACACCCTATGCTATCGAAGACAATCACCTGTGCACGTCAACAGCCGTGTATTTTACCAATAAACACCAAGTCACCATGACAACCCTGGAAATTGATTCATTGCCAAAAAAAAATGAAGCATTTCTGAAAGGGGTTGTCTGATACATTCCTATATACAAAAAAACAAACAGTTATATCCTCATTCCCAGATGATTAGATGTATACTAACATTGTACGACCTCTCGTAGCCTTTCTTTCATTCATCGTCCGCCTGCACGCTGTTGTTCCGTTCGGACATCCCCAACCTCTTGCTTAATATGTACCTTCAACGAAATTTTACCACTTCTCATCTGCTCTTTGAATACTCCCTAAGTTATCGAAAACAATCACCTGTGTACGCCAATAGCCGTGTATTTACCAATAAACACCAAGTCACCATGACAACCCTGGAAATTGATTCATTGCCAAAAATATATGTTAAATAGTTACGTATACCCGGCTTATATAAAGGAATTGTCTTGCGGCATAGTGATAGAGACGGCAGTGGCACGGAAGCATCTGTAGAGTCATTTTAAGTCAAAACCAGCATTACTGATTTATTTGAATATCGCATAGACTGAAAACTGACGCGGGGCGTATACACCTGTAACTGTGTTATTTTATAAACCTTTGCCACTACTTTCTCATATTGAGGTGGGTACAGTTTTACTATAAGGTAGGTCAGATTCTGTCGATGGGAGTTTAGTCTGAATTACTTAAATATCAACCGTTTAAGGATGAAAACTATTCCATGACAACATCGCATACATATGTGTTTGTTCTTTTATTTTTTTCTTGTCCACCCTCGTTACCTCAGTCACTTTGTAATTGGGTAGTGTCACCAATCTGATGTGGTACCCGCATACACGTATGACATGACAATTGCATTCAATTGTCTATGTCAATACGTGTTAACTTTCCCATGCATATTACTTTAATGTTCACATTCCTACACCTATATGTAATATATAATGTATTGTTTAAAGCCTAAACCATATTAACACTTTTATACACGCCGTGTCAAACGTCACCATGACTGTCTAGCACTCCTTATTTGGCATGTTAGTAAGTTCTAACCAATCACGTTGACTTGTGCTAGGCGTCGTAGTGACGTCACGATTTCACGTGGTTTCACTTATAAATTGGGGGACTGATGAGAAAGAGGGAGCGGAGGTTATACGGGAGGTCTGTCTCTAGGCGTGGCTGTAAAGCCATCGCCTGGAAACCAAGTTTACACTTCACTGTATTATCACTGTATCTGATGTCTCCACGAATAAATATTCTGATTGTATCACCACTACCCTCAACAGTTCAAAATATGAGTCTGTTACATGGTGTTAGAATCAAACGGTCCGAAATCAGCTGAAATCGGTGCGGCTGACGGTGCCTTCACAGAAGCTAGCGAGTTATTCCCTACAAGACAAGACGCGCAATGCAGTTGGTGGAAAGCTACTTTGTACTTCGCGTGATCAAAGACGGTAACAGCGAAGCAACGACATAAATGACATCGCTATACTTGAGGTGAAACGACAAGACAGGAAAACAGACATCATCGAACTACCCACGACCAGAGCGACACAACTTCAGCGAAGCCAACCCGTAAAATACTGCAACCAAAGCTAACCATATGTGACTGCACGGGAGGCAACCAACCAACCAACCAACCAACTTGATGACAACGATCCTGCCGATGTCACAAGAAAAGCTCAACCACTGAGAAGTACAGAAACGCGCAGATGTGAGTTCAACTGAAGACTTTGACAACGCATTCAATGACTCATATGAACTTTTGTATATAAACTCTTTTTAGACGCAACTTTCCTATTCTAGCACAACTACACTTTTCAGATCATTTGCACATGGTATGGTTTTGGGTATCTATTTTTTTTCTTCTACTCGCATTGACTGTCTTTTATATCACTGACTCATTCTGCTATATAGGTCAGCCATAAAACATCAATTATTGTGAATGCTCCAAGATTTTGCGAATTGTTCTTGTTGAGCACAGTGATTTCTGTATAATTATGCACCCGATGGTAACAAAATTTAATTTGACATGCTCCGTTTTGTTTTACGGTGAACATCTCGTTGAGCACATTTCATTATGTTCATTGTGTGTGTAAATAATGTTGGCACCAACTTATTCAGGATTTCGATTCACGCAATATTATACTGAGCACAAGTTTGATCTCGTTAGTCCACGTATTATGTCCACAATTGTGACACACTTAATTTGACATGCTCCGTCTTGTTTTTTTTTCGGAGAGGAATAACACGTTGACCACATTATATGATGTTCATTGTGTGTGTATTTATGTTTGGCACCGACACATCCATTTTCTGGTTATTTTATTGTCAATAAGTCGAGTTTTTATGTTTTTATATTACTTTACTATTTTATTTGTGATTTTTTTCTTTACGTAATTGTTAGCCACATATGTACTTTAAGGATTCTTGTTTTGAACATGCAAAAACCAGTTGCCATGGTATTCTACAACCAATAGAAAACACGAACCAAATGAAGTGAATTTTAAATCCTAGGCTAAATTTGTTTGAAATTTGAGAAATATCGTTATTTTAAATTTTATTTTATGGCAACAAACACTGAATAATACAAATGCCACGTCGAATTCAGACTAGGCCATCGCTGCTCAGAGGCATATCTCAGAGATTTGTAACTACTGTTTGTTTGCTACGGAAGTGAGTCACATTCGGTTACCTGGATAACCTAACTCGCTTTTTCTTCTTTTTTTTTAAGTTCTATTAAATATTGTACCACTGAGGCATGTTTTTTAATTTTCTCTAAGATAACACAAACTAAGCACACGGAGCAGAAAGAAATATAGTTAAGACATGATTAACGATGTAAGAATTAATCTACCTGAGCAAAGGGAATTAGCAAAATAAGAATTAGAAAGAAAGACACCTTCTATTGTACTGACCATGATTTGATTGTTCTATTGTTGTGCGTATACTGCCATGGCTTCTTCGTTTCTACATTGTATTTGAATAAGATTCGATTTGTTCAATTGTATTCGTAAATATTTTTCTATCAATATTTCTGTTATTTTTTTTCCTAGCGTATGATTTGATATTACGAAAATGGGGACATTTTCATTTTTCGTTGGAAGGGACAGTGTCACCAATCTGATGTGGTACCCGCATACACGTATGACATGACAATTGCATTCAATTGTCTATGTCAATACGTGTTAACTTTCCCATGCTTATTACTTTAATGTTCACATTCCTACACCTATATGTAATATCTAATGTATTGTTTAAAGCCTAAACCATATTAACACTTTTATACACGCCGTGTCAAACGTCACCATGACTGTCTAGCACTCCTTATTTGGCATGTTAGTAAGTTCTAACCAATCACGTTGACTTGTGCTAGGCGTCGTAGTGACGTCACGATATCACGTGGTTTCACTTATAAATAGGGGGACTGATGAGAAAGAGGGAGCGGAGGTTATACGGGAGGTCTGTCTCTAGGCGTGGCTGTAAAGCCATCGCCTGGAAACCAAGTTTACACTTCACTGTATTATCACTGTATCTGATGTCTCCACGAATAAATATCCTGATTGTATCATCACTACCCTCAACAGTTCAAAATATAAGTCTGTTACAGTAGTTTGTTTGTTCAAAACACTAATAAAACAGTGGAGATTCTGAACATATGAATCTTACTATAGCTGTAGATGCCGGTAAATGTTATGCTGCGAAATCGGAAGCTAAATCACAGGGAATATGGATAGGTATCGATTAACGATGAAATATGTACCGGAATATTTATTTTTTAGTATTATTATTCGATATTGAACATTAACAGATACATTGAACTATGATTTTCATTTCCCAATTGGAAATGCCGTTTTGTAGTACACATCTTAGTAAGCGTTCCATGAAACAATTCAATTCTCTAATACGCATGCGTACTGGTTGTTTTGCTACTTGCATTAACGACCGCAGTGTAAGTGATTCTCAAGTCTCCTTAACGGTAGTCAGTATACCCCGTTGGGAGTCTTAAATCTACGACGAGTCACTGTCA
Organism: Saccoglossus kowalevskii; assembly: GCF_978046115.1. NCBI lineage: Eukaryota > Metazoa > Hemichordata > Enteropneusta > Harrimaniidae > Saccoglossus > Saccoglossus kowalevskii. The sequence goes on from NC_140651.1 coordinate 20,967,809, forward strand.
TCGTTCGTTGGGCAGCTGGTAGAGTAAACACTGATATAGAGCAAACAATTGCTGTAAACGCGTTGCATCTCGATTCAAAGTTCACAAATAATTTATAACATCATGCAAGATAATTCAAGTTGCTAGGTTACAAGATTATCCCCTTTCTTCTAACATGTGTGGTTGGCCGAAATATTTTCTTTCACTTCGAAATATCCTAGTATCCAAATACGATCGTTGCGACAAAGATAAAACAGTTGAACACGGGCGTGTCGTAGGTCAGTTATTGTCATCAGACTTTGCAAAACGACAGGGTTCGTTATTTACAATGGTCAGTTTTGACAATACATCTTGCTTAAATCACTTTTCCAATCTGAGATTAGATGTGAGTGAGTGTGGTCTACGGTGACAACGGTATGTTTTGACTAATTTGAATTAATATATTAGGGTGCGTCAGGCTCAACGACGGATTATCCCAATTTTACTCAGAGGCACAGACAAATCTTATAGGAATGTATTCGTGTCGTCATACAGTTATGAAAAGGCAGAAACACCAAAGGACGTACACACGTGACACAACATGGTGATTAGTCCAGTATCTTATATATGTTAATTATTCTCGGCCGGGAATGATTGTTTTCTGTACTCCATTGTTATACACAAAGACACGACGATTAGAAAATATATAAAGGGTTTCGTTAGTTCTATATCAGTTTGTACATTGGGTTTCCACGTAATTCAAACTAGTTGATAATTATGTTTCAAATAATTAATTCTTAAATATGATTCAATGATATAATTGGTAGTTTTGTTTATTTGTTCTGAAATAGGAATAAGTATCTTGCATCAATGATCATGTTAATGTACATAATTTTATGTTATTACAATTATTGTTAATTTTTATTTTTTTAGAATGGATTCGCATTGGAATGAGAATGAAAAGGAATATATCGCTGTTAAACCGGATTTAAAAGAGTTCCCTGGGAAACTGCTGGAGAATTTCGAAAATGCAAGAAAAGTTGACCTACACAGCAACTATCTGACTACATTACCCGGGGAAATCACGAAACTGGAGCACCTTGAAATATTAATTCTGAGTGGGAATCAACTTACATCGTTACCTGACGAGATTGGTGATCTGAAGCACCTAGAACATTTGGATATAGAGAATAATACACTGACGAGTTTGCCAGAGAGTTTCGGAAATCTAGTACAACTTAAACATTTAAACGCGAAAGACAATAGACTTGAGACCCTTCCAAGCAATTTTGACAAATTAAGTAAACTTGGATACTTAAATATAAGTGACAACAAAGTGAAGAGCTTACCCGAAGATATCGGTAATTCACAAAAACTGTATTATTTGAATATAAATAAAAACAAACTAAAATGCTTTCCTGAATCACTATGTGAACTAACAAATCTCAAACAATTACTTGCAAAAAACAATGAGCTTGAGACACTGCCAGACAATTTTGGCAAATTAAGTAAACTTGAGTACTTAAATATAAGTAACAACAAAGTGAAAAGCTTACCCGAATCAATTGGTAAGCTAGAAAACCTTACACAGTTGTGCGCGAATAATAATTCGATTTCTGAATTGCCTGATATTCGTAAGCTGAAAAAACTTACGGCTCTGTATTTGGGCAATAACAATAAAACAAGGCCTAATTCCAAATTTTCAGAATGTATATCTAATTTACCCATCACTTTAAAAACATTGTGGATGTTCGGTAACTCGCTTACGTCGCTGCCAAAGAGCATTCGTACGCTAAGAAATTTGGAAGAATTGATGATACAGGAGAATAAGCTGGAATCTTTACCCGATGAGATTGGAAAGCTAGGATGCCTGACAAAGTTGTGGGTTCACGACAACTTGCTTGAGTCACTACCCGAAATCAGTCGTCTGAAAACACTACACGACTTGTCCCTTACTGGTAATAAACTGGAGAAGCTACCCGAAGGCCTTGGTAAATTACAAGGGCTACATAGTATACGGTTCAATGACGCCAATGGTAAAATTTACGTGAAAATTAAAGATGATCCCAACAGAGTCAAACATTTTATCAGTTATCGTTCGTAAAGTGTAATGAGCACTGGTATTTGACATTTCTAGTCCAAAACAGCAAATATAATATAATTTGACCTGAAATAGAATTACAATGTAAGTCGTTAGAAGGAAAATAGGATGATATTGTTTGAATTATACTACAACTATTGCTTCTCATCTCATTCGTAGTCTGAGTCGATGTGAATATCCTTCCTGCGCATGCGCCAATGCGTGTCATCATATACTAGTGAAGACACCCAGAACTACTAGTACATGAACTTGTCAATAAGTCAATTTAAAATATGTTTACTCAAATACTCATGTATATAGCAACATTTGCAATTTTAAATTTCTCTTTAACCAATGTTATTATTTGTTGCAGATTACAACTTATTTTCTATGTACATAACACTGACTTTTGCTGTTTTGACGATAATTCGTTATCTTCGTTTTCTGTTAAGTTGTGTCTCATTATATATTCAGAGTCACTTGTAAATTTGTTTACATGATATCAGTATATCTGGTCAATATAACATGGCATCAAAAATGTTTATGATAAAAAAATCGTCTCTCATGTTTTTAGAAACAATTTGATTAGAAACATATTTTATTGTGTGTGCAGCTTTAATAATGCGTACATTTTAGAGGTTTTTTTTTGCCTTGTGTATTTTTTTCCAAAGTTTTAAACTGTAGATTTTATATTTAATCACGATGTACTTGTCAATTAAAAGATAATATACATTTTTGCAATATGAACCATGTGTGTCAATTGCGTTTTGAAAGACCTGCTTTTGTCTCTGACAGAATCCTTGTTCTTAAACTAACCCGACTCAATCAGTGCCGATCATATCTCAATGCTCCAACCAAGATCCACGGTTTGTTTGTATAACAGCATACTCAACAGTTGCTTGGTTACAAGTCTATTGACTCGACTTTTCCCCTTTGCCAACGGAAGCATGCGTTTCCCACCCGTTTTCTTTCACTTTAAAGTTTCCCAGTGTTTTAATATCACGTTGCACCGCGTTGACAATTAAACTGGTGTCACCTATTAGGAATGCAGGCTTGTCATTGGCCGACTATGATTATCGTCTCTGATAAGTTAGTCGGAATTTGTCGTGACACTAAACGGCGATTCACCCATATTTTACAGGCGTAGTTGGGACAATTCAGACTAGTGATTCTTACAATACAGTGTTATCATAATGACATCACCCACACACACTTCTTCCACACGACGTTGCAGTCGTATTATTTAGGATCAACAACTTGTATGTTTAAAGTAGACATTATAAACATATATTGCATGAATTTTATCGTAACAATGTATTCGGTAGTGGCAATTGCGCAATGCTTTAACCGCGAGACATATCCCTGGGAATCACGCGATCTTGTCACGGCTGCAGCGATTGGCTGATCGCATGTTTACTCTTCCACGCCTTAGAGTTTTATGATCGAGTTTGTAAGACTTTGTAGGAAGAAACGGAGAGAAGGAAGAGAAAGGGAGAAAAAGAGAAATGAACAGTGGGGCGTTGCCTCAGCTGACGGTTTGAATGAATAAAGCTGGCCTATCTGTAATGAGCTTTATGTATTCCTTTCAAATTGGGTCGAACTTGGTATCGCTACGTGTGAGTGTTATCTACCACACGAGTCAAAGGAACCTGAATACAGTGCTCTATTCGCAATACACGGTTCACCCATTTGGAGAATGGGAATATTTTATTCAAATAATTTGTTGTCAAGTACAAAAACAGACACGAAATCAAGTATGATGTTTGTCCAATATTTAGAACCGATTATGTATAAACCACTCTTCAATGGTCACGGGCATGGCGTTTAGTAATGGAACAGCACAGTCAACGAAAACCTAGTGAATTTCACGACTATTGTGCGTGAATACTAAAACATCAGCATAGGACTCGGAACAAGTCATTATTTATCGTCTGGGGGTAGGCTGAATTTTTGAACGGGTAGCGGATCACTGTAAAACAGTAATGTGGTTAGGGGGTCAGTAAATCACATATGCAAATGTTATACTAGACAATAGTAGTAGGCAAGTATTTCATTGCAGCAAACATTACTGTAAGTAAAGACGTACATCCTCGTCAAACTTTACAACATTTGCCTTAGACCATTAGCTCCATGCTTAGACATTGTTCAGTGAGGTTAGCGTACAGTGTGCAAATATGATGGAATCACGTGTTCCGTGAATAAGTGAACGTTGTACGAGTGTGTGAACATCACATTCGATGGGCATTGACGGTCGAAAGAAAGCCGTGGCTCCGTAATTGATTTACTCTACCAGACGGCATTATTAAAATGAGTGGACATACATTTCAGGGACCCAAAAAGGTGCCCATTGAGGTCTGTAGACAGTCGCAATATTAACTGTTGGTTAAAACAAAAAATGTGGCAATCAACTTGAACTGAATATGGTATGGCACTTGTATTTGAATAGAACTGGTTATATTTCAGAAATCTTTGATGCCTGAAATTTGTTTCTGGTCAGCGTGCCGCCGCCGCCACCACCAAGTGAGGGTTCTGTCTTCTTTTACACTTAAGATAGCGCCCTCTGTTGAAGAATTGATTAAGCCTGACAATTCGTACGATGTCTAATATTCACCAACGATAAACACACAACGAAGAGAGCAAGTTGCCAATTTGAGAAAACTATTACTTCAGTTTCCAAAATAGGAGTCTTTTCAGTTTCCAGGGTGACGCGTTGTCAAGAAGGGATATTCATAAACAGAATTGTGATTTAATTTGTCTATCATAGAAACGCGAAATTGCGACTTTATGTAATTATGCACAATTGTATAACAGTGACAATTGCGCGTGTAAATATACAACCTTTTCACAAGAATTCACCATTAGAAAAAAAAATCCTGATTTGGACATGATATGCAAACACAGGGGATTATCAACATTTTTTTGGTTAGCGTCAATGTGGTGAACCGCCGTACAGGATACTGAAAAGATCAACTTCATACAACGATGGAACACAAGTTCAACGCATGTGGGCGATATGAAATGTTGCTGTTTTCCAACGAGTAGCGCCCACTTGTGACTAAACGCTCTGTAATGAGGGCGCAACGCATTAAGCTGTGACGATTGCCCCCCCCCCCACCCCGTTAACACACAAAATATTCTAATTCCTATACCTACAGCTAAAATTGTCACAACTTTTGCGAACAATAAAATGTTCATACCAAAATGATCGGATTAATGTAAACAAAAAAATATATAGCTGTATAATGTTATTGCGATACTGTATAGAAAGAGTGCAACTCGAGTGGGCATTTTGAACTGAGCTCATTTTATATAAAAAAAAAAAAAAGTATTCCAAGTATAATATTCATAATTTTAACATTAACAAATGTGAATATAAGCGTATCATAATTCATCCAACATATGACTCTTCGTATACCGGGTACAAGTAGTACTGTAGAATACTTTATTTCTGCTTGGAATTTAACTTGGCTATTTTCGCTTGAAGGGATAAATCCAGCGAATATACTTTTTTTTCTATGTCTCGCATTCAAAAATCAGTGTAAATAGATTTCATACAAAACATCCAAAAGGCATTTTTAGCGAAAATTAAATACAGCTAAAATAAAGTATTTCACAGTACAATATATAGTTTTCACTTAGACAAACCAGGCTAATTATGGGAAACAATGCGATTATACGTTTATAAGTGCTTTCTACTAGAGATTCACTTAAAGCAAATGTGGTATAAACTCCAAGTTTCTCCAAAAAATTTTGACATCAATAATTTGTTGGCAATAGAAGAGAAAAGAGACGGCAGACGAAACAAATCATGTAAGAAAACTTTATTGACTATAAAGAAAAGTTCACACCATGGCATGACATGACAAAATGGCATGTATGACGTGTGTGTTCGTAAGTTGTGTACGTGTATTCATGAGTCGTCGTCTAACCCAAAAAATAACTTTGGGTTGTGAGTTTTGTCGCAAAAATAGAAAGTCTCATTTCATTTTTTTTAAAGCACTTTTATAGAAAAATTCTTGGGAAAAAAATTATCCAATAAACTTTTTTTGTTTTGTAACAATATCTGGCATCTCAGTTCAGGACTGGGAAAATAACTTACAAATGTACGAAAGTATGGGCTACGGAGGAAGTTTGGCAAACAAACAAAAAAACAATATTTTACATCTTTAGAAAAACAGAGTCATTGCAGCAATTTTACGCTGTGACGCAACTACATCTGACCATGGTATATTTATAAATGGATATTAGACAGCCAGACGGTCTATAAAACCATTTCTCAGAACACCTAGTCAGAGGATATAACCAACCCTGAACATTAAGCCAGTGTCCAAATATTACACAAATTAAAGGCAGTCGCCAGCCTCAACAAATTGACTTTAAAGGCCAAGAGAGACGGGAGACAATGCAGCATTTTTAGAAAACTAAAATAATTTACATAGACATTAGATCTAAGAATGAACGGTACATCACGTACCAAGATTACATTTATTAGATTAAAATAATAGCACCAGGATTTCTAGTTAAATCATGATCACATCCCGACTGGTATTTTTCAAATTCCATAACCAAATACAGCATTATTATGAATGCCATTCCCTAACTGATTACAAAATATATGTTCATGGATGCCGCATTAAAACTTCAAAGGTGATTATAAATTGATGTTTGGGGCACTGATCTAAAACACCCATGTGTAATGATAGAAAACAAAAATAGTAAATAAGTAAGTTAGAATGTTGCACATGTCCCTGCAGGTAGTGTCTAAAAGTCATCACAAGGTAAAATGATTTGGAAGTCTATGGGTATACTAGCTACATAAACCAGTTTTTTTTTTTTTGCACTATATGGATGACAGCGCTCGTGCGTACATGTAAAAGGAGCTGAATGTATCAGTGATTGAAACAAGTATCTTTTTTAAGTATGCAGTACCGGTAGATTGCAAAACAGTTTGCGAATAACATTACGTTGCATGGTAAAGAGACACCTGAAGGAATAGATTTCACCAAGTTACTGTGACCCAACTAACAAGCAGCCCTGTAAAATTTCAACTGCCTACCAATCGAACATTTCTCTGACTGAATCTGTAATTAAAGCGAAATAATGCAACGACAAGACACTGACATCTGGTAAAGAGTCCCAATGAAACCCCCACACCTTTCTGTTACATAATCTCTTGACAAACATTCCAGTAAATTTTAGAATTAATTCCTAACTTCCAGCTTCAAAAAAATAAATAAACTATATTACAAGACAGTAATTTTATGATATTAATCTCTCCCCTTCCCTCCCTTGAATTAATCATCTATAAAAATTTGCAAGACTGGTTTAAGGTGTGCACTATGCAACAAATTACGGAGTAATAATTTCATTTGATTAGCTAATACTAATCTTAACAGTACTGCAATATTGATAGAAATGAATTTATCAAATCTCCAGAAGGGGACAAGAGTTGCATAGTATTATAAAGAGTTAAATTTTATTCAAATACATAAAAGGGATTTTTTTTCTCTTTTGGCCTTAAAAATTGAGAGCTGGCGTTCAATTTGAAGTCTCAATTGATACATAATATAGAGATGACATTGACTAGTTTACTGTCCCTGTCATGTGTCAGTCTGGAGTAATTCCAAACTGATGTGTAAATGTCAGTATTTAAAACGTCAAAAAAAAAATGTCCTAGCATTCAAAATTATCAAAGTTAACCAATTACAGAATTACAAATGTAATCAACTATCTAAATAGTAATTACTATAGTCTATTACTAAGGAGGCATGTAATGAAATAGCTTCTGAGCACAGCGCTACTATTCTAATATCAACAAGCATTACACAAGACCCCCCCTTAAAGGTCACACATGCTGAGACTTTTTTTGGGATGTTGTCCAATCTTTTACAGCTATTTTTTCTTACCCAAATTGAAACTACCGTATGTTAAACTGTTCATGAAATTCAGTGACATGCAACTGCTTTTTGCAATTCTGAAGTACCAAATCATTGCGCCAACTTCCAAAGAAAGTACCAAGATGTGTGACCTTTCGGGGTCATCGGTGGGTATAACTTTGATTATTCTGAACAAAGGTGGTTGTTGTGAATCGTATGTATATGAGGTATGTCTGCATTATTGTGTATGCATGCATGTACGTTGCTGTATGCAATGTGAATGCGTGCTTAGAATGCAATCAACCCCCAATGAATCTACTACTAAAATTGGTTGGAAAATTTCATCAACCCGTAGCCAATTAATTAACAATAATAATTAAGTATATCCCTTTAAGGGGGACACGTGAAAGCTGTTATCCTGGTTGCATGAGTAAAATGCTCATATGCATCACATGGAATTTCACAGACACTGTATGCGCTGACGGTGGTATCAATTTTGTAAATTTAAGATGACCTGAATAGAATTTCTGAAACAGAATCGTAGATGATTTGCATACATGTCGTTGCCATGGAGAACATGGCGACATAGCCCACTGAGGTCATAAAGCCAGAGAGCCTGAATTCTTGCCAACAGCTGTCACACGTGACTACTTCCCATGCAATAACTTAAAATTCAAGGAATCTCTTCAACCTGACAAGGAAATAAAATTAAGGAATTTACACGACTCCAGCAACCAGGATAAAACTAAACACAATTTATATACATTTATAGGGGTGAATTTACCAAGTGAGTACCAGGACTGCAGCAGGACGAAAAAGTTCTTTGTACAGCCTCTATTGATTCTATGCACCACAACCTAAAGAACTTTTTTATTCCTTATGCCACTCACAAAAAAAAAAAAAAAAAGACTATCAAATCAATTTAGGAGACACTACTTGCGTTTTGGCAAGAACATTTTTCAAGACGTTGAACACATAGTGGTGTGGCATACTGGTATTACTTACAAAGGTAAACACCCCCTACCCCTTTTCTCGAAGGCATTACAACTGCAATGTGTACGACTGCCAACTGAAAAAAAAAAGGTTGTCAGGTAAATAGGATTTTGGTTTAGCTATATATGTCAACACCTCAGTATTTCAGATAGTAAGCAAAAATATTTTTGATAAAGTGCGAAACAAATACAAGTAGTAGGTTAGCAGATGTTAGTTGAAATTGGTGAATAGGCAAGAGCAGCCTCTGCCAAGTCGACAAAGTAAGGATTGGTTAGTATGTGCGAGCGGGAAATGATTAATATGCAAGAAAGTAATAGTCAGGTAGACATTGGTTGCAAATTAGTTTGCTTAAGTAGAGAGTGGTTAGTAGATATTTGTAGAAATTGGTTAAACAGCATCAGTTTCAACTATTCAGTCGGCACAGCCAGAAAGTTGACAGAAGGCATCAGTGGTAAGAAGTTAATAGGTATCGGTGGTTGTTAATTAGTAGTAATGCTAAACTAGTATGTAAATATTAGTTATTTTAAGTCTAAAGCTAAATTCTGCTGAATATTTTTAGCTCAAAATCAATTAATTCATTTGTGAAAATAAGAGCCTACAGGGTCCCATTTGGAACAGAGACATGTATCTAGGAGATATTTTGTACTGAAATACTGAGGTAGGACGTACAAATTCATTGGGGGTATATGTTAATATACCAGAAGACACACATTTAATTCACCATAAGACTCCTTAATAATTCTATACAAATACTAAATCTAACATCTATATGACACTTTCACATCACTGTACTCAAGGATAACAAAGTGTATTTTCCTGCTTTTTTTTTTTAATGAGGTGTGACGAGTCCTAAAATGTGCACATGTGGTGTCAAATTAAAATATTTTGGAAATCAAAATATATAAATTATATAAAAACGCAAAACCAATGGACAATTTTTGTAACAAATGTGAGAATGCCATTGAATGCTTATAGTACAATTATTTCCAACAATGAACACCAATTTGCTTCACACCCAATTACAATGTACACTTATAAATTTGAACCGAAAATTATCCGTGAGACAATGAGCTGTAGTGTCACACATCATGTACTGTAATTCCTCTATTAGAAGTGCATCTACAATAAAAATGCATGGAAGTCAATTTTTGTGATGTGATTCTAAAAATTGTGTAGATGTTCTCCACGTTATCCAATTGATGGATGCAGAGTATTGAGTTTCTGCAATACTTCTTAGGTACGGCACAACACAAAGATGAGCAACATGAGTGCATCTAGTTTTACAACATCCGTGAAAAAAAATTGGACTCGAAGAGGTCCTATCATTTGAGGCTCTAGAATTACTAATAAATATGCAATTAACATAAAGCGCATAGTTTTAAGTGTCTGCATTCCTAATAGAGGAAGTACGATACAGGATTGCATAACAACTTAGCCCTTTGAACACAACATTTTGCCACAATGTAATATCAATTGTATGTTTTTTGAAGGAACAAAAAATGGTTTTCTGAAAACTAACAGTTGATGTTTGGTGTTCAAAGGGTTAACAAAAAACACTAATTCAGCTCAACTAATTTTGATTTACTTCAATATTTAAGATTCATCTCATCCATGAATGCAGAGCTGCCATTCAGCGACTTTTCTCCAAAATAGGTTAAATTTGGCATGTAAGCGTTTCACACAAAATATGGATTGTGAATCAACTGTGATTTACGTTCTTCTAATTGCCTGCTTTCATGTCAAACCAAATGACAGGCGGATAGCTTTTAGACCTACATTAATGCATAAATATCACCCTCAAGACGGGAGGGTTTTTCATGTTGATTGTGTAGATCTAAGATTAAAAGTTAAAGAGACCATTCTAATATTTAGATCCACTGCTACAGCAGGGATTACGTAGCCAGGAATTGCAAAGTATTGCAGCTCGACTATAGGTTTGCGGTATTAGCAATGTTACTGCTGAGCAGCAGGAGTTACCACAATAATCCAGAGTACAAATATGTGAGCATCAATTAAATTCAGCACAAAACATGAGGTCCGTGAGACTAAAGCTATTCAGATGGAAAAGTCTTCTATTTTTTTTTTATCCAATGTTCATCAGTCATGCACTGCAAATATTATTGATAGAGTTTAGCGTTTTGGTGGTGCATCTTATACTCAGCATACATAAAGCAATATTGATGAGTCGCAAAACAATTTGCGACAGGAATTGGGATAAGCTTGAAACTTGACCATCATTTCAAAGGCACGAATTTTTCTCTAAACTCCATTAAAACTTACATTCCAACAGCACATCTGAATGACATTCTATTTCTACCACATAATCATCAGAAATGTGTATAGAAAAGTTCTCAATGGGATTTTCTTCATTTTTTTTTTTCCACTTTTTTTTTTCTTTGGTTTTGTTATTTTCTAAGAAAAAAGGGTGTAATCTTCCAAAATGAAATTTACCAACGTAAATAAGTATGAGGTGTTTTTTCAGGGTGAAAAATCATTATTTTTTTTTTTTTTTACTCCCACTGATCACAATTTCCAGTGTTAACGATGTTTTAATTAGTTGCTGATACAGTGCAGGATAGAGGAGTGTTCAAAACTGGAATCCACCCATAGGAACATTTTCCTGACCACCAAATTGGAACTGCTCTGCATTCTGGTCCACTTGCGGGGCAATCTTGGCATCCTCCTCTTCTGAGCCAAAGTAATGTTCGATTATATCAAATGCTTTCTGATATATATCTTGGTTTTCATGACTCTGCAGAAACTCTATCTTGTCAAGGCCTGCCAAAGAGATGTGCAGTGCAGTGTAGTGAATTGATTAAACCAAATTTCGAAAGAGTTATGCATAGAAATATATTCAAACTTTCAAAATAATTCTGTTGAACATTTAGTGCTAAAATCAATTGCAAGATTTTTCAACAATAAAAAAATCACAAAAATATTTTGATCAACACCTGCAATCCATGTCATTTATGAATGAGCAAAACTTTTAGAGGAGAAAATAGTGTAAGTCAATCTTTGCTTTAACTATTCAAATTTTCACAAATTAAGTAACACAGACAGCTCACACAACTTCAGCATAAAAAAGATATGCGTTCTAAGGTTTGCAAGTCCACAAATGCCTTGAAACAATTTTTTATTAGCCAAGTAATTTCACTGAAAAGGCAAGTACCGTAAAATTCCTTTTTGAGGCCGCATCTTTAATAGAAGCCGCACCCCTAACTTGAGACATTGTTTCATGTTGAAATTGATATGTTTTGATCCCAGGGAAAAGTCTGCAATATAAGCCGCATCCCAAACTTTCACAAACCAAACAGCCACCACATATTTCAGAAAAAAATATACCATTTAATTTTAAATTAAGGCATAATTTTTCGAACATTTCAATGATTCCTGTCGCTTAAATTAGAGTCTAATTAAGGTTTTCCGTAGTCATTTACGCTTATTCCAGAGTACAGGTTTATTGTGGGTAACGTGACTGGGTAAACTGCGTTTCCACAGTGAGCTGTTATTATCTTCAAAAGTGTTAAATTCTTCTTCAATGCTCAGCTTATCTTTCGAAAACAACTAATTTCTTGATTTAAAAAAAAAAATCATGCCGTTTTTCCATCAAAATCAAACCCAAACGATCGCAGTACAACGACGGTAAATCTCTTCCCTGTTTCGTTTACCATGAGGTCGCTGAACTACATTAACATATTTAAATGAGCTATGGTAATTTAATCACGTTGGCACCATCCAGCGTTTCGATTGGTTAATTAGCGACTTGGCCTATCAGGTCAACATAACAGTTTCAAGTCACTAAAGATGTTTGAACTAACATGGCGGATATCGTATCGGTCAAGCATTTATATGTGACCAAAATCATTCGCTTGCGGTGAAACTAAGTTGAATTTTCACAACAATTCAACGAATTTATTTTTGTACATTATTGTAATCACTACTGATTAATAATCAGCAATTGTAACACTTCGAAAACAAGTAAGTTATTCACTTGTGTGAAACGCAGCATGACCGTTACCGTGATCATTTGCTACTAAGAATGCATTCGTTTTTGTTTTGACTTCTTTTAGAATATACTTTTCGTTATCAAAAAAAAGAAAATAAATATATACCGTACTCGACCGCGTAAGCGCCCAGGGGCCTCAACTCAGAAAATCACGATTTTTTAGGGGTGGGCGCTTACCCGAGCACCCCCCTCGAAAAAGAGTGCAAATGAAAAATGTTATTCATCAAGTGACAGATTATGTCTTTGAGGGAAATCAAATTACGAAATTAGTTGAGTCGTCATTAATTTTCACAATGAAGGAACAGAAATGATCACAAAAAATGTGCACATTTTATTACAATATTAATTACGTACCACCAGAATTTACGAAATTAAAAACATTTGAGTCTGTTGAAACACAGTCGAAGTCAAAATTGTCATATTATCTCCACTGATGAAGGTGTTGGATCGTACGCAAACTCTCGATGAAAATCACTTTCCGCCATGATGCATTTGCAGATTTCACCTGCAGCGGCGTCCTTTGACCTAATGGGTCAAGTTGGTTATTAACCAATCACAATGCTGTGTTGTACTGACGCAATTCTTCGGAAATTCCCGAAGACTTTCCGGTAACGCAATGCGGAAGTGAATTATCGATGTCGAAGTACGATCTGTTGGAATTGATACAAATCTATTTGTAGATATTATTTATTGTGCAGTATGTTATACAGTGTGAAATTTCGTTTGTGTACAAGTTTGTCTGCGTGTAAAAATCCGAAAGTGCCTTAGAATCGCAACAAAGTTGCAATCGAGTGTCGTGCATCTCATTAGCATATCATTATCCCTTCTGGCCTTTGTTTTCTGAAAAAAATTCCAACTGTTATCGAAGTGAATGCTCTAATTAAAGCCGCACCAAGACTTCACGCATCTGAATTCGTCCATTGGAAAAATCAATTTTAATTAAAGCCGCGGCCTCAAAAAGGAATTTTACGGTACTACATACTGCTTCCAACTGTCAATACAGAACAAAAGGAAGTAAACTCCCATTTATTGGCCAGCTTAAACATGTAGGTTTCCCACAAATCGCACATCTCAAGATGACTGACATTAATGATCAGGTCATTCTTGATCAAACAATTAAATAGTCAACTGGGAGAGATGAATTGTTTCAGTTACGAACATTGAGTTACGTACATCGGTTCACTCTCAATCAAAGTTTGAGTTGCTAAATTAAACAATAACAATTTATGTTGCCTGTAACTCAAGTTTGGTCAACTGTTAAATAAACAACGAGTAATATTTTGGGCGTGGTTTCGTGAAAGTGGTAGTGGTAATTTTTATAACTTGATGTTTTTGTGACTCTGTGTTGATAAATCGATGTTCATAACTCCAACAATTCAGCAACTGTGATACTGTTTACTGACAATCATTTTTCAGCATTACTGAAAAACTTGTGCATTTAACTTTCTCTATACATATTAATATCAGAGCTGTGTCCTCTCAAGCTCCTGTATGGCTCGGAAAGCTGGAGAATGGCAGCGAGTGACATCAAGCAGCTGTCAGTCTTCCACACAAAAAATCTGAGAAGAATCTGTAGGATTTTTTGACCCAACACAATATCTAACCATGACCTACTTAATAGATACCAGCAAGAAAGCATGGACAACATCATAGCGAGACGGCGCTGGAACCGGATTGGGCACGTGATGAGGAGGGAACCAAACAGCATCCCAAAAGTAGCCCTACACTGGACACCAGAGGGAAAACGAAAGGAAGAGCAACCCAAAACTACCTGGCGACGGACGGTAGAGAAGGAAATGAAAGCTATGAACTTGACCTGCAGATGTGTCCAGAAAACGTCTCAAAACAGGAGTGGAGAGCCTTTGTTGCTGTCCTACATATCACTTATGCTTAATGGGCAGTAAGTAAATACACATATTAATCCACTTTGAAATGATACATATGCTACGTTCACAGGACAGCATTTTATCGAAGCCCAACTGCTCGAGCCGGCTCGAGCCAGCAAAAATGGCCGTGTAAATGCGTTCGGCTCGAGCCAAGTTCGACTCCACTAAACCCTCGGGGTTGAACTCCGATAGGGTTGAGTCCCGACATGGCTCCAATCGTGTAAACGCATCGGGGCCCAACTATCGGAGACGAAATCACGCCCCCAATCGTCATCTTCGAGTAACCTCTCATTTCAATTATGGCAGAGACAACATTTTTCATAATTTCACGCAATTTTTAAAGACACTAAAGATAAAAATCGTAGTAGCGATCGCGGTACGGTGACATGTTCCTGGTAGGTTTAGATTCTTCCATAGTCCCTCTATGATAGATAGAGAGAATCTGTGATTCTTCCTAGTAGTTCAGATATCACTACAGTTGAATAGTTACAAAATGGCAATTTTGCATGACAATAACGCATTTTAGCTGCTCTGTTTCCTGTTTATTCAAGATACTAGTACCTAAATCATAATACCAGTCATTGTATTTTCTACCTCCATGCTCAGGCTTTTTTTTCTCCTAGCTCAACACTAATTATTCAAGGGCACTGTTGCGCTCGGCTCTGATCGAATTAAATCTAACTCTGGCAGATCTCGGCTCTCATTCGGCTCCCGACCGTATGAACGCATTGTAAATAATCTCCTGTTAATCCGTGGGAGGAGCAGTAGTTCAGCTCCGATAGAATGCTGCCGTGTGAACATAGCAATAGACTTACCATAACATTCCTCAACCATGACAGCATAGGGATTAACACCACCATTAGCTTTAGCATCTTGATCACCTAATCTTAATATGCTTTCTAGCCCACTCAAAGCAACCTGCACAATTTTGGCATCCATTACAGTCAATAAATCACACAGTGGTTGTATAGCACCTTGATCGATTATAAACCTGTAAATTATAAATCATTTACATCATGATTTTGACAGTTGCAATTATACTGAATATAAATATTAATTACTGTAAAATACTTTGTTTTCGCTATTTTCGCTGAAGGGATGATTCAGCAAAAATTAAATGAAATCCAAGCAAAAATACCCTTTTTCCTACATTTTACATTATCAAAAATCAGTGAAACAGTCGGCCATTTTGAATCTTATCTGAAAAACAAAATTATTTGATTTTGATGATTTTTTAGCACAAAAATGGCCGCCATTCGGCCATCTTGAATCAGATCGTAAAACAAAATGATGTGCATCAAGGTCCTATAAGTCTAATGTATATACCAAGTTTAAACAAAATCCATCTGTCAATGGCTGAGAAATGCTTGTTTTTGATGATTTTAAGCACAAAAATGGCCGCCATTCGGCCATCTTGAATCAGATCGTGAAACAAATTGACGTGCATATGTATACTATCATGTATGATGTATGTGTGAAGTTTGATTGTGATTGGTCCAGGCATTTTTAAGATACAGGTCCGGACGCACGCACAGACGCACGCACACACAGACACACGGAGGTCAAAACATAAGTCCCCGTTTTCGGACTGCGTCCGAACGGGGACTAATAATGTACTTTACAGTTTACAGAATGAATTTTGGGGAGTTCCGGCCACATAAATTGGTTGACCACTTTTACAATGTAATATATGTACATGTAGCATACCTAATAAGTTCTGGGGTTCCACCAGACAGCGCATTTGTTATAGCCCATGCAGCTTCTTTCCTAGTCTTGAATTCAGCTTTACCAAGTATATCAATTAACACTGGTATTATATTGGCGTCAATGACAGCCTACAAACATATACATAGAAAGTACATTGTCATACATGAGAAGAGAACACCAACTAACTAATTCTCTTGTTCACTACATATGGCTAGCAAAGGCATACCCACTGTACCTCAACAAAGCCTGTTCAGTGAATATGAATTAAAGTGCGCCCTCATCTGGCCATTTGTTTTTTTAATTAGCTACAACAGCTCTGATTGGGCTAAAGTTTTGAGGCACTCGCAACTAACAGCATGCATGCCACCACACACATGATTATTTCCTATGTACTTTTCTACTTATTTACTTACAGCAAGTGTCCTTCGAACAATATTCATTGCAATAGGAATTTGATGCAAGTGAGAGGTGAGTTGACATCTATA
Source organism: Saccoglossus kowalevskii (assembly GCF_978046115.1). Classification (NCBI taxonomy): domain Eukaryota; kingdom Metazoa; phylum Hemichordata; class Enteropneusta; family Harrimaniidae; genus Saccoglossus; species Saccoglossus kowalevskii. The sequence goes on from NC_140651.1 coordinate 20,984,800, forward strand.
TCCTCTATGATGATCACTGTGCTCAAATTTGTGTAGCCTTACCTGAATCTGCGCCCTATTTCCAGCTGTGATATTAGATATTGTCCAGCAGGCTTCTTTCCTGATTGATTCTTTATGGCTACTCAGCAGATGCAGTAAACAAGGGAGTGCCCCACAATTAAGAATTACCTAGTCAAGAGACAACAATGTCACATTACACAGAGTCTAATAACAGGTTGTACATGTATGGTTGACAGTAATTGGTATTCATGTCCTCTCCACAGAGTGCCCCACAATTAGGAATTGCCCTATATGAGGTAGTTCTGTGTAAAACAATTGTAATACACAAAGTACAATTGGTTATGGATCCACTGAATATTAATACAGGTTGAATTCTGCATCCACAAGATTCTGAGATATCTCACATGCCTTTGATTAGTTAACTACTTGACCATATGTCATCATTGTGTGGTACAGTCTTTGCTTGCAAGAATCTCTCAGTTGCATAATTTTGAATTTCTGATGACATCTAAATTATTTTTTTTAATGCCCATCTCGGACCTGATGTTATTTTTTGGCAGATTTGTGTAGTATCAGCAATGTTTTGTTATCTGTTTTATTCAGAATAATTACTGAATCAAACAAAATTTATCCTATTAAAGGCCCAGTAGCTGTAATGAAAACGTCTCTAACGGCGTTCTAAATAACTATTTTGGGTTGAAAACTTGTTGCATTTATCTTTGAAATTGCTTATCTACTGTTATAATAAAATGTACATCGATCTCTGTGCGGATACGAATGCGAAGAAAATGCTCACGATCGAACTCAACGCCATATTTCTAGGTGGTCTGACTGATCACGAGATGAAGAACTCCAACAATCATTGACGCTGCAGTTCGGAGTCTTCTACACCGATCTGACGCATATCGCGCTAGGTGTGCCGGGAGTTTGTTCGAAATTTCGAACGTTTCGAAGTCAATTGTCGATTGCCACGTATTTTACGGATATATTAAATCGTTTCAGAGACCTGTTTACTAAATAATGATAAATGAAACTTAGAAAGCTTGTAAGAACAATCTGGGCCCAAATCGCACAAATTGCAATAAGTTTAGCTGGTTCGGATGGAGTTCTACGCGTGATTTTATTGCGCTCAAGGACGTTCTATTTTCGAACTAGTTGAAACCGGAAATAACGCAACTACTTTCGAACTTCAAACACAAATTTGATTATCATTATTATGTGTTAGTTTCTGTTGTTTCAAAGATTGAATTATGTATGACAATAATATTTCACTCTATAAACAATATTTCACTAAAATATGTGATTCAAAGGCAACCCAAATTGTAAAAAGCAATATCAAGTTCTGCGTATAAACACTGTTGTAAAGAGGCGGCGGAGCGGAATTTTAGCCAAAATCGACTAGTAAGGCGTCATATGACACAGGTTTGTGCGGGGACAGCGCTTCCGGTGACGACACAACGAAGTACTCGGAATTGCGCACGCGTAAACAATCAGTAATGACGTATGATGGTTTAACAAACGGAGCTTAGGGTACGTACAATAAACACTTCACGATGTTGATTCAGTGCTTTTAGCGAGCTTATAAAGCATACAGAAGGGCCTGGTACCAAATAATTGAACTAGTTTCAGCTAATAGAACGGAAATAATTGCTATTCATGTAGAACACGTTTGCAATACAAAAAACTAGGTCGTTACAGCTAGTGTATCTTTAATTCACTCACTTGAAAAAACAATTAATTTACATTTTTTTTATGGTAATTATTCTCAGTAAAGATATTTAAAAAAAAAAATCCACTCTAGATTCTAGTGTTAGCCCCCCAAAAATTATTTCACTGTTATCACAACTACTACATGTATGATGTATTTGTGCTCATTCCATAGCAAACTACAGAGTGCAGTTAAGGTTCACTTTAAATTACAACCTAACCAAATAATGAATTTAAAAGATATATTTGTAAATACTTATATTTACCTGTGTTTGCACATCATCACCGGTTACTATATTACCAACTGCCCTCAATGCCGATGATACAACACTTTGACTTGTATGCCTGCAGATAAACAAAAACATGTTCATTTAGTACTAGAAATCATAATTAATTGTATAGGGCTTAATTTGACAAATAGCTTAATGAGCTAAATTAAACCGAGCAAAATAATTTATTTTCATTTTACAAACCAGTGAATTTAAAACTTAAACACAGTGAATAATTTAACTCTCTATAGTATCAGAGAAACTATAACAGTAACATACTAGTAGAATTATCGGGAAAGCTATTATAATGTACATGTAAGGTTATTACGAAGATACCTTAAAGTATGCATGAAGACAGTACAGCGGCAGTATCGAACGGCGCGCAATGGCGGTCGATGCGACAGCTAACTGCCTGAGTGCATACTTTGTGGTATTCTTGTAATAACCTTATTATTATACATCTTTTCCTACCAAGGATACATCATGCGAATGCCGAAATCTAAAAAGTTTAGAACATAATTAGCGAATTTCTTTGTATGGAGTCCGGTCAAACCCTGATGGCAGCCATCTTTGTTTTTATTATTAGAGGATGCTTACGAGCGTAATCATTCCATATTTGGAATTCACATTTCCTAATATTACGGCACGCTGTAACTTATGGCGCTACGGTGACAGATGTATTATAATAGTAATTCATTCTCTATTGTCAACCATAATCCTGTACAGATACATATACTTTTACACACTATCTCTTATCACAACTGTTTTGGTCAATGTGATTAAAATCAGGTGTAATGTGAGAGGCTCTGGTCAACAGTCTACATTACCTCTAAATACATCCGACCAAATACCTTTTCAAATCAAGTTTAAATTTAATCAATGTATGTGCAGGAGTTTTCACATTCTATTGCCCTTGTATTAACATAGGGTAAACTACTGAACTGTTGTACATGTACCTTTACAAAAAGGCCTGCACCCTATCCTTTTTTATCTTTCAGATAAATATGGTTATTCTCTTATATGACTAAATGCCTAATTTGTGTGACAATATTCACAATGATTATGCAATTTGTTTACAATGGTGATTAACCAAACCTTACAGTGAAGTTTTTACAATGAGCTTTTTTATTGATGTCACTAGTGATATTATTCACAAATCCTGATTACCAAAAAGACAGATAACAGTAATATTCTGGAATGGATCAGGTCGCTGGTTTTGCAGTTAAAGTTTCTGCTGTGAAAGTTTTCAAAATACCATACCAAATCAGAAGCGATATTTCACACTAAACTATCAGTCCTGTAAAATTAGAAACCGTGCCTTCTATTACAATGGTACAATGCAACGGAGGGGATGTGGCTTCTATTAGAGTATCTACACATTTGAGAAATTATGAATTTTTGGTTCTCAATTATTCAAAAAGAATGGGTGCGCCTTTTATTAGAGATGTGGCTTCTAATACAGTCAAACCTGTCTATAGCGGCCACCCAAGGGACTTTGAAATTTTGGCCTTTATAGACAGGTGGCCTTTCTATACAGGTTCACTAATTTATTCATGAATATTAATTAGGCACTGAATGTATTAAAACGGATCTCGCACAACCATCTGACACACTATTACACTACTGTACACAGTATCCAAACACTTTATTACAAATAAAAATGTTGATTTTAAATTGTATTATGTAAACTAAAATCATTTCACAAAAAATCGATCATTGCACAATAATGAGTAGTATGAAAATTATTTGAAGATTTGTACAGTAAAGTTGATGTTCAGCAGCAGTTTCAGTCTCATTTCCTACTAAAGAAATCACTCAGCTTGCTTTGCTTAGCTATTCTGAATTTCTTTGTTTCTTTAAATATCTATTGTGTCTGGTAACTGTTCTAATAAATCGGAATGTTTCTGGGCTATAGCAAATTCTTTCAAAGAGAAGGAAGAGGGACAGTTAGCAGTGCTTTATTGATCCCTACAACGTTACGTATACGGAAAGAACACTTATCTATTGTATCCTTCCAGTTACATGTACGTGACAACTTGAAAGTTTTCTCCCAAATCACAATTCCCTTAACATTTCGTTCATTTTTTTTCAAAAATTTTCTCGACCTACCTCACTTACGAAATGGTTGATCCCTAATCAAAACATTACTTTGCGCAATCGAAATCTGTGCGACTTCCATGTTATTGTACTGGTGCAACAATGGGAACATGTGAAATATGCCTGGCGGCTTTGGCCGGCCATGGAGGTAATAATGGGCCGGCGAACTGGGGTCAATTTAACATCATTGTTAAAAGCATCTATTGTTACATGTACCGAGGCAGTAGCGACCGAAAAAAAAAATTTGAACGAATTTAGTTCAGACAACGAGACGATACTGCACACACATTCCCTCGCAGTGATCGATACACACTAACGCAGGGCTAACGGAAACTACTCTTCTTTTTGACCCGAGTTATCATAACCCCGGAAGAACAAGAACGCACATGCGCAAGGCTAATTAGCATAATTTATTTGGATGGATAAACAGGCATGGCGTTGATTTTTTTACTTTTTGCTATCAGTTCCAGTTACATGCGTATTTATCGGTATTTATAGGTGTTCAAAGTGAATAAATATCGATACTAAATAACAAGTGAGCTGTTATGTTTTTTTTGTTGGTAATCAATTCGATCGAGAATTTACCGTCGGCATTCCGATTCACCCCAGCCACATGCATAGGGACCGTGACTGTGTCCTGGCGACTCACAACTTTTGCGGGTCGTCATCGTTGTGATCGCTCGATTCATTAATTGAACAAAATTGTAAGTTATTCCAATGGTATACATATTTCAACAAAACATTAATGACAGCATGTTTTTTTATCAAGACACTTTCAAATTCGTAATTATGTTTTTGGCGTTCCATAGCCATCGGTACGGTGTGCTTGCCATGGTAAACTGAATTATAAACAAGAATAAAACATAATTGCCGAAGCCATCGGTTGAATGAAAGGTGTGAAAACGTGCTAACTTTGTCCTTTGTGAGCTTATTAGTTGTCTGAGGTGGAAGGCAGTAGTCTGCAAGACATCCGGGAACTATGTCCGTTATATGCAGTTCAACTGTTCACTGCGGCCGCTGAAGCGTGGCCGTTGGCCGCGTTAGGCAGGTGGCCGCTGTAAACAGGGTACTTTACATGTAAAATTCGTAGGGACTGTTCGGTTGTGACCGCTATAGGCAGGTGGCCGCTATATCCAGGTGGCCGTTAACACAGGTTTGACTGTACAGATTTTACGGTACAGTGTTTTCCATACCAAAGTTTACTCAGGGATTTTTCTCAAAAAAAAAATGCTAGAGGAGCACTGCAATTCAGCGGCACCAAATTGGGGAAATAGGGTTCTCCCTACCAGGGTGTGGAGTTTTTGATAATTCTACGTTAAAATGAAGCATTCTATAGCCATGGGGCCAAAATTACTATCAGACAGGTCACAGTTGAATAATGGCCACATGTGATCCCTGGTCATTCAGAATTTTATGGTTGCCAGAGGAACTGCTCCCCAGGGTAAGAGGGCGCATGGCCATGGCATGAGGGCGCTGCGCCCCTGTTCCCTTGTTTAAAAAAATCCCTGATACTCACATCAGAAGCTCAACTAATCTCCTGCAGACACCGCTATCAATAACTGCTTGAATCTTTTCATTAGGACCATCAGATAAATATGACAGTGCCCAGCATGCATCTGCTAACACATCAGCATCATTACTAAAGAGAAGTCGGGATAACACAGGTAGACATGGAGAGACTTTAGTGAAATCGGGCGGTGGATTTTTTCCTCTACAAAGGTTGGACAATGCCCACACAGCATTCCTGGTCATGGACAATCTGTTTGATTTGGTGAGAAGTTGAAGTAATGGTACTAGAATACCACAATCCAGTACGTAATCTCGACAGTCAGGACTGTCACCAGCTATGTTTCCTAGTGCCCAGACAGCCTACAAGAGAACAGGTAAAACAACATAGAGTGTCAGCAATATTTTAACAGTTTGACATTTACATAACATTTTGTTAATTGATTGATTTATAGAATCAGACTAATCAATTGATTTTAGATCATTGTTGTGAAGGAGCAGATTTCATGAATACTCACATTAGGAAATAAAATTCTTCAAGCATGTTACTATAAAAAATGTTGTAAAGTAACTAAGACATTTTGTCATCTCCATTCAATAGTTTTGGCCAGAAGCAAGTAAAACATTGCAAGTTTGAAAATTAATTCAGTTGCCATGTATGTTACTAATAAAGTTAACACCAGTCCGGTTGCAAACAAGTGACACTCCCTGTGATCTAGCCTGACAAGGTCACGTGAGTTGCGCCCTCCGTGGCACTCTAAACCCAACACACGCCTGACAGAACAATATAGTTTTTCACTTCCCTCGATGATATTTTGTCGGTACCAATCAAACTGCAGGAATGTCAGAAAGGGATAACCATCAAAGAGCAACCATTCAGGGCAGAGTTTATTTGTTTGTTGACATAATGTGTGATAAGGTGCTGGCAAATTTTCGCTCAATGTTTATTATCTTGTTGAAAAACAGTCTGTGATTTTTGCAGACAATGCAAACACGGTTTTGATTGACTGTGTTACCATGACCATCAAAATGAATATTCATTGCAAGAAGGCGTGAACTTTGCGAATCCGCAGTATTAATCTTGCCGATGAGACATACACTATTCTGTCAGGAGTTAGTGAGGTCTGATGCCGTTCGGCCAGCGAGGGCGCTAACTCATGCCTACATGTTAGGCTACCTATGACCAGGGTAAACAAAAAGACACTTGGATCATAAAGTTAGCAATGAGGGTGAATGGAAAGCAGTACGACTGAGCTCCTACCTGTTCTTGTACATCTTCATGATATTCAGCACCTAGTAACAGAATAAAGATTGGTACTGCTCCAGCCTCTATTACTACTCTTGTCTGCAATGTGGTTCCTGATGCAATGTTAGTTAGTGCCCAGGCTGCTTCAAACTACCAAGTAAACACATACATCAATGTTAATATTCACATCACCAGGCTTATACAGTCGCACACCTCCCCAAGAGTCAGCAATCTAACTCAACTTTGATCCCTACAAAATCAGTCATGTTAGAGAACACACTACTGTTCACTCGTATACCTTAAAAAAAGGAACCTGCAACTCCTCTCAGAGAAGAAAGAAAATCCAACTACCTATGTGAAAGGTGGGTTATAATCTCCAGTACAGTTGATTCAATTAATACATACTGTAAAATACTTTATTTTAGTTTGAAGGAATGATTCACTGAAAATAAAATCCAGCGAATACAACTTTTTCCCTATATTTTACATTCAACTTGTCAAAAACCAGTGAAAATAAATTCCATACAAAACACTCATTATTAGTTCCAGCTAAAATAAAGTATTTCACAGTATAATGGTAGACTTAACATCTGAAACAATTTTAGTTGTTACCTTTTTATGCTTTTTTTTTATGTATGATAAGTTATGATGTACTAATATCAACATTTGTAATAGTGTTCTGGGTGGTCTAGGCTATATTGGTTCCAAATATATGATTACAAATTCACTTGTTAAAATAATACAAAGTTCACCAGTTTTGTTTCCTTGTAGAGAAACTGTTCCTTTTCCTGTTTTAATAGCGGAATAAATACTGTTACCTTCGCTCAATTTTTCATTTGTATCAATAAATGGACTGGGGTATTCAGGTAGTTTTGATAAAATGTAATTTTTCTGATTATACATGTATTCTAACCACAAAGTTCATTTTGTGTAACCCCACTCTAGCACTTTAAGGCGTTAATTAAGTAAGGGATAATAAATAAGTTTATATGAAAGAAATGCCCACAGTAGTATGTCCCTGTTTTCTAAGGTTTATGGTTCACCTTATAAGGTCAACTTTTAAAGTTACTTCCAATGAGAGTTTAGCAACTGGCTTAATCAAATTTTCAGATCAAAATCCCTGTCAGGCTATATAAGCCAAGTTGTATTTCATATCACTGCACTATACATAACACTGTAATGTTCCAGACAGTGTGTTCATTACTGTCACAACGTTAGAAGATTTCCTGCATACAACTACGTTCATACATTCACCAGTCATCTTTGAGTTATTCTAACCTTTCTCCCCCCCAACACACGATTAATCATGAAAGGGAAATGGAATCACCTGTAACGAACAGTTGCCTTGCCTTTGTAAGAATTCAACAAACCTAGGTACAACACTGCACTGTATTACTTCATCAATTGGTGGATTTGGTTCTAAAATATGAACAATATGAAAAAATATTATTGGTATTGTATGTGGTGAACATAGGTGTAAGGTAGAATGATCTGAAAACTGATATAGGATGTATGTGTTTGAGTACTGTAGTTGGAGAACAAAAGAACCACTTTAGAAACATCAGCCGTGTAATACGAGGTTATCGCAACAATACCACAAGAAAGAACATTGGTTGAAATATTTAAAAATCATGAAAACAAAAATTATTATTTGTACGCAGTAAAAACATTTCCACCATCATATACACATGTTTGTGCTGCACAATTCATAGCAGTTTGTGATTTCAAAACATGGCAGTTGACAGTACTTCAGACAAAGGAACCATACAAGTCTGTAACAAGAACATTAATATGCATGCCCACAGTACAGGTCAGTGGGGAGGCAGACTAACGTGACAATCTATTGACATCCTTAAAATAGATGACAAGTCTTTCTACGTGTACAGTAATTACTGAGAGGGGTGACACTTGTGACTGTTGAGAACTATGTATCCTCACCTCTAGATAAAAGTTTTCTAAATCTCTGTGTGGCATTCAATTGTTGTTCTATATCTTCACTGTAAACAGCTTGCAGCATATCTTGTGTTACACATCCCTGCAATAGAGACAAAAATTTACATTTTTATTCCATTTTTCTGTCCTCCTAATTCTTTAGTTCCTATATTAGCGAAAAAAAAATAGGCAAGACTTGTTGTGACCATCTATTGTTATTTTTATAGACTATTTTAAAGAAAATTATGCAGAACATATATCCCAAAATTGTTAATTTGCTCACCTATTCTAATCAATAGACTATTGTACAAAATAAACTGAACAATGTAGCCTAGGTATTAGCAGTGTGCTCTCTGGATTTCTGTGAGTGTTAGTAAATGTGATAATTCAGAACAGAAAACAGATGGAAAACATTACATACATATATACAATGTGCATTTTTACTTATTTATTTTAACATTTACTTATGACGGAGAAAGCACAGATCAGACAAAACACAGTTCTAAAGTTTTTTTTATAGAGCATGTACAAAATAGATGTTATTTTTGTGCAAGTTGAAATATTGTCAATCATGCAAGCAACATTCATTTCCAACTCATGGGTTGACCTATAGATGACCCATGACCTTATCTGTGATATATGGCATGTAACGTATCATTAGCTGGCTCTGAAGGAATCATGCACGTAGTCAACTAGCAAAAACACATCAATCAACATCGCCCAAAAGCTGTTGAAGAAGTTTGTCTGAAAGTTATTAGACAACAAATGAAATGAAATATGTTTGCTTTCTACTTTCGTTATAATGACCCACATTCATAGCTCACTTAATAAACAGTGGCACACAAGTAAAATATGTGTCGTTGAAAAAAAATAATTAAAAAAAGACTTTGTTGGGATTTAACTATAACTCACATTACCATATTTGCTACATTAGTAGAGCTTGTATTTATGTACATGAGAGGTGAGTCTATACTGAAAACAAGTTGTATTTTAATGATGCAATAAATGCAATGTATGTGCACTTTCTTAGCGATGAGTTTTTATCAAACAAATGAAATGACCTTCAGGGGACTATACAAATTACTTGTTTCTCACAATAACTTTAAGTTACAAATGACGTCAGCCAGGTCATTAAATATTCGGGATGATGTTCTATTCAGACAAACAATATCTGTAATTTTTCAAAGGCAAACACTTTGGTCATCGAGGAAATTGCTTTTGATATCTCCATGATTAGTTCAAGCCCTCGTTGCTGTATATACTGTCTGATTTAGGCTAACTTCTGTCTTTTAATATTATCATGCTGGGTATAAGATCATGACTGCTATGAGGCCACAGCTATCAGGCTGGCTATGAGGTCATTGCTTTTATAAGGCTGGCTATGAGGACACAGCTATCAGGCTGGCTATGAGGTCATTGCTTTTATAAAGCTGGCTGTGAGGACACAGCTATCAGGCTAGCTATGAGGTCATTGCTTTTATAAAGCTGGCTGTGAGGACACAGCTATCAGGCTAGCTATGAGGTCATTGCTTTTATAAAGCTGGTTGTGAGGACACAGCTATCAGGCAGGCTATGAGGTCATTGCTTTTATAAAGCTGGCTGTGAGGACACAGCTATCAGGCTAGCTATGAGGTCATTGCTTTTATAAAGCTGGCTATGAGGACACAGCTATCAGGCTAGCTATGAGGTCGTTGCTTTTATAAAGCTGGCTGTGAGGACACAGCTGCTTGTATCAGCTGGCTATTAAGTCATTGCTTTTATAAAGCTAGCTATGAAGACACAGCTACATGTACCAGCTGGGTATGATATCATTGCTTTTATAAGGCTGGCTATGATCAGGCTGGCTATGAGGTCATGGCTATTATCAGGCTGGCTATGAGGTCATGGCTATTGTCAGGCTGGCTATGAGGTTGTGGCTATTGCTAGGCTGGCTATGAGGTCGTGGCTATTGTCAGGCTGGCTATGAGGTCGTGGCTATTGCCAGGTTGGCTATGAGGTCGTGGCTATGAGGTCGTGGCTATTGTCAGGCTGGCTATGAGGTCGTGGCTGTTGTCTGGCTGGCTATGAGGTCATGGCTGTTGTCTGGCTGGCTATGAGGTCATGGCTATTGCCAGACTGGCTATGAAGTCGTGGCTATTGCCACGCTGGCTATGAGGTCGTGGCTATTGCCAGGCTGGCTATGAGGTCATGGCTATTGTCAGGCTGGCTATGAGGTCGTGGCTATGAGGTCGTGGCTATTGTCAGGCTGGCTATGAGGTCGTGGCTATTGTCAGGCTGGCTATGAGGTCATGGCTATTGTCAGGCTGGCTATGAGGTCATGGCTATTGTCAGGCTGGCTATGAGGTCATGGCTATTGTCAGGCTGGCTATGAGGTCATGGCTATTGTCAGGCTGGCTATGAGGTCATGGCTATTGTCAGGCTGGCTATGAGGTCATGGCTATTGTCAGGCTGGCTATGAGGTCATGGCTATTGTCAGGCTGGCTATGAGGTCATGGCTATTGTCAGGCTGGCTATGAGGTCATGGTCATTACCATACTGGCAATTAAGTCGTGGATATTTTCAGGCTGAAGTCATTGATATTATCAGGCACTCCTTACCTGTCCCCCAGTAGTTGAACTACTTACAGCTGTATCTTGCAGCACAGATGATAATTCTGATGGCACATCAACATTACGCCGTTTAAACAGCTGAAACAAATAATTTCAATAATTTAATCCATGTGAAACAGTTGTAATGAGATAGTACTGGCAACACAGGACATCTGACAATAATGCAACACAGAATAATAACATGGCACAACTACAGCGCGCACACACACACACACACACACACAATATAGTTTATTGATACGCAAGATAGAAATGACAAATACTATTTTTCCCCAAGGATGCATTCCATTGTTGTTGTAAAACTAACAATGCTGTACATACATTTGAGATGTGTAAATCTACACTGATGTTATTTGACCTTGAATTGCAAGGTTCTTAATTTTTATCACAATGCCAAGTATTTTTTTTACTCTTAACAGTATCAGCCACAGCGGCTCTGTGGGTATCAATGTCTTTAACTTTTAATATATGTAAAAATATTCAAATAAACTCATAAAACAAACTAGAGATTTTAATTTTTATATAGTACTTACATTATTTGTAATATTTAATCAATTCAATAAGTTTTCATTATTTTTGAGTCCAGGAAAATATAGAAATTTTGTAAAAGCGAACGTTTTACTGTGTTTCTTAAAATGTGTAGTGTTTGCAAAATTTAAACACGCCCTTTCAGTTTCAGTTTATAACTTGGCGTAAAAGGAAACCTAAAAGCTAAGGTGTTTAAGAGTTACAATGACTGAAATCTGACTTTTTGTTGTTTATCTACTTACTAATTCTTGTCTTTACAACAATAAATTATGTTCAAGAGCATGCTAAATTCACCTAACCTAGGAAATATGTAATTTATATAACAATAACAGGAGTAAAATCAGTGTTCTGCCCAGGATATAAACCGCATGGCAGAACTGACACAGTGCTTTGTTTTACCGCCTAACTGGTCGGATACCAGAACAGTCAATACCCTGACAGCCGGTCACAGAGGTTTTGATAAATTACTGAAAACTTGTATATTGTTGTATCACTCCAGATGCAATAAAAGTTTCATTAGCAAATCATTTTGTGCATTGTGTTATCACAATATCTGTTTAATTATGCACATAATATGCAAATGTTATGCATGTAAATATTTACCATAATGATGGTTTAAATTTTGGGAGAGTGGTCAAGGAGGAAACAACTGAAATCTACTTCGCAGACCAATCATTAGAGAAAATGGTTCCCACCAAACACCATATTTGTTCTGTTAGTAGTGTATGTGATTACATAAATGACAAAATCTAAGTCTACGTCAACATTTTAATTATCCAGCATATGTTTACATACAATAATTGGTTTACACCTGCTTTTACTAGAAATGTGCTTCTAACAGAGCAAAAACAGCATTATTTTTGTGATATTGTTCATCTTCTATCAGCAAACAGAAAATTCCATATTCTAATTTTTGACAACTTACAAAAAAAACTTGAACGCAAATAGATCTACAGAAATGTTTGGTAATTTTTGACTGTTGCACAAACTTTTGACATTGCAAACAATACAACTTTAAGACATGGGGATATTTGTCGTAGTCAAAATGTCTTTGTGAAATTATATACCCATGAAAGCACTGAAATCATCAATTCATGTAAATTCAGTGGTCTCAAACATTACTTACTTGTTCCTCTCTTTTTTGTTTCCTCAGTTGTACGCCTTCTTCTTCTCTTCGCCTTCTCATTTCTTCAGGATTCAATGCTTTATTCTTGTATGATTTTAGCCGCTGATTTTCTTTATTTGGACTCGCCATGATGACAAAATCTTAGAAATAAAAATCAACTGCAGTTATTCAAGTTAAATACAGCACACATGTTTCTAGGATTCAAACAATATAATAACTGTGGATTTATTTTTTTGGAGATATTTCCTCTTTTGCGTGTCAAGAACACACTTACAAATTTAGCAAGCCTTATTTTACATTGTACATGGGACACTGTTTATAACGCAATCTCTCATGATTTTTACACATGGACCATGATCCAAGATAAGCCCCCCCCTTCACATACACGACAGCCAGGGCTTTAACTTCACCATTATTGAGGCAATGAATTTTCTTACAATTTTGAAGGAAATCAAAGACAATCAGGTGGGGAACCTAGCCAATGGTGTGCATGGCCCATTCAGATCCCTGATGTGGTCCTAACTGATATCCCATCCATTATTCACACATGAGTGAGGTCTTGGTTGACAGCATCAACTACAATTATTTCCCAGTTGACGGCATAAACATACATGCTGGGATTAAAGTGTAACTGAATTGGGACAATTGACTTTCTTTGTGTGCAAAATTTATTTATAAACAACATTATGAAAAAAAAAAAACAAGTGAAAAATGTACATAAATTAAATAAACGATCAATAATAATGTTCTGGATAAGGAAACGCCCATGTCCAATTTCTTGGCCGACTCAGAACGAGGCTTCAGCTAGAGAACCTAATTAGCATGTAAGGGTGATTTGTGACGTCACGGGGGGAACTTGTCATCGTTTCACAATGGCCGCTATACGCATGCAGTGCTCGGAAAGCGACACGGAATCTATCTTATCATCGTCTGACGAGAGTTATGAGATCGAGGAATATGATGACAACGAGAGATGTCACGATTTTGTTTTACAGTGCCAGGGACAAAGTGGCCCATACAGGTTTGAACCTGCGAGAAAATACGCAAAGTGGGTGATCGTGTACCTCCCCAAAATGACCATGACGATTCAGGCACCCGGTTAAGGCACAGGCACAGAGTTTGAACATCGTGACCGAAAATCTTAACGTTGTTATTTTTATTAAACTCCACCTGAACAATGTATCAATCAATAATGTTAGAAAATCTGCACTCTAAAATGTAAATTTGTGTGCGTCCGGTAGGACGCGAATACCTACAACTGCAAGATCGAAACAAATGAAATTGTACTGATAAATGATTCGGGCGTAAATGATACGTACTGATTAATGATTCGGGCACTGCAGATAACGTTATGAGGAGAAGGTCCATTCCAATATTTCCTGGTGTTCTTGACGGCTTTGGTCCACTGATGCCGTAAATTCGAATTATTGTTGTTCCCCCCCCCCAAGGAGAAGACAAGCCGAAGGACCATAAAAGCATAATATTACACGTCTTTGTGTATTTGTCAATTTTGCATATATTTGGTATATATATGTTCGTATATATATCTAGAAAAATCTCGTCTTTCGTTAATAATTTCATTTGTTTGAAAGGTCCACCGACCGTGTCCCAATAATTTGTTTGGAATATCGATCCCCGTTGGTTTCTCCAAACGGCCCCGACGTCCGCCATTCAACACAATCAGCATTTATTTATAGCAATTCACCGGGATCATGTTCCGTAATTTACTGTAAAACCAAATAATGAAACAAGTACTATTTATTATATATTTTTTTACCTCTCGAAACTACAACAGTGCGTAGAGTTATTGCAGTGGAATAGTCGCCTTGAAATCGATGGAACTTCAACTATCCATTTCTCACCTTGAAATAAAAAAAATCGAAGAGCATCGGGGGATATATTATTAACCAGTCTTGCCAATCGCTAGCTTTATTTTATTCGAATCCATAAAATTCATGAGTTTTTCGACATTTGTTGGCAACTTCCGCGCTAAAAATGGATGAAAATGTGGGTGTGGTTCTCTCGCAAAGTTCTGTCGATAATACGGACAAATATGGTTCTGTGACCCAGGTCGTGCCCCGATCAGGTGACTCTCATCCAATCCATGATGTTGTAACAAAGCATATTTGATGCAAATTGAGGGTCGTCGTACCATCCAATCTCCGGCATCGATTCAGTTTTTTTGCGCTGTGACAGGCTTCACAATTATTCACTGAAAAAACATCGGCATATTTTGACCATGGAGCTCCATGTTTTGACAAACGGATGGGATTTGACCTCAGTTCAAAAAAAGAAAAAAGAAACAGGGCTGAGATACAAATCAGTTTTGTGAGTTGGGAAATAAGATAAACCAGACTAGGCTGGGGTCGACGATTTTCAGTATCGAAGGACTTCCGTGTGAATCATAATTTTCAAATTGTTCATCGGCTGGTCACCAAATACGTCCATGCTGATCGTGACTTAATTTAGAAAATTGGATGTCAAATTTTACCAAAGACCGACGCCTTCACAACCATCCAATCATAGGTGGGAATGTACGCACTTGTTTTGGAACTTTGTATCAAGATGACTGGCGACAACGCCGACGCACCAGGCAGCGTACGTGGGTTTTGCATGTATTAATAGTCCGGGCATGGGATCGGTTCTCTTATCAGCAAATAAAATGAGTGAAAAAAAGGTAATTTTATAACAAGAACAGTTTCATTTCGTATATAGCAAATTTTGTTGTATCCGAACGACGATTGCATCGTGTGATTTAAATTTATCACAATTTTCCTTGCAGCCAATACGACACTCGTCACCTTGCCGATTGTAATTTACTTCACAAAGTTGTTGGTGCCCAATACTCGCAACACTAAAATAATTCAACAAGATATC
This sequence comes from Saccoglossus kowalevskii, assembly GCF_978046115.1. NCBI lineage: Eukaryota > Metazoa > Hemichordata > Enteropneusta > Harrimaniidae > Saccoglossus > Saccoglossus kowalevskii. The sequence goes on from NC_140651.1 coordinate 21,000,697, forward strand.
TTTTTAGTAAAATGTCATTTTACTCTTGATTATTTTATTTTATTTTATTATTTTATTCAACAGCTGAAAAATTGTGTGAAAGCCAATCAGTACTCTCAAATGCCTCAAGGGAAAAGTCAATGCATATACAAATTCACAAAAACAATAGTTGATTTGGAAGTTGCACAGGGATGTTATTTGGATCCATTCAAGCAAGATATTTAAATGAAAATAGCACGACACATACAGGTTTTCACTAACTATATACATTTTCTAGTTTTCTGATTCTACGACAGACATTATAGAAACCAAATACAAGGACTGAACAGGGAGCAAATCCTAATTCACTTTCACTTGTATTTACAACTTTCACGAAGTCAAAGTGAGTTTCAATTTTGATTATTTCTGAAATATGGTAAGACATTCACTGTTTTGACTTCCACTGAAATAATTAATTAACTGAAATATTAAAATGTTATATGTATATTGTCACCGCATATAGGGAACTCACGTGGTACTGTATGTAACTTGTTTCGATGTCATATATCATAACAAAGTGGTGTTTAAAAAAAACAAACAAAAAAACAAAAACAGAAAGATTATGTAAAAGTAATAAAGGATGCATTATTTACTCCTGTAACCCATAGAACCCTACATCTGACACTGACAGGATGTGAAATTGTGATACTTGTCGCCATTTTGGAATGCATGTCGTAATACCTTTCTGTTAACTGATTGGTGAGGGAGAGAAACCATGGGCGAATTAACAGTTGAAGTTCTTTAATAAAGACAATCAAGCTCTGACATTATACGCGGTGAAGATTGCATCTATTAGTTGTGAACACGCAAATCATAAAACGTTGATAACACCGATTGAACAGTTCGACATTCGATGAGATTCTGGCACGACATGGGGGAAAATTGTTTCAATCGCGAGTCGAGTCTGACATCACCTCCTTGATGATTTGTGTCGTGTTACCACACACAACTTCTGATTTTCTGGACTTTAGAAGACGGCCACATGTGTCTGTTGAGATGTACAAGGCTAAATGCTCAACAAATGTGAGTAAACAAGAAAAATTGACTTACTTTGTAAATTCTATTTTTTCGCAAACACGAACCTGCCAATATTGAGGAAAACGTTTATGCGCATGCGTGAAAATTAAGGCGCAAAATATCGCGAGTTTCTGCGAGATATGCCAATTTTTCCGAAGACGATTATCTTAAATAACCAATAATAACCAGAAATGTTTTGAAATAGTTGTATTATTTCATCAAAATAAAAATGTATTTTCACAAATAATTGATATTCAACTACAATAGCAAGTAAAAATCACCGAAACGTGCATATCACACAAGCAAATCGTTGTCCCCTCTCTCACTTCAACAACTTGGACTCGCCCACTAAAGTTCAAAGTTGAACACGCACATTTTCAAAATGGCGTCTACCGGCGTAACTCTGACTTGTGGAGATTTCATGCAGTTTCAGGCGAGTTGAATTTATTTTGTCGAGAATCGGTATCGATTAGGCCGGTCTTTAATACTTGAGACGTTTGGATGAGAGTTACAAAAATCTGCAATGTAACCAATGTATTTGTTTTGGAACACGTGTGACACGCTGTGGTCAGAGGACGAGGTCACGTAATTGCAAATTAGTGCAGCTACTTTGTATATCATATGTGAAACTGTTTTCAGAAATTACAATCAAGTTACACGACCAGTTACACAAAACGTTTCTAAATATGGCAAAGACTTGCAGCCACTCTTTTTTTTTTAGCTCCATGTATAGATGAACTTGTGATCAGTCACTTGAGGGTTGAACAGTCAAATAAATCGATCAGTATTATTTATGCTCCAGTCAACGTCAACCCCCACCCTCCCCACATCGGATTTAGTGGGGGATTTGGAAATTATTGTTGTAAAATTTGCTAAATGCCCCAGCTCCTGGGGGCAAGAAGGATAGGCAAATCACCACCCAAAACAAACCCCTCACATTTCCCCCACCCTCAACCCTGGGGAACGCCACTGTCCGCCATCAGCAGAGTATTCAATAAACCTATACGGATGCGCAGCTATTACCCTACCTCCACTGGCACAGTTTGGCGGTGAACCCCGTCTAATGCTCCACATTTGTCCCGTATTGCCCGAGGAGACATTGACTGGAGCATTATTTTCCTTCATGTATGTAAGTTGCCTGTTCCTTGTGATTCAACACATATCGGGAAGGGATGGCAAAACTATCCAATGTCTGATTAGTCGATTCACACAATTCACAATTGTGACGTAATCTACAAAGATGTCATAACATTAATCATTTGGTTAGGGATGTACAAGTCGGAGACTTTCTGAGTTTTTCTGAGCAAAAAATAAATAAATAAAAGCTGGTTAAAAAATATTACTGATCAGACTCCTATCAAAGCGTACCACTGTTCACGTGTTATTGTCTCCACAAATCTGTGAGCCTGTTTTATGTTTGAAAGGTTTATGAAATTCAATCTTAGCATTTGCTACAAACTTAAAGACATGGTATATAAACAGACGCGGGCGGAGTTTATTATTCAAATGAAGTCGCCCTCACCCACATCAACAACGGTGACTAAAAGATCCACAAAAACACGAGAAACAGTGATTCATTCCATTATATTTTCTATTTTTCAAATGTGAGTGGCGCCATGAACGTTCAGGGAAGCCATATAAATACAAATATTAGTGAATTTGACAGCTAGATCATTTACTATTGCCAGAAAAATAAGTTTTAAAAGCATTGAGTTTCGAATTTTCTTCTATCATAGTACCGGTATGTAACAATTATATTTAAGAATGCAGATGTGACTAATATTTATTACTATGTTTTTATGTAAGAAGGGAATTGTGGTGATATTAATTTATCTATTGTTTTTTTTTCAGGATGCATTAAAAACTCTTAGAACAATTGACGATAAAATTATCTATGCCCTAAACACCACTGTTCCCACAGATTCATTTGCTGGAAAAATTGATGCCAAGGAAACATGTCAGAAGTTGTATGAAGATGTAAGTTCATTGACTGATCTACCCATACTCTCATTTTAATTTTATACAACAACTTACATAGAAATGTTGACGTTTTCAACAAAAAAATTGAATAAATGTCTCCATGGGCACTCTTTTGTTTACTAACCAATCAAAGACATTGTAGCCATTTGGTGTGTTTAGTTTTTTTTATATGTAACCGTTTTTTATCACAGTGATGACTTCTAGTACTGTAAATTTCTATATTAGAAACCGTGGCTTCTATTAATGGTACAATGCAACAAAGGGGATGCGGCTTCTATTAGAGCATCTACACATATGAGAAATGATGAGTTTTTGGTTATCATTTATTCAAAAATATTGGGTGCGACTTCTATCAAGGATGCAGCTTCTAATACTGATTTTATGCTACTCAATATACTGTTAAAACTCCAATAAATTGACTGTAGTTAAATGATTAGTTTTTAAAAACAGTGATAACATAAAACACTCGGAGGCGTACAATGTGCATCACTTGTTGTTTGAAAATTGTTTCCATCAAAACACAATCACTTGTGATGTTTAATAACTCAAAAAAAGTACGAAAGAAATAATATTTTTTGTATTGAAATACGGGTATGACTGAATAATAAGCAACGGTGTTAGAAGCTCAGAAAAATAAGTTGTATGTCTATGATCTAGATTATTGCATGCAGATAACACAGCATACCTACCCTTAAACTTGTCATCACCAAACTTCCTCGCCCAAATTTTTCTGCACTTTTTTGTTTTACGATTCTGGAAATGAACCCTAATTTTGGAGCCAATTGTTTTTGTCAATTTTTGTGACAATTTTCAGTATTTACTTAAAAGATTTGGCTATTTTTGTCCCAATCTTCTGAAGGAAAGTGCAGACTACATTTTGTGAATTTGTGATGAAAATTAGGAACTGGGGGTTAGTGTATGTTCCTATTAATTAAGGTAGCGAGAGGGGAAACATAATTTATAGTTTAATGGAGTTTAGGACTTTCCTCACCAGTTACTAAGCATGCAGTTATGGCAATGTATATGTTTTCAGAAAGCTGAGATATAGCAGAATACGATCATATATGTTTCGTCTTGATATTTGCTCAGGGGATTAAGTTACGATCGTTCCCGTTAACCTCCTAAACGGAGAGTTTTTTGCGGGATTGGTCGTTTCTCGGTGTTCCTTTTTTCTATGTTTCTGATCTTTTCACTGTTGCTTTATAAGATAATGATCTTTGAGAATGCGTCCCGAAATTTTTATGTGCCCCATTGTTCTGGAGATAAAGCCTGTTGAACTTTATGGACTAAATTTTATGAACGTCTTCCTGTTCCCAAGGCCGTAACTCAACGACAACGGCTCACATAAACGTCCATGAGACATCATATTTTAGCCCATTTTGTGACGAGTAGATTGTGTAATTTATACATCGTTAGCGTAAAGAAAAGTGTTGAAAGATGACATCTTCAATAGTTATGATAGTCAAAAATTGGTTTCCGTAAAAACTCAATAAAACGTTTTTTTCGAATTTGGCCACAGATAAACAGCTAATTAATGACAAAATGTCGACCATTTCGATCATACTTCGATAAATATACAAGTATCTGATATGTGTGGAATGTTAGATCGTGAAAAATTGGTTGGTTGTTTTCTAAAACGTGACAAAACTTAGCAGTTTCTTCGAAAGTGGGTGCTAACTTGAGCAAGATGGCGACCGCGCAATTAATTTATTCAAGTCCCTTTGTTATGTTGAACAGCGTCAACAGTACAATCGGTTCTCTAAACATAGGGCGGGCCTTCGTGACAGCATATATTTACTTACGGGATATACATGCATTCAAGTACAGACATGTTTGCATTACTCTCAGCCTATGGAGAGTGTACCGTTATCGGATTTGTTATAATCAGTTAGCTCTAAGTCAGCACTACCTGATTTGGCCGATACCCCGCCCGGGCGATCTTATGGAGGATTCGATTTTTTTTATAGAAAAATGTGGACCAAAAGATCGCCCGGGCGATGTTATGGCAGATATAACGAAGCCCATCTTGTCTGAAAAAATATCCCTGCGCTGATAAAAATGGTCTCAGAAAATGTTTAGAAAAAATGTTTCGCGTTGACCAAATATAATCATTCAAAGTATAAATTCAAAGTGTTTTAATACGTTGGTGAGAGGTTGCATTTTACGTAAACAAGAACATGCACTAAGAAGGAAAAGCAAGCCGAAGTCGAAACGGGGTGCATCATGGACATGACATGACACAACACACGATGCGACAACTGAGTGAACAGTGACATCATTTTGGGGTGCAATTGAACTTCAAGTACTTCTTTGCGAAACTTGCTGTGCGGCGATGCTGACATCAAGTGTGTGTTGACCGAAGTTTGACCCCAATTCACGCACTGAACTGGCGCGTTACCTTGGCAACCTTTTTCTTTCGTGGTCCGCGCGTCGATCTAGTAAACTTATATCCGACGGTACTGTAATTACGCAACTTGTATGCAACTCTGTACTTTGAATATATCAACATCGTTTACTTGGTTCACTGCTTTTCTAATTACGCAAATTTGTTGCAATATTGTACCAGCTCTGAATATTTCAACTTCGTAATGTATAGCTTTCATGATAACTACGCAAAATTCATTTTATCTTTTACTATTGTTAGGGCACTGACCCGGGGTATTGGGTCTGTGAATATTTCAATATTACTGACTTGATAATGCGTCGCATTCGTAATAATTACGCAAACATAAACATGGGCGCATTTAAATCATTAAAAAGGATAGCAGTCAGGTGTCTACGGAAAGTCAAGAAAATAGTTTAAATACTTCGGACCACCCAGCTTGACCCGTCGACAGAAACCGCTATATCCACTGTTTTTTTATCGGTGTCACCACTCTCGTCTATCTCTGCCAATTCTGTTTTGAGTTTTCTTATTTCATCGGCGGCATCTTGAAATTCTTGTTCTAATAGTCTTTTAGCAACGTCTAAAACTTTCCGAGTGTTTTCTCTGAATGTGGTTCCAGATATAATAGAGAAGTCGGTAATCCCATATAGCTACTAAATTTACGCATTGCGCGACTACCCTTTCCAATGCCAAGAGCCGCGATCACCGGCTTACGATTCACATCAAAAGAATGTCCACTCTTTTTTGACGCAGGAAAAATGTCAGTCACGGAGTTACATTTTTGATTCCACTCTGTGGGCTGACTGTAATATGAGCCCAGGTCATTTTCATTTAGATATCTTTTAACGGTGTCGGACATTTGTCGGCGGCCAGTTTTTTTTTTCATCTTAGAACTCCTTTCCATGATATATTAGGTTATTAAAACACCGAGAAAAGCTTGAATACGATAGCGTAATGTTTATCTGTGCTTCGATCGCGTAACGGACACTTCTTATAGATTACACAGGATATAATAAAGCTGGATGGTCAACAAATTAGTATGCAAATTAAATCCTTTGTCTTCAGTCCGTCACTCAACATGATATGTAAATGCAGGAAGGACATGTTCACCTACAACTAAGTTTCCGGGAATAAATTGAAATTACTCAACAAATGCATCGCGCACTGTAAATTCGGACCAAAGATAAAGAAAGTACACAATATAAGGTTGCATAATCCGGGATTTTTAGAAAAAAGTTTTTTTTTCTAGTTTTTCCCCTCTCGCTACCTTAAAGCCTAAATTAGTCCTGATCCATATGCCCAAGAACAATTCAAGATGGAGTGGATAAAGTGGATAAAGCACAGTTGTGTGATTGACCAAAATTTCATAAGAAAATAGACTCTTAAAATTTGCAGAATAATTATGTGGTTGAATTTTTGTTTTTACTGTAATATTTATTGGTGTACGTATTCACTTTTCAGCTGATGAACTCTTATGATTCACGAGAGATAGCGATAAAGAAATGCATTACAGAAGTCTCAAGTTCAGTTAATCAATATAGGGATGTTAAAACAAAGGATCCTAACAACTTAGATTTATTAAAGAAACTAAGAAATGAACAACACAAGGTATGCACTGTAATTACTGTTTTACCCCAGTAGATATCTTGTAGGTTTCATTATCGTGTGTTATCATACACGGATGTGCAGCCTCATTAATCGTACAGTACAAATGTTTTTAAGCTCCGATGTCATCAAAGTTGACAGAGCGGAGCTGTTCACGTGTGAAGTGTCCCATAAACTTTGTCCAAGAGTGTGCCTGTTTTACGTTTCATTCACAGTACATTTTCAGTATACACATCTAGTGAGGCATTTGAATGTAGTTCCAAAGAAAATAATGCATTTGCTCTGAAATGATAAAAAATTTTCCCACAGTACAAAAGGATTGTGAAACTGTGTATGAATAATAGAGGTTATTACATGACAACCCTGTGGTATTGCCCCATTTCAAACATGTTATTTTGACCCGTCAATTCACAACTCAAAACAACAAAGACCACTTGTAACATACTACAACCCAATATCACAGGCAATGTTGTGTCATGAACCAGTTTTGAATGAGCCTACATGTATGCATTGGTTATGCAATCACACACACATATATATATATATATATATATATATACACCAGGTGTAGCAGAGTTTCACAAATGGTCAATTGACAATATGAAAAATTTAGAAAAAATACACATTTTCAACAGCCTACATGTACATGTAGTCAATTTGATCGCTTGAGATGCGGTGTATTCTGCTGTACTTTCGTGAAAGTACGGCCGCAGGATACACTGCATCACTCGTGAAAATAACTTCCATACACAACGAAAGCTAGGGGGAGATTGTGGAGTTCTGTTATTATTACATATATGTTCTGTTAGTGGCAAATATTTATATTCATTCTCAGCAATACTAATGGTAGTGTTTTTGTTTATAGCTCCGAATGATGCAGAGTGAACTTAACATTGAAGAAGTCGTCAAAGATAGAAGTTTGAAGGTAATAATTATTAGGGATGAACTTGATATTGCAATCTTTACTTCATCTCATCTCAACTGTGAGGGCAGTATAAAAATAGACTGTGATTGTAGTACTACTGAAATTCAGCTTATTCAAAATCATAGAGACACACCATTCCTGAAAACAATCTATTTTTGTACAATTTATAAACACTAACATTACAGTCTGAATATTACTTGAGGTTCAGCCAGCTTAGTTTGCATTAAAAGCCATCATATTCTCAGGAATGAACATCCGGGCACTTTCATCACCTGGCAACCACAACCGATGAAAACTCAAAAAAAAAATTTACTTCGAGCTTGTTGTAGAGACTCTCCTGAACACTTTACTACTGTAAAATATTTTATTTTTGCTTGGAATTAATTTTCGCTATTTTCTCCGAAGGAATGATTCAGTGAAAATAAAATCAAAAAAACTTTTTTTCTATATTTTACATTCAACTTGTCAAAAATCAGTGAAAATAAATTTCATACAAAACACACAAAAAGTCTTTTCAGCGAAAATTAATTCCAGCTAAAATAAAGTATTTTATAGTAGATTACTCCCTGCAATATATATATAAATTTGGTTGTTCAAGATTGTAATATAGTTGAGCTTGTGCTGTTTCCTTGACTTTATTTGTTTTCATTGGCGTTCTACAGCAGTTCGCGCAGAGCCCATAGAAATACATTGTACAGTGGTGCTCCTCTCAGTTTCGCCCCCAAAATATCTACATTGTGAAAATCAATCTGTCTAAATATGTTTCATATTGGTAAAATAGGTAAATACCCGGTACTACAAAAAAATAAAGTTAAATTTGTTGACAACATTGAAGTTTTATGAAAAGACAAAGCCGGTTGAGTGCAGGAGTTAAGATACACTGGAACTGTACTGTAGTCCTCATCCTGCCAGCCCCATGTACCTTACATTGGTGTTACAAGATAGATTTATGGGATAATATACATGTACAGTACATTCCAAGTGTAATTAACCTGCTAAAAAGTTGGTGTAAATATAATATAAAAAATAATTTTTTTGTCAGATTTTTGTTTTTTTTCTAATAGAGCAAATATGGTAATTTCTATAAGACAATTTAATACTACATGGCCACAATTCTTAATTGTGCTATTTTTGTAATTCCCAATTAAAACAATTCAACTCAACATCCAAATAAAATCATCATCTGGCAACCAGTTTGAATGGTTGTTCACATCTCAAATGAGTTTTCTAAAATCTTTGTGTTAAACAATGCAATTTGACTGCTTATATTATGTACTGTGGAATACTTTATTTTCGCTGGAATTAATTTTCGCTGAAATGGCTTTTTGGGCGTTTTGTATGGAATTTATTTTCACTGATTTTTGATGAGTTTAATGTGAAATATAGGAAAAAAAGTATATTCACTGGATTTTATTTTCACCGAATAATCCCTTCAGCGAAAATGGCGAAAATAAATTCCAAGCGAAAATAAAGTATTCTACAGTATATTATGTAGTTATTCCCCCACCAAATATTAAGCACATCAGAAAATAGTGGGGGAAATCTCCCCCAAAATAGGCATGGATCACACATACTGGATGGGACACTATAATAATATAACCTCTCTGCTTTCTCATCTCACAGGTTTTTTACGAAAGATGTCGAAATCACTACAGACCACCGCCAAAGGGCACGTCGTGATGACAGCGAGACCTAATACGAATGATACAATTAGAAAAAATTAATAACATGTCATGTGACAATATTGTTTACAATGTATCTTAATCAACTGGGAAAGATTACACAGTGTTTTGTAATAACTATGTAGTGGAAATTGTTTGAATATTCTGCATTTGGATTTGAGCAGAATCTAGGGTAGATGTACTGACATTTGATGCATGATTTACGCAATGGTATTATTGAGATTTTCAATCTGATATAATCTCACTATGACACATCTTAGCATTTGACTGGCATTAACAAACATACCAATTTTAATGCACGTTTTTTTTCTACCGGGTTTATAGTATTTTTCATTTTAATTGATAGTAGATGGCACTTCAAGCATGGCTCTGTCGAAAGACAAATGATCAGAAGATTGTGCGTACATTGCATGATTTACCACAGGATATCTCACTGGATTTCATTTTGCTGTGGGGGTTATAACAAACCACTTACAGACAATCATGTGTAGTATCCAATGATTGTTTTCGCATTAAATGTTTGTTACAGCATGTACAAAGTGAAATACTGGAAGTAATGTCTCAGTATATTCCCAATGTTGTTGAGATTTTGTTTCAATAAAGTGGATTTTTACAATATTATCTGCTGATGTATCCTGTTTTTCTCAAAAGTTTTTCTGCCTAATCCCTCTGTGCTTGTACGATACTCATAGGCAATTCATTAAATCATGCAAAATATTAAAGGAATTATTTACTGTTATAGTCCAGTCAATTTATGGTTTGACCCATCACAAATTGCAACAGAAATAATTTCTTTACAATACATTCCGGGGAGGTGCCTAGATTGACATACTAAAAGTCTAAGAAAATCTAGGCTTCTGAAATATACCTAATTTGCAAACATTCAAAATGGCCGTTTGGTGCATTTTTGCAACATGGAAAATATAATTATTAGGACATAGCTTTAATTCTAGATGACATTTTTGACTCACTTGTGCAAAGCACAAAATGGGAGTCTTTGCGGTTAGTGTGTCTGTATCTGTATCTGTATGTGTATGTGTGTCCGTCTGTTCCACTGATATCTAAAGAACCATACATCAGTTTTTGATAAAACTTGGTGCATAGATGCTCTGGGCTAATGCGCAGATTTGATTAGGTTTTGGTAAAATTTCATGCATATTAATTACCTACGGGTTTTAAATTCACGGTTTCGTTATTTAGATAATGTGTTCTATACTAAATTTTACATATTCACTGGGTTTTAATTTAGCGCATTTTCCAGTCAGCGAAATAAGCCAAATTAAAACCCAGTGAATAATTACCCCCTTTACAGTAGTAAGCATTACATTTCAATAAAACTTGGTTCATAAATACTCAAGGACAATGCAGAGATTGATTGTTTTGGGATAAATATGTGTGCATATTAATTACCTAATTTGCATAATTAGTTAATTTTCAGCTTTTCCACAGATATCTGAAGTACTAATTATCACATTGCAATGAAACTTGGTACATAGATCCTTTAGGAATATCCAGAGACCTGATTAGTTTTAGGGTAAATAATCGTGTATATTAATTAATTTTCAGCTTTCACACTGATTTCTCAAGTACTAATCACATTTCAATGAAGCTTTGTACATGGATGCTGTAGGAGAATAGACAGACCTGGATAATTGTGGGTTAAAATCTGTACATATTAATTACTAATTTACATAATTAACCACTTTTAAGCTATCACACTGATATCTAAAGTACTAATTATTCCATTTTAATGAAACTTAGTGCAAAGATGCTCTAGGACAGGGTACAAACCTGATTAGTTTGGGGTTAAAATCTGTTTATATTAATTCCCTAATAAGCATAATAATTTATAATTTTTTTTTTGGTTCCAATCACATTTCAATAAAACTTGGTACATAGATGGTCTGTTATATTGCGCAGACCTCATTAGTTTTCCATTAAAATCTGTTCATATTAATTTTCTGATTTGCATTATTAGTTTTCGGTTTTTCCGTCACTATCACTATCTCTGACAAGTAATTTTGAATTATATTTAATGTGTCTCCAATACTCTCAGCACATGGGAGTTCTTTCTAAGCTTTCTTTGATTTAGATATTCAAGCAATATGGTTTGGTGTGTGTGAATGTATGTGATTGTGAAACATTTGATTGAATAACAACCATTTGCATAAATCCAATATGACCGTCAAAATAGTATCATTTAAATGTGCAGCCTTGGGCGGCCCCTCAGAGTCTGTACCACGTAATGCCTCTGTGAGCCACGCCTTGGGGTGAAGGGGTAACATCGATCCTAGTGACCGGATGTTCACCCCCGATCCTGAAACAGACACTTTCGGTAGGAATGTCACTTCCAGGATCCAGAGTCCTGCATTTGGTATTGCTTTGGATTCCGCCGGGTGCTGGACGTAGGGGGGAATGCACAGACGTGTTGATGGGCGGACATTGGTCCACCACGGGATAGAGGCCTAAGTCCTTAGAATAGGTTAATTTTATGCTGAACCTTTTTCGCTGGATCAAGTGCTACCCGATCGAACGATGTTTGAGACATGAGCCAGCAAAGTCTGGAGTCAAATCGGATCCTTTGGTTCCTCCCCGACCCCGGTACCATGATTTTTTTTTGGTTCGGTGAGATGGGCAAAGGGGGTGGCCACGTCCATGGAATATTTTGACCGGTTAGTCGGAAACAATCCACGCAGTGAGAGCAGAGTGGCGACCGTCAACCTTCTAGTTGTGGCTAGCCCACTGGAACAAATAGTTTTGTGCCGCCAGCACTCTGAAATCTCAATGGCAGAACGCACAAGCCTCCTAGACCAGCAGACACAGCCATTGGTGGGACACTACACGGGAGCAATCCAACAGGAGGTAGATAGTTTGCTTACAAAGAATGCTATGCACATGATAGGGGACCCAGCGTTAGATGCTGGCTTCTACTCGCATGTAATCGTGGTTCCAAAGACTACAACTGAGACTAAAGGTGGCTGTGCTCTGTTCTGGACTTAAGCAGACTAAATCAGTATGAGCTTCCTGGAAACGCCGAGCACCATATTATTCTCCATGCTCTGTGTCTACTGGTTAACCTCGCTTGATTTGAGAGATACTTACCCACATATACCAATACACTCAGTGAGTCAGCAATTCCCTTGATTCGCCCAGTTGGGCCAAGTAGTCGAGCGCGGGGTGCTCCCCTTCAGGTTTTCCATGGCTCCATACGTATTCACCAGAGTGTGGAAACAAGGGGTGGTTAGTCAAACAGTAAGACTAACACCAGATTTTCTAGACCAGTTGTGCTTCCTAGTAAATCGAGCAAGTCCCACCTTCAGCAAACACAACAGTTGGAGTTTCTGGCCAGGGAGTTCGACACGGATGTGCGCTTGGTACAGTTGCCACAGGCCTGTTGCCTAAATGACCTAGCTAAATGCCTAGTCAGCGTTCCCTCTGTGTCCCTCCGAGAACTAATGAGGATCATCGGAATGATGTCAGCGGTTCACAGGGTAGTTCCCCCAGATCGTGTTAGGCAGCCGCCTGTTACAGTGCACTTTTGTTGCGACACCGGGCTCTCTTACAGGAACTGGAGAGGTGAGCAATTGCCAACCTCAGGCAGGGGGGTCCCCTTGGACCCACTCGCCACGGCTACGACTCTGGAAATGAATGCTTCCCTCACATGTTGGGGAGCACACCAATTGGACGAACAAGCCCAATGGAAAATATGGACCCTGCATTAGATTCAGGACTGCCATATCAACTAGCTCGAACTAAAAGAAGTGCGCTTAGCACTACTTCACTTTCTACCCATAGTTCGAGACCACAGAGTCTTGCTTCGCAGGGACAACACAGTGGTGGTCTCCTATAGCTACAAGGTGGGGGGACCAGTTCCCCATCGTTGTCAGTCCTAGCGAAGCAAATTCTTCTTTGACGCCTGGAATACAATGTGGAGGTAGCCGTACATCACCTTCCAACGGGACTGCGCACTGCCTTTGAGTCCAGTGGTGTACCACGCATCAAGGCTCTCAGTTGACTCACTCAGGTTTATCTGAGTGGCCTAACAACGTCCTGGCCAGGGCGAACAGGGACCCCACCAACACAGCCTACGCCTCGAAATGACGTGCGTACACTGATTGGTGTAGTGGAAGGGAGATCCATGCCATCCCTTTGTTGGCCAGACAGCTGACTTTTCGTCCATCGTTTGAAAGAAATGGACTTTTGTCGATTGTTGGCTATAGGTCAGCCTTGTCACCCACAATTTTGATTCTCCGGGGACGAGGCTAGCCAGTTGTCCTATCATTAGGAGACTGTTTACTGTTTAATTAGAGGTCTAGACCCCGAACAAGGGAACCAACCAATTGGAACTTATCGATTGTGTTGGCCATTCAAAGCAGACTGCCCTTTGAGCCTCTCCGATCAGAACCACTCAAACTTTTGACATGGAAAACAGTATTCCTACTCACCCTTGCCTCAGGTAGGCGTCGGGCTGAACTAGGGGCGCTGTTATTCTCGGACAAGTGTGTTACCTTTATGAACAATCAAATCGTGATAAAGACACAAATCGGGTTTCTCGCCAGGAAGCAAATCCCAGGACGCGATTGTCATTCCTGTAATGACTGACAAGGAGGCAGCACCTGAATTTCTCTTGAGGATAGTGAGATGCAACTGCTCCACAGACTGCCGCAGTCTCAGATGTACCTGCAGAAAGCACAACCTTAGATGTTCTGCTGTTTGTGGCCAATGTCAAGGATCTGGGTGCACAAATGTAGTTCAGATATCTGATAAAGATAGCAATGACGATTAGCAATTACATTAATCAAACAATAAACTTTTGGACAGAATTATAACTATTTAATACAGTGTTAAATCAAAAATATAGTTTATAGAGTTGAAAATTTACGTTTAAATGGTCTATTATGTATATAGTATAGCAGATTTGTAGATCCAACCAAGGTGTTTCATTCCTCTAGTTTTTCATTTAGATGTGACGGCCATGTTAGATTTATGCAGATGAAGCATTCGTCTACCCAGGAAACCATTTATTTACATCTTTTCTGTTCTGTACGATTCTGTTTAAAATTGTATTCTAGCATCTTAAACTTATTATTTATGCCACATGGAAGAGAAATTACATTAAATAATTATATTATCACGGCCATATTGGATTTATGCTAATTTTCATCTACCCGATCTACACATTTGGCACTCCCATACCTTCTCCGACTCAAAACAGTACCATAGCATAATGAATTTTTAAAATACCTCATCTTGAATTAAAGATATGTTCAAATAGTTATATTTCCATATTGTAAAAATGTGCAAAACGGCTATTTTGAATATAGGCAAATTAGGTATATTTCGGAAGCCTAGATTTTCCTAGATTTTTAGTATGTCAATCCAGATACCTTTCCAAAATTATTTCTGTTGCAATTTGTGACGGGTTGCCCCCACTTTTTGGCTAGAATGACTGGACCATTAATAAAAATACTGTTACGGCCGTATTTGGGTCTAAAGTCGGATGACGGACAGACTGGAATCTTTCCGTTGACCCAAACCCAAACAAGGGGTTCGCAACAAGAAACGACACGAACACAGGATATTATCAAATTCTATTATTGTATTCGTGTAAATAAATACAGTGCGCTCACGAGGTATCAAAAGACATTAATTCAAATGAACAATAAATTCACAAATTCAACATAATACAATAACAGTGTGGTAAGACACACAAAATTAGACAACGCCAGGAAAATACATTTACAGTCGCCTGGAGTCATAAAATGATATGGACACTAAAATACCTAGTTTCAAAAGTCAATCTTTTCGACGCAAACAACGCGTGGCCTAATTTTCGGCTGGCTTCGGCTCGAACAATTGCGACGTGATGGCTGGACGGCAGCGAGTTCTTGTAAATCTTGCTGAGAGAGAGAGGATGCAGTTCTTACAAACGTCCGTGGAATGACATAGTGAAACTGTACGTTGTCTTCAATTCAGCTTGACGTAAAACAATCTGTCTTTGAGAACTCGTAACGAAGCAACTGCGTGCCTCCACATGGCAAGGTGTCGGTGATTAGCCATGTGTCCAGACTCGGTGATAATAGACGACTAATTGAAATTGACCTGTGACCTACATTTATAGTGGACAAAGACTCCTTAAGCTCCAGTAAATTCAATCATTATCAACGCCCTCTCGTGAGCGTCTATTGGCATACAAATTAATACACACGTCTATAAATATCAAATTACACAAAATGCGTCACAATACCAAAAAGTACCTTGTACTTTAAAATATCTTCCATATGTAAAAGTACCAACAAAAAAGAGGAGATAGATAAGCTCTTCTAAAATCAATCAATCAATTAAAGACAACCATTAACAACTGTTTATAAACAAGTGGCGACAAGACATCAACAACGATAATCGTACGATGTCCACCCTCCCAAAAAAAGTTTGAACATTTTCGATCATATAGCGCAAACCTGTTGCGCCTGGGAACTGAGAGACCAGGATGGAACGGTGTAAAACACCGTCCCGCAAAGGCACATTAACTGGATCACTTCCGTTTGCTTGGCAAAGCACCCAATGCGAGTTAACACTTGCCGCCATGCTGTTGTTACAATCTATGTGTTGAATCGAAGTCAATGACAAAGAGTGCCCTCTGCGCTCACTCGGCGCATATAAACATGATGCAACGAACGCAAATAGAGGTTGACTAATATAAATGGAAGTTTCACCAATACAAATATACATTTGTATTGTATACAGAGCGCCCTCTATGCTCACTTATCACGTTTTTTTTTTTTTTTTACAAATACAAATAGATGAATCACGAATACAAATATAGATTTTACGAATATAAATGCAAATTTCACAAAACCAAATGCAAATTTGCATTACGAATACAAATGGAGGTTTTTACGAATATAAATGGAAGTTTTACAAATACAAATGACGGTTTTAAGAATATAAATAAAGGTTTTATGAATACAAATATGTAATTCATAAATATAAATTTAAATTCTCGCACATAAATATTTTTAATGAATATTGCAACACTTGGCCTTCCATACACGACACAGTCCAAAATGATATACACACGTATTAGAGTGTGTGGTTTCGTGCTATCAATGTGGAAGCTTACTCATGTATGCAAATACCCAGAATTTATTAATTTTGCAATAAACTGTACTTCCGGGCAATATTAGGGTATTGAATTTTAAAAGCATTCGGGTCACCAGCCTAATATTTTGAGAAAATTGCTACGTTCACGTCACGGGATATTGTCACGTGCCAACATCTTTAATCCTTCATGTTTGGATATGGATTACAGCGGTTGCGTTCACGTTAGTCGGGACCTACATCAGGACCCACTCGGCTCGTGCCGAAATCACACCCTCAATCGTCGGTCTGTAATTTGACCAAAACATGTTTTACCATGGAATGTTACAAATACACATAAAGTGAAGATATTGCCAAACATGTAAAAAATACTAAAAATCATTATTTTAATCGATAAAAATAGAATGACACTCATCTATATAACCTACTCACACTGATAAATTGCATACAATATTAGGAAATTTGAGCATTTGGTAAAAAAACACAAAAATCAGTACTGTTGCCATGACAACTAATTTATATGTATGCTACCATGTTCTAAACTTTCAGAGGGAATGATGTCATACTTTACCCATAATATCCTCTGCCGAGGAACGTGTGGACAACATACATTCTCAAGACATTCAACTGCCTCGTGTTCGAACTCACGACCTTCGAATTAATAACTGCCCGGTGGGAGGATAAACTAATGACATTGAGATTATGAGACTGACGCGCTGCCTAATGCGCTAACGAGGAGGCGATGACATTAACAATTTGTTGTATTGGGCGAATTTGAAATAAATTTAGTTTTTCGAATAACGTCATGTACATTTAGAAATGTCAATTGTTTTGCAAAGTGTTTCAATTCACGAATTTGTAAATCGCTTTTATTATAACTTCACGTATATTTAGAAATATCAATTGTACTGCATCGTGTTTCGTTTCACGAATTTGTAATCGCTTTTATTAAAATTGAAATTCTTTGGGAAGACATTTGAAACCTCTATATTAGCATTATGAATATATTTTATTGGTTATAAATTAATTTTTTTATTTCAACATCACTGTTTCAATTGTGAACCATAATTACTGCCTCGTGTGAGGATCGAACTCACGACCTTCAGATTATGAGATAGACGGGCGGCCTACTACGCTAACGAGGCGGCGATGACAATAATATTTTTTTGTATTGGGCGAATTTAAAATAAATTCAGTTTTTCGAATTACTTCACGGATATTTGAAATATCAATTGTTTTGCATCGTGTTTCATTTCACGAATTTGTAATAGCTTTTATTAAAATTGAAATACCTTTGGAAGACATTTCAAACGTCCATATTAGCATTATGAATATATTTAATTGGTTATAATTTAAAATATCATATTTTGAACATCACTGTTTGAAATGTGAATCGTAATTACTGCCTCATGTGAGGATCGAACTCACGACCTTCAGATTAAGAGACTGACGCGCTATCTACTACGCTAACAAGGCGGCGAAGACAATAACAATTCCTTGTATTGAGCGAATTTGAAATAAATTCAGTTTTTCGAATAACTTCAGGTATATTTGAAATATCAATTGTTTTGCATCGTGTTTCATTTCACGAATTTGTAATCGCTTTTATTAAAATTGAAATATTTTGGAAGACATTTCAAACGTCTATATTAGCATTATGAATATATTTAATTGGTTATAATTTAAAAAATATATATATTTCAAACATCACTGTTTGAATTGTGAATCATAATTACTGCCTCGTGTGAGGATCGACCTCACGACTTTCAGATTATGAGACTGACGCGCTGGCTACTGTGCTAACGAGGCGGCGGCGACGACAATAATAATTCTTTGTATTGGGCGAATTTGAAATAAATTCAGTTTTTCGAATAACTTCAGGTATATTTGAAATATCAATTGTTTTGCATCATGTTTCATTTCACGAATTTGTAATAGTTTTTATTAAAATTGAAATACCTTTGGAAGACATTTCAAACGTCTATATTAGCATTATGAATATATTTAATTGGTTATAATTGTACAAAAAAATATTTCAAACATCACTGTTTGAATTGTGAATCTTAATTACTGCATCGTGTGAGGATCGAACTCACGACCTTCAGATTATGAGACTGACGCGCTGCCTACTGCGCTAACGAGGCGGAGCCGACAATAACAATTCTTTGTATTGGGCGAATTTAAAATAAATTCAGTTTTTCAAATAACTTCACGTATATTTGAAATATCAATTGCATTGCATCGTCTATCATTTCACGAAATTGTAATCGCTTTTATTAAAATTGAAATACTTTTGGAAGACATTTCAAACGTCTATATTAGCATTATGAATATATTTAATTGGTTATAATTGTAAATGTTTTTATTTCAAACATTACTGTTTGAATTGTGAATCATAATTGCTGCCTCGTGTGACGATCGAACTCACGACCTTCAGATTATGAGACTGACGCGCTGCCTTCTGCGCTAACGAGGCGGCGAAGACAATAACAATTCTTTGTATTGGGCGAATTTAAAATATATACAGTTTTTGGAATAACTTCACGTATATTTGAAATATCAATTTTATTGCATCGTCTATCATTTCACGAATTTGTAATCGCTTTTATTAAAATTGAAATACTTTTGGAAGACAATTCAAACGTCTACATTAGCATTATGAATGTATTTAATTGGTTATAATTGTAAATATTATATTTCAAACATCATAATTACTGCCTCGTGTGAGTATCAAACTCATGACTTTCAGATTATGAGACTGACGCGCTGCCTACTGCGCTGCCGAGGCGGCGATGACAATAACAATTCTTTGTATTGAGTGAATTTGAAATAAATCCAGTTTTTCGAATAACTTCACGTATATTTGAAATATCAATTGTTTTGCATGGTGTTTCATTTCACGAATTTGTAATCGCTTTTATTAAAATTGAAATATTTTTGGAAGACATTTCAAACGTCTAAATTAGCATTATGAATATATTTAATTGGATATAATTTAAAAAAATATGTTTGAAACACCACTGTTTGAATTGTGAATCATAATTACTGCCTCGTTTGAGGATCGAACTCACGAATTTGTAATCGCTTTATTAAAATTGAAATACTTTTGGAAGACATTTCAAAGTCTATATTAGCATTATAATTGCAAATGTTTTTATTTCAAACATCACTGTTTGAATTGTAAATTATAATTACTGCCTCGTGTGAGGTTCGAACTCAAGACCTTCAGATTATGAGACTGACGCGCTGCCTACTGCACTAACGAGGCGGCGATGACAATAAAAATTCTTTGTATTGAGCGAATTTGAAATAAATTCAGTTTTTCGAATAACTTCAGGTATATTTGAAATATCAATTTTTTTGCATCGTGTTTCATTTCACGAACTTGTAATCGCTTTTATTAAAATTGAAATATTTTGGAAGACATTTCAAACGTCTATATTAGCATTATGAATATATTTAATTGGTTATAATTTAAAAAAATATGTATTTCAAACATCAGTGTTTGAATTGTGAATCATAATTACTGCCTCGTGTGAGGATCGACCTCACGACTTTCAGATTATGAGACTGACGTGCTGGCTACTGCGCTAACGAGGCGGCGACGACAATAATAATTCTCTGAATTGAGCGAATTTGAAATAAATTTAGTTATTCGAATAACTTCAGGTATATTTGAAATATCATTTATTTTGCACCGTGTTTCATTTCACGAATTTGTAATCGCTTTTATTAAAATTGAAATATTTTGGAAGACATTTCAAACGTCTATATTAGCATTATGAATATATTTAATTGGTTATAATTTAAAAATATATATTTCAAACATCACTGTTTGAATTGTGAATCATAATTACTGCCTCGTTTGAGGATCGAACTCACGAATTTGTAATCGCTTTATTAAAATTGAAATACTTTTGGAAGACATTTCAAAGGTCTATATTACCATAATAATTGCAAATGTTTTTACTTCAAACGTCACTGTTTGAATTGAGAATCATAATTACTGCCTCGTGTGAGGATCGAACTCACGACCTTCAGATTATGAGACTGACGCGCTGCCTACTGCACTAACGAGGCGGCGATGACAATAACAATTCTTTGTATTGAGCGAATTTGAAATAAATTCAGTTTTTCGAATAACTTCAGGTATATTTGAAATATCAATTGTTTTGCATCGTGTTTCATTTCACGAATTTGTAATCGCTTTTATTAAAATTGAAATATTTTTGGAAGACATTTCAAACGTCTATATTAGCATTATGAATATATTTAATTGGGTATAATTTAAAAAAAATATATTTTTGGAAGACATTTCAAACATCTTAATTAGCATTATGAATATATTTAATTGATTATAATTGTAAAAATTATGTTTCAAACATCATAATTACTGCCTCGTGTGTGGATCGAACTCACGACCTTCAGATTATGAGACTAACGCGCTGCCTACTGCGCTAACAAGGCGGCGATGACAGTAGCAATTCTTTGTATTGAGCGAATTTGAAATAAATTTAGTTATTCGAATAACTTCAGGTATATTTGAAATATCATTTGTTTTGCATCGTGTTTCATTTCACGAATTTGTAATCGCTTTTATTAAAATTGAAATATTTTTGGAAGACATTTCAAACGTCCATATTAGCATTATGAATATATTTTATTGGTTATAATTGTAAAAATTATATTTCAAACATCACTGTTTGAATTGTGAACCATAATTACTGCCTCGTGTGAGGATCGAACTCACGACCTTCAGATTATGAGACTGAGGCGCTGCCTACTGCGCTAACAAGGCGGCGACGACAATAGTAATTCTTTGTATTGGGCGAAGTGAAAATAAATTCAGTTTTTCAAATAACTTCACGTATATTTGAAATATCAATTGTATTGCACCGTGTTTCATTTCACGAATTTGTAATCGCTTTTATTAAATTGAAATATTTTGGAAGACATTTCAACCGTCTATATTAGCATTATGAATATATTTAATTGGTTATGATTTAAAAATATATATATTTCAAACATCATTGTTTGAATTGTGAATCATAATTACTGCCTCGTGTGTGGATCGACCTCACGACCTTCAGATTACGAGACTGACGCGCTGCCTACTGTGCTAACGAGGCGGCGAAGACAATAACAATTCTTTGTATTGGGCGAATTTAAAAGAAATTCAGTTTTTCGAATAACTTCACGTATATTTGATATATCAATTTTATTGCATCGTCTATCATTTCACGAATTTGTAATCGCTTTTATGAAAATTGAAATACTTTTGGAAGACATTTCAAACGTCTAAATTAGCATTATGAATATATTTAATTGGTTATAATTTAAAAAATTATATTTCTGGAAGACATTTCAAACGTCTATATTAGCATTATGAATATATTTTATTGGTTATAATTTAAAAAAATATATTTCAAACATCACTGTTTGAATTGTGAATCATAATTACTGCCGCGTGTGATGATCGAACTACCAACTTTCAGATTATGAGACTGATGCGCTGCCTACTGCGCTGCCGAGGCGGCGATGACAATAACCATTCTTTGTATTGAGTGAATTTGAAATAAATCCAGTTTTTCGAATAACTTCACGTATATTTGAAATATCAATTGTTTTGCATGGTGTTTCATTTCACGAATTTGTAATCGCTTTTATTAAAATTGAAATATTTTTGGAAGACATTTCAAACGTCTAAATTAGCATTATGAATATATTTAATTGGATATAATTTAAAAAAATATGTTTGAAACACCACTGTTTGAATTGTGAATCATAATTACTGCCTCGTTTGAGGATCGAACTCACGAATTTGTAATCGCTTTATTAAAATTGAAATACTTTTGGAAGACATTTCAAAGTCTATATTAGCATTATAATTGCAAATGTTTTTATTTCAAACATCACTGTTTGAATTGTAAATTATAATTACTGCCTCGTGTGAGGTTCGAACTCACGACCTTCAGATTATGAGACTGACGCGCTGCCTACTGCACTAACGAGGCGGCGATGACAATAAAAATTCTTTGTATTGAGCGAATTTGAAATAAATTCAGTTTTTCGAATAACTTCAGGTATATTTGAAATATCAATTTTTTTGCATCGTGTTTCATTTCACGAACTTGTAATCGCTTTTATTAAAATTGAAATATTTTGGAAGACATTTCAAACGTCTATATTAGCATTATGAATATATTTAATTGGTTATAATTTAAAAAAATATGTATTTCAAACATCAGTGTTTGAATTGTGAATCATAATTACTGCCTCGTGTGAGGATCGACCTCACGACTTTCAGATTATGAGACTGACGCGCTGGCTACTGCGCTAACGAGGCGGCGACGACAATAATAATTCTCTGAATTGGGCGAATTTGAAATAAATTTAGTTATTCGAATAACTTCAGGTATATTTGAAATATCATTTATTTTGCACCGTGTTTCATTTCACGAATTTGTAATCGCTTTTATTAAAATTGAAATATTTTGGAAGACATTTCAAACGTCTATATTAGCATTATGAATATATTTAATTGGTTATAATTTAAAAATATATATTTCAAACATCACTATTTGAATTGTGAATCATAATTACTGCCTCGTTTGAGGATCGAACTCACGAATTTGTAATCGCTTTATTAAAATTGAAATACTTTTGGACGACATTTCAAACGTCTATATTACCATAATAATTGCAAATGTTTTTACTTCAAACGTCACTGTTTGAATTGAGAATCATAATTACTGCCTCGTGTGAGGATCGAACTCACGACCTTCAGATTATGAGACTGACGCGCTGCCTACTGCACTAACGAGGCGGCGATGACAATAACAATTCTTTGTATTGAGCGAATTTGAAATAAATTCAGTTTTTCGAATAACTTCAGGTATATTTGAAATATCAATTGTTTTGCATCGTGTTTCATTTCACGAATTTGTAATCGCTTTTATTAAAATTGAAATATTTTTGGAAGACATTTCAAACGTCTATATTAGCATTATGAATATATTTAATTGGGTATAATTTAAAAAAAATATATTTTTGGAAGACATTTCAAACATCTTAATTAGCATTATGAATATATTTAATTGATTATAATTGTAAAAATTATGTTTCAAACATCATAATTACTGCCTCGTGTGTGGATCGAACTCACGACCTTCAGATTATGAGACTGACGCGCTGCCTACTGCGCTAACAAGGCGGCGATGACAGTAGCAATTCTTTGTATTGAGCGAATTTGAAATAAATTTAGTTATTCGAATAACTTCAGGTATATTTGAAATATCATTTGTTTTGCATCGTGTTTCATTTCACGAATTTGTAATCGCTTTTATTAAAATTGAAATATTTTTGGAAGACATTTCAAACGTCCATATTAGCATTATGAATATATTTTATTGGTTATAATTGTAAAAATTATATTTCAAACATCACTGTTTGAATTGTGAACCATAATTACTGCCTCGTGTGAGGATCGAACTCACGACCTTCAGATTATGAGACTGAGGCGCTGCCTACTGCGCTAACAAGGCGGCGACGACAATAGTAATTCTTTGTATTGGGCGAAGTGAAAATAAATTCAGTTTTTCAAATAACTTCACGTATATTTGAAATATCAATTGTATTGCACCGTGTTTCATTTCACGAATTTGTAATCGCTTTTATTAAATTGAAATATTTTGGAAGACATTTCAACCGTCTATATTAGCATTATGAATATATTTAATTGGTTATGATTTAAAAATATATATATTTCAAACATCATTGTTTGAATTGTGAATCATAATTACTGCCTCGTGTGTGGATCGACCTCACGACCTTCAGATTACGAGACTGACGCGCTGCCTACTGTGCTAACGAGGCGGCGAAGACAATGACAATTCTTTGTATTGGGCGAATTTAAAAGAAATTCAGTTTTTCGAATAACTTCACGTATATTTGATATATCAATTTTATTGCATCGTCTATCATTTCACGAATTTGTAATCGCTTTTATGAAAATTGAAATACTTTTGGAAGACATTTCAAACGTCTAAATTAGCATTATGAATATATTTAATTGGTTATAATTTAAAAAATTATATTTCTGGAAGACATTTCAAACGTCTATATTAGCATTATGAATATATTTTATTGGTTATAATTGTAAAAATTATATTTCAAACATCACTGTTTGAATTGTGAACCATAATTACTGCCTCGTGTGAGGATCGAACTCACGACCTTCAGATTATGAGACTGACGCGCTGCCTACTGCGCTAAAGAGGCGGCGACGACAAGAACAGTTCTTTGTATTGGGCGAATTGAAAATAAATTCAGTTTTTCGAATAACTTCACGTATATTTGAAATATCAATTGTATTGCACCGTCTATCATTTCACGAATTTGTAATTGCTTTTATTAAAATTGAAATATTTTTGGAAGACATTTCAAACGTCTATATTAGCATTATGAATATATTTAATTGGGTATAATTTAAAAAATGATATTTTTGGAAGACATTTCAAACGTTTTAATTAGTATTATGAATATATTTAATTGGTTATAATTGTAAAAATTATATTTCTAACATCATAATTACTGCCTCGTGTGATGATCGAACTACCGACTTTCAGATTACGAGACTAATGCGCTGCCTACTGCGCTAACGAGGCGGCGAAGACAATAACAATTCTTTGTATAGGGCGAATTGAAAATAAATTTAGTTTTTCGAATAACTTCACGTATATTTGAAATATCAATTATTTTGCATCGTCTATCATTTCACGAATTTGTAATCGCTTTTATTAAAATTGAAATATTTTTGGAAGACATTTCAAACGTCTAAATTAGCATTATGAATATATTTAATTGGTTATAATTTAAAAATTTGTATTTCAAACATCAGTGTTTGAATTGTGAATCATAATTACTGCCTCGTGTGAGCATCGAGCTCACGACTTTCAGATTATGAGACTGACGCGCTGCCTACTGTGCTAACGAGGCGGTGAAGACAATAACAATTCTTTGTATTGGGCGATTTTAAAATAAATTCAGTTTTTCGAATAACTTCACGTATATTTGGAATATCAATTGTATTGCATCGTCTATTCATTTCACGAATTTGTAATCGCTTTTATTAAAATTGAAATACTTTTGGAAGACATTTCAAACGTCTAAATTAGCATTATGAATATATTTAATTGGTTATAATTTAAAAAATTATATTTCTGGAAGACATGTCAAACGTCTATATTAGCATTATGAATATATTTAATTGGTTATAATTTAAAAAATTATATTTCAAACATCAGTGTTTGAATTGTGAATCATAATTACTGCCTCGCGTGAGGATCGAACTCACGACCTTCAGATTATGAGACTGACGCGCTGCCTACTGCGCTAACGAGGCGGCGATGACACTAACAATTATTTGTAAAGAGCGAATTTGAAATAAATTCAGTTTTTCGAATAACTTCAGGTATATTTGAAATATCAATTGTTTTGCGTCGTGTTTCATTTCACGAATTTGTAATCGCTTTTATTAAAATTGAAATATTTTTGGAAGACATTTCAAACGTCTATATTAGCATTATGAATATATTTAATTGGTTATAATTGCAAAAATTATATTTTTGGGAGACATTTCAAACGTCTATATTAGCATTATGAATATATTTAATTGGTTATAATTGTAAAAATTATATTTCAAACATCACGGTTTGAATTGTGAATCATAATTACTGCCTCGTGTGAGGATTGAACTCACGACTTTCAGATTATGAGACTGACGAGCTGCCTACTGCGCTAACGAGGCGGCGATGATAATAACAATTCTTTGTATTGAGCGAATTTAAAATAAATTCAGTTTTTTGAATAACTTATGGTATATTTGAAATATCAATTGTTTTGCATCGTGTTTCATTTCGCGAATTTATAATCGCTTTTATTAAAATTGAAATATTTTTGGAAGACATTTCAAACGTCTATATTAGCATAATGAATATATTTAATTTGTTATAATTTAAACATTTATATTTCAAACATCACTGTTTGAATTGTGAATCATAATTACTGCCTCGTGTGAGGATCGAACTCACGACCTTCAGATTATGAGACTGACGCGCTGCCTACTGTGCTAACGAGGCGGCGAAGACAATGACAATTCTTTGTATTGGGCGAATTTAAAAGAAATTCAGTTTTTCGAATAACTTCACGTATATTTGATATATCAATTTTATTGCATCGTCTATCATTTCACGAATTTGTAATCGCTTTTATGAAAATTGAAATACTTTTGGAAGACATTTCAAACGTCTAAATTAGCATTATGAATATATTTAATTGGTTATAATTTAAAAAATTATATTTCTGGAAGACATTTCAAACGTCTATATTAGCATTATGAATATATTTTATTGGTTATAATTGTAAAAATTATATTTCAAACATCACTGTTTGAATTGTGAACCATAATTACTGCCTCGTGTGAGGATCGAACTCACGACCTTCAGATTATGAGACTGACGCGCTGCCTACTGCGCTAAAGAGGCGGCGACGACAAGAACAGTTCTTTGTATTGGGCGAATTGAAAATAAATTCAGTTTTTCGAATAACTTCACGTATATTTGAAATATCAATTGTATTGCACCGTCTATCATTTCACGAATTTGTAATTGCTTTTATTAAAATTGAAATATTTTTGGAAGACATTTCAAACGTCTATATTAGCATTATGAATATATTTAATTGGGTATAATTTAAAAAATGATATTTTTGGAAGACATTTCAAACGTTTTAATTAGTATTATGAATATATTTAATTGGTTATAATTGTAAAAATTATATTTCTAACATCATAATTACTGCCTCGTGTGATGATCGAACTACCGACTTTCAGATTACGAGACTAATGCGCTGCCTACTGCGCTAACGAGGCGGCGAAGACAATAACAATTCTTTGTATAGGGCGAATTGAAAATAAATTTAGTTTTTCGAATAACTTCACGTATATTTGAAATATCAATTATTTTGCATCGTCTATCATTTCACGAATTTGTAATCGCTTTTATTAAAATTGAAATATTTTTGGAAGACATTTCAAACGTCTAAATTAGCATTATGAATATATTTAATTGGTTATAATTTAAAAATTTGTATTTCAAACATCAGTGTTTGAATTGTGAATCATAATTACTGCCTCGTGTGAGCATCGAGCTCACGACTTTCAGATTATGAGACTGACGCGCTGCCTACTGTGCTAACGAGGCGGTGAAGACAATAACAATTCTTTGTATTGGGCGATTTTAAAATAAATTCAGTTTTTCGAATAACTTCACGTATATTTGGAATATCAATTGTATTGCATCGTCTATCATTTCACGAATTTGTAATCGCTTTTATTAAAATTGAAATACTTTTGGAAGACATTTCAAACGTCTAAATTAGCATTATGAATATATTTAATTGGTTATAATTTAAAAAATTATATTTCTGGAAGACATGTCAAACGTCTATATTAGCATTATGAATATATTTAATTGGTTATAATTTAAAAAATTATATTTCAAACATCAGTGTTTGAATTGTGAATCATAATTACTGCCTCGCGTGAGGATCGAACTCACGACCTTCAGATTATGAGACTGACGCGCTGCCTACTGCGCTAACGAGGCGGCGATGACACTAACAATTATTTGTAAAGAGCGAATTTGAAATAAATTCAGTTTTTCGAATAACTTCAGGTATATTTGAAATATCAATTGTTTTGCATCGTGTTTCATTTCACGAATTTGTAATCGCTTTTATTAAAATTGAAATATTTTTGGAAGACATTTCAAACGTCTATATTAGCATTATGAATATATTTAATTGGTTATAATTGCAAAAATTATATTTTTGGGAGACATTTCAAACGTCTATATTAGCATTATGAATATATTTAATTGGTTATAATTGTAAAAATTATATTTCAAACATCACGGTTTGAATTGTGAATCATAATTACTGCCTCGTGTGAGGATTGAACTCACGACTTTCAGATTATGAGACTGACGAGCTGCCTACTGCGCTAACGAGGCGGCGATGATAATAACAATTCTTTGTATTGAGCGAATTTAAAATAAATTCAGTTTTTTGAATAACTTATGGTATATTTGAAATATCAATTGTTTTGCATCGTGTTTCATTTCGCGAATTTATAATCGCTTTTATTAAAATTGAAATATTTTTGGAAGACATTTCAAACGTCTATATTAGCATAATGAATATATTTAATTTGTTATAATTTAAACATTTATATTTCAAACATCACTGTTTGAATTGTGAATCATAATTACTGCCTCGTGTGAGGATCGAACTCACGACCTTCAGATTATGAGACTGACGCGCTGCCTACTGCGCTAACGAGGCGGCGAAGACAATAACAATTCTTTGTATTGGGCGAATTTAAAATAAATTCAGTTTTTCGAATAACTTCACGTATATTTGAAATATCAATTGTTTTGCATCGTCTATCATTTCACGAATTTGTAATCGATTTTATTAAAATTGAAATATTTTTGGAAGACATTTCAAACGTCTATATTAGCATAATGAATATATTTAATTGGTTATAATTTAAAAAATTATATTTCAAACATCACGGTTTGAATTGTGAATCATAATTACTGCCTCGTGTGAGGATCGAACTCACGACTTTCAGATTATGATACTGACGAGCTGCCTACTGCGCTAACGAGGCGGCGATGATAATAACAATTCTTTGTATTGAGCGAATTTAAAATAAATTAAGTTTTTTGAATAACTTCTGGTATATTTGAAATATCAATTGTTTTGCATCGTGTTTCATTTCGCGAATTTGTAATCGATTTTATTAAAATTGAAATATTTTTGGAAGACATTTCAAACGTCTATATTAGCATAATGAATATATTTAATTTGTTATAATTTAAACATTTATATTTCAAACATCACTGTTTGAATTGTGAATCATAATTACTGCCTCGTGTGAGGATCGAACTCGCGACCTTCAGATTATGAGACTGACGCGCTGCCTACTGCGCTAACGAGGCGGCGAAGACAATAACAATTCTTTGTATTGAGCGAATTTAAAATAAATTAAGTTTTTTGAATAACTTCTGGTATATTTGAAATATCAATTGTTTTGCATCGTGTTTCATTTCGCGAATTTGTAATCGATTTTATTAAAATTGAAATATTTTGGAAGACATTTCAAACGTCTGTATTAGCATTATGAATACATTTAATTTGTTATAATTTAAAATATATATATTTCAAACATCACTGTTTGAATTGTGAATCATAATTACTGCCTCGTGTGAGGATCGAACTCATAGTTGTCGGTGGTAACATGCAAGAAGTGGCCATGCTCAGCGATGCACTAGTACACCTTCTCTCTGTGGCAGTGTTCCTGTCAATCGTCCGATATCTAAAGCTGCTAAGATTCAACCGCCGTATTATGCTTCTTACTATGACGTTACAAGCAGCAGGGCCAGCCTTGGCTAGCTTCTTCTTCGTCCTCGTCGTATATGTTGGCGCTTACACCCACGCTGGTTATCTCCTGTTCCACAAAAGTATCGGGAATTTCAAAACAGTGTATGATGCATTGCGTTACTTGTTTACTATTATGTTGGGGAAGTTTCCGAAACCGGGTAATTTCGACATACCCCCTGGAACTTGGAACATTTACTTGTTCGTCTTCACTATGTCACAGACAATAATTATGGTCAACATTTTCATCGCCATTATTAACGACGCTTTCACTGAGGCCAGGGAGAAGAATAGAAAACAGCAGAATCATTTTGAAATGGTCGACTATCTAGTGGCCAGATTGAAAGACAAAGCTATTGGCGTTGGATTGGTAGCAGAAGGTATTTATGTGTTTGTTTGTTTATTCTTTCACTCATTGATCTTCATCTATTGCTGTTTGTTAGTTGTTTTTATTTATTTCCTAGTACCGATATAAAACATTTGGTTCTTCATATTTTATTTTCAGAACAAATGATACCTAAGGAACCTGAATATCTTGTCAAAATAGACAGAAACTTAGTTCGATTTATAGAAGTTATGGTGGAAGTGGAAGCGAGAGTCGATAAGCTGTATTAATCTCGTTTTACCGAAGCAGACAAAACAGTCTGAATAAGTACCAGTTGTTCTAAAAGCACAGGTTTCATTTGGGAGTAGAATATATGTGTTTTTGTGTGTGTTTTTTTTTCAATAACTAAATATTTACTCAGATCAGGTGATTTATACAAATATTGATGAAGTGGTTTAAATTCCTTATTTCGCTGATAAAATAATATGCCATAAACATGCAAACAAATGTTCTAAACTGATGCAGATTAGAATTGTATGAATATTCACAATTGCCCTTGAATGCGAGCCTGCTTTTGGTTATTAAATAAAATGGCAGATTCTACCAATGCTAGCGATGAAAACGCTCGGGAACATATATGATGTTTATGATTACATTTTGGCTTGAATGGTTCCAGTTTAAATCGTTGTTTTGCGTAGATATTTCCCCCGGTACTAATACTGCAGTCACTCTAGCATACTGCAAACAACCTACGCAACAGTTGCATAGAAAATAAATAAATTCTTTATACCGAAAAAAATTGCAGTTATACTAATATTTCTGTGTTCAAGCATTGTGTCAATTGTAGCAATGTCACCCGCCCCGTTTTTGCCGGGCCTCGGCAATCAACCACACATTTAGATCGCCGGAGCAATGACGATTTGGACAAATGGATTGCCACGTTTTGTGTGTCAACAAAATAAGAAAATGTGAGAAAAAATAATAATTAATTAAATGTTTCGTAGCAGTGGTGAATATCGGAACTGCATCTGTAGCCCATGTTGCTTGTTTTTGGCACAAACATATGTGAATTTATGACAAAACAGGAATTTTAACTATCATGGAAAAAAATACCGCTTTTCCTGGCATTTTCTTTGGCCAACTTTTGATTGAGATCTTGTCTTAAAAATGAAATCCACGTGACGCAACACAATGTTTGTTCTTGTACTTTGTAATTATTTGTTAACTATTTTTTTCAGTGATTACGATGTCGATCAATAAATATAGTTGTTGTGATTGGTTACAGCTTATAGGAGGTTTGAACGGGATTTATATGGGCATTGGGTCAGATCCAAAACCCTTGGGAAAAAATGCCAGAAAATAAATAATAAATGATAAATTAAGATAAAATAAAGTAAAACAAATTGTATAAGACAAATAAATTATTAAAGAGATATCAACAACATTAAGCCCAAACTAGGATCTTATTTTGATCAGACTGCTCGTGAGCTCGTATTCTCGTATTCAAAACAGCGTTCTTGCTCATTTGCATAACCGAGAGCCGTGCATGAACGCAGATTTTTGTCAGTCTACTGGTTTGCGATTGGGAATATGGATATTTTTGGAGCAATCTCTATATTTACGGTATCGGTGATTCGTAACATAATAACTCGTTTTGGAATTAACTGATACAGTTGTCATTTCACAATTCGTGACAATCACCACTTGCAATGTGTAAAACATTGTTGTGCGCGCAGAAGTTGAGGAAGAGAATTCGGAATAACGTCTCGTCTTAGGTATATATGCGGCTGCATATCACACAAGCGTTTTAAAAAAACTCCTGAAACAATAATTTTGAATTTTATATATTTCTTAATAATAATTTAAGACAATTGTGTAAAATTAACAACATCATGGGGTAATGCTGAATTTTGCGATAGTCAGCCATTGGGTATGTCTGCTTGTGTGGACCAATCAGATTGCCGAGATTTGTATAGAGATATGTAAAATCACTTCACTCCTTTATTACACTAAACTTCCATGAGATATTGGAAACATACAATTATCCAACATGTCATTCCTGTTCCATGTGATACAATTTCTTATACAGATTGGTCTATTAAATCAGACTCAACTTTGGATATTATGGTTCGAACATATAAACATTTTAGAAGAATTACTAGGAATTTGAGAGCGATAATAATTCAAATATGTTCGGGTTATGAAGTCATAGATCTAGTGGTCATTTCACGTAGAAAACACAATTATTGAATTTAATTAGTAGTCATAATACTAATGCGTCTCTGACACCGTAAGTATATTGACGCTACATAACTAATCACTCTAACTTCCAATAAACCTAGAAAACTTATGTAAATGGAGATAGAGAGGCAAATTTATGCAAACGAGAAAGAATGATTCAGAAAAAGCTCATTTACTATGCTATAATTTTTCATCCTGGGTGCCTGAAACGGATATAGATTTGTGTTTCTAAAATTTCACATGTATCGTTCTAATATCTCTGATATTGTGGATGAGATATATACTGTAACAATATATTTACATTTTACAAAGTAACACCCATGTATTACACGACACACATGATCTTTTGTGGTTTCAAAATAATGCTATTCCGGCCAAACACCTTATCTACCTATCTTGTATATTCATCTGTGAATAAGTAACATCATGTTAATACCGACCAATCGTATGAGTTCCATGATTGATTTCCTAAAACCGGATATATTAGGATAAGATTACATTATGTAAGATGTGCTAGGAATGAGATGTTAGGTTTCTGAGCATTATTTGGAAATTTGCATTTGCACTGTTATGACTCGTTACGTAACCTTTTTGTAAGTTAGATACAGATGCTCTAAACAAAAAACATACTTGTTTTCCCGTATACATTTACGTACAAAACGTGTCGTTCTCGATACCACCAACTCATTTGCGAACGTCACACTGAGTATTTATTCTTACATTCTTCTATTCAAAATAATTATTTTAATGTTGTTTTTTTGCATACTTTAAAAGGTTCGATCTATCGCATTCCACCATTGTTTGTAATGCTTGAGGAAATAATGACACGACTTTTGTTTTTTTATTGTTTAAACATTTACTGTATTTCAAAGTCGTTTTGGTTTGATAATTTTGTTTTGCATATAGAAAACTCTTATATTTGTATTCACATGATTTTATATTTCACTGTACCGTGTCTTTTGGCGATTTCAGATCTTAGCCATGAGCTTAACATGTATACAACTGTTCCAGAAGCTGACAACACTCATTTGTACATATACCACAACGGTAACACTAGGAAATATACGTATACAGCATCGATAGTTGATATGATTCACATACATGCAAGTCATTTATATGTAAATTGTTTAGGGAGAAAGAAGAATGTGCTTTCAAGAAAATATGTGCAAAATATTTCAAAAATCTGCCATTTTCCATAGGAATCCATGTTAACACATTACTCCATAGATAAATTATACTAATATTCAAAATTATCCATTTTTTGTTTGTGTTTTTGTAGCCTTCATACCACTATATGATAACGTAGTTGTATGACCATATATTTTTATTTCAGAATTTTGAACAGTAACACAACCATTGCTGATGGCTTTTTCTAATGGTAGAGAAACTACCTGTAATGAATTTCAGTTTAATATGCTGTATGTCATCAAGTTTTCTTTGCAAATAATATTTTTGCATGTTTTCAACTAATTTACATATGTTAAATCTCCACGAGACAATTTTGATGTATATTATCTAAATGTTACCCACCATTCGATGGGATTGTGGATGGAGATAGCATCTTAGTAAAAATACAGAAATTTCCAATTCTTGATAGTTTGCAAATACATGTGAAATAACTATATTAAGAATGTATTCGAGACTATTTTGATGAAAATAAACACTAACGATAAGCTCACTATAGGCTATTTCGAATTAAAAGTTATTCAAAATCAAAACAATAGAAGTTAAAATTTAAATTGGTTAACCAAGCTGTTACAGCGTGACTATATACCCAGTAATGAGAAACATTTTCAAAAAGTTTGTGTTAGAAGTGTTAGCCAAAGGTTATTATGAATCAATAATGCTAATTTTCTATCTATCTGTATAGTATATATAACTGTGTGAAAACAATATAAAACTGCACGACTTGCAATGTGTTCACGAGTGTTTCATTGTGTCTGAATATTACAAAATGACATACACATAGAATGTAGTACTAAATGCTTTACGGGTGCCATTATCATGAGATATTTCGCAAATCATGTTGGAACATCTCGAAATTATACGACTTAAAATCTCAAGTGGCATCATCATAATTATCAAAAATGGAAAACACATATATAAGTCATAGTCATACATGTATAGTGTGTATATAAGTGATGACAGTTACAGCATGCATTAAATCCGAACTAAAGTTTGTGTAAATGTGATCTTTAAGATTTAAACATTAACATCGTAATTAGCTGGATACTGAAACTATCCAGTTCGGCATAGTAAATAGTAAAATCGCCCATCATTATACATTTTTTTTGTAATTTTTTAAAATTTGAAAGAATATCAAGAAGCCTTGTTACAGACCCTGACAGGTGGTGTATGACATTCTATAAATAACGCAAAGAAAGATATTTGTCCTACAAATTATGTTTACATTAATATTCACTTGAATACAATTGCCCAGATTGGTGTGGATGCGTATATACTGCTAGATTTCTCCATAAATTGTATGTAAATTGGTCAGGTGTTAAATGTACAGGAGCCTAGTTTCAGAGACAGCTATAAATAATATAATATGTGACACTAACACGTACAGAAGTAAATGGGTTATTGAAACAAGAAGAAGGCATAAGATGACTTTCAACATTGGAAACACACACTGTAACCTTCATCAAGATCGGGAGCCGTGAATATTAAAATAATAATAATAATGATATTAGATACGTCATTCTTTGTATTTAACGTTTCATATTAATGTTCTGTACCAGATTGTGTACAATTAAATAGAATGAAAAATAGCCCGTGTCTTAGGTAAGCAAAATGTACACGCCAACAATATGTTAATATTCGAATCAATAACTAACAAAAATGGTAATACAATACAAGTTATATAATTTGTCAATCAGTATTGAACTGATTCACATGTAGCAAGATGCGGCAAGCGAAACACGAGGGCCTGGCAAAGAAGACGATCGTATTGTTAGCGTATTTAAGTTAGAACAACAGTGAAATTCAATCGCTTGTAATTAGTTGCCGTTGACTGCTGATGGTATCTATCTATCACGAGTAAGCCATTAATCTTGGGAATTACGTACGCACATTAAATCAATCAGCGAATTTTTCCGAGTTGTTGCAAGAGCGAAAGATCATTGGGCGATTATCGTTTATTCATCCGAGCAATATCTAACTAAGGTGGCGAATGGCTGGCAGGAATGATTTGATTAGTGACAGAATAAATTAGTTTCGTTCTTTCCAATTTGACAGAAGGCATTCTGTACGAAGGTTCCAACAAGCCAATTTAAAACGAAGGAATTCAGTATTGTCGACTTGTCAAAAAAATTAAATAAGACGTGATTCAGTGACCGATAATCGTATCTACGAAATTATTATATGCTTTCGATTTCTCGTTTTCAGAATGGGGTATCCAATGCATGTCAACCTGGATATTGTTGCAACAAAATGTTCAATACGATTTACAACTTTCAGTCCAACTTGAAACAACTATCAGTCCAACTTGAAACACTGGGACAGACATGCAAACATATAAATCATAACAAAGATGATAGCTATGCTAAACAATAAGTGGATAGGTCTAGTCTCCTTAGGCTAGTCAAAAGACGAGTGATATGTTCCACCACAAGGGGCAGAGATGCCAGAAAACAAGCTCGCATGTACAATCTGTGACCAATCGCAACTAGCGCATAATGATTGAGATTAATTGTCAATGATATAACATATCACATAACCCTTCCTTCTCCCCACTGAATGATCCAGATTTGATTATTCTGAACAAATAATGTTCAAAATTGCTTGGTTGCACATGAAAGCATTTAGCCAGAAGTAGTAGAAAGCGTAACAAATGCCGGCCAGCAAATATGAACGACGAAATTTGTGTCACCCTTTACCCCTTTGACCGTTTTGGTGTTTGGTATGTTTTGGTTTCGCATAGATGCGTGCGGCGATATCAGGGATTAACCATCATATATTAAATTATCATACAATTCCCCCCAAAATGGTGTTGTTTCAAAATATACTTTTGACACCCATTCATAGGTTATTCTCACAATTTCAAAATGCATGATGTCGTACTTTATGATGAACTTCCATACCTTGGTGCGGAGACAATATTTGCGTTTGAAAAGGATATACAAAGCTCCCAGGTTTAGCCGAATAACATATGCCATGCTTATAATGGGAGCAGAACGAGAGTATGCCCTTGATAGTTAGTTCGATACTTGGCAGAAACCATGCTGAAAAGACTAACCCCTCTGCGATATATGTAATATTGATTAGTTGAAAAATCGTCATGATTGGTCACCCAAATGTACTTCTTAGTGCTCATCATTTATAGACGATTGATTTTATGTTTTTATAACAGGTATAAGCTGATTATTTTCACTATTCTAGGAGAGAATCTACAGGAGGAGGAGACGGGCACATATTGACATTTGTTTTACTGATGTAAAAGGGCGTAAAGGGTGCTTTATGGGATATTTGTTTTTAATTATTTTCAATCATTATGCGGTGGGCGCGATGTCACGCATCTCGTACATTTCATTTCAGGGATATGACATGACTAAGAACTGATTTGATCATATTGATCTTTCTTTATGGACCGGAAAATTCTATGCACACTAATCTGAATAGATTCCCAGTGTGTTTTTTCTCATTAGCTTTAAAATTGGTTCTCCGAAACATGGTCACAGCGCCTTTGATATTTCCTATGGCCTAAAGCCATATTATACATTTTGACCTTAAAATGGGTGCCCTCACAACCCCAAAATTCACGTCCTGTAATTGTAGAGATCATAATCGACTTTGTTAAATATGTCATCGAATATAACGAGTTGAGCTGTCGGTACATATGATTGTTCAATCCTCACTATCATTGTCATAATCCCACGTCTTTTCATTTATCATTTAAAAGACGATTTCTCAAAAACTACTAGCGCTATTGCGTTAATAGCAATAGTGCGCGTGTTTTTTTGTTTTTTTATCTCTAGCTTACAATGTTGACAATTTGTATTTTATAAATCAAAAATCATATTTTCGTCTTCAATATATTTGATACCTGGTATAAGGTGTCCCCTTGTGGACCTTTATTAGATTTTAACTTTTTGTTATTGTAGTAGAGCCCCGTATAGATGTTATTGACTCAATGAATATATAGACACCACTGCTGACAGGCTATGAGTCTTCCACCTCAATGCATTCTTCAGACAGTTATGAAACAACAGTTTCTCTTTAAGTTATGCTTTATTTGTATCCATCATACCAGTTATGACATGTATACAGACCGAATAGTACTCTGATGGTATAGAATGATTGACTGCAAAAACACAAAAAATAGAATGTCACAAAGTCTCACAAATGTTACAAATACAGCTCCACAACAGCACACAGAAATATATCAACAGTGAAAGCAAAATACACATACTTTTCAGTGAAAACCTTCACGTACATAAAATATCACTCAAACTCAGAAAATGACAGTACAGTATAAATCATTCATGAATCACTGAATAATATTTATTTGTATACTGGCGTCACTGGGCATTCGGTTGTGGTCACTAAGAAAATGCACGATCATCCAACGTGGTTGAAACAAGTTATTACATCATCATCGACACAACGCTGCCGCATGGAGAAATGACTCACAGTGGCAAAGTACTGAAAAGTAGTGGCAAAGTGCTGAAAACTAGTGGAAAAGTACTGAAAAGTAGCCGCAAAGTACTGAAACGTAGTGGCAAAGTACTGAACATTAGTGGCAAAGTGCTGAAAAGTAGTGGCAAAGTAGTGAAAAGTAGTGGCAAATTACTGAAAAGAGTGGCAAAGAACTGAAAAGCAGTGGCAAAGTACGGAAAAGTAATGGCAAAGAGCTGAAAAGTAGTAGAAAGTGCTGAAAAGTAGTGGCAAAGTACTGCAAAGTAGTGGCAAAGTACTGAACAGTAGTGGCAAAGTACTAAAGAGCAGTCGCAAAGTACTGAAAAGTAGTGGCAAAGTGCTGAAAAGTAGTGGCAAAGTGCTGAACAGTAGTGGAAAAGTGCTGAAAAGTAGTGGAAAAGTACTGAAAAAGTAGTGGCAAAGTGCTGAAAAGTAGTGGCAAAGTAATGAAAAGTATGACAAAGTATGGAAAAGTAGTGGCAAAGTGCTGAAAAGTAGTGGCAAAGTGCTGAAAAGCAGTGGCAAAGTAGTGGCAAAGTGCTGAAAAGTAGTGGCAAAGTGCTGAAAAGTAGTGGAAAAGTGCTGAAAAGTAGTGGCAAAGTACTGCAAAGTAGTGGCAAAGTACGGCAAAGTAATGACAAATAACGGCAAAGTAGTGGCAAAGTACTGCAAAGTAGTGGCAAAGTACGACAAAGTACTGTAAAGTAGTGTCAAAGTACTGCAAAGTAGTTGCAAAGTACTACAAAGTAGTAGCAAAGTACTGCAAAGTAGTGGCAAAGTACGGCAAAGTACTGCAAAGTATGGTAAAGTACTGCAAAGTATTGGCAATGAACGGCAAAGTACGGCAAAGTAGTGACAAAGTACGGCAAAGTAGTGGCAAAGTAAGGCAAAGTACTACAAAATGGTGGCAAAGTACGGCAAAGTACTGCAAAGTATGGCAAAGTAGTGGCAAAGTAGTGGCAAAGTAGTGCAAAGTAGTGACAAAGTACGGCAAAGTAGTGGCAAAGTACTGCAAAGTAGTAGCAAAGTACGGCAAAGTAGTGACACAGTACTGCAAAGTATGGCAAAGTATGGCAAAGTATTGGCAATGAACGGCAAAGTACTGCAAAGTAGTGACAAAGTACGGCAAAGTAGTGGCAAAGTAAGGCAAAGTACTACAAAGTGGGGGCAAAGTACGGCAAAGTACTGCAAAGTACGGCAAAGTACTGCAAAGTATGGCAAAGTACTGCAAAGTATTGGCAAAGTACGGCAAAGTAGTGACAAAGTACGGCAAAGTAGTGGCAAAGTAAGGCAAAGTACTACAAAGTGGGGGCAAAGTACGGCAAAGTACTACAAAGTACGGCAAAGTACTGCAAAGTATGGCAAAGTACTGCAAAGTATTGGCAATGTACGGCAAAGTACTGCAAAGTAGTGACAAAGTACGGCAAAGTAGTGGCAAAGTAAGGCAAAGTACTACAAAGTGGTGGCAAAGTACGGCAAAGTACTGCAAAGTATGGCAAAGTACTGCAAAGTATTGGTAATGTACGACAAAGTACTGCAAAGTAGAGGCAAAGTACTGCAAAGTATAGCAAAGTAATGGCAAAATACTGCAAAGTAGTGGCAAAGTACGGCAAAGTACTGCAAAGAAGTGGCAAAGTACTGTAAAGTGGTGGCAAAGTACGGCAAAGTACTGCAAAGTATGGCAAAGTAGTGGCAAAGTAGTGGCAAAGTACTGCAAAGTAGTGACAAAGTACGGCAAAGTAGTGGCAAAGTACTGCAAAGTAGTAGCAAAGTACGGCAAAGTAGTGACAAAGTACTGCAAAGTATGGCAAAGTACTGCAAAGTATTGGCAATGTACGGCAAAGTACTGCAAAGTAGTGACAAAGTACGGCAAAGTAGTGGCAAAGTAAGGCAAAGTACTACAAAGTGGTGGCAAAGTACGGCAAAGTACTGCAAAGTATGGCAAAGTACTGCAAAGTATTGGTAATGTACGACAAAGTACTGCAAAGTAGAGGCAAAGTACTGCAAAGTATAGCAAAGTAATGGCAAAATACTGCAAAGTAGTGGCAAAGTACGGCAAAGTACTGCAAAGAAGTGGCAAAGTACTGTAAAGTGGTGGCAAAGTACGGCAAAGTACTGCAAAGTATGGCAAAGTAGTGGCAAAGTAGTGGCAAAGTACTGCAAAGTAGTGACAAAGTACGGCAAAGTAGTGGCAAAGTACTGCAAAGTAGTAGCAAAGTACGGCAAAGTAGTGACAAAGTACTGCAAAGTATGGCAAAGTACTGCAAAGTATTGGCAATGTACGGCAAAGTACTGCAAAGTAGTGACAAAGTACGGCAAAGTAGTGGCAAAGTAAGGCAAAGTACTACAAAGTGGTGGCAAAGTACGGCAAAGTACTGCAAAGTATGGCAAAGTACTGCAAAGTATTGGTAATGTACGACAAAGTACTGCAAAGTAGAGGCAAAGTACTGCAAAGTATAGCAAAGTAATGGCAAAATACTGCAAAGTAGTGGCAAAGTACGGCAAAGTACTGCAAAGAAGTGGCAAAGTACTGTAAAGTGGTGGCAAAGTACGGCAAAGTACTGCAAAGTATGGCAAAGTAGTGGCAAAGTAGTGGCAAAGTACTGCAAAGTAGTGACAAAGTACGGCAAAGTAGTGGCAAAGTACTGCAAAGTAGTAGCAAAGTACGGCAAAGTAGTGACAAAGTACTGCAAAGTATGGCAAAGTACTGCAAAGTATTGGCAATGTACGGCAAAGTACTGCAAAGTAGTGACAAAGTACGGCAAAGTAGTGGCAAAGTAAGGCAAAGTACTACAAAGTGGTGGCAAAGTACGGCAAAGTACTGCAAAGTATGGCAAAGTACTGCAAAGTATTGGTAATGTACGACAAAGTACTGCAAAGTAGAGGCAAAGTACTGCAAAGTATAGCAAAGTAATGGCAAAATACTGCAAAGTAGTGGCAAAGTACGGCAAAGTACTGCAAAGAAGTGGCAATTTGAAAGTACTGTAAAGTAGTGGCAAAATACTACAAGGAGGTGGCAAAGTAGTGGCGAAGCACTGCAAAGTAGTGGAAAAGTATGGCAAAAAGGTGGCAAAGTACGGCAAAGTAGTGAAAAGTAGTGGCAAAATATGGAAAAGTACTGTAAAGTAGTGAATAGTAGTGGCAAAGTACTGAAAAGTAGTGGCAAGGTAGTGAAAAGAAGTGGCAATGTACTGAAAAGTGGTGGCAAAGTGCTGAACAGTAGTGGCAAAGTGCTGAAAAGTAGTGGCAAAGTGCTGAAAAACAGTGGCAAAATACGGCAAAGTAATGCAAAGTATGGCAAAGTAGTGGCAAACTAGTGTAAAGTGTTGGCAAAGTACTGCAAAGTACTGGAAAGTAATGGCAAAGTAGCGCAAAGTACTGCAAGGTGGTGGCAAAGTACTGCAAATTATAGCAAAGTAATGTCAAAGTACTACAAAGTAGTGGCAAAGTAGTGGCAAAGTGCTGAAAAGTAGTGGCAAAGTGCTGAAAAGTAGTGGAAAAGTGCTGAAAAGTAGTGCAAAGTACTGCAAAGTAGTGGCAAAGTACGGCAAAGTAATGACAAATAACGGCAAAGTAGTGGCAAAGTACAGCAAAGTACTGCAAAGTAGTAGTAAAGTACGGCAAAGCATGGCAAAGTACTGCAAAGTATTGGCAATGAACGGCAAAGTTCTGCAAAGTAGTGACAAAGTACGGCAAAGTAGTGGCAAAGTAAGGCAAAGTACTACAAAGTGGTGGCAAAGTACGGCAAAGTACTGCAAAGTAGTGGCAAAGTACGACAAAGTACTGTAAAGTAGTGTCAAAGTACTGCAAAGTAGTTGCAAAGTACTGCAAAGTAGTGGCAAATTACTGCAAAGTAGTGACAAAGTACGGCAAAGAAGTGGCAAAGTAAGGCAAAGTACTACAAAGTGGTGGCAAAGTACGGCAAAGTATGGCAAAGTAGTGGCAAAGTAGTGGCAAAGTACTGCAAAGTAGTGACAAAGTACGGCAAAGTAGTGGCAAAGTACTGCAAAGTAGTAGCAAAGTATGGCAAAGTAGTGACAAAGTAGTGACAAAGTACGGCAAAGTACGGCAAAGTACTGCAAAGAAGTGGCAAAGTACTGCAAAGTAGTGACAAAGTACGGCAAAGTAGTGGCAAAGTACTGCAAAGTATTGGCAATGTACGGCAAAGTACTGCAAAGTAGTGACAAAGTACGGCAAAGTACGGCAAAGTACTGCAAAGAAGTGGCAAAGTACTGCAAAGTAGTGACAAAGTACTACAAAGAGGTGCAAAGTAGTGGCAAAGTAGTGGCAAAGTATGCCAAAGTAGTGGCAAAGTACGGCAAAGTAGTGGCAAAGTATGGAAAAGTACTGAAAGTAGTGGAAAAGTAGTGAAAAGTAGTGGCAAAATATGGAAAAGTACTGTAAAGTAGTGAATAGTAGTGGCAAAGTACTGAAAAGTAGTGAAAAGTAGTGGCAATGTGCTGAAAAGTGGTGGCCAAGTGCTGAAAAGTAGTGGCAAAGTGCCGAACAGTAGTGGAAAAGTGCTGAAAAGCAGTGGCAAAGTACTGCGAAGTAGTTGCAAAGTACTGAAAAGTAGTGGCAAAATACGGCAAAGTAATGCAAAGTAGTGGCAAAGTACGGCAAAGTAGTGGCAAAGTACTGCAATATATGGCAAAGTACGGCAAAGTACTACAAAGTGGTGGCAATGTACTGCAAAGTGGTGGCAAAGTACGGCAACGTACTGCAAGGAAGTGGCAAAGTACGGCAAAGTAGTGGCAACGTATGGCAAAGTACTACAAAGTGGTGGCAATGTACTG
Organism: Saccoglossus kowalevskii; assembly: GCF_978046115.1. Lineage (NCBI taxonomy): Eukaryota > Metazoa > Hemichordata > Enteropneusta > Harrimaniidae > Saccoglossus > Saccoglossus kowalevskii. Next base: position 21,043,916 of record NC_140651.1, read on the forward strand.
CAAAGTGGTGGCAAAGTACTACAAAGAGGTGGCAAAGTAGTGGCAAAGTACTGCAAAGTAGTGCCAAAGTACAGCAAACTAGTGGCAAAGTATGGTAAAGTACTGAAAGTAGTGGCAAAATATGGAAAAGTACTGTAAAGTCGAGAATAGTAGTGGCAAAGTACTGAAAAGTAGTGGCAAAGTAACGAAAAGTAGTGGCATAGAACTGAAAAGTAGTGGCAAAGTGCTGAAAAGTAGTGGCAAAGTGCTGAAAAGTAGTGGCAAAGTGCTGAAAAGCAGTGGCAAAGTACGGCAAAGTAATGCAAAGTAGTGGCAAAGTACGGCAAAGTAATGGTAAAGTACTGCAAAGTATGGCAAAGTAGTGGCAAACTAGTGTGAAGTATTGGCAAAGTACTGCAAAGCACTGCAAAGTAATGGCAAAGTAGGGCAAAGTAGTGGCAGAGTACTGCAAAGTGGTGGCAAAGTACTGCAAAGTATAGCAAAGTAATGGCAAAGTACTGCAAAGTAGTGGCAAAGTACGGCAAAGTACTGCAATGAAGTGGCAAAGTACTGCAAAGTAGTGGCAAAGTACTACAAAGAGGTGCAAAGTAGTGGCAAAGTACGGCAAAGTAGTGGCAAAGTATGGCAAAGTACTGAAAGTAGTGGCAAAGTAGTGAAAAGTAGTGGCAAAATATGGAAAAGTACTGTAAAGTAGTGAATAGTAGTGGCAAAATAGTGAGAAGTAGTGGCAAAGTGCTGAAAAGTGGTGGCAATGTGCTGAAAAGTAGTGGCAAAGTGCTGAACAGTAGTGGAAAAGTGCTGAAAAGCAGTGGCAAAGTACTGCGAAGTAGTTGCAAAGTACTGAAAAGTAGTGGCAAAGTACGGCAAAGTAATGCAAAGTAGTGGCAAAGTACTGCAATATATGCCAAAGTACGGCAAAGTACTACAAAGTGATGGCAATGTACTGCAAAGTGGAAGCAAAGCACGGCAAAGTACTGCAAAGAAGTGGCAAAGTACGGCAAAGTAGTGGCAAAGTACGGCAAAGTACTACAAAGTGGTGGTAATGTACTGCAAAGTGGTGGCAAAGTACTGCAAAGTACTACAAAAAAGTGGCAAAGTACTGCAAATTAGTAGCAAAGTACTACAAAGAGGTGGCAAAGTAGTGGCAAAGTACCGCAAAGTGCTGAAAAGTGGTGGCAATGTGCTGAAAAGTAGTGGCAAAGTGCTGAACAGTAGTGGAAAAGTGCTGAAAAGCAGTGGCAAAGTACTGCGAAGTAGTTGCAAAGTACTGAAAAGTAGTGGCAAAGTACGGCAAAGTAATGCAAAGTAGTGACAAAGTACGGCAAAGTAGTGGCAAAGTACTGCAATATATGGCAAAGTACGGCAAAGTACTACAAAGTGGTGGCAATGTACTGCAAAGTGGTAGCAAAGCACGGCAAAGTACTGCAAAGAAGTGGCAAAGTACGGCAAAGTAGTGGCAAAGTACGGCAAAGTACTACAAAGTGGTGGTAATGTACTGCAAAGTGGTGGCAAAGTACTGCAAAGTACTACAAAAAAGTGGCAAAGTACTGCAAATTAGTAGCAAAGTACTACAAAGAGGTGGCAAAGTAGTGGCAAAGTACCGCAAAGTACTACAAAGTGGTGGCAATGTAATGCAAAGTGGTGGCAAAGTACGGCAAAGTAGTGGCAAAGTACGGCAAAGTAGTGGCAAAGATGGCAAAGTAATGAAAGTAGTGGCAATGTAGTGATAAGTAGTGGCAGAGTATGGAAAAGTACTGTAAAGTAGTGAAAAGTAGTGGTAAAGTACTGAAAAGTGGTGGCAAAGTGCTGAAAAGTAGTGGCAAAGTGATGAACAGTAGTGGAAAAGTGCTGAAAAGCAGTGGCAAAGTACTGCAAAGTAGTTGCAAAGTACTGAAAAGAAGTGGCAAAGTACGGCAAAGTAATGCAAAGCAGTGGCAAAGTACTGCAAAGTATGGCAAAGTACGGCAAAGTACTGCAAAGAAGTGGCAATGTACTGCAAATTAGTAGCAAAGTACTACAAAGAGGTGGCAAAGTAGTGGCAAAGTATGGCAAAGTACTGAAAGTAGTGGCAAAGTATGGAAACATACTGTAAAGTAGTGAATAGTAATGGCAAAGTACTGAAAAGTAGTTGCAAAGTAGTGAAAAGTAGTGGAAAGTACTGAAAAGTGGAGGCAAAGTGCTGAAAAGTAGTGGCAAAGTGCTGAAAAGCAGTGGCAAAGTACTGCGAAGTAGTTGTAAAGTACTGAAAAGTAGTGGCAAAGTACGGCAAAGTAATGCAAAGTAGTGGCAAAGTACGGCAAACTAGTGGCAAAGTATGGTAAAGTACTGAAAGTAGTGGCAAAATATGGAAAAGTACTGTAAAGTCGAGAATAGTAGTGGCAAAGTACTGAAAAGTAGTGGCAAAGTAATGAAAAGTAGTGGCAAAGAACTGAAAAGTAGTGGCAAAGTGCTGAAAAGTAGTGGCAAAGTGCTGAAAAGTAGTGGCAAAGTGCTGAAAAGCAGTGGCAAAGTACGGCAAAGTAATGCAAAGTAGTGGCAAAGTACGGCAAAGTAATGCTAAAGTACTGCAAAGTATGGCAAAGTAGTGGCAAACTAGTGTGAAGTATTGGCAAAGTACTGCAAAGCACTGCAAAGTAATGGCAAAGTAGGGCAAAGTAGTGGCAAAGTACTGCAAAGTGGTGGCAAAGTACTGCAAAGTATAGCAAAGTAATGGCAAAGTACTGCAAAATAGTGGCAAAGTACTACAAAGAGGTGCAAAGTAGTGGCAAAGTATGGCAATGTAGTGGCAAAGTACGGCAAAGTAGTGGCAAAGTATGGCAAAGTACTGAAAGTAGTGGCAAAGTAGTGAAAAGTAGTGGCAAAATATGGAAAAGTACTGTAAAGTAGTGGCAAAGTAGTGAAAAGTAGTGGCAAAGTATGGAAACATACTGTAAAGTAGTGAATAGCAGTGGCAAAGTACCGAAAAGTAGTTGCAAAGTAGTGAAAAGTAGTGGAAAGTACTGAAAAGTGGAGGCAAAGTGCTGAAAAGTAGTGGCAAAGTGCTGAAAAGCAGTGGCAAAGTACTGCGAAGTAGTTGTAAAGTACTGAAAAGTAGTGGCAAAGTACGGCAAAGTAATGCAAAGTAGTGGCAAAGTACGGCAAAGTAGTGGCAAAGTACTGCAAAGTATGGCAAAGTAGTGCCAAACTAGTGCAAAGTATTGGAAAAGTACGGCAAAGTACTGCAAAGTAATGGCAAATTATGGCAAATTAGTGGCAAAGTACGGCAAAGTACTACAAAGTGGTGGCAAAGTACGGCAAAGTACTGCAAAGTAGTGCCAATGTACTGCAAAATGGTGGCAAAGTAGGCAAAGTACTGCAAACAAGTGGCAAAGTAGTGGCAAAGTACTACAAAGTGGTGGCAATGTACTGCAAAGTGGTGGCAAAGTACAGCAAAGTACTGCAAAGAAGTGGCAAAGTACTGCAAATTAGTAGCAAAGTACTACAAAGAGGTGGCAAAGTACGGCAAAGTAGTGGCAAAGTACGGCAAAGTAGTGGCAAAGTATGGCAAAGTACTGAAAGTTGTGGCAAAGTAGTGAAAAGTAGTGGCAAAATATGGAAAAGTACTGTAAAGTAGTGAATAGTAGTGGCAAAGTACTGAAAAGTAGTGAAAAGTAGTGTTAAAGTACTGAAAAGTGGTGGCAAAGTGCTGAAAAGTAGTGGCAATGTACTACAAAGTGGTGGCTAAATACGGCAAAGTACTGCAAAGAAGTGGCAATGTACTGCAAATTCGTAGCAAAGTACTACAAAGAGGTGGCAAAGTAGTGGCAAAGTACTGCAAAGTAGTGGTAAAGTACGGCAAAGTAGTGGCAAAGTACGGCAAAGTAGTGGCAAAGTATGGCAAAGTACTGAAAGTAGTGGCAAAGTAGTGAAAAGTAGTGGCAAATTATGGAAAAGTACTGAAAAGTAGTGAATAGTAGTGGCAAAGTGCTGAAAAGTAGTGGCAAAGTAGTGAAAAGTAGTGGAAAAGTGCTGAAAAGTAGTGGCAAACTACTGCAAAGTAGTGGCAAAGTACGGCAAAGTAATGACAAATAACGGCAAAGTAGTGGCAAAGTACTGCAAAGTAGTGGCAAAGTACGACAAAGTACTGTAAAGTAGTGTCAAAGTACTGCAAAGTAGTTGCAAAGTACTGCAAAGTAGTGGCAAAGTACTGCAAAGTAGTGACAAAGTACGGCAAAGTAGTAGCAAAGTACGGCAAAGTACTGCAAAGTAGTAGTAAAGTACGGCAAAGTATGGCAAAGTACTGCAAAGTATTGGCAATGAATGGCAAAGTACTGCAAAGTAGTGTCAAAGTACGGCAAAGTAGTGGCAAAGTAAGGCAAAGTACTACAAAGTGGTGGCAAAATACGGCAAAGTACTGCAAAGTATGGCAAAGTAGTGGCAAAGCAGTGGCAAAGTACTGCAAAGTAGTGACAAAGTACGGCAAAGTAGTGGCAAAGTACTGCAAAGTAGTAGCAAAGTACGGCAAAGTAGTGACAAAGTACTGCAAAGTATGGCAAAGTACTGCAAAGTATTGGCAATGTACGGCAAAGTACTGCAAAGTAGTGACAAAGTACGGCAAAGTAGTGGCAAAGTAAGGCAAAGTACTACAAAGTGGTGGCAAAGTACGGCAAAGTACTGCAAAGTATGGCAAAGTACTGCAAAGTATTGGTAATGTACGACAAAGTACTGCAAAGTAGAGGCAATGTACTGCAAAGTATAGCAAAGTAATGGCAAAATACTGCAAAGTAGTGGCAAAGTAGGCAAAGTACTGCAAAGAAGTGGCAAAGTACTGTAAAGTAGTGGCAAAATACTACAAAGAGGTGGCAAAGTAGTGGCGAAGCACTGCAAAGTAGTGGAAATGTATGGCAAAAAGGTGGCAAAGTACGGCAAAGTAGTGGCAAAGTATGGCAAAGTACTGAAAGTAGTGGCAAAGTAGTGAAAAGTAGTGGCGAAATATGGAAAAGTACTGTAAAGTAGTGAATAGTAGTGGCAAAGTACTGAAAAGGAGTGGCAATGTAGTGAAAAGTAGTGGCAAAGTACTGAAAAGTGGTGGCAAAGTGCTGAACAGTTGTGGCAAAGTGCTGAAAAGTAGTGGCAAAGTGCTGAAAAACAGTGGCAAAATACGGCAAAGTAATGCAAAGTATGGCAAAGTAGTGGCAAACTAGTGTAAAGTGTTGGTAAAGTACTGGAAAGTAATGGCAAAGTAGCGCAAAGTACTGCAAGGTGGTGGCAAATTACTGCAAAGTATAGCAAAGTAATGGCAAAGTACTGCAAAGTAGTGGCAAAGTACGGCAAAGTACTGCAAAGAATTGGCAATGTACTGCAAAGTAGTGACAAAGTACTACAACGAGGTGCAAAGTAGTGGCAAAGTAGTGGCAAAGTATGCCAAAGTAGTGGCAAAGTAAGGCAAAGTAGTGGCAAAGTATGGAAAAGTACTGAAAGTAGTGGAAAAGTAGTGAAAAGTAGTGGCAAAATATGGAAAAGTACTGAAAAGTAGTGAAAAGTAGTGGCAATGTGCTGAAAAGTGGTGGCCAAGTGCTGAAAAGTAGTGGCAAAGTGCTGAACAGTAGTGGCAAAGTGCTGAAAAGCAGTGGCAAAGTACTGCGAAGTAGTTGCAAAGTACTGAAAAGTAGTGGCAAAGTACGGCAAAGTAATGCAAAGTAGTGGCAAAGTACGGCAAAGTAGTGGCAAAGTACTGCAATATATGGCAAAGTACGGCAAAGTACTACAAAGTGGTGGCAATGTACTGCAAAGTGGTGGCAAAGTACGGCAAAGTACTGCAAGGAAGTGGCAAAGTACGGCAAAGTAGTGGCAACGTACGGCAAAGTACTACAAAGTGGTGGCAATGTACTGCAAAGTGGTGGCAAAGTACTACAAAGAGGTGGCAAAGTAGTGGCAAAGTACTGCAAAGTAGTGCCAAAGTATGGCAAACTAGTGGCAAAGTATGGTAAAGTACTGAAAGTAGTGGCAAAATATGGAAAAGTACTGTAAAGTAGTGAATAGTAGTGGCAAAGTACTGAAAAGTAGTGGCAATGTAATGAAAAGTAGTTGCAAAGAACTGAAAAGTGGTGGCAAAGTGCTGAAAAGTAGTGACAAAGTGCTGAAAAGTAGTGGCAAAGTGCTGAAAAGCAGTGGCAAAGTACGGCAAAGTAATGGAAAGTAGTGGCAAAGTACGGCAAAGTAATGGTAAAGTACTGCAAAGTATGGCAAAGTAGTGGCAAACTAGTGTAAAGTATTGGCAAAGTACTGCAAAGTACTGCAAAGTAATGGCAAAGTAGGGCAAAGTAGTGCAAAGTACTGCAAAGTAGTGGCAAAGTACGGCAAAGTACTGCAATGAAGTGGCAAAGTACTGCAAAGTAGTGGCAAAGTACTACAAAGAGGTGCAAAGTAGTGGCAAAGTATGACAATGTAGTGGCAAAGTACGGCAAAGTAGTGGCAAAGTATGACAAAGTACTGAAAGTAGTGGCAAAGTAGTGAAAAGTAGTGGCAAAATATGGAAAAGTACTGTAAAGTAGTGAATAGTAGTGGCAAAGTACTGAAAAGTAGTGGCAAAATAGTGATAAGTAGTGGCAAAGTGCTGAAAAGTGGAGGCCAAGTGCTGAAAAGTAGTGGCAAAGTGCTGAACAGTAGTAGAAAAGTGCTGAAAAGCAGTGGCAAAGTACTGCAAAGAGGTTGCAAAGTACGGCAAAGTAGTGGCAAAGTACGGCAAAGTAGTGGCAAAGTATGGCAAAGTACTGAAAGTTGTGGCAAAGTAGTGAAAAGTAGTGGCAAAGTATGGAAAAGTACTGTAAAGTAGTGAATAGTAGTGGCAAAGTACTGAAAAGTAGTGTTAAAGTACTGAAAAGTGGTGGCAAAGTGCTGAAAAGTAGTGGCAATGTACTACAAAGTGGTGGCTAAATACGGCAAAGTACTGCAAAGAAGTGGCAATGTACTGCAAATTAGTAGCAAAGTACTACAAAGAGGTGGAAAAGTAGTGGCAAAGTACTGCAAAGTAGTGGTAAAGTACGGCAAAGTAGTGGCAAAGTACTGCAAAGTAGTGGCAAAGTATGGCAAAGTACTGAAAGTAGTGGCAAAGTAGTGAAAAGTAGTGGCAAAGTATGGAAAAGTACTGAAAAGTAGTGAATAGTAGTGGCAAAGTGCTGAAAAGTAGTGGCAAATTAGTGAAAAGTAGTGGAAAAGTGCTGAAAAGTAGTGGCAAAGTACTGCAAAGTAGTGGCAAAGTACGGCAAAGTAATGACAAATAACGGCAAAGTAGTGGCAAAGTACTGCAAAGTAGAGGCAAAGTACGACAAAGTACTGTAAAGTAGTGTCAAAGTACTGCAAAGTAGTTGCAAAGTACTGCAAAGTAGTGGCAAAGTACTGCAAAGTAGTGACAAAGTACGGCAAAGTAGTAGCAAAGTACGGCAAAGTACTGCAAAGTAGTAGTAAAGTACGGCAAAGTAGTAGCAAAGTACGGCAAAGTACTGCAAAGTAGTAGTAAAGTACGGCAAAGTATGGCAAAGTACTGCAAATTATTGGCAATGAACGGCAAAGTACTGCAAAGTAGTGTCAAAGTACGGCAAAGTAGTGGCAAAGTAAGGCAAAGTACTACAAAGTGGTGGCAAAATACGGCAAAGTACTGCAAAGTATGGCAAAGTAGTGGCAAAGCAGTGGCAAAGTACTGCAAAGTAGTGACAAAGTACGGCAAAGTAGTGGCAAAGTACTACAAAGTAGTAGCAAAGTACGGCAAAGTAGTGGCAAAGTAAGGCAAAGTACTACAAAGTGGTGGCAAAGTACGGCAAAGTACTGCAAAGTATGGCAAAGTACTGCAAAGTATTGGTAATGTACGACAAAGTACTGCAAAGTAGAGGCAATGTACTGCAAAGTATAGCAAAGTAATGGCAAAATACTGCAAAGTAGTGGCAAAGTAGGCAAAGTACTGCAAAGAAGTGGCAAAGTACTGTAAAGTAGTGGCAAAATACTACAAAGAGGTGGCAAAGTAGTGGCGAAGCACTGCAAAGTAGTGGAAATGTATGGCAAAAAGGTGGCAAAGTACGGCAAAGTAGTGGCAAAGTATGGCAAAGTACTGAAAGTAGTGGCAAAGTAGTGAAAAGTAGTGGCAAAATATGGAAAAGTACTGTAAAGTAGTGAATAGTAGTGGCAAAGTACTGAAAAGTAGTGGCAATGTAGTGAAAAGTAGTGGCAAAGTACTGAAAAGTGGTGGCAAAGTGCTGAACAGTAGTGGCAAAGTGCTGAAAAGTAGTGGCAAAGTGCTGAAAAACAGTGGCAAAATACGGCAAAGTAATGCAAAGTATGGCAAAGTAGTGGCAAACTAGTGAAAAGTGTTGGCAAAGTACTGGAAAGTAATGGCAAAGTAGCGCAAAGTACTGCAAGGTGGTGGCAAATTACTGCAAAGTATAGCAAAGTAATGGCAAAGTACTGCAAAGTAGTGGCAAAGTACGGCAAAGTACTGCAAAGAATTGGCAATGTACTGCAAAGTAGTGACAAAGTACTACAACGAGGTGCAAAGTAGTGGCAAAGTAGTGGCAAAGTATGCCAAAGTAGTGGCAAAGTACGGCAAAGTAGTGGCAAAGTATGGAATAGTACTGAAAGTAGTGGAAAAGTAGTGAAAAGTAGTGGCAAAATATGGAAAAGTACTGTAAAGTAGTGAATAGTAGTGGCAAAGTACTGAAAAGTAGTGGCAATGTATGGCAAAAAGGTGGCAAAGTACGGCAAAGTAGTGGCAAAGTATGGCAAAGTACTGAAAGTAGTGGCAAAGTAGTGAAAAGTAGTGGCAAAATAAGGAAAAGTACTGTAAAGTAGTGAATAGTAGTGGCAAAGTACTGAAAAGTAGTGACAATGTAGTGAAAAGTAGTGGCAAAGTACTGAAAAGTGGTGGCAAAGTGCTGAACAGTAGTGGCAAAGTGCTGAAAAGTAGTGGCAAAGTGCTGAAAAACAGTGGCAAAATACGGCAAAGTAATGCAAAGTATGGCAAAGTAGTGGCAAACTAGTGAAAAGTGTTGGCAAAGTACTGGAAAGTAATTGCAAAGTAGCGCAAAGTACTGCAAGGTGGTGGCAAATTACTGCAAAGTATAGCAAAGTAATGGCAAAGTACTGCAAAGTAGTGGCAAAGTACGGCAAAGTACTGCAAAGAATTGGCAATGTACTGCAAAGTAGTGACAAAGTACTACAACGAGGTGCAAAGTAGTGGCAAAGTAGTGGCAAAGTATGCCAAAGTAGTGGCAAAGTACGGCAAAGTAGTGGCAAAGTATGGAATAGTACTGAAAGTAGTGGAAAAGTAGTGAAAAGTAGTGGCAAAATATGGAAAAGTACTGTAAAGTAGTGAATAGTAGTGGCAAAGTACTGAAAAGTAGTGAAAAGTAGTGGCAATGTGCTGAAAAGTGGTGGCCAAGTGCTGAAAAGTAGTGGCAAGGTGCTGAACAGTAGTGGCAAAGTGCTGAAAAGCAGTGGCAAAGTACTGCAAAGTAGTTGCAAAGTACAGAAAAGTAGTGCAAAGTACGGCAAAGTAATGCAAAGTAGTGGCAAAGTACGGCAAAGTAGTGGCAAAGTACTGCAATATATGGCAAAGTACGGCAAAGTACTACAAAGTGGTGGCAATGTACTGCAAAGTGGTGGCAAAGTACGGCAAAGTACTGCAAGGAAGTGGCAAAGTACGGCAAAGTAGTGGCAACGTACGGCAAAGTACTACAAAGTGGTGGCAATGTACTGCAAAGTGGTGGCAAAGTACTACAAAGAGGTGGCAAAGTAGTGGCAAAGTACTGCAAAGTAGTGCCAAAGTACGGCAAACAAGTGGCAAAGTATGGTAAAGTACTGTAAAGTAGTGAATAGTAGTGGCAAAGTACTGAAAAGTAGTGGCAAAGTAATGAAAAGTAGTTGCAAAGAACTGAAAAGTGGTGGCAAAGTGCTGAAAAGTAGTGGCAAAGTGCTGAAAAGTAGTGGCAAAGTGCTGAAAAGCAGTGGCAAAGTACGGCAAAGTAATGGAAAGTAGTGGCAAAGTACGGCAAACTAATGGTAAAGTACTGCAAAGTACGGCAAAGTAGTGGCAAACTAGTGTAAAATATTGGCAAAGTACTGCAAAGTACTGCAAAGTAATGGCAAAGTAGGGCAAAGTAGTGGCAAAGTACTGCAAAGTAGTGGCAAAGTACGGCAAAGTACTGCAATGAAGTGGAAAAGTACTGCAAAGTAGTGGCAAAGTACTACAAAGAGGAGCAAAGTAGTGACAAAGTATGACAATGTAGTGGCAAAGTACGGCAAAGTAGTGGCAAAGTATGACAAAGTACTGAAAGTAGTGGCAAAGTAGTGAAAAGTAGTGGCAAAATATGGAAAAGTACTGTAAAGTAGTGAATAGTAGTGGCAAAGTACTGAAAAGTAGTGGCAAAATAGTGATAAGTAGTGGCAAAGTGCTGAAAAGTGGTGGCCAAGTGCTGAAAAGTAGTGGCAAAGTGCTGAACAGTAGTAGAAAAGTGCTGAAAAGCAGTGGCAAAGTACTGCAAAGTAGTTGCAAAGTACTGAAAAGAAGTGACAAAGTACGGCAAAGTAATGCAAAGTAGTGGCAAAGTACTGCAAAGTATGGCAAAGTACGGCAAAGTACTACAAAGTGGTGGCAATGTACTGCAAAGTAGTAGCAAAGCACGGCAAAGTACTGCAAAGAAGTGGCAAAGTACGGCAAAGTAGTGGCAAAGTACGGCAAAGTACTACAAGGTGGTGGTAATGTACTGCAAAGTGGTGGCAAAGTACGGCAAAGTACTGCAAAAAAGTGGCAAAGTACTGCAAATTAGTAGCAAAGTACTACAAAGAGGTGCCAAAGTAGTGGCAAAGTACTGCAAAGTACTACAAAGTGGTGGCAATGTACTGCAAAGTGGTGGCAAAGTACGGCAAAGTAGTGGGAAAGTACGGCAAAGTAGTGGCAAAGTATGGCAAAGTAATGAAAGTAGTGGCAATGTAGTGAAAAGTAGTGGCAGAATATGGAAAAGTACTGTAAAGTAGTGAAAAGTAGTGGTAAAGTACTGAAAAGTGGTGGCAAAGTGCTGAACAGTAGTGGAAAAGTGCTGAAAAGCAGTGGCAAAGTACTGCAAAGTAGTTGCAAAGTAGTGAAAAGTAGTGGCAAAGTATGGAAACATACTGTAAAGTAGTGAATAGTAGTGGCAAAGTACTGAAAAGTAGTGGCAAAGTAATGAAAAGTAGTTGCAAAGAACTGAAAAGTGGTGGCAAAGTGCTGAAAAGTAGTGGCAAAGTGCTGAAAAGTAGTGGCAAAGTGCTGAAAAGCAGTGGCAAAGTACGGCAAAGTAATGGAAAGTAGTGGCAAAGTACGGCAAACTAATGGTAAAGTACTGCAAAGTACGGCAAAGTAGTGGCAAACTAGTGTAAAATATTGGCAAAGTACTGCAAAGTACTGCAAAGTAATGGCAAAGTAGGGCAAAGTAGTGGCAAAGTACTGCAAAGTAGTGGCAAAGTACGGCAAAGTACTGCAATGAAGTGGAAAAGTACTGCAAAGTAGTGGCAAAGTACTACAAAGAGGAGCAAAGTAGTGACAAAGTATGACAATGTAGTGGCAAAGTACGGCAAAGTAGTGGCAAAGTATGACAAAGTACTGAAAGTAGTGGCAAAGTAGTGAAAAGTAGTGGCAAAATATGGAAAAGTACTGTAAAGTAGTGAATAGTAGTGGCAAAGTACTGAAAAGTAGTGGCAAAATAGTGATAAGTAGTGGCAAAGTGCTGAAAAGTGGTGGCCAAGTGCTGAAAAGTAGTGGCAAAGTGCTGAACAGTAGTAGAAAAGTGCTGAAAAGCAGTGGCAAAGTACTGCAAAGTAGTTGCAAAGTACTGAAAAGAAGTGACAAAGTACGGCAAAGTAATGCAAAGTAGTGGCAAAGTACTGCAAAGTATGGCAAAGTACGGCAAAGTACTACAAAGTGGTGGCAATGTACTGCAAAGTAGTAGCAAAGCACGGCAAAGTACTGCAAAGAAGTGGCAAAGTACGGCAAAGTAGTGGCAAAGTACGGCAAAGTACTACAAGGTGGTGGTAATGTACTGCAAAGTGGTGGCAAAGTACGGCAAAGTACTGCAAAAAAGTGGCAAAGTACTGCAAATTAGTAGCAAAGTACTACAAAGAGGTGCCAAAGTAGTGGCAAAGTACTGCAAAGTACTACAAAGTGGTGGCAATGTACTGCAAAGTGGTGGCAAAGTACGGCAAAGTAGTGGGAAAGTACGGCAAAGTAGTGGCAAAGTATGGCAAAGTAATGAAAGTAGTGGCAATGTAGTGAAAAGTAGTGGCAGAATATGGAAAAGTACTGTAAAGTAGTGAAAAGTAGTGGTAAAGTACTGAAAAGTGGTGGCAAAGTGCTGAACAGTAGTGGAAAAGTGCTGAAAAGCAGTGGCAAAGTACTGCAAAGTAGTTGCAAAGTAGTGAAAAGTAGTGGCAAAGTATGGAAACATACTGTAAAGTAGTGAATAGTAGTGGCAAAGTACTGAAAAGTAGTGGCAAAGTAGTGAAAAGTAGTGGAAAGTTCTGAAAAGTGGAGGCAAAGTGTTGAAAAGTAGTGGCAAAGTGCTGAAAAGCAGTGGCAAAGTACTGCGAAGTAGTTGTAAAGTACTGAAAAGTAGTGGCAAAGTACGGCAAAGTAATGCAAAGTAGTGGCAAAGTACGGCAAAGTAGTGGCAAAGTACTGCAAAGTATGGCAAAGTAGTGCCAAACTAGTGCAAAGTATTGGAAAAGTACGGCAAAGTACTGCAAAGTAATGGCAAATTATGGCAAAGTAGTGGCAAAGTACGGCAAAGTACTACAAAGTGGTGGCAAAGTACGGCAAAGTACTGCAAAGTAGTGCCAATGTACTGCAAAGTGGTGGCAAAGTAGGCAAAGTACTGCAAACAAGTGGCAAAGTAGTGGCAAAGTACTACAAAGTGGTGGCAATGTACTGCAAAGTGGTGGCAAACTACGGCAAAGTACTGCAAAGAAGTGGCAAAGTACTGCAAATTAGTAGCAAAGTACTACAAAGAGGTGGCAAAGTACGGCAAAGTAGTGGCAAAGTACGGCAAAGTAGTGGCAAAGTATGGCAAAGTACTGAAAGTTGTGGCAAAGTAGTGAAAAGTAGTGGCAAAGTATGGAAAAGTACTGTAAAGTAGTGAATAGTAGTGGCAAAGTACTGAAAAGTAGTGAAAAGTAGTGTTAAAATACTGAAAAGTGGTGGCAAAGTGATGAAAAGTAGTGGCAATGTACTACAAAGTGGTGGCAAAATACGGCAAAGTACTGCAAAGAAGTGGCAATGTACTGCAAATTAGTAGCAAAGTACTACAAAGAGGTGGCAAAGTAGTGGCAAAGTACTGCAAAGTAGTGGTAAAGTACGGCAAAGTAGTGGCAAAGTACGGCAAAGTAGTGGCAAAGTATGGCAAAGTACTGAAAGTAGTGACAAAGTAGTGAAAAGTAGTGGCAAAGTATGGAAAAATACTGAAAAGTAGTGAATAGTAGTGGCAAAGTGCTGAAAAGTAGTGGCAAAGTAGTGAAAAGTAGTGGAAAAGTGCTGAAAAGTAGTGGCAAAGTACTGCAACGTAGTGGCAAAGTACGGCAAAGTAATGACTAATAACGGCAAAGTAGTGACAAAGTACTGCAAAGTAGTGGCAAAGTACGACAAAGTACTGTAAAGTAGTGTCAAAGTACTGCAAAGTAGTTGCAAAGTACTGCAAAGTAGTGGCAAAATACTGCAAAGTAGTGACAAAGTACGGCAAAGTAGTAGCAAAGTACGGCAAAGTACTGCAAAGTAGTAGTAAAGTACGGCAAAGTAGTAGCAAAGTACGGCAAAGTACTGCAAAGTAGTAGTAAAGTACGGCAAAGTATGGCAAAGTACTGCAAAGTATTGGCAATGAACGGCAAAGTACTGCAAAGTAGTGTCAAAGTACGGCAAAGTAGTGGCAAAGTAAGGCAAAGTACTACAAAGTGGTGGCAAAATACGGCAAAGTACTGCAAAGTATGGCAAAGTAGTGGCAAAGCAGTGGCAAAGTACTGCAAAGTAGTGACAAAGTACAGCAAAGTAGTGGCAAAGTACTACAAAGAGGTGCAAAGAAGTGGCAAAGTAGTGGCAAAGTATGGCAAAGTAGTGGCAAAGTACGGCAAAGTAGTGGCAAAGTATGGCAAAGTACTGAAAGTAGTGGAAAAGCAGTGAAAAGTAGTGGCAATGTGCTGAAAAGTAGTGGCAAAGTGCTGAACAGTAGTGGCAAAGTGCTGAAAAGCAGTGGCAAAGTACTGCGAAGTAGTTGCAAAGTACTGAAAAGTAGTGGCAAAGTACGGCAAAGTAATGCAAAGTAGTGGCAAAGTACGGCAAAGTAGTGGCACAGTACTGCAAAGTATGGCAAAGTACGGCAAAGTACTACAAAGTGGTGGCAATGTACTGCAAAGTGGTGGCAAAGTACAGCAAAGTACTGCATCGTCTATCATTTCACGAATTTGTAATCGCTTTTATTAAAATTGAAATATTTTTGGAAGACATTTCAAACGTCTATATTAGCATAGTGAATGTATTTAATTGGTTATAATTGTAAAAATTATATTTCAAACATCACAGTTTGAATTGTGAATCATAATTACTGCCTCGTGTGAGGATCGAACTCACGACCTTCAGATAATAAGACTAAAGTGATGCCTACTGCGCTAACGAGGCGGCGACGACAATAATAATTCTTTGTATTGGGCGAATTAAAAATAAATTCAGTTTTTCGAATAACTTCACGTGTATTTGAAATATCAATTGTATTGCATCGTCTATCATTTCACGAATTTGTAATCGCTTTTATTAAAATTGAAATATTTTTGGAAGACATTTCAAACGTCTATATTAGCATTATGAATATATTTAATTGGTTATAATTTATAAATGTATATTTCAAACATCAGTGTTTGAATTGTGAATCATAATTACTACCTCGTGTGAGGATCGAACTCACGACCTTCAGATTATGAGACTGACGCGCTGCCTACTGCGCTAACGAGGCGGCGATGGCAATAACAATTCTTTGTATTGAGCGAATTTGAAATGAATTCAATTTTTCGAATAACTTCAGGTATATTTGAAATATCAATTGTTTTGCATCGTGTTTCATTTCACGAATTTGTAATCGCTTTTATTAAAATTGAAATATTTTTGGAAGACATTTAAAACGTCTATATTAGCATTATGAATATATTTAATTGGTTATAATTGTAAAAAATTATATTTCAAACATCACTGTTTGAATTGCGAATCATAATTACTGCCTCGTGTGAGGATCGAACTCACGACCTTCAGATTATGAGACTAACGCGCTGCCTACTGCGATAACAAGGCGGCGCTGACAATAACAATTCTTTGTATTGAGCGAATTTGAAATAAATTCAGTTTTTCAAATAACTTCAGGTATATTTGAAATATCAATTTTTTTGCATCGTGTTTCATTTCACGAATTTGCAATCGCTTATATTAAAATCGAAATATTTTTGGAAGACATTTAAAACGTCTATATTAGCATTATGAATATATTTAATTGGTTATAATTGTAAAAAATTATATTTCAAACATCACTGTTTGAATTGCGAATCATAATTACTGCCTCGTGTGAGGATCGAACTCACGACCTTCAGATTATGAGACTAACGCGCTGCCTACTGCGCTAACAAGGCGGCGATGACAATAACAATTCTTTGTATTGAGCGAATTTGAAATAAATTCAGTTTTTCGAATAACTTCAGGTATATTTGAAATATCAATTGTTTTGCATCGTATTTCATTTCACGAATTTGTAATCGCTTATATTAAAATTGAAATATTTTTGGAAGACATTTAAAACGTCTGTATTAGTATTATGAATATATTTAATTGGTTATAATTGTAAAAATTATATTTCAAACATCACTGTTTGAATTGTGAATCATAATTACTGCCTCATGTGAGGATCGAACTCACGACCTTCAGATTATGAGACTGACGCGCTGCCTACTGCACTAACGAGGCGGCGATGACAATAACAATTCTTTGTATTGAGCGAATTTGAAATAAATTCAGGTTTTCGAATAACTTCACGTATATTTGAAATATCAATTGTATTGCATCGTCTATCATTTCACGAATTTGTAATCGCTTTTATTAAAATTCAAATATTTTTGGAAGACATTTCAAACGTCTATATTAGCATAATCAATATATTTAATTGGTTATAATTGTAAAAATTATATTTCAAACATTAGTGTTTGAATTGTGAATCATAATTACTGCCTCGTGTGAGGATCGAACTCACGACCTTCAGATTATGAGACTGACGTGCTGCCTACTGCGCTAACGAGGCGGCGATGACAATAACAATTCTTTGTATTGAGCGAATTTGAAATAAATTCAGTTTTTCGAATAACTTCAGGTATATTTGAAATATCAATTGTTTTGCATCGTGTTTCATTTCACGAATTTGTAATCGCTTATATTAAAATTGAAATATTTTTGGAAGACATTTCAAACGTCTATATTAGCATTATGAATATATTTAATTGGTTATAATTGTAAAAATTATATTTCAAACATCACTGTTTGGATTGTGAATCATAATTACTACCACGTGTGAGGATCAAACTCACGACCTTCAGATTATGAGACGGACGCGCTGCCTACTGCGCTAACGAGGCGGCGATGGCAATAACAATTCTTTGTATTGAGCGAATTTGAAATAAATTCAGTTTTTCGAATAACTTCAGGTATATTTGAAATATCAATTGTTTTGCATCGTATTTCATTTCACGAATTTGTAATCGCTTATATTAAAATTGAAATATTTTTGGAAGACATTTAAAACGTCTATATTAGCATTATGAATATATTTAATTGGTTATAATTGTAAAAAATTATATTTCAAACATCACTGTTTGAATTGCGAATCATAATTACTGCCTCGTGTGAGGATCGAACTCACGACCTTCAGATTATGAGACTGACGCGCTGCCTACTGCGCTAACGATGCGGCGATGACAATAAAAATTCTTTGTATTGAGCGAATTTGAAATAAATTCAGTTTTTCGAATAACTTCAGGTATATTTGAAATATCAATTGTTTTGCATCGTATTTCATTTCACGAATTTGTAATCGCTTATATTAAAATTGAAATATTTTTGGAAGACATTTAAAACGTCTATATTAGCATTATGAATGTATTTAATTGGTTATAATTGTAAAAATAATATTTCAAACATCACTGTCTGAATTGTGAATCATAATTACTGCCTCATGTGAGGATCGAACTCACGACCTTCAGATTATGAGACTGACGCGCTGCCTACAGCGCTTACGAGGCGGCGATGACAATAACAATTCTTTGTATTGAGCGAATTTGAAATAAATTCAGTTTTCCGAATAACTTCAGGTATATTTGAAATATCAATTGTTTTGCATCGTATTTCATTTCAAGAATTTGTAATCGCTTATATTAAAATTGAAATATTTTTGGAAGACATTTAAAACGTCTATATTAGCATTATGAATATATTTAATTGGTTATAATTGTAAAAATTATATTTCAAACATTAGTGTTTGAATTGTGAATCATAATTACTGCCTCATGTGAGGATCGAACTCACGACCTTCAGATTATGAGACTGACGCGCTGCTTACTGCGCTAACGAGGAGGCGATGACAATAACAATTCTTTGTATTGAGCGAATTTGAAATAAATTCAGTTTTCCGAATAACTTCAGGTATATTTGAAATATCAATTGTTTTGCATCGTATTTCATTTCAAGAATTTGTAATCGCTTATATTAAAATTGAAATATTTTTGGAAGACATTTAAAACGTCTATATTAGCATTATGAATATATTTAATTGGTTATAATTGTAAAAATTATATTTCAAACATTAGTGTTTGAATTGTGAATCATAATTACTGCCTCATGTGAGGATCGAACTCACGACCTTCAGATTATGAGACTGACGCGCTGCTTACTGCGCTAACGAGGAGGCGATGACAATAACAATTCTTTGTATTGAGCGAATTTGAAATAAATTCAGTTTTTCGAATAACTTCAGGTATATTTGAAATATCAATTGTTTTGCATCGTATTTCATTTCACGAATTTGTAATCGCTTATATTAAAATTGAAATATTTTTGGAAGACATTTCAAACGTCTATATTAGCATTATGAATATATTTAATTGGTTATAATTGTAAAAATTATATTTCAAACATCACTGTTTGAAATGTGAATCATAATTACTACCTCGTGTGAGGATCGAACTCACGACCTTCAGATTATGAGACTGACGCGCTGCCTACTGCGCTAACGAGGCGGCGATGGCAATAACAATTCTTTGTATTAAGCGAATTTGAAATGAATTCAGTTTTTCGAATAACTTCAGGTATATTTGAAATATCAATTGTTTTGCATCGTATTTCATTTCACGAATTTGTAATCGCTTTTATTAAAATTGAAATATTTTTGGAAGACATTTCAAACGTCTATATTAGCATTATGAATATATTTAATTGGTTATAATTGTAAAAATTATATTTCAAACATCACTGTTTGAATTGTGAATCATAATTACTGCCTCGTGTGAGGATAGAACTCACGACCTTCAGATTATGAGACTAACGCGCTGCCTACTGCGCTAACAAGGCGGCGATGACAATAACAATTCTTTGTATTGAGCGAATTTGAAATAAATTCAGTTTTTCGAATAACTTCAGGTATATTTGAAATATCAATTGTTTTGCATCGTGTTTGATTTCACGAATTTGTAATCGCTTTTATTAAAATTGAAATATTTTTGGAAGACATTTAAAACGTCTATATTAGCATTATGAATATATTTAATTGGTTATAATTGTAAAAAATTATATTTCAAACATCACTGTTTGAATTGCGAATCATAATTACTGCCTCATGTGAGGATCGAACTCACGACCTTCAGATTATGAGACTGACGCGCTGCCTACTGCGCTAACGAGGCGGCGATGACAATAACAATTCTTTGTATTGAGCGAATTTGAAATAAATTCAGTTTTTCGAATAACTTCAGGTATATTTGAAATATCAATTGTTTTGCATCGTATTTCATTTCAAGAATTTGTAATCGCTTATATTAAAATTGAAATATTTTTGGAAGACATTTAAAACGTCTATATTAGCATTATGAATATATTTAATTGGTTATAATTGTAAAAATTATATTTCAAACATTAGTGTTTGAATTGTGAATCATAATTACTGCCTCATGTGAGGATCGAACTCACGACCTTCAGATTATGAGACTGACGCGCTGCTTACTGCGCTAACGAGGAGGCGATGACAATAACAATTCTTTGTATTGAGCGAATTTGAAATAAATTCAGTTTTTCGAATAACTTCAGGTATATTTGAAATATCAATTGTTTTGCATCGTGTTTCATTTCACGAATTTGTAATCGCTTATATTAAAATTGAAATATTTTTGGAAGACATTTCAAACGTCTATATTAGCATTATGAATATATTTAATTGGTTATAATTGTAAAAATTATATTTCAAACATCACTGTTTGAATTGTGAATCATAATTACTACCTCGTGTGAGGATCGAACTCACGACCTTCAGATTATGAGACTGACGCGCTGCCTACTGCGCTAACGAGGCGGCGATGGCAATAACAATTCTTTGTATTAAGCGAATTTGAAATGAATTCAGTTTTTCGAATAACTTCAGGTATATTTGAAATATCAATTGTTTTGCATCGTATTTCATTTCACGAATTTGTAATCGCTTTTATTAAAATTGAAATATTTTTGGAAGACATTTCAAACGTCTATATTAGCATTATGAATATATTTAATTGGTTATAATTGTAAAAATTATATTTCAAACATCACTGTTTGAATTGTGAATCATAATTACTGCCTCGTGTGAGGATAGAACTCACGACCTTCAGATTATGAGACTAACGCGCTGCCTACTGCGCTAACAAGGCGGCGATGACAATAACAATTCTTTGTATTGAGCGAATTTGAAATAAATTCAGTTTTTCGAATAACTTCAGGTATATTTGAAATATCAATTGTTTTGCATCGTGTTTGATTTCACGAATTTGTAATCGCTTTTATTAAAATTGAAATATTTTTGGAAGACATTTAAAACGTCTATATTAGCATTATGAATATATTTAATTGGTTATAATTGTAAAAAATTATATTTCAAACATCACTGTTTGAATTGCGAATCATAATTACTTCCTCGTGTGAGGATCGAACTCACGACCTTCAGATTATGAGACTGACGCGCTGCCTACTGCGCTAACGAGGCGGCGATGACAATAACAATTCTTTGTATTGAGCGAATTTGAAATAAATTCAGTTTTTCGAATAACTTCAGGTATATTTGAAATATCAATTGTTTTGCATCGTATTTCATTTCACGAATTTGTAATCGCTTATATTAAAATTGAAATATTTTTGGAAGACATTTAAAACGTCTGTATTAGTATTATGAATATATTTAATTGGTTATAATTGTAAAAATTATATTTCAAACATCACTGTTTGAATTGTGAATCATAATTACTGCCTCATGTGAGGATCGAACTCACGACCTTCAGATTATGAGACTGACGCGCTGCCTACTGCACTAACGAGGCGGCGATGACAATAACAATTCTTTGTATTGAGCGAATTTGAAATAAATTCAGTTTTTCGAATAACTTCACGTATATTTGAAATATCAATTGTATTGCATCGTCTATCATTTCACGAATTTGTAATCGCTTTTATTAAAATTCAAATATTTTTGGAAGACATTTCAAACGTCTATATTAGCATAATCAATATATTTAATTGGTTATAATTGTAAAAATTATATTTCAAACATTAGTGTTTGAATTGTGAATCATAATTACTGCCTCGTGTGAGGATCGAACTCACGACCTTCAGATTATGAGACTGACGTGCTGCCTACTGCGCTAACGAGGCGGCGATGACAATAACAATTCTTTGTATTGAGCGAATTTGAAATAAATTCAGTTTTTCGAATAACTTCAGGTATATTTGAAATATCAATTGTTTTGCATCGTGTTTCATTTCACGAATTTGTAATCGCTTATATTAAAATTGAAATATTTTTGGAAGACATTTCAAACGTCTATATTAGCATTATGAATATATTTAATTGGTTATAATTGTAAAAATTATATTTCAAACATCACTGTTTGGATTGTGAATCATAATTACTACCTCGTGTGAGGATCAAACTCACGACCTTCAGATTATGAGACGGACGCGCTGCCTACTGCGCTAACGAGGCGGCGATGGCAATAACAATTCTTTGTATTGAGCGAATTTGAAATAAATTCAGTTTTTCGAATAACTTCAGGTATATTTGAAATATCAATTGTTTTGCATCGTATTTCATTTCACGAATTTGTAATCGCTTTTATTAAAATTGAAATATTTTTGGAAGACATTTCAAACGTCTATATTAGCATTATGAATATATTTAATTGGTTATAATTGTAAAAATTATATTTCAAACATCACTGTTTGAATTGTGAATCATAATTACTGCCTCGTGTGAGGATCGAACTCACGACCTTCAGATTATGAGACTAACGCGCTGCCTACTGCGCTAACAAGGCGGCGATGACAATAACAATTCTTTGTATTGATCGAATTTGAAATAAATTCAGTTTTTCGAATAACTTCACGTATATTTGAAATATCAATTGTATTGCATCGTCTATCATTTCACGAATTTGTAATCACTTTTATTAAAATTGAAATATTTTTGGAAGACATTTAAAACGTCTATATTAGCATTATGAATATATTTAATTGGTTATAATTGTAAAAATTATATTTCAAACATCACTGTTTGAATTGTGAATCATAATTACTACCTCGTGTGAGGATCGAACTCACGACCTTCAGATTATGAGACTGACGCGCTGCCTACTGCGCTAACGAGGCAGCGATGGCAATAACAATTCTTTGTATTGAGCGAATTTGAAATAAATTCAGTTTTTCGAATAACTTCAGGTATATTTGAAATATCAATTGTTTTGCATCGTATTTCATTTCACGAATTTGTAATCGCTTATATTAAAATTGAAATATTTTTGGAAGACATTTAAAACGTCTGTATTAGCATTATGAACATATTTAATTGGTTATAATTGTAAAAATTATATTTCAAACAGCACTGTTTGAATTGCGAATCATAATTACTGCCTCGTGTGAGGATCGAACTCACGACCTTCAGATTATGAGACTGACGCGCTGCCTACTGCGCTAACGAGGCGGCGATGGCAATAACAATTCTTTGTATTGAGCGAATTTGAAATAAATTCAGTTTTTCGAATAACTTCAGGTATATTTGAAATATCAATTGTTTTGCATCGTATTTCATTTCACGAATTTGTAATCGCTTTTATTAAAATTGAAATATTTTTGGAAGACATTTCAAACGTCTATATTAGCATTATGAATATATTTAATTGGTTATAATTGTAAAAATTATATTTCAAACATCACTGTTTGAATTGTGAATCATAATTACTGCCTCGTGTGAGGATCGAACTCACGACCTTCAGATTATGAGACTAACGCGCTGCCTACTGCGCTAACAAGGCGGCGATGACAATAACAATTCTTTGTATTGAGCGAATTTGAAATAAATTCAGTTTTTCGAATAACTTCACGTATATTTGAAATATCAATTGTATTGCATCGTCTATCATTTCACGAATTTGTAATCACTTTTATTAAAATTGAAATATTTTTGGAAGACATTTAAAACGTCTATATTAGCATTATGAATATATTTAATTGGTTATAATTGTAAAAATTATATTTCAAACATCACTGTTTGAATTGTGAATCATAATTACTACCTCGTGTGAGGATCGAACTCACGACCTTCAGATTATGAGACTGACGCGCTGCCTACTGCGCTAACGAGGCGGCGATGACAATAACAATTCTTTGTATTGAGCGAATTTGAAATAAATTCAGTTTTTCGAATAACTTCAGGTATATTTGAAATATCAATTGTTTTGCATCGTGTTTGATTTCACGAATTTGTAATCGCTTTTATTAAAATTGAAATATTTTTGGAAGACATTTAAAACGTCTATATTAGCATTATGAATATATTTAATTGGTTATAATTGTAAAAAATTATATTTCAAACATCACTGTTTGAATTGCGAATCATAATTACTGCCTCGTGTGAGGATCGAACTCACGACCTTCAGATTATGAGACTGACGCGCTGCCTACTGCGCTAACGAGGCGGCGATGACAATAACAATTCTTTGTATTGAGCGAATTTGAAATAAATTCAGTTTTTCGAATAACTTCAGGTATATTTGAAATATCAATTGTTTTGCATCGTATTTCATTTCACGAATTTGTAATCGCTTATATTAAAATTGAAATATTTTTGGAAGACATTTAAAACGTCTGTATTAGTATTATGAATATATTTAATTGGTTATAATTGTAAAAATTATATTTCAAACATCACTGTTTGAACTGTGAATCATAATTACTGCCTCATGTGAGGATCGAACTCACGACCTTCAGATTATGAGACTGACGCGCTGCCTACTGCACTAACGAGGCGGCGATGACAATAACAATTCTTTGTATTGAGCGAATTTGAAATAAATTCAGTTTTTCGAATAACTTCACGTATATTTGAAATATCAATTGTATTGCATCGTCTATCATTTCACGAATTTGTAATCGCTTTTATTAAAATTCAAATATTTTTGGAAGACATTTCAAACGTCTATATTAGCATAATCAATATATTTAATTGGTTATAATTGTAAAAATTATATTTCAAACATTAGTGTTTGAATTGTGAATCATAATTACTGCCTCGTGTGAGGATCGAACTCACGACCTTCAGATTATGAGACTGACGCGCTGCCTACTGCGCTAACGAGGCGGCGATGACAATAACAATTCTTTGTATTGAGCGAATTTGAAATAAATTCAGTTTTTCGAATAACTTCAGGTATATTTGAAATATCAATTGTTTTGCATCGTATTTCATTTCACGAATTTGTAATCGCTTATATTAAAATTGAAATATTTTTGGAAGACATTTAAAACGTCTGTATTAGCATTATGAATATATTTAATTGGTTATAATTGTAAAAATTATATTTCAAACAGCACTGTTTGAATTGTGAATCATAATTACTGCCTCATGTGAGGATCGAACTCACGACCTTCAGATTATGAGACTGACGCGCTGCCTACTGCGCTAACGAGGCGGCGATGACAATAACAATTCTTTGTATTGAGCGAATTTGAAATAAATTCAGTTTTTCGAATAACTTCAGGTATATTTGAAATATCAATTGTTTTGCATCGTGTTTCATTTCACGAATTTGTAATCGCTTTTATTAAAATTGAAATATTTTTGGAAGACATTTCAAACGTCTATATTAGCATTATGAATATATTTAATTGGTTATAATTGTAAAAATTATATTTCAAACATCACTGTTTGAATTGTGAATCATAATTACTGCCTCGTGTGAGGATCGAACTCACGACCTTCAGATTATGAGACTAACGCGCTGCCTACTGCGCTAACAAGGCGGCGATGACAATAACAATTCTTTGTATTGAGCGAATTTGAAATAAATTCAGTTTTTCGAATAACTTCAGGTATATTTGAAATATCAATTGTTTTGCATCGTATTTCATTTCACGAATTAGTAATCGCTTTTATTAAAATTGAAATATTTTTGGAAGACATTTAAAACGTCTATATTAGCATTATGAATATATTTAATTGGTTATAATTGTAAAAATTATATTTCAAACATTAGTATTTGAATTGTGAATCATAATTACTGCCTCGTGTGAGGATCGAACACACGACCTTCAGATTATGAGACTGACGCGCTGCCTACTGCGCTAACGAGGCGGCGATGACAATAACAATTCTTTGTATTGAGCGAATTTGAAATAAATTCAGTTTTTCGAATAACTTCAGGTATATTTGAAATATCAATTGTTTTGCATCGTATTTCATTTCACGAATTAGTAATCGCTTTTATTAAAATTGAAATATTTTTGGAAGACATTTAAAACGTCTATATTAGCATTATGAATATATTTAATTGGTTATAATTGTAAAAAATTATATTTCAAACATCACTGTTTGAATTGCGAATCATAATTACTGCCTCGTGTGAGGATCGAACTCACGATCTTCAGATTATGAGACTGACGCGCTGCCTACTGCGCTAACAAGGCGGCGATGACAATAACAATTCTTTGTATTGAGCGAATTTGAAATAAATTCAGTTTTTCGAATAACTTCAGGTATATTTGAAATATCAATTGTTTTGCATCGTATTTCATTTCACGAATTAGTAATCGCTTTTATTAAAATTGAAATATTTTTGGAAGACATTTAAAACGTCTATATTAGCATTATGAATATATTTAATTGGTTATAATTGTAAAAAATTATATTTCAAACATCACTGTTTGAATTGCGAATCATAATTACTGCCTCGTGTGAGGATCGAACTCACGACCTTCAGATTATGAGACTGACGCGCTGCCTACTGCGCTAACGAGGCGGCGACGACAAAACATAATTCTTTGTATTGGGCGAATTTAAAATATATTCAGTTTTTGGAATAACTTCACGTATATTTGAAATATCAATTGTATTGCATCGTCTATCATTTCACGAATTTGTAATCGCTTTTATTAAAATTGAAATATTTTTGGAAGACATTTCAAACGTCTATATTAGCATAATCAACATATTTAATTGGTTATAATTGTAAAAATTATATTTCAAACATTAGTGTTTGAATTGTGAATCATAATTACTGCCTCGTGTGAGGATCGAACTCACGACCTTCAGATTATGAGACTGACGCGCTGCCTACTGCGCTAACGAGGCGGCGATGACAATGACAATTCTTTGTATTGAGCGAATTTGAAATAAATTCAGTTTTTCGAATAACTTCAGGTATATTTGAAATATCAATTGTTTTGCATCGTGTTTCATTTCACGAATTTGTAATCGCTTATATTAAAATTGAAATATTTTTGGAAGACATTTCAAACGTCTATATTAGCATTATGAATATATTTAATTGGTTATAATTGTAAAAAATTATATTTCAAACATCACTGTTTGAATTGCGAATCATAATTACTGCCTCGTGTGAGGATCGAACTCACGACCTTCAGATTATGAGACTGGCGCGCTGCCTACTGCGCTAACGAGGCGGCGATGACAATAACAATTCTTTGTATTGAGCGAATTTGAAATAAATTCAGTTTTTCGAATAACTTCACGTATATTTGAAATATCAATTGTATTGCATCGTCTATCATTTCACGAATTTGTAATCGCTTTTATTAAAATTGAAATATTTTTTGAAGACATTTCAAACGTCTATATTAGCATAATCAATATATTTAATTGGTTATAATTGTAAAAATTATATTTCAAACATTAGTGTTTGAATTGTGAATCATAATTACTGCCTCGTGTGAGGATCGAACTCACAAACTTCAGATTATGAGACTGACGCGCTGTCTACTGCGCTAACGAGGCGGCGATGACAATAACAATTCTTTGTATTGAGCGAATTTGAAATAAATTCAGTTTTTCGAATAACTTCAGGTATATTTGAAATATCAATTGTTTTGCATCGTATTTCATTTCACGAATTTGTAATCGCTTTTATTAAAATTGAAATATTTTTGGAAGACATTTAAAACGTCTATATTAGCATTATGAATATATTTAATTGGTTATAATTGTAAAAAATTATATTTCAAACATCACTGTTTGAATTGCGAATCATAATTACTGCCTCGTGTGAGGATCGAACTCACGACCTTCAGATTATGAGACTGACGCGCTGCCTACTGCGCAAACAAGGCGGCGATGACAATAACAATTCTTTGTATTGAGCGAATTTGAAATAAATTCAGTTTTTCGAATAACTTCAGGTATATTTGAAATATCAATTGTTTTGCATCGTGTTTCATTTCACGAATTTGTAATCGCTTATATTAAAATTGAAATATTTTTGGAAGACATTTCAAACGTCTATATTAGCATTATGAATATATTTAATTGGTTATTTTTGTAAAAATTATATTTCAAACATCACCGTTTGAATTGTGAATCATAATTACTACCTCGTGTGAGGATCGAACTCACGACCTTCAGATTATGAGACTGACGCGCTGCCTACTGCGCTAACGAGGCGGCGATGACAATAACAATTCTTTGTATTGAGCGAATTTGAAATAAATTCAGTTTTTCGAATAACTTCAGGTATATTTGAAATATCAATTGTTTTGCATCGTATTTCATTTCACGAATTAGTAATCGCTTTTATTAAAATTGAAATATTTTTGGAAGACATTTAAAACGTCTATATTAGCATTATGAATATATTTAATTGGTTATAATTGTAAAAATTATATTTCAAACATTAGTATTTGAATTGTGAATCATAATTACTGCCTCGTGTGAGGATCGAACACACGACCTTCAGATTATGAGACTGACGCGCTGCCTACTGCGCTAACAAGTTGGCGATGACAATAACAATTCTTTGTATTGAGCGAATTTGAAATAAATTCAGTTTTTCGAATAACTTCAGGTATATTTGAAATATCAATTGTTTTGCATCGTATTTCATTTCACGAATTAGTAATCGCTTTTATTAAAATTGAAATATTTTTGGAAGACATTTAAAACGTCTATATTAGCATTATGAATATATTTAATTGGTTATAATTGTAAAAAATTATATTTCAAACATCACTGTTTGAATTGCGAATCATAATTACTGCCTCGTGTGAGGATCGAACTCACGACCTTCAGATTATGAGACTGACGCGCTGCCTACTGCGCTAACGAGACGGCGACGACAAAACATAATTCTTTGTATTGGGCGAATTTAAAATATATTCAGTTTTTGGAATAACTTCACGTATATTTGAAATATCAATTGTATTGCATCGTCTATCATTTCACGAATTTGTAATCGCTTTTATTAAAATTGAAATATTTTTGGAAGACATTTCAAACGTCTATATTAGCATAATCAACATATTTAATTGGTTATAATTGTAAAAATTATATTTCAAACATTAGTGTTTGAATTGTGAATCATAATTACTGCCTCGTGTGAGGATCGAACTCACGACCTTCAGATTATGAGACTGACGCGCTGCCTACTGCGCTAACGAGGCGGCGATGACAATGACAATTCTTTGTATTGAGCGAATTTGAAATAAATTCAGTTTTTCGAATAACTTCAGGTATATTTGAAATATCAATTGTTTTGCATCGTGTTTCATTTCACGAATTTGTAATCGCTTATATTAAAATTGAAATATTTTTGGAAGACATTTCAAACGTCTATATTAGCATTATGAATATATTTAATTGGTTATAATTGTAAAAAATTATATTTCAAACATCACTGTTTGAATTGCGAATCATAATTACTGCCTCGTGTGAGGATCGAACTCACGACCTTCAGATTATGAGACTGGCGCGCTGCCTACTGCGCTAACGAGGCGGCGATGACAATAACAATTCTTTGTATTGAGCGAATTTGAAATAAATTCAGTTTTTCGAATAACTTCACGTATATTTGAAATATCAATTGTATTGCATCGTCTATCATTTCACGAATTTGTAATCGCTTTTATTAAAATTGAAATATTTTTTGAAGACATTTCAAACGTCTATATTAGCATAATCAATATATTTAATTGGTTATAATTGTAAAAATTATATTTCAAACATTAGTGTTTGAATTGTGAATCATAATTACTGCCTCGTGTGAGGATCGAACTCACAAACTTCAGATTATGAGACTGACGCGCTGTCTTCTGCGCTAACGAGGCGGCGATGACAATAACAATTCTTTGTATTGAGCGAATTTGAAATAAATTCAGTTTTTCGAATAACTTCAGGTATATTTGAAATATCAATTGTTTTGCATCGTATTTCATTTCACGAATTTGTAATCGCTTTTATTAAAATTGAAATATTTTTGCAAGACATTTAAAACGTCTATATTAGCATTATGAATATATTTAATTGGTTATAATTGTAAAAAATTATATTTCAAACATCACTGTTTGAATTGCGAATCATAATTACTGCCTCGTGTGAGGATCGAACTCACGACCTTCAGATTATGAGACTGACGCGCTGCCTACTGCGCAAACAAGGCGGCGATGACAATAACAATTCTTTGTATTGAGCGAATTTGAAATAAATTCAGTTTTTCGAATAACTTCAGGTATATTTGAAATATCAATTGTTTTGCATCGTGTTTCATTTCACGAATTTGTAATCGCTTATATTAAAATTGAAATATTTTTGGAAGACATTTCAAACGTCTATATTAGCATTATGAATATATTTAATTGGTTATAATTGTAAAAATTATATTTCAAACATCACCGTTTGAATTGTGAATCATAATTACTACCTCGTGTGAGGATCGAACTCACGACCTTCAGATTATGAGACTGACGCGCTGCCTACTGCGCTAACGAGGCGGCGATGACAATAACAATTCTTTGTATTGAGCGAATTTGAAATAAATTCAGTTTTTCGAATAACTTCACGTATATTTGAAATATCAATTGTATTGCATCGTCTATCATTTCACGAATTTGTAATCGCTTTTATTAAAATTCAAATATTTTTGGAAGACATTTCAAACGTCTATATTAGCATAATCAATATATTTAATTGGTTATAATTGTAAAAATTATATTTCAAACATTAGTGTTTGAATTGTGAATCATAATTACTGCCTCGTGTGAGGATCAAACTCACGACCTTCAGATTATGAGACTGACGCGCTGCCTACTGCGCTAACGAGGCGGCGATGACAATAACAATTCTTTTTATTGAGCGAATTTGAAATAAATTCAGTTTTTCGAATAACTTCAGGTATATTTGAAATATCAATTGTTTTGCATCGTGTTTGATTTCACGAATTTGTAATCGCTTTTATTAAAATTGAAATATTTTTGGAAGACATTTAAAACGTCTATATTAGCATTATGAATATATTTAATTGGTTATAATTGTAAAAAAATATATTTCAAACATCACTGTTTGAATTGCGAATCATAATTACTGCCTCGTGTGAGGATCGAACTCACGACCTTCAGATTATGAGACTGACGCGCTGCCTACTGCGCTAACGAGGCGGCGATGACAATAACAATTCTTTGTATTGAGCGAATTTGAAATAAATTCAGTTTTTCGAATAACTTCAGGTATATTTGAAATATCAATTGTTTTGCATCGTATTTCATTTCACGAATTTGTAATCGCTTTTATTAAAATTGAAATATTTTTGGAAGACATTTAAAACGTCTGAATTAGCATTATGAATATATTTAATTGGTTGTAATTGTAAAAATTATATTTCAAACATCACTGTTTGAATTGTGAATCATAATTACTGCCTCATGTGAGGATCGAACTCACGACCTTCAGATTATGAGACTGACGCGCTGCCTACTGCGCTAACGAGGCGGCGATGACAATAACAATTCTTTGTATTGAGCGAATTTGAAATAAATTCAGTTTTTCGAATAACTTCACGTATATTTGAAATATCAATTGTATTGCATCGTCTATCATTTCACGAATTTGTAATCGCTTTTATTAAAATTGAAATATTTTTGGAAGACATTTCAAACGTCTATATTAGCATAATCAATATATTTAATTGGTTATAATTGTAAAATTCATATTTCAAACATCACTGTTTAAATTGTGAATCATAATTACTGCCTCGTGTGAGGATCGAACTCACGACCTTCAGATTATGAGACTGACGCGCTGCCTACTGCGCAAACAAGGCGGCGATGACAATAACAATTCTTTGTATTGAGCGAATTTGAAATAAATTCAGTTTTTCGAATAACTTCAGGTATATTTGAAATATCAATTGTTTTGCATCGTGTTTGATTTCACGAATTTGTAATCGCTTTTATTAAAATTGAAATATTTTTGGAAGACATTTAAAACGTCTATATTAGCATTATGAATATATTTAATTGGTTATAATTGTAAAAAAATATATTTCAAACATCACTGTTTGAATTGCGAATCATAATTACTGCCTCGTGTGAGGATCGAACTCACGACCTTCAGATTATGAGACTGACGCGCTGCCTACTGCGCTAACGAGGCGGCGATGACAATAACAATTCTTTGTATTGAGCGAATTTGAAATAAATTCAGTTTTTCGAATAACTTCAGGTATATTTGAAATATCAATTGTTTTGCATCGTATTTCATTTCACGAATTTGTAATCGCTTTTATTAAAATTGAAATATTTTTGGAAGACATTTAAAACGTCTGTATTAGCATTATGAATATATTTAATTGGTTGTAATTGTAAAAATTATATTTCAAACATCACTGTTTGAATTGTGAATCATAATTACTGCCTCATGTGAGGATCGAACTCACGACCTTCAGATTATGAGACTGACGCGCTGCCTACTGCGCTAACGAGGCGGCGATGACAATAACAATTCTTTGTATTGAGCGAATTTGAAATAAATTCAGTTTTTCGAATAACTTCACGTATATTTGAAATATCAATTGTATTGCATCGTCTATCATTTCACGAATTTGTAATCGCTTTTATTAAAATTGAAATATTTTTGGAAGACATTTCAAACGTCTATATTAGCATAATCAATATATTTAATTGGTTATAATTGTAAAAATTATATTTCAAACATTAGTGTTTGAATTGTGAATCATAATTACTGCCTCGTGTGAGGATCGAACTCACGACCTTCAGATTACGAGACTGACGCGCTGCCTACTGCGCTAACGAGGCGGCGATGACAATAACAATTCTTTGTATTGAGCGAATTTGAAATAAATTCAGTTTTTCGAATAACTTCAGGTATATTTGAAATATCAATTGTTTTGCATCGTATTTCATTTCACGAATTAGTAATCGCTTTTATTAAAATTGAAATATTTTTGGAAGACATTTAAAACGTCTATATTAGCATTATGAATATATTTAATTGGTTATAATTGTAAAAAATTATATTTCAAACATCACTGTTTGAATTGCGAATCATAATTACTGCCTCGTGTGAGGATCGAACTCACGACCTTCAGATTATGAGACTAACGCGCTGCCTACTGCGCTAACAAGGCGGCGATGACAATAACAATTCTTTGTATTGAGCGAATTTGAAATAAATTCAGTTTTTCGAATAACTTCACGTATATTTGAAATATCAATTGTATTGCATCGTCTATCATTTCACGAATTTGTAATCACTTTTATTAAAATTGAAATATTTTTGGAAGACATTTAAAACGTCTATATTAGCATTATGAATATATTTAATTGGTTATAATTGTAAAAATTATATTTCAAACATCACTGTTTGAATTGTGAATCATAATTACTACCTCGTGTGAGGATCGAACTCACGACCTTCAGATTATGAGACTGACGCGCTGCCTACTGCGCTAACGAGGCGGCGATGGCAATAACAATTCTTTGTATTGAGCGAATTTGAAATAAATTCAGTTTTTCGAATAACTTCAGGTATATTTGAAATATCAATTGTTTTGCATCGTATTTCATTTCACGAATTTGTAATCGCTTTTATTAAAATTGAAATATTTTTGGAAGACATTTCAAACGTCTATATTAGCATTATGGATATATTTAATTGGTTATAATTTTAAAAATTATATTTCAAACATCACTGTTTGAATTGTGAATCATAATTACTGCCTCGTGTGAGGATCGAACTCACGACCTTCAGATTATAAGACTAACGCGATGCCTACTGCGCTAACAAGGCGGCGATGACAATAACAATTCCTTGTATTGAGCGAATTTGAAATAAATTCAGTTTTTCGAATAACTTCACGTATATTTGAAATATCAATTGTATTGCATCGTCTATCATTTCACGAATTTGTAATCGCTTTTATTAAAATTGAAATATTTTTGGAAGACATTTCAAACGTCTATATTAGCATTATGAATATATTTAATTGGTTATAATTTTAAAAATTATATTTCAAACATCACTGTTTGAATTGTGAATCATAATTACTGCCTCGTGTGAGGATCGAACTCACGACCTTCAGATTATGAGACTAACGCGATGCCTACTGCGCTAACAAGGCGGCGATGACAATAACAATTCCTTGTATTGAGCGAATTTGAAATAAATTCAGTTTTTCGAATAACTTCACGTATATTTGAAATATCAATTGTATTGCATCGTCTATCATTTCACGAATTTGTAATCGCTTTTATTAAAATTGAAATATTTTTGGAAGACATTTCAAACGTCTATATTAGCATAATCAATATATTTAATTGGTTATAATTGTAAAAATTATATTTCAAACATTAGTGTTTGAATTGTGAATCATAATTACTGCCTCGTGTGAGGATCGAACTCACGACCTTCAGATTATGAGACTGACGCGCTGCCTACTGCGCTAACGAGGCGGCGATGACAATAACAATTCTTTGTATTGAGCGAATTTGAAATAAATTCAGTTTTTCGAATAACTTCAGGTATATTTGAAATATCAATTGTTTTGCATCGTATTTCATTTCACGAATTAGTAATCGCTTTTATTAAAATTGAAATATTTTTGGAAGACATTTAAAACGTCTATATTAGCATTATGAATATATTTAATTGGTTATAATTGTAAAAAATTATATTTCAAACATCACTGTTTGAATTGCGAATCATAATTACTGCCTCGTGTGAGGATCGAACTCACGACCTTCAGATTATGAGACTAACGCGCTGCCTACTGCGCTAACAAGGCGGCGATGACAATAACAATTCTTTGTATTGAGCGAATTTGAAATAAATTCAGTTTTTCGAATAACTTCACGTATATTTGAAATATCAATTGTATTGCATCGTCTATCATTTCACGAATTTGTAATCACTTTTATTAAAATTGAAATATTTTTGGAAGACATTTAAAACGTCTATATTAGCATTATGAATATATTTAATTGGTTATAATTGTAAAAATTATATTTCAAACATCACTGTTTGAATTGTGAATCATAATTACTACCTCGTGTGAGGATCGAACTCACGACCTTCAGATTATGAGACTGACGCGCTGCCTACTGCGCTAACGAGGCGGCGATGGCAATAACAATTCTTTGTATTGAGCGAATTTGAAATAAATTCAGTTTTTCGAATAACTTCAGGTATATTTGAAATATCAATTGTTTTGCATCGTATCATTTCACGAATTTGTAATCGCTTTTATTAAAATTGAAATATTTTTGGAAGACATTTCAAACGTCTATATTAGCATTATGGATATATTTAATTGGTTATAATTGTAAAAATTATATTTCAAACATCACTGTTTGAATTGTGAATCATAATTACTGCCTCGTGTGAGGATCGAACTCACGACCTTCAGATTACGAGACTGACGCGCTGCCTACTGCGCTAACGAGGCGGCGATGACAATAACAATTCTTTGTATTGAGCGAATTTGAAATAAATTCAGTTTTTCGAATAACTTCAGGTATATTTGAAATATCAATTGTTTTGCATCGTATTTCATTTCACGAATTAGTAATCGCTTTTATTAAAATTGAAATATTTTTGGAAGACATTTAAAACGTCTATATTAGCATTATGAATATATTTAATTGGTTATAATTGTAAAAAATTATATTTCAAACATCACTGTTTGAATTGCGAATCATAATTACTGCCTCGTGTGAGGATCGAACTCACGACCTTCAGATTATGAGACTAACGCGCTGCCTACTGCGCTAACAAGGCGGCGATGACAATAACAATTCTTTGTATTGAGCGAATTTGAAATAAATTCAGTTTTTCGAATAACTTCACGTATATTTGAAATATCAATTGTATTGCATCGTCTATCATTTCACGAATTTGTAATCACTTTTATTAAAATTGAAATATTTTTGGAAGACATTTAAAACGTCTATATTAGCATTATGAATATATTTAATTGGTTATAATTGTAAAAATTATATTTCAAACATCACTGTTTGAATTGTGAATCATAATTACTACCTCGTGTGAGGATCGAACTCACGACCTTCAGATTATGAGACTGACGCGCTGCCTACTGCGCTAACGAGGCGGCGATGGCAATAACAATTCTTTGTATTGAGCGAATTTGAAATAAATTCAGTTTTTCGAATAACTTCAGGTATATTTGAAATATCAATTGTTTTGCATCGTATTTCATTTCACGAATTTGTAATCGCTTTTATTAAAATTGAAATATTTTTGGAAGACATTTCAAACGTCTATATTAGCATTATGGATATATTTAATTGGTTATAATTTTAAAAATTATATTTCAAACATCACTGTTTGAATTGTGAATCATAATTACTGCCTCGTGTGAGGATCGAACTCACGACCTTCAGATTATAAGACTAACGCGATGCCTACTGCGCTAACAAGGCGGCGATGACAATAACAATTCCTTGTATTGAGCGAATTTGAAATAAATTCAGTTTTTCGAATAACTTCACGTATATTTGAAATATCAATTGTATTGCATCGTCTATCATTTCACGAATTTGTAATCGCTTTTATTAAAATTGAAATATTTTTGGAAGACATTTCAAACGTCTATATTAGCATTATGAATATATTTAATTGGTTATAATTTTAAAAATTATATTTCAAACATCACTGTTTGAATTGTGAATCATAATTACTGCCTCGTGTGAGGATCGAACTCACGACCTTCAGATTATGAGACTAACGCGATGCCTACTGCGCTAACAAGGCGGCGATGACAATAACAATTCCTTGTATTGAGCGAATTTGAAATAAATTCAGTTTTTCGAATAACTTCACGTATATTTGAAATATCAATTGTATTGCATCGTCTATCATTTCACGAATTTGTAATCGCTTTTATTAAAATTGAAATATTTTTGGAAGACATTTCAAACGTCTATATTAGCATAATCAATATATTTAATTGGTTATAATTGTAAAAATTATATTTCAAACATTAGTGTTTGAATTGTGAATCATAATTACTGCCTCGTGTGAGGATCGAACTCACGACCTTCAGATTATGAGACTGACGCGCTGCCTACTGCGCTAACGAGGCGGCGATGACAATAACAATTCTTTGTATTGAGCGAATTTGAAATAAATTCAGTTTTTCGAATAACTTCAGGTATATTTGAAATATCAATTGTTTTGCATCGTATTTCATTTCACGAATTAGTAATCGCTTTTATTAAAATTGAAATATTTTTGGAAGACATTTAAAACGTCTATATTAGCATTATGAATATATTTAATTGGTTATAATTGTAAAAAATTATATTTCAAACATCACTGTTTGAATTGCGAATCATAATTACTGCCTCGTGTGAGGATCGAACTCACGACCTTCAGATTATGAGACTAACGCGCTGCCTACTGCGCTAACAAGGCGGCGATGACAATAACAATTCTTTGTATTGAGCGAATTTGAAATAAATTCAGTTTTTCGAATAACTTCACGTATATTTGAAATATCAATTGTATTGCATCGTCTATCATTTCACGAATTTGTAATCACTTTTATTAAAATTGAAATATTTTTGGAAGACATTTAAAACGTCTATATTAGCATTATGAATATATTTAATTGGTTATAATTGTAAAAATTATATTTCAAACATCACTGTTTGAATTGTGAATCATAATTACTACCTCGTGTGAGGATCGAACTCACGACCTTCAGATTATGAGACTGACGCGCTGCCTACTGCGCTAACGAGGCGGCGATGGCAATAACAATTCTTTGTATTGAGCGAATTTGAAATAAATTCAGTTTTTCGAATAACTTCAGGTATATTTGAAATATCAATTGTTTTGCATCGTATCATTTCACGAATTTGTAATCGCTTTTATTAAAATTGAAATATTTTTGGAAGACATTTCAAACGTCTATATTAGCATTATGGATATATTTAATTGGTTATAATTTTAAAAATTATATTTCAAACATCACTGTTTGAATTGTGAATCATAATTACTGCCTCGTGTGAGGATCGAACTCACGACCTTCAGATTATAAGACTAACGCGATGCCTACTGCGCTAACAAGGCGGCGATGACAATAACAATTCCTTGTATTGAGCGAATTTGAAATAAATTCAGTTTTTCGAATAACTTCACGTATATTTGAAATATCAATTGTATTGCATCGTCTATCATTTCACGAATTTGTAATCGCTTTTATTAAAATTGAAATATTTTTGGAAGACATTTCAAACGTCTATATTAGCATTATGAATATATTTAATTGGTTATAATTTTAAAAATTATATTTCAAACATCACTGTTTGAATTGTGAATCATAATTACTGCCTGGTGTGAGGATCGAACTCACGACCTTCAGATTATGAGACTAACGCGATGCCTACTGCGCTAACAAGGCGGCGATGACAATAACAATTCCTTGTATTGAGCGAATTTGAAATAAATTCAGTTTTTCGAATAACTTCACGTATATTTGAAATATCAATTGTATTGCATCGTCTATCATTTCACGAATTTGTAATCGCTTTTATTAAAATTGAAATATTTTTGGAAGACATTTCAAACGTCTATATTATCATTATGAATATATTTAATTGGTTATAATTTACAAAATCATATTTCAAACATCACTGTTTAAATTGTGAATCATAATTACTGCCTCGTGTGAGGATCGAACTCACGACCTTCAGATTATGAGACTGACGCGCTGCCTACTGCGCAAACAAGGCGGCGATGACAATAACAATTCTTTGTATTGAGCGAATTTGAAATAAATTCAGTTTTTCGAATAACTTCACGTATATTTGAAATATCAATTGTATTGCATCGTCTATCATTTCACGAATTTGTAATCGCTTTTATTAAAATTGAAATATTTTTGGAAGACATTTCAAACGTCTATATTATCATTATGAATATATTTAATTGGTTATAATTTACAAAATCATATTTCAAACATCACTGTTTAAATTGTGAATCATAATTACTGCCTCGTGTGAGGATCGAACTCACGACCTTCAGATTATGAGACTGACGCGCTGCCTACTGCGCAAACAAGGCGGCGATGACAATAACAATTCTTTGTATTGAGCGAATTTGAAATAAATTCAGTTTTTCGAATAACTTCAGGTATATTTGAAATATCAATTGTTTTGCATCGTGTTTCATTTCACGAATTTGTAATCGCTTATATTAAAATTGAAATATTTTTGGAAGACATTTAAAACGTCTATATTAGCATTATGAATATATTTAATTGGTTATAATTGTAAAAAATTATATTTCAAACATCACTGTTTGAATTGCGAATCATAATTACTGCCTCGTGTGAGGATCGAACTCACGACCTTCAGATTATGAGGCTGACGCGCTGCCTACTGCGCTAACAAGGCGGCGATGACAATAACAATTCTTTGTATTGAGCGAATTTGAAATAAATTCAGTTTTTCGAATAACTTCAGGTATATTTGAAATATCAATTGTTTTGCATCGTATTTCATTTCACGAATTAGTAATCGCTTTTATTAAAATTGAAATATTTTTGGAAGACATTTAAAACGTCTATATTAGCATTATGATATATTTAATTGGTTATAATTGTAAAAATTATATTTCAAACATTAGTGTTTGAATTGTGAATCATAATTACTGCCTCGTGTGAGGATCGAACTCACGACCTTCAGATTATGAGACTGACGCGCTGCCTACTGCGCTAACGAGGCGGCGATGACAATAACAATTCTTTGTATTGAGCGAATTTGAAATAAATTCAGTTTTTCGAATAACTTCAGGTATATTTGAAATATCAATTGTTTTGCATCGTATTTCATTTCACGAATTAGTAATCGCTTTTATTAAAATTGAAATATTTTTGGAAGACATTTAAAACGTCTATATTAGCATTATGAATATATTTAATTGGTTATAATTGTAAAAATTATATTTCAAACATTAGTATTTGAATTGTGAATCATAATTACTGCCTCGTGTGAGGATCGAACACACGACCTTCAGATTATGAGACTGACGCGCTGCCTACTGCGCTAACGAGGCGGCAATGACAATAACAATTCTTTGTATTGAGCGAATTTGAAATAAATTCAGTTTTTCGAATAACTTCAGGTATATTTGAAATATCAATTGTTTTGCATCGTATTTCATTTCACGAATTAGTAATCGCTTTTATTAAAATTGAAATATTTTTGGAAGACATTTAAAACGTCTATATTAGCATTATGAATATATTTAATTGGTTATAATTGTAAAAAATTATATTTCAAACATCACTGTTTGAATTGCGAATCATAATTACTGCCTCGTGTGAGGATCGAACTCACGACCTTCAGATTATGAGACTGACGCGCTGCCTACTGCGCTAACGAGGCGGGGAAGACAATGACAATTCTTTGTATTGAGCGAATTTGAAATAAATTCAGTTTTTCGAATAACTTCAGGTATATTTGAAATATCAATTGTTTTGCATCGTGTTTCATTTCACGAATTTGTAATCGCTTATATTAAAATTGAAATATTTTTGGAAGACATTTCAAACGTCTATATTAGCATTATGAATATATTTAATTGGTTATAATTGTAAAAAATTATATTTCAAACATCACTGTTTGAATTGCGAATCATAATTACTGCCTCGTGTGAGGATCGAACTCACGACCTTCAGATTATGAGGCTGACGCGCTGCCTACTGCGCTAACAAGGCGGCGATGACAATAACAATTCTTTGTATTGAGCGAATTTGAAATAAATTCAGTTTTTCGAATAACTTCAGGTATATTTGAAATATCAATTGTTTTGCATCGTATTTCATTTCACGAATTAGTAATCGCTTTTATTAAAATTGAAATATTTTTGGAAGACATTTAAAACGTCTATATTAGCATTATGATATATTTAATTGGTTATAATTGTAAAAATTATATTTCAAACATTAGTGTTTGAATTGTGAATCATAATTACTGCCTCGTGTGAGGATCGAACTCACGACCTTCAGATTATGAGACTGACGCGCTGCCTACTGCGCTAACGAGGCGGCGATGACAATAACAATTCTTTGTATTGAGCGAATTTGAAATAAATTCAGTTTTTCGAATAACTTCAGGTATATTTGAAATATCAATTGTTTTGCATCGTATTTCATTTCACGAATTAGTAATCGCTTTTATTAAAATTGAAATATTTTTGGAAGACATTTAAAACGTCTATATTAGCATTATGAATATATTTAATTGGTTATAATTGTAAAAATTATATTTCAAACATTAGTATTTGAATTGTGAATCATAATTACTGCCTCGTGTGAGGATCGAACACACGACCTTCAGATTATGAGACTGACGCGCTGCCTACTGCGCTAACGAGGCGGCAATGACAATAACAAT
This sequence comes from Saccoglossus kowalevskii, assembly GCF_978046115.1. Lineage (NCBI taxonomy): Eukaryota > Metazoa > Hemichordata > Enteropneusta > Harrimaniidae > Saccoglossus > Saccoglossus kowalevskii. The sequence goes on from NC_140651.1 coordinate 21,084,435, forward strand.
TCTTTGTATTGAGCGAATTTGAAATAAATTCAGTTTTTCGAATAACTTCAGGTATATTTGAAATATCAATTGTTTTGCATCGTATTTCATTTCACGAATTAGTAATCGCTTTTATTAAAATTGAAATATTTTTGGAAGACATTTAAAACGTCTATATTAGCATTATGAATATATTTAATTGGTTATAATTGTAAAAAATTATATTTCAAACATCACTGTTTGAATTGCGAATCATAATTACTGCCTCGTGTGAGGATCGAACTCACGACCTTCAGATTATGAGACTGACGCGCTGCCTACTGCGCTAACGAGGCGGGGAAGACAATGACAATTCTTTGTATTGAGCGAATTTGAAATAAATTCAGTTTTTCGAATAACTTCAGGTATATTTGAAATATCAATTGTTTTGCATCGTGTTTCATTTCACGAATTTGTAATCGCTTATATTAAAATTGAAATATTTTTGGAAGACATTTCAAACGTCTATATTAGCATTATGAATATATTTAATTGGTTATAATTGTAAAAAATTATATTTCAAACATCACTGTTTGAATTGCGAATCATAATTACTGCCTCGTGTGAGGATCGAACTCACGACCTTCAGATTATGAGACTGGCGCGCTGCCTACTGCGCTAACGAGGCGGCGATGACAATAACAATTCTTTGTATTGAGCGAATTTGAAATAAATTCAGTTTTTCGAATAACTTCACGTATATTTGAAATATCAATTGTATTGCATCGTCTATCATTTCACGAATTTGTAATCGCTTTTATTAAAATTGAAATATTTTTTGAAGACATTTCAAACGTCTATATTAGCATAATCAATATATTTAATTGGTTATAATTGTAAAAATTATATTTCAAACATTAGTGTTTGAATTGTGAATCATAATTACTGCCTCGTGTGAGGATCGAACTCACAAACTTCAGATTATGAGACTGACGCGCTGTCTACTGCGCTAACGAGGCGGCGATGACAATAACAATTCTTTGTATTGAGCGAATTTGAAATAAATTCAGTTTTTCGAATAACTTCAGGTATATTTGAAATATCAATTGTTTTGCATCGTATTTCATTTCACGAATTTGTAATCGCTTTTATTAAAATTGAAATATTTTTGGAAGACATTTAAAACGTCTATATTAGCATTATGAATATATTTAATTGGTTATAATTGTAAAAAATTATATTTCAAACATCACTGTTTGAATTGCGAATCATAATTACTGCCTCGTGTGAGGATCGAACTCACGACCTTCAGATTATGAGACTGACGCGCTGCCTACTGCGCTAACAAGGCGGCGATGACAATAACAATTCTTTGTATTGAGCGAATTTGAAATAAATTCAGTTTTTCGAATAACTTCAGGTATATTTGAAATATCAATTGTTTTGCATCGTATTTCATTTCACGAATTAGTAATCGCTTTTATTAAAATTGAAATATTTTTGGAAGACATTTAAAACGTCTATATTAGCATTATGAATATATTTAATTGGTTATAATTGTAAAAATTATATTTCAAACATTAGTATTTGAATTGTGAATCATAATTACTGCCTCGTGTGAGGATCGAACTCACGACCTTCAGATTATGAGACTGACGCGCTGCCTACTGCGCTAACGAGGCGGCGATGACAATAACAATTCTTTGTATTGAGCGAATTTGAAATAAATTCAGTTTTTCGAATAACTTCAGGTATATTTGAAATATCAATTGTTTTGCATCGTATTTCATTTCACGAATTAGTAATCGCTTTTATTAAAATTGAAATATTTTTGGAAGACATTTAAAACGTCTATATTAGCATTATGAATATATTTAATTGGTTATAATTGTAAAAATTATATTTCAAACATTAGTGTTTGAATTGTGAATCATAATTACTGCCTCGTGTGAGGATCGAACTCACGACCTTCAGATTATGAGACTGACGCGCTGCCTACTGCGCTAACGAGGCGGCGATGACAATAACAATTCTTTGTATTGAGCGAATTTGAAATAAATTCAGTTTTTCGAATAACTTCAGGTATATTTGAAATATCAATTGTTTTGCATCGTATTTCATTTCACGAATTAGTAATCGCTTTTATTAAAATTGAAATATTTTTGGAAGACATTTAAAACGTCTATATTAGCATTATGAATATATTTAATTGGTTATAATTGTAAAAATTATATTTCAAACAGCACTGTTTGAATTGTGAATCATAATTACTGCCTCGTGTGAGGATCGAACTCGCAACCTTCAGATTATGAGACTGACGCGCTGCCTACTGCGCTAACGAGGCGGCGACGACAATACATAATTCTTTGTATTGGGCGAATTTAAAATATATTCAGTTTTTGGAATAACTTCAGGTATATTTGAAATATCAATTGTTTTGCATCGTGTTTCATTTCACGAATTTGTAATCGCTTATATTAAAATTGAAATATTTTTGGAAGACATTTCAAACGTCTATATTAGCATTATGAATATATTTAATTGGTTATAATTGTAAAAAATTATATTTCAAACATCACTGTTTGAATTGCGAATCATAATTACTGCCTCGTGTGAGGATCGAACTCACGACCTTCAGATTATGAGACTGACGCGCTGCCTACTGCGCTAACAAGGCGGCGATGACAATAACAATTCTTTGTATTGAGCGAATTTGAAATAAATTCAGTTTTTCGAATAACTTCAGGTATATTTGAAATATCAATTGTTTTGCATCGTATTTCATTTCACGAATTAGTAATCGCTTTTATTAAAATTGAAATATTTTTAGAAGACATTTAAAACGTCTATATTAGCATTATGAATATATTTAATTGGTTATAATTGTAAAAAATTATATTTCAAACATCACTGTTTGAATTGCGAATCATAATTACTGCCTCGTGTGAGGATCGAACTCACGACCTTCAGATTATGAGACTGACGCGCTGCCTACTGCGCTAACAAGGCGGCGATGACAATAACAATTCTTTGTATTGAGCGAATTTGAAATAAATTCAGTTTTTCGAATAACTTCAGGTATATTTGAAATATCAATTGTTTTGCATCGTATTTCATTTCACGAATTAGTAATCGCTTTTATTAAAATTGAAATATTTTTGGAAGACATTTCAAACGTCTATATTAGCATTATGAATATATTTAATTGGTTATAATTGTAAAAATTATATTTCAAACAGCACTGTTTGAATTGTGAATCATAATTACTGCCTCGTGTGAGGATCGAACTCACGACCTTCAGATTATGAGACTGACGCGCTGCCTACTGCGCTAACGAGGCGGCGACGACAAAACATAATTCTTTGTATTGGGCGAATTTAAAATATATTCAGTTTTTGGAATATCTTCACGTATATTTGAAATATCAATTGTATTGCATCGTCTATCATTTCACGAATTTGTAATCGCTTTTATTAAAATTGAAATATTTTTGGAAGACATTTCAAACGTCTATATTAGCATAATCAACATATTTAATTGGTTATAATTGTAAAAATTATATTTCAAACAGCACTGTTTGAATTGTGAATCATAATTACTGCCTCGTGTGAGGATCGAACTCACGACCTTCAGATTATGAGACTGACGCGCTGCCTACTGCGCTAACGAGGCGGCGACGACAATACATAATTCTTTGTATTGGGCGAATTTAAAATATATTCAGTTTTTGGAATAACTTCACGTATATTTGAAATATCAATTGTATTGCATCGTCTATCATTTCACGAATTTGTAATCGCTTTTATTAAAATTGAAATATTTTTGGAAGACATTTCAAACGTCTATATTAGCATAATCAATATATTTAATTGGTTATAATTGTAAAAATTATATTTCAAACATTAGTATTTGAATTGTGAATCATAATTACTGCCTCATGTGAGGATCGAACTCACGACCTTCAGATTATGAGACTGACGCGCTGCCTACTGCGCTAACGAGGCGGCGATGACAATAACAATTCTTTGTATTGAGCGAATTTGAAATAAATTCAGTTTTTCGAATAACTTCAGGTATATTTGAAATATCAATTGTTTTGCATCGTGTTTCATTTCACGAATTTGTAATCGCTTATATTAAAATTGAAATATTTTTGGAAGACATTTCAAACGTCTATATTAGCATTATGAATATATTTAATTGGTTATAATTGTAAAAATTATATTTCAAACAGCACTGTTTGAATTGTGAATCATAATTACTGCCTCGTGTGAGGATCGAACTCACGACCTTCAGATTATGAGACTGACGCGCTGCCTACTGCGCTAACGAGGCGGCGATGACAATAACAATTCTTTGTATTGAGCGAATTTGAAATAAATTCAGTTTTTCGAATAACTTCAGGTATATTTGAAATATCAATTGTTTTGCATCGTATTTCATTTCACGAATTTGTAATTGCTTTTATTAAAATTGAAATATTTTTGGAAGACATTTCAAACGTCTATATTAGCATTATGAATATATTTAATTGGTTATAATTTACAAAATCATATTTCAAACATCACTGTTTAAATTGTGAATCATAATTACTGCCTCGTGTGAGGATCGAACTCACGACCTTCAGATTATGAGACTGACGCGCTGCCTACTGCGCAAACAAGGCGGCGATGACAATAACAATTCTTTGTATTGAGCGAATTTAAAATATATTCAGTTTTTGGAATAACTTCACGTATATTTGAAATATCAATTGTATTGCATCGTCTATCATTTCACGAATTTGTAATCGCTTTTATTAAAATTGAAATATTTTTGGAAGACATTTCAAACGTCTATATTAGCATAATCAACATATTTAATTGGTTATAATTGCAAAAAATTATATTTCAAACATTAGTGTTTGAATTGTGAATCATAATTACTGCCTCGTGTGAGGATCGAACTCACGACCTTCAGATTATGAGACTAACGCGCTGCCTACTGCGCTAACAAGGCGGCGATGACAATAACAATTCTTTGTATTGAGCGAATTTGAAATAAATTCAGTTTTTCGAATAACTTCACGTATATTTGAAATATCAATTGTATTGCATCGTCTATCATTTCACGAATTTGTAATCGCTTTTATTAAAATTGAAATATTTTTGGAAGACATTTCAAACGTCTATATTAGCATAATCAATATATTTAATTGGTTATAATTGTAAAAATTATATTTCAAACATTAGTATTTGAATTGTGAATCATAATTACTGCCTCATGTGAGGATCGAACTCACGACCTTCAGATTATGAGACTGACGCGCTGCCTACTGCGCTAACGAGGCGGCGATGACAATAACAATTCTTTGTATTGAGCGAATTTGAAATAAATTCAGTTTTTCGAATAACTTCAGGTATATTTGAAATATCAATTGTTTTGCATCGTGTTTCATTTCACGAATTTGTAATCGCTTATATTAAAATTGAAATATTTTTGGAAGACATTTCAAACGTCTATATTAGCATTATGAATATATTTAATTGGTTATAATTGTAAAAATTATATTTCAAACATTAGTATTTGAATTGTGAATCATAATTACTGCCTCATGTGAGGATCGAACTCACGACCTTCAGATTATGAGACTGACGCGCTGCCTACTGCGCTAACGAGGCGGCGACGACAATACATAATTCTTTGTATTGGGCGAATTTAAAATATATTCAGTTTTTGGAATAACTTCACGTATATTTGAAATATCAATTGTATTGCATCGTCTATCATTTCACGAATTTGTAATCGCTTTTATTAAAATTGAAATATTTTTGGAAGACATTTCAAACGTCTATATTAGCATAATCAATATATTTAATTGGTTATAATTGTAAAAACTATATTTCAAACATCACTGTTTGAATTGTGAATCATAATTACTGCCTCATGTGAGGATCGAACTCACGACCTTCAGATTATGAGACTGACGCGCTGCCTACTGCGCTAACGAGGCGGCGATGACAATAACAATTCTTTGTATTGAGCGAATTTGAAATAAATTCAGTTTTTCGAATAACTTCAGGTATATTTGAAATATCAATTATTTTGCATCGTATTTCATTTCACGAATTTGTAATCGCTTTTATTAAAATTGAAATATTTTTGGAAGACATTTAAAACGTCTATATTAGCATTATGAATATATTTAATTGGTTATAATTTACAAAATCATATTTCAAACATCACTGTTTAAATTGTGAATCATAATTACTGCCTCGTGTGAGGATCGAACTCACGACCTTCAGATTACGAGACTGACGCGCTGCCTACTGCGCAAACAAGGCGGCGATGACAATAACAATTCTTTGTATTGAGCGAATTTGAAATAAATTCAGTTTTTCGAATAACTTCAGGTATATTTGAAATATCAATTGTTTTGCATCGTGTTTCATTTCACGAATTTGTAATCGCTTATATTAAAATTGAAATATTTTTGGAAGACATTTAAAACGTCTATATTAGCATTATGAATATATTTAATTGGTTATAATTGTAAAAAATTATATTTCAAACATCACTGTTTGAATTGCGAATCATAATTACTGCCTCGTGTGAGGATCGAACTCACGACCTTCAGATTATGAGACTGACGCGCTGCCTACTGCGCTAACGAGGCTGCGATGACAATAACAATTCTTTGTATTGAGCGAATTTGAAATAAATTCAGTTTTTCGAATAACTTCACGTATATTTGAAATATCAATTGTATTGCATCGTCTATCATTTCACGAATTTGTAATCGCTTTTATTAAAATTGAAATATTTTTGGAAGACATTTCAAACGTCTATATTAGCATAATCAATATATTTAATTGGTTATAATTGTAAAAATTATATTTCAAACATCACTGTTTGAATTGTGAATCATAATTACTGCCTCATGTGAGGATCGAACTCACGACCTTCAGATTATGAGACTGACGCGCTGCCTACTACGCTAACGAGGCGGCGATGACAATAACAATTCTTTGTATTGAGCGAATTTGAAATAAATTCAGTTTTTCGAATAACTTCAGGTATATTTGAAATATCAATTGTTTTGCATCGTGTTTCATTTCACGAATTTGTAATCGCTTATATTAAAATTGAAATATTTTTGGAAGACATTTCAAACGTCTATATTAGCATAATCAATATATTTAATTGGTTATAATTGTAAAAATTATATTTCAAACATCACTGTTTGAATTGTGAATCATAATTACTGCCTCATGTGAGGATCGAACTCACGACCTTCAGATTATGAGACTGACGCGCTGCCTACTGCGCTAACGAGGCGGCGATGACAATAACAATTCTTTGTATTGAGCGAATTTGAAATAAATTCAGTTTTTCGAATAACTTCAGGTATATTTGAAATATCAATTATTTTGCATTGTATTTCATTTCACGAATTTGTAATCGCTTTTATTAAAATTGAAATATTTTTGGAAGACATTTAAAACGTCTATATTAGCATTATGAATATATTTAATTGGTTATAATTTACAAAATCATATTTCAAACATCACTGTTTAAATTGTGAATCATAATTACTGCCTCGTGTGAGGATCGAACTCACGACCTTCAGATTATGAGACTGACGCGCTGCCTACTGCGCAAACAAGGCGGCGATGACAATAACAATTCTTTGTATTGAGCGAATTTGAAATAAATTCAGTTTTTCGAATAACTTCAGGTATATTTGAAATATCAATTGTTTTGCATCGTGTTTCATTTCACGAATTTGTAATCGCTTATATTAAAATTGAAATATTTTTGGAAGACATTTAAAACGTCTATATTAGCATTATGAATATATTTAATTGGTTATAATTGTAAAAAATTATATTTCAAACATCACTGTTTGAATTGCGAATCATAATTACTGCCTCGTGTGAGGATCGAACTCACGACCTTCAGATTATGAGACTGACGCGCTGCCTACTGCGCTAACGAGGCTGCGATGACAATAACAATTCTTTGTATTGAGCGAATTTGAAATAAATTCAGTTTTTCGAATAACTTCACGTATATTTGAAATATCAATTGTATTGCATCGTCTATCATTTCACGAATTTGTAATCGCTTTTATTAAAATTGAAATATTTTTGGAAGACATTTCAAACGTCTATATTAGCATAATCAATATATTTAATTGGTTATAATTGTAAAAATTATATTTCAAACACTAGTATTTGAATTGTGAATCATAATTACTGCCTCATGTGAGGATCGAACTCACGACCTTCAGATTATGAGACTGACGCGCTGCCTACTGCGCTAACGAGGCGGCGATGACAATAACAATTCTTTGTATTGAGCGAATTTGAAATAAATTCAGTTTTTCGAATAACTTCAGGTATATTTGAAATATCAATTGTTTTGCATCGTGTTTCATTTCACGAATTTGTAATCGCTTATATTAAAATTGAAATATTTTTGGAAGACATTTCAAACGTCTATATTAGCATTATGAATATATTTAATTGGTTATAATTGTAAAAATTATATTTCAAACATCACTGTTTGAATTGTGAATCATAATTACTACCTCGTGTGAGGATCGAACTCACGACCTTCAGATTATGAGACTGACGCGCTGCCTACTGCGCTAACGAGGCGGCGATGGCAATAACAATTCTTTGTATTGAGCGAATTTGAAATAAATTCAGTTTTTCGAATAACTTCAGGTATATTTGAAATATCAATTGTTTTGCATCGTATTTCATTTCACGAATTTGTAATCGCTTTTATTAAAATTGAAATATTTTTGGAAGACATTTCAAACGTCTATATTAGCATTATGAATATATTTAATTGGTTATAATTGTAAAATTTATATTTCAAACATCACTGTTTGAATTGTGAATCATAATTACTGCCTCGTGTGAGGATCGAACTCACGACCTTCAGATTATGAGACTAACGCGCTGCCTACTGCGCTAACAAGGCGGCGATGACAATAACAATTCTTTGTATTGAGCGAATTTGAAATAAATTCAGTTTTTCGAATAACTTCACGTATATTTGAAATATCAATTGTATTGCATCGTCTATCATTTCACGAATTTGTAATCGCTTTTATTAAAATTGAAATATTTTTGGAAGACATTTCAAACGTCTATATTAGCATTATGAATATATTTAATTGGTTATAATTTACAAAATCATATTTCAAACATCACTGTTTAAATTGTGAATCATAATTACTGCCTCGTGTGAGGATCGAACTCACGACCTTCAGATTATGAGACTGACGCGCTGCCTACTGCGCAAACAAGGCGGCGATGACAATAACAATTCTTTGTATTGAGCGAATTTAAAATATATTCAGTTTTTGGAATAACTTCACGTATATTTGAAATATCAATTGTATTGCATCGTCTATCATTTCACGAATTTGTAATCGCTTTTATTAAAATTGAAATATTTTTGGAAGACATTTCAAACGTCTATATTAGCATAATCAACATATTTAATTGGTTATAATTGTAAAAATTATATTTCAAACATTAGTGTTTGAATTGTGAATCATAATTACTGCCTCGTGTGAGGATCGAACTCACGACCTTCAGATTATGAGACTAACGCGCTGCCTACTGCGCTAACAAGGCGGCGATGACAATAACAATTCTTTGTATTGAGCGAATTTGAAATAAATTCAGTTTTTCGAATAACTTCACGTATATTTGAAATATCAATTGCATTGCATCGTCTATCATTTCACGAATTTGTAATCGCTTTTATTAAAATTGAAATATTTTTGGAAGACATTTCAAACGTCTATATTAGCATTATGAATATATTTAATAGGTTATAATTTACAAAATCATATTTCAAACATCACTGTTTAAATTGTGAATCATAATTACTGCCTCGTGTGAGGATCGAACTCACGACCTTCAGATTATGAGACTGACGCGCTGCCTACTGCGCAAACAAGGCGGCGATGACAATAACAATTCTTTGTATTGAGCGAATTTGAAATAAATTCAGTTTTTCGAATAACTTCATGTATATTTGAAATATCAATTGTATTGCATCGTCTATCATTTCACGAATTTGTAATCGCTTTTATTAAAATTGAAATATTTTTGGAAGACATTTCAAACGTCTATATTAGCATAATCAATATATTTAATTGGTTATAATTGTAAAAATTATATTTCAAACATTAGTATTTGAATTGTGAATCATAATTACTGCCTCATGTGAGGATCGAACTCACGACCTTCAGATTATGAGACTGACGCGCTGCCTACTGCGCTAACGAGGCGGCGATGACAATAACAATTCTTTGTATTGAGCGAATTTGAAATAAATTCAGTTTTTCGAATAACTTCAGGTATATTTGAAATATCAATTGTTTTGCATCGTGTTTCATTTCACGAATTTGTAATCGCTTATATTAAAATTGAAATATTTTTGGAAGACATTTCAAACGTCTATATAAGCATTATGAATATATTTAATTGGTTATAATTGTAAAAATTATATTTCAAACATCACTGTTTTAATTGTGAATCATAATTACTACCTCGTGTGAGGATCGAACTCACGACCTTCAGATTATGAGACTGACGCGCTGCCTACTGCGCTAACGAGGCGGCGATGGCAATAACAATTCTTTGTATTGAGCGAATTTGAAATAAATTCAGTTTTTCGAATAACTTCAGGTATATTTGAAATATCAATTGTTTTGCATCGTATTTCATTTCACGAATTTGTAATCGCTTTTATTAAAATTGAAATATTTTTGGAAGACATTTCAAACGTCTATATTAGCATTATGAATATATTTAATTGGTTATAATTGTAAAATTTATATTTCAAACATCACTGTTTGAATTGTGAATCATAATTACTGCCTCGTGTGAGGATCGAACTCACGACCTTCAGATTATGAGACTAACGCGCTGCCTACTGCGCTAACAAGGCGGCGATGACAATAACAATTCTTTGTATTGAGCGAATTTGAAATAAATTCAGTTTTTCGAATAACTTCACGTATATTTGAAATATCAATTGTATTGCATCGTCTATCATTTCACGAATTTGTAATCGCTTTTATTAAAATTGAAATATTTTTGGAAGACATTTCAAACGTCTATATTAGCATTATGAATATATTTAATTGGTTATAATTTACAAAATCATATTTCAAACATCACTGTTTAAATTGTGAATCATAATTACTGCCTCGTGTGAGGATCGAACTCACGACCTTCAGATTATGAGACTGACGCGCTGCCTACTGCGCAAACAAGGCGGCGATGACCATAACAATTCTTTGTATTGAGCGAATTTGAAATAAATTCAGTTTTTCGAATAACTTCAGGTATATTTGAAATATCAATTGCTTTGCATCGTATTTCATTTCACGAATTTGTAATCGCTTATATTAAAATTGAAATATTTTTGGAAGACATTTAAAACGTCTATATTAGCATTATGAATATATTTAATTGGTTATAATTGTAAAAATTATATTTCAAACAGCACTGTATGAATTGTGAATCATAATTACTGCCTCGTGTGGGGATCGAACTCACGACCTTCAGATTATGAGACTGACGCGCTGCCTACTGCGATAACGAGGCGTCGACGACAATACATAATTCTTTGTATTGGGCGAATTTAAAATATATTCAGTTTTTGGAATAACTTCACGTATATTTGAAATATCAATTGTATTGCATCGTCTATCATTTCACGAATTTGTAATCGCTTTTATTAAAATTGAAATATTTTTGGAAGACATTTCAAACGTCTATATTAGCATAATCAACATATTTAATTGGTTATAATTGTAAAAATTGTATTTCAAACATTAGTGTTTGAATTGTGAATCATAATTACTGCCTCGTGTGAGGATCGAACTCACGACCTTCAGATTATGAGACTGACGGGCTGCCTACTGCGCTAACGAGGCGGCGATGACAATAAGAACTCTTTGTATTGAGCGAATTTGAAATAAATTCAGTTTTTCGAATAACTTCAGGTATATTTGAAATATCAATTGTTTTGCATCGTGTTTCATTTCACGAATTTGTAATCGCTTATATTAAAATTGAAATATTTTTGGAAGACATTTCAAACGTTTATATTAGCATTATGAATATATTTAATTGGTTATAATTGTAAAAATTATATTTCAAACATCACTGTTTGAATTGTGAATCATAATTACTACCTCGTGTGAGGATCGAACTCACGACCTTCAGATTATGAGACTGACGCGCTGCCTACTGCGCTAACGAGGCTTCGATGGCAATAACAATTCTTTGTATTGAGCGAATTTGAAATAAATTCAGTTTTTCGAATAACTTCACGTATATTTGAAATATCAATTGTATTGCATCGTCTATCATTTCACGAATTTGTAATCGCTTTTATTAAAATTGAAATATTTTTGGAAGACATTTCAAACGTCTATATTAGCATTATGAATATATTTAATTGGTTATAATTTACAAAATCATATTTCAAACATCACTGTTTAAATTGTGAATCATAATTACTGCCTCGTGTGAGGATCGAACTCACGACCTTCAGATTATGAGACTGACGCGCTGCCTACTGCGCAAACAAGGCGGCGATGACAATAACAATTCTTTGTATTGAGCGAATTTAAAATATATTCAGTTTTTGGAATAACTTCACGTATATTTGAAATATCAATTGTATTGCATCGTCTATCATTTCACGAATTGGTAATCGCTTTTATGAAAATTGAAATATTTTTGGAAGACATTTCAAACGTCTATATTAGCATAATCAACATATTTAATTGGTTATAATTGTAAAAATTATATTTCAAACATTAGTGTTTGAATTGTGAATCATAATTAATGCCTCGTGTGAGGATCGAACTCACGACCTTCAGATTATGAGACTGACGCGCTGCCTACTGCGTTAACGAGGCGGCGATGACAATAACAATTCTTTGTATTGAGCGAATTTGAAGTAAATTCAGTTTTTCGAATAACTTCAGGTATATTTGAAATATCAATTGTTTTGCATCGTGTTTCATTTCAAGAATTTGTAATCGCTTATATTAAAATTGAAATATTTTTGGAAGACATTTCAAACGTCTATATTAGCATAATCAATATATTTAATTGGTTATAATTGTAAAAATTATATTTCGAACATTAGTATTTGAATTGTGAATCATAATTACTGCCTCGTGTGAGGATCGAACTCACGACCTTCAGATTATGAGACTGACGCGCTGCCTACTGCGCTAACGAGGCTTCGATGGCAATAACAATTCTTTGTATTGAGCGAATTTGAAATAAATTCAGTTTTTCGAATAACTTCACGTATATTTGAAATATCAATTGTATTGCATCGTCTATCATTTCACGAATTTGTAATCGCTTTTATTAAAATTGAAATATTTTTGGAAGACATTTCAAACGTCTATATTAGCATTATGAATATATTTAATAGGTTATAATTTACAAAATCATATTTCAAACATCACTGTTTAAATTGTGAATCATAATTACTGCCTCGTGTGAGGATCGAACTCACGACCTTCAGATTATGAGACTGACGCGCTGCCTACTGCGCAAACAAGGCGGCGATGACCATAACAATTCTTTGTATTGAGCGAATTTGAAATAAATTCAGTTTTTCGAATAACTTCAGGTATATTTGAAATATCAATTGCTTTGCATCGTATTTCATTTCACGAATTTGTAATCGCTTATATTAAAATTGAAATATTTTTGGAAGACATTTAAAACGTCTATATTAGCATTATGAATATATTTAATTGGTTATAATTGTAAAAATTATATTTCAAACAGCACTGTATGAATTGTGAATCATAATTACTGCCTCGTGTGGGGATCGAACTCACGACCTTCAGATTATGAGACTGACGCGCTGCCTACTGCGATAACGAGGCGTCGACGACAATACATAATTCTTTGTATTGGGCGAATTTAAAATATATTCAGTTTTTGGAATAACTTCACGTATATTTGAAATATCAATTGTATTGCATCGTCTATCATTTCACGAATGTGTAATCGCTTTTATTAAAATTGAAATATTTTTGGAAGACATTTCAAACGTCTATATTAGCATAATCAACATATTTAATTGGTTATAATTGTAAAAACTGTATTTCAAACATTAGTGTTTGAATTGTGAATCATAATTACTGCCTCGTGTGAGGATCGAACTCACGACCTTCAGATTATGAGACTGACGGGCTGCCTACTGCGCTAACGAGGCGGCGATGACAATAAGAACTCTTTGTATTGAGCGAATTTGAAATAAATTCAGTTTTTCGAATAACTTCAGGTATATTTGAAATATCAATTGTTTTGCATCGTGTTTCATTTCACGAATTTGTAATCGCTTATATTAAAATTGAAATATTTTTGGAAGACATTTCAAACGTCTATATTAGCATTATGAATATATTTAATTGGTTATAATTGTAAAAATTATATTTCAAACATCACTGTTTGAATTGTGAATCATAATTACTACCTCGTGTGAGGATCGAACTCACGACCTTCAGATTATGAGACTGACGCGCTGCCTACTGCGCTAACGAGGCTTCGATGGCAATAACAATTCTTTGTATTGAGCGAATTTGAAATAAATTCAGTTTTTCGAATAACTTCACGTATATTTGAAATATCAATTGTATTGCATCGTCTATCATTTCACGAATTTGTAATCGCTTTTATTAAAATTGAAATATTTTTGGAAGACATTTCAAACGTCTATATTAGCATTATGAATATATTTAATTGGTTATAATTTACAAAATCATATTTCAAACATCACTGTTTAAATTGTGAATCATAATTACTGCCTCGTGTGAGGATCGAACTCACGACCTTCAGATTATGAGACTGACGCGCTGCCTACTGCGCAAACAAGGCGGCGATGACAATAACAATTCTTTGTATTGAGCGAATTTAAAATATATTCAGTTTTTGGAATAACTTCACGTATATTTGAAATATCAATTGTATTGCATCGTCTATCATTTCACGAATTGGTAATCGCTTTTATGAAAATTGAAATATTTTTGGAAGACATTTCAAACGTCTATATTAGCATAATCAACATATTTAATTGGTTATAATTGTAAAAATTATATTTCAAACATTAGTGTTTGAATTGTGAATCATAATTAATGCCTCGTGTGAGGATCGAACTCACGACCTTCAGATTATGAGACTGACGCGCTGCCTACTGCGCTAACGAGGCGGCGATGACAATAACAATTCTTTGTATTGAGCGAATTTGAAGTAAATTCAGTTTTTCGAATAACTTCAGGTATATTTGAAATATCAATTGTTTTGCATCGTGTTTCATTTCAAGAATTTGTAATCGCTTATATTAAAATTGAAATATTTTTGGAAGACATTTCAAACGTCTATATTAGCATAATCAATATATTTAATTGGTTATAATTGTAAAAATTATATTTCGAACATTAGTATTTGAATTGTGAATCATAATTACTGCCTCGTGTGAGGATCGAACTCACGACCTTCAGATTATGAGACTGACGCGCTGCCTACTGCGCTAACGAGGCGGCGATGACAATAACAATTCTTTGTATTGAGCGAATTTGAAATAAATTCAGTTTTTCGAATAACTTCAGGTATATTTGAAATATCAATTGTTTTGCATCGTGTTTCATTTCACGAATTTGTAATCGCTTATATTAAAATTGAAATATTTTTGGAAGACATTTCAAACGTCTATATTAGCATTATGAATATATTTAATTGGTTATAATTGTAAAAATTATATTTCAAACATCACTGTTTGAATTGTGAATCATAATTACTGCCTCGTGTGAGGATCGAACTCACGACCTTCAGATTATGAGACTAACGCGCTGCCTACTGCGCTAACAAGGCGGCGATGACAATAACAATTCTTTGTATTGAGCGAATTTAAAATATATTCTGTTTTTGGAATAACTTCACGTATATTTGAAATATCAATTGTATTGCATCGTCTATCATTTCACGAATTTGTAATCGCTTTTATTAAAATTGAAATATTTTTGGAAGACATTTCAAACGTCTATATTATCATAATCAACATATTTAATTGGTTATAATTGTAAAAATTATATTTCAAACATTAGTGTTTGAATTGTGAATCGTAATTACTGCCTCGTGTGAGGATCGAACTCACGACCTTCAGATTATGAGACTGACGCGCTGCCTACTGCGCTAACGAGGCGGCGATAACAATAACAATTCTTGGTATTGGGAGAATTGAAAATAAATTCAGTTTTTGGAATAACTTCACGTATATTTGAAATATCAATTGTATTGCATCGTCTATCATTTCACGAATTTGTAATCGCTTTTATTAAAATTGAAATATTTTTGGAAGACATTTCAAACGTCTATATTAGCATTATGAATATATTTAATAGGTTATAATTTACAAAATCATATTTCAAACATCACTCTTTAAATTGTGAATCATAATTACTGCCTCGTGTGAGGATCGAACTCACGACCTTCAGATTATGAGACTGACGGGCTGCCTACTGCGCTAACGAGGCGGCGATGACAATAACAATTCTTTGTATTGAGCGAATTTGAAATAAATTCAGTTTTTCGAATAACTTCAGGTATATTTGAAATATCAATTGTTTTGCATCGTGTTTCATTTCACGAATTTGTAATCGCTTATATTAAAATTGAAATATTTTTGGAAGACATTTCAAACGTCTATATTAGCATTATGAATATATTTAATTGGTTATAATTTACAAAATCATATTTCAAACATCACTGTTTAAATTGTGAATCATAATTACTGCCTCGTGTGAGGATCGAACTCACGACCTTCAGATTATGAGACTGACGCGCTGCCTACTGCGCAAACAAGGCGGCGATGACAATAACAATTCTTTGTATTGAGCGAATTTAAAATATATTCAGTTTTTGGAATAACTTCACGTATATTTGAAATATCAATTGTTTTGCATCGTGTTTCATTTCACGAATTTGTAATCGCTTATATTAAAATTGAAATATTTTTGGAAGACATTTCAAACGTCTATATTAGCATTATGAATATATTTAATTGGTTATAATTGTAAAAATTATATTTCAAACATCACTGTTTGAATTGTGAATCATAATTACTACCTCGTGTGAGGATCGAACTCACGACCTTCAGATTATGAGACTGACGCGCTGCCTACTGCGCTAACGAGGCTTCGATGGCAATAACAATTCTTTGTATTGAGCGAATTTGAAATAAATTCAGTTTTTCGAATAACTTCACGTATATTTGAAATATCAATTGTATTGCATCGTCTATCATTTCACGAATTTGTAATCGCTTTTATTAAAATTGAAATATTTTTGGAAGACATTTCAAACGTCTATATTAGCATTATGAATATATTTAATTGGTTATAATTGTAAAAATTATATTTCAAACATCACTGTTTGAATTGTGAATCATAATTACTACCTCGTGTGAGGATCGAACTCACGACCTTCAGATTATGAGACTGACGCGCTGCCTACTGCGCTAACGAGGCTTCGATGGCAATAACAATTCTTTGTATTGAGCGAATTTGAAATAAATTCAGTTTTTCGAATAACTTCACGTATATTTGAAATATCAATTGTATTGCATCGTCTATCATTTCACGAATTTGTAATCGCTTTTATTAAAATTGAAATATTTTTGGAAGACATTTCAAACGTCTATATTAGCATTATGAATATATTTAATAGGTTATAATTTACAAAATCATATTTCAAACATCACTGTTTAAATTGTGAATCATAATTACTGCCTCGTGTGAGGATCGAACTCACGACCTTCAGATTATGAGACTGACGCGCTGCCTACTGCGCAAACAAGGCGGCGATGACAATAACAATTCTTTGTATTGAGCGAATTTAAAATATATTCAGTTTTTGGAATAACTTCACGTATATTTGAAATATCAATTGTTTTGCATCGTGTTTCATTTCACGAATTTGTAATCGCTTATATTAAAATTGAAATATTTTTGGAAGACATTTAAAACGTCTATATTAGCATTATGAATATATTTAATTGGTTATAATTGTAAAAATTATATTTCAAACATCACTGTTTGAATTGTGAATCATAATAACTGCCTCATGTGAGGATCGAACTCACGACCTTCAGATTATGAGACTGACGCGCTGCCTACTGCGCTAACGAGGCGGCGATGACAATAACAATTCTTTGTATTGAGCGAATTTGAAATAAATTCAGTTTTTCGAATAACTTCAGGTATATTTGAAATATCAATTGCTTTGCATCGTATTTCATTTCACGAATTTGTAATCGCTTATATTAAAATTGAAATATTTTTGGAAGACATTTAAAACGTCTATATTAGCATTATGAATATATTTAATTGGTTATAATTGTAAAAATTATATTTCAAACAGCACTGTATGAATTGTGAATCATAATTACTGCCTCGTGTGAGGATCGAACTCACGACCTTCAGATTATGAGACTGACGCGCTGCCTACTGCGATAACGAGGCGGCGACGACAATACATAATTCTTTGTATTGGGCGAATTTAAAATATATTCAGTTTTTGGAATAACTTCACGTATATTTGAAATATCAATTGTATTGCATCGTCTATCATTTCACGAATTTGTAATCGCTTTTATTAAAATTGAAATATTTTTGGAAGACATTTCAAACGTCTATATTAGCATAATCAACATATTTAATTGGTTATAATTGTAAAAATTATATTTCAAACATTAGTGTTTGAATTGTGAATCATAATTACTGCCTCGTGTGAGGATCGAACTCACGACCTTCAGATTATGAGACTGACGGGCTGCCTACTGCGCTAACGAGGCGGCGATGACAATAACAACTCTTTGTATTGAGCGAATTTGAAATAAATTCAGTTTTTCGAATAACTTCAGGTATATTTGAAATATCAATTGTTTTGCATCGTGTTTCATTTCACGAATTTGTAATCGCTTATATTAAAATTGAAATATTTTTGGAAGACATTTCAAACGTCTATATTAGCATTATGAATATATTTAATTGGTTATAATTGTAAAAATTATATTTCAAACATCACTGTTTGAATTGTGAATCATAATTACTACCTCGTGTGAGGATCGAACTCACGACCTTCAGATTATGAGACTGACGCGCTGCCTACTGCGCTAACGAGGCTTCGATGGCAATAACAATTCTTTGTATTGAGCGAATTTGAAATAAATTCAGTTTTTGGAATAACTTCACGTATATTTGAAATATCAATTGTATTGCATCGTCTATCATTTCACGAATTTGTAATCGCTTTTATTAAAATTGAAATATTTTTGGAAGACATTTCAAACGTCTATATTAGCATTATGAATATATTTAATAGGTTATAATTTACAAAATCATATTTCAAACATCACTGTTTAAATTGTGAATCATAATTACTGCCTCGTGTGAGGATCGAACTCACGACCTTCAGATTATGAGACTGACGCGCTGCCTACTGCGCAAACAAGGCGGCGATGACAATAACAATTCTTTGTATTGAGCGAATTTAAAATATATTCAGTTTTTGGAATAACTTCACGTATATTTGAAATATCAATTGTTTTGCATCGTGTTTCATTTCACGAATTTGTAATCGCTTATATTAAAATTGAAATATTTTTGGAAGACATTTAAAACGTCTATATTAGCATTATGAATATATTTAATTGGTTATAATTGTAAAAATTATATTTCAAACATCACTGTTTGAATTGTGAATCATAATAACTGCCTCATGTGAGGATCGAACTCACGACCTTCAGATTATGAGACTGACGCGCTGCCTACTGCGCTAACGAGGCGGCGATGACAATAACAATTCTTTGTATTGAGCGAATTTGAAATAAATTCAGTTTTTCGAATAACTTCAGGTATATTTGAAATATCAATTGCTTTGCATCGTATTTCATTTCACGAATTTGTAATCGCTTATATTAAAATTGAAATATTTTTGGAAGACATTTAAAACGTCTATATTAGCATTATGAATATATTTAATTGGTTATAATTGTAAAAATTATATTTCAAACAGCACTGTATGAATTGTGAATCATAATTACTGCCTCGTGTGAGGATCGAACTCACGACCTTCAGATTATGAGACTGACGCGCTGCCTACTGCGATAACGAAGCGGCGACGACAATACATAATTCTTTGTATTGGGCGAATTTAAAATATATTCAGTTTTTGGAATAACTTCACGTATATTTGAAATATCAATTGTATTGCATCGTCTATCATTTCACGAATTTGTAATCGCTTTTATTAAAATTGAAATATTTTTGGAAGACATTTCAAACGTCTATATTAGCATAATCAACATATTTAATTGGTTATAATTGTAAAAATTATATTTCAAACATTAGTGCTTGAATTGTGAATCATAATTACTGCCTCGTGTGAGGATCGAACTCACGACCTTCAGATTATGAGACTGACGGGCTGCCTACTGCGCTAACGAGGCGGCGATGACAATAACAACTCTTTGTATTGAGCGAATTTGAAATAAATTCAGTTTTTCGAATAACTTCAGGTATATTTGAAATATCAATTGTTTTGCATCGTGTTTCATTTCACGAATTTGTAATCGCTTATATTAAAATTGAAATATTTTTGGAAGACATTTCAAACGTCTATATTAGCATTATGAATATATTTAATTGGTTATAATTGTAAAAATTATATTTCAAACATCACTGTTTGAATTGTGAATCATAATTACTACCTCGTGTGAGGATCGAACTCACGACCTTCAGATTATGAGACTGACGCGCTGCCTACTGCGCTAACGAGGCTTCGATGGCAATAACAATTAATTGTATTGAGCGAATTTGAAATAAATTCAGTTTTTCGAATAACTTCACGTATATTTGAAATATCAATTGTATTGCATCGTCTATCATTTCACGAATTTGTAATCGCTTTTATTAAAATTGAAATATTTTTGGAAGACATTTCAAACGTCTATATTAGCATTATGAATATATTTAATTGGTTATAATTTACAAAATCATATTTCAAACATCACTGTTTAAATTGTGAATCATAATTACTGCCTCGTGTGAGGATCGAACTCACGACCTTCAGATTATGAGACTGACGCGCTGCCTACTGCGCAAACAAGGCGGCGATGACAATAACAATTCTTTGTATTGAGCGAATTTAAAATATATTCAGTTTTTGGAATAACTTCACGTATATTTGAAATATCAATTGTATTGCATCGTCTATCATTTCACGAATTTGTAATCGCTTTTATGAAAATTGAAATATTTTTGGAAGACATTTCAAACGTCTATATTAGCATAATCAACATATTTAATTGGTTATAATTGTAAAAATTATATTTCAAACATTAGTGTTTGAATTGTGAATCATAATTAATGCCTCGTGTGAGGATCGAACTCACGACCTTCAGATTATGAGACTGACGCGCTGCCTACTGCGCTAACGAGGCGGCGATGACAATAACAATTCTTTGTATTGAGCGAATTTGAAATAAATTCAGTTTTTCGAATAACTTCAGGTATATTTGAAATATCAATTGTTTTGCATCGTGTTTCATTTCACGAATTTGTAATCGCTTATATTAAAATTGAAATATTTTTGGAAGACATTTCAAACGTCTATATTAGCATTATGAATATATTTAATTGGTTATAATTGTAAAAATTATATTTCAAACATCACTGTTTGAATTGTGAATCATAATTACTACCTCGTGTGAGGATTGAACTCACGACCTTCAGATTATGAGACTGACGCGCTGCCTACTGCGCTAACGAGGCGGCGATGACAATAACAATTCTTTGTATTGAGCGAATTTGAAATAAATTCAGTTTTTCGAATAACTTCACGTATATTTGAAATATCAATTGTATTGCATCGTCTATCATTTCACGAATTTGTAATCGCTTTTATTAAAATTGAAATATTTTTGGAAGACATTTCAAACGTCTATATTAGCATTATGAATATATTTAATTGGTTATAATTTACAAAATCATATTTCAAACATCACTGTTTAAATTGTGAATCATAATTACTGCCTCGTGTGAGGATCGAACTCACGACCTTCAGATTATGAGACTGACGCGTTGCCTACTGCGCAAACAAGGCGGCGATGACAATAACAATTCTTTGTATTGAGCGAATTTGAAATAAATTCAGTTTTTCGAATAACTTCACGTATATTTGAAATATCAATTGTATTGCATCGTCTATCATTTCACGAATTTGTAATCGCTTTTATTAAAATTGAAATATTTTTGGAAGACATTTCAAACGTCTATATTAGCATAATCAATATATTTAATTGGTTATAATTGTAAAAATTATATTTCGAACATTAGTATTTGAATTGTGAATCATAATTACTGCCTCGTGTGAGGATCGAACTCACGACCTTCAGATTATGAGACTAACGCGCTGCCTACTGCGCTAACGAGGCGGCGATGACAATAACAATTCTTTGTATTGAGCGAATTTGAAATAAATTCAGTTTTTCGAATAACTTCAGGTATATTTGAAATATCAATTGTTTTGCATCGTGTTTCATTTCACGAATTTGTAATCGCTTATATTAAAATTGAAATATTTTTGGAAGACATTTCAAACGTCTATATTAGCATTATGAATATATTTAATTGGTTATAATTGTAAAAATTATATTTCAAACATCACTGTTTGAATTGTGAATCATAATTACTGCCTCGTGTGAGGATCGAACGCACGACCTTCAGATTATGAGACTAACGCGCTGCCTACTGCGATAACGAGGCGGCGACGATAATACATAATTCTTTGTATTGGGTGAATTTAAAATATATTCAGTTTTTGGAATAACTTCACGTATATTTGAAATATCAATTGTATTGCATCGTCTATCATTTCACGAATTTGTAATCGCTTTTATTAAAATTGAAATATTTTTGGAAGACATTTCAAACGTCTATATTAGCATAATCAACATATTTAATTGGTTATAATTGTAAAAATTATATTTCAAACATTAGTGTTTGAATTGTGAATCATAATTACTGCCTCGTGTGAGGATCGAACTCACGACCTTCAGATTATGAGACTGACGGGCTGCCTACTGCGCTAACGAGGCGGCGATGACAATAACAATTCTTTGTATTGAGCGAATTTGAAATAAATTCAGTTTTTCGAATAACTTCAGGTATATTTGAAATATCAATTGTTTTGCATCGTGTTTCATTTCACGAATTTGTAATCGCTTATATTAAAATTGAAATATTTTTGGAAGACATTTCAAACGTCTATATTAGCATTATGAATATATTTAATTGGTTATAATTGTAAAAATTATATTTCAAACATCACTGTTTGAATTGTGAATCATAATTACTACCTCGTGTGAGGATCGAACTCACGACCTTCAGATTATGAGACTGACGCGCTGCCTACTGCGCTAACGAGGCTTCGATGGCAATAACAATTCTTTGTATTGAGCGAATTTGAAATAAATTCAGTTTTTCGAATAACTTCACGTATATTTGAAATATCAATTGTATTGCATCGTCTATCATTTCACGAATTTGTAATCGCTTTTATTAAAATTGAAATATTTTTGGAAGACATTTCAAACGTCTATATTAGCATTATGAATATATTTAATTGGTTATAATTTACAAAATCATATTTCAAACATCACTGTTTAAATTGTGAATCATAATTACTGCCTCGTGTGAGGATCGAACTCACGACCTTCAGATTATGAGACTGACGCGCTGCCTACTGCGCAAACAAGGCGGCGATGACAATAACAATTCTTTGTATTGAGCGAATTTAAAATATATTCAGATTTTGGAATAACTTCACGTATATTTGAAATATCAATTGTATTGCATCGTCTATCATTTCACGAATTTGTAATCGCTTTTATGAAAATTGAAATATTTTTGGAAGACATTTCAAACGTCTATATTAGCATAATCAACATATTTAATTGGTTATAATTGTAAAAATTATATTTCAAACATTAGTGTTTGAATTGTGAATCATAATTAATGCCTCGTGTGAGGATCGAACTCACGACCTTCAGATTATGAGACTGACGCGCTGCCTACTGCGCTAACGAGGCGGCGATGACAATAACAATTCTTTGTATTGAGCGAATTTGAAATAAATTCAGTTTTTCGAATAACTTCAGGTATATTTGAAATATCAATTGTTTTGCATCGTGTTTCATTTCACGAATTTGTAATCGCTTATATTAAAATTGAAATATTTTTGGAAGACATTTCAAACGTCTATATTAGCATTATGAATATATTTAATTGGTTATAATTGTAAAAATTATATTTCAAACATCACTGTTT
Source organism: Saccoglossus kowalevskii (assembly GCF_978046115.1). NCBI lineage: Eukaryota > Metazoa > Hemichordata > Enteropneusta > Harrimaniidae > Saccoglossus > Saccoglossus kowalevskii. The sequence continues at coordinate 21,108,835 of NC_140651.1, forward strand.
GAATTGTGAATCATAATTACTACCTCGTGTGAGGATTGAACTCACGACCTTCAGATTATGATACTGACGCGCTGCCTACTGCGCTAACGAGGCGGCGATGACAATAACAATTCTTTGTATTGAGCGAATTTGAAATAAATTCAGTTTTTCGAATAACTTCACGTATATTTGAAATATCAATTGTATTGCATCGTCTATCATTTCACGAATTTGTAATCGCTTTTATTAAAATTGAAATATTTTTGGAAGACATTTCAAACGTCTATATTAGCATTATGAATATATTTAATTGGTTATAATTTACAAAATCATATTTCAAACATCACTGTTTAAATTGTGAATCATAATTACTGCCTCGTGTGAGGATCGAACTCACGACCTTCAGATTATGAGACTGACGCGCTGCCTACTGCGCAAACAAGGCGGCGATGACAATAACAATTCTTTGTATTGAGCGAATTTGAAATAAATTCAGTTTTTCGAATAACTTCACGTATATTTGAAATATCAATTGTATTGCATCGTCTATCATTTCACGAATTTGTAATCGCTTTTATTAAAATTGAAATATTTTTGGAAGACATTTCAAACGTCTATATTAGCATAATCAATATATTTAATTGGTTATAATTGTAAAAATTATATTTCGAACATTAGTATTTGAATTGTGAATCATAATTACTGCCTCGTGTGAGGATCGAACTCACGACATTCAGATTATGAGACTGACGCGCTGCCTACTGCGCTAACGAGGCGGCGATGTCAATAACAATTCTTTGTATTGAGCGAATTTGAAATAAATTCAGTTTTTCGAATAACTTCAGGTATATTTGAAATATCAATTGTTTTGCATCGTATTTCATTTCACGAATTTGTAATCGCTTTTATTAAAATTGAAATATTTTTGCAAGACATTTCAAACGTCTATATTAGCATTATGAATATATTTAATTGGTTATAATTGTAAAAATTATATTTCACACATCACTGTTTGAATTGTGAATCATAATTACTGCCTCGAGTGAGGATCGAACTCACGACCTTCAGATTATGAGACTAACGCGCTGCCTACTGAGCTAACAAGGCGGCGATGACAATAACAATTCTTTGTATTGAGCGAATTTGAAATAAATTCAGTTTTTCGAATAACTTCACGTATATTTGAAATATCAATTGTATTGCATCGTCTATCATTTCACGAATTTGTAATCGCTTTTATTAAAATTGAAATATTTTTGGAAGACATTTCAAACGTCTATATTAGCATTATGAATATATTTAATTGGTTGTAATTGTAAAAATTATATTTCAAACAGCACTGTTTGAATTGTGAATCATAATTACTGCCTCGTGTGACGATCGAACTCACTACCTTCAGATTATGAGACTGACGCGCTGCCTACTGCGCTAACGAGGCGGCGACGACAATACAAAATTCTTTGTATTGGGCGAATTTAAAATATATTCAGTTTTTGGAATAACTTCACGTATATTTGAAATATCAATTGTATTGCATCGTCTATCATTTCACGAATTTGTAATCGCTTACATTAAAATTGAAATATTTTTGGAAGACATTTAAAACGTCTATATTAGCATTATGAATATATTTAATTGGTTATAATTTTAAAAATTATATTTCAAACAGCACTGTTTGAATTGTGAATCATAATTACTGCCTCGTGTGAGGATCGAACTCACGACCTTCAGATTATGAGACTGACGCACTGCCTACTGCGCTAACGAGGCGGCGACGACAATAGATAATTCTTTGTATTGGGCGAATTTAAAATATATTCAGTTTTTGGAATAACTTCACGTATATTTGAAATATCAATTGTATTGCATCGTCTATCATTTCACGAATTTGTAATCGCTTTTATTAAAATTGAAATATTTTTGGAAGACATTTCAAACGTCTATATTAGCATAATCAATATATTTAATTGGTTATAATTGTAAAATTTATATTTCAAACATCACTGTTTGAATTGTGAATCATAATTACTGCCTCGTGTGAGGATCGAACTCACGACCTTCAGATTATGAGACTGACGTGCTGCCTACTGCGCTAACGAGGAGGCGATGACAATAACAATTCTTTGTATTGAGCGAATTTGAAATAAATTCAGTTTTTCGAATAACTTCAGGTATATTTGAAATATCAATTGTTTTGCATCGTGTTTCATTTCACGAATTTGTAATCGCTTTTATTAAAATTGAAATATTTTTGGAAGACATTTCAAACGTCTATATTAGCATTATGAATATATTTAATTGGTTATAATTGTAAAAATTATATTTCAAACAGCACTGTTTGAATTGTGAATCATAATTAATGCCTCGTGTGAGGATCGAACTCACGACCTTCAGATTATGAGACTGACGCGCTGCCTACTGCGCTAACGAGGCGGCGATGACAATAACAATTCTTTGTATTGAGCGAATTTGAAATAAATTCAGTTTTTCGAATAACTTCAGGTATATTTGAAATATCAATTGTTTTGCATCGTGTTTCATTTCACGAATTTGTAATCGCTTACATTAAAATTGAAATATTTTTGGAAGACATTTCAAACGTCTATATTAGCATTATGAATATATTTAATTGGTTATAATTGTAAAAATTATATTTCAAACACCACTGTTTGAATTGTGAATCATAATTACTGCCTCGTGTGAGGATCGAACTCATGACCTTCAGATTATGACACTGACGCGCTGCCTACTGCGCTAACGAGGCGGCGACGACAATACATACTTCTTTGTATTGGGCGAATTGAAAATAAATTCAGTTTTTCGAATAACTTCAGGTATATTTGAAATATCAATTGTTTTGCATCGTGTTTCATTTCACGAATTTGTAATCGCTTATATTAAAATTGAAATATTTTTGGAAGACATTTCAAACGTCTATATTAGCATTATGAATATATTTAATTGGTTATAATTGTAAAAATTATATTTCAAACATCAGTGTTTGAATTGTGAATCATAATTACTGCCTCGTGTGAGGATCGAACTCACGACCTTCAGATTATGATACTGACACGCTGCCTACTGCGCTAACGAGGCGGCGACGACAATTACAATTCTTTGTATTGAGCGAATTTGAAATAAATTCAGTTTTTCGAATAACTTCAGGTATATTTGAAATATCAATTGTTTTGCATCGTGTTTCATTTCACGAATTTGTAATCGCTTATATTAAAATTGAAATATTTTTGGAAGACATTTAAAACGTCTATATTAGCATTATGAATATATTTAATTGGTTATAATTGTAAAAATTATATTTCAAACAGCACTGTTTGAATTGTGAATCATAATAACTGCCTCGTGTGAGGATCGAATTCACGACCTTCAGATTATGAGACTGACGCGCTGCCTACTGCGATAACGAAGCGGCGACGACAATACATAATTCTTTTTATTGGGCGAATTGAAAATAAATTCAGTTTTTCGAATAACTTCATGTATATTTTAAATATCAATTGTATTGCATCGTGTTTCATTTCACGAATTTGTAATCGCTTATATTAAAATTGAAATATTTTTGGAAGACATTTAAAACGTCTATATTAGCATTATGAATATATTTAATTGGTTATAATTGTAAAAATTATATTTCAAACAGCACTGTTTGAATTGTAAATCATAATAACTGCCTCGTGTGAGGATCGAACTCACGACCTTCAGATTATGAGACTGACGCGCTGCCTACTGCGCTAACGAGGCGGCGACGACAATACATAATTCTTTGTATTGGGCGAATTTAAAATATATTCAGTTTTTGGAATAACTTCACGTATATTTGAAATATCAATTGTATTACATCGTCTATCATTTCACGAATTTGTAATCGCTTATATTAAAATTGAAATATTTTTGGAAGACATTTCAAACGTCTATATTAGCATAATCAATATATTTAATTGGTTATAATTGTAAAAATTATATTTCAAACATCAGTGTTTGAATTATGAATCATAATTACTGCCTCGTGCGAGGATCGAACTCACTACCTTCAGATTATGAGACTGACGCGCTGCCTACTGCGCTAACGAGGCGGCGACGACAATATATAATTCTTTGTATTGGGCGAATTTAAAATATATTCAGTTTTTGGAATAACTTCACGTATATTTGAAATATCAATTGTATTGCATCGTCTATCATTTCACGAATTTGTAATCGCTTTTATTAAAATTGAAATATTTTTGGAAGACATTTCAAACGTCTATATTAGCATTATGAATATATTTAATTGGTTATAATTGTAAAAATTATATTTCAAACACCACTGTTTGAATTATGAATCGTAATTTCTACCTCGTGTGAGGATCGAACTCACGACCTTCAGATTATGAGACTGACGCGCTGCCTACTGCGCTAACGAGGCGGCGATAACAATAACAATTCTTGGTATTGGGAGAATTGAAAATAAATTCAGTTTTTCGAATAACTTCACGTATATTTGAAATATCAATTGTATTGCATCGTCTATCATTTCACGAATTTGTAATCGCTTTTATTAAAATTGAAATATTTTTGGAAGACATTTCAAACGTCTATATTAGCATTATGAATATATTTAATTGGTTATAATTTACAAAATTATATTTCAAACATCACTGTTTAAATTGTGAATAATAATTACTGCCTCGTGTGAGGATCGAACTCACGACCTTCAGATTATGGGCCTGACGCACTGCCTACTGCGCTAACGAGGCAGCGATGACAATAACAATTCTTTGTATTGAGCGAATTTGAAATAAATTCAGTTTTTCGAATAACTTCTGGTATATTTGAAATAACAATTGTTTTGCATCGTGTTTCATTTCACGAATTTGTAATCGCTTTTATTAAAATTGAAATATATTTGGAAGACATTTCAAACGTCTATATTAGCATTATGAATATATTTAATTGGTTATAATTGTAAAAATTATATTTCAAACATCACTGTTTGAATTGTGAATCATAATTACTGCCTTGTGTGAAGCTCGAACTCACGACCTTCAGATTATGAGACTGACGCGCTGCCTACTGCGCTAACGAGGCGGCGACGACAATACATACTTCTTTGTATTGGGCGAATTGAAAATAAATTCAGTTTTTCGAATAACTTCACGTATATTTGAAATATCAATTGTTTTGCATCGTGTTTCATTTCACGAATTTGTAATCGCTTATATTAAAATTGAAATATTTTTGGAAGACATTTAAAACGTCTATATTTGCATTATGAATATATTTAATTGGTTATAATTGTAAAAATTATATTTCAAACAGCACTGTTTGAATTGTGAATCATAATTACTTCCTCGTGTGGGGATCGAACTCACGACCTTCAGATTATGAGACTGACGCGCTGCCTACTGCGCTAACGAGGCGGCGATGACAATAACAATTCTTTGTATTGAGCGAATTTGAAATAAATTCAGTTTTTCGAATAACTTCAGGTATATTTGAAATATCAATTGTTTTGCATCGTGTTTCATTTCACGAATTTGTAATCGCTTACATTAAAATTGAAATATTTTTGGAAGACATTTAAAACGTCTATATTAGCATTATGAATATATTTAATTGGTTATAATTGTAAAAATTATATTTCAAACAGCACTGTTTGAATTGTGAATCATAATTACTGCCTCGTGTGAGGATCGAACTCACGACCTTGAGATTATGAGACTGACGCACTGCCTAATGCGCTAACGAGGCGGCGACGACAATACATAATTCTTTGTATTGGGCGAATTTAAAATAAATTCAGTTTTTCGAATAACTTCACGTATATTTGAAATATCAATTGCATTGCATCGTCTATCATTTCACGAATTTGTAATCGCTTTTATTAAAATTGAAATATTTTTGGAAGACATTTCAAACGTCTATATTAGCATTATGAATATATTTAATTGGTTATAATTTACAAAATCATATTTCAAACATCACTGTTTAAATTGTGAATCATAATTACTGCCTCGTGTGAGGATCGAACTCACGACCTTCAGATTATGAGACTGACGCGCTGCCTACTGCACAAACAAGGCGGCGATGACAATAACAATTCTTTGTATTGAGCGAATTTGAAATAAATTCAGTTTTTCGAATAACTTCAGGTATATTTGAAATATCAATTGTTTTGCATCGTGTTTCATTTCACGAATTTGTAATCGCTTATATTAAAATTGAAATATTTTTGGAAGACATTTAAAACGTCTATATTAGCATTATGAATATATTTAATTGGTTATAATTGTAAAAAATTATATTTCAAACATCACTGTTTGAATTGCGAATCATAATTACTGCCTCGTGTGAGGATCGAACTCACGACCTTCAGATTATGAGACTGACGCGCTGCCTACTGCGCTAACGATGCGGCGATGACAATAAAAATTCTTTGTATTGAGCGAATTTGAAATAAATGCAGTTTTTCGAATAACTTCAGGTATATTTGAAATATCAATTGTTTTGCATCGTATTTCATTTCACGAATTTGTAATCGCTTATATTAAAATTGAAATATTTTTGGAAGACATTTAAAACGTCTATATTAGCATTATGAATATATTTAATTGGTTATAATTGTAAAAATTATATTTCAAACATCACTGTTTGAATTGTGAATCATAATTACTGCCTCATGTGAGGATCGAACTCACGACCTTCAGATTATGAGACTGACGCGCTGCCTACTGCGCTAACGAGGCGGCGACGACAATACATAATTCTTTGTATTGGGCGAATTTAAAATATATTCAGTTTTTGGAATAACTTCACGTATATTTGAAATATCAATTGTATTGCATCGTCTATCGTTTCACGAATTTGTAATCGCTTTTATTAAAATTGAAATATTTTTGGAAGACATTTCAAACGTCTATATTAGCATAATCAATATATTTAATTGGTTATAATTGTAAAATTTATATTTCAAACATCACTGTTTGAATTGTGAATCATAATTACTGCCTCGTGTGAGGATCGAACTCACGACCTTCAGATTATGAGACTGACGCGCTGCCTACTGCGCTAACGAGAAGGCGATGAGAATAACAATTCTTTGTATTGAGCGAATTTGAAATAAATTCAGTTTTTCGAATAACTTCAGGTATATTTGAAATATCAATTGTTTTGCATCGTGTTTCATTTCACGAATTTGTAATCGCTTTTATTAAAATTGAAATATTTTTGGAAGACATTTCAAACGTCTATATTAGCATTATGAATATATTTAATTGGTTATAATTGTAAAAATTATATTTCAAACAGCACTGTTTGAATTGTGAATCATAATTACTGCCTCGTGTGAGGATCGAACTCACGACCTTCAGATTATGAGACTGACGCGCTGCCTACTGCGCTAACGAGGCGGCGATGACAATAACAATTCTTTGTATTGAGCGAATTTGAAATAAATTCAGTTTTTCGAATAACTTCAGGTATATTTGAAATATCAATTGTATTGCATCGTCTATCATTTCACGAATTTGTAATCGCTTTTATTAAAATTGAAATATTTTTGGAAGACATTTAAAACGTCTATATTAGCATTATGAATATATTTAATTGTTTATAATTGTAAAAAATTTATTTCAAACAGCACTGTTTGAATTGTGAATCATAATTACTGCCTTGTGTGAGGATCGAACTCACGACCTTCAGATTATGAGACTGACGCACTGCCTACTGCGCTAACGAGGCGGCGACGACAATACATAATTCTTTGTATTGGGCGAATTTAAAATATATTCAGTTTTTGGAATAACTTCACGTCCATATGAAATATCAATTGTATTGCATCGTCTATCATTTCACGAATTTGTAATCGCTTTTATTAAAATTGAAATATTTTTGGAAGACATTTCAAACGTCTATATTAGCATAATCAATATATTTAATTGGTTATAATTGTAAAATTTATATTTCAAACATAACTGTTTGAATTATGAATCATAATTACTGCCTCGTGTGAGGATCGAACTCACGACCTTCAGATTATGAGACTGACGCACTGCCTACTGCGCTAACGAGGCGGCGACGACAATACATAATTCTTTGTATTGGGCGAATTGAAAATAAATTCAGTTTTTGGAATAACTTCACGTATATTTGAAATATCAATTGTATTGCATCGTCTATCATTTCACGAATTTGTAATCGCTTTTATTAAAATTGAAATATTTTTGGAAGACATTTCAAACGTCTATATTAGCATAATCAATATATTTAATTGGTTATAATTGTAAAATTTATATTTCAAACATCGCTGTTTGAATTGTGAATCATAATTACTGCCTCGTGTGAGGATCGAACTCACGACCTTCAGATTATGAGACTGACGCGCTGCCTACTGCGCGAACGAGGCGGCGACGACAATACGTAATTCTTTGTATTGGGCGAATTTAAAATATATTCAGTTTTTGGAATAACTTCACGTATATTTGAAATATCAATTGTATTGCATCGTCTATCATTTCACGAATTTGTAATCGCTTTTATTAAAATTGAAATATTTTTGGAAGACATTTCAAACGTCTATATTAGCATTATGAAATATTTAATTGGTTATAATTTACACAATTATATTTCAAACACCACTGTTTGGATTGTGAATCATAATTACTGCCTCGTGTGAGGATCGAACTCACGACCTTCAGATTATGAGACTGACGCGCTGCCTACTGCGCTAACGAGGCGGCGATGACAATAACAATTCTTTGTATTGAGCGAATTTGAAATAAAGTCAGTTTTTCGAATAACTTCAGGTATATTTGAATTATCAATTGTTTTGCATCGTGTTTCATTTCACGAATTTGTAATCGCTTTTATTAAAATTGAAATATTTTTGGAAGACATTTCAAACGTCTATATTAGCATAATCAATATATTTAATTGGTTATAATTGTAAAAATTATATTTCAAACATCAGTGTTTGAATTGTGAATCATAATTACTGCCTCGTGTGAGGATCAAACTCACGACCTTGGGATTATGAGACTGACGCGCTGCCTACTGCGCTAACGAGGCGGCGACGACAATACATAATTCTTTGTATTGGGCGAATTGAAAATAAATTCAGTTTTTCGAATAACTTCACGTATATTTGAAATATTAATTGTATTGCATCGTCTATCATTTCACGAATTTGTAATCGATTTTATTAAAATTGAAATATTTTTGGAAGACATTTCAAACGTCTATGTTAGCATAATCAATATATTTAATTGGTTATAATTGTAAAATTTATATTTCAAACATCACTGTTTGAATTGTGAATCATAATTACTGCCTCATGTGAGAATCGAACTCACGACCTTTAGATTATGAGACTGACGCGCTGCCTACTGCGCTAACGAGGCGGCGATGACATGAACAATTCTTTGTATTGAGCGAATTTGAAATAAATTCAGTTTTTTGAATAACTTCAGGTATATTTGAAATATCAATTGTTTTGCATCGTTTTTCATTTCACGAATTTGTAATCGCTTATATTAAAATTGAAATATTTTTGGAAGACATTTAAAACGTCTATATTAGCATTATGAATATATTTAATTGGTTATATTTGTAAAAATTATATTTCAAACATCACTGTTTGAATTGTGAATCATAATTACTGCCTCGTGTGAGGATCGAACTCACGACCTTCAGATTATGAGACTGACGCGCTGCCTACTGCGCTAACGAGTCGGCGACGACAATAATAATTCTTTGTATTAAGAGAATTGAAAATAAATTCAGTTTTTCGAATAACTTCACGTATATTTGAAATATAAATTGTATTGCATCGTCTATCATTTCACGAAATTGTAATCGCTTTTATTAAAATTGAAATATTTTTGGAAGACATTTCAAACGTCTATATGAGCATTATGAAATATTTAATTGGTTATAATTTACAAAATTATATTTCAAACACCACTGTTTGAATTGTGAATCATAATTACTGCCTCGTGTGAGGTTCGAACTCACGACCTTCAGATTATGAGACTGACGCGCTGCCTACTGCGCTAATGAGGCGGCGACGACAATAATAATTCTTTGTATTGGGAGAATTTAAAATAAATTCAGTTTTTCGAATAACTTCAGGTATATTTGAAATATCAATTGTTTTGCATCGTGTTTCATTTCACGAATTTGTAATCGCTTATATTAACATTGAAATATTTTTGGAAGACATTTAAAACGTCTATATTAGCATTATGAATATATTTAATTGGTTATAATTGTAAAAATTATATTTCAAACAGCACTGTTTGAATTGTGAATCATAATTACTGCCTCGTGTGAGGATCGAACTCACGACCTTCAGATTATGAGACTGACGCGCTGCCTACTGCGCTAACGAGGCGGCGACGACAATACGTAATTCTTTGTATTGGGCGAATTTAAAATATATTCAGTTTTTGGAATAACTTCACGTATATTTGAAATATCAATTTAATTGCATCGTCTATCATTTCACGAATTTGTAATCGCTTTTATTAAAATTCAAATATTTTTGGAAGACATTTCAAACGTCTATATTAGCATAATCAATATATTTAATTGGTTATAATTGTAAAAATTATATTTCAAACATCAGTGTTTGAATTGTGAATCATAATTACTGCCTCGTGTGAGGATCGAACTCACGACATTCAGATTATGAGACTGACGCGCTGCCTACTGTGCTAACGAGACGGCGATGACAATAAAAATTGTTTGTATTGAGCGAATTTGAAATAAATTCAGTTTTTCGAATAACTTCATGTATATTTGAAATATCAATTGTATTGCATCGTCTATCATTTCACGAATTTGTAATCGCTTTTATTAAAATTGAAATATTTTTGGAAGACATTTCAAACGTCTATATAAGCATTATGAATATATTTAATTGGTTATAATTGTAAAAATTATATTTCAAACACCACTGTTTGAATTGTGAATCATAATTACTGCCTCGTGTGAGGATCGAACTCACGACCTTCAGATTATGAGACTGACGCGCTGCCTACTGCGCTAACGAGGCGGCGATGACAATAACAATTCTTTGTATTGAGCGAATTTGAAATAAATTCAGTTTTTCGAATAACTTCAGGTATATTTGAAATATCAATTGTTTTGCATCGTGTTTCATTTCACGAATTTGTAATCGCTTTTATTAAAATTGAAATATTTTTGGAAGACATTTCAAACGTCTATATTAGCATTATGAATATATTTAATTGGTTATAATTGTAAAAATTATATTTCAAACAGCACTGTTTGAATTGTGAATCATAATTACTGCCTCGTGTGAGGATCGAACTCACGACCTTCAGATTATGAGACTGACGCGCTGCCTACTGCGCTAACGAGGCGGCGACGACAATACGTAATTCTTTGTATTGGGCGAATTTAAAATATATTCAGTTTTTGGAATAACTTCACGTATATTTGAAATATCAATTGAATTGCATCGTCTATCATTTCACGAATTTGTAATCGCTTTTATTAAAATTCAAATATTTTTGGAAGACATTTCAAACGTCTATATTAGCATAATCAATATATTTAATTGGTTATAATTGTAAAAATTATATTTCAAACATCAGTGTTTGAATTGTGAATCATAATTACTGCCTCATGTGAGAATCGAACTCACGACCTTTAGATTATGAGACTGACGCGCTGCCTACTGCGCTAACGAGGCGGCGATGACAAGAACAACTCTTTGTATTGAGCGAATTTTAAATAAATTCAGTTTTTTGAATAACTTCAGGTATATTTGAAATATCAATTGTTTTGCATCGTGTTTCATTTCACGAATTTGTAATCGCTTATATTAAAATTGAAATATTTTTGGAAGACATTTAAAACGTCTATATTAGCATTATGAATATATTTAATTGGTTATATTTGTAAAAATTATATTTCAAACATCACTGTTTGAATTGTGAATCATAATTACTGCCTCGTGTGAGGATCGAACTCACGACCTTCAGATTATGAGACTGACGCGCTGCCTACTGCGCTAACGAGTCGGCGACGACAATAATAATTCTTTGTATTGAGAGAATTGAAAATAAATTCAGTTTTTCGAATAACTTCACGTATATTTGAAATATAAATTGTATTGCATCGTCTATCATTTCACGAAATTGTAATCGCTTTTATTAAAATTGAAATATTTTTGGAAGACATTTCAAACGTCTATATGAGCATTATGAAATATTTAATTGGTTATAATTTACAAAATTATATTTCAAACACCACTGTTTGAATTGTGAATCATAATTACTGCCTCGTGTGAGGTTCGAACTCACGACCTTCAGATTATGAGACTGACGCGCTGCCTACTGCGCTAACGAGGCGGCGATGACAATAACAATTCTTTGTATTGAGCGAATTTGAAATAAAGTCAGTTTTTCGAATAACTTCAGGTATATTTGAAATATCAATTGTTTTGCATCGTGTTTCATTTCACGAATTTGTAATCGCTTTTATTAAAATTGAAATACTTTTGGAAGACATTTCAAACGTCTATATTAGCATAATCAATATATTTAATTGGTTATAATTGTAAAAATTATATTTCAAACATCACTGTTTGAATTGTGAATCATAATTACTGCCTCGTGTGAGGATCGAACTCACGACCTTCAGATTATGAGACTGACACGCTGCCTACTGCGCTAACGAGGCGGCGACGACAATAATAATTCTTTGTATTGGGAGAATTGAAAATAAATTCAGTTTTTCGAATAACTTCAGGTATATTTGAAATATCACTTGTTTTGCATCGTGTTTCATTTCACGAATTTGTAATCGCTTATATTAACATTGAAATATTTTTGGAAGACATTTAAAACGTCTATATTAGCATTATGAATATATTTAATTGGTTATAATTGTAAAAATTATATTTCAAACAGCACTGTTTGAATTGTGAATCATAATTACTGCCTCGTGTGAGGATCGAACTCACGACCTTCAGATTATGAGACTGACGCACTGCCTACTGCGCTAACGAGGCGGCGACGACAATACATAATTCTTTGTATTGGGCGAATTTAAAATATATTCAGTTTTTGGAATAACTTCACGTACATATGAAATATCAATTGTATTGCATCGTCTATCATTTCACGAATTTGTAATCGCTTTTATTAAAATTGAAATATTTTTGGAAGACATTTCAAACGTCTATATTAGCATAATCAATATAATTAATTGGTTATAATTGTAAAATTTATATTTCAAACATAACTGTTTGAATTATGAATCATAAATACTGCCTCGTGTGAGGATCGAACTCACGACCTTCAGATTATGAGACTGACGCACTGCCTACTGCGCTAACGAGGCGGCGACGACAATACATAATTCTTTGTATTGGGCGAATTGAAAATAAATTCAGTTTTTGGAATAACTTCACGTATATTTGAAATATCAATTGTATTGCATCGTCTATCATTTCACGAATTTGTAATCGCTTTTATTAAAATTGAAATATTTTTGGAAGACATTTCAAACGTCTATATTAGCATAATCAATATATTTAATTGGTTATAATTGTAAAATTTATATTTCAAACATCGCTGTTTGAATTGTGAATCATAATTACTGCCTCGTGTGAGGATCGAACTCACGACCTTCAGATTATGAGACTGACGCGCTGCCTACTGCGCTAACGAGGCGGCGACGACAATACGTAATTCTTTGTATTGGGCGAATTTAAAATATATTCAGTTTTTGGAATAACTTCACGTATATTTGAAATATCAATTGTTTTGCATCGTGTTTCATTTCACGAATTTGTAATCGCTTTTATTAAAATTGAAATATTTTTGGAAGACATTTCAAACGTCTATATTAGCATAATCAATATATTTAATTGGTTATAATTGTAAAAATTATATTTCAAACATCAGTGTTTGAATTGTGAATCATAATTACTGCCTCGTGTGAGGATCAAACTCACGACCTTGGGATTATGAGACTGACGCGCTGCCTACTGCGCTAACGAGGCGGCGACGACAATACATAATTCTTTGTATTGGGCGAATTGAAAATAAATTCAGTTTTTCGAATAACTTCACGTATATTTGAAATATCAATTGTATTGCATCGTCTATCATTTCACGAATTTGTAATCGATTTATTAAAATTGAAATATTTTTGGAAGACATTTCAAACGTCTATGTTAGCATAATCAATATATTTAATTGGTTATAATTGTAAAATTTATATTTCAAACATCACTGTTTGAATTGTGAATCATAATTACTGCCTCATGTGAGAATCGAACTCACGACCTTTAGATTATGAGACTGACGCGCTGCCTACTGCGCTAACGAGGCGGCGATGACAAGAACAATTCTTTGTATTGAGCGAATTTGAAATAAATTCAGTTTTTTGAATAACTTCAGGTATATTTGAAATATCAATTGTTTTGCATCGTGTTTCATTTCACGAATTTGTAATCGCTTATATTAAAATTGAAATATTTTTGGAAGACATTTAAAACGTCTATATTAGCATTATGAATATATTTAATTGGTTATAATTGTAAAAATTATATTTCAAACAGCACTGTTTGAATTGTGAATCATAATTACTGCCTCGTGTGAGGATCGAACTCACGACCTTCAGATTATGAGACTGACGCGCTGCCTACTGCGCTAACGAGGCGGCGACGACAATACGTAATTCTTTGTATTGGGCGAATTTAAAATATATTCAGTTTTTGGAATAACTTCACGTATATTTGAAATATCAATTTAATTGCATCGTCTATCATTTCACGAATTTGTAATCGCTTTTATTAAAATTCAAATATTTTTGGAAGACATTTCAAACGTCTATATTAGCATAATCAATATATTTAATTGGTTATAATTGTAAAAATTATATTTCAAACATCAGTGTTTGAATTGTGAATCATAATTACTGCCTCGTGTGAGGATCGAACTCACGACATTCAGATTATGAGACTGACGCGCTGCCTACTGTGCTAACGAGACGGCGATGACAATAAAAATTGTTTGTATTGAGCGAATTTGAAATAAATTCAGTTTTTCGAATAACTTCATGTATATTTGAAATATCAATTGTATTGCATCGTCTATCATTTCACGAATTTGTAATCGCTTTTATTAAAATTGAAATATTTTTGGAAGACATTTCAAACGTCTATATAAGCATTATGAATATATTTAATTGGTTATAATTGTAAAAATTATATTTCAAACACCACTGTTTGAATTGTGAATCATAATTACTGCCTCGTGTGAGGATCGAACTCACGACCTTCAGATTATGAGACTGACGCGCTGCCTACTGCGCTAACGAGGCGGCGATGACAATAACAATTCTTTGTATTGAGCGAATTTGAAATAAATTCAGTTTTTCGAATAACTTCAGGTATATTTGAAATATCAATTGTTTTGCATCGTGTTTCATTTCACGAATTTGTAATCGCTTTTATTAAAATTGAAATATTTTTGGAAGACATTTCAAACGTCTATATTAGCATTATGAATATATTTAATTGGTTATAATTGTAAAAATTATATTTCAAACAGCACTGTTTGAATTGTGAATCATAATTACTGCCTCGTGTGAGGATCGAACTCACGACCTTCAGATTATGAGACTGACGCGCTGCCTACTGCGCTAACGAGGCGGCGACGACAATACATAATTCTTTGTATTGGGCGAATTTAAAATATATTCAGTTTTTGGAATAACTTCACGTATATTTGAAATATCAATTGAATTGCATCGTCTATCATTTCACGAATTTGTAATCGCTTTTATTAAAATTCAAATATTTTTGGAAGACATTTCAAACGTCTATATTAGCATAATCAATATATTTAATTGGTTATAATTGTAAAAATTATATTTCAAACATCAGTGTTTGAATTGTGAATCATAATTACTGCCTCATGTGAGAATCGAACTCACGACCTTTAGATTATGAGACTGACGCGCTGCCTACTGCGCTAACGAGGCGGCGATGACAAGAACAACTCTTTGTATTGAGCGAATTTGAAATAAATTCAGTTTTTTGAATAACTTCAGGTATATTTGAAATATCAATTGTTTTGCATCGTGTTTCATTTCACGAATTTGTAATCGCTTATATTAAAATTGAAATATTTTTGGAAGACATTTAAAACGTCTATATTAGCATTATGAATATATTTAATTGGTTATATTTGTAAAAATTATATTTCAAACATCACTGTTTGAATTGTGAATCATAATTACTGCCTCGTGTGAGGATCGAACTCACGACCTTCAGATTATGAGACTGATGCGCTGCCTACTGCGCTAACGAGTCGGCGACGACAATAATAATTCTTTGTATTGAGAGAATTGAAAATAAATTCAGTTTTTCGAATAACTTCACGTATATTTGAAATATAAATTGTATTGCATCGTCTATCATTTCACGAAATTGTAATCGCTTTTATTAAAATTGAAATATTTTTGGAAGACATTTCAAACGTCTATATGAGCATTATGAAATATTTAATTGGTTATAATTTACAAAATTATATTTCAAACACCACTGTTTGAATTGTGAATCATAATTACTGCCTCGTGTGAGGTTCGAACTCACGACCTTCAGATTATGAGACTGACGCGCTGCCTACTGCGCTAACGAGGCGGCGATGACAATAACAATTCTTTGTATTGAGCGAATTTGAAATAAAGTCAGTTTTTCGAATAACTTCAGGTATATTTGAAATATCAATTGTTTTGCATCGTGTTTCATTTCACGAATTTGTAATCGCTTTTATTAAAATTGAAATACTTTTGGAAGACATTTCAAACGTCTATATTAGCATAATCAATATATTTAATTGGTTATAATTGTAAAAATTATATTTCAAACATCACTGTTTGAATTGTGAATCATAATTACTGCCTCGTGTGAGGATCGAACTCACGACCTTCAGATTATGAGACTGACACGCTGCCTACTGCGCTAACGAGGCGGCGACGACAATAATAATTCTTTGTATTGGGAGAATTGAAAATAAATTCAGTTTTTCGAATAACTTCAGGTATATTTGAAATATCAATTGTTTTGCATCGTGTTTCATTTCACGAATTTGTAATCGCTTATATTAACATTGAAATATTTTTGGAAGACATTTAAAACGTCTATATTAGCATTATGAATATATTTAATTGGTTATAATTGTAAAAATTATATTTCAAACAGCACTGTTTGAATTGTGAATCATAATTACTGCCTCGTGTGAGGATCGAACTCACGACCTTCAGATTATGAGACTGACGCGCTGCCTACTGCGCTAACGAGGCGGCGACGACAATACGTAATTCTTTGTATTGGGCGAATTTAAAATATATTCAGTTTTTGGAATAACTTCACGTATATTTGAAATATCAATTTAATTGCATCGTCTATCATTTCACGAATTTGTAATCGCTTTTATTAAAATTCAAATATTTTTGGAAGACATTTCAAACGTCTATATTAGCATAATCAATATATTTAATTGGTTATAATTGTAAAAATTATATTTCAAACATCAGTGTTTGAATTGTGAATCATAATTACTGCCTCGTGTGAGGATCGAACTCACGACATTCAGATTATGAGACTGACGCGCTGCCTACTGTGCTAACGAGACGGCGATGACAATAAAAATTGTTTGTATTGAGCGAATTTGAAATAAATTCAGTTTTTCGAATAACTTCATGTATATTTGAAATATCAATTGTATTGCATCGTCTATCATTTCACGAATTTGTAATCGCTTTTATTAAAATTGAAATATTTTTGGAAGACATTTCAAACGTCTATATAAGCATTATGAATATATTTAATTGGTTATAATTGTAAAAATTATATTTCAAACACCACTGTTTGAATTGTGAATCATAATTACTGCCTCGTGTGAGGATCGAACTCACGACCTTCAGATTATGAGACTGACGCGCTGCCTACTGCGCTAACGAGGCGGCGATGACAATAACAATTCTTTGTATTGAGCGAATTTGAAATAAATTCAGTTTTTCGAATAACTTCAGGTATATTTGAAATATCAATTGTTTTGCATCGTGTTTCATTTCACGAATTTGTAATCGCTTTTATTAAAATTGAAATATTTTTGGAAGACATTTCAAACGTCTATATTAGCATTATGAATATATTTAATTGGTTATAATTGTAAAAATTATATTTCAAACAGCACTGTTTGAATTGTGAATCATAATTACTGCCTCGTGTGAGGATCGAACTCACGACCTTCAGATTATGAGACTGACGCGCTGCCTACTGCGCTAACGAGGCGGCGACGACAATACATAATTCTTTGTATTGGGCGAATTTAAAATATATTCAGTTTTTGGAATAACTTCACGTATATTTGAAATATCAATTGAATTGCATCGTCTATCATTTTACGAATTTGTAATCGCTTTTATTAAAATTCAAATATTTTTGGAAGACATTTCAAACGTCTATATTAGCATAATCAATATATTTAATTGGTTATAATTGTAAAAATTATATTTCAAACATCAGTGTTTGAATTGTGAATCATAATTACTGCCTCATGTGAGAATCGAACTCACGACCTTTAGATTATGAGACTGACGCGCTGCCTACTGCGCTAACGAGGCGGCGATGACAAGAACAACTCTTTGTATTGAGCGAATTTGAAATAAATTCAGTTTTTTGAATAACTTCAGGTATATTTGAAATATCAATTGTTTTGCATCGTGTTTCATTTCACGAATTTGTAATCGCTTATATTAAAATTGAAATATTTTTGGAAGACATTTAAAACGTCTATATTAGCATTATGAATATATTTAATTGGTTATATTTGTAAAAATTATATTTCAAACATCACTGTTTGAATTGTGAATCATAATTACTGCCTCGTGTGAGGATCGAACTCACGACCTTCAGATTATGAGACTGACGCGCTGCCTACTGCGCTAACGATTCGGCGACGACAATAATAATTCTTTGTATTGAGAGAATTGAAAATAAATTCAGTTTTTCGAATAACTTCACGTATATTTGAAATATAAATTGTATTGCATCGTCTATCATTTCACGAAATTGTAATCGCTTTTATTAAAATTGAAATATTTTTGGAAGACATTTCAAACGTCTATATTAGCATTATGAAATATTTAATTGGTTATAATTTACAAAATTATATTTCAAACACCACTGTTTGAATTATGAATCATAATTACTGCCTCGTGTGAGGTTCGAACTCACGACCTTCAGATTATGAGACTGACGCGCTGCCTACTGTGCTAACGAGACGACGATGACAATAAAAATTGTTTGTATTGAGCGAATTTGAAATAAATTCAGTTTTTCGAACAACTTCATGTATATTTGAAATATCAATTGTATTGCATCGTCTATCATTTCACGAATTTGTAATCGCTTTTATTAAAATTGAAATATTTTTGGAAGACATTTCAAACGTCTATATAAGCATTATGAATATATTTAATTGGTTATAATTGTAAAAATTATATTTCAAACACCACTGTTTGAATTGTGAATCATAATTACTGCCTCGTGTGAGGATCGTACTCACGACCTTCAGATTATGAGACTGACGCGCTGCCTACTGCGCTACCGAGGCGGCGATGACAATAACAATTCTTTGTATTGAGCGAATTTGAAAAAAATTCAGTTTTTCGAATAACTTCAGGTATATTTGAAATATCAATTGTTTTGCATCGTGTTTCATTTCACGAATTTGTAATCGCTTATATTAACATTGAAATATTTTTGGAAGACATTTAAAACGTCTATATTAGCATTATGAATATATTTAATTGGTTATAATTGTAAAAATTATATTTCAAACAGCACTGTTTGAATTGTGAATCATAATTACTGCCTCGTGTGAGGATCGAACTCACGACCTTCAGATTATGAGACTAACGCGCTGCCTACTGCGCTAACGAGGCGGCGACGACAATACGTAATTCTTTGTATTGGGCGAATTTAAAATATATTCAGTTTTTGGAATAACTTCACGTATATTTGAAATATCAATTTAATTGCATCGTCTATCATTTCACGAATTTGTAATCGCTTTTATTAAAATTCAAATATTTTTGGAAGACATTTCAAACGTCTATATTAGCATAATCAATATATTTAATTGGTTATAATTGTAAAAATTATATTTCAAACATCAGTGTTTGAATTGTGAATCATAATTACTGCCTCGTGTGAGGATCGAACTCACGACATTCAGATTATGAGACTGACGCGCTGCCTACTGTGCTAACGAGACGGCGATGACAATAAAAATTGTTTGTATTGAGCGAATTTGAAATAAATTCAGTTTTTCGAATAACTTCATGTATATTTGAAATATCAATTGTATTGCATCGTCTATCATTTCACGAATTTGTAATCGCTTTTATTAAAATTGAAATATTTTTGGAAGACATTTCAAACGTCTATATAAGCATTATGAATATATTTAATTGGTTATAATTGTAAAAATTATATTTCAAACACCACTGTTTGAATTGTGAATCATAATTACTGCCTCGTGTGAGGATCGAACTCACGACCTTCAGATTATGAGACTGACGCGCTGCCTACTGCGCTAACGAGGCGGCGATGACAATAACAATTCTTTGTATTGAGCGAATTTGAAATAAATTCAGTTTTTCGAATAACTTCAGGTATATTTGAAATATCAATTGTTTTGCATCGTGTTTCATTTCACGAATTTGTAATCGCTTTTATTAAAATTGAAATATTTTTGGAAGACATTTCAAACGTCTATATTAGCATTATGAATATATTTAATTGGTTATAATTGTAAAAATTATATTTCAAACAGCACTGTTTGAATTGTGAATCATAATTACTGCCTCGTGTGAGGATCGAACTCACGACCTTCAGATTATGAGACTGACGCGCTGCCTACTGCGCTAACGAGGCGGCGATGACAATACATAATTCTTTGTATTGGGCGAATTTAAAATATATTCAGTTTTTGGAATAACTTCACGTATATTTGAAATATCAATTGAATTGCATCGTCTATCATTTCACGAATTTGTAATCGCTTTTATTAAAATTCAAATATTTTTGGAAGACATTTCAAACGTCTATATTAGCATAATCAATATATTTAATTGGTTATAATTGTAAAAATTATATTTCAAACATCAGTGTTTGAATTGTGAATCATAATTACTGCCTCATGTGAGAATCGAACTCACGACCTTTAGATTATGAGACTGACGCGCTGCCTACTGCGCTAACGAGGCGGCGATGACAAGAACAACTCTTTGTATTGAGCGAATTTGAAATAAATTCAGTTTTTTGAATAACTTCAGGTATATTTGAAATATCAATTGTATTGCATCGTCTATCATTTCACGAAATTGTAATCGCTTTTATTAAAATTGAAATATTTTTGGAAGACATTTCAAACGTCTATATGAGCATTATGAAATATTTAATTGGTTATAATTTACAAAATTATATTTCAAACACCACTGTTTGAATTGTGAATCATAATTACTGCCTCGTGTGAGGTTCGAACTCACGACCTTCAGATTATGAGACTGACGCGCTGCCTACTGCGCTAACGAGGCGGCGATGACAATAACAATTCTTTGTATTGAGCGAATTTGAAATAAAGTCAGTTTTTCGAATAACTTCAGGTATATTTGAAATATCAATTGTTTTGCATCGTGTTTCATTTCACGAATTTGTAATCGCTTTTATTAAAATTGAAATATTTTTGGAAGACATTTCAAACGTCTATATTAGCATTATGAATATATTTAATTGGTTATAATTGTAAAAATTATATTTCAAACAGCACTGTTTGAATTGTGAATCATAATTACTGCCTCGTGTGAGGATCGAACTCACGACCTTCAGATTATGAGACTGACGCGCTGCCTACTGCGCTAACGAGGCGGCGACGACAATACATAATTCTTTGTATTGGGCGAATTTAAAATATATTCAGTTTTTGGAATAACTTCACGTATATTTGAAATATCAATTGAATTGCATCGTCTATCATTTTACGAATTTGTAATCGCTTTTATTAAAATTCAAATATTTTTGGAAGACATTTCAAACGTCTATATTAGCATAATCAATATATTTAATTGGTTATAATTGTAAAAATTATATTTCAAACATCAGTGTTTGAATTGTGAATCATAATTACTGCCTCATGTGAGAATCGAACTCACGACCTTTAGATTATGAGACTGACGCGCTGCCTACTGCGCTAACGAGGCGGCGATGACAAGAACAACTCTTTGTATTGAGCGAATTTGAAATAAATTCAGTTTTTTGAATAACTTCAGGTATATTTGAAATATCAATTGTTTTGCATCGTGTTTCATTTCACGAATTTGTAATCGCTTATATTAAAATTGAAATATTTTTGGAAGACATTTAAAACGTCTATATTAGCATTATGAATATATTTAATTGGTTATATTTGTAAAAATTATATTTCAAACATCACTGTTTGAATTGTGAATCATAATTACTGCCTCGTGTGAGGATCGAACTCACGACCTTCAGATTATGAGACTGACGCGCTGCCTACTGCGCTAACGATTCGGCGACGACAATAATAATTCTTTGTATTGAGAGAATTGAAAATAAATTCAGTTTTTCGAATAACTTCACGTATATTTGAAATATAAATTGTATTGCATCGTCTATCATTTCACGAAATTGTAATCGCTTTTATTAAAATTGAAATATTTTTGGAAGACATTTCAAACGTCTATATTAGCATTATGAAATATTTAATTGGTTATAATTTACAAAATTATATTTCAAACACCACTGTTTGAATTATGAATCATAATTACTGCCTCGTGTGAGGTTCGAACTCACGACCTTCAGATTATGAGACTGACGCGCTGCCTACTGTGCTAACGAGACGGCGATGACAATAAAAATTGTTTGTATTGAGCGAATTTGAAATAAATTCAGTTTTTCGAACAACTTCATGTATATTTGAAATATCAATTGTATTGCATCGTCTATCATTTCACGAATTTGTAATCGCTTTTATTAAAATTGAAATATTTTTGGAAGACATTTCAAACGTCTATATAAGCATTATGAATATATTTAATTGGTTATAATTGTAAAAATTATATTTCAAACACCACTGTTTGAATTGTGAATCATAATTACTGCCTCGTGTGAGGATCGTACTCACGACCTTCAGATTATGAGACTGACGCGCTGCCTACTGCGCTACCGAGGCGGCGATGACAATAACAATTCTTTGTATTGAGCGAATTTGAAAAAAATTCAGTTTTTCGAATAACTTCAGGTATATTTGAAATATCAATTGTTTTGCATCGTGTTTCATTTCACGAATTTGTAATCGCTTTTATTAAAATTGAAATATTTTTGGAAGACATTTCAAACGTCTATATTAGCATTATGAATATATTTAATTGGTTATAATTGTAAAAATTATATTTCAAACATCAGTGTTTGAATTGTGAATCATAATTACTGCCTCGTGTGAGGATCGAACTCACGACCTTCAGATTATGAGACTGACGCGCTGCCTACTGTGCTAACGAGACGGCGATGACAATAACAATTGTTTGTATTGAGCGAATTTGAAATAAATTCAGTTTTTCGAATAACTTCATGTATATTTGAAATATCAATTGTATTGCATCGTCTATCATTTCACGAATTTGTATTCCCTTTTATTAAAATTCAAATATTTTTGGAAGACATTTCAAACGTCTATATTAGCATAATCAATATATTTAATTGGTTATAATTGTAAAAATTATATTTCAAACATTAGTGTTTGAATTGTAAATCATAATTCCTGCCTCGTGTGAGGATCGAACTCACGACCTTCAGATTATGAGACTGACGCGCTGCCTACTGCGCTAACGAGGCGGCGATGACAATAACAATTCTTTGTATTGAGCGAATTTGAAATAAATTCAGTTTTTCGAATAGCTTCAGGTACATTTGAAATATCAATTGTTTTGCATCGTGTTTCATTTCATGAATTTGTAATCGCTTACATTAAAATTGAAATATTTTTGGAAGACATTTAAAACGTCTATATTAGCATTATGAATATATTTAATTGGTTATAATTTTAAAAATTATATTTCAAACAGCATTGTTTGAATTGTGAATCATAATTACTGCCTCGTGTGAGGATCGAACTCACGACCTTCAGATTATGAGACTGACGCACTGCCTACTGCGCTAACGAGGCTAACGCCGCTAACTAGGCGGCGACGACAATACATAATTCTTTGTATTAGGCGAATTTAAAATATATTCAGTTTTTGGAATAACTTCACGTATATTTGAAATATCAATTGTATTGCATCGTCTATCATTTCACGAATTTGTAATCGCTTTTATTAAAATTGAAATATTTTTGGAAGACATTTCAAACGTCTATATTAGCATAATCAATATATTTAATTGGTTATAATTGTAAAATTTATATTTCAAACATCACTGTTTGAATTGTGAATCATAATTACTGCCTCGTGTGAGGATCGAACTCACGACCTTCAGATTATGAGACTGACGCGCTGCCTACTGCGCTAACGAGGCGGCGACGACAATAATAATTCTTTGTATTGGGAGAATTGAAAATAAATTCAGTTTTTCGAATAACTTCAGGTATATTTGAAATATCAATTGTTTTGCATCGTGTTTCATTTCACGAATTTGTAATCGCTTATATTAACATTGAAATATTTTTGGAAGACATTTAAAACGTCTATATTAGCATTATGAATATATTTAATTGGTTATAATTGTAAAAATTATATTTCAAACAGCACTGTTTGAATTGTGAATCATAATTACTGCCTCGTGTGAGGATCGAACTCTCGACCTTCAGATTATGAGACTGACGCGCTGCCTACTGCGCTAACGAGGCGGCGACGACAATACATAATTCTTTGTATTGGGCAAATTTAAAATATATTCAGTTTTTGGAATAACTTCACGTATATTTGAAATATCAATTGTATTGCATCGTCTATCATTTCACGAATTTGTAATCGCTTTTATTAAAATTCAAATATTTTTGGAAGACATTTCAAACGTCTATATTAGCATAATCAATATATTTAATTGGTTATAATTGTAAAAATTATATTTCAAACATCAGTGTTTGAATTGTGAATCATAATTACTGCCTCGTGTGAGGATCGAACTCACGACCTTCAGATTATGAGACTGACGCGCTGCCTACTGCGCTAACGAGACGGCGATGACAATAACAATTCTTTGTATTGAGCGAATTTGAAATAAATTCAGTTTTTCGAATAACTTCATGTATATTTGAAATATCAATTGTATTGCATCGTCTATCATTTCACGAATTTGTAATCGCTTTTATTAAAATTGAAATATTTTTGGAAGACATTTCAAACGTCTATATAAGCATTATGAATATATTTAATTGGTTATAATTGTAAAAATTATATTTCAAACACCACTGTTTGAATTGTGAATCATAATTACTGCCTAGTGTGAGGATCGAACTCACGACCTTCAGATTATGAGACTGACGCGCTGCCTACTGCGCTAACGAAGCGGCGATGACAATTACAATTCTTTGTATTGAGCGAATTTGAAATAAATTCAGTTTTTCGAATAACTTCAGGTATATTTGAAATATCAATTGTTTTGCATCGTGTTTCATTTCACGAATTTGTAATCGCTTATATTAAAATTGAAATATTTTTGGAAGACATTTAAAACGTCTATATTAGCATTATGAATATATTTAATTGGTTATAATTGTAAAAATTATATTTCAAACAGCACTGTTTGAATTGTGAATCATAATTACTGCCTCGTGTGAGGATCGAACTCACGACCTTCAGATTATGAGACTGACGCGCTGCCTACTGCGCTAACGAGGCGGCGACGACAATACATAATTCTTTGTATTGGGCGAATTTAAAATATATTCAGTTTTTGGAATAACTTCACGTATATTTGAAATATCAATTGTATTGCATCGTCTATCATTTCACGAATTTGTAATCGCTTTTATTAAAATTCAAATATTTTTGGAAGACATTTCAAACGTCTATATTAGCATAATCAATATATTTAATTGGTTATAATTGTAAAAATTGTATTTCAAACACCACTATTTGAATTGTGAATCATAATTACTGCTTCGTGTGAGGATCGAACTCACGACCTTCAGATTATGAGACTGACGCGCTGCCTACTGCGCTAACGAAGCGGCGATGACAATTACAATTCTTTGTATTGAGCGAATTTAAAATATATTCAGTTTTTGGAATAACTTCACGTATATTTGAAATATCAATTGTATTGCATCGTCTATCATTTCACGAATTTGTAATCGCTTTTATTAAAATTCAAATATTTTTGGAAGACATTTCAAACGTCTATATTAGCATAATCAATATATTTAATTGGTTATAATTGTAAAAATTATATTTCAAACATCAGTGTTTGAATTGTGAATCATAATTACTGCCTCGTGTGAGGATCGAACTCACGACCTTCAGATTATGAGACTGACGCGCTGCCTACTGCGCTAACGAGGCGGCGACGGCAATACATAATTCTTTGTATTGGGCGAATTTAAAATATATTCAGTTTTTGGAATAACTTCACGTATATTTGAAATATAAATTGTATTGCATCGTCTATCATTTCACGAATTTGTAATCGCTTTTATTAAAATTCAAATATTTTTGGAAGACATTTCAAACGTCTATATTAGCATTATGAATATATTTAATTGGTTATAATTGTAAAAATTGTATTTCAAACACCACTGTTTGAATTGTGAATCATAATTACTGCCTCGTGTGAGGATCGAACTCACGACCTTCAGATTATGAGACTGACGCGCTGCCTACTGCGCCAACGAAGCGGCGATGACAATTACAATTCTTTGTATTGAGCGAATTTGAAATAAATTCAGTTTTTCGAATAACTTCAGGCATATTTGAAATATCAATTGTTTTGCATCGTGTTTCATTTCACGAATTTGTAATCGCTTATATTAAAATTGAAATATTTTTGGAAGACATTTAAAACGTCTATATTAGCATTATGAATATATTTAATTGGTTATAATTGTAAAAAAATATATTTCAAACATCACTGTTTGAATTGTGAATCATAATTACTGCCTCGTGTGATGATCGAACTCACGACCTTCAGATTATAAGACTGACGCGCTGCCTACTGCGCAAACGAGGCGGCAACGGCAATACATAATTCTTTGTATTGGGCGAATTGAAAATAAATTCAGTTTTTCGAATAACTTCAGGTATATTTGAAATATCAATTGTTTTGCATCGTGTTTCATTTCACGAATTTGTAATCGCTTTTATTAAAATTGAAATATTTTTGGAAGACATTTAAAGCGTCTATATTAGCATTATGAATATATTTAATTGGTTATAATTGTAAAAATTATATTTCAAACATCACTGTTTGAATTGTGAATCATAATTACTGCCTCGTGTGAGGATCGAACTCACGACCTTCAGATTATGAGACTGACGCGCTGCCTACTGCGCTAACGAGGCGGCGACGACAATACATAATTCTTTGTGTTGGGCGAATTGAAAATAAATTCAGTTTTTCGAATAACTTCAGGTATATTTGAAATATCAATTGTTTTGCATCGTGTTTCATTTCACGAATTTGTAATCGCTTATATTAAAATTGAAATATTTTTGGAAGACATTTAAAACGTCTATATTAGCATTATGAATATATTTAATTGGTTATAATTGTAAAAATTATATTTCAAACATCACTGTTTGAATTGTGAATCATAATTACTGCCTCGTGTGAGGATCGAACTCACGACCTTCAGATTATGAGACTGACGCGCTGCCTACTGCGCTAACGAGGCGGCGATGAGAATAACAATTCTTTGTATTGAGCGAATTTGAAATAAATTCAGTTTTTCGAATAACTTCAGGTATATTTGAAATATCAATTGTTTTGCATCGTGTTTCATTTCACGAATTTGTAATCGCTTTTATTAAAATTGAAATATTTTTGGAAGACATTTCAAACGTCTATATTAGCATTATGAATATATTTAATTGGTTATAATTGTAAAAAATTGTATTTCAAACATCACTGTTTGAATTGTGAATCATAATAACTGCCTCGTGTGATGATCGAACTCACGACCTTCAGATTATGAGACTGACGCGCTGCCTACTGCGCTAACTAGGCGGCGATGACAATAACAATTCTTTGTATTGAGCGAATTTGAAATAAATTCAGTTTTTCGAATAACTTCAGGTATATTTGAATTATCAATTGTATTGCATCGTCTATCATTTCACGAATTTGTAATCGCTTATATTAAAATTGAAATATTTTTGGAAGACATTTCAAACGTCTATATTAGCATTATGAATATATTTAATTGGTTATAATTGTAAAAAAAATATATTTCAAACATGACTGTTTGAATTGTGAATCATAATTACTGCCTCGTGTGATGATCGAACTCACGACCTTCAGATTATGAGACTGACGAGCTGCCTACTGTGCTAACGAGGCGGCGACGACAATACATAATTCTTTGTATTGGGTGAATTGAAAATAACTTCACGTATATTTGAAATATCAATTGTATTTCATCGTCTATCATTTCACTAATTTGTAATCGCTTTTATTAAAATTGAAATATTTTTGGAAGACATTTCAAACGTCTATATTAGCATTATGAATATATTTAATTGGTTATAATTGTAAAGAATTATATTTCAAACATCACTGTTTGAATTGTGAATCATAATTACTGCCTCGTGTGATGATCGAACTCACGACCTTCAGATTATAAGACTGACGCGCTGCCTACTGCGCAAACGAGGCGGCGACGGCAATACATAATTCTTTGTATTGGGCGAATTGAAAATAAATTCAGTTTTTCGAATAACTTCAGGTATATTTGAAATATCAATTGTTTTGCATCGTGTTTCATTTCACGAATTTGTAATCGCTTTTATTAAAATTGAAATATATTTGGAAGACATTTCAAACGTCTATATTAGCATTATGAATCTATTTAATTGGTTATAATTGTAAAAATTATATTTCAAACATCAGTGTTTGAATTGTGAATCATAATTACTGCCTCGTGTGAAGATCGAACTCACGACCTTCAGATTATGAGACTGACGCGCTGCCTACTGCGCTAACGAAGCGGCGATGACAATAACAATTCTTTGTATTGAGCGAATTTGAAATAAATTCAGTTTTTCGAATAACTTCAGGTATATTTGAAATATCAATTGTTTTGCATCGTGTTTCATTTCACGAATTTGTAATCGCTTTTATTAAAATTGAAATATTTTTGGAAGACATTTCAAACGTCTATATTATCATTATGAATATATTTAATTGGTTATAATTATAAAAAATATATTTCAAACATCACTGTTTGAATTGTGAATCATAATTACTGCCTCGTGTGAGGATCGAACTCACGACCTTCAGATTATGAGACTGATGCGCTGCCTACTGCGCTAACGAGGCGTCGACGAAAATAATAATTCTTTGTATTGGGCGAATTGAAAATAAATTCAGTTTTTCGAATAACTTCACGTATATTTGAAATAGCAATTGTATTTCATCGTCTATCATTTCACGAATTTGTAATCGCTTTTATTAAAATTGAAATATTTTTGGAAGACATTTCAAACGTCTATATTAGCATAATCAATATATTTAATTGGTTATAATTGTAAAAATTATATTTCAAACATCAGTGTTTGAATTGTGAATCACAATTACTGCCTCGTGTGAGGATCGAACTCACGACCTTCAGATTATGAGACTAACGCGCTGCCTACTGCGCTAACGAGGCGGCGACGACAATACATAATTCTTTGTATTGAGCGAATTGAAAATAAATTCAGTTTTTCGAATAACTTCAGGTATATTTGAAATATCAATTGTATTTCATCGTCTATCATTTCACGAATTTGTAATCGCTTTTATTAAAATTGAAATATTTTTGGAAGACATTTCAAACGTCTATATTAGCATTATGAATATATTTAATTGGTTATAATTGTAAAAATTATATTTCAAACACAACTGCTTGAATTGTAAATCATAATTACTGCCTCGTGTAAGGATCGAACTCACGAACTTCAGATTAAGAGACTGACGCGCTGCCTACTGCGCTAACGAGGCGGCGACGACAATACATAATTCTTTGTATTGGGCGATTTTAAAATATATTCAGTTTTTGGAATAACTTCACGTATATTTGAAATATCAATTGTATTGCATCGTCTATCATTTCACGAATTTGTAATCGCTTTTATTAAAATTGAAATATTTTTGGAAGACATTTCAAACGTCTATATTAGCATAATCAATATATTTAATTGGTTATAATTGTAAAAATTATATTTCAAACATCAGTGTTTGAATTGTGAATCATAATTACTGCCTCGTGTGAAGATCGAACTCACGACCTTCAGATTATGAGACTGACGTGCTGCCTACTGCGCTAACGAGGCGTCGACGACAATAATAATTCTTTGTATTGGGCGAATTGAAAATAAATTCAGTTTTTCGAATAACATCACGTATATTTGAAATATCAATTGTATTTCATCGTCTATCATTTCACGAATTTGTAATCGCTTTTATTAAAATTGAAATATTTTTGGAAGACATTTCAAACGTCTATATTAGCATAATCAATATATTTAATTGGTTATAATTGTAAAAATTATATTTCAAACATCAGTGTTTGAATTGTGAATCATAATTACTGCCTCGTGTGAGGATCGAACTCACGACCTTCAGATTATGAGACTAACGCGCTGCCTACTGCGCTAACGAGGCGGCGACGACAATACATAATTCTTTGTATTGAGCGAATTGAAAATAAATTCAGTTTTTCGAATAACTTCAGGTATATTTGAAATATCAATTGTATTTCATCGTCTATCATTTCACGAATTTGTAATCGCTTTTATTAAAATTGAAATATTTTTGGAAGACATTTAAAACTTCTATATTAGCATTATGAATATATTTAATTGGTTATAATTGTAAAAATTATATTTCAAACAGCACTGTTTGAATTGTGAATCATAACTACTGCCATAATTACTGAATTTGATCTTTTAAACTTTCCCACCAACAAAATGTATTATTAATATTCAGCTCTCTATTCATTGACTTATCACTCAAAAATCTATTGTAGAATTTCCAGATGCCTGGCCCTTTATCATCTTCAAGTTGCACTTTATTATATATACTATAGTCACTATATAAGTAACTAACAATATCAGTTAACACGCAGTAATGAAAACATTTCTCACTCACTAAGCAATAATGTATGCGAAAAGTACATTGTTAACACTGTCATAGGAACGCCAAGTAATTTCTGTTGTGCTGCATTCGTCAGACGTCAATTAAAATCTCCTCCGATAATAGTTATCGTCTGGGCGGAAACATATTAAAACTGTCAAAAAACGTCATGTGCTCTATTGCAATATTTGGAGCCTAAATATTAACAATGTTAACAGTTCTATCGTCAATGTCGCATTCGATTTGTATTATACAGTCAACATCATCTGATTTAACATAGGTTACGTGGATACCGGATTGTTGCTTATTAAACAACAAATACCCCGCCTAGTACCCTGGTGAAGGGCAAATATTGTGAAAAACAAAATAATCGTTTTC
Source organism: Saccoglossus kowalevskii (assembly GCF_978046115.1). Classification (NCBI taxonomy): domain Eukaryota; kingdom Metazoa; phylum Hemichordata; class Enteropneusta; family Harrimaniidae; genus Saccoglossus; species Saccoglossus kowalevskii. The sequence continues at coordinate 21,140,594 of NC_140651.1, forward strand.
CAATCGTTATCCAAATTATTTCTTGTAAGCAAATAATATCGAAGTGACAAGTTCTAGAAAGATGCATGCTATTTCGGAGTTTTGCATTTTCTACTTAGAGCGGTACTAAGATAATATATGGAACAAATTGTTCACTTGAGTTGTTGTTAATAAGTTTACCTTCAAGACTTTTAGTTTAAGCGCGGTGGTCGTCGCGCAGCGCGTGTTAAATTTTCATGTAAATAAACAATGTATTTTACACGCGTTGCATACGTCGCTATGAGTCCCATATCGAACAGGACGCGGCGTGACGACTGCCGCCCTTTACCTTCTTCTCGGTGATTTTGTTTTTGTCGGAATGCAGTCCTGCTTGGTTTATTGCATACGTTGCGATTACTGTTGTTCGTTTCCGTCTATTGGTTTGTTTTCTGTTGAGAGTTGTCGTTTTTTGTCCCGATTTAGTTCCGTGTGATTCGTCATTTTGTATTTATGTTGAAGGATCGCTCTGTTTGTGTCTTGTTGCTCTGATTTACTGGTTTTTCAACTTCTTCATTCTTAGACTCGTTCGCATTCGTTGATGTTGGCGTCGGCGTTTTTGTTTTATTTTCTGTAATGGTCACTGTCTATTTCGGTGTTCTGTACTTCATCGTCGACGGGAAAGACGTGGTAATCTATTTCAATCCTCATATACACGGGGGGGGGGGGGGTACTCCAAGTCAGAACTGATACTCATGCTGTCATGTGTAGTATAGCTTTTCAAAAAAACACGTACTTATTTTTGTGAAATTATACCCCTTTTCAAGTGCAAAACCTAAAATAGATACCTTATATACATACTAAAATCACAATGTTTCAAAGTAACATGGATTTATAAGATTCCTTTGTTCACCCTAAACACGATACACGCGTATATGCGTCATATAACGAACATCCCTTTACGCGTTTTTTTTTTTTTTTTTACTTCAGCTTGCGTACCTTATTTTATTCAGAGACCCCCCCCCCCCTCCTCCGTGATACCAATAGATTCACAGACATCCTTCTAGTGGGGTCAGAATTATGGTGAGTCATCGTGTATTTAAAGTCGCAGTCATTTATCTTGTGTTTTTGCAGTATTGTGGTATTTCTTATACTGTGAGCAGAACAATTGAAAATTACCTTTAGACAGTGAGTTATTGCATAACTTATGTTTTTTTCACTATGTTTCTTTTTTATTATTTATGTATAGCCTTGCTAAATCTTGCTAAGCATTCAAAAGAGAGAATGTTTGCATCTGTTATCTATATTTTAAAATCGTTTTTTTAGTATGTTCCACTATTCACAATTCTACGAAATTTTAACAGTCTATAGCCAAGACTGTTTGGATAATAAAAAGCCAAAAAAAAATTCACTCCCAAGTGCCCACGAACCTTCATCTCTACCTTAATAAATAGTTAACGGGTTTCTGCATATTAAGGCGATTCTGGTAGATCAGAGCATGAAAACATACGTCCGTCTTGCTCAGGTGGTCTCCAATGCAGGTTCTAGAGGTAGAGCCTCTGGCAACTGGTCGAGCTTTTGGATTACCGATGGAGGTTTCTAAAAACAAATAGGCATAACCGTTCGAATATCCATGGTCAAATGTTAGTTATTGAATTATTCATGAGCATATGACAAAATGACGAAGCATATAAAACACAGTTTGTATTTATGTAAATTAACATGAGTACAACACTGTGCACTGGCGATGCGACTGATAGCTGAATCTTTCAATAATCATGAAAGTTATATTTCACATTTTACCATTTGCATTATATTATAATTTAATTTGTCTCCGTAGCGCCATAAGTTACAGCGTGCCGTAATTTTGAAGTATTTTACGGGGTATTTTCATACTACCATATTAGGAAAATAAGGAATGATTACGCGCGTAAGCGTCCTCTAATAATTAAAACGAACATGACTGCCACCAGGGTTTGACTGGATTCCACACAAAGCAGTTCGCTAATTCTGTTCTAAACTTTTTGGATTTCGGCATTCCCATGATGTATCATTGGGAGGTAAAGATATATATTAATAATAAGGTTGTTACGAGGATACCGCAAAGTATGCACCCAGACAGTACGTCGCCGCGTCGACTTTCACTGCGCGTCGGTCGATAATTCCGTTTTCGTGCATACTTTTCGGTATCCTCGTAATAACCCATATTATTTCTCTACTGTAGGAGATTTGTTCAGCAAGGAATCCTAAGGACACATTGATTTCTTATTACAAGTTTAACTATTTAGGAACTATTTAAATGTTATGTTATAGCATTCTCAATGAGAACCTATTGTCGTGAACAATATTACCTCATATTACCCATGACTCTGACTTGCTTATTGTTATTGTTTTCTTTTTCTTTTCATTATTGCGTATTTTGGTTATTTTAAGGGATTTCTTTTTTTTTTTACATTTTCTGAAAAACAATAAGACTTGTGAGCAATTCTGTGGACTGTTTATTTACAAAAAATGTATAAGGTTGTCCGCGATCAAATATGATGTGTTGGCGCTAAGACCCCAACATTGACCCGAGATCGACCATTAAAAATGCCCGTTCATAATAAGCAAACTATCAGAAACCCAGTGTGCCAAGCACTATCAGTCGAATGCAAACCTAATATATTCAGTTATGTGTTTTGTAGAACAATGCAATGTATTTCTGGTAAAAGTGTGTAATGTTATGTGTGAATCCAAGGTTTTCTGGAAAAAAACTACTACTGTATTTGTTCACAAATTTACCCTTGAGGCGTTCCGATTGTTCCCTCTGCCCCGGCATTGTCGACTGCTGTTAGGTAACACTCATCGGATGTATGGTTAGTGTCTGACACCTTATATTTTTAGAAAAAGAATTCAATTTCAAGCTAATTACGAGCTTTCTCAATTGTGATACCCAATGTGTGCAACACTATTGTGGCAAACTCCGTAATCCTTCTATTGGAAGTCTTTTAGAAATAAACAAATTTGCGGGAATCAATTTCATGAAACATAGATGAATAAAAATAATAAAATAAAAATTCCTTGATACTACACTTGGTTTCATGAAGAAGTGATTTTTTCATGGACATTTATAAATATATTTAAATTCAAAATTCATTCAAATTCAAAGAAAATGATATCATTGGCTGTAGAAACCATTAGCCGATTTACTGTCATGGAAATATAGATACGATCAAATTTTGTTTAACACGCTTAAAAATACAGTGATTTGTTCAACGATTCGTTCGCTGAAATAAATTAAAAATAAGTTCAAGTAGTACCATTATCGTTTGGCGCAGAACGTTAAATTACGAAAGAGAACGAATGTCAAATGAGAGATTAAAGGTTAATTGGCCGCAGTATTTCAGTATTTCCGTATTTCATATTACTAAACTTTGCAATTTGTAGCACAGTATTTAGTGTTGACGCGTGGAGGACATGAATCTACATGTACCATGATGTGAAAGTAAAAGATATTGTATAGCGCCGACTGCGGTGAAATAATTCAATTTTTGACCTTTTGCATTGACCCACTAAAAGTTTGTTTTGCGCAGTGTATTGTGGTTGAAACGGGCTGTTCTGCGCATGCGTAGCTACAATTTCGCGGGAGATTCGCCATTGATCAGAGGTTGTCTACACATCTGCCAGTTTGTATCTTTCAGGGTAGGTATATCGCTGAGTGCGAAAGCAGTGACCTGATCACAGTGTTTTCATGAATCTTATTCCCATTCCGTAATTTCTCACGATTTATGAGTGTCATGAGCAGGCCCAGAGTTGAGTCTATTAGCGGCGATACTTTTTTGAGTTTCGGAGGCCGATGAAGTGAACTCCTGTTCTGTACGAAGGAGATCATCCTCATCGGGTGACTGTGAGTGAGGTTGGCTGTCATCTATCATCGTGCTTGTGCTCGTTACAAGTACAGCGGACGCTTGACAATATTTTCCTCCGCATTTACAACGCTGTAATATATGCGTTCCAGTCATAGCGATCGCATTCGGAAATATTTCAGTCATAAGAGGACAACCGTTTAAAATAATGGGGTGGCTGGAAGAGCGAGACCAGTGCAGTTTTTTATTGTAGTTTCTTATCTATGCAATTTGTTTCTTTAATGCATTTATTCCTCCTACACCTTGCATGCATTTTTTGTTTCGGTGTTAGCACTAGCTTGCAAATTTGTTGTTCAACAACACCCCCCCCCCCCCCCTGTGATTTCGAATGTTCGACCTCCTACGATCAGTATTCGAAAACCAACTCCCTTATATAATAGCGCTGGGCATATAGCCCCAATATACTGACATGAAGATATTATTTTAGTGGAATTCATTCCTACTACACTGGATTGAGTATTTGAATACATGCACGTAAAGTAGATTTACTAAATGACAATCTCCACTCATGAACTTTGTTGTCGAACAAATTTTATTTCTGTCTGTCACTGCCATATTGTTCTGGACACCAAAACAGCAACATTGCCAGTTAAGTTTCTGACGGGCTTGCTATTCGCTGGAGATCATTACGCTATACTTCAACAGAAGACATCAAACTGATATTACTAGTATGGACACGTTGAGTAGAAAATCATAATTTCTGTTTATTTCATTTCGTCATATAAATTATAATAAATAACAAAGTTATCCAAACAAAATGTATGACTGATGCAGTATGAAAAGTGAATGACCGCATTTAACAGAATGACACACCCTTGTAAAAATGGTTTTAACTAACCTGTTCAAATCATGTAATAATCTCTAAATGCTGGCAATGTTGCTGTTTTGGGTGTTCTGAACAATTTGGCATTGACAGTAAAACTATGACGTGGTGGCTGAATAATAAAAAAATTCCAAGTGATCAGTCTGATTTATCATAATAATTTCTCTGCTAGTTGGAATTTTTTTTTTTTAAATTATACATTCTGAAACTTGTGTCAACTTTTATTCATTTTAGTCCATTTAACCTAATTTTTTCTCGTTGACAAATTTGATATAATACAATAGCAAAGGGATTTTTGGGTTATCAACTATCATCTTAGCCATCGTGAAAAATTCTTCTCTGGATTAGGATGTTATACAGACTTTCCAGCAATCAAATTTTAATAAATCATAAAACTTTTGGGGATTCACAACATATTAGCAAAAATTACAGAAAAGTGTTGTAGTGTGAGTTGAAAAATCTGCTCATATTATCCTCTTTTAATATCTTTCACATGTTGTACAGCATTCTATGATTATGTAAGTTCTATTTTCACTGAGATATCGTTATCGTTCCTGCACACTGTTCAGTTTGGTATTTAAGAATATTGTAATTGTTTACGTTTAATTTTCTTTTTCTTTGTTTATATCTTTACTTTTTTTAGAAGCCTGTGAATTGGACTAGTTCCTTGTTGGATTTCCAATTAATTAAAATAATGAAAATATTTTTTTTTTTTTTTTTTTTTTTTTTTTTTTTGATGTTCCTCTGTACACATGATTTACAATGTCATTGTTATTTGTTTAGATCTAACAATGAAATTGACAACACCTGAGATTTCCTGGCATGCCCGTGATCCAGTCTACACAGTGGACTTTCAGTGTGGCGGTAAAAATGGCGTGTATAGATTGGCATCAGCTGGAGCTGATACTGATATACGGGTAAGTTTAATGACAATGGATGGTAATTTTCAGTAAAAAAAAAAATTCAATAAGAACTCATTCTCATTTGTTGATATGTTATCTAGAACAATGCTCTCTTGAAAGAGCATTAAAGGTTCCTGGCTCACTACACCAGTTTTTTTTAAATAGTTTTTTCTCATCTTTTGTCCTCTCAGCTTTGGAAATTGAAGTTAGACAATGATGGCAAAGGAGTGGTTGAGTTCGTAGCCAGTTTAACGAGGCACACTAAAGCTGTGAATGTTGTCAGATATTCTCCAAATGGACTTATATTAGCCTCAGGTGGTGATGGTGAGTAATAATTTCAACAACTTTCAACTTTTTATCTCCGCTGTTGACTTTGTCGAGCATAGCTTATCATACGAGTGATTGTCCGTCGTCGTCCGTGTCAATTTTTTACTTTTTCGACTTCTTCTTGAAAACTACAAGCCTGAATGCTTTGATACTTGGTGTATATATGTAGCTTGGGTAGACCTCTCTCAGATTTGTTAATTTCATTATCATATCTTCAATTCTCTAATTTTGGCGAATATTTTTGTCATTTTTGGTAAAAAGTGATATTTTCGACTTCTTGTTAAAAAACGCAATTGCTTTGATATTACATATATAGGTACTACATATGGATCGCTCTCAGATTTGTTTATTTTGTAATGATATCTTTAGTTCTCTAATTTTGGTGAATATTTTTGTAATTTTCGGTAAAAAGTGATATTTTCGACTTCTTGTTAAAAACTGCAACTGCAATTGCTTTGATATTACATATATAGGTACTCTCTCAGATTTGTTCATTTTGTAATGATATCTTCAATTCTCTAATTTTCATGAATATTTTTGACTCCCGTGTGCGAAGCACAAAAGGGAGTCTTTTTAGTTACCCTGTCTGTATGTCTGTATGTCTGTATGTATGTATGTATGTATGTATGTATGTACATGTATGTATGTATGTATGTCACTTTTTTTGTTCCACCGTTATCTCAAGAACCACTAATCAAATTTTGGTGAAACTTGGTACATAGATGCTCTGGGATAATGCGCAGAGTTGATTAGGTTTTGGTAAAAATCTATGAATATTAATTACCTAATTTGCATGATAATTAGCTGATTTTTAGCTGTTCCAAGACTGTTCCACTGATATCTAAAGAACCACTCATTGGATTTTGATGAAATTTGGCACATGGATGCTCTAAACTAGTGCGCAGATTTGATTAGTTTTGGGTAAAAATCTATGAATATTAATTACCTAATTTGCATGATAATTAACTGATTTTAAGCTGTTCTATGACTGTTCCACTGATTTTTGAAGAACCACTCATTGGAATTCAATGAAACTTGGCACATGGATGCTCTGAACTAATGCGTAGATTTGATTAGTTTTGGGTAAAAATCTGTTAATATTATTAATTACCTAATTTACATAATGATTAATCAATTTTCGGCTTTTCCACTGATATCTCAAGTACTAATCATAACATTTCAATAAAACTTGGGACACTGCACATACCTGATAGTTTTTAGGGTAATATCAGTACATATTAATTACCTAATTTGCATAATTAATTAATTTTCAGCTTTTGATAATTCGAGTAGTAATGATCACGTTTCAATGAAACTTGGTACATAGTTACTTGAGGACTGTGCAGAGACCTAATTAGTTTTTGGGTAAATATTTGTGCATATTAATCACCTTATTAGCATAATTAGTTAATTTTCAGCTTTTCACCTGATATCTCAAGTACTAATCATCACATTTCAATGAGACTTGCGACATAGATATTCTAGGACTATGCAGAGACCTGATTAATTTTGGGATAAATAATTGTGCCTATTAATTACCTAATTTGCATAACTAGTTAATTTTTTGCTGTTCTATGATGTCTAAAAACCACTCATTGGATTTCAATGAAACTTTTAAAGAGTACCCATCACATTTCAATGAACCTAAGACTATGCACCATATTAGTTTTTGGAAAATATTTATGCTTCTTAATCACCTAATTAACATAATTATTTAATACTGATATCTCAAGTATTGATCATCACATTTGAATAAAACTTGGTACATAAATTCTCTAGGACAATAGACAGTCTGATTAATTTTGGGTTAAAATCTGTTCATATTAATTCTCTAATTAGTATAATAATTAATATTTTTTTGGTTCTAATCACATTTCAATGAAACTTGGTACATTGTGCAGACCTTATTAGTTTTACACTTAAATCTGTTCATATTAGTTACCTTATTTGCATAATTAGTTTTCAGCTATTCCATCAATATCTCAAGTATAAGTAATTTTGAATTAATTTGTAATGTGTCTCCAAAACTCTCAGCACACGGGAGTTCTTTCTAAGCTTTCTTTGATTGTCATTTTTGGTAAAAAGTGATATTTTCAACTTCAATGTGGACCTCTCTCAGATTTGTTCATTTTGTAATGATATCTTCAATTCTCTAATTTGGGTGAATATTTTTGTAATTTTTGGTAAAAAGTGATATTTACGACTTCTTGTTGAAAACCGCAAGTCTAATTGCTTTGATATTACATATATAGGTACTACACGTGGACCTCTCTCAGATTTGTTCATTTTGTAATGATATCTTTAATTCTCTAGTTTTGGTGAATATTTTTGTAATTCTTGGTAAAAAGTGATATTTTCAACTTCTTGTTGAAAACCGCAAGTCCAATTGCTTTGATATTACATATATAGGTACTACGTGTGATTGTAACTCGGATTTGTTCATTTCATGATGATATCTTCAATTCTCTAATTTTGATGAATATTTTTGGAATTTTTGGTAAAAAGTGATATTTTCCACTTCTTGTTGAAAACTGCAAGTCTGATTGTTTTGATACTATACATATTGTTCATTTTCTAATGATATCTTCTGTTCTTTAATTGAAATGTGCATTGCTAACAGCGGAGCTATCTCAGCCGAGAGGCTGCTTGTTTAATAAATGTCGTCAATGCCCGGTAAAAACACCTTGGGCCTATACTCGGAGAGGGGCTTATACTCGGGGAAGTACGGTATTAGACTATAAATATTTTGTGAAATCTTACAGAGGTCTTGATCATTTAGTGCCTAATTAAGACCACCACACCTCATAGCTGTTTTCAAAAATGGAAATTTTATTAAATTTTAAGTGACATTTACTCGTACATGACCTATTTTTTTGTTTTTTTGACAGAGGGAATTATTTATCTATGGCAGTTAAATGAATCACAACAAGCTAATAACATCAATATAGCATTCCGAGAAGGTGAAGAAGAAAACAAAGAATCATGGACTGTCATCAAAACATTGCGGTAAGGTCAAAGGTCAACTTGGTATATATTCATCTGTTTAATTTTTAAAAGAAATTCCATTAAAAGTGCTGTGTATATATATGAATAAATAGAAAAAATTTTATTTCTAGCAAAAGTAAAAATGCAAGGCGCAATATTCATTATATACAGTGTATTTTCTTAAAGAAAAAAACCTGAAATATCACCTGAAACTACGCAAACTTTATAAATACATTGGACTGTATGATTTATTGATTTATGTGATTTTGTTTGGCAGATCAGATTCAAAATCACCAAGGTGGCAATTTTGTTTTAACAAATGTTGTTACAGTAATAAATTCCTGACATTCCTTGACCAATCATGTTTAAACTTCAAAACTACCTCATATAGCATGCCACACATATGTGCATATGTATTAATTTCTTGACTCTAGTAAATATGGCCGAATGGCGCCCATTTTAAAACTAAAAATGCATAAAAATCTATCTTTCCTGCCGTTTCAAACCAGATAAATCAAACTTTACATGTACCTTTTCAAGAATTTGTAAAAATAGAATTTATTCAAAAGTATATGCAATGAAAATCTCATGCAAATATTGCAAAATAAAAATAAAAATCATAGTCAAATGTACATTTATAAAACTTGTTAGTTTTCAGAAAGGCTGTATCTACTATAGTGTCCTTATATACATAGCATGTGTACATGCATTTTTTTCGTTTTTGAATACAGCCATATTGTTTATTTATGTTTAGGCGATTAAACATTTCTAGATGGACACTGTCTTCTATAATGCTATTGCTTGATACATGTTTCATTAACACTTGCATAGAAATCATAGAAAGTTTCACATTCATAACTTCACATATTTTTATTCACCAGAGTTTTTAAGGTTTGGGATTTCTATACCCTCTCTTTATATAAAATGAAGGTAAAAAGAATAAAACGAGGCTAAATTATGTACTGCATTATTTCATTTATAATTTGAGGGTGCAAAATAAAATTGAGGGTAGAATACCTTCCACAGAAAATAAATAAAATACTAATACCGGGGACACGTGAATGAAAAGATCACCTAATTACCAACATCGTCAGCAGCAAATTGCCTGTGATGTCTGGAGATCGTTATCATTTTGAAACACTTTGGGCCACCTCAAAAGAAGGCTATGGTATTTACTGAGAGGGGCGCACTCTCAAGTCGTTACTTTACGCTAAATTTTTGTATTTTTTCTTGTTTTGCGCTATTTTAAATGTAATAAATTATAAAATACAATTACAACAACTCTAAGAGTACATTGGCCTCCTATTGAAAATGAGATAGCCAAATCTGATAACGATCTTCGGACGCCAGTTTGAATTAGCATAGGCTATTCATTAGCAAGTTTTCTGACGATTTGGTAATTAGGTGTTCCTTTCATTCATGCGTCCACAGTAAATCCTGAACAACTCTGATTTAAAATGGCTATTGTTTACCATTGCGTGACTGGGAAATGTACACACATGAGTGCTTGTTATTGATTATATTGTACGGTATATCTTATTGTCATTTCATTATTCTAGGGGTCACTTAGAAGATGTTTATGATATTTCCTGGTCAGCAGATAGTAAATATTTATTATCGGGGTCAGTAGATAACTCTGCTATGGTGTGGGACGTCAGTAAAGGTAGGTAATAGAAAGAACTACTGTACCAATCACGATTTTTGCCGGTCACTGGTGGCATAGTGGTTGTCGCATAAGACTCGTGATCGGTAGACCCAAGTTCAAATCCTAACTTAGGCTGTACATCTTAGGGTCGACCTCTACCCTGGGTGAGTGTGCCACAGACTCAATGGGAAGGCCAATTCCACTGGCCGAGATTCATTCACTAACGAATGCGACTTTGGGGGAACCTTGGTTAAGATCCACAGGTGCTTTTGTTCGACCGAGCCTGGTTGACGCCAGGATAGCCAATTAAAAATAGCCATTTGACAGAGAGATGGCCACACAGCCCTGTCATGTAGTCCCAAACATGAATATGACTTCTGTGGCAGAAATGCACTATGTATCAGCACTAGCACTTGCAATTTGTGCATGAAAAAACAACAGTGACACTCAATGTCCACCCTGTCGCCTGTCAAACTGTTTTTTAAAAAAAAATTTAAGATTCTCATGCAATGAAACGCACTTTTTATACGCATATTTTTAGAAACAACATCCTTATTATTATTGAGTTTAAAGCAGGGGAGTCGTCACCTGCGCATGCGTCAAATGGCCATAGCATGTCATTGTTTACAAACAAGTGTCTACCCATGAGCCTTTGCGTTTTTAGTGTGTGTTGTTATCGTCGCTAGGGACTCGATTCCTGCGCGTGCACAGGTGACGACCCTCTCGCTTTAAACCCATTGTCAAAGCCAAGTAATAAACACCCTGGGCGTATAACCCAGGATGTCCTCAACTCGTTAAAAGTAAGTGGTAGCCTTATACTCAGGGAGGGGCTTATGACAGGAGAAGTACGATACATGAACAAGATATGATGTGGCTAACAATAGATTTCTTTGTAAAGGTCAACATACTGGTATTTGGAAAGAACATAAAAGTTTCATCCAGGGTGTCGCATGGGATCCGCTAGGACAATATTTTGCAACATTGAGTTGTGATCGGTGCGTAACATTTATTATCATATCGTATAAGTGTTTCATACTTCTCAGTTACAGTATCATTCACACCAATGTCTTATCAAATCTTTCATGAGTTAAGTGACCATTTTGGACCAAGTAACTTCATATTTAGTGCAAATTTGGGAACTATTACCATGGATATGTGTATTGATATTCGTATCAATGTTTTGTTTTGGTTGTTTCAATATTTTGTATAGACTCACTCATTTAATAGTTCCGGTTCAAAACAAAGTTAAAAAAGTGGACTGATAATTTGGTCATTTAGTATAAGATGAGTGAGTCTGGTTGCAAATGAATTCATGAATGGCAAGATTTACTTTTGAGATGTATATTAGTTCGTACAACAGATTACGACTATGGGTGTGAGTAAACTGACATACATTGTGTGTTAGTTACTTGGTTCATGTTCATGTCCTCATTAAATTGCCTTAATATTTCACCATGAAAACATTGTTAGAGTGCAATGGGTAACGTCATAACAAATAAGCTGGCACATACTAGTGATATGAGTTAGGGTACAAAAATTGCATAAATATGAGAAATAAAAATATACATTGTATGATCATATATTAGATTGAAAAAGTTAGATTTTTTTGATACTGGATTATTCTCTCTCAATTACTTCCCATACATTAAAAGTTCATTAAGAAACAATTTATCCAATTTAATTGTTTACGTCATACATGTCCAATTCAATTTGTGATCAGATAAAAGACAGACTTGCTCTTTGACTATATTGCTTTATTTTAGTCATGAATAACATTTCTCCTAATTGCAACAGGGACTATGTCATTAACATTGTTGTGTTCTGTGATACCATTAATTACAACTAATTTTGATTGTTGATGCATGGAGCTTGCATGAAATCTGTATATTTGTGCATCTAAATTGCATATCCTTATTTTATGAATGCTTGGTGAAATAATAAAAATTATTATACATCTGTCACCGTAACGCCATAAGTTACAGCGTGCCGTAATTTTGCGGTATTTTACGGGGTATTTTCATACTACCATACAGGTTTTTTGTATTAGGAAATGCGAATTCCAAATATGGAATAATTACGCACGTAAGCGTCCTATAATAATAAAAACAAACATGGCTGCCACCAGGATTTGACCGGACTCAATACAAAGAAGTTCGCTGATTCTGTTCTAAACTTTTTGGATTTCGGCATTCCCATGATGTATCCTTGGTAGGAAAAGATGTATAATAATAAGGTCATTACGAAGATACCTCAAAGTATGCACTCAGACAGGACGATGTCGCATCGACCTCCGCTGCGCGTCGGTCGGTACTGCCGCTGTACTGTCTTCGTGCATACTTTGAGGTATCTTCGTAATAACCTTATATTCACATAACATGTTTTTTAACCTGCCTTGAAAACACTCCCACATTCACAAACTCTGATTCTTGTTTTGTCTTTCTTGTATTAACTGTACTCCCTGATTTTGATAATTTCTATTTGTTACAGAACCTGTCGTGTTTACAGTATTCAGAGTAAACGTGTTTTACATAATATCAGTAAATTATCAATATCCTCCACAAACAATAATGGAGAGGTAAGTGTGAGTGCGCTCTTCATACCAACCACATAAGTAGAAAATTATACATTACGTTTTGTAAACGGCTATACTTTTTGCACTCATTCTAACATTTAAAAATATTGAGGTGGGGGGGGGGGTAAATTGTATCAGCAACTTTGAATGCGTTCCAGATTATTGACATTATATTAAAACATTTTCATATGTTCGCATCTGATGCAATTCAGAACGTAATTAAGATAGAATCCTATAGCTGAACACTTGCTGAACACAAATCACATAAAACTCGCTTTGCCTGTGTTTGCCAGTTTGGGCCATTATCTCTTGTTAAACTATCACTTACAAGCATTAAAAAAAAAAAAAACATTTAAGAAAGAAGTAATAATGAGAATATTGTAAATTATGCACTCAGTCAGTGCCTGACATCCACTATGCATCTGTTGATATGCTGCTGCCTTTGTGCATATTTTCTGGTATTCATGTGATAACCTCATACCACTACAAGACTAAATTGTTAATTTTTTTCATTATTTGAGGGGTTTCCAGTGACTAAATTTCCCAAAACTTATTGTTAAATGTGAGGGCTTTACACGGTCTGAGGCATCTACAATACATGTACATTGTATCAAACATTATTTCCCTAGGAACATATGTTACTACATTAACCTTTTCACCACCAGACCAAATTATTCTGCACTTTCTTCTTGTATTCAATATTTCTGGAAATGAATCCTATTTTTGGAGCCAACAGACACAATTTGAGTCAATTTTTAGTTTTTACTCAAAAATGTTGGATATTTTTGTCCCAATCTCCTGAAGGAATGTGCAGACTATAAACAAGACTATTTTGTGAATTTGTGATGAAAAGTGGGAACTGGAGGTGAAAAGGTTAAATTGTGTAAAGGTCAATCACGGTCAGCAATAGACCATAAATTCTATTGTTAGAAAAGTTCGTCAATTTTAGCATTGCCAGTTATCTGAATATCTTGTGGTTTGAAAAAATTCAAATTTAAAATGGCTAATCTATCCCTCCCATGGGTTCACTTTTGACGGTTGTCACAAAGTGCACAATGATATAGCATACATGTGCATAAACACTTAGCATTTTTTTGAAGCTCTCAGTTCTCAAAACACTTAATGAATGACCCAAATTCTACCCCACTTTATTGGAAAAATTTACTTATTATAAAACTGTTTACGGTTCTTAGTCACCAAGTTCATTGGCAGCATAAATGAAAACAAAAACAAAAATGTTATTACCATCCTTAACATGACCCATGTTTCTCCATGTTTCAGAATTACATGAAGCAGTGTCGTATGTTTCATGATGATTCTATGAGGTCATTTTTTCGTCGTCTTACATTTACCCCGGATGGTGAATTGTTAATAGTTCCATCTGGATGCGTAGAAGTCTCAGATCAGACGTTGAATACAACATATGTGTTTAGCAGATCTAACCTGGCCAAGTAAGTATGCAAAGACTGTATTCAAATTTTGCATCTTCTAAGCATGGCACTGAACATAATATTGCATTGTGGGAGAACAATTCATGTTTTGCCTCTACTGAGAAAGGTACTGAACATTTAGCAATGTAGGACCAAAAAAATCATATCAATTAAATTCACTTATCACTAAAAACGTTATGACTTTTTCAGCACATGTCCAGGAACATAGTTTCTAGATACCAAATTTATTATGAAAAATTTCATGAAAATGTGTATGTTTATATATATAGTATTAAAAGTGTTATAAATTTCTAATGACGAATGAAAATAACTTGGAGGAGCAAATCTATCAATGATTGAAAGAAGCCTGCAAAGAATTGTGGGTAATGAGCACTACTAAATGGCTTCTATTGCCATATCAGTCGTACACATTTGTGTAATTATCACATTCGTATCGCACATTTGCCACATTTTTGTAGCAAATTTTACTACAACACACCGGTGTTCAAATAAACTGATCATGGTAATTGTTTTTTTAGTGAATCATTTCTTTAAATAAATGATCTCCCTGATTTTTTTGTTTTTTTCATCACTGCAATGGTTAAAATATTCAATGATAGCTAGTGGAGTGACTATAAATGCACAACTCGCATGTGATTGATACGTAGTGAGAAAGCGATAAATATACAACACCAGAGCAATGAATGCATGACATTCACGCGATGATTGTGCAGTGTGGTTCGATAAAAATGTTTTGGTATGAAACATCGCAGTATTGTTTGATTCGTTTCGAATTTGCATATATGTGCAGCTAATTAATAGCTTGTATTTTCAAAATTTCATTATTTTTATTTCATGATGAATCAATGTTGTCACAACATTCAAAAGTTGACAAAATTTTGGCATTTAAAAGGTTAACTAACCACTCAGATTGTCTTTTATTAATGCTCGCATAACAGACCAGTGGTTCATCTGTCAGGACCACAAAAAGCTACTATTGCTGTCAGATGTTGTCCGATATTATTTGAATTGAGACGGTCACCCAAAACTGAGCAGGAGACTGAAATGGAAATAGGTGAGTTGGCATATTGTCAAGTTCAACAGCATCAAGATTGTGTATCGCAAACGGGGGTTAAAATTAAAAATTAATGTTGCCTCTCCATCGAATGAGTTAGTGAATAAGAGTGCCTGTCCTAATTGATGATGTACATGTCCCTAGCCCTAGCAAAATAAATTTTCAAAATAAAAATTTAATTCTTGGCACATCATCACTACATAAGTCTTGGAAACTCTGAAATCAATCTTCTGAACATTAGCAACGACTTCATTGTTTAGATAGTAAAAATTTGATACTTTTATTCACCTCTCCGCAGGAAAACGTAATGTGTTTATTTACCTGTCCCAGCTAAAACTTGCCTGTCTGAGACAGGTGGTCAGGTCTCATTTTCAAATCATGGCAAATGAACAGTCAACAACAAATAGAGGATTGCCAGGATAGATGCAAGATGAATTAGATTATGTAGATATAAAACCACTCCAAAACACAGTGATGAATACTTTCCCACACAAAACCTATAATTACATTAAATTGTATGGAGTAGACAAACCTACCCATCGTTCTGGTAACATTTTGGATTTAATTATTACCCGTGAGAATATTGTGTTATCATTGGAAGTGAACCAGGCCGCAGCAATCTCTGATCACTATCCCATTTTCTTTAGTTTGTCAAATCATCATGATAATACATCAAATCGTATCAAAATTACTTATCGCTGCTTCAAGAACTTTGATAGGGATAATTTCGCATCTGATCTACACGAATCTGGGTGTACTAGAACAGTTGACCTGGTAGATTCTACAGCTAAGTTACGTATTTTCAACACTGCTGTATCGGAAACGCTTGACAAACATGCCCCCATGAAGGAGAAGACTGTTCACGTTCGTGTGGCCGAGCCGTGGATAAATGTTGATATTTACCACGCCCGCACTGAACGCCGTAAAGCTGAACGGATGTGGCGGCGAACTGGTTTAACTGTCCATCGCCAAATCTACAAATCTAAACGAAATAAAGTTAATGATTTATTGATGTATCACGTAGGAGTTATTTCGCTGATAAGATCGCGGATTGTAATGGTGACCAAAGAAAACTGTTTTCCATCGTAAATGGTCTTCTAGGCTCGACAAATAATTTGAATGCGTTGCCGATTCACGATAACAAAATAAATTTAGCGAATCGTTTTAGCATGTTTTTCGTGGATAAGATTAAGAAAATCAATCAAGGACTAAATCTAAATTTATTGAATGGAAACCGTTTTAACGAACTGCACAAGTTCTCTGGTGATGAATTGAAATGTTTTGAACCAGCCACGGAGGATGAAATAATTAAAATTATAAAAAAAATCGTCGTCGGCTTCGTGCAATTTGGACTGTTTACCCACTAATATATTAAAAGATGAAAAGATCCTTCCTATCCTGCTTTCACCTATAACAGATATCATAAATGAATCACTTCGCACTGGAAGTGTTCCTGAGAAAATGAAATGTGCGTTGATTAAACCTCTACTCAAGAAAGCATCGTTGGATTCAAACATGCTGAAAAATTATCGACCGATTTCTAATTTGTCTTTTATATCTAAAGTCCTTGAACGTGTCGTTGCATCCAGAGTGAAACAACATTTAGAGAATTATTCGTTGTATGAAGAGTTTCAATCAGCGTATCGGACCGCACATAGCACTGAAACGGCTCTTTTGCGGGTCGCTAACGATGTACTATGCAGTATTGATAATTCTAAGAATTCAGTTGCTCTCGTACTTTTGGATCTTTCAGCCGCTTTTGATACTGTGAATCACAGGATTCTCATCGATAGGTTGAGATCAAATTTTGGTTTAAATGGTCTCATCATCAAATGGTTTGAGTCGTATTTGAGTAACCGCATTCAAAAAGTGAAAATTGGAAATGTATTTTCTGATATGACGTCTATATTAGAAACCGGTGTTCCACAGGGCTCCGTCTTAGGGCCATTATTGTTCTCAATGTACATGCGTCCATTGGGCGAGTTATTGCGACGTCACGACGTAAAATATCATTTTTACGCCGATGACACACAGATTTATTTATCGGTTTCTGAAGATGATCAAATTCGCGCCCGGGTGATACTTCAGACATGTATTCAAGATGTTAGCGATTGGATGTCTTGTAATTTCCTACTTTTGAATGTGTCGAAAACTGAATTTGTGTGCATGTCGTCTCGGAGATTCTCACAAGACTCGTGTCCTTTGTCTAGTATCGCAATTGGTGAAGAATTGATTAGTGCTTCGTCAAGTGCTAGAAACTTAGGTGTCTTGTTTGATTCGCAGCTATCTATGGAAACACACATTTCTACTATTTGTAGATCTGGATATTCCCATCTAAGAAATATTAATCGTATTCGTAAATCATTATCCCAATCTGATACTGAAAATTTGGTACATGCATTCATATCTTCTCGCTTAGACAGCTGTAATTCATTATTGTCTGGTCTCCCTGTAACTAAGATAAAACCTCTTATTCGTGTACAAAATGCAGCAGCCCGCCTTGTCACTCGTGCTCGAAAATATGACCACATTACAGACATTTTTATTAAACTTCATTGGTTACCAGTTGTACAAAGAATAAATTTCAAATTACTTTTACTAGTGTATAAATCTTTGTATGGTTTTGCCCCAAATTATCTATGTGAATTAATCGAATTTTATGTACCTAGTCGTAGTTTAAGATCTGAATCGAAGTTTCTTATTAAAACTTGTCACAGCATTCCCATTCACGTACTGCAGTACGTAATTCACGTATAAATAAAATAGTGCGCGCCAAATCTCAACTCATCTACGTTCCATTTACGTATAAAATTATTTTGCGCGTACGTTTTTCATAGGTCTACGTCAACGTTAATTTAGCCTGAAAATCATTGAACTCCGCGCGGACATTTGACAACCGGCTTGTAAGTTACGTAAAACGTCGGGTGTTGAACGCAAGATGGAAAAGCCAAACAGTAGGTGTAGTTTTTTGTAACAGAAAAAATGATTGGTTAATTTTGTAATGATGATGGAAAAATCGCCAATCAAACGACCGTTTATGTGATAAAACATCAGTGACGTCATCGTAAACGACGGTCATTGTAGAAGAAAATGGCGGCATATTAGCTCGTAGTTGCTTGCAGTTAGCGAGGACCTTACACGTTTAACTCGAACATATCAACTGTATAACTGGTATGTATTCTGTTTTCAAATTATTTTCGCTGTTTTTAAAGTAATCTCTGTAATTTTGAACAACGTATTCATTGATATTTGCTTGCATAATGCGTTTATTGTAGTGACAATGTGGGAATCCAAGCCGTAACACATGTTTGATTTTTACTGTCTCGTACACTGTAACAGTAGAATTTTACTGTAGTTAATTTTAATGGTTTTTTTCGTGCAAAATATTTGCCAACTCTGAACTGTCACGTGCTGGAATTCTACCATGGCCGACAGAGCCGAGGGTCAGCATGATCGTATTAATACAATATTTAATTATTTTACGGCAGGTAGCGGTACGCACCATGGACAGTTTGGTGTTCAAAACGAAAAACAGGCAGTCACGCCCGAAGATGTTTACCCGGAGCAGGCAGATGCTGTGGATTTTAATCATAAGCTCGTGGAGGGCCAAGTAGTAGCCTCTGAAACCGAAGTCTGTGAACACCATGTGACGACAGGTAAAACCTATACTGCAGGTCAAAAGTTATTTTGTAATTGTTTAGGTAAATAAATTAAAATGTGAATTAAAATAGAAAAGCCTGCCTTCATTTTAATATGAAATGTTTGTTTTGATAAAATACTAATACCACTTCCAGTGACTTTGAAATTGTATACCGTTATATATTATATGATGCAGTATTAAACGAAATTTTATTCTGTAGGTAGTGTTTTTTTTAAAATTAATATTTTACTGTTTTGTATATTTTATTACAATTTATACTTATGAATCACTGACATTGCATTGGTATTTTTTATTTAAAAACTAGACTCCCAGTGACTATAACTTTTTTTTACCTTAATTTTTAATTGTTTGTTGTTAAGGTACCAACATATTGTGCGATGATTGGAATACCACATAAAATTTAAATTTAATTTGCTTGTCACAGAAGCAGGTGGCCAGCTGGCAGTGTAGTTGACTTGTTTTAACATTTTAGTCACTGGTGTGCTTAACTAATAATTTCATACCTCGCAGATAGCACCAGAGAGAAAGAATCTGGCTACACACAAGACAAGGACAAGCCCAAATTCAAGAAAAGATTTCAACAGAAATGGTTGATGGAATTTGATTGGCTACAACACAATTCTGATCATGCATTAATGTTTTGTGGTACTTGTAAACTTGCCAGTGGTGCCAGAAACAGTCTTAAATCTAATGCATTTGTTAAAGGCACATCAAATTATCAGCGGTCTGCACTTACTAGACATATGAACAGTGATGACCATGTCTTGGCCAAGAAAACAGTTACTCAGCAGAGGTTTATGGCAGCAGCTAAAGTGACTGTACAGAAGCAATATATGCCAATGCTTGAATCACAATTAAGAACAGCTGCCTGGATGGCAGAGCAGAATATAGCCAATAATAAATTTCTGCCACTCATTGACTTGCAGGTGAGAACTAGTATATTTTCTGTTTTTTGTCACTTTCAGTAAGACATTGCCAATTGATTATAATTGAGTGTTACTTTTGCACAGTACTTTATTCTTCATATAATTAAATATACTGTATTTTTTCTTCTTACCAGATTGCAAATGGATCATCTCATTTCACAGATAGAAAGGGTATATACACCAACCACCAAGCCCCAGGGACAATGCAGGAATATATGGCTAAAGTTTTGAAAGAAATGGCTATTGTGCGCATTAAAGACAGTCCATTTTTGGGGATAATGGTTGACGAGTCTCTAGACATTGCCACAAACAAAAAACTGATAATGTTTTGCAAAATTATTCACAATGGGAAAATACAAATTGAATTTGCTGCCAATATTAGTATTCATGATGGGAAGGCAGATACTGTGTACAATTGTATTGTTGAGTGGTTGCAGGAAATCGGCTATAATATAAATAAAGTCAGTGGTTTTGGGAGCGATGGTGCTTCAGTTATGACAGGAAGATTAACAGGTGTGGGGGTCAGGCTAAAAGCTTTAAATCCCAAAATAGTTCATATCTGGTGTGCAGCTCATAGGCTTGCTCTAGTTTCATATTGGGCATCAAAACGTATACCTTATTTGCATTCCATTAATGAAATATTAATTGCCATATACAATTTCTACAATTACTCTGCTCCAAGATATGTGAAGATAAAAGAGTTGCAGGCATTACTTGGCAAAAAAGTGAAACGCTTTAAAAGGCCCAGCCAGATCAGATGGTTATCCATGTCTGATGCTGTCGATGCTTGCTACGAGTCATATTCTGCCCTGGTATTAGGACTTGAGCATGAGGTAGCTTCCTCGCCAAACAGCGAGGGAGGTAACAAAGCCAAGGGCATATTAAAAAAAATCAAAACTTTTAAATTCATTGCAGCACTGTGCTTATTGAAAGACATTTTGAAAAATCTGGATCAAGTTTCTAAAACATTCCAGAAAAATGTTTTGGATATACACCAACTGAAAACTGTGATTAAGGCAACTAGAAATCTAATTAATTCTTATCGTGACAATGACCCCCCAACTTTGTCGACTTGTATCCAAATGATTGATGAGAATGAGGAATTCCAAGGTATTCCACTAAAGTGTAGTTTGCAAGACAGCTTGGTGTTGCATCGTTTGAAAATAAAGTATGTTAATAATCTGCTAAGTGAAATTGACAACAGATTTCCTGATGATGAATTGGGTATTCTAAATGACCTAAATGTTGTATTAAATCCAAAATTATTGCCCATGCATGAAGTAGGCATTAGAAACCATGGAAATGATAGTTTAGAAAGGTGCATTGTAAAATATGGAGGGGATGACGAAATGTCCATCAATGCTCAGAGAAGCAGGGATGTATTTTTGCAGTTTAAACATTTAGTAAATGTTAACAGAGATTTGAGCTTACAAGACTTCTGTTTATTGATTGTAAATGAATATGATAATTTTCATGATTTTCAAATTCTTGCCAGTATCCTTGTTACTTGTCCTCTCACATCTGTTCCCTGTGAGCGTGGTTTTTCGTTACAAAATAGGCATCATAATGCTGCCACGAGTAGAAGAACTACTGACAGTGTTGAACATAGAATGATAATTGAGTATGCATCCAAGCAACCAGGATACAATCAGGATGAGGTTGTCAGATTAGCAGCTATAAAATTTCATGAAGACCGTGTGTAAATTTGTCTAAAAATGAGAATTGCAAAATAAATAAATTCTGTGAAATCTTGTGTATAATCTTTATTCTGTGCTACAACAACCACTCCGAGTGCAGATGAATAATACTGGCCCTCCTAGAAATACCCCCAATTTTTGATGTAGAGGGTACAGGTGTACCCCCAAAATGTGTGTTATACCTCCAGTTTTCTGTATAGAGGGTACATATACCCTCAGTTAAAAAAGACAGTGGGAATGCTGTTGTCAGGTGTGTAGTAAAAAGTCCAAGGTGTTATACAAAGACCGTGCTTTTGAAAATTTAGGTCCTAAACTTTTTAATGAATTACCTCTGTCTGTTCGTTCTAGTCCTTCAGTAGACATTTTTAAATCCAGACTGAAAACGCACTTATTTAAATGTGCTTTTAATATTTGACTGATTGTTTATTGTATCAGCGCCTTTGATCTTCATATGTTGGAATTGTTGCGCTTAATTAAATAAAGTTATTATTATTATTTATTATTAGTATTAAAAATTCTAACAAAAATTTGGCAGTTCTGTGAATATTCTGTATATTTGTTGGAAAGAATTAAGGTTTTTTGGGACATTTAGTGTAATACCTTCAAATTATTAATCACTGAGCATGACTGTCATGTAAAGTCAAGGGTTTATCAAATGTGAGGCTATGCAACTAGTGTGTTACATTGTATGTGATGAGAATCTCAATTCAAAGTCACACAAATTGCGAGTTGATCACAAAATCACAAAACAAGCGCAGTCTACATTTCTAGAAATACTATGCAAATGAGTTCATTCATCTAAATTGTTTTTGCTAGCATTCTAGCTTATTCATAAAACATTAATTAAGTATAGCGTGCATTTTGTGTTTTTGAATAAGAGGATAATCAAAAATTTTTTCAAGTGTTCACTGCATTCTGTGATGCCATTGGTTGAAATATTTTTGATTGGTGAAAACTCATGACCACTTGTAGCAAGTCCTCGTTAGAAACTGGAATACTTAATGAAGGAGTAACTGGTTTACTAACCATTGGAATCTCATTTACCCTAGACTGGTTCACTATTTAAACAGTACTATCGAATTTCTCATACATGTAGCACCGCACATAGATGTCATACCCTTGTTGTATAAATCCGTAGTTATAGCAACACTGTATGAATAAAATGATTTAATTCAATGATAGATACTGAAGTAACGTCTTTGAAAGGCTCAGAAGAAAATAACAAGGATGGAGAAGAGAAATGCAAAGAAGAGGAGAAAGAAAAAGAAAAAATTGATTCATTGTTCAGGTATCCATTGCTACCACAACAAGTATTTATATTCTCGTATTCCTCAAAACATAATATACCCCCCCCCCTCCCATGTATTTAAAAGATTTTTTGTGCAAATCAAATTTCATTAATTTTTTAATATACCATTTTTGTGGCATGATGATGGTCAGTAATTGTAGCAATATCAGAGCATGTGTGAGTTTATTTCTTGTTGAAATACACACTAAACCTGATGAGATTGTATCAATTACATGTAAATAGTGTCCATGAATATATCTCTATGGTGAAAATGTAAATTTTCATTTTTTTTTTCATCAAACATAGTCCTAAAAAATACTTTTGTTATATTTTCCACCCTCTGCATGTGAATGCATGCATACATGCCTAGGTTAATATTAATTGATTGTATGTGCGGGGCTATGCAGTTAACAATGACTTGTTTACAGGACACAGTGAATCTGTGTGCTCTTATGGCTTTATCAAGTAAATGTGATAAATGAGAACAGAAAACAAATGGAAAACATTTCCTATATACATTATAATATAATTTTTGACTCCCGTGTGCGAAGCACAAAAAAGGAGTCTTTGCAGTTAGTGTGTCTGTATGTGTGTATGGGTGTGTGTGTGTATGCGTGTGTATGCGTGTGTATGTGTGTGTGTGTGTGTGTGTGTGTGTATGTATGTGTATGTATGTATGTATGTGTGTCCGTCTGTTCCACTGATATCTCAAGAACCATACATCAGTTTTTGATGAAACTTGGTGCATAGATGCTCTGGGCCAATGCCCAGATTTGATTAGGTTTTGGTAAAAATCCGTGCATATTAATTACCTAATTTGCATGATAATTAGCTGATTTTTAGCTGTTTCATGACTGTTCCACTGATATCTAAAGAACCACTCATTGGATTTTGATGAAACTTGGCACACAGATGCTCCAAACTAATGCGCAGATTTGATTAGTTTTGGGTAAAAATCTGTGCAATATTAATTACCTAATTTGCATAATGATTAATCAATTTTCGGCTTTTCCACTGATATCTCAAGTACTAATCATCACATTTCAATAAAACTTGGTACATAGATGTCATAGGACACTGCACAAACCGGAAAGTTTTTAGGGTAATATCAGTAGATATTAATTACCTAATTAGCATAATTAATTAATTTTCAGCTTTTGATATTTCAAGTAGTAATTGTCACATTTCAATGAAACTTGGTACATAGATGTCATAGGACACTGCACAGACCTGAGAGTTTTTAGGGTAATATGAGTACATATTAATTACCTAATTTGCATAATTAATTAATTTTCAGCTTTTGATATTTCAAGTAGTAATCATCACATTTCAATGACACTTGGTACATAGATGTCATAGGACACTGCACAGACCTGATAGTTTTTTGGGTAATATCAGTATATATTAATTAGCTAATTTGCATAATTAATTCATTTTCAGCTTTTGATATATCAAGTACCGGTAGTAATCATCACATTTCAATGAAATTTGGTACATAGATGTCATAGGACACTGCACAGACCTGATAGTTTTTAAGGTAATATGAGTACATATTAATTACCTAATTTGCATAATTAATTAATTTTCAGCTTCTGATATTTCAAGTAGTAATCATCACATTTCAATGAAATTTGGTACATAGACATCATAGGACACTGCACAGACCTGATAGTTTTAGGCTAATATCAGTATATATTAATTAGCTAATTTGCATAATTAATTAATTTTCAGCTTTTGATATTTCAAGTAGTAATCATCATATTTCAATGACACTTGGTACATAGATGTCATAGGACACTGCACAAACCTGATAGTTTTTAGGGTAATATGAGTACATATTAATTATCTAATTTGCATAATTAATTAATTTTCAGCTTTTGATATATCAAGTAGTAATCATCATATTTCAATGAGACTTGCTACATAGATCTTCTAGGATTATGCAGAGACCTAATTAGTTTTAATTGGATATTAATTACCTAATTTGCATAATGTTCCACTGATATATAAAGAACCACAAATTGGATTTTAATGAAACTTTTAAAGAGAACTATGCAGAAACCCAATTAGTTTTTGGTAAATATTTATGCTTATTAATCACCTAATTAACATAATTAATTAACACTGATATCTCAATTACTGATCATCACATTTGAATAAAATTTGGTACATAAATGCTCTAGGACAATAGACAGGCCTGATTAATTTTGGGTTAAAATTTGTTCATATTAATTCTCTAATTAGCATAATAATTCATAATTGTTTTGTTCTGTTCTGTTCATATTAGTTACCTGATGTACATAATTAGTTTTCAGCTTTTCTATCAATATCTCATGTACAGGTAATTTTGAATTAATTTTTAATGTGTCTTCAATACTCTCAGCACACGGGAGTTCTTTCTAAGCTTTCTTTGATTATTAATTAATACTAGTTTTTTAGTAAATTTTAAAAAACGATTCTCAGTCTACTACATTTACTAATGACAGAGGGAGCATAGTGAATCTCTTTGTATGTTTTTTCTTCTTTCTCAGTTTACCTTACCGAATAGTCTTTGCAGTGGCCACTGAAGATACATTATTATTCTATGATACACAACAAAATGTGCCATTTGCCTACATAACAGATATCCATTATCATCAACTGAGTGACATTGCATGGTAAGATATGTGTATTTATCTAGTACTGTAGAATACTGTATTTTTGCTTGAATTAATTTTCGCTGAAAAGACTTTTTGGGTGTTTTGTATAGAATTTATTTTCACTGATTTTTGACAAGTTGGATGTAAAATACAGGAAAAAAGGTATATTTGCTGGATTTTATTTTCACTGAATCATTCCTCCAGCAAAAATAGTGAAAATAAAGTATATGACAACCTCAGCAGTATACACATGTATACACGAAGTCCGATTACCGTGAAAACTCTAAAATTTCAGCCACTTTTAAATAATTCTATTTGAAAAACGGTTGGGTTTTTAGAATGCAAAATAACGATCAATAATTCAATAAATATAAAAGTTTGGTTATATACAGTTGCATCGCAAATTAAACGTCAAACAAAATTACACACACTTTCCTGCGTCAACATAGAAAATCGCGTCTCTAAACAAAATTTTGGAGTAAAAATAAACCAGCGATTCCGGGAGAGGTCGAAATTATGGAGGTCTTCAAATTACGAAAACCAGCCAAACAACCAGGAGTGAAGAATTTTCAGAGTAGGCGAAATTTTAGAGTTTTTGCGATAGTATGTTGCTGTGATACTGATCCCTATTGTCATGTAAAAGTGACAGAATCACCATCTTTGACTACTATTCACTGCAATAAAAGTGTCACTGTCAATGCTCCAGTAAGTCTTGATCATTGGACCTGAATGTTGTTCTAAGTGCTGTACTAGCATGTGTTTGAATAAAATTTCTGACATGAATGACCATACTTCGACAGTGATACAACTCTGTTATGTCCTGTAAAACCATTTATTGTCGTTGATGTTTAATTTAACTTTGTTGATGTTTTCAGCCTGTTCACTGAGATTTAAGTTCAAAAATTTGCCAGGGATTGTTATTTTACATGTTTATGTAGATTTAATTTAGCAGATTTTACTTACCAACAAAAATAGTGAAATTAAAACCCAACGAAAAATTACATTTATAGTATTATTTTTTGGCTCTGCATGCAGTAAGTACATGTATATAGTAAACATCATTTCGCTCTATTCTATTCTATTGATAGTGCTTAAATTACAGGTGTAATTCTTTGATCAAACTAAGTCATATTTTGATGATCCAGGATACAATAAATGCAATTTTTGGTTTACACTTGCTTCTGATAGAAATGCGCTTGTCATAGTTCAAACATAATACTGATGTACAGTGGCTACTCAATGGTATACACGTAATCACAAAAAAATCAGAATGAAGCTATGCCACATTTTAATTTGAAATTTGAATAATTCTGATAAGATGTTGTTTTGATACAAAATACATTTTAGCTTGAAATTGCTACAGTACAAAATGGTGACAACATTACATAAACCATCTCTTTGTCATAGTGGATGTACTGTGAACTATCAGTATTGTAATTTCATAAGCAATAATCTTTTTATCTGAATTTTTCTGCGAAAAAAGGTTGCACAGTTTGTTGGCTGTGACATCTTGTGATGTGTTTAACACCCTTGCATTCGGCCAAAACAAAAATTATTCATTTATGGTCAGCCCACATTCAAGCTCATGCTCATGGACTTTTTTTTGTGGTTTTTGCCAAAATATTGTGAATGACCTTATTGCAAAAATGATGTATATTTGGAATGATTTTGATTCTGAAATATTTGTTACTTGTAGGTCATCTGATGGACAAGTTGTTGTTGTGTCTTCCACTGATGGATACTGCTCAATAATCTCATTCGAACCTGACGAGTTGGGCACACCATATAAGCGCCAAGTTGAAGAGAAAGCAGCTGTCACTAATAAGAACACGGAACCAATGGAGAAGGATTCTACCAATCAGAGCACTAAAATGGATGTTATAGAGACCATTACAGCAAATCAGACTGCAAAGACAGACATCAGTCAAATCAAGTCAGCCAATCAGACAAAAGCTTCTCCTGCATTAAATGTACCTGCCAGTAGTAAAAATGAGTGAGTACTGTTTATAAAATCATCAGATCAGATCAAATCAAATCAAGATTACACGGTTTACTACCATACCAAGTCCTAATGATTAAATCAGATCTTATTGGCCTTTTCCTCTTTTTTTTTTTTATTTTCTTACCTTGAATGGTGGTGGTCGTCTTGCAGCACATGTTCAAATTTCATGTATTTTACACAAGTTGTGTACCTCACCGTGAGTCCCATATCAAACAGGCCACAGTCCTTTAATTTTATTTTCTGGCTGTAAAAGCCCAAACATCTGAACAACCTCCATTGAAGATTTCGTCTGTGAGATTTCCAATGGCTAGATAAGTCAATACATTGATTATGTTTATTTTGGGCAAGCGTCAGTGTTGTTTCTGTGTTGGTGTAAAAGTGACACATGTATAAGCTCACTTTACAATGCGACTTGTGTTTTTTGCTGTATGTACACGTGTATCTATATGTGTTTGTATGTATGTATGTGTATGTGCCAATAAATTAAATGTGTTTGTATATTTGATATGTCCTATTTTTAATGATCCAGCATATATAATACATTTTTACAAGCAATTCTATTGGAGAAGAATTTCAGTGCAGTTCATCATTCTCTGAATATGACAAATACTTGCCACATCCTGATTGTAAACCCAGTTTGTGTAATACAGTACATGTTAGTTAGCTGAGTCACTGACAACATTTGAAGATACTGTACTCTGTTATGGTTTCTGTAATTGTTCTGTATTCCTTTTTTCCTAGATCACAGCCAAGACGTATACAATTGACATCACTGAGTAGTCAACCCTCAACATTGACATCTACAGGTAGGTAATCTTTTGTGTCTTTTCTTATGGGATGCATAATTTATATGTGGTACATGCTGTATATGTGATGCATACTTCCAAATGATGTATATGTGATGCATACTTCCAAATGCTGTATGTGTGATGCATACTTCCAAATGCTGTATGTGTGCTGCATACTTCCAAATGATGTATATGTGATGCATAATTCCAAATTATGTATATGTGATGCATACTTCCAAATGATGTATATGTGATGCATACTTCCAAATTATGTATATGTGATGCATACTTCCAAATGCTGTATATGTGATGCATACTTCCAAATGCTGTATGTGTGATGCATACTTCCAAATTATGTATATGTGATGCATACTTCCAAATGATGTATATGTGATGCATACTTCCAAATGCTGTATATGTGATGCATACTTCCAAATGCTGTATATGGGATGCATACTTCCAAATGCTGTATATGTGATGCATACTTCCAAATGCTGTATATGTGATGCATACTTCCAAATGCTGTATATGTGATGCATACTTCCAAATGCTGTATATGTGATGCATACTTCCAAATGATGTATATGTGATGCATACTTCCAAATGCTGTATATGTGATGCATACTTCCAAATGCTGTATATGTGATGCATACTTCCAAATGCTGTATATGTGATGCATACTTCCAATTGCTGTATATGTGATGCATACTTCCAATTGCTGTATATGTGATGCATACTTCCAATTGCTGTATATGTGATGCATACTTCCAATTGCTGTATATGTGATGCATACTTCCAAATGCTGTATATGTGATGCATATTTCCAAATGCTGTATATGTGATGCATACTTCCAAATGCTGTATATGTGATGCATACTTCCAAATGCTGTATATGTGATGCATACTTCCAAATGCTGTATGTGTGATGCATACTTCCAAATGCTGTATGTGTGATGCATACTTCCAAATGCTGTATATGTGATGCATACTTCCAAATGCTGTATATGTGATGCATACTTCCAAATGCTGTATATGTGATGCATACTTCCAAATGCTGTATATGTGATGCATACTTCCAAATGCTGTATGTGTGATGCATACTTCCAAATGCTGTATGTGTGATGCTTACTTCCAAATGCTGTATGTGTGATGCATACTTCCAAATGCTGTGTGATGCATACTTCCAAATGCTGTATGTGTGATGCATACTTCCAAATGCTGTATGTGTGATGCATACTTCCAAATGCTGTATGTGTGATGCATACTTCCAAATGCTGTATGTGTGATGCATACTTCCAAATGCTGTATGTGTGATGCATACTTCCAAATGCTGTATGTGTGATGCATACTTCCAAATGCTGTATGTGTGATGCATACTTCCAAATGCTGTATGTGTGATGCATACTTCCAAATGCTGTATGTGTGATGCATACTTCCAAATGCTGTATGTGTGATGCATACTTCCAAATGCTGTATGTGTGATGCATACTTCCAAATGCTGTATGTGTGATGCATACTTCCAAATGCTGTATGTGTGATGCATACTTCCAAATGCTGTATGTGTGATGCATACTTCCAAATGCTGTATGTGTGATGCATACTTCCAAATGCTGTATGTGTGATGCATACTTCCAAATGCTGTATGTGTGATGCATACTTCCAAATGCTGTATGTGTGATGCATACTTCCAAATGATGTATGTGTGATGCATACTTCCCAAATGATGTATGTGTGATGCATACTTCCCAAATGATGTATGTGTGATGCATACTTCCCAAATGATGTGTGATGCATACTTCCCAAATGATGTATGTGTGATGCATACTTCCCAAATGATGTATGTGTGATGCATACTTCCCAAATGATGTATGTGTGATGCATACTTCCCAAATGATGTATGTGTGATGCATACTTCCCAAATGCTGTATGTGTGATGCATACTTCCAAATGCTGTATATGTGATGCATACTTCCAAATGATGTATATGTGATGCATACTTCCAAATGATGTATATGTGATGCATACTTCCAAATGCTGTATATGTGATGCATACTTCCAAATGCTGTATATGTGATGCATACTTCCAAATGCTGTATATGCGATGCATACTTCCAAATGCTGTATATGCGATGCATACTTCCAAATGCTGTATATGCGATGCATACTTCCAAATGCTGTATATGCGATGCATACTTCCAAATGCTGTATATGCGATGCATACTTCCAAATGCTGTATATGCGATGCATACTTCCAAATGCTGTATATGCGATGCATACTTCCAAATGCTGTATATGCGATGCATACTTCCAAATGCTGTATATGCGATGCATACTTCCAAATGCTGTATATGCGATGCATACTTCCAAATGCTGTATATGTGATGCATAATTCTAAATGCTCATCTGCTGGCACAAGCGTTAGACCAAACCAAATGTTAACACTGCTGTTGATGAGAATTATATTAATATGCTTGTACTTGTGATGTTATTGATATACTAATTCAAAATAATGATTTCCTATCTCAGATTCCTCTGCCAAAAAACCAAAAAGAATTACTCCAACTCTGCTTACCAGTGCTACAACCCCATCACAGAAGACAGAGGATAAACCTGAGACTTCAGCGGCTAAGCCACGAAGAATACAACTTGTAACCTTGTAACCAAAGCTTTGTATCACATGTAGAACTGTCACATTGTAACTACCATGAAAAGTGAGGAAGATCGTGGTGTTTAATCGACATCAAGAATATTGCATTGTTGTAATCCCAGGGTTCTCACCAAGGCATTATAATGTAGGGCTTCCAAACTGATTAATTTTGGATGAACAATAGAACCAATTTTGCATACAATAGAAGTCTTTAACATATGCTATTGTTATGTATATTGGGTGATACTGTATGCACTTGTTCTTGGGAGAACACTTATCACTCAAGATCACATTACTTTATTGTGAGAAAACCTTCTAATTTAATTTCAGGATTCTACTAGGTATTTACTAGACTTTAGGGTGTTCTCAGACGAAATGAGAGATTTTCTGCACGCCATTCATAGCGAGAATTCAAGTTTAAAGACTAATCCATACAATTACATTGTAGAAATATTGCAGGAACACTACTAATGAATACAATCCATTGTTAACTCTTACTTCTCTCCTCTGGATTCATACAAAAACAATGTAGGGCCCAAGGTATGGTACAAGTAGGTTTACAAAGTTAACATCAGGATTTTCATCAGAGAAATTTTCACTCCATTTTACCAAACATTGCTTCTATGTACAAAGTATAAAGAGATTAATCACAATATTAGATGTTTCAACATTGTTTTGTGAGGGATTTTTTATAACACCTGCTTTTTAATGGCATTTTAAGTTATCACTTACAGTGCTGTAACTCTCTCATTTATGGTCAAATCCTGGTCTTGCGAGAGAGGCAAAATTTAATGTGATTGAAAAATAATATTACGGTAACTAGTATTTCATTCTAATTATTTTTACATGCTTTGAATTGTTTCCACTGCATTGTAGGTAATTAAATTCATAGATTCGAATAAATTAATATTGTACATACATTTCCAACAACAAAAATAAAAGTTTTCTATTACTTTTAACTGATGTGACATGTCTCGAAGTTTCCTAATCTTATGATTGTGATTATTATATTTACTTCATCTGGGATACTCAAAATTGTACATTTGATTAATGTGAAAGTGAGCCCTCATCAGTTATGCTTTCGCCTTGTCCTGCATTCCTCAGGCAATAACATTGAAAATATTGCTCTACAAGAGCGTAAACCTAAAAAATTGCATTTATTGTCTGGTAGATCACCAAAATATGACTTCCTTAGACTGTAGACATACCTCTGTTGTTGACGTGAATCTATACGTTACTAACGTTTCGCAGAGAATGCAAATGTTCGGGAACAATGCAATTTTCAGATTCTATCAAAAGTTAAGACATTGGAAGTTACATTTTATTTACTCCATGTTATGAAAAGCTCAGTCCTATATTGTTACAAATTTGTTTATAGCGACCATGCACTAAATGTACTATAGACATTTGGTCTTCATATTCAGGTCACTCGATGGCACTTGAAATTTGCATTTATACTGTCCATAGGTAGACACTATGAGCAGTTCGTGGTCACTGACATAGGTTTGAATGTGGTAATTTCATGATTTTTCAACATAGTTTTATCAATTAACTTAAATTTGATGTTCTGTGAATCATTTCAGTGTCCAAGATTCCAACTGTAGCGATTAATTGGTAAATGCAGTATATGTAAAATTCATCTTTATTATTCACAAACTCGCCATTTTATACACATATAGAGTAAAATTATACTTGTGTTATAAAACAAGCTTATTTTATATCAAATATGTGCAGTATAGTCATTTTTTTTATGAAATACAAATTTTAATATATAAAGTAAGAAGATTCTGAAAAAAGTTAAAATGTTTGCATTAGTTGTACATGGAAGTAAGCATGGGTCTTCTGTCGTCTGGTAGCGGAGGTGGCACTAATGGTGATGATGGACGATAGTTATCCAAACTTTGAACAAGATCCATTTCCTGTCTGAGTTGTCTTCTCTTTTCTTTCATCGTGTAACTTTCGCTGGAAATGAACAAAAAAACAAATGTTGATATTAACAAAGGCAGATACAAGAATATTAATGGTGATATACTTGCCTGACATGTAGGCCCTCATGCCTGACAGAATGGTGTATGTCTCGTCAGCAAGATCAATACTGCGAATTTGCAAAGTTCACGACTTTATGAAATGAGTTCAATGAATATTCACTTTGGTGGTCAATGCCGTCAAAGCCGTGTTTGCATTGTCGGCAATAAGATGATTGGCTGGGAATTTTCCAGTACTTTATCACACATGTCAACGAACAAATAAACTCGTTGATGGCTATCACTACCCGGCGTTCGTGCAATTTGATTGGTGCCGACAAAAAAAAAATCGTCAAGGGAAGTGGAAAAATACATCTTTCTGCCAGACGTGTGTTTGGTTTGAAGCACCGTGGAGGGCGCAACTCACGCGACCTCGTCAGGCTCGTGATACACATGTGAGATGAAGATCAGACTGTTAGCATAACTTGCAAAATACGAAAACACACAAGATTTATTGTTGGTTTAATTGTCTGCAATTCTCTATGAAAAATCACCACCAATGTCTACTAATTTAGTCTCACAGTCGAGTTGAAGCATGTATACAAGGCAGAATTTGATTCGTTGAAAAAACCTATCAATAAACAAGCTGCTCTCTGATTGGTCTGACTGTTGGGTCTTGGGATTGGGTAGCCAATCAGGCACAATCTTGTAAGTAACTTCCCATTGACTCCAAAATAGTTGTGTTCATCAAAATTTGAAATATTTTATGAAAATGCACTACTTCAAGGATAAGAAGCAAAACCCCTGTTTTGGCTTTACACTCTAAAGAAAATTTAAACATATTGTCCTGACATCCTTGCAAAATAAATGTTGATATTGACTGAATAAGACTCTGGGTTAGAAATTAGTGTTGGACTTTCATTCAAAAGATTTTCTGCTCATCACTTTTGTTTTTGTTTTTTTGCCATTTTAGATACCAGTACTGGTAAAGTGTGCTCGTCTAGTCTTCTGTTTCAGAAGATCTTTTCTTTGATCGAAATCAACCTTTAATGCATGTATTCAAAAGCATTATTTAATAAATGATAAATGTTGAATAATATAAAAATAAACAAAATTTAAACTGTCCTCAGATAATTTTTTAATTTTTGCTAGGGCAAGAAGGAACACCTTTATTCACACTGTATAGCATAGAAGAAGTCTGATGACGTATGGTAGCTGTTGCAACAGTACTTTTTAATAATTGGCAGTGTGAATAAGATTTACGGTATTATGTACAAGCAATGAAATTCATCTTACCTTAGTGGAGGTAGGTCTAGTAATGGTACAAAGGTGTCTGGCTTTGCTTTCACTTCACCACCGCTGTGAACACAAATGACATTAATTGACCATTAAATTCAACTTTGCTGAAATTATGAAATTACATGGATTGCTGCATGAAGGCATAAATCTATATAAAAACTGTTTCTTAGAATAAAAAAAATCAAAAATCATATTGCTGTGTATCTTGTGCATAAGTTTGTTTTAGATTACTTGTAATATGTTTTCACTAGAGGAATAATTGGTAAAAATGCATATTTTCCAAATTAAATGTTGCATTTGAATGATCTGCTAATATATAAAATGAAGTATTAGACTGAATTTAAATACAAATTGTAATCTGATACAGGAAGTAGATTTCACTTACCCAAAGTGGACAACAGGTCTGGTGGAACCAGATTTGTGGAAGTCCGGTGAATATTCACAAACTTGATAGCTTTTATCACCAGGAGATGCCCAAGGTAACCCTCCCCTGACTTGCCACACAGAACAAACTGAAAATAAAATAGTAGTATATGGTGAAATATCACATGACCATAGTGCATATCGTTCATTGTTTAATGTAAAATATCACTTTATCGATATTTGTGGCAATATCATCAATCTACGTCTGTTCAAACAGTATGCAAAGAAAACCTAATTGTGTGACGGTGACATTTTTAGTTACGGCCGTAACTACAAAAACGTTTTCACAAGCACACTTAGACGTCACACCTAGCATAAACTTAGCCTATCCTTAGCCAGAGTTCCTTGACTTTTTCCATAAATTTTATTTTATGCCATTGCAAAACAAAATCCAGAAATAAATGTAATTTTCGCACAAAAATGTTATAAACACCTATGAAAATACACTAAAATGATAATATATAGTTATAAGGTGGGTATTTAGTTTTCCCAATTATTGACAAATTCTCATGAATACTATTTATTCCTATGGAAATAGTAACAAAGAGCAAATTTAGCTATTTTTTTTCAAATAAATATTTTTTACTGTGTGAAACGAGCTCAAATATTGATGGCTTGTGTCTTAATTAACAACTATGTAACACTTTTGAAACAAAAGAACATAATGTTTTCGATATTATTTATTAAGTTGAATGCCCACAAATGCTCTTTAGTGCCCATACTTACTGGGCCTTTTCTTTCCATACAGTGTTTTGTGTGATAACTCATTACTTGACTCGATAGTTGACATGTGTATGGCGTCATTTACGTCTTCAACTTCAAAAACACATCTTTTACCAGTGTGGTATCCTTCTGGATAAAAACTCCATTCTTTATCGGTCTGTAACGTATTGTCTGTGCATGGAAACAAAGCCAGTTATGTTTAGATTTACATGAGTAACTACACATTCAGCTAAATGCACCTGTCCATTTGTTTTCTGTATTTTTAAAAATGCCAAAAACAATTCCCCCCCCCCAATTGCCCATGAACCAATATCTACTGTAACTTAAAACAACAAGGTAAACTATTGTTATGGTTGTTATTTGAATTTTTCTGAATTTTTACTTAAAGGGAAGACCATGCACCTTTATATAACATGCATTATGCCTGAGATTTGTCAACAACAAAAAATAATGAAAATAATAATAATAAAAATGGGGACAATAAAATGTTTAATTTTTCAGTAAGATCTATATTTAATATATATGTACTGTTCATAGGCTGCCCTAGCCTGTTGAGTTTATCTACTTGCTACTAGGAGTAGAAAGGGACATAGGGTTATATGTATTGGCATCTATAGGACTATCAACAGTTTGAACAATACTAAATATACGATACAATTGGTTTTGGGGGTCAGTATCATATACCTGGGTAATATGTATGAAATTTCAGGAGCTATAGATATAAAAAACTATTATCAATAAAACAAAATACAAAAACTACTTTTGTATCCTGTAAAATATTGTTATTTTCGCTTGGGATTAATTTTCGCTATTTTAACTGAAGGAACGATTCAGTGAAAATAAAATCCAGCAAATATACCTTTTTTTCCCATATTTTACATTCAACTCGCCAAAAATCAGTGAAAATAATTTCCATACAAAACACCCAAAAAGTATTTTCATCGAAAATTAATTCCAGCTAAAATAAAGTATTTTACAGTATTTGGTTTGTGTATATGCAACATTATTTTGAGGGAGGGAAGAAGTACAGGAATAATAAAATAAGAATCTATATCTAAGAGTCCATACGAATAAAAAAAAAAAACATTTTCTTGTTAGAATGCACACACTGAGAACTTACCATATACTAAGACATTGCTATCTGATTGCATGTAAA
Source organism: Saccoglossus kowalevskii (assembly GCF_978046115.1). Lineage (NCBI taxonomy): Eukaryota > Metazoa > Hemichordata > Enteropneusta > Harrimaniidae > Saccoglossus > Saccoglossus kowalevskii. Next base: position 21,177,426 of record NC_140651.1, read on the forward strand.
AAACAAATAAATATGACATAATGTGTGAACATTTGGAATACCATTATATTTGAGAGATGACTTTCCTATTTCTGGATCTATTCAACATAACTCATCACAAATCAGTTAAAAAATTAATTACCGGTACATTAAATTATGTAGGCCAAAATGTATTTTACAGCTGTCAACTTACATGGATAATAACGAATTCCGGGGAATTTAATGATGGGTTTGGCATTCGGGTTTTGAGGAGGAGGAATGTACCGGAGTCTGGATTGCCAATCTGGACCATACCTGGAAAAGGAAAAAAAATACATAATTTAGAATTTCATTCAAATTAAAACAATGGAATGTTCAGTATCATGTGACAAAAGACACTTTTCTTTCATACTGGAAGCACTGTCATAGTGGGTTATTTAAAGCTTTTTTTACTAATACTATTATTTTTTTGTATTTCTGACTTGTCCATCCATCTATCATGCACATTGCTAAGTTCCTGAGCTGCGGAATATTTTAAGTAATAGAAAAAAGAATATTATATCTACATACTAGTAATACCAGTGATATAAAAATAATGTTCTATTTAGAATTGATTGAATACTAAAAATTGAATTAATTACTGTTGAATCTTAAGATTATAAGAATATATATCCTTTTCTGTAAACATAACTTTGCACTCATGGCTTACTGTTTAAAATGCATTATTATTGCTGAACAAATGGCACTTTGCACTTACTTTAGAATGCAGAATGTTACTAAGGCACTGGAAATGATCTATTATGTGCTGGATTAAAATTATAGTGTCAACAATGGTGTTTTTATATGGACCTGGGGATTGACTGCTTACACCATGTACTTATTGTGAACTGCTTAATGTTCATCTACAGGATTTTACACTTGGTCATAATTTGAGAGCACTTGGGGGAAAAAAAATCACCATGGTCACTGTGACATGCTGTCATAATAGGCTACTTGTAGGAGTCAATCTCAAAAAATGGCCAGAATATTATTAAATTGGCTGCATTCAACCGACAACAATCTCTAGATCCCTGGTGTAAGTTTGTAGGTAAGTCTTAGTTTTTTACAGCCCAATATAAAAATGATGTAATTATTAATTATGAATAAATTGGTAAACAACAACTAATATTAGCAAATGCAAAAGCAATAACACATTTTTGATGATTTGTAATTACATGTACAACTATAGTATTTTAATTCCATTCTGATCTGATCTGATCATCTATATTGTATGACATACATGAGATTTTGATTAATAAAAATGACTTTAATTGTTTTGCTCAGACAAATTAAAGATGTCTAACATTTATGGTGGCAGCAAATAGCTAAATTATGTACTCACTCAGTGTACTGTGGTTTCAGGTGTTTGCCATGTGGTCTCCATGGTGGTTGGTCACCGACTCCATGAGGTATATATCTACGACCTTGAACTTTGTATCGCTCTTCGTCTCTTGTTTCAGCAAAATGGCGTCGTTCTCGTTCTAAACAAATTTTTTTTTTAAAAATTGTATTTAATAGTAATACTCAACATAATTTAAAAAGTTTTGATAAATATGACAAAAAAATTATACCAACATAAACCTGGGGATGTTATAAATGTTTTACAAATATTATATTTATTCATTTTGAATACATGGGCGATCACAGTTGCTATGTCACTTGAAGGCTTATGCGCATATTATGGGCACAGAACTCAGTGTGAAGTTCTCAAGCCGATCACGATTAAATATTTCAATTTGAATGAAAGCTGATGATTGGTGTTTACAAATTGTTATAAATATGTTTACAGCTTTCTGTCTTTAACTGTAGATGTGTCAAATTGTTTACATTTTTTCTTTTGAGTCCACATTCAACATTCAGCTCCTGAAGACATTTAACATTAGCAAAGACTGGATACCATGCATTTTAAATTATACTGAAACAGCTTTAATTTCACAAGAAAAATTTTTTCACAAGATTGTAAAAATCATGAAGTTTTGTAGCAGAGAAAATTTCTCTGGGTTCTTACAATGATGACCGTAAAATCACGAAAAAAATTCTATTACTGAAAATTAAACAATTTACAGTACATTCAACTAAAAATCACTTACACTTCAAGTCCCTATAAAATAAATAAAATTTAAGTCGCCCCAATCCTTGATGTCATACATAAAACCACAGTTCCTCTAGATAGAGGGACTGTGATAAAACTAAAATCTTCTCTCTATTATCTCAAATTCTATCTAATTAATTTATTTTTATTTTTCATCTGTGGATGGGTGACCATTGATTAACAATGAGCCTATATTATCAAACGGAGTGACATTGGACAGATGACGTATTTCCTGTTAAATTTCCACACAATATATACTGTCAACACAGCATTGCGGTTCAAAACTTAATCTAAAATGAAACTAGTGAAATTTCAAATATAATACATTGTATGTACAAATGATATACACGCATAGAAACATATTTTTCAGGGAAATCGCGATCTGGGAGTCATTCGGCACCGACAACCACGCCAACTGAGGTCAATACTCTTTTTTTTTGTCAACACACGGCAATTTCCCAACAACAATCGCATATACACACGTACCCGACTTTCCAGGCTTCCCGATTTCTGTCGTAACATGAAGTGCCATAATTGTTGTCTTAATAGGTGGCAAATGTGAACGAATTCGGTCTATTTACGGTCAAAATATCATGGTCAGTCTCGATTGAAAACATTGAAATCGAACATTGGAACAGAGTATGCTAATCAGGTGAATAGTCACGTGGTTTTCGGGAGGCGTCCTGCGAACCCATGGCAACGGCTGCTCGACCATTTGCTTTGGTTCACGACCAATTCTATAAAAGATATTATTTGTCTTGAACAAAACAAAAATCTCGTACAGTTTGTAATGTTTGATAAATATATAATTTAATTTTATTTAATTTCAATTAATATGGAAACACGGCATGACTTATGTTGGCGATTACGTAAACTTTTATTTGCCAAACTCTGGGTCGAGGTGGGACTTCAACCTCAGCTATGAATTGCGCCCTCATGTGGTAACATATTGTGATACGTGAAAAATCACTAAAAAGCTCTTTTGGTGAACATTTATTGCCATGTTAGCAATTTTAATCATTTTTTTAAAACAAATCCTCAATGTTTCTACCCATATAGCAAGTATATCGCGACCTGTAAGCTAATGTTTTGAAGATTACCATGACAACGCCTTCTAGAAATATCGGACGGCCATTTTTGTTTAGTTATTACTTCCGGTATGCTGTACCTGCCTGAGCTTGATTCACACAGATCGTTGTGTTGTATACTGCAGTCTTCACAAGTACAGGATTTGTGCGGTAAGTTCTTTCCATTTTCTTCGGTTAATAGCATAAATATGGGAGCGTTAATTACGGCGAGGTTAAAACGAAATTTCTCGATCATAGACAATTTAGTCGATCGAGTTGAACGAATGAATGAAACTTGAAGTTGAAAGTCAAACCACAGTATAGCTGCAGTTCTGTAGCTCTGGATTTCGCTGGTGTCTGTTTTTGGTGTTTTATGTTCGCAATTACCAATAGACGAATGAATCAGACTACCGATGCACCAGAAAACGCCAAAAACAAACACCAGCGAAATCCAGAGCTACAGAACTTCAGCTAACCACAGCAAAGCTTGCGATGGCGTAGCTGTAGTTCTTTGGTTTTACTCACAGGCGCTCGAAACGTTTCTTGGCTAATAACAAATGACCTAAAATGGGATCGGCATAGTTAGTCAGTCGCCGGTACATTCCCCTACTACTCATATAATAACACAAGGTAGGAAAGCGTTGACACCATGACATCGAAACTTCCCGAAAATAACACGATTTTCCAAATTATATTTTCATCCGCTTCACACAACTCAAGCATGGTATCAGTAGAAACTATCGATCGACGTACATGACCTTTATTCGAACTAAAACGGGTTAAATCCTGTGAAATTCGAAACACCAGAGCAATATGAATAAACCCATCTACGCGGATATTTTGAAGCAGAGGCCCGAGCGTGCGCAGTTCCGAACATATACGCATGCTCGGGCCTCTGCTTCAGAATATCCGCGTAGATGGGTATATTTTGCTTACTGTAAACTAATACTGTAAAACCATTTATATTCACAAATATTTATTGGCTAATTTGAGGCATTCACTGGGTTTTAAGTTTACAAATTTTGTTATTTTACATGTTCACATAGATTTAATTAAGCGGAATTAAACCCAGTGAATAATTAATGCATTTAAACTCACCAACAAAAACAGTGTTGATGATGAGAATATAGGCCACTTTTCTTTCATGTACACACTTCATAGTCACGACATATATCCAGGTATATGAAAACTATTGCCACAGTATTTTTCTTTTGAGATAGAACCAAATAGCTGTTATAAGAAAAGTTTAGACACAACACTGGTTGAGGTAGTGAAGGTTTATTTCTTATCCAATAGTTATCAAATGACATTTCTGTATAGCACAAAGGTAATAATACTTCTGTCGTAAGATCTCATCTCATACTGCCAAAGTTCCTCGGTGTTCAGGATTTAATACTTCAGCAGTGCTCATTAGAAACTTTGAATTATGTTACAGTTAGTTTGCTACTACAGGTGACACCATGGTGAAATTACACATCAAGCGAGGAGATGAGAGTCAGTTTCTGTACGAGACAACCGTCACAACGACCATAGATCAAGTAAACAAAGAAGTGACAGATGTGTATAACGACAGATTGAAGATAACCAGAATTTGTTATGGTAAGGTACTAATTTTCAGAGCATGAAATAGTGGGGATCCCTAGAGCCTGGCACACCTAGAATTTTTATCAGGCTCTTTCCTGAATCATTCTTCATCTAGCCTTGAACCCTCAAATGTATGTATGTGTGAGAATTCTTGCTTTTTAATATTCTGTAGCTAGCATTCAACCTGGCTTCCATATTTCACGCATAATTCTACGTTTTTTTCTTGTGCCCGGTGATCTACCTTCAGAACTGCACTAAAACTGCTGAAATTACAATGAAAATTAACTTGTAACTCCTACAATGTGATTGATTATTTACCAATGACAGTTTTACTTATTATAAAATTTTAAAATATGTAAATAAAAAATGAATACTACCTTCAACAATTTATCCATATCAGGTTTTTAATTTAATCAATGCAATATACTTTGTATTTCACATAGAAATGGAAGAGTTATCTAAACATGGTACTGCACTGCCTCCCAATATGCAAGGACTCACTGACGATCAAATAGAAGATTTAAAACTAAAAGATGAATGGGGTGATAAGTGTGAACCTAGTGGTGGTTCTGTATATTGTCAAGATACTATTGGTAGGCGGAATGGTAAAGGTATGTACAGAGATGATATTTTAGACGTCAATAATCACAGCATTTATGGTGGTAGATTTTGTCTTTTAAAAGGTGGCGTTTTTATATATACAAAACATGTGTACCTAATACCTTTTTGACTATTTTTCAGCCATAGCATGTCATGACACTTTAGGCGTCATTTCATTACCATATAACCACAGAAGTACATTTGTTTGTACCTTCCCAGAACTTTCTAGTAAACATAAGATTTACAGTGACAGTGTTCGCTGTATTAGAAGCACATATGACAAAAATAGTTTATGCTGGATTATTACAATACATGTATTTTGATGATTTTTATTTATTAATACAGTTATTCATATATTAATTCCATTGTACCAAAAATTCTCAAACATGGTGGCCAATTTACATATTAAGTGTATGCAAATTAGCTGCATGTTTGAGGATATAGCTGGAGAGAATCCTAGATTGCATCATTTGTAGAGGAATTTTTAATTAGTACATAACAATAGCTAATTAATAATGATTTAGAGGAATTTTTAATTAGTACATAACAATAGCTAATTAATAATGATTTAGTGGAATTTTTAATTAGTACATAACAATAGCTAATTAATAATGATTTAGAGGAATTTGAACTAACAAAATGTAATATGAATTGTCATCATTATTGCAACTCACAGTACCATTAACTTCTACTCCACGTACACTTCTAGTGTACACCATCTTCATTCATATACTGTAAAATGACTAATTTTCACTGGGTTTAAATTTCGCTAATTTACCAATTTAGGCATATTCAGTGGGTTTTAGATAATGTGTTCTATGCTAAATTTTAAATATTCACTGGGTTTTAATTTAGCGCATTTTCCAGTCAGCGAAATAAGCAAAATTAAAACCCAGTGAATAATTAACCCGTTACAGTACTGTGTCATTATTCTCATAGCATTATTGTTGTTGCTACTGGTGATATATCATATTGTCATGCCAGTCATTGTTAAGTCTATTGTTTTCTGCTTTCAGCCCCTAATGAGAAAATGGCTGAAGTTATTACAAAAACAATCAGTGAAGCAAAAGCGATAATTTCTAAGGTTAGTATTTCCTGTTTAACTGGAAGTGAAAATTTCTGTCAACTAGAACCGACCTTGGTAGTAGATGCAAACAGCAAGTAGTGTTATAATTTTTGTTTTTGTTTTCTAGGATCAAGTATTGAGAGATGTTGTATTAACAAAGAAAATGACGAAAGACGCCCTGGACTTGTTACGAGGTGCTGTGACAATAGTGTATCCAATGAACTTGCCACCACATGATCCAATCAGATTGGAATTTGAAAACAATATAGACCTCACTGGTACACAGGTATGATATGTATTACCATCTGTAGACCATGACAGGATGAATTTTCAATATCTATACAATACCAGTATAGCAAATCTGTTTGATTAAACTACATTCATGGTTTGACTTTCACACTTCTATGGTCAACACTTTTCACTGGTGTTTGCTGACACCTTGTTTTGATGGGACTTGAAAATTCACGGAGGAAACTAATTTGTCATATATTATCAATGGAGACTACTGTTTCGTGTATTGTGTTTTAACTGATGAAATCTAAAATATTTGATCAATGCAAATAACTTGTGATTGCAGTGCATAAAACTGAGTAGAGATGTTGCACACATTTGTATTTGAGGTTCTGAAAATTGAGGAACAATTCTTTATTTCTGCCAAAAACAAAGAAGGAGGGGACCAGGATATCATCACAAGCGTTGTTTTCAAATTACATTATTATGCATTTAATCTTTGAATGATGTCTTCTTTTATGAACTTCACTCAGTTTGCGCAGTTCTATTGTCAAACTGCAGGTTTTCATAGAAGTCACCTTCAATGTTCATTTACATGCTAGTACACACAATCAACAATGACACTTATTATGTTTAATGATGACCAATAATGGTTTGATAAACTATATGTGAGATGCAGTTGAAAAATTCACCCAAGAAAAGTGTTACTCTTATCAGTGTCTTTTTTAGTGTCAAATAGTGATTGCAATTGCATGATATACAAATATGTATCAGCATTTTTGGATGAAACTTAAAATCCCGATTGACACTTAATTTGTTCGTTATTAAAGTGTATTTGATTGAATGTCGTAGTACTTTATTTTACAGACATTAATCAAAATTGCTCAAATGACATTGCCAATTTTAGTTTGGAAACAATTGCCGTCATAAATCATGCTAGTATAATGATGAGAAATACAGCGCCCCTAACATTATAACAAAGAAATGTGCAATGCAAATAAAAAATTCACATATTTTTATTTTCCAACAATCAATCTTTACTTCTTCTACAATATGTCATTTCTATTATTGTAAGAACATTCTTTGCTGTCTCAAACACAAAAACCAGACCAAATGAATATCAATTTTACACACCAGGGAAACATTTCAAGCATCCACTGAGGCCCGCCATCATCTAATTACCTTTTGATTTGATTACAGGCGTCCAAAGAAGTAATAGAAGAGCAAGAAGCATCGCTATGGTTTTCAGGAAAAGAGATGATTAGAGGAAAAAAAGTGTCTGATTATCTTGGAAAAAATGAAAAGACAAAAATTATTGCAAAGCTACAAAAGGTACTGCTTTCTTCTAACAATTTGACTTTTTTCAGCTTTGATAAAAAGATTTTTGTTATTATATTGATGTTGTAATTAGTATTGAAAAGTAATAGGTATGTTATCACATTAGGGAGTGATGTCTTCACTGGTATAGCATATTGTATGGTTATTAGAAAAATCATCATTATTTTCCCCACTGTTTGTTACTCTCTCAAGTGCATGCAGAGAAAATGCCACTGATACAGAAATTTTTACATTATATTGTATTAAAATGCTTACTGCCAGTTTAATTTGCAGATTATGTATCTTTGTGGCTTAAAATTTACACTGCAGGGGTTTCCCTAACTTTCAAAGTAGGAGGCTAAATTAAAATAGTAGGAGGCTCGATCCCAACGACTGCGTAGCTTCACAGCGCAATGTGAGCATGTTGCTTTCGCATGGGGAGGACATGTGGACATATGGTTTATATTAATCTTGCATATGCTTATCATATTTTTAAAAATTATAAAAATAATTTTAGGTTATTCACTCATGAGTGTTTGCTATTATACTTATCCTTTATTCTCAAGAAATTTTGACATGAATTTGATGGTTTGTATTTCAGAGAGGACATGGCGCACCCGCCAGAGAGACTCCATTTAGTGAAGAAGAGCGTAAAGCAATGATGGCGCATGCATATCGAAAACAAGAAGAGTGGAAGGTATGAACAGTTTTTCACAAAGCCAGAAAATAATCTTGTTCATCAGATCTTCCTTGTGGAAATCTTGGGGCAACAAGTACTTTTTTTTCCCCTTAATTCGTTAAAATATAAGTTTATGCCCATCTTAAGTGTCTTTTAAATGATATACAAAATTGCGTAAACTTCAACAAAAAAAAACTCTCAGCCTAATGTCCTGCAATTTGCAAGAATATATCACAAGCACAAGTGCAAGAAGGTCTGATTTTCAAGAAATGTTTTTTCACATGGCCTTAATTCGTTAATTGCACTGTGTTAAGTACATTAAATAAAATTGGATGAAGCATGACTAATGATGTCTTGTTTCCCAAACTTTCATTTCCTGATCACATTATACCTTGCTTGAAAAACTAATCACTATACAGACACATTACTTTAAAACATGCATTTTTGGCTTATCATGACCAGTGTCAGGGATTGCATATTTTGCTTCCCGAACTCCAATTATTGAAAAGGGGACCCAGTTTTTCAGGCAAGCTGGGGTCCAATCTCTAATAAAGTTATCGAGGGTCAAATTTCAATTTCTTACAATTTTTATAACTGGGACTCGTCTTGCCGAGACACTAGCGCAATCCCTGAGTGTTCTCCACAAGGGGTTTTAGGTAGGCAACCCGTCCATCATATAGGTTGTTATAGTGGCATGCTTACTATCGGTACCTAATGTAGAGAATATCTGAATTTTTAACATGTTTTACCCCTGTTACTACTTTAATATGCTAATATTGGGACATTTTACTCAATGACAAATCTTTTTTTGATCCCAATCTAATGATTAATATCCTGCTATACAATGACTTCCCAATGATTGTATGCCCAATATCTTTGTGATTTTAGATTATGTATAGCGCCCTCTTGTGGCATATTTCATATCACCATTTGTTTAAAGTCTGATCAAAAGTCCATCACCACCGTGTCTGGTTCTAATGAGATGGACTGTCAATCTTTCTGTCAAAAAAAAATTTCAATCAATATATAAATTGGCTTTGAGACCAATTCCTCTATTATATATAAAATCAAGGTCAAATTCCAATGCAGATTGATAAATATAAATGTTCTGATGTTCATTATCACAGTATTCCAAGTCAGCATTCCTTTTCTGATTGTTAACTATTAAACTATTTTTCGTTATTAATGGCTTTCTCACTTTTTATTGCTATATTGACTGCTAATTACATGACTTATTTTTTTTGTTCATTGTTAATTCAGAAATTAAATGAGGATTCCGAAGATGCCTATATGAATGCCAAGTGGGCGGATAGCGGAGCTCTTAAAAGACAATTCCATGGAATTAAAGATGTCAAATTCTAATAAAAGATAATACTGATCATTGCTATGTATGGAATGAACAGAGACATTAAACCACGGCATTGTGACATGAACATCCACTAATGGAGATCCATGGTTACAATGACTGTGCATTAAAGCGTCACAGCCATCTTACAGTATGGATTTGAATTTGCGTCAATTAAAAATGTGTTTTACATGCAGTATGTCCATTGCATGAACTTGTATTAAATGCAACACAGTGTAATGACTATGATGCTTTAAGAGGCGGTGGTCGTCGCACAACACATGGTCGAATTTCATGTAAACAAACTATGTTTTACATGCACTGCATACATTGCTATGAATCGAAGATGGCGCAGTGTGGCAATCACCGCCCTTTGAATAATTTTAATTATGTTCTCATCAAAACAACATATCTAAGTTTTTTTACTCTGTGTTGAAATAAATGGTTCTTGATCCACATATCACATATTAGCTGATTTGACGTAATTCTAACTAGCGTCCATACTTCAGTATCAGTATCAAATTATGTAATAAACATGTAACAAATGAACATACATACATACATACAGTGCACCTAAAACGACATTGTACATTACCAAACACCCCAACAAACATGTCAAGTACAATACATATTGCACTCTCACTTGTAAGTCGCCACAACATATAATTAAAAAAAAAAATATAATCTCATTTTTGTGATCTGTTCAATTAAGTTGGCAATAATAAAATTGTGTTTACATATTAAAATCAAACAAAGAATAACAGATTGTAGATTGCATCAGCTATTAGTTAATGTCACGCCATCCGGGTTTGACTGTTCTACATATGTTACTATGGTTTCGCTGTGTTTTCATCAGACTAGAATTAAATAAACCTTGCATGTATGTCCAGTACATTACACACTGCAAATAGCTATTACTGATTTGTGAGTCTCCGCAACAACAAATTGATAGTAAAACTGATACATTTATTTCATCTTTGTCATCTGTCTGCTACAGATAAAGTTGTATTTACATAAATATAACAAATTCAACAGATTGCAGACTTTGTCTGACCTATATACATATACATCACTATACTATGGTTTCCTCATGTTCTCATCAAACATATTTTTCTCTTTTAGATACAATTTAAAAAATGGAGAGATTGATGATATTTATCTGAACCATAAATTGTTATTTGACGGTATATTTGTACATATACTAGTAACTCATCAAGCCATTATAGTCGACACAAGGTGACCTTAGAATTACGGGTTTGACAGATGAGTGATCATGTTTGTACTTTGAGAGTTTCTTATTCAAAGCTTGTTATCCATTGTACAGATATTATTTTATAATTTCATGTTTTATTCTAGGTTTTTTTTCCCCAATTTCCAAAATATTAATTTACTTTTGTGTAAGTTACATGTATATGGCTACTGTCTGCCAGTATTAATAAACAATATTTGAATTTCTCTATTATTATCTTGGTCTGAATTTAGTATATACGGGTAATGTGTAAGGAAAAAATGAATATGAAAACTGGTATTGAATTATTGGAGTTTAGATATTGTTTATTTGTCTATAGACTGACGATATTTCATGGAAACACATTGAATATAACCCCCTCAATCTGAAATTAAGGATGTTGTATGCTTCACGCACTGATATCTCAAGAACCACTCATCAGATTTTGATGAAACTTGGTGCTTATGTTCTTATCCACAGATCATGTTAGTCCGTGTATAATGATTTCATATTTTACTGGTTAAGTCATATTTACACCAATCGATAAAGTATCAATTGATAATTCTTAGTCATGTCTCGACCTTGAATGAACTTTAGAATCTAAGAATCACTACAACCCGGTATAAAAAGGCAGAGTGAAAGCTCCCCTTGTATTAGGCAGAGACAACATCAATTCGTCGAGAGATATCGACAAATATAGGGTATATATATATGCATCGGTAACTGAATAAGGTCCATTACAATCTGCTGATAATCATTCTGCAAACTGTCAACAAAAAGTCTTAAACACGTGGTTGATTATTCACAAGAAACCATTTGGGCATTGTGGTGATACCGGGGTTGAAGGCATATTGAGATCATTTTATTGTTACGCCGTGAGATCCTCGTGCATTTGAACTGAGCCCGGTTCATAGAACAGCTCATGTTCCGAGAACATTTTTTTTTTATCAGATCTGAAGTATTTCTAGAAGGATATCTATCGTTTTTCATATTCTGAAATATCGTAACACAGAACATGTCCAGATTGTCTGACTTAAATGTCCGCTTATAGTAATTGCAACATGAGTCTGGAATACTAAGTTCCACCAGTGATTACGCAATGACTAAAAATAAAAGAAAACGTAATTAATAAAGTGTTCTCTTTGTAATCTAGTAGTATATCATTATATTATCTGCCCGAGATCGTCAATAAGGACACACTACGTAAATAGGGTAAACGCCCGACTGGTGACTAAGTGATATTAGAAGAGTGTTTCACCCAAATAACCAATCCTGTTGGAAATACTAGTATTTCAGGAAATCTCTCGGCGTGATCAAAGTGGCTGCGTGAAGAACTGAAAAACGCAATCTTTCTGGTGAGCCTTCCAATGTTACGCCTGATTAGGGTGGAAGCCTACACAACATTTATCCATTTTGTGTTTTAAGACATTACACACAAAAACGTGAAAGATGTTTGTCGGCTGCTTCTGAAGAAAAAGTGTTACGCAAGTGTGCGTTTATTTGCAAAATATCACTTAGTGTATATTCATCCTTTCCAATAGCTGGGTGGGGCTATATTCTCTAAAATTGTCATGCACGTGATTCACCGTGATTCGGCCATTCAGATAATTTAGTGAATTTGTTCTTTAAAATATTTCCGCTTAAGCGAATTGTGTCAAACAGGTTAAATCCAAATACTCACTCTCCATAAAAGTTTTCGGAGACATGAATCAGTCAGATGGCGTACACGTAATAGTAAATAAAATATATCTATTATTTTGTAAACGCACATAAATTTTATATATAACGTAGCTTGTGATATTTATTGTACAGGGTATCAGGTTTTACTCAGTGCATTCAAATGAATGATTAACTGATATTTAAAGAACGGATGCGAGCGCGCTAACGGTAGTCGACGGCGTCTGGGATAGAGGTTCTAGTGAAGGTCCAAAGCCCGTGGAGTCGAGTAGAATTTTGTGTGGTTTTCGTACAGCCCGAAGGAAAAGTTGCACTCCTACTTGGGTCTAGTGAAAACAAGATCGTTCTGAAAAACAGTTTTTTCCCAAAAACCTGCTATGGAACAAAGAAAGGCGTATTTTCCTATATTGAATGCTGAACGAAAACTGTCAGCTATCAAATGTTAGCTGACAGATAGAACAATCTAGACGAGCTGAACATAGTATTATTAATGTGACGTATGATGTATTTATTCTGGTGAGTTATCATGGATTATAAACACAAAAATATATAATCCTAAAACAATTAGGCGAATTAAATATTTTTAGTAGGTCATTATAACTGCAAAACATTCATTCATTCAATATAAGGTACATCGTGTTGTCTCACAATGTACTGATATTGTGTGTTTTGTTTGGGGTTACCATACATGAGAAAAGTCACATTCCCGGTCGTTTGGCTTGTAGGGCTACCATGCATTTATTGAGCTTTATTCACTAAGGGAAGATTATTAAGCAATAGGCTTATTTTTTCCAAAGGGTCTTCATTTCATGAGGTTAAGTTCCCGTTGTGATCTGGTTTTATATCCACATTTCGATACGCGTTACTTATCATCACTGCCTGTGTCATGTCAGAGGTACTATTGCGTAAAGCGCAAAGACCTATGGGAAGGAGATGGGTCGGTGCGTTGTGGTTTCCAGGGAGATTGGCAGGAAAGGGCGAAATGCGATTCGGATGGGACAATTCGAAGTCAGTCGCCCGCAGACCACCGTCGAAATATCAACCTCCGTTTTACGAATGGATGAAATCATTTCAACGACCACTTTACAGAATAATTCTCAAATTCACTGGTAAAACTTATTGGAAACACTATGAGCAATTTTGAATAATAGTACTGAAGTGAAATATTAACGAGACTACATACATTTCGTAGCTTGCTATGGTCACGTTAAAGAAAACAACTGTGGTTACTTTCATCAGTTGCTGGCCGAGTTTTGCGATTAACTGTGCTTGCATCTCGTAACGAAAGAGCCATTTTATTTGGAACTACTGTGTCGGCTATCGGAAACTACATTATGAACAGTTTTAATGAAAAGATGATTTTTTCATTGCTCACGAATATTTGTTTTTGTTTACTTGCAAAAAACCCCAGTATTGAAGGTTTTCCACATCAGGGGCAAAAAATTAATATGTAGAAAATTTATAAAATTTCGAATTATGTTTACATGTAATGGATTCTATGGACAGTTCTTTTGACTTGAGTACTACGTGACGAACAACAGCTAAGTGATATTTTAGCTTCCACGAAAGATTGGCGTTATTAATAAGTTTCTTTGAATTAACCAGCTATCTGTTACTGTCAATTAACGCTTGCCCTGATTTGGCAAGAGCAATAGACACATGTTCTCTGCCATACTACTTATAGTGAGAATTTGACAAAGAGTGTTCAACGGCAGATGGTATATATTCTCGGGAGGCTCAACGTCTTGAATTGTCACCACCGTCCTCCAAGCCATTACTCTAGACTCTAGTGACGAAATAATTTTCACTTGTCGTAGAATTTGACTTGGACGCACTGTCGATATTGGAAAGAGTTGTTAAAGGAAATAGGTGGGATTGCGGTATCATATATGTACGTTTTTTTTACCTCATTCGAAATGTTCGCTGCAAACTCGGTGATCAATAGTCTGTCCAAACTCACTCTAATTTCCACGGTGACACCGACTCCCGGCACCGACTCATCCAGTATTGTGAATCCATGTTTTACGTGCTTTGCATTATTTTGGAAAATCCAAAATTTTCAGCGGACGATGCCGCTTGTTGTTGTTAAACCCTCTAGTATACAAACGAATACAGCTTGAAACTAAAAAATAAAGAAATTGTCACCGATTAGCTCCTGAGTTGGATAACGATTTCGGTTTTAAAACTACCGAGAAAGTGTTCTTGGTTCTTCGTGTAATTAGGTGTTCGCATGCAAGGGATTTTCCACACAAACACGACAAATTAGGCCGAACTCAATTGGCGGTTGTGTCTGTGAAAGTTTGGCACCCCCTCCCCCGATTTGTAGGAATCCGAAAAAAACCTTTCTCAACTTGTCTCTATATTTAGTTTCAAAACGTTTTCAAGATGGTTGCCCTATATAGTAAATGTCGGTAAATTGGTCGCATTTATTTTATTATCACGTGTACGCCAGCTGACTGTGGAAGTAGCGACCCTAGAAACGGTGACCTACTTTCAATATGACGTCTTTGGCTTTTAACCTTGCGGCAAGCTTCAAATGAAATCAGCCAGGATATTTTTTGCACGAGAGTATGGTACTATGTTGTACCTCACCACTCTTTAGAACTGTCATATATACATACGTGATGGAATGATATATTCTACCATATATAAAATATAGGTATAATGGATCTTATGTATTGATTTGTAATATATTTAATTTCCATTCAAGTTGATGCGCAGTTCCGTATATACTGTATCCTATTTCTGTTAAATGCACTTTTAAAACTGTTGGTGCGTTATGAATATGTTCATTTTATTCGAGTTAATATCACGCAGCCATCATATACCAGTTATATTCCTCGGTGTATTTCTCGTTATCACGTCACCAGTGATCGGCAAATGGACATTCGATGACAATCGCAAGCACATTAAGTTGTCACTTTCCTATTACGGCGTACCTGGTATATTACTTTACTAAACAGTGATCTTTACTCGCACGCGGACGCCGGGAGTGGTTTGCCGTCCGAACTCTCTAAACATCGACCCTGTTCTAGGAGAATTTTGATCAGACAAACAGTTTTGACTGTTTTTGAGTAAAAATATGTCATTGACGGAAATATTTTTTTTTCAAATTTTGGCTCAAGAAACCCTACTTTTGTCCCATGTTTAAGTTTAAATAGAATATCTTCGGAAAGTAGACAATAGGACGGCACATAAGTATACCTAATATCTCAGACTAGTTACTAGTCTGAGCTAATATGCAAGTGTCCTGGGCGTACGTAATTGTCCTATATTTCTCGTGAACTGTGATATATACGCAGTTGATTCTGTGTGATTCGTGAGTACGCACTAATGTTATTACATGTGTCGTGTAATCCCCTTTCCAGTTGTACAGTTGTTGCTATGGAACAAGACGGACACACAAACGAACGTGGTTGGCAATACATTGTAGGTGTAAACTTTCACTGTTTGTGATAATAACCATAGAGAGAAACGTGATCAATAAACTAAATTTAATCAATTTGTTTGATGTTACATATTGTCAACTTCAGCATTAAATTATGAGTAAAATTTGTTTTGCTCGTTAAAAGTCGCCAACCTGTTGCAAATCATTCGTGTGTAGTCTTTTTCCCAAACAATGGACGACTATCTTCAAAACGGGAGAATTCAAATAACAGTCACTCTGTGTGGAAAGGTGGGCATTATACTAGTATGACATACGCCTGCCCATGGCTCATTTGGGTGGTAGGTTACTAATTATTGAAAAAGAAATCCCCTTTATGTTTTTCATACAGGGGAAAACATACTGAACGTTCCCTGGTTGGCAAACATTCCCTGATATTTTAATCTAATTTGTTGCCACGGTTTCAAACATTGTGATAACACTGTATCGAAACGGAACGCCGGTGGCAAGCGCCCTCCATCACCGACTTATTTCAATCGTGTAATGTTCAATGAATTTTCACTTTACATTCTCCTATGCGGTTTTGCTAGGATCAACTTAACAATGTTAGTAATAATAATAATTTGTTTTGCTGTTCCGCTGTTGGTTTTACTGGTGACATTGACTGGTTGTGAGTTCAAAGTTTAAGGATAAAGATTTTCCGTTGTTGACATTGTACGAGTACGAGTTTTGTCTTGGGCGCTACTTGCACTAATTACCGTCGGTGACACCTTCGACACCTTCCAAACACACACACACACAAACTTTGTAAGCTTTGTAACATCTCAGTTTGTACTCGTTAGTGTTCGCAACAATCAAAATCGCAATATTTGTTCATGAGAGACCCATATCTCACGCATGCGTGGCGCGACGACCATCGCCATTTAAAACCACAAACGACCGCGACTATAAGAGGGAATATTAACTCACATATATCGACATAGAATCACTAATGTGAAATCAATATAACATTTCTAGTATAAGGAACCGTCAACAATTGACATAATTCGGTAATAACAATGAAGTGGAATCGTGACAAAGTTCAGTTTTAACTGTTCAAAGGCGTGAAAAAGAAAAACAGAAAGGAATTGAAATTTCGCATGTTATTGACATTTGCTGTAGACGGATGGAAACACAATGTCACAGTGTAGTCACGGATGAACCGAATCAGCCCCCCCCCCCACCAATTCAAATATATAATTATGATGCACAACCGGAGATAAACAATTATTGTTAAACTACTCCTTACTGAATCTCACGACCAATCAAATCTGTGCAGTTTATTTATCTTATTTAGTTATTACTCGTTACTGAATCTCACGACCAATCAAATCTGTGCAGTTTATTTATTTTATTTAGTTATTACTCGTTACTGAATCTCGCGACCAATCAGATCTGTGCAGTTTATTTATTTTATTTAGTTATTACTCGTTACTGAATTTCACGACCAATCAGATCTATGCAGTTTATTTATTTTATTTAGTTATTACTCGTTACTGAATCTCACGACCAATCAGATCTGTGCAGTTTATTTATTTTATTTAGTTATTACTCGTTACTGAATTTCACGACCAATCAGATCTATGCAGTTTATTTATTTTATTTAGTTATTACTCGTTACTGAATCTCACGACCAATCAGATCTGTGCAGTTTATTTATTTTATTTAGTTATTACTCGTTACTGAATTTCACGACCAATCAGATCTATGCAGTTTATTTATTTTATTTAGTTATTACTCGTTACTGAATCTCACGACCAATCAGATCTGTGCAGTTTATTTATTTCATTTAGTTATTACTCGTTACTGAATCTTACGACCAATCAGATCTGTGCAGTTTATTTATTTTATTTAGTTATTACTCGTTTCTGAATCTGAACCAATTTACATATTTTGTAAGATATCTTGCTTAAAAGCAGATATTGATAGCACATTTCTAACGTTTCCATCCAGGTTGCTTCAAAATAAAACGCCTCGATGATTTAAAATTACTGACGGAACGTACACTAGTTGTTGGCAGATGAACTTATTGTGGTATTGCGATTGTGGATTACATTTATTAGTGAAAGTATTAATTATAAAAATATATACTTTTGTAGTCATTCAGTCACAATTAGAAGATGAAAACAAGTATGCAAATAATAGTCCCGCTACTTTAATATCGCCTCGGGACTACCTACTGTAACATATGCCGTCTATGCGTTCTCGTTGCCAACACAATTGACACAGATTTGAACATACGATTTTTTTATTTTTCAAGGAAGCGGAAGAATGAAATATGATTATATATGATATGACGAAAGTTTGCAAATGTAAAAATAAATGTAGAAACTATATATAACAACACAGTGAGATTTTTTGCGCGCAGTAATTGAAGTCACTTTCCATTCCATTTTCTAAACGAAAATATTACCATGGTGGATGTTCGCATGATTTAATTATTCACGCCCCTCAATGTAGTGCAAGTTCAGCACGCTCCCAATTTGTCACGTATTCAAATGATATTCTAGAATCTTGGGACGTCACGCTGACGCAATCATCGTAATAACATTGACGTCACCGATGCTTCACTTCTGTCATGTTTACACCAGCGCAACCTATTGATCTCTAAAAGTACGTCAAGAACTTGTAATTTGATTTGAAGGGTTTTCACCCTTTTTCAATTACGTGAACTCGACATGAATCTGTATGTACGAGTAGTAGACGCAGTGATGTTTTCATTTTCTGTCTGCATGTAAATAATACCGATAACACGTAACAACAATAATGACGTCATCGGTACTTCACTTTGGCATCTTTACACCTGCGAAACCTATTGATCTGTAAAGTATATCAAGAACTTGTAATTTAATTTGAAGTTTTTTCACCTTTTCCCAGTTACGTGAACTCGACATGAATCTGTATGTACGAGTAGTAGACGTTGCGGCGTTTTCATTGTGTATCTGTCTGCATGTAAATGATACCGATAACACGTTCTTTTATTCTCACGTGCTGCACCCCAAGGATATGTTGCGTCGATAACATGATGTTTTTTATTCAGGATCAGAATGAATGTGCAACGAATTTATTTGATTCGTCTGACATCGCAGCGCCATTCCCACGGGCAATTAGATAATACACTCACTGAAGAACACGTTATACGCGACGAGCTGAATAAAATGAAGTCTGTTCACCGCAGTTTTGTTCAGGTATTCACATCTGTTGAATACTCTGAATCTGAAAAAAGCTCGCTCATTTGCATATGTTCAAGATTACACGATCGTTATGTTAGCATGGAAACCGCTCATTTCCAACACTGACGCAAATACATGCCAAGTAAAAAATGTCACAGGTTTGTGTAATTATAATAAACCACGTAGTTCTATATATTCTATCATTGTACTAACCTAACAATGTGTACATTTTAACTTCAGAACAAATGATATCATTAAAAGTGAATATCTAGTTTACATTCTTTTTTTCCAGATGACTCATCTGCGTATACTAAATAAATCTCTGTGTGAATTAAGAAAGGGCATGCACTAGTAGTGTATTATTTGGTACAATATTGCCACACAACGTAACCCAAATGAGATATATGTAACATATTACCAATACTGCGTAAAACAAACAACGCTATACTTGACGAGTTGCAGGGTCTATGCCAAGGCTATGTGTGAGGCAAGGCCGAAAACATTATCGGGTCTAGACCCTTCTTAGAACAAAACATGACGCTGTGGGGGATTCACTGTTGTTGTTATAAATCACTACCATCAGATGCATAGTAACATAGACACATGATGCGCATTTCAACTAGGGTTATTCTTCAACTAGGGTTATTTGTTCAATACACTACACACTTGAACTTAATTGAGGGAGGGGCTTCTAAACAGACCATATATGAGGATTCGATTTTTATACAGTCATGTAGTATAGGTGTTCATAACTAAATGTTAAAAGCGTCATTTTAATGTATAATAATCGGGAGCAATACGTTTTAACGCAATGGCATACCATGCTTTGTCTTGTTCTTGCAGTTCGGTATGTTTGCATATATAGCAAACCGTATACAAGACAAACAGATCATGAGTGCCGGTGTAGCTTGAATTACCAGAATGTGCGCGATGGTAATTTAATTTGGGTTGCAGAATGGAATTTTGCAACTTTCAATCAAATTCTCACAGTGTTACCGAATATCCTTTTGTAAGATATATGTCCATTGATTGACCCAGTAAACGAAAGTTGAACAATAATTCTCATTTCCAAGGCAACGACCGACGATAGAACCAGGAACTCGATATTCTATAATGATTTACTGTACAGTACTTTATCTCGGTCTACGAGAATAGCGGTTATTGTGAATCTGAAGAGTTTTATCGAGCCTAACTATTTCAGTCAGTCTCGTTGACACATGAAACTATACTAGACACCGCCTATGAACGTGAGGTTTTAAAAAAATCTACGATTAATAGATTAGAGAATCGGTATGAAATGTGTCACATGCTAGTCTGTGCATGCGTATTCGTATGATGATACACTGTTGTCATAGATACAGTCAATTAGTGAGGATACATAATTCTGTGTCGACTAGTTGTATAATGATTCACACGACCTTTTATGGATATACTCAGCATGGCTAAATTCCAGTCTGAGAAAAACATATCAATCTGATAAACAGATATATACATATTTCATGAATGATTATGTCATGCGCAGTAGACCGTTTGGGGGTTAATTGGATCCTGCGCAGTAGAACTGTCGCTTAAGATATCTGATCGACAGGTTGCCTACGAATGGTCATCCATGTTTTGGGTTCATCAAAGGAAAGTTGACTAAACCAGGAAATAAATATATTTTGTGTAAAACTAGTTCGCCTTATATTAAAGATCAGCTATTATTCCTACCCGGTGTCCCAGCTTCTAATAATGCGGGTAGAACATAATATAAACGTAATGCGCCACGGTGGACACATTCTATACGCCAATGGACCACATCTTTTCATTTGCATACTCCGCAATTATGGATCGATGCCGTGCTTCGGCATGATTTCTCCGAGTGTATACAATGTCTGTTGCCGACAGCAAATACTGCCACTGGTCCTTTCTTCCTATGACCGACTAAATTGTTTGTTCATTAACTTACCGCACAATGGTTTATTTATTAAACGTTCAAACAAACTAGTTTGATTTTGAACGATATGTAGGTCAGAAAAAAAACAGCAATTTGTATACTGCCAGACCATCGATTCGTTTGGCAAACTACAACCTCGCTTATATTTTTGCAAAGCATGTGTCTTCAACAACATTCAGTCACTACATCCTGGAATTCCGTGATGCAAACTGGAAACGTCTACATGCCTCTTGCGACCCTGACACAAAACGAAAACAGATGAGCAAAACACGTTCAAATGAGATAAGGTCCGTAGGGATGAGGCCGGGGATGATGGGCGAGTCTCTTGTCTGTGGATAAACGGGGTAACGGGGACGCCAACTCTACTTATACTTTCGTAACTACTATTTTGACTCCCACTATTACTGTTTATCGTAATTATGTGCAGCATTGCGTGCCAGAAAAATTGCATATTGCCTTATTAGTTTCAAATAACACAATGCTTGGGTAAATTTCGTCAGTTATGAACGCAGGAAAATGTCGCTTGCCAACCACAGGGATATTTGCATACTCGATTTTTGGAAAAGTACAGGATAACCGACAATTTGCTTCGTGGCAATTTGTTGCATATTTTAAAACGATTGCGAGGGTGTGCACAGTGAGCGCGAGAACTGCATCTTGTGTTTTCTGGAAATGAATATGACACCGACAATTTCACGCCTTTTCAGAAATTGCACTACGTACATGCTTGGCTTTAAAAGTGCCCATTCATTTACTGTTCTCTAAATTACCTAAATTTGAAGTCTAAATTTTATTAAAAACTGTTGTAACGTGTAATATGATATTTTTACAGGATTTGTTACCGTTTTATATCAGACTTAAAGCGCCGTGGTCGTCGCGCAGCGCGTGTTCGAATTTCATGTAAATAAACAATGTATTTTACACGCGTTGTATACGTCGCTATAAGTCCCATATTGAACAGGACGCGGCGCGACGACTGACGCCCTTTAATTTTCATGGTTGTTGTTAAATCTGAAAATAGAAAAAAAACTACAAAAGCGGTTAACTGGGCATGTGAATGAGCCACGGAGTGGGCCAGAACAGCTGAGCCAATTCACACTGTCGCATATTCTCTTTCATACTGATACAATCCTCTCTGCGGGATGTATTCCCTTCAACATTAAACATTGTGATACGACGTCCCTTGCTACGTAACTACATAGTTCTATGGCGATTTTCAGCAATGATTCGTGTTGAGTATACAGGCTCATCGCACTGGCGCCCTCTAATGTCACATCGAACCACTTTAAAATCTGTACTGAAGAACTTCTCCAAGATTTCAATTTCATACATGTATGTCTTCATGTGTATGTCTGCGAAATTTCAATTCCAAGGCTAACCATGAAGCAAGTAGGCTGATAGGATTTAAATTTGAACGAAAAACAATTTAATTAAATTAATTAAATTATGTATGAAATTTATGTTTTTTTAGTACGACAACTACTCGTTTATACTATTGAGTTAGTGGGTGAATAAATAAAATTATGACTGAGTTAGCACCGCCTTGTTCATATTACCTGTTGCCGTGCCAAATAATATCAATAGGAAGACCATGAAAGGCTTCGTTACTCGGTTACGGGGGTAACAACAAATCACATTCAGGTTTCTAAAAATATTTCCGTTAAAACCGAGACAAGAATATATTCGGATTATTGTCAAGAATGTGCTTCTCTGAAATCATTGTTAAATAATTTTAAAAGGCGATATGAAGATCTAGTAATGCAGTAATGAGAATTGTCAGTTGACTTTTACTGAAATATATTGTTATGGTAACAGCAAAATACGATCTTGCATCCAACAATTGTCACATAAATCGTTGTTCCGGGAATTAACCTCTGAAAATGACCAATTTGTCTGTCTCTAATTGGTTGGCTATTAGCTTCGATAAAAAGAGCAGGTCACATTTCGGGTTATAAATACACACCCAACTCAATGCTCTAAAAATGTCCTCATATACTATGGTAGTTGTAAGTATTGTATTACAATTCAATTAATGAAATTAACGTATCGCACTACAAACCATTGAACATAATATCGCATTGCCCGTAATCTCCATTGCTTCCGAGAATTATGCAATAGTAAGACATTAGATACAATTGGTACGGAAACAGACAGAGACGTTCTTTGTGCGACTATGAACACTAGCATTTGTGGAATCGATTGCGACCTTTTGATAATTCACTGTTCAGTACGTGTTTTAGATTTTTCACATTTATGTTAGTTTTGCTTAGCAGGCGAGGTCGGTGATGAATGAGTCCATTTTCGGCAACGATGTGCGAACTCATGTTCATAAATTGTCAGTCTGTTACCGGTGACAATTACGTGGACACGTGCTTGTCTATTTTCAGATCTTCTACTTCTACTAATTACATATATGTGGATACGCACGGCTCCACTCACTATATATCACTTCACTAACGCCTAGGTGCGACACTAGTAATATCTCATGACCCATTCAGATTGATGAAAACTTCACACAACTACACACCAGAAATTCCTCATAATAATGTAATTAGTATAGTAGCCAATTAGGAAAAGGGCCCTAGATAATGAGTTCGAATTCGTGGTCCCCTCCTGGCAACTTTATTTTGACCAGTGGACATGAAAGTACACTTCTTATCCTAATTATTTTTGGTGGATGCCAGGAAAAATATTGCATATTTAATGAGTTATGATATTTTTGACCCCTCCCCTAATTTCATCAAAATGAATGGTTTAATATATATTTTATGAAAAGGCATGTGAGTGTTTATTTATATTTTTTTCTCCTGTGGCTTCACAAGTGTTTGACCAAATCTTAATGGAGTAGTTTGAAGTTTTCTAATATATGGTTATGAAAAATTAGTAATTTAGGTCAAACTGGCGGCCATTTTGAATTTTCAGCTAACAACTACATATGATCTCCGATGAACACAAATGTTACCAAAACCAACCTTTAAGAAATACAGATGTGTCCATTATTCTTTTTCATATAAATTAAGAGATACTGAGCTGGATTTATTTTTTGCATCTTGAAATCTACACTCAAACTAGAAATTGAGTTGTTGAGTGTGATTATTCTTCTCCATAATAGGATCGGACTATTTCTACATTTTCGAGCATTGTCAAAGACATTATCAATACCAGGGAATGGATAACTTTTGGTCAGTGAGATACACAGCCTTGTGTATAGTCATGAAGCCAAGATCCCATGCAAATCTCATCTCGTAGATTTAAATATGTGGAACGTAATTCTAATGAGTACGCGAAGGGACGCAGATATGCGCGTTTGAACAAAATTGCGATTAATATAATTTTTCGCTCCAGGAGATTTTGTTTCTTTAACCTAAACAAGGTCCATATTTTTGCACAATATTTAAACTATACATTTTGCCATTTAATGTGATTCATAAGAATTTCTACCAACAGGGTTGATAATTGCCAAGATCGTTCATTTGCTTTACATTCAGTTGCTTTTGTTATCTACCCTTGATAATACTCATCCAACAAGAAATCTCACCATTTCCCAGTTAGCTGGATTTTCAGTGAATACACAAAGACAATAGAAGTATATTGTAGATGATTTTCTGTATACCAGGTAGGTATTTATTTCTATTGAAAAAATGAACTGTTCACAATCTTTATATATTAGATACACATTTATAGTAAGCATTGAAGATAACAATGTTTATACAATGCTGCAAACGAAGAAGAATGTCCTAAAACATATTACACTATTTCTGCTTTGTCAGAACTTCAGAAACCTCTAAAAATTACCATACAGTCTGTGAATTACCAACAAGATGGAGGGACTCGTACCAATAGGACAAGCTCCCGCTGCTAAAAAAGCTAGAAAGTCAACAGATTGGTCAAGATGTATTTTTTTGTCAAAGTAAAAGTAAAACCTTACGATGTGGTACTATTTACGGTGTGAAAAAGGGAAAAGCTGCCATAGAAATCAGGTGTGATAAAGAGCCATCAAAGCGTTTGGAACAAGATATTGACACTCTTCTTGAATATGGGGCAAAATGGCACAAAGATTGTTACTCAATATTCACGAGTCAAGAAAAGCTCAATCGCATTAAGCAGAAACAGTCTCATCTCCTTCAACCGAGTTCAAGTTAGGTTCACTCGATCTGCTCTAGAATCTGACCCTAAGTGCCAAAACTGTTTGATTTGTGGAAAGTAAGGAAAGACACTTTGTCAGATTCTGTCTTACCAGGCAGGAGAAAAGCTACGAAATGCTGCTGAGCTACGGAATGATGAAATTGTTAAGCATCGACTAGGAGATTATGATCTTATAGCATATGAGGGAAAGTACCATAAGAAATGCTATCAAACTTTTACATCTACAGATCACCTTGCTCGCATCAAAAGTTCTGATGGTGAAACAAGAAATGAGTACAGCAAAGCATTTAGTATGCTGCTATTCGAAATTGATGTTGGACTTTTTCAGCTGCACCATGTATATGAACTGACAAATATACGAGATAGGTATCGACAAATCCTATGCACATTTAATGTGGAAGCACACAACTACAGGTCTGGTAGAGTAAAAAGCGTCTTCTACAGCATTATGGTACACTAATTTCCTTCCACAGACCTGAATCAAGAAACAAAAGTGAGCTTGTTTTTGCCAGTGACAGTATCACCGGAAGGGCTGTAGAGTCCTTAACAGAGGTTACTGCAGATGCAGTGTTAAATGTTGATGCACCAGTGCTTGACATTGATGACAAGACTGCTGTTCTTATTAGAGCATCACTTATTCTGAATGCAGAAATAAAAGAGGTAATAATGATTGTATATATACACAGTCGCAGGCATAGACTAAAAAGTGGCTTTTGGATGTAAATGTGGGGGGGGGCGGGGCTCAAGGTGTTATAACTAATTAAATATGCGACAATTGTTATGACATCCACCAAAAATGATGACGGTAATAGATGTACTATCACATCCAATAATCAAAATAAAAATGCCAGGAGGGGACCACGAACTCAAAAAATACTGGCCTTGGCTACTAGACTAAATCTTATGACAAAGCCATAACTAGGCATTAGACATGATAGCGCGTCAAAAGGGGAAATATATTACACAAACGCCGCTTGCTCGTATGTTACAACTTATGGATGGTTTCTCGTTCCAGAACACAATTTATGTTATTTGGTTTTTATGTTGAATTGTTCTTATATTTATCTTTATTCTGTATTTGCATAAATTGAATAAATTAAATCTATACACTCTATATAGTATGTATGTCATGCAGAATGATATGTTTATAATTATTTAGATGCATCTTACCACAACTATATCTAATCACATTTGACCGTGCATTATATCTATAGAAAATAATTAAATAAATTAACATACTTCTATTTTTGTTACATCAATCGTGTTTATAACGATTAAAATTAAAATGGAAGTATATCAACTATTGGTCTAGTAATTATATAGAAGCCAATTTGCATATTCGAGTATTATATAACACAAATACTAACTTTATTGACATAATTTACATATACTAGACAATTAAAAATGTTTGCGATTCTGATAACACATCACCTGAAATCGCAAATTAGTTTAACATTTTTATGAGCTCAACTTCGTAGTTACATACGACAGAAATGTGATCAATACAATTCCATCTACCGTAATTGGAATATTATTAGAATTATATCCTCAGTTGCAATACTGATCAATCATTTATTATCATTTGCGAAAATCCGTTTTTGAAGCATTTTTGTGTCAGCTATGTATGTCAACTATTATGAATATGTTAAAATTATTCGTGTTGTTGACTTAAACTCGATTTGCATAATATTATGTTGTTGCTTTGACTCAATTCATTATTTTCATTATTAACTGTCTGTAAAAATGCATAAACATACTATTTCCATGGCAATACGGTTAAAGCCTCGTTCCATAATATCATCTTAAAATCTATGAATTCCTAACCACAATGCAAGTATATATATATATATATATATATATATATATATATATATATATATATATATATATATATATACAGTCACTGTATTTAACCGAATACAACTCTATAGATGCATAAACATACTATTTCCATGGCAATACGGTTAAATTTTTACGATTATAGTAATCAACGGCAAATATTTAAAACTATCTCCATTTTCATTGAAAATTGACAATTTGTTTGAGCGACAATTAGTTCAGTGTGATCTATTTCAATGGTTGCCAACTACCTAAACACCTGGCAACGTGTTTGAACGTGTTTGAACTTAACAAAATAAAAACGAGATATGTATATTACACATTCCTCATTACAGTGGGTCTATAATTGAAGAAGAATTTTCAGGATCATAATGTGCGACGGTAGCCTGGGTCAGTATGTCACCGACTCAATTGGAAGACCAGCGCCACTGGCCAAGATTCATTCTATAACGGACGTGACGTTGGCGGTTAACGCCATACTGTTATTGTGACATTAATATGGTCACAGAGCTTTGTCACAAACACGCAACATATTTTCTGTAACTAAATGCACCATATTTTTAGCACTTGCAGTTTGCACATACAAATTTACATGAATATATTATGAAATATCCATGCATAGAAAAGGTGTGAAAGTCTATTGGTTCCTCAGTGACCAACTCTACATACATTTAAATATTTAATCAAATGAATATTATTTTTCATTTTGCCAAACTATATTCGTATTCGATTAAAAGGTAATTTCGCCATAGTATTATCCAAAGACGAACTATTTTGTCTCGAGTAGGGATTTAGATCGGTAAAACGGCGCCGACCATACTGGTGCACACATTTTACCGTATTGTACATTTGTTTGACATTGAATGGATGCTCAAGGGTTTGCTGAAGGCACATACTTCAAACTACACCGATGTATGAAATTGTATATGCTAATTTATCATGGCGCCATCAATTGAGATAGAATGACTCAACAGACAAAGACATTGAATGATCGATTTACATCATACTCTGAATAATTTATGCAAATGAAATATTTTGAAAAATGTATTCCCAATGGCATTACTGGTTAATGTTCGCAGGCTATTTGTAGACATTCTACTTGAAGCATTCTTTAGAGTAACTAGTGACATTTTTCAAGTATTGTTTGAGATTTATTTCGAAACACCACGTTTTATTATCTTGTTGACTTATTTGAATAAGGTTTTTGTTCAAGAGTATTATATAGTATTGATGAAAAGTCATAACTTTTTGTTACAGTACGAAATAATTGTTAAGAGGAAAATTGTCGGAAACATTAAAAAAACATGGACATTTGTTAAATTGTCAATAAGAATAAAGGTTGAAGCCCCATTCCATGAAATAATTGTTATCATTTAAAATTTTTGAATCAATATAAGCTGTCATATATCTGACAGGGCACAGACATTTTATTTATTTGTTTTGATGATCTACCGATATTTCGAATGAAAAAAGCATTAAATTGTCATATGAAATGAATATGGTAACACATCTGTATCATTCAGTTAGTTCCAAACTCGGAACATAACAAAATATAAAATATTTTTTTTTTACAATACCATAATGTTTTCAATCTGAGGACAAAAAGCGACTTGTTGAAAACTTATTACAAAATTGCATTCGCTCGAAATGTAATTGTACCAAATGCGGGGGATTCTTTTTCTTGAGGGAGCATTTTGTGATTGATAAAAAGGCGCCGGTAATACTGGTGCACGAATGCTGCCGTCACGCTTTTATTTCGCATTGACTGCTTGCTCAAGGGGTTCTTGTGAGTGTAATGTTCTATGTTCAACTTTCCATGGCGCCATCAAATGAAATTCACGCCCACGTAAAGAGTTGCTCCAGTAGCCAACAACAATGTATGATAAGAATATATCAGGCTTTGATGCAATCCATAGTTGAATGAATAACTTCACCTGGTGCGAATACCTTGTAATGTAGATACATACTCGTATTTGAAAATAGCAAACAATCTTACGGTGCTTTTGTAGAGCGTGAATAATTAAAATCAATCGTTTCTGCCACCATGGATATTGTGGTTAAAACACTCGAATCCGGAGGTTGACAAAACTTGCCCAGACGTGTTACCACCAAGGGCGATATGTTGGAATACAGATCGTGTATATCATAACAAAACGTATTTTAATTATTCTACAAGCGATTTCTGACAAGCGGGAGAGAGGGAGGTTACTAACAATTTTGAACGTTGTGGGAGAAAACATTGCTGTTTCATATAATGTGACATTCTACTGTAAAATACCTGTTTTTAGCTAGCATCTCATTTTAGCTAATTTAGCTAACCTGTAATTTCGCTAATTCAAGATGTCGCTAATTTAGAATAAAATATATGATCGCAATGAGATTGTTTGCATTTTAGCTAAATTAAGATTTTGTTAATTCATGTATTGAGTTAAATTCGCCAAAATGGCATGTAGCTATTTCAATGTGTTTTACAGTATTTTGATCGCTAATAGCTGTCTAAAACTTTAAAAAGGTAAAAATTTATTTATTTTTCTTTCCTTGATAAATTGTAAATAAACAATGTATTTTACATGCGTTGTATGAAACCCATACGATACGGCGCAACAACTGGTGCTTTAATTGATATCGCTAACGTAGTAAACCAGTGAACTTGCACCTTTTTCTGAGATCATTTGAAACATCTATTACGAAAATGTTTAACAGGTTTTTCTTAAAGCACGTAATGGTATTAGGTCAGTCAGCAAGTGACAGAAAAAAATGTATACACAATATTCCTTCATGAGAAAATCACTAATATTAAAAGAACACACGTACCATCATAGCCAGTACCAGGAAATACGATAACTTAAAGGTGACCACGGTTGATTAGTATAAACGCACTATCTATATGGTGCGTACGATATCCATTGCATATAATATAATATAATATAATATAATATAATATAATATAATATAATATAATATAATATAATATAATATAATATAATATAATATAATATAATATAATATAATATAATATAATATAATATAATATAATATAATATAATATAATATATAGACCTATTTTGACCATATTTCACGACTGAGTCTGATGTATAGATATATTAAGCAGGGCGCAAAATATTACTATTATTATTCCGTGAACACAGGAAAACAGATTAGTGTGATATATCTCAAACCATGTACAAATGTACGCTATTTTGTCGTAATAGTGTCATTTTTACGAGCGATTAATATAACTTTAACACAAATTCAATGTGATTTATATGTTATGTATTGGTTTACTATTGATCAACACATTTCAATCTTTAGAACATCTGTTTTTCAACATATTT
Source organism: Saccoglossus kowalevskii (assembly GCF_978046115.1). Lineage (NCBI taxonomy): Eukaryota > Metazoa > Hemichordata > Enteropneusta > Harrimaniidae > Saccoglossus > Saccoglossus kowalevskii. The sequence goes on from NC_140651.1 coordinate 21,208,162, forward strand.
TATTAACTTTTCTTGAATTGCCTTGGTGCTCTCCCCATTTTCACAGTGCATATCGTTTGTATTACTAGTACATATAAATAACACAGTGCGCACGTTTTAACATTCACAATAACACTCTACTTCGTCGATTCTAACCGATACTTCATGAATATAATAACATGACAGAATGTAATATCCTCACCCTGGCGCTATGGGGTTATTTTCACGAGTGATGCGGTTTACTCGGCGGCCGTGTTTTCACGAGCGAAAATAACTTCGCCAGGAAAGTTGAAACCACTTCATGCAAGAGGTTGGTATGGGTGCGCATAAGAACGGTGACTTAATTTTAATTTTGTGCAATGATTGGTTAACGCGACGTTCTAATCTATTCATATGCAAAATGTTGGCAGCCTCGCTCTCGTCGTTGTGTTTGCCACAGAGTTAGCGACGCAAATGCCGGCGAATAAAACAAAACATAACGAAATTCGAGATTTAAAAAAAAGGGACATTCCAAAACTTCTTGAGACATATAGCGACTTCATGTGTATTTAAACATCAACACCACAAAATAATGGACCGTTCTGATCGAAAATTGGCATTCAGTCTGAGAGAATTTGTGTCCTTGCTGGGACGATTTTGATTCGTTTTCGATCCAGGTTTGCAATGCTTTAATTTAATTAGTTTTTAATTTGCTAATCAACGACAATTTGATTTGTAGCTCAATTTCGGAAGAAAACTGGTATAGACTAACTAACCATAAACTGCATTTATAAAAATAATTATCGCATCCCTTGATTGTACAGCAATATCACAGTGGCTTCAATCGTGTATTCCTTTTTTTGAACGCTTCAACCAGAGCTCACGTGTTACTGTACGTGAAACATATAGGTTTTACACAAAGTAGTACATAAGCACTTTATACAATCTCTGAGCAAATTCGGTTGATTTTCAATAATTGAACAGGATCAGTGAATCCAAACATGCGCTTCAGATATAGAAAAAGTGTGAGTTAAGGAAATATATTAATTACTCAAGGAAAACGTGCTTCGATTTAGAAATAAGCAATAAATCAAAAGATCGGGTGTCGCACTCAGAATCGAATTGAAAGGAACAACTGTGATCAGATCAAATTATAATTAACCGGTAACCAGTTCATACTTTGAGGCACGTAACCTGATGGTGACATAGATCGGAATCAAACCTGAACGGGTAGTGCATTTCTACCGCCGTGCAGTTTATTTACACGTGTCAGTGCTCTGGTAATTACGTAAACTCAAAGCAAAGTCAAACGTAGCGTAACATGGTTTAAACTTAAGTGGTTGTACTGTCATAGTGAATGTATTCAATGGCCGTATCTCAATATACAGATTGTTTGGAATAATTTTACTGAAGTAAATGAAACTGTAAACTGGAATAAATACCTGTCTTGCTAAATTCATGAACCAGTAGTATATTTGAAATGCGCTTGTCAAAAATGCATGTGGTCAACTTGATTTAGACGCATTACAATCTAAACTGTTTTGCCAAATGATTATGATATATATATGAGTAATTGGCGTAAACAAATAATACTGGTCATAACAATTCGTACATTATAACAAACAATTAACTGTTATGGAACTTCCATAACATTTAGAAGAAATAGTGTTATATATGTTTTCTCTCGAGATGCAACTTCCGGTTTATAAAATGTGACCCACAAATGTGATCTACTTACTAGATTGTTACTGAAATATACATATTACCCTGGGACAAGACTAAATTGTAAAACGTTTCCATTTACAGAATGCAACTACTTAGCTCGTAAGATTCTTATCAATACATGTTAAATAATGGAAAATTCTTGTTTCTTACGTTCAGAAATTAGGGAAATCTTTGGAGAATGGAAAATGACATAAAGTACTGGTTGAATGTCTTATATCTTGTTTGTAATATGTGACAAAACAACGAAAACAATACGTGTTTCCCCTACACAAAATACGATTCAGGCATTTAGCCAGCAACCTGTCAACCTGTCCTTTTTGACAGGCACTCCACAATATAGACGTATAAACAATGTCATTTGACAAGCAACATTTCTACAAATCTGTCCAATTATGATTGGAAATTACCAATAAATTACACAATGTACATACATAATCAACAAAAAACGATAGTACTGCTACATTTCATTTTGATAAAGTTTTAGGCAGGTACTTTCTATTTTCTGGTTATAATCCTATTACGATCTATTGTTAAGATAATACGAGAGTCCAAGTAGACTGTGATATTATACTATGGATATGTGTGTTATAATACTGTCATGTGCTCCTGGTAACTGTCATGTCCCCCTGGTATGGAATAATCTACACAGATAAATATTTCAGATCTTAAAATCATTTACATGTTGTGTAGCCTTAGCAACGGTTTCAATCGATGATCAATTAGTGGAGACATAAGTGTTTAATTTCTGTTCCGTGAACATGAATACCAACTCCAATTTCCTAACATTACACGCTGTCTTATCTAGTACTGAAAACCAATCTCGTATGTGAACGGGTTTGAGCTCCAGTGTAGATTTAAAAGTATGATTGTCACGGGAATTGTGGCAATCTGACCATTTGAACTCAATTATCATTGAAAAGAGCTAAATTGGTTACCGAGTCAGTATGCATAGTATGACTTTGTGATGTAACTATATGTCATAAGTTAAGGGGCTTGACGATTGAGTAGTATGAACGTACAAATATCATGGGTATACTTTTCTTATATGAGAAGACACCTGTGATGTCTACCTTAATCAATTACGGAGGAAGATGCCTGGACCGATTGGTTTCTTTTTCACCCACTGTTAATATATATTTGGCATACACTTCAACTGTTAATCATTTCAATTATTAATTGCATCATTAATAATAACTTAAATTTCCAAAAGTGAGGCAATCTCCTGGGCAAAATAAAAGTAATACACATGGGCAATGTCAGAAATAATTAATTTATTGTTTTCTACGACATTTAACTGAAACAGATGGTAACGGGGGTTGAAAATGATGGCAATATTGACTCTATATTAATACATTCGCAACATGTTTGTGTTTTTCCTGTCTTGACTAGCAAAAATATATTTTCTACCATCACGTTATCTGTCTGACCTTTAGTACGTGAATAACGTAGCGGCAACAATTTATGAACGGAGACAAATTAAATTTTACAATTGAGCTGGGTGTGGGCGCCATGGAAACATGTTTTATTTTAAAATGTCTTCACAATTGCCAGATAGCCAGATAAGTCGTTCACTTATTGATGACATATTAGTAAATCTTAGGAGTTGATGGCCTTGGCACAGAAACCAATCGATTAAATTTTGAGAGAGATCTGACTCTGGTTGCCACTTGTGATTGTGAAGATGAGTACTTTGTAGCTGTGACTTAGATTTGGTTTTCCCAACCAGATATATTTGGTTATCTATATGTGATATGATTTGTACACAATAAACATAACTCCGTGATCATATATATGATTCAAAATACAAAGATAGAACGTAACTATGAATACACCTTCAAGGGTAGAAACTATGGGGGGGGCGTAGTCCTATAGCAAGGGACGAGTGGAATCCCATCCGACTTTAGTAAATATAGCTATAATATATTTTGGACAAGTGAGTTTTAAAGTTAACGTCAGGTCCAGATCGTCTACTTTTGAATATTTGTCTCTTTGCATATGCAGCTGAACTCGGACTTGGTTTGAAAATAAAAATAGTATCACATACACGTAAGAAGAAGCATTTTTTATACAATTAAGTACAATTTTCAAATGTTGGCAATTAATATATATTTGATGAGTCGAATCGATTTGTCTTACAGATCTGTTTTAATCAAGTCGCGCTGTATCGTATAAGTCGGTTATTGTGTCACATTTATTGGAAACAGGACGCTACAATTCCGAATTGTCAGTATCGCATGCAGAAGGTGGCGATACAATTCCGCTCTTTAAACTTAGTTTAATACATTGATTTTAGTGTTCCGGCTTCCGTGCTGTAAAGAACGTGCTTTGTGATTGTAGAAACCCGGGTTGCCTTTGAGAGTTTATGATATCTTTGTGAAATAGGATGAAGGTATTAAAGCAACTATTAAACTGCAGCAAACATACTCCCGATTATAAAATCAGCCCTTTTCCCACCGCGGATATCAGAGTGCGCATGCGCAGTAGCGTACTTGTAACTCGTACTATGTACAGCAGAATGAGGCATACATAAAGGAGTGACAACAGCTACTATTGTGATAGACAATGATGAAATTGTAACCTTTGGCTTATCATTTTATCATTTAGATATTTCTTTCAATTCAGCCAGGCAAATGTGTACAAATTTGCCTCATAGTCGCGTCGTCAACATGTAATCCAATTTTTACTTTGAATAGTAGTAGATTAAGTTATAAACCCAGAATCTCATCAGTGTATACATATATTTGAAGCTCCGTCAAGAAGAAAGCTGATGAAAATGCAGACCGCAGAATGTGCAGAATCAAAATATAAACCACCCGCAACACTCTATTGATCTTGACTGTTTGAATCCTATTGTCTACATATAAATATTAATAGCAATTAGGTAAGACACAGTGTTCCAGATTGAAAGCTCCATTCAGGCGATAACTGAAAAAAATATAACTTGCTTGATTGAAATAAATTATTTAAATTTATTCAGTATAAATGGCTTACAGGCATGCATGTAAATTAACTCATTAATATAACAGACTAATACCAGATAAACTCAGCAATTGGTAACACACCCTTCTCCCATTCATGGCGGAATAGTAAGCTGTCGAAATAAATACAAAGTAAGTGCGGGCGAGTTTAAATCAAGTGGAATTAAATAAATACTGTAAGTGTACACGGAAATGTTTAGGACTTGCGGCTTGCTCTTGTGATTATATTCTCACAATATAACTTTACATGCACACGTTCACATAAACTAAAAAAAACGGTGCAACCAATTAAAAGTAATTGATCTTATGAGATTGTCCAATTAAAACTCACATTTCATCAATGACATTATTATATTATATTTCTCCACGGTGGCACGTAAGTACTATTTCCGAGTAAACAGTATTTTCGCTTTTATTTTTGTCAGCTGATACTATTTCACATAGCGAGGCTTCCGGTTTTTCTTTTCTTCGTCGGATTGGTTAAATATTCGGGACTTAACATACATTGACCAATATATTAAGGTTACTCGTGGGCATTGATTCAATTAATAATTAAGAACAAATTATATAGCATTTTTTAGTTTGAAAAATTGTTGATTTGGACACGGTTGTTAACCCAGTACGACCTCTGTCTTTTGGGAACAACTTTTGGAAACTATTTCCGTATTTTATTTCATAACAAAGAGTAATCGCCAACATTTAATAATAAATTCATGACAACAATTATTGTTACCGAACACAATTGAAAATTCGTTTACCAAAGAACCTAACAAATGGTCATGTTCATGAATAAATGACCCAGTTTTTGTGCGATGTAGTTCGGTGACCACATTTATAGACATAAAAATAAACTACCTATCAGGCATATAATCAAAATGGACAGTCAATCAAAACACCTATAAAGGTGTTACATGCACAGGAAGAAATTTTACACATTAAAAACGGAATATAAATATTAGATTAAACAACGTTTCTTACTCTCTTTTTATTTAAAAAGAGTATAAATTTGGGGAAATGTTAATAATCAACGAGAGTGAAGTCTTATATTTATTGGAAACTTTCAATGCTTCCAAGAAATTGATATATAATATAACATTGTTACTATGACAAATGTTACCATATCAGTCACTTCCTGGCTGTTAATTGCATGGATGTTGTGAACGGCGGCGTACAATGTAAGTCAATAAATTCTTACGATTTGTTTTAATATTTCCCATCTACCTTAGCCTGTCCCTATCATACCACTACTATTATAACACACATTTTCTATTCGATCTGCGCTTATTTAGAAACTTTTTTCACTAACGAGTGTGACTTTTTGGGAACCTTGGTTAAGGTCCGCAGGTTCTTGTGTTCGACAGAGCTTGCTTGACGCCAGGATAGCGCATTAAAATTGCCATTTGATAGAGAGATTGCCGAACAGCCCTGCCAAGTAGTCTCACACCTGAATATGAGTTCTGTGGTAAAAATGCACTGTGTCAGCACTAACACTTGCAATTTGCACATACAAAAAAGTCAGGCGAGACAACAGTAACATTCAAGGTCCAGAACTGTCGCAGGCACAAAAAACAAACATTTAAAAAACAAAATAAAGGTCGACATGCAGCTGTGTTCGGACAGGCCTGGTTGACAATTAGTCAACGAATTGTTCGGCGCGCTGTTATACTATTTGATTGGAGAGGAATGAGCGCAGACCATACTCACACATTCAGCAGTTGATTCGATATAATAATATACAAAGTGGTCGTCCACATGTGACATATTCGTGTAAAACTAAAATATACCAGAATTGTCAGTTCTAGAGTACGGGAATATGCATGTGATAAATGGTCGTGATCTTATTATAATACTAGGTATTATTCAATGAACACATCAGGTGATTGACACGAAATCTTAAATTTCGGTTCCGAGTAATTAGTCCATGTAAATATATAGAGCGGCGTATTAATGTCAAAGTACATCAGATTCCGATTACATACGCACCGAGAGATGCTTTGTTTGTAACGTGAATTTGGATTACAGGACAATAATGCGTAATTGAACCATGTATAGAGTTGATCCAATCAATTGTGAGCGTCTATTACAATCATAGACATAGATGAAAACAATAATTTAATAAAAGTAACGTTATACACAATTGAAATTAATTGGTAATATATGTGATGTTTGTGTTTCGTTTTGATTGGGGAAATATGATCCAGCATTCGTGCGACACCAAACATTCTTGTGTCACATGACGTGTGTAGTTTAAGTTAGCGGATTATCATCAAGACCTTGCATTGTTAAGTTCACATTTCAATTGTTCTTGCAACAAATATGATTTAAACAAAATTTGATTTTAAAATGTCGCTTCTGGTTTATATATAACGCGACATATGTTTTCAGTATATTAGATTTCAATTTACATAACCACCAATATGTCAAAATGTGATTGCCATAAAATGTTATTATTATAATATTATTTCGTAGTGGGCGTTTTGCTCAATTAAGTGCACATTGCCTTAATAATACAATGTCTTTGACGACCAAAATACATGTCTCACAGATTTTAGAGATAAATATAAAGATTTATCTTTAATTTATATTATCCCCACAAACTAAAAGTAACAAACCGTCTTGAGAACTGACAACGTTCACATAATGTCCCGTAACTACATTGTGACCGTGGAAATCAGCTAGTTTGAATCAAAATATTGCGCATTGACTTAAATATCTGACATGTCAATTTGACTCCATCAAACAAACACCTGCACTACCTTACATCACTCAATACTCCATTAACGACCTGTTCACAGAGAGAGAGAGAGAGTGGAGATCGTTAAATATAGACCTTTGGAATATATCTCTACCTATTCATCACACCTTATTTCAAGGATTACGCTCCCGCTTAAGTACACTTAGTGAATACGTGTTCAGAATAATAATATTTCTAATTAACGACATCCCAACGACGTTGAATGGTATTTGTGTTTTGATATACGACCAATGACCATATATAGGTGTAACTATTAATGAACATGGAGACTAGATGAGATAAGGCGAATTGTTAGTAAATCATAAACTAGATCAACTGAACTCAGTGTTTCTTATACTATATCAGCTATATCAGCCAAAATTGTGAGTTAACATCGACAATTACTTGAAGTGAAAGAAAGGGCGTTTATTGAGTTGGATTGACGTCGATAACTCACAAACATCAATTTACTTTCTGCAACAGACTCGTATAAATCTAGATTGATTAATGGCAAGGGGACAAACATAAACTAAATCAACTAATACCATTATTTTTGTTACTTCATCATATTCACGTCAGCTATTATTGTTTTGTGTATCATAATACCACTTAGCATATGTACAATGGGGTATGGGAAGATTGAATATTATGAAAATTCATTATCACACCGAAATCACTTGAAGTTACATTACAATTTTTAATTTCATTTCATATCAATAACCATATATTGTTAGCTCATGTTATCGAGAGCATGTCTTGATATGAAGTAAATGCATCCACTAAATACACGCAAACGAACATTCACATGGCAACATATGTAACAAGAAATACGAAACTTCAGACTTTAATTTCGTAAACAATTTTCGTAACTAAAATATGACGAAAATGATATATAACATTCAATTCTATGTGTACCTCTATAATCAATTTGATGTGTGTTATTTGCATATCGCTTATACTCTGAACATTTCAAATCTGACATTAGTTTTCGGGTAACATGGCGTGACAACGTTCATGCCATGTGAAGAATAATGGTATTTTCACTAGCTAATTTTGTAATATGAGCACAGATGTTTGTGCAAACTCGTCTTAAATTCGACCTGCTCTAAGATTTCTTTCATTTGCAAGGTCGAACATGTGAAATGATCTCCATTTCACTAATTGCTATAATGATATGGAAATATGGCATGAAATGAACGAGTAAAGCTGATCGTTTAACAATGACATCAAGGTTACACGATATCTTGAATATTTGTTCCGACTAGTTACCACTAAATGGGTGTTACATTACCAATTACAGTTGGTACTTATTGTACACCCTAATTGTTAACATTGTCAGTAACAATGGTAAGTTTATCATATATTTAAGAAACAACTAAGATTCTAGATCATGTTTAATTCAAGAAAAAACGGCGTTGCGATATAAAATTAATGATTTCATTTTATTTTAATTAAATTATTGTTATTAATGCAGTTGAGCTAACCGAGTCGTGACCTCGATGTGGTTCGTAACCAGTCTTGTGATTGGTTGTTGACAAAATGCTGAACAGGCCACGCCTCCAACTGTGCCGTGCGTTCTGGCAAACCGTTAGGAATTCCTAAATGGAGTCAATTTGTGTAGTTTTCTTGATTTATTCTGCAGATATCGGTAAAATGTAGGTAAGGCTTTGGCGAAATTTGAAGGAGCAACTAATATTCTTGAACCTGGTATTTTTTTTTAGATTTTTTTTTCATTCTTTTCGTCTGTTTTTTCGAGTTTAAAAAATGTGAGCTGGCTGGAGCCTTCATCCCTTATCTATTTCTTACACTGGATACCAGCCGATACCCCCACCCCCCGCTCATAGGGAGTGCGTACAGTTGATCAAAGTTCCTGGGCTCCCTGTGGCTCAACCAGTGGAGAGAGTATAGAACAATCCTGTCTGCGTGTTATGAGGAATTTGACATTTGACTATACCACAATACCATTCTCTTGGAGGAAAAAGCCTGCGACCTTTCCAATACTCATGTTTTTATGCAGAGTCGACGCTCTCAGTCAACATTTTCTACACGCGTACGAACTGGCAAGATGTGGATTGATCGTCTCTGTCTCAACAAATTTGATTTCTTTGCATGTCGTAGTTCAGTTGATCCCGCGAAACAGTCTCCTCTGGTTTTCTATATATTTTATTTGACTGCCACAAACAATACACGTTCATTTTTTGGTTCTAGATGATTTAATAGTTTTCTTTGTTATTTTGATTAGAGTGACTGTATTCATTGTGTTCATAACGTGAACGACCAAGCATTAAGGAGGTCATTTAGAATAAATTTGCATATAATTTATTTCGTGATCAGCATCATATCAACTAGAAACCAGCAGGCTTCTTGGCATTTGAATGTCTGGGACACATAATTACATTAGGCCCGAGGACTGTCGACAGTCTAGGGTAAATCCTGCAAAGCAGAGTGAAGCACATTTTTATAATCATTTCTGTTAGGAGTGTTGAGAGAACTTTCGAGTAATGTTTCAAAGAGAACATAGTGGCGCACATTGCTTTCTGTGAGGGATTCATGTCACGCACCCATTTCAATCCCCTTTATGCGAAAGAATGTTTGTATGTGTAAAAAGTTTATACAAAGATAGTGTTGTCATGTTTCACGGATTTATTTTTTCAAATTAGAACAAATTGCAGTACTGCTGTGTGAGTAATTTGATTCTGTTCTTTTAATTACCCCATCATAGTTAGTAGAATATTGAAACTAGCACGCATTTTTTGCCATTCTGTCACAAAATCGGCAATGAGGCAAATGTACTCCAACACACAATGTTCATATTAAACCATTTTGGATTGTTAAATTTAACTCCACAACAATAATGGCATCATGCTTTATACGTGAAGCTGGAACAACAGAACTATCATAGACTAAATCAACATGACATTGAACTGTTATTACGAGAAGTTGGCAACATAACTGGCCCCGTGTGTGCAGACATTTTTGCCACACAGCACAGCACGCCTCGCTACACCCAAATGGAACAGATGGAAAATAACAGGATATAAGCAGAACACTTAAAATATGAGTATTTACAACGTGACAGGAAAGACGAGCCAATGTTCGCCAAACACCGAAGAAGCAAACAATAACAATACAAAAGTGAAAACAGTACAAAAACAGGTGTGTAACACACAACACGGTGTATTGAGCTCGAAATAATACAATGTTATTATATAATAGAAAGAAAATAGAATCACATAACAGTACAAACACCTTGACACCTGTTTGCGCTTAAGAGCGTGCCGCCCCAATGTTTCAAGGAAATTTTAAAACACAGAACAAGTAACATAAAATGAATACCCGTGTGTGCGAGAAGATGATCTGCCAACGCAACAATTCTATTGACTCCAGTACGTGCTCTAAATCTTCTAACAACAATGCACATATAATCGTCTGACACTGATATTTGAAACCAAAACTGTTCGTAGCTGAGAAGAAAGTCTTCCGGCACTTGACGCATTTATAACAAAAAATGTTTTATCCTTGATTTTATACAGTATATCATTTACCATCTCGATTACCTGAAACCGAGAATACTCATATGTATTTTTAAGCCTGAACTAGATACTGTGATTATCAATTCCAGAGAATCACTGGAGTTTTGCTACTTGTTAGACTGCTTGTACGAATCGCAACTTATCAATGCACGCTAAAACGAAAAATATGCCTTTTGACTGGCCGGAAAACAAAATGTGTGATGGCATAGTAAGAATATGAATTACTGATTGAGAATAGAACTGCGAAAGTCTGGTAGAATCAGTCGAACTCGTCACACAAATAACACTCACCTGAATTTGCGGGACGAAGAATTAGTGGAGTGTGGAAAGGTGGCTCATGGAGAACATCGGTTAGAATGCTGTCTTAAAATTTACAATATCTGCAGACTTCCAGCCTGGTGGTGTTCACAATAGAATGGTGGAAAGTTGAGACCGCTTGATTAAAAAAGAAGTCAAGAAAGACGGTCGTGGTTGTTGTAAAGATATATTTCAATAGAGCTATGTTGTATGAGTGTTGTAAGATGGAAAAATGTCGTTCATCCTTTGCCAGTGTAGGTACAGTATTTCCGGAGATACTCAATGTTGGTCTCGCAAGAAGAAATCAAGCAACACTCTTTGCGCTTTTAGAACTACACCAGCGATACAAGGCTATTCAAATTCTACGCTAACTGCAATGGGACAAATTAAGTGCGCCTTCTATAAAAATGGCATGAACGAAATGATTCCAGGAGTTGATTTTGTTGTTCACGTTTGACACAAAGTCGGTCCATTGCTGAATCGTATTGAATGCCCTGTCCTATTGCTGTTTCATTCTATATTAAAAAAGAACGTAGATGATGTTGTGTCAACTAATAGTCCATAACCCTACCGATTTTTGAAGGTTGATTTTGGAGTATGATGCACGCTCATAAACTCTTAATCAGCGAGCAAGTATACCGACATTTCTAAACTATCTCACAATGAATCGGAGAAATTTAATCAACATAAGTCAAAAGAAAAACAAGCGCTGATTTCGGACAAAGAACGAAGTCGTGACACAGAATGTGAAGCAGGAGAGTGCGAAAATAGAAAAATACAATGATTATTAATAGATCATTTATTAGCTGTTTGTGCTCAACCGTAAACCATGTAAATGCTAAATTGATTTGCTTGCTACACAAATAAATAAAGACAGATATGGCTATGGTCTAAATTGGATTTGATAAGACATCGTTACATTTTAATTTTGGTTTGACGTTTTAACCTCTAAGCAAGTGCAGATAACTGAACGAAATTCTGCGCATGCGCACAGGGAAGCATACTGTCTTGATTGTTCTAAATTATTAGAACTTGGCTTCGAAGACTCGTGCTGTGCTTATTTTTTTGTTTTTAGCAAACTATAGAGGGAGCTTTTAAACCTTACTTGCTGAATGTTTAATCTAATTTGGCAAAAGAAAGTCTGACTTCCTAGCATTGTTTTACACGGTTTTTAGGTCAAGATATGCAAATGAAAGTGTCTACTGTCAAACTGAATGTTTAGATTCTGATATTTTCTATGCGACCGTATATCAGATAATATCAAGACCACTAATTAATATGAATGATTATTATGGTAGATACATAATATGTTTGAAATCTCGCACGTGACCTCTAAATTGTGACGTCTTCTGTTACTTGTTTATGCTTCATTTATTTCAGATAGTCTTGCCAATGATGTTATCATTAGCTTATGACCCTGACAACAGAATTGCATATTTTAATGCTACCTAACGTATTTTAATGTCTACCTCCATCCGGGGACCTTCCTGTCAAATTTACGCCTATTTATCAAATACCTAGTTTATCAAAACCTAGATTTCCAAGGCATATGTTAATCATTTGATATGGTGGAGGGAAAAACATTTAATTATTGATACGACTTACTATTTGCGGCGTTTCTGATAAAAAAAAAACCTTGTAATAGTTTAATTTGTATTTGTAATGAAAGGCTCGGGTTGTTTTCGTTTTAGGTAAATTACTTCTACTAATGGCATTCGGTATGGAGTGCCTCAAGGACCCCGTTGTCTTTCTGTTTTTTTATTAATGATCTGCTTATGGCCCTAAGCAACAGTTCACTTAGAAATATTTCTGAGAGAATTAATGACGATGTGGAACTCATTTTGATATAACTGCAATAATATGACTATTAAAGCTATAAATACAAGTCCATCATTTTTGGTTTTTCTTCATATACGAAACTCTTTCTGTGAACATTAACGGCAGCCCGCTTATTATGTTACTAATTCGGTGTATTTCGTGGCTACTCATTGTCATGGAATCATAGTATAGACGTCCTGAACACTGAATGAACTAATATAAGTTTGTCTATCTTTAGCAATTAGAATAATATGAGGTTATTACGGGGATACCTCAAAGTATGCACGAAGACGGTAAAGCGGAGGTCGTCGATTATTGACTGTTGTTGTATTGTCCCTAAAACATAAGGAATGATATTTTTAGCAGAATTTATCATTCACAAAAAGGGTTGTTTCGCGCAACTTGCGTTCAAAATGTGTTCAGAACAAAAAGTCCGAATCAAAATAGTTTACACAATTTTGCATTCATGCATTTTCTATGCCGTACATTTGAAAACTATACAATATTTTGAGATATTGAAGTTTCAACAAATATATGTCTATAATGTTAAAAACCACAACGTATTAATATATAATAGAGTGTATTTTGATGAAATAATATATACATTTTACATTATTTATAAATATATGCATTATTTATAAAGAACGTGATTGCGTCATTTCATGATATATTGAAAGCTGATTATTTATTAATAATCATATCTGATACTCCTTATAACAATATAATATAATATGGTTAAAACATATGAACTATCACATATGAATAAAAACACAAACGTATACGAATATTGGCTCGAGTATAAGCGGCCGACTTATTCTATTACTTATTTCTATTTATTTCTATTTCGGTATTTTTGTAGTAAGAAAGCATAAATTAGAGAATGTTACATTTAAAGTTAAATACATTATATTGTCTAGAATAAATATTCACTTACATACATTGAATGTAAGTTGTAGGATCATACAGGTATAAGTTACACATCGACAAATACATACTATACATAATTTGAATATTGTGAAATTTACAACCTGAAATGGTTAGCAGACTTTTGAATTCAATCTGTGAAATAAGCTTCTCTCTAAACCGGAAATTGTTTTTTTCTTTGGAATGTTTTGAATTTGTTTATTTAGCGTGTCTTACCAGTCATTTCCCTTTTAGTAGATTCTGAGATGGTTTAAGCTATTTTCGTTTATTCAGGCATTTGAAGAATGACAAAAATGATAACTACCATGGCAGTCTATATGTAAGAACATGTACATACAATATGAATGAATGTTACACATGCACCAAATGCATTCTGTGTCCGACATATTTCACAGCTGATCGAATAGTAAACAGTATTATTACCTTGACATACATCAAATGAAACTGATTCAACTACACACATATTGGTAATTATAGATAGTGTAAAGTATTACTCCTAAATTTTAAAAGCGATTGGTTTACTCAAATCAAATTCCAACACATATATCTAAAGCTGGGGATCTAATATTCATGTGAAAAGTTGTTAATAAACAGAAACTATATGACTCCATGGCCTCGTGTATGAATGCGTGTTCTATGCGTAGGGTGACACAGTATCCCAGACTTGATCGTTTGGACGTGGACGGTTGATCGTTTGTAAACTGTTATTGATGATATTTCGAAATTAATGATGGGAAATTCGGTAAACTTGTTGTTGGTAGGAAATTAAATTTCATTGTCTTCCCCACTCACGGTAATAACTAAATCTTATATCATTATATTAACGGAAGCAACGTAATGATTATTATAGGGCAACCAGGGACCCTAAATACGCACATGCATTTGTTAAAGATAACCCAATTCAAGTAGAATAACATCAAAAGAAACAGCATACAGGAATGCATACAGGAAAGACGTACAGTAGACACCAGCTGATAACACCACCCCTGCATACAGGAAAGACGTACAGTAGACACCAGCTGATAACACCACCCCAGCATACAGGATAGACGTACAGTATACACCAGCTGATATCCGCACACCTGCATACAGGAAAGACGTACAGTGGACACAAGATGATATCCGCACACCTGCATACAAGATAGACGTACAGTAGACACCAGCTGATATCCGCACACCTGCATACAGGATAGACGTACAGTGGACACAAGATGATATCCGCACACCTGCATACAGGATAGACGTACAGTGGACACAAGATGATATCCGCACACCTGCATACAGGACAGACGTACAGTGGACACAAGATGATATCCGCACACCTGCATACAGGATAGACGTACAGTGGACACAAGATGATATCCGCACACCTGCATACAGGATACACGTACAGTGGACACAAGATGATATCCGCACACCTGCATACAGGAAAGACGTACAGTAGACACCAGCTGATATTCCCTCCCATGCATACATGATAGACGTACAGTGGACACCAGCTGATATTCCCACCCATGCATACAGGATAGACGTACAGTACACACCAGCTGATATCCCCACCCTGCATACATGATAAACGTACAGTAGACACCAGCTGATATCCCCACCCTGCATACATGATAAACGTACAGTAGATACCAGCTGATATCCCCACCCCTGCAAACAGGAAAGACGGACAGTTGACACCAGCTGATATTCCTACCCATGCATACAGGATAGACGTACAGTAGACGCCAGCTGATATCCCCACCCCTGCATACAGGATAGACGTACAGTAGACACCAGCTGATATCCCCACCCCTGCATTCAGGAAAGAGGTACAGTAGACACCAGCTGATATCCCCACCCTACATACAGGATAGACATACATTATACACTAGCTGATATCCCCACCCCTACATACAGGATAGACGTACAGTAGACACCAGCAGATATCCCCACCCTGCATACAGAATAGACGTAAAGTGGACACCAGCTGATATCCCAACCCTACATACAGGATAGACGTACATTAGACACCAGCTGATATCCTCGCCCTGCATACAGGATAGACGTACAGTAGACACCAGCTGATATCCCCACCTTGCATACAGGATAGACGTACAGTAGACACCAGCTGATATCCCCACCCCTGCATACAGGATAGACGTACAGTAGACAGTAGCTGATATTCCCACCATGCATACAGGATAGACGTACAGTAGACACCAGCTGATATTCCCACCCATGCATACAGGATAGACGTACAGTAGACACCAGCTGATAACCCCACCCCTGCATACAGGATAGACGTACAGTAGACACCAGCTGATATCCCCTCCCTGCATACAGGATAGACGTACAGTAGACACCAGCTGATATCCCCTCCCTGCATACAGGAAAGACGTACAGTAGACACCAGCTGATATCCCCACCCTACATACAGGAAAGACGTTCAGTAGATACCAGCTGATATTCCCACCCATGCATACAGGATAGACGTACAGTAGACACCAGCTGATATTCCCTCCCATGCATACAGGATAGACGTACAGTAGACACCAGCTGACATCCCCACCCTGCATACAGGATAGACGTACAGTGGATACCAGCTGATATCCCCACCCTGCATACAGGATAGACGTACAGTAGACACCAGCTGATATCCCCACCCTACATACAGGATAGACGTACAGTAGACACCAGCTGATATCCCCACCCTGCATATAGGATATACGTACAGTAGACACCAGCTGATATCCCCACCCTGCATACAAGATAGACGTACAGTAGACACCAGCTGATATTCTCATGCATGCATACAGTATAGACGTACAGTAGACACAAGCGGGTATCATCATGCATATAGGATAGACGTACAGTAGACACCTGCTGATATCCCCACCCTGCATATAGGATAGACGTACAGTAGACACCTGCTGATAACCCCACCCTGCATATAGGATAGACATACAGTAGACACCAGCTGATATCCCCACCCTGCATATAGGATAGACGTACAGTAGACACCAACTGATATCCCCACCCTACATAGAGGATAGACGTACAGTAGACACCAGCTGATATCCCCACCCTGCATATAGGATAGACGTACAGTAGACACCAGCTGATATTCCCACCCTGCATACAGGATAGACGTACAGTAGACACCAACTGATATCCCCACCCTACATAGAGGATAGACGTACAGTAGACACCAGCTGATATCCCCACCCTGCATATAGGATATACGTACAGTAGACACCAGCTGATATCCCCACCCTGCATACAAGATAGACGTACAGTAGACACCAGCTGATATCCCACCCCTGCATACAAGATAGACGTACAGTAGACACCAGCTGATATTCCCACCCATGCATACAGGAAAGATGTACAGTAGACACCAGCTGATATTCCCACCCATGCATACAGGAAAGACGTACAGTAGACACCAGCTGATATTCCCACCCTGCATATAGAATATACATACAGTAGACACCAGCTGATATCCCACCCCTGCATACAAGATAGACGTACTGTAGACACCAGCTGATATTCCCACCCATGCATACAGGAAAGATGTACAGTAGACACCAGCTGATATTCCCACCCTGCATATAGGATATACGTACAGTAGACACCAGCTGATATCCCACCCCTGCATACAAGATAGACGTACAGTAGACACCAGCTGATATTCCCACCCATGCATACAGGAAAGACGTACAGTAGACACCAGCTGATATTCCCACCCTGCATATAGGATATACGTACAGTAGACACCAGCTGATATCCCACCCCTGCATACAAGATAGACGTACAGTAGACACCAGCTGATATTCCCACCCATGCATACAGGAAAGACGTACAGTAGACACCAGCTGATATCCCAACCCTACATACAAGATAGACGTACAGTAGACACCAGCTGATATTCCCACCCATGCATACAGGAAAGACGTACAGTAGACACCAGCTGATATTCCCACCCATGCATACAGGATAGACGTACAGTAGACACCAGCTGATATTCCCGCCCTGCATATAGGATATACGTACAGTAGACACCAGCTGATATCCCACCCCTGCATACAAGATAGACGTACAGTAGACACCAGCTGATATTCCCACCCATGCATACAGGAAAGACGTACAGTAGGCACCAGCTGATATCCCCACCCTGGATATAGGATATACGTACAGTAGACACCAGCTGATATCCCTACCCTGCATACAGGATATACGTACAGTAGACACCAGCTGATATCCCACCCCTGCATACAGAATAGACGTAAAGTGGACACCAGCTGATATCCCCACCCTACATACAGGATAGACATACATTATACACCAGCTGATATCCCCACCCTTACATACAGGATAGACGTACAGTAGACAACAGCTGATATCCCCACCCTGCATACAGAATAGACATACAGTGGACACCAGCTGATATCCCTACCCTACATACAGGATAGACGTACATTAGACACCAGCTGGTATCCTCACCCTACATACAGGATAGACGTAAAGTAGACACCAGCTGATATCCCCACCCTGCATACAGGATAGACGTACAGTAGACACCAGCTGATATCCCCACCCTACATACAGGATAGACGTACAGTAGACACCAGCTGATATCCCCACCCTACATACAGGATATACGTACAGTAGACACCAGCTGATATTCCCTCCCATGCATACAGGATAGACGTACAGTAGACACCAGCTGATATCCCCACCCTACATACAGGAAAGACGTTCAGTAGATACCAGCTGATATTCCCACCCATGCATACAGGATAGACGTACAGTAGACACCAGCTGATATTCCCTCCTATGCATACAGGATAGACGTACAGTAGACACCAGCTGATATCCCCACCCTGCATACAGGATAGACGTACAGTGGATACCAGCTGATATCCCCACCCTGCATACAGGATAGACGTACAGTAGACACCAGCTGATATCCCCACCCTACATACAGGATAGACGTACAGTAGACACCAGCTGATATCCCCACCCTGCATATAGGATATACGTACAGTAGACACCAGCTGATATCCCCACCCTGCATACAAGATAGACGTACAGTATACACCAGCTGATATTCCCATCCATGCATACAGGATAGACGTACAGTAGACACAAGCGGGTATCCCCATGCATATAGGATAGACGTACAGTAGACACCAGCTGATATCCCCACCCTGCATATAGGATAGACGTACAGTAGACACCAGCTGATATCCCCACCCTGCATATAGGATAGACGTACAGTAGACACCAGCTGATATGCCCACCCTGCATATAGGATAAACGTACAGTAGACACCAGCTGATATCCCCACCCTGCATACAGGATAGACGTACAGTAGACACCAGCTGATATCCCCACCCTACATAGAGGATAGACGTACAGTAGACACCAGCTGATATCCCCACCCTGCATATAGGATATACGTACAGTAGACACCAGCTGATATCCCCACCCTGCATACAAGATAGACGTACAGTAGACACCAGCTGATATCCCACCCCTGCATACAAGATAGACGTACAGTAGACACCAGCTGATATTCCCGCATACAGGATAGATGTACAGTAGACACCAGCTGATATTCCCACCCATGCATACAGGAAAGACGTACAGTAGACACCAGCTGATATTCCCACCCTGCATATAGGATATACGTACAGTAGACACCAGCTGATATCCCATCCCTGCATACAAGATAGACGTACAGTAGACACCAGCTGATATTCCCACCCATGCATACAGGAAAGACGTACAGTAGACACCAGCTGATATTCCCACCCTGCATATAGGATATACGTACAGTAGACACCAGCTGATATCCCACCCCTGCATACAAGATAGACGTACAGTAGACACCAGCTGATATTCCCACCCTGCATATAGGATATACGTACTGTAGACACCAGCTGATATCCCACCCCTGCATACAAGATAGACGTACAGTAGACACCAGCTGATATTCCCACCCATGCATACAGGAAAGACGTACAGTATACACCAGCTGATATCCCAACCCTACATACAAGATAGACGTACAGTAGACACCAGCTGATATTCCCACCCATGCATACAGGAAAGACGTACAGTAGACACCAGCTGATATCCCCACCCTGCATACAAGATAGACGTACAGTAGACACCAGCTGATATTCCCACCCATGCATACAGGATATACGTACAGTAGACACCAGCTGATATCCCACCCCTGCATACAAGATAGACGTACAGTAGACACCAGCTGATATTCCCACCCATGTATACAGGAAAGACGTACAGTAGACATCAGCTGATATCCCCACCCTGCATACAAGATAGACGTACAGTAGACACCAGCTGATATTCCCACCCATGCATACAGGATATACGTACAGTAGACACCAGCTGATATCCCACCCCTGCATACAAGATAGACGTACAGTAGACACCAGCTGATATTCCCACCCATGCATACAGGAAAGACGTACAGTAGACACCAGCTGATATTCCCACCCTGCATACAAGATATACGTACAGTAGACACCAGCTGATATCCCCCACCCTGCATACAAGATAGACGTACAGTAGACACCAGCTGATATTCCCACCCATGCATACAGGAAAGACGTACAGTAGACACCAGCTGATATCCCACCCTGCATACAAGATAGACGTACAGTAGACACCAGCTGATATTCCCACCCATGCATATAGGACAGACGTACAGTAGACACCAGCCGATAGCCTCACCCGCAAAACTATGAAGCAGCGTGACCCACGTTTATATATACACGCTTTCATATATCAGCGATATTCATTGGATAACCAGTAAAATAGGTAATCTCGACAATCACATTTCTGGACTCAGAAAACACGTGTAAAATCTTGGTACAACACACGTGTTACACTTTTACAGCAGAGATGAACTGACTGCGTGTCATTGATTGGCTAAGCACTTAAGGTCGAGGTCAAAGATCAAAAATGAGAAAAAATCAAAATAAGATACTAATATGATGTACAAAACTAAAGGGAAAACGCAATTTTACATTCCTTTTTAAAAGTGAAATTAAAACGTGTAAATTGAATTTCGATTGGCAATTTTAATTTGTATTTATGCTGTTGGGATTGATATTCAATTTAATTGTGATGTCTATAAAACAAGTTAAAAATGCAAATAAAAATAAAAATGTTAATTATGAATGTGTAAAATACGAAAAATGGGACTCTATTCAAAACAATGGCCGTGACCCTCCTCGGTTGCCGTAATAGTATCTTCCAAGCAACGGTAGGCGCGGAATCGTTACTAATTTTCTTCGCAGTTTGAGTGCACATTCGACATCCACCACTCAGTTTATGCTGCACTGACGTGACGAATATGATATAACATCGTTAATTGGCTTCAGTCACATATGGCGAGGTTAATTTGGTGCCACGTCACAGAGCACTATCACATAACCTCATTTCTTACGAGAATAGCACCATTCCCTCCTCAGTCATATAACTTAACGTTACAAGGACCACACACAGTCGCAGAGTGCGTTCGAATTTCATGTAAACATATGAAATATTTTACACACGTCCAATATATCGCATGGGATTCACATCATACACGCCGCGTAATGACGACAACGGCGACGCGATATCAAGATAGAGGTTACTTTATGCAAAGATTCGCTGTCCAGTTGGTGTTCCTTGTCGCTTTTGGTGGACACTGGGCACTTAAGACACACACCATCAGGACGTATACCGTGGAAGACTATCAATTTATTATAAATACTATCGTAACAAAGCGGATATTATATAATAGCGGACAATGGTTTGTTCTTCTATAATGTCATTGTAGTGTACACAATTTGCCGTTGTTCACTCATTCTACGGTATTACCCGTGCTTAGCAACCCCACTGTGTAGTGTCGTAAACATAAATTGCCGCCGTAAAATACAGCCGTATGTAGTGTGTAATTGTTACAATGTAATATTTACGTATGTAATGCGCACAAATATGCCCAGGGTTTCCCTGTGAAAAATACAATGATAAGAACAAATGAAATGTCACACTTTCTTTCGAGTTCTTCCACTATTTTGTGAATGTTGTATTAAGGAAAACCCCGATCAAAGATCTACAATTACTATTGGTACTTTACGACTACAACATAGACTGCTTCGTTGACAAATGATGTATCAATATATCGTATCTTTTCTAAATTCAGAGATTAAATTCCTCTCAATTCATATTATTTCGTAATGTCCTACATGCTTTTAAAAAACAACAATATAATTCATGTACGATTTTATCACGCGAATAATCGCATTACAATTTAGTTTAATAATTGGTCGGTTTAAAAAAAATACTGCTAATATATTTTGTGTCTGTTATGACTAAACCGGGAATAATAAACGAAATGCATCCACTTTCGTCATACGATGTATTATGTAATTTAATCTAGTAGCAATAAAATAAGCGACTCAGTGGAAAATTGTCTCATAATCAATTAATGATGTAGCACAGTAAATATTTTAATATCAGCAGCGTCATGCAGGGGAAATTAAACAACAGCTGTGTATTGCACACATATTAAACGTTATTTATTACTTTCAAATTGGTTACGTCACATTGCGAACTCAGTATCCTAATCTATATACACTTTCCTAATTACGAAAATACGTTGATTCACTGGAGATTGGCACGTGATGAGCTGATGTCAATCCGAATTGAAAAGTCAGTTTATTAGTTGAAAATTCGGGTATGGTAAATCAATTCGTCAACAAAGATACCAATATTTATAATACGTTATCAGTTACAAGAACTTTTGCATAGCACTTCTGAATAACGTTAGTTTAATGTTACGTAGAATTTACTATGTGAGTGGTATATTTCTGGCTGCGTGCTTCTCATATGTGAGACCTATATTGACTGACTGCCAGACATTATTGTTAATTACGGATTGCCTCAGGCGGTTAAGTTCTTATTTTGTTAACGTTAAACAGAAATTTGCCATTTGGTACTTTTCCGTAATATACGTTTCCGTCGATATCTTGTTGAGAGTGAAACGGCCACGATAATTGTGCACCGAATATTATTCCATTCTCTGACGTAGTCACATTTACTGTTCCTGACTACAGGCATTACGATAGATAAAAGAACGCCTTTCATGGGCGTGTGGTCATTTCGCTTTCAACAATATCTCGGCGCAGCCTAGTGAATTGGTGTAGATAATGACCGGCACTTTTTCAACTACATTTTCGGTGATTATGTACATGAACAGTTCCGACAATAATGAATTTACAATTGACAGTATTAACCTAATTTCTATAGAGAACCAGATAAGTGCACACCTGTACACCCATTAAATATTTGATCAAAAGCGTTAGTATCATATATTGATCCAACACACACCTGGCACCCACGGCTACACAACCCCTGCAGCCACCCGACATTAACACCCGGGGATACCTCAGTAATTAACAGGATCGGACCCCGTAATATACAAGACATCTGAACACTTTTTTGTAATAAAATACTGAACCCGGGTGTATATTAATTGTAATATGCCATTATATGTAAATGAAAATAGACTATTACCCATCACATTGTTTGTGGCCATGTGCGCCATGAAACAAATTACAACATATACATTGCTGTTGTAAATATCACGTGCACAGGTTTATTACGCTGTAGATGTATCAACGCCGGGATGTTGAGACTGGTCGCGCGATTTCTTTCGATTTTGGCCCAGAACACTTAAGCTTAAAACAAAATCAATACATAGATTCGATCTGACCTGATTCTATGCTAGAGTTGATTGATCTCTGAAAGCTAAAGTGCTGAATGCTTATTTGAATTATTCATTGCAGTTCTTTCAGACTAGCTAGTACCGTAATTGATTACGGTGACTTTTCAATCGTTGCATTGTTTTCTTTCAAAATTTATTGCAATCCGAAAGTACATTGATGCTACTAGCGTGTCTCTGAAAGTGGGGCGATATCAGCTGAGGAAAAAGAACTGCCTAAAAATCAAACACCAGCTTTTATAAGCATACACCATCGGAGACTAGAACGAATAGACAAAAGTAAACCCGAATATACGCATCTATCACCAGTAAGAAGAGTGCATTTAACCCTGCAATTACGATCCTGATACAAAACCATTATCTGCAAGAAACGATTCCAAATACATTTACAGCGTGATTCAAAAAAATAACACATCCTACCTATTTCACCTATGTGTATTGTACTTGTGTTCAAACTTTCAACTAAACGAGGAGATAAAGCAGTGAAAATCGATATAGACATCAATAAAAATAATATTTGATCTAATGCTATCCAAAATTGAAATGCATATATAAATGATCATACCATACTCCGAGTCACAATGCAAACACACCGCATGGTAACAAACGTACAAACTCACCCAAACCTCGCAATACTCTGTGCGTGTAACTTACTCACGGCAGCATATTCCAATAGCATTCTCAATTCATACATATGTGCAATCAGTCACTATTACTTTAAATAACTAACCAAACCAAAAGTAACTGCGTTTATACTTTACTTTACTCAACACAAAACCATTGCAATAAATAAATAAACAATAAATAAAGTCATTATAATTACATAACAAAATAAATATTATTAATATTCTTCAAATAATTGCATATGTACTGTTTTAATTCCAATGTCCCTTATAGAATAATATAACATAAATTGTATAACCGTTTCCAAATAGTTATGTGATAAAATATATAGAAGAAAAATAAAATACTAGCATGCACTTCACTTCACTTTGCACTTTTTTTTTATTTATACTCATAATTATTACCAAACGCTTCAGCGTGGTATTAAGATTTTGTTTTCAGGCTTGGGTGGTACCAAGGTGGAAAATGGTTGCACATATGGGGGGTAATTCCTGGAAATGCAATAGAGAGGGTTCAGGCCGAAATACATATATATAGTGTTTCCATGTTTCGTCTGATATTTCTGTGGTATTCTGCTGCTGTAAATAATGCAAGATTTGTTCCGAAATTCAGTGTGTTGTGTGCACTCCAGGGTTATTCGTTTTTTTGCTCAAAACACCCCTATTTTTTAATGGCAGAGTCGAATAGTTTCCACTGGGAAATCTGCATTGTTACTTGAATGAGAGCTAACTAAACACATTTTCCAGACCGGCGAAAGTGTATACAACAGCCAATTTTAACAGCCTGTCACGTGATTTTAGTCTGAATGTCAACAGGCTAGTCCATTTACGCAGGTATAACTGGGAATAGAATATGTGAGGGATTGTATCAACAGAGATGTGTATAATGAAAAGTAACATATATCCTTCTTTTGCATCGCTGAGCATTTCTGTTTTAGTATACTGGTTTGAAAATGTTGAATTTGCATGATTTGCAATGTGTTTTTTTACTGAAACTCCCCTATTGATCGAATCCCGGGTTTGAAAGAGAACGGCACACCACGTGATTCGTTTGAATACAATGGTGAAGGCACGCAAGCTTGATTTACGTTGTCAGCAGTAGTCGCTGAGCTTCACGCTACAACTTCACTTGTGATGTTGCTTGTTAGCCGTGGATTGAATTAATCTTGATTACCGGTTAAAATGTTGCTTATTTGGCGTTGGTGATCTTTATTTGGAACTGGGTAACTTCGCCAGCAGAAACCTCCTGGGATTTTGATGTTGATGGTTGCGCCTCCATGGCAATCACTAATTTAACTGCGGGTGGATCTTCCAAGAGTCCTTCGGGGTTTATAAAACTCATTCAACATACATAAAGTTCTCTCAATCGTAGTAGTCCATTGTATAAGATATTTACTGGATTTATCCAATTGTAGCTGGAGACGGAAAAACACAGCAATTAGTACAAAGAGCAGTGACAGTTTTTGTTCAGCAAATCAAAAAAGTTAAATGGATTCATGTATATAAATAAATATTTTTTTTGTTTTTTTAACTTTTAAATATGCATTTTTTGCTCTGTAAAATACCAAAATCCAACACAAGTTTATACAAAAATCAAAGTGTCCTTTGTTTTCATAAGCACAGACTGTGCTTCAGGTGTAAAGCTTTCCTGGTCTATAAGATATGAAAGATATATTAAATCCAAATTAGTTTTCAAACCGCCTAGATTCAAATCCTCTTTTCCTATCTTATAAGGGCGTTTATCAAGTGAGTACTCCACAGCTTTGTTTTTATTTACTATCTTTAGCAGCATAGATTTCCCTACTTCCTGCAGCCTTTTCTGTAGTCGTTTTTTGGCTTTATGCTTCCCCTCCCCTCCTAAGGTGACTGGTCTATTAAATGCAAACACTAATTACGGCAAACCACGATATTTTCAATGCACATCATACATTTTGTAATCATGTCAGAGCCAAAACTGTTAATGTTTCTTTGTTTTTCGGGGGGGGGGGGGGTCAGCATGTTTTAAAATATAATGTTAGGGGGTCGCCCACTTTTTGTTGTTGATAGGGGTGGGTCAACTGAGATTTACAGCTGACAAAATGGAATCTGCCGGACCCCCCCCCCCAGGCCAGAATAACTGAACAATCCCTTAAATTTATTATTTCCAACCGATAGTATTTTCTAGATTGCAGGCAGCATTTACAGTTCATTCAAAGTTCAAAGTTGCGTCGGGATTACGTTGATACAGGGTAACAATGTCGGCGTCGGTGATCTCTTACCGGTGTGCAACGTAGCCAAAATAAAAGGCATGAATACAAGACTAGTGGGAGGTAATAAATTTGGGGTCGAAAGTATTCAAAAAACAGTTTTTGGCTGTTGCCATGGTAGCTGTGGACTAGGATTGTTTTGCCAATTAGTGACGGTACGACCTGCCTGTCAATTATAAACAAAATTAGCCAAGCCAAAATAAATCTCAGTAAATTGTTGCCCACACTCAAGCGGATTAGAATGAGCTACGTCCATGCTTTTTAATCATAGAAATGTAGGGTGTGATACATTTGGCGTGAAGGTATTAAAAAATTCAGTTGTTGGCTGTTTCCATGGAAACGGAGGTCAGAATTTGTTTTCAGATTTTACCAATAGTAAATTTGTGCCCACACTCAAGCTGAGCAAAATGAGCTATGTCTGAGGTGTTGTATCCACAATTTGTAGGAGATACATTTCCTGATAACTAGGGTGAAGGTGTGACCTACCTGCTAAGTTTGAGCGAAATCGGCCAAGCCAAACAAATCACAGAAGAATTAATAGGTGAAAACACTAGAAATCACACACACACAGATACACAAAATTAAAGTGATTTTAAGGGCAATCCAAGTGGAGCGAATCGCCAATACCATGTTCATTTGCATATTGACCGTGAAAATACCAAAAATATCATTGCATGGGTGATATTAGTTTTAGTCAAAATAAGTTACTGCTTAGAAGTACCATTACTGTTGTTCAAATTTCATTTCACTCGGCAAATATATTCATGTACCCAAACGTAAAGTATCGTACTTCTAAATATTGTTTATTTCTGCTATGTTTCGAAAAACGCTACTCTTGAACGGACTACTTTATTCGCTTCCAGACCTCATTTGCATATGGGGTGTCGAAGTACCGATTTTGATTTCAGGGACGAATCAAAATAAACTGCAGTATATATGTAATAATGTGGAATACTTCCTTTCACTGTGAACATTTTTCCGCTAAAATAAATTCCAGTGAAAATGCCATTTCCCTCATACTCTATTGAGACTTGACACAGCACAGTGAAAATTTGATTCACACCGTATGCTTGAAAACTTTTCATCGAAAATAAATTAAGTGAAATTCTGTGTGATTTCATGAGAGTTGAAAATGAAAAATTTATATGACACCCAACCCTACCACTCCATACACAATGTAACCACACCTCAAAAACATCCTTTCACCAGTGTATTCTATTTGAATTCAGCAGAAATTTAAATAAACAAATTATATGACAACGAACTTAATTATAATTTCAACCTCTAGTTCAGCACTGCTTAAATAAACTACCTCGTCTTTATGCCAACTTGAAGTTATTCAATGCCTACACCAGTGACTTCAAAATCTATGTTTCAATTCCAAGAATTTCACTTGTTATTAATTGTATGGGAGTGCCAGTCTTTTATTTTCTATTGTAATGTCAATTTCTAGTGATTACTCGGAAAATGAAGCTGTAACCACAGACCACAGTGCTGCAACTAAATCCTGGTATAAGCACCGGTTAGGCAGTCTTGAACTATGCATGTGAAGCCAGCTGAGAGGTATATCCAATCCTATAGATTTCTCAATGTTTGGTAACTATTTGCTGCAAATGCAACAAAAATCAATATAAACATATTACCCACACAGCATTCTACAGGTTACTTGTACTACTTAGTAGTCTACTATTCCTCTTGACAGAACTTAGAGAACAGAGCATATTACTGACATTTGGTTCTTATTATTATCAGTTTTTTCTACGTTTAAAATTAAATTGTTTGACATTTAATAGCGATTGATAAGCTTCCACAATTAAAGGGGATCACATAAAAAATGTTTTATTTACAACCACAAGAAGGAGAAAATTATAAATGAAATTTAAACATAATCTTAAGAATTATGCATTGAACACGAACCAAAATCAAACTCGGACGAGATCCTGGTTAATATAACATCGAAGTTTGCAGAAAATCGGATAAAAAATGTTAAACAGTTGTATGACTGCGTCAACGACTGACAACAACGAGGACGGATATATCCTCCTTATATGCAAAATGTATATAATCTAATATAATATTTACGAAAAACAGAAGCTGTTTGTTGGTAGGGATAACGTTTTTTTCAAACATATGTACGGTTAAATCACAACGTTCACAAAATGTCAGAAGTTTGACAATAGTTTCGTCACAACTCGTTTACTAGTGGATTCTTGCATATGACCCGAGTTTATGGTTAGTTATGCAGATCACGAGCTGAAGTAAATAATTATAAAATATAGGTCGATTATTCAAACATTTTGAATTGGCATTGTAATCTTTATGATCTGATTGATGAATTTATAAATTAGTTGAAACATTTTCTTTTAGAAAATGGTTGTTTAATTAATTTATGTAACTTGTATATATTTTCATTCAAAAACAATATTAACAAAACTGCACATCCTATCATTGAACCAATACTGGCATTTTAAGTGTTTCTTCTAAACTTGATAACTTCTAAAAGATTTATAGAAGTCTAGTCATATACTTTTATTTTACTATGATGAATACATTCTTATTTATAAGATTATAACTCCTGATGAACAACATTTTGGAAATATTATTTTCACCATCAACAATTTGAATCCTATCTAGAAATATTAACGGTGTTGTTAATATGTTTATTTTTTAGTACGTTTATAAGTATGATTTAGTATACTTGTATGTAGTATTTCTTGTTCAATTTTGATGTTTCATGGCAAGACTTGAACTCCTTCTCCGAATGTCCGTAACAGAACTAAATCACCCTTTAATATACCACATGAACAATTCTTCAATAAACTGAGTAATATCAGGTGACAGCTTCTGACACGTGTTTTTTGTATTCCTGCATTTAGGAATGGACACTAATTTTGTGATACCAACGCAAGGTTGTTGATATTGTCATCCAACAAATTGGGAATGGTTTTACTGAAATTACTTAACTATATCCCATTATTGATTTTCACTGTACGCCTTATCTTCATCTCCTAAACCTCAATCTTAAAAACATTAAAATGGTATACTATATACTTGTACGAAAAGGTAGGAAATCAGAGGTATCAAAAACTGCTTTACAAAAACTTGACTCGTATAAGCCTGGGTGCTGACGCTTTTTCCCATGGTTTCTATAGTAATATATTCATGCGTCATGAGCACAGGTGTATTTTTCTCTAACGATAGGACAGATATTATAACACAAGCCAGTACATGTATTTTCATTCATTAGACTCGAGACGTTGGGTGCTGTTAAATAACCTAACTTGAAAAAAACCTTGGCTTTGAAGCAAATATTGAATAAAAAACAAGATTTTATTTAACAACTTTTCTTACATAGATTTCAGTACATGTTTGATATATTGTTTAGAATGAATATTTGTGACATGTTAATATGAAAAGATTTTATGTTGCAATTACTAGTAGTCGCAGGTCTAAATGAATATTGGGTTAACCTTCGAATCTGTAAATTAATATAAGTTGACTTAGTATTTTTGATTGCTTTTGGGAACATGTAATTCCGAGCATGTAATGTTGAACAGATGAACATCGCCCTCTCCGAAATATGTTGCCACTTTATATATTCCTCTACAGGTACATGCATCTGAAGAGTCGCTTATCCCCCTCCAAAAAAAAAAGAAAATTACCGTGCCGCGCATTTAACAACAATGTCTTGTTATTTATATGCAATACACAGCTATGCATTTTGAGTTGTTCAAGGATTTTCAATCACGTATTCCATTTGCTAGTAAGGCAGTCACTGGCATAATCTATAACACCGCTATAATGCTTTACAGTATGACTAGAGGACCGACACTGAAAATGTATGTAACATTGTCGAAAAAATATATATGTATGTTTCAATGAAATGATAAACTGCATAGATTAAGGAAACCACATAATCAGCCTAATTAGACTCTTCTGCGTCATACTTAAACCCTCGAATCCTTATCCTGATTGTTTTTTTGGCCTTCAGACTGTATGTCTAATATTACGAATTTAATATATCATCATCATATGATGATGTCTCCTGTCACCGTGTCCATGGTTCAAATGACATAGTAACATAGGTTTGGGAGATTTAGTGACCATTTGCGTCTAAAATCAATTTTCTACACGAATTGGGAATTATTTTTATATCGATTAAATGTGACGTCATTCGTATATAATAAAGCTCATTAGTAAAAGATTGCAACTGCAATACACTTACAGACTCCTTGATCAAAACGTAATGTAGCGTGACTAAACCCCTACATTTAAATTGCATCGGAATAACAAATGTATATCATATTCTTTTTGTGTTTTAACCATTCGCAGGACGATAATGAATTTACAGTTGTTATTGCTGTTATTCTTCTGTGAAGTAAGGGCAAACTACAGTGATTTTATAGACATTTTAGTTACTAGATAAAGGTCATAGCGTATTACTAACTTCACTATCCAGTAACCCTTGTATCTTACCATTAGAAACAATATTTGCTAAGACATTGACCCTCGAGCAATACCCATCCGTTCAACACCTTGCTCAGATCAGGTGTTTATCCTTATGCAAATTGGGTCTCATATAGAGTAGTATTGCAATGAAGTATATTGATGATTCAAATGTTATAAGGTTAACAAGTTAATATTGATTATCGAAATGGTATATGTGATTAGATATTACGATATATAACGCTTTTCCAAATAAAAATAAGAAAATTAATTTGCTGGTTTGCTGACACCATAGTTTTTATAAATTCAATATATAACAGACAGTTCTATTTTCATAAAATAATCTTACACCGACGAACGAGTGGTATTTACTTTTTCCATTATGGCGGAATTGTATGTAACATTTTGGTTGGCAATCTAACAGCAACAGTTCTTCGTGTTTCGGCAAATCACATGTCCGCCTAAGCTAGGCGTATAATAACATTCTCAGTTTCACCTCCAGGGGCGAATGTTGACAATCGATTCGACTCACAATTGTCAGTAGTTTCTAAAATCATAAATAAACTACGAACAGCTTGAAATATGCCATCACGCAGTTCAACAAACCCTGAACGGTGTCCTTCGTTTGTCCTTCTAATGCGTACAGGTGGGTGAGTGAGTATTATTACGAAAAGTTGACATCATGTTTTTGCGCGTTATAGAGCATTTCAGTCGTGTATATAAGAAAGGTTAAAATAAATTACAAACCCAACCATAGATAGTCGTATAGATAAATTTCCAAGTTCAAGATCAAAATAAAAAACGCTGGCAGCAATCGTAAAAAAATCTACAAGTACAAAACAATTAACTGACTAGTCACATTATTAAGAAAAAGGTTTAAAAACATCTCGGTCTACATGAAGTGATGTCACGTGTTTCGAAAAGAGTGAACACATCCTGCTCCATGTGTGGCGCCCGTTATATATCGTTTTGAGTCATGATCAAATGGTTTCTATTTAGAACCTGAGATCGTTCTTAACAAAAACCTTCGATTAGAAAAGTAAGTGGGTTACTCAAACCTATTCAGTTGTTATTTCAGGGGAAAAAATTGTTTTGTATACCACACATTTTAGTATAGCACGTGTGTCCATGCTATGCTATATATATATATGATGTACCAATAAACATCCAATATATAATTTTGTTTTTGTTTTTTTAACAACAATCTTAGTGAATTGAAACCCGAGATAAATTATTCATAAATTATGCTACTGCTCATAATAACTACAGACATGTTTCAATCTTCTACTATTGCGAGAACACAACTGATTCCTAAAATCGCCGACTATGACCTTGGACAACACTTTGCGCGAGAAGTGACGGTATACTGATGGTATACTCTTTGTAATGGTGGCCATAAATTGATGTCGACAATGATTTTACCTTTTATATTTTATGTAATTGCGATGTCGTATATATCAGGGATCACTCAACAATTTCACTTGTGTTTTGCAGTTGTAACAGAAAACATTCAAATGTGTTTCCTTAAATACTTCCGTTAGTTCTAGATATTATTTGGCGCCATCTTGGCAAGTCAGTGTCGCTTAAAAGTTTTATCATCCGGTAATCTTACATATAACTGCTCAGTATACCATGGGTTTGTTAAGCTCGTTTCTAGTTCTATGGGTTCCAGGAAAGAAACACAATGCATTGCCCTTCAAAGGATTACGCGAGTAGTAGTAGTTTTATGTGTGTCTGGGAACGGGTCGATGTCATCCTTGAAGAGACGTTTGGAATATATCCCGCTGGATATCACTATGGAACAAAGGATAGATTTCAAACTCTGAGTTTAGTGGTTGGCTTTTGTTTGTCAGTTGCTATGGTGATGACTTTTAAGTATATCCTCAATAAAGGGAGAGAAAGAAAACATACAGCACTGCAAAGTGAATGAAACGTGTAGGTTGTGTATATTCCACTATTGAAAAGAATGTATCAAATTAACAGGAAGCCGGATAATTGTTTTTCAATACAGCTTATATGCAAGTAGCGGCCAAGACAAGAGAGAGATGGCCATAACATTTTTTTTTCACCTTTTAATATCGTTTTTTGTCTGTCGTTTATTATAATTCTATATTTTTGTGATTGTCAATATACCATAAACAGGATAAGGGGTTACTGTTCTCGTAAACTTAGACACTTAAGCTTGAAACAGTAAGCGCGATGACGCGAGAGATTGTAACATAATTTGAAAGGCGAAAACAAGTATCTGGCGCTTTCGCTTTTAATGTGGTCTATTGATACTATATTCCATTGACACGTGAAATAATTGTAACGTCTTCGTTTATAAGCATTCATTCCACCACATTACGCGGTATTATTTATTGCCGCATCACTAACAAAGTAATTATTCACAGTGTATTAGCAATGATAATCATGTCGTGTCATCTAAACGTCATAAATCATGTTAATGTACACGAATTAAACGCATTTTTGTTTCCGTACGAGTGGGTTTTTGTGAAGTTAAAATTTGACTGGAAGTGTTCAGTATCAATTGGATATTCGTTTATCAATACTTGATAATAATAAAAATGAACGAATAAACAAACGTAACTGGAATCAAATCAGTGACTAAAACTATGTGAAGTTAAATTATTTGGTCAAAATCAATGGACAAGAATAAAAACCGTCTTTATATCTTACTCTTATTGTGTATAAACAAACACGGCAATCAGAACAGCTGTTTTAGATGCAAAATTAAACTAATATCCACCAACATATTTCCATCGAATATTTTTATACCAGTTACTACGTGCAAAGTTGAGCCCCGACGTGCAAACTGTCGAAGCTCACAGTGGGGTAATTCACCCAATCTACTCCGGGCCGGTTCATTTCCTTTCATGATTGGTCAATGCAGACGCGATTCATTTCGTGTAATCATACATTTGTCACGTGACTGACGCGTCGCACCAGACATATATCGAATAAATCGACTGCCAATACTCTTTATTATTATTATTATGCGCTTTCCCTTAGTGACATATTTTGTTCGTACTTTACAAGAGACCTATAAAACAAGTAAAACATGTATTCTAAACCAGCTGACAGGAGCGTACATGCATGGGATATTGAGTAGTCGGTGCAAATCACTGTTGAAGCATGTGTACCGCAGATATTGTAGAGGGAAAACATGTAAAATAAATACCAACGAGGCATTCAAACACGGGAGACGAAGCCAGGCGTGAGAATGAATCTCATACAACGAGAGAGAAACGTGTAACGATGCCTCGTGAAATAAACAACACGGTGATTTTAAAAAGGTTAGAGAAACGTAACATGCGCTGAACAACAGCAACTTGTTAATTTAACGACCCGGTGGTTCTGCCCAGCATGCGGAAATGAATAATTGAATTCAACGAATTGAGTTAATACCATGTGGAGTGTAAGGTCATTGACACACCGTTGACTTTTACTGACAGAAATGTATTATATTGAGAAATGATATGCATCCAATCGATAGTGTACGTAATATCGAATGAATGTAGCTTTTATATTGTACTCTTGGTGCAACAAGGGTATTCCTTTAATTTATAAACAGTTAGAAAATTTCACTAGTATTTGAATCGAACAAGCTAATCAACGAGTACAGAGTACAATGACGTTATTTGAAAAGGTTCAAATCTTATTCAATCGGCGAATTGAAACCTCTCTTTTCAGTTTCAATTGCGAAATTTATAAATACTGATAAAGAATAAGGGAATGCTTTTGTTTCACTGTGAGTACCGCGCGCTATGAATTGACGGACATCAATACGATGACCGATTGAGTAAACCAATGCACAGTTTTCTGAATTGCCGTTCTGTACATTCAATAACATTTGATTTGACAAAAAGTTTAAACTAACTGCCGATGGTTTTATATGTAAAATTAATAAGGCAAATAGAACACAACCAGCACAAATCGTGTGTTCTTTCAACAAACCGACACCACGGGAGCTCCTCGCTACCGGTAGTTCGGCGTGAACAACTATTTATACGACACGCATCTCTGGGACGGATACGGTTACATTGTGATTATGGTTTACCCCCCCCCCCTTCCATACATACACACACACGCAC
The DNA here is from genome assembly GCF_978046115.1 of Saccoglossus kowalevskii. Lineage (NCBI taxonomy): Eukaryota > Metazoa > Hemichordata > Enteropneusta > Harrimaniidae > Saccoglossus > Saccoglossus kowalevskii. The sequence continues at coordinate 21,243,331 of NC_140651.1, forward strand.
AAGTTGACGAATATAGTGAGTATTTATTTATTTATGATTAAGTAACACATTGATGCGTCAGGTTGTAGTACAATTGGTTCGTCTAAAAAATACTTAAAGCGGGGGAGTCGTCACTAACGCATGCGTCAGATGAACATAGCGTGTCATTGTTTACCAACAAGCGTCTGCCCATGAGCCTTTGCGTACTTAGCGTGTGTTGTTATCGTCGTTTGGGTCTCAATTACTGCGCGTGCGCATGTGACGACCCTCCCGCTTTAATGATTGTTTTTGTTTTGTTCACTTATTGTAAGATACCATTGCCATTGATCGATTTTCTGTTTGATGTAGGTGTCTCGTCAGATAACTTTCACTCATCGTATGTGAGTGGCCTAGCATGCAGCGCATACAAACGCCGAAATGCGAATTCCAAATATGGTACGATAACGGGCGTAAATGTCCTCTAAATAATAAAAAAACTAACATGGCTGCTTCAGGGTTTGACCGGATCCCACACAAACCTAGGGGCTGTTCTCTGAATAAAACATAATACGCAAGCTGAAATGAAAAAAAAAACGCGTAAAAGGGGTGTTAAATAGTTTGACGGTTATATGCGCGTACCGTGTTAGGATAATGACGTGTGAAAAGAAAGAATCTCATGAATTGATGTTACCACAACTTAGAAACAGTATGATTTTAGTATGTATATAGGGTGTCTATTTTAAGTTTCTGCACTTGAAAAGGGGTATAATTTCACAAAAATAAGTACGTGTTTAGAGCCTATTTTGAAAACCTATACTTCAGAATGGGTAAGACTTGGTCTGACTTGGAGCCCCCCCCCCTCCCCTCCGGGCACACAAACAAGTTCGCCAAATCTGTTCTAAGCGTTTTGGATTTCGGCATTCCCATGATGTATTCCTGGGAAGAAAAGATGTAAAATAGTAAGGTTATTGCTGCCCGTCGGTCGATACTCCCGCTGTACTGTCTTAATAATAACCTCATATTACGTTGCATTGTGTGCGATTTAACACGGAATAGAAGAGGGCGCACATTTCTCAGTGAAACCTGAGTACGCGCATGCGTTCATAGTTAGTAAAGGCAGACGGTAACTGTTTTATTTGGAATAAACAGTGGTGACAGAAATGGTACTTTGATATAAATATGGGTATAGATTTTGCCACTATTCAGGTATAAAAATGGTCACACTTTTGAGCACTCAGGGACACCTCCCTACCCATTTAAGTATCAACTGACCCATGTAATTAATACAATGTATGTACAAACATTGTTTACAAGAAATTCGTACGAGCGACTGTTGACATATTTGAGAATTTTCCATTTTAGAAGTGGCGAGGTAACTCGCAAATGTTCTCCATCTGCTGCTCATCAGACCACAACTATACCTCACGCGACTATATGTGACAGTTGTGGTGAATTATTGAAAGATTGATATCAGTCAGAAAATAATATATAAACGATTTTACCTCAAATAAATGCATGACTCAAAGTAACTGGGACAATTTGTATTGTGTTATTCTTTTACATGCCATTTAAATTGCAGAAGCATTGATATAAAGGACATTTTAATTTGTCGTGAAAGTGGCAAGCAACTGGCAACTGTGGTGAGAGGTTGCAAATTAAGTAGTCGATTGTTCACCGTGGTTGGCAGATATATCGTTGACGAAAAGAAAAGGACAATGTATTATAACTCTGGCCGCTCGAAATGAGAGAACATCAACGTGAGAATCCAAAATCTGTATACGTACTTGTACATTAAATGGTTTTATAAATCGTTATCGGATTTGATATTATGCGTAGATCATCAGAGAAAAACTGTTCAATGACGCGATGCATGAGACACGAGCCGGAAGTACCATTAATATCATCTCGCCTACGGAGTACGTCAATAGTTTGAAAGAGTAAAATCGCTACGGAGTTTGTGTCGACATCATCACGTATCCGCGAGTGTCGAACGTCGACAGTTTTGCTTTTGTCAGCTGGTAGTTTGCATGTATGAAAATAATGTAAGTTGTTTGTATCGTCCTCGGTTCGAGCTTGTGTATTTCTATACACATTCTGGGCGTGTTCATTACCGGCAATTTCGGCAATCTGACTTTTCGGGGGTCAGCGAGTATGCATGGTTTAGTGATTAGCGCGCCCACCTGTAGTAGGGAGGCGTTGAGTGCTCCCGTTTGAATCCGGTGTTACTGTACATGTTGTTATGTGAATGGTCTTCTTGTTGTTGTTCATATTATATTATTATCCGAGTTATAACTCTTCGGTACTCGGTAAATATTCAGCACATGATACGGAGTATGCATTGTCATAATGCGGCATAATACGTTCACGTTGAGCCGTATTGCATCAACTATAAACACATCAAGTTATTTTCTCTTCCAATAACGCAATTAAAAGTAATGTGAAAAAAGGGAGATTTGAGATTCTATTATTCTTTCCAAAGGCAGAAAATATACTTTTTTAGTACAAACACTACTTGAAACGTCCATTGTCTAACATTTACGTATATAAACCAATACAGAATTGTTTCTTGGTGTCTTGCGTCATAACTTTCATTACGATAGAAATTTCCCGTCTGCTATTATCAAGTAGTCTGCATAGATGAATAGTTACTTGTACATGTACACCGTCCATTAACTATAGATGCATTTAAACATATAGAGCGTTACGGCCTCTACGTAACATGAGCTGGTTGTTGCATAATACAGATTTGCATATCACAGACTCTATTCACGTCACGAGACCGAACATTACTCGTTCTAATATCGCAATTGGCAAAATTGATGAACGTTCATCATTTTATTCAGACGTATTCTGCGTGTTCTAAATATTACCATAGCAATGGTGTAGGCCCATGAAGAGACAATTATGAACCTTTATCTGAATTGAAAACTATGTACATTATAATATGTGATTACAATTATGCTGTTTGAGTTGTCAATTTCAGATACAATTTACCTTATTAACCTATCCAATTTTGCTAATTGCCCTCTACTCATTTACTATCAAATTCGTATATTTTGTAAAACGATTATTAACCATCGACTTGATCATCCTGTATTAGTGAAATTTCTTCCCATTAAAACAATTAACATAATAGTTCATCTAATCGTGTAATATTCCCTATTTAACGGTTGGAGTTGTAAACCCGCGAATTCTGTGTAATATTAATAACAGAGTGCCAAAGATGGATATATAATCTCGCAAATAGGCTTATTAAGAAACCTTATTATGCTCAATTATTAATATTATTTTCAGTATTATTAATATTACTTTAATATTTAATAGTTAAATACCCGACATCCTAACAATTATTGATAATGTGTGGAGAGGATGACAATTCTTTCTTGTGAATCGAGAACTATGCAAACACTTTACATGGAAAAAGACAGATACGATGCTATATATAGTATAACAGCGTAAATGCACTTAATCAAACAATGTTTTCGATATCATGCCATATGTATTGAATGAATTATAAATGACATTTTCGTTTCACGTGAAATAACAGCATTACTAAGGCCAATAAGTCCGAAATAAGTTGTCGAGGTATAAGTCGCAATTTACCGCCCGTGTCACTTTCCGTATGTCCCCGTGTTACTCATATCTTACATGTTCTAACCACTATGTCTTCAACACGATCAAACTGATTTCATATACAGATGTAATACAGCAAATCAGGTTTACGAGAGTTCTAACATGTGTGAAGAGATCGTAACTTAGTCTACAGTAATTACATAATGTTTTGTGTGTGACGTTATCATATTTTTATCTGCTTAACTGTTTAGTACCCACTCACCCTGTGGTGCTGCTGACAGAGACAACTTTTACTTCAGTTATCAACACATTAGTGTAAACATTTTGAGAGTTCACATTCTAATAATTAGAGTTTTTAGTAAGTGAATCGGACAAGTCTCTGGCCCGCTGATTTCAAAAACCGGAAGTAATCAGTCCCGCGTGTTGACACTTGATTGTGATCGGCATTTAAGTACCAATGCCAATTTAACATTTCCATTGCTAATACACGATTAACTGCGCGCCATCAGTTTTCCCGCCAATGATTGGTGTCGAATTTTGCCTACATTTCTTGATTGAAAATTTAGAATAAATATAAAAATCATTATGCAGGATTTATTTTGTGAACGATAACATAATACGTCAGGCTGATACGTCAGGTCATTAACTGACGTCATCAGACAGTTGTGTTTTTTCAAGCGATTGTTCCTAATAACCCAATTCACATATACAAGAACGCGACACCAAGTCTAAATTGAATTGAAGGTAAATAAACATTACGAGATACTCGACTATAGCATAGTGATGATTGATGTGGATTGCCGGCTAACTGATGGAATTACACGAGATATGAAAAGAGTCAGGGTCAAAAAAACAAGAATCAATCACAACACCGACCGTAGCTGGTAATGAGATATGTCTTATTGGAACCGTCTAATGTTGTGGAAATCTATGAAACATGGCGTTACGCTTAACGCGTATCCGTGCCTCGATTTACGGCGACGTTAGTCAAAGTCATGTTCAGACTATTGATTCCCGAAGCTTGGCAATCGTGAGATGATAGATCGCGGAATATCCTCATACACGTTCAATTATTATGGAAATCTTTGAATATTTCTCAGCCAACGGCGTGGTTACCTTCACACATTTTGATTTTCGCATTAGGCCAACTGTGCCTATTCATTATCCGTAACTTTCCCCAGGGTCTATACTTGGCAGATACGTGACAGGTACTGAGAAGTCCCGCTTGCTCCATTTACAATGATTACAGTTCAATCAATTTAAAGCCGTACATTATCTACCCATGGTAGACTGCTGGGTACAGCACTAGTGTCGAGTACACTAGTATCTCACCCGCTGATGTTGAGTCATAGACAATATATAGAGTTGGAATTTGCATAAGCTAGATTTGTACTGTCCTTGTGCTTTACGTTCTGTTCACTATTTATTTTATTCACTTACTTCTTGAAGCATGGTTATCATGGTAACACAGCTGCTCTCCCGAAAAACCAATACAGTAAAGCAGAAACTCGAAACGATATACATTACAATAAATATAGTTCTGGTGACAGAATTAGTTATTTAAATGCTTGTTTAAGATCTGTCTAGCACATACTAGTCTCAAAACTATAACCACCGGGTGCTGAATATCCCTAGTAAAGAAATGAAATCGAAGTTACCTTGGTAACGCACTGGGCTGTCTTTACCATGGAAGATGAATAGATTTCCACCGATTACATATATACAATATTATGATTACATATTGTATCAGTTAGAACCTAAAGAAGCCGTATATATTCAGGAGAGTTTCTATTTATCGTACTATACATTAAAACGCATCTCGCATGATATGTGATTCTGTTTATGTCAATGCCCTCAGCATGTCATTTATATGGATGTACAAATTAAAACGCAGGGCGCTATTTTATACTTTGTGTAATTTGTTATTACAATTACACCCAAATTGTATTGCAATAGTCGAACATAATCCGTGGGTGGCAAGGGATATATGAAAACGTCTTTCATAGTACACCAATACATCGCGGTAGTTGAGTACATAAATAATTCACGCATTGTATCCAGAACAAATGTTTGTCAACAGTGATACATAGATACATAGACAATTTTAGAATGATCGTTAGTTAAACTGAAACTGAAACGATTTGATTGTCACTTAGAGCTAAGCAGTGGCGGTGGCACAGAAGGGGAGGGGGAGATGGGGTGTGTCAACAAAATTTGCTCCACAAAATGCAGGAAATAGAGCGTTTCAGAGAGTATAGATTTTCAATTTGTTAAGGGGACCATGCCCCTTGACCCCTAGTAGAGTCGCGCCTTCGGCGAGAGGTATGATGAGCAGATCTCGCCCCCTCATGCACAATTCGCGCCGCCGCTCTGCTAAGATTTGATATATTATTACTGTATTTAACTTCAGAGTAATTATAGATGGATAATCATAACGTGTGTAAACAGCTGTGTACATGTCAGGTGAACACTCAGAACAACTTGGTAAATCATTAACATGAATTGAACGTAAACGGACCCAATAACGAACCATGCGGTGAATAATCAGTCCACCAATATCATATGTTCAATAACCATGTACTTTCTCCAACAAGATCGTGTGGTTCGCTGTATGGATGCCCAGAAAAGATCGATGAAAGCTACTCCATTCAATGACACTCGACACTTATGAATATAGGTACATGCAATTATGGTATTATGGGCAGTACACAGCAAATACAAAATCATCGTCACTATGATTTCTAAGAGCTATTTACATGAACAACAATCAATAATAATATAGTATTTCACTGTCCCATCATATCGCCCAAAATGAATAAGATAATATATTGTATTATTATTATTAATGCCTATCGTCCCTCCTGGGACATAGGCCACCAACAAGATTTCTCCAACCAGGCCGGTCATGTTCCAGACGCTCCACTTTCCTCCAGGTATAGCCCAACCTCCGGACATCAGCCTCTAGGTCCCGTCGCCAGGTATTTCTTGGACGGCCCCGTTTCCTTTTGGCCTGTGGGTTCCAGCTGATAATACAATATATATCGCTGCTTAAAAATACGTACTATATAATATGAAATAGCAATGTCCCTGCAATATATCCGGATGTCAAAGCGAAAGTGAAGTATATACATTTTTCTATTATTTTGTTTAGGGTTATACTTGGCGTGTCGCCAGAATATAACAGTTAAATGTGATACAATATATAAATGACTCGTTGACCGGGAACGGAGGCACATTTATCAGGGTAGTGCATTCAACATGATCATGTTCATCACCATGTGTTTTTCGACTTGAAGATTGCACATTTGAGTCGTGTATCTGATTCAAAATCAAAATCTAAATCTAAATCAAAATCTAAATCTAAATAATATTATAATACAGCCCAAGAATACACAAAGTTCTCATTACACATGCTATATTCCGAGACGGTTATGGGTTCTCTACACGATTCAGAGGTCTGGGTACAAATACAACTAATGGTGATGTTCTGTCCACATCCGAAACTTCACTTCAAGTATCAGTGTCTCGAAGGGTATCCCAACTCCAGGTGTGTGTCATCTCCAATCGTGTTTGCCAATCTCCAACTGTCTTCTCATGGAAACGGGTCGAAATATGTATACATTTAAGCATGCTGGTATTAATAGTCCCAAAGGAATGCGTACGCGTATGGAAGTATCCAATTCAAGGACCAAATTCAAGAGCCAGGAAGCAGGAAGCAGAAAGGACGTCGTCACGGGCTCTCGTGGAACAGTGATGACATACAGATGCAAGCGTGTTCAACTAACTTAATACAACGAATAAAGTTACTATCCATGCAAAATGATTATACATGAATGTAGAGATAAACGATTGGATATAAAACTAACGAATATAAAAATACTATACAGACTATCTAAATAAATGTGTACTAGTAAAGAACTGTTTCCTAGCTCGATTGCAGTAGTGAAACCATCACCTATCGTTATGATGAGTACTGCGTTTTTGTAACTTGAGCTTTTTGGATTAAACGCATTCACAGCGACGTTATGGTCACAAAAGTATGTTATTGAACTTTGTAATCAGAGTGAGTTTTAATACTGTGTTTCTCTATTGGTAAAAGCACAAGAGTGTGTGATATTGTGTAATGTTATACTGTGTGTCTCATTAATATGGTTCGAAGCTATATTTTAACACTGCATTCGTGTCGGTTTCGGGATAGGGTTCAATGTCGCCCAGCGTCAGTTATAGCAAATCTAGCGGCGAGAAATCAAACGTGTGAACAACAAGTTATCACGTTTACCTCTGCTCGCTATAATTTAAAAACATAATCATGGAACTCGGTATAGGAAATTGAGTATACTTCGTACAGGAAGTATGAAGTGTGAAATGTATGCACTATGCCCACAAGCATGAAGGGAAATGACGACCCATCAGAGGGTGTCGCGCGTTTGAAATTAATCACGACCACATCTCGTTTGTGATTGGAATTGCTTTGCCGCGGTTTGTAAATATAATCTGCACGAAGCTATAGTATATGTACCACTTCCTGCAAACATTACAGTGTGAACATACACGGGGAATATTGACAGAATACGTTTGGACCAAAGGTCAACAGTGGAAAATGAAATCACGATTGTCTACGGTGCGCTTTCGTTATTCAGTTGTTGTTGATTGCTAGACAGAAACGTGCACCCTTTGTAAGGCGCAAATGACCCGCTGTTGAGTGTACGTAACAACGCCTACATTCTTGGACGTATAACGGTGCTACGTATGAATGAGTATGGCTTGTTCACGATTGGGTACCAGTCTGTGTGTTTTTTTTAACATCAATAGCGGAAGAAAAAACACCGAGAGAAACTGTTGAAGTATTCTCACGTGCATGCGTTTGTTTGTCCGATTTCAAAGACCGATGAAGTGGATGCGCATGCGCGACGCATGCAACGATGGACAGGCTTGATTATAGTATCTCATTATTTAATTACACGAAATTGTCTGATGGATAATATGATTCCTAACACGTGCAACGTAAATATGTTAGATCGTGATTGGGTGATTGCGATTCAGAATAGAATAGAATAGAATAGAATAGAATAGAATAGAATAGAATAGAATAGAATAGAATAGAATAGAATAGAATAGAATAGAATAGAATAGGGTAGGGTAGGGTAGGGTAGGGTAGGGTAGGGTAGGGTAGGGTAGGGTAGGGTAGGGTCGGGTCGGGTCGGGTCGGGTCGGGTAGGGTAGGGTAGGTAACATTTCAATTTCTGTGACTGTTGTCAAATCGTCGCAGATATATAATTCCCTGGTTGCGTAATGTCTCGGCGTTACTCCAGTTTGTAATTACACAGTTACGATTTGTTAACATGTGGTCTATTATGCGGGTAATCACTTCATCTTGACGTGATAATTGAGCTGCGTATTTCACTATTAATAACACGTGTACTACAATTATATCTAGCTAAATTGCAAATCATAAGGTTTAGTTCTCATATCAAAAAAGCAGCTTGGACAAATGTAGTCAAGGGGAATATTGAACTAATAAATGTCTAATATTTGTACTACCACGCTACCAGACTTATTTGTATAATAGGTCGCGTTCTAATTCAGTATTATTGTTGTGCGCATGTCTGCTATAATACACATAAATAGATTAATGATTTCCAGTGGTTTTGTCACAATTTTTCAATACATTGCAACCGTTGCAAATAAATAAATTTGAAAAAATCAGATAGGAGATATACTTTATATAAACATAAATCGAACATTGACAAAACGAGGGACCGACTCGTTGTTAATTTGTTGAATTAATAGTGTAATAAAACATATTTTTGAAAAATACCCGTTATGCAATGCATAAGAATCAATATATACGAGACATATAAATAAATCACAATATTACGCGGCGTAATTCCAAAAGCCAGGAAATCAATTACCACAAATCATCGATAGTTTGCATAATTCGCGAATAACGCAGTAGTCAATTATTTTTTCCCAGCACATACGACACCATATAAACCATTTCGTTGATTTATATTTACGCTACATGTTCTGTTGATGACCCGGAGGAAACTTATTACACTTCCGAAATAGTTGTCTAAAAAAATATATATCATGCAGTTCGGTACGCCGACGCCACCTGTGTAAGCCTCGGTCAGATCGAACACAGTCCTGTTCATACCGATGACAACACTTACTTGAAATATAAAAATAATAAATCTATCTTTTGGATAAAAAGTATAATCTAGACTCAGCTAACAACGTGCGTTGTATCATACAAACACGGGGTTTTACTAGGCGTCGCCGGTTACTTGACATTAATATCCGGAAAGCTTACTACTGCGCAATCTCGTGAAATGTTAAATACTTTCCAGCGATTGAACGCTTGAAATAGCTGTGTACAAGCAGTGCGTCACCCATTCCGTTGAGAAGGCCCACTTGTGCGAGGTAAGAAGCTACTGGCGTACATCTCCTATTTGCTTATTTACAAGGGACTGGCATTGAAGTTTAAGTGTGAGTATCAGCGTTTTATTCTTACACTACGTGGTTGACCCCGTCGTAGTTACATACACATATACTAAACTAAATGAGACCCTCGCGATTCCCATGTCATTCAGAAACGCAATGACAATTATTCTTACAATCGTACGGTTTAATTATATTGTTACGTCATTAGTTTTGTCACTAATTAAATGTTGAAGAGCGCGCAAATTGAGCTACGATTGTGACCGTGCTTCCTTCATCGCGCTATGCTGTCGCGCATGTATACCTATACATCTGGGAGATTTGAAAATCAACCAGTTTAAAAGGAGCTATATTTGCTGCTGGTATTTTAATTTCTGGATAGCCATCAATCAAGGTAATAAAGAGGACCAATATGTTTTACACTGTGAACTCAACCTATGACCTGACCCCGGGTCATTTATCAGTCCCAACAGGCGCAGGCCTATTATATACGCATAGCAGGGAACGAGAAATCTCTGGTATTATATATAAATAAACCAACTGAAAAATGGCTGGTTAAATACGCGTTCCATACACAGTATCATAACTACCAGACGTTAGGGAAAGCTTGGCTGGTTTATTGTGCTCTGATCGGGAACAATTCTGCGAAGTACGATGTAAGGTTAACTGACCGTCACGAAAATCCGAAGCCCGAGCATCGCAGTCTCTTTATGATTTGTACATAATTACTGCGTGTGTGTTTTATGCCGTTAACGAATATCTCATTCTATCGCTCGATACCTGAATACGTTGTGTCGTGTGTATTATGTATCACAGTGGTGCTTCAGCGAAATGTGGCTTGATTTAAATGTCAAAAGTTGTTTTAATGGCTTATGCACAATGCTGGCTGTGTGTACATATTAATAGTGTCCTATATAATAGCCAAATTGTGGATGTTTCCCACTAGAGTTCCGTTTTTTTTTTATGACACAACCTCGGAATGGCACCAAAGTCAATTTTTCTCTCCTTTTACAAATCATTCCACACGAGTATGTAACAATATTCAAAACCTTCAGCGAATGGGGAATTATGTATATTTTTCTAACAAACGAAAATGACATGATAACAATTTCAAAAGGGTTGTGCGGGAAAATTGAACCGCGACAACGCCGTGTGCAAGGTTTTCAAATGATGTTTCGTTTGCTGCATTTTCCTCGGGCACATGTACCATGTAGTTATTGTCTTGACTGTCAATGAACCAAAGCACAACAAGCAAAAGTCGGTTTATCTAAAATAGCTTCACAAATAAATACGAACATTACGTGTTGTATTAATTTCGCCATTTATTTTGTTCAGCCACCAGACTAGAAATATCCGACATAACTTACCGGTTGTTTGGTTATCATCAACAATCAACTCAAATACATGAATAGGACATAGCTACCGCCTTTTATTCATAGCAACGTTTTCACAATATTGCCTCATTTAAAAGAAAACATGCCTGCACCGCGACACCGTGTAAATTTCATTGTTTGTGTTTGGCCACGTGACTGCGTATATAACTGGCCTGTTCACATCATATCACAGAGTAATAATAATGCAATACTGAGGCCCACCATATGTCAGAGTAAATTGCATTATCGTATAGACTGTGTTCTCAGAATCGGGTAACTTTTAATGGATTAACAAAATACAAGTAATATATTCAGTGGGGTCAACAATACGAGCAGCTGTCTGAGACGCTGAACTCCAACCTCCCTCAAATATAATTTGAAATAAATTCATGTGGCGTGTCTTTGCAAAATGTTTGATTACGTAATTGAAATGACACAGAACTTGAATTTAAATACACAGTGGCAAACGTCTCAAAACGCGTAATTATGCGTTAATTTCCATGATTTTGGACCCTGCTTTCTGTAAACACAAAATGTCACAAGATTCTCATTCAAAGAATGACATAATTTTCAGTTTATATGCTCTCAAAACAGATCGCGCACAGGTGTGAAATGTAAAACTCATTTACAAGATTAGCAATTGTTGATCGAAGAAGTGGTCCCCGACGTCGGATTCACATTGTAAACCTATGACGCGCAACGAGAATGACAGAATTCACCATTGTATATACACTTTACATGACAAAATTATATGATAAACTCATTATAACTATTTTAATTAAGACAATCATTACATTATTTGAATAGATAATTGTATATTAATCCCCACAAGACTTACTGTATACATTCGTTCATAATTAGAAATGTTCTATACCGGGTTTAGATGATGATTCGACTTAATATAATGTCACATACTTATTAAACAATAATTTGACATTTTATAATTCCAGATACAAATTACTCAATTTGACGTTATATACGTATATAGCCCCATTGTCAACCGCAACGTTGCTTCGTTTGACGATGAGTTTTGAACATTATTAAAACTGTATGTTCACCGCTGTTGGGTGAGAATTTGCATTCATACGGAATAATTCCGAATAAAAAAACATGAAGATCAATCGCAGTGTACCTACGTAGAGCTGAAGACATTTCACTAATTTATAAGTTGAAAGTGTTCAAGATCATTGACAGAATGGTTTTATATGCTCTATATGCTTCATGTAGAACTTCTTTTATACTCGTTGGTGCCATGCGTTCTCATCAAAGCACTACATTGAGTTGCACGCGGCTTGATTCTAGGCTCATTCCTACATCAATCTTTCTCAACAAATATCATATACATTATAATTATATTTACTCTCAAAACACACTGAATACGACAAACAACCACAATTCGCGGCAAGATCGAATAAAAATGAAGCAAAATAGCTACAAAATTGTAGCTTCCTCTCCAGTAAATATATAACATTACTGTGACTATAATATTACTGTGGTCCGTGTCTCCTAGACAACTTATTGGCGTAAAACCCAGACGCAGGTTACGGGACATAGGCAGACATTGGGATTCAATTTTCTGCCACTCTCTTAAAATTCTTTTGTATCCAATATAACAAATTAAGCGTACGAACACCTGGAACGCATCACTACGGTTGGCGTACTATACAACAAATATCGGATGGCAGATACGTATTTTATACACACCATACCAATATAAAGTAAAACTATGACGATGTAGCACGCACTGCATTGTCGTTTTATTTCAGTTCACAAATTCAGACCACGTCATATTTAATTTGAAAGCGAATGTACATTTGAAAAACAATCAAACTTCCAAGTTGTTGGTTAACATTAAAAGGGATGAACAGATAACATACACTGTGATCTACTCCCCGTCACTGGTATTCATGGTAAAAGTATCATATCTGAATAGTTGGTTCGGTTACACATATTGAAAACTTATATGTGGTTATAGATACTTATGAACCATAGAGACGTTCCTATAAATACTATATATTTTTTATTCAAAACACACTTTAACTTTAAATATTATTGAAATTGTTTCAAAAATGTTTTTTTTAAATAATAGGTCAAAACAACGTCGATTACTTGTGTATGAATCGAAAATTATGAAACTCCCCTCAATCAAAACGTTGTGATGATCTGTTCGCCTCCATTAAATGCCCGCAACGATCTCAAACTCTGTTGACTAATTATTGTAGTATCATTCTATATAGTACTGTATTATGCTTCTTATAATGAAACACATACGTCTTGTTTGAAATCTACAAATTAACTGTCACATAATTACACTCTGCAACTTGAGAAATTGGGAAACCTCAAACTGTAAATGTTCCGATCAGCTGCTTTCAACAGCACCGATTAGAAATACATAAAAAGTGCATTAAAACACATATACTTCGCGTTAACTACTTAAAAAATCTATGCCACAGACAGACGTCTGTTATTTTCTACAATGCAATATGTCATTTTATCATCACTTCATCTACCCCATCATCCCCCTCATTTGACCTTTACTGTATAGTTTCCTATACGTATTTTTTCAGGTTTATAGTTCAAATTATGCAATAGTTATATTTTGGGCATGCGTTTCGAATGCTCAAGTACATTAACAAGCAACAACGTATTATGTATATCAATTTATGTATAACAACCGTCATCATTGCCAACTGATCACGACGATGGTATCACAATCCTACGTCAAAGAAGTCTGTTATTTGCAATTTCCATTCAAATAAGTGCCTATACTCATGCTTATTAGTCTATCACTTTTTATTTGTATTCCATACGATGTCCAGTTCGTGATCTTGCTTCCCACCTGCTGTTTGCTTTCCTGTCAGCATATTCCGTCCATTCCCGCTCTTAAAAAAGCAGCCTGGACTATGATATCTGAATTTATCCCTCTAATAACTCACAATTTCACAATCTGCATCTCCTTGTTTTGTTGAGCACCGCTCTTTTCATGCATCACTGGACAACTTAAATTGTTGCATTACGTCAGTTATTTAGCGTTAATGTTTCCGCTCCACTTATTTACTTCAATATGTCATTATATTGTCACTGCTCGACATTTCGTTATTGTCTTTGCCTTGTCATTATTGCTGAGTTTGTATTACCAATAGTCCATGATATCAAGTAAATACTTTTCCCAGTTTCTCATAATGCACGTTTATGCTACTATTTGGTCATATATATTAAACTATTACAAAACATAATAGGTTTTGTAATAGTTTAAAAGTAAAATAATAATATATTCTTTTTGTATCATTTTCAATTATCCTATTCTTTTAATTACCTTTTACTATTAGAACAAACATTTAATTGACATTTCAATGTTTGTTTAAAATAAATTCTGATTTGTATTACACGCTTTGTATTATATTGGCATTAGTTATGTCTTAACGAAAACACATTCAATATTTATGATTTAGTTTTTAAAACACGTATCGGAAATTAAAATTAAAAAAATAATTACAAATTGTCTTATTAGACATAGAAACAAAGAGAGATATAATCTACAATATGTTTTTTGCGTTAGTATAATTATAACTCATTAATTGATGCAATTGATTTATTAATCGAAACTTAAATTTCAATCTCGTTAAAAAAATTATTACAAAAAATCGGGTTTAAAAAAAACAATCAAAAATGTTAAGTTTGCTTTAACATTGTGTTCAATTATGGTACTGTTCTAAAAAAAACGAACAATTTTTGCCAAATTTCTGAAAATACAACGTTGCAACACACAGTAGAATGTTGTTTTCTTTACAATGTTCCTTGCATGTGTAACATATTTAACCATTGAACATTACCATATGAAGGAAATAACATACCAAGGCGAAATTTCCGAATGGAAACAAAACAATTACAACAATCAAATACATAACTGAATGAGCTAAGTTTATAGTATTCAGATATAGACTGAATACTCTTTTTAGATTGGATAGACTAATAAATCCCCACTTTGAGTCTGACAGATGTTGGATTATTCACTTAGTGTTCCGAAATCCAAGAAAACACCTTAGCTTATTTCAGATTACATATTTAATTAAGACACATATACCCATATTTGTTAAACGCACAGTTGCAACTCATTGTTTTTTCCCCGTTAGTAGCTGTAGAGCATATGGTAGTAGGCCGTTTCTGTTAGTTCTAGTTCTTTAGTGTATATTTGTAATATTGTATTTTACAGTGGATAAAATTTTCAGTAAAAGTGATGGATTTATTTATAGTACTATTATTGCTGCAGTGAATATGGTGGACCCGTCGCTGTAATTATACTACTGTAGTACATATGGTGGAACCATTTCTGATAGTCGTAGTGCTTCAGTGTGTGGTTACCATTAGTATTACGTGTTGTGAAAGCATTTTCAGTTAAAATGGATGAATTTATTTTAGTGTTATTATGGCGGTTGCAATTCTGCTATTCGTAATTCTGTAGTGCAACCATCTGTGTGCAATGTGTAAATTCGAAACAATGCTAGACCTATATCGTTCTTTGTAATGGTACAGTGCAAACGACGGATCGGCTTGTGTTATTCGTGCTGCTGCTCAAATGTTGGAACCCGTTGAGGAATTATTACTGCTACAATGCAATTGATGGGTGCATCTATGTTCTTCTTACTTCTGTAGTGATAATATCTGTAATTCTTACTGTGGTGCATAGTATGCCATTCTTAGTCGTAGCGGTCTTTTGCAAATAGTAGGTTTGTGTTATTTCTATATTATTAGATACATTTCTTTCGCAGTGGATTTCTGGTATTCTTGAGGTTGCAGTGCATATGATGGACTCAAGTTTGTTATTCGCGGTGTCTCATTGCAAATGGTGGGTCCCTTTGTGTTATTTGTATTTTTACACGCAATATCTGACATTTTTACTTTCTGATCTTCTGTTGTGAATGTTTGGTCTCGTTTTCCAAACGCACAATTTTTGCAAAGAGGCTCGAAGCTTAGGCCAATATGAGTATATTGAAGGATGGCGTACATGTGTCTTATAAGTCACACTGCTTCAGTGTGAATAAAAGATCAGTTTTTGTTATTTGCAATGGGAGTAGTTGACCCAATAATAATATTTGTAATGATGCAGCGTCTGATTTGGATAGGTCATATGCATATTTAGGCAGCGGTGTAAATACGCTTTTTCTTATAAAGCCCGCCCTCTAGCGATAACGCGCTTATGTATCCTCAAAATGGCGTAGATTGCATGTAACCTCTTCTTAACCCGTCTAATCGCAGTGTGCGTGGTTGTAACAGTACGATTGCACAGTTTTTAGTCAAGATGGCGCCAGATTTGTTCAACTTATTTGAGTCATGCCTGTTTTGAGGTGTGTAGAGTTTTTCGTGTTTGTGGCATTCACAGACTGTACGCGCGGCCGAAAACTTTTATTCGATAAGCTAGTTAGATTAAGGCACATGATGTATAATCCAATATGGCGAAATATATGAAAAACTAGTGAGAACTAAGCTATAGCTTTAGTTTGCAACAAATAAAAAAACTGATGTTCATCTTGCATTTGGAAAATCCTTGTTAAATTAAACTTGTCCTAGTCACTGCTGTGACGGAGGGGACGTGGGATTTTCCATTGGAAAAATGCCCCAGCAATCCTGAAAGTAGGTACACCTTTTTAGTCGTAAAATAAATTCTTACTGTTGAAATTGGTCTTTAAAAATCAAAAAACGGAAAACAACCAAATACTTAATCAAATTTTCAAAAGGTTCATACAAGAATGGTGGCAAGCACAACAAAGTAAAACATTAAAGCGAGAGGGGTCGTCACCTGCGCACGCGCGGGAATTGAGTCCCAAACGACGATAACAACACACACTAAAAACGCAAAGGCTCATGGGCAGACGCTTGTTTGTAAACAAATTCCAGAAAAAAAAGTAACTGTAGAAACGCTCTTAACAATTCGATACCAACTAGGATTACAACAGCACGTGCCAAGACTGGTATCCAAGCTGCAAGCAGAACTTCGTGGCAAACAAATTGGGTACAAGCCAATTACAAAACCTACCGTCGGAGCGGACATTCATTTTTAACAATGGGAGAGTTATTTTTATCAATGAGAGTCTAGACATGTCAGTACCAATTTGCATGGCATGCACTCACGCGACAGTCTAGATAAATTAACGGTGGCCACGTATTACATTACGTATGAATATAATTAATATGACAAATATTAATTTGTTCTGCGTTCTTCCGATCTTGGGTAGGCTCACACATTGTGTGTGTGTTGCCGCGCGTACTGTATCCATATTACTGTTCAATATCGTTCATAAACAACATTTCGACTAGCAAGTAGCTCCGTCTTGTACTCTGAGTGTTGCCGATGGAAATGCGATATGAGTGGGTCGCCAGCACTTTATTTCCGCTTCCGAAACAGCACAAATGGGAAAATGATTACCCCTTTTACAAGCAATTGGCAAAAGTGTATACACTGTTATATGTATACGGATGCCTCGTTGCACTGTATCGTAATGAGCATATTTATATTCTTTACAATGAAAAATACAATTTTGTGTATTCATAAATTTAGGTTATAGTCATTTTCGTTACGCATTCAGCATCTTGATTACAAAAGCAATTTTCCTCCATGTCATAACTTCCAATTGTTTATGTCGTTCAGGTGTAAGTTAAACACTTAAATGTGTCCATAACTATGTCAGAAATAATTTTGACAATATTCAATAGAAAATTGACAAACGAGAGCTGCAAAAGGAAGCCGGGTTCACGCCTCAATCACTCTACCCTGGGTGATAGGTAAGCGATAAATTATACATTTGTTATACATACTGTGAATCCACATTTCTGAACTGAATCTAGTCTGGGCTTATGGTAGAATATCATCGTATGTTGCACACAGGGGACCCAGTGCCCATGTCAGTGTCACTCAGCCCCTGTCTGTTCGTAAGTCAAAACAATCCACAATCTAAAGCTTTGAACGGTCTTAGTTTCGGACACGCTTAACGTGTGGGAAATGTACAATATAAACAACAACACACAATAGGTCACATGACCCAAAAACATTGTACTGTGACCCACTATCACTCTTTGCCCGACGCAGCGTGGGAACAAAATTATTATATAAAGCCACCCTACATTTCCATCCCAATAGACGTCAGACACTCAATATCACGCAAACTAAGCAAGGGGTTGTACCCTCCTTACATCATTCTGTTTTGGGCGTTTTTTATAAGAAGGTTAACACGTTTTTTTTTTATGGGATGTTATAAACATTTTGATCACGGAATTATTTTCTTTTGTTCCATGGAACGGCGTGACACGTGTTCTATCTTGAATATTGTTTGCCAATATAAGATGCAATCTGCCTATGGATAATGTGTATAAGTGTACGATCTGGTAAGCGTGGTTACAGATATGTAATAATGGACTAAACCTGAACATTGTATTACCTATAACCATGCCTTGCACACATACAACAGACAGAGACTGAAACCCCATTAAACGTCTTACTTAGTTTCTGGCGTTTATGTATTCAGTCTGGTTGCATTTGTTCTTACTAACAGGGTGCTGTACATGGTAAGACATGGACATACTTTGATAATTCGTTATGTTGGTGTAAAAGACGTTTGTTTAGCTAAACATACATATACATACGTAATGTGATGTTTGCAAGATACACATTCTAAAAAAGGTGAAGACCTTTATTGTTAAGCGTTTTGCAAGCAATAAACGGTTTTTCAATACTTTAATCCACAATTTACAAATATTTGAATTGTTAATTCTAAAATTATTTACCTGGCAGTGCGTAGATAACGATGGGGTTGTCATTTTGATAAAACGTACAAAGAGCAAGTAAAGTGGCGTGCAACCCTCTTGTCCATTATGAGCGATTTATATTGGTAACTTAACCGCCTAATAATATTATGTGTCTTCATCCTAAGCTTTTTTTCGAGTGCTTTTTGAAGTAGCTCAACTGAGCGTTCTTTTCTGTAATCTTTTTCAATAATTTACGTTCTTATCAAAGATCACTTGAATGTGTATTCTTGTTCACGCTAATTTGTAAGTGCGTCATACATCTAAACTGAGCTATTTAGCATCACGTATCTGTGTGATTTCAGATTGCACAGCGAATATTGTGCGTACTACAAGATATGTCTTACTTAAAAAATCCATTTGTGTTTTCCCTTTCGAAAGTTAAAATAACAACACATCTAAACGGTATGCAAATATTCGAAGACATCTTGAACAGAGGAGTGAACACTGCAAATATTAATGCTGTTCATTTTATTCATTTTTATTGTAAGAAAACGAGAGGTAGAGGGTACGTAGGTAACTGACAGTCGCGGTAAATGACAACGGGATTCTATTAACTTGTATTTTATTAAGTTTTATCTGAGTTATAGAATAACCGAATTAATTAGTTTCTTCAAATATAAACGGAGGCTATTACTTTCTCGTGACTGGCACCGACCTGGTTTCCATACGTTATGCTATGTGACAAAATCCCTGAATGAACTGCAAACTCGAATTAAAACCCCGTATATTCTTCACACGACATTTATAATATTACAGTTGGTAAGGTCTTTGGATTATGTTACGGAAAATGGAAATTATGCAATGCAAAAGGGTTACTTGAGAACCAATTTGTGACAAATAAAATTAAGATTAAGTCTAACCGATTATATAACATTCAAATAAAATATGACGTCATTTGATTGTGATAAAATTGTACTCCAGGGATACTATGTTTATCGTCGTTTTTCAATTTAAAGGGACGTCTCACTATTATATTTAAAACACATCAAATGAATCGAAACAAACAAATTGCCCATACAATCGCCCTGTCTGGGTCTATATTTAGTTGCAATGTATTCTTGAAAGCATTTATTCATTTACATGGGGAAAATTGCACAAACATACTGTTGGGTTCGGAAATTAAAATTGTCAACTTCTCCTTTGATCAATTCGTGGGACGAGTTAGATGTTTCTTCAGCACGTAGAGATATGCATGGCGAGGCAAACCTTTCAAGTTTTGAACGAATACAGCAATTACATAGACTGTGACTAGACTTTGTTTGCAGTTGTATTGATGTGCTCAACCACGCGCTAATAGCAATCGAATCAAGTTGGCTTTCTTTCAGTTATTTCGTTTCATTGACTGTCGTGCGCTCAATACGAGTTGTCTTTGAATGCACGCCTATCACTATAGTGCTGTGAGACTTGGGAAGAATTCGAAGTGAACATGCTGTTCACGTTCCTTGGGTGTAAACTATATTTATATATATATATAATAACTATGATGTAATGCCGCAATACATGACATTCCTTCTCGACCAGTCGGCATTACTTAGTTACCCATATTGTATTTTGAAAACGTGGTGGTGGGGTACTACTTCTGTTACTAAAGAGACAAGTTATGTATATGTACAAATTTAAATCGAAATCTGAAATACATGTATATTCAATGAACAAAACGTTTTCAAACATCACATCCGAAGGTGCAATAGGTGGATAACGAGAGACACTAAAATGAAGCGCCAAGTCATGTTGAATTTTATAAAATCGGAATTTTTGTCCGCCACGTTGTTGTACTTCCAAAGATTGTATCCCCTGATATTTTGTCCGTCGGGATTTTGTCCCCGGAATTGTGTCCTACATCCATATTTATTATATTAATATTATAATATTGCTGTCCCATATGTGAGTGAATAATATATTCAGATCAACCTAATTAAATAAGAGTTTGACGTCGTCTGTATTACAAACAAGAGTTTCCAGTTAATTCAACGACACCCGGCGTCTCCTTGGGAAACACATACGCAACAGAGAGTTACAAATTAGTCTACGTGTTTGGCATTTTTCTCTGTTAAATATACACCACGCTTCGTTTGTCGTGCCCAGTTAGTGTTATTTATTCCCACCAACTCTGGGTAGGTTGAACGTGTAATGAAGGACGTTAGATGTAATATCTTTGTTGACAATTCACCCGGTTGATATTGGACCAATGCGGTCAGTTTAGGATGCACGTTCAATGGACATTATTAATATTTATTGTTATTACCACAATATTTGACATATTTATGCTTATATTAGCAACCTTTTTAGTTTATAACGCGACTGTTATAAATGCAAGGCGCCATTATAATTACGATGCCTATATACGCTGTCCCCTTTGTATATATATATATATGTGTGCTTGTTTATTTACTATGGTTTCGTTGCATCTGTATTTATTCATGTGTTGAACGCGTTCTCGTGCGAGTTGAGTGCGTTCCCGTGAGAGTTAAACAGCGATTACACATCGCAAGATAAAGTTGTGCCTGTATGTGAAAGCGATGCTATGGGAATAAAACAATATCGATTATCAAAATAATCAAAATGTTCTCAATGTTGTTGTTTTTCTATTTATAAAAATGAACTTCACATGTAAGCTCAAAATGTGTACAAATAACTATCAAGGCACCAACCAATCGAGGCTGACTGTAATATATATGCAATCGGCATATTGTTATTGTTACAAACCTGAGGTATGTGTCCCCCACCAAGAGTTCAATTGACAAGAAACAATTTATGAGTATTATAGTACTAGAATATATGTAATTATACGTATAGCATATATCATCAGCTTTCAATGTTTTACATTTCATTGACCAATCTTACAAGAATCTCAATGGAAACAAAAACTAGACGATTGATTGGTTTACCCTGACGGGTCAAGTGAAAATATAATGTATACAAAATGGTTGATTGTTATGAGGATCGGGAATTAAGCTTCCATCTAGTGTATATATTAATGTGTATATAGTTGTATATATTTGTTTAAAGTACGCGGCGTGTTCGCTAAAAGACACTTGCACTTGTCACGGACACATGCATTTATAGGGGACGACCCATCGCATCAAAGGTATGATATTGCATGAAATTGGAAAGTAACATTAAAAGTATGGTTGGAGCAATCTGCTGAACAAGCGCATGTATGATAAAGTAGTCGATATTTCATTTTTTAATTCACTTGAACATGGCACTGAACTGCCTGTTAAACGTATAATCGGTTGTAAATTAAAGTATTCACAATGGTTCAAATTGTAAGGAAAGGAATAAAAAATATGCCCGTTATTTATTAGAATTTCTCAGCGGGAACAAGCATGGAGCAGGTTTACCCGCTTAGTTATTTTAAATTTCCTCGTAAAAAAACATGTCAGAATATAAATAATTGTATTTAAGCTCAAAAACTTATCTTACAAATTGTATATGATTATATTTGTGTAGTATGATTTTATCTGTATATCTTGGATCATTTGTCTTAGACTAGATATTTGTATAATCCAGGAGGCCGATACATATATCATGGGTCTGTATGGATTTGTATCACCTGTGTCTAATATATGGGAATAGTTTGTGTGGCTCGTGGATTAACAAGGCTACTTCATTAGAGTAAAACTAACCAGTCTCACGGCCATTATTGTCTATTATTTCAGTCCTTATTCTGTCATCACGATTTAATGGGCAGCGCATCGTCCTTTATTCCCGAAATAATACAAGGCGAACATGCTAACTACTTTACAATTTTCTTCCTAAACCAGACTTTCTTAAACATGGCTAGACGTGCCAGTACGACCACCAATGTACTTTCAATACCGGGAAACGCGCACATATTACTTGAGCTAATTAAAAGTGCTTCACCAAGTGAATCCATAATAGCAATGTTTATCCAAAAGTGCACCCAATGCCATTTAGCAAGTTGTTGACAGATATGCAATTGAAATATAGTGTATATTTGATTCACTAAACTTTGTCCCCTAAATGACAAGTTCTTTTAAATATACCCTAAAATTAAACTTTTCTTTCAATTATTAAACTCCAAATATAACCTTTCCAGTGAATATTGAGCTTCAACAAAAACTCTATTTGAGAACTGTTTCTTACAGTAAACCTCTTTCTTTATCGCACATTAAATGCAACCTCTCTCCCTTGAATATCGAAGAATAAAGATTGAAGCTCCTCCTTTGATTATCAAGCCCCAAACGAAACTTTCCGTTTTAATACAGAACCTTAAATGAAACCTCCGTTTCAATACAGAAACCTAAATCAAACCTCCGTTTCAATACAGAACCCCAAATGAAACCTTTTTTTTGAATATCGAATCCTAAATAAAACCTCTCCTGTGTGTACCGAATTTAAAAACTCTCCATTGAATATAGAAAGCTAAAAGAAACATTTTCTGTAACATTTTTAACTGTAAATAAAACCTTTCTTTTGAAGATCGTACCCTAAATGAAACCTCTTCGTTGAACATAGTATTCTTAAAGAAACTTATTGTTTGGGTATCGAACCTTAAATAAAAGCTGTCCTTGGAAAATATAACTCTAAATTAAACCTCTCTTCTTAATATCGAGCCCTAAATGAAACCTCGCTTCTGAATATCGAACACTAATTGAAACCTCTTCTTTGAATATCAAACCCTAAATGAAACCTATCTTCTGAATATCTACCCCTAAATGAAACCTCTCTTCTGAATATCGAACCCTAAATAAAACCTCTCTTCTGAATATCGAACCCTAAATGAAACCCCTCTTCTGAATATCGAACCCTAAATGAAACCCCTCTTCTGAATATCGAACCCTAAATGAAACCCCTCTTCTGAATATCGAACACTAAATGAAACCTCTCTTCTGAATATCGAACCCTGAATGAAACCCCTCTTCTGAATATCGAACCCTAAATGAAACCTCTCTTCTGAATATAAAACACTAAATGAAACCTCTCTTCTGAATATAAAACCCTAAATGAAACCTATCTTCTGAATATCGAACACTAAATGAAACCTCTTCTTTGAATATTGAACCCTAAATGAAACCTATCTTCTGAATATAAAACCCTAAATGAAACCTCTCTTCTGAATATAAAACCCTAAATGAAACCTCTCTTCTGAATATAAAACCCTAAATGAAACCTATCTTCTGAATATAAAACCCTAAATGAAACCTCTCTTCTGAATATCGAACCCTAAATGAAACCCCTCTTCTGAATATAAAACCCTAAATGAAACCTATCTTCTGAATATAAAACCCTAAATGAAACCTCTCTTCTGAATATAAAACCCTAAATGAAACCTATCTTCTGAATATAAAACCCTAAATGAAACCTCTCTTCTGAATATCGAACCCTAAATGAAACCCCTCTTCTGAATATCGAACACTAAATGAAACCTCTCTTCTGAATATCGAACCCTGAATGAAACCTCTCTTCTGAATATAAAACCCTAAATGAAACCTCTCTTCTGAATATAAAACCCTAAATGAAACCTCTCTTCTGAATATCGAACCCTAAATGAAACCCCTCTTCTGAATATCGAACACTAAATGAAACCTCTCTTCTGAATATAAAACCCTAAATGAAACCTCTCTTCTGAATATAAAACCCTAAATGAAACCCCTCTTCTGAATATAAAACCCTAAATGAAACCTCTCTTCTGAATATAAAACCCTAAATGAAACCTCTCTTCTGAATATCGAACACTAAATGAAACCTCTCTTCTGAATATAAAACCCTAAATGAAACCTCTCTTCTGAATATAAAACCCTAAATGAAACCTCTCTTCTGAATATAAAACCCTAAATGAAACCTCTCTTCTGAATATAAAACCCTAAATGAAACCTCTCTTTTGAATATAAAACCCTAAATGAAACCCCTCTTCTGAATATCGAACACTAAATGAAACCTCTCTTCTGAATATAAAACCCTAAATGAAACCTCTCTTCTGAATATAAAACCCTAAATGAAACCTCTCTTCTGAATATAAAACCCTAAATGAAACCCCTCTTCTGAATATAAAACCCTAAATGAAACCTCTCTTCTGAATATAAAACCCTAAATGAAACCTCTCTTCTGAATATCGAACACTAAATGAAACCTCTCTTCTGAATATAAAACCCTAAATGAAACCTCTCTTCTGAATATAAAACCCTAAATGAAACCTCTCTTCTGAATATAAAACCCTAAATGAAACCTCTCTTCTGAATATAAAACCCTAAATGAAACCTCTCTTTTGAATATAAAACCCTAAATGAAACCCCTCTTCTGAATATCGAACACTAAATGAAACCTCTCTTCTGAATATAAAACCCTAAATGAAACCTCTCTTCTGAATATAAAACCCTAAATGAAACCTCTCTTCTGAATATAAAACCCTAAATGAAACCTCTCTTCTGAATATAAAACCCTAAATGAAACCCCTCTTCTGAATATCGAACACTAAATGAAACCTCTCTTCTGAATATAAAACCCTAAATGAAACCTCTCTTCTGAATATAAAACCCTAAATGAAACCTCTCTTCTGAATATAAAACCCTAAATGAAACCTCTCTTCTGAATATAAAACCCTAAATGAAACCCCTCTTCTGAATATCGAACACTAAATGAAACCTCTCTTCTGAATATAAAACCCTAAATGAAACCTCTCTTCTGAATATAAAACCCTAAATGAAACCTCTCTTCTGAATATAAAACCCTAAATGAAACCTCTCTTCTGAATATAAAACCCTAAATGAAACCTCTCTTCTGAATATAAAACCCTAAATGAAACCTCTCTTCTGAATATAAAACCCTAAATGAAACCTCTCTTCTGAATATCGAACCCTAAATGAAACCTCTCTTCTGAATATAAAACCCTAAATGAAACCCCTCTTCTGAATATCGAACCCTAAATGAAACCTATCTTCTGAATATAAAACCCTAAATGAAACCTCTCTTCTGAATATAAAACCCTAAATGAAACCTCTCTTCTGAATATAAAACCCTAAATGAAACCTATCTTCTGAATATTGAACCCTAAATGAAACCTATCTTCTGAATATCGAACCCTAAATGAAACCTCTCTTCTGAATATAAAACCCTAAATGAAACCTCTCTTCTGAATATAAAACCCTAAATGAAACCTCTCTTCTGAATATTGAACCCTAAATGAAACCCCTCTTCTGAATATCGAACCCTAAATGAAACCTCTCTTCTGAATAGCGAACCCGAAATGAACCCTCTTTTTTCAATAACGAAACCGGAATTAAACCTATCTTCTGAATATCGAACTCTGAATGAAACCTCTCTTCTGAATATCGAACCCTGAATGAAACCTATCTTCTGAATATCGAACTCTGAATGAAACCTCTCTTCTGAATATCGAACCCTGAATGAAACCCGTATTCTGAATATCTAACCTTAATTGAACCTCTCCGTTGATTATGAAACCCTAAATAAAACCGCTCCGTTGAAAAAATGACCCTTGAATGTAAACTCTTCCTTGAATATCGAACGGAACCTCCACTGTGAATATAGAACCCTGACTAAAACTCAAACCCATGAATGTAGTTGTGTACAGCGCTAAACGTCATTGCCGCTAGACAAAAAAAACAATGAATATTATAATGGGCATGCCAGAGTCACATGCACTATTAAGGAGTAACCAACCACTGCAAGGATCTGTAATTTTTGTCAAATTATACGAGAGCCATTAAAAACATGACTCTAGCAATTTGTTCAACAAGCCCAATGGCTTTTAAAATAGTTCGATAATTCATTTTTCAACAGACTTGAACATGCCATGACAACTTGACCTTAATCTTAATACAAAACATGTCCCTAAAATGCACATATTCAAAATGGTTCACATTGTAAGAAATGAGGTAATTGTATTAAATATGACCTTTATATTTGTGGGAACTTCACATCGGGGGCATGCATAGAGCAGGCTTACTTACTTGGTAAATAATAATATTCTTGTAAAACCCTGAAAGTGATGTCAGAATATGAATATTTTTTTAGCTCGAACCACATCATACAAATTGAATATGATTATAGTTGTGTCTTTATCTCAGGTGATTTATCAAGCTTTTTATGCGAGGCTAGGAGGTCGATAAAAGTATGGCTATTTTGATTTGTATCACTTGTCGTGTCTAATATATGGGAATATTTTATAGCTCGTGGATTAATACAAAGCTAACATACTTTATATTTTTTTATTACCCGAACGTTGCAAATGAGCGAGGTGTTAGCCAAGGCTATAATGTAGAGATTGTGCGTCGTTTCGCGATAGCCAGATGAGATTGTATTTTGTATGTAATTGAAAGACGACGTAAAACATCCACGGATAATTATTTGGGTTACTAAAAATCCTGGTATTACAGACAAAATTCAAAGAGATTATAGAAATATGTACTATACGGAGCAAGAACAAGCACGGGAATGTGCACAATAATGAGATAATATATTATTTAAGCGCACAACCCCGACCGAATCATGTTAGTACGTAATACTGGGCAGTCCTTCAGTCAACTATATTACGTCGGACTACATGTAGTGTTAAACTGATAAAAAAAATTATTCGGCAACGAGGTTCCAGCGCAATATATACACACAATCGCTAATATGCAATTTTACAATAAAAATTAACAGGTTGTTGTTGTTAAATAATAATTTGTGTGCTGGGCGATATTTCCGCATATTCAAGTCACTGTATATCTCTGTTACATTCTGTTGAAGTCATCACGGTGTGAGTTAATATTCAAATAAACCACCAACACTCATGAACAAAAAAAATGTTTACCGTTTTCACGAACGGTGTCGCGGGTGTAAGAACAAGGTGTGGTGACAGACGCAGACCATAAATCACTTAAATAAAGGGAACGTTGCAATGGCTGTGTGAAAATGAAACAATCATTTCATTCATATTTAAAACATCATACCTAAACTCATCAATCACTGTAGCAACGGTTCGTGTTTCGAATGTTGTTTGTCCACGTTATAGTTGTTTGACTTGGGTTATTTATATACAGAAACAATGGGAAATTTCACACGCTCAATTTTGCCTAACGCCCGCAGCGTTTCCCCGGACCCCGGACATTGGACACCAGATTAAAGCATAACCTGTAAGCAAAACTCAGATTAGACAGTAGGCGTAATATCAGACTTAACGAAGCTTATATATTAAGAAGCCCAGTTTTCCCCATCTCGCCTCGCTACGTTCGCACCTTCAAGGAAATATTCCCAACTCTCTGCTATCCGGTCCCCCGTTTTAGACCTCTTCTTGCAACATTCACGCCATTAAAGACACCCACCTAATCTTCCAAAGCACGATTCCGTTAAATACATTTACCTTTTTGCAATTTACTTTTCGTATTTGTTTTTCGTATCCTTTTCTCCGTTCAAGCTATCACTTCCATCTGCATATATGAGCTACGCGTCACATCCGTCCGTGACGCATGCGCTACGTAGCAAGACCTTTACATACTTGTTAATATCCTAGACATGTATATGATGTTAAGTACTTTCTGATTGCCGAGTCCCTCAAACGCGTAATCCATGGACGTTGACTTGCTTGATCGATAATCCCAGCAGCTTACTGATCGTCAAGTCGTTGAGATTCGCTGATATTTGTTTGTTTGATCTCATATGTGTGTAATCTATCAACCGTGTGAAGAAAATCGCCGTGTATATATAAACATATTTTCAACGTTCTCTATTTAGTGGCTAAAGCGAACACTATCCACGTCCATGATTCGTGTAAGGTGCAACGATTGTGTTATCCATTATATCCGATGAACTACGTTTCCTGATTCGTTCCGCAGTTGAGTCTTTAATTAGACAACAAATTCACTATTATGAGTTATTAGTGTCAATACGTTAATAAAATTCTTAATCAAACTCGCTACAGACGGCAATGTAAACATTAATACAGTTACCTGCATGTTTACATTAAAAACAAATGTAAAAGTAGTTTGTCGGATTTTTAAGGATTGAATAATAAACGATATCATTGGAGCAGTTCAAATTCTAAACAAATAAGTGGATTCAACTAAACTGGTTTTAGCAATATCTAAAAAGTTGATCTTACATGATTACTCGATATGTCAGTCCATGGCGTCAAAACTGATTGATGCTCCACTAAATATTTCATTAACAAATCTAAGGCTTGAATATTCTGGTATAATATTTATTAAAACAGTTTGTTTTCGGTTGGGATTTCAATAAACTCGAAATATGACTTCTAGGTCTGTGACACCTAAAAAACCGCTGCTAACAGCCAACATTCGACAATCCTAATCAGGTTTAACTAGCGGAATTCCGTCAATGTTATTGAGACCTATATCGCACTATTTAAGGTCAATCGACGGTCACAATTTAATATTCTACAAAGATCCATTCAAGTATAAATTTATAGCAAATAGTCGAGAATTCGAGATAAAGAACAGCTATGGGCTTGAATGCTTTCATGCACGAACGCTTCTCATTGGGCATTGAACCGTGTAATTGGAGTTGACCTGTGTCCCATTGGTGCGTCATACCGACTGTGCGGTCTATTTGACCAAGACCGTCGGCGAAATGCGTAGTCATATGCTGTGACATTGAATCGAGAGTTAGAATCAGATCGCATGTGAAGTTAAAAAAAAAAACGTATTTGCTGACATTTTAGGTGGAGAATTGACTTGTAATTGTTGTTGAGCGATAATTTGACTCTTGATCAGCACTTTGAAGTGATTTATGTCGGAAATTACTCATTGTGCACGACTGGTAGTCTATTGGATTTAATAGTAAATGGATAAAAATCTCATGAAATAAGTTGATCACATGCTTCTAACGAAAATTGGATATGATTCGAGAATTGTATCTGTTTTAGCGTCATAAGCTATAGTCCAAAACAAGTAATTGATTCATTCGAACAAACTCAAACAATAGGTTGCTATGGCGACTAATTTATCTAAATGTGATTAGGGAATGGATGAATGCATTAAAGCCGTGAACGTGACCAAGAGAAAATTGTCAATCAGTTATTTTTGCAAACTTCTGCCACAAATAGAAATAGAGACCAACTCGACCATAGATGCGTCGGTGAATGTTATCGCGGAAGTAATGTATAGCGTGCTAGGTCTCCGGGGATCGCAACCCTCGCCACATAGGACCGCATTTATCAGTCGATCAGATGACCCACTTGCAGTCAAATTATTCCAGATTTCAATAATGGTCTCACTAAAAATAGCAATGATTCGTTGTCGTGTTTTACTGAGTGGTCTTAATGCTTTCACTTGGCGTCCTTTCTTCTATGGATGGATATACGGGAAACGTGCTCTGCAATACCCCACTTGCCACTTTAATTGTCAATAATGTATGCAATTGCCAGCCTGCAATAACACATTTGAGCAAATGAACGTATAATATTTTATGCGCTCGTCAAGCAGTTCCTGGAATTTTGAGCCGGTTGCTACAGGCAGGGGTATGATTGCTAGGCAACAATAATATCATGTCACAATGTCAACATGTTGAAGATGAAATATGGACGAAACACATATATTGTTCACTATCATAAACTAAACATATTAAGGTTGCAAGACACACATAACAATATTCGCTAGATGTAAAATCTGAACCACTGATACACATGTGCAGGGATTGTTAGTGTACGTACCAAAATAGCCGGTACGCATGACATCGAACGAATACTCAGAGGCGTGCTACAAGAACGATATTTTCAATTCACAATAAATCATTGTCCGATGTATTCGTCACCACACAGTATCAAATAATTTTAAAATATGACATGTTCTCGTTCATTTTACACCATGACCGCACAATTCACCTTGTCAATTTCGTACCATGCGATAGCTCCGGACATTCAATGTCACAGTTGGCGTCCCTGGGATGCTTCATGGTCATGTATGGATGTTAACACATAGAAAACATTCAATGCTTGGGTTTACGAGACAGGGCTGTGTTGTCATCTTCCTATCATCATGGTACTATGGTAGTTCAATTCAATTCAATTCAGACTTTTTGTTGAATCTGCTGCCGGGACTGAAATAAGAATAAATGCAAATGTAAATTTCATTCGACATTACTCCCCATGACCCGTGAGCAAATGCTAGAAGTCCAACAGCACAAGTTAGACATGGATATATGTCATACGTGTAGTTAAAACAAGTAACGAAACGTTAATGAAACTGTTACAAAATACGAATATTAATAACAGTACAATTACAGAATGTTTCAGGAAAAAAATGGCAAGATTAATATTAATATTTTATTTGACAACATTGTGTATGTTTGCAATTATGCATTCAGTAATCATCGCAGGCATACAATTATATTAAATAAATGCAAATTGGTAATATGGAATTGATTGTTTTATCATATGTCATTAATATTGCATTAGTTAAATGTATAATTTTTCGCTAAACATGTATGTATCGTAAACGAGAAGGCCATGAGTCGCCACTCGGAATTGATAGTCAAGTTGGCGTTTGTACATGCGTGTACTAGACGTTATAACCGTCCTTGGATCACTAGTTATAACTTGTGTTTAATTTTGAATGACTCGTCTGGTTTTGGTTTGTTTAATTGCAAGCTGCAAAGCGACTTTACCGTTGCTACGACACTTAATCGCGATACTCTTTGTAATTACCGATGATGACCATATATTACACCGCATAACAACAAAGAAATAAACTGTGCGTAAATCGCTAATATAATGTATGACCTTTCCGTTAGAAACAATTCATATATAAAGAGATTGTATAACAGCAGGGTTTAGTAAGAATGTGACGTCACTGTCAGGAAATTGGAAAACGCAAGAGCACATCCAAGAACACTCGAAAAAAATGGAAACAGAAGGGGCAATTATGAGCTGCAAGGATTAGTGCGAATGATCGTACGAATGAATGCATGGTCGTACGAATGAATGAATGAATGAATGAATGAATGAATGAATGAATGAATGAATGAATGAATGTTTTTTATGTAAGCAGTAATTGGTGATATCAAAGACAGGAAATGAGAAAAATTAAGAACACAGTAAGACTTGCATTGAACGATGTCTTTATTTCAGAGATAACACCATAAACCCGCATTTCTTTTAAATGCCATATAATAGCTGGCGATAATTAGAGAAGACCTATACGTTATTTCAAGTCTGCCTTGAACTTATCCACCATTTCTCTGATGGTGCATATATATTTCACAGCTCCAGCATTCTAGTAAAGCCATATCAGTTTACTTATTAGTAGTTAGCTGCCGTTAAATCAGTTGCGTTGACTTTAAAATGCGGTTCATGGATCCCGGGTAAAGAATTATGGTCACAAACACGTGGTTATTATTTTCTCGATAAACAGATCATATCTTGCTCGCTGCCATATGATGAATTGCATGTAGTTATATAGTGTACTATGGATGGCACGAATCATTAGAAAATTGTGGTGATAAATATTAATTTGTTCATTTCATGGATTCCACCCTTACAGTATGAAAGTATGAAAGAATGTATGACAATGAATCTAACCAAATATATTATGCAGATATATGAAATGATTTTTGTCCAAATAAATAGTTACATAATATTTCGAATCACATTGTTATATTAAATACATCGTTACACCGTGACTTTTATAGATGCCTGCAAAGAGCTTATATATTAATATCTTGTGCACATTATAGACGGTCGTGTTAAATAAGTTGATTTAGTTCAGTCAATAATACTTGTGTTATTGTAACAGAATATCATGAAGCAGTCAAATGAACAAAGGAATTCTAAGCCCCAACAACACTAACGAGACGATTTTGTTAAACACTTGACGTTGGAGACATTATTCGCGTAATTCAACAGAAAGGATAAATGTCATTGGTTAACACATTGACGTGGAATGACAAACTTTAAAAATGAACATGGGATTTCATGGGTTTGTGAAAATGTCGTATCATGTGTATCTTAATCAGTTACATTAGCATACCACTCTATATCTTTCAACCGAGAGTGCGTTGAAAAATAACGAGAAATAAATGTGCTCCCAAAGTCACGGCAGAAGACCTTATAAATAGTGGAAAAATTGACCCTGAAACAGATAAGAATCGATCACTCGACATGGAGAAGTAGTGGTGGATCAATCTTGCTGCCGCGAACGAGTTTATTGTTGCAAATGTTATGTTAATGTGCTATGAAATAAAACGTTTTTTTAAAGAATGTATAATATAATGAATGGATAACAACTATTATAAGACATTTGTTTTTGAAATTGAAACTGACCGACAGATTTATTCATAGCATAATTCGATGTTTTTGAATTTTCCGCAAATATTGAAACTTTTTTAATTCTTTAATGATTAATTTCCAAATATATTCGCTCTTAGATACTCTATTGACAATTCATATCACATAAAACGTTCCCCCGCGGCATAAGGAGGAATAATGTCGTCACATGAAATTTACA
Source organism: Saccoglossus kowalevskii (assembly GCF_978046115.1). NCBI lineage: Eukaryota > Metazoa > Hemichordata > Enteropneusta > Harrimaniidae > Saccoglossus > Saccoglossus kowalevskii. The sequence goes on from NC_140651.1 coordinate 21,276,905, forward strand.
TCATCTAATGTAGATTTCCGACTCTGGATGATCCCTGACGGGTGTAGTGGGAATATGGCTCTATAAGTGACAGGCGATGTTTGCACCTGGCTCCATAACAAGAAGCGAGCGTATCTAGAATCGAGATTTGTAATACAGTAAATACAATCGCCGTGTACATGCGTTGTATACTATTGAATGAATCGCTCTTATATTTGAGTTAAATGCTTCGCTGTACATACTCAACAGACTCGACTCACAGTGTCTTGTCGCTTCTCTATAAATGTATGCAAGACACAGTTATATTGTTCCGCTGTTCGTTCAAGTCTAAAAAATAAACGCTTTTAGAGCGTCATTGGTTAATGGGGGTACCAATTGAAAGCACGGTCGCACCGTTATCTTCTATGATCATTAGCTGTGTTTTCGCGCAACTATCGTATACACTGTTCTTGAATTATCGAAATTATGACAGCCATATCGTACGTCCGTCATAGTCGATTGATTTACACAACACTCGTAGTGAAAGATTTCAATATATAATAGATGCACCGATAGATAGATATATAATAATAAATAAAAGACAGTATGTTGAAATGTCAAAGATGTATGTATATCACTAGGTCAATTTTATTAACATTTAAGGTCATCACTCAAATCTTTATATTTTAGAGGTATTTAAATTCACATCATATACATGGTACGTCAAACTCGTAATAACGGAATAAATTACATTACGTATTTACCTAATATATTCAATAAATATGGATTAATACTTACAGACGGGACACTAATAACTATCCGATCTGTTCACAATTGCATTTAAAGTACCAAATTAAATATTTCCTAGTATATGAACTTGAAATCTTCGGTAGGAGATAATGTTTTTTTTTTTAGTTTTGTTTATTCCTAATTGCCTGTTTTTACCTGCCAGCGTATGGGAATTGGCATAACAACAATATTTATTGTCACACTTGACTATACACTGTTATATAATCCGTAGTCAAGCTGCGATAATATCCAAAGAACCTGCCTTAGCGACCCGGAAAGTTTTTTGTTATATAACTATATATAGAATCTGAAAAAACAACCGGCTAACTTGTTCTGAATTAATGAGTGCCTATGCCATTAATAATAATAATAATAATAATAATAATAATAATAATAATAATAATAATAATAATAATAATAATAATAATAATAATAATAATAATTACTGTAAAATTCAAGTGAAAAAAACAAAGCCTACATTCTATATGAGAAAGGATTGTTCTGTTTCGTGTGGTTCATCTTACAATTGTTTATTCAATCTGTTGTTCCTACCAGTCATAGATGAGAATTTGTGATACGTGATTGATTTCTAAAAACAATAGTTAGTTGTTAAGACGTTTCCGTGTCTCTTAACCTAACCATTACCTACATTCTCCGTCGAAATGATCAATATCGATCGCTTATCGCAGACAACTCGTTTTATATTCAATAGACAACCAAAACAATGTTTGTTTTTTATTATTTTTTTTTAAATGCCGATAGCATCAACGTAGATATATTCCAGACCCAATTTTATGACCAATTTTATCTTTATCGACGTCGCCTTGGCAACATTGATTTTGTACCGGACGATGCCACTTATAATTAGGATAGGGGTATATTGAAACCAAGGTGGGCAGATATGTCTGTATTACTTTATTTAAGGGATGTAAGTTGTGAGACAAGTGACCGTAAAATACACATGATCTCTTACTACCAATAATCACTCAGCATAAATGAGTTGCATGCATTACCGGATATATGTAAATTACGTTCAAGATGACCCGTATGTTGACACTGAAATCGTAGTTCTGTAATTGAGTATAAGTGTTATAATCGTAAAACACGCTACAAGAAAACGGGTTGGGGTCGCGATGCACACTTCCCAGAATTGATAAACTACCTTGATACTAAAAACGTGTAGTTTAAACAGCAGTTATAGTTACACAAAGAGTACAGCAAACAGTTATATATATCAACGCAAGGTATAGATTTATCATACACGTATGTTTGTATTTCTTGGCGCATGCGTGGCTGTGACACTTCCCGTGCGACAAAACGAGGCGTTTTATTACCAAAAGTGGGTATGACGTCACATTTCGCATTTATTATTCATGAGATCGCCATTTGAATGGAAATTGTGAAACGAACATTACCTGTATCGTCGTCATTTCATGCTCCATCCACTCGGCTAACTGCGACACTGAGAGAGCTGTTCTTTCTCGACAAGGTGGGTTACGTGACGATTTAATTCAGTACTCATTTTCATTTTTCAATCATTTTTGTTGATAAGTTTATAAGCTAATCTCATGTTTTATTTGACGTTTGAGAGCAGTTTAACGGTTTTTATCGGTAATTCAAAAAGATACGGTTATTTTTCGGGTGCGAGTAAATGTTAACGACTACGATGATTGAAGCGTATGAGAAAAAAATACCAGTCATATTTATTCCAAACGACTTCTAGCAAATCTTTAGTTTGGAACAAGCTAACGTTCACGGAAAAGCACTCGTGATGTATGTATAAATTGCGACAATCCGTGTTCAATCGTTTAATTTGTCACTCCCGCACTTGAACTTGAATTTATGTAGTCTTATCACTCGCATCACAACTGTCAGAACACACACTACATGGAAATACGACAAACCGAACAACATAAATGCATCGTAAGGTGGCGTGCTTTAGCAACACAGTTGGAAACATAAACCCGATAAACTGTTCGAGGTTTGAGCCAAACATAGAACCGGTTCCCGACGTAAGCGATTGTTGTGTGATCGAAGAATTAAGCTGGTCGCTATATATAACGGCACGTAGTTTGAAACTGCTCTATGCGTTGCACCTGGAATAATATCGGGTATAAGTGTAATTTTTCGTATAGCGTAGGAAACGAGCTCCATTTGAATATAGATTGACATATACGATTAACAAATGCCCTGCGTGGTTACAGATGGCTTAAATTAAAAAACAACAACCATATTGTTGTATTCGCACCGCGAGTCCATTTTCGACAGACAGGTTTTAGTTTGTATTTTCACGATCGTCACTTGAACGAACACCCACACCCTCCCATAGCGAAACCAATCTATGTTTCAATAGCCTCCAGTGTTATCGATTCGGTAAGTAATTTAAAGATTGTGACCTGTTATTTTATAGAAATCGCAATGCACGTGCCATCGGATATTGCGTTACATTATTACAATATGAAATTTGAAAGTGAACTGGTGCGGCAACATGGTTTCTATACTATGCAACAAAAATAACGTACCACTAGTTCCACGCCATTAATATTGATTATTATATTAGAATAATCGACTACTATATTATTAATATTATTACCACATCAAACTAGTCTACCGTCTTTCAATTATGTTTACCCATTCCTACGTTACCGACGATCGTTCATTATTAAGAGGTACGTTCTGTGTCGTGATTCGTATTAACCCCTGCTGACGTGGTGTTTGATATTACATTAAACAATTACTACAATTGACATTTTTTAGCGGTATATAGGATAATTGTTGTTTTGCACTTTCATATTCTTTTAAACAAAATTAGGTTTTATGTAATGACTTTGCGCTATACTCGCAGTGTGTTCAATTGATGGCCGTCCCAGTACGTCATAGAATGCGCCATTTTTTGTATATACCGGCCGGTGACTTAATAAAACATGTCTACTGACTTATCAGAATATCAAGCGCGTAGGAAATACGCTGCAAACGGTTTATTTTACTTGTTCCAGAGCAGGTTAGGTTTTACATAACAAAACAGCATATAATCTAGTCACGGTATCATCCCCGCGAAACCATGACTACCCGATGTGTGACACAATTGTTAGAATGTCCTCTCAACATCAAAGACACTGTAGGTTCGACTCCCATTTTCAGCTCCACACTAAGTAGTGGGAAAGGTATACCTTTTGTCTACTTGTTACGCTCTCGGCATTCGTATTTGGGAGAATTGTGTCCGTTCATAGGAGACGTAAACCTGTCGGTCATGTGCACTATTTATGTGTTCAGTGCACGTAAAATATCTAGTTGTTCTTGGCGCAAGAAGAAACGGTTTCCGCGATACATCTGACGTATTTCTCCCAATGCATATGTAAGCCTGAGTTGTGCTATTCCGTTGACAAGAATTAATATTATTAATCATATAATTAATTAATATTATTAATTAATATAACATGAATCTTCAATCCGATGAATCTTCGATGAATAAATAAATAAATGACAACGGTTCATATTATTATAAACTTGTATGCGTTCGAGTAAACACATTGAAACAGTTACTGTAGATGAGCTAGCCTTCTCCCGATTCATATACCAGTTTTATTCGGCAAACGAATTTAAAGGATTTAACTTTATAAATTGGCAAGTTAGTTATTGCATAAGCATCCCTAATAATGTAAAACATTATTCGTATAAATTATTTCATAACTTGAAGGATCCGTCGTCATTCGTCCTCACCTCTATTGAGTAATATCGCATTTTGTACAGACGACGTATCTCCACTTTATTTGCCATTTCCCGGAGCTCGCCAATTTATTGAGTCTAATGCTCGTCATGCTAACCGGGTCTGTATAGTGAACAGTATTTCAAGTCAGCTTTATTTGTTCATAGCATTTCAGTTACATTTTTCTAAAGCAGATCAATACTTATAATAATGCTAGCGAATGCATTTATATGGATGTATTGAATCCAAAATCTAGTAATTTCCGGTATAATTTGAACTGAGCTGACTTAACGTACAGCCGAATATGATTGTTCCCAGTGAATATTTTATCGACGATTAATCTTTGGGGGAAGGGAACTGAAACTAATAGCAGTATTGAAATTTCTATTTCCAGAACAACGCATGCTGATTTATAGTACATCAAATTTCGGTAAACAAATATGAATTGAAGTAGAAATTGGTATCAAATCATAAGCTTGTTGAAAATAACTGTTATTATACTTCCGTGCCCGCGAATTGAATTTAAAAGACCAGTTTACAATTGACAAAAGAATAAAATTCCCGGAAAAAGTATTGATGACAGGGAAGGAAGTTAAAAAATTACTTTCCCCGTATACTATTAAACAATCTGATTACGTGTGCGCGAACAAGCTACACGTCTTAGCGCGATCATTACGTGAACTACATTAATTCATTGTTCCTATTGATTGAAATGATGGATTTAATCTTTTATTAATGAAAATAAACTTTACAGTTTTCTTGACAAAATACAAAATTACTCGGTTTATCAATTATTACTAAACTGGGAAATATATATCAATTAATAACCTTATTTAACTAATTAGTATGCACACATTTTTACCCGTAAAATGTAAGACAGGTGGTAAAATAGAATTAGCAGTGCCTATACTGTAATTAACCCGTTCAGTCACAAAATTCTCATGATGTGACTTGTTTTAAAACCTTTTTTATGCTGAAGGCGACTGGCAAAGCAGATCAATTTCATACATACACTGATTAGGTAATGTCGGCAACACGGCTTTGGGGGGTACTAGGAGACATTGAAAAGAATTGAACAGATTAGATAAAAATTTAGTTCCGATAATTGCCGTTGTCATAGGAAATACTTTATTATTTCTCAATATGCACTTTCTTTAAATAAAACTCCATTGATAGACGATGAAGAAAACAAGTGCTGTGATTTTGTGGTCTAAATTTCAAGGTGAATTACAATATGAATACCAGATAACATTCACTTCTTACGAAAACACCAAACAGCGTGTAGACTTAATCGACAGTCATTGGGACATAATTAGCACCTTTATGTCATTATCAGCAACTAATGACGTCATAGTCCGCGTATGTTCAATACGTCAATCGCGATAAGATAAACCATGACGCAAAAGGATGAAACTTTTCGCATGCAAGGCTTCAATTACAGTCCCTCTACTAGGGACTGTGCTTGTGCTTGTCGTGGACAAAATTTGATTTCGTTTTTTTTATCCTTGTCATCATCCTTTGCGAGTTCAATACTAGTAATCAATACATGTAAAGTATTACAGTGGCGTTGCGGATCTTTTTTTAATAACTTCATTGTCAACCATGCTCATGTAAATAACGATTGTTAAGAGTTTGATCTGACAAAAATAAATTGAAAACTAGCGCTTTGTTACCATCAATTATTTCAATTTCATTTAGTCTATATAATCGATCTTATTTGTATCACGACGAGCGTAGAATCGAAGCCATATACAACATAGCTCTGTTGGATATAACCGTTATTGCTTTTTGTTAAATTAAACAATCAATGTGCGTATAATATCAAGAGCGTAGTCGCTAAGTGGCCCTGAGACATGATATGGTAGGCATATGACACGTGGTTCGTGTATATTTCTAAAAGAATAAGTGACTGTCATTCCACTTGTTAGCGCGATGTTGGGTCCATTCATAGTACCATAGTTCAGAGCGTGTATAAAGTAAAGTCGTATTATATAGGTGATCTATATTGAAATATTCGATAAATCGTGCAGGAAATTCTATTTGCATGGAGCAAAATTACTAAAATACATGAAAGAAAGCTACATAATTAGCTGCAAATATATAATGATAGCAGACATGTTAAAGCCACAAAAATTGTAATACAACAACTATATAATGAAAGGAAAAAACACAAAGGAAAGTTTTGAAAACAATCACTCCTGACACGTTTTCTCAAATTGTGAAAGTGTTGTGCTTGATTTATCAGGATTGACTGAACGTCTTTAATCCGTTTACAGCTAGAGAGCGTTTATGTATATTTCAGTGCGAGCTCTGGGTACTCGTAAATGGTTTGATGAATGGAGAGTGTGTAAATAAAGAGATGATACAGTCTTCTACTAGATTACAATTTATATATCAAGATAAGGCGATTGAGTTTAAATTTAAGGTAGCGAGACTATTATTTGTGTTGAAAATTACGATTTTCACAGTTATTTATTAATTGATGAAATGCACTATAAACTTTCATGTGATAAAGTCAACGAAACATAGAATGTCATATAAGTTGGTTAAAATGTAGATTTTCTGAAGGGAAGCAAGGCAGCCTCAGTAGTGTTTTCCAAAATCAACAACACAGGTTTAATCTGTGTGCCTATAAGTTTCAAAGATAAACTCAAGACAAAGCAATGTTAGGATGTGTTATCAGTAGCTATCTGACACACAATGAGTGTTTCCAAACATTTGAGTGGTGGTTTGTCTCCGCCCCGGTTTGTTTCACAGATTAGTCATTTGCATATGAATGTGTCAGACACAAGGCCATACAGTCACTGAAAAAAAATCATTGATTTTGGTGTTTTCATATGACGAATTTATCCAATTATAGCTATCCCATTCCTTCATTTTTTGGTTTCCAATAGCCTTACACATTTGGATGTCCCTACACATGTTAAAACAGACCTTGGTGGGAAAACAAATTGATTGTGCCGATAAACAAGTTTGAAAATCTTTGCTGTTACTTCATGGACGTTTTCTAGGAGTTTATGTTTTACAAAATACAAGGTCTTTAACAAAAAATAACGTATACTTATTGTCGTCGGATTAACACCAACTTTTCACAGCTTTAAGGTGACAGTGAGAGGAACTTGAATGTGTCCAGACAAACTATTTCATCGATTATTTAACAACGAGTTGTGGTTTGAGTTGGGGGCAATGCGACTAAAACAGTAATTGAAATTCAGCACACTATTTTTTTAAAACGCGTTGCTTGAATAAAACTGACCAGACACATTCAATTTACCAGACTATTGAACAACTAGGAAAAGTGTCAAAAATACTTCTTATCACCAGCATAAATGCGTAATTATTTTTTTTACAGAAAAAGTAATTTTTCACCTTTGATTGAGTAACGCGTCGTAGAATGCAGATACCGGCATGCAAAATACACTTGTGAAAAGCTTGAAATCTGGCGATTCTAAAAATATATACTTTCCCGGGTCTATTTGTAGTCATTTAGTCACAATTAGAAGATGAAAACAAGTATGCAAATAATAGTCCCGCTACCTTAAGTGATAGTGGTTACCAGTGTAGTTTGGTATACAGATCAACATGGCAAGTTGATGAGCCGGCGACAAGTATTAATTTCATAGCACTCATCTGGAGACTTCAAATGTCATAACAGAGCTAGAGAGGTAATTATCCCTGATTTTTGGGCCATATGTTAAATGTGGTAGAATGCAAAGTAGTAAAATATATTTTTGTTTTATTATTTTTGGGAAACGCTTTATGTTTCTTGTGAAGAAGACATTTTGTACATCACATTGATCAAGTTGATCACTGAGCACATTCACATGTATTAATCCGCAGCATACCATGACAAATGGATACATGTGACTATTCGTTGCGCATAACGTTATTAGCAGTCAATGGCCGTTGTGGTCAACGAAAGCTGAATATTGTTGCAGTCTGGGGACGACGACGGACGTTGTGCTCCGTAACTGATGGAGGTCACATGTAACAGTCTGTGACTGATGATGTACGCGGTACTCAGTGATGTGTGTCGCTATTTGTATGAGAACGCGATTGTGTCGTGCCATGGTCCGTGACCGACAAAAATGCAACAGTCTGTATTCGTCTGATATGTTGAAAATTTGACATAGTTTGAAAGTGTACTGTGAAAGAACGGTACATATATAACAAACACATGATTTTTAGAGTTTTGCGCCAACTTGAAGGCGGTTCTCTCACAACTCATAAATGTACTTGGTGTGCAGCCTGGTACAACTAACCACAACTGACAACGATAAAAAAACTGAAATTTGAGAACTAAATTAAGGCATTTTCACGCACGCTCAACATTTAGCAGAAAACCGCGTCTTTCTTTTGGAAGCAATTCACAATACATAATGTAACACATTACGCAAAGTTTTTCAATCAAACCCGGATGTCTTCAGGCGGCGAACACATCGATCGTTTTCTGTATTTTAAAAAAACATTGAAATGGTTTGAACTCTTTTCCGGCACCTTTGTCCCATTCGCCTCGTCGGTATCGATGATTCATATAGAATTACTTAAGACAAAAGCCTAGCCTCGCAACATGCGATTTATAGCAATAGCTCTATGTAATGTGATATGTTAGTTGAAGTAATATGAAAGAGAAATGACCAAACCTACCAATCGGCAGTCGAAGTGAATTGATCAATTTCATAAAGAAACGAGAAACATAATAATCTCAGCAGTCTTAATGGATAACAGATTCCAATCGGATGCCTAGGCTGACAACGCGAAAGCGATAATCGGTTGGATACAGCTAAGACGCACTTCAGCACATGCTCGGCTCGGCTCTGATTAGCGTCACATATTTCTGTCCAGGCTCGCGGACTGTAATTCAGTCTAACATATTATATCGGTTTGTTGCCATGCACTTCAATACTCAACAGTTTCTACGCACACACAGTGGCATACAACTGTATGTAAACATCATACTAATTCCCAACTACACTTGCTAAGTCGTATATGTTGACATTTGACAATTTATGTCACTTTTAATATGCTATAATCAAACATGATAAACGCCTAGATACACTGTTAAATGTCAGGGCTGATGTTTGAAAGCAAACTTATAACGGTTTCGTGGTACATATTCTAAATCCGTTATGTGATGGGAACATTACGTAATGTGCACCGATTGCACGGTACTTATGAAATTCGATGCGTAATAACGTCAACCAATTACGTCATATCGGATATCTAACTACTAATCTTGTCTGGAACAACGATTACGTAATACAGATTTTTTTTTCGAACTTTCAAAATACAACTTATTATTTGTCACATTTTCGCTAACATCATTCTGCGGGTAATTCTCCAAAATGAATTGACGCTTTTAATAATTCTTTCGATGTAACCGATCTGTCTAAGATGTTTCGTAAACTTTCATGTCTACTTGAAATTATTATTTGGGGGGGGTGCTCAGGGAGGCGATCGAATCATTGTGTGTAGGTGGGGCCGCTGTTGAGTTGCGTTTCTTTGATATTCTGCTTAATGTTTATTGGACAAAGTCGACAACAAGCAATAGTCGATATTTTGGAAGATAGAGTTCAAATCATCACCGTAATAACAGAGAAATTTCAAACAATAAAGCCTTTTTTTAAGAATCCCGACCCAATGAGGCTTTGTGAATGGTTTAAACGTGCATAGGAGGGTGGAAGGGAATAGTTGAACCAGATTGAATATAGTATATAACGGATTACGTTATGTCCAGCACAGATTAAGTGTTGTCAATCATGCACATAGTACATAATATACACATTATTTCACGTGATACCTAGGAAAGGCTAATGTCGATTCGTAACAATGCTACACATTTCATTACAAACAATTGCGAATTACAAACCAATGCCAATATATACTGTATCAAATTCCTTCGTATCAATAACTCTTCGCCTCGTCGAGGTGGGTACCGGTGTGTTTGGACTAATAGCAGGTATAATAAACCACGTCCACGTGCAATATCGGCTTCCCCTGGAAATGGTCAAGAAAAACAATCCCTTGGAACACACCAATTAAACAAAAACAAGGAAAAAGGGAAACAAACGAAAAATACGCATATTTGACCATCAAGCACCTTCTGCAGTCAAGTCGAACTAAACTCACAGTTGGTTTGGTTTAAAATCAATATAAATCACGATACAAATTTGTTCAGAAAATAGCGCCACTTAATATAATAGGCTATGAGCATTACATTTCCTGAAGGGAAATCTAACAACGTGGCACCTAATCTATCTCTGTCGAATTAAATAATTGAGTTTTTTTGTCGATTTATTTGCAAATATGTACAACTGATATACATACAAGGATATCATATAAAATTTAACAATGACGTATTGAGTATACAGAGTCCATTGAAATATTCAGCGATAGGTCTCTTATAACCCCGGGCCAAGTAGGCGCTGTGTCCCAGTGTAACGTTGATCTCCACGTTTTCACGCACTTCGAAGTTGCTTGTTATATTATTAACGACTTCAGTATGTTCTCCGAAATGTATGCCTAGTAGGTATTGTTTATCAGAAAATCAAGCATGTTCCAAAGTGTTAATGACCAACATATGATACGAGTGTAACGGCTTATGAATACCCTTAGCGATAGCAGAAATGGGTATAATAAAATATTGCTTACAAAAATATAAAAATGAAATAACTCATCGTCTTTGTTCGCGTAACGTAAACCTCGGCAGGTATTTCACATGGCAATGGAACAGAAAGTGCGCCATCGTTTATAACGTGTATCAAGTAAAACTTATAACCATTTCTATTTAAATATTATATTGTCAACACTATGCAGAGAACAAATTTATTGTAGATATATATATGTTGGTTTTAAGTTACAGATGCAGGCTATCAATTATGTTTTACACTTTCCCCAGTGGTATTATCCATTTATTGTCGAATTTTCAAATTTATAAATGTTGTGTGTTTGGAAAAAAGGTGTAATATTTTTTTGTTTACAGAAAATGATAAAAACAGTTACTTGAGAGCTATTCAAATTCCATTCCGCCGATCACCTGTAATGAAAAAAGACTAATTAACATAATCATTCATCCGGTGTAAATTACATAGGCACTTATAGCTATATTTCCACATATACTTATCGATTGCAATTTTGTAAAGTAGTATTCAATGTTATTTTGTTATCTAATGCCGTAATAATGTTCATCATCAGCCCGTTAAAACTGGGTCATTTGAGTGTTATTGTCTGTTTTTTAGCACTGTCTAGAATTAAAAAAACAACATTATTTGGTCTCCGAGTGCCCCTGAATCTGTATTTTAGTTATATTAAACACTCATAGAATTCTCACCATTGATAAGTCACTATACAAGTATCTTATTATAAACCACAAAATAAATTCTAGGGTTCTTTCCATGAGTGATCATACATATCTTTTTGTCAAAAAAATATCAAAATATTACATGTTCATGGAATAAGACAGTCCATTTTAATTTTTAAAAAAATGATAACCTCGTTATAAATGTAGAGTTGATTGAACGGCACATATTTCAGAGATTGCCGTTAACCAACTCATAGACCATGGATTGCCCACTGGGACAATTATGTCATCCACCATCACAGAGGCAAGACACCTACTATGAGACATGCTGATATTAATATGTGTCAGCTCGTGGAGTAAAAATTAGAACGTACAACAGAGAACCCAAACCACAACACAACGAGATATCTCACCGGTCACAGTGACCTGTAGCAATGTCATATTGACTCTGATCGCCGGTAAATCGAGAAATAAAGACAAACAAACACAGCTGCGCATAAAATACTACATACCACATCACATCGCGATTAATCATAAATAGTCAGTTGTGAGCGTTTGAATGTCGACTACATTCATGGTAGTCCGGTATTCGTGCACGCAAATACGTCTATGTATAATACATGCCCTAAATTAAAACAAAAAATAAAACGTGATTTGGTTCTTTGTTTTATGACAAATTCTGAAATGATTTGAATTTTACAATTTTACGCTAGGTTTAATACACAGTCCCAAACAGTCGCGACCTCCAGCTACAAGACGCTTCAGTGACGTCACTGTCACTGCGTAATCACCGCTGCTCGATTGAAAAACTTTGCTATTAACTTGAAATTGTTGGTCATTTTAGATGCCGATCGACGCTGTGAGCAGTGCTCTGTACGCTCATTTACGTCACATAAGTACTTCGTCGATAGGAGGCGCGACTTATACTTAATAGTGTAAAGTATATGGAGATATAATATCAGCTATAAAGTTTCTAAATTTCGACTCCGTAGACACACAGTTGTCGCAACCCCGAAGCAATACAACTAACTTAGTCTCTGTAAATGTCACCAATGTAGTTTGTACGATAATCTCGCTGTGTGCCCTCGGGTGTCAATCCTTCAATGAACCATCAGATCTGTCGACCAAGTCACGTTTTCTTCTTGTCTTTAAATAGTGTCTTATCTCTAGCGGATGTCTTGACAGTTTCTATATCGTTTGTATCAGCTCCATCTCACAAGGAATGTCGGCATCGTACCAAGTGACATTGAATTATTTATCGTGAGTGAAGGCCACTTAGGGAACGCAGTTGTAACTTATTTGCGGAAGAGATAATGTTTTATGAAGTAAAACATCGTTTGTTTGGAAGTGAGATCGTAGATAATATATTTCATGAAATCCGAATGACATTACTTTGCATCTCCGCGTTTGTTAGGATGCATAGATCGCGGAAACCATGGCAACGGTGATCTAAAACTTTAATGATGCACTCTATGCTGGGTACACTGATAAATCATATTACCGAATACAAAATTCAATCATCAAAAAATTCAATAAACGCGAGTATCGAGGCATTTAACAAAACAACATTTGCATGTACTTGTATATGCTTTACCTAGAGGACTTTAGCTGACACACAAGTCGCCGCTTCGTGACATTTACACGAAACAAAAAGACGGGAGGAGGAAAACAGCTCTCAACAGAATACATTAACAGAGATGGGGGGTTTCGGTGTCTTTAAAAAAAATCGTCAATAGGTTCGCCGCTGGTTGGTACTTGTCGAAGACGTTTAAATCTTTATAAATACTTATATTAAACACATAAAGAAAATAGCTAGCACGTCTGCTATGAGTGTTTTATTATACGGTATATTTTACCACGCGATGTGATTAAGGCTACCTAAATCATTAGAAACAAACTGTAATATATTCTAAAAGAATATAATGTAAGATTCAAAGATTATTAATTTAAGTAATGAATGCGTAATGTGTATATAATTTTGTCCGACTACTTATATGTAGGTTTCACGTATACGTATAAGTATAGCGTTGTAGCTCTGATAATTACATATTCTCAAAGCTGTGTATTTTTTATGTATGTATGAATCTCGGGGTTTTTTTTTTCTAAAACTGAATTTGGAGGTAATGGACATAAAACAAGAATCATACAATTCGAGAGTATACATACGTAAATCACGTCTACTGGATTTAAAATAAACGAAGACATTTTAGAAAAATTCATAAACATGTTGCACAATACAACATGTTGATCAGGGGGCGTTGAAAGAAAACAATCAAGGCTGTTGAAATGTCACATAAAATTCCATATTTTAAACGTCATCAAAATTTAAGCGGTGTAACTCGAGATTTTATTTTATTTTATTTACGAATTATATTTTTACTATTAGAACATGACTGGTTCGTGACATTTGTAAAGCAGCAGGGGAAGGCAAACGCGTGTAATGCACTGTTGGGTTTTCCAACTAGTGAGAAATAGTTTATAAGATTACACCTATACGCCACTAAATTAACTGTCACTTCATTTAAACGAATAATCATGATTTGATGGGAACATAACACATAAGACAGTCTCATGAATTGTCCATTAAACAGATTCGCGACGCATAATTTGCAGTTTCCATGGTAACATACAACTTTCATTAAGATCACGAGCTTCTTTTATTGATTTGCACGGATGCCGAACTGTTTTTGTGTAGGCAGGAATTGCCACCCGAGGCATGTCACTTTTACTTTTGATTTATGAAAAGCACACCGATGAGAATACACCCGTAGATCATATTTTCTGTCAGCGCTACGAGACGTGATTCGCCATAAATCTCGACGTTATTTCAAACGTATTAACACCTGAAACGTTTAATGGATGGTCCCTACGACAACTCTTATCCATCTGTACTTTGATATGAGGGATAGAGTTTGACATTGCTGACATGGCGACGAACAGTGTTTAGTTGTTTATCTCGCAGCTGTATGATTGTGCACAGCATCACGCGTACTCGCCACCGTTAAGTATAAGAAGTCACGCTCACTCGCACGTATAACTTGCGTGACTAATTGCAGTGTGGGTTTATAGTTTGTAGTATTAAGTTTAACGTGGTCCGTAGACGTGAGTGTAATTGGTTCTCAATAAGGGGTTATGTGAATTCTAATATCAAGGCTTTTGTCATCGCGCTCATAATTCTACGTATGTTTGAACGTGTTCATACCTATAATGAACGGCTGTTTGACTCTACGCCCACAGACCGCGTGTAACTAGTGACACCTGCGTTCTTGTAATTGGCGGTTGCCATATAATTTACGGAATACGCGTAATGAAGTGTTATCAAAATATTGAGACGGGTATAATGTTTTCATAGCTACAGAAATGATAATAAATGACGATTATATTTAGCCAATCAGCATTGTTGAAATTGACAAATTAATCTGAATCAAGTTTAAATAGGAAACAAACAAGGTCACTGACACGCCGACTTATAAGTAACACCTCTGTAACCTAGACAACGTCGCTGACAACTGACTGACACTCAGTGAAGTTTCAAGCCATATAACAATATTTTAATATTCAAGACTGTATCTAAGGTAGCTCAATTAGTTAATCCGCTATATTCATGATTCCCTAATAATTAATCACCGCTTATCTCATTTTTACATAATCTTCATGATATGAAGAATAAGTATTTAATGTTTCATTCGAGGATGTATTGACTAACATATCGAAAATGTATTGATCGACGTATCGAGAATTTATTGAGCGATATGTCCGCTGAAAACATAAAAATCCGACCTATGAATTTCATCAATATGATGTCAGAATTACATGGATGTTATTATAATTGCCCCCGGCATACACAAATTATTTGAGCAAATTAAACAGTAAGATATAAGGCACTATAAACTATATAACAGTTCTCGCTATTGGAGAGACAATGAAATGATAAAATCTGCATGCGCTATAAATTATTGATGCCTACAAATAATTCAAAAGTCGTCGCAGACGATAGTCCTTCGACTCAAAATAATCGCCGTAATATGTTAAGAGCGAAATAACCATGCACCTTTTTTCTCCACAAATAATGTTACATTTTGTACCCTCACTGTGTGTACTGAACGATGTGGCATGATATGTGGCATGATATGTGAAGCATTGGACCTTGTGACTGGAGAGAATTAAACAATATTTAAGGGGCAAAACAAATCTTGTGGTATTCGCGATCTAACAAAATCTCGGTGTCCGTTTGCGTGTAAGTTCCATTAAGATAAATAAATCTATCACGTCCACCGTAACAGTGAAATATGCTTTATCGCCATACAAATGCACCTAGTAACAGTCATCAAACAACATTCGAACCAAGCATCAACTCCGGCTCTTTATTGCAACGAATCCCGGCACATATGAATGGCATTGATCGACATGCCTGCTATAAAGGTATAACTCTGACCTACAAATATGAATTGACTAATTGACCATTATTACATTAATGCAGAGGCAGAACGACATTGAAGCTATTATAAGCGCCCTTTGGCATGCATGGCATGCTCTGAAAACTCGGCAAATTATTACTCATGTTAAAGTAAACAATTATTGCTCTGATATTTTCACAAAATCTTTTTTAAGTTGTATATCATACATAGATCTTATAGGTGTATTCTTCGACTTGAGGTTAACCATACGTGTACGTGGTATAATAGCTACATGACTCCATTCAATACATCAACACATTTATCTAAACTACGTCAGCCTATACGGGTTTGTGTGGTGATTACTTCTATTATAGACCTACACCTCGAATGTGTCGCATTTAGATTGAACCAATGCAAAGCCGTGGACAGCATTTTTATTTATAAAACAACGACGCGCGTGTTAGAGCACTATTCGCCATGATTCGATTTATTTGTATCAGCCGATACACAATGAATTGCAAATATTAATAATACCCAAAACAGTGAATCTCGGGGTATAATATTGTTTTGGTTCTTGATTAAGACTGATGTGTTTTGTTTCCCCCACGTCGTGATCACAATGGGTGATTGACGACGCCACTTAAAAAACACGTGATAACAATGTGAACTTTCTAAACTGTCCATTTAATAACGGCGATAGTAATTTATTCTCGTATTACATCCTCATTATGAGTCGTACCGGAATCCCCCGATCGTCTTTCTGGCAAGCTCTCTTGTTCAACATACATATCGTGTTAGTAGTACTAACACACGTATGAGAGTATACCTCTATATTCTGGTATCGTTGTGTATAGATGTGTGTATACATCGTATATTTTGCTTGATTTACATGCTAGGCATTGAGAAACGCGGCTCAGATCGTATATCCGTTGTTTTGGTAGGTAGATTTTTATTTTTCGTATTATATATAAGTCTTGCCTGGCAGTGCAACGAATCGGTTACACAATTTTGCTGGGAGTTGAAGTTAGTAGGAAATACATAAGTCGTTTCGAATGTTAGAAAATTGATACATTCGCCCATGGTTTTGAGCTCTTCATTGCCGTTACAATATCAACCCATCGAAAGACGTATTTATCGCTCACCCATAAAATCGATCGCCCAACTGCGAGTTTCAGTAATTCTCTTTCTATATAGTCACTGGTCACGGAATAATTATAGTTAGTGTTTCAACTTTCAGTTGATGATTGATAGTACAAATATTAGTATTAACGGTTAATTACAGTGCTCATTCGTTTGACAATTACTTTTACGCACTGTTTTTGTCCAGTTGAGTTTGATAATGTGTTATCTTCGAGGCACTGTTCTACGTTACAGTGACATTGCTCCGCTCCCGCCGCCGTTTGTAATACGTTTGCTCACAGTGGGAAGGTAGATTTATTTATATCATAAAAATGACTGCATGCAGCAAACCGTGAATTATTGACGATAACGAGGTGCCGAATAATAACCATCTCTCCGTGTCCTTGCACATTTCGCACCTGTACGCTATACGCCTTAGTGACCAATCATTTATCAGTATTATCGCCTGAAGCAAAATAAAAAATATGCGCTTATAAATAATGTCGACTTCTTGTATGAATGTGAACCATGTATTATCCTTGAGCCCTAACCTTTAACAGTCATTAAAATAACATAACCTTACACCGCCCGCTATAGGCCGTCGCACTGTGACGTCATACGTTTACATTTTTTACTAACCAGCATGCAAATGTGTGAAAAAATGCGCGCGCTGAACAACACAGACTCGTGATCTGCTTCGTCAACATTTCCCATAAGTTGTTTCATTAACAGAAACACACACATGTATATTTAATAACAACAATGAACAACACCGTTATTTTGTCTTCTGAGTGCGAACGACCGGGTGTAGTCACTGCGCACGGACAGCCGCACATAAGATAAACAAGTGCGGCGGCTAATGAAAAGGAGGTTAAAGAATGACTTACGATGATTTGTAGCCTGTGAGATACACATCCCTTTCACTATCATTTAGTTCGCCTATTTAGTAGTTTGTAGGTCTGAAGACGCGAAGTGAATCAAGTACGTGACACGGAAATATCGAATGTTCGACTGTGGACGTGGGGTCATTTGAAATAATTCGGGAATCGAAACGGTTTTTTTTAAACTGAAACATAACCCTGACACTATCCACTTCACCAATATAAGAATATATGCCCTTCAAGATAACTTTACGTGTCCTCAAGAGGGCAATATACAGTTTCGGGTTAGAGTTATGAACCTAAGGAACTTATACACTTCCGTGAATTAAAACGCTACAGTTGACGCACGGCGCCATGTTGTACATGGGGCCCATAGCGACGTATACAACGCGTGTTAAATACGTTATTTGCTTACATGAAATTCGAACACGCGCTGCGTGACGGTTTTGGCGCTTTTAGTGCGTACTAGCGTGGGTGGATAAACATGCCACATATATTAAATT
This sequence comes from Saccoglossus kowalevskii, assembly GCF_978046115.1. Lineage (NCBI taxonomy): Eukaryota > Metazoa > Hemichordata > Enteropneusta > Harrimaniidae > Saccoglossus > Saccoglossus kowalevskii. Next base: position 21,295,558 of record NC_140651.1, read on the forward strand.
ATCAAGGTTACGGTTTTTATCTACCATGCTCAAATAAATGGTTATACGAACCCTGGTTGTTACCGTCGTGTGAACTCTTAATGAACTGTAAACAAAGGTTTGTTTACTCTAGATTAAACCTACAACCATCAATCATCTGATTATCACGTTTGTGGGTCTTGGCGCGCTGAATACGTCAGCAGCATTTGAGATGTGTGTTGCAGTGGAAAGAGGTTAACGACCTAAAATGACATTTCTAGCCGTTTTCCGAAGCAAACCAACAATGTAAACTGTGCCATATTTTGATCAGTCATATTTGCTTTGATTTGACTACTGATTTGATGTTAAGGGCTATTAATTGTCAAAAAGAAACGTATACAACAATTAATACTAAATAGTACTAAATAATGAGTTATTCATCTGGCATCGACACTGGCAGGTATAAAATGCGTGGAAGACTTCGTCCTTTTCATTCATAACAGTAAAACATTAATGCAGAATACATGAGTAACAATTACTGGTTTTGGAAATGAAAAAAAACAAAAACATATATTTCAGGTTTTATAGTGATAATGTACATCATAAAATAGTCAAATAACATTCAGAACAGAATTTAATATAACACATTTAAAGCTGATATAATAACAAGACATCATTCCCAGAAACCCTTGCGGCCAAAACACCGAAAGTAACTCCACACGCTGCCATTTTGTGGTGAAACTCCACAAGACTTTCACTACGCGCATCATTTGCGTATTTTTGTTATCAGGGGGATCTTATGTTGATTTATTCCTACTGGAAAACAAGTTTTAAAATAGTTTATCGATACCTGACAGTGATGTTTCCGTAAATGCACTGTCAAGGGTGAAATAGTTATAATTTACAAAAGAAAATAATTTCATCGCGGAATAACGGTTACTAAGATGTTACTCGATTCGTCAAACTGACAGTCCTGTCGATTGCCAGGATAATAAAAATCGCGTTCTGTAGGGTTAAGGCAAATTAAATCTAGAATTGTCACGTTGAAACGTGTAGGCAGAATCTCCCCTTTTCAGTTATTAGGTAATGTCATATGTATTTTAGCCTAACCGTATTCAGAATCGATTGCCCATGCCTATACGAACAGTACGGCATATACCAGTTAACACACACGTTTTCAGGTATAGGTGGGTTGGGATGTGTTACCCATTCGTGCGGTGAAAACACGCCTGAAATGCAATTTCATTGTGGTGGCGGTGCTGGTCAAATAGGTTTGCACTGGCAATCACACGGGAAGAGAAGTTTTTCATCAATCAAGAGGTAGCCAATCGAACACCCTCCATAATTAGTTGAATCAATATCGGTTCAGAGATAGTTTGATCGATACACGCATTACCATTTGAACAGACGAAGTGAAAGAGTATATGTTCAGTCACTTTCTAAAGAATCGATGATAGACAGGAAAATGGGATGCAAATGTATTTGAATGCATCGCTTTTACTTGTGTAACAAAGCCAACGGTCCGTGGTGGCTGAGTCGGTTTACATAATGTTCAATAATCCACGAGGGAAATAGACAGAATCACGTGTACACTGAGTATTCACACTGCAAAGGTTTTATGGAGGGTCCGTTAAAGCCGTACAGCTGAGTCGTTGAAAACGTCTACGATGCATGCTTTATTTAATAGTTGTTGAGTGCCGTCAAGGGAGTGCTGTCCATCTAGGAATAAGGGATACTCACTTAGACAATTAATATGTATGTATATATGTGCACAGATATGACCCACTTTTTTACATGTATACATAGATATTTTAGATATAAACTTGTATGTTTGTGGTTCACATCAATCAAGCAACAGTTGTTCGCGTACCTGACAACCCACCAGACTGTATAATTCACATAGCTATGGATTGAAAACACAGAGAAATCAAAATAATTTAGCAAACGTATCCGCCTAGTTTGCACAACTGAAAGCATGTACATGATAGGATAAGATAACTTTGAAAAGTCATGGATTCCAGAGATACGGTGTGTTTACAATGTTACCACCAGAAACAGTACGATATACTGTATGATACAAGTGTGGCTATATGTTTTACGATGGTAGTTTGATATATAATATAGAAAACACGGGGATTTGAGCATTAACAACAATACCCACAGGGTCGCAAAATAGTAATCACATGAAAGTATACCATATATGGTATTGTTTGATTGTTTGTGCTAGACAACTGCCGCACGCATGCGTCAACTACGTACTAGATTATTACATTGTTAATCACGCTACTTAGGATGATGCTATCCCTGAAGGGCAACTAGACGAGACTGCCGTAAACATTACGTACAATATTCAGCCAGCCGTACTTAGCAATTGCGAGTCAAACAGGTGATCCATTCATTTACCTAACTGTATGTATCTTGATCACAAGTATTGAGTTGACGTGGAAGAATTTAAAAAAAAAAAACAATTGTCTTTCAGAAAATAGTTTGTCTGTCGGTGTGGTGATTGAGTGAATCGTGACATCGTGCGCGATTTTATAAAAAAAAATCAATCGCCCCTGCACGTACGTCACGTCCGGGAGAAGCAATGTAGCCACATAGGTAACGACATTAACAGTCGAGTTGTTAACGGAGCAGAACAGGCAACATGTCAGGAAGATAAACATTTCAATTGATACAAATTGAAGTTCCAGTCTCAACTACTGATCACACTATATATATCTATTAAAAAAATGAGCAATCATGCAACTGATGGAACAAAATTTGTAAATTGTATGACTATTCTAACATAGATTTGGGTTATTTTATTAGAGCCATACTTTTAAGTGTCCACAGACTTGCATAGGCGAGGGCAACTCTTATTGCTCGTGATGCCAACGGCTCTTATTTGCGACGAAGTGAATCTTATACGAGTGACATCGAGTCGTCATATTTATGCATATAATAAAGAATCCTACTTATAAGAGGTAGAACTTTCATATCAATTATTGATGTGCTGTTCGATAGTTTTCAAGCAATATACACAGAGATTTTAATAATGAAAACGCAAAAAAATTACCCGCTACACCTGCTATAATCAATCACATGGTAAACTGTGTTTTGTATATTGGTTGCCAAAAGAGATCACTCCGATAACAATGTGTCAACTTACTCTGTCTGAAATGATATTTAATGAAAAGAAGTCTCCTTGAAAATGGGATAAAGCATTTACATTGTTCTACCGGTGAAACTTTTACCACTGGTTGCTCGACGTGTCATTTTCCATTATACGCTGTGTTTAAATGCACCCCCACATGAGTGAGCGCAACACCAAGTTGGATTGTTCACATCAGCACAAATGTTTTTCCATGTACCTTCAGATAGTTCAACGGCTATGGTAATGATGGTACGTAACCGGAAATATTCCCTTAAACTACAGCGAACGTCTCTATTTGTAATGAGCTGTTGCGCATGTAGTCGGATATCCGGTACTATTGATTACCGGAGGAAACACCGGAAGTGACGCAATTTACACGAACATATTGCATTAATTGCCCAAAAGTGCATATGACCTTGCATTGTCGTTCGATGTACCAGCTGCCGATGTCTTAGAATCTGTGACTATAGCCGACCCACTTCTATCTGTGGGAGTCTATTCACTTCGGCCAAAGCTCTTAACGATGCCGCAGGTGTGCGTGGTATCTTTTATGTTTATGCATCTTATTCTGTTTTACATCAGGTATAGTTCCTATCAATTGGAGGGGAATAGGTCAAGCTACAATCTGAATGAAATTCTTGATAAAATCAAATTAAAGGCTTTCACCACGTTCCCCATCTTTATACGAAACAGTTGCGAATATTATCAATAAAGTTGAAATTTTAATTTGATTTTAGTCGGAATTCGTGCGTGAACTTGGTGCAAACAAAACAATCTGTTTGCAAATACGATACTGGTTTGTCGGGTTCAGTAACCTGGTGAAAAATACGTGCAACAAATCAACAACAAAGAGATAAAACAATGCTCAAACTCTCTACTGATATGAATAAGGGAGTGCCATTTGCGGATCGATTTTTTGCTCATTTCACACATGTGTTTGAAGATAAATTACAAATGACGGCATTGGTATGGTACTCAGTAACTTGAATATACATTTCCTCTGGACACGTCATCCACCGAGTTAGTACGTACAATGCATATAATCATGCAAATTTTATGCATGGTATAATAACAGTGCCAAATATGGCAGTGTAACATTTTTACCTGGATGGATATTTGTATTATGCATGTTAACGTGAATCGAAATCGCTTGTAAAAACCACCGTCTCCAAGTGATGGCTCACATAAGTTATTAGAAGCGGTATGCCCCCCCCCCCCTCTCCTTAATTAATACGATTATTGCAGTGAAATGATCATCGGGAACAAAAATACCGGGAAAAATATAGGTTGACCATTAGAAATATACACCACGAAACACAGCGTGCGCATTCAATTATCATGGCAATTCAGATTACAGTAATTATTACTGTGAGTATTTTAAATATGCATACAAAGTAACAATCATTACGTGTTGTGTGTTTGGAAACACGGGGTTAGCGCGACGAATACGCTCACCAGCTTATTGATTCCAGGCGCGTGTATACTCATAAATGTAGAGTATTAATCCCAGTAACCTTTGTTATGCAGCCTTATTTTGATGACGTCATTTGCAGTTAATTCATATTACAGTGAATGTTACAACGGTTCCCGAATGTTTAGTGATTAAACCGGCTTTTCTTATTACTTCGTGTTCTTGAATTTAACGCACGCCAATTCGACGAGGTTATATTATATTCACTGGACTATCGTGCACATACGAAATGAGTTTCAAGGTCAGAATTCTACAAAGCCGTTAGTAACGATGAATCTTATACCGACAATAACGCCAGCTAGAAGTTATAAACAGTTTCCACTATGTCACTCGTTTTAGTGCTCCCAAGTTGATCTACCCGGTGCACTATCATTGCCAAAAACGAAACGAATTCATCAATAAATATAATGAATATTTATATTGAAAATGACTTCGGTCAGAAATGGTATTTTTGTCGCATGGGGATTCCCCGGATATTATGAATTCAGAAGTTACAATGCCAATAGAGTAATGAGAAGTTGAACAGTCTGGCGATTACTATGCATTGTTTCATATACGTTTAAAACCATAGCCTAGCTCTCGTCACAAACTTCCACGGATATAATCAGCAAATCATAACTCACAAGATTCTGACAAGAAAGTCAACTTTGCGATGTCAAAATCTTTTCGTAGGCATTTAGTAGTGGGAACTGCTAAAGCGATTGTCGCTCAAATGCAGCTTATTTTGTGACTTCTTTCTCAGACTAAATCATTACGAAACATCGAAGGCAGACAGCTTTGAACACGGCATGGACATCCATATAGGGAAGCAGAATTAGGTACATGCGAAAAAAAACATTTACTGCGCACAGGTGTACCGCTTAGAACAATAGAATTAATATAAAAGATATATATATAATCAATTGACAAAAGCCGGTGCGAATTCTATTGTAAGAATGTATATTGCCTTTTGAGAATGTCTGATATAGAAAAGGTTAGAACACTGTGGTTATTTCACAAAGGCAAATTCGATAAAACCAATAAAAGGTTGAATGAAACATATGCAAATGAGGCCCCCCGTTCAGTATTTTTTAGATGCAACCGGTAGAGTTAAAGGGCGGTGGTCGTTCCGTCGCGTTCTCTTCGATATGGGACTCATATATCGACGTTCGCAACGCGTGTAAAATACATTGTTTGTCTATAGTTGGGTTTGCGATGATCACCGCCCTTTAACGTCACGTTCACTTTTTCTTCGGTTAAGAACGAATTGAATGACATTGTTATACATCTGTCACCGTAACGCCATAAGTTACAGCGTGCCATAATTTTGCTGTATTTTATGGGGTATTTTCATCCTACCATAATAGGTAATACAAATTCCAAATATGGAATGATTATGCTCGTAAACGTCCTCTATTATTAAAAACTAACATTGTTGCCATCAGGGTTTGACCGGACTCCACACAAAAAAGTTCGCTGATTCTGTTCTAAACTTTTTTTTTATTTCGGCATTCCCATGATGTATCCTTGGACAGTACGCTGTCGCATCGACCTCCGCTGCGCGTCGGTCGATACTTCCGCTGTACTGTTTCCGCGCATACTTTGAGGTATCCGCGTAATAACCTCATAGTATCGTATGGTAGCAAGTAACTAATTTCAAACATAAATTTTGTCGAAAAATGTAATGTAGTGTAATGAATTTAATGTAATGTAATGTAATCAAGATACAACCAAATTACCCGTACGTGTGGAGGAATCAGTGCAGAAACAATGCGTCATATAATATAGTTTCAAGCACACGTGTACCGTTCCTAGAGTCAAAACAAAGCTACTGACAAGACTGTGTAAACTTTGGGTTTTATCTCACTAGTTTGCTGGGTAATTCATTTGCGTCTGGCTCCAGGAGTTTTTCTAAATCAATCACTGATACTACAGGGCGACTGGAGAGAAACAATTATCAGCACTGCGACATTTAATTCGTACATTAATCAACATAGAACTCTTAATCGAATATAATAACAATAATCAATCAATCATGTATACCACGGGGTTCACGTATCTTCCTTCCCTTTGCTTGTTTTGTGTGCTTGGACTTGTAAATTGTGTTCAACGTTCGATAGTTGGGTTTGTTATAATTATTTCCACTTTCGAAACTACTTAAAAGGATAATTGGCAGCATGTTTTATGACGACGTCGCCACTTATCGTAGAGGGCGGACAATCACCAATTGGATGCGTTTTACTATTTGTTTTCCGTAAAATGCTGGATCGAGTAAATCGCGTTACTTCCACGTAGAATGTCATCTACGATGGTGAGGTACAAGAACTGTTATTCATCAATAATATACATATCCGATTTAATCACGCCGCGTAGCTACTATTCCGGAGTAGTACATGACGTCACGTTCTCGTCGTCATCGGGATTACTGTAAAATAATTTATTTTAGCTGCAATTGATTTTAACTGAAAAGACTTTTTGGGTGTTTTGTGTGGAATTTATTATCACTGATTGTTGACGAGGTTAATTGAAAAATATAGAGAGCGGGTATATTCCCTGGACTGTATTTTCATCGAATCATCCCTTTAGCAAAAATTACAAGCGAAAATAAAAGATTTTACAGTACTTTACAAAAATCAGCGAAGTGCGTGATTTATTGACACAACGTGTGAAAACACCGATAACTCATAGAGAGACTAGTAAACAAAAAGAAACAAGATAAATGTTATGTTACCATCAGCTGCAGCATAAATACGCATGACATACTAAATATATTTAATTCAATTTTACAATTTCACCATTTATTTCCACGGCTTAGTCACAGCTGGGTGAGTTCTTTGTTTTTAATTCACACAGTTTATGTCAGTAAAATTTGGTCGTGTCATACTTTAAATGTACAAGTCAGGTTGATTTATTTGTAAGCACTTTGTGGTTACAACTGTTTACCCTTTGAAGAGTAAAAATGAGCTATTAGAAACTCTCCGGTTGCAGTAGAACACACTGACAAACGGCACGTGAATTGTTGGCATTAATTTACCTAGCTGGTGTTTTTACCTTTTAATAGGTGTATCTTCTTTTATAAAGAATGTTTCCGTACAATTTACTACACGTACCTTTCACTAGAAATTGAAAGAAATAATTTTAAAATATTATACGTCAATTCCCCATTCCCAAATTACGGACGGGCGCGATGAAATTCTATTTGCTCATTCGTAACCAACTGGGCAACGGGTGAGAGTAGAACAGGAATACGAAAAGTCAAAATAACAATAGACATGCAACCCCCGGGAAAAGTAAGTTTTTAAAAGACAGCGGAGTGAGTGTGGGTTGTACGAAATATGCAGGCAGAACAAAATATATATTGTGAAATACTTTATTTTCGCTGGAATTAATTTTCGCTGAAAAGGCTTTTTGGGCTTTTTTTATGGAATTTATTTACACTGATTTTTGATAAGTTTAATGTGAAATATAGGAATCAAAGTATATTCGCTGGATTTTATTTTCACGGAATCATCCCTTCAGCGAAAATAGCGTAAATAAATTCCAAGCAAAAATAAAATATTCTACAGCATTACAACTGAAAAACGTGGATTTGTTTTAGAGAAAATGAACTGAAAAGAGACAGTGATACGTGTGTGTTTCGTTGAGTAAATATCACCGTGACATAGTTTTTTAACTAAATACCTCCTAAAATATGAAAAATATTACTCTATAACTGAAGATAAAGAGACAAGTAATAGTTAATATCGCATTTATTTTATCATCACGTGTGCGCCTGCTGAATGTAGCGCAAGCGCACCCGCGATAAACGCGCAGACGCTATCAGTTCGGGGAGCGGGAATTGTGGCAGAATTGTTTTGAAATTGTCAAATACAAATATTATGATTTGTGGCTGCATTTGTTGAAACCCTAACCACGAAAATACGGTTGAATGTAGAACAAAATAAAAATGCATCCCAATATCCAGTATTTTGACGGATTCAAAATAATTCACAATACGTATTAATTCGGAAATCATCTTTATTTTTGTGAAAAGAGGTCACCAACAATTTTGTTCATAATATTTAACCAATATTTTTTTGTTGGCGCAAAAATCAAGCCATTCTCGATATTGTTGACAGCTTGTCACGTTCATCTCTCAGAATCTATGTATGTAGTGACATATCTTTAATCATTTGGTAAATAAGGTTTTATGGCCGGGTGTCTGTATTATCTACACTGTTGTCACGTGACACATGCAGTGATTACGCACTAGATAGCCACTATATAGTTACTGTCGTTTACAGGAATTCTAACGGCAATGGTTGAACGCTGCACATCTGTATTGTCACGACTGTTTATCGTGTACGTGAGAAAGCATATATTTCGAAACTGATTTGGGGCAACAGCAAGTAGAATTGAGACCAGAGAATTGTGGACAATTAATCAGCACCAATCGTTCAATCACCCTCCACTCTCGTGTCAATCATTTGATTGTACAAGGCCACCAATACGATTCGCCATTCGATGACGAATGACGTCATTGAACATGTACATTCACCCGTATTCAAGTTATAGGGTACATATAACTTAGTCCAGTGCACGTGCGTCGCCTACATAATCAATGGCTGAGTACAGTAGTCAAACTAATACTATTTTATAACACACCTTTTAGAACTGTACTCATTAGGCTAATGACGTTATACGTAAATTAGGATTTCATTTTTATTTTTTCAAGATATGAGTGAAAAGTGTTTGTAAGTTGAATTGTACTTCAAGAACTATAATGTCAATACTACGCCCACAGGTGTCTTAGCAACAAAAAAAGTCGGAATAAATGAATTATTTATATGTGGAGAATACAAATGTCTATTATATTACAAATAACTCCATATACCGTAAAATATATAGTATATATTCATTTCCAATTACACTGTAGGTTTCATTGCATAACCATTGAAAGAAGTGTTATTCCATGCAATATTTCTACTATTGTTTTAACGCTAAGTACTGGGCAGTACGGCTATCAAAGCGAAAGTTCCTTGACCGATACTCGCATAAACTTGTATTCTTATCAGTTTCGTCGATTTACACTTTCTTTTGACGATATTATTCAGTTTATGCGCCAATGATTTTTTTTTATAAAAAATGTACCCTACAGACAAATTTAGTTCTCTTCACGCGCACGCAAGATGCAGACACGTCACTTCCAGACTCAATTCCTGCTATCAATGTTTCTAGTATGTACGTGAGATATGGTGTACTGAATTCAAATCTCGTATTATTACATCGTGATTTGATATAAGAAACATTAACATTAACGGTTGCTGTAATCAATTAGCGTGTTTATGAGACCAATTTGTGATTAAGGTCAACGATTCAACTAAACGTGTTTATATGTGTCTTTTTTGCAGGAACCTCATCGACGTATCCTTGAATTGAAATAGTACCGTATACCGATCCATTTCTTTCACATCACCATGACGCAGAATTATGTGCCAGATTTACCATTCGCCAATATGACGCGAGACGGAGAGGGTCTAGGTATTACCTACGTCAATGGCAGTCAACAATTCTGCTGCGATTGGAATGTGACATTCAACGATACTTACGAATACGAATACTTCTTTGAAGGTCTTGGCGTCGAGTCAATTATCATCCCGGCTATATTTGCGCTCATTTTTTTCGTCGGTGTGATCGGTAATGGTACGTTAGTGCGGATAGTTCTCTGTAACCCACCCATGCGAAGCGTACCCAATATATTCATAGCAAGCCTGGCTATGGGAGACCTTCTACTACTGTTTGTATTCGTACCTTTCAACGCCATTACCTATATGACTACATCGTGGCCGCTCGGTGAAGGAATGTGCAAGGTCATAAACTGCGTTCAGGTGGCCAGTACCGGCGTTTCTGTGTTTACGCTGACGGCGTTGAGCGCCGATCGCTACCACGCTATCGTCAACCCAATCAACAAGAAGGCAACGGACATGATGCAACGTACATACACAGTAGCCATACTTATTTGGTTGTTCGCCATTGCGCTGGGTATACCGACTCTAGTGCTAGCAACGGTGGTTCCATTCTACTTCCCCAATAACTCAACAGTCTATTATTGCCAAGCTATTCCGATGTACATGACCTTGGTTACAAAAGGACATACAGCGGCCATGGCCATCGTGTTATACCTCGTACCTCTTAGCATCATCAGTGTATACTACGTACTCATAGCCATCAAGCTTATACAGAGCTCAAAACACCTTATCGGGGAAAATCGACGTAACGATACCAAACAACTGAAAGCCAGAAAACGGCTGGCTAAAGTCGTGCTTGTATTTGTACTTATCTTCGGCATATGTTGGTTGCCCCATCACTTGTTTAACATAATGCTAGTTTTCAGTCCAGACACGACCTACATGCAGACGTACGGAATGATGTTCTTCAAGTTTTTAGGTACCGTTATGGCGTATGCTAATTCCTGTGTGAATCCCCTGGCTCTTTATTTTCTGAGTAACACGTTCAAGACATATTACAAGAAATACATCTTGTGCTGTTTTAAATCCAAACATCGCAAGAAAATGATGGCGAGGAAATACCGCGAACATACCAACATGCGATACTCGTCAAGTCGTGACATGGTCAGTCGCACCACGCAACGAACAATAATTTACTCTGTCTGAGAACGTGCACTTGTTGAATTATATTCACAAGTCACACGTCTGTCTGCATGGAATTAACGGTAGCCTATCTACGATAGACAGTTATACCACACTATCTAAATCAGGTAGCATGTGGTCATCTGCAAAACAAACCAGAGTGTTTTTTTCCAAAGAGTACTATATTGTATAGTTTGCATTAAATTGACGAAACATGTTGCTTGTTCAACTTTTTGTCATAGTAACAACGCTGTCTGTCTCAAACATACATATATCAATATTGTTTGTTGACCATAAATTGAGAAATTGTATAAACATTTGCATTTACACACAAAAAAAGTTTTCTTTATTAGTTCTCAACGGAGGAGAAAGAGTGCTCGTCCATGTTGATTACGCAAAGTCAATATTTCTTTCTTTAATATATGTTGTATGTATTTTATTGTTTAGTCGTAAAGAAGATATACGGAACATACTGTGTATAATAACACAGACAGATCATCAATATATTTTTCATGCGTAAGCAAGACGAATTGTCGGTGCCAAATTACCACCTCAACACGTCATACACTGGATATATGTATAATATTTACAGTTTCAATATGAGTAAAAAAAATATTTCTATATTTCGTATTCTGAAAAACCAAACAAGTCGCTGTTTCATGTAGCTAATTTTGTAAATTTAGTGTGCATCTATTTGTTTAGTTTTATCACAACTATTGTTTTTCTAAAAATCTGGTTGTTCGTGCATTATTGTATTAGTGCATTATGGGTAGGAGAGTTGTCCCGGATGTAAACATGTTCTAAGGAGACTATAGCGAGATTATAGGATTATTATCTTACGTCTTAGTCATAATATATTTAAAGTGACAGTTACTGAGAAAGGGCGCTATACTGTTAATCAGAAATATTTTGCTCGCAAAATATCATCTGGGAGATGAGTTACTTGCAGGGAGGCGCTTTAATTACAAATCGTTTATCTTAGTGTGATTAATCCACTGGACAACACGTATTGCCTATATAGCTGCTGGTATCACAGATGATAGACCAAATAGTATCACATCTTCGCTATCCATACATGCCAGCGACACGTATTAGCCCTGTACAACGAAGCCACGTTAGAGCGCGGCTATTCGTTAACGGCATGGAAGCTCTATTGCCGCCTTGTAAATTGCATATGCTAATATACTCGGTGTGAAAGTTATAAACTAGGGCGTTAAACAACAAAATATTGTTGGAGCAATCGAGTGAATCGCACCCAATATACAATATTACAAATGTGTTTACGTTGTGGGCGTTTGTGTTTAATCGGATTATCCCGGAACAACAAATTTAAATATACATTTATATTCCCATATATGGTGTTCTCAATGATGGTAATGTTCATTGCTTGCTATAGTAATGTATATATTTGATATAGAATGACGCATGCGCATGCGATGTTTGTCAATTGCACTATGACTTCTAACGTTTGGCACATTCACATAATTATGGACAGTTATAGCCAATACGAAAGTGGCGTTTTCGTTGGTTTTCCGAACAAATGTTCTATTATCTAGACACGTCTCGACGTTAAAAACCACAAGCACAATGGCCGCAATAGATCATATGACGTAATTGTAAGTGCCATATGTTTCTGACTGGCTGATTGGCTGACTGACTGACTGCGGCGATTAGTACATTTCAATATTCATTTTTTGCAGTAACAACTAATTTCAATTTTACCTAATAGTTAGTTTGTGACTAATTTATTATAATGGAAATTATATCTTTCTAAATAAATGTATGTATTCTGACATTTTAGTGATTTTCGCATATTGTTTTTTTTCATCTTCAAATACAGCGCGTACTTCAAAACGACAATCGACAAGGTGAGCAGAAATTGACAAAACTATATAATAATGCAATGGATTATGCCATAGCACACGTTGCCGCCAATTACCCACTCTGCATCAAATATGTAATATAATAAATTGAGCGAACGTGGACAGACTCAACGAAAACCCAACACCGAGGCATATGAGATACGATAATAATACGATAACTACTATTTCGAACAGTATTAATAGAAGTGCAAATTACTTCTTTTAATTTTTTAGCACGACCTTCGGTTTTATGAGCTTTCTATCGAAATCCTCATTTGAGTTTTATTCAATGAATCGTGCCTGATATTACGAGTGTGACATATGAGACAACCCCTCATATTTAATATAACACATTGACTCAATCTCAGCTCCGGTAATATTTAGCGGTATTTAATCTACATCACGCTATACTATTACCCTGTGTTATTTTTCGACTCCGGTTAAATTGTGACTCGTTTTCGGCACAAACCAAGAACGCTAATAGTGCAGAAGTCAGCACGATGACGTCTTGTTTACTTTGAACGTTCTATGGCAACAGAGTAAAGAGTGCAATTCTCAAAGTACGCACACTGTACTTGTCTCCATTTAAACAGGTCTCGGCCCTGTTCTTTCCTCTCTCGCCCATTTATCTGTGGTCAGTTTTTTTTTTTTTACTCACAACGTTGCACATATGATAAAGATATAATTTGTGGCTAATTATCGCACTCGAACGATTTTTTTTTTATTTTCCGCGAATAACCTTTTATAGTCGATTACGGGCGCTTGTACACATGCGCAGAAAATTATTTGGCCGACGCTCATATTCATGCTGCTGTATTTTGTATTGCAAGCTTCTCAGATGATTATACATAAATTTTACTCTTCAAATTAATCACTCATATCACCGTTCCATCCGAACATTTGCGAACACCGCAATCTGGAACAGACGTTCTTTTCCTAGCAACGGTCCGTACAAGCGATAACGGTAAACATACGCTTCACTTGGCCGCATAATATCCTGGATGTTTATAATCTTGGCATATAATAACTGGTTATATTTCCGACACGAATACACACTTAAAGTTAATCGCCAACCACATCGTCAAATGCTCACAAATTGTCCAGTCGTGTATCCGGCGAAGGCACCTTGTTTGTCGTGATATGCAACGCTTACTTCATCGCATTACGAGTAATTGTCCGTATGACCTCCCCAGGGAATTGCAAAAGATTACACCAACTAAAAGTTATTGGGAATATACAGTTGAGTGGGTCAATGACTTTCAACTAAAATCACCTGAGAGTGCTATACAGAAATGGTATTGGTCAGAGTATATGAGTCGCGTATGTCAAACAGAGATGTGTTTGATGTATATCTAGCCACCAGCAGTCATGGATTGCAGCATCCCAGCGTGACTGAATAACACAGTCACGAAGATAACCCGAGCACCGTTCGTGACATCATTAAGTGTTGTGGGATATAGCCAGGATCAGTGATAAAACGGTGTCACATTTCATATCAGCAGTGTGAACGTTGCCTTATCACGTCATATGCGGGTATATTACTAAACGAATCTTCAAACGTGCAGTCGCTGCCAGAATACGAGTGTTATTCATGTCTTTTTACGGATACGATGTATCGTATTACGTGTATTAGCACCATTTTACTGCTATACAATGTATTATTATTTTAATTAACCAGATATATGTATACAAATGCAAAATTTGCATATGCACCAACTTCATGTGCAAATTATTTGATCAAGATAGTACCAAATTGTATCGGGTGCCTAAATGCAATGAAATTTACACAGATTAGCATATCACCATGGAGGTAATAATTACCTCCATGATATCACCAAGTGAACTAGTATAGACTGGGACGTTACTTTAAAAAAAGCATAGGCTTAATACATCAGATGCGGAAGCTACGAAAAAACAGTGCTAGCAAAATATATCAATGCTTTCAACTCGATGGCGATTTGCCTCCATGATTTCAAGATTTAAATATGCACGCTAAACAGACCGCTGCTCATTCACTAATTTGAAAACAGAACATGATATATTTATAGAATTGACATTAGTAAGCACGTTTGCATTCTTGTCCATTCCAATAATCCCACACTATCGCGGCTAAAAGTATATTGCCCGCATTGTACACACATCTGTGTTTAAACTGATACGGTATTTTCCCACGTAAACTTTCCCACTAAACAGTGACTGTAGCACTGCTCGTATTGTCTAAGATATATCAAATTACACAAGAAATCACGAGCGATCAAATTGTGTGCACAATAGCGTTAACAACGAGATACCAATGTTTTTGCTACAGACGTCATTCGTGCCCTCGAGCCGCGGCTGCAAAGTGGATACGTGAAATAATGACGTTTGTCGTCCAATATCCAACGCAATCACGCTGTTTATGCTGCCGGGTGTATAATAACACATATTTTAAAAGAACCTCGGGCTGAATTGAAGATAAATATGCCATACTTTTAATGACTGTTATCACTGGTCACTGTCATCGCCATATTGTTCCGAACACAAAAAACAACAACATTGCCAGCTGGGTTGCTCACCGGTTTGCCATGCGCGACTGGAGATTGTTAAGCGATTAGAACAAGTTGGATCAAACCAACCTCAACAGGAGACGTCAAGAAAACAGGAACATACAATGTAATTCATTCAATCGTATAAATTGTAATACTGTAGAATACTTTATTTTTGCTTGGAATTAATTTTCGCTATTTTCGCTGAAGGAATGATTCAGTGAAAATAAAATCCAGCGAATGTACCTTTTTTAGTATATTTTACATTAAACTTGTCAAAAATCAGTGAAAATTAACTCCAGCTAAAATAAAGTATTGTACAGTATACTAAATGGCAAAGTTGTCAAAACAGAATGTTTGAGTGACACAGCCTGAAATATCAGGATACGGTGTCTGGTGTGTCCAGTGCGTGTCAATACACTCGTAAATGCGCATTTTCGTAAAATAGTTTGGCTCAACCTTTGATACAGAAATTGAGAAAAAAAACGGACCGGATAACTTTCAAGTAAAAAAATATCTTGCAAATGGTGAAAGTAGCGTTTTTACACTGGTTTCCATGGTGAAAGTAATTCCTTATATCTTTATATGAATAATGTTACTAATATTGAAAAAACAATTTTAAAAAAGACCTGAATTTGCAACATATACAATGGGAAGTTTGCTTCCGTAACACATGTGCGCAGTAACATGCTCAGTTGAGCAAAATTTGGCGAGAGCTTCCTTTAATGAGTTAACATGTATAACATGTATATGCCTGATATCATGCGCGTTTTCATGACAGTTTCCATATCAAAATAACAGCCACGAGCATTTATGTTTTAAATGCGTATCAGTCATGACCAATAATTACCTATTTTTATATTTGAACAATGTCGTACGTACCACGACGTGGAAGTGCGCCATTCACTCATGTCTTAGAAAACAACTTGCCAATTCCCATTGTAGAGAAAACGTTATTTTTTTCACGTGATTGTTTAAGTGTAAAACTCATGAATATATAATAATACATGTGTGGATCCGCTTATAGATACAATATTCAGCTTAGACATTAAGACATTTCTCCCTAAGAGCGAAAAATAAGTTTTTGTTGCAAAAGTATTATATAGCAGTTGATTTAAACACAAGTCATCAAGCTTTGTTTGTTTTTATACTCGGTATGAAATATTTGTGATGGAAAACAATCTTTTCGAGTGGCCACGGGTGTTGGACATATTGTTTGTTCGGGACCATACCCAGTCTGTCGACAAGATTTATTGTATCTAACTCTCTAAATACTCTTTAAACCAAAATAATCATCCGTTGGATGCACTGCCAGTGTCGTCAGTAAATCTAAATCTAACGAAGCCTTACTTTCCTGATAGCACGCAAACATGGTCGTTCTCTGCAGCTGCATCTCGCAATATAGGGTCACGATTCTAAGGCTGCCATCTCAGACAAAGAAGATATCATCTCGGGAAATGGTAATCAATAAAGCACTAGATATTGCGCTGCACTCTGCCGGAGGCATTAACCTAAATGGCGTATGGGGAGTAACCTAAAGGAGCGTCGGGATCGTTAAAACAAGTATACACATCCACTAAACTCGACTGTATACTATGCGAGAACATTGGTGATGTTATCTTCACTCGATTGAATTGTCCCACACTTAATACCAAAGGCAAGTACGTCGAACCTTCACGGACATGTCAGGAGAGTTTTAAATACCACGTTCGGCGTCGACGGCGGGGTTTTATATATATATATATATATATATATATATATATATATATATATATATATATATATATATATATATATATATATATATATATATATATATATATATATATATATATATATATATATATATATATAGGTATAGGTCTCTCAATGAAGATGCACATATGTTCAATGATTTATCAATGCCTTTAATGGTGGTTTGGGAATTCATCAATTAAACGATTTAATAATGTTATTGCTAAGACCATCGTTACGATCTCCCATAAGCCACAATGAAACTCAATTAAAAAAATTAAACGTTTTAAAATGTTTAAGTAACTTTAAATTTATTCTTGGTAGATTAACGGTCCAGGTTACAAGAATTGTTCGATATATACCAAGAGTCGATTAATATAAATTTATTTACAGCGGTACATTTTTTTGTCTTAGAGTAAAACAAATACAATCACAAAAAACGAATTGTATCTCGACATATGATCATGAATTGAGTCCATGCGCAGCTTACGCCATTAACTTCATTCAGCTTAGAGCGAACGTCGCCATTTTGTATTTATTCAAGTTACCCAGATAATTCTGCGAATTCATGAACAATTGACAATTGTTTTTTGGAAACTTGTGAGACGCCGTGGGTTAAAATTTGCGGTAAACTACAGAAGTATCCAATTCATGGAGACGCCAGTTGTGTAACTGACACGAAAGAATAGTCTACACACTGCATTAGTATGTATATATCCCCGATAGCACATTTTACTCATCATTTGTTGAATGTAAGTAGATATTGCTGTAATATATAATATACAAGTCTTACTCAATTCTCCCGTTGAAATTATGGCATAAATATAAAAGTTTAATAAGATAGGGAGATTGGATGAACAATCCATTTGTGAATCATTGCTGTGTAGACAGAGCCGAATAATCTTGTCGCCAGATGGGAATTCTTTGCAATAAGCTGTATACAAGGCGTTTTGGTTGATATACAGTCTCCAGGGTGTCCTGAATCGGAATCCGCTAGATATAACTCCGTCACCCTCGAGCATTTTTTTTTTCTAATTAACACAAATCCAAAATGGTCGTTTCGGCGTCAATACGCTACGTATTCCAATCATGCACATTCCAGCATTTATTTACACAAGGGCAAACAAAGAAGTGTCATATATGCAAAAGAAATTAATTAAAAAACAGATTAAATTGGACGATTTAGGATAAGACGATAATATTCATGGTTACAATACAACTTTTGTTCATTTATTCATTTGACTTAACTACAATAAATATGTTAACATGAATTGGGAATTTACATATGTATGTAGCATGTAATGACGTATTTGTAGTAATATTTTAATATTCAGGTTTTAAATGATCAATCTCCTTAGAACACTCCATGAAATAAAATAACAGATTAGTTTATATTAGCCATTAACATAATGAAATAATTTGTTTTTTAATTAATCGGAATCACTCATTCACACTGAAGCCAAAACTATCATAAATATGTCAAAAGAAAAGTATTTCGTTTTGAATGAATTTAAAATTTGGGATCTAAAGTTAAATAAATCGATCGTAGCATATGTTGGGGGATGATAAATATGCAATTTTGCTGGTTTATAACATTCATAAAGCCATGATACTTACAAATATGTTGGAAAGCATATATGGCTGGAAGGTTCGCAAAGAGACGCTGGAAAAAAAGGCAAGGGAAAGTAAGTACTGAATACAAGCAGCAATAAAACACAAGTAATTAGTTTAATTTGTATGTACACTCAAGCCATTACAATAGTGTTGCCTCTAACGTATGTATGAAATAACCATTAAGTCTACTATTTAGCAGATAGCGATGCTTTATAATGATTCGTAATATAGGTTACATGTTATTATATCTAACAGAACGACAGTACCGCAATAATGTGTCCGATACTTGCCGACAAATCCTACATGTGTTGTAGGCCGTTGGCCCTATATACAACAACAAGTTCACACAAAAAATGATCATGTAATTTTAGTCAACATCGGAAATAATATTGTCTCTTAATTTGTCTCTTACCCATAGAATATATACTTAAAGACAGAAAAGGTAAAGACAGAATAAAAAATGGGTTATGAGAATTTAATAGTGAAATGAATTTTATAAATGATGAGTATATTTATTTAGAGGGAACAATTTTATTTTATTATATTATTATATGTCCTGTATGGCGTAAGGGGAGGTCGTGGGCAGGGAAATGTATGCAAATTGAAGTAAATATAATAATCTCGTTACCATGGTAAACGTATTTTTCTAAAATGGTAAAATTATTTCTACTATAACTTACTATGATATATATGATCCAAACATTGTTGTGATGCTCTGTCATACATATATGTATATATATATATACCAAACTTTTGCTAGTATTATTATATTTCCAGTTACAACTTGAAGTCAATTTGCCAGTTCAACAAATGAAGACAATGATGAAGCCTCTCCAATAGGTGATTTTCCGAACAATTGCGAGATCTCGCGAGATGCATGAAAGACGCGCGTCGAACGTCTGCCGCAAAAATCGAACGATTTGATTTTGAACTAGAATTTCTTTATTTCGCAGCTTACATTGACCGGCCGATCTTCGACAGAGAAATATTGCTTCCGAATACCCTCACTTAATCGAAATTGCCTATCATCAAATGTGGACAGCACATTATTAAGCATGGAAATGTCCCCGAAATACTTTCGCGTTTGTCGAATCCCACGCGATGTTTGACGCGACTACGGCGCTATGACCTTTGTCTGTCCTGTTTTTACGTTCGATTTCACGCATAACGCGTGATTCTCGCAGAAAATGGTCTATTATATCAAACAATTTATTAATGGATAATCATCCAAGTTTGGTACCAAAATGAAGTTAATGATGTGACCATCAAATATAAATCAATGCATAACTACTCATTACCATGGTAACAGAACATGTTTCTTTTTCCAAGAATGATGAAACACTTGTACAATATATATAATATTCCCATTTATCCATACTATTCAGAATAACATTTTTTTTTCAAATTATTTTCGTCAGTTAGACTTGGCTTGAATTTTCGCAAGAAACACAGTGGAAAAGATGCTTGAATGTAAAACAACAGCTGGTGCAAGGCCGGAGTAGATTTAATGCACTAGTAAAAAAAATCATTTCTACAGCCTACTGGAATAGGTTTTCCACCTTTGATACCAGAATCAGTGAAAAACATGGCAGCTGTGTACACATGTCTTACATACCTTGAGAAGACATTCAGAAGCCAAGACAATCTGGTAATTACATTTGATGAAGACCTTCATGCAAAAGCTAAGCAAGTCCATTGTGCTGTTTCTTCAAAGGTAGATTAGTTAGTAATTAGACTTGGGGGTTTTCACCATGTCAATATTTGCTTTGCTGTTATTGGCAAGAGGATGGCAGAATGTGGTTTAGAAGATGTGTGGTTAGAAACTGGTGTTTATGGAAGTTCTGTTTTTTCAAGATAAGTCAAGCCCGTTACAATAGAGTCGTGAGGGCACACAAGCTTACAGTAGAAGCGCGTGAAATATTACGCTGGCAAGAGTTCAGTCAGTAGCTGGACAGTAATGGAAATTTAGATGAAAATATCATACTCAAGCTAAAACAAAAAAGCTTTTTTTTGTTACAACAAAAAGATATCATAGATAAACTTGTCCGCTCTCCTAACCACTCTAAATTCCCTATTAACCAAATTCGAGTCAGCTGCGAAATCTACTTTGTTTTGTTTCTGGAATGAATATATATAGACATGAAATATCTACTTGGAACTTGAAACATCATGTGAGCTTTCTGATTCACTAGAACACGAAATACTATACAGCGATAAATATGAAGTATCTGATAGATATGATGTTATAGCAACAGATGAAGCTAAACTAAAGCTGTGGAAGTTTAGATCAAGAGAAGAGAAACACAGCTGTCAGCTAATCTGAAGAGCTATCTTTCCGGTAAATCAAAGATTGGTGTGTAGTATTTCTAGAACAGAAGTTTAACGTGTGCTATTTATACTTCAAATTACTGGGGAAAAAAACGATGACATTGTATATTTGTGATTATCATCATCATTATATCCTATCCCTATATTTGCCCTGCTGCTACCCTATCCACACTCGAGAAGTTTTAATGCCACTAAGTTGATATCCCCCAAGGTTAGTACTATCACAATAGTCAAATCTTTGCCAGTAGATGGGCTAAACGAATCTATTTGCTAGGTCTCTTTCGAGAATTGGCGCTCTGACTAAAAATGTTGAACAATAATTATATTTTAGTTCTTTCATTTTATATATCATGTGATTCTTTTTTATGTTTATCAACACACTATGATTTTAAAATTTAAATGTGATTATTTTAATATAAATATAATTTTGCAATCTACGAAATTATATTCAATCTAAAACACACAAAGATTTCTGGAATGGAGTGCGTGTTAACCCAGTGTACTTTTCGTGGCGGCTTTTGCAAGTTTGGAAAAAGACAAAATCGAATTAAATCTACCATTACAGTATTGCATGTAATGTTCACTAACAACAAAATTAGAAACTAAACTACGGGCATACCTTCTCCATACAAATCATGACTACCGGTAATAAACTGTACCAGACAATAAATAGTGAGATATTGACCTCAGTGCAAATTAAGAAGAACTTTACATACTCGAGTCTATAAAAGATTCAAGTTATTCTCTAGATATTCAAGTGCACAACTCATTCTTAGTCACTACGCAGTTATCAAAACATGTTTCAACTCAAACAAGCACACTCAACTATCGAATGTTATTCAAAAGAGGTAATCGTATGTTTTGTACATTATTCTCAAAGAGAAGGTTACTGAAAAGGTTCAATAGGAACGGTTGGCAAAATCACTTTTATAAAGATCCATGTAAATCTATGTGCTTTTATTGATTTAGCGTGCGCAATAATAACGCGATAGAAAGTAATTAAGTCTATTATCGCTGTGTTATATTTGTGGACTAACCCACTAAGCGCTAAAGTAAAGTTTAGTAACCTTTCACAAAATGAAACCAAACGTCGAGACGGCAGCCAATAGAAAATTATGTTCATTGATATAAACTATCAAACAAAATACACAAAAAAAGGGAGGAAATGGTTTGATGGTCTGTCCGCCCAGCATAATGACGACAGCCCGCACAGCTGTTAACAATTCTAAATTCTAAATACGCGAAATACACCTCACCACTGTGAACAGACGCTATTTACAATTCTATATAGTACATTGTCACCTCCAAATAGACAGCTTGAAATAGCAGTGACTCGTTAGACATGCGCAATTCGAATCTCCAAAATGTATTTCTACACACATACAAAGGCTAGTATTTTAACGACTAAACTGACAATCTCTCGTTGGGTGATGTCAATAGAATCGCAATGCAACTTTTCGTAAATACCATAAACTAATATAGATGTGTCTCAAGTTTGTAAAGATGCTGGTTTAAAAACGTCGGCTGTCGCTTATTCACATTGGATGTATTGGCGGCCATATAATATCTGAATATGTTATTGGATCTGACAAACATTGTTTGAGTAATATACAGGGGTGAGTAAATAACATAATGTAACATTGACAGAGAGTACACACACACAAAAACGGCTCATTTCCGTTTCTCCGATGACAAAAAAAATCAATTAAATTACGTACAGAAAAAAACATGATTAGCCGTTGATGTAATACATTCTCTACTGTGACAAAGCAGCTATACAAACACGATATGCCTTTATTTTCCCGAGAGAAATCGTATCATAGTAAACTAACGCGGGAACTCCATATGCGCTGTATAATACGGTGCTTAGCAACTAACTAACTATATCCCCCAAATTTAGAAGTCTGAGAATTCAGTTACAATTCTCATAATTGGTCTTCAGTTTAATTAGTAAAGATACAAAAATGTATCCAATACCCCATTTTCATTTTCCAGACGTACTCACAACGCTCACACATGCGCCCCTCGCGTCGGTTTGACACTGCCGCGGTATTTTAGTATCATCATACTAAACTGTAGAACTAAATTGTTTACTCCCAGTATGTGTAAATACCTCTTTTGTTGGAAACTGATAAAGCAGTCATTCAAATGTGTTAGCATACTTATAGCTGCTCTGCAGTCACCATACAGGCTCCGTGTATCACAGTTATCAGCCGTCATCTAATCGCATACGTACACACAGCACTGTCCTATCGATTCGTATCCTGCCAGATTATATTGATTAAAATTGATTAATTTCACTGCGTATCATTGTTGTCAATTTAAAGATATTACAAAACATATGAATCAATGCTGACAGGCTTTTATAATGTCGAAATAAACTGTATCTGGCAATTCTGAACATTATGCCAATTATAAAGTGTTTATATATATATACACGAAGAATGTGTTATCCGTACGTTAAACTCAATCGTATTCAAGACAGATGACACCATCTATTTAACTTACTAATGCTTAGCGCAAATAACAGCGTATGTGTATAGAAATGTTCACATTTGTGTTCAAATCAAGCTAGTTTATTTCTGAAATCAGATACAAGCTTACTATACGTGTCATGCGCTACGGAACTAACGTTAGAGCTAATACTTTCAAAAGTTTGTCAATAGAATTCTACAGATATTGAATAGGTGATTTCCAATTACAGAAATATTCCCGATTTCTGCAATTATCGTACAATATTAATTACATTTGAGACGTTTAAAAAAATCATATTACTAATATTTGGTTACCTTGTCGTACATGTGTACAAAGTTACGTCCGGTTGTGAAGCATCCGGTTGTGTACTTTATCTAAAATATGTATGTTTTTGGGTTTGGAAAATTAGAAAATTCTCATACACGTCAATCAAATAAAGTACAGAATAATGTAACAGAATAAAAGTGTTGACAACAAATATTCGAATTATTTTAAAATATATATTATTATAAAAATTTCTTATGTGTTGAATGACGCTTCCTATTCAAGAAAACATACCGACATTTTGGTCAGCCTGTAAGGGTTGTGCTTTTTCTCTCCTCGTCAAAGAATGATACTAACCGTTCTAACAAAACAACTAGTAGTATCCTGTCATGGAAATCATGATTAGGTATTAGTCCCAGTGAAACGCCATACAAATCACATTTAACATGAATATTCATTGGCGTAAATTCCAACTTTAATTGAAAACATTTGATCCAAGTTCGTTTATATTATTAATAAATCGATTCCCCACAAAATGAATTATTTATTTATTCAAATGAAAATGCGCACTCTCAAATAACATTTCGCCTTGCATAATCACATGTATAAAAGGAAGCGGTACACGATTTCTCCCACAATATAACCTCAAACGTTTAATTTTATATTTTTTATACTGTTTTGTTTGACACATCAATATATATATACGATTTATTATTTGACCACGTGTCACACTTAAGAATTGAGACTAACCGTAGATTGTAGGTCTTTATTCAGAAGCTGACATCGGATACAACGCATCCAAGGCCAGGCGGATTCAAGCACCCATGTAATCAAAGTACCGGAGCTGTGCGTTCATATAGTGTCAAAGACAAGTCCTTTTTATAAAGGAACTAATGTGACCCGATTTTACGGGTCACTCAAAGCTCCTGACTTATTTAAAACAACGAATCGCGACCAATAAATTGAATAAAACATAATAGTAAGTTTCAACACAGTCACCCGTGATGAATGGGCAGGCCACATGTGACGTTGTGCCGGGGGTGATGCCGACCCAGTTCCGTAACACATGCATGGCAAAATACCAATTGGAAAATAAATATAGAAAATAATTGTACAACCAATTAACACTAGAGTTATATGAACAGTAGTTAGATCGACACTGTTTCGCGAGAAGACAATACATTTGTCTGGGTCTGGCGTACTGTATCGTGACAGTAAGGGCAGTGCACATTATTAGTTATGCGGTCACCGTAATACCAACGAAACAAAATAAGATATATTAATGAATGACATTTGACAATCAATCCGCTATACTGGGCAATGCACACTGAACCTCGCGGGGAACAAACTGATATCAATTATGCTGACCCAAATTATATTTCACCCTCTCGCTTCTTCCTTTGGCAAAAAATGAACCATGGACGGATAAATCTAAAGAGACAGTAATGATGCGAGAGTATATTATCTAGCAGAGAACCTTTCCACCTATTATATGAAGAAGCTTTTAAGATCTTTTTCTTCATTTTTTTCCCGCAGGGTTTGGAATGCTGTCTACCGTATGGCGGTAAAAATATATAAAAGGTTTTGGAAGTTTGAGGCTGTCTAATATTTCATTAAAGGAGGACGATGATGTGTTTTGGCGTAGGCTTGAAAATGAATGCAGACAAATTGTCCACCGATAGCAATATTCAGCACGAGTGTTGTAAATGAATGTGTGAAGATTTATGGGCGCCCAGTGTGTTTTTGTGAAAGTAAAATATTTCTTTAATCCGCCATTACGAAAACTGTATTCAAGGCACCTTGTAATCTCATCTAGTACGGTGAAAACTTACAAATAAACCTAATTGATTTGTGGAATATTAAATTGAACAATTTGAACGGAGTTGTACATATGTCAGTTGAGGCTCGCTGTGTCATTTTATTTCTGATACCCTAATGCCGCACTTTAAATGCTTCTTCTGCTACCCGATTAACGCACGTACACATTTAATTATATTACTTTGAATACCGAATTCACATATTTGATTTTTCGGACGTGATCGATCATTTTATTGTTGAATTGTGCTACGGTTTGCTGTGCCTATATAAAGCGTCCAATAAGATTATCTTATAATTCTGAAAGATTTTATTATGTTTAAAAATTCTCTTTAAAATTCATTTTTCAGTACAATGTAAAGATACGTGTATCATAGACGGTCATTCACAGTACATTGATTGAATTACGTCACATCTTTTGCGCAGACACTATAGCTATGAGTCACATGTTTAATGTTAGTACTACAAAATAAAGTACATTTCCCCCAAAACGAGTACATTCTCATGCACTATACAATGACACATATTCGTATATATAATACGCTGGTGTACCTAAGGCGTGTATTCACACCCCGAATATCCAAGCACGTACTCCGAAGGTGGCGCGGTACGTCAAAGGAACGTTTTCTACATGAATAGTAAGGCAGATTCTGATTGAGCAATCGTTGCCAAGGAGAAACGCGTCATATAATAATGATTGCGCCAATATAATATGTATTTGATCATATTATCTTTAAATAACGTTATTTAATTCATTCCACGGTGCAAACACGGGGAATATTAAAATTTGCTATGATATAGAAAACTTGTACATATAATCTGAACGTAGTAGATTTAGCGGTACAAAATGATTAAATAAAACTATTAATAAATTTCTTTCTGCGAGACGTATATTATTTAATATTGACGTCGAATGAATACAAATGTTATGCTGGGGCAATATTTCATATCAACGAATCGGAGAAATAAAAAAAAATTCAAAACTTTACGAGAATCATCAAGGTACTAGTATAAAACGGGGGTATTGTTTAAGTGATTTATATTATTTTTTGCAACATGATTTTCAGCAACTATGGCATGACCTATTTCCAAACTGTTTTTGGTAGCGTTTAATGTCAATATTCTAATAAAATCAATCAAATTGTAATTTATTTTCAAATCTCATTCTCAAATCATTCGTTTGCTAGATTTGACCAATTCTTAAATTGAAGTGTTATATAATATAACGTAATTGTACGCTCCATATACACATAGAGGTCGGCGATTGTCATTGGCGGCTTTCCCAAATTTTTCAAAACAAAAATTAGCCTTAAATTTCTAAATTTTATTCAGTGCGGAAAATAGAGCGTTGGAAGCTATCTAAGACCATTAAGACACTGACAAACGTAATACCTAACAATTAGGCCAATCAGAAAACAACTTGTTTATTGACAGTTTAGTTGTTTTGTTTTTGACCTGTCAAGTTCTGTCTTGTGTATATGTTCGACTCTACTGTTAAAATCACGGTCATATAATTGTTTCCCGGCGTACATTTTCAATACGCCTCTGGATTGAATAGTATTCACATACCATGCTATGTTTGGCGTGGCATATTTAAAACTGAAAGCTGTTAACTGGTTACAATGACAAAACACTATATAAACGTAATCAGTTCCATGTAAACTAAACAACGACCATGTATTACACGTTGTACTAATACTACCCATACAGCGATGTACTAAAACGTTCAGTGTTAGCCAAGCATTGTATTTCATATAGTCCATTAATGAACGTAGTTTTCAATTGTTCGTACATTGGAAATTTGGAATCGCTAAAAGAAACGTGTCATCACGTGATACGAATCGTGTACTGTCGTCGCCAGGCAACGCGTAACCAGCCAAATAACTCACTCATTCTAAGGGGCAACTAACTGCAATATGTACTCTTTTTTGATCATATAGGTCAGCTTGTCAGTCGTTTACATTTATTTGTATATTTCATATAACTACTGACAAAAAGAACAAAAATAAAAAAGAGTGAAAATAAATATAAACATAATTGATGATATTACTATTTTCTTGGGAATATGAAAAAAAAATGGAAAATAAATACAAACCAACTAATCTAATCCGATTCCTTAACAAGTGCAAATATATTCTTTTAAATTTTTGAAAATGATATTCATGTTGAATTTCTATAATATTTAGTGGGGTATTATTTTATCATTTTGCAGCATACTTAATAGTAAATTATATCCTACCATATCTTTGACTTTTTAGAATTATAAGGTCACTCCTACAACTATGCTTCTTGCGATAGGAATGGGAATGGGTTTGAAGGTAAAATTGTGGAATTGGTATGGCAACCTGTTGTTTACTACGTCTCGAATATTCCGATCTGTAAATTGAAAGTATTGTTGGTTTAATTTTAAATTACACAATTTAAAAAAAAATCTTGATATTCCTATTTGACTCTAAATATGCCCAGAGAAAACAAAGTATTGTTTATTGTAACAAAGAGTTAACTTTATCTACAGTTGTTTTGTTATATAGATCCCGCCACTGTGTCACAGTTTATCGGTGATACTACATTTTGGCTCATCTCCATTATTCTAACAGTCCACTAATCATCGATAGCGGAGGGTATTGTGCATTTATTTGAAAAGTATTCCTTCTTTGTTCCAAACAGTACCCGTTTATTAGTTTCTTTGTTCCCGAAATACTCGTTTCATAAAAGGAGACTGTTTTTTTTTTTCAGAACTAGGTTGTTCTCACAACAATCTAGTGAACAGCACAACGTCCCCCTTACTACTTAAAAGTGCCATGTTTTTAAGAAGCTACATCCTGCATTAGAATATTGTTAAAATGTCCTAATATTCACTCCAATGTATAATATAATTTCTTCAAACTGAGTATGATGACCCAATATTTTTTTTTTAATTTCTTCAAATGATTTTTAGCGTTCTATAACAACTTTCATATTAGAAACACATGTTTGATAAAAAGCATTTCATCCATTCCGACATACATTTTGAAATACGTTTTGACATATCGGTGTAGAAATGGGTCAACATCTGTCACGTAATACCAATTTATTAATACATCCCGATATGCCGAGCACGAAAACAAACTCAATATAAAATATATGCATGGCTTCCCATATATATGACGTAATTTGATGCCTATTATTGTCTAGACATTTTGATATAAAATTTAATATCATTCCTACAATGTTATTTGATATGTGCCCTAAATAATAAGGTTTCGCTGATCTCTTAATTCGTTGTACGCTTTGTCCTATCAGACATAGTGGCGCATTGACTGTTTCAGGCATATAATTTGTTTGGGCGAAACGCTCCCGAAAGCAAAGTATGATGTACATAAATATTACTGCGCTGGTAAAATATCCATTAACAGACGGACCAGAGATTTGTAAATAAACAATTTATTACTAGAAACATACAAAACCAACAATAATTGTTGTCTGACTTTCATTCGTATATACGTAATTCGATTTGGTTTGTTAAACGATTTTCATGTAGTTACACTAACCACGCGATTGTTTGGACATGTACGAATGTTACGCATCGAATTATTATCTGTAATGGGAGGCATCATGAAACACACACACGACTAATTGGATGTTTTCATTGAAAAATATTCAATTCTGTCTAAAAAATAATCATAGGATTTCTTTTATAAATAATAAAAATGGATCAGCATCCGTTGTCCGAACCTTGGGTAATCTCTATAAATTCCTGGCCAAATTGATATATCCGGGAAAAAAGAATTCAAGTCAGACAATAACAGTATTTGAAAACAAATGCATTTTCGGCAAATTTGTATAACTGATAAATTTGCAGCGTTTTCACATTGCCTGATCGTTGGTCAATAATATAGTTTCACATGTCGTATTATTGAAATCTACAACGTAGTTGTAATGAGAATACAGATAATTTGCATATTCCTGAAAGTCAATACAAATAATAATACCAATTTTGTTAATCATAATACTACTTGTATTTCGTATTACATCTTTGATGATAATCCCATAGCAATCTTACATGCAGAGAGCCGCTGATATTGAGGGCGCAGCGGACGTTGGGAGTCGATGATGCTCACAAGCAAAACATGCATGCAAAAAACACGTTCAAAGGACTTCTTAACTTGAATCATCGTGTGTTTGTTCAAACGTTTCTTACAAATGCAGACAAACTTCGGATACATTGCTTATCTTGTTCGTGTTGTTCGATTCAAGCATCCGACAGAACGCAATACCGATCGACTAATGCGAACGAGACGTTGCAGCACACAGTAATAGGGGCTAGCCACTGAGCGCCACATAACTGTGTTATTGCCTACAGGTCATGGTACGAAGTTTTGCAAAATATGGGGAAAACCAGGCGCGTTTGTTTTGTGAAGGATGATAATATTTGGAACAAAGATATTCATCATCAACATGAACGTTCCAAAGACACTTAGATCAGCGCACATATCTACGACAGGAGTCACGGATCAAACTAGAAACTTGTGAGTCAGCGTTACTCTGACACGTGGCACTCGCACTGTGACTGTTAAATGACGTAAATGACAGCGTTTAACGAGCGTGAGTGTGTATAGTGACAATACCTATTACAACGTGGAATTGCTAACGGAAGTGGTTATTAGACGTGTTGAAATGGTCTGTCATGGAAATGTACCAGCTACAGTGTACTTGTTTTTTCAAGGTTACAGGATAGCGAGAGTAATCCTTACACACGTCTTGGTCAGTCCATTGTATATACATCAGCGGTAAGCGCGTGGGACCTATTGACATTCGATCCGAGACACACATACAATGAAGTCAAATCAATTGGGCTGAGTTCGTGAAGTCTGTCTCGCGATATCTGAGTTCTACACTATGTTTGTAACATAATAGCCCACTTTTTAAGTCGATTATAGTCAATTCAGAATTGGCAGCAGCATATATTAATGTGAACGATCGGTATTGAATTCTAATCTAACCATTTCGTCTTTTTCGTTTGTAGTTATACGCGTTTAGATGATGACGATACCTGATTAGACTGAATATCTCAATTCAGTAATTAAAATTCCAAACCAACCGGATATAGGAGTCACATACCTAGCGTGCATGGCAGGAATGAGTTCGCAAAATTAATGGTTTTAAACTTGAATCTGAATTCGAATCCGGTTACAGGTCTATTATTTAAATACAAATTCATTTTCCTTATCATTTTTTTTTTCTTTTTGAGCAGCTGCGTTGGTGATATGTGATGATTATCCCACTCTATGCCGTTGCTAAGAACACCCAAGCCAATGACGTATTTGTATTATCGTGCTATTGTAATACCCGGATGTTCTCGATGAATACAGACCTGTGTGTATTTAAAGTTACATTCACACCTCGTATCGCTTTATCACGATGTTTAAATTTAATAAAATAATATAATGCTTTAAAAATAATGCACCATACAGGTGAAATGAGTCTATTGTGCGAAATGATACTCAAATACTGTTTATGTAAAATCCGGCTAATTCGATGTTAACGTGCGCAAACATATTTTAGAATCTAGGAACGATGACGCGGTAACGACTTTCGCTCCGTTTTTAAGCATATGTAACACATTATAACCCATATCAACAGTTGGGGTTATGGAAGTAATTTTCACTCAATCTTTGCATTATGTTTTATTTTCACCTCTAAATCCTTACTATCACTATAAGCTGTAAATTGCTTAGAAGCGTGCCGTTCTCGAAATTGAAATCTTACATGACCGATAATGTTAGATCGAGGTCATCGAGTCAATGCCATGAAATCATATTTTGCTGTTACAGTGGCCATTTGATTTTACCTCCACGCTTGATTGTATAATACGTAAACGACCACGCTCCGTTCTTACATCATTGCGAGTGAGCAATACACGTCGCGGCAATCTTGCCAATACGAACGAAGTTGTTTTTTAAATGTCCAGTCAATTTGGATGACAAACTGCAGCTGTAGCAATTTCACGACATGCAACAAGTTGCTTGCGATACAACTGAGCAACTTATTGTCGAGCGTACATAAATATGCCTCGAGGTAATTATTATTAAAATAGACGACTTGTTAGTTTCAATATCACGTGGTATAATTAAGAGCAAATTATTATTGAAATAGACGACATGCGAGTTTCAATATCACGTGGTATAATTGTTCGCATACGTCATACCATTCTACTGTCTCGTTCGTAGTCAGTTATGCAATGATCACTGAAATCGTTTCCCAAATATATATCTATCCAACTACTGAATGCACATAGTAAACTAGCTATGAGCGAGCCTCCAACACGCTGGCGTGAGCGGACATATTATCACCTGCATAAAAAAAACCGCAAATGACGTTAGATGTTAATGATCACTACTTGTCTTATGTGTCTTAAAATCTGAAGGCATCAACAAGTGAAAAGTCGTATTATAAAGTTCATTCTTCAGCGAAAATAAGCTTTTTCATTTCCACACTGATCACCATAGCAACACCCCCGTACATATACATTATTTGATTATTGACCCTGAGCCATTTATCATTAAGGGTCGGCATTATTCGTGCAGAGGGGGATTATTGACTAGAACATAGCTGCGTGATTTCATTCCGACTCTTATCAAAACCTTATTGGTGTCATCAGACACACCATGAATAAGTTAAATTTGATAATTTGGTGATCTTTTGTTGTAGAATAGCTAACTGTTCTTTAGGGCAACAGTTCATCAGTGGTTCTACACGCAATGCATTGTTGGTTTTTGTGACAAAAAAACTAAATGTAATTGGATGCGACTTTTTTCAATCTTATAGGCGAGTAGTAATACGATAGTAAAATGTTTTAGTGATTACCCCGGCAGCGTGATGTCGTTTCTTATATCGCACAATAAAATCAATCATACCTATAGGAAGGTAATTGACATTTCCAAACTGGCCTCTTTTCGTTGACAGAACATATAACATACACTTGGGAAAAATGATTGGCGAGGTCGTCACTGCGTATTCCTTGTTACAGGTGGCGCGTTGAGACACAATGCTGTCAATTGGTTGATGCAACGAAAAGTGTTAAGTTGTCGTCGATTTCTATCAAAATGGAACTCCCTTAACCCTTGATTTCAATAAACCCCATTCAGACTGGGGTTATATAAATATATTGACAAAATTAATAGAATTATTTGGACAATAATTATCAAATTCACAAAGATCTGTATTTAAAAAAATAAATGTCAATTTCGCGTTTTTGTGTGTGTGTGTGTTTTCTCAAGTTACATAGAGTGGAAAAATACACGGCGGTTGGAGTCCTTACGGAAATACAGCAGTATATTGACGATGATTTCTATTAACATGTCCATGTTCATAACGATGGCATCATTGTTGTAGTCGGCGTTCTTAAATAGGGGTCAGCGGCTAGGTTAATTCGGGGGAAAGCTCAGGTCGTTGAGGGACCATTCTTCCATTTATGACATGACTGGAGATGAACGCGGTGACATATGATGTGCATTCACGACCGCCGTTATTAGTCAACTCATTTAACCTTATACCATGGCACGTGTTGTAACAATAAACTAATATTTGGTGAGTACTCTACCTAATTTGATGGTCGATCCAGACAAATGAAAGATATTCAGAAAACGTGCTATCATAAAAATTAAATCATCTCAGGTGACCACACACTTGTATGCTTAGGTTTTAATATCAAGGTATTCCAAAAGCGACTTACTGTTTAACAAGATTTAATCTTGTGAAGTACTAGTAGATGACGCATTTGCCTGTTCAGATAAACACGTATTGTTGAAATCACAATACATTCATATAACTACTAAACCTATAAGAAATTATTAGTGCTATTAATGCTTCATTAACGTTATCTCGCACAAAATATCCATTTATTCATTATTGATTATCACAGACTATTATAATAAATTCCAACTCATCATCTACAGTATTTGCGTCTAGTGCAGTTATGGATGGATCTAATAATTAATCATAATTTACTGTAATTATTGATATTATATTTAATAACCTTTTTTGCCAACTGTCTACCATTAGGTCCTTTGAAACACGGGGTAGTGACTCATATTTCTTCTGATGAAATATATAATACGTAACAAACTGTCTCATGCAAATCAACAGATGGTAAACACGAAAATACGATGGAAGATGTCTAATTCCTCTGTACCAAAAAGATTCTTTTCCCTGTATAAGTGTATTTTCTCTGCATTCCAATTCGGTGTTGTCTTGTTTGTTATCCATTACACATGCATATATACGTCATTAATCCAGTATAGCGCTTATAACTGTGTGAATAGGTTTGAGACATGTGTGCTTCGGTACACGTTGGTAGTGGATGAGTCCTATGCGTCGGATATGCAGGTATATGATATGCGGTGTAATTTTCACCAAATTTCAGTAATCACCGAAGACCAATGTTGCGAGCAGCTTTAACCGTTTTGACGGGTGTAATCCTTCTGTGGATGGTTTGATTATTTCAGTACGCAAAAATAAACATTATTTTAATAATAATGACAAAAATAATCAATAAGTCAATTGTATAGAGCCACATAGTTTTTTAAAAGAAAGACAAGAAACACATGCAAATAACAATAACAGACAACTAGCTTGTAATTTATGATTGAATTTACGGGTTAACCTGTGGAGCTGCCGTGTGCAACGCTGACACGGTGGATCTAACAATAAAATCGTATAGTCCCGATTTTGATATATATTTGAAAACATTGGCCATAAAATATGAATTACTTGTCTGGACATTTCATTACCGGTATTATGGGCGTAATAATTTATGAATAAAATCAGGTAAAAATGTGTGAATATTGGCAAAATCAAAGCGTTGTTCGAGGATGTTATCATTAAATAAGCATGGAGTGTCTCTGTTAATAAAACAGCTGATAGCGAATGTTATCTACCAACAGATGGAGCTAATGCTAGTCAATGGGCGATATGTTATATCAGACATTCGCATGCTGGTTGGTGAAAGATGTAAACATATGACGTCACAGTGCGACGGTTATACTTTATTGTATTTTAAGTCGAATACTATATCTCTTTATACGCAATTATTTCAACTCCGGATGTCATGTGACTAGAAATTATTTTCATTCTTTCGCTTATTTTCTACATCTCTGCTGTATGCCGCTGGCAGAAGATTCAACGCAACATTGTGCCATTTCGGGCTTAAATACGATATATCAGTAGAATGGAGCATACTACAGAATTTGGTGGAGCATAATCAAATATTGGTTCAAAAATAACCATTGATTAGGCAATCTCCCGCAAAGTTGTCGTATGTTACTTCTGAATAAAGTTTCTAACTTCCGTACGTATGTAATACCACTGTTGCTAACAGGAACTACGCGAAACGGGATGATGTGAATGTTTGAGCACACACTTAAGTACCAGTGAATAGTTAGTTACAGTTATGAAATGCATAAGACAGTGAGTGTAACGGTAAATCGATACTGTTGATTGTCGATAAGTAACAACCAACACCCAACTAAAGTAATTTCTTTGTTGCAACATTTTTGGGCATTTACAATTTGTTCTTTTGAATAACACCCTTGACGTCATGGTATTTTGACGAACGCTGATTATTTTTCCGAAATGATTATTATGCAAAATTCCGTGTAATTATTTAATAAATGAATGTAATGCGTATAGTACAATATCTGTAATGCGAAGCAATGACGCCGTATGAAATATAGATCTCCACTTTCATTGGTGTGCTAGGTTAGATTTGAAAAAAGTGATACTCATTGATCTCTATAAATGTATTATCGAACAAAAACACCATTGCTTGATTGTGAGCAGGCAGAACTGATGCTGGGAAAGTTCAACTACACACCTTAAGCTAAATGTCAACGTCGATTCTGTATCCCATAGTGCATTGCGAATATACTCGACATTGTGCTTGGTTAAACTGAGAATCAGCAAACATCATGCTTACATTGAGATTTTCGGGTTGCTGGTTAATTGAAGACGTCGTGGAGTCAACAAGAACTTTTACTATATAATTCATTTATATAAAATTTAATAAACCCTCGTTCTATTGACAACTATGGAAAATGTTGCCGTGACTTCAAACATAGATCAACCAACGATTGCACAATATGATATGAATTTTACGTCGACGTACATCTGCCAAATGTTGACTAGCAGCAAATAATAATGTAGAAAATAATGATATATTCTGATTATCAAACCACGTGGACAAATAAAAATACACCTTGTTAATGAAGTATTGTAGTGTACTCAGACAATTTCCTTCATTCCCGATGTTCATATAGGTTCATACAATGGCAATTTAATTGTTATTTCATATCTTGATTATTATAAAAAAATGTCTCTTCTGTTAATTTCAGAATGCACATTCATTTTCACGTTCATCTTGTTCCTCACACTGTCTTCGTCTTAAAGTCGACATACGGACATGGACACAACATTATAAACAAATAAATACAGTCTTTCTATTAATAAGACCGTATTTTTCTGACATTTAACATACAACATAGACTTACATTTATTCTACATGTGACATTATTTATCGGTATATTACTTTGGTTTAGCTACATAGTAACCCTAAACGCCCAGGTTCGACACATATTGTGAAGATGCAGGAGGGAAACTATTCGGCCATAATACCACAAGAGCTGTTCTTCTTTTAATACAAATCGTGTTCGTATTCGAGATACGGGGATTTGTTGTCTAGTTATATTCCGATGTACGACATGTATCCCACATTGCATTGCGAATATACTCGACATTGTACTTGGTTAAACTGAGAATCAGCAAACATCATGCTTACATTGAGATTTTACTGGATAATTCATTTATACAAAATTTAATAAACCCTCGTTCTATTGACAACTATGCATTAATGTTGCCGTGACTTCAACCATAGATCAATCAACGCTTGCACAATATGATATTCAATTTTACGTCGACGTAAATCTGCCAAATGTTGACAAGCAGCAAATAATAATATAGAAAATAATGATATATTCTGATTATCAAACCACGTGGACACATAAAAATACACCTTGTTAATGAAGTATTGTAGTGTACTCAGACAATTTCCTTCATTCCCGATGTTCATATAGGTGCATACAATGGCAATTTAATTGTTATTTCATATCTTGATTATTATAAAAAAATGTCTCTTCTGTTAATTTCAGATTGCACATTTATTTTCACGTTCATCTTGTTTCGCACGCTTTCTTCGTATTAAAGTGGATATACGGACATGGACACAAAATGTTAAACAAATATGTCTTTCTGGGACATTTACGCCTATAAATTGGTTAGACTGGGGACTGTTGTGGTCCACCATTTAAACTGAGTACTCTGTGTGTTGCTGCAAGTGATACAGGCTTCAATCATCATTCAGTGAGACTTGTATGAACTGCTCTGCGATTTCCTGCTTTCAGCGGTGCCCTCCACAATAGCAGCATTTCTCTGCAAACAGGAATGTATTTCTCTGTCGTTGTGTTGCAGAAGCCATTGACTGTCATCAATTTCCATATCCTGGAACTGTGATTCTCACCAATGCAGTGTATTTATTCATTGCATTTTTCTGTGCTTTATTTCTCGTAATTATTTTGAGAGATATTAAAGCCAGAAGCTTTAACTTGATATTTTGGTGTATGTGTATTTCATTTCCAGTATTATTGTCTTGTCTACCCCATTCTAGCAGTGAAATAACCCCCTTATCCAGTGTGAGTTCTGTGGGTGCCCTTCTCAATAGCAATAAGCAGGCCATACACTATGAGGCAGACTGATGTTGAAATGTTGTACCACTTGCCGTATTACCTAATATACAGTTACTAAACAATACAATTAGTGTATAATGCTAGTTACTATACGAATATATTACAAATGTAAGGATATTACAAGAACGTTTCGCGGCATACAAACATACAACATAGACTTAAAACATACACCAGCATATATAACACATAATACCAAGTTAATTAGTCTAAGTACTAGTGTGTGGTCAGATGAGCAATTGACACTAACATTTCCGTGGGTGTAGTAAATTGGGAATGGGGTTATATGTATTGAACCCAAAATGGGATTATGGATTTTCGTTGTATACTGCGTCAATACAGAACACGTATTTCAAACAATAACACAAATGGGACAATTTACATATTTATAATTTACATTTCAGAATGACGCATATGCGCGCGGCATTAGCAAAAATGTAAAAATAATAAAATTAAATACACCGCCAGCAACTAATTTTATCATATGCATTGATATAGTCAGTCGCATATTGTCACGTGCGTTCGTTCGAATTTTATGTTTTCACACGTATTTGGGTTTGTCCGTTTCTTTTTTAATTTCGTCATCTAATACATATATTTTTTATATTGAAAACATTTCTTCGAAAAAACATTGTCAGCTTTTAAAGTCTGTCGAGGAAACATTCATGAATATATTTATATGTTTATTAACTTAATTAAAAGTGTGTTTCAAAATAAACAATGTTGGGTATTTTGTGTACTGAAATGACTGAACTAAAAACCATGAAAAGCTTCGATATTCAAATGATAATACACAGCACAGAAAACTAGGATACAACAATATTCAAACAGGCAACCACCGGTAAGGAATGTGTATCAAATTAGGTGCAAATAGCAATGGACGTGAAGCCCTTCCAAGTCTCTGTACGTGAGACGAAAGCTGATTGATTTGCAAGATTACTTCTTGAAAATTTGATCGAACTGCTTATAAAACATATTAATGATTTTGGGAATTCCACAAGGTAACAGCAAGGTGACCAGCTTGTTAGTCGTCAGCGTCAATACTAAGTGGCACGTCGCAAATGACCAATTAGATTTACAGATTCACAAATATCAAACGAGCTGCGTTCATACAAACTACTCCTAATATATTTAAAAATGTATACAAATATGTGTGTATTTTATTGTTAATTTTGCTTACTTTTACGATGTACTATTACTGCCCCTGTCTTTAGTAGTCAACATGAGTTAGGATTTGTCGATCAAATTCACAGATAGATTATACCAAGTAACTTACATCATTCAAGTTATGGTTTTAAAAGAACAAATGTGCGTCTAAACCATACATATACATTTACATATACATATACATTATACAAATACATATACATATACATATACATATACATATACATATACATATACATATACATATACATATACATATACATATACATATACATATACATATACATATACGAAATAAAAGAGTGTTTAGTAAATGAAAACATAAGCTTTATTAATAAGTATATTCAAACTGCTGTTCTTGTGTTTTTTAATATGCATATTACAAATTTGGGTATACTTACATGGTTATGAAAGCAACTATGCGGTTAACTAATCTGAATATAAATTATTCTTGTCAGATAATAATGTAAATCACGGCCTGGCCTATTAGTTGCAAACTGTCGCCAATGTGAGAGTATACAGAATAACTACACATTTTATAATACACACACTGTGTAGGTTTTGTTTCCCGTTTTCCGCATATTTATCCAAAACAGATTGGCCACGTCGGAAGGATACATCAATCCAACGATCGACGGAAAATGTCCCCATGCAGTTGTTGAATTATGTACATTGAATATATTTCACCATTACATTGCAAAATGGTAGGTTTAATTGAGTAATTGACATGTATACATCTCTTTTGACATAAGTCTTCTAAGGCGATTCTAGTTTTTAGTATATAGCTCAATTAATGTAGCGATGATAGGTCCATGTAACAATGTAACATGTCGTACATTGCTTGTCAAATCAGTTTCCGTATCAATGGGAGCAAATAAATAAGACTATCCATTGTAATATTTACCTTAAAAGTAAATGATGATGAGTTTGCACATACATCGAGCTCTGTTAGGATTATGTTAGTGATATCCAGCAGTTCGTAAGTGAGACAACTTTTTCTTAAATCAGTCGTTTAAGATCCGGTGTATTAATATCAAATACAACTTAGGAGGTTTCAGGGAAGCTGTCAAAGAGTGCGGGAAAACAAACTACTACTACAATATTTTCTAGAACTCTAGAAAATCCCCTATTCTCGTTTTGTGCATATATTCGTAACATGCCAACTACGACGGAAGGGTATTGCAATTCAATGTTTGACGGAAAATGTCACCATGTAGACAAAACACAGCATATAATATTGAATGTATACCATCATTGCCTTGCAAAATAGTAGGGTTAATGAAGTAATTTCACAGCGACAGCTGGTTGCATACAATTCTTTGAAATGAATTGATAGATACTCATTTCGTAATACATGGTTCAATTAATTTATCTATGGAACTATTATAATAGAACATGTCGTACATTGTGTATTTGCTTGTCCAAACATTTTCATGTATATGTGGGCGAGAATAAATATAATATTAATTTTAAGAGTACATGCTAACCAATACGTCACACTCTGTTATGATGGTATTAGTGACAATCTGCAGGTCGTTAGTGAGATAACTATTTTTATGTAAGTTTTTGGAGATCCGTTGTATTAATATATTCACAAATTGGGTAGGTTTATTGGAAGCTGTTTTTATCAGTTGTCCTAAATTACAATATATGAATGTGTGAGAACAGCATTGCCGTGTGTTCTGGTTCGTTAAAAAAGTATAAGCTGTTTATTATTAATAAAATCGCTCCATAGTAACGAGAGATGTTTCAAAAATATGATTTGCAGTACAAAATAGTATCACACTAGGGTGATTTCCTATGTGGAAAATATCCAATTATAATATGAGGTTATTACGAGGATACCGAAAAATATGCACGAAGACAGTACAGCGGTAGTACTGAGTACATATTTTGCGCTATTATAAGACATCTTTTCCCTCCAAGGATAGATCATGGGAATGCCAAAATCCAAAACGTTTAGAACAGATTTAGCGAACTCCTTTGTGTAGAGTTCGGTTAAACTCTGGCGGCTGCCATGTTTGTTTTTATCAGTAGAGGACGCTTACGCGTAATCACTCCATATTTGAAATTCACATTTCCTAATATGGTAGGATGAAAATGATCAGTTCAATACCGCACAATTAAGGCACGCTGTAACTTTACGGTGACATATGTATGATAATGAGGCTTACAAAATTATCAAATACTTAGTATGGTATTGGATGATCTGGAATAAGACTCAGAAAGTGATATACCAACAAGTTTACAATCGTGACATGTGTGTAATTGAAAGTAAAGCGCTTTTAAATCGTACATTTCAAAAAGAATTTACATCTTTACATATTATTATTTTTGTGTATACAGTACCTACCTATAATTGCACGCTGATGTACAAATCAAGTTAGTCAAGCTTATCACTACATTATTTCGGTCTTCGTGTATTTGTGTTAAAATATCTACTTTTTCATCTTGTGGTATAAGAACGTTTAAAATCACAATGTATCTCGCAATACACGTAGCTTGTACCACTTTTCCTTTAATCGCCATTTTGGAAATAGCGCCCTCGTAGTTAAATAGTATTTTGAATTTTATGTAAATTACATTTTCTACATTGTAACTTATTGACATACACGTACAGATTTATAATATAAATAACAAATATTTGAATAATCAATATTGCCTCGTACGTATTACATTAAAATATGAACGATAAACGCTTTGTATTTATCAGTACTCCGATACTTTGTGTAGATGTTCGTATGGCTTCATTTTTTTAATCGTTATGTACGAGCGAATATATTTTTTCACAGAGTCTTTTGGAATGTATTTTGCAAATTATTAGTTTAATTCTAGGCGCCAATACTAAAAATGGGGCACTTAAAATTGCGTCGGCAAATCCATGGAGAATCGTTTCATTGATTGAATCTTATTTTGTGAGCTCGTATTCCACTTTGATTGCGCATTTGTTCATCTTATGTAGGCATCGAACGCGATAAACTAAAGTCAGTTGGAAGTATATGTCACACATACATATATATATATATATATAACAAACACATGTTATGGCGGAAAACACATAATTTTAATATTGAGAAAAAATGCAACGTCATAAATACTAAGATTTCTAGTTGTCATGTCTCCGTATTTAAATACAATTCATAACGTCCGTATAAAGTCTACATACTGTCAAACTTCGCCGTTTTTTAATGTTGCTGAGAAGTGCTGGAGCTGCAATACAGGTTGTATAGTTCAATCACACCTTTACGGATCAATAGATACGAACTGACAATACAACATGTGAAGCGCATACAAAGAGGCTATTTAAACACCTGGCGGACTCCACTGTTATGCCAGCACTTAATACAAATTAAATACACACTGTGCAAATGCAATGGATTTTTGTATTTTAACGTCACATATGCCACGTACGGGTGAACACACTGGCATCGCGCCGTTTCGTGCGCTAGCCTTACATTTCTCGCTTGTAGATTCAAATTGGAATTCTCTGAAGTTAAAAGTGAAATATGCGCCGCATCGAAGTATATAGTGTATGATTTGTAAAGCTATGCACGTTTAAGGAGCGGGTTGAGGGTTTTAAATGACATGACGTCATGCATGTGTATTGATCTCAATCGACGTGATTACACGGTAAAACAAACGGCTCATCAAATGCCATCAACGTTAATGCCATGTGTGTAAACTGTTGGGATCATTTCCCGATCTGAAAGATAAGGCAACGCAGATATCTCGCGTCAAAATAAATGACTCCACAAACATTGAGAAGTCGATCATAAAGTCTAAAGAGAAAGCGTGTCGTTAAAATGGCGGCGTATACTATACAATTCTTCGAAAAAAACTTCCAGTATCGTTCAGTTAGCGGTTAAACACTATTGTTCAAGAAGAGGTTATATTTCAGTGATGTGACGTATCAAATTACTGATTACAATTATGCAATTATGTCGAACTTAATATCATACAGGGCAACTATGAAAAAAAAAACATGCGTGTGGATCATTTAAATACGGCAACAATAGTAAATGTGTCAATGACAAATAGTCATTGATAAGGTGAGAAATGTAGAAATACTCGAAAGTTTTGTAAAACAAAAAACATGATAAGTTATTTGAATATTTTTAAATAAACTACAGTAACTTAATTTCATTACATAATATTAGCAAATGTTATTTCAAATGAACATGGCACTTCAAAGATTAATGTATGATTATAAAGATATATACAATTACATTTAATGAGAATTTTGAATTTAAAATCTAGTGGTAATACCCTGTGAATTGTGATTAAGTTGGAAAGCTCGTCACCTGCGCACGCGCGGGAATTGAATCACGAACAACGATAAAAACGCGCGCTAAAAACGCGAAGACTCATGGGTAGACGCTCGTTTGTGAACAGCGGTACGCTT
This sequence comes from Saccoglossus kowalevskii, assembly GCF_978046115.1. Taxonomy (NCBI): domain Eukaryota; kingdom Metazoa; phylum Hemichordata; class Enteropneusta; family Harrimaniidae; genus Saccoglossus; species Saccoglossus kowalevskii. Next base: position 21,338,691 of record NC_140651.1, read on the forward strand.
TGGCCGCATGCGCAGGTGACGGTTACCTCGTTTTAATTACATGAGGTTGTGATTGTGCTTTTTTGTTTTGTTTTTAAATTTACACACACTACAAAGTAACCAGACACGTTTTTTTTAAAAAAAACTTAATTTCCTTAGGATATATGCAATAATGAAACGAAATCACATATACGTAACGGTTATAGATCGTCAATTTCATAAATATATCGGATGTGAGGATTAACATATCCTGCAAGATAACGTTCTAGAAAAGTCACCGCGACATATGGATAAAATGTCCAGTCTTGAAATTAAAAACATATATATACGAAATATAATATGTTATTTACAGAAAAATGTGCTAACATTTGACATTTTTCACACCGCGATCCATCCACAAGTTGCGTTATCCACGATCGAATGTTCACGCTGATTCCCTTGAGTCGAACTGCGCAGCTAAATACGTGTGCGCCACACGTGACGCGTTGTTTGACGAAGCAAGTTTTTTTTTGGCGTATTGGATTTCCTGATAACGTACAAGAACAAACGTAGGTCAGTTAATGGCAATTATAGCTGCCATCTGAGAAAGGGTCACTTCGGTCACTACCTGTCCCTGCAGCAACGCTAATTAATGTACGTCTCTGTCGCTTCAGTTCAGTGATTAAGATGACTTTAACCAGAAATTAAACAGTGTCCCATCATCTTACAGTATGGAGAACGCGAGTCGCATATTCCCTGTGTACAATCGATCAATTACAATGTTTGTCCGTGTGAAATGATATTCTCATACTGTATTCTTATCATTTACTATTCTGTACTCAAACTCGTCAGATACACGAGAGATGGCGGTTTTTTTTTTCTTACACAAAACTCATCTAAGACGTATTCTCTTCCGATGTCTTGAAAAACGCGTCCGTAAATTATTTACAAAAAGTAGGGTCCTGAAATATAACAATGACACGAAAAATATATAATATATCGATGGTTATCCCCATCGCAATTACAATTATAAATTTATACAATGCAGTAATTTTGTTAATGACATGCCGGATATTGAGCCTGAATTTTAATCAGTTACTTATTTCATAATGCAGACCATATCTTAACGTTCCCGAGCATCCGTGAAAAGTAAATGTATCTTAAGAAGTCTGGAACTGCGGTTCAAATGCACGATATTTTACAATCATCTAGCAAAATAATTTGGAAGTGAAATCACACAAGCGGTAACGCCAACACACATGCACACTGTTGCTTTCAGTTAGTAGCACTACCTTTGAATTGACTAAATACTTGTAACAACATTTTTTGCATTGTGGTAACATTGCTATGATATATATATGCTTTCATTAATAGTGGTGATTTGTTTTCCGCTCGCTGTCTGTATTGAAACATTCCCATGATCAAAATAACGCATTTTTTATGATTAGTGATTGTTTGTGTATATTTGTGGTGTGGTGGATTTATCAAATTCTCCGCCACTAACCTTATAAGCTGATCCACACAAGATCGATTCCGGCTTCTCGCAATCAAAACGATCTCAATTAATATTAAAATGCAATTTGTTTTCTATTGAATGTTGATCGTGTTCTCATTGACACAGTCCGTCAAGTACAGAAGCGGTGAGTATATTCAACCGTATATACGCAATGAAAGTCAAACTTAAGTTATCAGAAATCAGCGAGGCCTAAAATACAATCATCGTTAATATATAATGCATGAGCCTTCGCACTGAATACAATAAAGTGTTATGTTTGCTCTGTTCAATGAAGTATAACCAGGCGCAATTCTTTCAAAACAAACGCGTATGCTAATTTCAGCGTTTCGTTAAATTGGAATGGACATTGCAGTCAAGTTAAAAGTAAAATACATTTTTGATATTTACTACCGTGACTACCAAATTAACTATTAAAGTTAATGTATTTGTGCTTAATAATATATTTTTTTTTAATTCTGCACGATGTTAAATAATTTACGTAATCACACTACCATAAAACATGAATCGAAATGATTTATCACTTTTCGTCGCCTCTTTCATGTCATGAGGGCACTTTTGATGGTTTAATATAATTTATTTAAGATTCAGTATATACATGTATTACTTATATTGGATCTCACCGATACTAAAACTACAAATCACGGTTGCTGGAACGAAGACGCTGTTTAGTATGATTGTGTGTCATTATGTCTAGTCAAATTAGTAACAACCCCGTCATATGATATTTAAAACACTAAACTAATTTAGATGAATGTATAGTAATTAAACTTCTTAATATCATCGAAATTGGTCATAAGCTGATTGGAATATTAATGCACTTAAACAGAATATACCATCGTCCGCTGCGTTAGTCGTGTCAGGGTACGGCTAGGCGAACGTTTGAAAGAACTATTGTTCCTGTATTCTTTCGCCGGGCCGTTTCGGGGTTTATTTTTCACGAAGCAGCATAAGATGTATTTGTTATAATAGGATTTGAACGTGTTACTCAAGAAATAAAGGGCCAGTGGGTTTACGCAAGAATTGGCATAAGCCATGATTGTGCCCAGGAATTTGAGAAAGAGTATGCCGTACGTTTCCATGTACCTCGTGTCTTTACTGAAAAACAACATCATGTTAAAAATATGATATGGTAACCAGCATATTCCAAATATAAGGACAAAGACGAGCACGACTTTGGCAACGCGTTTTCTCGCACGAAGCTGTTTGTTCTCGTTCCGCAGACTTTCGCCGATTGTGCGTTTCGTGCTTCCGATTAATTTAATGGCAATGAGAACGTAGTACACGCTTATGATGGCCAACGGCACCAGATATAAAAACACAAACATCAACGCGGTGTGTAGCTGGATGGTGACAGTCATCCCCATGGGAATAGCTTGACAGTATGTGACAGTCGTACCATCGAGGTTTTCGTACTCAACCAGCGTTGCCAACACTAATGTCGGAATGCCTAACATGATCGATATCACCCAGACCAAAAGCGCCACTGTGTATGTACGCTGCACCATGTCCGTGGCCTTCTTGTTGATCGGGTTAACAATAGCTTGGTAGCGATCGGCGCTCAACGCCGTCAACGTAAACACTGAAACACCGGTGCTGGCCACCTGAACGCAGTTTATGACTTTGCACATTCCCTCGCCGAGCGGCCAAGACGTAGTCATATAGGTAATGGCGTTGAAAGGTACGAATACAAGTAACAGTAGAAGGTCTCCCATAGCCAGGCTTGCTATGAATATATTAGGTACACTTCGCATCGAAGGGTCCATAATAACAATGCGTACTAAAGTACCATTTCCAATCACACCAACAATGAAAATGAGAGCGAATATAGTTGGGATGATTATAGCTTCTGGGCCCAGATGTTGACCGGTGTAACTGTCAGTGGCATTCGGTCCGAGATCGTCAGGTAGTAAGGACCCCGTCGAACACAAAACCGTCTCACAGTTCCAGTTGTTAGTATTTAATAGTGACGAGTTAACCATGGTGACGACGGCTGTATAGTTTATGTGCGGCATGGCGGTGATACGCTCTAGGTATCGGTAATCCCCACTCTAATTGGTGTGCTCTGTTCGTATTCACATATATACCACGGAGGCTCCGACGTCACACGCCGCTGTCTACAGTCATTGGTCTCCGTCGAGGAAATGATATATGCGCCGCAACACAGCAACATATACTTATTACCAAAATTGCGCTGTAAAGTAATGAAAAATCACAATTAAAATGAATAAATAGTCAAGAATTGAGTTTGGGAACATGTATACACTATGTGAATACATAAACAGAACTTAGTGATGCCAGTACAGAATCAAGGATACAACTCATCATTTCCCTTGTTGTGAGCTATAATTTAACTTTACAATTGAACATTCTGCATTACTGTATCGAACTAAACAAGAACTCTTTGAGTTTTATTAAACCCCTAGCAGCCCACCAATTGTATATACAAATTTCATATGATTTGTCAGCAAATGATGTCTGGGTATGATTCTTCATTCCACAGTTGTCATGGTAAGCGCTATACGTCACGTAACTAATGATCTGAGATAACCATCCAAGATAATCGCATGGATACTTCCGTAATCATAGGTAAATTGAGATCTATCTGAAAGTCACGTGGGCTTGTTGATCATCATGAGTGATCTCTTTGAAGAAAAAAAAGAACCGCTGATGAATGTTCGTGGTTTGAACCCTAAATTGCGGTTCCGCTTCGTCAGACCATCAAGGCAGAAGTGAAAGTAACCATATATCCATATGAACCAATGAGATACATACTCTATATATCGAGTATATTAGACTGCTGAAATAATGAGTCATAGAATTCAGGTGAATGTTTGTTTGTTTTCATTCTCGATCGAAGTTTCCAAGAATAGTATTTACCGGTATGTGCGATTTACGTAGTGGCTCACGCGGTAAATTTACATACTAACAGTAATTTCAGACTACACAATTAATAACATTGCGCTCGTAAAATAATACAATAAAACGGCGTGACACGGAACGATTGTACAAACCCAAAGTTACGGAGCAGTATATGATCTTAAGGACCTCAAATCTCTCGTGTGCTTTACTGCGTACTGCCGAATTGGTTTTATCGCTTTATGGCATCAGAACACACGTCGTAAAAGTGGTGCAATTTTACGTGCGGGTACGGAGCAAACATGTCGCTAAAATGAGTTACTTGGATGGTGGTTAGCACTATGATGACTCAAACTATATGAAGAGTCTGCGTCATACATACATATATACTGTAAAATGACTAATTTTCACTGGGTTTAAATTTCACTGATTTACCATTTCAGGCATATTCAGTGGGATTTAAATTCACAGTTTTATCATTTAGGTAATGTGTTCTATGCTAAATTTTACATATTCACTGGGTTTTAATTTAGCGCATATTCCAGTCAGCGAAATAAGCAAAAATAAAACCCAGTTAATAATTAACCCTTCTACAGTATATATATATATATATATATATATGTGTGTGTGTGTGTGTGTGTGTGTGTCTGTGTGTCTGTGTGTCTGTGTGTATATATACGTATAGGGGTTAAAAAGCACGATTGTGTAGAAAGTGAAATATGCAGTCTGGCGCACCTGTGCCATATATACAACGAAGCATAATTGATTAGCGACATTCACAAAGATCATAGACATTTTTTGTTTTCTGAATAGTAAGTCGCATTGGCAGTGCAGGCATCGTACTTTATCATTCATCCCCTGCCTGGTAATATACCATTACACGCAAATGGCAACTGAAATTGTATGTGAGTGACAGCGCGACTTTTTTTCATTCAAACAGTGCTTATTTTAATATTCTCTTCCGTGGATCGCGCCGAATGTTCTCCGTTGTATTTCTAACAGCGGATGTGATGATGTCAGAGAACACCAGTCGATAAGCTAACCCCCCCCCCCAAAAAAAAAAACTATGTCTCGGAGACCATTTACAACTAAGTTATATTAATAATATTGAGAAATTATAAGAAGCAATTCACATTTTTTGTTGGTTTATCAAATTCTATGTACATTCTACAGAGTTGTTCGACATAAACTGTAATGCTCGTAGTATTCCGGAATTGTGCGCTGGTCATCCCGACTTAGTACCCCATCTACCGAGATATGAGTTATGTCATTCTCGTAACCCCGCGAGACCAAACTATGCACATTCCGATTCCTCAAATATCCACGTCAATAGACACTTTAAACACTTCTGTATTTTCCTATAATTTAACAGAAATACATTAATTGTGAAAAAAGTAAATTATGTGTATATCACTTCTGCTGCTTAGACAGTAGGTCGCATTGATTTCTCTGCTAAAACGTTACAGTTAGATTTCTGTGTGAGCGCTGTCACAGGTGATCCTGTATAAATTATGCCTCCTTGGAGTTTGTATTCACAGAAACTGTCATGTCAACTATGTTTCCCAACCCTTCGTGTGCATTTTAGCGTGGGCTGCTAAGTTCTCGGAACATCCACGTGCGCGAATACGTCCGTGATCCACGCAGTGGCAAAAATCGAAATGTCTTTTTCGCACAGCAGCGTAATATGGACTCGAGTTTATTCCAAGTAGTGTGTTTAAGTTTTGACAATGATTTTAAAAGTTAAAATCAGTGATAATTACCGAAATCACTGATCATGTTGCAGACCGGACATGACATTGCTTGAGATCAGTATGTGACTGGACATGAAAGTAGGGTATATCGACCGATTCACAAATTCAAGATGGCAACCTTTGTGCATTCCACTAACGCGGGGAATAATTGGAGTAAAACCGGAAATTGTTCGTTTTCTGTTATCACGCTTTCTTTCAGGGTATGTCTCATATTATTACATCGATTTGGTTGGTGACAAATGGAAGTGAAAATACCGTGAACACTTTGAATAATGCATTGCATGACATCGACACTTGGCGATTATAACCTGACAAGCGGACCACTTCAAACCTCAACTCACGTGAATTCTTGTTTTCCTTTTCGATTCATCACCTACTTTATACACGACTCGAAGTCTGAAGCGATAGCTGTATTAAAAGATGCTAGGATGATTCAATAATCATAATTCAATTAACAATGGACTTGGTGTACAATGCACACAGAAAACTGTTTTTTTTTTTATTTGAACATGTGTCGATGTTTGAGGGGATCCATGGTTGACAAGAACACTGATTTGACATTGACCGTTTGCTTACGTTTACATACTACTGTTCCACATTTCTTAATGGATGTTGGTTCATACACTGATCAAAGATAATTCTTTCATCAGGTCGTTCGATTAGAGTGTATCAAGTGAACATCTAAAAAAGGGTCATGATTTCAGATTAATGGAAAACATGTTTTACTCGCAGATACTTACCTGTGATAACGCCATACAATCATCGCACGCTCAGTGTATTTCGTGTTGTTTCGAAGCAAGGTTCGTTCAGGCGAAGAGATAACAAAATTCTTTGATTTTTTTTTTAGAATTCTGTTTTTTTATATCAGTCATATGTTCGATTCTACCCCGTTCGTACAATTACTATAGCTATTTGAGTAACGGTAAAATATGCATTTATTTCTGTGTGATTTACGTGCGGTATTAATACACGAAACATATGTTCGCACCGTCTAATTGAATGAGGTTTATCCCAGCCTAAACCTTGCTGGCATCCATATCTTATCAATTGGGGGGAAATCCTGTCGAATACGATGTTTGGGGATTATTTAGGGATGTTCAGTTTTAAACATTTAAATCGTATTTTAATATTAAACCCATGTATTTGAAAGTCTGACACAAATAAGTGTTGGGCATTTAACGTCGAAATGTCTCAAATTGCTTTTCCTTGTCGGGATGTCTAGACAAAGATGGTTCAGCGGAAAATCATTAGATACATCATCCATGTTTGGAGCAAGTAACTTTTGTATTACACAACTATAGAAGTTGTTAATTAAAATATTTCTGTGGCTAGGTGCATCTTAGTTACAACCAGTGGAGCACAATTTACATTGCTATGTGATGTCGAGATATCTTACTGTGTTTTTTTTTTATTTATACGTATATATTTTTTTGTTGCCTGCATACAATCTACCTGTTATCATTTATTTTTAAATCTAAAAAAAGCTTCTATCTGGTAGAATTCAATTTGTAATAAATGGTATATGAATCAAAATTCAAGCACGGGCAAGGTTAAAACATGTTTTGGAAAATGCCTCATATAATTTGAGTTCATATTTTTGCGAATGGGTAATTAGGAATAATTACCTGTTATTTGTACAATGACTACTAGTATTATATTATTTAGTTTGGATGAAATAGTGTGCTTATTACTTGTGTAAATTATCAGATAAATACAATAGGGGATGTTCCTTTAATGACGAGATCTCGCGCAGTGCCGTTCTGGCTCACGTGACTAATGGCACTCTTTGTCATCTCAGGCAGAGCTGTCAGAGCTAGCACGATTATTTACCGTCGTTGTCACTATTCTATATAATTCTGACGTTTAATGGATGTCGGTACACATATGTTCCGGTGCTGAGAAACATATTAAAAATAAATTTATAACTGGATTTATAACATGATGATTACATAATACCAGAAATCCTTGAATGAAGTTTCGTTTGTAATTTGTTTAAATAATAATATAAATAAGTTTGATCTTACGGTTTGCGCATTTGAGAGCGGAATAATATTCAATATACTCACTTATTATTATTATTATTATTATTATTATTATTATTATTATTATTATTATTATTATTATTATTATTTGCTAATGTTGTGTGTTCATTTCACCAATATTGGGGGAATGTCCTGATTATATTATTTCAAACTTCTTATGTCATTACTTTATCATTATTCGGTCTCGTTGCACCTTATTTATGCCATTATTTAACTATTATTTTACCATATTTAACGTACTCTTCTATTATGTCATTATTTCGCAATAAATATGTCGTGTCTACATTTTGATTTGGTTATCGTTAGATTATTCTATCATAACGAAATTATTTTATTATTATTTCAACATTACTAGTATTTGAGGCCATATGCAGAATTTCTAGCAAGTAATGTAATATTGCAATCTACGGACAGATGAGACGTTTTGGTAAATTTATTTATTAGTATGTGTAAACTCTCTGGGCGTGAGTACGAAATATACATGTAGTATAAATAATTATTGATGTAGTTGTCGGTGAGTTGTGTGGGCCGCCACGCTGTTGCGCTGTTCAGCTGCTTCCAGCATCTCCTCGAAGTGCCACAACATCCAGGGATCTTTGGTCATCGCCGGGGCCGTATTTACGTGACAACGCTGTCAAGAACGAAATATGTCGTAAAGTTGAATTTGAAACACATTAACGTAACCCGATTTTGAAACTTAATTCATGTAACAGAAAAAGACGTGATAGATAACCTCCCTTGCGTAATCTAATTATGAAGTATTTTATCAGATTAATTGTGAAATCATAAACAGAACATAATAATGATTAAATAATGATCTAATAAAATAATATAAAAATGACATAATAATAATGAATGACAACAGAACAGGTGATATATGCATATTTAAACAATCTTTCATTTTGACACTAGTCTCACCCAATACTTCGTTGTATTGTATTTCGTGCTTCAGTAAGCTGTTACATGAACGTCATTTTTATGCGCGCAAATTCAACGATAGTGAATGTTAGTGAACAATGGTATTTGTCACCTCGCGACACGTGGCACCACACGTTTTTGCGGGGTCATCAACTGAGGTCACATTTATCATGTGTCTCTATTGTCACTCCAAACACAATGGGAAACGACATTCAATAATGAAACGTTGAAATATTCAATGTAAACAACACTATTTTAATTTATAATACATTGTTAAATTGTCAGTAAAGAAAAAAAATGAAAATTATAGTTCCCAAGTTTTTTTTCAAACCAATTCTAACATCTTATTTTGAATATATTTCCTTCTAGTATTTGAAATTTGCTGAGACTACTAACAATACAGAATGGATATTTCTAAAATATATTGTCAAAAAGAAATTAAGAACGTACACATCCAAATCAATAATAAGCACCCGGTGAACTATTGTAGTATTTATTTAGTTCGTAGTTTCGTTCTGCTGTTCAATATATGAAACATTTCTTGTCAGTTGTTTGCATATTTGGGTATTTTTTTCGGGCATTCCTGATTTCGACTATTTTTTGTGCATTCGGGGAACATTGAACTACTCCGATCCAGTGTTAGAATATTATAAATGACAATCGCATCACCACGTGGAGTTAGTAACGCTACGATCACTAGACGCCAGAGTGCGCAACTCCTAGTAAAAAATATGAAAACATGAGTATGAACATAACAAATTATTTGATTTTTGATAATATTTTTATGTACATAACACTATAAACAAATTTGTGATTGCAACTGAATAAGAATTCATATTATTGTTAGAACAATATCAATTTCAAGATGGAGGCCTAACATCAAAAGTTCTTTGTCATTCAAACGGACATCATTTTTGTGTTCAGCTCCCGCAAATACCCTATTAAATGTTATTTTTGTAAATATTGTTCTTGTGATTAATAGTATTATTTTCAATTAATAATTATTTAAATAATTTGTATGTAGAGATATCTAACATTATATGTTTGTATATAAGCGCATAACAGTGCTGTCGCTGTTCGGCTGATTTGATCCTGAATGGCCTAATTTAAAAGCAGGTTGCAACCGTTTAGTATGTGAATAATGTCATCCTGTGTGTTATGGACATGCATTGCAAATACCTATTCAAGCCTTAAACAATGAGACAAAAGTGTCACGAATAGTAACAGAGTTGAAATATAATGTCAAATGAAAAACCGCCACGAGTATAGTAATAACCGTGACTACTGACTAAAATAAAATTTCACTTGCCTTGTATATGCATTGCACTCCAGGCAGTCAATCACATTCAATTCCATTGAACCTTTATTATGCAAATTAATTTGAAGATTTTTTTACACTTTAAAAGAGCATTTTGAAAGGAGGGGAGCAGTAACACCTTTATTGATAAGTACTGACCTTACATTGACACTACTGATAGTCACATTCCGTATGTTTAACTCAAGAAGCTTGTTTGCTCTTGAGTATATCCGTGGCGTTCTCAAGCAACGTTAAAACGCATTTCTTCAACCATTTTAAAATTTGAAAATATTTTATAATTACTGTTATTTAATTTTTTTTCGCTGCCCGAAAGTGTATTCAATATTGCCAAATTGGATGATTTTAAAGAACATGCAACCTATGGGCAAATTGAACTTGAACCAACCTGCAACAGGCGGAGATTTCGCGTTCTAGCACGTAGCGTATACACTAGTTCAGTGATTTTCACTTTCGTCTTTCGAAATTCTAAGACTTCGATTACGGACATTCATTCTCTCCGCCAAAGTGATTATATAATGGGTAGCGGTGGTTTGTTGGTTGGGTTGATTGTTTGTCTGTTCGCAGGATAATTTTGACAAATTATGGGTGGATTCTCATGGAATTATTACGAGGGATTGCCCTTGATACAATCATAAACTCATTACATTTTGGTACAGATATGGTTACGGTTACCATAGAAACGGCAATTTCGGGAAAGATTTTTCATTTATAATTCAAAAGGTTAAGGGTGAATTCTCATATAATTTTCAGTAGGAGTTGCCCTACAAGCACGAATTCATTAAATTGTTGCGGTTACTAGGGAAACAGCAATGTTGGGAATGTATTTTTTTATTCATAACGCAGAAGGTATGTTCGGATTCTAAGAAGGTTGAAATTGATACAATCACGACCAATTGAATGTTCTCTACATCAATTTCTGGGTGATTTTTCAACTGTTTCTTAAGAAGTTATGGATGTCTTCTCATAACATTTCTGAGAGTGTTGCCCTTTATGCGGGCACGAACCCATTCAATGTTGGTACGGATATTGATATGGTTACCATGGAAACAGAAATTTCAGGAATGATTTTTCATTACTATTTCAAACGGTCATGGATGGTTTCTCATGCCATTATCAGGAGGGCGTGCCATGAACATGGAGAACATCGATGAGATTTCGGTACAGAAATGGATACAGTTGACATAGTGACAGTAGTTTTTGGAATAATCGTTTTATTTATACTTCAAAAACGTAAGGATGGAGTCTGAAATAGATAGAAAGGGTTGCCCTTGACACAGACTAATCGATTATATTTTGTTGGAAATGTGAGCCTGCTCGTCATTGTAGAAATTTTGGGAATGATTGTTCATTTATAACTCAAAACTTATTATACCAAACAATTAATAATGGATGTTCATAGAATATTCAGAAGAGATTGCCTTCGATGCAATGACCAAACCGTCAAATGTTTGTAGAAATGAGAACAGTTATTGAAGTAATAGTGATATTATTATATATATATGTACGTGTTCCTAATGTTCCACTGATAGTTCCGATTGTTCATTATATGTTGAATGGAGGACAGACACAATATACATATCAGGGGCATTGTCTTGACGTCAATTTCCTAACCTTTTTAGCGCATGCTATCTTCAATCATAACGAGCTTAACTATACTTTGCTAGGTTAATCATCGGCTGTATTATACTCCCGTGACCTATAATCCCAGATAGCTGCCCCTAGCCGGTAGATAATTTGGCACATTGTAGACTTCAGACAACGGATAGTAAAATTGAGAACATTCTCACGTGTAATCAGGAATACTGATCAGAGGTTAAAATCGATTATGATTGTCTCAAACATCTCGGAGCAAACATCGTTTTTCTAACAAGCTCCGCAGAACTCATAAAGACGTGTACTATATGATACCACTGTTGGGTTATCTGAGGCACCTCGTTTAGCATGCATTCTTTTTTTTTCTTTTTTTTTGTGCCAGGCGACAGTTCTGAACATTAAATGTCACCGTTGTCTCTCCTGACTTTGTTTTTGTATGTGCAAATTGCAAGTGCTAGTGCTGACACATAGTGCATTTGCCACAGAAGTTATATTCATGTTTGGGACTACATGACAGGGCTGTGTGGCCATCTCTCTGTCAAATGGCAATTTTAATGCGCTATCCGGGCGTCAACCAGGCTCGGTCGAACACAAGCACATGCGGACCTTAACAAAAGTTCCCCCAAAGTCGGGGCTAATCTGCACTGGCTCGGAAGGTTGTAAATGATTAGCTAGTTTGAATTTGCATTCAACGCCACAAGTTTTTTGTTTTTTTAGCCAATCAGAATTCATCTTCCGAGCCAGCCGCAAAGTCGCATTCATTAGTGAATGAATCTCGGCCAGTGGAATTGGCCTTCCCATTGAGTCTGTGGCACACTCACCCAGGGTAGGGGTTGACCCTTTGATGTTCAGCCTAAGGTAGGATTTGAACTTGGGTCTACCGATCGTGTGCCTGGAGCGACAACCACTATGCTACCAGTGACCAGTAGCGTGTATTCTTTCAAAACAACAATAGCAACAATTATTTAGTGGTGATATATATTGTAGTGTATGAATTCTATTTTTTCTGTGGTTCAGCGACAAAATGACGCTAATCGAGCCTGAAAATACGTGACAAACAACTATGATCAATACACAGTTCATATCTCAACCAAAACGTCATCGTCCTTTAATTTGTTACCATATGTATACAGTTCAACTCTTCAAAGAGTCACACGCTGTCAACTATGAATACATCCAACTTTACGTCTCAGTCTGCATTAACGTTTTGTCAATTCTAATATATGTTTTTCATTTTTTTCTTAATCGCATTGAATACCATGCTTTATATAATTGAATAGCAGACTACTTACAGTCGGATACGTTCTTCGTAACGGGTTTAACAAAGTCACCAAAAAATAGAAGCATGAACAAAACTATTTAGTTTTGTTTCTCTTATAGAATCGCATGCTTTACAACAAGCTGTTTAATGTTAAATCACACCGTTCGCGGTTCCTATCTCGGTTATATACACGTGTACATGTGATGTGTCGGATCAGTGTTGAAAAAAGTTACGGAGTTGGATACACATAGATTAGACAATGTGTATACGTGGTTATAAACACGTCAGCCAAGACGTTGACGAAGTGGCACCTATATTTGAATCCAAGAAAGTACACATTTTTAAATGTCAAGGTTTCATAGATTGATTGCCAAAAATTTCTTTTCAATAAATCAAATCAATAAATAAATCGATTGCAGATGGGAAAAGCGCATCTGTAAATAATTAACGGTGCGGCCATATAAATGATAACATATATATCCATACAAATGTCAATTCTCATGTGATATAATAGCCGTAATGTTAAAAGTCGCTACAATTAAAAGCATACACTAGAGACATACACGAAGATATAGAGTTTTGTATTTACTTTCTTCTTTCTAGCAGTGATTATTGTACAATACGCGTAACAACATTTTGTAATTTGAATAAAATGACAGGAAGTCTATTAAGACGGGGCTTGAATTGGGTTTTAATGGACGATTACAGACATATGATTCAACGAATGTGAATGAGCGCAATTATAATAAATAAGCTAATGGTAAGCAAGTAGGTGACATTTCACTGCTATTTAGAGATATATGCACCTATTATAAGTTAACTGTATGACGCAAACTATGGGCATTTATTTCTTTGTATATTATATAGCTAACGAGTCCCAAATACGTATTTAACAGTCACCCACGTCTCCATTAAAAAGAGATAGCGTTTCAAGAAAATTGGCTGGTCATTGAGTTTTGTTTAAGTCTCCACTTTCCGTCTATTTTTTCAAACTGACTTGTGGGGGTTGAATTCTTTTCAATGCGCTCTCGTCTCACAATGTGACGCGTGATTTTTCTCTAATTTCTCACAATTGCGCTAAATTGCATAAACAAATGTAAGGCGCCGTTGCGGTTTTGAAGAAGGCTGTGAAGCGCTAGAAATGTTCCTTGCCAATAATGAGCAATACGGTTTGGATGTAATTACCGAGATATAATAGTTTATAGTCAAGCTCAAAATGTCGAAGTGAGAAGAGTTTACAGAAGGAAAATTCAGCTCATTTTTTTAAAAAAATGCAAATATCAGTATTAAGTTTACTATTTCTAAAGATCACCATTTCGGGATACGTGTATGATTTGTTATGTTGTAAGGCACGCTTGATATTAAGAATTACTCAGGGTAATTCACGCCAGGACTTGAGTAATTGTCATCCTTTGAACTTTACGATTATTATTTTTAAAAGACCGACAAATAAATCCTCTATGATGATCAATATTGTCAGTTGACCTACTGTGGGAAGCCTCCTCTAATATTGTGTAGGTTATTGGATAGAGTAGAATTTAATTTAATATCATATAAGACTAAAATATTTCGGATGCTTCCGTACATGTTTTATCAGTACACACTCCGGGTTAGATGAACAGCACGCAGTTCCGAACACGTCATAAATGAATGTGGTCGTATATTACCATCTCAACATTTCCATATATTAAAATTTCAGAGTGAAAATATTCCCTAGTTGGCTTTGTAATTTGCCCGCTAATCAGCGATCTAAATGTCATTGATAGCGCGTGAGTGACTTATGGCATGTTCCGAGATCCAAGAGACTGCCCTAACTATGGAATGATTTCGCAAATTGTGTTGTTCACTTTTGAGTGCACATGGAGTTTAAGTTTAAAGATGATATCATTCGTCCATCACTGTCATGGTGACTAATTAGACGCTTTTATGGTTTCTGATTCCTGTTTTAAATTGGAAAAAGGGCAAACGTCAACGTTTGATGCAGCAGTCTCATGTTCATTCTTTTCTGATACTCTCTTCGAAGAGCATTAATCACAAGCGTAGTACACATTATTTTTAAATGCACATTCCAAGCAATGGTATCATGTCTGACGTGGAATTGTGTTTCAAAACGCGACAAAATAAAGTAATGTATTTTTATTTAACTGGTATGAATACCATGAAACTCTTAGGGTGCACATTGTAAGCGAGGTGTTATTAAGTATTTATACTTTTGGCAAATTATAGACTTTTATTCAAATTACATCTTTGTATGTTATCAGTGTGCTTTAAAATATGTGTTTCAGGCGTCATAGCAAAATAATAGTCCAATTTATTCACACCTGCACAATAACACTGCATTTGAACTTGAATAAGTGGGAGAAATTCTCATATGAATAAAACAAGTGGTAATTTAGTCGAAAATTGTTGCTATCATTGCAAGGCAACAAACAGTATAAGCGGAGCACCATTCACTTGATCAAAACATGTAGGAAGTGCAGCTATATTGCCTGGGTTGTGTTGGGAAAACGCAAATTCTCTTGAAAAACGGAGAAATTAAAGATTGAGATTTTTTAATGAAATTTAACTTGAAATCTAAAGTTCAAATATTCACTAGGAATATTTTTAGTATACGTGACCGCGGACCTTGGTCTTATTCTTGATTACTATGTCAGCTGCTACATGTTTCATCAGATAACAGGGTCGTTCAAGTCATCATATTTATCCAGCGTGCGCCGGTTGCGTGAGTATGTGTTCAAAGCCCGCATTTTGCCGGCGAAGTTTCACCATTCCATTTTTTCAACTAGATAAAGCTCCTTTTATTCTAATTGAACATGTATTTGATTGAAAGAAGATCTGGTTCTGAAAACGCGTGGCATTTTTTTTTTTAATTCTTTGTGTTGTATAATTGCTTTTGCTGTTTAGTGTCGAAGCGGTAGTGTTTTGCTTTTCACGTGTCGAAATGGATTCATATTGGAAATGAACGTTCACACGTCTACGTACAAAAATGGCATACGTCGATAGATAGTTGCACATGAACGGAGAAAAACGCTCTACATATATATATTCTTGCACTAGCTTTGTCTATGCCTGATCATATTCGAATATCGCGTTGTTACGTGGGCGAAGAGCGACTTCTTGTTATCTTCCTTACAGAAAGTCAAGGCATTCTGTATTGTCTTTCATCAAAGCCGGTGCTTTCACTGTCTTTAATAGTGGCTTGTGAGAAAACATACTCCTAGCGTCACTTCCCAGACTCCCTTTGACGTAACGGAAAGTAATTCAGTCGCGGGCTTCGCTAGTTGAATCCAATGCGGTCTACTAAAACAGTCCCTCACGTACATTAGTTGAAATCGACTTACAACCGGGACGCACACAGTTGTCTGTAACATGCAATTTATTCACCGTATACTTGCGGGTGAATTAGAAATCATATCGAAATATCGTAGATGTGATTCTTAGTTTAGTAAATCATATTGTTATTCAGACACATTAATCGCAAGAACACGTGCCCATTAATTCATCATTCATTCATTATTGCTCCATATTTTAAATAAATAATAAGAAGGTGTTTACTACAAAGATAACTAATTGTCGAGCAGTTGGCGTACCGCCGATGTATTAACCCCTTGAGCGCCATTATTCTCCCCACCTAGACTTTGGTGTAAAATTTTACCTGTTTTTATGTATTTTTTGTTGTAATTTTGTACCATATGGTCATACTTTTCTAAAAGTTACAGGTCTTTATGTAAATGATGGGGAAAATATGAAAACAATTAATGGGTTTTTATTTAATGAATGGTTACAAAAGTTGACTTTGACGCGTAAAGGTTTAATATGACAGTGTAGGCGGGAGGACAGACAAAACGGATACACATATGCATTCATTATACATCCGTTTATGAGACACAATGAAATGTGTTCTTTTTTTTCATTCCGTATTAATAAGAAGTATTGTTGACGTTAATGTCGATGCTTCACTGTCACTGTGATTGATATTCTCTACGCTACCGATAACTTTAATGATCGGTAATAGAAAAAAATGGTTAGCGAAAATTACACGCACAAAATATCATTCTGGTCAACATGGTTGTTTGGATATGGTATTGCTTGACTGCTGTGATAAAAATTACATACGGCGTTCTGAAAATAAAAGGCTTGCGGTACTAAATCGCAGTATCGATTACTAGAGAAATTTTACGACTAAATATGTAATATAAAGCTTTCACCGTTGTTAGCCAAAGCAAAAACAGCTGAGTATATTAAACATGTTTCAGTTCAAATCATTTTAATTATAGCTAGGAATAGCACGCACACATCTACAAGAATAATTTTTAGTTTAGAAGGAGATAGAAAATGTACGAACACAGCATCGTAATCAGGCAATTTGCATAAATAACAAATCATGACAAATTGCCTTAGTGGTAAACCATTCCAATAATATATATGCCTAATGAATTTAAATGGTTTTCGGATTTTCCGTAGACTAATAAAACTTAATGCTTACATGATACTGAATGTGATAAATATTGTCTACTCATCAAACACATACCTGTCAAACACATACCTGTCAAACTCGTTTAACGCTTTTAAAATATGATTATCGATTGCGCTATTTTTTTTCGTTACGTATAATTACAATGCAATTCTGAATAGTTGAGTACAGTTACTTATATGAAGCTAAGTCTACCGAGCGAACACACGTGTATAAGTTAACAATAATTTTCACCTGATTGATATCTGGATTCTGTAAAATTTCTACATCAGCATATTAAGTGAATAAAGCACGCTATAATATGTTATTCGCCTCGAAAATGTTCCGTTGTTAGTTATACAACACAATGGCGTTGAACATGAAAAATTACAAACTGATCGGATCGTGGTTCGCTTGTGTTAAAATTCACAAATTGGTCGTCTTAAGTATCGAATAGATATAGGATTGTTACATTAATTGTGCAAAGTATTTGAGACTCACCAGTGCATCAGCTCACCCACTTAATGTGCACATCCATCACTCGGTGGCTAATGCTATATGAGATAGAAAGCGAGATAGTTTGAACAACCGCATTGGGCATTTAGCTGTATACTACCCGTGATCCTTTGCGCTGGACATTCCATAATATGATCAATATGCCAGATCCATTAACTAGGAGATGGCTAATGATTTCAAATACCTGATTCATTCAAAGATCTAAACAAGAAAAAATACTTGTTCACTAACTTAGATATCGAGATATGACATAACTGATACTAATTGTATATCATTCGTGACACTATGATGAACATGTAGTTATCTTTTAATGGAACTCGTACATCAATGTACACACACAACCTATATCTATGCGTGGAACAGTCGGCATCACTAATATCGTGAACTGCAATCGGTTTATGGATGTATGTCGCAATGCACTACGAAGACTTTTAGATGTGGCCTTCGCGCATTTCAAACGTCGGGCTATAGTTGTATATCGCGTGTACCTAAGTCAAATCTCAGCTTTATCTGACATTCCAACGCAAGTAGTCAAAGGCAAAGCTAACCCGACCTACTGTGTATGTGTCGATGGCTTGATGAATCCTATAAACGGCCTATGTGAAATGTAATATACTTAGAAGATATGTTTTCATGGATTTTATCAGGTAGCTTAATCAATGTATGAACAGCTATGTATTTCGTGTATTGGAGTTTCTACTCCCCTAAGCAAGGCGTCCAAAATGTCCGGTTGATGCCAATTTTTAAGTGTGAGGATCACATTTTTGCTGCTTTAATTTCAAGGCTTGTGATTTACACCTTACGTAATTTAACAAATGCTTAACCCATGCTAAACATCAATTTGTCGCTTCAGTGGCATTCGTATGTAAATTCCATCCTGTCTATCAATAATGTATCTTTCTCATGATCCTTTGAATTACAAAACGTGTATTCGTAATAGCATGTCCGATTGGATTTCAATCCATGAGTTAATACATATATTTGAATATTAAATAAGTACTTTAAACTTATTACGCCAATGTGCTCATACCACGAACACACGAGTATCGCCAACTGAACTCAATATAATAATAATCAACATATTCACACGATGAGTTCAAACTAAACGATACCTCAAACAACTGTAAGTGGCGCACGTATATTATATGTCATAGGGTAAATGCATTTATGGACATGAGCTTGGTTAGTTGAGGGCGCTCATTGGCAACTCCAAACTACTGTAACAATAGAATACTACGAATATGTTTAGACATCATACAAGACGTACTTCAAAACACAGACATGAAATTCTGCTACAAGTAATCGCTAAAATGAGTTAGTGCATTCTTTCTGGCACACTTTGTCTTCTTTGACGCAAGTCGATTTGTATTAGATACGACATTATCTGCAACCACGATGGCGGCCATATTTGTATATCAGTTTTTCGCATGCGTACGCGTAAACGAATGATGTTAATTAAATGTCTTTTTGTGCACAATTTTTAAAATGTAATAAAAAACAGCTGATTATCAGCGAAATATTCAACGCATGTGCTGTCGATAACGTCTAAAACGGTTTATGGTTGTCCATTTTGCATTAAAACCAAGATGATGATCGTCTAAATGTAATTGATCTAAAAGATTTACTATCATCCAATTGGGGTTTTGTGATAACAAGTCACGAGCTCTTGAAAAGCTTTGATATCTCCGAAGAAATGATTCCAAGAACTAAAGATCTGGAATGAAATGGCGAAGATATCATAATGACATTTCCCGGGAGGTAGAAAATCGAATACAATGCGTGTATGAATCTTATTGGCTGTCAGGCCCACGGGGCATAATAATGGACCGGTGTATACTCTCCGTCGTGGGGCTTTAAATTTGTTTACACCTTGTTGAGATCGCAAGAACTTAAGTCATACTTTGTGCAAAGTTGATTACCCTAAAGATGAGACACAATTACGTTCCGTCTTCGTTTTGTATGCTTTTACAACACTCCAAGACTATGCAAATCTTATTCAGACAAGATGGATGAATCGTACTCCAGGGAACAACGCCGCCTTGCTGATCTTACAGACCGTCTGTGCATGGCTCGTATCACTATTCATAACGCCTGTTATCGGCGGGAAGCAGCGGGAATTGTCTGCCGGGTGAACATATTATATATGTCGTGTAAGCGACTGAAAAACACAATATGTTATCGAGAAAAATACGTTTCAAAGCTTCGAGTGAGTTAAGCCATTTAATCACAGGGGGAATAGATGTTAGATTCCCAGATGTATTGCAGAGTGACGTCATTGCATGCGATAATGAGAGTTCCACAAGAAATTAGAATCACATAATTATCCTCCATACGAGACGTGTGTTTGTTGCGCGTGTAATACAGACTTACGCAAGGTGCAAAACCCATTAGGCATAGATTAAGCTCGTCAATGTCAATTCATCAAGTTCAACACCTTTTTTAGTTATAAACGTACGTAAACGGTGTTTGAATGGTGAATGGAATGGCAATTTGTAATTGTCGCAAAGAAATCTTAGGTTAACTTTTTGTAATGTCGAAAGATATATTTGAAATATCGTATGCCATTCATTTATACTTTCACATTGAACCGAGGTGAAACACCACCAGAAAAAAAACTAGAAATGTAGTTAATGTTTATATATCTCGTTTGCGACTACACAGTGAAGCAATTGGTATACGTCACTTCCTGAACTGTGAGTGAATAGTGTAGTGTAGTGTAGATATGAGAGTCTATTATTCCAAAACAAAAGTGCTCAATACAAAGTATATGTAGAGGGGATAGGTTGAATTTGTCAATGATCATGTAGCTGTGTCTTAATTCCTCTAATACCGTATATATATAGAGAGAGAGACAAATGGCTGCCACTATCTCGCTGTGAACGAGAGCGCTACGAGACCTCTTTTTGGCCTTTTCGCTTCTCTGTATTGAAATGGATGTATATTATGCTGCCCACGAATGTCTTATCTAGAATACAAAACAATTGTATAATTTATTGCATTCCAGACTATAGCAGACAATGAGTTGTTTAACAAGTTTAACTCAATTATATGTGTACTATTAATGGTTCTAAATGGTCGTTTTGGAATAGTACTAAAAGTCACGGCAATTTTTTAATCGTTGATGACTTTTATTTGTGAGAATGTGCACATGCAATTAACTGATCAAATAGTATGGCGGAAAAATTAAACTTATTCTTTTGCAATAAAACTCCTAAAAAGTTGTTCTATCAAATACGATTTACAGTATATGAGATGTAGACATATGGCTAATCGAAATATAAGAGCAAAATCTTTTAAAAACGTGTAGCGTGTCAGTAAACGATAACAGCATTGTTCGGTGACCGCTGTCTCTTCATCGTGGTTGATCACGCGTCAAAGCATGTTGAGTAAGAGCACGGATGTTTGCATAAATCATACGAGCGTACCCGCGCGATAAATTTTCGGCACTATAGAAAAAAAAGTAGATGAAAGCATCCGACCTTTTCGGAGTATAAATGGATATCAGCAGTGTGTCATCGCGTTAATTGAATTTATTTGGATCAGGTATTACCCTCTGGTCATCTAAATTATTCATTACCAACCCACGTTACTATTAGGTGTGTGAAAAGCACAATGAAATAAATCTCCAATAAAATCACTGGACACTTGAAGCAACAATAAAATATGAATGTATCGCCTATTACATGGCATGGGCTGCGAAACGAATTTCAAAGAAAAAGTGTATGATACTGATAGGTAATTATTAAATTACCGTCTAATATATGAATATGCTTAAAAGAATGCAAATTCGCCAGATTAAATTCACATTTAATTATATGTCATATGTATGTATCTCCGTCAGCATTGTATTCAGTTACAATACATTTACTAGGAAAAAGTGGAAGGGAGAAATATACTAAGAAACATATCTACCACAATGCATCATTAATGTTTTCATTTCTTTCTGCATTCTCATTGAAAAGTGGCCAGACATATAATCCAGTTTTGCGCCTTGTTAGGTACACTGGTATTATATTACTTAGTTCAGTTATATTTGTAATATAATATGTAAATACACGTATTCCGAAGTTGTAACAGCTTGTATTGGTGAAAGGCACCCATGGTTCTCCTTTCTTTCAATGAGGTGTTTCGAGTAGTGATGTTGCTTGACTAAAATTTCATTAGCAAATCTAGTCTACGTTAAAAACATTTTAAAATGTTGTAGATGCGCTAAGTCCCGTGTTATATAAAGAGATTAGAACTCCTTTCGTACTGCTTATACATAGAATACACCTTTGATTTTCCGACCAGCATTGATGAGGAAAAAATATTATAGTAAATATAGCACTGTTATACTTCTCGTTTTTTTAAAGACGTTAGATGTATTATAAAGTATATAGTGGATTTGCTTATTAATAATCACAGTAACCAATAAGTGAACCTTTTGTCGTATTCCATGCAAACAGATTGTTCATTTCACAATGACAAAGTCATCGCTGTTCATAAGATCATGTCAGTAATCTAATCATAAATGTCGGCGTGTTTGCCCATTAACGCAGATTCCATTTGGGCAAATTAATTTAGAAACGTAAATTCCGAGCATTAAAGTTCTTTGCCCACAGGTGCAGATCAATGGTAGAGACATAAACAGCTTTGAGCATTGTAAAGTGGATAATGGATATTTTTTTCCAAAACGTATTTGACTGGAATATATATTTTTATACTAATCAGTTCCTCTGAGTAAATGAATTGGTATACATGTTGGTTATAACAGCAACAGATAGCATATATCATGGAGCAATACGAACATTAGGGATTAAATAGGGTTTTATTCATAGTGAAAATGTAATGAAGAACTTAAGAGGCGTAAAACCTGGCATGGTATTCATTAAAATTATATCGAATACGGTGTTTCTTTATACAGTTGGCAGTGAAGTGTAAAAAAGGCAGCATACTCATGTGTGACGCTATATAGTATTCCTCGATTCCTAACACTACTTGAGGTCTGCTCTGAAATAGTTGATTCCTCATTTGTAAAAACACCTTCTCGCTGCTTCAAACTCGGATCTACAGATATTTTATTTGCACCATACAGCATCCAGATTAATTTGCAGATATATTATTTAAAAATCATATGCATAAGTAATGTACAACCAAAATAAAAAACAAATCAAACCTCATACATTGAGGAAAACAATATATTTCAACAATAAATAGAATATATTAACGTTATATGTAAACGTTTCTTTCTTTCGAATATATTGTTATACTAAACTGCATAAACATAGCAGAAACCAATCAATATATGCATTGTTTCATCTTCCTTTAAATATTAAATCTATTGAATTGTAATAATGCAATTTCTTTGCGATGCCAAATGATACGGTATCGCGTATCGCAGTCAATCATGTAGATGAAGCAATGTAATCTATTTCATTTTTTATCTGACGCATAATATTACGGTTATATGCTTCCCTAATTTATTATCAAATGTCATGGTATATGCAAAGTCGAAGATGAAATACAGTTGTATATAGAACTTTAGGTACGAAGTCATAAATCAAGTATAGATTGTTCTGATAATTACATATGAATTTGTTAGGTTCCTCGGTTAGCATTATATATTAGTTCTGTATATTTGCCATCTCTGTGTCATTCCGGGGGGGCGTGTTATGATCGAGACTAGTACGCACCAAACCATTGTAAATCGTAAAAGTAGTAATATTATGTAACAGTTAATTATATATTGTGACGAGTGGCAATATAATTATACACTGGACATTCACAAGACTGCGCGATAAGCTTATGTTGAAAAGGTTAATAAGATGATTCTCTGTCAATTCATTAAAAAGTGAATAATAAACTAAAACGTTTGCAATCCAAGCTGAATGCTTTTCAATTTTCAATCCCATGTGACGGAATTCCCCCCGAATGGGGTTGTCCAGAAATGAAGATGCATTTTTGGTCATTTCAACTTGCAAATGACATATCTGTTTTGTTTTTTGTGATAATTTCGATAAAAAGAGTATTACGTAAATAAATTACAAAACACATTTATCTGAGTTCAATCAGAGACAGAGTGAGACGCAGCCAAGGTCAAAGAAAACAAATGTTCATGATTTTGATGTTCATGGTGTCATGTCGCGTCGCTTTGTTATAATAACAGCGACATATATTTAGGTAACAACAGGGAATAAATACAAGGTTTAGTCAAATGAATGACACAAGAATTGCAAAGGACATTCGAAATGCTATATGCCAGACAAGCACGTGTCGGTTTTGTTTCTGTATCTGCTTTTGTTTGTCAATTACGACTAAATGACTATTGCAGCAGAATTTGCCATCAGGTAATCACTTATACAAACACTGGTTCGTCATATGTACTGCCATATTTGTCTATATCTAAGCTTTCAGACATTGTATAGGTTGTTATAAAATCATACTTAGTAACTTTCAGTGAATGTCTCAATTACAGATTATTTAATTAATTTGCTTTCTCTTGTAAAACTACATTAAACTATTGGACACCGACTTGTGTATATTTGTTCTCGCTACAAAAAGAAATGTTTTTTTTTTTTTTTAAAAAAAAACATATGTCAGAATCGTTGCGACGTGCTTGCGTGTTAATTGCATCAATATCTATTTATCGCAGCTCAGAACTGTAATCAGTATATTCACAGATTAAGCCTATGAGGCAAGGAATTATCAGAGTTAATCTCTGCCTTAACACTAATCTTGAGTTCTAACGAACGACAGCATTCACATACTTAATTGTCAATACTGTTTTGTGCGGTTATAACATTAAGGGAATAGAACGTTTCAAGCCATACATATACTACTGTCGATGATGAATCGCTTGAAACAGAAGAAAATACGGTAGAAAAAAATCCGAAAAAAAAACTTGTTCAACTTGATGCAACATTAATTAAGGTTTTTGTATTGACATACACTATTCAATGACAAACTTGACGATTTTTGCAGTACACATGGTCGGTATTTATCGTAACTTGATGAGTTGCGCTTATGGTGGTCGCCCGGACTTGTATACGAAACATTGTTTCTGTGGGACTCATGCCACAAACAAATCGAAGGTTTTTGACACGACGCTGCCCAGAAGAAAGAAAGAAAATATGTTTCCGTGGAAAGATAATGATTGCTCTTCTGAGAACATATGAACTGTTATATTGTATCGGGAAGAGTATTCGACATATTGGAGTAATCGTCGATCGAGATTGGCGCCCACGAGCGTGAAGTCTGCCGCGTAGCTGATAAGAAGTTAATTACTGATTACACGTGTTGACAATATATCTTCTTTAACAGCACATGGGGAATTCATGTGTCTGTCATCATTAACGTGATAATAACACTGAACACATCGAGTCCATCGTCTAGGTAGGCATGTCTAAGCTGGGTTGATTTATCAAGTAATGAAGAGGAAAGAAGCATAGGGTCTTATCAGAGGTATGATAAACTAGTAAACGCAGACATGTGCAAATGATTTGGTGTCACTTAGGGATGATATTTTATATACGTTTCTGCGTGTCATGTATGGAATTCAAATATATATTCATAACTACGATCTGATATGGTAACTGATCTCGACTAATTATCTTTTATATATGTTGATGCTACTGACCGACTTTTAGATGAAACAGAGTCATATTAATATACATTAATTAGGTGTGCGAAGTCATTTCATTAAGCAACACGTTTTTATTTTACCAAATTTGTCGAATTACGATATTAACCATTGACACGCCGTGGTATCGTCCGTTTTAGTGAAAATGATATAAATAAGATCCACGTAATATTCCCCCTTTTCCTAGGGTTATTTCAGAAAAAAATATATAGTGATAATATTAGAAATAAATCGGTATTGTGCAAGACATATTGTAATTTTGTAGTCGAACGAGGCGTAGTTTCACATGGATGGCACGGAGATTCATGCAATGGATTATACGTGTTGGGGTTATGGACGCTCAACCATCTCACCCACAAACAAACACACCCACACATCCACCCACACCTTCACACCAACCCACCCACTCCGCCGCCCAGCGAAGCAGGAATCATAACATAAATGTGATGATTAAATTCCCACGACGTGATGCGTCAAAAAAGCACCACCGCCAGCTCAATCAATACCAGTTCACGTATCGCGTAGTACATTTCCATTTCAGTATTCAGCACTCGGCACCACGTAAGCTCGACTATAAATCCATAGAACCCATCAAAATTGTAATAGCTAAGCTGTGGGACTTCAATTTATTTTGCTATTAAACGGAGACTAATACGATACACAGACAGTTCAGCAACACTTGAATCGCTCTTTGTATGCGCCATTATTCTATATGTATTCGTGACACGGTCCATCACTACATACAGGGCATTGCAATTTGTTTTGCATTGCATTGAAGGAGAAGCGAGGTGATGTTTATGATTCGTTGTCAATAAAGTTATTTACTTTACGTGTTGTGGTGGATATATTCACTCACTCCCTAGATGTAATTTGCAACCCAGAAACGAATTCGAGTTGATTGTACATGTACTTCTCTCGGTGTTTAACGTTTTCATTTATTTGCTTCGCTTTTTTACATCCTAATCAGCTGTTCAAACAGTGCAATTGTAATTCAAAACATTTCCTCGTCTATATTAGAATCATTAGGAACTGTGTTTTTACACACATAAACAAACAGGCTAAGCAATTAAATCATGCGTCCTACTTGTATTTGAACAGAACTATTTTGCTGAATCTTTTTTGATGTTATTGAATTCAGTTATTGAGTTTCCATTTTCTTAAATGGAGTTGTAGATATCATGCTGAAAGAATACGGCTCTTTCAATACGATGGTAACGCAACACAGTTGCAAGTTGTGCATTGGTATTCTCATCAGATTGCGGTGATACAATATTACAACAGTTTACTATATATTTAAATTAAAATTGTTCTAAAAGTAGTGCAACATCCTGTGGATCTGTGGAATATACCACTTTCCGGGGAAGTCAGATATACGGAATTACGCTTGCACGCCATACCCAATGTGGGATGCAATTTGAACATGCATGGTGATGTGCTTCGGCTCTGCACCCGGACTTATTGACTTCACCAACTCTTCTGAAGGGTCCCGTCTTTGTCAACCAGCCCATACTATCAGCTCATATCAATTCCAGGCTTCTCGTGAAGCATAAAATCGGCCATACCGAAATGAATAGTTATGAATAGTAAATCAACAAACGAAAATTGAATACATTGGCGTTTTGGGCGCTCTATCCGATCTAAGCGTTAGCGTACACTTCGTTAGCTCGTGCTAATGATCTAGATTGATTCTCAAAAACGGATCAGGTTTATCCCGTTCTTAACCTGTCTTAGCCTGTGCTAAAGGCCATTGATAAGCGGAGCATTCAATTGGACAAACTCAATTTTTAATATTTTTAGTATTACATTTTTCCTGCTCTTTGTGGATGTACTAATCCCAAAAAAAGATTCTCTTTTAACGAATACCAACAGTCGAGACAATGAAGCTAAAAAAAATAGAGCTCTATGAACAGGCTGGCATGTCTGTATTTGCCTCCATGACAACAGACGTCTTGCTTGTACCCAGTTGCCGGCCAGTCTCGCTTTGTGATGTGCATCGATCAAAGTGGTCTATTATGATTATTACATCCGTAAACGCCGGAAGTGTGAACACATCGGGATGGGGGCCATGGATTCCCGCATTCTGTTCTCATTTGCGTAAGTGAAACGGTTTTGAAAGAAACCTTTGGTTTGGTAATAATAGAGTACAATCACGCAACACGTCTCAGAATATATCGTAAGTTTGTTATTGCATCGGAAGCACCACCACCCGGACCCAAGCGCATCCTGGAAACTGTGGTTATCTTCGCCTTTGCGAACGAGGATTCAAACAGATTCTGATGAATAAATCCGTATTCGTCCATACTGATTCGTAAAATTGTGAATTTTTGTCTGGTATCTAGCTGTTTGGTATTTGTGTATTTAGTGGATGAGAATACGTTTGTATAACAACCGTCTTGCATTTAACCACAGTATTATGTTTCTTCAGTATAATAATCTTTTTGAAGTGATGCGAGAGTGTCTCACATTTGTAGGATATCCTTAGTTTCAATGCCCATGGGTTTATCACTTTGGAGTGTGAGATATTATTAACGTTTACATCAATGTTCTTTCGTTTGTTGAAACAGTATAAACACATCTACAATCACATACCAATCGTTCTCTTCAGTGGCAGGTTACATTACCTTACCCCTTACCTTAAATTACCTTACCCCCAGCGCGCCCGGTATCACTTCAATATTATTATGTCTTGTCGATACTGTGACATTACGCACTAGCACCATGTATTAAGCACATTTATTTCGAACTTTACATGCAGCTGACAGTTTAAGGCAAAAATAAAAAGTTTATATTTTGTGATTTGTAAAACTTCATATAGTCGCATGTAGTTAACCATAACAAAATACTACCAATGGTACAGTAGTAATGTTCATTGTACAGTTGACCGTGTTTATACGATATAGAAGTACAAACTAATAATCGCACATGACGCCAGTATAAGGATAACGAATCTGCAATGAAATTAAATCACTCTATCATCTGAAGCTAAATAAATTATTGAGCTCAGGTGTTCTAGTATCACAAATTGTAAATCGGATTAATTGAAATCCCCGAATATCACAGCAAACAACCTTCCTATGACAGTTATAGCATTACCTGTGTATTATAGTTACCATGCGCATATAAGAAAAAATAGAATGTTATCTATCAAAATTCGATATTCTTGTGATGTGAAATGTTTGTACGTGTGTTTTTGTTAAGAAGTGGTGACACTCTGCATCTTATCGGGAGTAGAGTTAGTAAGAGCAGAGTCCCGACCAACTAATGCATAGATGATTCTTCGCGTCCACATGTTACCCTGTACCAAGCGATATCTTGTCAGATAGTGTAGGTCTTCTTACTTCAAATTTAAGATGTCCTAACTGTTTCCTAACATAATAAACTAGTTTACAGATCCAACTAAACAATCATTTTGACAGATCTGCAAAATTATTTGAAGGTTCACTGACTATTTTGCAAAAGTTACCTCTAAAAACAGTTGGGATATTAACTCTGATACATTTCGTAAAAAAAAAAAAAAACTTTGCTTATAAAATACCATGGAACGATATATTATTCTCGACCATGCGTGCTCAACTTCATATTGACTAGTTTTTATCTTTACAATAAACTTTTATTTGGAATTGTGGAAGCCAATTTCAGGCCTATTGTGAATATCTTTCAAGAAACAATGAGATGTGATGAACTTGGCTGCAAGTTAATGAATTCACCTGCGTACATGCACATTAATGACTCCTACGTCGTAAGTAGTCATTCTCATTAATAGTTTTGTCCCCAAATCGCTTTCACTGACAATGGCTTTAATGAAACTGATTTAGATCCTATCAAACGCAGTCATACTGACAATCGTTTCACGTGAGTAGTTCTTTTATCGTATCACAATGCGTATACAGTTCCTCATTGATTTCTAATATCAATCAACTCCATCTAACAGACAGCGGTAAAGAAAAATCATTATATTTTTTAAATCGACAATATTAATTCCTCCATTAAAGGTCAATCGGTGGGTCATTGATTGTGTTTGTCGAATAACTATTGTATGTAATATTCTAAGAAAACTACAACATTTTGATATAGTTTTTCAATACTTGTGTGATACCTATATTCAACAATAATGGTAATATTCATAATGACCTGTGCTGAATAAATGAGCTAATTAATTACATATATGCATCAATTACTTATAATATGTTAAGAACTGTCAAATTGGTCGTTATATTGTAATAACAGCGACACATTATTCATCTCGAGTACGGGTCTTATTATTTTTGCGCACATCCTATTCGAAAATGTGATTTCATTGGAGCGGTGGATACAATCAAACAGAAAAAATGTCTGTGCGCGTTTCTCTAATGAATGTATTGATAATAGACCATTTTCCGTTCACTGCGAGATCCCGCGTTATGCGTGAAATCGAACGTAAAAACATGTGGCGACAAACATCGCGTGGGATTCGACAAGCGCAAAAGTATTTTTTGGAATTCTTCCATGCTTAATAATGTGCTGTACACATTTGATGATGGTCAATTTCAATGAAGTAAGGGTATTCAAACTCAATATTCCCCTGTCAGAGATTGGCCTTCGACTGTGGGCTACGAAATAAAGAAATTGGAGTTTAAAATCAAATCGTTGGATTTTTTCGGCAGACGTTCGGCGGCGTCTTTCACGCAACTCGCGAGATCTCGCAGTTAAATTAATATTGATATTCTTCTAGGACGAATCATGCGCTAAGAATTGAAGTATTATGTTCCGTTTAACATGATATCCGCTATATTTCGGGCGGACATTTACCTACGCTCGGTGTGATTATTATCCGATTGTTGTAGAGAGTGTTATTGGCCTCGCAACAAGCAAGCATGCAAGTGTCATTCGCTTATTCCAACTATCAGCACATGGGAGCAATAAATTATCGATCTTATGCTATGCTACTGCCTTCAATTTACGTTGAATATTAAAAACCAGGCGTCAATAGCAAAACAGTAGATTTCCGTAGGATGAATGCTGATATCTCTGTCACGTCAGTCTTTTAAAAAAAAATAAGCAGTGGCTTTAATTCCGCTCGTTAAAGCTCAGTCTGTTCATCTGAGTAACAATCACGTTTCGACACACATCATATCGAGCACACAGGGACAGATAGATTATTGGATTACGCTGCATAGTTGATCGCACCTAGTGTATTGCACGTATCAATGAAATATACCTACCCAAATACGTAATTCTGTTGTACATCCACGTGGCTTTCTATTTCATCATGCCTGTATTGCTAATATGTATGATGTGCCTAGGTAATTGAGACCGATCAACACCGAGCAGATTCTGGCTTAGAATCGTCGTGGGACGCATTGTCACGGCGATTCTAAAGTCATACACTTGGAGGGGGAGGCGATTCTCTTTTCTAAACCACAATATTACGCGTTTTCAATAACTGAACTAATATAACACAACACAGAACGCTGTAATACATTACAAACTACAAGTTTTAATATATATAAGATTCATTCCTGCCCATGGAGTTTATTTTTTAAATTGTACCCCATTTATTGAAATGGGCTATGCCATGATAGACAGATTTCTAGAAATCCTTGATCTATTTCAGCACTGGCTGCTGTTTAAATTTACATATTGTCTGGTTGAACATTGCTGCATAAATATGATTGTGAGTTTTTTTGTGTAGATGAACAATTGAGTGATTATCAGAAGTAAAAGACACACCTGATATATGCAAGTGTAATCACAGCCCACTTGTTATATTTTTCACTTCTCGCCTACTTAGTTCCGTCAGTAGAGTTGTCGCTGCATAACTTCGATAATCGAAGGAGACCGAGTTCGTGTCTTGATACTAGAAAATAGTCATTTTTTTTAATCAAAGAAACTGTTGCACTCTAACTTCAGTATTAAGGCCGGGTGTCGTCATGGGAGATCAACATCGGTCTTAAAGTCTAGTAGAAAATATTCCTTGTGGTTCTTGAACTCCCTCTGGAGAGTGTACTGGCCTTAGTTGGGGGGTTATTCTCCGTGATACAGCATAACACAAGAAGGTGACATCACGGTCATGGTTTAAGTCCAAATAGGCTGTCGGTGTTTTCGTCTTGTCCGATTTACTCTTGTTTTCAACAGCGTTATGCTAATCCTTGCTTGGCACTCAGTGTGAGCAGTTAAGATTTTCTACATTGAGCCAATGGTATGCAAGGAATATTAATACTGTCCGAGTCACTGCTAGAGACACTGACCTCATTACAAAAATATGGGTTTCATTAACAGAAAGTTTCGGCAGCAAGATGGTAATAAAATGTAAATTACTTTGTTACACTCAAAAGTGGCTAAAGGGTCATGTTTTATGTGATATACATTATCGATTATTCTCAAACATTATTCGATGGTTGCTATTGGTCACGGATCGACATGATTTAGTATTCATGTGATTTGCACTCCTGCTCGGTATATCTGAAATGGTACAATTCTGGTTGATTTGGTTTATTTGATTTGAGGCGTCATTATTTTGAATAAGTTGTTATCCCGAAAGCTGGTACTGTACTCGCATTTTTTTTCATTGGCCTAATAATATCTGAGAAAATTTCACACTGTGAAACACGAAATGAATAGCGCCACCAGTGCCACAATTTCAAAATGGCTGTCACGTCATGTCAGCACAAATGAATCGAGCTGCAAAGCAGGCAGAAAAGAGGTGGAAACTAAATATTCCCGACAAATTTATTTCTGTGACGTGGCGATGTTTGAAGTCGTTCAAAATTTAAGGTTAAGGTTAGGGTTAGGGTTTCGTTTCGTGGAAAAGACTAAGCCTTAACACTTACACATGCAAAGATACCAAATTCGATCCAACGTTAGGGATACACATTAATTCATTACAGATAGTCCAGCTTTATTCATCTAAACCGTCAGCTGAGGTCACGCCACGTTTCCCCCTTCTCTCATTCTGTCGTTCCAAAATATTACAAACTCTATCATAAAACTCGAACGCGTGACAGAGTAAACATGCGACCAGCTAATCGCTGCAGTCGTTGGCACGACCACGTGAATACCAGGGGTTCGTCTCACGGGTAAAGCCTTGCAAAGTTGCCACAACTAAATACAATTAATAAACAAACAAACTAGTTATACAATTCGCTGCACCCTCATATGAACAAAATATACCATGAAATAGTTGATTGCCGAAATATAGGCAGTTAGATTACTACATTACTTTTTACTTATCATATACATGTACGTTATTGCTTGTTCTATTGTTTTACATTAGTTACGTCATTGTGCACTGTTTAATGTTCTATGTTTTGATTGGTTACTGTCACTGTGTGTTCTTGGACGTTATGGCCATCATTATTGGTTATCACTGCGATCATGATTTTTGTATTGATTATTGTAACTGTGTGTTCTTGGAATTCAATTGTTTTTTATAGTTATGTCACTGTGTGTTCTTGGAATTCAATTGTTTTTTTATAGTTATGTAACTGTGCGTTCTTGGAATTCAATTGTTTTTTATAGTTATGTCACTGTGCGTTCTTGGAATTCAATTGTTTTTTTATAGTTATGTAACTGTGTGTTCTTGGAATTTAGTTGTTTTTTTATAGTTATGTAACTGTGCGTTCTTGGAATTCAATTGTTTTTTATAGTTATGTCACTGTGTGTTCTTGGAATTCAATTGTTTTTTTATAGTTATGTAACAGTGCGTTCTTGGAATTCAATTGTTTTTTATAATTATGTAACTGTGCGTTCTTGGAATTCAATTGTTTTTTATAATTATGTAACTGTGCGTTCTTGGAATTCAATTGTTTTTTATAATTATGTAACTGTGCGTTCTTGGAATTCAATTGTTTTTTATAGTTATGTAACTGTGTGTTCTTGGAATTCAATTGTTTTTTATAGTTATGTAACTGTGCGTTCTTGGAATTCAATTGTTTTTTATAGTTATGTAACTGTGCGTTCTTGGAATTCAATTGTTTTTTATAGTTATGTCACTGTGTGTTCTTGGAATTCAATTGTTTTTTATAGTTATGTCACTGTGTGTTCTTGGAATTCAATTGTTTTTTATAGTTATGTAACTGTGCGTTCTTGGAATTCAATTGTTTTTTATAGTTATGTAACTGTGCGTTGTTGGAATTCAATTGTTTTTTTATAGTTATGTAACTGTGTGTTCTTGGAATTCAATTGTTTTTTATAGTTATGTAACTGTGCGTTCTTGGAATTCAATTGTTTTTATAGTTATGTAACTGTGTGTTCTTGGAATTCAATTGTTTTTTATAGTTATGTAACTGTGCGTTCTTGGAATTCAATTGTTTTTTATAGTTATGTAACTGTGCGTTCTTGGAATTCAATTGTTTTTTATAGTTATGTAACTGTGCGTTCTTGGAATTCAATTGTTTTTTATAGTTATGTCACTGTGCGTTCTTGGAATTCAATTGTTTTTATAGTTATGTAACTGTGCGTTCTTGGAATTCAATTGTTTTTTATAGTTATGTCACTGTGTGTTCTTGGAATTCAATTGTTTTTTATAGTTATGTAACTGTGCGTTCTTAGAATTCAATTGTTTTTTATAGTTATGTAACTGTGCGTTCTTGGAATTTAATTGTTTTTATAGTTATGTAACTGTGCGTTCTTGGAATTCAATTGTTTTTTTATAGTTATGTAACTGTGCGTTCTTGGAATTCAATTGTTTTTTATAGTTATGTAACTGTGCGTTCTTGGAATTCAATTGTTTTTTATAGTTATGTAACTGTGCGTTCTTGGAATTCAATTGTTTTTTATAGTTATGTAACTGTGCGTTCTTGGAATTCAATTGTTTTTTATAGTTATGTAACTGTGCGTTCTTGGAATTCAATTGTTTTTTATAGTTATGTAACTGTGCGTTCTTGGAATTCAATTGTTTTTATAGTTATGTAACTGTGCGTTCTTGGAATTCAATTGTTTTTATAGTTATGTAACTGTGTGTTCTTGGAATTCAATTGTTTTTATAGTTATGTAACTGTGCGTTCTTGGAATTCAATTGTTTTTTATAGTTATGTAACTGTGCGTTCTTGGAATTCAATTGTTTTTTATAATTATGTAACTGTGCGTTCTTGGAATTCAATTGTTTTTTATAGTTATGTAACTGTGCGTTCACGGATGTTGTATTGTTTTATATTGATTTTGTCACTATGGGTTCTAAGATCTCTATTGTTTTCCCTAGTAACTGTGTATTGTCGGACGTTTTATTATTTTACATTTATTTATTATTTTCACTTTGTATTCTTTGATGTGTTCTTTGCTTTACATTGTTCATTTTTATAATCATATTATTTATTTTTTTACTATGTTTGTATTGGTGATGTAACTTTGTGTTATTGGATGCACTCATGATATTTATGTAATCTCCATGTATAATTAATGATCGCTTCCAATATCAGATAGTATGACAGTGTAGCAACTTTTTTATTCTGTATTCTGATAAGAAGAAAACGTTAGAGGGCCTAGATAGATATAAGATACTAATCGGCGTTTAATTTGCTTAAACGATTGTATAATCTTGTTCAGTAGAGTGTTCTGAATAGTTAAGTGGGCGTTGGAAGCTCATCTACATGCAGCCAAAACATCTTTCTCAAAATGCCATGAAGTACAACTCTGTATTATTAAAAAAAAACAGTATGTTACAATCTCTCTATATATATTGATATAGTGGATTGGATTCTCAAATCCTGGTTCTACAAAAGTTCTACAAATTATGACAAATGGCATTGACAGTGTACAGGTTATGAGTATTGAATAGCACGGTTCTGATTGAGGATAATACGGAATAAAATGAATAAAGTTTTTTTCATTTTTAAATTATGCGATATTTTACACTAGTCATATCGCCATGTGTCACTTGTATTCATCAGAACACCGTGAATTAGCTCATCAATATAAGATCCATTGAATAAAGTTTATCATTTACAACTGTGTTTTTTTTTTTCATTCCGCTTGGCATGCTGAAAGCGTCTACGTCTTGTCTGTCTACTTTATGTAGTTTGCAAGGCTAGTTGATCGCGCTTGAGGTAAGTAATCAGGGAGCCAGGACATGAAGTCACATACCGCTGTACCGTGACTTGTCAATCAAAGAGCCACGTTAACAAACTTTCGGGACTTTTAATCACATACGCGTGCCTCGGTTTCCTATTTTTTTTAAATCGTGTTTTGAGTATGTTCCACTATAATTGACAGAGCTCCGAAATTTTAACACTATCTAGCCAAGAGTGTCTGGGTGAAAAAAAGAAAAAAAAACACTCCGAGTGCCGACGAACCTGCATCTATACTTTAAAAAACATCTCCTTTGTATGATTATTCAAAATGGACTACAGGGTGGCATTTATTGCAGGGTATTCCGCAGATTGTTGTCTGTGTCCTATTTTGTACCTGCTAGAGGCAAATCATTAATCTTTATTTAATGTTGGGGGTACAGAGTGGAAAGCGTTGTATTCTCTGTTACAATAGAATCCAAACTTTAGATATACTAGTAATATCCATTACACTAACTTTTCCATATGAGACCACCTTGTGTAATTTCATGTCTATGTACTTGAATGAAACTAGTTTACACATGTTTCTGCAATCTCACTATGTTAGGTACTATATTAGGTCTTTCCGGGGTGTTGCGTATAAAGAATGGTGAATTTCTCTCAGTATCCTTGGAAAATATTTCAGCAAAAGATACTCTTCAAGGAGAAAATACTTTCTCTAAATAGTCACATCATAATTATTATTGAACAAATAATATATCATACTAGATAAAGTGTAATCTGCCTACTTTATAATATGGCGAAGACAAATGTTTTTGTTACAAGAATCCTGATAATGAATGCTAGAAATCGTGATCTTTTTCATTCATAATATATCATACAGTAATAAATGCAATACACATTACTAAATGCTATTTTTCGTTTTGAAATGACGTAACGTCTTTGAATTAAATTGATTTAAAAAAAACGTTAGTAAACGAAGCATCCCGTGCTTTCCAATTTCCAGAAAAAAAGCAATGTTATATGTTGAAAAATAACTGGCCCCTCTTCACGGATGATAATCAGCTCTAAAATGCAATGACGTCCAAAAATGTGCGTAGACACAGAGGAAAGAACTATTCTTAATCAATATCTATATCGGTCGACCTGTGACAACCCCATAAATTCGAAATCTGAGTGTCGTTGTAGGTTTATTTTAATCTCTAATCGTATATGTCATTTACTCAGGCTATTTTTGGAGTGCATCATAATCCAACTGGCGGGTCTTAGATTAATTATTGACGTGTATACGGTCAGGAGTAATAGTGTGTCAATATTGGTAAGACTAAGTGTCTTTATAGCTTTGTTAAATCCATTATTCACAGAATTAATAAGGCTGCGTTCTCTTGTTACGTAAGGGGAATCTTACGTAATTGGGACGTTAATATGACAGTCACAGTTGTTCAGTTGTCGGCTTTCAAAATCGGGAAATCGTACTTACAATGGCCTTTGGACTTAATTATAAACTTATTTTATTTTATTTTATTTTATTTTATTTCATTTCTATAGTCATCTGTCGATTCAAGAACTATGGTCACCTCAGATCACTTTACGTCAGCCCAGCACACGAGTATATCCATTCGGTGTCAGTGACAGCGCCCTCGCAAACTAGACAAGGTACATGATTAAAGTGACAATTTAGGAATTTTTTTTAACAATCCTTAATTATATTCTCAAAAATCAGTGCGTTGTTTTGTCAATAAAAACATAGCAGTATTTGATGAATAAAAATCGAACACGCAAGTGCACTTTCGCTTACATTTAACTCAACGTTTACTTCGTACACAGTCCCTCAACACCGGTTGTTGTGGGACTGTGCTTCGTCAAAAGTCATTGCGTAACGTTTTCATGCTTAAAAATACTTAAAATTGCAATATTTCAGGCCAGTTAATTATTAAAACGCTTGAAAATTAATGACAGCTTACGAGTTAATTAAGGCATAGAAAGCGGTCATGATGGGAAATGTCATCAACTAATCAACCGCTTCGTGATCACGTGCTTGTACGTCGTTTGGTGGATATGAAATGAACTGCGCTGTGTATGTCACGATGTCCCAGTTTGTTTTTTTCTCATTAAATCGGCTTTAATATGTCCATACCGGGCTACAGTGGTTCTCATTACGAATAAACAGTCGTGATCATGGCCTTACGCCGTCGAACATAGAATGCGCAGTGACATATAGCTTGTGTTCGATCAAATGGGACGGGTGTGGCAACATCCGGGATCTTTCTTCGGATGATTATTGCGTCTTACGTGGTCACATACCAAATAGTTATTTCCGTTAAAGTACAAGTTTTAGCAGATCACATTGAAGTCAGTTCGGAAATCATTTCAGCCTATGTTACATGATATTGCAGTTGGCATAACAGCTTCAAGCGTAACACGGGTGATGTCTTTTTCCGGGAATGTGGTTTCTTTTATGTTTCATATAAAATCACATGATATTTCTTGTATTATTCAGAATTTCATATTTTCAGTAAAAACACTATAGCAAATAAACAGAATACTGTTAACAATTAATGCATGTACACTGGATATGCGCATCGGACACCGTTTCATCAAAGTTTTCATAAAAATTTGATTGTATGCTTATAGCTATAGCAGTTCGTGCAGAATCGCATTTATGCATATTAATGAGATCACCTAACCAAATTGGCATAGTGCAATTTATCCATGTAATCAGTCGAATGTGTCGATTTCGCACTAGTTTCCAATCAAAATCAATTAAATTGTAGGTTGTATGTTTAGTCAGATTTACTTTTTATTAATAACTCACCTAATTAGAATTGTCAGAACGTGGCTATTGACAACAACATGTCGGTTTCCAGAGTCAAACGATATTGAATTTTCAACTTGCAATTAGCGGGTAGCAGTAGGTACTGTCCTTTATTTTCATAGATCCTGTTCACGGAAGTCGAAGATGCGCCATTTTGCATGCGCGCGCATTCCGAATATGAGATGTAACGTCCAACCGACGTCACAAACATAAAATTCCCTTCTATCGAATATCAGCAAACTTATTATGTTTGTTTTTCCCGCCATGACAAAGCAGTCGTATTTTTTCACCCCAGACTCGCTACTTCTGGGAAAGTGGTATGTTGTATGTGTTTAAAAAGTTTTAAAATAACCGCCCATCTGGTTTAACGAAAGTGTCCCACGTGGTCATACTGTCAAGATCTGTTGCTCGCCATGTATTCTCATTATAGTGGCGCAGTCCTCAGGTTCGAATTTCGAGTAAACAAACAATGTATATTTCACACACGCTGTATTTAACGGCCCCAGGTGGCACTTTAATCAAGTTATATTTTTCAACTACTAGTAAAGTGATCTATAATGTCGTTAGTTATGTCGTTAGCATTTCTTTGTTGTTAGGTTCATCAACACAAGTCTGGTTTCTTGCTACCCAAGTTCTCATGAATTAGAAAAGAAATATGCATAAAAAAGTATGTCACTTTTTAAAACTAATTTAAAAGGAATAATTATTATTTTCACCGAATCCAAAAACTGTTCTCTCTTTCTCCCGTATAAAGAAAATGGGTAATTTGGCTTAGTTTGGTGTTTGCAAACCATTTTTCAAACGCTGTCTAAACTACGTTTAGGAAATGTGTTTAGGTTTAGGCTTAGTTTGGTGTTTGCAAACCATTTTTCAAAAGTTGTCTAAACTACGTTTAGGACATGTGTTTAGGTTTAGGCTTAGTTTGGTGTTTGAAACCATTTTTCAAACGTTGTCTAAACTACGTTTAGGAAATGTGTTTAGGTTTACCAAGTCGTGTTTTCTGATTGACATGGCACACTTACAGGTCGCTTGTTGACAGTTTGTTTCACTAAATGCAAGTAAGCACTATACTTCACTATGTTAATATGCAAATTGATAGTTCAGGGCACGAGCAAGCCCGTAAATTTTAATAAAATGTGCAATTTTTAGTGGGTTTGCAAAATGAATACAATTTTCGCATCTGTTTGCAATTTGATAAGTGGTTAGGGTCCCGGAGATCCATCGCTACTACTTTTTAAAGTAAGGTGCGCTGTCGCTTCATTGTCACTATATTATTATATGGGATGAAAAAAATGAATGGCTTTCGCCGTCGAACAATAATATTCGTTTAACGATATTGGTATGTCTTTTAAAATCTCGGTCAAGACAACACATGTATCAGCTTTTCTTCTTTGTATTTTCGCCTTCACCTGTCTCGCTAGTATCCACCTTGTACGATGCAAAGGCATTTGTGGGGATGGCAATTTGAAAAAGCACATAAAAAGACCTTACATAAAATGTACACAGCTACGAAATATTCGCAGCGTTTTCCGACTCGCAAAATTCGTAGACATTTTAATTGAATCACGCGAAATTGAAGTTGTTTGATTGGCATGGCATTTTACTGGTGGTGCTTTTCGTATATAGCTTTCAAATTGATCACATAGCAACAGTGCAGCAACACGTGGGCATTAGAATGAGTGTGCATCTTTGGTACAATAAATATATTTGCATAACATGGAACTTGTCGCATCTCACATTAATGCATGTCAGCATATTATTGATTGCGATTAATGGGAATCGCAGTTTATCGATTATGGATACATGAAGAGAAAGTAATACAATTTTAAGTTCTTATAGAAAAAAAGGAATTCTCAAGCAATGAGTGAATTATTTTGCAAAGTCATACGATATTGAAAAGCCGTACTCATTGTTTTATTCTCTGGAAGGTACTGTTTAGCAATTGATCTTTTCAAAATTATTATTATTATGATGGTGGATATGTAAATGTGTTGTATATTCATGATTCGGTTCAAATTACAGAGTATATCGATCAAATAGTTTGAAATTCGAAACCAGAGACCTAATCG
Organism: Saccoglossus kowalevskii; assembly: GCF_978046115.1. Lineage (NCBI taxonomy): Eukaryota > Metazoa > Hemichordata > Enteropneusta > Harrimaniidae > Saccoglossus > Saccoglossus kowalevskii. Next base: position 21,379,358 of record NC_140651.1, read on the forward strand.
AATATAAAATAGTGTCACGTGTAACGCAGAAACACATGATGGTATTAAATAGAATAAGTTTAGGATGGGTTTACGTTTTATTGATTTTTACGCAATGACGCAACTATCGAAGGTTAATGAGAATGTACATATAATGTCCCGCTACATTGCACTATATGTTATCGTTAGTTTAAGTAGCTACTACGTTAAAAAAAAGAGAATATTAGTTATATTTTTAAATTAAATTTTCTGTTTATATTGCTTTAAAATACCTCAGCATCACATATGCGCATTATCCCCAGCACTATATGCTTTCTGGTTTCTTTCTAAAAATATTTTATACTGTGTCATCATTGGGTATGAATAACAAATCCGTTACAAAACATTGGTTAAATTTTCAATCATGTGTATCTACAAAAGAATACAGCAAAAGCATATTTTTGCGTAAACTGCATACATCTTGTCACCAACTGTTCGAAAATGATTGATAGTGCCATTATTATACTATATCTCAATTATTCTATTTAAGCTTGAGGTAATTCATCATATTAACATCAATTACACAAAATAAAACAGTTACAAAAACGTGCTGTTCGAGATATTTATCAAGTGAATTGAAAAAAAGTCTCACAGTTTAATACTTATAAATTACAGTTAACCAATTTTTGTTAAGATCTAAGAATAATTTGCAGAGTAGCCGATTTATCTCCATCAACTATAAAACCGTACATTCTTATGACACACGAAATAAAAACATATCAATTTATTAACATAAGGTCGCTGATTAAACTCAACTACACGCGGGGGTATTAATCTATGAAATCGACTCAGTAATGATTTGAAATGTACAGTATTCACGTAAAATTCGAATCGCGATATAAAATAATTATTATTGCAAAGTAATCATTGTATGTTTCTTCCATGTGTATAATTTACTAAATGTATTTAAACAAAATGATTCATTATTCTATAAATTATAATTCCATTGTGATTCTGAAAGCATTTTCAATGTATTTTCTCGGTTATGTAATTTATCAGTTTTACTTTCTCTAATAGCTATATCATTATTCATTCTAATCATACTTATCAGTGTATATCACGTGACACTAGTAATCTACAAGCAGAATGTCTGCTTTCACGCGCTGTCATGTATGATTTCAAATCATTTTTAGTTGCGGAATAAATAATAATACAATCTTGAAAAACGGGAATATAGTAGCCTCGTCCTATTTAAAAAACACTTTCCTTATTTTGACTATTGAATTCAAAATTATGTTGACCGTAACTCGGTTATTGTAAAATTGAAAAATCTGATTATCTAATCGTTTCGACAACGCTCTATACTATACCATCATTCCGTCATTGAACAAAACAATTTTATATAGCATTGATAGTCGACTGGAAATAAGAAAAAGTTGAACACATGAAACACAACTTTGTTATTTTACAGCGAAGTTCACATTAGTTTACATTCAAATCTTCTTTTTAATTGTAACCGTTGAATCGAAGAACAGGTAATGATGTAATCCGATATATACTACGTATTCAAAGCAAGGTCAACTATGTAATTAAATGTCAAGAACCAAAAATGCTTTGTAGTATGTAACTTGCATCTAACGAGATATATGATATGTGTAATATTATTATTATTATTATTATTATTATTATTATTATTATTATTATTATTATTATTATTATTATTATTATTATTATTATTATTATTATTATTAATTATTATTATTATTATTATTATTAGAGTTACACTTGCTAACAGCCCGATAACAGCCTGAGAGAGACGGTACAATTATGGGTACATGCCTTGTGGTTCAGAACCTACTTTGACACAGAACGAAACTACGGGTAGTTTTCGCATAGGTTACACCAAGTTGTTATTTTTTTATTATTGTACCCGAAAGGTTATTCTCAATCCACAGTTGGAATATTGACTATTCAGACAGTCAGTTATAGTATTTAGTTACAGTCAAGAAGTCATGTATGTTTTGTTCAATGAGTCATTTAATGTATTCGATCAATGCCAAATAGTGCTTCAATAACCAAAAAAACTGCCGTAGCTTGGTGTACATTTGCGGGCTGCACAAGACGGTGTAGCCTGACAATTTTTTTTTAACTACAAGTGTCGTTCTACGTAATAATATGTGTGTCACGTGTTGTGAACAGGGCGTCGAAGAAAGGGGACTCCGGCGAACTGCGGATGATACTTACACGTGGAGGTGCCGGTTTCGTCCACAAGAAATACACACATTCGTTCGTTACCGATCGTCCCACTTTATTCGATGTTTACTCACACAAGCAGTCAGCCGAGGTAACATTACATAATGTAGCTCTGATATAATAATTATAATTCACCGTCATTAATTCAATGCCAAAATCATTATGATCTATACGATCTATGGTCTATAATATTCGTTCATTGGCCTCGATAACAGTTTATAACGTTCCTTTATCCGACTGTTTTGAGTTTGTGTAGCTTTTCGATGTTTGTCACGACACAACCCAGCTGTCAATTTATGAATTCTGACAAATGACGATCGTGATGACGTAATGTCAATGTCGTACGTGTTTTTTTGTCTGCGAGTGATTAGTATATATTTATCAATAGCGTATGATGACGTGGGATAGTGATTACTGTTATTAAAAAATTCAGTACTTTGGCATAATGACTATTTTCGCATAAAGCATAATGTAAAGTGAATGTCGATGGAAATTGCGCATTGTATCGAAGTACGCCCTCATATTTTTCAATTTTAATTCAAAGAAAGTAATGCATGTTGACATTCACAAAATAATTCATAATTTCCATCGTAGGTGGCGCTATGGTATCATCCATGCATGGCTGATAACTCAAACGAACAAACTTCCTCTCGAACGTTGATTTACGATTTCAGTCAGACAGAACCAGGAACACAATACAGAATGTAGACCGTGATAAGATAGTTTCCATGTGACTAATACGCATAGCACATTTCTGTCTTTATTCAAATGAACTCTCCGCTATCACTTATAAACGTGAATAGTACCATACAGACACGATAAACTGGCGCAACTACACTGGCATCAAACCAAGAAATAATACCTAGGAGGGTAATTGTTATACCATGTGGTTATTACGAGGATACCTCAAAGTATACACGAAGACATTACAGTGGGAGTATCGACCGACGCGCAGTTGAGGTCAATGCAACGGCGTACTGTCTGAGTGCATACTTTGAGGTATCCTCGTAATAACCTTATTATTATACATGTACATCTTTTCCTTCCGAGGATACATCATGGGAATGCCGAAATCCAAAAAGTTTAGAACAGAATTAGCGAACTTCTTTGTGTGAAGACCGGTCAAACCCTGGTGGCAGCTTTTATTATTTTTTTATTATTAGAGGACGCTTACGCGCGTAATTTGAAGTTCGCGTGTCATAATATGGTAGGATGAAAATAACTGGTAAAATACCGGCACGCTGTAACTTAAGGTGTTACGGTGACAGATGTATAATAATACTATATATAAAGAACGTTTTGCATGTGTGATTCGAACTGGCGACCACGGCACCAAATTTGGGATTATATTGAGATAACTACTTTACATAAACTACAACAAGGGGCGTAATGCGCCGCAATTAAGGCAAATGCTCGCATAAGTAAGAATTCAGATATGCAAAACATATGTAAATACGCCCTAACATATTTGGTTCATTTTGTAAGCTTTTATGTTCTCTATTACATCTGCACGGTTATACACCTATATGTTAGGACATATGCGTTAAACGTGTAATTGACTTTGAAACAAAAACACGAAAGTGAAAGGGTGGAGGTCATCGCGCAACGCTTGCGCGAGATATGGGTCTCATATAAACAAAGATGACGACTTTGATTGTTGCGCAGAACAACGAGTGGAAACTGAGACGTTAACAAAGGTATCGAAAGGGTCACGCACGTCGCGCTAAGGTCTAAACTCACCTGGTCTAAACTCGTGCTCGTGATTTCAAGTAGAAGGGCGCATTGAATTGTGGGAAGTTAATGTTTATCAACACAAGTGTCGCACATGCGAGGTGCGACGACCACCGCCCTTGAAATTATTAAATGTATATGTCGTATTAGTTTGTTCGTGAAAAAATAGACAGCAATTGTGCATGACATGCTTGGTGGCGCTGTTATGGTTTCTGTGTTTATATGTTGCTTTGAGTGCTAGCTCTATGCATGGAAAGTACTAACGGATTGCTCTATGTGACTAGCGAGGTCGACATCGGCAAAACCGTGTCGCTTGAGACTGTGATCAATGAGTGTCACGACCCTACGAAATTGTGTTACTTGACATTCAACTAATCTTTGCAAAATATCACTTTTGCTTTTCAAGAAATTGCAAGCTTTTTTGATGTTGTCCGCGGCCAGGTCCACGTGAACACTGTCGCTCCCACCAGGCGCTTTTTTCTTTTGTGACAGGTTATACACCTATGTTTATATTTTTTAACTTCAAAATCTTATTACCGGTGTGTTGAAAGTTACATAAAATGATCAAAAGAAAATAAATATATAATTTCATCAAACGGATGGTCTCAATGTGATGTTCATTTTTATGATGCTAGTAGAAGTTTTTATTTATTTATTTATTATGATAATATAATATGAATAAAATAAAATAATAATATGATACAACAATGTTCTAATAATTACAAAAAAAATATAATAAATAATTCAAACAAAATAAAAATGCAACATTATTAAAATAATAATTACAAGGTAATGATAAAATAATGGAAACGATTAAATAATGAAACAATAACACTATAATAACTCCACAATATTACATTATAACAATCATATACTAGTATTCAATGTTGGCGCTAATCTCACCCCAAAGTTGAGGTCAAGGTTTGTAGGTGGCTACTAAACAACGCCCCCAGGTGGTGAATGTTCATGAATCTTTTGTTCTATACGAGTATATCTTCATCGTTACACACAGGTGTCATGACAGAATGGGCAATCGTTGTATTATTCATCTTGTATATGTAGTTAGTTGTTATTACATTGAAAGTAAGAACAGTGTGTTGTACTGCACCTTTAATCAGGCATTTCACGTAGAAGCCTTGGATGTATAAGTGTGATAGAGACATCTATGAGTATTTTGTTAAATTATCATTTCATTGTAGTTATTTTTACAGACGCCGGCAAGCCGTTCTTGGGCATACCTATTTTTATGTATATCACCCATGCCTTCAAACCTCAAAACCTCCCTTTGATCGATTGTCGCCAAAAGTATGTGCATATACAAAAACACGTGTGTTTCTTCTTTTTCTTATACGACGACTTTTTTACTATCAGTATTTAATATAATTACCGGCAATCTAACCTACATAAATTACAATACTTATGTGAAATCGAACTATCAATCTCGACAACCTCCTCGCCATTGCAGAGAAGTCCACTCCCTACCACAGAGTTAAAAATAGGGCTCGAAAAAAAAAAGAGTGCAATGAATACGAGCCCACAGTATTCATAGTTCGATATGAACCTTCCTTACTCACTTAAGATTGCCCTCTGAAACAATAAGTCATGCCAATAACCTGAGTAGAAGTAATACAGTACAGGCAAGCGATATATACATAAATGAAAACACTTAACACGTGAATTATAATATTTATCACAAGAAACATGAAAATTATGATATACAAAATAATTTGTAATCAGCGTTATCGTCTTTCTGGCGATGTGTATAATACACATACTGATCGCATTCACACCTTTTTGGGGTACTCGAGTGAACGCTGCCACAATGAGGCAATTAATGAAATACAAAGTACTTTACAGGTACTAGCATATTATATCAGAGGACTATAAATATACACAAAGACATCATTAATTATTTTAAAAATAGACACCTTACTAGTATATTGCATTATATGTGTCAATAATTGTACCACACTTAATAATGATTGTCGTTATAATATTATTTATGAAAAGGTGACACTGAATGTAGAATGTAATATGTTAAATATGTAAGTTTCATCGGTAACGCTATCAAATATGACGGCAATGCCATTATGTATTTGTTTCTTTCATATAAGGGAGTACCAGGCGAACTCAAATTTTGCATAATAGAGCATGGTACTGAGGCGCATATATGCTAAGAATTGGAATTATACCACCCTGGAAACTCGTTAAAAGCGGTGGCGTTAGATAGCGCCGTCGATTTCGGTTCTCGTGTGTAAAAAAAAAACAATGTATTTTTATACACGCATCGTGATATGAAAATCAATGTGCCGTGTTATCTTATATGATGTGGTGTTGTCACGTTTGCGAGGATGTGCCCATCTGTATAATACACCGGGAAAGAAGGCCAGAGCCTCAGTTGCTCTGGAACAAATCTCGCGATACGCGACGAGATGGTGTCAACGTACAAGATGTGGACTGGACATAATACGTTTGCTTATCCCGCAGTCACTGTAAATAGTGTACTGGTTTTTCAGTTCTCGAGAAGCAGGGATTGCCCGTGGATAGTGTGGCAGTATGTGTAATATCTTCCTGTGCTACTTTTCGGCGTTAATCTGGGGTGGGAAGATTGTTGCAAATGTTTTACGCATAAAGTACTAGTAACTAAATTGAAAATATACCAAACATATGTTGACTTGCAGATACCATCTTTTACTATTTACGGGTCCATAGATTGGTAAACCAACTCAAACATGATGTATTATCCTCCAAAAATAGATCAAAGGCGATAAAATATTATCACGTTATCATTAACCCATGATCACGTACACACGACCCGATTCTGTCACGTGATTGTGAATTAATTATGACGTAATGTAATTGTGGACGGTATACTAGTATTTCTAACATATAATGTGTAACACACCTTGTAACGTAAAAGTGGTCACGGTAACAATAACAAACATTATAATACATCCATAACACCTGGGTTAGGAACTACAAGAGAGAGATAATGGAGCGAAACATAATCACAGTACTCACCCAGCTAGGTCAAAGCGTATATGCAAGACAGCGCTTGATTCGTCGAGAAAACACAGTCAACAAACAAGCTGCTCTCTGATTGGTCTGGCTGTTGGGTAGCGAAGCGGACAAAATCTTGTAAGTTTTTTCGCGCTGGCTGAACTTACTTTTTGAGGTACTCAAATGAACGTTTGTACTACATTACCAACAATGAGACTAATAATAGTAATGATAAATATTCCTAACATATTTTGATTTACATATACCAGCATATTGCGTTATGGCTGTCATTAAATTTTTTTCGGGTACGGAAAATTTGTCATCAGCGCCGGGGCTAAATTACAAGGGGGTACGTTGAATGTGAGCGTACGCGTCAAATACACGTGCACAAAACAAGTGATTTGGGCGACAAGTTGCACATAGAACCCAGTTTAATTTCCCAAAACATCAAAATAGCTAATATAGGTAAAAATAAATCGTTTTATAGTATTTTAGACTGTGACAGGCATTTGCTCGTTGGAGGCAATAAAACTAAAATATAAAATTCAATTGTTGTAGCAATTTAGAAAGGTAATTTAGAATTCATTTGAACACAGACAGAACGCTCATCATATCAAAATTACTGGTGTTTGAGTACAAACAATGAATATTCATCTATATTATGTGTCCGAGTTTTAAATAACGATTGGAACTGTGCGGCACAAAGTGGAAAATGCAATTGTCTTATGCCCATGCGCAAAACAGGTGATTCGGGCGACAAGTCGCACCTTCTGTAATATACTGCCACGCCTAGCTTGCGGGGGTGTCGGCTGGTATCTAGTGTATATGATAATAGACATGGGATGAAAGCACCAATAATCTCGCACGTATAAAACTAAATTAGTGGAAAGAAAATTCAAATTTAATTTAATTTATAAAAAATACCAGTTTGGAAGACTGGATTAGTTTTTCTTTCAAATTTCGCCAAAGCATCTTTTTACTTGAGCTTACCGATATCAGTACGAATTCTGAATTAGATCCGATAGGGCACCAGTGGTAGGACATAGATCCTCAGATCTTATCACTTTGTGAAGTAAGTTTTAGTAATTAAAGGAAACATCAATCCAAACAACATTATGACCTTTTAAGAAAAAGCTCCAAAAATGTAGGAGAATGCAATTTACAGTTTTTTTATATCACTTTCCATTTCGTGTGATTTTTCTCGATCTCAATTCAAGTAAAATCCGATGTCGGTTTAGGCTTATTTTTGTATTGTTATTGTTTGTTAATTCATGAATATTTTTTGTTTTGTTTTATTTTATTTATCAATTTGTTTATACCGTATAATATATTTGACCAATTCCTCACAAAATACAGTACTAATAACATACAACTAAAATTATGATTCATGTTTCATAGGTTCATGATCGCTTACAATAAATCAGTGAAAACAAAGTTAAATCATCTAGCTTAACATCTTTTTTGAAATATAAATGATACCACCCTATCAACCGACTTTAACAACCGGTTATGTATTTTGTTAAAATAGCACACATAAGTTGAAAACTCACAATCATAGCAACACATTCTCTAATTATCCGTATGTACGACACATTCGAAACTAAAAAAAAATGTAAACGTGCTGGTAAACCTGCTGACTGTGTCTCTGGATTTGTGATGTGTTAATCGGGGTTGACTAAAAAAAGAAGTTTACAATTGTTTTCGCCCGGGTTCGAACCGGGGACCTTTCGCGTGTGAGGCGAACGTGATAACCACTACACTACGAAAACTGCGCTGAACGAAAAAAGCAATCATACACCTATGTAAAAATTACTCAATTTGTAATTGATTTATTATTGTGCTCGTATTTGGCATGTATCATACAGTGTATGCACTCGTCTTTATTTTTTATTTCAGATTTATGTATATGGGCTAGTTATTTCAGAGAAGGGAACATAGATGGAGCAGTTGAGGGCGCTGTATAGTATGTTCTGGACTTATTGTAATTTGGTAATGTTCTCGTTCACACAGTCGGAAGGGGTAAGCCACAATATATCTATATATGACAGTGAATTACGTAAATAGTGCCGAAAAATTTAAATATAAGTTGTTCCATTTCATGTATGTGACCTTGTAGGAGAAGTTTGCTTTTGAGCAGTTTACCTCAGTTTATGAGACGCGGCCTGTCACTGCAAGACGAACTAATGAATACCTGCCTTATGACAAATTGCTATAATATATTTAGAAGTTTCTCTCCCGTTTCCATGATATTCTCCACTGAACTGCCAAGATCTATAAAATAAAATGGTGTTCTTTGTAGGTTTGGTGTGGCCTTTTGCTCTGCAACTAATCGCCGCTTCTCGTTAATTTGTCTCACTTCACGCGTATCACCTTTAGGACTTTGACCTTGGCGGTGGACTTAGTGGTCATAGTTACTCATATTGAAATTAATTGCTATATTACTGATCAGGGAACCTGAACTTGATTGTACTGACGACAGGAGAAAGGAGACAGTTATAAACCTGCTACTCGCGCGACATGAATGCCGAGATAAAGTTAGGATATTTTACGCGCACGGAAGTGACGTCACGCAGGATTGACTGTGGTTATCGTAGTCGGCATCAATATCGTTTCTTTATTGACAAAACATTGATTCATATGTCTGAGTCGTCACACGATAGCATTAGATGTATACGATATTCGTAAAGACAAATAAATATTATCATTTATCTGGAAAAGTACTCCTTTTTATGTTGTCTTTTACGAGAGCGCTTGGTCGTGAAATTGCACTGACAAACTGGAATTCTCTTTTCTTTTCCAACTTCTGTCCCAGCTTCAATATATAATTACTACCAAAGATGTTGTCCCGGGACACGATAGACGACGTATTAGGCACTGTAAGTACTTTCAAAAGGCATGTAGGTATTTGTTGGTTCAATGACACAGTCGCGCGTGAAGTAAGTGTTATCGGGTATATGTTCAATTCAGAAATGTACGCCGCGGCGTTTGACGACCGACGATGCAGCAATCCACGTGCAGCATTTCCCATTAATATTAATCTGAGATGCACACCATGTCCCTTTAATGGTTTTCCCGATCATTAGAGCCCGATATTATGAGACAACTATTTCACTCGTGTTACCACTGCGTTGGGGTGAGCAAAGAACTTTACATCACTCGAAACAGAATTCAAACAACAATAATGTATTGTTGCGAAGACAAACAATAACTCGGTTGACAAATGGCGCAGTCTTACGTCAGCTTTCGAGCAGCATATCCCGCAACTATGAGTTTAAGCATATCCCGCATACGTCTGCACTTTTATATTTGATTTTGGACTAAGTTACTCAAAATAGAAACGGCTTTCATATAAGTTATGCCAGAGGTATATTACTTGGGGTTTGCAACGCACATAGTACTGTATGGTGACATCATGCCAAGATCCCATTCAAGTCTCGTCTCGTAGATAGCTAGTCTCGCTTGCCAGACCTCTGGCGAGAGGCGTCCTTTCGTAAAACTCAGTCAGACCAGAGGTCTGGCAAGCGAGACTAGTAGATAGCGAGACTGATGCTACTACTTTCTGACATGAATAAAACAATAAAACATGTATTACCATATTCATAGTGAAAAAATGTAATACATCGAAAATGTACAAAACATATAGTTATCGTAATCCATCATATCATATCATATTTTGATCCACCTGGACATCCCAGTATCCTAGTTACCTCGGGCCTGCGCATTCGGATTTTTCGGAGTTGGAACGCTTATGCGAGAGCGAGATTGTAACGGGATCTTGGTATCATGTTAACGTAGTTGCAAACCCCAAGTAATGTACGTCTGGTTATGCCAATATTGTATTTTTAATCAAGATTTCTCCAAAACTCGCACTTGTTGCGTTTTTGTTCTCCCCATTGGGTCTTTGGTGCCCCCCGCATACCTGTACAAGGCTGTTTTTTGACGTTCAAATCCCGTGCAGGATTTTACAATGGGTTTACTTATCATCATGGGTATGATGATTTTCTTGGGGCGGATCTACGTCACAGAACGTTCTATGTTGCTAAGACCACTGTATATGTATGATTTTCATGGGGCTCTGCGCAAGCTGCTGTGGAACGTCACAGCGAATGTCAAAACAGATAAAGTCGAGGAAACAGCAATCCAGCAATGTTAAACAACCCAGATTTATATATGTTGCACATATAGGGGTAATCTAGTTACGTTGTTCAATATCGCCAACTATCCCAAAGTACAGTTTTCTGAGGCTCGGAGCTTTCGGCTTTTGTTTTCATCGTGATGGTTGCCAGGCAGTGAAAATGCCCGGATGTCCGCTTCTGACAATACCCTGTCCGTGTTTTGATCTCATTAACCACACTTCGGGTAGTGTTTTTGGACATTTTGGGCAAACGTCAACAAAAACGCAATAAACCAAAAACAACCACTAAGTACTGAGGGCGTTTTATACGAGTCAACCGCCTGAAACGAATTTGCAAGTTAAATCAGTACTGAAAATGTCGCCCTCTATCGTTACACACTAGACATGCATCGTTGCTGCATCGGGTCCCATGTGCAAATATTGGCACATTATTCAATCACATACTTTCTTGATTACGTTATTTGTGATTTAATTTTTCCAATAAATTTGGCAATTCTCATGTACTGCAGTACAGTAGGCTTGATAAAAATGTTAATTAACCACTCGGGCATTAAGTGACCAAACACAATTAAGTAATAGGTGGTTCGAACGGAATAAAGAAATTATGAATTTATTTTAATTTAATTTAATCGATCAATTTCTATTACTGGTCACGGAATTATTTGCTGCGTCAGACCGGTGAAACAACGGCAACAATATTATACAAGTACCGTAATTTATATCTTGAAAAATAAACATCAACAGAACAGAACCATTAACAAGTCCTAGAGAATTGCGATCAAATACGTTTACGGCAAGTATCTCGATATATACCATAGAATACTCCCTGTGTGTTGCATAACATTTGATAAGAAGTTGGGAAAACGTTTAAATCTTGGCATAAGTTAAAATTTGCTCACTGTGAACCAATGGAAGGGAATATCCCAAACAATGACGTCACATCGGAGCAGTGCGCAGGCGTGAACTCAGCTACGAGCTCCCTGTCCCTAAGAAATGAGAAGCAAGTGTGAAGTTTGTTGCTCTGTTTCCCATCGGAATTTCGCTACAATGAGTTAAACTTCAAAGTGTCAGTCGAGCTGGGGGCCAGTCCTGAGTAAATATGGCGACTAATATTGTCCACGAGTGGCTGCGGTCGCTGGACATGTTACAGTACGCCGAGGCGTTCATCGACAACGGCTACGACGATCTGGAAATTTGCAAACAAGTTGGACAGCCCGATCTGGATGCGATCGGCGTTGAACACCCCGACCACCGAATGGACATTTTAGATGCGGTCTCCCGGTTGAAAGAGGAGGGTGGAACGCAGGTATATTTTACGCTGGAGCCTACAGGGGAGTCGTCTGATTCTGACAGAGAGAGGGAACTTAGCGGCGATGATATGCTCGACAAGGACGAAGATTATTATACCTACTCAGGCGGTCGTCGGGGTAAACACCCCGGACGAACTTCTTACCCCAAATTGCAGCTAAAAATGATGGTCCGTGATAAATTAGTAGCCGAGGGAATTAGATTGAACTCGTATCCATTTACAAAACAGGTAAGTGGCTTGTTTATTGACCTTCAAATTGGTTTTCTAAACTTTTTTTCTGAAAAACAGGCGGTGTTATGTTTGGCCTGCGCAAGTCTGTCAACGTGAAAAAAAGTAAAAACTAAGGGCCTTGCGAATGATTGCATGAACTATTGTTTACGTGTAATTGCATCAAAGTGGATTTATTGATGACTTCCCAGGCTAAATTACAAATACACCGTAGACCTTTCGGTCCACGAATTTAAAGTCACAGTCGGATGTGTGTACGTTTTGCGTGAAACTGTGAGATCTGTTTCTATATCGCCGACCATGCTGCGAAGGTCGCCAGCTGTCTTGCATGTAATAGTCAAATCGGAGTCTAGTATGTCACTATAAGCATGTCTGTCTGACTTGTACACAAATTATCTTATCAAATACTAGAGCGATATCTTTGCAGACCACCGAATATCAATCAGTTGGTACATCGCTGACAGAGCGCTGCTCGTTTTCCAGGTTCGCCTCGGGACATGTATTTTGTGATGTGCGTCCAAATGATACACATGTTGCAGTCTTTTTGTAAATAACGCAACATCTGGGCTCGCTATTAGCTCCGCGTTCTATTGACCACGAAAGAGATAGCCTTAAATTCTATTGTTTGAAACGTGGGTAACTGTCAAGGCCAGCTGTCATTTAGAAGGACCTGCTGCATACCGTATCCGAAATTAAATATATTTAAAATTATACTTTCATAATTCAGAAAATTCGCCGAGTCATTTTCGCAGAATGCGTATGCCCCGAACAGCTATGCTACAAAGTTCAACAACGTTTTTAATTAAATATATAAGCCGCGTACGCAAAGAACAAACAAACATTCCGCTGATTGAGGAACAGTTAAATAATTAATTTAAACCACTTTTAATTAATTAATTTTGAATAAATTACAGTTCGAAATTTGACAGATTTTCCGGAGAGCGGAAGGTTTGTGTGTGAAAGATGTTTGCTAGGAACAGTTGGGGTAAAGCAATTTCCCTCACCCAGCATGTTGAGAACACTGTACAAAAACAACGTAACCGGATAACACTGATTCTAGATGTCTGATAAGTCTAGTAGCTGCCAGTGAGTACGAGTACAATCTTGTAAACTGAACTATTGACTTTTTGGGTGGTCCCATCATCTTCATGTCTTCAAGGTATCATTTTTGTTGTATCAAAAATCTCTAGCGTCAGTTCTTGGTTTTAATAGTGGCATTGATTTTCCATTTAAACAATCGATTGGATGCAGGAGATCCGGTTTCTGAACTTGAGGGAAAGACCAATGATTTATTTTTTAAAAAGGGGGTTGGACATCACTGGTCGCTGTAATTCGTGTATAATGTTTTTTTATTATTGCTGATTTTTATTTTTTATTAAGTTTGAAGGACTGGGTAATGTAAATAAAGGCATGACTGATTTTCTCTTTGTTCGAGAGTGATGATAAACACATGCTAAAACTGATTTGATCAATAATATATTTAAATAAAAAAGAATAATTCAGGAAAACATCCTGTCACTTGCAAGGCATCTATGCCAGGATATAAGAGGGCATGTAATTAGTAATTTGATCTGTTTATTCCAGTGTTCTGTTATCCCCTACCTGGTATAACAATCATTATCCTGCAGTTAACAACTTGTTAAAATGTTTGCAAAGGAAATAATGCCACAAGGTCACTGGTTTATATTTCAAAATGCCGAAAATCCTTTCTTTCAATTTTCCCAGTTTTTCGGTTACTTTGATTAATTCAACTCAATTCAACCATTGTGTTGTAACCATCACGAAATCCAAGTTGGAATTTAATTTTATTCTAACAAAAAAATCACACTCCCGTTCATGGGATTATCATTAATATATTCAAATTTCTTTTTAAAATAAAAATCCAGTTTTACCTTTAGTGTTTGAAGCTTGATATCAGTAGTACTATTTAAATATAATATGCCAAGCTCCACAAAGGGCTGTGTGGAAGGATTTTGTGCAAGTATTTTTACCTGTGGTTTCAATTCCGAACACTGAATTGCACAGTTTTTATTGCAAGTGCATTTTTTGTATACTGTATCTGTTCTTGGTCTTTTAGAAGCCTATCTAAGTGCTTAATAAACCAAAGATTACATTTATTGTGTTATTGATCATTAAAATTATTTTGAACATCAAAACACTACTCTGTCATTTACCGGTTAGTGTTAGTTCATGCACTTCAAATAGTGTTAATACAGTAGTAGTGGTATTATTGGTGCTGGGAGCTCTCTGGTCTACTTTGATTGTTAGTAAATGTGAAAATTGAGAACAGAAAACAAGAAATAGGAAGACGCATAGTGGTGTGAACAGGAAACAAATTAAAAATACTTGATTATATTTGAAAATAGATAATATATCCATATGTAATTTTATACAAACAGTTTAAACTCAAAACAAAACAGAAATTTAATATTTATCAGCGTGAGAATTGTGATCATAATGTTAACCAGATTGCTCCATTGTGATCTTTGATTTTGCCTTTGTCACTGGTCAAAGTTGGGATACTGCTCTATTTTTGAGGAACAGACCAATTATAATTTTAGGAGGTGAAAATATTAATTTAATGTCATATTCAGTTGTGTTAAATTTTCGCTGATATTTCATTATTTAAATACATTTGTGGTAATTACATTTCATGATTTCACTATTATCAAATTTCGAGATTTTCACGAATAAAGTTATATTCAATTAGTTTAGTCTGTTATTTTAGCTAATTTGAGGGGTTGACCATTTCTGGGGGGGGGGGCTATTACCAGTACATATTTTTTTTATAGAGATTTTAAGCTACATCATTTTTTTATCACAATAATCATGTTGCTGTTCTTTTTTCTTTCATTTTTTGGATTTTCTCTAAATTATATTTGTTTTTTCTCAAAAATGTTTTCCTTTCCTGTAACTTCCCCTATAGATTTGTTTTCATAATTTTCTCTGAACACATTATTTTTTTTGCCCCCCCCCCCCCCGATTTCTTAATGGTCAAGCCCTAACTACAGCTGCTCAGTTAAGATAAATTTAGAAAAATATGTCATTGTAGTTAGATTAACATCAAATTCCTGTTATATTGCATGAAGATTATTGTTATTAAAAATGGCTCGACCACCTACCCACCTTACTCTATAATGTACAGTATTGTAAGAACGCATTTGTATACACCATACATAGATTTGTTGCCATGGCTACGTTTCTCAGACTCTGTAGTAATATGTGAATGTGGGTCACACGGCTGTGTGCTAGAGGAATAGTGTTGAATAAGAATTGAATAATTAATATTTACATCAAATAACCTATAAACGTTGCCATGTTAACATTACCGATCATTTTAAATATAATTTGTTTCAATAATAACGAATTACGAGTTTTTACGTTCTAGCAAATTTAAGTGACACAGTTGTTGCATAGCATGCATTCGAATTTTTATGTTCCTGTGGAATACTTTATTTTCGCTGGAATTAATAATTTTTGCTGAAAAGGCTTTTTGGTCGTTTTGCTTGGAATTTATTTTCACTGATTTTTCATGAGTTTAATGTGAAATATAGGGAAAAAAAGTATATTTGCTGGATTTTATTTTCACGGAATCATCCCTTCAGCGAAAATAAATTCCAAGCGAAAAAAAAGTATTCTACAGTATTTTACGCAAGTTTTTATTTGGCTTGTGGGACTATTGAACAAGGCACTATGCCACTACCACTAGGGTGTTTTACCAGCCACTAATTCAATTTTTTTGGTATTGTCTCTGTCTTTTTCAAATCTGTACTTTGAGTATCGTAGCGTATGAAAAAAAATATATATTGACAGTAATTTCTTTATATGAAACTAGAGTTTCTGTGGAAATTGTATTTTTATTATTATTCCCACAGCTCTTTTTTTTTATGGGTAGGGTTTCTGTGTGTTCTATGATTGTAGTGAATTGTATTACAAAATGTGTTTTCAGGTTTTGCTCAATCTCCTTTTTTATTTTTAGAAAATCAATATGCATGTATTAAATTTGCTGTTGTTAAAATAATATTTCAATATAAAATATAAGGAAAATGAAAAATTATAAATGTGTATGTAGGCTTTGTACTCCGACATTCAGACCACAATGCAATGTTATAATTTAATTGGATAAGCAGTAGTAATTACACAGGTTGATATCCCAGGTGTCATGGGACAACTCAAAATGTTGTGCGTGACCGCCCAAAGAAATTAGCCTTTCGAGAAATCGTAAGTGTAACTAGCGTTCAATTGTGACTGTAGATTGTTATTCTCTCTTAGTGACCAAGCGGATTACGGCCGGCCGTTGAATAAGGCAGAGTGCCATGCCAGTGAATAATGATGTTTGAAATTATCTGTCTTATCTGCTTGCTGATTTTTATCAGGAATAGTATTTAAAAAAAAACACTTTATATATGTAGAAGGGACGTGACAATGAGAATGAATGTGTCAGTTTACATTTATTTAGAAGGGACGTGACAATGAAAGTGAATGTGTCAGTTTTAATTTATTTAGAAGGGACGTGACAATGAAAGTGAATGTGTCAGTTTTAATTTATTTAGAAGGGACGTGACAATGAAAGTGAATGTCTCAGTTTTAATTTATTTAGAAGGGACGTGACAATGAAAGTGAATGTGTCAGTTTTAATTTATTTAGAAGGGACGTGACAATGAAAGTGAATGTGTCAGTTTTAATTTATTTAGAAGGGACGTGACAATGAAAGTGAATGTCTCAGTTTTCATTTATTTAGAAGGGACGTGACAATGAAAGTGAATGTCTCAGTTTTCATTTATTTAGAAGGGTTGTGACAATGAGAATGAATGTGTCAGTTTTAATTTATTTAGAAGGGACGTGACAATGAAAGTAAATGTGTCAGTTTTAATTTATTTAGAAGGGACGTGACAATGAAAGTGAATGTCTCAGTTTTAATTTATTTAGAAGGGACGTGACAATGAAAGTGAATGTCTCAGTTTTCATTTATTTAGAAGGGACGTGACAATGAAAGTGAATGTCTCAGTTTTCATTTATTTAGAAGGGACGTGACAATGAAAGTGAATGTCTCAGTTTTCATTTATTTAGAAGGGTTGTGACAATGAGAATGAATGTGTCAGTTTTAATTTATTTAGAAGGGTCGTGACAATGAGAATGAACGTGTCAGTTTTAATTTATTTAGAAGGGTCGGGACAATGAGAATGAATGTCTCAGTTTCCATTTATTTAGAAGGGACGTGACAATGAGAATGAATGTCCCAGTTTTAATTTATTTAGAAGGGACGTGACAATGAGAGTGAATGTGTCATTTTTCATTTATCTAGAAGGGGCATGACAATGAGAATGAATGTGTCAGTTTTAATTTATTTAGAGGGACGTGACAATGAGAGTAAATGTGTAAGTTTTTATTTATGTAGAAGGGACATGACAATGAAAGTGAATGTGTCAGTTTTAATTTATTGAGAAGGGACGTGACAATGAGAGTAAATGTGTAAGTTTTTATTTATGTAGAAGGGACGTGACAATGAGTGAATGTGTCAGTTTTTATTTATGTAGAAGGGATGTGACAATGAGAGTGAATGTGTCAGTTTTTATTTATGTAGAAGGGACATGACAATGAAAGTGAATGTCTCAGTTTTCATTTATTTAGAAGGGACGTGACAATGAAAGTGAATGTCTCAGTTTTCATTTATTTAGAAGGGACGTGACAATGAGAATGAATGTGTCAGTTTACATTTATTTAGAAGGGACGTGACAATGAGAATGAATGTCCCAGTTTTAATTTATTTAAAAGGGACGTGACAATGAGAGTGAATGTGTCATTTTTCATTTATCTAGAAGGGGCATGACAATGAGAATGAATGTGTCAGTTTACATTTATTTAGAAGGGACGTGACAATGAGAATGAATGTCCCAGTTTTAATTTATTTAAAAGGGACGTGACAATGAGAGTGAATGTGTCATTTTTCATTTATCTAGAAGGGGCATGACAATGAGAATGAATGTGTCAGTTTTAATTTATTTAGAGGGACGTGACAATGGGAGTAAATGTTTAAGTTTTTATTTATGTAGAAGGGACGTGACAATGAGAGTGAATGTGTCAGTTTTTATTTATGTAGAAGGGACGTGACAATGAGAGTAAATGTGTAATATTTATTTATGTAGAAGGGATGTGACAATGAGAGTGAATGTGTCAGTTTTAATTTATTTAGAAGGGACGTGACAATGAGAGTGAATTGGTCAATTTTATTTTGCTTCTACTAGATAAGTGACATTTCTACCATATTTAAATTTGTGAGTCATAAATTTCTTTAATTACATTTGCAGGTATTTTTTATTTATTTTCGTATTTTCATATACTGCTAACTTTTTCAGCACAAAATTTGCTTTAAAGTTATTGATGAGATGTAGTTATGCATAATTCTGCTACTCTGTGTTATCTTTCATTGGTATATCCCAACAAAGCGAGCTTCATGCTGTGGTTTATTTCCCGGTGGATCTACAGTTTGTCCGTCCCCTCTACTACCCTCCGCTGCATACACTAAATGTACATTTCCTTGCACAACCGCTCCCTCCTGTGTTGTGGAGATAATGCTAAAAAGATCTGCCCAAGGATACTCCATAACGGAAAAAAATCTCAAATTTCATTTCTCGCCTATAGTCTTTAGATGTAGTCTTATTCTGTGTGAATAAACTGGAGAAATTAAAATGCATATGTTGAAATTCAAGTTGCTGTTTTGTAGTATATGAGCCTTTTAAGACCATTTAATTTCAAAAGTTACGGGCATTTGAAAGTTGTCATTTTTGTTGTATTAGCATAGTTTGCATGTTCTCGAATATACTGAAAAGTTCTGTAAAATGAGCCACCAGCATAAAAAGCTATTACTGGTACAGAGTGAACTATTGTAAAGAAATGAATCTTTAAGACGTACAGCTTTCTCACCAGTAAATGAAATGAACAAAGTTGTGATGAATTAGTCTTGGGAAAACTCATTTACGTATATGCATATATTAGTGCAAATTTAATTGTTTGCTTATAAAGCAATACAACCACAAATACCACTTGATTATCATGGAACACTCATGATAAAAACCTTAGTTGTTTTTCAATCTCTCTCAATAAATTTCAAATCAAGTTCATCTTGACTTTCATTCTCACTGTGCTGTATTCTCAGGTGTCTTTGAAAACATAGGATGTTTCATTCTAAATATAGCTCGGCCAAGAGGCTGTTACTGTAATAGTTATTTTTAGCGTGGCGCCATAAACATTCAGTAGTTTAAACACAAGTATGTTTGACTTTAATATTTATGTAACTATCGAAGACTGACGCATACCAAATTGGAACAACTCTCGGTACTTTAACCAGTTCCCTCATTTCATCACAAATTCATAAAAAAGTCCCGTTTATAGTCTGCACTTCCTTTCAGAAGATTGGGACAAAAATAACCAATTTTTTTGAATAAAAACTGAAAATTGACTCAAATATTGTCTGTTGGCTCCAATATTAGGGTTCGTTTCAAGAAATATTAAAGAATATCAGAAAAAAAGTGCAGAAAAATTTGGGTGAGAAAGTCTGGGGCTAAAAATGTTAAGCATATGCTATAACCAGAGCTTGAACTTCAGTGTTCTAAGAGCACACAATTTCACAGCCCAAATTTCTAAATATGCCTTGGATTGATTGTTCAGAAATTACTGCAGGGCATCAAAGCATCCAGGTGGACCATCTAGGCAATTCTTGCCATGTATTTTGAGGCATGCGTATACTAGATGTCAAAAAACACCTTTTCTGTGCAATCTGAACTGACCTCGCCTGTCAATCTTACTTCATTTGGTGTTTGTTTTTCTTGGGTTCTACTGTATTTTGATTCAGTTAGTTGAATGTGTCTACAGCAGGCAGTCTATATGCACTCACATTTATATAGTATGAGTGAAACCTGCTTGCAACAACCTGTATTACATGTACTCACTTTTACAAGCATTTTATCGTAGCCCAACAGCGGGGAAACATGCGTAGCTTGGGCAAAATTCAGCCCCAATACACTCCTGGGGTTGAACACTAACAGGACTGAAAACTGACAAGGCCCGACTGTCTAAACAAGAACCCCATATGTCAAAAGCGCTGTTCCAGCTCAGCTCTGAGCAAATCGAGCCAAACATAAAACCACACTCAGCCACAACAGTTTACTGTGAAATACTTTATTTTCGCTTGGAACTAATTTTCACTATTTTCGCTGAAGGAATGATTCAGTGAAAACAAAATCCATCTAATATAGCTTATTTTCATACATTTTACATTCAACTTTTTAAAAATTAGTAAAAATATATAACATACAAAACATCCAAAAAGTCTTTTCAGCAAAAATTAATTCCAGCTAAAATAAAATATTCTACAGTAAATGTACAAGAGATTATCTCCTGTTAATTGAATGGTGGGAGGAGCACGCTCATAAAATGCTGCCATGTAAACCTAGCATATATTGGTCCTGTATTAAAGGGTGGCAGTCGTCGTGCCGCGTCCTGTTCGATATGGGACTCATAGCGACGTATGCAACGCGTGTAAAATACATTGTTTATAGATGAAATTCTAACACGCGCTGCGCGACGACCACCACGCTTTAAAGTCACTGTGTCTCTTGGTTATGTTCATACATAGATATACAATTCAACCACTAGTTTGTATCCTGCTATCTGTATCTTAGTGTTATGTATTCAATACAACATATGCACATAACTTCTAATGAAGAATGTTCAGTTCAGGGTAAGAGATTACAAAAATAATCATGACCTACAAAATAATATAAAATTACCCCCTCCCCCCAGTGCATTATCTTAGGAATACTTATAAGTAACAGTAGGTGGTAAAATAACTGCCATAGCTAGCCACAATGACAAGTAAAATATTTACAAAGCACATGTGTTGTAATGTGATGGGGTGATTTAGCTATGTTTTTGAGATTCTATATTTTCTGAGTTTGACTGCCCGCTTAAATCGTTAAAATCATCAGTCTAATTTCCAGGTTGTACTAGTATATACTGTAAAACCATTTATTCATCACTGTCATTTTATTTCACTATTTTGATGTTTTGAGCATATTCACTGTGTTTAAATTTCACGAATTTGTCAAGGAAACAATGAGTTTTCTTGTTATTTTACATGTTTACGTAGATTTAATTTTAATAGTGGATTTTACCTATCAGCGAAAAAAGCGAAATTAAAGCCCAGTGAATAATTAAGTTGTTCATTTACATCACGCTCATACTCATTATAGATACATTCAGATATAAGTATGGTTACATGCTTGATGACATTTAGAACAATGTTATTTACTGAATGTCACATGTTGTTTGTTGTATTGATATACTAATTGGAGTCATATTAGATTTAAATCCGAGCTGTTTGTGCTTGATTCTATGTTTGTTTTATGGATCGATATGTACGTAATGACTCTAAACATGACTAATGTAACCTCTTTCTGATATAATGTTTTTGTTTTTTAATTATTTTTGTACCTACAATTAGGGGATGGTTTCAGACATCAATTATGTATACAAATTAAATGAAAGGTCAATTTGAGGTCACGAGTAGATACCGTTTTAGTACATGTATGAGCGTTTAATAGCTAAAATTAGGTCCATATTCAATTCAATTTTTAATTCAGCAAAAAAAAGTAATAAATGTCAACTGCTTTAGATGATTAATTGCATTTGTGAACGAATTATTGAATACAAAGAAACGATAATTTTTGTAACTACTTTTGTGATCCGTATTTCATTATTCATATGTTATTTGTCAAATATTCTTATTCCCATTAGACACTGCAAATAGTCACATTTTTAATTTATTAATTTTTATGATTCAAGGGCATTCAGCAGAACCAAATTTTACGAAAGTAGCTGTGACTTTCTGTCTTAGGATGACAGTGGAATCTTCACTATATATGCAAGAACTCGCATATTACGTGAACGGTGCCGGCCGAACGTCTGACGCAAAAAATAATTCAAGGGCATTTGGCAGAACCAAATTTTACGAAAGTAGCTGTGACTTTCTTTCTTAGGATGACAGTGAAAAGTTCGCTATGTATGCAAGAACTCACATATTATGTGAACGGTGCGAGCCGAATGCAAAAAAACGATTTGAGATACCCCTACTTATCAAAATTGAACATCATCAAATGATGATGCTGCCGTAATATTTTGTGGTTACTGTTAGCAAATGAGGGTAATTATTCTCATCATTTTGCTTCTTGAACTGTTAAATTGCATATTAAAAATTTTCTCTGCAAATTTTTTTCTTGTTTTCTCTGTGGAAATTTTTTTTCTCATCACTCCTGATAGATAATGTTACTGGCACAGAAAAAAAAACACCCAATCAGTAATAGTCCTCTGAAGTAGCTTTGTTGTCTGTGTTAATATTGCAAATTGCTTTGTAGCATTATACAAATGTAGCATGACTTGTATCATATATTTCATTACTATAACTCATCCATAACATATGACAACAACAAAAGTTCATCTGCTCAATACTATTTACCTATTAAAAGAAGACCTTTCATCACATTGAAATGTTTCGTGCAATCTGCTAAGTGCAGCAATGTCTGTTTAAAACCTTGAGAATTACACACACCCTATGGTCATTATATATTTTATGGTTATGGATGTTTTGTTTGACTGGAAATCGCAGTTAGATAATTGAGTATGAATTTCACTTTCATTGACATTAATTCATCGACAGTCACTGGCATTCATTTATTGGCAGTCATTGACATTCATTTGACAGGCATTGGCATTCATTGACAACCATTTATTGACAGTCATTGACATTTAGTCATTGACATATTTTCATTGACTTTCACTAATTCACTGACAGTCAGTGGCATTCATTTGTTGGCATTCATTGACAGTCATAGGCACTCATTGACATTCATTCATTGACACTCATTGGCATTCATTCATTGACAGCCATTGGCATTCATTGACATTCATTCATTGACAGTCATTGACATTCATTCACATTCATTGACATTCATTCATTGACATTCATTCATTGACAGTCATTGGCGTTCATTGACATTCATTCATTGACATTCATTAATTGACAGTCATTGGCATTCATTGACATTCATTCATTCATTGACAATCACTGACATATTTTCATTGACTTTCATTGACTTTCACTAATTCACTGACAGTGGCATTCATTTGTTGGCATTCATTGACAGTCATTGGCACTCATTGACATTCATTGGCACTCATTGACATTCATTCATTGACACTCATTGGCATTCATTCATTGACAGTCATTGGCATTCGTTGACATTCATTCATTGACAGTCATTGACATTCATTCACATTCATTCATTGGCATTCATTGACATTCATTCATTGACATTCATTGGCATTCATTCATTGGCATTCATTCATTGACAGTCATTGGATTCATTGGAATTCATTCACTGACAGTCATTGACATTCATTCATTGCCATCTCTTGACAGTCATTCCTTGACAGTCATTCATTCATTGAGAGTCATTGCATTCATTGACATTCATTCATTGAGAGTCATTGGCATTCATTGACATTCATTCATTGACATTCATTCATATCTAACAAAAACAAAACAGTTAAAATAATCTGCATGAAATTACAAATTCATGTCCTACTTGTGCTGACCTTTCATACCTTCATTGCACATTTTGCTATCTTGTGAATTGCATTTATTTATTCTCAACTTTTATCTAATGTGTTCTATTTCCCTTGGCTAATGAAGATTTTAATTATTGCACCTGTGTAGTGTTTTTTTAGAATTGCAGAATTCATGTTTTTCGGCAATACACATGTAATGAACTTTTGAATGATACACGTTTGTGCAACATTTGCCAAATTGTTTCCGTTTTCCCAGGGTCATTATTCCGCACATTTTCTGCGAACTAATGGATGATCATTATTTACGGCATCATCACTGATGCAGTCAAGTAGCCATTTTGACTGTCCTTATGTGTAGCGTACCTTGTCAAATTTATGTCCTAAACGGGACGCTGCATATAAAGTAGTTTGTTTAATCTAATTTGCAAACAGCTCAGTAAACAGGAACTGCATTTCGGCAATTTTTCACCAGCTTTAAGAAGATAGATTGACAGGAGAGATATGTAAATTAGCAATTAATACTCACTTAATATGTAAATTTAATGCTCAGAGTAGTGGTTAAATTAACAACTGTGGGATATGGTGTGGAAATCTATTCAATGTCAATGCATACATGCACATTATGGCCTGATTTCAAGGAAGCATTCAGTCTAGACCCTGACTGGTTAACACAGTTAGTTAATTAAATTGATGTTAGAGCTTTTTTGACATATTGAATATGGTTTAATCATGTATATTAACCAGAAAAACTTTGAGTGGAGGAAATTATTTTCAATAGTGTATCTGGTCTCCAAATATCTAATTTAAACAATGATAAATTATAGACTTTATTAACCAGTTTTATGTAGCCAGTTTTGCTTCTCTCCCTATATTTATGCAGGAAACTATAAATCAATAACGCAGTGCTGCCAGACATTACTTCATAGCGAAACTAAAGTATTGAACATAATATAAACAAGTGATGTCAGATACATACACCCACGCAGAAATGCTCAATACTGTCAAATACTTTATTTTCGCTTGGAATTAATTTTTCGCTGAAGGAATGACTTAGTGAAAATAAAATCCAGCGAATATACCCTTTTTCCTATATTTTACATTCAACTTGGCAAAAATCAGTGAAAATAAATTCCATACAAATCACCAAAAAAGTCCTTTCAGCGAAAATTAAATCTAGCTAAAATAAAGTATTTTACAGTAACTTCTAATCAGATTAGTGGAGTGAGTACGTCACAGTTGTTGTGTTACTAACTAAAGCGGAAAGAAGCTCCAACTCTGAGCGATGAATATTTTGTATCAGATTTCTAATCACATATTTTTTGGCTTGTAACAAAAATATTCCTGATCAGTAATTAGTAATGTTGTACATCAGTTAAGAATGTCAGCACATTCAACAAAAAAAAGAAAAATACAATTTTTATGAAAGACTAAAATAATAGAAAAATTTTCCTCGATTTTTATATGTCTGTGTGTCTGTGTTGTCATGGCTACAAACATGCCAACAACTGCTTTCTAGAATTGAAGTTTATTTCAGAAAATACAAATTGGCTTTTAACTCTCTAACACCCCTATGAAATGATAATGGTTTTTCCCGACTTCTGTCACCATACTCTAAAAACAAATCACAACAAAAACTGTCCAGATTTGTTTGCTCACTAATATTAATATTTTAAAGAATATCACTTGAGGTACTGTTAATGCATCAATTATTCACTGGGTTTTAATTTCGCTGATAAATGAGATCCTGCTTAAATTAATAAAATGCACATCAACATGTAAAATTGCAATAGAACTTGTTGTTTCAGCTGATAATCTGTGATTTAGAAATCTGTGAATGTGCTCAATGTACCAAAAAAGTGAATCAAATTCCAGTAAAAATTAATGCTTTTACAGTAAATTTAAATGTATATCTGATCTCATCTCAGAAATTTGCTGGGTGTAGCTTGGTAACTTTGTCATGTTCTATTTTTAGCATCTCTAGTTTGTGACTCCTCAAACATACCACATAATAACTTGACTAGGCGTCTTTTGATTAATTTCTATAATTTCCTGTGTTCGAGGAGTTCTGTAATCGTAAGGGTTAGATAATAACATGACCTCACAGTGGTAATATGTGTCAACAGATATTTATTGGAAACAATAACGCAAAGTAAAACAGAATTATTCACGAGAAACAGAATTCAAGATTTAAAAAAAAAATTCACATATCACTTGTATATTATATTTTCCTGGCAAATATTTTACCAAACATTTTCTCTGAATGAATGAGAATTCTCAGCACTTTGAACCATCATGTTTTCCCACCATTGAACATTTTGCACATTTTTCAATTTTTTTCTATAATTTCTTCGTTAATTTTGATCCAAATATACAAAAATTATCATTTGCAGTGTGTTCCCTTTTGACTATTTTTTCTCAATTTTCCCAGTCGGGTGCCCGGCTTTCTCAGTCAAATTTGCCTGTCAAGAAAAAATTTCATTTATTTTGATGTATTTTCTACAAGCTGGTTTTTGAGACGAAATCACTACATTTCTCAGTGACAAATTTGCATAGAGGAAATTGGGCATACAAGAAGACTTGGTCAAAATTGTTGAAAGGAAATCTGGAATAAATCAAGTGGATTCATTTTATAAAAAATGACAAAAGTCTAAAAGGTTAATTTCTTTGTGTACCCTCATAGAAAACAGAGAATTAGTTTAGATTACGAAACGTTATTATCAGTGGAATTATTTTTACTATAGTGGCAACTGTTTTCACATTATGTTGGCATGCAGTCATAGTTTTTACAGTCAGTAAAAGTACTATTGTGCCTTATACTTGTAATAGTGAATCCAAGTAGAAAATTAAATCAAATCAAATATTTTACAGACCGCACAGCTGTACATGTTTTTCCCCCATCAATTGTTACACTCGTAAGAAACTGAAAAGGAATCTTAAAATTTATTTTAAAAAAATGTAGACTCTCAGATTTACAACGTACATGTATAGGAAATTACGTTAGTCATTGACTAATTTGTGTGAACTGAGCAATTGTGTTGAATCTCTGGTCCCTGCTGTCCTTGGCACAATGTCCCTAGTTGGCATTACGGATAATGGCGAAATCCTGAGGGGAATTGGCAATGAAGATTCCGGGAAATTCCTTTACATGACAAAGCTTGCTGTATCACGTCCCTTAATGATGTATATACTCATCATTGCTGTAGTAATGAACAGCATCCTGCGATCTGATTATCGCTTTTGTGCGCAGAAAATGTACTTTCCGAAAATCAATATATCATGGAATATTAACTCAATAAATGACTAGGGCACCGCGCATACAAATATCTTCTTTATGTTGAATCAGCAGTGGGGAGCTACGAAACATCTCTCAATAAATTGAGAAAGCCGCTATTAATAAAGCACAATCTCGTCTCTTGCCGATCGTATACATTTGGCACAGCCGACTGCTCGGTATATACTGATGAGTGATGTTTATTGCTATACACAAATTCAATTACTCCACGGTTCTGTGAATACGTTACACATGCATCACACTGAACTTACATTGAAAGGCATTCATTGCCGACTTCAATGTAATGAAATCTACAACGGTTCAAAAAATTCTCCCACCTCATTTTTGACTTTTTTATTTTTGTTCACATTTTAATTAAAGAAATCTCCATATATTTTCCTAGAAATTGGTTAATAAATAAATAAATACTAAATAAGTTTGTTCAATTTCAACCTTGAAATTGAATTTGAATGAAGAAAGTCGTTAAAATAATTGTGAAAATTCACCTTGAATTTGAATGAATAAAATTAAAGCTGAATTAATGTAATGTTTCTCGTCGATATTGACTTTTATCAGAATAATAATTTACTCAAAATGCCTCAGGATATTTCATATTTTTAAAAATAATTTTTCGCATCTACAACCTTCAATAATATTGATTTTTTCTTGACCCTTAAAGTGAATATAACAGTAGCAAATTATTCTAGGACTGCCACAGGTAGAGATCCAGTCACAGTGTTGTTTTTTATTTCTAAATTATCCACTGTGCACAGTGTCAAGATCCCCTTTTGTTTCATGTAGTAAATAAATGCTTCATGACATTTCCTAAGTGACCTGCCCCAGCTTAAAATGACAGATCCAGTAGTTTTAGAGATGATCACAAAATAACGAAAATTTATTTTCTCTTGAGATAGCTAACTGAGTTATTGATGATCATTGAATTTTTTGTGTGTAACATCTTGAATAACTTTTGTACATTGGTTTGTCTTTTCCATTATTAATTTCAGGTCATACATCCTGGCATTTTCCAGGGTGTATGTGGGGATACAAAAGTTAGAATGTACCAGGATGTATGACCTTTTGGAGTGAAGCATAAATACCAGGATGTATGACCTTTAGGGGTCAAGCATAAATACCAGGATGTGTGACCTTTTGGGGTCAAGCATAAATACCAGGATGTATGACCTTTTGGGGTCAAGCATAAATACCAGAATGTATGACCTTTTGGGGTCAAGCATAAATACCAGAATGTATGACCTTTAGGGGTCAAGCATAAACACCAGGATGTATGACCTTTTGGGGTCAAGCATAAATACCAGGATGTATGACCTTTAGGGGTCAAGCATAAGTACCAGGATGTATGACCTTTTGGGGTCAAGCATAAGTACCAGGATGTATGACCTTTAGGGGTCAAGCATAAGTACCAGGATGTATAAGCTTTAGGGGTCAAGCATAATGTGACTAATCACTGGGAATTTTCTCTACACACCTCACCTTACCAGAGTAGCATTGATGCATTTGTAAAGCATTATGAAAAGTATTAGAAAATATGACATCACCAGCGACAGTGCTAATATAGTTTTTAATTTAGGTAATGGTGACAACTGATACATTTCACATGGCCTTCATGGAAGAAGTCAAAATGAATATCATTGTTGAAATGTACACATACTCAACAAATAGTGCACTTGTCCTACTGTGCCGGTCACCAATCAATTGTTCACTGTGATGGAAAAAATGACCATTATTTACAGCTGGTGACACATTAGTAATCCTTTTTCGGCCTTTTGGCTTTGTTGTTTTGGGAATTTTCACATCTGTAACTCCTAGGCGGGAGTTCTCGCATACTAATGTGCTTGCACTCGAGGCTTCATGCAAGTAGTTGGCGTTCAGGAGCAAATATCTTTCTCTCTTAGCGACCATGGATTGTAACACTGTACACTCGTACTAAAAATAACAAATGATGTGAATTGTGTACTTATAGGAGTGGTATTTCTCCATTTCTGGACAAAAATAATCGAAATATATATAATTTCTAAAATTGACAATTCTAGGAAATCTAGCTTCCTATATACATGTTTATATATATATATATATATATATATATATATATATATATATATATATATATATACATAAGCGTACATATAAATATATATATATATATATATATATATATCCCACCGAACGGGATCCCTTTTTTGAGAAAAGGTGTCTGGAAAGGGGGTTTACAATTTCACATTCATTAAATAGCGTTCAACCGTAAAAATTGTTCATTCTGGCAGAAAAACGGCTCATGTAATTCGTAACAAATTAAAGCAGTGGAGCAGCTTTGTCGGTTCCCAGTTTGAAAATCTAACAGTAGAGTATGCCTTAATATGTACCCAGTGATATATACGGTATATTTGAAATCATCTGAAACGCAGTGATGTGAATTTTAAAGCATAAATCTGTGTGATTTACGTGACATACATGTATGTTGGTTTTCTTTTCTCAAACTTAAAGGTGTTCCTGAGGAGATGTGATATATTTAGAGTTTCAAATTAAATAGCCTGGAACTTCTGTAGAGTTTTAGCATTTTTACTGTTTTTCACAAGAATAATTAAGAGATGGGGGCAGCAGGAGGCAAATTACATGACTGTTATAGTTGTAATTTGCCACAAGAAAAATACAGATCGCCTAAATCTTCCAATAGCCACTTCCTGTTTAATTTCAATTCAAGATGTCTGCCAAACCAGTCAACCAATCAAAATTTTGGAAGTCAATTGTGCCAGTTATCATAGTTCCTAATATGGTCAACTTCCTTTGTCTGAGAGGAGTATGCATTTTATAAACATTACCTTATAAAGGAGTATCCTTTTTTCAAATGTTGGCTGTACATGTATTGACAAAAGTGCTGGTGGCACATCCTTATCACACCCACCACCACCAACATTATTTATCCACCCACCCCCACCCACCTGGAAGTAATTGCCTAGTTGTCTAATTAATTAATTAATTAATTACATGGTACGGTAAAATCATTTATTTTCACTGGCAGTTTATTTCACTATTTTGATGTTTTTGAGCTTTTTTCCCTAGGTTTGAAGTTCACAAATCTGTAAGTGAAACAGTGAGTTCATGTTCACATGGATTCAATTTAGTAAATTAACTTATTAACAAAAATAGCAAAAATAAAAACCAGTTAATAATTAATACAGTTACAGTATGCATTTGTTAATTGATGTTGTACCAATTGTATTGGAATTGTTCCTATACAGGATATGGATATATCTCTTACACCAAACATATATCAATCCGTGCCGCTCTCATTACTATTGTAAATGAATTATTTTTGCTTGGCCTATTTCACAGTTTGCGGGCACCTCAACAGAGGAGCCGCATAATCTTTCTACAAATGGTGTTATTATATTAGATCAGTGACGGTGAATAGGTCCCAGTGTTCCCTGTAGTGTGTCACTTACCCATCCACTGTAAAAACGTATTAGATTGCATCTGATTGATCCGCCACTGTCATGTCACAAAAGGGCTGCTTTTCAAGCACAAAAAGAAAAGAGAACAAAACAAAAAAAACATGCACCGTTTTCAAGCAAAGTGCCTATTAGTGCTTGAAGCTATTTTGTTTTAAAGTGAAGAAATGTGTGGTTTGAATCCCGTTTGAATTGTAGTGTCAGATGCAATTTACAGGCTCCTAAGAATTGACAGTCTTGTTTCCTTTTTAACTTTTTTAGCTTTTTGTGTGCTAATCAATTTATCTTACTGAAACACTTTTTTAGTTGCATGCCCGGGTTTTCTACGCAGCTCATGTTTTAAATATGATCATGTTGTGACATTTTGTTTAACCTTTTCACTACCAGTTCCATCATTTCATCACAAATTCATAAAATAGTCCCGTTTATAGTCTGCACTTTTCCTTTAAAAGATTGGGACAAAAATAGCAAAATTTTTTGAGTAAAACTGAAAATTTTGTCTGTTGGCTTCAAAATTAGGGTTCATTTCCAGGAATATTAAAGAATCAAAACCGATCACTGGTAGCATAGTGGTTGTTGCATCAGACTCATGATCGGTAGACCCAAGTTAAAATCCTACCTTAGGCTGAACATCAAAAGGGTCGACCCCTACCCTGGGTGAGTGTGCCACAGACTCAATGGGAAGGCCAATTCCACTGGCCAAGATTCATTCACTAATGAATGCGACTTTGGGGGAACCTTGGTTAAGGTCTGCAGGTGCTTGTGTTCGGGCGAGCCTGGTTGACGCCAGGATAGAGCATTAAATTGCCATTTGGCCGCACAGCCCTCGCATGTCGTCGGGCACAAAAAAAATTTAAAAAAAAAAAAAAAAAATTAAATTCAGCAAAGACAGTCTGGTGATTAAAAGGTTAACCATTTGACTGTTAAAGTTGTCCTTTGTCACATAAGAAACATAAAAAATTGTAGGCCTGTAGGCAAAGAAAACTTATGTTCATTAAAGAAATTATAGAATTTGACGTAAAATGTTGCATCAACAAATTGATGGGGAAAATGATATCATTCAAAGGTTTAATGAGTTTTAAAAGTCAGTACGTGTATGAGAGAACCATCAATCACCAAAACCCATCTAAATGTGGTGGGTGATATTTACTAACTCTAATGTTATTTTTATTTATCGTTCTTCACTTTTTTCATGAAAAGATCCACTGTTTATTTTGTGAACTCTACTAAATGTCACTCATAACAAAGTAATGTGTAGTTGTAACTATGTGGTTGTAGAGTTATGTATTGTCATGCTACTCACATATTACCCATGATACAGTATGAATGATGATAGACTATAACCTACATAATAACATATGTAAGGTACGCAATCACATGTTGGCAGAGGTCACCATGAAAGCAGGGCGTACACTAACTTGATTATACATTACTAGCTGGGCTTCACGAAGGTTTAATAGTTTCAGCCATGGCGTGGTGTCTAATACTAAATGCAGCAAAGTTTTGAAGTTTTTAGCTTTAAGTATATATGTAGTAAACCAGGTTTTTGCTAGATAAAGTGAACTGCCATTTTTCAAATCACATACTGTAAAATATTTTATTTTCGCTTGAAATTTACTTTCGCTATTTTCACTGAGGATTAATTCAGTACAAATAAAATCCCTATATTTTGCATTCAACTCATCAAAATCCAATGAAAATAAATTCCAGACAATATAACCAAAAAAGTCTTTTCAGTGAAAATTAATTCAAGCTAAAATAAAGTATTTCACAGTAAATGTCATGATAGTTCAACTATATATAGGTGTTCATAAACATTGAATGTAAACCAAAGTTACTGATACCAGAAAAGAAAAAATGTAGAGGGTGTGTTCGTACTACTAGGATAAGTATGGTGTCGATTTATTTTATAGATGCTTTATTGTTCTGGGGTTATTGTAGTGTGTCGCCTGGGTACTGGTCAATTCTATTTATATTCAGTCAACCAATACACAGGTAGATCAACACAAAGGCAGCTGTCACAATTCCTATGAGAATCCAAGTTCAGGGTATAAAATATATGCAGGTTATAACAGCTTCCTGTACTTACTAGCAGTAATTTTATATATACCGATAATAATCACTTCCTTTCAGTCACAGTGCATGTGTTAGTTTTCACCCAGAAATTCAGTAAAAACATTTTCACATTTTCTAAAATTTTTGCTGAATTTCATCATTATTTTGGACCATATAGATAGTTTCAGATATTGCTTTCAGTTTGTGATCAAAAAGTTTGTAAATTTGTATTGACATTTCCTGTGGGAGGAGCAGACTATACAAATATAGTGCCAAAAGTGGACAATGGCACTCAATCGGTTAAGACTCAATTTGACCGTTATTTGAAAACAAGTTACCATGACTAGAGTAACACACAAGTTTACATGTAGCCAGGTGATTGGCTAAAAACTACTTTTTTTTAAAAATATTTTCACCAGGAGACTTTTCTAGACATCACATAAAATGTCTGACACTGTCTCAAAAATGGTAGTTGGGAGACCACATACCGGGGGTAGATAGAGCTGAGTGACCGTCTTTCTACTATAATGACATTACGACAATCTTGTGTGCTATCCTAGCGTCAACCAAATCACCTCAACAGAAATACATCAAAATTTTTGCCAGATAGTGTAACTTTTAATAAATTATCAGTGACATAGGGCTAATCGTGAACAACCATAAAGTGAGAAAAAAAAATTGAAAATATGTGAAAACAAATAGATCTAGTTCTAAATTTTTTGACTGACCATGTGTCTGGTATTCTGTAGCACATGGAAATCAATTAATATCAGATATCATTGTAACAAGAGATTAATAATATATCATGTGATTAATTATATATATGCATATTCATAAAGATGGCTTTGTATGTAATGTATGTAATCAATATTCATAGCTATTTCTTATTTAATCTGTGATTCCTTCAACATTACCATATTTGCATGCGTAAATAAAAAAGGCATGTATGATCAAAATAAGTCATATGATCAGGTATCCAATGAATGCAATTATTTTGTTTTGTGTGTGCTTCTAATGGAATTGTGCTTATAATAATATCTGACGTGTAGAAGATCAACTTCAGTGTGGTCAACTCGGGTTCAGTTGCATCATATCTGCATTCATCGCAGCGTTTTCCACATCCTGTCATTTTAAAATTCATTTGTGATGTATATTTCATAGGAAATTCTGTGAAAACTTGTCAATAGTTGTCACTGATTGAATAGGTTTTTTCCATCCAATATTTTGTTTGTCTTTGTATGTCAACATAAAGTTTTGTCACATTTTCAATAAACCTGTTCAATATTGTTTTCAAAAATGAATTAATTCAAAAATGCATTATGATGGATGAAAAAATGATATCATTGATCTCACACTTGCCTCAGTGAGAAATCTATGTGTATACTGGTCGTGTAACCATGGTAACAGTAAATTCATTATTTCTCACTTTATTCTTTTTGGATTATAGAGCCAGCTGTTACCAAATATTTTTATGATTTCTTAACAAATTTTGTGATTGTAAAGGCTTTGTGTAGAGTAAAAAAAAAATCCTTCTTTTCAATATTACATGTGGAACAGGTTTTTCAGAGGATGATGTTAGATTTTGATCTGTGCAGTAAATCTTTTGGGAAGGATTGCAACAGCATGTACTATTGTTGAGTTGTTTATTTTTGCGTGGAATCTATTTTAGCTGAACTGGTAAGCCAGTAGAAATAAAATCTAAAATACTTTGATTTGCACGTAACTTGTGATGAATCAGTGAAAAATGTACCCAATTTGCATCAGTACTAATTCAAAAATATGTCTGCCGTTATCCCATAATCCTCTTCTCAAAAAAATGTATCACTGCTTTTTATATTTTTCATGAATTTTGGGCAGTCCTGAAAAATCACAAAATTAGCATCTGAGGTTTTTGTTTGTGTGTCAAAAACACTTTTTATGGTGACAATACTATATAGTGCTATAGAACTCTTCAATATGCCTGTGCCAGCCTTTCCTCCCCATCTGAAAATGGAATGTTCTCGCGGCTGTATGAGGGTATGCATGAATAAAACTATTATAGTGTACTAGATACCTTAACATTTGCAAACTGCACACATTAACTAATAAATTAAGGTTTATAAATATACAAATTTCAAAAAATTACTTTCTTATATATGCACTTTGTATTAGTTGTCTTGCACATACAGTTATGATAGTGTCATAGTAGTAAGATTTAAAACACCTTATTGGCAAAATTGGTGGGGGAGGGGGGTCTCACTGTGCTCCACCCTAGTACTAAAGGCAACACAGCTACAGTGTCCCACCTAGACTGTGCATACGCGTAAGTGAAATGTAATGAAGGGGCTGAAAGTGTTTTAAAAACTATGACAATTTTGTTTGCAATTTCACTGTACATTTACATAACATCGTGGATGAAAGCCAGCAAAATTGAACAAGTATACAGTCACAAAACAGTTATTAAGGATATAGATATAGCCATTTATGGGGATATAAATTGGCAAAATTTGCAGTAATTCCATTGTCAAAAATGTGTTAGCTACGACCATCCATAATAACAACATCGCATTTTCTTTCAATCCTTGTTTCGTTAACAATACAAAGTTCTGGCGTAAAGAGATACAATTCCCTTAAGTCCACAAATCAGCCATGTGTCTTTCATGAAAGCGTAATTGCTCAATTTCACTCTATTCTTTTATTTCTAAGACATTTATACATAAGGAGGTGACCTCAATCTGCTTTATGTCTGTGTACTCTATAAATCGGGAAATGCATGTAGTGAGTCTACCTACATGTAATACCGGTACTTAACCGTTCCATCCACGTCAAGATAAGCCGTTTTACATGCGTTCTATTTTCCGGAGTAATCTATTTCGCTCTGTGGAATCTCTGCATGGTTCCGTCTTCACATGCACAAATGGGATTAGCAACATGTATGTAACCACAAATTAGTAGCTTGACTTCTCTCCTGTGTTTTTTCTCGTCTGTAAATCCCTTCCGTGTGTGGGTTTTTTTGTGTATTTTGGAATTTCCGTGGGGAAATTAATCTGTTGATTTGCGGGGGAAGTTGAAAGAAAAAATCTTGGATTAACAGCACATTGGGAGGATTAAAAAAAGAAAATTGTTGATTCAGTTGCCTGCAGGTGGTTCCTTTCAAACGTGATCACCGTACAAATCTCAGATGATAGCTTTTTAGTATTACCGAACCAGGTTTTGGCATCTACCCCGCAGCCGTTAAGTAACAAAATGTAAAAACACATTTTGAATGAATTTTGGAACATTCTTATGTCACCTGTAATAAATTCACTTTCATGAGAAAATGTACCTAATGCAGCAGGGAAATGACATTGTCCTCGTCGTCTTCGTTGTCGTTGTCATCGTCTTCGTAGGCTTGAATGAATGAACCAACAAAATCCAATAATGTTTGTTTCCCAATAACTGGATACAGAATCTAGGAACTAGATAAACCCACTTGCGTAATATATAGTAATTACCATGAAGAACTTTTAAAGTAACACTTTAATAATTATCATTATTATTAATTATTTATTTATTATTAGAGATATCAAATTGAACTTCTGTACCACTTGCCTCTGTGGCCGATTCAGTGGAAAAGTACTTTGTATTAGTCATGAGGGTGAATGAAGTATTGTATGAAATCAGGATTATGTGTATATGCATTAATTGTGTATTTTCTATTTTTTTACTTTAAAAAATGAAATACTAATTATATGATTTTAATGTGTGCTAGTTGACACCCCCCCCCCCACACACACACACATACACACACACACACATACACACACACACACATACTCACCTGCACACCAGTGTGCCCTCCGAAGACAAAAACCTGCTGTGATGAAATGTGTTGTGTTATCTCACTGGTGCAACAGCAAATCGTTCATCAATAGAATGAACTTGAAAAACATTTTACTATAGTTATGGAATATGGAATTTGGTATCAATATTAAGTTCACATTTTATAAACAAAATTAGTGTAAAAACAAAGGAAATCAGAAGTCACAAAATGTTTCCTTTGTGACAGAATATTATTTGAAAGTCAAGCTCTCCAGCAGTCAACTTGATTTTTGGGATTCCATTTTGACTCGGGATTCTCTACAAAATCAGTCCTGTTAGAGGTCACATTGCTACGCTCATCGGTGATGTGTCCCATACATCATGCAACTTGTAAGTAAAATTTGAACATTTGCTGTAAGCCCTCTCAGCACATGGGTAATAAATGATTGTCAATATTTGTCCATTGGAGTGGTCACCAACTTCAACAGCACTGTCACTGTGTTTCTGTTGTTATAAGATTGATTGCTATATGCTTAGTGGCAGCACGCTCCCTGCCACGTTTTAATGATAAACAATTTTTAAGTTGCTCATAAACACCACTTATACAGATGATTGAAATACCCTGCAATTATTTCCTAAAAGGTGAAAGAAATTAGCCTCGTGTCGTTTTCCAAAAATTTGTTTGTGTGTTGTTTGAATCTGTGGTTGGTCATGAGTTACTGTCAATTGTGTAATCAACTTTAGCGTGAAAAATCTGTCAGAAAACAATGCATTTGATTTCAGTAACACAAACCACTTACGGTAGTAGAAAATAGAAATCTGCTACTTGATTCAACTGTATTTGTCTGTATGCAAAATCAATTAGTGGTAGATGAATTGGTGCATAGTTAAGGGGTTTTGTCTCAATTAGGTCTATTTAACTTAGTGTTTTATGTATCACACATCCTTTCTAGTTTGTTGGTGTGTACTCAATAATTGAGGTTACCATATTTGCTTTATTAGAAGCGCATGTCTATTATAAACATATGTAAATGAATAGTTCAATTGTATACTGGATTATTCCAAGAAGTTCAATAAATTATGATAATTTTATTCAGGTTTTTTTTAGGGCTTTGAAATAATTAACTTGTGTATTTTGACAATTCTGTCTTAATATTAATTTATTTATAAAATGTATAGCCTAGTTTAGATCTGCGTGATTCATATTTCTTCTTCTCAAGCTTTTGTGAATCTAAAAAAAAATAATTTGAAAAAAATGAATGTCAACTTATGATATTTTTGTTATTGCATCATATATGATAATTAAAAAAAAAAGTGTCAGTTTTTAATATCTTGTTACATTGTAAATCTATGTGCAATTTCTTTTATATAACTGTCATGCTTCACCGCTTCCACCTCGGCTCATTTTTCATGTCTCTTGGCTTGCTTAGTTTCCCTCGATTACCCATCCCTTTATCAGCCAATTAAATTTGCAAGCTTCTTCGTTGAAGAGTAGTCGTGCCTGGCGAGTGAGGGGATGTTATTAGAACTGTAGACTGGAGGATAGGCTTGCAAGCGTTGCCATCCAATTAAAACATTTCGGGGCTCTTGCAATAAAATTCAGCTGTACTGATATCAGATATCGTTTCTGTAATGCACGGCTCTTAATAAACGGTAACAAGGTAAATATTATGTCCGTTCTATTATACCACGAGTTGTTACCGCACCTTGCGGAACTCGTTCCATTCCTAATGGTTTCCCCACTTAACAACCAAATTACAGTGTGAATAGTTTTGAGGGGAGTGTCAGGCTATTTCCCACTGCTGCATTGTAAACGTGATGTGTTTAAGCGAGCCCACTAGAAAAAATATCAAAAACTGGGACATTAGATGTAATAATGGTATACTACAATAGTTGTTGTATAGATTAGAGTTTTATTAAAAAGGAAGCGAGCTGAATGTTGATATGTGCGAGGGGGTTATTACATTCATAGTGTGCGCAGTTCGACTATTATTTCTACTTCAAAAGAATTCTAATTAAGACTCGCAGTACATGTACAGTAAGGCTCCTTCACTGTATTCTACTTAGTCACAGGTAGTTGACCTATTTGCTGACCAAAAATGTTACACTTTTTATTTTGCGTTGGTCTAATTTATATGTTAAGTTTGTAAGAAATGACTGTATCAGACAATTTCAAAGGAGTATGCATTGGAAAACCCTGATTAATTTTTGGTTCACGTTTGTGTATATTAATTACCTAATTTGCATAGTAATCAGCTGAATTTTAGATTTAATTTTTTTTGTTGCTGTACAATTTAATTAGGTTGAATTTTTCCATGTTTAAACATGAGAAACAGTATAGAAAAACCACATCGTATACATACAAGTACATGCAATAAGAGGCTCCAACAATGATAAATCTGATTTATGTATTAGCATTGTACATACACCTGTTTCAGCATCATTACTGAAGATAATGTCAACTTCACTGAAATAGAAAATCACCCACCTAATAAATGAAACATTAAAAAATCTACAAAGATATTGGCACGCGAGCTCAATTCCACCAATTTGTTTTATTATATTCAACTGTTCAATTCTCACACAGTTTATTAATCAATATTTTCACCAATAATTAATGAGAATATAACAAGTCCCAGGTTTAACTAAAACTTGATTAATTTGCCCTATTGATTCCACTGCTAGTATGTTTACTTTTCTGGTAATGCTATTTGTTATAAATTGAGTCTCTTTCCTTTCAAAGATGGTGTATACATTTCTGTTGGATCATTACTCGATAGCTGTGTTGTCTCGGGAGACTTTCACAATTGAATTTGTATAGGCTACTGTAGTATGGCTTACGGCTACCAGATTTAAGGACATTATGGATAGATTTTAAATTAAATGTCATTCTTACTTTCAATAAATTGATCTAGTATTGGTCACAAATATTTTGGATTTTTGCATAAATTTTCAACAAATTATTTTATTAATTTTGCACTGGTTTTTATTATTGAAACAAATTTTTTTTATTTTTAGAAATTTTTATTCAATGTACAATTCGTATTGATGCTGTTGTGAAATGTTACAAATTTTCAGTAAATTGTCATTTATTACGTTTATTTCCAAGACGACGCTATTTTAATGCTTTCCCCTAATGCATATTTATATACTGTGGAATACTTTATTTTCGCTGGAATTAATTTTCGCTGAAAAGGCTTTTTGGGCGTTTGGTATGGAATTTATTTTCACTGATTTTTGATGAGTTTAATGTGAAATATAGGAAAAAAAGTATATTCGCTGGATTTTATTTTCACGGAATCATCCCTCCAGCGAAAATAGCGAAAATAAATTCCAAGCGAAAATAAAGTATTCTACAGTATACGATCAGTTGTAACACACTCAATTCATATAGATGCAGAGGCAAAGTTGAACTCAAATTTCATCTTTGTATCTGTTAGATGCACATATGTGCTTATATGTACATGTACATGACAAAATAAAGTGTATGATAAAAATAAGTCATATTTTAATGATCCAGTATAAAATAAATGCAATTTCTGGTTTATAGACACTTCCTTTACAGCAAATTTGGTATATAAACGATAAAATCAATGTTTGTCAATTTTCACAGAATAAACCTGCATCATGTAAGTTTTATCAGGATGTTTTTCCAGACCTATAGCAAAATTAACAATTAAAAATTAACAAAGAAATAATGGAAAAATACATAAAATACGCAATATTTCCACCTTAATTTTCACCAGAAAATTTATAGTGTTATGGCATAGACCCTCCAGGGGGGTCTATGGTTATGGCTTACATATAGAAATCGATATGTTTTTGGAAAGACGAATATATTTGTATGCTAATTATGCCACTTTAGTGTTTTTGGTGGCAATGTGGTCAATAAATTTTTGGGAAATTAATAATTGGGTGTACACAGCTGTTGTTCATGCCACAGTACGAACTGATTCTGTGTTGTTAATATCATTGTTATGAGCGGGTCTGATATCCCCATGTCAACAATTAGTTCATGCGATATACCAATATATTCACACAAAATGCAAATATGAAATTGAATATGTCAGAATTGAGACTGAAATAATGGTTATAACCAAGAAATCTGTGTAAAATATGTGTGTTTCTGTGAAGTATATTAATTAATTAATTAATTAAAATTAATGAAGACATATTTTTATTAACTTTAATTACGTCTGTATTTCATGCTAAAGTAATCTTGAGGATAGTAAACACTAATTGCAAATTTAGTTTAAAGGGCGGTAGTCATCGCGCCATGCATGCACGAGATATGCATGGGTCTTATACTGTATAAACAAAGATGGCGACTTTGGTTGTTGCGCAGATCAGCAGATCAACGAGTACAAACTGGGATGTTGCCAAGCTTTAAATAGGTGATTAGAAGGTATTGAAGGAGTCACCGGCGATAATTAGTGTAAGTCGCGCCCAGGTCAAACCTCATACTTGTCATTTCAATTAGAATAGCGCATTGTATTGTGGGAAAATCAATGTTTATTATCAACACAAATGTCGCACATGTGTGGCGTGATGAGCACCACCCTTTAATGTGTTCTTTGATTGTAGTTTATGATTTAGTAAAGAAGGAAAAATTATATTTTTTATGAAAAAAATAAAAGAACAATAATTGTTAAAGCAAAATCATCTGGAATCTGGCTTGATGTACAGTAAATCACAAATAATTTGGACAGTTTGTTTGCTGTGTCATCTCTTCTAGTTTCTAATGGTCAACGCATTTCCAATGTATGATGACATCAAATTTTGTTCTCATTTTTATACACAGGAATTACAGTAACTTATACAGCACTTAACATCTCTTTTAAGACTATTACAAAAATTGGAAAATGAAGTTCTTTATTTTATTGATCATTAGTTGGATGTTTCGAAAATGGAGTGATTTATGATGAAAAACATGGAAAAACAATCAAAACGGTATTTGCAGCTGTCACGTAAATGATAGGGTGAATTGAGAATCTGGTAAACTTGTCTCTCCTGCCACTACTCAGTCCTTCAAGTGAAGTGAGTTCTCCAAGGTGTTTTAAAGTCAATGATCTTGTAGCTGAAATTGACAGTTTGATGGGTCAAGGTTTCCCAGCAACTATGCATGTGCTCATAAATAAAATGAGACAGAATGTCATCACCAGCTCCTTAATGGATTCTGTGGAGGTGTTTTTAATTCAGCTGTGTCAATCCTGTCATTGTCTGGGCATGTGCTGCTGGAAGATAGGGATTGTTGGGGTGTCACAAAACTCCCAAATGGCTAAAACCTGATATTGGGGGTCCTTGAAACTATTGAATAGATGGTGTTGATGATTCCATTTTCAACACTGTTTCATTATCAGGATGAGGTTCACTGTCAATACTATCATTTTGTTGCAAGCTTGTAGGTTTATCACTCACCCTTGTACATACAATGTTTCATAGCGAAATTAAAAGACGGTAGTTGCCGTGCAGCGTCCTGTTCGATATGGGACTCATAGCGACGTATACAACGCAGATAAAATACATTGTTCATTTACATGAAATTCGAACACGCGCTGCGCGGCGACCACCGCGCTTTAAATATGGCAGATAACAAAATGCAGTGCCCAAAGTGTTGAATTGTGGGTAGAGCTGACAAGCTGTATAGTATGTTTTATGTTACAGGAAGTTTTGTCACCAGCCAGAATTTTTTCAATTTACAAAAAATCGCCATTCATTAAGGATAATTGCCTTGGCAACCAAAAAGGTTGTTTATTAGAAGGGATCCTCGAAACTAATCATTGGCAGCATAGTTAGAAGGGTTCCTCGAAACTCATAAACTGGAAAATCATTGATAATGATCATATTGTAAACCTTGAAACTGGCAAACCCACTGTCATTAAATTGTGACTGGAGGGAATCCAAATAAAAATGAAGAAATAAAAATAATTTTAAAATAAAAACGTTCATTACCTTCATTACAATTTAGAAATTTGAACAGATACAATTACTACTTGTCCAAAACAAAAAGCCGATGGCAAAAGTAATTGGATGACTCAAATCATGAAAAACGGCATGAAAACAAGAAACGAGAAACGCTTACATGTCAAAGTTGGTTTGCATGGGTTTCCTAAGATGTTTGGTAAGTGTACCAAAAGGTTAGATTATGGGAATGATAACAAAAGTCAAGGTTATTTATAGATCAATGTGCTGATGGCTTCTCCTGACATTCACACAAACCTTGACCAATCTTCAAGTATAACTGTTTTTCTTAGAGATCCCGAGGTGAAAATATGACTCAAAAGTTGTGAATTAGATAATTCCACCTTAGGACGCTTCATTATTTTCTGTCTTGGAGGTGTACTTAATTCCAAAAATCAGCGATATCATGATTAGCCGTTTTTGTATAATCATAGATTTTACCACCATTTATAGTACTTGTATCTGTTTACCACAATTTATAGTACTTGTATCTGTTTACCACAATTTATACAAATGTAGTTCTTGTATCTGTTTACCACAATTTATAGTACTTGTATCTGTTTACCACAATTTATAGTTCTTATATCTGTTTACCACAATTTATAGTACTTGTATCTGTTTACCACAATTTATAGTACTTGTATCTGGCAGTTCACAGATACCTGTACGTGTGTAGCTTAGAAGGTAGAGTGGTTTTCATGTAACCTTGCTTGTGAGTAGCTTTGTGATTTCAATTCTGACAGTTGAATCATAATATTTGCAGTCAGATATGAAGGACTGCAAACAAACAAAGTATCCCCCTGAAGGGTTTGATATGTATATTTATGTAAGTAGGCGTTTGCAAGTCTTTTCTTCCACTGTTCTGATGAACCTTGTAACTTTAGTAACTGGAACAGCAGTTGTGATGGCAGAAGAGAATGGATCGCCAGTTGGGGGGCAAAAAAAAAGTTGCGTGGCTCTCTCGCTGTCAACATGATCTCAACAGCCATATGCAAATAAAATAAGGCCTATAGGTATACTATGTATTAGCCACAGCGTAATTCATGGAGGTGCCATGTCATATTTGTTCTCATTGAGTTCAAAACTTTGTATGACCATATAAGGGACTATTAGAAGCCATTAGAGGGGAGATGGAGATTGTTCTACCATCTGTTCTACCCGTAGTTTTTTAGTCGTCAACCCCTAGCTCACTCAAGATTATTCTACATATGAATGATCATCAACATGATGGCGTTTATTGCGTTTCCTGAAATATATCATATTACAATTTGTAACGGTAAACAGAATGACATTTAATGTTATTATTGAAATGTGGAGCCTACAATATTTATTGATTGCTGGTACATACTATCAACACAACAAACCCATTCTCTTCATTTTTATAAATATTCATAAATTTCACAATTCAAACTGAAACGAGAAGTTTATAAGGCCGATGGAGTATAAACATTGCATGTTTTTATATAATCTCATTGTGCACTGTGCTCGTTGATACAACTGTCTTTGAAATTTATGAAAATAAATGGAACACGATGGTTGCGTCAATAGTATAATGTGATTAAGACTCAGTGGATATCCACAGTTGAAAATACAATGTAATCCATTGGCAAACTAGCAAATTTATAGCATAGTGAATTTCTATGCTACTGTAGAAAACTTTATTTTCGCTTGGAATAAATTTTCACTATTTTCATTGAAAAAATAATTCAGTGAAAATAAAATCCTGCGAATATACCTTTTTTTCCTATATTTTACATTCAACTTGTCAGAAATCAGTGAAAATAAATTAATTCCAACTAAAAGAAAATATTTTACACTAAATTAAATCTTCTAAATGTAAAACTCGGTGAATATCCTGCTACAGTAATATCATTTACAATAGAATATTTTATTTGAACTGTTCAATGCGAAAATAGACGAAATTAAATCCTCAGAAATCTTTTTAACTATTTTTTCAATAAATACTACATCAATGGTTTTGGTTATGATATTAAAATTCCTTGCAGCTAATATCTCTTGGTGGTCTTTGCGAGATATTTGTTATTTTCACTTGCGTCCTTGTCGGTACATATATTACATTGTTTTCTCACTGGTTGATATTACCAATTCTCTATGTCAGGGCTTAGCTGGTGGTCTGAATACAGATCAGCAAATTGAAC
The DNA here is from genome assembly GCF_978046115.1 of Saccoglossus kowalevskii. Lineage (NCBI taxonomy): Eukaryota > Metazoa > Hemichordata > Enteropneusta > Harrimaniidae > Saccoglossus > Saccoglossus kowalevskii. Next base: position 21,424,293 of record NC_140651.1, read on the forward strand.
ACTTGTTAGTCTCGTATCAGTATACGGGTGTCATTTCATGAGTATTGTTATTATCAGTGCATAAGTGGTGGACCCTGGATACTAGTGGTTTGTTTTATAGCTAATCAACACTTCATCTGACTTTGCTGAGCAGTTTTTGCCCTGTGGGATGAAACAACAGTTAACCTATAAAGGTTTATTAAGTGCTGTCATGTGAGGCTCTATTGGTGAATCATTATGTACACTTTAAGGGAACTTTGGGAAATTCAATCATGCGCTGCATGTCGACCACCAACTTTTAAATAAAGGTTTCACCCTAGTAAATAAATACCCCCCCCCCTATAAAATAAATGACTCATTTCTGGAAAAAAAAAATTCCCCACCTCTGGAAATTAAATGTCCTAGTAAATATTGAAATAAGCTACCCAATAAATAAATGATCCATCCCTATTAATATATCACCCATCCCAATAAATAATTAACCTGCCCTTAGTTAATAAATAACCCATCCCTAGTAAATAAATGACCCATCTAGTAAATAAATGTTTTATCTCTAGTAAATATGAAATGACCCACCCAATAAATAATTGTGTCTTCCCTAACACAAACATACGTCTAGTGGAGCAAAGTACAAAGTAATATTTTTACCAGTGATTTGATCATTACTACGACTGATAATTCACTGATTGTCTGCATGCTGTTGGCTATTAATGCTGAAAGATACACTACAGCTTGGTGTTACAAGGGCAATACTGTGTGTGGTCCAGTAGATAAATTTCCCCAACACTGGCTTTGGTTACTTTTCTAAGATGAAACAAAACTGGCTTGTAATTAGTTCTGTGATTGGGACACAAGTTGCTGTTAACGAAAAGTGACATTGGTCAAGGGTCTGAAAAACATAGTTTTTGTTGTTCTGAATGTTTTGTTTTGTTATTGTTATTTTTGGACTTTACTCAAGATTTCATTGGTACGTTTCAAATAAAAAATTCTATCTATCTATCTATCTTTTTTTTGGAGGGGTGAAGACAAGATTTATGATTTAAAAAAACAAGCATTTAAAAATCATGGAAAAATATCAATGTATCAGCAGAACTAACTTTAGACAATGAAAATGTGATAGCCACTACCGTTCTATGTTTCTTGTTTTTTTGCTTTGAACTTGTTCACATTGCAGGAATGTGTTGACATTGAAAGGAAAACAGAATCTCTATTTTCAAGGAAGTGTTTTATTTTCAGTCTGTCCTAAAAAAGGTTGAGTCTGATTGCATTTTTAATGAATATATATTTTTGAGTGGGTCGTTGATGAAAAATTCATTTGTGATAGAAAGAGTTGATGGTTGGGAGTCAAGTCAACATTGACACACTTGCTATTTTTATGAACTGTGCGCTTTAATAAATACATGTATTATTATTTTTTTCACCAAAAAATTTTGTGGGTTCTGTTCTCATGGATTGACAGCTGGTTCAGCAGTGGAAAAAATGGCATTCTGCCCATTTGCCATGCTTTTTAGCATTTGTGCACCTCTGATTCATTGCTTTCAATTCCTTATAGAGGTCTTATGCATGTAAATGATTTAGAAGTTGTGGTTTCCACATGACAACTTAGGTTTTCTGCCCAATAAATGCGTATTCTTGATGGGTACTACCCCCCTCCCCTCCCCCAGTCTGTAAATGTACTCAGTGTCCTTGACAAGCCATCAATTCTGGCTAAATAAATAAAAAAGTAAATAAATAAATATAATACAAGTGTATTTTAGTTGTACTTAATAAGTACTTGTAAGTATACTTCAAGTACTATTCATTTTGGTAAGTGAGTATTCAGCCAGGCTAATATATGCTTCAGATTTATTCTTACTAAATATTAGGGCAGCATTCATTACAATGTTGTCCCAATTTTGATCACGGACTCATCCTGACTTCAAGAGTGTGGTTTCCAACTCATTAGGCAGCTTAATGTATGAGACTGGAGAGTTTGATATCTGTTTGCTCTGTGAAGTGCCTTGTCAGGCTGCTGACTGTGACACGACAAGCTTGTTTTACAAGATGGCCTAGATAACATATTGCAGGCTACAAATTGAATATAAAGTGGAATCTAAGATAAATGCTATTATGTATGTCCTTATATTTATCTGTGTTTTGTTTAGAACTCTTTGGTGGTCCTCCTTGAATGACAGATTATTTTCTGCTTACCACTTCTCTTCAGTTACTAATGAGCCATTGAGTTTTAAATTTTGGATGTTGATACTTAGGCATGCTTGGTTTGATCTGCTCCATCCCTGGCTGCCAGTGTAGACTTTAGACTCTCTTAATGGGCAGTTGCTATTGTCTTTCATCTCTTGTTGAGAGAAATTCTGTTTCTGGAATACATTTGATAGTAGAAATCTGCCTCCTCGCTTTATTTAGGTTTTGTAACAATCCACTGCATCATCAGTAGCATCTAATTGAGCCCCATCACTAGGCTATCGCCATGGTGACCTGGATACATGTTTGAAATGAGAACAAATTGACTTCTCTATCAATCTATCTGTGTATAACAGTTACTCTCTGAAGACAATTTTATTTCTAGTTGCATAAGGGCTGATGGTTGCTAGGGAATGACTTTCCCAGCAGAGCTGAAATTCCTGCAGTCGCCTTGTGTGACACTTGTTCACATTTGCGTGCATAATAATTACTAATATTTGCATTTGTTTTGTGTGGATACCTGAAGGTTACTTGACCTCCTATATGTAGTCCATTGGAATTGACACCCTAATGCACACCCATGTAATAAATCACAGTTTCACACTATAATTCAATGCTGGGTTTTGTTTTCTCCCAGCTGTTAAGTATAGGAATCCAATTTGCAGATTCTGGCAGGATAACCTTTGACCTCTCTGTGGGGTTGCCTAGGGACACTGGTTCTGCTGTCTGATTTCTCAGAAACTGCATGCAAGGGTTGCGTTATTGCTTGGATGTGACTGTATCTCTGGCATTTTGAATATCACTGCTAGTGCTGAAAACTTGATTTCTAAAATATGTTGGAAAACACTTATATAGCATATGATGTAGATTTCCTTTACCCCCCCCCCCAAACAAATGATATTTTGCAAATTTTTCTATATTTTTAGCCCCGCTGTCGACTTTGTCGAGCGGAGCTTATCATATGAGTGATTGTCCGTCGTCGTCGTCCGTGTCAATGTTTTACTTTTTCGGCTTCTTCTTGAAAACTACAAGCCTGAATGCTTTGATACTTGGTGTATGTGTACCTTGGGTAGACCTCTCTTAGATTTGTTCATTTCATGATGATATCTTCAATTCTCTAATTTTGGTGAATATTTTTGTCATTTTGGTAAAAAGTGATATTTTCAACTTCTTGTTAAAAACCGCAAGTCTAATTGCTTTGGTATTACATATATCGGTACTACATGTAGACCTCTCTTAGATTTGTTCATTTCATGATGATATCTTTAATTTTCTAATTTTGGTGAATATTTTTGTCATTTTTGGTAAAAAGTGATATTTTCTTCTTGTTGAAAACCACAATCATTTATGGTGAAAAATGATATTTTTAAATTCTTGTTGAAAACAGCAAGTCCCATTGCATCGATACTATGCATATTGTTCATTTTCTAATGATATCTTCTGTTCTTTAATTGATATGTGCATTGCTAACAGCGGAGCTATCTCAGCCGAGAGGCTGCTTGTTTTTTAAATTTCTTTGCTTGATGTTTGCCGAGTATTGTTCAATTTATTTCACTCATCCACCCCTGTAGTAGATCTGTCTCACTTGTCTCTCTCTGTACATGGCGCTGTTGAAGGAAAAATCCATGATTACTTTGCCAATTATTCTGATGCAAGAAGTCTGTGATGAAATAATAATTTGCTTGGGAGAACAATTTTCAATCAGATGAACATAATTTCTTATTCCCTAAATGTATTGATCTACATTTGTTGATCTGCCATAGAAAACATTGGTTATAAAATGGCATTTGTCATTGCATGTATTTGTATATGTACATTGTTCATCTGTCAATCATCATTTTCCCTTTTACCATACAGGTAGATTTGTATGCGTTTCTAATACTCAATGGCAGGTTGTATAAACTATGGTATGAATTAAATCTCAATTCTATAATCACTCCTACGGCTTGACACCCCTTCCCCCCTCCACAATAATGATATGTCCTAGACTATAGAAATCACAGCATTGTGCAGAATTCTTGCCACGATTATGTTTTCTCTATGAAGCCGTATTTTTAAAATTTCCTCATTGAGGAGCCCAATTTTCTTGATGTAATTGAACAATCTACCGTAAGAAACATTTATTTCATGTACTTGTTGCGAGACATGGTTAGATATAATTGGGTCACAGTTTTACATAATTGGGTCAGTATTTCAATTGTACACAATGATTGCCTGACTTTTGCTGAGTATTATTTAATTTATTTCTCACGTACATCCACCCCTGTAGTAAATCCGTCTCACTTGTCTCAGTACATGGTGCTGTGGAAGAACAAATCCACGATTAATACACCAGTTAACTGATTCAAGGAGTTTGAGATGAAATTTCCGAGTTTCAAATTTGCTTGGGAGAATTTAAGACTTTATGTTAAAAACACATTTTTGAAAGCCATGAAGCTATATCACATTACTGTGAAATACTTTATTTTAGCTGGAATTAATTTTCGCTGAAAAGACTATTTGGGTGTTTTGTATGGAATTTATTTTCACTGATTTTTGATGAGTTGAATGTGAAATATAGGAAAAATAGTATATTCGCTGGATTTTATTTTTCTCGGAATCATCCCTTTCAGCTAAAACAACGAAAATAAATTCCAAGCGAAAATAAAGTATTCTACAGTAGGTAATGTTCAATGTGGTTTAAATTCAATTAATTTTCAAATAATCAATCAAATTTCATCATTTTCAGTAAAAATTGCTGAGTTTTCAAGTTTGAGGAGTAATACAATCAATTGATCATGACAGTAAAAGCAACCTAAAAGTTATATGAATGTTTAACTGCTGGTTTAGATTTCCTCTAAAATTATCACACAATCTTTAGTTCTAAACTCTGTATAATTATTTTTATCATTTTGTTTTTTACGATAAGTAAACAGTTACCGTTAAAACACCTGAAGGCTGTATTTATATCGTTGTGCCGCTTCCTTCGGGGATTCTACACGGAAACAGTTTCCCCCTGCGGACACGAAGTATTAAAAGTCCAATATAATTTACGTCTATTTAGGGAACGCTTCAGAAGTAGTCCTTTTTCTTTCACAATTACATTTTCTTTTACTTGCATACAGGATTGAATTAGTTGAATGTAATGACATTTTTTTCGCAATCTTGCCAAAAATCTATGTTCTTTTAGATGTCTTGTTCTGTTTTGCATGATATTCACAGTTATGTTTTGATGGTAAATTTGATTGGAAACGCAGTAAAGCAAAATATTATGTAATTTCTACATGCAGAATTTAAACTAGAGTGCTGCCGAATTTAATTTATAGGGACTTTTTAGTTAACTTTTTTTAAAAACCTGATTTTCATTCATGTTTATGTAAATTATTTAAATATAAAATTGGAAAAAAATAAACAAATAGAGACCTATTAATTGTCTAATGATGATTTTTTTGATATTTTCCATCTAGTTTGTTATATATTCTGTTACCTAGGAGATAAATTCAATTCTTAGTTTTGAGGCAGCTAACCATCTTATACACACATATCTGCAGTTCTGCGAAAAGTAAAGTTATCTGAGACGAGGATAAATTAACCAATTCGATACCTGAAAATTATTAAAAAAAATATCTTATAACTATTAAAAAGTCCATAATACCATGAAAATTGCGGTTAATGTACCTTTGAGATGAGATTGCGAATTAGTGTTACCATGGCAACTCAAAGGAAATTGCCGTGCTAAGGAAATGAACCCCAGTTTGATGGGTTCAATTTAGACCGCGTAGAAAAGCTTGATATTTTGTACATTGATGGGATTAAATGCAATTGAAGGTGAAGAAAAGACAAGTAGGTAGCGATTGGTTTTGATAGAGTGGACATGACATTTCATTGATAGGGTTGTACTGGAGCTGTATATTAGGTGAGGCAAGCGAGTGTTGTGGCCTGGGGCTCTTAGCAAGCTTGCTGCTGATTCAATTACCGTACTTCTCAAAACTGTTGTGTAGTGATTGGGGGATTATACTATAGTTACCAATATATGTCTTTGACTTTCCGTTTTGCTCTGAATGTTTGCGTTCTGTTTCTTTGTGGTAACTGTTTATCTAAGAACGTGTAAATGTCTGGAATACAGAAACAAACAAATTGTTGATTGTTGTATACCGTAATTGTTCAATTAGTAACACGTGCTGGTGTTTTTACATGGAGAAAATAAGTCATGTTTTAATGATGCAGTATACAAAACGTGCAATTTTTAATTTTATGCACTTCAGTTGTGGATGTCCTTGTAATAGAGTAAATACTGTTCTACATTGTACGCATGTACATGTACATTACAGGTGTTTTTCCATGGAGAAAATATGTCATGTTTTAATGATGCAGTATATTTTTGGTTTTATGCACTTCTGCTGCGGATGTGCTTGTAATAGAGCAAATACTGTACTACATTGTACGTGTATAGCACGATTCACATTTTTATTCATCAGAATTCAGATGCGGAATCGGTAAAAATCGTCAAACATGACAAATTTGGAACTAAATGTTACCCCACCTAGATACATTTTTTTTACAGTCTACAAAGACGACTGATTAGCAGTATAGCATAGAATTCATCACCTTTTTGAAAAGACCGCAGCTAATTATGAAGCGTATGAAAAACGGCTGTTTACACCCTAGGCTACATTAGGGATTTACAGTTTATTGCAGAGCAATCTACTACAAAGGTATTAAAATATTAGTTGCTAGGAGAGAATTTACAGTATAAATTGGGATAACGGGTCTCGTTTTAGAATAACTAGGTTTCTTCAAAATAGAAATTAGTGGATCTTTTTTAATTTGAAACAAAACGCCTCAACAGTTTAGTTTAAAGCTTGCAATTTTTTCAATACCTGTAGTGAATAGAAAGTTATAGCGATTTGGTCCAAAATAATCCAACAAATTTTCGAAAATTACTTAAAATTAGGCAAAGTGTTGCACAAAAATGCTGGTGTTCTATGCGTGAAGGAAGACTACTGGAATGCGAGCATACCGTAAACCTGCAGGTAATCTGTTGGTTGCTATCGATTTCGTCCAAAGACTGTAAGACAGCTCGTCGTAACTCGTAGTTTTAGTTTTTTTGTTAGCTCCGCTGTCGACTTTGTCGAGCGGAGCTTATCATATGAGTGATTGTCCGTCGTCGTCGTCGTCCGTGTCAATGTTTTACTTTTTCGACTTCTTCTTGAAAACTACAAGCCTGAATGCTTTGATACTTGGTGTATATGTACCTTGGGTAGACCTTTCTTAGGTTTGTTCATTTCATGTTGATATCTTCAATTCTCTAATTTTGGTGAATATTTTTGTCATTTTTGGTAAAAAGTGATATTTTCGACTTCTTGTTAAAAACCGCAAGTGCAATTGCTTTGATATTACATATATAGGTACTACATGTGGACCTCTCTCAGATTTGTTCATTTTGTAATGATATCTTTAATTCTCTAATTTTGGTGAATATTTTTGTCATTTTTGGTAAAAAGTGAAATTTTCGACTTCTTGTTAAAAACCGCAAGTGCAATTGCTTTGATATTACATATATAGGTACTACATGTGGACCTCTCTCAGATTTGTTCATTTTATAATGATATCTTTAATTCTCTAATTTTGGTGAATATTTTTGTCATTTTTGGTAAAAAGTGAAATTTTCGACTTCTTGTTAAAAACCGCAAGTGCAATTGCTTTGATATTACATATATAGGTACTACATGTGGACCTCTCTCAGAATTGTTCATTTTGTAATGATATCTTTAATTCTCTAATTTTAGTGAATATTTTTATCATTTTTGGTAAAAAGTGATATTTTCGACTTCTTGTTAAAAACCGCAAGTCCAATTGCTTTGATACTACATATATAGGTACTACATGTGGACTTCTCTCAGATTTGTTCATTTTGTGATGATATCTTCAATTCTCTAATTTTGGTGAATATTTTTGTAATTTTTGGTAAAAAGTGATATTTTCGACTTCTTGTTAAAAACCACAAGTCCGATTGCTTTGATATTACATATATAGGTACTACATGTGGACCTCTTTCAGATTTGTTCATTTTGTGATGATGTCTTCAATTCTCTAATTTTCGTGAATATTTTTGTAATTTTTGGTAAAAAGTGATATTTTCGACTTCTTGTTAAAAACCAATAGTTCAATTGCTTTGATATTACATATTTAGATACTACATGTAGACCTTTCTCAGATTTGTTCATTTCGTGATGATATCTTAGATTCTATAATTTTGGTGAATATTTTTGTCATATTTGGTAAAAAGTGATATTTTCGACTTCTTGTTAAAAACCAAAAGTTCAATTGCTTTGATATTACATATATAGATACTACATGTAGACCTTTCTCAGATTTGTTCATTTCGTGATGATATCTTCAATTCTCTAATTTTGGTGAATATTTTAGTCATTTTTGGTAGAAAGTGATATTTTCGACTTCTTGTTAAAAACTGTAAATCCGATTGCTTTGATACTATACATATTGTTCATTTTCTGATGATGTCTTCAGTTCTTTAATTGAAATGTGCATTTCTAACAGCGGAGCTATCTCAGCCGATAGGCTGCTTGTTTACAAGTCTACAGTTATGTGATGTAAACTATATCCTAAAACTTGACAATCAGATTTGAAAACAATTGGCCAACCAATATGTTCTCATCGTAGACTTCGCTACTTGATTTTTTTCTCTGATAAATACATGCAAGTTACTTGGTACCGTTGACTCAAAGTTTTACTTTATAGGGGATGTTCTCATGAATTATTGCTTTCAGCAGGTCCCGCTGTATCTTTGTGTTACTGGATGCGTAGAATCTATGCAGGGTTCCTTTGACATGTACTTGTATATACTGTATATAGTAGATAATATTTGGTAATCGTAGTCCTAAGTAACTATTAAAAATAGCTAGACGTTTCAAGCAATAGCCCTTTATCGATAGAAATAAATAATTAAATGTATAGGTAGAACATAAGAATGTACCACTATAAAATGGACTCACTAAATCATTTACCTGTATGCTATCGATAAAGAGCCATTGCTCGAAACATATCCAGCTATTTTTAATAGTTACTCGGACATCGATTATCAAATATTATCTACTACGGTATACCGGTATATCATATTTATTGATCTGAGCAGCGTTTATTTATGAACTAGTATATACTGTAAACCATTTAGTTTTCGCTGCTACAGATTTTCACAATTTGTCATTTTTTGAATAACAAATTTACTCAAAAGTCACTGACGTACCATGTCAAAAACCCAGGGTAATTTTCACTGCTACAAAAATTTCCCGATTTCTACTGGCTCATGAAATTTGTGACAATTTGTCTCTTGTGATAATGAAGTGGTATAATGCTGGTAATTATTGTTTACGATCAGGTTTTATAGTGTCCATAAATCTGATTGGCTGTTTAATAACGTCATCAACATGAGTACAATGTATTTGCTAGCGTCATTTGTAGAGTCAAATTATTATGGAGATTGAACCTCACGTTCAGCTTCCAAACTGGTCATTGACTGGATTTGGACTTGTAGTTTAGGAACTTTGCATAAATTTGAATGGGTAATGAGATATTACTAGCACCATACCTAGGAATCTAGAAAAGGGAATGCTACATGAAATCCCATAGTGTGTAATGTTTGCATAATTTTGAATGGGTAATGAGATATTACTAGCATAGTACCTAGGCATATAGTGAGTGGATGTCACATAGATGTATATGATATCCCATAGTGTGTGATATTTGCATAAATCTGAATAGGTAATGAGATATTACTAGCATTGTACCTAGGCTTATAGCGAGTAGATGTTGCATATGTCTATGATATATTATAGTGTGTGATGTTTGCATAAATTTGAATAGGTAATGAGATATTACTAGCATTGTACCTAGGCTTATAGCGAGTAGATGTTGCATATGTCTATGATATCCCATAGTGTGTGATGTTTGCATGCATTTGAATAGGTAATGAGATATTACTAGCACCATACCTAGGCATCTCGAGAAGGGAATGCTACATATCATTCCATGGTGTGTGATGTTTGCATAAATTTGAATGGGTAATGAGATCTTTCTAGCTTCGTACCTAGACTATTGGGATAGTGTACATGTATCTGCATTGTAGAGGGGGGAATGTCACATGTAGATTCTAGTCTTTGTTAGTGCTGAATAGTACTGTTCTCACAAACAGAATTTAATGTTGTTACCCCAGGCTGTGAATAGTCATAAATCTTTGCCCTGTGTCTGTGGTTGTCTTTATGGCATGGCGTATACTTTGTATACAAGGAAAGTAGGTGGTGGCTTCTGGAAAGGTCAAAATAAATTGTCACAAGTTATTTGTGATTATCGTTTACATATTATTGCATGGCTGGATAACAACAGTATAATCACACTCTTTAATAAATAACTTCATTCCAGCATGACCCAGAATAATGGGTTTGTAATTTCTATTAATTAAATAACTGTTTTCAGTGTATGGCTGTAGATTAAAACCAGACAACATTTGTAATCACATTTGGCAGATTATTTCAGGTGAAATTGAATAATCTCTAAATTAATTAAATATGCAAATTAGTTTTGTTAATTGAAACCTACTCGTACTTTCATCTGCATATCAAATAAATTTCATGCAAACAAAAGTGATACTTAAACAACAACAAACAAGAACTTTCTAAAAAAAAGTCCCTTTTGGGGATTATGCAAATTAAATAAAACTCACATTCTGAGTACTATCTCGCTGATAGCTAAATGTGCTAAATTAAAAAAACAGTGAATATGCAAAGTTAATCATAGAATACTGCTTTAATTTTGCGAGACAAATTTTCACAAATTTCATGAGTCTGTGAAAATTGCAAAATTTTATTTCGGTGAAAATGTCTCTTTGGTCCTACAACATGAAGTGTCAGTGTCTTTCGCAAAATTTTGTTTTCAAAAATGCCATAAAATCCTGAAATCACAAAAACAAAACATTTCTAGTAGTAAAAATTTACAGTATATTGTTTCCTTCACAAAGCAATGAATTTGAAAATCTAGTGCAAAAAACAAATCTGCTAAAAATTAAACCTTGCGAAAATTTCCCCATCTGCAGTACTTATATAGCAACTAGACTGGACATTACATATTCATTGATCACAAATGTTATCCTTCACTATTTTGTCAATGTCAATACGGTACTGACATATTTGCACATACATGTACCTTTTCAAGAAACATATTGAAAGTGATGTAACAAGATGGTATCTGAATAATACATAATGATATTCCATCATACTAACTGACAGTTGATGTGAAATGGACAGATATGGTTTTGAGTTCACTGGCTTTAAATTTAAAACAACACCATACATGTATTTCCTCATGTATTCTACAGGGAGTGGGACGTTGGGCACAATTATCGTAACCATGTGTTTTTTGTCCTTTTTGATGATTCAATAATCTGAAGGCATTTATTGTGAGGGTAAATTTTACAAAATGTGTTGCCGCATACTGTAAAACCATTTATTTTCATTGACATTTAATTTCACTCTTTTGATGTTTTGAGAATATTCACTGTGTTTTAATTTCACAAATTTGTCAAGAAAACGATGAGTTTTATTGTTATTTTACATGTTCATGTAGATTTAATTTTATATAACGGATTTTACAGATCAGCGAAAATGGCAAAATTAAAGCCCAGTGAATAATTGATGAATTTGTAGTAAAATCACAATTTTCACTGTTACGAAACTTTTTGATTTCCTTTCTCGTTTTGCAAAAATTTGTTCCTTTGGGGTAATAAAATCGGTTTACAGTTTGATATCAATAGTTGCAAATTATCGTTACGATCACATTGTATGCTGTAGAATAATTTATTTCTGCTTGGAATTTATTTTCACTATTTTCGCTGATATACTTTTTTACCTATGTCTCACATTCAACTCAGTGAAAATAAATTCCATACAAAACACCCAAAAAAGCTTTTTCAGCGAAAATTAATTCCAGCTAAAATAAAGTATTTCACAGTATTCTAAAACACATGGGATATTTAAGAACCATTCCTCTGATGTGATCTCATCTGTTGATGAGAAAACTTCCTCCTCTTGGATGGCTGTGGCACAAAACTTGGCAAGACACTAAGGTGGTCCCGGATTTCATGAGTCTGTGAAAATCACAAAATTTTGTATTTTGTGAAAATGTCTCTTGGGTCCTACAACATAAAGTGTCAGTGTCTTTCGCAAAATTGTGTTTCCCTAAATGACATAAAATCAGGAAAATTGATATTCTGGCAACTAAAAAAATAAAACCACTTGCCTCAACAGATTATTAGTAAATATGCAGTTTAAAAGTTAACATCATGGCTTGCATGGACGCATATACCTTTAGGGTTTGTGATGGAAGTAATATTTGTAGTTCCTTTGTATGTCAAATTTCCCCTTAATATAATAAACAAGTGGTTCTTCTCACATTTTGGTATATACCTCCTGTTTTGTTGAAAAACAGTTGTAATTGAAACAGGTTCTGCAATAGATTCAAAGTTTATTGAATTTTGAAAAGAGGGTATTGTTCTGTTGACATGCAGACAATGGACACGGTTCATGGTTATTGGTTTGGCTCTACACACACTGTGCAGTGTACAGTATGGTTGATGACAATACTGGTATTGTACCACTATACTGCTGACAACCAGCGATGTGTGAAATCTGTAACTGCATTAAATCCATTCAAAGTTAGTGGTATCCGCTGTCATAGTCAGCTTACATCAAATTGTGTATCTGTAAAACAAATTTATTTTCAGAATTTAATATAGGAGATAATTTTTATGAATTCTGAGAGCAGTCTGATTAAAATAAGATCCTAGTTTGTTTTTTAGCTTCACTGTCAACTTAGCTAGTCGAAAGAGCAGAGCTTGAAAACGACTAGTACGATTGATTTTATATGTAGACACTTTGAGGGAACCTTAGTCAGATTTGTTCATTTTGTGACAATACCTTGCTATTTTTAATTCTACGGCTGAGATATATCAGCAAACAGCTTGTATTTAATATTTTTTTTCATATATTTCACTTTATTATTTAATTTGTTGGTAAACGTAACACACATTTGATGGGAGTTAAAATAATACAAACTAATATTAACATAAAAAAATAAAATTTAGAAAAAAATACTAAAAATTAATTGAAAAGCACACGTGGTTGGTCTGAGAATATCGCAAATATATTAGCAGCAGTGAGACAATAAACGATGTGTCACAGCATTGCTGAAAATTTGAAATATATCATATAAATTCTAGTACGAAAAATTGAATGGTTCGCAGCACACACACAGAAGGTTGTTGATATTAGTGTAACCAGACACAGCAGTAATTTCACCAATCAATAAATTTTTAATTTACAGTTTAAGAGGTCTAAGTTCGGTTGCTTTTGAAGAGGAAACTGTTTAACAAATGTTTTGTTTATACTTTGTATAATTTGAACCAGAGGTTAGATTTTCACCAAATCTATTAAACCTTGGCAAACATTCACCTACTGTTATTTTTTGCTCGTGAGAATGTTATCAAATTGCAATAGTGTAATCATTTGTAGTATTTTCCACTGTGTGCAAGATTTCCCTGATCAGGTAATTAGCCAGAAATTTAGTTGCTATGTGACACAGGTCAAGTTTTAGTACAAAAATCAAAGTATATGTAATACTGCATAGAATCTCTGTGTAATTTGTTATCAGTTTTCAAGTTTTTCAATTTTCAACCATTTCAGTTAAATTGAAAAGACTTTCTGTATTTTCTGAGTATATTTTCGATCATTTTAATTCAATTGGAAAGCTTTCATGCATTTACTATTTCAATAAAATGTCTTAGTTCTATTCATAATCTAAAAAAATTTAACTCAATTTTAAAATCTTCATAAATATCCATAAACAATATTACATTCTGTGTAAATCATTTTAGCAGGGACAACCACATAACCTCACTTTTCAAGTATAAAGGTTGACAACTTTTTCTTGTCGCTAGAGGGCGCTATTTTGTACAATGATATCTCCAGTGAAGGGAGTTTTTTCAGATGAAGAGTTTATTTATTGATTACTTCTTGAAATCAAAGTTGACAAACCTAACTGACCTGTACTTCACCATCACTTAAAAATAACCTAGTAATTAGTCCCAAGATCAATTCCTTGAGCATTTTTTTAATTTTTCAGATATTTTTTTTTCAAAAGAATAATCATCATTAAAATTTAAAAAACTATTATGAGCATTAAATTAATATTCATTTCTAGGTAAGGTAGAATATTATTTTTTTCTTTTTCATACTAATATTATTAATTTAACCTGATAGTTTTACTGCAAATTTGAACAAACCATATTAACCATTAAAGGTCTGAGCTAGGTAATATGTATAGAAAATTGTTGTAATAGAAAAAAATTGGAACCCCATCAAAAATCATGTGAAGTTTGATTCTCATTCATACATAATAGGTACACGTTTTGCATAGCAACAAAAATTGATGAATTCAATGGGCATAGCAACACTATTCTGAAAAGTCATCACCATTTACCGCTATGTTAAGGAGGTTCTGACCAAATTCAGAGTTCAATGTCATTGATTTTGTTTTTATTTTCAATAATAAAACAGAAAGCAGAATACGGTATGCGTGTTCTCAGTTTGTTGTTGACTATCTGTATGAAGAGAATGATACAAATTGTCAGGTCATCAGACAAATTCTTTTCGAGAATGAGTCTTGATTATGAATATTTTCATTTCTTCGTTTTTTGATTGGTTTTTCATCTTGAAATTTTACTAAATAACTTGTTTATTGATATGAATCTTATTACTGCAAATTGTGAAACTATCAATTCTGTAAGTCAGGACGAATCCTTCCAAATTTGGTAAAGTTGTTTGAGCGAGAGAAGTCTGATATTAGTGAAATGTATTCCATACTAACGTCTTCAAATTTCGAGTTGCCTTGGTCACGATTTTGAAAGTGCATGAAACATGTTAAATGCAGACAGTGTGAGCAGACGATAATGATTTCTTCAACCACAACTAGGTTACTTGATAGTGGCTTTTCAATGATTTTGTCATGAATCCCAGGGAAGTTTACTACTTGAAAATGAATTATGTCAATGTTACGAAAGTTACAAATGTCGTGATTGATGTTTCAGAGTACTGATCGTTTGTTCGAATCGAATGACCTCGTGCACATTCATAAGGTGATCATAACGCAACTTAAATAAATAATATTGCATAAATTTACAGTAAATATTTATTTAAATATTATCATTATATTCTATTTTTTTTCATAAAACATTGTGAATATGCTCAATATCACCCTCAGTAGATATAGACCTAAATTTGAGCCTGAACCTCCTTAACAGAGAGCGTAATACTACGCTGAATTAATTCGTCATTGCAATGGTGATAGAGTGAATGTAGACAGCGTGATAGCTTGAGAAATTAGTTGGTTTTGTGGAGAGAATGTGAAAAACGGCTGTTTCCTGGATCACGCTGCATGTCAGGAAATCGTGACTTGTCTATTTAGTGACGTGGTATAATTTGTTAAAGCTTGGATGCAATGGAGTTAGATACTGATCGAACTTATTAACTTTTTAACTGATTTTGTTGAAATATTTTCAGCTATTTTTATGTTTATAATAAATTTTAGACCAAATGTCCACAGATTTGGATTAACTTTTTTGGGAAAAAATTATAAATTTTCTGAAGTTTAGGGAAAAGTGACAAAATTTGAGTTTGTATGGTGTTTGAAGTTTTAATATAAATAGAACCCCCCACTGCCACCTCCTCCTTAACCCCCTCTGCTGATATGTATTGTGAATTTAGAGATTATTTCCAACAAACTGTATATATTTCTAAATTTCAGATTTTCATTTTAGATGTTGAAAGCTCAACAAGTCAACAATTGAATAAAGTCAAATATATCAAATTTTTTGGTAGCAGTAAAATTTCACCGAGGGTTCTCGGAGAGAGAGAGAGAGAAAGAGGCAGAGAGTTGTACCTAATGTCTCACTAAATAAATTCTTCTACTTGGAATCTCTCAATTTCTCAAATTTCATGGTTTACAAGACCTTCTTTCATCGTGTATGCTTACTAGACAAGACAAAGAATTGATGTCGACAAAGATTGTATTATTTTAAAAGTAATGATATAGTGCTATTTGCATGTTTGAACCAACACTTGGTTATGGTGCTTGTCGTCATAGCAACGTAGTAATGAACATTAGAGTGCTGATCGATCATTCTTTTGTAAATCGTTCTAAATACTCAGTTTTATGTTTTCTTCGTTAATTTCCATCCTTTTACTGTTCTGCTCTTTATACGCAGGTGTCGGTTTATGTTTACGTGCAGCATGCTCTGATCTAATGAGGTTGTACTTTGTATTGATGAGTTTGCAACTGATGTAAAAAATCGATATTCAAGTCTTGCAATCCTCTTGATGGTTTACAATAACGTGCTCGGATAGACGCACCGCTAATCATTCACTGTGATTTGCATATTGCTTGTTCGATGTATTCCACTGCTTTAAATTCTTAGCGTTGTCAGTGACCGATTTTGTATTGATTTTACGGTTGTTGAAAAATTTCTACTTACACCACTTTGCACTTGCTCGTATTGATGTCTTCTTTCAACAGGAAGCTGTTACATATTCATGGAATTATCACAAAAATTTCGTCTTTTTGAGGTCAATTTTCATAAATATGTAAGAATCTCACTCACAAAAATACATGCCTCCAATATGTATCTCTTTCACCACAAGACTTTCTAGCCCAAAATTTTTCTGCATTTTTTTCCTTATATTCTTCAATATTTTTGGAGCCAAAAGATAAAATGTGAGTAAATTTTTAGTTTTTACTAAAAAAAATGGTTATTTTTGTCCCAATTTTCTGAAGGAAAGTGCAGACTATGAACAGAACTAATTTGTGATGAAAAGAGGGAACTGGTCGTGAAAATGTTAAAAGGTCACTGAGGTAAAAATATGAAAAATTATGCATATAAATGTTGTTCAAAAGAACTACCTACCAAAGTAAATCTTAGTCACCATTAAAAAAAATAATAAACTTCCACAATTTTTTTCCATAATTTTTTTTTAAATTTTGGCCAAAACATATAGCCAACAGGAAACAATGTCCATTTGGTTTAAAAATTACATTTTTTACATTACAAAATTTTTAAAAAATAAAAATAAATTATAGAAAAATGTAATTATGTTGTTTCAAAATATTTTTGCGGGAAACATCAGAATCTTTTAACAGTTAAGACTCCTCAGATGTTCAAGGATTCTTGTACATTGGAACATTATTTCTTTAGCTTTACTGTAATTACAAAAATAGCTATCTGAATTCTAGCAATTCATCCAACTACCTTAATACGAATAAAACGCTGCAGATTGTTAAAGTAGGGCTTATCTTCAGTGGTAAATTGTTTCCTAGCAATACTTTACTTTTTTTCCAATCGGCTTTAATCTTTCACCTTGACACTGACTTTGTTGGCAGATTATCGATTAATGTGATTATGACTAGCGGAACTAACAGGAATAATACAATTTCTGTTTACGAGCGGCTACAGTAAGATTTGGAAATTAAATCTGGTCTTTCGCTTTGTTTTTTTTTTAGAGATATAAAATTTTCTGACCTTGGAGTTTTAATGTTGCTTATTAATTTATGTGCAAATACGTGTATGTTCATGCTGCAATAGGTGAAATTTCGCCAACTGCGAGATCTTGCGCAACGTGTGAAAGACTTGTCTACCAAAAAAAATCGAATGATTTGATTTTGAAATTAAATCTCTTTTTTTCAAAGTCGAAATGCGCATCTTTCAGAGAAAAATATGCCATTACGATATCATTACTTCATCCAAATTGCCCATCATCCAATGTGTATTGCACATTATTAAGTGTGAAAATATGCCAAAAAATGTTTTGAAATTGTCGAATTCCATGCGATGTTTTGATTCAACAAACTATGACTTTTGTTTGTCCTGTTTTACGTTTGATTTCTCGCATAACATGGGATCTCACAGTAAACCGAAAATGGTTTATTAGTTACCGTAGTTTCACTGAGTATTAAATCACATAAAAACTCTATTTCGTAAAATAGTGTGATCTGACCTTTGACCCAATATGCTTGATAAATAGACTGTTTTCGCAAATAGCCACAGATATCTCATTGCAAGCGAGAGTGCCACAAAACTTGTTTCTGTCCTGCTAATAATGTTTCATTTTTTGATTTTCTCTCATCATCGTGATGTGATGCAATGGACACAAATTTTTACTGAAAACATTAATTCCACTAATTTGGCGTTGACTGAATTATTCTCTCCTTATAGTCAACTTTCGTCATTTAATTCAAAATGCAAAATTTTTTTCCAAAAAAATTTGACCAAGCCCAGTAGGTAATGACAATTTTTTTCAAAAATTTACACAAAAAAAATCAATATTCATAAAAAAATAAAAGTTTTTCACCAAATTTTGTCTAATGGCTTGCTGCTGTAAACACACTCACTTTACGGCCTTTGGTAATAAAAGTGGTGTTTCTATCATTTGTGCTATATCTAAATTCAATCTAAATGAAAATTGACTGATGATGAGTTCCGACCTCAGGTCGTAAACTTCAACATGATTTATATTTTCTGAAGTTACATTTTGATTTATTTTTAACCCTCGTAAATCCTGTTTCACTTACTTCAAAAGTGAAAAGCTGACCTTCTTTGTATATCATAATGGATTTGTTTCCTACATTGAACTAGCAACATGGAAAGACAAAATTATCATTTGAAATAGTTGATTATGTTTTATGGTAAATGTATTATCAAGCATCTGTTGATTTGTTATGTCCCTTTATACTATACTAATGGAGAGGGGCAAAATGACCACTTGGGATAGTAACAATTGCTGGTTACAGTGACTGTAATGTAATAATAATATGATTGGTTTCCTAATAAGCAGTGGGCACAATGTTTATAATATAACATTTTTTCTGTTGAAACTTGGAGCCCACATTTTATAACATGTAGTTGTAAAGCAGTTGCAGGGATTATATTTCAAAATGATCACAAATTTTGTAAACTCCATGCCTCAAGAAACAAAATTAACAGAAAAAAAATGTAGTGACTCGTAAAATAATGTGTGCTTTCCCAGAAATCTTTACTGTATACTTTACCGTATACCGTATTTATCCGGGTATGAGACCATGTCCGGGCAAACGCCCACCCCCACTTTGATAGCACTGATACCTACTGAATGATTGATTGATTGATTGATTGACCAAACATTGCAAGCGTAGAAGGAAAATGTCATCAACGCAACCAGCGTCAATTTTCAATGTACATCAATTAATTTGGTTTGACCATTGAAAATTTCTGATATATTTTGTGAGGTTATTGTAAAACGTGAATAACTGATGAGATAAAGCATGCATTGATGCTAGGCATATCTTATAGATCTCAAAATTTGCATAAAGGCGTGAGAAATTGGATGTATATTGAAAAGATTTTTCATTGAAGTTTCCATCACATTATAATGCAAAATGTATCCTCATTTTGAATACTGTAGAACTCTTTATTTTCCTGAAGGAAGGATTCAGTGAAAATAAAATCCAGCAAATAGACCTTTTCCCTATATTTTGCATTGAACTCATCAAAAATCAGTGAAAATAAATTCCATACAAAACACCCAAAAAGTCTATTCAGCGAAAATTAATTCCAGCTAAAATAAAGTATTTTTAATACAGTATTTGCTTAAACAAATATTTTGCCCTGAATGTGAAAGTTATTAATATTCATGAATTAATGTTCTGAATCTGATTTTAATTGAGCATCGCTACAACTGCTTTACTCTCAAACTTGTTTCTGATCATACTGATGTCTATTTTTGGTGTTTAGGTGTAGCACATAATTAAATCTGTATGTCCTACATGACCCCCTCCCCTCCACGTTCCTTCCCTTAGAGGAATTTCGTTATAATTATTTATTTGTCCGTAATTAAATGAATGATGATGCAAGTCTGTGTTGACATCTTCTTCCGACAACGTATAATGATGAAGAATACAACATCTCACCTACATCCACCTCGTGTCTTTTGCCTCGAATTTTCTCATTAAAGGAACATGCTGTGAATTTAAATGTGTTCGCTAATAAGTCTGAACAAATATGAACAACGAATATACCAGGTAATGACCTAATTTTAATGGCTTAAATTAGTCTCTGTTTTAGTGCACGAGGTTCTGTCAGTGACAGAGAATTTAAATTAGGTGAAACAGTGTAAAGAGTCATATTTTGTGTTTGTTATATTGAAATCTGTAAAACAAAAAATTAAACCTGACTTTTCTCTAACACGTAGAAATCTTAGAATAAGGTGTTTTCAGATGAGTCTAATAAATTTTGAATACGATTTTGTTCATTTTCTCTTGAAAAAAATAGATCATGAATTCAGTGATGTGGGAATAAACTATGAAATCTTCCTGATCGGGAAACTGTGCTAGTAAAGTGCAATTGCTAGAACATTACATTTGTAATACACCACATGGCTATGTTTCATTGCTCTCACTATTTCCCTATCATGGCTTTAAAATCATCTGCTAAAATCTATGTATTTCCCGTAATTTGTTTAAAATCTCTATTCTGACTGTGTTGGTTTAACTTAGACCCACCCAACCCTCTCGCTAAAAGCATTTTGAGTGAAAAGATTACATATAATTATACATGTACATTATATTATAGATTTGTAAATAAAACCACTACATGTTGACGTGTTGCTGGCTTAAATTTCCCAAAGTTGGTCATGTGATTTTGCATTGATTACATCGTTCCTTAACAGTGTTGGAAATTCATGAGATCGGAACATTGTTGTCAGGGGAAACCAAAAGCTTTGTAGGTTCATAACTTTCGGGCCGTTATACGATTGACATTGTAGAACATACGTCAATCTGTATCAATATCATCGTGTAAGTTTGTAGTTATAAACAAGATTTTAACACAAGAAATCAACTCAAGTGTTATGTGTGGAAATCCTTTCAGAACTCTACTTGGAAACAATTGAAGTGAAAATAATATGTTTTTGACCAACATTCCATTAAAGGAGCAAAGGGAATGATACTTTTCTTCAGGCGGGGAGGGACATGAGGGGTTTACAATATTCGTTCACAAAACTTTGATGAAACCCCCCTCCCTCCCTCCCCTGCATAATCTAACCTTGATCCCTATTATGCTATAAATGAGCAGTTCGTGGCTCACCATAAGGCAGTGTACTAAAGTAAAGGCAGAGTCTTACCTTTATTAAGCTGTCTCTTGGTGAGATGATACACACGTTGAGAATGGATATCTAAACGAAACTAGCGAAGGAACGGTAGCTGAAGCTTGCGTTATTTCTCTAGGTTCCGATCAGACTACCGAAGTTCCCGGATGTTGGAGAATGGGAACTTCGGTACCATTCGGGATCCTTCGGCGATACGTAAATCACATAGGCCATTTATACTACACTCTCCTCCGTCATCTTTTTCGGTGATGGTTCCATTATCCTATAATTTTCTTTTCCAGTATCACGCCCATGTGATTTAGGCCAGTATCACCTAGGTGTCAAGTCAGTAACTCAGATGGTTATCAAATGCATTGTTACATGATATGGACTAACTAACAAAACGCAACTCAACATCCATCATGTTCCAATACATCCAAAATCCATCTGATCAGTTAGTCCGTCAGTCTATTTACCCCATATAGATGGGGAATGTGCGTAGTGCAATCAGTCATTCACTCAGTCAGTCAGTCAGTCAGTCAGTCAGTCAGTCAGTGAATTGTAAGCCACCCATAATGATGGGTAGACTGAGTCTTGTCAATGACTCCCAAATAAATGAACAGCCCAGTCTAGTCAATCGGTTGTAAGTCACCCATAATAATGGGTAAACTAAGTCTAGTCAGTCAGTTAAAAATTACCCACCACAGTGGGTACACCTTCCACCCAAATTGATGGGTTCTCCTGTGGTACTTCTACTCAGCTGGAGGTTGTTCTTCAGGGAACAAGTTCTTAAAATGTTCCCTCTGACTTGGCGTCAGCCGTCTCAGAAGGACCATGATAACTCTCCAGTGGATCAGCACCGCAGGGCTGCTCGGTGGGCGAAATGTATATCTAGGTGGGATCAGCCAACCATACTCTCTACAGATGTTGTTCATCTTCCGCTCATACGTGGGGGTCACATTCCAGTTGTCGGCAAATTCTCTATGGAAGTAATTCACCACCCAGATATATATCTTCTCCCATCTTGCTTCTCTTCCAAAAGCGAGAGATCCCAATGTGGTTATCGCAAAAGTAACCTTCCTCTCAGGGGATTCAGATTTCTCCCACAATACCACTGGGATGTGTTCTCTAAAACAATGCCATTTTACGGCTCTTGTCCAAATCCTACATCCCGGGAGTGGACACGGGGAAGTCCTCTCCATGGTTCTCCCTGGCTGTGGTGGTGCAGGAGCACACTTTGGGATCAACTCACTTTTCTTCTCTTCAGGACGAGCTAGCGTCACTATTCGAGTTGGCAGTGACGTCGTTGTCGAACCAGAAGCCTCACCGGCTGGTAATGCTGGCAGTGATGATGGGTCTTTTTCATCTACTGTAACCTTAATATTACCACCCAGCAAATGTGCTCTTACCCTCCTTTCCCTGATGTTACCAGCTTCAGAAACCCCAGTTTCCTGGGATACTCTGCCTTTTCCTTTTTCTAATCTTGATTTTGTTACCTGTGGTTCTGGTCTCCTTCGTCCCTCCTTTTTAGATCTCCCAATTTGTTGGGACTCTGTACTCTTCACTGGCTCCACCCTAGATTTCTTCCAGCTGGGCTCAGAGGTAGAGGGACTCCCGATTGCCCGGGATATCCCTCTCTCTTTCGGTCGAACATCCTTCATTTTTTTATCCTGCTGTGTCACCTCGGCTGCATTTTCCCTTCTAATCTCCAGATCTTTGTCACTTTTTAAACGAACATCCCTACACAAACCAGCCGGGGTTTCCACACACCTAATAGCTTTCTTCTGCGGCACCGTGTTGTATCTCGGGTTTTGGTGAGGTATATTTTCTACAATCCACCTCCTGTCAAACAACTGCAAAGCTTCCTTGTGCATTTCACGCACCCATCCCCATCTGCCATATCTCACCGCCACCCGGTATTGATCTACTAGTGCCGCTTTCAGATTCTTTTCGCTGACTCCCTTGCATAGTGCCAGGTTTAGAATTACCTTGAATGGATCTAGTAATCTATCCCGACGACTTGCCCTATTTATCTCTTCTAATTTCTCATCCCTATTAGGGATTCTTGAATACTCACTAGCCTTGGTGCCCCCCTCAACCCTATTAGGGTCTCTTGGATCCTCGCCACCACAAGCTCCATCCTCAACCCCAAGGGGGTCTCTTGGATCCTCGCCACCACAAGCTCCTTCCTCAACCCCAAGGGGGTCTCTTGGATCCTCGCCACCACAAGCTCCTTCCTCAACCCCAAGGGGGTCTCTTGGAATTCCTCCTCCCACAGTTTCATCCTCAACCCCAAAGGGGTCTCTTGGAATCTCGCCTTCCGCAGCCTCCTCCTCCTCAACCCCATAAGGGTGTCTTGGCTTCTTACTGCTGCTTTTCCAACTCCTTTTCTCTTCGTCACTCATCCTGTAAGATAAAATATATAAATCCCTAATAGGGATCAGTTACTCTGAGTGACGATGTTTAACCTTAAATATTTTATTCCGGCCCTTTACAAGAGGGACATATATAATTATTACTGTTTAGCTCCGCACGTGAAATACCCCCGACACAATCTCCATGAAACCACTCATAACATGAGTCACATTGGATCATGAGTTTACCATCGTCAGGTTTCCTACATAAACAGAATAATTTGTCTGACATTTTGCTTTGATCACCCAAACATCTATGTTGGTAACGCTTTATCCATACTGGTAATTCCTGTATTTCACAGCGCATTAATCTATCATGGTTAACAGTAATAATATCTTTTCTAATCTTGACCCTAAAAAGATAGGGTGTAAATTTTTTAATAATAATTCCTGGACCCTTCCAGGGTCTCAAAAGCTTACGGCTTTTCCCTTTAACCGAAGCTGTATCCAGAACATATACCTTATCACCTACACTGTAAGAATGTTCATGTGTTCTAAGGTCATAATCCCTCTTCATTCTTAATTGATTTGTTTTCAGAGTCTCACGTGCCATCACATGTGTCATCTGAATCGCCTCAACCAAGTCTATTACACATTCATCGCATGTCTTCATTTCTTCTAGATCCTTGAAGCCATTTGATTTGAATTTGATGAAAAAGGTACGCCATTTAGAACTCCCATCATACATCAAAGACTTTGGGATACTGGACGGCTTAGGAATAGCCACTGATCCTCCCCTGTGTTTCTTCTCAGCTCTTTCATAAGGGGAAATAATTTGTACTGGCGATGCCGATCTATCCCCTGCCAAATGACTGTGATCATATTCTCTGTACATAGGTGCCTGGTCTGATCTATTTCCTCTCGCTTCACCCTTATAATGATATGAAGGGGGGAAACTATCTTCCCTTTGTCTAGGGAAAATTGATGTAGGAGTGAGATATTTGTTTGGTACCTGATTTTGTCTCCTAATTACCCCTTCCATCCTTTCTTGGAATTTGGAGTTCTCATCATGTCTCCTCCTTTCTCTCTCCTCCTCCTCCCTACTGTTTGAGGGATAATGGTAGTCTCTATGATAATCTTCTTTACCAATATAGTCACGATTGAAATGACGTTCATCTCTTTTATCCCTCTCCAAGCTTCTATCCTCATCTCTGTCATCTTCTCTATCACAATAACTTCTTCTTTCCTCCTCTAATACACGGTCATACCAATCATCAGGGGTTTTAGGACGATCTTCTACAATATTCCCAAAAGTAATCAATTCCCTCAGCTCACCTGACACTTGAAAATGCGGGATATCTTCCAACATTGCCATGGTCAATTTTCCATTCTCCTCTCTCAACTGCATTATTCTGTCTGCTGTTCTTTGTCCCACTCTGGGCAGACGTAACAATGTATCATAACTACAATCATTGATATTAATTTTCTTTGACATTTTGAAACAAGAAATAAATTTTAAAAATAACACAGTACAATTTTGAAATATAATACCCGAATAACAAGGGTAAACACTTAAGTACAATCAGAAAATATCAATGATGAACCCTTAAAATCTAGACTTAAGTATTCAAAATATTTCCTAAAAATACAGGAAAAATAAATACCATAAACCTCCGACTAAATTGTGAATGACACAATAAAAATTAAAAAAATAATAACATAACAATATACACAAAAATAATTAATATTGCAACCCTTAAACAGTACTAGGGTCTGAAGAAAATATCTCCTAAAAATGATGGAGAAAAAAGTATAACGGTGAAAAATGTTCTACTCAAGTTGTTAAAATTTTTCCCTCACAATCTAAAGAAGGAAACGCTTACAGTAAATTGACCCTCACTGTAATGTAAACACTCACAATCTAAACATCCTTGTATACACCGTGCCGCAGACCCTCCCCGTTGGATTTCCTTTCGTTACTGAACAAACGGAAATCCAACAAAGAAAGTCTACAACACAATGCACACAAAGATATTCAATCACAGCTATGAAAACTAGTTCACAGTGCATAGAATACAATGAAAATACAACACCCTCTTACGTTACGAACAGAAGAACTTTTAAAATTGATTCTATTCAACGGCGTCTGCTCTCGTGAGACTAGGAACAGGCGGTATAAACAAATATACGTCCGTTCCACACAGCACAGAATTTATGAAATACAACTAAAATTTTCACCAATTTACAAAAAATATCCCACGAAAATGCGGGAAAACAAATAAATATACTAAATAATATTCAAATTACTGTGAATATCCTCAGAAATGCTCACAAAGTAAGAAGAAAATTCGGGAAAATTGTTTTCCAGAAAAACGACGTCTCGTGACCCCAATATAAACAAACTGAGAGTGAAAAAATACTTCAAAACTCTCTAAAACGATAAATATTCAACAGAATTGTGCCGGATAAAAACTTAACAATACCGGACAAACTGAAGAAATGTAATATCCTACTAAATAACAGTAGAAATGTTAACAACAATAAAAAAACTTCAAAAACAACAAATCGAAGTCACGTGAAAATGGCGTCGATATATAAACAACGTACGTTTATGAAATTAACTCACATTGGTTAAAAAGTACGTAGAACCAAGAAATTGGTTTAAAAACAATAAATAACACTAACAATGTTTTGTTTTTTAAAAAATCTAAGGGAATACTCCCTAAACTAAGCTCTCACGCTGGAATGTGCGAAAAACGCAATTCGTCTATCGCGTGACGATCGACTCTAACTCGCAACTATGAGACAACTTTCCACCAACCCTGTTTAAGAAAGGGTTAAAAACCAAAAACACAGGCACGAAAGTTGCTCGCAGCGCCAGTAAAGTAAAGGCAGAGTCTTACCTTTATTAAGCTGTCTCTTGGTGAGATGATACACACGTTGAGAATGGATATCTAAACGAAACTAGCGAAGGAACGGTAGCTGAAGCTTGCGTTATTTCTCTAGGTTCCGATCAGACTACCGAAGTTCCCGGATGTTGGAGAATGGGAACTTCGGTACCATTCGGGATCCTTCGGCGATACGTAAATCACATAGGCCATTTATACTACAGTACAATCATCTGGAAACTGCTAAATTCCACCCCAGATAGAAATTTTCTCTATTTATTGGTCATTCTCGTCACTATGACTGCGCTTCTTAAGTTCCCCAGGGAAATATTCACTGCAAGAAATCATTGTGGTGTGCATTGCTAAAATATGTCTATCGAAAAGCGGTTCACAGTATGTTGTACCGGTACTCTTATTCCATATAGCACCAGCAAATACTCAAAAGTACTGTAGAGTGATTTATTTTAAAATAATTTCCACTGCAAAACATTCATTTTGGCACATTTTTGTTTATGATAATTAAGTTAAACAATACGAGATGTGTCAGTGCGTCTTATAATAAGATACATGTAAAATAATTCAAACTGCTGTGAGAATTGTTTCTTATTTTTCAGTATCTTTGGGTTTTGACGAGACAAATCTGAATTAGGTTATTTATCTTTCCAAATATAATACTTACACATGTAGTATTCAGTGCATTTGTTAATTAAACTCTTACATTGTTGTACTATCATTTAGAACAAAAAATTATGTCTTGTATTTACAAATCTATGTGTAAGATTTGTTTACTTATTTTTTCGACTAATTGTGTTCAAAATATGTAGACAATAGGAAATTATGTCTATTTGGTTTAAAATTAACGAATAAATTGTTAAAAAGTATCTAAACGCAAGCAAAATGTTGGCAGGGAATAATGGCATTAAAAATGCCTAGCCTTATAAAAATCTAAATTTAGATAAAATAATTCAAACTCGTGTACTCGATAGGAATTGCAAAATCTTTACAAACACAGACAACTTCAGACATGTGGCTCGCATGTTAACATCAAGCACACAGCCTAGATATTACGAACTGGAATTTTCTTTTTTTCATGCAAAGCACTTATTTTATTGTCAGGTGTTTTTTTTTTTTTGAAGTGAATCAGCTGATTGAATCTATTGCAGCTGTCGTAGATGTTCTCTTCTTTCCATTAACAGTCTTTTTTTCATCCACCACGCAATAACCGATTTCAATCCCCTATTCAAACACGCAATTTTGTTTGCATTGCCTTGGATTAAAGCTGATCTAACTTTAGCGTACGGAATTTGAATTTTTCGATTCTGAATTACAGAAGCAATTTGCATACTAATGAGAGAAGGAGATAGAGTCCTGATCGTCATTGAATCATCAGTTTTCTTTTCACAAAGGCTCAAAGAGAAGTTTTTTTCTTCACGATCCATCACGGCTTCTCACGGCTGCCTTTGATGTAAAAAATATTATTAACGCTTGCACTTATTCCATTTGTGTCATAACTCAGTAACTATGGCTCCTCATCCATCTTGTGCTTATTCCCGTCTCATAGTGAGCATCATTCTTATTTTTAATTTCCTTTGTGTTCTTAATTTCCAGTGGAAAATTACAATGTATACCCTAACAGCCACAAGCTGAAAGTGATTCAATGCCCCCCCCCCCCCAGGAAATTAACTCTCGTTTGTCCCAACATGATTGTCGTTATTGTATTCCTACCATTGTACTGTTTAGTTAGTTTGCGCTGTTATGCACTATTTAGTACACCTTTATGATTACCTCCCCAAAAATAATTTGCTATAATTGTATAACTCAGTTATAATTATTTGCATTATTTGGAATGCACTTAACGAAATACTGCAAATTTTTAAATACTTTATTTTAGCTGGAATTAATTTACGCTGGAAAGACTTTTGGGGTGTTTTGTATGAAATCACTGATTTTTGACGACCTGAATGTAAAATATAGGAAAAAAGGTAAAATTGGTTGGATTTTATTTTAAGGACACTAGCAAAACAGATCGAGACAAGCAACAACCAGACATATACTGATTTTTAACATTATTTCTAAAATCACATGTTTGTCTTTTGTAAATATGTTATGCTTTTGCAACTCGTATGGCTTCAATTCAGGGGATATCTTCATCTTATACACCTGCTGCATACCCTTGTCTCAAAAATATGTGAAAAGTTATTTATTATCATAAAATAAAGAAAATACTTGATAAGAATTCTGATTTAAAATAAATATTATATATTAGGACCACTACTGAGTAAAACTAAACAAGGTTTGGATATGGCAGTATATTATTGAATATGTAGAATGCTGCTTTTTACCATAGACCTTAGAAAGAGATTTTACATTGTGTTCTCGTCAGTTATTTTAATTATTGCAATGTTTCATAGTTCTCAGGAAAACAAGACGTATGTTTCACTTCTCCGCATTCGGTGTATTAAAGTGTGATTTGTGCATTGAAATAACCACAGGAATTATGTCACTACTACAGCAATCTTTTGACATCAGTGACCTACAAGAGGATGTCGGTTTACATCATTAATTTATTCCTAGGGAACAGAAAGGAGCAATTAATCCTGTGTTCTCTCTGGGATTTGGCATTTAACTCGAGATGCACTGTATCTCTGCATGCTTAACTGTTTGGATGAGTATTCCCTATTAAAGTGAATTTATTGTCACCTGAACCATGTGGGCCATTTGTAATTGATTGAATGCTGGCACAAAGTGCAACCTGGAGATTTTTTTTTTAAATGAAACCATCGAATCTTGAAATTTCTGGCTTAAAATATTGAGTGATATAAATACTTGTGGCTAGTATAAGTAATAGTGACTATGGTATAAACAGTTGGCTGTGATATAAATATGGTGGCTATAGTATAAGTAATGGTGACTATGGTATAAACAGTTAGCTGTGATATAAATATGGTGGCTATAGTATAAGTAATGGTGGCTATGGTATAAACAGTTAGCTGTGATATAAATATGGTGGCTATAGTATAAGTAATGATGGCTATGATATAAACAGTTAGCTGTGATATAAATATGGTAGCTATAGTATAAGTAATGGTGGCTATGGTATAAACAGTTAGCTGTGATATAAATATGGTAGCTATAGTATAAGTAATAGTGACTATGGTATAAACAGTTAGCTGTGATATAAATATGGTAGCTATAGTATAAGTAATGGTGGCTATGATATAAACAGTTAGCTGTGATATAAATATGGTGGCTATAGTATAAGTAATGGTGGCTATGATATAAACAGTTAGCTGTGATATAAATATGGTGGCTATAGTATAAGTAATGGTGACTATGGTATAAACAGTTGGCTGTGATATAAATATGGTGGCTATAGTATAAGTAATGATGGCTATGATATAAACAGTTAGCTGTGATATAAATATGGTAGCTATAGTATAAGTAATGGTGGCTATGATATAAACAGTTGGCTGTGATATAAATATGGTAGCTATAGTATAAGTAATGGTGGCTATGATATAAACAGTTAGCTGTGATATAAATATGGTGGCTATAGTATAAGTAATGGTGACTATGGTATAAACAGTTGGCTGTGATATAAATATGGTGGCTATAGTATAAGTAATGGTGGATATGATATAAACAGTTAGCTGTGATATAAATATGGTGGCTATAGTATAAGTAATGGTGGCTATCATATAAACAGTTGGCTGTGATATAAATAGGGTAGCTATAGTATAAGTAATGGTGGCTATGGTATAAACAGTTGGTTGTGATATAAATATGGTAGCTATAGTATAAGTAATGGTGACTATGGTATAAATAGTTAGCTATGATATAAATAATTGTAGCTATGATATAAGCAATGGTGGCTATAGTATAAATATTGGCTGATGTGATACATGTATAATGTAACTGTGATATAGTCAAAGGGGCTTGTGTAATAAATAATTGTGGTATAAATACCAGTGACTGATAAAATGGTGGTTGTGTGAATATAATAGTGGATGTGATATAAGTGTGTATTAGCATATAAATTACCACCATACATTGCATGTTACATGTTTATACAGTCTATGCGTGTTGTATTTTATTTGCAAAATGTTCTAATCTAGCCATGTCATGAAGTTTAATTTAAAAATACGAAAGTCTGTATTAATGTTCAAATTTGCCTGTCTGTGTCAGTCTACAATGTTTCACTAAATTTTGGTCAGTATCTTTAAAGTTTCTATCCATCCTCTATATGATTCCCATATTAGGTGTAACGCTGAATTGGGGGGAAAAAAAGAAACACAACAGAACATTGTAGGAGCTGTAACTTTGAATAAACGAATACTTCAATACTGTAAAGGGGGTAATTATTCACTGGGTTTTAACTTAGCTTATTTCGCTGACTGGAAAAATGCGCTAAATTAAAACACAGTGAATATGTAAAATTTAGCATAGAACACATTATCTAAATGATGAAACCGTGAATTTAAAACCCACTGAATATGCCTGAAATGATAAATCAGTGAAATTTAAACCCAGTGAATATTAGTCATTTTACAGTAGGTCCTGATATTAAAAATATTTTAAATCACCAATGTTTCATGTTTATTTAGAGTTTTGACTGAACATCAGGTTAACATTTCCATGGCGATGCATTATTATTTTCTTTTATTAAGACATTATTAAAGATTTTCAGTTGGTTGATTGTCAGGCTCCAGTGGTCGCTATTAATATCGCCAACAATTTTCAATAGACATTTGCATTAAATGCGTTCTCATATGAAACATTTAATGAAATTTGTTGATTAGATTTTTACATATTGGTTGTTCAAAATAGTAATAATGTCAGTGTAACTAGGGTAATTTTCCCTGAGAGAACAAGACTTATCTTGAAATGTGATTAACGTAAAGAAAACTGACATCGATCATGTTCAATTTCATTATCAAAGTTTGGTTATAGTGGATATATGTTCATAAATGAAAGAGAGTAAGTCCATGTGTGTGCATGTATCGATTTGATTACACACAAAGGGATCATCTCCAATACTAGTATATTGAATTTTATAACAGTTGCTAATTACCAATCAGTTTTCAGAAAGCAATCAGTGTCAATGGTCTGTAAGGGAGCGTCTCAAATGTACGGCATTTTGTCGGCGTATAGTAAAAATATATATATGCGAATTGATTGTGATTTTTTTCTTCAAGTTATGTATGTAATGATAAAAGTTTTTGAAAATGAAAACTTTACTGAAAGTTCTAGGACCAGATTTTGAGCATTGAAGTACATATATTACATATTATATATAATCTATATAAAATAAATATGAAATGAATGCCGGCATGATAGCTATCATTCTATGGTATACTGGAGAATCGTGAAAGTCTCGAAATACCAAAATGTCTTCCACTATAGAAGCCAATGCAAAAACTAAGATACAATGAAAATGTTGATATTTTTTCCTGAGAATTAAAATTTGATTTCAAAAAATTGTTCAATGACCAGAAATATACTATTTATCGGTACATTCCAAATGCCACAATGTACTAATATACAAATATGGTATATTGAAGCAAAAATTGGCTTGCTTCACCAACAAGGTTTATAATTTTAATGTTCAATTTTGCCCTGAAAAATGCCCATACTTATTTAGGATAGAATAATTTGGCTTTTTGTCATCGAATAATATCTGAAATTTTAAATAATAATTTAAAAATATTATAAACTGATTGATTATTGCTGGAGTAAATGATATATTCCGAATGAAACAGTGAATTATCATTTCTGGAATGGTTTGTACTTTGATAAGGCTGGGGAATGACACCTTATACTGATCAGATTAAAAACTAAAACAAATAGAGTGATTGTGAGATGACCCCTGAAAAAATCCCCCAAAATGAGAACACTCTAACCGGTAGAAATATGATGGATTGTACATTTCCCGGTTCATTTTCACGTCTGAAAATGATGTGTTTTTTCTCTCTACCTTCATCAATCTTTTTACATTGAACAATTTATCTTGATTTATTCCACCCCGTATCATTAACAGCTCTTTCCGCTTCATAATAATGGCCCACTTCTCTCTTCCATTCAGCCGAATCAAAAAAACCACCTGTGTTTGGCAGTTTATCGGTAATTCCCCACTGACTGATGAAGTCATTTGTTGCCTATTTTTCTCACGAATATTTTCTGGAAATCGATGTTTTACAAGCTCTTGGACATTAATGTGAAATAACTATTTAGTGTATTTTTCTGACAGTTATTAAATTATTAACCCTCCAGTACCTTGTTTTGCATGGTTAATAGTTTATTGCATTTTATTATTAATCCAGCATTGCATCTATGGGGGTTTTTTTTTTGGTTTTTTTTGGGTTTTTTTAAAAAAGAAAATGATTATCTCTATGTGAATTTAGTATTAAAAAAATTAATATTGTTAATTCAACTAAAAAACAACTTTGAAAACACATGCATTTGAAATCAAAATGCAAGAAATTCAAATGACTGTTCCAGATTTTTCAATTTTACTGAAAAAAAATTTTTCTCCACACTGAAAAAAATTTTGTGGAAATAAAGAAGCTAGTAGGCAATAATATTTCACCCAAATCTTATGAATTATACAACAGACCAAAACACTGAAAATAATTAAATCCTAAATTAATTAATTATTTTACTGTAAAACAAAACGTGATATGACCCGACACTGTTGAATACACATTGGGTGGGAATGCCAATGTTTGGACGCCGTATGTCGGCAAAATCACTCCATCATGTCATCGTTATTTGACTTAGGAAAGGAAAAGGTAAATGTTGTTGGTACATTTAGAGGACTTGGCATCATCTGATTTGGAGTATAGATGAAGATAATGTACCGGTAATTTAGGTGAGAATTCTGTATGACTTGGAAAGATGTGGGTACATGTACAGAAATGAAGATGAAGGGTCTGAGAAGGTGAGGAAAGTTGATGGAGATTGTTATTAAATGTGTGATGAATGAATGAATGAATGAGTGAGTGAGTGAGTGAGATTGTAATTAAAAATGTGAATGAATGAATGAATGAATGAATGAATGAATGAACAGGTGAGTGGGTGAGAATAAATGCGTGATGTGTGAATGAAAATGAATGAATGGAATGAATGAATGTGTGTTAAAATGTAAAACTTAATTAATACATTTTTTTTCATTTAGTGAAGTTGATCATGATCAGAAATTTTATAATTTTTGACTCCCGTGTGCGAAGCACAAAAGGGAGTCTTTGCAGTTACCCTGTCTGTCTGTATGTATGTATGTATGTATGTCACTTTTTTTATTCCACCGTTATCTCAAGAACCACTAATCAAATTTTGGTGAAACTTGGTACATAGATGCTCTGGGATAATGCGCAGAGTTGATTAGGTTTTGGTAAAAATCTATGAATATTAATTACCTAATTTGCATGATAATTAACTGATTTTAAGCTGTTCTATGACTGTTCCACTGATTTTTGAAGAACCACTCATTGGATTTCAATGAAACTTGGCACAAGGATGCTCTGAACTAATGCGTAGATTTGATTAGTTTTGGGTAAAAATCTGTTAATATTATTAATTACCTAATTTACATAATGATTAATCATTTTTCGGCTTTTCCACTGATATCTCAAGTACTGATCATAACATTTCAATAAAACTTGGGACACTGCACATACCTGATAGTTTTTAGGGTAATATCAGTACATATTAATTACCCAATTTGCATAATTAATTAATTTTCAGCTTTTGATATTTCGAGTAGTAATGATCACGTTTCAATGAAACTTGGTACATAGTTACTTGAGGACTGTGCAGAGACCTAATTAGTTTTTGGGTAAATATTTGTGCATATTAATCACCTTATTGGCATAATTAGTTAATTTTCAGCTTTTCACCTGATATCTCAAGTACTAATCATCACATTTCAATGAGACTTGCGACATAGATATTCTAGGACTATGCAGAGACCTGATTAATTTTGGGATAAATAATTGTGCCTATTAATTACCTAATTTGCATAACTAGTTAATGTTTTGCTGTTCTATGATGTCTAAAAACCACTCATTGGATTTCAATGAAACTTTTAAAGAGTACCCATCACATTTCAATGAACCTAAGACTATGCACCATATTAGTTTTTGGTAAATATTTATGCTTCTTAATCACCTAATTAACATAATTAATTAATACTGATATCTCAAGTATTGATCATCACATTTGAATAAAACTTGGTACATAAATTCTCTAGGACAATAGACAGTCTGATTAATTTTGGGTTAAAATCTGTTCATATTAATTCTCTAATTAGTATAATAATTAATATTTTTTTGGTTCTAATCACATTTCAATGAAACTTGGTACATTGTGCAGACCTTATTAGTTTTACACTTAAATCTGTTCATATTAGTTACCTTATTTGCATAATTAGTTTTCAGCTATTCCATCAATATCTGAAGTATAAGTAATTTTGAATTAATTTGTAATGTGTCTCCAAAACTCTCAGCACACGGGAGTTCTTTCTAAGCTTTCTTTGATTATAATTGACAATGTTTTGTGTGATTTGAGATGAAAATTCACAGAATAGAAATTTTATGAATATGAAATTATTAAATGAAAAATTTATCTAAAATAATGTGCATTGTAAAGAAAGTTTATATCTACAAATGTACCCTACAGGAAAGGATTAAAATGCAAAAAATCCTCCTTTCCCGACAACATGTTTATAGTGTAGGTGTAACATCCTGGCCTAGACATCAAATCTCCTGTAATCTCAGACAAGATTTATGACGACCAAAATATATTATAAGAAAACCTTTGACACCTTTGATTCTGTTTCTAACATTTATCTGATTTTTTTTGTTCAAAGAGATCTAATTTTCTCAACATCACGTAATGCTTGTCTGTGCTTGATTATTTCTTTGACATTTGCTCAGGTCATGACCTTTGTGGATTTAGCTTAATGGCCTCTAGGTGTTTACACTTTAAATAGTACACCTTTACAGTGTATTCAGTACAGGTACACTGTAGTTGAGTTAGTTTAGCCATCTGATGTCTTGTCTTCGTTAATGATCGTATCGAGTAATGGCTGTCTTTAATCATAGCAACACTTTACATCATCGTGCCATGTATGTGAATTTCGCATTGAGTAAGAAATTTGCCAATGACAGATTATTTCTTAAAATTCTTTTTTTTTTTCACGATCACCTTTATTGAGATTAAAAGTTAAATACAGTTATCGATCAATATATATCTTTTTAATCATAAAAAATGTGTATTTTGAAAATAAATTGTACTTGATATGAAATGTGATTTTCACTTCACTTGATTGGGTATCTTCCCTGGTTTCTTTTTCAAGTAGCTTTTAGCTGTTAGGTAGCATTTCATTTAATGATGTCCTTGGTCAAAAATATCACTTAAACGTATATTATTAATATATTATTAATTAATGTAGCATTTGTACCTGAGACGAAAATTGAGTTCAAATATGTAAATTATTGTCGATTCCATTCTGAGCCATTTTACCGATTTTTTCATTGCATACTGCTTCTATGTACAAAAACAATAAAGACATATATGTACAAAAAAAATCTTTGTACATGCACGCCAGATCACTTTTTGGAATTGTTTTTTTTTTTTTTGATTTCCACAAAAAATTATTTCACAATTACCAAGACTGAAAATTCTTGCCATCTGCTTTGATCTGAGTATTTTCCCAACTAAATTCATAGCCATTGTTCAATGTTCATCATGTGCTTTGCAATATTTTCTTTGACGTTTCTGCGTTTTCTACATCGTGTAAAGCACATTCAAGATATACTGTAAAACACTTCGAAATAGCGACATATCATTTTAGCGAATTTGACTCAATGCATGAATTAACAGAATCTTAATTTAGCTGAATGAGCCAACAATCTCACTGTGAGAATATACTCTATTCTAATTAGCAACAACTCAGAATTGCGAATTAGCTAAATTAGCTAAAATATCGTGCTAGCTAAAAAGACATGTTTTACAGTAAACATTTAAAAATTTTGGCAAGGCAAGGTTTCAAAAGAAAAATCCAACGAACATGAATTTTATTTTGTCTGTCCGTGCTCAGATTTCTTTCTATTAAAGGTCTATGCCACGTGTGAAAGAGTATAATCAAAAATGTGACAATACTTTGAGCAATGTGCACAAAGGGTTAACTAACTTTAGTAAATTGATACAGGAATTATTCTCACTTTACTCAGTATTTCTCTATAGTGTTGAATAATTTATGTGTTACTTGCATGATCTCCCTTCCCTCTGGGGTAAGTCAGAGGGTGTCAATTTCATGCCAAGTGTAGTTAATTTCATTCACTGTATCGATTCTCTCCCAAATGGTCATGTTTATAGAACATGGTGATTTTTCACTCAAAATAATATCGATTTTTTCCCCGAAAAGGATCAACTGATATTTTAAGGATGGTTGTTATTACACTGTGTGAATCATTGTTGTGTAGATTCTGGTGGCTTAATAAAGTTTATAATTTATTACAAATTTTTAGAATGTTTTTTTTTTGTATGAAGCCCTGCATCCATAACATGGTCACATGACCTATCCCCTTGCAACAGTGTCTCGTAAGGAAAATGATGTCGTTTTATTCTTGTATGGGCATTTTGAAACGTCGCTTGAGAAATTTGAATATCATCACATGACTATGATGCGTATCATTCACAGTTTTGACGTTTAATGTGAAATATCGCTAAGGGGGAGTAGAAAATCAAACGGCTGGTGAGGTAATGTGTGAGGCTCAAAATCGGTACTCAGCGCCACCGGAATGCGTCCAAAATAAGCATTGTGCACCCCATAGTTGCGTCATCATTATGCACAGTATTCTGCACCCCTCATTCTGTGCCATTGAGAAAATTCATACTGTGCCCCATTCTGGGTTCAAACCTTTTAAAAAAGTAAAATCATAAACTCCTAGAAAATGTTGATGAAGTTACGGCAATGATTTTTAAGCCTTTTTATCAACGAAATTGGGATGTTTTCATGTGAAACATTTGTAGGGCATCGAAAAGTGGGAAGCTATAGGAAACAAATAAATTAATTGGCTAGCTATAATTAGGTACAATCGGCAGATGAAAACGCCAAAATTGCTTGTTTCCAAAGGGGTAGCGTGATTACATGTATGAGTTGGACATATTGATATACAAATGAATAATTTAGCTTGGATGGTGCACCGCATCCATCGCTGTGGTTCTGTGCATAGCTGGATTCTGATTATAATTAGGGGTCACAATGCAGTGGCTACTACACCTTGACTGCCACCTCCGTCATTGGCAATGTATAAAATGTGTTTTCACAAGTCATTGTTTTAAATTGTTTTTAAATCTATTACGCTATTAAAACTATTTTATTAAGTTCAAAAATCCAATGCTGTACACGAGTGGTTGCATAAAAAAATGGTATATATTTGTATTTTATGTATGCATAAATTATAATCGATATGGTAGAATCAACATAAATTTATTCAAATTACACGTCATATTATATTCAAACAAGGATGAGGAAAGAAAAATCATGCAACACTCACAAGTATGAGAATTTCATACTATATAGCAACAATTTCTCATAAGGTGCAACGACAAAACAAATTATTATGCCAAGCAAGAGTTGAATTGGCAAATTAATATTTCTGTCAGTTATCGAAAAGCAAATACTAAAGTGCTTATTTGTCATGCGTAATAGTATTGATTCATAAGCATTGTTTAGCAAAACTGCGATTTCTTTCTGGCATGTGACTGTCATCATATTTATTTTCATTAAGCTGGTTGATACAAGTATACTCATAGTGCATTGGGCTGTATTATCCCCTCACCTTCTGTTCATGGATAATACTATCCCTTGGAGTCACTTGTGTCAATCAGCTCTACAAACAAGTGATATCTTGTATAATCCCACGATCTGGCCAAGATTGATACTACTTTTTCGATAAACGCAAGTGTCTATTGACGTCAATCTTATAGAAATTAATGTGGGATTATATATTCATCACATGCATGTTTCCACAGTCTGAAAAAGTTAGACGACTGAGATTTAAAAGAGAAACTATTGTTGATATATCAGTGAATATGAATATACAGGTATCATTGCACACTGAAATTGAACCAAAGTCCTTGTTTATGAGAGAATTTTGAAGTGAAGTTTGCGATTCCAAACAAATTAAAGATGAAAAACAATTTGTGATGTCCTGCATATAATCCCATCAACAAAGATACAAGTTTTTCATTAAAGCCAGGAAACATGTGAATAATTTTTTAGCGATGGATGAAAATGTCATTGAGTTATTTTTCATGCAAAATAATAATTTGTCCATTGCTCTTGACAAGTATTTAAACACTTGTTTTGAAATAAGACAACAACCCTTACCTACCTAAATATTTTCATTTTATTGCATTCTGCAATTCAGAATTTGTTTTTAAATTTTATTTGCATGTTTGTGATTTCTCATTTGTAACACTTTTCATTCCGCTCAGGGGTTTTTATGTGTCGTCAATTAAAACAAAACAAAAATTAAATATTCTAAGTTTGTTTCAACAGTGTTTGATTTCATGTAAATTTCACTTGCATGTGTGACAATTCTGCTCCTTCATGATCTTTGCTTGAATTTTTGCTTACTTCTTTTTTGCCCATTGATTTTTGAATGTCTGTAACTTCTATCAATTGTTGACTCCTGCAAAGCACAAACGGGAGGTACATGTAATATATCGTAATGATGTCTGTCTGTCTGTACATCTGTGTTTGTGTTAAATTTTGCTTGACTGATATCCCAAGAACCCCTGGGTGGCATTTGTTGGATTAAAATAAAACTTAGTACACAGGTACTACATGTATACGTACATCCTAAACATTCGACCTGGTACAAATCCATGCATATAAATAATCTGTTCTACCGTGTTTATTGTATATCTGTTTGTACAAATGCTTTGAAACTTGGTACATGGTTGCTGCTTTTGTGAACCAGTATCTAATAACAGCTTCTAATTAATCTGTGCATTTTAGTTAATTATTATTAATTACATATTAATGTTGCATACTAATTAAACTGTTTTCAACTTGTTTGTTCTGTATAATAATTATTCTGTATAATATTATAATGGTTTACTCCAATAGGGTGAGACTTGGTACCCATCATTGAACAGTTAATTGGATAATACTAGAGTAGTGTCTGATTTATTTTAATTAGCTGATCTATGTAACATCAAATTTGACATTTTTGATCTGTCCTGTATCACTTCCCTGTGTGGATATGTACCTCTGTGAATATGAGATGAATAGTGTTATTTACGATGATTTTCAATTGCTTTCAGTGATATTAAAATAAGGATAACATACAAATATTCACATACTTGCTGTATAAGCAGCCTGTTCTTCCAAGATATTTGCTTGTTCAATCCTCTGGTGTGAATCAGTCTGCATACACACGCTAGCCCCCGAGGACCAACCATGTCATTAACGGATCAGATCATGCTTCAGTTTCCTGAGCATCCACACGGATACGCTAAGCTTAACAAGTCTAGTTCATACACGGTGTGATACAGCGAGACATTTGAGATCAAAGGACCTAAAGCAGTCATAAATGAAGGAAATAAAACATCTGTTTGATAGCTTGTGTTGTTAGAAAGATTTGAGAGAGAAAAATATTATCACATTAGTAACTTAAATCCTATATAATGTTTCCTGCAATTGTACTGAAATATCACTAATAAAACTTGATTTTTTTCTCTGTTTTCATGCTAGAAATCATTAAATTCCTTATTTCCTAGTATTTTCCTAGGTCATTAAAAAAAATCAATTACTGCCTGAAATGAAAGGAAGTATGAAAGTCAAGTTTTTTGTCATGGAATTTACTATGTCTATGAAGATTAATGTTTCACTGAATTATTAACGAGTCTCGCATCATTAGTTGTGATATTACCCGAGTTTGTCCCACTGGGAAATACTCGCTTTATACGTAGAACGGTTAACGTGCATGCTGCACTTAAGATGTCACCCGCAATACGCATTTTATGTCATAAACCAAAATACAGAAAAAAACATTACCTGTGCTCTCACACCCCTGCGTTTATAAATCATTTACCAGTAGTATTCCGTGATAAATGGTTTGCAACATATATATACATTTTACGTATGGAAAATAAGGTCTGTCGTTATATCAAAATATGAGAATAAATACACTAACAACTTATGATTTTATGACTATGTAATTTTCGATTCACCTTCTCATACGGGCTTTAGTATAAGCATTATAGACAATGGCATCCCATAATAGACATTTGACACAAATTGCCACAGAAATCTCTTTCAGAGATGTTTTTCCCTCAAATAGTTTTTCATTCCTTTTCAAAATACATGAGAGAGAATGAAACACTATTTGGTGTTTTACCATTAAAAAAAAGAAGTTATGTTTGCCATGCCGTTCGTTGTGGTGTAGCCGATAAAATATAGAACAAAGTTCGTTGTTCGTTTGTCTTTTCCCATGATGCAAATTCACGTACATGTAATCAGGATACATGGTACAGTCCCTGGGATGGTCTCTTAACCTTTTCAGCACCAGTTGCCTCTTTTCAGCACAAAATCACAAAATAGTCCGGTTTATAGTCTGCACTTTCGTTCAGAAAATTAGGAGAAAAATAGCCCAATTTTTGAGTAAAAACTGAAAATTGACTCATATTTTGTTTGTTGGCTCCAAAATTGGGATCATTACTAAAAAATATAGAAAATATTGTTGGTGAAAAGGTTTAAAATAAATTGGTACTACCGGTATATCCTGCCATTTTTCCACCGAATCACTATTATTACATCAATTTTTGACTCCCATGTGCGAAGCACAAAATGGGAGTCTTTGCAGTTAGTGTGTCTGTATGTGTGTATGTGTGTATGTGTGTATGTGTGTATGTGTGTATGTGTGTATGTGTGTATGTGTGTCCGACTGTTCCACTGCTATCTCAAGAACCATACATCGGTTTTTGATGAAACTTGGTGCATAGATGCTCTGGGCCAATGCGCAGATTTGATTAGGTTTTGGTAAAAATCCATGCTCGTTAATTACCTAATTTGCATGATAATTAGCTAATTTTTAGCTGTTCTATGACTGTTCCACTGATATCTAAAGAACCACTCATTGGATTTTGATGAAACTTGGTACATAGATGCTCTGAACATATGCGCAGATTTGATTAATTTTTGGTAAAAATCCGTGCATATTAATTACCTAATTTGCATGATAATTAGCTATTTTTTAGTGGTTCCATGACTGTTCCACTGATATCTAAACAACCACTCATTGGATTTTGATGAAACTTGGTACATAGATGCTCTGAACTAATGCTAGGTTTTGATTAGTTTTTGGTAATAATCCGTGGATACTAATTACCTAATTTGCATAATGATTAGTCAATTTTCGGTTTTTCCACTGATATCTCAAGTACTAATCATCACATTTCAATGAAACTTGGTACATAGATGTCATACGACACTGCACAGACCTGATAGTTTTTATGGTAATATCAGTACATATTAATTACCTAATTTGCATAATTAATTAATTTTCAGCATTGATATAAGTAGTTAGCATTACATTTCAATGAAACTTGGTACTTACATACTCAAGGACTATGCAGAGATTGATTGTTTTCGATAAATATTTGTGCATATTAATCACCTAATTTGCATAATTAGTTAATTTTCAGCTTTTCCACGGGTATCTCAAGTACTAATCATCGCATTTCAATGAAACTTGGTACATAGATCCTTTAGGACTATGCAGAGACCTGATTAGTTTTAGGGTAAATAATTGTGCATATTAATTACCTAATTTGCATAATTAATTTTCAGCTTTTCTACTGATATCTAAAGTACTAATCATCACATTTCAATGAATCTAGAATTATGCAGACCCAATTAGTTTCCGGTAAATATTTGTGCATATTAATCACCTAATTTGCATAATTAACCAACTTTCACACTGATATCTCAGGTACTATACATCACATATCAATGAATGTACATGGATGCTGTAGGACAATAGACAGACCTGAATAATTGTGGGTTAAAATCTGTACATATTAATTACCTAATTTGCATAATTAACCAATTTTAAGCTTTCACACTGATATCTAAAGTACCGTAAAAACTCCAAAATTTCGACCGGTTTTAAATAATTGGTGTTAGAAATGTGACGTGTTTTTAGTCAAAATTAAGGTGCATTTTCGGACGGTCGAATTTTTCAGAATAGAAATCAGCAAATGAAAAAATGGGGATGATAGACAGTGTGCTTCATTAGTTTTTAAAAAATGCAATGTCCGTCAATTGACGTAAACTTCCCCATGTTTCACGGTAAAAGCAAAGGTCGTGGCCGAGTTGTAACTCAAAATCTAAACAAAGTCATCAATCAGTGAGTATTATGACAAGCAAAACAAAACGTCAAGACGCGGAAAAGAGGTCAGCACA
The DNA here is from genome assembly GCF_978046115.1 of Saccoglossus kowalevskii. Lineage (NCBI taxonomy): Eukaryota > Metazoa > Hemichordata > Enteropneusta > Harrimaniidae > Saccoglossus > Saccoglossus kowalevskii. The sequence goes on from NC_140651.1 coordinate 21,467,389, forward strand.
AAACTAATAGGTCAAAAGACAAAGCTGTCTCGCACTACCTAGGAAAACTTGCGAATGTTCGAAGTACAGGTACCCATTGGACAAAAGATACATGGAAGTTTAGCAAACTATCTCCTCGACCCAGTGCAATGTATCCGGTTAGAATCAAAGCTCACGTGTCCCTTACTTGAGGAACCAAATTCTGCCGTAAATTCGCCCTTGGATTAAAAAATAAAATGGGATTTAAGAAAATAAAATGGGACTTTTAAGGTGTATTTTGGCGTCATTTTTCGAACATTTCAATCAATCCTGCCGGCTAAAATAGAGTAAGTTTTACCGTAGTCATTGGCGTCTGTCTATTCAAGAGTACACTGTATGATTTTTATCGTGACTAGCGTGAGCGGGTAAGCTTCCTTTCGAGAATGAGCTGTTATCACTGTGAACAATGTTAAATTATTCTTCAGATGACCAGTTAATTTTTTAAAAACAACTAATTTTTTTATTTAAAAAAAATCATGCCGTTTTCACATCTAAATCCAAGCCAAAATATCGTACTACAACATCAATCTCTTTTGCATTGCGTTCAATAACATTAACATATTTAAATAAGCTATGGTAATTTGAACACGTTGGCATCATCCAGCTTTTTGATTGGTTAATTAGCGATTTGACCTATTTGACCTAAGAGAACATGGCGGATATCCTACAGCATCAAACGTTTATACGAGACCGGAATCATTCGCTTACGATGAAACTAAGTTGACTTTTATTTGTATTTCATAACCATTCAACAAATTTATTTTGTGTACATTATTATAATCACTACTGAGTACAGTAATAATCAACAATTCAGAAACGCAGCATGCCGAGATTTTTGTGTTCGTTTTTATTTGAAACTTCGTTTATTTAGAATATATTTTCGTTACCAATAAAATAAAAATCTCTCAGTCAATCAGAAACCCGGATTCATGCCTTCGAGGAAGGTCCCGTTTGAACGCTCACATCGGGTTTTTTTTCGTTTGGGGGAAAACTAAAACTGGTCGCAATTTTCGAATAAGAATGAGTCGGCAATTTTTAGTGGAGTCGAAAATTTGGAGGTAAATAAAACACCGAAACCCGGCAAATAAATAGGCGACCGAATTTTTAGAGGGGTCGAAATTTTGGAGTTTTCACGGTACTAATTATTCCATTTCAATGAAACTTAGTACAAGGATGCTCTAGGACAATGTACAAACCTAATTAGTTTGGGGTAAAAATCTGTTCATATTAATTCCCTAATAAGCATAATAATTCATAATTTTTTGGTTCTAATCACATTTCAATTAAACTTGGAGACATAGATTTTCTGTTACATTGCGCAGACCTCATTAGTTTTACACTCAAATCTGGTCATATTAATTTTCTGATTTGCATAATTAGTTTTCAGCTAAGTGATTTCGAATTATATTTAATGTGTTTCCAATACTCTCAGCACATGGGAGTTCTTTCTAAGCTTTCTTTGATCTTGATTAAAATAATATTTTTATTTCATCATCATAGTTGTAGCTATATCCCTGGGAGGTATCCTAGTTTTTCTCAGATCGTCTCGCATCGTGGTATGTCATTTATTTTCCACTATTAAGTCAATATTATGATACCTCGCAATGTATGGATGAATTGTAAATTGCCATCTGGCGTGAAATACCATTTTAAAGTTACGAGTATTTTGTGTCTGTTACATACAATATTTGCTATATTAGAATCGCATAAAATAATTTTTTAACAATATTTCACAAAAAAAATTGATTTATTCAAATTATTTATATTTTTTGTCTTGTCTTTGTCTGCTTGTCCCTTTTCAACGAAAATATAAGGTCCCTCATGGTTAAATGTGTTATTATAAAATTTGATATCGGTTGCTGTCATTGCTCTCAGTGGACGTACAATATTTATATCAGGGGGAAAAAAAATAGACGTTGGATTGGAAATATTTTATGGCAGCCATTGTAACAGTTTGTTTGCAAACTCTATAGATCTTAGATTGATTGAAGTATTCTTGACAAATTTTATTTGCAGTCGTCAAATTTCGACTAATTGTGTGATCTTGTGGTTGCATGTATTAGTGCTTTGGAAACGTGATACTGGAACGAGGTTCATGTCGAATTTTAGCTCCCAAAAGATTGAGAATTATTTGATTTGGATTCGCACTGAGCCAATGCCTAATGACGTGAAAAGTGTCGCTAGCAACAGCTGGTCACGTAGTTACCAATACCTTGCTCACGTCATGGCCAAACTAATTGACAACCTACCGGTGAAAATAAATACTGTAAAATATTTTATTTTCGCTGAAGGGATGATTCAGTGAAAATAAATCCAGCCAATATTTTCCTATATTTTACATTTAACTCGTCAAAAATCGTGAAAATGAATGTACTCCGTGCAAAACAATCAAAAGGCCATTTCAGCAAATATTATTAGCTAAAATAAAGTATCTCACGGTAGTGGTTTAATATAAAATGAAAAATAAAGGAAATTGATGATGTCAATCGAAGTGTTGAACTGCAGTACAAAAAACCATGATGGGATGGGGGATCTGCATCTATTTGTTGCAGGGAATTGCTTTGAAGCAGCGTGCATTTCCTCTGTTCTCTGATATTCGTATTGGGAGTTTGTTTCCTTTGCTCTCGGCTACTCCATAAATCTATTTCCTATGTTTAACCTTCCAAGTGTTAACGATTCTCACATAATATAATATCTGTCGCTCTATCTGTAAACTCTCGTAAACCGTTTTATTTCATTAAGAGGTATTTATTGGACTTGATCCAATATCCACATTATGTAATAATGAAAAATCTGTTTTATGCTACTATTGACAATGTCTTGTACTACAATTACCCGGTAGGTTTTATCAGCGCTAAGAGTTAATTTGTCTTTGAATGTTTTATGCAAGAATTAATTTGCTTATAAGTTGATTTGTGTTTACACATGTACATGTATGGATTAAATGTTTCAGTTAATAACTTGTTAATTACCCCATGTTTTGCAGGAACATTTATTATTTTTTTATTTTTTAACAAATTTACAATGATTTAAATTATCTTCAAATTAAATTAAAATTTCTAATTGTTCAAGCATTTTTACATTTGTTGAAATATCCCTGCTTTCAGAATTCATCAGTATATTTTTTTATCAACTTGATATGCATACCCGATTCCTTTATACCATTACTCATTTGCATATAGAAAACTTCATTTTCTTAAAAGCCTGGCAAAAGGTGTTATGAATATCATGTGTAGTATTTGTATATCACATAGCGGGTAGTAGATGAGGCGTAGATGCCATAGAAAAAGGACATAATTGCTTTTTCCTCTGACTCTCTGACATTCTGCCAGCACCCATGCTTGGTGGATGTTCATTCATAATTTCCAAAGACAACAGAAGCTGGAATCAACTCCCCACAGACCCATCCATCATTCCCCAATGCATGCCAAGTAGACAAGCACCAGAAATTAAATTTTAAATGAACAAAGTACAAACGTGATTCTCACTAAGTTACTCTGAAATACAGCCCGAATATGTGTTCATTTCCAATAAAAAAAATTCAGTTCAATTCGGTGAGGGGCTTTTTACGAAATTAAATGTAATCTTATGTTTACAAAGTGATTGTATTAGCGTAGAAGGTTCTCTTGGGCTTCATCTGTGAAATTATTATGAACAAGTAGATGGTTGGAATTTAAATATTCAGAGATTTTTTTTTTCTTATTTCGAGTACTTTATTGTAAAATGACCTGGAACACAAACTATTAAGTGAAAATTCGTGTCGTAAATGTTACATGCTGAAAATCCTCCATTCTCAGACTGACAACATTTTAATGGCAACATTTTGTATTGTGTTCATTCATCCTTCCTCTGTAGGTAAAATCATACAATTTGTTGCTGAAATTTTCATTATTTCTGCAACACATTTTTCAACGTTTTTATATTTTCCCCATCAAAAGTTTTATTTGACTTTATTTCTTTTTGCCAGTAGTTTTGATTAAACCAGAAAAAATGTGGTCAATTTTTTTAATTTGGTGAGCAAAATGTTTCATCAAATAAATGTCTAAGAGCAAATCAAAATTGTTGCTGACAGAACTTGTTACCATGGTAACAATGACTTTGTGATTTCACCTTAGATTTGTTTAGGTAAAAATGCATACATGTATATACAGGGTATAATGTCGCGCTTTCCTATCGGTTGCAAGTCTTAAAAATAGCCAATTGAAGCCTAGAAGATAGCTATTTAGCCGACAGCTGCGTCTTGACAAAATACTTATTTCTATTTTGAGAAACCAAAGTTTTTTTACTGTACAATAAGTTTCTGGAATGTCGAAAGTGTTTTAGCTTCGTTTGTGATCTCTTTTAAAAATATTCATTCTTAATTTCCCAATACCTGGGTCATATTTCGCGGAAGGAATTTGCTGACAACCAGCATGCACCTGACCTGAGCTGAATAGTGGTCTAAAAAAGCCCCCAAGTGCACATTTGACTTGTTAATTTTTTTTCTTTCATTGGACATCATTCAGATTTACTTTGCACTAGTTTGCTGATTACTTAACGAAACCCATGTTTAACAATATTTACAGTGAAGTCTTCCAAATTTGGCCAAAATTTAGACAAATAGGTATATTCCATTCAAGCCTCATTGAAATCTTGTGCGAATTCGCCAAAAAACCCCCAATCCTTTGAGCACCGAAGTCAACTTTCAGGCACCATTCACAAAATAGTTTATAGTCTGCTCTTTTTCACATGAAATGTTGCGAAAATTTCAAAATTTTTGAGCAAGAACAAAAAGCAATATCACATAATGTTTGTTTGATCAAGAATTAAAATTCAATTCAGTGAAAATCACAGAAAATCTGAACAAATTTACCCAAATTTTGAGCCAAAAAAAATTTTAGCGCTCAAAGGGTTATGGTAGGCAATCATTTTTAGGTATAATATGGTTGTTAGAAACACGCATATTTTTTGATTTGGCCTTTACGAGATGACAGCATGTGAATGAATGGTTGAATTGCAAGTTGCTTGCAGACTAGAAGTTGTCGCTGAGAGTACGTTGAGGAGAAAGATGATAATAGTCAAAGATAGAAATGCAATCTCTTTGAGGGTAGTTAAAAATTTATCTCGCTTTCATTGCATTAACAATAGCGTGCACTGAGGATGATGATCAATCATATTGTACGAGTACGTAACCAGAGATACGATATATAATAGATGCGGTTTTAAATTGAGTTTCTGAAATATATATAAAGCATATTATGTGCATCTATCATATAATCATTGTTCGTCTTTAAGGAATGCATGTTTTATGATTCGAAGATCAAATTAGAAGCGTCTATTTTATGGAGGATTATTTAATCAATATCTTTGTTTGTTTTGAATGATATTAATATTATAGACGAATGTCATAATTCTATATTTTGCATATTTTTTCAATAATTTAAATTTAAACAAATTTTTGCATAGTGGTAAAAATATGCCTTGAAATTTTGTCTACTTGAATACGTGTGTGCTATTAACTGGATTACTTTTTGACATAAATTGCAAACCAGTGAAGTGTTGCAAATAGAAATTTTGGACTTGCAAAAATGAGATTTTGCTAATTTCTCCATGACTCACCTGAGAAACGGTCACGTTTACTGCTAGATAATTTCACAATAATTGCAAAACACTTGATAAAATGAAAGTTACAATTCACACAGTTCTGCAGTACATTAATTTGCTACCAAAAAAATAGCCTCATTTTTATTAATTACATAATTTTTAGAATTTTCTTACTCCATCCATATCAAATGCGATAATACAGTGTATAGTCAAAAATTAAAAAATCTGCTTATTTGCCAGACAAGATGGACACCAAAAATTTATTTGATGGTTATTCCTATTCTAAAAGTAATTTCATATTTATTTGTTAGAGACAAATATTATGAAAAATGTTCTAAAAAATTTTGAGTTGGGAACAATAAGGGTGTTCAATGTAGTCATGATCTGTATCTGATAGCAAAAACTGTTTTTATATCATCCAAAAAATGAAACTCTGATTTTTTTTTGATTGACAGCAAAATTTTGATGCTTACATCATTGGGTGAACTCTGAACTCTGCTGTACTTTTAATCAACTCAAGCTCAACTCAAACTTGATTTTTATTCCAAAAACTTTATAGTGAATTTCACGAAGGCATGAAAGTTTTTATTTAAAATATTTATACAAAAAACTGCTGGTTGAAAACAACTTGAGCAATCATAAGGCCAGGAAAAAAAAAATTCTCTGTTTCTCGTCTCATTGGAAATTTTAAAATGAGGCGATTTCTTTTTTCATTTTTTTCTTTTTTGAAATACTGAGCTAAAATGGGGGAAATTTGAGACAAGTGTGAGTACAAGCGCATTTTGGAATGCTTTAGAAGGGAAAAAAAAGGCACATAGTTCAAAATGATGCACGCGGAAACGAGAAACAGAGATATTTTTTTCTCAGCCTAATGTGTAAATGGCTGTAAATTGACCAATGATTGAACAAAAACCTAAAAGACTCATGGGTAATGGGCATTACCAAATGTTTGTTTTTTCGCCTATGAGAGCGTAATCTTTTGATTTGAGGGTCTTCCTGGGTAAAAAACATTCATGCCTTTATGAAATTCACTGTATTGACAGCAAAATGCTAACATCTACATACATTTACGTTTTAACACGTAGTTGCATGAACTCCACTGTATGTTTGATCCGTGCAGCGTTCACACAAGTCAGAGCACGTCTGAATTTTCGAATAACTCCAGTTATGACACTCAGGATCAGTGCGTGTCATATCGGTACATATAGGTAGGCTTTAAATAAACATTGTCTGACATGAATACTAATGTTATAATTCCTTGTTCAACAAAGAAAATCCACAATTTGTATATACAAGGTATAACCATGGGATTTACCAATTTGTTCCCAGACTAGCAATTGATGGAATTTGTAAGCACGCTTCTGAACGTTCTGTATGTACTCATTTTGATCATTTCCATTGTGTTTCACTTCGTCTACGCTCTGTAGGGAGAAAAAATATTTTATTCATCTGTAACAAGTTGTCCGGAATAATTCAGTTTATTTCAACCGATGTTCGGAAAATTCTGTTACGACACATTTGAAAAAAAAATATAAATGAATTCCGGTATTACTTGTAGCACCACAGTTGACATGTTGTGTCGTGTTCGATATGTCGAGGGACATAATGTTTATACAACTTTAAAATACCAAAATACAAATATCTTGTTTTTTAACCTTTTCAACACCAGCTCCTTCTTTTCATCACAAAATAGTCGCATTTATAGTCTTCACTTTCCTTTAAAAGATTGGGACACAAATGGCCAATATTTTTGAGTAAAACTGAAAATTTGACGCAAATTTTGTCTGTTAGCTGTGAAATTAGGGTTCATTTCCAGAAATATTAAAGAATATAAGAAAAAAGTGAAGAAAAATTTGCTCAAGGAAGTTTGGTGGTGAAAAAGTTAAATGTAATTTAAACTCACTCAACTTAATGACTAGATCACAGTGTATCTAATTTGCAGCATGTAATTTTTTATTTATTTTTAGTTTTTTGAACAAAGAAAAATATAGGTTCGATGAAAATATGACATACATGGGCAATTGAAAGATTATATAAATTTAAATACGATATACAGGAGATTTGGTGGGAAAAGTGGACTTAAGAAAATAAACCGATCCAATAAGATTAGTTCAGATTGAGGGAAAATGAAGAAGCGACCGGGGAAAAATTGTGCGGTTTCCGGCGAATCAAGAGATTAGTTCAGGTGGTAGAAAAATAGAGTTTATTTGCGGACTGGCTACTAATGAATAAATGAATACGAGATGAATCCCTGCTTGATATGTAATGTAATATCTCAAAAGAACCGTGCTGTTAATATGGTGGTTGTTATTCTTATTATTATTTCATGAATATTATTGTATTGGGTTTCGGGATAGCCTTCCTTTTCTGCTTGGTCTATGTATGTGCAGTATTCAAGTACAAAGGAAATGTTCTAGATGGTTTTCCGTTTAAACTGTTTGTAAATTAATTTATTATGAAAGTAAATGTATGACCACAAATTGTAAGTTTCTTGTTGTTTTATCTGGTCTATAATTAGTTGTACTGATTAACAAGTAGAGAATTTGCATATAATTTTGCTTAATCATTCAACTTAAACTGATATGACAAAAATATGATCAATTTGGTCAGTCCTGCTCGGTCTTAATTTGTGGTGTACCGTAATGTTTTGGTGAATACAAAGAACGAAAACACATCCCCATTTTGAATTGAAAGTGATTTTGATATTTTTTAAACCTTGGCTTTACATTGGGAAGTAGGCAGGTCATTGAAAGCAAGTTTGATATTTTGCGAACTTAGTCTGTACGTTTGAGGGACATTGATAGAGTGTATAACAGGAAAATATGCACAAAATTAATTGGATATCTTGCTGAACCCTCACTATTGTCACAAAATAAGAAGATGAAGATTTTGAATAAAATTTAAAAAAAATAATAACCCAACTGCTGTTTTAAAAACTTGAATTTTGATTTCATTCTATTGATGTTCCCCCAAACAATATGGGTGCATGTCAAGAAAAAACATAGTAGATAATTCTAAAATATGATTTCACAATTGTGTGCAAGTCAGACAAAAAAAAATGAACTATAATTTGTAAAATAACTATAAAAAATAACTATAAATTACCTGTCAGGCTACAATAATTATTCAAAATATATTCGGTACAATCAAGCGATCACTCAAACGGAACCTTTTTTTAGTTCGTATACATGTACTGTAAAATACTTTATTTTAGCCTGAATTAATTTTCACTGAAAAGGCTTTTCATGGTTTTGTATCGAGTGTATTTTCACTGATATTTGATGAGTTGAAAGTAAAGTATAGGAAAAAAGGTATATTCACTGGATTTAATTTTCGCTGAATCATCCTTCAGCAAAAATAGAGAAAATAAATTCCAAGTGAAAATAAAGTATTTTACAGTATGCGTAAATTTGTAACTGATATCTTGACAGTTTTCTGTTGGCAGGGTCTTGTTTAATCTTCCTTCATTGATTGGTGATACTTGTACAGTTATGAATCATTAATATGTGGGCCTAGGGTCGTATTTCAATAGTTTACACTGCGGTGTCTGGTTTCAAGTAAACTATCCCAATATTAAGCAGTCAGTCATTGAGATGCAAAGTTTTCTTTACCCCTCTATGTTGTCCCTAGTGATATATCTGTGCCTGTGAGCAACCAATGACAGCTGTCAGTTTGGTCACAGTCCTCTAGTTTATTTTGGTTAATGTTTGTTATACTTTCAGTAGCTATCGTATACTTTTAAACTGTTAGATTTTCATTTAGTTTTCAGTGGAAAATAAATTTTTGCCATAATTTTGGGGTATTCGTTTGGGTTCATAATAAGAGAACAGCCTCTGGGACTCACTTTTTTCAGGACCTCTGTGATAATTTCACTTAATACTACAAAATTTTCAGACTTTTGCTGAAAATGTCATTCTTTTAGTCCATACTTCATGAATTTGACAATTCCAGCAATTCCTAGTATATTTTAGATGACGTAACCTTTTCACCACCAGTTCCTTCTTTTCATAGCAAATTCACAAAATAGTTCCATTTATTGTTGGCACTTTCATTCAGAAGATTGAGGCAAAAATAACCAAATTGTAAAACTGATAATTTGACTCATGTCTTTAATTTTGGCTTGTAACTTGTGAATTATGACTATAATACTGTAAAGGGGGTAATTATTCACTGGGTTTTAATTTTGCTTATTTCACTGACTGGAAAATGCGCTAAATTAAAACCCAGTGAATATGTAAAATTTAGCATAAAACACATTATCTAAATGATAAAACCGTGAATTTAAAACCCACTGAATATGCCTGAAATGGGTAAATCAGTGAAATTTAAACCCAGTGAAAATTAGTCATTTTACAGTAGGTGTTTTTTAGTGTATTAGTAGTTTGGCACTAGAGGGCGCTGTTCTATGTAGTGAATCCTGCAACATTATAGGCTGTTTTGATTTTACCAGTGTAGACACCTTAATTAGTATGCAACCATTTGATGTGGTCGATACCAAGCTTTTGTCACATGCATCTCTATATGCAAAACAAACTGCCTTTCTGTTAATTGCTTTGTTTTGCATTTGAAAACTAAACATTACAAAAGCTAAATGGCGATGGTTTGTCTTCATTGATAGGACATGATGAATTTCCCTAGAGTATCATCCCTTACCCAGTATGTCATGCGTACTGCCACCTTTTGTTTGATAGATTATTGTCTTGCCGTCATCCGTCATTATCGCAAGGTGTTAGTTTAGTCTATGTCAAAGTTAATTGAAAGAAACAATAGAAAACGTGGCATGCTTTTATCACGGCTGCTGAGAGTCAGTCCCCATTAAGGTATTAGTCATGCATTTACGCAAACTTTTAACTTGAGTGCTTTCAAGGCATGTGTTAGAGACATGTCTGCTGGAAAACAGGTGTCATTTTGTGTGTTCTTGATCGACAAAGACAATTTGCAGGGTTCTGTATTTTTTTCATCAATTGTAGACTCATTCAACGTCAGTCCATGACTTGCACCATCACTGTCTCTTGCATACCCCGGTATACGTAAATAAATTCAATATGGAAATGTGCAATGGTGTGATAGATAGATATTTAGAAAATGATAAGTTTATGATGAATTCAGACCAAAATATCATGTGTTAGTGAAATCCGTAAGTTGTCTTGCAACGATTACGAGAGTTCTGTCTGTATGATATGTTCAAATTTGAGTTGATTTACCTCTCATTTTATGACTAGAGTAGAAAAAAAACAAAAAATTCTGTCCATGATATTGATGGGGCATTGGATGCAAAGCGTGTATGATATGGGACTTTGGACAACATACATGTATACAGTGTGCATGAAATGAAATTTGAGCATGCACTGTGTTCACCATTGTGAATTCTTATCATTGAGTCCTATACATTATACATACGTATTATCTCTACTTTAATACTTAATGCTTAAAATTCTAATTTTGAAATCTGATCATACTCAGATTTGGATTATATGATAGATATGAAATTAATAATATTAATTGTTATATTTCATTAATTGGGATTTTTAGAAATGTGATGGAGATGCAGGAATTATATTCTCAAGTTAAAACCCTCCGCCCTGAAATATTCGCTGTATGCTGTGTTGTGTAACAATAATCACAAACAAAGTTTATATTTAGTCAGTTAAGATTAAATTACTGAAAAAAGGTGGATAATATTTGCATGAAAGAAAACAAGCTTTGATTGTGATGCGTAATGTGACATTAAGGACTTAAAATCGGTTCGTTCCTTCATTAAGTCAAACTGGCTCCTTCTGTCATCAAGTCAGACTGGTTCCTTCTGTCGTCAAGTCAAACTGGTTCTTTCCAGCATTGAGTCAAACTGGTTTCTTCCATCATCAAGTCAAACTGGTTCTTTCCAGCATCGAGTGAAACTGGTTTTTTTCCAGCAACAAATCAAACTGGCTCCTTCCGGCATTGAATCAACTTTTCTGCATTTTCTCATGATTCATACAAGTTAGCCCATGCTAATGTATTCACTCCCTGAAAAAGAAAAAAAATGTCTAATTTCAGATCTGATTTCCAATTTAATCACATCTTCGATCAGTGTAGCAATTTTGTTTTGACAGATACGATGATTCATCAATCACATCGCCTCATACCTTAACATTTTTTTTTCTCTTCATTCATTTTTTATCTGTGAGAGAAAGATGCTTGAGAGATGGTTCCATCATCAAAGTTGACTTCTGTAATAATTGAAAGGAATGTGAGTCCGAAAACGGGGACTTATAATTCGGTCTCCGTCCGTGCGTCTGTGTGTCCGTGCGTCCGTCCGGAGTCGTATCTCAGAATCCCTTGGACCGATTCCATTCATTCTTTGCATGTGCCTAGTACTTTATGTGGGACATATGCACATGCAGTGGTTTAGCGATTCGATTCAAAATGGCTGACTGGCAGCCATCTTGTTTTTTGAAAATGTTGTATTTTGGACATGCTTTGTCAAGGACACGCTCGCGACAACCCCTCCGCTTTAATATAAAGAGCACAAAGAGAACTTAACGGGGACTGTGTCATTTTCAATGACTTGTTCAATTATGTTATATTTTAAACCTAAGTTGATGGTTAGATTCATTACTGGCACATTACTGTATTGTTTTTAATTAAAGTGTTAATTAAATAAATAAATGAATACATAATGTATTTTGTCCCACCCTCTTTAAAATAAATAAATAAATAAATAAATAAATAAATCAATCAATCAATCATGATCTCACAGATACATGTACGGTAGTTCACAAAACTTGTTAACATATACTGAACTGCATGAATTTATTCCAAATCAAAAAAATATATTCTTGGGTACCATTTTTATTATGTTTTATGAATTCATTAGTTTTCTTTTATTATGAAAGATTGACATTAATTATGGAGACCTTTAAAATGCAGAGATTGCTATTGCATATATGTGGTAGAATGGATAATATTAATTGATCATATTACTAGGTGATACCTAATAGGTGTTCTAATACCTATCTATATTGTCTGTTATTTTGAGCTGGTTTTAGACCAGTACCTGTTGATATTGGAAGTATCCTTATAGACTGGACTGAACTGGTTTTCACTGGTTTTAGACCAGTACCTGTTGATATTGGCAGTATCCTTATAGACTGGACTGAACTGGTTTTCACTGGTTTTAGACCAGTACCTGTTGATATTGGAAGTATCCTTATAGAATGGACTGAACTGGTTTTCACTGGTTTTAGACCAGTACCTGTTGATATTGGAAGTATCCTTATAGAATGGACTGAACTGGTTTTCTCTGGTTTTAGACCAGTACCTGTTGATATTGGCAGTATCCTTATAGAATGGACTGAACTGATTTTCACTGGTTTTAGACCAGTACCTGTTGATATTGGCAGTATCCTTATAGAATAGACTGAACTGGTTTTCTCTGGTTTTAGACCAGTACCTGTCGATATTGGCAGTATCCTTATAGAATGGACTGAACTGGTTTTCACTGGTTTTAGACCAGTACCTGTTGATATTGGCAGTATCCTTATAGACTGGACTGAACTGGTTTTCACTGGTTTTAGACCAGTACCTGTTGATATTGGAAGTATCCTTATAGAATGGACTGAACTGGTTTTCACTGGTTTTAGACCAGTACCTGTTGATATTGGAAGTATCCTTATAGAATGGACTGAACTGGTTTTCTCTGGTTTTAGACCAGTACCTGTTGATATTGGCAGTATCCTTATAGACTGGACTGAACTGGTTTTCACTGGTTTTAGACCAGTACCTGTTGATATTGGAAGTATCCTTATAGAATGGACTGAACTGGTTTTCACTGGTTTTAGACCAGTACCTGTTGATATTGGCAGTATCCTTATAGAATGAACTGAACTGGTTTTCACTGGTTTTAGACCAGTACCTGTTGATATTGGCAGTATCCTTCTAGACTAACCTGGGCTGGTTTTCATTGGTTTTAGACCAGTACCTAAATGTATTTATATTGGCAATCTTCATATTTTTCACTGGATTTAGACTAGTAACTGTTCATACCTACATTGGGTTGTATATTGTCTTGGTTTTATTAGGCTGGACTGGGCTGGTTTAAAGTTGCACTTGTTTTGACCAGATTTATCTGTATTGGCAGTGTTTACTGAACAGGGTGATATACTGCCCTCACCTGATTGTTGAGCGCCCTCATGTGGTGAAATAACAATATGCTCTGTTTATTGTTCTTTTTACCGTTAGTTACAGTCTGGTGCGGCTGTCACTACACCATTTGCCAACATGTCATAGATTAAACTTAGTGATAAGTGGCCAAAATTTCGTGACACAATAGTGACTTGATGACCAGTCTTGGTGACAGTTTTTTTTCATCTTGGAGTAGGCGTTAGTCTAGTACTACATCAAAAATGACACAGTACAATGACCACTATTCATTATATTAGCGACCAGTGTCGTATTTTCTCTCCCACATGGTTATAATGACATGCATCTGTTCATTATATCTCTGAGTCACTTTTGCCTCCAAGGCACACAGTCTGGGAGACATCATTGATGGTGCTTCAATATGATATGCCACAATATCAGTATAGAGATACTGCTTGACTCTGGTGAAAGCAGAATTCATATCAACATATCCTGCTGGCTGTGTTTATTTTAGAAGTTAGTTTTGAAATGGGTGTGTTAATATTTATTTGCTGAATTGGAATCGCATTCACACATGTAATAGAGCATGAACTTAAAAATCAACTCATTTATTTATTTATTTATTTATTTATTTATTTATTTGTTTATTTGTTTGTTTGTTTGTTTGTTTGTTTGTTTATTTTTTTATTTTTATTTTTTTTTTATTGTATGACTATTTTTTATTATTTTACATTAGTGTACTTTAAGGTTGCGTGTTGAAATATGAGAATATTTTGGTGGTTAAATTATAATAGTTATTTTCTTAGTTATAAATTGACTTTAATTGCAAAGGTGGAAATCAGGGCAAACAACATAATAATTCCAGATGAAAGAGCTCCTCAAATGTAAGAGAATGCAATTCACATTTTTTGTATCACTTTTCATTCTCTAGATATTCGACTAGTATTATGTAGTCTGCCATCTTGATTCTCCTGCAAAGGATTGTGGGTAAAGTATGGCATTAAAGCTACCATTGTGAAAAATGGAAACAAATATTTCACTTAGCAGGATAAATCCGAGTAGAGTCTGCCCTATAGAACTAACATCAAGACAAAAAAAACTCAGGAGTGACGACAGTGACTTAAATGTCTGGAAATGTCACTTGCGCAAAAAAATTTTTAAAAAGTTTTAAGTGCCCTTTAGACAATTGTGTCTAGCATTTGGTAGTATATCACTTCATCATACATACTCACTGTGTCAGCATGCTATATGCTTTTCATGTATGAGAAAATATGACCAGCACGCAGGAATGGGAGATAACAATCGTTATTTGGCAGTGATCATTACATACTGTAATTGATCATAACCCTTGTTTTATTGTCGACAATGTGGAAATCCATTAATTCTAAATTTAATGTGCCTTAAATTATTGTCTCATATTCCCAGAAGACGTACCAAAGAAAATGACCACTGTAGATATAGCATTTTGGTGAATCATATAAATAGTATACTGTGAAATAATTTTATTTTTAGCTGGAATTAATTTTCACTGAACAGGCTTTTTGGGTGTTTTGTATGGAATTTATTTTCACTGATTTTTGATGAGTTGAATGTTGAAATATAGGAAAAAAGTGTATTCGCTGGATTTTATTTTCACAGAATCATTCCTTCAGCGAAAATAGCGAAAATAAATTCTGAGCGAAAATAAAGTATTCTACAGTATATGTCTATGTTATCTGGTTGCTGGTAGTATAGTGGTTGTCGTATCAGACTCATGATTGGTAGACCCAAGTTCAACTTAGGCTGAACACCAAAAGGGTCGACGCCTACCCTGGGTGAGTGTGCCACAAACTCAATACTCATGAATATGGCTTCTGTGTCAGCACGTGCAATATGCACATACATTCAATGTCTGAAACTGTCGCCTGGCACAAATAAAATATGTCTATGTTTATCAGCATGATTTAAAAAACTATAAGCCATTTTTTTTTTGCTGCTTTGATAGGTTCCTTGTCTGTACCGGTACAATCACAGTGTCTGGCTTCTTGTTGTTTCTGATAATTAAAAATGCATTCATAATTAAAAACAATGTAATAAAAGAAAGCTTTTGAATCAAAGAACATTATTGGTAATTGTCAACAATTCTTCCTCAAATCCAGAAGTACCAATAAGAATTTGCAATGGCAGTGAAATTTAATTTTTATCTGACATCTAAGTCTGTGAAGCCTTTTTTGATGAAAGATGATGAGCAATGTTACGAAATGTTCTTGTGCCCCTCTTCTCTACGAAGAGTGACATTTCTAATGGTGGAAACTGACAGAAGGATGAACTCTGTCACTCTACGTGAGAGGGTCACCTATTATTCAAATAATTATTTAATTGACAAAGTTATGGCACATCCATGTTTGAGTTTAGAAACATAATTTTTATGACAGTGCGCATGAATATTTTATTGTTGCAGAAACTGCTCATATTTGGGTTTCACTCTAGAGACAAAAACGACAACATTGAATGATGAAAGGATGTTGATTAGTGATTGTTCAGTCTGCATCGTCGAGAGTTACAGGTCTGTTTCCTCGGGTGAGAAATTTGGGACCTACGCGACTGACGCAGATACAACTCTGTCTGCCACATATACTGTATTTTCTCTATTACAGGCACATCTTAACACAAATACACTTTAAATATTGCATTTTTGTATACTAGATCATTAAAATATCACTTATTTTAGCCAAAGGAAACATCTTGGTCTTTTATGTTCAACCTTTTCACTACCAATTCCCTCTTTTCATCACAAATTCACAAAATAGTCCCGTTTATAGTCTGCACTTTCCTTCAGAAGATTGGGACAAAATTAGCCAAATTCAAAATTAGGATTCCAGAGATAATGAAAAATATAAGAAAAAACTGCAAAAAAATTTGGGCGAAAAGTCTGGTGGGGAAAAAGGAAAAGTGCCAACTGTCAAAATACATTATATTAATATTCGGTGCTTGGTGTTTCTCTAAAAGTTATTGGTATTTCAATCTCTATGAAATGTATCCTGAAAAATATACATTTTAATCAAAAATACAAGTAAACTTTAAATTTTGAAAATTAATTTTAGTAGAATAATTGGAAGAATCTGTCTTTCGCAAAATAATTCCCTTTAAAACATCAACTTGTGTGATGCCTTTCATAAAATAAAAATTAATTTGTTTCCATAATATTTTCGCAATATATTGTACGAATAAAATATTTTTTTTAATTAATTCCTAATACAATATATGCTATCAATAAAGAGACACGATATTTCTATCCAGGTACGGCACAGTACGTTATTTATTGTAATTTTGTTTATCTTTGCCTTGCATCATTTATAACAAAGTCCAAGTCGCCTTTACCCCGCCCTGGTTTCCCAGCCTTTTATGTTTATGTGTAATCTCACATCATGTAGCTGAAGTTGATCTAACATAAAGTCTAATTTAATATTAGGTTAGGGTTATCTAACAAGCAGAAATTAATACCTTGGGTCATTTAAATACATTTCTGTGATGTAAAAAAAAAAAAAAACATTTCTTTTTAAAGGCTTTTATGTTGCTTTATATAATTGAAATTACGTGACAGAATAACATTTTTTCATCAACATGTATTCAAAAGTCTCAACTGTGCTATTTTGTAAAGGTAAACTCATAAATTTGTATTAAAAAATTTCTTCATATAGCTGAAATGTATATCTAACAAAAATGAGAAATTATTTTGTTAGAGAAATTATCATGTGAAATGATATTTCTTTATTCATGTTTTGATTTAAATGTGTTGTATTTCTGTCACATGAGACCCATCTTGAAAGTGATGCGGAGTAAGTGTCAAAGTCAGTAATTAGTGAACATCATGGCCAGATTAAATCTCACATCCATGCTTGCCTCTGGGACAGCGAATTGGGTTGTGGGAAATTCACTGTTAATCAACACAAATCTCTCACTTGGCGCAAACCAATCACGCCTTTAAGATGTGCACCTTCAGCAGAAGTGCATTTAAACTAGCAATCTCATTTATTATAGATCATTCAAATATACTTATGATCACCATAGACACACCTTTATCATTTATGTAATACCGGTAAACCATATACACTACTAATAGAATAAATATGGTATATGAATAAGGAGATGCTCAAAATGGATTGCTATTTAGTATTTGTTTCCCCAAATCTCTGTCACACCTATAGCTAATCATAATTAATTAATTCTGGAAAATTATTAAATCATCACTGTCCGATCAGTCACTTTATTCTTTGTTTGCTCTTTTTGCAAGTCTTCGTGGATAAAAAACATGACATATAACTGTGTGTGTTCATACCTAACTAATGATGGTTAAAAGAGTGTTTTAATCTCACAGACAGTTTTCTGATTTTTTTTTCAAATTCAGTTTTATTTAAATTATGATATTACTTGTACATTTGATCAAATAAATTTGTATCTGTAGTTTTTTCGGGAGATTTTCAGCTGGAGTATATTCAGTGGAAGTAGAAAAAATTTGATGGTGAAAGAGGTAAATCGTCTGTCTCCATTCACAGAATGGCTGTTCATGATTACCTTATCACATTTTGAAAATAATTTTAATTTTGTTTTAAAACGAATGGGTCGTTTCCTGCGAATATGCAGGAATTGAGTCCTAAGTAATGATAACAATATGCACTAAAAAATTCAAAGGCTCGTGAGTAAACGCTTATTTGTAAACAATGACACGCTATGGTCATTTGCGGCATGCGCAGGTAACGACTCCCCCACTTTGATATAATAAAAAAAAAAACTATAAAAAAAGAAAATTTGAAAATGTTCATAATAATAGAGAAAAAATTGGCGAATTAGTAACTTTGACTGTGGCTTTGATACATTTTGTACTTAAAATTTAACTGACTTTTTGTTGGTTCCAGCAGTGAACCCTCCCTAATTAAAGGCTTACACTAGTTGTCGTCCATTGTTGCCAGGATCATGTTTTTGACTAAACTGTAGTAAAATTGGAAAGTGGCCAAACTGCCATGAATGAATGAATGAGCGATAATGTTTCTAGAGCATTGTCACAACAAAGTGGTGCGGTCCTAAATTATGCATTCACTTCAACCGCTGTAGGTTAGAGTGCTTGTTTACATCTGCCGTCCGATGGTGATTGAAAACAACTACGTATGTAGTTAACCCCCTACGCAGTTTAAAAAATCAAAACCACATTGCAACGCGACTTTACCAAGTATCTGTTGTTTTTTACAAGGAGATTGGTTTTGTTGTTGTTGTTGTTGTTGTTGGATTTAAATTGAGCATATCGGTGAGTATTGTCACATTTCAAAACAAGCATGGTATTTGTGTAAATTTTTTTCTGTTTTGCATGTACGCTGAAACGTTATAAACTTAAGCCTGAGTGTCTCTAGTGTTCAGTTTACAGAGTTGCTTATTTTATTGGTGTGTTTACTTTACAAAGGTGTTTGGTTCTTAGAACATTTGAATGTTCTGTTTAGACAGGTTACCTCTTGCCAGTCTGTTCAGTGCAATAAATAATGTTTGTGCAATTGCTGAAAAACTTTTTATAAGAATAATATAAGTATATTTTATTTTCACCAGTAGAAATGTTTGCATTATGAAGTTTTCAGGGCATTTGCAATACAGGCATGATATTTCTATCTGTTCAGACACCAAGCAGTGAAATTTTCACAAATTTTTTTAAAAACTTCAAAATCAAAGCAATTTACATTTGGTACTGTATTTATCTTTTCATCATAAGAAAAGTCACTGGCATTTTTTAGATTTTCAAAATTAGTTTTTAAACTGTAAAATGTTGCATCATGGGAAATAACTGATCCCTGGATACTTTTTCCAAGTACTTTAGAATGCTTTGCTTTCAAACAAATGAACATCGGTGTTTACTTCTCAGGATTTTTGACCTGAGTCCAAGTGATTGAAAGTATCTTCTGCCAAGATTTCCCATCATGCAATAGTGTTCTTGAAGACCTACTTTTTTTTCTGTCCCTATTTGTTTACATTTGACTCTATTCTTACTATATTTACTATAAATTTCTGTATCCGGCGTCTACAGAATTCTCAAGTATTGATAAAACTTAGAGATAAAACACGTCAAATATAGTAACTTCTGCAGAATAGAAAGATGAGTAAATTATTTTTATTGTAGGTATTAGGCTTAACTGTTTGAACTTGAACTTGAAATTACTTTTGTCGCATTGCACAAAATAAAATCGTATAATTTTTGTTCATATTTTGTCCAAATTTTTTTTTACAAGTTCAGACAAAAATAGGAGACTTTTCGGTCAGAAATTTAAAAAGTTTTAAATTTCAATTTAAAAAAAAAATTATAAAAACAAGGAAAATGTTTCAACAAAATTGTGAATGGAAATTTAGTGTTAAAATTGTTGTTTCTAATTTTAAGTATATTCTCCAACTATAAAAAAATATATATATATATATATCGGTATGAAAATCTAAATGCCACCATAAGGTTCCTAAAATAAATACATTGCTCTCATGGTAAGAACTCATTGTTGTCAATATTTGTGATGGCAGTTATCATATTAATTAACTTGGCTTCCGAAGATTACATTTACTGCGTTAAGACAATGTGTAAAAACGTACCAATATAATTATTTCCCATGATTCTGTCTTTGTTGAGTTTCTTTCTATACCTTCTCTCTAAGTTTTTTGTTGTTTTATTATCATAATTGTTGTATTTAAAATTTATTTTAAGTTATTACCGTAACACATGACAACCCACATATGACAGTCACCTGATAATTTCCCATGATGCATCAGTGGGTAATTCAAAACACTATCCTTGTACATTGTAAGACCAATAAAATTTATTACAGTATAAAACAGTGAAAACACATATATGCTTGCGCGTAAACAGTTCATAAACATGCTGATTATATTAGAAAGAAACTACTTAAACATGTCCTGGGGTTAAAAGGTCTGAATCTGATTTCATTTCTATTCAGTGTTGCCAGATTTGCTTCTGTTTACATCATGAAATTCCTGTTGGTGCCAGAGATATGGTTCCTGTTATTCCAATTATCTGTATTCCTTTATTCGGCTCTCCTTTTTGGGGGTTTAAATAGAACGGATCAGCCCAAAGCTACTATGTGCAAAGTTGATAGTTTAATTTATCAAGAATATTTATTTACGTACATGTGGCATTTTTGAAATTTCTAATGTGATGTTTGTAGTTTCAGCCAGCCAGCCAAATGTTTTAAAACAACAGTTACTATTCCATAGTTACAGGATGAATTTGTTCAATGAAAATAAAACGAACTTGGGAATGATTGGTATTTGGCCCCTCTGGGACAAAGCTTCTCACCCCTTCATGCTCAATGGAATAGTCCTGTAAACTTTTGATACCATTACTTGGTTGACCAGCTGAAAAGTTTGTTCAGTTGCGCCCTGCTGTTTCACAGATGTAGCAAGAATCAAATGTTTGAGTTAGGGGATGCAGTGGGTGTACGAATCAACACTAGGGAAGTCTGAGTCACCACCATCTTACTACAAGTATGGAGGTAATAGAGGAAGAAAGCGTTGCTAAGATACTCAGTGAGTTTGTCTTCATGGAGAAGGTTAGTGAGACAGGTTACCATAGTAACGTGGGAATATTCTTTCATGGTTAAATTGCTGAATGTTTTTTTTTCTAAACTTAGAACTTCATAAATAGTTGTAGCTGTATTCCCCACAGTAAATGCAACAAGTACTTTCAATGTTAAATGTTGGTTTCATAGTCCAAGGGCTACATTGTAAGATGCATAAAGATCATTTTTTGTGCTAGGCGACGGTTCCAGACATTGAACGTCACAGTTGTCTCTCAAAGTTCAAGTGCAAGTTCTAACATATAGTACATTTTGTCACCAAAAAAAACATATTCGCATTTGGGAATGCATGACAGGGCTGTGTGGCCATCTTTCTATCAAATGGCAATTTAATGCACTATCCTGGTGTCAACCAGGCCAAGTTGCACACATGCACCTGCAGACCTTAACTAAGGTTCCCCCAATGTAGCATTCGTTAGTGAATGAATCTCGGCCTGTGGAATTGACCTTCCCATTGAGTCTGTGGCACAGCCCTTTTTGGTGTTCAGCTAAAGGTAGGATTTAAACTCAGGTTTGCCGTTCATTAGTCCATTGCAACAAGCACTACGGTTCCAGCGACCGGTTTTCCGTTAAAGTTAAAACTACATTACTAAAATAAATTATGAGTTTTATTTTTATTTGTGCTCCTGCTGCTGTTTATTTATCAAAAGGTTTAAAATTTCCATTATCAATGTTATGCAAGTTTGTCTGCCATCTTTCTTTTAGATTCTTTGAGTTATTTATTTTTTTCTGTAAAACTTTTGAGTGGGGATGACTTTGGCTCTCACTGTTGTCCCCCAATCCTTGTGTAGGTACAATGTAGGGGCAAAGATATGTACTGTGGAATACTTTATTTTCGCTGGAATTAATTTTCGCTGAAAAGGCTTTTGGGGCGTTTTGCTTGGAATTTGTTTTCACTGATTTTTGATGAGTTTAATGTGAAATATAGGAAAAAAAGTATATTTGCTGGATTTTATTTTCACGGAATCATCCCTTCAGCGAAAATAGCGAAAATAAATTCCAAGTGAAAATAAAGTATTCTACAGTATTTGGGTAGCATGTAACCTGATGTGGTCAGTTTCCTGTTGTAGTTATTCCATTAGTGTGATTTACTGTGTAGTCATTGGTTTCCTGCACTTTACCCAAAACCTTACCAGCTTTTTAAAGGCTTTGATTTACTCGTTCATTCCACTCTCATTCATGATTCTTAAATTTAGGGGCAAACGTACCTGGGGGATTTTGAGCAAAAGTGTAATTTTCAGACTATTGTACCTAATCAATCAGTTATTGCACTATTGGGATAAATAAAGAGAAAGTTAAACAAACAACACACAATCTTTTGGAAGCACGTACCCTCCCCAAAATTATTAAATGGTCCTCCCCTGTGAAATTCCAGTATTCCATATTTGATTGAATTACTGTAAAATACTTTATTTTAGCTAGAATTGATTTTCAATGAAAAGACATTCTGTTTTGTATGAATTTTATTTTCTCATTTTTTTTTTGATGAGTTATAATATAGAATGTAGGAAAAAGGGTATTTTTTCAACGAAAATAGGGAAAATAAAATCAAGTGAAAATAGAGTACTTTACAGTACCTGTGTTACATAATTCCCCGTGTGTTTTGTCTAGAAGTTAAAAGGTTCCTTGAATTTAGTATGGGTCACAGGAACGACCAATATAAAGTTTCCCAATTTTTTTTAGATGGTGCATTTCCGTTTTCAGCAGCTTCTTAAGTGCTGGAATGTTTATAAATAGTTTGCCAATCGGTTTGGATAAAAGCAACGAAAGGTTATCGCTAGTAGAGACAATATTTATTATTCTGAATAACTTCCTGACATTTTAATTTGTTTGAAAGTTACCAAAAAAGGTAGTGTTCAATCTTCCTGCAATGGAGAAGTGGGAAAAAAATATTATCAGTATTTGAATAATAAAGATATCGTAATCCTTGAATACAATAAATTCTTGTATCCTGGCACGTTCAATGAGTTCAATAACATCAATAATTTCAATATTACACCAAATTTTTGCCATGTGAAACTTTTTGAATATTATTGGCAACTGATTGTAAAATAATTTGTAACAAATTTGTTTTTGTTTTTTTCATGGGTGGGGTGGGGGGTGTACCAGGATGTGCGATTTGGGGGTGCGTAAGGTTTTTGTCACAAATTATTTAGAATTGGGGAGTATCTGATTTTCATGACATTTTGTCCACTTAAACTCCATCAAAATTATCACATACCGAAATGTTTATAGAAATATTAATTAAAATGTAATAATTATAATGGTATTTGTATTGTACATGTAGATTGCCAAGACTGCTTTCTATCTTATGGCACTAGAAAGTACCTGACTGAAAAGCAATTATCGTTGTTTATTTTCAGTTGTGGAAATATCCCTGTTTTTCTCAGCTCCTCAGCCTCTCACTGTTTTTTTCATACTGATTGATAGTAAACATGTAATCTTTATTGACGACCATCGAGTTGAGATTCTCACGCCACTGCAAGCTGCGTGTCTCCTGTATCTTGAGTATTTTTTTTTAGCTCCGCTGTCGACTTTGTCGAGCGGAGCTTATCATATGAGTGATTGTCCGTCGTCGTCCGTCTCCGTCGTCCGTGTCAATGTTTTACTTTTTCGACTTCTTCTTGAAAACTACAAGCCTAAATGCTTTGATACTTGGTGTATATGTACCTTGGGTAGACCTCTCTTAGGTTTGTTCATTTCATGTTGATATCTTTAATTCTCTAATTTGGTGAATATTTTTGTCATTTTTGGTAAAAACTGATATTTTCGACTTCTTGTTAAAAACCGCAAGTGCAATTGCTTTGATATTACATCTATAGGTACTACATGTGGACCTCTCTCAGATTTGTTAATTTTGTAATGATATCTTTAATTCTTTAATTTTGGTGATTATTTTTGTCATTTTTGGTAAAAACTGATATTTTCGACTTCTTATTAAAAACCGCAAGTGCAATTGCTTTGATATTACATATATAGGTACTACATGTGGACCTCTCTCAGATTTGTTCATTTTGTAATGATATCTTTAATTCTTTAATTTTGGTGATTATTTTTGTCATTTTTGGTAAATACTGATATTTTCAACTTCTTGTTAAAAACCGCAAGTCCAATTGCTTTGATACTACATATATAGGTACTACATGTGGACCTCTCTCAGATTTGTTCATTTCGTGATGATATCTTCAATTCTCTAATTTTGGTGAATATTTTTGTCATTTTTGGTAAAAACTGATATTTTCGACTTCTTGTTAAAAACCGCAAGTGCAATTGTTTTGATATTACATATATAGGTACTACATGTGGACCTCTCTCAGATTTGTTCATTTTGTAATGATATCTTTAATTGTCTAATTTTGGTGAATATTTTTGTCATTTTTGGTAAAAACTGATATTTTCGACTTCTTGTTAAAAACCGCAAGTCCGATTGCTTTGATATTACATATATAGGTACTACATGTGGACCTCTCTCAGATTTGTTCATTTTGTGATGATATCTTCAATTCTCTAATTTTGGTGAATATTTTTGTCATTTTTGGTAAAAAGTGATATTTTCGACTTCTTGTTGAAAACTGTAAGTCCGATTGCTTTGATATTACATATATAGGTACTACATGTGGACCTCTCTCAGATTTGTTCGTTTTGAGATGATATCTTCAATTCTCTAATTAATTTATTTTGGTGAATATTTTTGTAACTTTTGGTAAAAAGTGATATTTTCGACTTCTTGTTAAAAACTGTAAGTCCGATTGCTTTGATACTATTCATATTGTTCATTTTCTAATGATGTCTTCAGTTCTTTAATTGAAATGTGCATTGCTAACAGCGGAGCTATCTCAGCCGATAGGCTGCTTGTTTTTAAATACCCTGCAACAGAATTACAATTTTTTTTTTAATTAAATGTACCACTTTTGTATGAGAGGTTAAAACTTGCAACTTGGTAAAGGAACCATCGTTTACTGGAGAAAAGAAATGACAAACATTGACCATCATGCACCTGTGCTATATTATACAAGGAAGTAGCAGTAAATGTATATGCACAGACAAACTTCTACAAAAATTGGATATCATTACTCCAGATCCAGATTATCTGAAATCCTGCAAGTGCATGTATATTCTTGATCTTTCAGGGGTTTTTTTTTTTTAATTCAATATTTCTTGTTGATCATTTATATACAGAATTTTTATTGCATGCAGGATTTGATGAAAACGAAAAATTGACAAATAAAATGAGGAAATAAATAGGAACTGGACTTTTTTTAGTGGAATGTGACGACGATTTATAGTGGAAGTGAAAAGGTTAAAAGCCGTCTTACCGAGAATGCTTTCTGTTGAATATCAAACAATTTACTATAACACTGCTTAAACTCTGATGTAAACAGCGTAATTGCTCTAGTCTGTAGAAGGGATACCCCCCACAGGGTAAATCCCTTCTACAAACTAGAGCATTTTGTTTCTGTGCAGAAGAATTAGGATAGGTTTCAACTTATCAATTACTGTATTCGTTCTATTAGAAGCACACATTGCATTTATTGTATCTTAAATCATTGAAATACGACTAATTTTGACCATGGACACATCTCTGTCATTTAGCAGTATTTGATGCTCTGAAATAGCTAAATTTAAGTCACCAAATTAATGACTGTATTTTTTAACATGGTTTGATTGGTCTTCCGTTACATAATGAATAACACATCCCTTACATATTTAAATCTGGTCTACAAATTTGTAGTTGCATTCCTGAATGATCTGCAGAAACACAAAATCTCATCAAATTTAAGAGAACTCTTAAAATAAAGTTAAGTCATTACAACAATGAAAATGCTGTTTGATTTGGGTTTTATAGACAACACAATCTTGTTTCTGTAAAATACGGGAGCTTCATTACGCAAATATTTCAGGATTTGTTTTCATACCAACTGATTCTTTCATTTCTCATTGCGCTCACAATAACTATCGGGTGGTGTTTTGCATATACTTTGAAGCGGGGGAGTCGTCACCTGCGCATGCGTCAGCTGGCCATAGCATGTCATTGTTTACAAACAATTAAGCATCCATGAGTCTTTGCGTTTTTAGCGTGTGTTGTTATCGTCGCTTGGGACTCAATTCTTGCGCGTTCACAGGTGAGTACCCTCCCGCTTTAATACAAAATAAGAATGTACCGTAAAATGGTGGAAAACAAGTCAAACACAGGCCAAGAATATTTGTGGATCCCCGAACAACATATCAAACAGCAATGAGTGCATGACTTGCGACCAGTGACTTCTCCAACCCACTGAGTCTGTGGCTCACAGGTCAGCTTCCTTTTGATGTTAAACCCCGGATCATATTTAAACCACTATGCTACCAAGCCTGGTTTAAATCTAGCAGTGTGAACAGGGCTATTATACTCTACTCAAGTATTGCACATATGCTATAATCAAAGAACAAAGAAGACTATTTGGCAACAACAGATATATTGTATCGCTGTGTTTTGATTGATTCTACTCCCCCCAGAGTGTTAAATTTGATAGCTCTCTTCCTATCGTACATCACATATGCATATCCTCCAGTTGAAAGTCTCCTGTTCCATTTTGCATCTTTACAGTATTGTACATTAAACTTTCACTGCTAGCAATGTTCACGATTCATTAATTTGAAAGTGTATTCATCGATAAAACGTCACAAAAATCTCTGACTCCCTCATTTTAGTAAAATGCGCATTTCCACAAAATTTCCCGAATATTTTTAGACTCGTGAAACTCATAAAATTTTCTTGCAAAATGAACGTGTGGTTTTTAATTCATTGTGGAAAAATTAAGTTTTGTATTAAATTTAATTATATACTTATTAATAACTTTTATTTGTGTTAATTACCCCGGTATTCCAATTAAATAAATACAGTTAGGGTGGTGGTCAATTCTCTGGCTTGTGATCTGAAGTGTCATTAACTTTTTATTTTTTTTAATTTTAACAATCAATGGGGTAAAAGTTCAAGGGAAACGGAAAGAGTGAACACTGTTTCCTTTGAACTCGCTCGCGGTGTTATTTTTTTATTCCTGGGGTTGGTCAGGGAGTTGTAAAATGATCGGCTTTTCTAATTTACAGGAAATAGTTTCCCTTTTGTGTTTTACTAAAATTGTGAATCAAAGGGGGATATGAGTCATTGGCAGCTTGGAGTTGGAATGTGTTCTCCTCTTGTGAACTCATGAACTACAAACTGGAACAATCGCTGGTGGGGACTCTATTTGACTTAAACATACTGCTGAGTTCAGGTAATTCAATTAGTTTTTGACAATATTCCGGGGTTTTTGTTGTGATCAGAGATCAGCTCAGGTTATCCGTGGTCTGCATTCAGGCATTTCAATTCATTGGTGATCATATTCCGAATTCTCCGACTCAACATGTGTGGGGTTCCACATTGTGAAATTCATGATGCTTTCTTAGAAAACTCTTGTACAAAAAACAAATGCAGAGTAAAAGTGGGTTTTTTGTCTCTCGCTTTGTGCTTACTATTATAGACAGTGAGTGACGCAGACGTGTATGACATGGTGCATGACAAATGGCTTTTTCAGAGTTTATTGTTTACGTATGATACACAAAACTGAGCAGAAACTTTTGAAAGACGTACACCCATGTCTATTTTTAATTTACTTGTACTGAAATTTGTACCTAGACATAGGTGCAAATTTGACCATAGAAACCCAAAACCAGTAGTTTTATGAATCACTGTTAATCTACATTCAGTAGTAGCTGTAGCCGACATTCACCTGTGTTTTAATGTCAAATATTGCCAGATTTAAGTGATAAGATTATTGACTGCTTCTGACAACAAACATGATTCGGTGTTAAGGTGACGTCTCGCCACTGTGTAGTACGTGTTCTGTTCCAAGGCCTGAGTATGTGCAAGGAATGTTTTTTTATTTTTGGACCACCGATCTTGATAAACTATATATAATGTATTCAATTTGTTCAGTTATATGCTCCATTAAACATACATGTATACTGTAATAGTCCATATAAACTATATTTATATCAATGTTTTATTTCCTTATTCTGGTTTCCTACTTTTTTTTTTGTATAATATTACCACTTTGAGTGCCAGATATTTTTCCCGCCAAAAATTTGGTCAAAAATTTGTAGATTTTGTAAAATGTTTTTTAAATATCATCATCATTTTGGACCATACAGAAAGTTTCACATATTGATTTTAGTTTCGATCAAAAAGTTTGTCAATTTTTATCAACATTTCTTGGAGGGAAGGGGGGAGGGGGGCAGACTACACAAAATTATTTTGTAGATGGTGCTAAAAGTTGACGCTCATTAAATGGCCACGAAACAAACTGATGTATCCTGCAAAAGTTGCCTTGATAATAATTTTTCATTGTCTAAAAGTGTGTACGAAAAATATAACAGAAACAAAGACCTTTCCGCTTTCCGCATTCCGCATGACTGATTTGCTACTTACGTGGATAATCACTTGGCAAGACAACAATTCCAGCTAGGGTAGTTTTATCTGACATCCACAATTGCTTGTGAAATCCTGTCTGTTTATTTTTATTTAATATGCGAGTGACCTGCTTCACTTGTGATTGGTTGTGTTTATATGTTTCCATTCTTAATGCAATTGTTGATGGATATTGCAAGTCTCCTTGGTTACCGCCCAGAATTTGTATAGAAATAACTAAGCATAGAAAAATAAACATAGAAGCGGATGTCAGCTGCTTTAATACATTATTCAAAAGTTTTTCATCTAATTACAAAAGTTGTCCTTAGATGCCCTTTGGCATCTCTGATAGCCATCTCTCCTCCTTGATAAGAGTAGCCTTGGTGTCCAGGAGACCAATGCTGCTTCCTTCCGGACTAAGATTTAACATCTTTAGTTTAACATGTCTATCTGCTGCCTGGCATTCTGAAGATATTGTTTAGTATATCTACCAGGGGTTATTGACCTCTGATGTCAAATATTTGCTCCTTATAATGTAATAATTGGTTTTTGTGCATTTCACTTTTGAGTTCAGTTCCAAAGACAAAATCTTCCACCTCACTCTAATGTAAATAAATGCCAGAAAATCAGAATCATAAATTTTATTTACACAAGAAATACTTTTCAACTGAGCTGGTTTTATTATTAAAAATTGTTATGCATTTATAATTCCATCTATTCTGCATGGCGTCACCTGCGCACGTGCGGGAATTGAGTCCCAAGCGACGATAACAACAAACACTAATAACGTAAAGGCTCATGGGTAGACACTTGTTTGTAAACAATGACACGCTATGGCCATCTGACGCATGCGCAGGTGACGACTCCCCCGCTTTAATGATTTGTTCAACTGTAATCTAAGTTAATCTAATCTTATTATTATTATTCAAGTATTGTTATACAATCACTTGTAATTCTATCTTTTTCGAATGTTGGTTATTTTTAACGATTTGTTGAGTATAACAAATTGACATATCCGTGCATGTTAATATCATTAAGATTATGTATGGCTGTTCGTATGTGATGGAATTTCATGAGTAAATTTAGACTTCGGCTCAACTCGTAGCCTTGAGTTATCCATCCACATGTACTTTAATGGCATATTTGTGACATGGTTTATCTGGAAAGATTTCCTGAACATAATCAGATTGTTTATCCAAACATTGGTGAGCGTTTTGAAATTTGTTTTTCTTGCAATGTGTGTATTGCAGCTACTGTTTCATTTCTTCATTTATATCTATCTCCGGCTGTATATCCGGCACCAGGGTTAAATCCCTCATACAAGTGTATGCCTCTACTTGTAGCTGTCCAGTGCATCTTTCATTGTCTGCTCTGTCGCTCTCGTATCCCTTCCTGCAGCGAATTTCTTAACTAAACGATCCTTGTTTTTGTGAGTGAACTATAACTTCAATTTATTCTTATCACCTGATTCCTCCCCATTTCTATCACGGGTTACCCATTTGATGACAGAATGGGTTGAAGAAAAATAATGTTGTGGGAGGTGTTTATACCTATAATGATAATTTAATGTAAAATAACTAAGGATGGGGGTGTTTATTGGTGAAAAAATATTTCACTGTTTTTTCTTCACTAAAAATCTGAACTGAACATATAAAAAAAAATCACTGGATATAGAGGCTGACCATTAGAAACCCTGGAAGAAGAGTTGATCAAAAAGCTGTTGATTTGGTTTTCCTGCGTTCGTATATTATCATTATCATTGAATATTTTGTCTCTGTTCAGTTTCATTACTGAATGGAACCCCCCCCCCCTCAGAATTC
Source organism: Saccoglossus kowalevskii (assembly GCF_978046115.1). NCBI lineage: Eukaryota > Metazoa > Hemichordata > Enteropneusta > Harrimaniidae > Saccoglossus > Saccoglossus kowalevskii. Next base: position 21,497,955 of record NC_140651.1, read on the forward strand.
CAATGGTCAACCCCTTAAACGTCAGGACATTGACATATGTATGTATTAAAAACAAATAAATCATATCTATTATTTGTTTGCAAACTACATGTACATTGAAAGCTTGTCTTGATAACAATTATGCTTCATTTGACTTAAGTGATTTGATGATGTAGGATTGTTAATGATTTGATTTGATTAGATTTGATTTGAAACATTTAATTCTGACTTGTTATAATTAAACTGGCGTTTGACGTTTCAAGTACATGTGTTGTTTCAGTGCTGCTATCAGTTCATGCCAGGCTAACACATGCAACTGTGTGACGTGTCAAAGGTCAATGTGCACAGCTGTGATCTTGATGTTGTCTTTTCCTAGCTTGTTAGATGATATTACCAGCGTACAATGTACATGTATGGTCAAACACACTTCAACATCGTGAGAGATTACTTTAACAACTCACACACTACAATTAAAATCTCCATAGATAATAATGTAAAAAAAGACAGGATATTACCGATTCCAGCCTACTTATGGTCAAACACTATGACAACATTGACAAAACTGATCCAAGTTTGTTGATTCGCTAAAATAGGTTTGACAAAGCTAAGACATGCCTAATCTGATATCATATTATTAATTTAAAATAACTTCTGTCTTGATAAAAGTTCTCATGAGAGATTGAGCCGAGGATTATTACTCGGTAATGTGCGATGTAGAAAATAAGAAGATCTATTATTCTTATCAAACATTCCATCCATGCTATCAGCTATTTTATTTTCTGACTTCCACCATAGCTGTTCCAAACACTGATTACCCTCCCTCCTTTGATAACCATCCTATTTTACAAATAACGGTGATAAGATGCAAAAAAAAATAAAGGATATTGAATCTTGATGGTTGTCATGGTTATTTATGACTATTGGTAATATTTTATTGATGGTGTGTCAAGTGTGTAGATTGTGATAATGTGAAGTAATAAAATTTTAATCTTACAAGGCAGGTATGTCTCTTCCCAATGGAGATCCCTTCGGAAAAAATGTAGAATACTCTTTCATATCTTGAGGGCTTTCAAAAGAACTCAATTTCTTCGCTGTGACTTCTCTCCACCTAACAAATTTAGCAAGGAAATATTCACTGCTACAAAATGTGTATCAGAACAACTTCGTTCACAAAAATCATGGGGGTCCGCATCGAAGATGATGTACGTAGTACTTTGACGCTAGTATGCTCTTCATTATTAAAGTCAAATTTTCAGCATGTTTCACTTGGGAAATAAATCAATATTTTTTCCTAGAGCAAATCAGTGAAATTGATATTGATATAAACTAAAATCTTGTGAAGTATATGTTTTAACCTTTTCACCACCAGTGCCCTCTTTTCATCACAAAATAGTCCCGTTTATAGTCTGCACTTTCCTTCAGAAGATTGGGATAAAAATTGTCAAATTTTGAGTAAAATTTGGGTAAAAACTGAAAATTGACTCAAATTTTGTCTGTTGGCTCCAAAATTAGGGTTTATTTTCAGAAATATTAAAGAATATAAGAAAAAAATGCAGAAAAATTTGGACGAGAAAGTCTTTTTGTGAAAAGGTTTGACCACAATGATAAGTGAAACTGAATTAGTTTTGATTGATGTAACAAAACATTTAGTTGGCAGTAAACACTGGAGATAAAGTCTGGTGGAATTGTTTGAATTTGTTGTTTATGCAAGAAAGCGACCAAAGTTATAACAAGATAAAAGCCCAATTGCTTTTCAAAATATTTTCCAAACTGCATTTGTTGTCCATGTTTGATACCCTTTTCAATATACGATAGCTAGGTTGTTGCTTTTGTCAATAACACAATGAAGTCAAAAGCATATATGGACAACTAACAAAATAATTACAATATTATAATTAATTATTCTTGTTGTTCTTTTTGTCTCTATAGGATGGTTCCCGTGGTAACATTCGAGAGATAGCAAAACGATATGCAAAAGATCTGAATACTTACCAAAAAGATGTTTTTGATCGTTTGGAAGAACTTCGTAAGCGAAGAGTATCGCAAGATTTGGAAAATTCGCCTATGGTAAGAAAAAAACAAGTCAGATGAGAAAAGTCTCTTTAATTCTCATGGTGCCCTGTAGATAAAATCGGTGTTTCATCTTTTAGACACCTGAACCCTTTGCTCCTCTTTCTTCTCAGTTCTTATCACTTGTAGTAGCAACAGAAGAAAAACAAATTGAAAATTGACCTGTGATTCTGACATTTTCTAAAAGTTACTCTTAAAGCATGCTACTGGGGGATATTTAACAAATTTGAACATTTGAGGATTGTCAATTTGTTTATCATCTTTCAATAAAAAAAAAACACTAAACAAATTTTTGTTTGTTGACAGTTTTAAAATCCTTGATATTCCAAATGAGAACCCTCAACTTAGTGGAATTATTTTCCGATTGAGAACCCTCAACTTAGTGGAATTATTTTCCGATTGAGAACCATTAACTTAATGGAATTATTTTCTGCTTGAGAATGTGTAACTTTAATGAAATTACGATATTTTCTGATCGAGAACTCTTAATAGAGTTATTTCCTTGATGAGGACCCTTAACCTAATGGAATTTTTCTCAATGTTACCCCTTAACCTATCAAATTTATGATAGATGTTGCTACTGTATGCTGTAATTTTGTCCAGTGTTATAGTAACGATGATACAGTCATGTTTATCTGTCTATTTGTTATTTATATTTGCATGAAATATTTTTCTTTATCATTATTTTTTTTCTAGATAAGATATGTTGTCTCTAGTCCAACTAGTCCACGATCATTAATACCAGTAAGTTTGCATGTATTGTTTTTGTAAATCTGTGTTGGTTATACTTTTATTTAACTTAGCGACACCTAGCAATGCTCGGTAACGCCTAGTGATGCTCTGCTGTGCATTTTGTTGTTTAATAATGATGCTAATGATAAAAGTGATAAAAGTGCCCCAATGATTCTCACTTCTCTATCTGTGCTATGAGGCTAGGGGGGTGTTCATTGCAGCATGTGATGGCCACTTTAAAGACTGAAGTTAGAAATTACAACAGAGGGCTTGACACCTGCACACATGTCTCTTAAGTAACGATAATAGCCCATGTCAAAAATGCAAAGGCTCATGGGTATTAATGGCCATCTTACACATACATGGGTGACAAATCTCTTGCTTTAATTTAATTTAGAAATCAAAGTAATGTTTACATGTACATCACTGCATGTGGATGTCTCATGCCTTTTGGTTACCATAGTTACATGCATTTTTGGACTGAATCTCCACTTTATGAACAGTTTCTCACAAGATGTGCTCAACTTCAGTGGTACAGTATTTTTTTAAAAATAAGTGAAATCATCAAATACTTGTCTTAATTAGGCTAGACATAATATAAGACAATACTATAATCTGATTTAATTTTGCCAAATCCAAATTTTTTGGTATCACACGAGTTAGAGAAAAAACACATTTTGTAGTAATGGCATTTATGACAGTGATTAAGTCACAGTGACTAAAATGTCTTTCCTACAAATGCTATTAAACTATAATATCTAGAAAATCGATCATGGCAAAAAAATCAAGCGACTCAAATTTTTAAAGAAGGGATGTTTTGAAAAGTAAATATTCAAAAGTAAATATTTTTTCAACAAAACCTGCGAGCTTTTCTCCTCATCAAGTGAGTGAGAAATCTTGAAATCTGTTTTCACCTTCCGCCGAGACATGCAATTTCTGTAACCACTCAAACTGTTAAATCTTAATTTTGCCATATGCATAGAATAATCAAGGATGCAGGGTATACAAGATTGTTTTCAAGGTTAAACTAGTGTTGTACATTGATGATCTTGTGATCCAGCAAATTGCACATGCGCATTTATCCAGTATATTTTAACCAATGAAATTGTTTGACTGCATAAACAGAAATGTATTCAAAAACGAAAAATTCTGTTAGGGACTATTAACAATCAGAACAGTGTCAGTCAACACTAACTAGTTCTTTTGATTAGTATTCCTAGAAATGTACAATTCTCTTCTAATAACCATTTATCTTTGTTTAAAAAATGTTTGTCCTTCTCGTATCGATCGCAATTGATCTTGGTTAAAATCGTTTGTCATCGTAACGAACGCTATTGATCTGTGTTTTATGTTTGTCCTTCTTGTAATGATCAGATTGGATTTGGTTGAAATCTTTTGTCCTACTTTGAAGTTGAACTTGAATTGTACACTCAGAAAATAACATTTTTAGTGCACACTTTGATGAGATTATTGTGTCAGTTTCTTTCTTTTCCATCTTATCTCCAGGAAGAAATTTGTTACCATGGTGATCAATTTACAGAGCCCCTCATCTCTTCACCCGAAACAATAAGAAGTCAGCACAGCACAAGGTGAGTTTTTTATACAACATTGTTACTGACGAGAGTGAAAGGCCGTCATTTTAGTTCTGAAAAGGAGGGGGGGGCAAATTTTTAATTTTACTGTCTATAAAATAAAATATCAAAATTGTTCATTTTTAGCATATGATAACAATAAATACTATGCAATTTTATTCGTAATGAAAATTAAAGGTTTCAAATGTAAACAAAAATAAAAAAGAATGCTATTATAAACCTACTTTGTTACAAATGTTGATTATTAGTCAATTATGATTGATAAACATACAAAGAATCAATTTATTGGTTTGTTACTTTAATAATGTTATTTAAGTAAAGTTCATAAGCATTAGCAAATATTTGCGAATTGATATTTATTCCTGACCTGACTGTATCTTTTTGTCTTAAACCAAGTACCGGTAGGTCAGAATATTGGGTAGTGCAGCCGAATATATTTTGGAAATTCCGATTAACTTAGAATGGTAGATGATTATTTATACACAATGACACATTATGGCGTCTGTCACATTCCTAACTTCAACCAATCACTGATCTTGTTGATATTAATTCTCTTTCTTGTAACTTCAACCGTTATTTCCTAATAAATCACTGACTGTATTAACCTACAAGCGTCTGATCAGTCCAACTTCCATCCGTTCAATCTAGCAAGTTTTCTGAGACTATACAAAGTCTAATGGCAGCTGTTGAGTGCAAAGTAACAGTTATGAATCCCTGATACAGACAGCTGCCCTCAAATCATTTCATTTTGAACTGAGGATTATTTTGTTGTACCTTACTTAGTGTACCTTGTGGAATGTCTACCCATAATGCTTTGTTTTTCTGAAGGCAATTTTAAACCTGGTACTATTTCTCTGGTTTTGGTTAAAATATTTACTTTTAACTTTTTGAAAGTCAAAGTCAAACTTGTGTCACCTTTCACAAAATAAACTGCATAATTTTGCTAAAAATTTAAAATTTTTGAGTGCAAGATAATTTTCTCGCTCTAAATTCAGTTCAATCATTTTTTAAAATATCACTGAAGTTCAACACATTTTTGGACTATGTAAATAGTTTAAGATATTGCTTTTAGTTTTTGATTAAAAGGTTTGTCAATGTGGGGAGGATCAGACTATACCAAATCATTTTTGGTATTAAAATACAGAGTTAACTACCTAGTTTACCGGTAGCTGTGTCTGTCGTGGCGTTTTACAGGTTTCTGGAAAAACACATTGAATAAAAGTGTTCATGGGTGTCTTGAAACAGCATTATTCTGGAATTAAAGTGTTCATGGGGTGTCTTGAAACAGGATTATTCTGGAATTATATGTTCTAGGGAAAGAAAGAAATTTAAATTGCTGTTTGTACATTTTCTCTGTAGTTTTTACAATGACAATTCCCAGACATAGTACATACATGTATTAAAGTCTTGTGGTTGTTTTTGAAATTAAGACTGCAGACGATACACACCACAGTATTTTTATAAAGCTACAGATAGATTACAAACTCCCAGCGTTGAAAGCATGTACAATTTGCCCTTTAGTCACGGAGACAATGATTTTAATTCCAACTTGCAATATGTCTGGATTTACACATGTTGTGCCTCTAAGGGTAACATGGAGCTACGTGGTATTAAAGCGGAATGTCGGTGATTGATCGTTGTTTCCGGGAAAAGCAATTGATTCCTAGGTCTTAAGGTTTGGTTCATTTGTTGAGTATATATTCATGTTTCTATTTTCATCCAGAGCTTGTGACAAAACATACGTTCTGAATATTCTAAAATGCGTTTATAAAATCGAAAATATTTCTTCCTAGGCATAGTTGTCACCTTGCCAACACTATAATCGTATTTCATTTTTTTTCACAATTATTGGTTTATATTTCAACAAAATAGGAAACTTAAATAATTTATTCATGAATTCAGTTTGATATCTTACAGACATGTACGCAGAAAGGCTTTCCGATGGTCTCCAAAAAATGTTTTTAATAGTCAGGAAAACATGCACCATAAATTTGTCATTTTGTACCTTAACTATTTCATCTCAACATTTATAATTCAATTTTGTCTGGATATAAAATTAAAAAATTAAATTAAAAGTCTTGTTTGTTCACTTGTGAGATAAGTCTCAATGGGCTCACCTTTTGAAAATTGCTGCAAAGTGCAAAATAGCTGTCATAAAAGCACTGAGACGAGTTACAATGTACATGTATGGTGTGATTTCAAAGATTTTTTTTTTTTCTGTAGCGAGTTATTTTTAGTTACCCTGGACAACATTTCGACTAGTAAATCACTCACAAACATTCATTCTCCTTCAAATGTCTAGTTTGAAATTGCACAATTAGCAGGAAGTGTTAGTGGAAATTCCCACTCCTCATAGGGAGTACTGTAGAGTACTTTATTTTAGCTGTTTTGCCAAAAGGATGAATTAATGAAAATAAAATGCAGTGAAAATTTTTTTTTTCCTATATTTTACATTCAGCTTATCAAAAATCAGTAAAAAATAAACTTCATACAAAACAGCCAAACTATTCTTACAGCGAAAATTAATTCCATCTAAAAATAGTTTTAGAGAGATGGGGGGGGGGGGGGGGGGTTCTAGAGAGGTATCAAGGTGCATGATCAGAAAAGTGCATACAGAATTATGTTATTTGAGGTTCTCTGAATAATTGAGGTTGTTTTGCCAGTCGCAGTAGACTTCTACGATTGTAGGTTGGGTCAACATCGGAACAATATATTTACATTATTCTAAGATCCTCAACTATTTTAAATTGTTTACTTTAGACACTTCTATACGCTAGGTTAGTGTGTATTCCTTACATGTACAGTGTCTTAACTGATCCATTGAACCCCCCACCCCCCTCTAACCCCACCATTTGGTCTCATTAATCATACCATTATAGCATTAGTTTGCCATCTCAGAGTGATGTACTAAGCACAATATGTACCGGTACTTTAATCATCCAGGAAGGATTTACCTGTGCCAGTGAAATCATTTATTGAGGAGGTAATGGGCAGAATAGCAGTATTTCAACTGACTATTAAACTCAAGATTCTGCATTGAAGTTTAATACTATGTTATTTAACTTGAGTCTGTCAATGAATTACCTATGCTGGAACAGATCCTCGATAAAACACATGGACTTTAATTATAAGAAAAAAGGTTGGATTGAAATTTCAGTGCTTTTATGAATACAAACCTCAAATCCACAGTTCAATTTTTAGCTCCGCTGTTGACTTTGGTGAGCTGTGCTTATCATATGAGTGATTGTCCGTCGTCGTTGTCCGTGTCAATGTTTTACTTTTTCGATTTCTTCTTGAAAACTACAAGCCTGAATGCTTTGATACTTGGTGTATATGTACCTTGGGTAGACCTCTCTCAGATGCGTTCATTTTGTAATGATATCTTCAATTCTCTAATTTTGGTGAATATTTTTGTCATTTTTGGTAAAAAGTGATATTTTCGACTTCTTGTTAAAAACCGCAAGTTCAATTGCTTTGATATTACATATATAGGTACTACATGTGGATCTCTCTCAGATTTGTTCATTTCATGATCACATCTTCAATTCTGTAATTTTGGTGAATATTTTTGTCATTTTTGGTAAAAAGTGATATTTTTGACTTCTTGTTAAAAACCGCAAGTCGAATTGCTTTGATATTACATATATAGGTACTACATGTGGACCTCTCTCAGATTTGTTCATTTTATAATGATATCTTCAATTCTCTAATTTTGGGGAATATTTGGGAATTCCGATCTCCCCGCAAAAGCGGTTGACCGATGTTCATTAGCCTCGGTAATATCTGATGGGGAAGCCCACTCCACGTTGGGAGATTTGTGATCTACCATGTGGACCTCTTTCAGATTTGTTAATTTCGTGGTGATATCAATTATCTAATTTTGATGATTATTTTTGGTGAAAAGTGATATTTTTGAATTCTTGTTGAAAACTTTTGCTTTGATACTATACATATTGTTCATTTTCTAATGATATCTTCTGTTCTTCAATTGCAATGTGCATTGCTAACAGCGGAGCTATCTCAGCCGACAGGCTGCTTGTTTTAGACTATGAGATAAAGTTCTTATATATACACATACTCAATTTAACGGAAGTGGTATTTACTGAAATAATTTCATCTACAGGTATATATCTGAACTTTATATTTAACATTGCTCTTTTATTTCAAATCATTATTTTGTTTTTTTTAGAACATCAATTGACTATGTTCCATTCAAAATGAATAATGTCAATACTGTCACTGGCCTGGGAAGACCAATTCCACTGGCCGAGATTCATTCACTAACAAAAGCGACTTTGGGGGAACCTTGGTTAAGGTCCGCAGTTGCTTGCGTTCGACCGGGCCTGGTTGACCCCAGGATAGTGCATTAAAATTGACATTTGACAGCACAGCCCTGTCATGTAGTCCCAAACATGAATATGATAGCACCAGCACTTGCAATTTGCACGGACAAAAAAAGTCAGGAGAGACAACAGTGACACTCAAAGTCTGGAACTGTCGCCTGGCACAAAAACAATTTAAAAAAAAAAAAATGTCAATACTGTTATTATTATAGTATGCAGTGTCCTTTTTGAGATATGAGATATAAATATATTTATAATTACAATGTCTACAGAAAATTTAGATTTATTTGATTCTCTAGGGTAAAAATGGATCAGTGTACCGTTTTGGTATCTCCAACTACTCCAAGCATTCAGTGAAACGACTGTAAAATTTGTATAAACATTCAATGACTTTTATCGCCTTTCGAAATAAAATTGAAAGCGTGAAACCTTGCTGCAGTAAATGTTGAACATAGTCTTTGGTATTCTTGTGTGGTTTCAATGCTCTAAATTATTGATGCTGCCTGCAGGTTAACATGGAGACAGTCGAGGAAATACCAGACAAAGCGGTTGATATACCTAGTGCATGCTTTGAATAAACATTAATATGTTTCAAATTCACTTTAGGAGATTGGAGTCGCTTTGGGAAAATGAATACCTATTACTTAACATTGAATTCCCATATTGGATTGTATACTTTAACTATTGGCATGATCCGACTACAATTTAATTTGGCTTCGAAAACTCTCAATATTTTTTTTATAATCTAATACACTGTAGCCTCATTATAACGAACTCTTTGGGAGACATACAATTAGTATGTTATAGTGAAATGTTCACTATAATGAAGCACATAATACATTGGGTTTGTTGTGAGCGGGAGACATGCTATGTGTTCATTATATCAGGAAATTCATTATAATGGTGTTCATTATATTGAGGTTACAGTGTATTTCGGTATTTATTCATGTATATTATTTTAATTGTGCTGCTAGGTCTGGGTTTTGTCGTGTGTTTCACTGTAAACTGTAGAATACAACTTAATATCGCTTTACATTTTGTTGCTGCTATCTTTATTTAACTGATAGTTATTATTAAAAGTATGTCTATGAGTGGATATTAACAGTAGTTAACTGCCTGTTTGGGACACTGTTAGTAACTATTAAAGAAAGAGTACTTTCCTAGTAAATGTTTTGCTCTTGAATTGCAGGTGTTAATTATGTTTGAATTTTCAAGTATATATAGAATGTATATTTCACCTGTGTGTTGTATTTGTCGCTATGAGATATTAAACATGTTTCGTGATGACCCCTAGCCTTTAAAATTGCCTTTCACTTTGTATGATTTGTAGAAAACTTCTCACTGACCGCTGTGAGCATTATGAGTGCCGTGGATGTTGTACAGTACTGTAAAATCTGTAAACCACGACTTCTATTAAAATGGTACAATGCAACAGAGGGGATGCAGCTTCTATTAGGACATCTACACTTATGAGAAATGGTGAATTTTTGTTTCTCAATTGTTCAAGATAGAAGGCTTCTATTAGGAATGCAGCTTCTAAATCTTAACCAAAAGAAGCTGGAAACAGAAAGGCACTTCTAAAATAAAGTAAAATTACCTTCAAAGAATACAATGAAAAGTTCATTTAATTTGGTGATTAAATTCTGTGTTTTTGAGTGCAGGATAGCTTCAGTGTTTGGTGATTTATTTTCAAACCAACAAGTTTTAAAGTTTTTCATAACAATCGTAATAATCATTGTGAGGTGTTCTTTATAAAATTCAAACTGGGAATACAACTTTACACATGCAAATAAAATCAAGTAAATTTTGTTGTTAGTTCCCATTCGGATGCAGTCAGAAAACGGGGACTTATGTTTTGACCTCCGTGTGTGCGTGCGTGCATCTGTGCGTGCGTCCGGACCTGTATCTTAGAAATGCCTGGACCAATCACAATCAAACTTCACACATACATCATACATGATATTATACATATGCACGTCAATTTGTTTCACGATCTGATTCAAGATGGCCGAGTGGCGGCCATTTTCGTGCTAAAAATCATCCAAATCAAGCATTTCTCAGCTATTTACAGATGGATTTTGTTCGAAATTGGTATATACATTAGACATTATAGGACCTTGATGCACATCATTTTGTTTCACAATCTGATTCTAGATGGCCGAATGGCGGCCATTTTTGTGCTAAAAAATCCTAAAAATCAAGCATTTCTCGGCTGTTTACAAATGAATTTTATTCAAACTTGGTATATACATTGGACATTATGTTTTTCAGATAAGATTCAAAATGGCCGACTGGCAGCCATTTTGCTTTAATGATTGGGGTTCTAGAGCCATATCTCTTATTTAAAATGCTTTCACTGATTATGTTCAAATTTTAAATATTCGTTATACATCATGTTATATATATATATATACATGTATTCAAAATGGCTGATTTTGAATGCTGTTCCAGAGCAATATCTCTCAATATGGACAAGTACTTGTTTGACGACCAGATACAAATGTCAATCATTTTAATGTTAAAAAATCTTATTCCTGACATGGTTATATTCCAGCTATATTACTATAAACAAAACTATATATCTTTAAATTAAATAACTAACGGGGACTGTGCCATGCATGGCTTGTTTTACTATGGCTTTCAATAAAAATAAATTGGGAATACAGTAATCCACAACCAATTTAGAATAAACAACAGTTTACAATAATTGATCTGGTCGATAACATAAATTCAGAGTGAAATGAAATGCTGTCTACGATTGAATAAATGCAGTACATTTTGAATTTATCGAGTCCTTAATCTTTTTCACCACCATTTTCTTCTTTTCATCACAAATTCACAAAATATCCTGTCTGCACTTTCCTTTAAAAGATTGGGACAAAAATAGCCAATTTTTTTTAGTAAA